>NC_090443.1:823606877-826106877 GCF_031143425.1 Pleurodeles waltl | reverse complement strand
AGCAAAGCAACCATCATCGTACTAGACTCCTAAGTGTATTGCAAAATGTATTGGTCAACAGAGAGAACATCATAACCAGAACTATTATAAGACAGAAACTGGAAGTTGACAAGCTGAATTTCTGAAAATCCAGGCCATGTTCCTACTGTGGTCTAAATATTTAAATGGCCTTGAGGTGGAGATCTCGATGGCTGTTTGATACACATTCTATTCGGCCTGGACAAAGTGTGACATGTATTCAAATTGAGAGCCCTGAAGAAATTCAACTGTTTTGAACGAAACGCATTGGCTGTTGTGTTGTTGTCATGATGGAATAAAGAAAGTGAATTGCACTCTTCAATTATTAGGTGCACCATCCCATGCTGTGTCATTACATTAGTGTAAGGTCCATCTGATCAAACATTTGGGGTTGTCCGAGCTGCAATTAAACCTTCTGGTATGTTTAGAACAGGGATTGCTTGAGGATGAGATCGTACAACTGACCCTGAGATTGGTAATGGACAGTATGAGTAAAGAAAAATCCAACATCAATTTCTACAGGGTTAGAAACCAGATCTGGGACTGCAAGAATGTGTCTATCAGGACCAAAAAAAACATTGTCGGACATGTAATAGAACTCTGATAATCATATTAAAGGTGGTTAATGCCTAATGTAAACCCTGAGACCAATCTTATAAAAAGGTATCTGTGGCAACTGCTAGGTGACCTAGTCTCCATCTAAAGAAAGTAGGTAGATGAGTGATCAAGTAAGAGACAGAAAGATATAATTGAAAGAGGCCCCATCAGGACGAGAGGTTTAAAGTGTTCTGAATACAGATGGGGTGACTGCCAATTATTGTAGTTGTGACAATGTCCCTTAAATGGTGGTTGTATGTCACAGCCCTCAGGTTGTCCATGCAAAGAAGAATTGCACACTTTATCTTCTCTTTCAAATCTCTGGATAGCAAAAACAGTTTATATGAAGATGTGATGCTTACTGAGACAAGGACCTCTATGTGAAAAGTGACAACATCTAATGTTTCAACCTGTGAAACTTACATCTGGTCCTAATACTGAAGCAAAAGCAAAAATTGTTCATCTATTCCACACTTCTACATAGTCTCACCACCAATGGAGGTCTAAGCAAGAGTCTTGATTTAGGGGAATTAATTTTGCTCTCTGCAGGATTAATGCCAAATCAATGAATTGTCAGAAGCAGTTATATAACTAATAAGTTCTAAATTAGTGCCACTCGTGGCATATGGGCAATTTGCTTATCTGAGAAGAGTTTCACCCACTATTGATCAATTGCAATGTAAAGCCTGTTGGAGAAACTTTTTTCCATTTCCCCCGATACGTTCAAAATGCCCAGATCGAGCTAGAAGTTGGCCTTTTGGCTCAGGATTTGGTATGTAGGGCCAATTTCATTAGGTTATGTTTCGACATAAGACATGCAAACAAGAATACTTTAAAAAACATCGTACACTTTGTAACTGATGGAAAATATCTAACTACCCATGGTATGCATTAAAACAACTATCCATGAACGAGTTGCGGCCAAAGATCCTCTTAAAAGCATTACTAAAACAGATCTTAAAAATGCAGTTACCTATATTCATGCAAGGAAGGGTATTAACTACAATGATACAACGTAAGCACACTATTTTAACCAGTGACTCTTACAATACATTAGCCATGTATTATTATTTCAAAGAACCACTATATGAGGCATGTTGTTAACAGATAAGATTGTGCCTTCTGAGTTTTTCAGTAAAGCTATCCAGAGCAAACTAGCAAACATATTGGGAGCTTCCCCCATAATGTAGACGTTACCAATATCATAAAGAAACCATACAGCACATTGTAAACAGCTACCTAGGACTGAAGATGGAATGGTAATTGCTGCCGAAGCCAATGTTTTTGAAATATGGGATAAGACATTGTACCAAACATTTTGTTTAAAAGCAGAGAATGTCTCGGCCCACAAAATTTTTAATAATGCTTTTATGAATTAAACACAAGTTTTTCTTCAGGGAAGGAATCTGAAACAATTGAGTTTTAATTTTATTTTTATGATCATTAAATGTATTTGCTTCTTTCTTGTTCCTTTGTCATATGTCACATGCAGTCTTGGTAAAATAGAGGCAGACCTCTTCTGAATAACAGCTAGAGCATGCACTGTTTGTATAGTGGCATTTTTAAAGTATTTTAACTAATTACAACAATAGATTATAAATCAACCAGAGTAAACTAATCTTTTTTCAAAGATGTTGAATTTTTTTTTTTTCTGGGGTTCGATAGTGTAAGGTTCCTCGGAAGACAGCTTCATTTGATAAATATAACAGCCCCACTATTTGTTCCAATAGTCTTAATTAGACGTTATGTTTCTAAGTTATTTGTAAAGTGCAACTTATGCATTACAAGACACTGGAATAACCTGTCAAGCAGAATCTGCTAGGAGTAAATTATTTTTTTCCAAAATGATTTATAGAAAGTTCTAATCAAAGGGGTAAAGGCAAGGAAATCAAGGTTTTAGCGGCTACAACTCAGAAAGTCCAATCCCCAAAAAACACTGTTTTTATTCTAGGGCTTGTTATCATTACATCTTAAACCACTATCCCCAACATCTTTTTGACAACACTCATCAACCAGTGATCTCCTGGCCTGCGCCTCACTCAACCAAGAATCATCCCGACAACATTCAACATTGAAATCCATGTCATTACACTCATTACACTGGAAGGCTTCTTACACCTCGCAAATCTAATCATATATCAAACTCACCTATCACTGAGACTTCCTTTACCTGTAAAATTCTTGAATAAACACTACACAATGTACAATAGTTTATGCAAGCATTCATGTATTAATGAAGTCAATCTTTTGCAGCCCAGAATCCTAAAATACCCAGTATTTTGAGAAATCAGAAGTCCTGACGCCTAACACAACACGCAGTCCAGGATCCAGCAGTCCGATTCTGCAGTCCACGAAGCAGAAGCTGGTATTTTCTCTTTTTCTCTTCCCAAAACCCCTTTCAAAACCCTTTTCCCCTGGAGGACTTGCTAGAGGGCAATGTACTCTTCATCACGGTCACGTTAGTCCTCACTGGGATTGGGGAACTGTCATCACCCTATTGGAACGACTGGAATTCAGGTAAGTGGTTCGCACAGAACAGAAAGCCAAGCCACAACATTAAAGTTCCCTTGGAGAGAAGTCATCATGGATCTCAAGTCTGTAACTGATTCAGATCACTAAACCCCTACTGAGCAGTTGGCAGTTCTAGTACAAAATGTACACGAACAAGTCCTAAAATTATGAACCGAGAATCAAGAGCTCAGGGAGACCCTAACCTGTTCCACATCCTTCACTCAATGGAGGGATCACTCAGGTCTAAGGCCCATTATTAATTACCAAGAATTTGGTACACAACCCTTCACTTCCACTCCTGCTAATCGATCTGACCAAAATCTATATGTAACAGTGACCACTCTGCCATCTGTACCGTTGGCCAATCCTGTAAAATTCAACGGGGATAGTTTTCGCTTTCCGGCTTTCATGAGCCAATGCCAATTGCATTTTTTGTGTAAACCTCAAGTATTTACATCTGATGCTGATAAGGTAGCTTTTGTAGTTTCCTATCTTGGTGGTGTTGCCGCCAATTGGTCTATTCCACTTATTGAAAACAATGACCACATCCTATATAATTTTGCTGCCTGAAAAGGTAGCCCTAATGCAATTGTTTACAAAACATGTTTTTATCCAGACTTGTGATAAATCATTATTAAATTTATGACAAGGGTCCAAGGACCTCCTCACTTACATTACTACTTTCCACCGGTTAATTACTGAGACTAGATGGCCTGAAGAAAAACGTACCTCACTTTTTTACGGAGGCCTGAGAGATGATTTAAAAGATAGTTTATCCCATATTCTTGAATTCCCAGAAGATTGTGCTGAATTTATTCATTTAGTAGTGAGAATAAATTATCAGTTAGGAAGAAAGGAAATCTGAACGTCCTCAAAGTGAACCCAGGGTAGTTGTTCTAAAAACAGATAAAAAAAGAAATCGAAGAAAAAGCACAGGAACCAGAACCCATGCAAATTGGGGGAGTTAGAGGTCCTTTATTGAAGAGAAGGAACAGTGCCATAAGGCCAATCTGTGCCTGTATTGTGGCAAATCCGGTCACTTCGCACAAGAGAGCACAGTTAAACTGAAAAAGAAAAAAGCTGGCGCTAGTTTGAGTGTTCCCGAACTGCAGCAGGAAAATTAATGCTCTTGGAGAGAACTGAGATCGCCTCTCCGAGAGGGTCCCTTTAACAGATCTCCCAATACTTGAGTAATGTTCTAAACTGTGCACCTAGACACCTGACCATTAGAGTAACCCTCGTTCTATATCCTCAGAGTAGACAAAGTCTGTCAGTGCTCATAGTCTCAGGTGTTACAGGTAACTTCCTTGATCTGGCCCTAGTGGCCTAGCTGGGAGTGTCACGTGTTACCAAGGCAGTACCCCAACCAATTAGGGCAGTTGATGGCTCAGCCTTGTCCTCTGGCCTTATTCTGTTTCACACTAATTTGTTAACAGTAGTATGTGACAATGGCCATTCAGAAGCTAAAACCTTTGACTTAATTGATTCCCCCACCTTTGGTGTTATTTTTGGTTTTCCCTGGCTAGAATGCCATTATCCTAAAATTGATTGGGCTTCTCGAACAGTCACCTTGAACTCTCCCTTCTGCATGACCATGTGCTATCAAGAAGCCCACTATCCTGTGACACCCCTACATTGTGCCGCAACTAATGACCCTTCTCCCACTATTCTACAGAAGAATATTGGGATTTCCAAGACGTCTTTGACCCAGTCAAAGCAACTCAGTTTTCCACCCAATAGGGTTTATGATTGTCAGATAGACCTAGTTCCAGGAGCAGTCTTTCCTTGCAGCAGTATATATGCATTAACAGAACCCAAGCATCAATATCTGCGGAAGCATTTGGATGGGTTGTTGGGTTTGGGTTTTATAAGACATTCTACTTTTCCCATTTCGTCGCCTCTTTTCTTCATGGCAAATAAATCTGGAGATTTGCAGGCCTGTATTGGTTACAGAATGGTTAATCAAAAATCGCTACCCCTTGCCTCTGATACAGGCCCTGTTGCACCATGTCCGGCGGTCCACCATTTATACCAAGCTAGACTTGTGCAGTGCGTATCACCTGATCTGTGTCAAGGAAGGAGACGAATGGAAGACCGCCTTTCGGACAAAGTTTGGTTTTTTGAATACATTGTGATGCCATTTGGGCTTTGCAACGCCCCAGCAGCATTCCAGTACTTTATCAATAATGTGTTACATTAGTTCCTAGATGTCTGCACTGTCGTCTAAATAAATGGCATCTTTATATTCTCTAAAAATAAGCAGGAACACACTCAGCACATTAGGGCAATTCTGGAACATCTATGTAAACACTCCCTGTTTGCCAAATTAGAAAAATGTACCTTTAACACTGACTCAGTAGAGTTCCTTGAATATCACTTATCACCCAGCAGCATTACTATGGACCCCAAAAAAGTAGACACTATTCTTTCATGGCCAACCCCTACATCTGTTAAGGATGTTCAAAAGATTCTTGGCTTCACCAATTTTTATAAGTGCTTCATCCCACAATTCTCACAAATAGTGGTCCATATAACCACCTTGTTAAAGAAGGAACAATCATTTATCTGATCTCGAGCAGCAGTACAGGCCTTCACAACTCTCCAAAGAAGTTTCACATCTGCTCCCATTTTACGCCACCCAGATCCTGAGCAGCCATTTTATGTTGAAAATGATGCTTCTCAATTCACTCTGGGAGGTGTGTTATCGCAAAAAGATCCAGAAGCAGGGCATCTCCATCCTGTAGTCTTTTATTCTAAAAAAACTCCTAAAAATTATACCATTGCTAAAAGAGAACTATTAGCCATTAAAACACCATATACTGAGTGGCGACATCATTTGCTGGGAGCAAAGCACACTTTCACCATCTACACCAACCATAAGAATTTGCAATTCTTTAGTTCAGTTAAGGTTTTGAACCCCAGACAAATGCGCTGCCTTCACTTCTTCAGCGATTGTGATTTTTTTGTTACATACAGACCAGGGACCAAACTACTTCAGTTAGATATCTTGTCACTAATAGGGCACCCACAGGATGCTAGTTCTTGTAAGCCTCCCAGTATAATACCTGCAGACAAAGTGCTAGCTCTAACCACAATAGATACCTTCATGGATAATTTCAAGACGGCATCTCATGACCTCCCCCTTGAACAGTGGCTCAGAAAACCATATAACACGATAGAACAGGACTATTACTTACATTCAGTGAAATTGTACATTCCAACGCAGGACTTGCAACATCAAGTGCTAGTCTTGAGTCATGATTCTGCTCTGACTGGACACCCACGTATGCTAAAGACTTTAGAAAACTGTTCACAAACATTTTGGTGGAAAACATGTGCCAAGATGTTTATGACTATGTAAATTCATGCCCAATCTGTGCTCAGAATAAAGGCTCACACCTTGCTCCTGCTGGTCTTCTATTACCCTTGCCAATCCCCCCTAAACCATGGCACACAGTCAGCATGGATTTTATTACAGACTTACCAGAATATAACAAACATACTACTGTGTTAGTTGTAGTAGACCTCTTGTCAAAAATGGCACATTTCGTGCCACTCAAAAAATTACCAATGGCTGCTGAGCTTAGCACTCTATACCTACACCATATGGTCAAACTCCATGGCTTGCCCACGAAAATTATCTCCGATTGTGGAAGTCAATTCACATCAAGATTCTGGAAGGCCTTTTGTTTTTCACTTGGCATAGAAATACCCCTATTCACTGCTTACCACCCTCAAATGGATGGTCAAATGGAGAAAGTTAACAAGACATTGGAAAAAACACTTAGGTGCCGCCTGGCCTCACTAATACATACTTGGGACCATTGTCAGAATTCACATATAATAACTCGATCTACTCAGGGTTAAGGTACTCACAGTTATATTTTCTTACCGGCATCCATCCCCGTAATCACCCAGTAACCCTTCCAGACCTAACCCCTTTACTCCCCTCCAACACTAAACAATTAAAGATTTTACAGGACATCAAATGGAAAGCAAAAACAAGCTGGCTAAACACAAGACCCAAATGAAATTACAAGCTGACAAACACAGAAGCCCAGAACTCACGTACCAAATTGGATATTTAGTATGGCTCTCTACTCGTAACATTACCCTAGCAGGTCCCAGAAAACTGCAACCACGTTATCTAGGACCATTCAAGATCACACAAGTCTAAGGACCAGTTACGATGAAGCTGCAACTACCTCCTGAATATACGAGACACCCAGTATTGCATGTATCTCTGTTAAAACCATATCACCCAAACACCAGACCTGACCCACCTTTCCCTCCAGTCATTGTCAATGGGCATCAGGGATATGAGGTACATCGCATTTTAGACACTAAGCAAATCCATGGTAAATTGCATTATCTGATAGACTGGAAAGGATATGATCCTTCTGAGCATTCCTTGGTACCCGCATCTTTCGTTCATGCCCCTCGTTTGGTGCAACAATTTAATCTGTTAAATCCTATGAAACCATGCCCAGCACTTTGGTCTCTTGAGGGGGGAGAACTGTTCTGGGTACACTAGCACATCCAAGAGCTCAATTACAGTAAGATTCTGTTACTTGCAACATTCAGACTTATTTGGGTACATTCATTACATCCTTGAATATCGTTTCCTATAACCAATGCTTGTTAAATGTCTCATTTATTATAACTAATGCTTGTTGATTATGCACATTGTATTATACCTGCTCCAACTATAACTGCCAAAACATGTGCTCTTCACAATGTGATTTGTATCAAACATGTGCCACAATCAGGAAGATAAGTGCTCATTTCCTTAACAAGCAACCAACTGGATTTCCACCTGCTCCAACTGTAACTGCCAAAACATGTGCTGTTCACGATATGATCTGTATTGAACATGTTCCACAATCAGGAGAATAATTGTTCATTTCCTTAACAAGCAATCAACTGCCAAAAGGCACATGTGCACATTTTATTATTTAAGGATGCTTGTGAGTCTATGGCCTTGCTTGGCTTCGTACCTATTGTTCTGCTCAACTGTTTCCAGCCTACCTCCAGTCAAGTTCCAATGCAAGTCAAGCTCCTTGTTCTCCAGCCTGCCCCCCATCGAGTTCCAGTGTTCGCCGTTCTCCGACCAGCTTCCAGTCGAGTTCCAGCATTTCTCGTCCTCCAGACAGCTTCTAGTCGAGTTACATCTGTCCTCTTCAGTCTTCTGCTGACAATACTGTATTTCATGTGAAAGAGAGAAAATAAGAAAGGTGAAAAAAAAACAGTGTGCGTTCTTCTGAAATTTTCAAGCAAGTAACTTCATTTCAAGGTAAAGAAAGATTAACAAGTGCTCCCCCGAGAATTAGGAGATTGGAAATAGGGCAAGTTTATCAGAACTATTATTGGCAAGAGATTACGCCAGAACACAAAGAAGCCTGATAGTCAAATTGATTGTTTTTGAGTTTGGACATTGCTTCAGAGACTCTGAAAGTATTGTAAAACGAGGAAGAGACTTGTTCAGCCTTATAGAAATGTGTTCACAATGTGTCAACAATAACTGACATTATGCAATGTAAATAGTTTATACAAGTGCAATGTATTATTGAAGTAATTCTTTTTCAGCCCAGAATCCTAAAAAGAACCCAGTATTTTGAGAAATCAGAAGTCCTGACACTCAACATGACACGCAGTCCAGGGTCCAGCAGTCTGATTCTGCAGTCCACGAAGCAGAAGCTGGTATTTTCTCTTTTTCCCTTCCTAAAACTCCCTCCCGCTTGACGACTTACGAGAGGGCAATGAACTCTTCATCGCGATCATATTAGTCCTCACCGGGATTGGGGAATTGTCATCGCCCCATCGGAACGCCTGGAATTCAGGTGAGTGGCTCGCAACAAACACTTTCTCAGCCTCAGACTTAGGACCATTATCTGTAACAATCTTTTAGGTAATCCTTCCCTAAGAAACATCTCATCCAAAACTCAATCACCTCACTAGCCTCAGAATTTCTTACCAATTTCACCTCCGGCCATTTAGAGAATTAATCCACAGCCATGAGAATATTCGTACTCCAGTCGTCTTCCTCTACCACAAGTCCTATGATAACCATACCTAACATTTCCCAAACCATTTCAGGACAAGGGATAGGACACAACAGTGGTTTTATAATAACTTGGGACTTCTCTGCATTAGCTCAATCAAAACGTTTTCTCACCACCCTTTCAACTTCTTTATCCATTTTCGACCAACACTTATCCTTCACCTTTTTCTTTGTTTTAGCAATACCTAAGTGACTTTTCTGACACAGCTGCACAGTCCTCCTTGTCAGTTCCTTCGGAGGCACAATTGTTGACCCTCTCATCTCACACTCATCAGTGAGTTAATCTCACACCTCCCATTATCCACAAATACTCTTCTCCATCAGTTCTTTATCAACCAAACCATTCTTTACCAATCTTTGACATTGTTAAATTCCTCATCCTTATCAGTGGCTACATACCATTCTTCTCCCTTAATGGCATCTCTCCACTTGTACCTCATCCAAGCCACATTAAAATCATCCCACACACCCTTTGGAACTTCACTAAAAGGCAAAGGAAGCCTACTCTGATAATCAGTCACTCTATTTCCACTCCTGGAACATATTGTAATGTGTAATTATAATCCAACAACCTCAAGAACAATTGTGCAATCCTTGAAGTAGCATTCAAAAGACCCTCCATTGATAACAACTTCATAAGGGGTGCATGGTCATATCTCACCAACACATCAAATCCTCACACATACTGCTTGAAATGTTCCAAGTCCCATACAGTAGCTAAAGTCTCCTTTTCAACCAGAGCATTGTTTTTTCTGCAGGAGACAAAGCTCTTGATGCAAATGAAATGGTCATATTAGAACCATCCATCAATTTCTGGGATAAAACTAACCAAATGTCTTTACCACATGCATCCATCATACCAATGGATTTCAAGGTAGGATCAAACCCTTGTAAGAACTTAGCATTCAAATTCTCAGATTTGATTTGCTCAGATTCAGATTGTATAAGTCCATCCCACAGAAATGTTGACTTATTATTTAACACTCTCCTCAAATTAAAGGTCTTTTCAGCAAAATTCCAGACAAACCCGGAATAAAATTCAGCAAGACCGTAGAAGGATCTTAATTGATTCGTATTCATTGGTGCAGTTACATCTTTACAGTATACAATAACTCTTCCTTAGGTTTTATCCATCTTTTGTGACTTCATGAACCAAGTAATTTACAGCCTGTGTGGCAAATATACACTTAGCAATTTCAGAAGTTAGGCCAACCTCCTACTGTTGCTGTAATACTTTCCTCGACCTTCCATCGTGTTGTTCCTTAGGTGCCTAAATCACAAGATTATTATCTTGAAAAAATAATGTCCCCTCAAATTCCTTGAACAATTTGTTCATCCATTTTATTTAATACGGCTGCCACTTAGGCTAGACTAAAAGGCATTCAAATAAATCTATAACAACCCGAAGTTGTCATAAAAGTGGTTAACGCCTTGCTATTAGGATGTAAATACACCTAGTGATGAGCAGAAGAAAGCTTGACTGACAAGAACCATTGCATTCCCTTGGTCATAGACAACATTTCATTTATTTTAGGCATTGGAAATCTCTCCACCACAACATTGCTGTTCAAATCCCTCAGATCAATGTTTAAGGGTATCTTACCATTAGAATGTCTAGCTACTACCAAGGCTGCAATCCATTCTGCTGCTTTTACTTGTTAAATGATTACATCTTTTAGCAATTTCTCAATTTCCAAATAGACTTCTTTCCTCACAATCATCAGTAATTTTCGTATTTTATGTACCTTCAGCTTGGCATGTTTTTTAATACAATTTCATTACAAACTCCTTTTAATGTTCCAACCTTCCCAGAAACAAAAAAAAAACTGGAAACTCCTTCCACATTCTATTCTCCATTTTAGCACTTTCTCCCACAACCAACATTTGTTCATCACTATTAGGATCAAATGTAATGTCCATTGCACTTGGATCCATCCATCCCAACACTCTGTGTCCATCTTCTGAAACATATAACTTACTCACGGCTTCTCTATTCTTAAATTCAAATTTCACTACTCTATACCCTACCATAGATATGGGTTCACCTGTAAAACATGAAGGTGAAATGTCAGATGGAAGGAGCTGGTTTGCCAATTTGCTTTCAAACTTATTTTTCAAACATTTTTGTTAATGACCGCAAACGGAGACTCAGAGTCAACTGCAATTAACACCTTAACCCCCCAAATGACATCTCAAAAACAAGTTTCTCCCTTGATTCCCTAGACAAAATACCAATAGTTCCCTTCTCAGTCACCTTGGTCACTCCTAAGACACTCATACCACAATCATCCTCTTGGCCTGATGAACTAGCCCTATTACCTCAGAATCTAGTTTTTTAACAGCTCCTACCGTGCCCCTTTTCCCATTAAACATCCTACAAGCTCTTGTGAAATGTCCGTTGATACCACAAGCAGAGCACTTTTGATTAAGTGCAGGACAGTTTAATGGTACACTAGATGGTCATTTTATCCTCACTGATAACACTTCCTACCTCCAAATTTCAACCCTTTGCCTTCCTCCTCCTCAAATGTTCTCCTTCCACCCTCCTCACAGTTGGAACTTTTGCCACTCTTTGGGAAATGGCACCTCCTTAAACACTGGGCCAGCGACTAGTCGTGCTCAAGGAAATGCGTGAGCGAACAAGAGAACTAACAATTGTTTTGCAACAATTAACATTCGAAACCGCAACATCAACTACCAAGAACAGCAGAAAATATTGATTATTAATTAATGACAGCAGTACACATATTTTCACTTTAAGCAGAAAGAAAAGAGTTCTTGTTGCACACAGCCAACAGTATTTATTGCACTTATTAGTCTCTGATTGGACTATAGATTGTCTTGCATCCGTCTGTCACAAAGAACTATGGGAACTGTAGTTTTTTTTTTTTTTTGCTGTCTTGGCTGATACTGAATAAAGCAAAAGAGTTAAGGGATATTTTTAGCCACGAGTCTTGCCATGAAATCCAATGGCTCATGCAGAAAAAATCAACTATCTTGCTTTGCCCCATGTGACACATTTGAAAAGTTGTCCTTTGATGTGAATAAGCTCAAATCTGTCACAGAGGTAAGTTCAAGTAGAAGGTTTATTTCTACAAGCGACCTAGCATCCAGCCACTCTGGAGAGCTTCAGTAACTGTCCCCTCCAGAATCCTTAGACGCCAACATTCCGCCGAACACAGCGCGGAATCAAAACATAACATATCCTCTTATCTTCACACTAAGTAACTAATTAAAAATAATAAACAAAAACAACAAGAGAAATGGAAAACAAGTCGTACTTAAGAATACATGTTACAAATGACATAGTTCTTCAAATAAGTAATACATTAATAAAGAAAACAATAAAGCAATAATTTAGAACAAAAGTTACAAATGTTATTTCATAACACAGTTCAACAGATAACTTAGGACACTACATAGTCCTTCAAATAACTAGGACACTTATGGATCCTCATCGGTTGTTTACAAAGGGATGTCTCCACTTGAGGTGTACTTGCACCTTGTTTTTCACCCTCTTGAAATGCACTTGTACTTTGTATCCCACCTCCTTGAGCTGTACTCGTGCTTTGTATCTCAACCTCTCCAGCATTTTCACAGGTTCCATCACTCACACCAAAGGCAAAAGCTTCTGAATCACCATCCATCTTACTCCCATTTCCCAAGAAAAATGAACTCGAGCACTCTTCCACCTCTTGACTACGGGCACATGCTCCACTTCTCTGATACAAAGCCACATTTCTCAGATTCCACTTCTCCCCTCCTTCAATCTCAACTTGAAACTTCCCCACCTTCTTCACACGAAAAGGGCCTCTAAATCTCGAAACACCCCCCTTGACTCTTCCTGACTTGACTTTAACCCAATCCCCAACCTTCAACTTATAGTTGTGATGAGGGATAACAACCTTCTCACCACTTGACATCTTGACTCCTCCTGAAGCAACCCACTCTTGAAGCCAGGGGGGAATCAATTTCGACCCTATCGATCGCCCCCTCATCACTCGAAAAGGAGACTTGCCAGTAACACTGTGAATTGTGGAACGATAGGCACGTACCACATCAACAATCATTTTCCGCACACAACAACGATTAGCAAGAGCTAGCTGTACTGTCCCCTTGATTAATCTATTGATTCTTTCTACAATTCCATTACCCTGAGGATAATATAGGGACGTTCTAGTGTGACGCACTCCACAATTCTTCAGAAACAAACACATCTCATTCGAAGTTAATTGAGTGCCATTGTCCGTAATCATGACCATAGGAATACCTTCTTCCATAAAAATGTCCTCCAATACCTTTATGGTCGTGGTTGTGGTCACATCACGTACGAATTTAACCACTAACCATCTTGAATGTACATCCACCACCACTACTGCAAAACGCATCTGAAGAGGAAGTTCAAAAAGTGGACCAATAAAATCTAAACAAATCGTGTGCCAGGGTTTCCCAGGATCTTCAATGTGCCCTCCATCCTGCCCACTCCGACTTTCAACCTCTTCTCACTCTCCTTGCACAGTCTACACTGCTCCACCCAACACTTGACCTGACCATCTAAACCAGGCCACCAAAAAAACTCTTTCAACCTCCTGCTTGTCATCCCCTGACCTAAGTGACCTTCATGAGCTAAGGAAAATAATTTAAACCTTAACCCAGCTGGTGGAACAAAACGTTCTCCCCGCATCAATACACTGTCTCCACAACACGACAATTCATCTAACACATCCAGAAATGGTCTTACCGACAACGGAAGAGAACTCTCTCTTCTAGCCCCTAAAGAAACTAGTTTGAAAACATACTTAAGACAATCATCTGCAGCCATCTCACTCTTCCATTCCTCCAGCGTAAATGTACCCAAACCCCACTCAACCACATCACATATAGAGGCTACAGCATCATCCGTATCGCAACACTTTATCGATTGAGGATCAACTTTTTCCCAGTCTAGAGACAACCTGCTCAGACAATCGGCCTGGACATTTTTCCAACCTTGGACATACTCAACTTGATACAAATACTCTTGCAACCTTGCAGAAAGTCTGGCCAACCTCGCTGATCCCTTCCCCGCACCACCAGCAGACAATATCCTTAGCAATGGTTTGTGATCACTCCTCAAAGTAAACTCCACCCCCCACACATACGTTCTGAAGTATTCTGTACCCCATACAGCCGCCAAGGCCTCCCGTTCAATAACAGAATAATTCCGTTCCGTCTGGGTCAAAGTTCGAGACGCAAATGCAACCGTCTTCTCTTGACTCCCATGCTTTTGTGACAACACAGCTCCTAAACCAGTAACGCTGGCATCTACAGTCAAGATAGAACGCAAATTAATGTCAAAAGCTGTAAGGATACCTGCACCACAAATTTCCCCTTTGATTTTATCAAAGCAACTCATCTGCTCACCAGACCAACAAAACTTACTCCCATTCCTCAGCAACTTCCGTAAATCCTCAGTCTTGCTTGCAAACTTATCCACAAACTTGGAGTAGTATTCCACAAGTCCTAAAAAGGACCTTAATTGTTCTTTATTAGTTGGTGCTGGTGCCAACCTAATGGCCTCTAATAGACTTCTTTTTGGTTTAATACTCCCTTTAGAAATAGAGTACCCTAAGTAGTCAATTTCCTCCACCAGAAAAGTGCACTTCTCTTTGTTCAAACTTAAACCAGCTTCACCAATGATCTTGAGAACTTTCCTGAGTGTGATATTATGTTCATCAACTGTTTCACCCATCACCAGTATATCATCCTGAAAAAATAACACTCCTTTAACATCTCCAAAAATCTTTGCCATCATACGTTGAAACACACTCGCAGCGGAAGCCAGACCAAAAGGCATACGGGTAAATTGAAATGTACCTTCCGGAGTGACAAACGCTGTAATGTGTTTGGATTCAGGATGAAGTCTAATCTGATGATAGGCATTTCTCAAATCTAATTTCGAGAAAAACCTACCATTTTTAACCGCTGTTAACAACTCATTTATATTTGGCAAGGGATAAGTATCCACCACAATATTCTGATTCACAGATCTCAAGTCCACACATAATCTCACATTTCCATCTGATTTCCGTGTAATGACAACTGGGGAAATCCATGGAGAAACCTCAATAGGTTCAATGGTACCCTCCATTAACATGTTGCTTATTACTTTTTTGACTTCATCCCTCACCACAAATGGTATCTTGCGAACTTTGTGTTGACTAGGGTGAGCATCATCTCTCAACATTATCTTGTGTACATAACCTTTCAAGCATCCTAACTCTTTCTTAAAAACATCCCTGGCCCCCTCCAAAATATCTTCCAATTGTACATTATCTACCGACAAAATTTGACAGGCGGCTCTAGGACTGATGACAATGTTGAGATCAAATTGATGCATCCATCCCAGGATGGGTGGACCTTCAACAGCCACATAAATTTTCCCAAGAACTTTCCTCTTTCCAAACTGAATTTCCTTCAACATATAACCAAGCAATTGGATTTCCACCCCTTGATACCCACCCGGGGGTATATCCTTTGGTAACAATTTTTCCTTCCGCCAATGACTTCTAAAAAGGCTCTCTGGAATTATGGTGTACAATGAACCGGAGTCCACCATGAGGTTAATTTGAACTTCCCCAATAGAGAAAAGAGCCGATGGTCTAGAGCATCTGCGGTCACTCCCATTCACTCTCATGGTCACATCATTCTCAACTACAAGTATCCTGTCCTCACCAGCAGATTCACAGCACTCTTCCACTATATTTATACTTGGTTTAGATTCTTTAGCAAATAGGTTACCTTCCCTACACACCCGAGCATAATGCCCCCTACGACCACACTTGCGACACTCCTTGTTGACAGCAAAACATTTCTTGGAGTCCCCTAAATGAAAAGTACTGCCACACCGAAAGCACTCTTTTCCCTTGCTCCTGTTATACCCCCCTTTCTTTGGTACAATTCCAGTTTCCTGTTGAAACCCTGTAGAATTGCTTGACAAAGCCATAACATCCACAGTTTTCTCTTTCCTTTCTAATTCTTTTATACAGCGTCTCGATTCCTCCATGACTTTTGCAAGGTCAATTGCTTCTTGCAATGTGGGATCCTTTGCCGCCCACAACCTCTCCTGAATCTTTTTATCGCGGCACTGAACAATAAGTTGATCCCTTATTAGTTCATCAGTCATGGTTCCAAACCTGCACTTGACAGACAACTCTCTCAACCGTGACACAAAATCATCAATGGATTCATGATGGTCTTGGGGTTGAGTATAAAATTTATATCTAGCTAGCACTAGATTAGTTTGTTTAGCGAACCTGTTCTCCAATCTTTTAATGGCTTCTTTAAAAACATCGTCCATAGGTTGGCCATTGGGCCCCATGGAAGGGGGAAGATATTTAAAAATCCTTTGACCTTCGCACCCCAAAGTACTTAGAAGAATAGCTTTTTTTCTTTGTGGCGAAAAACTTTGTCCATCCAAAGCGACAATATAATTATCAAGCATTTCTATCCAATCTTCCCAGGGAAGAGTTGGAATACCTGGAAGAGATAGAAATAATGGTGGTGGGGAAATATTGGTCTGGGTAGCCATTATAACTGTGCACAGACAATTTGTGCACAACACAATACAGTACAATGTTAGAGTACAGTTATTCCTTACTCCAAAGATGCCAGCTCTTTTCTAATGTCACGTGCCTCGATGCACCAATAACAGTACAGTGTCTCAGCGAGGCTCCTACAATGCCCCGTTTTTATTTTCCTCTTTTTCTTTTTCCTACGTCCCACACGTCTGCCTCCTCCAATCAATGCGCTGATTTGACGTGAACCAGCCTGCTCCCCCGGAAGAACTAGTGGTGTCCTTCCTGAAACAAGCAGTCAAATAATAAAACCCCCGGCTGCTCGTCAACGCGGCACGAAGGGGAAACTCCAGTCAGAACACCAATTAAGACGGGGGCGCCCGTAATTGCCGAACAGGTGCTGGCAGGCAAGATCGGAAGTCGAGAGAAGATGGGCGCGCCCGCAAACATCAAATAAACACCTGCTGCCGGGTCCGGACGGAGATCAGCACCACTCTCGCCTGTGTACCAGCGTGAAGAGGAATAAGCAACGGCACACAGAAAATCCAAATCGGGCCGACCTAGGTCGCGTTAATCTTGATCCTCGTCGCCAAACTGATGTGAATAAGCTCAAATCTGTCACAGAGGTAAGTTCAAGTAGAAGGTTTATTTCTACAAGCGACCTAGCATCCAGCCACTCTGGAGAGCTTCAGTAACTGTCCCCTCCAGAATCCTTAGACGCCAACATTCCGCCGAACACAGCGCGGAATCAAAACATAACATCCTTCAATTGTTCAAAAAAAGTACAATCCACTGAAAACCTAAACCTTAACCAATGGATTGCGCACTTTGTGCATTTATTACCTGTATTCGTTTATCTCTTCTTCACATTCCTCTTTTTATTTTCAACACTTGATTTACGTACAATGAAAACAGTGGGAATATCTTCATTGTATTGTACAGGAACAGTAAGAGCAGGGGCGTAGCTTGGTTAGTAAGACTGGGGGGTGTAAGCTTCAGATTTCTTCAGCAATCAAAGTGGAATATAATGTTAAAATACATGTTATGACAAGCAGGGCGCATAAGGAGGACGTAAGCGGCAGTGGAGAGGGAAAGAAATGCAAATTGATAGGAGTACTAAGAGAGACAAAGCATAATATTTTGTAAAATAACCAACAGTTTTGAAGACTCTCAGGGGGAGAGAGTGTGCCTTTTTTGTCTGAGTGTGTGTAAAACGTCGGGGCAAAATCCAACCTGCACCTTACCATACTCGACTCAAAGCACCTGCAGCCAAACATTTACCAGAAAATATATTTATTGGCGGGGGTGGGAGGAGGGAGCTGGGGTGCAACACCCCCAAACCCCGTCTGAAGCTGTGCCTCAGGCGGGTTAGCCTGCAAAATTTGGTGAAAAGCTTCTAACATTTTACTTGGACTGCCCACCTCCCAGTATAAAAAATGATTTGAGCAAAGCTGCAGCCCTTCCACCGCATGCGTTTCAGGCTACTACTTACTGCCTTCCTAGAGTTAGAAATTAATTGCAACGATGTTTAATATCCCCCCCCTCCCCCCCACTATTGGAGTCATTCCAATAGACTCCAAACTACTGCAGGAAAGACAAATCCTATTAATATGCTGTTAAAACATCATCTTTGTTCAAAATGTTTTTGTCTTCAATACTCTTGTTATTCCATGCAGCAAGGAACAGTTTACCTCTGGAAACGCCATCTTCTTCAAAAAGAACGTGTTCACAAAATACAGCAGTCCTGTTTACGTGTTGTTTAATGTTTGATTAAACACGATACCGAAAGACCCTGCTTGCAGTAGTGTGTACAAACATTTCACTTTATGTGCCTCCTTCGTTAGGCTTTGAATAAAAAGGGTTAGAGGGGTGGTTGGCGCTGTCTTTAACCTTGATGGTGTTTTCACTGAGGCAGCATAATGGCGCCTAATTGCTTAAGTGGAAGGAACATGTTGACATTTCCTCTTTGTGCTTAAAACTCAGCGCCGAAACCATTATGCTAATTCAAGCATTATATGCACCAAGGTATTTATGGGACTGACACAAGTGATGTTGCAGGTAAAGGGCTGTGAAATGGTCTGTAAACAGACAGAATTGATTCCAGGCCCTCAGCAATGCTGTTAAAGTCACAGAGAGTGAGCAGGCTGCCCTGCGATTCCCATCCAGACTGTCAAACCGGGTCAGCCCGTGTCAGCAGGGCTGTCATTATACATCAGATGGGTGGCTTAATTATATGTAAAACAATCACATAAAATGAAAGAACACCAGCCCAAAGCCTACGGAAACGCGCGTGTGCACCGAGCCATTTAGACATGGAAATTATTAAAATATTATAGAATAGAAACCAGGCACTCTGGATTGCAACCTCATCTATCCAAGCCACTTAAGCGGTGATAGAATCTTACATGATCATTAGGTACGTGCTTGAATGTCAGACTACACACAAACAAGAAAAAAGTGTTGTGAGACTGAGAGCCAGGTTTTACAGAAGCGAAGTGTATTGGTTTACCTAACAGTTGACATAAGCTGAGCACTTGAACGCCACGTGTTTGTTTTCTGCTTGTATAGTGCTGTAACTTTTTTTTATTTTCACACGTTATATCATTTGTATGTGAACTAATCGGTCTTCGAGCTCCATAGGAAAATGATTCCGTGCTTCCAATATTAATATTTCAATAGTCTAGATTTTTAATATTATACTGAGGAAATCACTATTGTATCCTAAATATCCTTCAATTACCAGGGCAATACAGCGAAGAGAAAAGAACACGTTTTTTTTTACTCACTCCTGCGTCAACAACAATAAATATTCTAGAATGTTTACATTTGAATGATGTTATTTTAGGTTTTGAGCCTCAGAAAGACATCATTCACCACATGGCTTCTTTAAGTTGCATTATAGATTTCCTTTCACTTTTAAAGACACTACATGGGAGGCTTCCACTTAAGCAGTAAAAAACATGGAAACATAAATCGAAATCCAATTGCAGCCTCAGATTTTCACCGGGAAATACCTTTAAGTATGAAGTTTTCGAAAAGGCTTTGCTTCCTATCCAAAGAGCTTGCGTTGCTGTATTTGAGAAATGTCAAAATACATTGTCCGATTGTCAAATTCCCCGCCCAAATTAAATACAATGATTCAATTGCATATGGTGGGGCATAGGCGCTGATAATGAGTCGGTCCTGTCGCATGCACTAATTATTGCATCAGATAAACATCTGACTCCGAGTTGTTCGAAAAGTATTGGATGAGATAATTATCGCATATTCTGAGTGTTTGGAGAACACGTGCTTTTGGTGCTTACTACACAAAAATCAGCGTATTCTGATAAATATTGGGCCTTTTCTGCTTATCAATTTTCGGCAGGTTTGAGCTGCTGAATTTTAACGAAGGGTGCAATCTTTATTACACTGGTAATTACTGGACGGAATAATCATTGCACCACTTGTAACTGTATTTTTTTAAAATCAGATATCGCAATTTAAAGGGCCATAATCAGGCCCAGAACATTTGTTCATCATCACTGATGTAGGGCTGTACCTCTGGCACTGAAGTGAGATTGCTATTACTCTTCGGTGTTCTAGATCATTCCCCCAAAATTATATACAGCAAATAGCACTACTTCTTCCCTCTCATCTGTCCTCATTAACGACCATCAACTCCTCTTACAACCATTCTACTTCGCGAAATTATTAGCTGTCACAAGCATGGTGATCACACACAGATTCACATTAGGAATATGACAGATTTGGAAAAGGACTGCTAGAATGCCTCTTCCACAATCAACAACGCATTGCTCACAATTGGCTTTCTCTGTATAGGAAATAGCTGAAATCTTGTTCCTCGGACCTGGACATCTTTCAGTGCTCCCTTTTACCTGCCACCAGGTGATGGATACTCTCCATAGACCCCCCCAGGTTTGGTCAGAAATCATATTTTTCCATCTTCTTTGCTTCCGTGAGACCCCACCCTTACTGCTTACTCACAAACTAATCACCCTCATCCTTACCCTGGCCCTATCAGATAGGAGTACCTCAACAGTGTATGTAAAGATCCTCTTACATAATTAATTCTTTGATTTACCCGATCTAGCATATATTCCCATCAATTGTCTTTGCTATCAGTCATATAACCAAGGTCAAATTCCAGTTTTCTACAATGCTGTAAATCTTAGGATTTCTACTGAAATTAAGACATGTAAAGATATATAATTTTTCCACTCAAGCATTAATGATTTTCACAGTTTTGTTTTTTGGTTTTTCACTGTCCAAATGGTCAGATCCTCATATGTAACCCTAGAAGATCAGATCTTCATATGTTCATAGGTTCTTATAAAGAGCACTAACTCAGTTCGAAATGAGTATCCCAGCACTAATGCTACAATCACAAAAGTTGGAAATTAAAAAGCCTTAAAATGACCAGGTTTTCAGCATTTTCTCAAATATTTTACAACTTTGGTAGGAAAAAATTTGAAGTGGCAATCTATTCCAATTATATAAGGTCAAATAAGAGAAAGGGCTGCCCCTATTCTGAGTTGTGTGAATATGACAGGAAACTGCTAGTGCCTTATTAGATGATCTCAAACTCCTGCCCAGATGGTAATATGATAATCTTGGCGGAGAAAGGCCAGGCCATCTCCATACAAGGCACTGTACATATGGCAAAGAAATTTGAACAGGTCACGATTTCCAACAGGAAACCACTGTAAAGATCTAAGAATGTGTTCTGAGGGGAGCCAGAAGGTAGATTACATACCAGGCAGGCTGCTGTATTCTGCGCTACCCGTAATCGTGACAGATGAGCTCCATTTACAGCCACCAGGAGTGCATTGCCATGGTCTAAATGACTGGTTATGAGAACATGGATTATAGATTTCCTTGAGTTAAGGGGAAGCCATGGCAAGTCTTTCCTGAGCAATCAAAAAATGGCAGTGCAGGAACTGCAGATAGATTTAACTTGGTCTGCTGTGGAAAGCTTGTCATCCGCAAGAATGCCCATGAAATATTTTTTTTTAGTTCCTTTAAAGCTATGGTCTCTGAACAAGTATGAATTAGTAAATTAAAGGATGTATTTACCAATTAACCATTGTATCCAATTCAAGCTATCCAACATTACCTTACCCATATTTCGGGCTTACTGAACTGCTGCATGAAAAGCAGCTAAGGTAGTTTCATCAGCTGCAGGAAGCCTTGGGTCATTGGCATATGCAGTTCACAATGGGACTGAATTTCAGTTTACATTGTTGGGCTGACAGTGAAATTTGGGTTTTAGAACCTCTACGCATTGATTTTTACCAAGCCTGTCGATAGGTCTTTGTTTATTTTCTGAAGTAGTGCAAGGACTGTGTTGCTGCCAGGCATTTGTGACAGTTGTGCAAACCACTTTACTTGTATCTGTACAGCATGCACTGATATAGCACATTTTACATCTTGGGTAAAAGAACGAGCACAGGTCAATAAGTTTCCATTAAATGTAGTCAAAGTGTTTTGTACACGTGATATGCCAATTTTCAAGCCTTGTTGTGGTACCATAAATTCTAAGTGTGCTTTTATCATGGAGGCAGTAGGAATGAAAGTTGAACTTGGTGATTCTAGGGGTCTAGCTACATCAGTGTGCAGGCTCACAATTGATCTATGTACCTGTTTTTGCTGAAACACCACAATATTCAGCACACACTAAGAAACTACTAGCTGCCCAGTCTACAGATTACACACTAATTCATACATTTTCTGAGAAAAGGTATGCACTAAAAGCAGGACAAGTTCACCAACAACACATCTTGGACCTCTTTGCATGATACATCGACACTGAAGATGTTCATGATATGGCCTCTGGACTTTCTCTGTGAATTTAGGCAGCTCCCTTTGGCATTCTTTTCAGGCCACCATGATGTAAAAATAAAAACAAGGATATTTGTTTCATCTGCCTAGCTATCGTAGCTCATCCTCTTTATGTAAGATTACGATTGTTTCAATAAATGTATTGAAAACGTATCCTGTTCTCACTTGTGTTTCACGTGGCATACATGAGTAATGCAAGGATGAGATTTGTTTCCACAACTTCCCTGGGGAGTCATAGTGGCATTTTCATGTTCCCCTAATCACCTATCTCTCCGGCAGGGTTAAGGGTGTAGGTGAGGCACTGTGAGTTAGCCAGGAAAAAACAAGGATAAATAAAGGTTTTTCTCCTTGTTGCGCCTTGGGGAGGCATAAGATTTTGACGCAGTCCCAGGTTTACAGATCCTTGTGAATCTGGGAATGCATCAAAACCCATGGGTGTTGCATGGGAAAACCCACTGCAATGCCTACGGAGCGCCGCCCGATGCAGTGTAACGCAAATCAGCGACTTGCATTGCGTTGCCTTACATCATATCTATGAGGACATGAAAAGCCACACAAGGTGGATTTGCATGACCTCTTAGATATGGGTCTGCACTATTCATCACTGGAGTGTCAAAAAAAGTGACTCAGCTGCACAAGGGGCTTGTAAATATACCCCTTACTTCCCCATCTTCCGAGGTAGGGATGTCCTATATACGCGGTCCTATTACCTTACTAGGATCTGTATAACATGGCACCACCAACGTTCATAGGTCAGGTACTTATTTGATGGGTCTCCTTGTTGTGTAGCCATTTTATGTATAGCTCCATGCACCTTAGTTTAACATACTAGGCCGCTGTGCACTTTGCCCTAGATATATTTTATTCAGCTTCGCACTGTTATTTTCAATAACCAGTTTTTACGGTCTTGTTTTAATTTCCTCTATCACACTGTTCAGCTTAGTTCAGCACTGTGTTCTCAAATAATGCATTCTTGATCGCCCTGTGCTTCAGTCAAGGCTACAGTCTGGTACATTGCCGGTAAACGTGGTAGAAGTTTAGTCTCCAGCATTCGTAGAAAATACACATCCTTACGTAGGGACATTCTCTTAGAACATCTGTGTGTTAGTTATAAAAACACTGTTGTTCTCCTGGGGAACCTGAAAGGCAGGCTTAGAGCTTAACATGCTGTGCTCAAAATATAACTTAGAGAGAGAATAAAATAGTGGCACCATGATAGCCTTATTCTTGTGTTTCACTCTCATAGTCACTATTTTAATATTACTGTGTTGTGTAATTCTGGTTATTGCAGCTCACGCTTTGCTATCCAAAATGCAGTTGTTTTATTAAACCAATCTTTAAAACTTATACTGCCTTTATTGTCATTTATATATGAGACCGCATTGTGTATGAGAGAACCGGTTGTGACCTGAGTGATCACGACTTCCCTGAGAAGTACTGCTATGTCATGCGCTCTGCTGCCCAATTGTCTCTGCCATTTGGGAGAGATGAGGCACTGCTAGTTAGCCTGAGCAAAACTCGGATTTGGAGTGACAAGCGTCATCCACCGTGGGTCAGACTCAGTACCCCACATTGTGGACGATCTTGCTGCTTAAAATCCAGTAGTCTCATTAAGATAATGAGAGCCTGCACGACATGGCACCGCCAACGTTTGGTCAGGCTCTAATTTTCGGGTCCACCGGAATATCTCAGTCTCATTTTATAGAATGACACCTCAGTCCTGTATACGGAGACGTCCGTGGGACTGAGGATTTCCACCACAGCCGTATAGGTAATCCTATTTTCAGCTGGCGGTTGTTCAAGCTTGAACTTTAAAAGGAAAAAACCCCATCTTGGTGTGCCTTCTCTGAACTCTTAGTGCTTTATGATGGCAAATCCCCAGGTTGTACAAATAGCTATTAACATGAGACAACCTCTCACAGCACACTTACTAGCAAATGGCCTCACGGCCCAGGGAGGTCCAGTCACGTTTGTGGTGGACGCCCACGCAGCTTATAGAACAGAGCTTTTTTACTCTTGGGTCACATTTCCAGCAGTTGATGGAAACTCAAATACATTTCACACATATACAGTTGCGAACGCGCCTGGACAATACAGGGCATACGTATATTTAGAGATACCTTTATCTTATCAAGAACATAATAATTGGCTTGATGGCACCCTACCCCATACAATATTACCAGTAAGGTTAGGTCCACTAAGTAATGACGGTCCTACCTGGCCTTTATTGGCCACATATACACCACATCCTGCGGTTGCAAATTTAGCAGTAGCTGAGGTTCGACGCTTATACATTGTGTTAATAGCAATATACAGACGATTAGTACAATTTGTGATGCAAACTTTAAATACAAACCCAGCACGTGCTGCTCCAGCACAACCACATGCAGTAACACCAGGTATAAATCCGGTGACTGTACATTCAAGTATGGGTAAGGTCTTGGCCAAACGAGAGGAGACTCCGTTCTGGCTAGCACAAAAAATTAATACGCTGGAAGCAGTATTTCCCCACACGGGACCTCAGGATAAACATAGAATATTGACTATGTGCTTGCCCTTTGGGATGGTCCCTGCAGATGAACACTGTAATACATGGGGCACGGTATTTGCCGCGCTCTATACAACGGCACATGGTACACCGACACTTGCCAACCTACCGGAAGTGCTTAAACAAATTCAAGATGAATACGGGGCTGCCCCGGCCCTGGATTTGGGAATGCAACTGATGGGGAATTTTGCCACAGTTTCTTCAATCAACCTAAGTAACCTTAAAGGGGAAGCAGTTGCACTTGCGGTGTGCATGCGGCTCCGTGACGTTCCGCAACAAGATCAGGAACGGGAGGTGCCTAAAATAATAGCGGAAACATATTCAAGTATCGGTCGAGATAGCCTAGGGGCTAGACCACAAAAACCTAAATTTCAGGGTAAAAGTAATAAAGATAATACTAAACAACAACCTGAGGGTAATAAGAAACGCTGGGATAAAAAGGAACAAACACCTAAAAAGGAAAGGGGAGAATCTCAGCGTATGGAGACCCCACAGAATAGATATAATCTCAGGAATAGAGAGAATATAAAAACGCCCGATAGATATCAATATACTGATACACGCCAATCTCGTTCCTTTCAGGACTCATCGGAAAAAAGAAATGAGAGAGGTGGGCGATCAGAGCGAAGAACAGAGTACGTGAAACCGAGACAGGAATCACAACGCTCTTCGGAGGTTTCTGTTAAAAAGGAAGAGAAACCAGTACAACAAAAACAACAATTTAAAAAGAAAAAGGTGGCAGCGGTCTCAGTTCGACATGCCACACAGGAAGAGGGTCCTCTTGAAGAACAAGAATTGGGCTCTAGCACTGCTAGACAGCGCGGCAGAGGTCACAATAGTTTGCCGGAATCTTCGAGAGCATCTGGGGGTGAAAGCAACTGATGACTTTATACAAGTAGAAACAGCGGACATGCGTGTCTCCAAGTCTGATAGGGTGTACAAAGTAGCACTACAATTAGAAGGAGACATTGAACGCTCGATACACGCAATCTTTTGGGACCGTGTAGTTAAAGTATATGATATCTTGTTGGCTGAACAAGATTGGCCGCCTGATTTCGTCCGCACCTGCCCATATTGAGAAGAGGTCATTAAACCTTCTTTCTCGCCACTTGTTCCGGAGGAACTCGCGAGTCCTATTCTATAGAATGGGCTCTAGCACAAGCACCCGCGTTGTATAGAAATCACGTGTGGTGGGATAGGGACTCTCCCTACCATGTCATTCCTATTAAAAGTGAACCTCAGCCACAACCGCAGTATCCCATAAAACATGAAGCAAGGGCACCGGTGAGAGAAATACTTACACAATTAGACTACAGACATTTGAACGGACATACACGTACATATGCTATACAAAACTCACATAGCACTGCACTAATGAGCAACATTGTGCGGAAAAAAATACAAAACAACTTTAGACATCTCGAATGGGTTCTTCTGCCAGAATATAGTGCCTGAAAGCAGGGACTTAACAAGCTTTAGCGCATTAGGCTCTCAGAAAAATTCTGTAGTTTGCCTCAGGAGTATAAGAACAGCCCAGGACTGTTTGCGGCTCATGTGACTGCTATTTTACAAGAGATAGACCCTGAAGCATTGTCATATGTGGATGATATATATCTCATGGATGACGAGTTACTACAACATTTAAGACGGGTAGCTCGCATTATTATAGGGTTTGCCGAACTTGGCTACAAATTTAAATTTAAAAAATAAAAAATTGCCTTCCTCAGTGTCCTGTTCCTGGGATATGAGCTGTCGAGTGAAGGGAAGAGCCTAGCGTCATCATTTAAAAAAAAATGTGCACAATTACAACCACCGAATATGATTAAAATACTTTAATCGTTGTTGGGTTTTCTAAATTTTGGCAGAACATACATTCCTGATTATGCAACACGCATGAAACCTTTATATGACTTAATACGTCCCGACTTTTCACGTAAATTCTGGACAGTTGAACATACACGCACTCTTCGAGAATTTGCAGACAGACATGCTAGCAGCAAAACATTTACACACAAGGGACAACAAAACACATTTGGTCATCAGGGTAATAGCTGGGGCCATCGGTTTCACCTATGTAACATTTAATGAAGGTGAGACAGTCCCGATTGCATACAAATCACATTTGTATTCAGCTGCTGAACAACGCTTTGCACCGACGGAGAAAATTCTCACTGCTGTACAGATGGCTGTTATTAAAGAAAGACCTCTTGCCCAAAAGAAACGCATCATTGTTGTTTCTCCAATTCCAGCCCTAGAGGCTGTTACAAAAGCTAGCGTTCCGAACGCAAAAGCACTTCATCCTCGTTGGATACAATGGGCTACGTCTCTAACAGCCACTGATGTAGACTACATTTTCGATCCAAAGTTACAAACTCAAGAATTTCTACAATATGAAGTAGAATATCCAGTTCCAGCGAATACCTTGCCTATTGATCAATATCATAGAGTCATGTACACCGATGGCTGTGCGCAACCAGTGATTGGAACTAAACATCAATATTCTGCTGCTTGCACAGTCGTAAGCTGCTATATGGAGGGGGAGAAATTCTGTCCCCTACATACCTATACACAGACCTTAGGGGATTGTACAGCACAATTGGCTGAGCTAAAAGCTCTGCTGATGGCACTAGAACATACAGATCCAGCGCAGTCCACACTGATTGTTTGTGATTCATATTACTGTGTCCAGTCCTTTAATTAATATCTGCATTACTGGCGTCAGAATGGTTTCAGAGATTCCAAAGGCAACACCATAAAACACAGACTCCTGTGGGGGAAGGTAGCAGACTTGAAAGAGACGCTACCAAAAGTCCATGTTGTGCATACACTTGGACACCAGCACGTTGGAATACACGTTGCTGGAAATACTTTGGCAGATAAAGCCGCAAAGTCGGCAGTGGCATTAGCCACTGCAGCTGCAGTGACTCATTTGAGTTCCAAACCAGACACAGACACTTTGGCTGCCATAAAAGCTACGGTTGATTGTGCGCCTTATCCTTAGGGATTCCCTAACAAATATCAATACTATATGGGAGGTATGCTGAATGCTGAAGTTAAAATTCCAGGCGTAGGAGTACGTGACATCCCCAACAAAGACGTAAGACCACAATTGATCAAAGCAGCGCATGAGGGGGTGGCATCTGCACATGCTGGTGTGGCGGCTACAATTTCACTCTTACAGGCCCTTTATTGGTAGCCCGGTCTCTACAAAGAGACTAAGCAGTATGTCCTTTGTTGTGACATCTGTCAAAAAATTAAAGTTTCTACGGCCAAGCGCCCACCGCAGACACCCCTCTTAATTTCCAATAGACCATAACAGTGTGTGTACTTGGACCATTGCGGTCCACTAACACCTGACAGTGCATACAAATACATATTAGTCGCTGTTGATTCATGCTCCAGATTTGTGTGGGTATGGCCACAACGCTCGGCTGACGCTCGGACTGTTATTAAAGATTTGTGAGTCTTTATCGGTACATATGCAGTTGCGGCGTTCCATTCAGACCAGGGCCCTGCTTTCACCTCAAGGGCATTCAGGGACACCATGGCTTCATTGGGGGTCCAACTGCAGTACTCGTCTCCATTTCATCCTGAGGGGAATAGTGTCGTGGAGCGATTAAACCACGATTTAAAGCAATCCTTAACAGCCAGAGTCTTCGGTACGGGTCGTAGTTGGCTAACCCACCTGTATGGAGTTCAAAGAGCACTAAATAACCTGCCTAGAAGGTCCCTGGGGGGTTGTACTTCATATGAGTGCCGCATATCAGAACTCAAATGTTTATTCTGGATCTTTTGACATAAATGATCGTGTCACTGTTTTACAGGAATTACAACAGTTCCGTGAGGATAACTCTTTTAAAAGTGCTGCCTCCACAGGAATTAAGGATGTGCCTGTAACATCTACCGACTGGATTCCCAGGGTTGGGGATCTTGTACGTGAAAAGGTCACAGTAAAAAAAGAATTTGTCCCTTCTTATCGTGCACCAGTCCCTGTACTGGGGATACATGGCACCAGAACTGTTATTCTACCACCGTTGCCAGGTACCAAAGAAAATCATTTTGTTTCAATTGACAATGTCAAACCACAACATGTGGGCGATTCTGCACAGCCGACCAAGAGGAACATCCAGTAGTTCCCGAATTCTTCTCACTACTGGAGAAGAAGTTCCACTTCAAGTTGTTTATACCAACACTGACACCTCTCTGAGCTTGGGGAGGGTGGATGATGATCTTGCATTAGTTCCACTAACAACAAGCAATTTAGAAACGTTTGATCAAGTCACCACGACTACTAGCCAGACGGATTGGGCTGTCTACAGTGTACCACCCCAGGAAACACCAACTCCACCATTGACCACGGCTACGCCATTTGCATGAACTGCCTCTGGTTACTTTGCTGACTTCAACAACGGTCTATCGGACTTGTTTGCCTCTTCGACAGCTGACCTGTCAGGTGCATGCAAGCTAATACATTGGCTTAAAGACACATATTTCGTTTTTCCATGGAACTATGTATGGCTTTCTTTGACTGTCCTAGCCTTTATGCTTTGGATTGGTTTTATTATTACCTTTTACTTGTTGATACATGGTCATTTTCTTCCCGAGAGATCAGCGGTTGAACAGGTGGAGGAGGTTTTGAAACCACATTTTTCATCACATTAGGTCTGAAGAGACTTATCCTTTGTGAACATTTCCGCAGTGCCAATTCCTGATGGGATTATTTGGGACAAAGTGATGTTTGATATATATGGTCCCACGGAAATCATTCAAATACCGTATGTGTTAAAATTATCTATGAATGATATAGTCATACCAGGCATTGTGTCTGATGATTGAGATGTGAACAGTTGATTCTATGATGACAGAATTGCAATATTATACTGTCTATGAAAACAAAGATGTTTACCAGTTTAAAGAAAATTATGGTGATATGTTTTGCTATAATTTTTATGGGCACCACTTCATACATAGAGCGAGTAGACCCAAAATGATATTTAATTACACGCAATGGGAACATTGCCCAACTCCACCACAAGGGAGTTCAAAAACTTATACTGAAAAGTTTGCGTATCTTTCTGGGCATCGTCAAAAAAATGCTGAGTCATATTATTTTAAAGTAACTCCAACTCAGGACATACATATGTTATTGACCAACACAAAATTTATATATTCGGAATCCTTTGTTTCCCGGTTATCAATTGAAGGTTATGAATATTGGTCCAAATATATTGATTTGAAAAGTGTTCGGGGAACAAACAATTGGCAGACTAAGGGTACAGAAACATTGTTTGGAGCATGTCTCATCCCTGTTCAAATGATCTTTTTAACTGAAACAGTGCAACAAACAAGTTGTTTAGGCTTAGCAACAATTAGAGAATTAAACATGCCCAGTATACCTGCCCCCGTAAAATTTGGCAATTGGCAAAAATACACAAATGCAACCATACACGAGCTTAATGAGTGGGTCCAGAATGCTACGTTTAATGCTTCACTGACACGTCCAGGCGGGTGGTTATTGTGGCCCATAGATACCAACGGGTGTCATCAATGTTTTGTCACCTCCTTGGGGGTTTCCGGACGAGTAGGCCAGACCCTCGCTACATATCACCAGGACATGCTGACATAATTATAACATATAGTGTAGGAAAATTGTGCCAACAGTGGCTAAAATCGTCCTCTCTTGATGCGATTAAAGCGCACCTCAATCTCTTGTCTAACAGCACTGACTTACAAGATTTTGTTGTCAGGCCCCAAGATACCACGTAGGAAGCGTTTCTTGTATGAAGTATACAATGAACTATGGAAACTTTCCCAACAAGAGGCTGCAGCCCGGTTAAGGCAAATAGACGAGGAAAATTTGAAAAAGGCATTAGCTGTTGTGGATAATGGGATTCACACCTTGTCCGACCGGATATATACAATTAAAAACATTGTTTCTTCTGCTATAGACATTATACGATCTGATATGTCTTCTTTATATCATGGACAGAGTACGACCAGGTCCATTATGCAATTGGGTTGGACACTTCAGACATTGAAGGCGGTCGCATTCAGTGGCAGCACATCAGTGCCAGGGAAATATTGTTTTCCTTTAATTTGACGCGGCAACAACAACTAATGGCTAAGAAAGAAGCGACTTATGTCAAGCTTAACATTGAAACGATAGAAAGACTGCCTTTTACCGTGGCCGAGATTCCTTCGGCAGAGTGGTTAATACACGGGGTTATTAATCTGCCTATTTCAACATTACAATTCACTTCTTGTTTGAAACACTTTCCGGTAGGCAGATATGAAAAGTTGGGAGACAGTTACATCCATGAGGTGTGGGAGCTTCCCTTCTCGTACAAATGCCTCAGTGGCATGAAAGAGGTCTTTCTTAGCGGTGGTTAATGCTAGACTTCAGTCAGCCATTCGATGATTTGTAAGCAGCTGTCCTTGCATGGGGCATGTAATGCCTCAGTTGCAAACTTGGCTCGATATCTGAAGGGATTTCCAGTCCCCTTGATTAAACGTACGTTCCAGGTGCTTTCAAACGGCAGCTACGTCCTTCTCAATAGTGAAGACTGTTGTGGCATGTGGGCCGGAATAGTTTACGTTGTTTCGGTCTCTAAAGTCGTTACATGCTGTGGGAACGTGTTGTTTCCCCCCACTAAATTAAGGGAGGTAGCTGACATCTGGCCTCATATTGCTACTTCCAAGCTGAATTTTGACAAGTTGAGTAGACTGAAGGCTTTATTGTTTTAGAAGCATGTGGCCCTTACATCTGCACACGAGACCTACGCACTTCAAGTGGCAAGGTCGTCGGCAGAAATACAGTCCCTGTTAAAAACTAACTTTTCGAGACACTTTGGTGAACTCGTGGTATTTAATGCGTCCAGCACGGCTGGAGTAGCACACTTTTTCAAAGCTGTTGGTATTGGTTTTGTTCACACCTTCTCCTCTATATTCGGTTTGATACCTTCGGCTATTCACTCAATTTTCAGAAGTATTTTTGGGGGATTTCCAATACCTTTGGCTTTATTAGCCGGCATTTTGATGTTGCTGTTGTTTTTCCACAATGGCTGTCCCGCCGCAACAAATGAAGGCGCTCCCATCAGCGTAGCTGTGTCGTGAACTCATGATGCAGCAGTTTGGAGCAACACTCCTGGAACATTTGGGGTTTGACTGGTCTTTGTCATTCAGACCGGTTTTGGATTGTGTCCAGCCCGTGTTTCGGTGCCGTTTGTGCTCTGTTGAACATGCACTGGCAGTTTGTCTTTCACAGCAATGCCCCTCAGTGATTGAGGCTGATCTGTTGATATTCTCATTGAGGGTTCATTACCAGACATGCGCACTGCGGCTGCGTTTGGTGAGAGAAGCTGATTACGAGCTACCCTTCGTGGAGGAAGTTAATATCGACTCGTTAATGGGCACTGCACAGGATGCCGCCTTGGTTGATACTGGGGCTATGGGACACACTGCTCCTTAGTCGTTTTTGGCGCAGACTTACCGGTTCTGTCATCTGCCGAAGTGGAAGATCTCCTGCTTTCCATGAATTGTAGTTGATTCGGAACTGTTCTAAATTGACATTTCATTTTGAATTCGGCTCTGAACCGCATGCTTATTTCTAAATTGTCAAGTAATATGCTTGTGTGTCCTCTTAACTTGTCAAAATTAAGTAGGGTTTTAAACATATTTTAGTTTAGGGTATTTTAGCTTTGGCTTGAACCACTTTCTACAGACAAGGGGAGGGTGTTGTGTATCCATTTTATGTATAGCTCCATGCACGTTAATTTAACATACTAGGCTGCTGTGCACTTTGCCCTAGATATATTTTAATCAGCTTCGCACTGTTATTTTACAATAACCAGTTTTTACGGTCTTGTTTTAATTTCTTCTATCACACTGTTTAGCTTAGTTCAGCACTGTGTTCTCAAATAATGCATTCTTAATCGCCCTGTGCTTCAGTCAAGGCTACAGTCTGGTACATTGCCGGTAAACGTGGTAGAAGTTTAGTCTCCAGCATTCGTAGAAAATACACATCCTTACGTAGGGACATTTTCTTAGAACATCTGTGTGTTAGTTATAAAAACACTTTCTAGTCCTAGTACACGTCAAGAGGGAGACTCCAGCCAGGGAACCACAACTGTCTGCTGAATGCCCCGTTGCAGATGCTGATGCAGATTACAGGCCTTTGCTCAGGTATGAGGGTTGATGTCCTCCTGGAGAACCTGAAAGGCAGGCTTAGAGCTTAACATGCTGTGCTCAAAATAAAACTTAGAGAGAGAATAAAATAGTGGCACCATGATAGCCTTATTCTTGTGTTTCACTCTCATAGTCACTATTTTAATATTACTGTGCTGTGTAATTCTGGTTATTGCAGCTCACGCTTTGCTATCCAAAATGCAGTCATTTTATTAAACCAATCTTTAAAACTTATACTGCCTTTATTGTCATTTATATATGAGACCGCATTGTGTATGAGAGAACCGGTTGTGACCTGAGTGACCACGACTGCCCTGAAAAGGACTGATATGTCATGCGGTCGGCTGCCCAATTGTCTCTGCCATTTGGGAGAGATGAGGCACTGCTAGTTAGCCGGAGCAAAACCTGGATTTGGAGTGACAAGCGTCATCCACCGTGGGTCAGACTCAGTCCCCCACATTGTGGACGATCTTGCTGCTCAAAATCCAGTAGTCTCATTAAGATAATGACAGCCTACGCGACATCCTGAGCAGTTTTCTCTTGTGCGTGCAAGGCATCTTATTCACCCTAGTACAGAGATGTCTGTGGTGTTAGGGATTACATCCTCCTCAGCCGTATAGGAAGCACCTATATGTGCCTATAGGTTGTTCAAGCTTGAACCTTAAAAGGACATGCCACTTTAGTACTTTCCTTCTTTGAATTCCATTATTAAAATGGCGAATGCAGTTAATATCCTGTCAATTGCAGACATGCTGTTACACAGAATTTACTCCAAAATGGGCTAGATGGGGTGGAGATGTTAACTTTGCGGTTGAGGGACACAATGCATACAAAACTGAAGTTTTCTACTCTTGGTTCACTTTTACTGCAATCAATGCAAATACAAATGCATTTCGTACACACACAGCGGACAATGCACCACACCAATACAGTCCATATCAACATTTAGAAATAACTTTAACATATCAGGATCATAAAAACGTTTTCCAAGCACCCTGCCACATGTTGTAGACAATGCTAGATTGGGTCTCCTAAGTAATGACAAATATACAAAATTTACGCACGGGTCATTTACGCCCTTTATATGATCACTTAGTCAGATCAGACAGATGTTTAACACAGTTTGTTATGTGCACCTTAACAACAGCCCCAGTGAGGTCTGGTCAAACTATCCAACCACAACTGGCTACACCTGGGATAAACCCAGTGACATTGATTATTAATATAGGTAAAGTACCCACCAGGTGGAAGGGAATTCTCTTCTGGATTGCACAAAAAACAAACCAGCTTGAAGCAGTGTGTCCCTGTACAGGACCCCAAGATAAACATAGAATTCTTACAATTTGCTTGCAACTTGGAATGGTACCCTCAATAGACAACTGTGCCACAAGGGTTACAGTCTTTGCTGCAATCTATACCATAACTCATGGTACACCATCTCTTGCTGTTTTACCGGAAATGTTAAAACAGACAAAAAATGAATACGGGGCTCCTCTGGTCCTGGGCTTGGGGCTGAAAATAATTGGGAACTTTGTTACAGTCGCCTCAATTATTTTAGGAAATATTAAAGGAGAAGCAGCAGCACTGGCAGTTTACCAATGCCTCGTGCAGGATCCTCTTAGAGATCAGGAGCGCAAATTACCAAAAATGATTGCTAGAAACCAATACATTAATAGGTCATTATAATCTAGGGGCCAGACTAAATAAGCCACAGTTTAAAGGTAAACCTAAAAAGGATAATACCAAGCATACCAAGCAAGCTGCAGAGTCTTCTAAGAAATGCTGGGATAAACAAAGAAACAATAACGAAAAACAAAATCACGGGGAGAATCTCAGCGGCCGGAGAGCTCTGAAATACCTTATAATTTACGTAACCGCGATACCTTGAAACAATTTGACAGGTATCAGTACACTGATACACACCCTTCTCATTCCTTTTGGGACTCATCTGACAAATGAGCTGAGAGAGGGGGACGGTAGGAACGCAGACAAGAAGAGTATGTGAAACTGAAGAAGGCTCACAATGCTTATCTGACATCATCATAAAAAGTGAAGAGAAACTTCCACAACAAAAATCTAAATTTAAAAAGAAGATGGTTGCCAGCATTTTGGCAAAATATTCTGCATATACTAACAACATTACTCCAGAACAGGACGTGGGCAGTGCCTCTGCTAGACAATGTGGAAGAGGCCACAATAGTTCGCCAGAATCTTCGAGAGTGTCTGGATGTAAAAGCGACTAACAGCTACATTGAAGTTGAAACCCCAGATCAGTGAGCCACCCCTCCTGACAGAGTGTATAAATTAAATTTACAAATTGAGGGGGACATAAAAAGCACAATTTAAGCAATTTTCTGGGAAACCCTAACACTTAGTTATGACATTCTCTTCAATGAAAGGGATTGGCCTTCCAAGTTTGTTAGAACTCTCCTTCATGGGGAAGGCATAATCATACCGTCATTCTCCGTCCTAGTTTCTGAAGAAATAAAACAAGCATACGCTGCAAAATGCGCTCTTGAACAAGCCTTGCACCATACCACAACCGTTTGGGCTGGGATAACGACTCACCTTATCATGTAATTCCCATAAGGTCAAGCCTGTAAGTCCAACCATGATATCCAATAAAACATGAAGCAAAAGCTCCTGTGAGGGAACTTTTCTCACAACTCGGGTACTAGGGAGTAATTAAACCCTATGTATCTCCCATGAACAACCCCTTGTTCTCAGTAGTTAAACCAGATCATTTCTATAGAATAATCTGATTATAGTCAGTTAAACTGCCACACATGCACATTTGCAATACAAAATTCACATAGTACGGCTTTAATGAATAATATTGGCCGTGAAAAATACAAAACAACCCTGGCCATTTCCAACAGGTTTTTCTCCCAAAATATAGCTCCTGAAAGTAGGGATCTAACCGCTTTTTCCACACTTGACTAACAGTACCATTTTTGCTGGCTCCCTCAGGGGTATAGGAACAGTCCATGGGTGCTTGTTGCATGCGTAACATTTATATTGCACAATATTGATCTAGAAGCATTGTCCTATGTCGATGGCATATATCTAATGGTCTTTGACCTAAACACTCATTTAGCCAGAGTAGATCTCATTGTTTTGGGATTTGCTGAACATTCAAACTTCAAGAAAACTAAAATTGCTTTTCTCAGTGTCCTATTCTTAGGATACAAGTTCTCAAATGAGGGCAAAACCCTGGCACTACACTCCCTTGAGAAGTGAGCCCAATTACAACCACCAAATACCATTAAAAACTGCGGTCCTAGTTTGAATTATTTAATTTTGGCAGAACATATATCCCAGACTATGCACAATGCAGAAAACCACTGCACAATTTAATTTGCCCAGACATTTTCAGTAAACATTGGACACAAAACACACAGAAATTCTCAGATCACTCAAGATTGACATACTTGCTGCATGATACTTACACGTGTCAACAAAACAAACTTGGTAATCTGGATAATACTGGGTGCCACTAGATTTACTTATGTCACATTCAATGAAATGACACAGTGCTGATTGCAAGTAAATCACATTTATATTCAAATGCAGCAATGTGATTTGTGTCCACTGAAAAAATACTGACTGCAGATTGGATGGCTATCATAAAGGAAAGACCACTGGCTCAAGGGAAACACATAATTGTTGTTACTCTCATCCCCTCCTTCGAGCCTGTCACAAAGGCGAGCATTCCGAATGCAAAAGTTCTACATCCTATATGGATACAATGGCCCACTCCCGTGACTGCCACTGATGTAGATTGTGTTTTTGACACTACATTACAAACCCAAGAATTTCTCCGGTATGAACAAGAATACCCTATGACAACTAACATTTTGCCTCTTGATCAGTTTAAATATACTGTATATACTGATGGTTCAGTTGAGCCTGCTGTAGGCACCAAACATAAATACTGCGCAGCTTGTGCAGCTGTTTATGGAGTGATCAGATATGGAGAATTGCACCCTCAACAAAACTTTATGCCATCCTTTGGGGGGTTGCACTGCACAATTGGCTGAACTCACAGCTTAATTATGGCACTTGAGCATACAAACCTGAATTCCCCTTTCTTATAGTGAGTGATTCTTATTACTTTATCCAATCTTTTAAGGAAAAATTACATTATTGGCGCCTGAATGGATTCAGAGACTCTAAAGGAAATACTATCAAGTATAAAGTGAGTTGGGGAAAGGTGACGGAATTTAAAGATAATCTTGCATGGGCTCATGTGATCCATACATAGCATAGAGTCACCAAAGTGTTGGAGTACATGTTGTAGGGATTTCACTGGCTGATGAAGCAGCCAAATATGCAGTTAAGACTGCTACAGTAGCTGCAAATACTCGTTCCAACACAAGGGTGGATGAAGAAATTCTGTCTGCTGTTAATGCTTCGAGCAACAGCGCTCCCTTACCAAACGCTTACCCAGCAAAATATTCCTACTACTTAAGTGCCCAAAACATTCCTTATGCAAACATTCCAGAGGTGAGTGATCAGGAGATCCCCAACCAAGACTGCAGACTAGAATTAATTACACATAAGGGGAATGCTTCTGTCCATGCAGGTGTGGTGGCCACAGTTTCTCTGCTACAAAAATGCTACTGATGGTATGGTGGGTACAAACAGTTAAAGGGGCATGTCCTTAGCTGTGACATATGTCAAAAAATTAAGGGCTCCACCATCAAACGCCTATGGCAGACTTCCCTCTTAGTTTCAAACAAACCACTGAAGTGCATATATCTAGACCAGGGTTCTGCAAAGTCGGTCCTAGAGAGCCGGGTCCATGTCAGGTTTTTAGCATATCCACATTTAGAAAAAAGATGTTTCAGAAATCTACATTTTTCTAAATGTGGATATGCTAAAAACCTGGCATGGACCCGGCTCTCCAGGACTGAATGTGCAGAACCCTGATCTAGACTATTGTGGCCCCTCAAACTTAGATGGTCTATTTAGATATTCTACTTGCTGTAGTTTCTTTCTCCAGATTCCTTTGATTGTGGCCACAGTGATCGACTGACGCTCGCACTGTTAATAAAGATTTGCAAGTCTTTATTGGGACATACGCATTAGCTGCATTCCACTCAGATCAGGGCCCTGCTTTTGTCTCTAAAGCACACATGCACACCATGGGAACCCTGGATGTGGTTGTGCATTATTTCTCACCATATCACCCTGAGAGAAATGTGATAGTGGAGAGGAACAACCAAGACTTAAAGCAGTCCTTAACAGCTAGAGTATTAGGTTCACATCACATTTGGATACGCCATCTCTAGGGGGTCCAGAGAGCATTAAATAATCTGTCTAAAAGATATTTGGGTAACTGAATACCATATAAAGTCCTGTTTGGCATTCTGCTGTGTGTCCCAGATCTTGATGGTCTTGGTGCAGTGGCAACAGACACACCTTTTGATATCAATGATCCTATCACTGTATTGCAGGAACTCTAAAACTTCTGAGATGAGTGTTCTACCAAGCATGCTGCCACTGAAGGAGTGAAGGCAGAACCAGCACATACCAGCTGGATTCTAAAAGTTGGAGATCTAGTTCGAGAAAGGATTGTGGTGAAGAAAGAATTTGGCCCATCATACCGTGCACTAGTGCCAGTCCTTGGAATTAAAGGTACCAGATCCATGACTTTGCCACCACTTGCTGGATGTAAAGACAAGTGCTTGTCTCAATTGATCGAGTAAAATTGCATCATGTGGCTGACTCTTCACAGTAGGCCTTGAGGACTCCTGCGTAGTTCTTTAACCCCTCTCACTAACAAACTGGAACTACCTCTTCAAGTATTGAACAACATCAGTGTTGTTTCCCCTGGGTTGGGGAGGATGGAGAATTAACTTTTATTGATTCCAGTTACCGCTACAAATACAAGAAATGCACCAGATGTAAACCTACACTTTTCCACTACTTCTTAAAGCAAGAGTTGTTTATGATGAACCACCTTTGATGGTGTCTACCAGTTCTCTTTAACCTGATGAGGCTCCTGTTTTCACACAAGTTGCTTTTGTGTACTTTGTAGACATGGACGACTTCTCTTCAGATACTTCTACCACTTTGCAGTTTACGCAAATTTCTTCACTGGCTAAAACACACTTGTGTCCATGCTCCTATATGTTGATTATAGTTGCTTTACTTGCTCTCTCCTTTTGGATTGGGTTTGTGACTGTTGTCTTCCTGGTTATAAATGGGCATTATCTTCCAGAACGCTATACCACGGAACTGGTAGCTGAGGTGTTGAAGCCTCATTTGTCTTCTCACAAAATGCAAATAAACCTGTTCCTTGTGTTCTCCCACCTACCCTATTTAATTTGTTCCTATCGGATTTAACATTGGCACTGAATACAATAAACTGTCACCCACCCAAGCTGGGGGGGCTTTGACTCTCAAACTTGTTATATGCTGGTGAGTTGGTGCTAATATGATGTACGAAGTTCAGCTTGCAAGGCTTTTTTGATGCAACATGGGCTTATTTGATTAAGAATGGCCTGGTAATCAACAAAAGTAAAACAAAGATCCTGGTTCTCAAAGGCAACCGCTCAAAAGTCAAACATGGTTCCTCAAAACAGACCGGCTTGAGTCCACCACCAGTTTTAACTATTTGGGCGTCTATCGCAATGCAAATGGAAATTATGCAGATCAGTTGGAAGACATTAGAAGTGTGGAAGCTGAAATTTTGTTAAGAAAATTATTTATGATTTATGTGCTATTACTAATGAGAAAATGCGTAGAGAAAATAATTGTAGAAAAATAATGTGCCAACGGGGTACGACAGCCATCTCTATAGAAAGTGTACTAATGTACTGAAGTTTCGTGTGATTAATTATAAAAGTATCTAAAATTGTAGTAATATGTCATAACAAGATGCATAGCCTTTGTTTTATATTCTTAAGTTGACTGAACTAAAGGCCTTGTTTTGCTGGGCCTCGCACACTCTGAACGTGGAGAAAACTGAATGATGTGCAGAGACTGGTAACCGGGGACTGCAACCTTGAACCGTGCAAAGTTCATGCTAACACAGCTAGAATTTTCTGCAATGTACCGGCGAGCAGGAGATGATGAAAACAGTTTGATACAATTTTATGTAGAGTGAGTTGAATGTACTTTCCCAGGACTTGACCAATGGATGCTCTGACTGAAGAAGACATAAGCAACAATTTTGATATTCGGAGAACCGGATGATGAGAATATTGTAAAGGGACCAATCTACTTGATGAGAACTAAACTGTGCATAAATTAAGAGACAGAGTAAACAAAAACTATAGGGTAAAGTCATATCTGCCGATTAATGGACCAATCAGTAATTAGTAGGATGGACCGAGAAAACCTTATAAAAAGTCATAACAAGGGACTAAAAGTTTAGAATGGAGAGAATTGCGGGGAGAATTGCTGACGTCAGGAGACGCTGTCCGAAGTGATGATATTGGGTTCACTCTCTGTGAGCCTGATCCTTAGATGACTAGTGAATGACCTGGAGACGAAGTCTGACTCGTTGCTGATACACCTTGGATAGGTAGCTTTGAAAATGTGACTGACATTTGTTCTTGCCTTTTCCTTCTAGGTACCAACTGCGCTGTTATAGAGATTTTCACTTAGGTAGACTTTTCCAAATTAATGTTTTCTCTAAATCGTTTTTCGCATGAAGTCCCACATGCTAGTACTAATCTTGGTTAGGTAGGCTGTTACAGGTGACACTGATGGTGACAAAACGACTGACAAATCATATTGCTGAATTACATTAATTGTGGTTTTGGACCCTGTGGACAGTGAAGATGAAGAGGCAGAGGATGAGGACTACCGAAGTGCAGTCATTCGTCAATACTTCCAATGACACACAGGTAAGACGGTGTTATTTCACATTTCATTGAAAGTTTGATGTGTGACACTGGCATGCTGTGAATTCCTACTTCTATGCCCACTCACTGTACCCATTGGCATCTCTTTTTGCAGATGTTGGTGCCCCACTACTGCTCCTGGTGTGTTCACTGCAGCCAACTACAGGTCTTTCCTATGTATACATTACCGTACAGTTGAATTGCAATGCTTAAAGCTTGTTAAACGAATACACATTTAAATCATTTGACATACTCCATACTTTTATTTTTTCAAAGTGTGTTTATTGCAGTGCTATCAATAAAAGGGGCAAGTGCAATGGGCTGGGGTGATGATGGAAGAAAGTCCAGGTTAGAGTCCTGTCTATTTGTAGCACCTGTGAATTGTCCAAGAGGGCATAGGAAGGGGAGCGATGGCAGTTCAAGGTGGACAAGGTGACAGAGTGGGACACAAGGGTGACAATCAGGAGAGTCTTATTTCCTGGCGGGGGTCTTGGCAATAGTCTCTGGCTTCTACCTAGATCACAGGGAACATTTGCGGGGTGGTTCTCCTTCTGCAGGGGGGAGGGGTGCTGGTGGCCTTTTGGTCCTGTGGTGGGGCCTCCTGTACACTAGCGGCAAAGGAGGTGGAGGGCTGTTCAGTGTTCTGGCTAGTGTCAGGGGCCCTCTGGTGTGCCACTGCCTCACTCATACTGTGGGCCATGTCTGCCAGCACCCTTGCAATGGACACCATGGTGGTGGTAATGGACTTCAAGTCCTCTCTGACTCTGATTAATACCTTTCTCTGTGTGTATTTCTCTTCAGGTCAGCGCCCATCAAAAGAAGGGTATATGGTGTGCCATCGCCAAGGACATGCGGACCCTAAGGGTTTATGACGGGCAGAGCACCCACTGTCGGAAACGGTGGGAGGATCTGAGATGCTGGGCATGTAAAGTACACAAACGCAAGCACTCAGACACCCAACAGCCATCCACCTCACAACAGCATCCACCCCATGCACCTGCACCCAAACACAGCAGATTGCCACCTCCTACAACCACTCTCTCTTCCTTCACTCCCAAACCTTCACCCTCTTCCCGCCCCAATGTCCCTAAGAAGCTTTTCCTCTCCACCATTGACCTCTTCCCTACCCCTCCTCTCCCACATCCTTCACGTCAGGCCAGGGTGGTCAAAACCCAGGCAAGCACCTCAGCCACCCAGTCCACGGGCACAGCAGTGTCCCCAGCAACTCCAGGTGGGAAAGGATCCCGGCCACCAGCCAGCCAGATGGAAAGGGTGCCTGCCCAAGTGCTGCAAGGAATGGCAAGGAGCCAGCCCCAAGTGCTGCAGGAAGGAAGGGCAGGGAGCCAGCCCCAAGTGCTGCAGGAAAGAAGGGCAAGGAGCCAGTCCCAAGTGCTGCAGGAAGGAAGGGCAAGGAGCCAGCCTCAGCTGCTGGCAGGAAGGGCAAGGGGCCTGCACCAGCAGGCAGTAGGGACAAGGGGCCTGGTGCTGGGACTCAGTCAGAGACCCCACCACCAACCATGATGGTGCAGCCGTCTGAGGCTAAAGGGGATGGGCTGGAGCTTCCCCGCACCACCACCAGCAGCAGCAGCACCAGTGGGCAGCCGTCCGCGGCTGCAGGGGATGGGCTGGAGCTTCCCCCACCACCCCAGCAGCAGCAGCACCAGTGGGCAGCCGTCCAAGGCTGCAGGGGATGGGCTGGAGCTTACTCTCACTACCACCAGCAGCATCAGCAGCAGCACCACTGCCACCACTGAACAGCCGTCACCACCGGCGAACATTCTGTAGACCTGCGTCCATGGGCTGTTGTGCGGCCTGTCTCCTGCAAATCCAGTGGGATTGACACCCAGCTGACAGACTGTCACCTTGCACTCCCCAAGATCTGCATCACAGGGCATGATGCCCCCTCCAGAACCAGTGGAGATGACATCTACTCACCCCTTCCTCCCCAAGATCTGCATCACAGGGCACGATGCCCCCTACAGAACTAGTGGATATGACATCCACTCACCCCATCCTCCCCAGGATAAAGATCACAGGGCACTATGCCCCCGCCAGAACCAGTGGAGATGACATACAGTCACCCCATCCTCCCAAGGATGAAGATCACAGGGCACGATGCCCCCTCCAGGACCAGTGGAGATGACATCCACTCAACCCATCTTCTCCAAGATCAAGATCGCAGGGCATGATGCCCCCTCCAGAACCAGTGGGCAAGTCAATCACTTGTGAGACTGTGGCCTTGCACTCCCCAGGACCTAGCACAGGGCATGTTGCCTCCTCCAGAGCCAGTGGGAAAGTCACCCACTTGTGAGACTATGGCCTGGCACTCCCCAGGACCAAGCACAGGGCATGTTGCTACCTCCAGGACCAGTGGCGTTGTACCATCTTCCGGCTCAGGTGCCCCCGTTCCCCGTACCCTTGAGGTGCCTGCCTATTTTCTGAACGATGCCCCTGCAGTATTCTTCCTGTATTGTTGCAGGAGTGAAGTGGGGCCTTGGACTTTGTAATGTGGCCCACAAACATTGAGGACTGGGCAGTGTCCCTACATTTGTAAATATGTATATACTTTTTTATTTGGATGCACGTATTGCTACTATTATATCTTATTACACTCTTTTTAATCTGTTGTAGTTGTCCTTGCATTATTCCTGAGGGGCACGGGGTATGTTACTGCACCTGCTTGTGTGTATGGTGTTGGGGGTGTGTGTGTGGCATGTGTGTGTCACTCTCTTTTTCCTCCCCCCCTCCCCTGTGTGCTAGGTGGCTGTACTCACTGTGGTCGTCTTCGCCGTCATTGGTGTTCGTAGTGGAGCAGCACGTAGAATATCATGGGGAAGACATACGGCTCGGCTCCATGGTGGCGTGGTTCTTCTCTTAGGCCCTCATCCTGACCTTGGCGGGCGGCGGAGGCCGCCCGCCAAAGTCCCGCCGTCAGGTTACCGTTCCGCGGTCGAAAGACCGCAGCGGTAATTCTGACATTCCCGCTGGGCTGGCGGGCGGCCGCCTTCAGGCCGCCCGCCAGCCCAGCGGGAAAGAGGCTTCCACGATGAAGCCGGCTCGGAATCGAGCCGGCGGAGTGGAAGCTGTGCGACGGGTGCAGTTGCACCCGTCGCGTATTTCACTGTCTGCGCAGCAGACAGTGAAATACATTTAGGGGCCCTCTTACGGGGGCCCCTGCAGTGCCCATGCCAGTGGCATGGGCACTGCAGGGGCCCCCAGGGGCCCCGCGACCCCCCCTACCGCCATCCGGTTCCCGGCGGGCGGACCGCCGGGAACTGGATGGCGGTAGGGGGGGTCGGAATCCCCTCGGCGGCGCAGCTAGCTGCGCCGCCTTGGAGGATTCAATAGGGCAGCGGTACACTGGCGGGAGACCGCCAGTGTTGCCGGTCTGACCGCGGCTTTACCGCCACGGTCAGAATGCCCTGCGGGGCACCGCCGGCCTGTCGGCGGTGCTCCCGCCGACCCTGGCCCCGGCGGTCTAAGACCGCCGGGGTCAGAATCACCCCCTTAGTCTCCACAGGTGAGTCGTTTCACTTCTGAGCTCTGTTTCCGCCAGGCTTTTGATGTTGTTGGTACCGCCCCGGAAAAGGTGGCGAATTGGACTGTCTTAATACAGTGGGCGGAACATTGTCTTCCACCTGGCTGTAGGCGGTTACCGCTGTGGTGCCTGTTGGTTCCACCCTGGCGGTTGATGTGTTAAAGTGTCTGTCTGTCTGAGCTGTTTCCGCCATGGTCATAATTTGGCGGTATTTACTGCCAGCCTGTTGGCGGTATTACCACCACTTTATCACCAACCGCCAGGGTTGTAATGACCCCCTTAGTCTGCAAACAAATCACATTCTGTTGCATGTGCTGGATGATCTCAGATCTCAAACCAAGCACAAACTGTGAAATAAGGAATCCTATATCTGTTGGTCCAAGATGCGTTTGACTCGTATGCTGCTGAAATCCTTTCAACAATCTCTCATAGTACTCATGCACTGACTCTTTCACTTCCTGCTGTCTTCGATTCATCCGTATATAATCCAAATCCTTTGGAGGAACTCTTCTTTTCAGAAAAGTAATCATCTCATTATACGTAGGGTCTGATTATAAGTACGGCAGTCCTAGGACCGCTGTACCTGTGGTGGCTGTCTGACCACAGCATCCATAGTGGTCCGACTGCCAGATTATGAGGGTAGTGGTCGGACCGCCACAAGACTGCTGCCACAGCCAGGATCTTGGATCCCGACGCGTTGGCAGTGGGGAAAGCCATGGCCAAGCACTACATCGGCACCACCATGTTGATCACTGTGGTGTATCTAACTAGCGCGTGCCGAGTCTGACGGCTTCCATTTGAGAATAGAATGGTGAGTGTCACCACAGCAGTTGGCGGCTGAAGAGAGTTGAGACAGGAGGTGTACCTGCTCTCCAATAAAGTGGTACTTAACTTACCATGCGAGTCACCTACTTCTTTCCACAATTTGGTGATGAGTGGACTCACTGTGCTGTCTCTGCACCTCCTTGATTCTTCTGTCATTTGGCAGTTACTGGAGAGCAGGTTTCGGAGATTGGCTGCCAGTCAACTACTTGTCTTATACTCGGCAACTCCTTCGTTGGGAGAGTCGGTGAGACTTTATTTTTAGAAGTAATCTGAAGAAACCTTTTTCTTGTACCAATTTTATACTTCTGCTACAATACTTCATAAGCGCTATCGCTCTGATCTTTATGCGCACGCATGCACATCATTGCAATGTACTCAGCGTGTGTGATGTAATTTTGAAGACAGGCACTTACACAAGCGCCAGTTACTCACAGGAATTTATTTAAGTGCATGCACGGATGTTAGAAATGGGGTCTTTGGTTGGCAGTCAGGTTACCCCCTGTCCAAGCAAGGACCCTCACTCTAGTCAGGGTAAAAGAGAATCACCCTCAGTTAACCCCCGCTCACCCCCTTGTTAGCTTGGCACGAGCAGTAGGCTTAATTTCAGAGTACTAGGTGTAAAGTATTTGTACCAACACACACAGTAACTTAATGAAAACACTACAAAATGACACAACACAGGTTTAGAAAAATCTAAAATATTTATCTAAACAAAACAAGACCACAACAACAAAAATCCACAATACACAAGTCAAGTTATCAATAAAAATGCAAAAAGAGTCTTCATGTAATTTTAAACGCAACGTTATGGCTGTTAGCATGAAAATGTACCTTGGGCACATCAAAAATAACCCCACACGGGTGAGTGTGCCTCAAAAAGGGCTTGCGATGCGTCGATATCACTCATGAGCAAGACCTTGCGTCGTTTCTCCTTCAGTCGGGTCGGCGTGCGTCATTTCTTCTCTCCGCAGGAGAGTGATGCGTTGATCCAGTCAGTACTCTGGGGTCCGGGCAGGCCTTGCATCGTTTTTACATGCCCAGCGATGTTTGAGGCAGAAATCCAGCCGCATGATGATCTAAAAATCATGCAGCGCGGGTTGCGATCTCATCAGCCTCCGTCAGCGATGCTGTGCATAGTTTTTCCAGCCACGGGCATCGATCTTCCGGTTGCATTGCAGGCGAGTGTCAATTTTAAGCCGCGAAGCCGGCGGCGCGTCGATTTTTCAGCCGCAGATCGGAGTTGTGTTGATCTTTTCCCGTGGATTTCTCACTCTTGGGCTGCCAGCTTCTCCTTTCAGGGTCCCAGGATCTGGATGGGCACCACTTGGCAGAGTAGGAGTCTCAGCAGAGGCTCCAGTTGCTGGCAGAGAGAAGTCTTTGGTGTTCCTGAGACTTCAGACAACAGGAGGCAAGCTCTAAATCAAGCCCTTGGAGAGTTATTCACAAGAAGGAAGGCAACACAAAGTCCAGTCTTTGTCCTCTTGCACAGGCAGAAGCAGCAACTGCAGGATAGTTCCACAAAGCACAGTCACAGGCAGGGCAGCTCTTCTTCCTCAGCTCTTCAGCTCTTCTCCAGGCAGAGGTTTCCAGAAGTGTTCTAAAGTCTGAGGTTTCGGGTGCCCTTCTTATGCCCATTTTGGCCTTTGAAGTAGGCTTACTTCAAAGCAAAGTCTCTCCTGTTTGTGAAATCCTGTCTTGACCAGGCCAGGCCCCAGACACACACCAGGGGGTAGGAGACTTCATTGTGTGAGGACAGGCACAGCCCTTTCAGGTGTGAGTGACCACTCCTCCCCACCCTCCTTGCACAGATGGCTCATCAGGAAATGCAGACTACACCCCAGCTCCCTTTTTGTCACTGTCTAGTGAGAGGTACAACCAGCGCAACTTTCAAACTGACCCAGACAGGGAATCCACAAACAGGCAGAGTCACAGAAATGGTTTAAGCAAGAAAATGCTCACTTTCTTAAAGTGGCATTTTGAAACGCACAATCTCAAAATCAACTTTACTAAAAGATGTATTTTTAAATTGTGAGCTCAGAGACCCCAAACTACACATGTCTATCTGCTCCCAAAGAGAATCTACACTTTAATCATATTTAAAGGTAGCCCCCATATTAACCTATGAGAGGGACAGGCCTTGCAACAGTGAAAAATGAATTTAGCAGTATTTGACTGTCAGGACATATAAAATATTACTATGGGGGTCATTACAACCCTGTCGGACGGTGTTAAAGCGGCGGTAAGACCGCCAACAGGCCGGCGGTAAACAAATTGCAATTACGACCGTGGCAGAAACCGCCAACAAAGACAGCCACTTTAACACTCAGACTGCCAAGGCGGTACAAACAAACAGCTCGGCGGTCACCGCCAACAGACAGGCGGGAGACAATGTACCGCCCACACTATTATGACAGGCCAATCCGCCACCTTTTCCGGGGCGGATTCACCGCGGATAAAAACACGGCGAAAACAGGAATTTCAAAGGGAAAACGCTCACCTCTACACACCCCACGAGGAACGAGGACACCATGGAACCGGAACTCCAAATTCTACCTGCGATAGTCTTCCAGCTCCTCTACCAGCACGAACGCCGCCGGCGAAGACCACGGTGAGTACTGCACCTATGACACAGGGGAGGGGGAGGGAAAAAACAGGGACAGACACACGCAACACCCCCACCCTCACCCACTACAACACACACGCTAATACATGTTCATGCATTACAGTTACACCCCCAAGCCCCCCAGAAGAATGCAAAGACAAAAGGAAATTATTGTAACCATTGCAATCTATTAAAATCCAGTACTCAAAAATATATATACACTATAAACAAATATATACACCAATAATACAAGTCCAGGTATTGCACCATTTATAGTCCGTGGACCATTGGGCCCAAAATGCATGGGCGAGGCCCACACTCGATACCCGATCAAAACAGAGAGAACACTGCAGGGGCATCAGATAGAAATACAACAGGCACCTCAGGGGGAAGGGAAGGGGGGGCACCTCAGCCGGATGAGTGCACGACACCAGATCCACAAGGGGGCTCAATGCAACTGTTCAATCCTGGGGAGTGCAAAGCCACAGTCTCTGAAGTCTCTCCAGTGGGTGGGATGCCCAATGCATTATCCTGGGGAGTGCAAAGCCACAGTCTCTCAGGTCTCTCCAGTGGGTGGGTTGGCCACTGCATTATCCAGGGGAGTGCAAAGCCACAGTCTCTCAAGTCTCTCCAGTGGGTGGGATGCCCACTGCATTATCCTGGGGAGTGCAAAGCCACTGTCTCTCAAGTCTCTACAGTGGGTGGGTTGGCCACTGCATTATCCTGGGGAGTGCAAAGGCACAGTCTCTCTAGTCTCTCCAGTGGGTGGGTTGCCCACTGCATTATCCTGGGGAGTGCAAAGCCACAGTCTCTCAAGTCTCTCCAGTGGGTGGGTTGCCCAGTGCATTATCCTGGAGATTGCAAAGCCACAGTCTCTGAAGTGGATAACAGTCTCCACTGGTTCTGGAAGGGGACTGGTGCCCAGAGTGCTTCATCCTGTGAAGGACAGAGGTAGTGGATGGATGTCTCCACTGGTTCTGGAGGGGGACTGGTTCCCAGAGTGCTTCATCCTGTGAAGGACAGAGGTAGTGGATGGATCTTTCCACTGATTCTGGAGGGGGACTGGTGCCCAGAGTGCATCACTCACCCCGTGACGGACCCAGTTGCGTCAGTGCCCCTGCCGCTCATGGGCTAGCGGTGCTTGAGTTGGCGGTGCCCTGTTCAGCAGTGCTTGAGTTGGCGGTGCCCGGCCCAGCGGTGCTTGATTTGGCAGTGACCTGTTCAGCGGTGCTTGATTTGGCGGTGCCCTGTTCAGCGGTGCTTGAGTTGGCGGTGGCCTGTTCAGCGGTGCTTGAGTTGCCGGTGCCCGGTGCAGTGGTGCTTGAGTTGGCAGTGCCCTGTTCAGCGGTGCTTGAGTTGGCGGTGCCCTGTTCAGCGGTGCTTGAGTTGGCGGTGCAGCGGTGCTTGAGTTGGCGGTGCCCTGTTCAGCGGTGCTTGAGTTGGCGGTGCCCAGCCCAGCGGTGCTTGAGTTGGCGGTGCCCTGTTCAGCGGTGCTTGATTTGGCAGTGCCCTGTTCAGCGGTGCTTGAGTTGGCGGTGCCCTGTTCAGTGGTGCTTGAGTTGGCGGTGCCCGGTGCAGTGGTGCTTGAGTTGGCGGTGCCCTGTTCAGTGGTGCTTGAGTTGGCGGTGCCCTGTTCAGTGGTGCTTGAGTTGGCGGTGCCCTGTTCAGCAGTGCTTGATTTGGCGGTGCCCTGTTCAGCGGTGCTTGAGTTGGTGGTGCCCTATTCAGCAGTGCTTGATTTGGCAGTGCCCTGTTCAGCGGTGCTTGAGTTGGCGGTGCCCGGCCCAGCGGTGCTTGTGCTGGCGGTCCTTCATGGCCCAGCGGTGCTTGTGCTGGTGGTCCTTCGTGGCCCAGCGGGGCTTGTGCTGGCGGTCTTTCATGGCCCAGCGGGGCTTGTGCTGGCGGTCCTTCATGGCCCAGCGGGGCTTGTGCTGGCGGTGGCCTCCTGGGCAACTGGGCTGGGGCTGGCAGTGGCCTCCTGGGCAGCTGGGCTGGGGCTGGCGGGGCCCTCCTGGGCAGCTGGGCTGGGCTGGGGCTGGCGGGGCCCTCCTGGGCAGCTGGGCTGGGGCTGGCGGGGCCCTCCTGGGCAGCTGGGCTGGGGCTGGCGGGGCCCTCCTGGGCAGCTAGGCTGGGGCTGGCAGGCCCTCCTGGGCAGCTGGGCTGGGGCTGGCGGGGCCCTCCTGGGCAGCTGGGCTGGGGCTGGCGGGGCCCTCCTGGGCAGCTAGGCTGGGGCTGGCGGGCCCTCCTGGGCAGCTGGGCTGGGGCTGGCGGTGGCCTCCTGGGCAGCGGGGATGATGGCGATCTTCTCCGCCGTGCAGCTCTTCCCAGACTTGCCGGGTTTCTTGTGGCCCTTCCCTACCTTGGGAGGTGTAACAGCTGACTCCACACTCCAACCGGGACCCCTGGGAGCGGCTTTGGTGGCTGGAGTCTTCCCCCTCTCCCGCCGGGCACTGGCCAACTTCTGATGCTTCACAGGGGGGGGACTGGCTGTGCTGTGGCTCCGTGCCACACTGGCTGTCCTGGTGGCCGGTGCACTCCACATACCTGTGACTACAGGCACCACTGGTCCCGGAGATGTTGTGGCTGAGGTGCTACTTCGGGACCTATGAGATGGACGGGGTGGGGGAGGTGTGGGAAAAAGGTCAAAGCTGGACAGGAAAATTCTTTTGGACACACTGGGACGGGTAGCTGGAGGGGGTTTGGGAGTGGAGGAAGAGGTGGTGGTAGTAGGAGGTGTATGTTTGGTGACTTTGGGTGCAGGTGCATGCGCTGGAGGCTGTGCTGAGGTGGATGGCTGTTGGGTGGGTGTGTGCCTGCGTTTGTGTATCTTCGGAGGGGGCGTCACAGACACACTGGGAGAGGACACAGGGGACGTGTGAATGGTAGTGGGGGTGGTGACTGCACATGAGCGGGGTGTGCTGGTGGGTGTGCTGGTGAGGGACGTAGTGGCTGTAGAGGTAGTGCATGCAGGTGTGTGTGTAGACGAGACTGGGAGGGAGGAGGGAGACGATGAGGAGGGGGACACAGTGGAGGCAGTGGATGTTGGTGTGTCTGCATGTGTGTGTTGCTTGCGTGAGTGCCTGTGGGATGTGTGGTGCTTATGTTTGCCTGAGCTTCCCTTGTGTGGTGAGGTGTGTGCAGGCTGGTCTGATGGTATGCTTGGGATAGGCAGAGGTACAGGGGATTGGGTCTGGGTGGAGGAAGTTGGAGGGGGGAGGCTAGAGACGGGGACAATGGCTGCCATCAGTGCTGAGGCCAGAGTTTGAAAAGCTCGGTGAAGGGCCGCCTGACCAGAATGAATGCCCTCCAGGAATGCATTAGTTTGTTGCAACTGCCTTTCTACACCCTGGATGGCATTCAAAATGGTAGACTGCCCAACAGTGAGTGACCTGAGGAGGTCAATGGCCACCTCACTGAGGGCAGCAGGGGTGACTGGGGCAGGGCCTGAGGTGCCAGACACAGAAGCCCCCTGCACTACGCCGCGCTCTTGGGCTCCACAGTGCAATTCCTGGGAAATGGCCTACAAGGCTATGGACGACATCTGCACGCATAGATGACACAGGGGCATGAATAGCTGTACTTGGCACTCTACAGAGGTGGGTGGGGGGCCACAGGGCCACGCCTTACGGAGGGGCCTAGCCTACGGAACTCGCCCTGGCCTAGGGAAACCCACAGCCCTCCTCCCCCACCCAGACAACTCCACTGCGCGCAAAGTCAGCTGAATGAGAGTGTGCTCACCCCCTTGTGTCTGCTGTGATGCCCTCAAGCGCCCATCCAACTCTGGGTAGGCCACCGCCAGGATCCTGAACATCAGGGGGGTCATGGTTCGACGGGCACCCCTCCCACGTTGGGAGGCCATCCCCAGCTGAGCCTCTGCCGTCTTCTTGCTCCAGCGGCGAATGTCCTCCCATCTTTTCCGGCAGTGGGTGCTCCGTTTGTGGTAGACCCCCAGGGTCCGGACGTCCTTGGCGATGGCACGCCAAATATCTTTCTTCTGGTGGGCGCTGACCTACATGAAATGTACAGGGGAAGAAGAGAAGTCATTACCAACTGCACCGCCAAAGTGAGTGGCCCTCATCCCAAGCCTTGCCATGTGGCACATGCACTCACCGTCTTTCATGCACACAGCACTCTGCCCCCTTCCTTCTTACATCCAGCCCTCTCCACACAGGCATTGCCCATACAACATGCTCCCTGTGTACTTACCTGTTTGTCTGGAGGACCGTAGAGTAGCGTGTACTGGGGGAGGACCCCATCAACGAGCTTCTCCAACTCCTCCGATGTGAAGGCAGGGGCCCTTTCCCCAGACGCACGAGCCATTGTCTCTTCCAGACTGAGGTCACAGCAGCACTTGCAGTGTAGGTCCTCTCCTGTCGAAGATCAGGTATCGAGTGATTGAAGTGATAGAAAATGGCGGTCACGTCCGCGGCGGTGCGTACGATCACCGCCAGCGTACATCGTCATTGGCTCCTGGGACCCATAGGGTCCAATGTTAACCAATGCAGCATTGCGCCGCCGGTCTCCGACCGCCTACTGCGACGGTGTACAACGCCAGCGCAGTTACCTCACATCCCATTGTCCCACTTTAGAGGTCAGGCAACCACCATTTCAGGGGCCCACATGGCCTCATTTTCAACTGCGTCACACATACCTAGGCCTAGTCTCAACACACATACAGGCCACATTTTGTGTATGATTGGTGTTCTGTGTAAACTGTGGGTACGTACCTCTGAGTTGTTTGACTCTGTGGTCCCTGTTGTCCTTCATAGGCACTGTCCACTGGGACATGTGAGGAGATGGCGGCATCCTCCAGTGTACCGACCGTTGGTGGACCTGTCGACAATGGAGGAGCGACATTTGATAATCACCTACAGGTTTGACCGTGCCACAATCCAGGAACTGTGTACCCAGTTGGAGCCAGACTTGATGTCAGCATTCCGCCATCCCACAGGAATTCCCCCTCAAGTGCAGGTGCTGTCAGTGCTCCATTTACTTGCAAGTGGGTCTTTTCAAACAACTGTGGCCATGGCATCAGGGATGTCCCAGCCTATGTTTTCCAACGTATTGTCCAGAGTGTTGTCTGCCCTTCTGAAACACATGACACACATGAAAACACATTGTTTTCCCTCAGGTGGAGGGTTTGCCTACAGTGAAAGGTGATTTCTATGCCCTGGGACATATCCCCAACATCATAGGTGCCATTGATGGGACCCATGTGGCTTTGGTCCCCCCCCCACAGGAGTGAGCAGGTGTACAGAAACCGGAAGAGTTATCATTCTATGAATGTACAGATGGTATGTTTGGCAGACCAGTACATCTCCCATGTGAAAGCCATGTTCCCTGGCTCAGTGCATGACACCTACATCCTGCGGAATAGCAGCATCCCTTATGTGATGGGTCAACTCCAGAGGCACCGTGTGTGGCTATTAGGTGAGCCCCTGGAAGCAAGACAGTGGGAATGGTTGTCTGGGGTTATCCCTAATGGTTAGTGTGTGTCTAACAGTTGTCCCTCGCCATTTGCCCATTTGCCATTTGGGGTACCCAAACCTGTCATGGCTACTGATCCCAGTGAGGAATCCCAGGACCAGGGCAGAGGAACGCTACAATGAGGCCCATGGGCGAACTAGGAGGGTGATCGAGCGGACCTTTGGCCTCCTGAAGGCCAGGTTCAGGTGCCTGCATATGACAGGTGGATCCCTATTCTACTCACCAAAGAAGGTAAGCCAGATCATCGTGGCCTGCTGTATGCTTCACAACTTGGCTTTGCGACGACAGGTGCCTTTTCTGCAGGATGATGGTCCAGATGGTGGTGTTGTGGCAGCTGTGGAGCCTGTGGACAGTGATGAGGATGAAGCAGAGGAAGAAGACATGCAGAACAGGGACTCAGTGATCCAGCAATATTTCCAGTGAAACACAGGTGAGAATACAATCCTGCCTACTGCATGTACTTTTACACTACTACCTCTATCCTGTCTGTCGTTTTCACCCAGTGTATGGTCACTGAGTTGTCACTTTCCCTTACGGTTTCACAGATGTGGGTCCCACTGTGTGTCATCTGCTTAAATTCCTCATGGACTAGAGCTGTGTGACATAGGTATGTTGACATTACTATTTCAAAAACATTTTGTCACTGTAATTGCAAATACACTATTTTGAAATTACAGACAGACTCCAGATCATTTTGTGCTTTAGGTGTGTTTATTTAAATGCAAAATATTGGAGGGGGAAGTTAAATGGTGAGGGGTGATGGCGGAGGAGTGTCCATGGCAGTGCAGTCTATTAGTCTCACAGGTGCATTGCCCATACGGGCATAGGAAGTGGAGCTGGGGCAGTTTAATTATGGACAGGGTGACAAAGTGGGACAGTAGGATGACAATCAGGGTGGTCTCATTTCTTGGCGGGGTCTTGGCATCAATCTCTGTCTTGTTCCTGGATCTCAGGGCCTGTTTGTGGGGTGGTTCTCCCTCTGCAGGGGGTGGGGTGCTGGTGTGGTGGTCCTGTGGTGGGGCGTCCTGCACACTAGCGCCGGCGGAGGTGGTGGGCAGTTCATCGTCCATGCTAGTGTCAGGGGCCCCTTGGAGTGCCACAGTGTCTCTCCTGGTGTTGAGTACTTCCTTCAGCACTCCTACGATGGTGCCCAGGGTGGAGCTGATGGTTCTGAGTTCCTCCTGCATGTGCTGGGTCTCCTGAAACTTGGCCAGTACCGTTGCCATCGTCTCCTGGGAGAGGTGGTATGCTCCCATGATGGAGGAGAGGGCCTCGTAGAGAGGGGGTTCCCTTGGCCTGTCCGCCCCCTGTCGCACGGCAGCCCTCCCAGTTCCCCTGTGTTCCTGGGCCTCCGTCCCCTGGACCGTGTGCCCACTGCCACTGCCCCCAGGTCCCTGTTGTTGTTGGGGTGGTGGGTTATCCTGGCTTCCCTGTAGTGGTGGACACACAGCTGATTGATGTGTCCTGGGGACGGAGGTATGGGCCCCCTGGGTGGGTGCTGTGCTGATGTTTCCAGAGGGGGGAAGGTCTGTGGTGGCCTGTGCCTGTGTGAGGGGAACCGACTGTCGAGAGGTCCCTGATGGTCCGTGCTGGTCATCTAGGTCCAGTTGGACAGAGGTGCTGTCATCACTGTGGGCCTCTTCTGTGGGTGGAGTGGACATGTCTGGACCCTCCTGTCTGGTGACGTTGGGTAGGGGTCCTGCAGGGGTGGAAAGGCATGATTATTGCATCTGTGTGTGCCATGGTGTGCAATGGGTGGGTGACCGTGTACCCCAGTGCTGGCATTCCTGTGTGGGAGCTTGTGTGATGATGGTTTAGGGGGGTGTATGGCTATGTGCAGTGTGCATGCTTTGGTGATGGGTGTCCATGCTTTGTTGTTGCATGCAGGGCTTGGTGTTGAGATGGGTGGTTTGTGATATTGGTACATTTGTGAGGAGTTGGTGTGATAGGGGTGAGGGCGAGGGTGGGGGTATGTGATAGCATGCAGGTAGGGTGGGGGATGTAATAGTGAAGGTTTGACTTACCAGAGTCCATTCCTCCACCTACTCCTGTGAGGCCCTCAGGATGCAGAATCGCCAAGACCTGCTCCTCCCATGTTGTTAGTTGTGGGGGAGGAGGTGGGGGTCCGCCGCCAGTCCGCTGAACCGCCAGGTGGTGTCTTGAGACCACGGAACGCACCTTCCCCCGTAGGTCGTTCCACCTTTTCCTGATGTCCTCCTGATTTCTTGGGTGTTGTCCACTGTGTTGACCCTGTCCACTATTCTTCGCCATAGCTCCTTCTTCCTTGCAATTGAGGTGTGCTGCACCTGTGATCCAAATAGCTGTGGCTCTACCCGGACGATTTCCTCCACCATGACCCTGAGCTCCTCCTCTGAGAACCTGGGGTGTCTTTGACGTGCCATGGGGTGGTGTAGGTGATGTGTGGAGTGGAGTGTGTGGTGATAAGTGTGGTGATATGTAGTAGTGTGTTGTGTGAGGTGCGTGGAAGTTGTGTGGGTGATGGTGTTATGTGCCTGTGGATGCTGTTGTACTTGCTGGTGGTGTCTCTCTCTGGCCTTCTTTCTGAATTTTTTGTCGTGGGGGTTTATGGGTGATGTGGGTGTGTGTTTTATATTGTAATGGGTGTGTGGGAGTGGTGTGTGTATGTGTCTCAGGTGTGTGTATTTTGAATCGTCCAATGTGGGGATGTTTTGTAAATGTGTGTGTATTTTGAGCGCAGCGGTGTGTACCGCCAATGGAATACCGCGGTTGAAAGACCGCCACGTGGATTTGTGTGTCATGATAGTGTGGGCGTATTTCTGTTGGCGTGACGGTGGAGGTTTTGTTTTCGCCAGTTTATCACTGACCTTTGGTGTGGCGGACTTGTGTGGGTGTCTGAATTTTGGCGGGTTCCGAGATGTGGGTCATAATAGCTGTGGCGGAATTCCGCAGCTGCGGCGGTTATGTTTGCGGTCTTCTGCACGGCGGTAAGCGGCTTTTACCGCCAATGTTGTAATGATGGCCTATATGTCCTATCTTAACCATACACTGCACCCTGCCCTTGGGGCTACCTAGAGCCTACCTTAGGGGTGTCTTACATGTAAGAAAAAGGAAGGTTTAGGCCTGGCAAGTGGGTAGACTTGCCAAGTCGAATTTACAGTTTAAAACTGCACACACAGACATTGCAGTGGCAGGTCTGAGATATGATTACAGAGCTAATGTGGGTGGCACAACCAGTGCTGCAGGCCCACTAGTAGCATTTGTACAGGTCCAGGGCACCTCTAGTGCACTGTACTAGGGACGTACTAGTAAATCAAGTATGTCAATCATGGATGAACCAATTACATACACATTTTGTATAGGAGCAATTGCACTTTAGCATTGGTTAGCAGTGGTAAAGTGCCCAGAGTAACAAAAACAGCAAAAACAGAGTCCAGCACACATCACCAACCTGGGAAACAGAGGCAAAATGTTAAGGAAGACCATGCCAAGGATGAAAAGTCTAACAACGGACATCATTGCAACTTACTCAGTGTACGTGGTGCCATTTTGAAGTCAGGCACTGACGTACGTATAATCTATCTGCGCTACAGTAAGAGTGCCATTTTGCAGCCAGGCACTTACACGAGTGCCAGTTACACACAGAAATTGTAATCAGTGATGCGCACACCAGTGCATCACAATTCAGATAATAAGAATAAGAACAAATGTTAAATCGATGATGCACACACCATATCCTTCACAAATCAGTAACTGGGACATATTATTAGTAGGGTGCAAGTAAAGTACAAGGAATACACAAAACATAGTGTGTAAGTTTGGAACACCAGTGTACTGTGCAGTAGGGTGTTTAACTACCTTTACTAAGATTTCCTCAAATATAAGAGAAGCATGTGTTCACAAGCATTTTCGCTTACACCTCTGGTTCCTTTTCTTCCAGAGCAGGTCCTAAAGTATATTGCTGCTGCTAGTGAGGATGAAAGAAGTGAAGACTTTTCTAGTGTCCGAAGAAAATGAATACTATTACATAGCTTAGGACCTGAAGGACAAAGAGTATTTATGCATATGCAATTGGAAAAAAAGATGAGCGAGTGATGATCCTGATGTGTTCAAACAAGCACTGGAAGATTTCGATGTGCATTACCAACCTATTGTTTATGCAGCTATAGCCAGATTCCATTTTTTTCAATGCAAACAAAGTAAGGATGAAATTGTTGAAGAATGTGTCTGCCCTCAAAAAGTTTGCGATTATTTGCACGTTTGAGCAACTACACGACAAACAAATTTGAGATCAAATCATAATGCACTCCAATAATGCCAGTGTACAAGAAAAGTCATGGGTATGTTGAGACACTCCTATGAATGAAAAAATTGCCATAGTAAAGAAAGTGGAACTATCTAAGCATTGTCCCAAGGCAGCTTTAACAAATGGGAAACAAGTTGAATTGGTATGTAGAGTAACAATTGAGGAGAAGAAAATCTATAATACAAAGAATCTTGGCATTAAACCAGGACCAAGGAAATATCTATTGGACAAGCGTACTGTGCGTTTCAGATGTGGGAACAAAGGTCACTTTGCTGGAGATACAAAATTGCCCAGCTATAAAATCAAAATGTTCCTATTGCAGTATCACAGGACATTTTGCAAACGTTTGTAGGAAAAAAAGTCAATAATTCAATAGTTAAGTGTGTAGTGGATGAGCAAGAAAGTCCTGTAAAGAACAATGAATTAGAAGATGATGATTGTATTTTAAGTATTGAGGACACCAAGTTGGGAATTAATGGGAAGAAAAATAAAACAATCGGTGACTTGATAATTGGAGGTATACAGATACACATTGTAACTGATTCAGGGTCACCATATACTGTTATTTGTAAGGAAGTCTGGGGGGCGAAACCTGCAAAGTTTCTAGGGAACAAATTATCACCTTCTAGTGTATACCCAGTTACGTTTACAGGAGAAAAGATTCCAATGTTGGGATGTAAATCTTTATCTCTTTAGTTCAAAGGGAGGAAGGCACAAGGGACACGGTATGTAGCAGAAAAAGGAGTGTCTGTCTTAGGGTGTATGGACCATGGAGAATTAGGCATCATACTAAACCCAAATAGTAATACCCAGGTATTGTTGATAGAGGAAGCAGGGAAATTAATAGAGGAAGAATTATTAAGGAAGTTTCCTAAAGTATTTTCAGGTAAAATTGGGAAACTATTGAAATTTCAACATAAAATAGTGGTAAAGGAAGGAGCTATGCCTGTGTGCCACAAAGTGAGGAACATCCCCATGAAAGTGAAAGAAGCTGTAATGCGTGAACTAGATAGGTCGGAAAGTAGTGGAATAGTAGAGCTTATAGAGAGTGCAGAATGGTTAGCCCCTTTGGTGGTAGCACGTAAATCTAATAGACATATCAGGCTCTGTGTTGACTTAAGAGAACTGAGCAAAAACATAGTAGTGGATAAATTTCCACTTCCCAAGATAGGTGAATTATTAACAAAATCTAAAGGTATTCAGTGGTTTTCCACCATAGACTTAACGTCGGCCTACCATCAAATTCTCCTACACCATTCAAGTAAGAAACTAACATCCTTTATTGCACATTTTGGGTGTTACAGATTTGTTAGCATGCTGTTTTGGACTCGCATCCGCAGCTGTTTCCAACGGTTAATGCACAAGATATTTAGTAACATGGAGGGTGTCACGTACTTCCAGGGTGATATACTCATTATGGGGAAGCATAGAGAAGAACATGATGCTAGATTGATGCTGGGAAAAGAAAGTCTTGCTGCTAATGGTTTGACTGCTGAACTCAAAAAATGTCAATTTGCTATGAAATCTGTCACGTACCTAGGGCATGAGGTTGGAAGGAACGGTATTCTTCTAAAAGAAAGTATTTTGACTGATATCTTATGACTAGTAAAGTTTTATTTAAAATTTGGTAAATATTTTTCCCTAAAACCTATGAATTGAGGCAATGTCTTAAGAACAAACAAGAGTTTAAGTGTGATGTAGGATTGAATGAAGAGTTTGAACATATTAAACACGAGATTTGACAATCTTGAGCAAGGCATTCTGACTACTGTTGCTAGCGGTAAAGGGCTTGGCGCTGTTCTGACCCAAAAATCAGTTGAAGGCATAGAATGCACATTAGCTTTTGCTTCATGTGTGTTGGCCCCTATGGAAGAGAAGTTTTCTGTTATGGAAAAGGAGATGCTGACAGCCATTTGGGGAATGGAAAAATGTAGGCAATATTTATGGGGATCTAAGCTTACTTTAAGGTCTGACCATAAGCCCTTAATTAAAGTATTAACGTCACATGGTACAGTAAAGGCCACACATCACAGTGCGAGTCTGCTATTAATATTATTAGACAAGGTCTACGATGTAGTGTATCTAGCGGGTCACAAAAATAAGGTAGCTGATTTCTTAAGTCATTCTCCATTACCAACGAGTAATGCTAGTGCAAGTGAATGGGATGAATACAGTGTAGCTCTGAAGATGTGGAAGCTTGTTCTACTGACATGGAGAACAACATTATAAGAAAGGAGAATTGGTTAACAGACTATAGTAATGATGAAGTTTTGCATGCAGTTATGGAATATGTTACCCAAGGCTGCCCAGGCAAAAACAAGTTGTCTAAAGAATATTTGAAATGGTGGGAAGTTAAAGATGAGTTGACTTTAAATGACAATGAATTCCTCATGAGAGGTGAAAAGATGGTTCATCCAAGGGATCTTAGAGGAAAAATTATTAGTACCACGCATGAAGGCCATCTTGGCGTTGTAAAGTCTGAAAAAAGGGTGAAAATGTCATACTGGTGTCCTGGAGTAGATGTTGACATTTAAAGAATCGTACGTGTCAGAGAGACTGGATCCTCGGGGTTTGCGCCTGTTCCCAATATGTCCACCTCTAGGCAGCTCCAAACTCTACTAGCCGTTATAGCACAGAGTTAAAGAATGGCCAAGCGGGGGATGGGGTTTAGGTTGGGAACAGCGGGGAAGGAGACCTGTGGAAGCAAGAGCTAAGAACACAATAGCAAGGTCATTCACATTAATCTTCATGAACTTTGCTTTAACTCATTATGCTCTCATAACATGAGAGATCAAGAACTTTTCAAACCCATAACCTTTTTATAATCATATACTCTGAACGTTGAACTTTCTCAGGATTCTAAAATAGCAATTACATCACAACAAGAGTCAATAAGTCCATTTGTTCTCAAAGAAGTAACTGCTATATGATTCATGAATGATACTGTAGCATTGGCAAACTGACTCAACTTGTTCTGTCTAGAAAGATCACACTCTGTTTAATCTACATTACAAGATTCAATTGCCCAGAAGTAACTGCGCACCTTATTGCCAGACTGTGCATCAAGACTCAAGTACCTGGAATGATCGCGCGCTCTGCCGATCTGAACTGCAAGGGTTTAATTGCCAAGAATGAATTGCGCACACTGTTGTTGATTCAACCATCAAGATTCAAATGCCTGGAAATGATTGCGCACTCTGCCGATCTGAACTGCAAGGGTTAATTGCCAAGAATGAATTGCGCACACTGTTGCCGATTCAACCATCAAGATTCAAATGCCTGGAAATGATCGCGCACTCTGCCGATCTGAACTGCAAGGGTTAATTGCCAAGAATGAATCGCGCACACTGTTGCCGATTCAACCATCAAGATTCAAATGCCTGAAAATGATCAGGCACTCTGCCGATCCGAACTGCAAGGGTTAATTGCCAAGAATGAATCACGCTCACTGTTGCCGATTCAACCATCAAGATCCAAATGCCTGAAAATGATTGCGCACCCTCCGATCCAAACAGCAAGGGTTAATTGCCAAGAATGAATCACGCACACTGTTGCCGATTCAACCATGAAGACTCAAATGCCTGAAAATGATCGCTCACTCTTCCGATCCGAACTGCAAGGGTTAAGTGCCAAGAGTAAACCACACACAAGGTAAAATCACAAAGCCAAAAACTCAAATGTTTCTAGAAAATTGAGTCGAGGTCTATCCGAACTCCGCCTTACTGCCCTGCTTGGAGATCAGCAAGATAATGAGGACAGGGCCAGGAAATGTCCAAGTAGGCCTCTGGAACAGGAGCTCTGGAAAATGCTGCTGCTCTGCACCGGGACCTCTGAATAGTGAGCATGTGGAGCTGGGCTGGGTTCCTTAAATAGACCCAAGCCCCGCCCACCTGCCACACCCAGCCAGGCTGCAGGAAAGGTTTGAACATGAACAATACATTGCAAACCATATTAAAGACATTTCAAGATTAAGACATTTCAAGATAAATACCTGTAATGCAAAAAGTTATTATGCAATATCAGCACACAATGCATGAATTTTTACATTGCATAAGGTTTGTCATTCTGCATTAAGCTACCCGTAGAGCGCGCACTGTCCTGGTGTTGACAGTACATGCTTATGTGATGTGTGTCAATGCAGACAGGTCCATAAAGGTTTTTAGACCTGCTGTAGGTGAAAATGCTTGCCCTGACAATCCTTGGGAAGAGTTAGCTGTTGACATTCTAGCACCTGTTCAGAATTAATTGGGTGAACCCAGGTATGTAATAGTCTTACTGGATCTTTACTCGAAGTGGCCTGAATGTAAAGTGTGTGGAAGAATAGATATGTCAGAAGTAATTTCATTGGTGTCTGGAATATTTCTAAGGGAAGGTATTCCTAGATCAATGCTGAGTGATAATGGTCCTCAGTTCATATCGGATAAGTGGAAGAACTTTCTGTTAAAGAATGGTATCAAAGAAAAACACACCCCTGTACACCATCCAGAAGTTAATGATGCTGTTGAATGCTTCAATCGAGTTATTATGGGTTCTATACAGGCAGCTATCAATGCAGGTGTAGATTGGGAAAAAAGAACCAGCGAGTATGGTATGGGTTTACAGGAAATCCCCTACCCTTACTGGTTACAATCCCTTCAAAATACTCAGAGGAAGAGAACCTTTCACCAAAGGCAATAGAGCTTGGATGAATTTGAAGATTCAGAGCAAGTAGTCCCCTGCTATGGTCAAAAGCAATATTTTAAAAGCACAAAAGATTTACAGGGAACCCTATGATCAAATCCACTGTGTGAGAGATGTTAGGTTGTCACCTGGAGATTGGGTGAAGGTAAAATTGGGTTAGAAAATGAAAAAGGGGAACAAACAGCAAGCTTTCCACCCTCTTCAAGTGAAAAAGGTCTTCACATGTTCAGCCTTATTGAGCGATGAGAAAGTGTGGCACATGGGAAAGTTGGCGAAATGCAATAAGATTTTAATGTGGAAATTGGATGAGAAATTGAATAGTGGGTCAACAACTAACTATGATTGGTTGTGTCGGAGGTTGAGAGCAATAAACAGGGTATACAAGAAAGAGATGGTTGTATAGTGGAGAATTTGCATCAATAAATACATGGAGAGGGGAGAGAAGAAAACTGTGTGTTGAGAAAGTTAGAGAGTGGCTCTGAAGAACATTCTGAGCCTCCAACTGTATCTACCCGCTGCAGTAGATTTATTGTAAAACCCAAAAAATATAAATATTTTGTATTGGGAGAATAGATCCCATTATCCACCTTTGGAAATAACTGTATCGTATATTTTGTGTGTGTGTGTATACATATATATATATTTATGTAGGTTGCCGAGACTGACAGCTTCCATTCAAGAATAGAATGGTGAGTGCTGGCACGGCAGTTAGCGGCTGAAGAGAGGTGAGGCAGGAGGTGTACCTGCTCTCCAATAAAATGATATTTAACTTACAGTTGGAGTCTCCTACTTCTTTCTACAATCACAACTTACCTTTCTGCAGATCCTTTCATGGTAGGAACACTGCCATGAAAACACCCGCGGAAAGACTGAGACGGGCCACAGGGGGGCCCCTGCATCACCCATACCCATGTCATGGGCAGGGCAGAGGGCCCCATGTCAGCACAGTCGGAAAACACACTGTCTGCAATGGCAACAGTGCACATTCTGACTACGTTGGCGGGGTCACACAGTGCAGCAGCATTGGACTCAGGTCTCCCTTAGAGCCGAAGTCAATGCTGCCTCACTGTCTCCGCCGCCCGGCCCCACGGGAACATCATAATACAGAGGTGGGGCACCCTCCACACCGCCATATTGGCAGTCCTGAGGTTGGACAGACAACTTCATAATCTGGCCCTTAGTCATTACAAGAGGTGAGGGCGCATTCGTACGAGAATCTCTCGCTGGCTCTGTGTCTGGCCACTACACAGCAATCTTAGATTCAGCCCACATATCGTTAGGAACAACAATGTCAAAAAACCTGTCCAAGTCAATCCACAACACCTTTAAAATCTTAACAAGTCTTTCAACTTGTGTATACTACTGCATAAGGTTTTCTCTCAATTTTGAAAACTTGTTTGTAAATTATGCATAGTCTCCCCTACTCCAAGGCACATGCCCTCCACCTGGTGCTTCTCTTAATGGGTAAGCTATAGCTCTCTAATCATCTGGGGTTCTGGTGTTTTTTTGTTTTGCCCCAATTCTATCTGATTCCCTTTTTTGTTGTATTTTCTTGCCCATTTATTTTTTAATTTATCAAATTCCATCTGCAGACACATTTCACTAATGCCATAATGTGTAATCAAATTCCTGAAGAAAGCATGTTTTCAATTGACACATCATCTAAATGTATCCTGAAACTTTTCTGTAATGGGATGCTTTTTGAAATGTCAACATCATATTTATGAAAGTATTCAATTAGTTTATCATGTACTGTTGCTGCTCTCCTTGTAATTTCTTTACACAAGTAAATCAATTATTTTTCTTGATCATGGCTAACATGATCAAGGTCCATACAGCCTCTAATTCTTTCTTCTAATTTTTAGTCTTTCTGTTTCTGAACCCGAACTAGTCCTTGAACCTGATCTAGTACTTTGCAGCTTCAACTTTTACACACTTTATGGCAACTTCTGCAAACCATGGGGGAAAAATACCATCTTTCAACAGATCCATTTTGCCTGGTGCTGTTTGTATTGTGAAAACTATTTGTCTTCCTTCTTCTAATGTTTGAATAGTTTGTGGTGGTGTCCACACTACAATCCGGGAATATTGTGAAGTCAGAATGTATCTGTTCACTGGTGTACCTCCAACAGCTCCTTGATTTCACATGGCTCTTCGTGTTCATCTTTGGTACCTGTTTCTATCCATATCTCTTGCCATCTTCTCCCAAGCGCTTAGGCTTCAAATTGTGTGGGTCTCGGATGTGGCTTCATTTCACAAAGAATTTCTTGCAATCTGTCTATCCTCAAATGAAATGACCTCATCTAGGGAAGCTCAATGAATCCTCTTTTTCAGTGATCTTGGACCATTGATGAAGCCATACTCATGTATGTAACCCTTCCTCAGTATGATATGCAGGCATGCCCTCAGGGTAAGCCTCTTCACCCTCCCGAACAGCTACAGTATAGTCACATCACCCCTTATCCAATTTGTAATAGCTTTGAAAAATTTCATTATTTCAAATTAAATGCAACAAATGGCAAATAAACAAAATATAAAGCGTCAATATTTTGATTCTGTTCTGTGTACATCACATTTAGAAAAGGCCTTCAGCCAATCTCAGCACGACTAAATAATCCAATCAACCAATGACTGTGTAGCTTTCTACACAGCTCGACCAATCTCAGTGTGGTATTTAGACCAACCAACCAAAAGCAGCGCGGCACAATATGATGCACCAACTCACTCCTTGCAGAAGCTCACCCTCCTTCACAATTCCTTCGTTTACACACAGAGCTTCAATTCTATAATGCTACTTCTTTGTCTCCTTTTTCTAAAGAAACCCATAGAACATTCAACAACTAGAATTTTAAGGTTTTTATGTCTTCTGATTTTTCAATCAAAAAGAGTTTTACATCCACAATGATGAAATCTCGACCAACGGGAAATCACCTAAACAATGTAGTATAAGCTTTGAACATAAGGCTTCACCAACACTGGTCAATATTAGTACGAACACAACAAATTTTATGACTGTCCCTATCCCAATTGTGCAGTCAACGATGTCTCATGACCTGCACTTCATTCATCATTCATCATTAGCAGACAAGAACACAATACAAGAATACCATAAAAAGCTCTTTTTTATCAATGCATCTATCCAGGGATCTTTGCCTACTACTTAGTCTGACAATCTCTTTATCTTCTTGGACAAAAGTGTGTAAGCATCAGCAATACAATTTAAAATATTAATGAATAAACAAGTCTCAAAACAGTATACAATTCACAAATAACATTGATCATCAAAATTGTGACTCATAACCCTATTGATACTCACACCTGAAACTGGAATTCACCACTCTGCAACCCCTACTGGCAGCCGCTTCAGGAACAACACTCTGTCAGTCTTTGAAATCAGGCCTAGGGCAATTGGGCATTTATCTACCTTGGGCACTTTTCAATTTTTGTAGCTCCTTTTTCTCATTACCTAAACCTTCCATCTGCTACCACCTTTGTTGAAGTGGAGACTTAGAATAAATAATTGATTAATCTGTCTAATATAAAAGCTGCACTTATTAGTGGACCCAAGGCAATGAATCTTGGAGGTAAGTGAGAAAAGAAAGAAAGAAATGCAAATCAAAATTATTGGATATTCTCAAGCCCTCAATGACTTTTCTTTTCAGAGTCAATCATGAGGGCTTTGGGTTCTATTTTAAGTCTTTTATTAAGTCATTAATTTATCAATATCTTTTTTAACAAATCAATTAAGATCAGTGCAAATAACAGAACAATGTGTATAGCGTGTCCCATAAAGATCTAATTCCTATTCTAATTTATTTCAGTGAAAAATATAATTCAGTAGAACCCTTGAGTCCTTGCCTCAGATATGAAAGCAGATAGGGGGTCATTACGACCTCGGTGGTCTTTTCAAAAGACCGCCGAGGCCGCGGGAGACAGAATACCGCCATTGCCGGCGGTATTTCTGTCTCCCTATTATGACATTTCCGCTGGGCCAGCGGACGGTAACAGTGTTACCCACCGCTGGCCCAGCGGAAATGTCACATCAACATTGCAGCCAGCTCGTAATTGAGCCGGCGGCAATGCTGATGTGCAGTGGGTGCAGTAGCACCCGTTGCGCATTTCACTGCCCGAAATTCGGGCAGTGAAATGCGCGACGGGGCTATGCCTGGAGGCCCCTGCACTGCCCATGCCAAGTGCATGGGCAGTGCAGGGGCCCCCAGGGGCACCCCAAGTCCCCTTACCATCAGACTTTCCATGGCGGTGTGTACCGCCATGGACAGGCCGGCGGTCGGGGACTCATAATCCCCAGGGCAGCAGTGCATGCACCGCTGCCCTGGGGATTATGACCGCCAGGCGGAATCCTGGCGGCAAAGTGGAGGGGCCGGCGGTATGGCCGTGGCTTTTCCGCCACTGTCATAATTGCTGGCGGAACACCGCCAGCCTGTTGGCGGTGTTACCGCCAACATACCGCCGGCCGCCAGGGTCGTAATGACCCCCATAATTTGCTAATCAAGTATCTCAGTGAAATTTTAAGTAGAATCGCTCAGGAGTAGTTTCAACCAAGATAAAGTCAGTTTCAGAATGAATCCAAGTCAACAACATGTCTGCATCTGAGGAGAGTGAGCCTGCAAGAAAAGCTGCCTTTGTGAGCTTCAATACTATCTTAATTTGAGAACACACTTTTATAACGCTTTACAGAGAAACACGTTGCAAAGCATTTGTAGATAATCTTCAGCTTTAGCCAATCATCTCTTGGAGTGTTCTTGTGAACAGGACAGCTTTTGTTGATATGGCAAGCTTTAACAAAGGACTTTCTAGATAATTGATACATTTAACTATTTTCTTATCAGCAGTGAAACACTTGAGTTTCTTCCCATGGGTGAGCGTCTATGGGATAAAGAACAGTTTAGTAGGCATGATACATTTTTAAGGTGATTTCTTTTCCATTCTCAAACATCTTTCTAGCAAAGCATTATTCATAAAGCAACATTTTTAAGATTTATCTAACATTGCAAATGTTCTTTTAATGGGTTAAATGATCATGAAACAAAGCAGTAATATTTTCTCTATTCATTTGTTTGTTACTATAATACATTTGTATCATAAACTGTTATACTTAAGGCCATGACACAGGTTAAAACTAACAAAGAGGAAAGAACAAGTTAAAAAAGGGACATAGGAATTAGTCCTTGCTAGCAGCTCAGCCAAGTATATGCCATCATGCAAGCTTCAAACCCACGTTTAAATGCAGCATTTGGTTAAGTCCTACAAAATCCTTTCATGCAGGTTAATTAATATGATGTTTTAATAGCAGAAAATAATCTCTCTCAGCGGCCTATGGGAAGGCTTACAGTAGGCCTAAATTGGTTAGCTTGAGAAGCCACTGATGAGCTGTGAAGGCCTCATTGGTTTACTGAGAACACTTATATTCAATGCCAGCGATCTGATCTATTTATTATGAAACGTTATGACAACTGCAGTAGTGAAAATCATTTGTTAAAGCAAGTAGCCCTTTAAGGCGGGATGGTTATCACACTGTATTAAAGACTAAGGGGCTCATTCTGACCCCGGCGGTCTAAGACCGCCGGGGCCAGGGTCAGCGGGAGCACCGCCGACAGGCCGGCGGTGCCCCGCAGGGCATTCTGACCGCGGCGGTTCGGCCGCGGTCAGAAGAGGCAAACCGGCGGTCTCCCGCCGGTTTACCGCTGCCCTTAGAATCCCCCATGGCGGCGCAGCTTGCTTGCTGCGCCGCCATGGGGGATTCTGACACCCCCTACCGCCATCCTGTTCCTGGCGGTTCGCCCGCCAGGAACAGGATGGCGGTAGGGGGTGCCGCGGGGGGCACGGCAGGGGCCCCCGTAAGAGGGCCACGAAAAGTATTTCAGTGTCTGCTAAGCAGACACTGAAATACGCGACGGGTGCAACTGCACCCGTCGCACCCCTGCAACTACGCCGGCTCAATTCTGAGCCGGCGTCCTCGTTGCAGGGGCATTTCCTCTGGGCCGGCGGGCGCTCTTTTGGAGAGCGCCCGCCGGCCCAGAGGAAATGTCTGAATGGCCGCCGCGGTCTTTTGACCGCGGTGCGGTCATTCAGCGGCGGTACCCTGGCGGACGGCCTCCGCCGTCCGCCAGGGTCAGAATGAGGCCCTAAGGGCCTTTGGCGGTTGGAAAGCCGCAACTTTGACTGTCCGACTTCCCAATTCCAACCCTTGCCGGCAGACCCGCCAGGAGACCGGCGTCCCCACCGGGAATATGGTTCCAGACAGCATGACGGCAGATAGGCTTGTAACCGACAAGGGCGGTGCTGAACTCAGCACGACTGGCTGATTACAACCCCTCTTTCCGCCATTCTTTTCATGGGCTTGTGCAGTGCAGGGGCCCCCCTGTCCAGCACTCTCAGAATGTTCACTGTCTGCTTTGCGCACAGTGCACATTCTGAGAGTGCTGGAGTATTGGGATATTGGCCACAGCTCCCTTAAAGGAGGCGGTGGTCAGCCCGGCGCGAACGTGTATTACAATGTTCCCTCCGGTCAGTTCGGCTGGAACATTGTAATACACTCCAGAGTTGGGACCGCCAAACTCATAATGAGGCCATAAATGTTTTGGTTTTGGATAGCCACTATGACAAACCCCTGATGTAGAACATTTGCACTCTGATAATCCTTTAAGGAGGGTTGTATTTTGTTTATTAGATTCTAAAGTTGTACATATTTGTTTTTTATGAATGTATGTCTGATGGTTGTCATGTGGGAAAGTGTATAATAAGCCTGAGTTTGTTATAGTGACAACCATTGATAAAGGCTATAGGCCTCATTGGTTCAATGGTAAAAGTTATATCAAATGCAATAGATCTACATTGTATTTTATTCAACTATAACTGAAAAATAGAAGTAAATATTAGAAAAAAATTACCATTAATATTAATCTGAGTAATACATAGAATTTTCCAATAAATGTGTTTAATATTTGTAAACCAACTAGAGATCCTTAGTTGTCAAATAAAGTCACTTTCATTATGAAACAGGCAAACTACTTCTCACATACCTAAGTTACATCCACAGCAATCAGGACAAGAGCAAAGAAAAAAGCCACTGGAAATTTACAAAATACTCTTCCAATGGTTGCTACGGAAGGGCCACCACTGTAAATAATCAAGTGGAGAATGTAAATGAATACAACTACCCACCAAATATGGTAGAAATTGAGGTCCGCAAAAAAAGAAGAAAAACACCCACTTCCTATATAGGTTCCAACGCTGGAATCCTTAAAGTAATACTGCCAACGTTGAGCAAGTAAATGTGTACATACATAGACAATAGTAGACATATAAATAGATGTTTAATGCCACAATTTTATTATTAATCAATAGACACTATGGCCCTCATTTTAACATCGGCGGTATTAACCGCCTACTGCCACAGTGACAGACTTCACCATACCACTGCGGTGGTGAGCATCCGTCTGCCAGATCATGAGCACTGCCTGACTTCAGCCACAATAAGGGTGGAAATCCGGCAGTGTTCATACTGGCGGACGGTGATGACCTGGCGCTGCTACCACCTGCACCACCCCACCAGTAGAACGCCGCCACCCATATTTGGAGCTGAAATATGACCTGGCGGTGTTCTGCTGGCGGGGCGCTGCTGGCAGTAGCAGCGCACCTTCCTATTTCCTGCCGGATGACCTCCTAGCCCAAGGTAAGTTGAGCGTCTGACACGGGAGGGGATGGGGGGTGGCGGGGAGTGTTGTTTGTGTGTCTGAGTGTGTGAGTGAGTGCATGTATGAATTTGTCTGTGTGTGTTGTGTTGTATGCATGGTTGTATGCATGTGGGTGAATGCGTGTCCGAATTGTGAAGTGAGTGTTTGTCTGCATGTCAGTGTGTCTGTGTGTAAGAATGTGTGTGAGTATGTTCGGACGAATGCGTGTATGCCAGTGAATGATTGAATGCGTGTATGCCAGTAAATGAGTGAATGCGTGGTGCGTGTGGGTGTCTGTGTGCTTTTATGTGGGGAGTGGGGGTGTATGCGTGTATCGGAGGGGGGTGTTTGAATAGAGTGTGTCAGGTGAATGTTGGAGGGGAGCCGCCCACCAGTGACAGGGTAGGAATTCCCAGTTACTGATAGGCCCTACTAGTATGGTTTGCGTGGCGTTGCTAACGCCATGGAAATCATGGTGGTAGGACAGCTCATAATGCCGTTGGCGGTACTCTGTGGGATGCCGGGTCAGAGATTGACATTTCCAGCCCAGAGGCTCATACCGCCATGGCGGTAGGATTGGAGAAGTGGGGGTATGTACTGCCAGCCTATTGGCGGTCATACTGCCACATTAACCCTGGCGGTCAGTAGGCTGCCTGGGTCATAATGATGACCTATGTCTTGATTCAAAATTGATGGACCTAGTCTGAAAAAACTCTCTCAACCATCATTCATACCCACATACTCCATTCAATCTCACCAATAAAAAGAATATAAATCGACAGTTGGCCTAATTAATGCTATCCTCCAAGTGTTCCACTGGGGGGGCCATATCATCCATGATTCAATATATTTCACAGGAATAACTTTTCAAGTATAGCTGTTTGTCATTCAATGTCCCAAATTCAAATCTTCCTGTAATATAATCATTCAAAGTTTGTTATGATATATTTTTTCTTCTTGGATATATCTTCCTCCAATGTATGTGCTAAATACAAGATGTGAATCAAATTCCACGCAAAGGAACATCAAGGCAAGCTTCTGGCCAACGGTTGTGCTGAAATAAGTTTCGGTGTTAAGTGACCAACTGGTCACACACTTTCTTCAGGGCACGTAGTTGTCCATCATCACTAGTTAAAAGTTACATACAGAGAGGTCTTGTCCATTAAAGCCAATCTGCAGATGAATCAAAAAAGAAAAATCAAAATCTCACTAACTGCTCAATCCGAGTTCTGACTTGACACAACAATAGTCCGCAATGTGCAAACATGTCATGGGACAGTGTAATTTGTCAAGTATGTGCCTATTTCCCCTGTGACGCAGCATTATTCCATAGGCCTGCCCCCCCCATGAAATGGCGTCTGCCTGTGCTGTGTGGAGGGCAGGTGGAAGTGAGGTAATGCCACTGACGTTGTGCACCGTGGCAGGAGGCAGTCGGAAGTGCTGTGCAATTCCTCATTGATTATAATTGGGGCCTATGGGGTACAGAGGCCAATGGGGATCTACGCTGTGGATGTGACTGCATTTTCTATCTGATTCCTCACTTGTTTCCTAACCTTCCATAGGAGAGGACCTACACTGCATGTGCTGCTGTGACCTGTGTCTGGAACCTACCATGGCCTGTGTGACTGGGGAAAGGGCCCCAGCCTTCACTTCAGAGGAATTGGAGAGACTGGTGGATGGGGTCCTATCCCAGTACAGACTGCTGTATGGGCCTCCAGACCAACAGGTGAGTATATTGTGGGCACGGTGCATGTGGCATGAATGCATGGAGGTGTGTGTGAAGGCATCATGTAAGGGGGGAGGAATGTCCTCTTGGCTGGGTACACGTAGAGTGCTATTCTATGTGTGTGCCAATAGTGATGGAAACGGGTATGGTCGGTCATTTGTGTTACTGGCTGGACTGTTTGTCTAATGGTGTTCTCCTGTATTGCTTCTGCAGGTCAGCGCCCATCAAAAGAAGGGTATCAGGAGTGCCATTGCCAAGGAGGTGCGAACCCTGCAGGTCTATGCCAGACGGAGCACCCACTGTCGCAAGCGGTGGGAGGACTTGAGACGCTGGGCATGGAAGACCGCAGAGGCTCAGCTGGGAATGGGTTCCCAATGAGGAAGGGGTGCCCGTCGGACCCTGACGGCCTGCATACTGGCGGTGGCCTATCCAGAGCTGAATGGGCGTTTGACGGCATCACAGCAGCCACAAGGGGGTGAGTACAGTGGCCATCATTGAAGGAAACAGCTGGAGGGGTGGTATCCGGGTGGTGGTTGTGTCACAGTGCGCGCTCTACGGGCGACAAAAATGCAAAAATGCAAAAACCCAGTCTCTATGCAAGAGCATAATTCATGCATTGTGTTTCTATGCAGTATGTTAACTTTTTGCATTGCAGAGTTTAACCTTGAAAAACACTATTAATGATGTTTGCAATAACTGTTCATTTGCAAGGTATTGCTGCAGGCTTACTGAGTGTGTTAGGGTGTGGTCCCTTTCTAGGACCTTCTAGAAGCTTTTCCTGCAGCATGACTGTGTGTGGTTTGTGGGCTGGGCTTGACTCTATATAAGGGAGCCAGCCCAGCGCCACGTGCTCACTATTCAGAGGTCCCGGTGCAGAGCAGCAGCAATTTCCTGAGCTCCTGTTCTGGAGGCCTACCTTGATATTCCAGGCCTGCCCTCATTATATTGGTGATCCTTGAGCAGGGCAGTAAGGCGGAGGTCGGGCTGGGCTCTTGACCCCCGTTCTCAAAGACATTCGAGTTTTGGGCCTAGTTGTGAAACTCTCTGTGTGCGTGAGTGTGATTTCATGGCATTTGCATATTCTTGTTCGAATCAGCAGAGTGCGCGATTCATTTCTAACAGGTAACCCTTGGCATTCAGATCGGCAACAGTGTGCGTGATCATTACATGGCCTTTGCATATTCTTGTTCGAATCGACAGAGTGCGCAATTCATTTCTAACATGTAACCCTTGGCATTCAGATCGGCAACAGTGTGCGCAATCATTTCATGGCATTTGCATATTCTTGTTCGAATCGGCAGAGTGCGCGATTCATTTCTAACATGCAACCCTTGGCATTCAGATCGCAACAGTGTGCGCGATCATTTCATGGCATTTGCATATTCTTGTTTGAATCGGCAAAGTGTGCGATTCATTTCTAACATGTAACCCTTGGCATTCAGATCAGCAGCAGTGTGCGCTATAATTTTCATGGCATTTGCATATTCTTGTTCGAATTGGCAGAGTGCGAGATTCATTTCTAACATGTAACCCTTGGCATTCAGATCGGCAGCAGTGTGCGCGATCATTTTCATGGCATTTGCATATTCTTCTTCGAATCGGCAGTGTGCGCGATTCAACCCTGACATAAAACTCTTGGCTTTTACATCGGCAGTGTGCTCGATCATTTTGTTACATTGAAAACTTTGGTGTGCCGTGTTTGTTGAGGTGCACACATTTATCCTGAGCTTTTGGATTTCTTTGAAACGCTTAATTCAAAGTGCGACATTCTTTGTGCATATTAAGTTCCTAGTACAGTTCCTGTTGTTTCCATGGAATGTTCAGATAGCCTTTTGTCCTCATGTAAAAATGCAATGTTTATTCTGAAACATTAATGAAGAAGGTTCTAGTATTCTAGACAGTGGTGGTCATTACAACCCTGGCGGTCAGTGTTAAAGCGGCGATAAAACCGCGAACAGGCCGTTGGAAAAATATTTTTAATCACGACTGTGGCGGAAACCGCAAACATAGACAGCCACTTTAACACTCCGACCGCCAAGGCGGTACAAACAAACACTGCAGCGGTAACCGCCAACAGGCATGCGGAGGACAATGTACCGACCACAGAATTACAACAGTCTAATCCGCCACCTTTTCCGGGGGAGTGCACAGCCACAGTCTCTCAAGTCTCTACAGTGGGTGGGTTGCCCACTGCTGCATCCTGGGGAGTGCAAAGCCACAGTCTCTCAAGTCTCTACAGTGGGTGGGTTGCCCACTGCTGCATCCTGGGGAGTGCAAAGCCACAGTCTCTCAAGTCTCTACAGTGGGTGGGTTGCCCACTGCTGCATCCTGGGGAGTGCAAAGCCACAGTCTCTCAAGTCTCTACAGTGGGTGGTTTGCCCACTGCTGCATCCTGGGGAGTGCAAAGCCACAGTCTCTCAAGTCTCTACAGTGGGTGGGTTGCCCACTGCTGCATCCTGGGGAGTGCAAAGCCACAGTCTCTCAAGTCTCTACAGTGGGTGGGTTGCCCACTGCTGCATCCTGGGGAGTGCACAGCCACAGTCTCTCAAGTCTCTACAGTGGGTGGGTTGCCCACTGCTGAATCCTGGGGAGTGCAAAGCCTCAGTCTCTCAAGTCTCTACAGTGGGTGGGTTACCCACTGCTTTATACTGGGGAGTGCAAAGCCACAGTCTCTCAAGTCTCTACAGTGGGTGGGTTGCCCAGTGCTTTATCCCGGGGAGTGCAAAGTCACAGTCTCTCAAGTCTCTACAGTGGGTGGGTTGCCCAGTGCTTTATCCCGGGGAGTGCAAAGCCACAGTCTCTCAAGTCTCTACAGTGGGTGGTTTGCCCACTGCTGCATCCTGGGAGTGCAAAGCCACAGTCTCTCAAATCTCTACAGTGGGTGGGTTGCCCACTGCTTTATCCTGGGGAGTGCAAAGCCACAGTCTCTCAAGTCTCTACAGTGGGTGGGTTGCCCACTGCTGCATCCTGGGGAGTGCAAAGCCACAGTCTCTCAAGTCTCTACAGTGGGTGGTTTGCCCACTGCTTTATCCTGGGGAGTGCAAAGCCACAGTCTCTCAAGTCTCTACAGTGGGTGGTTTGCCCACTGCTGCATTCTGGGGAGTGCAAAGCCACAGTCTCTCAAGTCTCTACAGTGGGTGGGTTGCCCACTGCTTTATCCTGGGGAGTGCAAAGCCACAGTCTCTCAAGTCTCTACAGTGGGTGGGTTGCCCACTGCTGCATCCTGGGGAGTGCAAAGCCACAGTCTCTCAAGTCTCTACAGTGGATGGGTTGCCCACTGCTGCATCCTGGGGAGTGCAAAGCCACAGTCTCTCAAGTCTCTACAGTGGATGGGTTGCCCACTGCTGCATCCTGGGGAGTGCAAAGCCACAGTCTCTCAAGTCTCCACAGTGGGTGGTTTGCCCACTGCTGCATCCTGTGGAGTGCAAAGCCACAGTCTCTCAAGTCTCCACAGTGGGTGGTTTGCCCACTGCTGCATCGTGGGGAGTGTAAAACCACAGTCTCTCAAGTCTCTACAGTGGGTGGGTTGCCCACTGCTTTATCCTGGGGAGTGCAAAGCCACAGACTCTCAAGTGGATAACAGTCTCCACTGCTTCTGCCAAGGACAGAGGTAGTGGATGTATCTCTCCACTGGTTCTGGAGGGGGATTTGTGCCCAGAGTGCTTCATCCTGCCAAGGACAGAGGTAGTGGATGTCATTCTCCACTGGTTCTGGAGGGCGCTTTGTGCCCAGAATGCTTCATCCTGCTCGTGGCGGCCTCAGTAGTGTCGGAATCTTTGGTGCTCAGTGGCCTGCGGTGCTGGTGGCGGCGGTGTCCTGTTTAGCGGTGCTGGTGGTGGCGGTGTCCTGTTCAGTGGTGCTGGTGCCGGCGGTGTCCTTGGCAGCTGTGCTGATGGCGACGGTGTCCTTGGCGGCGGTGCTGGTGGCAGCGGTGTCCTTGGCAGCGGTGCTGGTGGCGGCGGTGTCCTTGGCAGCGGTGCTTGTGGCGGTCTTGTCCGCCGTGCAGGTTTTCCCAGACTTGCCAGTTTTAGTGTGCCCCTTCCCCACCTTGGATGGTGGCGCAGCTGGATCCACACTCCCACCTGTACCCCTGGGAGCGGCTTTGTTTGAAGATTTTTTTCCTCTCTCCCGCCGGGCACGGGCCAACTTTTGGTGTTTTTGAGGTGGGGGACTGTCCGTGCTCTGGCTCCTTGGCACTCTGGCTGCCCTGCTGCCTGGCGCACTCCAGAAGCCGGTCACTACGGGCACCACTGCTCCTGCTGATGTTGTGGCTGAGGTGCTGGGTTGGGACCTGGAGAGGCGGGCTCTAGGAGACTGAAGGGGTGGGGGAGGTGAGGGGAAGAGGTCAAGGTTGGACAGGAAAAGTTTTTGGGACACACTGGGACGGGTAGATGGAGGGGGTTTGGGAGTGGAGGAAGAGGTAGTGGTTGTAGGAGGTGTACGTTTGCTGACTTTGGATGAAGGTGCATGGGCTGGAGGCTGTCGTGAGGTGGATGGCTGTTGGGTGGGTGTGTGGCTACTTTTATGTACCTTGGGAGGTGAGCTCACAGACACACTGGGAGAGGACACAGGGAATGTGTGAATGGTAGTGGGGGTGGTGACTGCACGTGAGCAGGGTGTGGTGGTGGGTGTGCTGGTGATGGAGGTAGTGGCTGACGATGTAGTGCATGCAGGTGTGATTGGAGACGAGACGGGAGGGAGGAGGGAGACAAGGAGGAGGGGGACACAGTGGAGGCAGTGGCTGTTGGTATGTCTGCATGTATATGATGCTTGCGTGAGTGCCTGTGGGATGTGTGGTGCTTATGTTTCCCTGAGCTTCCCTTGTGTATTGAGGTGTGTGCATGCTGGTCTGAGGGTGTGCTTGGGATAGGCCGAGGTACAGGGGTTTGGGTCTGGGTGGAGGAAGTTGGAGGGGGGAGGCTAAAGACAGGGACAATGGCTGCCATCAGTGCAGAGGACACAGTCTGAAAAGCTTGCTGAAGGGCTGCCTGAGCAGAAGGAATGCCCTCCAGGTATGCATTGGTTTGTTGCAACTGCCTCTCTACACCCTGGATGGCATTCAAAATGGTAGACTGCCCAACAGTGAGGGACCTGAGGAGGTCAATGGCCTCCTCACTGAGGGCAGCAGAGGTGACAGGGGCAGGGGCTGAGGTGCCTTGGGCGAAGGAGATGCCCACCCTCCTGGGTGAGCGGCCACAGCGCAAACACTGAGGGGCTGCTGAGAGGGCAGTGCTGGTAGTGGGGGTGGGGGCTGTACCTGTAGATGCGGGGGGCACAGAGGGGCCCGCCACCGCAAGGGAGCTCCCATCAGAGGAGGAGTCCGTATCGCTGGTCTCAGCTCCTGTCCTCGCCGTGGAGCTCCCCTCGCCCTCTGTCCCACTGGTGGCTTCTGACTCCGTTGTGTCGCCCTCCAGGGCCATGTGGGATGCAGCTCCCTCCTGCTCCGGTGCCACTGCTCCTCCGCCTGATGATGCTAATGCACACAAGCATCAGGAAGACCACAAAAAGGGGGGGGAACAGAAGAAAGATATGTTGAGTCCATGCAATACCGCTACGGTTGGCGGACACTACAGACACAGAACCCCCCTGCACTACGCGTGCACTTGGAGTTCCCTAATCAATCCCAGGGACATGGTTTACAAGGCTATGCCTGATTGCTGCACACATGGATGTTACAGGAGCCTGACTAGGTGTAGTTGGCTCTGTACACAGGTGGGGTGGGGTGCCACAGGACCTGCCTTAAGAAGGGACCCTGCCTACTAAACTCGCCCTGGCCTAGGGGAACCCACAGCCCACATCCCCCACCCAGACATCTCCACTGCGCGCTGAATCAGCTGAATGAGAGTGTACTCACCCCCTTGTGGCTGCTGTGATGCCCTCAAGCGCCCATCCAACTCCGGGTATGCCACCACCAGGATCCGGAACATCAGGGGGGTCATGGTGCGACGGGCACCCCTCCCACATTGGGAGGCCACCCCCAGCTGGGCCTCCGCCGTCTTCTTGCTCCAGCGGCGAATGTCCTCCCATCTTTTCCGGCAGTGGGTGCTCTGTCTGTGGTAGACCCCCAGGGTCTGGACTTCCTTGGCGATGGCACGCCAAATATCCTTCTTCTGGTGGGCGCTGACCTACACGAATAGTACAGGGGAAAAGGAGAAGATATAAGCGCCCGCACCGTCACAGTCATTGGCCCGCATCCCTACCCTTGCCATGTCGCACATGCACTCACCGTCGTTTCAAGCAAGCCTCATTCTCCCCCCCATTTTTCATCCACACCACTCCAAACAGCCATTGCCCATACAGCATGCTCACAGTGTACTCACCTGTTTGTCTGGAGAACCGTAGAGTACGGTGTACTGGGGGAGGACCCCATCCACTTGTTTCTCCAACTCCTCCATGCTGAAGGCAGGGGCCCTTTCCCCAGACACATGAGCCATTGTCTCTTCCAGACTGAGGTCACAGCAGCACTTGCAGTGTAGGTCCTCTCCTGTCGAAGATCAGGTATCAAGTGATTGAACAGAGAGAAAATGGCGGTCACGTCCACGGTGGTGCGTACACCGCCAGCGTACATCGTCATTGGCTCCTGGGACCCATAGGGTCCAATGTTAACCAATGCAGGTTTGATCTGGGTCTTTGACCGCCCACCGCGACGGTGTACAACGGCAGCGCAATTACCTCATATACCCTTGTCCCACCTTACAGGTCAGGCAGCCGCCATTTCAGGGAGCCACATGGCATTAATTTTAAATGTGTCACACATATATAGGCCTTGATTATACACTAAGACAGCCATATGTCGATTTTGAAAAATGTTCATATAAAATTGTGTTTACACACCTCAGTGTTGGTTGACTCTCTGCTCGCTGTTCTCCTCCATAGAGCACGTCCGCTGGGGCAGGTGAGAAGATGGCGGCATCCTCCGGTGTACAGAACGCTGGTGGACCTGTCGACAATGGAGGAGCGGCATGTGATCATCACCTACAGACTTGATTGTGCCACAATCCAGGAGCTGTGTGCCCAGTTGGAGCCAGACCTGATGTCAGCTGTCCGCCATCCCACAGGAATCCCCCCTCTAGTGCAGGTGCTGTCAGTACTCCATTTCCTGGCAAGTGGGTCTTTTCAAAGAACAGTGGCCATAGCATCAGGGATGTCCCAGCCTATGTTTTCCAACGTGTTGGCCATAGTGTTGTCTGCCCTGCTTAAACACATGTGGAGCTATATCGTTTTCCCTCAGGTGGAGGATTTGCCTACAGTGAAAGGTGACTTCTATGTCCTGGGACATATCCCCAACATCATAGGTGCCATTGATGGGACACATGTGGCCTTGGTCCCCCCACGCAGGAGTGAACAGGTGTACAGAAACCGGAAGAGTTACCATTCGATGAATGTGCAGATGGTGTGTTTGGCAGACAAGTACATCTCCCATGTGAATGCCAAATGTCCTGGCTCAGTGCATGACGCTTACATTCTGAGGAATAGCAGCATCCCTTATGTGATGGGGCAACTCCAGAGGCACAGTGTGTGGCTATTAGGTGAGGACATGGACCCAATACAGTGTGACTAGGTGTCTGGGTCTGGGGATGTCCCTAAGAGTTAGTGTGTGTCTAACAGTTGTCCCTTGATATTTGCAGGTGACTCTGGTTACCCCAACCTGTCATGGCTACTGACCCCAGTGAGGAATCCCAGGAAAAGGGCAGAGGAACGCTACAATGAGGCACATGGTCGAACTAGCAGGATTATAGAGAGGACCTTCGGCTTCCTGAAGGCCAGGTTCGGGTGCCTTCATATGACAGGTGGTTCCCTATTCTACTCACCAAAGAAGGTGTGCCAGATCATCGTGGCCTGCTGTATGCTTCACAACTTGGCTTTGCGACAACAGGTGCCTTTTCTGCAGGAGAATGGTCCAGATGGAGGTGTTATGGCAGCTGTGGAGCCTGTGGACAGTGAAGACAAGGAAGCAGAAGAAGAGGACATAGACAACAGGAACACGATGATCCAACAATACAGTGAGACACAGGTAAGAAGACAACTCTGCCTGCTACATCTGTTTGATCCTTCTACCTCTCATCTGTCTGTCATTCTCGCACAGTGTATGGACTCTGAGTTGTCACTTTCCCTTTCATTTTCACAGATGTGGGTCCCACTGTGTGACATCTGCTTTGTTTCCTCATGGACTAGAGCTGTGTGACATAGGTATGTTGACAATACAATGGATATAGCATTTTTCCACAGTTATTGCAAATACACATTTTCGAAAGCACAGACTCACTCCAGATAGTTTTGTGATTTAAGGGTGTTTATTTAAGTGCTAAATAGTGGAGGGGGTTTTAAAATGGTCAGGGGTGATGGTGGAGGAATGTCCATGGCAGAGTCCAGTCTATTAGTCTCACAGGTGCATTGTCCAAAGGGGCATAGGAAGTGGAACTGGGGCAGTTTAAGGATGGACAGGGTGAGAAAGTGGGACAGAAGGATGACAATCAGGGTGGGCTCATTTCTTGGCAGGGGTCTTGGCATTGTTCTCTGTCTTTGTCTTGGATCTCAGGGACCGCTTGCTGGGTGGTTCTCCATCTGCAAGGGGTGGGGTGTTGGTGTGGTGGTCCTGTGGTGGTGCCTCCTGTCCACTAGCGCCGGCGGAGGTGGTGGGCAGTTCATCGTCCAGGCTAGTGTCAGGGGCCCCTAGTTGTGCCACAGTGTCCCTCCTGGTGTTGATGAGTTCCTTCAGCACCCCTACAATGGTGCCCAGGGTGGAATTGATGGATTTGAGTTCCTTCCTGAACCCCAAATACTGTTCCTCCTGCAGCCGCTGGGTGTACTGAAACTTTACCAGTACCTTTGCCATCGTCTCTTGGGAATGGTGGTAGGCTCCCATGATGTTGGAGAGGGCCTCGTGGAGAGTGGGTTCCCTGGGCCTGTCCTCCCCCTGTCGCACAGCAGCCCTCCCAGTTCCCCTGTTTTCCTGGGCCTCTGTCCCTTGAACCGTGTGCCCACTGCCACTGCCCCCAGGTCCCTGTTGTTGTTCGGGTGGTGGGTTAGCCTGGGATCCCTGTAGTGGTGGACACACTGCTGATTGACGTGTCCTGGGGACAGAGGTATGGGCCCGCTGGGTGGGTGCTGTGCTGGTGTTTCCAGAGGGGGGAGGCTCTGTGGTGGCCTTTGCCAGTGTGAGGGGAACCGACTGTCCCGAGGTCCCAGATGGGCTTGGCTAGTCATCTAGATCCAGTTGGACAGAGCTGCTGTCATCACTGTGGGCCTCTTCTGTGGGTGGGGTGGACATGTCTGGACCCTCCTGTCCGGTGACGTTGGGTAGGGGTCCTGCAGGGGTGTAAAGGCATAATTATTGCATCGGTGTGTGCCATGGTGTGCAATGGGTGGGTGACCGTGTACCCCAGTGCTTGCATTCCTGTGTAGGACCTTGTGTGATGATGGGTTACGGGGGTGTATGGGTATGTGCAGTGACCATGCTTTGGTGATGGGTGTTCATGCTTTGGTGTTACATGCAGGGCTTGGGTTTGGGATATGTGGTTTGTGATATTGGGACATAGGTGAGGAGTTGGAGTGATGGGGGTGAGGGCGAGGGTGGGGGTATGTGATAGCATGCAGGTGGGTGGGGGATGAAGTAATGAAAGATTTGACTTACCAGAGTCCATTCTTCCTGCTACTCCTGCGAGGCCCTCAGGATGCAGGATAGCCAAGACCTGCTCCTCTCATGTTGTTAGTTCTGGGGGAGGAGGTGGGGGTCCGCCACCAGTCCTCTGTACCGTGATGTGGTGTCTTGAGACCACGGAATGCACCTTCCCCCGTAGGTCGTTCCACCTCTTCCTGATGTCATCCTTAGTTCTTGGGTGCTGTCCCACTGCATTGACCATGTCCACGATTCTGCGCCTTAGCTCCATCTTCCTAGCTATGGAGGTGTGCTGCACCTGTGACCTGAATAGCTGTGGCTCTACCCGGATAATTTCCTCCACCACGACCCTGAGCTCCTCCTCAGAGAACCTGAGGTGTCTTTGCAGGGCCATGGGGTGGTGTGGGTGATGTGTGGTGTGGTGTGTGTTGTGATGTGTGGGATGATATTTAGAGGTGTGTTGTGTGAGGTGCGTGGATGTTGTGTGAGTGATGGGGTAGGGTGCCTGTGGATGCTATTGTTCTTTCAGGTGGTGTCTCTCTCTGGCCTTCAGTCGCAATTGTGGTCGTAAGGGTTTGTGGGTGATGTGGGTGTGTGTTTTATATTGTATTGGGTGTGTGGGAGTGGTGTGTTTATGTGTATCAGGTGTGTATTTGGAATTGTCCAATGTGGTTGTGTTTTGTAAATGTGTGTGTATTTTGAGTGCGGCGGTGTGTACCGCCAATGGAATATCGCGGTTGAAAGACCGCCGCGTGGATGCGTGGGTCGTGATAGTGTGGGCGTATTCCTGTTGGCGCGACGGTGGAGGTTTTGTTATCGCCAGTTTATCACTGACCTTTGGTGTGGCGGACTTGTGTGGGTGTCTGGATTTTGGCGGATTCCGAGCTGTGGGTCGTATTGACCGTGGCGGAATTCTGCGGCCACGGCGGTGTGTTGGCGGTCTTCTGCATGGTGGTAGGCGGCTTTTACCACCAATGTTGTAATGACCCCCAGTATGTGATATTTCCTGAAAAGCTCATATGAAACGTGGTATTAACCCATTCTTGCTTTTTCCAGGTACCTAGATTTCTTGAGGTCTAGTTATAGTCATTTCTTAGGTTATCCATGATTACAGTATAAGAACTCTTAAAACCATAGTCTATTGAAAATCAATGTGATTATATCTTGACATTGTGTTGTTTAACCTCTTGCTTCCTACAGGTCTCCTTCCAAGCTGTTCCCTACCTAATCCCCTTTTCCCCCACTTGGACTCTCTCAGGCTCTGTGGTATATCTATTGGAGCTTTGGAGCTGTCTAGTGGTGGACATGTTCGGATCGTGCGCAGGCCCCGAGGATCTGGTCTCCCTGACAGAATAGTGAGCCCACGAATTTAATATCCTCCTGGTTTGCGTGTGTTCTCAGCATTGGACGAGCTAGTCAAAGTTATCACGCAGCTCCAAGCGGAGGTAGTGTCATCTAAGGATATAGCAGCCAGCTTAGCTGAGAGATTGAGTCAGTTGCAGGAAAGGGTAGAAAAGAAGGAACAAAGTCCTTTGGGTGTGGGTTGGCTTGGTCCTCCTTCTCAAGCTTCAGGAGGTAATCCTCCTACGAACATTTCCCTCAACGTTCCCTCAGCTATCCCCCTGGCTCCTCCAGAACGGTTTTCAGGCGATCCCCTGAAAGCGCAGTCTTTCTTGGTTCAAGTGGAATTACATTTTACCTGTCGATTAAACACTTTCCCTGATGCCCAATCCAGGGTGACCTTCTTGTTATCTTACCTGACTGGGGACGCATCCACCTGGGCAATCCTTCTTGTGCGTAAAGACAGTCCCCTGCTTTACAATTGGAGAAATTTTGTCCGTGAGTTTGAACGAGTGTTTGATCGAAGAAGAGTGACATTGTCAGCAGATCGTGAACTGTTAGACTTGCGACAAGGTAACCAAGATCTAGTTTCCTACTTAGCTAGTTTTAATCGCCTGGTAGCAGAGACATCCTGGCCAGAAGAAAAGCAAGCGGCCTTGTTTTACAGAGGACTCAAGGATGAGTTAAAGGACATTCTTGCCCAGATAGATCCTCAGCCTACAGAATGTCAAGATCTAATAAACCTTGTTTTGAGACTAGATCATCATCTTGCAGAACGACGGGGAACACGTAAAAAGACTGAGAAATATTCCTGGCGTGTTCACGATCATAGAGAATCAAGAACTCAGAAAGAGAGAACCCCGGAACACATGGAAATCAAAACTATCAGGAGACCTTTGACCAAAGATGAAAAGGACCTACGTAGAAAGAACGGACAATGTCTTTATTGTGGGTGCAAGGGTCACTTTGCCAAAGATTGTCCAATCAAACCAAAGAGCAAACGAGGTCCTGTCCAGAAAATTGCAGCCAATGTACAAGTCGAGCTGGAAAACTAGATCACCCAAGATGTAAAGAAGGGTTGCTCTTGGGTGTCACCATGGACCCTTTCTCAGTCTAGGCATCTCAAGCTGGGCATTGAAGTTCAAGTAAAGAAAAATAATTATTTCAAGAATACCCTAGTAGATTCTGGGGCTACAGGGAACTTTGTTGATGCCCAAATGGTTCGCGCATGGGGGATCCCATGCACCAAGAAGAAGACTCCAGAAATAATACAAGCAGTAGATGGAAAACTCTTGACTGGAGGCCCAGTAACTCTTCAGACTGTCCCCTTGTTGGTGATCTGTGATGGGGAGATCAAAGAACCAAACATGAAGAGAAGCTCATCCTTGATGTTATCCATGCTCCTCAGTATGGAATTATCCTTGGCTTACCATGGTTAACTCATCACAATCCTGAGATTAACTGGACAGAACGGAAAGTTGTGTCCTCTTCTGCCTTATGTAATGAGAAATGTCTTCAGATGTCTCAAGTCGCCAAACATTGCAACTCTCACATAGCCACTGCGGCGGAGAAAGAAGTAAAGTTGCCCTGGCAGTATTCATCCTATGAAGATGTGTTCAATGAAAGAGAAGCAAAAACCTTGCCTCGTCATAGACCTTATGACTCTCAAATTGATCTAACTCCTGGTGCGATACTCCCTAGTTGTCGTGTGTACCCCTTGTCAGAACATGAAAATCAACACTTACGAAAGTACTTAGATCAATTTTTAGAGAATGGTTTCATTCGCCCTTCCAAGTCTCCTGCAGCCTCTCCTTTGTTTTTTGTCCCCGAGGCTAATGGGGATTTTCGAACTTGTATTGACTATAGGGGTTTGAACAAGATCACAGTCAAGAACAAATACCCCTTGCCTCTGATTCCTGTCTTGTTGGATCAAGTGAAAAAAGCAAAAATATACACTGAGCTCGATTTACGAGGTGCTTACCATTTAGTCAGAATGAGAGAAGGTGACGAATGGAAAACTGCGTTCAAGACAAGTTATGGTCTCTTTGAATATACCGTCATGCCCTTTGGACTGTGCAATGCTCCAGCAGCATTTCAATTTTTCCTGAATGATGTCCTTAGAGAGTATCTAGACATATTTGCAATAGTCTATATTGATGACATTTTAATCTAATCTGACAATGAAGCCGAACATGTACAACATGTCAAGAAGATTCTCACAGCTCTTCGAAAGCATCATCTATATTACAAACTAACCAAGTGTGAATTTCATGTTACCACAGTTGTGTTTTTAGGGGCCATCCTTACCCCTCAAGGTATGGTCATGGCAGAAAAGAAAGTACAAACAGTATCTGATTGGCCCACTCCAAAGACTGTTTGAGATGTACAGTGCTTCCTGGGTTTTGCAAACTTTTATCGCAGGTTTATAAACCATTTCGCTCAGACAGTGGCACCAATCACCAAGGTATTGAGAAAGAAAGAACAATTTGTGTGGTCTCCAGAAGCTGACAGAGCCTTTTCAACTTTGAAAGAAGCTTTTTCCACTGCCCCAGTCTTGACTCACCCTGATGTAGATCGTCCATTTATAGTTGAAACAGGTGCCTCAGATGTGGCAATTGGTGCAGTCTTGTCACAACAAAGTAAAGACACTGGTCAACTTCATCCTGTAGCTTACATGTCTCGAAAACTGAACGAAGCCAAACGGAACTATGTAATTGCTGAGAAAGAGCTTCTGGCGATCCGTGATGCCTTTAAAGAGTGGAGACATCATTTGTTAGGTGCCAAGTACACTATCACAGCATACACCGATCATCGCAATCTCCAGATCATGAGTTCAGCTAGACTTTTGACTCCTCGGCAATTATGCTGGATGCTGTTTTTTGCAGAGTTCAATTTTGTGGTAACTTTTCATCCTGGTAAAGATAATTGCAAAGCAGATGCCTTGTCCCGCCAAGAGTCTACCACATTACCCACAATACAGCCTTCCAGAGCTATCATTGCTCCAGACAGGGTTCACTGCATCATAAGGACCGAAGATTTCTTTAAAGACATCTGTAATTCCTTCACCATTGAAAAATGGCAGGCATGGGCTCAAGCAGATCCCAAGAGATCAATCAAGCAAGGACTACCTTTCCATGACGCACGTTTGTTCGTGCCCACTACCAAGCTTCGCAAGTTAGTATTTCATTGGTAGCATGTTATACCTATGGTAGGTCACCCAGGCACTCCTAAAACTCTTAAATTAATCCAGCGCTACTTTTGGTGGCCTACTCTGACAAAAAGAAATGGTCACTAACTGCGAAGTTTGTGCTCGCATCAAGACAAGTCATTCAAAACCGAAAGGTTTGTTGCATCCGCTCCTAACTCCACTTCGACCTTGGGACACATCTCGTTAGACTTCATTACAGGTCTACCAGTTGTTCAACAGCACTCAGTAATCCTTGTGGTGGTAGATAGTCTCACGAAATATGGCCGTTTCATTGCCTGGAAGAAATTGCCCACCTCCAGTGAACTGGCAACCATCCTTCTGAATAGAGTAGTCCGTTATCACGGGCTGCTAAGAATGATTCTCTCCGATCGAGGATCGCAACTTGCCTCCAACTTCTGGAAAACGTGGTACAAAACGCTTCAAGTTACATCCACACTATCCTCAAACAGATGGCCAAACTGAGAGACTGAATCAGACATTGAAACAATACCTGCGTGCTTATGCTGAGAAAGCACTTCATTCCTGGACATCAATGCTCTGGTTAGCTGAACTAGCCTACAATAACTCGTTTCACACCTCCACTGGTGTCACACCCTTTTTTGGCTTGTTTGGCTACCATCCTGATATCTTGCCAATCACGATTCCTCAAGAAAGTTCTCTTACACCAGCTGTGTCGGAAACTATTCAACAACTCCATCAAACCCAGAAACTGATTCAACAGCATCTAGAAAAAGCTAAACAAAAATACAAAAAGCACTACGACAAGAAACATTGTGAAGGACCTCAGTATCAATGAGGTGATAAAGTGTGGCTTTCTACAAGACATGTTGACTTCAAGAAAAAACACATGTTTAATCCCAAATTCATAGGTCCTTACACTGTCCTCTAGCAAATTAATAAAGTGACCTATAAACTGCAGTTGCCCCGGTCACTACGTATTCATCCGGTGTTCCATGCTTCCCTCCTGAAAAAAGCAGTCCAGAAGGTACGCTCCCAACCAGCTCCAGTTCTAGTACAGGGGGAATTAGAATACAAAGTTAATAAGGTGTTGGATTCTAAACTTAGAGGTCGTAACCTGTGGTATCTGATCTCTTGGAAAGGTTACGGTCCTGAAAGCAACTCATGGGTCTCCGCATCTGACATTCATGCTCCACAACTAGTGAGACGTTTTCATCGTCTTAACCCAGGCAAACCAGGCCCTAGAGCGCGTTTGGGAGAGGGGAGTACTGTCAACATCAGGACATTGTGCGCTCTACGGGCGACAAAGATGCAAAAACCCAGTCTTTATGCAAGAGCATAAGTCATGCATTGTGTTTCTATGCAGTATGTTAACCTTTTGCATTGCAGAGTTTAACCTTGAAAAACACTATTAATGATGTTTGCAATAACTGTTCATTTGCAAGGTATTGCTGCAGGCTTACTGAGTGTGTTAGGGTGTGATTCCTTTCTAGGACCTTCTAGAAGCTTTCCCTGCAGCATGACTGGGTGTGGTTTGTGGGCTGGCCTTGACTCTAAATAAGGGAGCCAGCCCAGCTCCACGTGCTCACTATTCAGAGGTCCCGGTGCAGAGCAGCAGCAATTTCCTGAGGTCCTGTTCCAGAGGCCTACCTTGATATTCCAGGCCTGCCCTCATTATATTGGTGATCCTTAAGCAGGGCGGTAAGGCGGAGGTCGGGTTGGGCACCCGATCCCCGTTCTCAAAGACATTCGAGTTTTGGGCCTAGTTGTGAAACTCTCTGTGTGCGTGAATGTGATTTCATGGCATTTGCATGTTCTTGTCCGAATCGGCAGAGTGTGCGATTCATTTCTAACATGTAACCCTTGGCATTCAGATCGGCAACAGTGTGCGCGATCATTTCATGGCATTTGCATATTCTTGTTCGAATCGGCAGAGTGCGCAATTCATTTCTAACATGTAACCCTTGGCATTCAGATCGGCAACAGTGTGTGCGATCATTTCATGGCATTTGCATATTCTTGTTCGAATCGGCAGAGTGCGCAATTCATTTCTAACATGTAACCCTTGGCATTCAGATCGGCAGCAGTGTGCGCGATCATTTCATGGCATTTGCATATTCTTGTTCGAACCGGCACAGTGCGCGATTCATTTCTAACAGGTAACCCTTGGCATTCAGATCGGCAACAGTGTGCGCGGTCATTTCATGGCCTTTGCATATTCTTGTTCGAATCGGCAACAGTGTGCGCGATTCATCCCTGACATAAAACTCTTGGCTTTTGGATCGGCAGTGTGCGCGATCATTTCCTGACATTTGCATCTTGGATTTCGAATCGGCAACAGTGTGCGCGATTCAACCCTGGCATAAAATTCTTGGCTTTTAGACCGGCAGTGTGCGCGATCATTTCCTGACATTTGCATTGTGTATTTCGAATCGGCAACAGTGTGCGCGATTCAACTCTGGCATAAAACCCTTGGCTTTTAGATCGGCAGTGTGCGCGATCATTTCATGACATTGAAAACTTTGGTGTGCCGTGTTTGTTGAGGTGCACACATTTATCCTGAGCTTTTGGGTTTCTTTGAAACGCTTAATTCAAAGTGTGACATTCTTTGTGCATATTAAGTTCCTAGCACAGTTCCTGTTATTTCGAGGGAATGTTCAGATAGCCTTTTGTCCTCATGTAAAAATGCAATGTTTATTCTGAAACATTATTGAAGAAGGTTCTTGTATTCTAGACAGTATGTGATATTTCCTGAAAAGCTCATATGAAACATTGTATTAACCCATTCTTGCTTTTTCCAGGTACCTAGATTTCTTGAGGTCTAGTTATAGTCATTTCTTAGGTTATCCATGATTACAGTATAAGAACTCTTAGAACCATAGTCTATTGAAAATCAATGTGATTATATCTTGCCATTGTGTTGTTTAACCTCTTGCTTCCTACAGGTCTCCTTCTGTACTGCCATTTGTTAAATTTTGTTTTGACCAATGACTTTGTGTTTCACCACTGCGCATATTAGTTGCTCAATGTTCACCAGTAGCACATGGTATGTTTTGTTCAGTTTAGCCGCCTATGGGCTTTGACATTGCATTAGCCATTACATTCTGTATTCTGCCTATTGGCTTTGACATGCTGTATCCAGTCTAGCCGCCTATTGGCTTTGACATTGCATTCCTATTGACTTTGACATGATGTATTCAGTTTAGCTGCCTATTGACTTTGACATGCTATTAGATATTCTGCCTATTGGCTTTGACATGATATCATATATTACATTCCGCTGCCTATTGGCTTTGACATGATATCATATATTACATTTTGTATTCAGCTCAGCTGCCTATTGGCTTTGACATGACACTAGACATTGCATTTGATATTTAGGTCAGCTGCCTATTGCCTTTAACATGACATTGCATTTGATATTTAGGTTAGCTGCCCATTGCCTTTAACGTGGAGTTAGACATTGCAGTTGAGAATCCAAGCTGTATTTTTCCAAGCTGTGTTTTTGCACCAGATGAACCAAGATGTTTTGCTCTCACAGTAGACTAGACCTGATAAGAGAGGGTACATGGGTGTTGTTTTTCTCTCTGCTTGAGCTTGGAAACAGGAGTAGTCTTGGAGACCTGGCCAGTCTCCAAAAGGCTTGCTCAGTTTCCCAGGTCTGAGAGGAGGGGGCACACCTTTGTAACGAATGTAACAGGCTGCAGAGAGTCAGATTCGAATCTGCCGGACCTCGTGCTGGAGCTTGGCGCCAGCTGCCAGCATCCTGTGTGGGTAGATGAAACTCTTTCTCGCGGCTGACAGGGGTCATCAGCTTGCAGACCTTAGAAAGATGTAGCTGTAAATAGTTCCTACACGGTGAAGTATTTGTTTTGCTTTGCATTCAATATCTTATAAATATAACCTGCTGTGTATATTGCAAACTGATATATTTTGTTTGATTAACGCGGACTGGAAAGCTACTAATTCGTCATTCATATAACAACAATAAAAATCTTCTTTGACCTCAGAAGTGCATTTCTGTTGTGTTATGTTAGTGCTTAGAAACTAGATAAGAGGAAAGCACTACAATTGGTACCAGAGGTCGTGGGGTGTCGGTCATTAAGAGGTGATTAAGAAGGGGTTTGACGAGTTAGTAGATTTCTAAGTGCACACTTTAAAAGTGTAATTGTTTTTTGTTGTTTGGAGAATTACAGAAATTGTGTTCTGTTTGGAGAATCACAGTAGCACGGCAGACCATGTCTGAGAATACATGTGTTGATGAACTGCCTGATGGTGCTAAGAAAAACTGTGAATTGTTTTCTGTTTGGGGAATTACAGAAGAAAATGCATGTGTAGCTAAAAGGCCTGATAATGTTTTGAGAAATAATTCCTGTTGTATATATGTAGAAATGTGTGTTTTGGAAGTAATGATGACAGAAAGGTCTGGATACCTTTATCTGCTTACAGAGAAATGCAGGAGAAATGTAGGAAGTTGGAACATGAAAATAGGAATTTACGTGAGCAAATTAGCCCGACTGAAAGTTATAAAAAGGCTGTTTTTGAAGAATCTTTCTTGTCCCATTCCAGTAATGAGGGGGTTAAGACAGCTCCGAGCTGCACTGATGTGAGCCAGGGTTTTTGGCAGCCAAAATGCATTCCTTAACTGATAACAGGGACGAGAGAGACCAGAATGTGATTTACGAGTTACCGTTGCAAAAGAGCCGACTTTCATTAGCTTGTTTGATTTTTGGAAAAAGAATAGCCTTCATTTGAGAGAAATCCTAACACTTTTGTATATGATCACTGTGAAAAATTATATGCAGTTGCGCGCTTGTGATTTGGCAAATGAAATAATGCAGACTTTAGGTTTCTGCGCAGTGCAAGAAGGAAATACTGATGTACATGTAATTCAAGAACAAGGAAAGAAAATAGTGCCCCTAGCTAGAATCATACAATGGATCTGGTACTTGCAAGACAGGGCTAGAGTACCACAGGTAAAAGAGTTATCAATGAAATTGTGTGCACCATTTGAATTCGTGTCCACTGAAGATAAAAAGCATGTTTGTTTTACTAATGATTCATTGACTGAAATGTTGTTTTCTGGCACAGGAGAAGGAATGGAGTTGTATAATGTGTGTCAGATTTTAAAGCAAGAGCTACGTGAGATGTGTCATTTTTATGCTGATTTTTGGTTCTTTGATAATGTTTTAGCCACATGGCTTGTACCTAACTGGTTAAATTACCTTGCAGATGTTAATGAGAAAAATTCAGAGAGAGAAGTGTTCACCCAGAATTCTGCCTTAGTGGGGATGGCTAAGTGGGTGCCCCAGAAATGTGAACAGCTGAGAGAAAAAGCCACTTACAGGTGGGCAGAGATGAGAGAGATGCACATTCCCCTAGATTTGATAAAAACTGTGCAGCACGCACAAAAGCAATCTGTCATGCAAGCAGTCACAGAGCAGTTGGGGAGAGGAAAGTTACCAGATCAGAAATGGCAAATTGATCAGGTTTTAGGGAGAGTGATTGCTGCAAATTACCAAGGAAAAATCGAAATTATGCTGATACCTAGAAAATAATCTGATTCATTCAAACAAATTGGAGACAGAATGGCCCAAATTGGCAAAAATACAGTGAATGGAGGTTTGGTAAAGAAGGAGTCTGCCCCAGCCCTTCTGGCAGTGCAAGAAAAGGGAAGCTGTGGCGCAGCAGATAAAAACCTCAGTGCTGATGTGTGGGCTGAAGCCCCAAGTGACCCTCCAGAACCTGCAGAGAATATAACAAAGGGCCCCAAAAACGTCCTGCTGATTATAAAACAGGGAAAGAAAGAGAAAGGGTGCAGTTTAAATGAAAAATGTTATTTGCAAGAAAAGTCATACTTGTTTCTTTTGCAGATCCTACCACGTTTCGCCACTGTCCCTGAGTGTGCTGTGTGGTTCCCCTTCCGGTGTGTGCGTGTGGGGTCGGGGAAGGGACCGAATCCCCAACCTGAACCTGGCTGAGTAAAGTGCCAGCACCATGGATCCATTTTGCGCAAACTGCGCCTTCAGTTCAAGTTCAACTTGTTTGATTGCATTCTTCCACTGGAACTAAGCCGTGTTTTTTTTTTTTTTTTTCCTTCTCGTATGGAACTCTGACTTTTGCTTATCTTCCAGCAAACCTTTCAGGTGGACCGTGCATCTTTACATGAGTAGAACTCATGCCACATCAAATTGCTAACACTGTTGAATTAGAGACTCATTCAGAGAAAAAAAAAATTGCTCAGTCTTTTCTATGTAGATGTATCTGATGTGAAAGGTTATGAAATCAATGTGTTAATCCACTTCTATTGCTTTACAGGGATTGCTTTGATCTGATGTTTTTTTTGTTTTTGTTTGAAACAAGAGGTATGTGAAACAAAAATTCATTGGTCAAAGGGCGGAATGTACTGCCATTTGTTAAATTTTGTTTTGACCAATGACTTTGTGTTTCACCACTGCGCATATTAGTTGCTCAATGTTCACCAGTAGCACATGGTATGTTTTGTTCAGTTTAGCCGCCTATGGGCTTTGACATTGCATTAGCCATTACATTCTGTATTCTGCCTATTGGCTTTGACATGCTGTATCCAGTCTAGCCGCCTATTGGCTTTGACGTTGCATTCCTATTGACTTTGACATGATGTATTCAGTTTAGCTGCCTATTGACTTTGACATGCTATTAGATATTCTGCCTATTGGCTTTGACATGATATCATATATTACATTCCGCTGCCTATTGGCTTTGACATGATATCATATATTACATTTTGTATTCAGCTCAGCTGCCTATTGGCTTTGACATGACACTAGACATTGCATTTGATATTTAGGTCAGCTGCCTATTGCCTTTAACATGACATTGCATTTGATATTTAGGTTAGCTGCCCATTGCCTTTAACGTGGAGTTAGACATTGCAGTTGAGAATCCAAGCTGTATTTTTCCAAGCTGTGTTTTTGCACCAGATGAACCAAGATGTTTTGCTCTCACAGTAGACTAGACCTGATAAGAGAGGGTACATGGGTGTTGTTTTTCTCTCTGCTTGAGCTTGGGAACAGGAGTAGTCTTGGAGACCTGGCCAGTCTCCAAAAGGCTTGCTCAGTTTCCCAGGTCTGAGAGGAGGGGGCACACCTTTGTAACGAATGTAACAGGCTGCAGAGAGTCAGATTCGAATCTGCCGGACCTCGTGCTGGAGCTTGGCGCCAGCTGCCAGCATCCCGTGTGGGTAGATGAAACTCTTTCTCGCGGCTGACAGGGGTCATCAGCTTGCAGACCTTAGAAAGATGTAGCTGTAAATAGTTTGTACACGGTGAAGTATTTGTTTTGCTTTGCATTCAATATCTTATAAATATAACCTGCTGTGTATATTGCAAACTGATATATTTTGTTTGATTAACGCGGACTGGAAAGCTACTAATTCGTCATTCATATAACAACAATAAAAGTCTTCTTTGACCTCAGAAGTGCATTTCTGTTGTGTTATGTTAGTGCTTAGAAACTAGATAAGAGGAAAGCACTACACCTTCCCAGCTGTTCCCTACCTAATCCCCTTTCCTCCCCCCCTTGGACTCTCTCAGGCTCTGTGGTATATCTATTGGAGCTTTGGAGCTGTCTAATGGTGGGCATGTTGGGAACGTGCGCAGGCCAGAGGATCTGGTCTCCCTGACAGTGTGTCAGTGGGTGCCCCTCAGCCAGGCCAGACATAGCAGCGTAGGTCTTCTGGTGGCTAAGGGTCTGAAGGGGAAATACTGCCTACCTAGCTTGTTAGCATCCACTACTGGTCAGGGCTGCGTGGGTACCAGGTGTGCTGCAGTTGGTGGTGTGTGCTTCTCCTCATGCCTTGGTGGCTAGCAATATCACTGGTAGTGAAATGCATAGTGCGTAGGTCTGATCTCTGTGTGTGAGGGTGCTGTGTACGCCAACGGTGGTGTTGATGCAGTCATTGACCCTGTGTATCCTTTGTCTCTCTCTCTCTCCCCTTTTCTTGTTTTGTCACCCTGTCCGTATGTGCATTAGCATCATCTGGCGTAGGAGCAGAGGCTCCGGCGACGGAGGGAGCTGCATTCCACAGGACCCAGGAGGCAGAGTCCATTGACGCTGAGGGCAACAGTGGGACGGAGGGCAAGGGGAGCACCAGGGCGGGAACTGGAGGGATCAATACAGACTCAGATACCTCCTCCGAAGGGAGCTCCCTGGTGGTGGCAGACACTTCTGTGACCACCCCAGCTACAGGTACAGCTGCCACACCCCGTACCTGCACCGCCCTCCCAGCAGCCCCTCAGTGAGTTGCCTGTGCCCGCTCACCCAGGAGGGTGGGAATCTCCTTTGCCCCAGGCACCTCAGGCCCTGCCCCCGTGAGCTCTGCTGCCCTGAGCGAGGAGGCTATTGACCTCCTGAGATCCATCTCTGTAGGGCAATCAACCATTGTGAATGCCATCCAGGGGCTGGCAGCCCAGATGCTGCAATCTAATGCATTCCTGGAGGGCATTAACAGTGGATAGGTGGCCCAACAGAGATCGATCCAGGCTCTGGCCTCCTCTCTGATGGCAGCCATTGTCCCTGTTTCTATCTTCCCCCCTCCAACTTCCACTTCCCAGTCCCATTCTCCTCAACCCCAAACCATCCCAAGCACACAGCCAGACAAGCATGCACACAAGACAACACCCAAGAGTGTCACAGGCAAACACAAGCACCACACTTCATCCCACAGGCACTCACACAAACACAATTCAGTTGCAGACACAACAACTTCCACTATTTCTACTGTCTCCCCCTCCTCCTCCTCCTCCACCTCACACCCAGTTACGTCCACACTCACACCTGCATGCACTACATCATCATCCACTACCTGCATCATCACCACACCAAGCAGAACACACACATCTCACTGGCAGACACCTCCACAACATCCATGCACACGTCCCCTGTATCCTCTCCCACCGTGTCTGTCCCCCCTCCTAAAGTACACAAACACAAGCACTATGACACCCAACAGCCATCCACCTCACAACAGCATACAGCCCATGCACCTGTACCCAAATCCAGCAGACAAACACCTACAACAACCACTCCCTCATCCTCCACTCCCATTACTTCTCCCTCTTCCTGCCTCAATGTCCCTAAAAAGCTTTTTCTTTCCCAGATTGACCTCTTCCCTACCCCTCCCCCCACCCTGCATGTATGGCCAGGGTATCAAGGTCCCAGCCAAGCACCTCAGCCAAACAGTCCACGGGCCCAGTTTCACGAGCACCTACTCGTGGTGGAAAGGATTCCAGGCCACAAATACTGAAGGGGAAGGAGCCTGCACCAGCCAGCAAGAAGGGGAAGGAGCCTGCACCAGCCAGCAAAAAGGGGAAGGAACCTGCACCAGCAGCTGTCACAGAGACCACAGCGCCAGCCGTGGTTGTGCAGCCATCAGAGAATGCAGGGGCTGAGCAGGAACCTCCCACGACCACCACCACAGTGCAGCCATCGGAGTGTGCACGGGTTAAGCAGGAGCCTCCCACGACCACCACCACAGTGCAGCCATCGGAGGGTGCAGGGGCTGAGCTGGAGCCTCCAACAACCACCACCACCACATGCAGCCATCGGACGGTGCAGGGGCTGAGCAGGAGCCTCTCACAACCACCACCACAGTGCAGCCGTCACTGCCGGTGTACGGCATATGATCCAGCCTCCATGGGCTGCTGTGCGGCCTGCCCCCACCAGAACAAGTCGGGTATTCACCCAACTGAGAGACTGTGGCCTTGCACTCCCCAGGACCAAGCACAGAGCATGTTGCCCCCTCCAGAACCAGTGGGAAAGACACCCACTCGTGAGACTGTGGCTTTGCACTCCCAGGACCACGCACAGGGCATGTTGCCCCCTCCAGAACCAGTGGGAAAAACACCCACTCGAGAGACTGTGGTCTTGCACTCCCTAGGACCAAGCACAGGCCATGTTGCCCCCCCCAGAACCAGTGGGAAAGACACCCACTCGTGAGACTGTGGCCTTGCACTCCCCAGGACCAAGCACAAGGCATGTTGCCCTCTCCAGAACCAGTGGGAAAGACACCCACTTGTGAGACTGTGGTCTTGCACTCCCCAGGACCAAACACAGGGCATGTTGTCCCCTCCAGAACCACCACCACCACAGTGCAGCCATCGGAGGGTGCAGGGGCTGAGCAGGAGCCTCCCGCAACCACCACCACAGTGCAGCAATTACAGCCGGCGGACGCCACATGATCCAGCCTCCATGGGCTGCTGTGTGACCTGCCACCAACAGAACCAGTGGGGTATTCACCCACCTGAGAGACTGTGGCCTTGCACTCCCCAGGACCAAGCAAAGGGCATTTTGCCCCCTCCAGAACCAGTGGGAACGATACCCACTTGTGAGACTGTGGCCTTGTACTCCCCAGGACCAAGCACAGGGCATGTTGCCCCCTCCAGAACCAGTGGGCTTGTTTCCGCATCCAGCTGAGGTGCCTCCCCCACTCCCCCTGAGAAGCCTGCCTATTTGCCAACTGATGCCCCTGCAGTGTTCTCTCCGAATTGGTTCAGGGATCGAGCGGGGCCTTAGACTTTGCCTTGTAGTCATGTGGCCCCTGTGAACTGTGGACTGGGCAGTGTCCCTTTTTTGCACATTTGTACATATCTGTTGCATTGTCACATCAACTTATTATTTTTGATGTTGATCTTATTACAATCACTTTTGTCAATTCCTGTTGTCCTTGAATTATTCAGCCAATTATCAGGGACAAATTGTTATCTTGTGCAGCTGGTTATGCGTATGGCGTGTGCATGTGGGGTGTGTGTTGTGCGTGTGTGTGTCACTCTCGTTTTCCCCCCTCCCTTGTTTTCTAGGCGGCTGTACTCACCGTCGTCGTCTTTGCCGGCACTGGTGTTCCAGGTGGAGCATACCGTAGCAGATCTTCCCTGTGTCTCCAATGGTGGGTCCTTTGACTTTTGTGCTCTGTTTCCGCCTGGGTTTTGATGACGTTGGTACTGTCCTGGAAAAGGTGGCAGTTTGAAGGGTCGGATATTATGGTGGGCAGAACTTTGTCTTCCACCTGGCTGTAGGCGGCTACCGCCGTAGTGGCTGTTGTTTCCACTCTGGCGGTCGGTGGGGTACATTGGCTGTCTTTCGGAGATATCACCGCATGGTCATAATTTGGTGGTACTTACCGCCAGCCTGTTGGTGGTGTTACCACCACTTTATCACCAACCGCCAGGGTCTTAATGAGGGCCATAGTGTCTATTGATTAATAATAAAATTGTGGCATTAAACATCTATGTATATGCCTACTATTGTCTATGTATGTACACATTTACTTGCTCAACGTTGACAGTGTTACTTTAAGGATTCCAACATTTGGAACCTATATAGGAGGTGGGTGTTTTTCTTCCATTTTTGTATAGTTTTGTCCCTGTCCCGCTCCTTCATTTACTATTCAGGGAACCCTTGCTTTGGTTAGAAATTGAGGTCCGCAACATAATACAAACCTTGGTTTCAATAATTTCCACAGCTCCATGCGGAACAATACTAAAAGAGTATGCATATGGGATACCAACTACTTGTAAAGAAATTGAGTTAATAGTTAAGAGGGGTGGGAGCCCCACACAAATAATGTACACAATAATTGTCACTGTGAATCCCAAAAAGTCACTAAATTAACTGGTGCTTAAGCCTCTGGTACCTTGGCACAAAAGCAGTCAGGCTTAATTTAGAGGCAACATGTAAAGTATTTTGCAGCTCACAAACAGTAATAAAGTGAAAACACAACAGAAGAAACATCGCACATGAATATAGACAAACAAAGTACATTTTAATAAATAAAAGGATACCAAAATTAATTAAATTCAGCCAGCAGTTATGAATTTTTCAAGTTTTAGTGAAAAATAGCCCCTTAAAGATGAATTTCCAACCGTAGGTATCTGGTTGCACGAGACCTGGTCAAAGTCAAAGGTTAAGGCTGACTGCGTTGGAGCTTGGATTGCTCCTGGTCTCTGCTTGCCTTCGAATTAGAAGAAATTTCAGAATAAGTTTTTGAGACGGTAGTAGAGTCTCAGCGGGGCAAGGCAACATCCTGTATGTGATGACACGTCTTTGACAAAGTTCGAACGCTCTTGGTTGAGCCATCAACGAAGGTGGGAAAAAGCTCCAGAAAAGGCCAAGATGGTCATGTTTATCGATGGGGTACTGGTTGTTGTTGAGACCCAGTGAAGATTTCAATCAATCAATCAATCAATCATTAAATTTCTAAAGCGCGCTACGTACCCGTTAGGGTTTCAAGGCGCTGAGGGGAGGGGGGGTAGCTGCTATCGGTCGAAGAGCCAGGTCTTGAGGAGTCTCCTGAAGGTGAGGAGGTCCTGGGTCTTGCGCAGGGGGGTCGGGAGGGAGTTCCAGGTCTTGGCGGCGAGGTAGGAGAAGGATCTGCCGCCAGAGGTCTTGCGTTGGAATCGGGGAACAATGGCGAGGGAGAGGTTGGCAGAGCGGAGTTGGCGGGAGGGGACGTAGAAGTTGAGTCTGTTGTTGAGGTAGGCAGGTCCGGCATTGTGTAGTGCTTTGTGCGCGTGGGTGAGGAGTTTAAAGGTGATCCTCTTGTCCACGGGGAGCCAGTGGAGGTCCTTCAGGTGGTGGGAGATGTGGCATCGGCGGGGTACGTCGAGGATCAATCGGGCAGAGGCGTTCTGGATGCGTTGGAGTCGTTGGATGTCTTTTGCTGGGATGCCTGTGTAGAGTGCATTGCCGTAGTCAAGTCTGCTACTGACGAGGGCCTGGGTCACCGTTTTTCTGGTTTCCGTCGGGATCCACTTGTAGATTCTACGGAGCATGCGGAGGGTGTTGAAGCAGGAGGAGGAGACTGCGTTGACCTGTTTGGACATGGTGAGGGCGGAGTCGAGGATGAAGCCGAGGCTGCGTGTGTGGTTGGCTGGAGTGGGGGGGGGGTCCCAGCGCTGTGGGCCACCAGGAGTCGTCCCAGGCCGAGGGGGTGCGTCCGAGGATGAGGACTTCCGTCTTGTCGGAGTTTACTTTCAGGCGTCTGTTTCTCATTCACTCGCCGATGGATTTTAATCCCTCATGGAGGTTGGCTTTGGCGGTGTGTGGGTCATTGGTGAGGGAGGGATGAGCTGGGTGTCATCGGTGTAGGAGAGAATGCTGAGGTTGTGCTGATGGGCCAGTTGTGCGAGGGGTGCCATGTAGACGTTGAACAGCGTCGGGCTTAGCGAGGAGCCTTGGGGTACGCCGCAGATGAGGTTGGTGGCTTCGGAGCAGAAGGATGAGAGTCGGACTCTCTGGGTCTGCCGGAGAGAAATTAGGAGATCTAGTTGAGGGCTTTGTCTTGTATTCCGGCTTCGTGGAGACGTGTTAGTAGGGTGCGCTGGCAGACCGTATCAAAGGCAGCGGAGAGGTCCAGGAGGATGAGGGCTGAAGTTTTGCCGTTGTCCATTTGCTGTCTGATGTCATCTGTGGCAGCGAGGAGCGCAGTCTCGGTGCTGTGATTGCGTCTGAAGCCGGATTGGGAGGGGTCTAGGATGGAGTTGTCCTCGAGGTAGTGGGTGAGCTGGGCGTTGATGATCTTCTCGATGACCTTCGCTGGGAAGGGGAGGAGGGAGATCGGGCGGAAGTTTTTGAGGTCGTTGAGGTCAGCCTTGGGTTTCTTGAGGAGAGCTTGGATATCGGCGTGCTTCCAGCTGTCCGGGAAAGTCGCAGTATCGAAGGATAGGTTGATGATCTTTCGAAGTTGGGGGGCGATGGTGGAGTCGGCTTTGTTGTAGACGTGGTGTGGGCAGGGGTCTGAGGGGGATCCTGAGTGGATGGAGTTCATGGTCTTTCGAGTTTCTGCGTCATCTTCGTGGGTCCAGGTGGTAAGGCGGTCGGCGTAGGAGGAGTTGTCGGGGGTGGGGTCTGGCGGAGGTGTGGTGTTGAGGCTGTTGTGGATGGCGGCGATTTTCTGGTAAAAGAAGGTGGAGAGTGCGTCGCAGAGTTTCTAGGATGGTGGGACGTCGTTGACGTTGGCGCTGGGGTTGGAGAGCTCCTTCACGATGCAGAAGAGCTCCTTGCTGTCGTGTGCGTTGTTGTTTAGGCGTTCTGTGAAGTGGGAGCGTTTGGCGAGTCGGATAAGTTGGTGGTGCTTGCGGGTGGCTTCCTTGAGGGTTGCCAGGCTGTCGGGTGTGCGCTCGAGAAGCCATTTTTTCTTAAGTTTCTGGCAGGTGCGTTTGGAGGTGATGAGTTCGTCTGTGAACCAGGCTGCTTTTTTCTTTTCTTGGTTGACGGTGGACCTCTTGAGTGGTGCGAGGGTGTTGGCGCAGTTGAGGATCCATTGGTGGAGGTTGATGGCGGCGGAGTCCGGATCGGTAGGGTCGGTCGGCGGGTTCTTGGCGAGGGTGCTGGTTAGTTGGTCCTCAGTGACTTTGCCCCAGCGGCGGTGCGGCGGTAGTGGGGTGCTGTGGTGTTCGGTGTGTTTCTTGAAAGTGAAGTGGACGCAGTGGTGGTCGGTCCAGTGGAGTTCGGTGGTGTGGCTGAAGGAGATGTGGTTGCTTGCAGTGAAGAGTGGGTCTAGCGTGTGGCCGGCGATGTGGGTGGGTGGGTTTGTTGACCAGTTGTCTGAGTCCGAGGTTGGAGAGGTTGGTGGCCAGTGATGCGGTGTTGGCGTCGTTGTTGTTCTCCAGGTGGAAGTTGAGGTCTCCAAGGAGGATGTAGTCCGTCGAGGCGAGGGCGTGGGTGCTTGCGAGGTCAGAAATGGTGTCACTGAAGGGGGCTCTTGGTCCTGGAGGTCGGTATATGAGAGTTCCTCTGAGGGTAGTGTTGGGGTCCGTGTGGATCCGGAAGTGAAGGTGTTCAGCTGTCATGAGGGTGTCGTCCGTGTGGGTGTGGATCTTGAGGGTGGATTTGTGGACGATGGCTATTCCTCCACCGATCCCGTTGGTGCGGTCTCTTCTGGTGATCTTGTAGCCGTCAGGGATGTCGATGTCTGGGGCCGAGGAGTCGTTCCACCAGGTTTCGGTCAGGAAGGCTACGTCTGGGGCGGTGGTGTCGAGCAGGTTCCAGAGCTAGATGGCGTGCTTTCGTGCGGAGCATGTGTTGAGGAGGATGCAGTGGAGGTGGTTGGTGTTGGTTGTTGCAGGCTTCCTTGTTCTGTTGCAGGTGAAGTTGCAGGTGCGCAGGAGAAGGGTCCTTTGGTGTGCTTCGGAGTGGCCTGGAAGCAGGCTGTGGAGGAGCCAGTGTTAAGGGCGAGGAGTTCGCTGGCCGAGTAGCGAAGGCTGGTAGTGTGGGGGGCGTGCGGACCAGGGGGGGTGGCGCTGGGCGCGGTCCAGGCGCAGATGGGCGCAGACGGGCTTGCCTCTGGCGCACCACCGGCGCGCCAGCGGCCCGGACGCGCAGCGCCAGCCATTAAGAAGGGAGGGGGGAGGGAGGAGCAGCTGGGAGGCGGGAGGCGGGAGGCGGGAGGGAGCGGCGAATGGGGGCGCGAGGGGGGCGGGGCCGCAGGGAGGCAGCGGCAGGGGAAGCGGCAAGTTGGAGCAACTAAGGGGCGAAAACCAGGTTAAAGAAGGCACAAAAATTGCAAAATAAGGCACAAGTCAAAAACAGTCACAAATACGGTAAATGGCACAAAATACAAGCGGAATACAGCAATCAGAGGGGGCACAAATGGGGGCAGGAGTGCAAGGAGGCAAGGCGCTGAAAAGTAAAAACACTTACAGATACGGCGAAAGCGGCACAGTTTACACGGGTCAAGCGAAGCTGATCAGAGCCCACTAGACAACAGGGATGAGGCGCAGGAGGATGCCTGCGGGTGGAGGAGGGCCTCGAACACGCTAGCAGCAGCGTGGGCGGGGGTCAGGGACACGAGACAGCAAGGTGGTGCTGCGGACGTGGGGGGCGAGCTCTAGACCAAAAACAGGTCAGAGGTCGCTCACCCTCGACGCGCAGCGCCAGCCATTAAGAAGGGAGGGGGGAGGGAGGAGCAGCTGGGAGGCGGGAGGCGGGAGGGAGCGGCGAATGGGGGCACGAGGGGGGCGGGCCGCAGGGAGGCAGCAGCAGGGAAAGCGGCAAGGGGGAGCGCCTAAGGGGCGAAAACCAGGTTAAAGAAGGCACAAAAATGGCAAAATAAGGCACAAGTCAAAAACAGTCACAAATACGGTAAATGGCACAAAATACAATCGGAATACAGCAATCAGAAGGGGCACAAATGGGGGCAAGAGCGCAAGGAGGCAAGGCGCTGGAAAGTAGAAAACACTTACAGATACGGCGAAAAGCGGCAGAGAGCACACGGGTCTAGCGAAGCTTACCAGAGCCCACTAGACACCAGGGATGAGGCGCAGGAGGATGCCTGCGGGTGGAGGAGGGCCTCGAACACGCTAGCAGCAGCGTGGGCGGGGGTCAGGGGCACGAGACAGCAAGGTGGTGCTGCGGACGTGGGGGGCGAGCTCTAGACCAAAAGCAGGTCAGAGGTAGCTCACCCTCGACGCGCAGCGCCAGCCATTAAGAAGGGAGGGGGGAGGGAGGAGCAGCTGGGAGGCGGGAGGTGGGAGGGAACGGCGAATGGGGGCGCGAGGGGGGCGGGCCGCAGGGAGGCAGCGGCAGGGGAAGCATCAAGGGGGAGCACCTAAGGGGCGAAAACCAGGTTAAAGAAGGCACAAAAATGGCAAAATAAGGCACAAGTCAAAAACAGTCACAAATATGGTAAATGGCACAAAATACAATCGGAATACAGCAATCAGAAGGGGCACAAATGGGGGCAAGAGCGCAAGGAGGCAGGGCGCTGGAAAGTAGAAAACACTTACAGATACGGCGAAAAGCGGCAGAGAGCACACGGGTCTAGCAAAGCTTACCAGAGCCCACTAGACACCAGGGATGAGGCGCAGGAAGATGCCTGCGGGTGGAGGAGGGCCTCGAACACGCTAGCAGCAGCGTGGGCGGGGGTCAGGGGCACGAGACAGCAAGGTGGTGCTGCGGACGTGGGGGGCGAGCTCTAGACCAAAAGCAGGTCAGAGGTCGCTCACCCTCGACGCGCAGCGCCAGCCATTAAGAAGGGAGGGGGGAGCAGCTGGGAGGCGGGAGGGAGCGGCGAATGGGGGCGTGAGGGGGGCGGGGCCGCAGGGAGATTTCTACCTACAGGCTTAGAAGTTTTGATGGCGCTCTGGTTCACCCAGCTGGATGAGGCTGCAGGCTGAAGCCAAAGAGGGCTCCATGAGACTGTGTACCTCTGCCGGGAAGTCCTGCTGAAGAAGATTTGCTGTGCAGAGAATGTAGACAGAGCTACTGTGAAGTCAGGCCGATAGGCAATGCACCTTCGTGGATTGGATGGCAGATAGGTCCCGGTCTTTTGCCAGTTCTCCAGGCAGTTTTTCTCTAAAAATGTTTTAGGTCTCATCTCTTAGGGTTAGGCAGGAGCAGTACCACCAATACTACTTCCAAGGGTCAAGGACCTGGAATCTACCACTTGGACAGGTTAGGACTCACTCCAGCAGAGGCCAGCAGCAGGATCACTGGAGCTTTTGTGTACTTCTAGCTCACACACCAGGCCAGCCAGATAGCCCTTGGAGTCACTCTGGTGGTCCTGGTTTCAAGGACCAGGTCCAGTCTTACTTACTCAGGCAGCTGGGCAGCAGGTCAGTCCTTCCAGCAGTAGGGCAGCAGAGCAGTCATTCATCTTTGTTTTCCAGAGGTCAAGAAATCATCTGAGGAGTGGTTCTGCGGGCCCAATATTTACACCTGGTGCCAGCCTTTGTGTGGAGAGACACCCTGTTCTATCCCCACATCTGGTTCTGGAAAGTACTCCCTTCATCTTCAAGGCTCCAACTGTCTGGGATGACACAAGGCATGTGCCAGGGTCCTGTGTGTACTGGAGGCAAGCCCTTTGAAGAGTAAGTGGGGTACCGTACAGTTCTGCCCCTAGCCATCCTGGAAGCATGGCTCATACTACCTACACCTAGTCCACTTTGTGTCACTGTCTTGGAGAAATAATCAAACCCCAACAGCAGAGCCCCATTCACAGTCATGTGACTCAGGATACTGACAGAAGGCACAAATGGTTGGGACACGAAAAATCCAACTTCCTAAAAGTGGCATTTCCAGAATTGTAACTTAAAATCCAACTATACCAATAAAGAGGATTTGAAATTACAATTAATTTGCATCTAAACAGCATCCCTATCTGTTTCAAATCCAAAGTTATCCCTTATTGAATGTACTAAAGTAACCCAGATTTAATCAATGGAATACCACAATGAAAAACATCTTTAGTAACTTAAGACTTAAGTACACATGTTCGACTTTCTAAATACCATGCACCCTGCCATAGGAGCTGTGAGGGCCTAGCTCAAATCTTCAAAAGTATTAGAATGTAGGTTTAAGCCTAGTAAAAGGTTTATTTTGTAGGTCAAAATGGCAGTTTAAAACTGCACTACAGGCTTCAATGGCAGCCCTGAGATATGTTTTAAAATGTTACTTTATTGAGTGGCACAATAAGTGCTGCATGCCTACTAGTAGCATTTAAATTATGGGGCCTGGGTACGTGTAGTACCATGTACCAGGGACTCCCATATAAATTAAATGTGCTAATTAGGTTAGGCCAATTTTACCATATTTAAGAAGAGAGCACAAGCATTTTAACAATTGGTAGCAGGGGTTAAGTGCACTAAGTCTTACTACTACTGAGACCTAAAACCAACAAAAACAAATTCATCAAAATAGAAAGGGTGAAGGCAAAATGTTTGGCGGACTACCACCCAAGGTTGTCAGATCTAACACTTGTATACTCCAGCCACCGTCTGAATCTAATCTAAAAAGACCACTCCCTAGAAAAATAACAGAGAAATTGTAGTCTTCACTCCAAACACTTTTATACAAATAGCCATCCTTCACAATCTAAAACTTACCACACACATAAATGATGTCCTTTTACATGATGACCTGAGTGAGAAGGCAACAGCATGTCATGCATTTCATTGAAGGAGACATGAATAAAACAGCACCAAACGAAGCACTTTAATCGCAGACATGAATGATGTCATTTATCACTTGAAAACCTTGTTGCAGCAGCTTCGGAAACTAGATGGAAAATGATTATCCAAAGTGCGGACAACACAAATAGAAGATATTCCAAAGTAAATTAAAATTAAAATAAAAAATAAAGTACACTTTGAACCAGCACTGTCACTGATGAAAAACAAACTATTTAGGTGTATGTGAACTATGCTCCCAGGCTTTGTGCTGTCACTCAAAGTGAAGGAATGTAATGGGTAAAGTAGGTTGTCCCATTTCCGCATGCAATATACTGCAAGTGGGCAGAAGTGTAATGTGAGTGACAGTTTAACAAACCAATGGATGAAGCTCAATGATTAAAAGCCCCTTTGTGTGTGGTATAATATGTGTGAGTTTTGAAAAACAATAATCTGTATCAAAGGCCAGATCAAATATGTTTACAAACAACATGTCCACAAAATACACATACTAATAATATGAATAAGACTATATAACAATATTTATTTAGCTACAATATAAAAAACTATATATCAAATACATTCAAAAATTTCTCTAAAAAAATATATACTTAAACAAGTATGCTAACAATTTTGAAGCAACTGGATATCTTTCAAATTCTTCTTCTTCGGCATTTATCCACAAAGATCATCCCAAATGAAATGCAGAAAACCCCCAAATACTTATCAAAATAAATCTATAGATCCTGAATGAAAATTCACCAATGCACTCAAAGTAATCCCTCCTTAAAATACCCCAAAATGATTTGAAAAGATAAAAAAATCACCCCATTTTTCAAACTGAAAGGCAAATTATTTTAACCAGTTAGATATTAATAGATCTAAAATAATTCCTGTAAGAAAACTCAAAACAACGAGGATATAAGAAGCAAATACAACCTTAATTGCAATTTTCATCTGTCCCGTTAAAAAAATTAATCAACAAATAGATGGCCAACCCACCCAAAAGAAACACTTTAAATTTAGAACCCCAACTAAAACTCAATAGTATTATAACCTTACACAAATATACATATTAAAAATAACATTGCCTACATCACAACTATACACTCATGCTAACCATCAAACACAAAAAAACTAAATTAACTTGATAAATCTACTTCCAAACACACAAAACCGCAGGTAGTATAAAAAATACCACCCTAAACGTGAACTAACTATGAAAATATATGTTTAAATTATTCTTACTTGATCTGAAGAACCACCATACAACCTGTAGCCTCGCCAGTGACTGTCAGTGAATGAAGACAAAAAAGAAAAACTATAATGAACTTTGAGTTGTAAACAAAATGGTGGCTTAATTAAAACCAAAAAAAACACATTTAAAAAATGTAAATAAGTTCAGAAAATGTTACCTTATACTAAAAAGTGAAAACAATGTAAAATTGTAAAATGTTATGGTGAAATATATTGAGTTGAATATATATAATTTTACCTTTTATTTTAATGTAAAAACATGTTTACAATATATGTGTGAATATTTGTTAAACTACAAAAAGCTTGGGCAGCATATTTATGTTTGTAAAATTATAAGAACACCATGATACATGTTTATGCTATAAAACATTACTTTTATCTATTTTAAAAGTATACAAGGGATTTCTAGTCTTACAAATATGTTGACAATAAGAAAGCATGTGTTGTACTCAAACAAATATGACTTAGGGCGTCATTACGATCCTGATCATGGTGGTGGTCGTACGCCCGCCAATGTGGCGGTCCGGCAATCACATTATGACTGTGGCGGTGGCACCTTTGTCGGGCCACCAGCACTGCTGGATCATAACTTTTAGTCTGTCTGGCGGTGCAGGCGGTCCTAATCCACCAGGTCAGCGCTGCCATGAGTCCCTTCTCCGCCGGCGATTACATAGCGGTAGCCCCGCTATGTAAAGGCTGGTGGAGCTGGGATGCAGAGGTCCCCCTGCACTGCCCATGCACTTAAATAAAAATATATTGTTTAAGTAAAAAATGTTAAATAAAATTATGAGGAGTAAAGAACTACTGCTTAAAAATTAAATCAAACACCTACAATATAAACTTTAAATAAACTACTTCCAAAATCAAAGAGGTAAATCACATACACTATTCTCACTTCAACTCACCTAACATTAATAAAAATACATAGAGTTGAGGGTCAGGTTTATAATCCTAGCTCCAATCTGACTGACATTTGGGAAAGTAGTGGGCACATAAAATATTCTAACTCCAACCTAATTACAATTGGGGAAAATGCATATTGTTGGGGGCTTAGATTTACCATTCCCAATCCAACCTATTCACCTTGGGGGAAATGCATGTGTAGCTGGGGGTCAAATTTACTATTCTCAATCCAACACAACTAACTATACTGAAAATTAATGCAATGGAAAAAATACATGATTAAAATTAAAACTACATGGAAATAAGTACTAGAATGGAAACCAAATATATATCTAAGTCACACATTTTTAAAAATACCTAACCAAAAATAAGCGAACAAATAACTCATTTAAATTATGAAAATATACTACAATGCTATCTAAAACAGTTATGAAATGTTTTACATTGTAAAACATTGTAAAACTATGCAAACATTAGTGTAAATACATTAGCAATATAATTATATAATTAGCAATATTAATAATAAAACGTAATCACATTTTAAATACATTTTCAAATTGTATGGCACTACAAATGTTCATTTAAAACATGTAATTTAATTATGAATTAAATTAAAATGAAAATAACAATAATTCTGATCATTCGGTATACACACTATATACACTGTTAGATTTGTATGAATATTTTGATAAAGAAAAAATAGAAAAAATATAAATGTGTTAAAATTCTTAAATGTGGCAAGAATTCAATCTTTTTATTTCAAAACACTATCCTCACTGTGCCCTAATAAACGTCACAGCCCTATTACATATATTGCTGAATTATTATAATAATAATGTATAAATTAATTCTAAAATAATATAATTTACTACAAAAATAAAACATTTTAATGTAAAAAAGTATACGTTTAAAGCACTCCCACCAAACAAACCATTAAAAGCAATAACTCAAGCAAACTAATGGTAATAATGAATATTAATTTAAAACATAATCATAAAATATTTAAAAGTCATATCACTTTTCAACATCTTGTTTTTAAAAAGCTATATATTTTTAGACCACTACCTTCCCGAAACCCTTATGATACCCAACACCCAAAATACATTATTAAACAATTATCGTTGAAATTAAAATGTAAATAAATAATGTAAAACTTCTAAAAAATAAAACATATTTCAAACACTAAACACTGAACACCCCTACAAAATGCAACAACATGAACAAAACAGGATAATTCAAGATAGTAAAAAATGTTAAGGAATGCTGAACTAAATAACAATTAAAAAACAAAATATTATTCAACACACGATAATAAATACCACAACATTCATGTAATCGATGTTTGAAATGTTGATAATAATGTTAAAATAACAACTTACCCTAGACAAAATAACCACTTACCCTAAACATTTTGATATTCTTGTATCTATGATGTTATGACACTGATATAAACGACCATTGATGCTCTCAGTGTTTAGGATTTTCACCGTGTTAAAGGTTATGTTGATGTATTTTGTTACATGGAGTCTCAAAGATTACCTGAGTAGGCCAAGGATTTAGTGCTGGCAAATTCCATCGACAAATTGTGGAGGTAGCAGTGTGATGATCCTAGTTATCCCTTCTTAAGGAGGACTTGGATTATAGCCTTACAGCCCGCTGCTCAGGGCTATAACCACTGTTTAAGGCCCTGAACATAGGTCCCCAGTGAGTCATAGACCCAAAGCGCAGGCCAAGGACTCTAACAAGGTAGAGGGCGTTCAACAACTAGTATAGCCTGGGGCAGATGGTCTATAAGGATGTAGGAACAATCCACCACTGAAGGTAGAATATTATAAATTAAAAAGGAAGCAAGACAAAGATAAACATTTGGATGTTGGAGCAGAAGGCTTATACCAGCCATTATGAGCCCTGAGCCACTCTATTATCTTCAATGGAGCTCTCAACATTCCAATGTTCTAATTTGTTTTATCAACTCTAATTGTATATATCGTAAGGTTATTAATATAGGCCTTATGGGTGCCTTGTGGGAAAGCATATGATCAATACTATGGACCTGAATAGGCTATGGTACAAGCCATTGAGGGACGCATAGGCCTCATTGGTTCAGCAGGGAAAGTTATGCCTGGTGACATAGGTCTGATGTGTTTATTACGAAATGTTGAGTCAATAGGATTAAATTGAGTGAAAGGCTGTATTTTGCTACATGTAATCTCAATGACTACTGTACTAGGCAAGGCTTTAGGTGTTGGTTACCCCCTCTGACAAATCCTTGGTGTTGAAGGCTTGCAATGTGACAGTCCTTGTTAGCTCCTTTTTTGATGGTTTGTATTTTGTTTGCCAATGGTAATTTTGTACATATATTTGTATTTAGTACTGTATGCCTAGTGGATGATAGCTTATTGCTGCACAATAAAGGAGGCCTGAACAGCCTATGGTGACAAGCTAGTGATAATGGCTAAAGTTTTATTTGGTTCATTGCCACCCGTCTATACAATTTATTATGAATGGTTATTACAAAGGAAGTAGGCCCAACTTATTTATTATGGAAAGCATTTTTAAAGGCAATAGGCCTTTAATGGTGAATTGGTATTACTATGTTTTAAAGAGCTCTGACAGATATTTTGCAACCTGGTTGGTCAGAGCTCACTGTACTAAGTAAGGGGGCTGGTTTGAGTTCCCCCTTTGATAAATTCCATGGGTAGAACATTTGCACAGTTAAAATACATGTTTGGCTTCCATAAGAGAGGCTGTCCATTGTTTTATAAGGTGTATTTGTAAGGTGAATTTGTAGAGCGCTGCTTGTCACCAATGAGGGTATCCAGGTGTTGAGTAGGTGAAAATAGGCTTGTGGTGAGGCTGGGCCTGAGTACAGGTAGTCTTGATGGTCCTGCAAGTAGGCTATTCGAAAAGCCAGGTCTTCATCTCATTGTGAAATTCAAGAAGTACTTTTGAGTTGTTTGCAAACTCTCATAGATTCTCTGAGGTCAGTTTTGCACCAGCTAGCTTGTTTGTTCGATCTTTTGGCTTTGGTGTTTTTTAGGGCTCCAGGGTATTGGAGCAGGAGGTGGTGATCCAGTTGTTGAAGTTGTTTGTGTTATTGATGAGGCTGTTGGTGAGTTCTGGGTAGTTTAGTTTGAGGTCCTTGTTTCTGTAACTTTCTTCTAGCACCTGCTTGGGGTGTTGCTATTCTCTCTAGGGTTGGTTGGTGGCCCTGTTATGTGGAAATGTACAATGGAGTGGCCTGTCCATGTGAGTGGAGTGATGTGGTTGACTTTAACCTTGTCGCTGGCAAAGATGGGATTGCGCATTGTATGAGTTGGGTGAGGCTTATGATCTGTAGACTTTTGAGCATGTCTGTTGAGTTGGAGTCTGTGGGGTCTTCGAGATGAAAGGTGAGCTAGGTGCAGGTAAGCTCAGTGAGGAGGTTGCTCAAGTGGGTGTGAGGCCCTGGGTTATGTAGGTGAGTGTGCCTTTGATAGTGGTTTTACTGTCTGTCTGAAGCTTGAACTGCATGCATTCCATAAAATATGGCTCCAGGGTCAGGATGAAATGTTCACTTCAAAGTGTCTCTATGGATGATGGTGAGTCCTCCTCCTGGTTTATGAAGTTGGCCACAGTGTAAGATTTTGTATCCCGTCTTGATGGCTGTGGCAATTGCTTGCTGAGTGAGCATGTTTTGAGGAGCATGCATGCAAGTGAGTGCTGTTGTGTGGGGAGGGAGTGTGTTACTGTGTGAATGCTAGACTTGATCTTTGACTTGGTGAGGGGTGCGTTGTGTGTGTGGGCAATGCAAGAGGGTGTGTGGAGCATGTGGAGCGGCTATGAGAGTAGGCAAATGGACAAACTGTGATCTGAGGTGCAGCTCGATGGCATAATTTGTGGAATCATCCACGGTTGAGCAGGAGTTCATCACAGGTATAGCTGTGGAAGGCATTTGAACCAGGGTTCCTGGCACCGGGCACAGTCCACGCATGGACATGTGCAAATGGGCTTGCCTTTGGTGCCCAGATGATACAGCCCGCTGTGGCCTCCATTAAGCATGGACTCAGAGAGGGAGAGGAGAAGGGGGCAGTGGGTGGGCTAAGCAAGAGCAGAAAAGTCTGGTGGGAGCTGAAAGGTGGCTAAACGTAATTAATGGAGCAAGTTGGGGCAAAAACTGATAGAAAAGACCAAGATGAAAAACGGAGCAGTAATAGGAGGAAGAGATGCAAAATGCAGCAGTTGAGAGGAACGAAGGATGCCAAAACTAGCAGTTAAACAGAGATGGGGGCAGATAGAACAGAGAGTACAAACAAAGAAACAGTAGTTACAGAGTTGTGGGCAGATGAGCAGCTAACAGTCATACAGCAGAGGCAGATACCACCACGAGTCATAAGGGCAAGGCGAGGTCAAGGTAGCACTGAAGCAGAAGAGAGATGGCTGTAATTTTGTACATATTTATCATTTTGTAACTGTTTGGCTGATGGTTGCCTGTTGAGAAAGCTTATACTCAAAGAATAGGCTGAGGTTGGTTGTAGTGGTAAGCAAATTTTAAAGGCTGGAGGCTTAATTGGTTCATTGGGAAATATTATATATTGGGAGATGTCATATGTTGATTTATTACAAAATGTTAAGACGAAGGCAGTAGGCCAGGCATATTTGTAATATAAACCATTTGTTAAAGTCAATTGTTCTTAACAGTGGATTGCTGATAATCACTGTTAAAGTCTGTAGATGAGTATTTTGTTACATGCAGTCTCACACTTTACCTTAGTAGGCAAAGGATTTGATGCTAATTATCTCTATAACAAAACCTATGCCAATAAGATTTACACAGTGATAATCCTTAAAAGACCCTCTTAGGAAGATCTGAAAGGTTTAAGTGTTTGCTATGCTCTTGTAATAAAAACAAATCAATACAAAATGCATACATGACATACATATTACTCCATACCTATATGTGCATTGGTGGGCTTTGAATCAGCCCTCTTCTTCCATTGATCTGTTTGAATGTCCTTCACACTCTGCTTCCATCTATGGCACAACGCAGTATGGTTCAATGTGTGAACACACTTTGCTCATTGGCTGTATTGCCCAATGTGAAAAGGCATTTTACCTGGTCATATATGCCAGTACTTTAGTTTTCCATCTTCTTTTGATGGTTGCCCTCATGTCTCTTTCATTCTCATTTTTTTCTAGTTTGTATCATTTTTTTAGAGAGTATCTGAGAAGAAGAGACAGTGCTGCAGGACCCCTTGCATACTGCTCATTTTATCTTCAATCATCCGTATCTGACACAGTGGTTCTAAACTGGGCATTGGTTATTATTTGTTATCATTCTAGGATGGTTCACGCATTGCGCCTAAACACGATGGCCACTTTTAAAACAAGGGTACACTATGCACAATATCATTGAAAGTTGTCCGCATACACTGCTCTATTTAATTTTATTTTTTTATTGCAAGTCTATTGTTTAGTCAGCATCATGTTTTCTATTTTTCTACTTCTATTCTTCTTCTTTATCCCGAATATGCTTGTTGAACTTTTGTGTTTGTTTTGTTGTTGATGGGTAAGTGGGTGAATTCAAGAATGTCAGTGGGTGGATAAATGAATACGCATGCAAGGATGTTTGGTGTCAGAGTGAATTTATGTTGACATATTGAGAGACAGATTTATCAACACTTTCTATTGGTGCAAAGTCACCAAAAGTGATGCAAGGAGCCACAAAGTATTGGTTTGTTATTTACCTTCCAGTGCAAAATTGTAGTTTGGGTCAAGGGGTGTTCCATCAGTGGGTGCTCCAATGCTACCATCCTTGTTCTTTATGCTACCTCCTAGGATTTGTAGACATGAATTTGCACAACAAATATGTCTTTTTGAGCCAGGCACAAAGTAGGAATATTTTTTTCTCCAAAACTTGTCAAACTTTCCATGTATGCTGTAATGTAGAGCATACATACAAAGTAAGCAAAGGTCTATAGTTTATCTGAGCGTAGCATTTTGTACTTGAAGGATACCCTTCCAGTACAAAAATTATGCACGAAATCACTTAAACACACACCTTTGCACTATGGTGCAATTGTCAGTGCAATGTGCCAGGTAATCTGATTGTGTGCCAGTGCTTGGGAAGAGAGCAGGAGTGCATTTTCTTAGTAGATCTGGTGTTGGCCTGCTCTCTCGCTCTCATGCAACACAGCGCTGCAACTCTGGTTTCTGTGCTAAGCTAAATATTAGCAAATCTGATACTGAGTACCTCAACTCACCAGTAATTGAAGAGGCACTTTAAGTTTTAGGCCAGGTCTATTGAAATTTCTAGTGCTTGTTTAACCTACTAAAGCATATACAGCCTAAAAATGGCATACCTTGATTGTACATATTGGTCAGTAACACTACTAACGAACTACAACATGGTATTCACTTAACTACGTACGTAGGTCTATGCATCCTCCTCTCCTATCTTTTATGTATAGAGACTTATGTCCCACCTGTGGATATCTCCAAATAAGTAAGTTAAAAGGCAGGGGGACACTAATGCAACATGAGGAAAGGGGCTGGATGCAGGACGAAGAAACACATGGGTGAGTGCAACAGGGATGGAGTTGGGAGAAGCACACAGGGACAAGCAGCAGCACAAGGGGGAGGGAAGAACAAGAAGGAGACATCTTAAAAACCCATGCACTCTGTGAGTGCTTACACAAAGAAAACAGTAGTTTACGAATATCATGCACAGACAACAGGCAAACACACAAACAGTAAAGAGGCAATGCTCCATGGGTGGGATGAGCACAAGGGTGAAAAGCTGGGACACAAATAAGAGGCAGGCCAATGAGAAGGACAAGAAAAGCCAGCCAATGGTAAGCAACGAGCTTTCTCAAAGCCCCTCTATGTTCATGGTAAGCCACAATATGCCTTGTAACAGGCAGTGCGCGTTCTCTCTCCTAGGCCAGACTTAATAATGGAGGCAGGAACTTAATTTAAAAGCCCACAGGACAAATATTAAATTAAATTACCTTATTGTAATGTTGGAAAATATAGAGAAATGTAATTTGGTGTGAAAACAATAAATATAAATAAAACATACATTTTCGTTTATTATAAAATATGTAAAAAACCTTATTTAACTTTAAAAATTATTGTAACTAATTTTAAAGGAATAGTTACAATAATGTAAATTAATTCTATACATAACTTTTGACATTTTAGTACATAATAACTACATATCATTTATTATTTTTAGTTAGGAATTTTTAAATGTAATCATAAGCGAACTAAGTTAAATTTAATGAAATATATTCAAAATAATTAAACATTTTATTCAAAATTAGGTTATAATTGATGTATTGTTTTTAATTTGTTCTACACTTAAAATAAATATGTTAAATTAATTTAAATTAATATTTAAATTAGGAGATCTCAGCCCCTCAGGTGGAGACCTCCACCTATGTGTGAAAAGCTACACTACGTAACATTACACTGGTAGAATTAGGCTCCACTGAATTAAGGGGTTGCGGAAATGTAAGTCTACCCTTTTGAGTTATTTTACACTTATAAACTATGATTAGCCAAAAATAGTAAAGGTACTAAAAGTGTAAGAATTAATTTACTTGTAGTAAGTCTACAAGTGTAAATGTATCTTTGTGCATAAGACCTACTGTTTATATTATTTTCGACCTGCAGTTACAGCATTGTCTTGTGCACCTGTTTGGTTTCTGAAACATAATTTGTTGGCCCGCACTCGAAAGCAAATGTATCATATTTTTTCGTGACCATAATATTAGTAATTATAAAATTAATAACAACTAAAGGTGCAGAGCCATTGGATATATTAGACACGTTTTGCATATAACTCCCCCACTTTTCTAGAGGTTGCTGGTCTGTGGAATTGACACTACCTGGTCCTACACCAGCATGAAGAAAAGACAAAACACTAAACTTACATTTACTTGAAATCAAGTGAACTGAAGTTATGGAGCTAATTATAAACAAATGGGCACGATTTGGATTCGGATAAAAACAGGAAAAGACAAAACACTATTAGAATGTTGATTTTTATGTTTCTGGAATAAAACGATGAAAATTATGACGTCATTCAAAATGAGACGTGCCATGAGAGCACCGATTAAGGTGCGGTCAATGTACTGTGGTTTCCTAGATCAAAGGTCTGTGACCTAGGCTCAGAGAGGCTGGATCCGGGTGTGTTTTTTAGGATAACCACTGACCACGGAAGTGGAGTGCAATGAGATTATTTGAAAACAGGCGTATTTTATACGGAAATTCCACCATATCTGCTCTATTTTTGACTCCCAACCATTCTACCACCGGAGTGAAGAGCTGTATGTTTAATTAGGTCATAATGGATAGGTGTTCAATTAAAAGCGTACAGTGCGTGTGGGGAGATGGGATGACCTTAATTCACCTTGACCTGGGCACCAAAAGACTGTAACACAACCACGTAGGTGAAAGTTGCTCTGTTTTCGGATATTTTGTAGGCCTCCTGTCACATTCCTACCACCTTTTTTAATTTTGTTTTTATCTTAATTCGATACTTGTTCGACATTGCTGGGAGTTTGACCCTTCCATTTTAACTTTCCCTTTCTTTGTCCCCTGAATGACCGGCATCATTCTTCAGATTATGTATTATCTTGTTATTGGACATAAATTTTACAAGCTGTTGAGAGCACGGAAAATCAATACCTTTTAAATGCTGTTTATGCGTGATTAACGGTTAATATCCTCACAAATTATTTAATGTAATAAGGTCATTTGTCTTTTGCATGGGCCCGGTATCCTGCAAAGAATAATAGAATAATAAATGAGGACACTGGTAAAGAGGATATTTCAGATGCTTTTCTGTGCCAGTTTTATTACCCATATCCTCTTTACAGCCACAAAGCTGCACTATGGTTATTTTATGCAAGTAATAAAATTAGCCTGAGATGGAATTAGCAGACTCGGGGCTCTTTATAGGTCAAGTCGGTGCTTTATGAGCCCGCGACTCCCTAGTGCTATCGTCATGAGGCTAGTTAGAGGGGTCTTTAAGCATGATTTAATATGTCCATGCTTCAGAAAATAGTTAAATAGCTAATTAAATGGAGGAGTTAATTTACATATTAATTGACCTTCCAGTAATATTTATATTGATACCTGCATGAGAAGCCCTTGTCTTCATTGCCTTTCATCATAGTTAGTTTGAGCAAATATGGTGTAACTTTTTTGTTTAAACTGAAGTTTCTCTTTATTGTCACAGGAGGGTTGTTGTATTCCCTGGAATAGCATCGTACATCTGGCCTCGAGTTTATGCATTTGCCAGAGACTTTTGTTGTAGCGTAATTAGGAACGAGCAGAATATGCAAAGGAGGGTGTGTGTGTGAGGCTGGAGCGAATGCGTGTGTGAGTCCGTGTGTGCGTGCCCGTGTGACTGTCTTCTCTGTGGGAGTGAGAGGGCTTTGGGTGTGTGTGTGCAGAGGGAACGTGTCTGTCTAGAAAAAGTGTACCTCAGTGTGTAAGTGACAGTATATCTGGGGTGTTTGTGCTGTGAATATCAGGTTGCATGTTATAGGTGCAGTTGTGTAGCAAATTTACTTCCATATGTGCTTGTTGGTGGCATCTGTGTGTGTATGTGCGCTTTTTGTGAATAATCTGTGTGCATTGTATGAGCAGGTCACTATATATTTAGACAACATTCTTTGAGTGCAACAGGATTCTGCCTGGTGTGTGTTTGGTCTGTGTGTGTATGTGCGTATGTTTGTTCTATGTTTGTGAATTATGCATGTGTTCATCTGGTCTAGGGGTACCAACGTTGATGTGGGTGCACTTTTTGTGTACTCATATGTGCATTTGTGTGAGTCAAGTGTGTGTGTGTCCGTGCCTGTTCCGTATTTATCTGTCTGGAGGTTGTGTGTGTGTGTCTGTCAGGGGAAGGGGAGGGAGCGATAGTGGGGGCCTGTGAATGCGCAAGCGCGCATGCGCCTGTCGCGTATACAGGGGAGGGGGGATTAAGCGGGCAGAGCTGTGGAGTGCTGAAAATCTTGGATCTCTGCCTGAATAAAAGCTGGTGATAATTATGATAATCATGGCTCTTCAGTCTAGAAGTCTTGTGGGAGATAATATTGTGGCCATGTGTAGAAATTAGCATAACATTTTACCTGCAGTTATGAGAGAATATTACCACCGGCAGCCTTCAAGCAGTAAAGGAATGGCTTATGGAGGTGGAAAGCACCGGAGAGGTATGGGTTTCACAAATACAGTTGAAGTAAGCAGCTGTGTGTAGAGACATTTGATTTTAGCGCAGAGCAATGCATCATTAGAGAATGTTGCTCATTTGTGCTTCTTTTTTTGCTATCCGAGAATTACCTTTAATAATGGAGGAGTATTTGAATGCACTAAAGCCTGCTGCTTTAGTGCCTGGAATATAAATTTCCAATAGAAATACATCTGTTATATTTCTCCCAATATGGCTTCGCCCGGGTTGCTTGCTATTGTGCTCAGCCCACACTTGGAGAGAGAGAGTGAAATAGTGTTTATATGCAGAATAATGTGTTTAAAGCCTCAAAAGACGCGCTTCCTTTACCGGGGAGGCAGAGGGGTTGCGGAGCTCAGAAAGGGGGAACAGGGCCCCAGAGAGACCTGCCCCTCGCTGACAATCACAATGGACTCAAAACCCCAGAACATTTACCTTTTCCGACTGACTGGCTCTATAAAATGGACACCTGCCACGCTCCCCACATGAATCACTGCACTTTGAGGCACACACAAGTGGAGAGCTGTCACGGCTAGTTGGCCACTGATGTATCAGACACAATGTCTGCACAGGGTTCAGCGCCTGAGCCAAATGTTAAAAGTTATTTGTTCTTGCCAATAAATGTAACTTTACTGTGACCCTATATTTTTATTATTCCGCGTGCGTTTTCAGATTGAAGACTGGGCCTTCTTTCAGAGACTCCTGCACAGGTTGGAAGAAAACGGTACAAATATGAGTAAAAAAAAAAGAATTGATTAGTTTGGCACGAAGACCTCATCATCGTTAGAAAACTCATTGCATCCCTGCTGTGCCGTTTTGGGTATCGTTTGTGTGTTTGAGGGCCCACGGTGCACGTGGTGTTTTTTGTATGCCGTGAATCTACTGCCTTTCAAAACAGGACGAAACATTCCGAGCAATGATTTAACGACTTAGCTGCTTTTGCTTACTTACATCCTTAATTTTCTTCTTTTGTAGTGCGATGTTTCCTTAGGGATATGAGCAATGTGCTCCGATGACTCTAGGATACTGCTAGGTTATTACCAATGACACAGTCTGGACACATTTTCCCAATGTGCATGAATGCTTTTGTCTTTCGATGAGAAGCTGTGGTAAGTATGAGTTCTCCCATAGCTCCACGAAGCTTTTATTATTCATACACACGTGGATTAGAAAAAGCGCCAAGCTCCACAATGTGAGCTGAACCTAAATATTTTTAAAACTAAAAAATGCTGGAGAAAGCCTAATGCGCTTGCCTAATGGTGTCCCCGTCTGGTGGGCAATTGGTGTGCCCTGGTGAACATATATTGAATTATAGGGGATTCCAAATGGCCTCAAGTAGACAACGAGCGCAAGGCTTGAGGTGGACACCTCTGTGTGTTTGACAGCTGTCTATGTACAATTTTATGTTCTGTGTGACCCTAAATTATCTTCCTCTGTTCAGCTGAGCCCACAGATCAGATCTCTGCAGCTAGAGGAGTCATTGGAGACTCAAGCAAAGCATTGCCTTACCCTCCTCAGATCACATTCCCCTAGCTTTACTTAAAAATAATTGTTTCTTGTGGTCCTGCCATCAACACCCTCACCAACCTCAAACCTTCTTGCCTGCTACCCAAATACCCTATTAAAAAAACAGTGTCCTTAACCCTCTCACAACCTTTAGCTGCCCCCTCCAATTTCCTCATCCAAAACATAATAAAATACCTGGCATCCTGCCAGGCTCCTGCACTATAAAAAAGCAGTACCTCGCATGCTGAGTAAAATAATTTTTGGGACGCTGGTGAAAAGGCGAGGGAAAGATGCAGTCCTGCAATGGTACTGGAAATGTTTGTGGAATTTCCTGAACTCTACTCTGAGGTTGGTCTCCCTCTGAGACACCTCTAGTGTATTATTCTAAAACTCCAGTTTCATGCCCACCGTGGTGGCCGCTGGACTAGTAGGAGGTTAATAGAGGCTAAGGAATGGGTCTGCCAGAAAGGCCCTCAGGCTCAGCCTGAGCGTCAAAAGATCTCAAAGAGGACAATTGGGACAGCAGTGTTTGGATAACAGAGCATGCATGAGTTCATAGTGATCAGTGACAGACCAAGATATAGTATAGAGGGACGTTTCTGCAGCAAGAAGTTGCAAGAGCCTGCAGGGAAAAGCCCAGATAAATCTATGTGTGAGTTTCACAGAGTAGGAATAGGGAAGCTGAAGCCCAGCCCCAGTACCAGATCCATCTCCGATGGCTCAATAAGTGCTTGGATTCCAGAAGCAGGAGACACTGATGTTTTTTCTGCTGACAAATGTGAACTTTGCAATTAGACAAACACACTTGTGGAGAACACCCTGCACATTCAACAGCTCAGCTCACACTCTGAATGTCTTTAAAGGCTGGATGGATGAAAGTCAGCGCCTTGAACACATTTCTTATTTGGGAGCTTGTGTAAATCCATAAGGTAACCAGAAACTGATTGCTTCTTGGTTAAGCCTAAGATGAGGTGGGCTGCTGCATTTTGTACTACCTGAGGTCTTCTAACCCTGAACTCCGGCAGGCCAAGATATAAGCAATTGAAATAGTCCACCCTTGATGTTATCAACACATGGACTACCGTTCAGTATGCCTCTAGAGATACAATGTCAAGAAATTTCCTAATTGACTGAAGCAGCCCAAAATAGGTGATTGTCATTGACAAAATTTGAGAGTTCAGGGATAACTTCTCATCTATTTTAACTCCTAAATTCTTAGCAACCAGAATAGGTGATGGGGAGAGAGGGGAGTCCCATCACCAACTCATGGTTGTCTACTGATCTCTGACCTTACCAAATAGCAAAATCCCAGTTTTATCAGCATGACATTATGGGTGACTCTCATGCATCTAATGTAGAACTTACTTCAGGTAAGCAACAAAGGATGAAACCTTATCTGTGGCAGAATGGTCAAAGGTGAAGAGCAGCTAAGTTTCATCAGCATATGAAATGGTCACAAGGCCATGCGATTCAATAAATTTGGCTAAGAGAGCCCTATAAATGATACGTAAAGTGGTGCTAAAAGAAGAGTGCTGTGGGACACTCTAAATGCAAGCCTCTTCCTGGACAAAGAGAAAGGTGTGAGTCATATCTCTTGTTCTCTTTATTCTAGGAAGGATTTCAACCAGCACCAAGCCAAACCACCAATTAATTGCCTAGCGTCCAATGCAATAGTAAAGAGTTAGACCCAATATTTAAAGAGGCAGACAGATTGACCATGGCAGCAATTTTACCCTCTTCCAAAACTAATTTCATTGTTTCCATCATCTCAAGAAGGGCAGTTTTAGTGCTATGCTCTCAGTGAAAGCCTGATAGAGTACAATAAAACAGGCTGTTTGTCTCCAAATAGTTGGAAAGCTGAATATTGACAAACGTTTTCAGCCTTTTATTAACAGCAGGCAACAGAGAGATGGGACAATAATTAGACAGAATTGCATGAGATTTTTTAGGAAGAGAAATAACTTTAGCCCTCTTCCAGTGAGCAGGAACCTCAGCTGATGTTAACAAACAAAAGCTGGTTAAGAATTATAGCAGTAAGTTCTGTGGCTAACTGTAAGGATGACACAATAGCGGATCTTAGTTGCTTCCTTTTATTTTGGCCCTAACCTGTACAATGACCTCCACACTTCACCATCCTGTCTTCCTCACCACTCTCTGTCCAACTGTCTCTCATGGAATCTCACTGGATTCCACTACACAATAAGAAGAATGTTGTGGTGAGGTGGACAGGGCAGTACTGCCATCTACACATACCACACAATCCTGAAAAAAGACCTGAAGGACCCAAGTAGGTGGGGGAGATAGATTTGTATCAAAGCAGGCCCTGCTGAGTTTGCACCAGAGATATAGGCCCCAAGTTGTTCAGAAAGCATGATACAATAGATTTCATACCTAAATCTTCTGGTCCCAAGGAGCCTATAATGGAAGCTGAACAAATGAGGCCGTCATGAACCCTAAGGATCTGAAGAGATTTTCTATAGAAACCACTGTGCAGTCCACGGTTTGAGGATAAGGCATTTTGCTATGAGAGTTGTATGTTGTTTGCTTTCAACAACTGCATCAAGAGCCTCACAAAGAGATCTATTCAGTCATGATAGCTTGCAAAAAAATGTATCAACTGAGGTGATTTCAAAGTTTACGTTGGATGGACACTATTTAATCAACTGAATAAGATTCAATCTGAATGGAGTTCCAAGATAATATCTGCTCAAAAGATTCTCTGAGTATAATATTGTGGTCAAAACATCATGACTACAAAAGAATTGTGCACCAAGTATCAAAGGTAAGTATATTGTTTTTAACTGTTTTGCTATTTTATAAAAATATAAAGTATTGGTTACTCAAATGTCATGTTATATTATAGTATTTCAATGTATTGTTTCATGTTTTATATTATTATGTATGTTTCTTTAAAATTATTATTTAAAAAACTTGTTATGTACTTTTTTGAGGTTGTGTTTATTGGTGTATTGAAGGCTTTTAAAATTATATATTTGCTAGATAATTAATTTGATACGTTTGTTATAATTCTTAATTTGTATGTGTTAATTGGTACTTAATTGTATTTTTACATAATTTGTACATCCAAAAAATATTTTATATATGCCTCATATACCATTTTGTTAAGGGTTGAGTGATATTTTGTGGGTTTGTTTTCTTTAAAATATATTTTTGATGGTAACTCGGTGCCTGATTACAATCTTGGTGGCATTGACGCAGAGATCACCAATATGGTGGGGGTGAGGCTGCCATCAAGTCAGCGGTCTCAGTCCCATCATATTACGATGTTTCCACTGGGCTGACCAGCAGAAACGTCGTATTATGATATTTTGCACCAGTCAGCCCAGTGGAAACAGTGCAGTGGCATTCCGAGGCCAATGCGGTCACGCACAAACACCCTTAGAAAGCACACTGTCTGTAGAGCGGACAGTGCGCATTCCAAGGGGTGCTGGCAGGGGGGCCCGTGCACTGCCCATGACATGGTTGTGGGCAGTGCAGGGGACTTCCTGTGGTCCTCAGCACTGCCTTTCCACCAGCCTTTCCATGTCAGTGCACCTGCCATGGAAATATTGGCAGAAAGGGGAGTCGTGATCAGCATGGCTGTGCTGAACTTGGCACCGTTGTGGCTGACCACGACTCCGACTGCCGCCACCCCGTCAGGATCCATGATCCTGGCGGCCTCTAGGCGGTCCAACTGCCAGGATCGTAATCTGGGGGTTGGACCACCAGGAATGCAGTGGCCGGATTGCCACCACAAGTTTGGTGGTCCTCGGACGGCCAAACTCATAATCGGGCCCTAAATATTTGTATTTGTTACATTTTAAAGACAAAAACATTGTTTTGTGAATATTTCTTTTATTTCATAGATGATTTCTTAATGTTATAGTTTTATGTCAAACATTTGTAGAGATTCATATATATATATATATATATATATATATATATATATAGAGAGAGAGAGAGAGAGAGAGGAAAAAAAAACATTTTTTAACCCCTTTGCTGCTGGCCCTCCCCCCGTGCTGAGGCCTTTCTTGGCTATTTGGGGTAGTTCACACTTAGGCCCTTATAACTTTTTGACCACATAAGCTATCCACACCACATCTGTGTCCTTATTTTCCAACATCCTGGGAATTCTAAAGGTATCGAGGGTTTGTGGGTTTCCTTGGAGTAGACCCCGAAATTAACAAAAATACAACTTAAATGTGGTTTTTTTGGGCAAATGGGAAAAAAAGTGCTGCTGAAGAAAGCATCTGTTTTTTTCCTCTGAATGGTATCAACGAAGGGTTTGCCTTGATAAAATCACTATCTTCAAAGATTTCAGGAACAGAGAGACATAAATCAGATAAACCAAATTTTTGAATACAGTTTTGGCATTTTACTGGGACATACCCCATTTTTACTATTTTTTTGTGCTTTCTGCCTCCTTCCAGTTAGTGACAGAAATGGGTATGAAACCAATGGTGGATCCCGGAATACTAAACATTTCTGAAAAGTAGACAAAATTCTAAATTCAGCAAGGGGTCATTTGTGTAGATCCTTCAAGGTTTTCCTATAGAAAGTAACAGTTGAAATGAAAAAATATTAAAATTGAGTTGAAAAAGACAGCCATTTCTGTCTACGCTTTCTTCTGTAACTTTTTCCAGCGATGGCAGATTTTTTAACGCAATATACTGTTACATCTTCTGAACCCTTATGGTTGCGGGATATGTAGTGCTTGTAGGTTCATCAAGAACCCAAGGTACCCAGAACCAATCAATGAACTGCACCTTGCAATGGGTTTTCATTGTATACCGGGTATATAGCAATTCATTTGGTAACATATATAGAGTGAAAAATAGGTATCAAGGAAACCTATGTATTTCCAAAACGGGCACAAAATATGGAGTTTAGAAGCAGTGGTTATTTGCACATCTCTGTATTTGGGGGTCCCCATACTAGCATGTGAATTACAGGCCATTTCACAAAATAACTTCTTTGTTACTCACTGTCTTTCATTCGGAAGGCAAAAATGTAGAGAAAGACAGTTGGCAGTAACGCTTTATCTTCTATTCTGTCGGGGTTATTCTAACTTTGGAGGAGGTGTTAATCCGTCCCAAAAGTGACGGAAAAGTGACGGATTTACCACCAGCCGTATTACGAGTCCATTATATCCTATGGAACTCGTAATACGGCTGGTGGTATATCCGTCACTTTACCGTCACTTTTGGGACGGATTAACACTCCTCCAAAGTTAGAATAACCCCCTGTGTTCTGTAGCATTTTTATCAGGACAAGTGGGAAAACTCCGGGTGGTAGGAATCTAGTGGATCCCTGCATATTCCTGTAGCTTGCGTGACAGAAGTGCGAGGAAAAATAGAGTTTTTATTCAATGTTTCACCTTTGAAGGGTATTCTGGATAAGAAACATTGGGGAATTCACACCTCCATGGACTACCCCGGGTGTGTAGTTTTCAGAAATGTCTGGGTTTGGTAGGTTTCCATATATGGCTGTCGAGCCCACAACCAAAAATGCAAGTGCCCGCCTTACAAAACCAGTTTGTTTTTGATAGATAATATTGACGTCTCCACAATACAATTTGGGTCTTCTCTGTCACTTCCTAGTGAGATGATAGGTGTTACCCAAACCGTGCAAGTAGTCCAGCAGGACTGCAAGGTGGGTTTCTGCACTAACTCCACTTTGAGCGTAAGGCCCAAAACTAACTTCAACTCCACCAGTGAAGTGGGAGTCCACTCGCTGGCCCTAGAACGAGGCCCTAGAGTGCGTCCATGCTCCCCCAGAAATTGTACTGAATGCAAATTTGTTTGCTGCACAATTTGTTGAAGCAAGCCAACATCCAAAAAGAGATGGACATTGTCAATTGGCAAAAAGTTGGTTGTATCTTCTTTACATCCAGCGTCACCAGTAAAAGGTGGAATTTGGGCTGAACTAAATTAGGGAGCTGCCAAGAGAGCACTCTCTGTGCTTGTGGCCGCATGCACCTGCTCTCTGGTTTGGGCTAACCCACAGTTTTCCCGCTAAGCAGGGACATCACGACTGTCCTCATCGTCTCCATCAGAATAACTGGAAGAGGTGTCGTCGGATGGGACTCCGCCGACTGAAAAATCACTCCCAGATTCTGCTCCATTGTCATCTCCCTCAGATGCTGTCTCAGTATCTGATGTCTCAGTCTCTGATACTGCCTCAGAGCTGTCCTTCATAACCTGAGTTACGGCTTCAGCAGCAGTCATCCAACGAGATGCCATCTCTGCTACTGGGTATACTTTCCCTCTAAAACACTAGCCTACGTAGGTGGCAGATATGGTGCCAAAATTGCTAGTGTGTGTGTGTGTGTGTGTGATGTGTGCAACAGTAAATATCAGTCACCTTACCTTTGCTTCTTCCCTACATCAGCAGGTTCTTTGAAGACACTGAATGAAACAAAAAAGACACACTATTACTTTACCTTGCCACATACCCATCCTCACAGCCTGTAGCGCTGGTGGCACCCTGTGCAACATGCTTTTTTGCCGCTCCCTCTCCCATGATCTCCTCCGTGGATTCCCTCACTACCACCCAGCAAAATTGCCCTTCATCTCTCCATAGCCCCCCTTGCGCATATATTTAATTTGTTTTAGAGCGCAGGTGATGGCTGGCTTTACTAATCCACATAAATAAAATACAGATCTGTTCTTTGCAGCAGGCATATAAACCTTCTGTGCTATTTTATTGTGTCAAAACTGCCACTAGACAAAAGTCCGATCTCTTTCTCTAGCAGGAACGTAATCACAAGAGTTATTTTTATTGCTACCTAAAAGCTATATATATATATATATATATATATATATATATATATATATATATATATATATATTTTATATATTTTATATATATATCTATCTGTATCTGTACATATATCAGAGGTCTTCAAAGTTTTTGATGGCGGGACCCCTCTCAAAAAGTTTAAGGTGTAAGGACTCCCCTCTTGAAAAAAACGTCTAGAGCCTGGTACTCCTGGTGTGGGTGAGTGGTCAAAGGTGTGGCTAAAAACAAAGGTCCTCATTTATGAGGTATTGGCGTAGGGCAGTGCCACAAATCTTCTTGCTACACTGCACTATGCCAACATAAAAGGGCAGGAATGGACCGTATTAATGAAATACAGTGCCTTTTTGTCCTTTCCCCCTGCGCTGGCTCACAAATTGATGCCTAGCACCAACGAGGAGAAATGAAAACCTGGGGCAGCGTCAAAATCCATGGGTGTTGCATGGGAACGGCCCCCGCAAGGCCCATGGAATGCCTCCTTGGTGCAGAGTGAGGTAACCACATGGCTTTGGAAAATGCAGAAAAAGGTAACACAGCACAGTGGGATCAAAAACTCTTTTGGTGAGCGCACATTTGATGTTTAAGCATGGCCTTGCTTGGAGAGATATATATCATTGCCTCTTCTGCCTTAACCTCAATCCCTATATCTCATCATCATTATCTCTAAAACAACATTGTCACTCATGCTACTGCCCCTACTAACATTACCTCTAAATAATCTTACCTCTCCTTACATTACCTCTTCTATATTTACCTTAAACTTCACCGTTACCTTGACACCTCCTCCTTGATTTGATCTTGGTCTTGCCAATGAGGCCTACAACTAGCCTTATCATCTTACCAATAATATTTCTAAGATTTTTACTATTCATTTAAATTGTTTTAATTATTTCAATATCAAATAATGTACATTTGGCCAAGCATTCGTACTGCCATGACACTAAATCTAACCTATCTTTAATAATGATTTATAAACATTTGATGTAGTTAAATTAAATTCTACACATTTTAAATACATTTCAGCCCCATATCGTAATACGTTCTTCTCTAAAAAAGATAGTTATCTTATTATTAATACAATTAAATAAAATTGCACAATTAATGGGCAGTCGACCTGCCACTAATTCAACCTCTAACACTGACCAGTGTTAAGTCTTTAAATATGTTTATTAATTTAAACTAATCACATTTATTTTAGACCCCAATGTAAATCCTCTGCCTAACACTAAAAAATACTCAATATTAAATTGTGTTAGTGAAGTTACATTTCATTATTTCAAAGTAATTGAAATTACTTTAATTTGATAATTTTGTTTTCACAATAAAAGTACATTTTATCCTAAGCATACTGCTATTTTTCAGTATAACATAAAGCCACTGTTACTCTGAATCAACTGATGTTAATTATTCTTTTACAATTTAATCCATGTTTATTAAATTAGGTTTTGTTAAATCATTTGTTTTAATAAAGTACCAGCACCTAACTGCACAATATCTAATCTTCATAATACACATTTTATAATATCTGCAATAATAAAAGCGGTAATGGTGTGGTAGAGGTAATTGTCAAAGAGGAAATTGTGTAGCAGTATTGCTCAGAAGTTGCAATGGAAACGTAATGTTATGGGATATGGTTAATGCTAAAGAATGACATTTATAATGGAGAATATTAGCCTTGCTGGGGCAACAGCCAAAGCAACAAGCAAGATCTGTGACATCTGTTGAGAAAGCACGCCTTGAACATATTCTCCCTTAACCTCAGGACTGATGTTTGGTTTGAAAATAGCTTTGAATGAGGATGAATCTTAGATTACAGACTTAGGGACTGATTACAACCTGGGGGGATGGGATACTCCATCACAAATGTGATGGATATCCCGCCCGCCGTTTTACAAGTTCCATTGGATGTAATGGAACTTGTAATACAGCGGACGGGATATCCGTCACATGTGTGATGGAGTATAACATCCGCCAAGGTCGTAATCAGGCCCTTAATCCACAGCCACTAATGAGGATCCAAAGGGCTGTGAGCAGTAGTGCATTCACCAAAAAGATCTTCAACTTTACTGTAATTTAGATTTAACAAATAGTCTTTCACCAGTGGTACAGCAACCAGTGATTGAAAAATTGTGACATGCTTTTGTGATTAGTAATATTACATTGGCACCATAACATTAGTAATGCTGCTACTACTTTCCACAATGCTAGTACTAACACTGCTAATATGTATAATAATTGCAATGATAATACATGCCATCAGGACAAATGCCATATATTCAGACAATCTACAAGTGCAGTGTTTCAAACACACCTGATATGGCCAAGATCCAGATACAGTCCTCTATTACTCTTCTATGTCTCTAAAGCAATGTCTGCAAGTGCAGATGTTTCCACTGTTCCACTTGTGAGGAGCATTATCTAGCATGATGGATGGCCTTAATTGGGCACCACCTTCGGTTCTGAATCTTGATCATCGGATAGTGCATTCTGTATGTTATGTATGATAGAATACCTACTTCCATGCCCTTCACTGATAATCTCTGGACTTTGTTTCAAACTGTGAGTTGGGTCCCTGTCATTTCTAGCAGTTTCAAAGTTGATTAGAGAAATTGAATTTTACCTGGATGAACACTTAAACAATCTCTCCATAGCCCTAATCCATAACCTAGGATCCTTTGCCCACTGCTATCTGTGCAGATGAACTACCACATGTCCAGAGAATTGAGTAGATCATTCCTCTCCCTCTCCTTCTCAAATCTATAAAGTAAGTGGGTAATGCATGCAACACCCTCCTTTGGAAAGTTCAGTAATGTAGTGAATGCTGTGAGCAATCAGAATTTTGTGAGTTGATTTCTCTGTTTTTGGAGCAATACATCCAGGATTGGTTAAAAAGCAAGATGTCTCCAAAGATGCCAGTAGCAAAAGGGTGGCAGGACTGCCCCTAGAAAGGAGAGAAATGCTAGACTGTCCCAAGAAGCAGATGGCACTAGACTTCCTCTGGAGAGCAGAGGGGTGTCAGACGTCCTCTAGACAGGAGATAAGTATCACACAATGCTATATATCAAAGGGGTGCCAATCTGTCCATAGAGAGCAGAGTGAAGGCCCTTTGCAAAGGTTGACAGGTTGTCTTCCAGTTGCTTATTGCAGTATTTGGATGTTAATTTAATTCTGAAAAGATTAAGGGCCTGGTTATGACTTTGGCAGTCCATGACCCGCCATGCCAGCTGATGCGGTATGACCGCAGTAGATCTGGCTGTCAGACCGCTGTTTTACGAGTTTGGCGGTAGTACCAACAAAGGTGGAGCCTGTGTTTCTGACGGACTCATTACAAGGCTGCATACTGTCAGTGTGACTGTGGTGGTCCAAACACCACGTATCAGAAGGCAGAAACGGTCAGTATAAAGGGAGACACCCACCTACAGGCAGACTTACATGTCCGGTGCCACCATGGAGCCCATAACAAAATTTATGTGACTGCTCCTGCTCTTCGAAAGACAACAAAATCCACGCTGACATGGATTCCAACAATCATAAGTACACACACCTACCTGTATCATTAACCTTAAAGACAGTGTGTTGCGCCTGCTTACACAACCTGGAGGGCACCCCACAGGTAGCAGGTACATGTCTCAACCCACACACACCCACAAACATACATCAACACAGACAGGCACACAGTCACTATACGCCCCTTTTGGGCAGCACACTCACACTGCTCCTCAACACAATATACACAACCACACAGCTCAGGCACTGGGAAACTGAAGGGTATACAACAGGGACTGTCCACACATACAACACACATATATATCAAAGTGGCATGGAACACAAACAACACCACCATGAAACAATCCTGCAATGGACGCAAACAGCACACACATCACAGCACAATGGAAGCGCAATGTCCTGCACAAAGCACAGAGAGACAAATAGACAAAGAAAACATGACCACTATACCTGCACAAATGGCAGGGGAGCATCTGGGACATCCAGGGAAGGGGACTGCACTGGGACATACATCACCTCGAATAGGCCCCTCAAGCAACATGTGCGTAGGCAATGGCCCTATACAGGTTCCAGGGACAAACAATACTAAACTGAAATGTCATTCACATCTGCACAATGGGGACGGGCAAGTCATCAAAGCACATACAGCTCCTACTGCATGGGATATCCCCCCTACAGGAACTAGCTGCAAGAGACACACACCTAAATGGACACATGCACAGGCACATTCAAACACAGCAAGCACAACTGAACACATTCAATGTTTGCACAAACAAAAACTCAAGATGACACACATTAGAAACATACAGAAGCATTATCAGTCGAGCACCATACATGCCCACATTGCACAGCACAAAAAGAAATACTTACCATACCAAATACTACACAATGCCATGACACCAACATTGCATTTACACACAACATATCTATGCACACAACACACCATTCTCTCGGGGGACACCAGCACTGCCCACAAACTCACATACTGCAAACAACAGCACATGAGCACTTGGAGCAGCAAGCAGGCTCAAACACACACAACTGCAGGCACACAACACACATTCATCAGAAACAACATAATAATGGTGTTAAAGGAATTGCAGGACAAACAGGAACCCCAAAAATCCAACTGTTTGGGTTTATTAACTTTTAAAGTTATTGAAGTTAAAAGGCCACTGGCCAGTCCAAAATAGTCCACAAATAGCACAGAGTTGTGCCTAAACTTGACTCCCAACTGCCATGGATCCTCCACAGGAAGGGGCATCAAGGGGGCAGGCAGGCACCTCAGGGATCATCCGGGGGCTGGGGGATGGCATTTGGGAGGGGGGAACCGGGCTTGGGAGGGGTGGTAATCTTGGGAGAGGTGGGCTTCTTCTTGGTGGGGGGAGGGATATGGTTGCTTGCACTGGGAGCAGGTGAGGCCTTGAAGGTGGAAGGGACAGCCTTTAAACTGGGTGAGGTCCCTTTGTGCATGACTCTGGACACAATGACCCTTAGGGGGTCATTATGAACACGACGGTATACACTGCCGTGTACATGCTGGCGGTCTTTCTATAGACCGCCATCCCCCTTGAGACCCCACCAGCCGCATTACGAACATTCCACTGGGCCGGCGGGCAGAAACATTATTTCTGCCAACCGGCCCAGCAGAATGCAGGGCCGGGACTTTGCCGAGGGCTCCACATGGAGCCGGTAAATTGGGCAGTGACTTGCGCGACGGGCACTGCATGGGGGCCCCTGCACTGCCCATGCCAAGAGCAAGGACAGTGCAGGGGCCCCCAGAGGGGCCCCGGAGCACCCCTTCCCCCAGCCTTTCCCTGGCAGGGGAACTCGCCAGGGAAAGGCCGGGGAAACAGGGTCACTGCCCTGTCGGATAATGTAATCCGCCATCATCAGGCTGGCTGTCGGCGGTAGCCTGGTGGTGGCGGAGTGCAGCCACAGGCGGCCCTCCCTGTGTTTATTATATGGCGGTTCAGACCGCCATGACGGTGGTGGTCTTTTCCGCCGCCGCCGGCATGTCGGTCTGAACCGCCGGGTTCATAATGAGCCACTAAGTCCACGTAGCATGACCCCCATATCATGTAAATGAAGGCGCGCCGATCTGTTGTTGAGCTTAATGACACAGGTAGGTGTGTGTTCTTACCATCGGTTGCGTCCATGGCGGTGTGGACATTGAGCTCCATCGATGAGCAGCAGTAGCAGCAGCAGCACATGTGTGATGGGCTCCATGGCAGCACAAGATGTGTGACGCTGTCTGCAGGTGAGCTCCTTCCTTTACACTCACTCTTTCCACCTATTGGAACATGGTGGTTGGACTGCCATGGTCACGTTGGTGGTAGGCAACCTCATAATGTGTCTGGTGGAATTTACTAGCTCTGTCGGCCTGATTGGCTGGTCTTGTCACTGCAGCAGTCTGCTCTGCCTTGCAGTGCCAGCGGGACCACAGTGTTCTTTCCTCTATGGAACCACCTGCATTGTAATACGGTGGTCCCACAGCAAAGCCGATGGGGGTCGGACCGCTGCCACCGCCATGGCAGGCCATGGACAGCCAAACTCATAATCAGGCCCTAAGTCATTATTTAAATGTTTAAAAAATGTGATGGTTTGATACTTGGGCACCTATTTATACTTTTTTTGCACCACATTTGCGTCACTTTTTGACACAAAATACGATTATATTTTGTACGTTTGCACCAAAAAATTACACAAACGCGGTGTGAAAAAAGTATAAATATTGGCCTTGATTTTAATGTTGGTTATATGCTGATTGATTCATTAGGACAATATAAAGGTGGTGGGTCAAAAGACTGAATTAATTTCAGCCACTTGTACGTTCTCAGGCTTGCATTTCAGTCCAAGCTTTATTGCCTTTAAGCCACTCTAGACAGAGACTAGCCATAGGAAAATAAGCCTTTATCGCTCCTCACTAGAAACAGTCCAGCATGAACAGCTAGGCCTGGTCCCCTCCAGTAGGGAACACAAGCAACCCCATTTCAGTTTTGGCCTTATCAGTGAGGTATACCTTGACTCCAAGGACACAGTGAGCACAGGACTAAGGTTTGGGTATACTCATCACACATAGGGTGTCAAACTGAAGAAAACAAAATGGTCATGGGTGGAATGCTGGAATTATTCTCAGCCACGGGTATTCACTTGGGTCACATTTCAGTAAATTTTTTGCATAAACTGCCACTATGGACAGAGACTGACCACAGACAAATCAGGCATGGCCTGTTTCAATAGGAACTGTCCAGCCTGAACTGCCAGACCAGCTCACCTCTAGGTGGGAACAGAAGCAACCCAAGACATCTTCTAGCCTATTTGAGCCTTATCAGTGTGGTATATAATTGTTCTTAAAGCACAGTGGTACCTAAAGTACAGACGTAAGTATTTAACAGACATTTTGTGGTGACAAACCTACTACTTTTCTCAGGTTTTCTAACTGAATCTATATTTTGGCCAACAAGATCCTAAATTACTAATATGGCAGAACCCTTCCCTCAAATGCGCAATCAGGTTTTTCAAGTTCATATTCCGCATGGTTTTCCTAGAACATGACAATCATTGCAATTTTGGAGAACATGTTTGTTCAATATGAACATTGTATAGGAATAGACAATGCACAGATATGTTCTTCTTTTTTTATTCTGACATCAGTTTATATTAGAGCGTAGGCCTGAGTCAAATTTCATCTATGAGACTTGAGGCATAATCAGAAAAAAAGAGGTGTTGCATTAATGAGGGGCATAATGCCTCTCACAGATGTACAGCCACATCATGATGACCTCAGAAGATGAAGGGAGGAAAAGATCTTGGGCACAGTTTTTCACATTTTTCAACTTGCTGTCCATGCATATCAGAACAAAGGCTGAGCCAAGAACTCCTGTGCTCATTCTTTATCTGAGTAGTGGGGTACTGGGGCCACATGAGAATTTTCTTACCCCAGTCAGCATGCACATTCCTCTCTTGCAGCCTGGCACCAAGTCAGTATTATTGTAGGATGTGTGGCCAGGGCAGAGTTTACAGTATCCCTCTGTTACTACATCTGCAAACAAAGGATGTCCAATTAATCAAAAAAGTGGAAAATCTCCACCCATAAAAGTATTTTTGATAATGGGTGCAGATTTATTAAATTTTGGAAATCACAAAATGTCCTGTTATATGTTTGGAAATTCGTGTCCTCACCATACACTGCTTATGACCTCACATATTGATTCACTCATGACATGTTCTATGATGTCATTGATGACATCACAAATCACAGTTTAAAAAAATGTAAAATGCTATGTTTAAACTGACATTTTCATCTAACTATTACGTGACTTTAACCTTTGTTTTTTACAGTGCATATCTAACTATAGGGCAATGTGTAAAGTATTTATGCATTACCAAATCAGTAATAAAATCAAAACACAAAACAACAAAAATCACAAACCAAGGTATAAAAGTAGAGTACATTTTAATAAATGCAATGACACAGAAACAACAGAAATTCAATAATGGGTTCAGGGGATATTCATTTTTAATATTTGAAAAACAAATTGTTCCAAAACGCATTAGGGGGTAATTTTGACACCGGCGGTAAAAACCACCTACCGCCGTGGCGACCGCCACCAAAAGACTGTCGCCGCGGCTACCAGCCGTCCGCCAAATTATGACCACAGACAGATTTCCACCAGAAGGATGGCGGAAATCCAGCTCTGGCCATGCCGGCAGATGGTGGTAAGGTAGCGCTGCTGCCAGCAGCAGCGCCACGCCAGTAGACCGCCGCCAGCCGTATTATGAGAATAATACAGCCTGGTGGTGTTCTGCTGGCAGCAGCGCCCCATCCTGTCTCCTTCCGGAGGACCCCCTGGATCAAGGTCAGTGGGTGCTTCGACGGGGGAGGGGAGGTGTTGTGTGTGTGTTGGGGGGGTGTGTGTATGTGCGTGCGTGTATGCAGGTGTGTGTTGCATGTTGTATGTGTGTGCATGTTTGGGGGTGTGAGTGCGTGTATGTTGAGTATTGTGAATGCGTGTCTGTGTGTATGTATGTAAGTGTGTGTGGATGTGTGTGTAAATGGATGCATGCATGCGTGGATGAATGTGAGAATGGTGTGTGTATGCGTGTGTGCGTGTGTGAAGGGAGGGGCATGTATGAAGGAGGGGTCTGGAGAGGTGGGGGGAACCTGTGGAAGGGATTCCCTGTCACTGATAGTGCCTACCGCCATGATTTTCGTGGCGGTAAGAAAGCCACGAAAACCATAGCGGTACGCGGGGTCATAATCCCGCAGGCGGGCAAATGAAGGCTGCCGGGCTGGAGATTCTTGTCCCCAGCCCGACGACCGTTACCGCTGTGGCGGTCGGTGTGGTACATTGTCGATTTAGCTTCAGCCAAACCGCCAATGTCATAATATGGAGGAAAGTACCACCAGCCTGTTGGCAGTACTTTCCTCCATATTACTGCCGGCTGCCAAGGTCATAATGACCCCCTAAGTGCCACCCACAACCAACTGGTCGTGATATATCAAGATGCCAAGTGCAATGCAGCGTCTGTCGGAAACAGAAAACAGGCTCGACCTGGTCAGAAGTTTTACATTGGGACTTAGGGTCTGATTTAGAACTCGGTTGATGGGTTACTCTCTCACAATGGTGATGGATTTCCCATCTGCTGAAAAATAAATCCCATAGAATAGAATGGGAGTTAGATTTTGGTGGACAGAAAATCTGTCACTGTTGTGACGGAATAACCAGTCTGCAGAGTTCTAAATCAGGCCCTTAGTCTCAAAAATGAAAGTCCAAACACTTTAGTGACAAGGTAGCAGGCTGTAGCAGGGGAGGGTTCCACGAAGCTGGATAGTCATTGGATGCAGCCCAGGTGAAGCCGTTGAAGCCATTGCTTTTTGTGAGGAAAGCTCCAGCTGGAAAAATTCAGACTGTATGCCCAGGGAAATTTTCTCATCAGTAGGATATTTTGGCACCTTAGCCTGGTCAAAGTTTTTCAGTCAAAAGTATTTTATTTCGGTTTTATACTATAAAAGCAGTAGGTACAATCTATAAAACTCCATAAAACATTTCATCTAGGTAACATACATTAAGAGATAATCAATCTAAGTACACACTGAAGTTTAGGTGCATGATAAAACTATGAAACAGCGCATAAAAAGTGTTGATGATCATAAGTAAATACATTTCCATATACAGAGGTGATCAATCTAGAAACAAGCCAGCAATAGCTCACAGAGAACTATGTAGTTAATCAAACTTAAATAAGAAACATTCTTGTACTCACAAATAGACCATTGCAAAGAGTCTCTGCTGGCAAGTTTGAGGTTACTGCACATAAAATTACCCAGTCAAAAGCAGGCCATAGCAATGAACATATACTGTTAAAATGAGATACACCATAAAACACCAAAGCAGACACAAAAACATAGAAGTGGAGTGGGACTTGGGCACGAGTACTCCACAGGGGCTGACACATGTAATTATTGATACAGCTAACAAGAGGGTGTCCGTCCAGGAGAAAAGCGTAGTAACATGTACAAATGATACATACTGAAGTACCGTTACGAGGTATGCAGGCCAGTAAAAGGCACATGTGAGACATAACTTCACGATGTATAGCCCTGCATGTGATAACGTGTCCAGCCCTTCTAAATTACCTGTACCTGGACACGTTGGAGGTCGGTGAACCTTTTAACCAAGTCGGGCTCTCCTCATCCTAGAATAGTCGGGTCACTTAGGTCAATAATCAATAACTATTGTAATCGGTACTCAATACTCAATTAATAAATCAGAATAACACATCAGAAATCAATAACAGTTGGTATTTCGGCGAACCATGACCTTTTAGTCATGATAACCACACCAGTTTATTAAAAGTTAATGAATTTATTTCTCTATATTAACAAAGCTAGCACAATGTATATAAGTCTCAAAACCAAATGATATATGTATACGAACATTACTAGCTGTCCATAACGGTGGAAGAAACGCAATCTACGCAAAATCTGAATTATGATACATTCAGTTATGGCAATGCAAATCACTAATATGAGTAACTGTATTTGACTAATTTCATACATTGGTCAGCATGACAAGATTTCAAATTAGCATGGTGCATCGAATGAATACCTCGACTAACCTCTAATTAGCATTGGCATGTGGGGCTTCATGCAAAACGAATGTAGTCAACACAAATTTGGAAAACTTCTAGCTTGGGCCCTATAAAAATAGCAGTTGGTACCTAAAAGGAAAAACACAATGCATAATACAATTATCCTTTCATATTTACCAAATACAATCAGCATCCAAGAAAAGTCTTCGTCCCTCAGGTACCGGTTCAATCAGCATGGGGCAGTTCTCTGTTAATTTGCACCATTGTTTTAGCCAAAGACATGGTGCTACACTCTTTTCTTCAATAACGATGTAAGCTGGTGTACCCTCAGGCGGTGTCTCTTTTCCTACATTTGCTTTAGTATAAACATCTCCCCTCATGGCACTCTTAAATGCTTTGAAAAATTTCATCTTTCCGTCTTTTATTTTTCAAAAATGTAATCAATAAGTGACTTTCATTCCCGGAATACTCTTCGCTTGCCTTTCCCCTACCAATTGCGCTTCACGGACTGTGTCCAATCCGTGCGCGACCCTTCTCACCAACCAACCTATCCCAGCGCGGCTCCTAGTGACGTCACACTCACACACTGCAGCTGACAAAGTCCCGCGGCTTGTCCTCTTTCATCCGGCTTCACTCAAAAACTAATTTCTGCAATATATATCGCGAGCACTAACCAAAGGAAGAAAACAAATCTGTCGGTTTACTACAGGAAGGGTAATACAGTCGCTTCAGAAACCTTAGGGATTTTTCGCTAGCCTCTGCAGTTATTCCATCTTTCTCGGTTTCCCGCTCTCGCAAGCAAAATTTGACCCGCAAACTTTACCCTCAACTGATCAATTAACTATTCTAGTGCACTTTAGAATTCGTAAAATCTCAAAGTCGAAAATTTTCTTTCATTCCTCAACATTCATACCGACTTGTTGACCACGCCCGATCAACCTATTAAACCGACCAGATCACAACATCAAACAAGTGTCTCATACACTTTTCAACATACTCCGGAGTCTCTTGACCTCGCAGGGCCCGTCTTAACATCAACAACCACGTGGACAATTTTTCTGCACAAAGCGCTACACACATGTGAAGTTCAACGACTTCCCTACTCTCGTACTTTGGAGTAACACTCCTCTATATCCTAAAATCCTCACAAAGTTCTCAATTAATCTGCGGCAATAAGCTGTGCAAGCGCAAAAACCCTAACTTCTCTCATACCGTCACTAGAAACGCCGAAAACATTCTCACACCTCTCTGTCCTCCATTCGCAAGCTCCGAGATTCTGGGAAAGTCATTGGGGACTTAGGGCATCATCATCTCTCCAACTTGTTTTATCAAAGAAAATTCTAGCTTGACTCCGTCTATTGTTCGGATGGGGTCCCAAAGGGCGAAACCATCGATCTCTGCTACCATCTACTGATAACGCGTCCAGCCCTTATAAATTACCTGTACCTGGACACGTTGGAGGTCGGTGAACCTTTTAGCCGAGTCGGGCTCCCCTCTTCCTAGAATAGTCGGGTCACTTAGATCAGTAATCAATAACTATTGTAATCGGTACTCAATACTCAATTAATAAATCAGAATAACACATCAGAAATCAATAACAGTTGGTATTTTGGCGAACCATGACCTTTTAGTCATGAATAACCACACCAGTTTATTAAAAGTTAATGAATTTATTTTTCTATATTAACAAAGCTAGCACAATGTATATAAGTCTCAAAACCAAATGATATATGTATACGAACATTACTAGCTGTCCATAACGGTGGAAGAAACGCAATCTACGCAAAATCTGAATTATGATACATTCAGTTATGGCAATGCAAATCACGAATATGAGTAACTGTATTTGACTAATTTCATACATTGGTCAGCATGACAAGATTTCAAATTAGCATGGTGCATCGAATGAATACCTCGACTAACCTCTAATTAGCATTGGCATGTGGAGTTTCATGCAAAACAAATTTAGTCAACACAAACTTGGAAAACTTCTAGCTTGGGCCCTATAAAAATAGCAGTTGGTACCTAAAAGGAAAAACACAATGCATAATACAATTATCCTTTCATATTTACCAAATACAATCAGCATCCAAGAAAAGTCTTCGTCCCTCAGGTACCGGTTCAATCAGCATGGGGCAGATTTCAAAGAGGGGGGGCAAAGTTAAGGGCAAGCTTCCTTGCAACGGCAAGGAGAATGGGGCAAAGTTACTGCATGGGCAAGACGGGGCAAATCAAAGTTAAAAGTCTCTAGGGTGAGAATTCTTAAAGTCTCTTTCTCTGGAATAGAGAAAGGGGCATCAGGGTGTCGTCCAAAATGGAGTCTGGCATCTGGCTTCAAATTGGCATCAAGGAAAAATGGCTGACTTCTCTTTGTCCAGTGCGTTTAAGTAAGAAACATTCCAAATTCTTCAGGGTCTTCCATTGGAGGGTTCATAGGTTGGCTTCAAATTGTCCAATGAAAATTGTCTTTCTACTAGTGCTCATTTATGCATACATTGTCCTTGGAGCCTTGGAACACAAGTTGCAACATGGGTTGCCAATTATTTTTGGTATCTGTACCCCCATTGTCCGCACCTGCAAAGACTGATCTTGCTTCAAAGGGGATGAAACCGGCCTAGCACGAAACCTTGGAGATAAGTGTATTAGTCATCTCTACTGGAAAAATACAACTTCAAGCATGAATATATGTTTCATTAGTTCAAGGAAAAGCCACGCAGTTAGAAATTGAGACCAGGCAACTAGGCCAAAGCCTCTACTAAATTTAAGCTAAGCATAAAACAGTTACAACAAGAAATCATGGCACGCATTTGCAATTATGACGGATTACTACGTTTTTCAATTCTTCATGATTAATAAAGCTCGTTTATAATTATGGCGAACTACCCCGAGGGCACATTTTCCCTCGTACATTATTTTCTTTACTAAAATCACACTACATTATACGATTTTGGTTACGCGATATATGAATATATGTTGGACCTTCTTTTTCTGCGTCATCACATGTCAAGTTGGAGCGCTAAGTGCAGCACACAGCTGTAGGCTATGGTGTTCGAGCGAATGGCCCAGCTCCAGGGAAGGAATTTGGTAACTGCGCACACTGTTACCTCGTTTGTTTCAGTACGCAGCAACGTGAGAGCAGTGTGGCATTGTCTCACGGCGTGCAGTCTACCTGTGGGTACAATCAACCTCTTCCTACGTCGAGTATAAGCTGGACAAAAGAAAAAGTAGTGGAGGAGTGTCTCATCTGTCCTTAGGCAAGCCGAGTACAAAGTGCCATGGCTAAGCTGACCCACCCATGTTTGGCATAATTACTTCACAGGTAAGATACCAATTCGAAACTGTAAATACAGTTTCCTCGTTGTCTGTACAGATATATAATTCAGAAAGGATTTGAACCTGCAATTATGCTTACGATCCATAAAAGAACAGTGAGTGAGCCTAATCTCTTATTATGTACCTTTTTGCCCCATATATGCACTCGATAAAGGTTTTTAAGATGGGCCTTTGGCAGTTTGTTCATTAAAAGCTCCGTATCCCAAGTGTCACCAAAGCCAATTTCATTTCAGAGTGACCTGAGGTAGGTCAGCCATTTAATCTTTTTTCCCTTATCCGAGGCCAGTATCTCTTTGAAGGCACAGTAGTAACTATCAAGAGCTGGGGTGCTTTTCAGTCTACGCCAATATTCAATTGTCCTAAGTTTGGCCTTGTTTACGATTGCTTTTACAACCATATCCCACTACAAGGGGAAAATAAGAGTGCCCTTTGGTAAGTTTAGGATAGATCTTAAGATATTATTTTCCCTCATAGACAAGGATGCTAGCCCCATCTGTCCCCATAATTCAGCCCCAAACAGGCACTACCCACTGCTATAGACTGATAAATACTGAATGCTGGGGAGATCTGCCTAGTTTTAGAGGCATAATAAAGCCTTAGGGCACCTAAAACATAACGGGACAGGCTGAGGGCACTCTTTTTAATTTGGGGGAGCCAGGTCATTTTGCAAGACAACCTAATGCCCTGGTAATCGAATTCTGTCACCTACTCCAAACTGATACCTTTCAGAGTAATGGACCCCCTAAAAGACCGGTTTGGACTAATAGTCATGAACTTTGTTTTGCCCTAGTTGATTACCATGCCCCTTTCCCTACAGAACTCAGAGAACCGAACTTTCAGAGTCTGTATACCCATTGGAGACCTGGAGATCAACAGAGTATCATATGCAAAAAGTAATATCAGGGTTTTATGAACAGCTATCCTTGGTGCATCCTCCTGGAATTGCTCCATGGTAGCCACTACATCATTCGGGTACAGCGAGAAAAGGGTGGGGGCTAACACACTACCATGCCATACTCCACATGTAACCTTGATCCGATCAGCAACTTCCCCTTGCTAACTCCATCGGACCTGTAAAACGATGTGCATATGTAAGCATATTAAGATATATAGGCCCTCATTGCAACCCTGGCGGTCAAAGACCACCAGGGCTGTTTTGGAGGTTGTACCGCCAACAGGCTGGCGGTACAAACTTGCGGATTACGACCGCGGCGGAAGCGCCACGGTCGCACCATGGGACCAGCGGTTTACCGCCATGGTTGTCCCAGCGGTTTTAATCCTCCAAGGCAGCACTGCTTGTAGTGCTGCCCAGGGGATTACAAGTCCCCTTCCCACCAGCCTTTCCATGGCGGTAGGAACCGCCATGGAAAGGCTGGTGGGAAGGGGAGTCGCGGGGCCCCTGGTGGCCCTGCACTGCCCATGCACTTGGCATGGGCAGTGCAGGGGCCCCCAGGCACAGCCCCACACTGCTTTTCACTGTCTGCAACACCGCCAGCTCCATTTGGAGCCGGCTCCCATGTTGCGGCCCACATCCCAGCTGGGCTGGCGGGCGGAAACTGTGTTTACGCCCGTCGGCCCAGCAGGGATGTCAGAATGGGCACGGCGGGAGTGCTGCCGCATTGGCGGCCGCACAGCGGTTACAACTTGCCGCCTGCCAATGTTGCAATGAGGCCCATAGTAGGGATAGAGGAATGCCCATATCTCTAAGCGTTGCCCACAATTTAGCTCTTGGGACTAGATCAAATGCCATTTTTAGAACTACGAGAATGGCATAAGGATGTAGTCTCTGGATGACAACCGTCTTCCAGTAAATAGTCATAAATCTAAAAACTTGATCTATAGTGATGACCTGTTTTCTAAATATTGCTTGGAGGTGGGACAGTACACCAGCTTCTTCTATCCATGCCTCCAGGGAAAACAGAATCTGTCTAGAAAATATTGTTGGGAGGCATCTATCAGGCTAATTAGCCTATAATTTAGGGGGTGCCCTTTGGACCTTTCTTGTGGATTAGAACTATTCCAGCTGCTTTCTATAAAGTTGGGATCTCGGCTCCCTTCAGGATCTCCTTGGTAAGCTTGTTCAAGCATTTCGCCCAGTTGTCAATATATGCAATGAAGTGATCCCCAGAGATTCCATCTGGCCCTGTAGCTTTTCCTGGGATAAGATTCTTGATTGCTTTCCTAGTTGTTTCTGGATCTATAATGAGAGCTGGGACTAAGCCAGAACTCCTTGGTCTGTCTAATTCTGGAAAAATTTGATCTGCTTCACCTGCCATATTACAGAGTGCTGAAAAGTGCTCTCACCGTGCCTGGGGTTAAGTATAATTATTCATAAAACCGTGTTTGGGCTTTCTCCCATTGGGCACTAGCTTCCAGAATGTTTGGAGGTCATTGGACTTAACTGCCTCAGACATGAGATCCCAAAGTTGGGAATCCCAAGACCTTCTGCTGTACTTCTCTGTACTGAAACCTCCTGGCTTTTATCAGAACTGCAATCACCACTTATTAGGGCCAAAAGCAAATCCTTATCGGCTACTCTGCAGGCCTTATTAAACCACACGTTGCTGGCTTTGATGGGGGAGTAGGTCCTAATGTAGTTGGACTGGAAAAGGTCCCTAACAGTGGTAAATAAGGACTTGTTAATATCCACAATGTCCCGATTTCTCTAGTCTGGATTACTCAAATTGTTGATGTGGCCTAGGGCAATCAGTTATTCTATTTAAAATCTAAGAGCGCGTTGGTAGTGTGGAGTCTCACCCCCTCAATGGAGTGATGCAGGCACAACCTGAAGCTAGGGATTCTGGCTCTTGTGGTGCCTTTCCAGGGGGACCTAGGGCAGTTAACAGGGGGTCTGGTCCCCCTCAGCAATACCATCTGTGTCCCGCACAGTGGGAAGGCTGGGGAGTGCTAAGAGCGCATTGATGACGTAGCCCTGCCCCCTCAATGGAACGATGCAGGCACCTCCTGGCTTTAGGGATTCTGGCAGTCCCTTTACAGGGGACCTAGGACAGTTACAGGAGTCTGGTACCCCTCAGCAATACCATCAGCATCAAGATTTTTATGTTTGCACTTTTTCAGAGCACGGAATTGTTCAGCGGGGCACGGCTGCAGGTTGTAGCCTCAGAATGCTCCATGAGGCTAGATACCTTCATTATGAGGTCTGGCTCAGCTCCATGAGGCTTGATACCTTCTCCGTGAGGTCCCACTGAATTGTATTTGATGCTGCGGAGAAGCTGTGAGCGGGAGAATCCTGAATCTTCAGCCCAGCTGTAACACACATCTGGCAAATTGGCTTGTCAGGCTTGTCATAGTACTCTGGAGGTCCTGAAGTCCCAGCTTCGCCAGAGGGAATTAATTAATTAATCTTTATTGTACAGTTAATAAAAACCATTACAAAATATATACTATATTTTACCGTTATAAAATCACAATACCACAATATAAAATACATAAATATTACAACATCTTAAATAAAATGCGATTTAAAATGGCAAATTTTAAAAAGAAGGGCTCAATTTTTAACAAGACTCATACGGAGATTAATTGAAATTCACAATATCTTATTATCCATCATCCTGCTACAGCAGAGATTATATCCTCTCATTTACTAAAATGTTCTTCTCTGCCTCCTTCAGAAATTTCACCATATGGGAATTCAAAATTGGGTCATCTGATTTTAGACATGCTCTCACTGCTTGTTTCATTGTTCGTATACCACGTTGATTAAAAAGAGATTTTAACAAGCATTTTCTTTCTTGCACTAAGTCTGGGCAAAGACATAAAAAATTTATCAAATTCCTCTTCCCATTTTTGCATAACCTGCAACTCTCATTCGAACTCACCCTTTCTCATAAGTAGTCGTTGTTATCACCTGGCAGCTTCCCTAATCGACAATGCAAGAATTCCATTTTTAAAGCAAGGGACCAGCATACTTCAAAATACAACTGATGTCGAAGGAGCTTATAATCTTTTTACACCCCCAATGCATGTGATCTTTTTGATAATGCTTCTTTATCTTTTAATAAGGATAGCCTCTTTATATTACTATTTACTACTCTCTTAAAACATGCTACTGATAAATCACTTTCCCAGATTTCATACAACTCTAAATCATTTATTGTCAGATCCAAGTAAAGAGAAGCAGGAGTCCCACTATTTCTTTAAATGTTCTTGCCACAACACCTGGCACAGATCATTCCTCTTATTTGTTTTCATTGTGCGCCAGATTTTCGTGTTGGTCCCTTTTCTGGCTATTATCTGGTTTACTAACCCAAACTCCAAACATATTTGTCCCGGAGATGCGTTTGGCGGTAGGAGAAAAGTCTGCCTATATTATTTTATTATAATTATATTTAAACATACTGCATCACGGCCATGCACTGATACACTACCATAAGTTAAGCTAGGTGCCAATTTGGCGGATATCAGTTTTAATAATGGTAAAATGCTAGGGCCATTCAAGGACCTTTTTAAAGGTGAAAGTGGCATACCTTTTCTTCTTGGTTCTTTCTTATGTTGGGTAAAACATCCACGTTCATCAAACAATACTCCCACATAATAATAGGATTGTACTTGCTCCACCTGTTCTCCATTCAGAAACCATCTATGCTTTTTATTTGTCCTCCAGCTACATTCCAATACCCTAGTCTTTTTTAAATTTACTGTAAACCCATTTTTTTAAAATAATATGTCAACCTTCCCAGTAATCTCTGTAGCCCAATCCATGTTTGGTTTATCAGAATAACATCATCCACATAAAGCAGATTAGAGATGGATATCGGGCCTAGCCTAGGTGCATGTGAGTTTACTACTTTGAGTTCATGTGTCAAACCTGAGAAAAACCAGTTAAGTAGATATGGTGCCATGACACAGTCTTGTTTAAGTCCCTGAAAGGTATATATTTTCCTTGACAAGACAGTTCTGTCCCCCAATTCGTATCCTTACCCAAGTATCAGTGTGAAGGAGCTGAATAGCTTTAAGAAGACCAGACAGAATAGCCAATGCTGTAAGATTTTTCCATAGTAAATTCCGACACAGAATCGAAAGCTGATTTAAAATCACCAAAACAAAGATGCATTTGTTGCTTCTTTATAACTTGCTTATCCATTAGCAGGGACAAGGTTAAAATATTAATCTATGTTCCCACTCCTTGTGTAAACCCTGTTTGATTTAGTGGAACAATCTTTCTATCTATTGCCTAATCACACAGTTCACCCAGTAGTAAGCAAGCAAAATACTTTGCTTCTATATCTTGGAGTGTAATCAGTCAGTAATTTTCCAGTAAATCCCTATTGCCTTTCTTGTAAATAAGGTTTATTATTGACCCCCGCCATGAATCTGGAAATATCTGCTGCTGTAACGCACAGTTGTAGACTGTAGGTAGTACTGGTACCTATAGTTCTACATTAGATGAATTCAGGGCTTGGGGTAACCCATTTGATCCTGGAGCGCCATCTTGCCTGGAACTTAACAATATTTTTTTAATCTGATTCTCAGTAAAGCTATCTATAACCAAAACATCGGATCCTAAGACCCCCTTGCTCGTATTCTCATGTCTAAATTCTTCTTCTCGCATCCCAATTAATTATACTTTAAAAAGTTCTTTTGTAAAATTTACCCATGTCTGTTCTGCTATATTGGAGTTAACTATTGGGTATTGTGGGCAGTGTATTTCATTTACAACTTTCCAAAACTGCCTTAAGTTCTTTTGTTTTGATAAATGTAGAATCTTGGACCAAAAATTATCATTTACTTTCCTTTTCTCTTACCAAACCAATCTGTGCAAACTCTTACTTAGTTATTGAAGGAGCAATGTAGATCTCTATTTTGTGGATCTTTCCTAATATTCTTTTGCAATAATTTCCACTTTTTCCTTAGTCTATGAGCAAAAATGGCTAATTTTATTCTGCCCCTATTTTCCTGCACTAATCTTCCTTGAGAGAGCTTTTGGAACCTATTTACTGCTTCTTTTTCCATTTTTCTTTTCAGAAAATTTGCTCACTGCTTAACTTAATTACCATATCTGCCAACTAAACTTTTATTTACTAAACTTGGAGCTAACTCCTTGATTTGGACGTCCAAATTACTAGACCATATCAGTCTTCGATTATTTATCGTAGTATCTTCCCCAAACAACAAGGGTGCCTGTTGATAATGCTGTACTTGCACTTAAAGCACAATTGTTTGCTGCCCGTGGTCACTAGTCAGTGTTTTTTAATACAAAAATATTTTACCCTACCTCAGAGAGTTAGCGTAACCTCTGTGTAATCTATGATAGAGCATGGCGTAGCCGAGTAATAAGTTCACTACGTTGGGCTATCTGATTGAAACCTCCCGTTTAACACTTGCATACCTAACAACTCCAAGTCCCTTATTAAGCTGTTTGCCCTTTTATTGTGTTTTCTTCTGTTCGGGTCCCTGTTCATTTGGGGGGGAACTGACCATATGTGATCTTGCTGGATTACCTGATCTTTGCACTCAAAAAAGTGCATCAAATCCATGTTAAAGTCCCCCGTTATTATTATATCTGGTATGTATGGCTCCTGTAACAAGGCCATTACCGCATAACACAGTTCAGATTATATGAGACACTTTGGTCCTCATTACAACTCTGGTGGCAAGTGCTGCCTACCGCCATGCTGACTGCCGCCAACATACCGTGACTGCGGCGGTATACCGCTACGGGTATTATGACCCACACAGAGAAATCCGCCACTATACAGACACCCACACAAGTCCACCAGACCAAAGGTCAGTGATGAACTGGTGGTACCAAAACCCACACCGTTACGCCAACAGAAATACGTCCACAGCATCATGACCCACGAATCACAGCGGCGGTCATTCAACCGCAGTAGACCATTGGCAGTACACACCGCTGCGCTCAAAATACACACACACATACAAAACAGCACCACATTGGACAATTCAAAATACACACATCTGACACACATACACACATCACACCCACACACCCATACCAATATAAAACACACAACCACATAACCCAGAACCCTTTACGACCCAAACATTTTGGCAAGTGAGAGAGAGACAAGCCAGGAGCACACACTGAATCAGAGCCACAAAACACCATCACCCATACACCATCCACGCACCTCACAACACACATCCCAACACATCACTCCACACACCCTCACACATACCACTCACACTACACCCATGGCACCACAAAGACATCCCAGGTTCTCAGAGGAGAAGCCAAGGGTGATGGTGGAGGAAATCATCCGGGTAGAGCCACAGCTATTTGGATCACAGATGCAGCAGATGTCCATTGCTAGGAAGATGAAGCTATGGCGGAGAGTCGTGGACAGGGTCAACACTGTGGGACAGAACCCCAGAACAAGGGATGACATCAGGAAGAGGTGGAATGACCTACGGGGGAAGGTGCGTTCCGTGGGAGCAAGACACCAGGTAGCTGTACAGAGGACTGGCGGTGGACCCCCACCTCCTCCCCCACAACTAACAACATGGGAGGAGCAAGTCTTGGCGATCATGCATCCTGAGGGCCTGTCAGGAGCAGCAGGAGGACTGGACTCTGGTAAGTCAAATCCTTACTACTTTATCCCCCACTCTACCTGCATGCCATCACATACCCCCACCCTTACCCTCACTCCCATCACTCCATCACCTCACATATACCCCACCATCACAACCCACCCATCCCAATACCAAGCCCTGCCTGCGACACCAATGCATGGACCCCCATCACAGACCTGCATGGACACCCATCACCAAAACATGCACACTAGTGACAATCACTTAGCCAAACCAAGCACAACTCACACAAGCCAAAGCTGCCTTGCTAATAACAACCATAGAGGGAAACATATCCATGCACAAGACAACACACGCCGATACAATAACACTGCATTTACATCCCCACAGGACCCCCACTCAACGTCACCGGAGAGGAGGTGCCAGCCACATCTACCCCCCCCAGTGATGACAGCAGCTCTGCACGCCTGGATCACGATGACCAACCTGGCCCATCAGGGACCTCTGGACAGTCGGTTACCCAGCCACAGTCCCAACCCACCACAGATCCTCCCCCCTCAGGAAACACCACCACAGCACCCACCCAGTGGGCCTATCCCTCTGTCCCCAGGACACATCAATCAGCAGTGTGTCCACAACTACAGGGACCACACGCAACCCCACGAACACCGAACGATCAGGGACCTGGGGTCAGTGGTGGTGGGCACACGGTTCAGGAGACAGAGGCACAGGACAACAGGGAAGCTGGGAGGACTGCTGTGCGACAGGGGGAGGACAGGCTCAGGGAACCGACTCTCCAAGAGGCACTCACCAACATCCTGGGAGCATACCACCATTCTGAGGAGACCATGGGCCAGATATTGGCCAAGCTGCAGGAGACCCAGCAGCTGCAGGAGGGGCAGTACCTGGGGATCAGGGAGGACCTGAGGGACATCCACACCACCCTGATCACCATTGCAGGGGTGCTGGCAGACATGGCCAACACCATGAGGGAGGCAGTGGCACACCAACGGGCCCCTGACACTAGCCAAACCGAAGAACAGCCCTTCACCTCCGCCGGTGCTAGTGGACAGGAGGCCCTGCCACAGGACCAGCAGGCCACCAGCACCCCACCCCCTGCAGAAGGAGAATCACCCCTCAAACGGTCCTTGCGATCCAGGCAGAAGCCAGAGAACATTGCCAAGACCCCCACTAGGAAATAAGACTCTCCTGATTGTCACCCTCTGTCCCACTCTGTCACCCTGTCCACCTTGAACTGCCATTGCTCTACTTCATTTGCCCCCTTGGACAATGCACCCGGGATATAAATCGAATGGACTCTACCCTGGACTTTCCTTCATCAGCAACCCAGCCCATTTCAATACCCCTACACTTATTAGCACATAAATAAACACCCTTGGAACAAATTCAAGAATTGAGTCTGTGAATTCTCTGACAAATGTATTACCTTCACAAACTGTAAACATTGCAAATCAAAGGTACTGTCATATTTACATAGGTATGACCTGCAGTGGGCAGCAGTAAACACACCAGGAGCCGGAGTGGGGCACAGAGATCTGAAAATTGAGATGCCAAAGGGTACAGTAAGTGGCCATAGAAATAGGGAAATCAGGCTGCCATGTTCAATGTCAAACACAAAACTGCAATGGAAGGTGAAGTTACAGTGTCTTATCTGTGTGGCACTGGAAGTACTGTTGAATGAGTGTACTTCTGTTGTCTACATCTTCTTCCTCTGCCTCCTCTTCGTCACTATCCACAGGGTCCTCCGCTGCCACACGACCATCCCCAGGCTCATCCTCCTGCAGAATAGGCACCTGGCGTCTCAAGGCCAGGTTGTGCAACATGCAACAATGATCTGGCACACCTTCTTGGGTGAGTAGTACAGGGATCCACCTGTCATATGGAGGCACCGGAATCTGGCCTTCAGGAGGCCAAAGGTTCTCTCAATGATCCTCCTTGTTCATCCTGTGCATCATTGTAAAGTTCCTCTGCCCCTGTCCTGGCATTCCTCACTGGGGTCAGTAGCAAGAGGTTAGGGTAACCAGAGTCACCTGCAAATATTCATTGGATACCTGTTAGCCACACACTCACCCTTAGGGCCAAACCCGCACCCATATACCTACATCAACTGGGTGGGGACCATGGGCTCACCTATTAGCCACACCCTGTACCTCTGGAGTTGAGACATCACATATGGTATGCTGCTGTTCCTCACAATAAAGGCATCATGCACAGAGCCAGGATACTTGGCATTGACATGGGAGATGTACTGGTCCGCCAAACACACCATCTGCACATTCAGAGAGTGAAAGCTTTTCCTATTTATGAACACTTGTTCATTTCTCCGGTGGGGGACAAATGCAATATGTGTACCATCAATGGCACTAATGGTGTTGGGGATATGTCCCAGTGCATAAAAGTCAGCCTTTACTGTGGCCAAATCCTCCACCTGGGAGAATACGATGTAGCTGTGCATGTGTTTCAGCAGGGCAGACAACACTCTGGTCAGCACATTTGAGAACATTGGCTGAGACATCCCTCATGCCATGGCCACTGTCGCTTGGAAGGAACCACTTGCCAGGAAATGGAGCACTCACAGGACCTGCACTAGAGGGGGGATACCTCTGGGCTGGCGGATAGCTGAAATCAGGTCTGGCTCCAATTGGGCACACAGCTCTTAGATTGTGGCCCTATCAAGTCTGTAGGTTAGGATAATGTGCCTGTCCTCCATTGTCGCCAGGTCCACCAGGGGTCTGTACACGGGGGGATGTCTCCATCTCCTATTCATCCTCAGGGGTTGAACTCTAGGGTGAAAAACGGTGAGCAGTGGGTCATATTCACACATATGTAAATATTAATATGCATTTCTTCATTTACAGAAACAGTATGTGAACTCGAGAGTTAGTTGATGTGCCAATGTCTGCTGTGACGCAGTTAGGTGCAATGGCCTGTGCTCCCGTGAAATGGCGGCTGCCTGACCTGTGAGGAGGGACAAGCGGAAATGAGGTAATTCCGCTGGCGTTGTGCGCCGTTGCGTCGGTGACCGCCGTGCAACATCGCATTGGTTATCATTGGGCCCTATGGGTTCCAGGAGCCAATGGCGATGTACGCTGGCAGTGATGGTACGCACCGCCGCGGACGTTACCGCCATTTTCTATCTGTTCACTCACTTGCTACCTGACCTTCAACAGGAGGGGACCTACACTGCAAGGAGGAGTTGGAGAGATGAGTGGATGGGGTCCTACCCCAGTACACTTTACTCTATGGTCCTCCAGACAAACAGGTGAGTGCACTGTGAGCATGATGCATGGCCCATGAATGTGTGAATTGCTGTGTGTAAGCCCCGTGTAGGGGAGGGTCTGAGGGATCCTGGGCAGAGTGCTGCATGTATGGTGGGGAATGTATGTGCGTAAGGGGATGGGAGGGATATGGTGGGCCATGAGTGTGACAGTCCGGACGATATGACTAATCCCTTTTCTGCTGTATTTTTTCTGCAGGTCAGCGCACATCAGAAAAAGGGTATTTGGCGTGCCATCGCCAAGGAGGTGCAGACCCTGGGGGTCTTTGACAAGCAGAGCACCCACTGCTGCAAACGGTGGGAGGACCTGAGCTGCTAGGCAAGGAAGACGGCAGAGGCCCAGCTGGGCCTGGCCTCCTAATGAGGAAAGGGTGCCCATCGTACCCTGACCCCCCTGATGTTCTGCACTGTGGCAGTGGCCTATCCGGAGTTTGATGGGTGCTTGAAGGCTTCACAGCAGCCACAAGAGGGTGAGAACAGAATCAGAATCATGACTTTGCACACGTCAGGGTTTTATCTGGGTGGGGGATGTGGGCTGTGGGTTCCCCTAGGCCAGGGCGAACATGGCAGGGTATGTTCAATGATGGGCAAGATCAGATGAACTCCAACCCCAATAGTGTTAGTTGGCATCTACTACTGGGCAGGGTCCTGTGGGTTTCAGGTGTGCAGCTAATGGCGTTAGGCATTGTACCCCATGGGCTGGTGACTAGCATTGTAACTGGTAGTACATGGCCTAGTGCATAGGGCTGATTCATGTGTGTTGTGTACGCCAACTGTAGTGTTGTTGCTGGCATTGACCAAGTGCATCCTCTGTCTCCCCCCCTTCTTGTTTTGTCACCCTGTCCTTGTGTGCATTAGCATCATCTGGCGGAGGAGCAGAGGCACTGGTGACAGAGAGAGCTGCATCCCACATGGGCCTGGAGGCCGAATCCACCAACGGTGAGGGCACCAGTGGGACGGAGGGCGAGGGGAGCACCACGACGGAGACAGGAGGGGACACCACTGACAGCGACTCCTCCTTCGATAGAAGCTCCCTGGTGGTGGCGGACACCTCTGTGCCCACTCCAACAACAGGTACAGCCGCCACCCCGTACCAGCAACGCCCTCCCAGCAGCCCCTCAGCGTGTTTCCCGTGCCCCCTCACCGGGGAGGGTGGGCATCTCCTTCGCCCCAGGCACCTCAGGCCCTGCCCCAGTCAGCCCTGCTGCCCTCAGTGAGGAGGCTATTGACCTCCTGAGATCCTGAGTCAACCATACTGAATGCCATCCAGGGTGTAGCAGGGCATTTGCAACAAACAAATGCATACCTGGAGGGCATTCACTCTGGCATGGCGGCCCAACAGAGACCATTCCAGGCTCTGGCCTCCGCACTGATGGCAGCCATTGTCCCTGTCTCCAGCCTCCCCCCTCCAACTTCCTCTACCCAGTCCCAATCCCCTCAACCGCGGCCTAGCCCAAGCACACCTTCAGACCAGCAATCACCCAAATCAACACACAGAAGTGGCTCAGGCAAACACAAACACCACACCTCATTTCACAGGCACTCACACAAGCACCATCCACATGCAGACACACCAACATCCCACTGCCTCCACTGTGTCCCCCTCCTCCTCCTCCTCCTCATCCACCCCCTTCCCAGTAGTGTGTCCACTCACACCTGCATGCACTACATCCTCATCCACTACCTCCATCACCAGCACTCCTATCACTACACGTCCCTCACTGGCAGTCACCACCCCCACATCCATGCACACGTCCCCTGTGTCCTCTCCCACTGTGTCTGTGACCCCTCCTCCCAAAGTACACAAACGCAAGCACACACATACCCAACAGGCATCCACCTCACAACACCATCCAGCCCATGCACCTGCACCCAAAGACAGCAGACTGACACCTCCTACAACCACTCCCTCTTCTTCCACTCCCAAACCTTCACTCTCTTCCCGCTCCAGTGGCCCTAAGAAGCTTTTCCTCGCCACCCTTGACTTATTCCCTACCCCTCCCCTCCGTCCTTCAGCTTGGGCTAAGGTGACCAGAACCCAAACCCCGCACCTCAGCCACCCAGTCCACGGCCACTGTGGTTTCTGCAGCTGTGAGAGGCTCCAAGGAGGCACACGTCAGCCCAGCCAGTGTGCCACCAACACCTGCCAAGAAGGGTCTGCCACCTGGCAAGGGCAAGAAGGGGACAGCAGCCAGCAAGGGGAAGAAGGCACAACCAGCCAGCAAGGCCAAGTCACAGACTCCAGCTGGCAGAAGCAACGAGGCACCACCATCTGCCAAGGGCAGGAAGGGGCTCAGAACACCAGCCATGGCACTTCAGCCGTCTGAGGCTGCAGGTGAAGGCCTGGAGGCTTCCATCACAACTGCAAGCAATGCCACCTGCACCACAGCCAGCACAACCACCTGCACCGTGGCCAGCACCGCCACCTGCATCGCCGCCAGCAGCATCACTGCCAGCAGTGGCAGCCCCAGTGGGCAGCCATCCGAGGCTGCAGGTGAAGGCCTGGAGGCAACCGCCACAACTGGCAGCACCGCCACCTGCACCACAGCCAGCCCCGCCACATGCACCACCGCCAGCAGCTCCACTGCCAGCAGCAGCAGTCCCAGTGGGCAGCCGTCCGAGGTTGCAGGTGAAGGCCTGGCAGCTACCACCACCACTGCCTGCACCACCACCTGTAGCGCAACTGGCATACACTGAGCAGCCGTCACTGCCGGAGAGCAGTGTGTAGTGGTGAATACATGGGCTGCATTGCGTCCTGGCCCCTGCAAAAGCTGTTGTTGTGACACCCAGGTAAGAGACTGTGACCTTGCACTCCAAAACATCTACATCACAGGGGGTAATGCCCCCTACAGAACCAGTGGAAAAATGTATCCACTCAGCCCCTCCTTGCCAGGATGAAGCAGACTGGGCACAAGGCCCCCTCCAGAACCAGTGGAGAAGCCATCAGCTCCAGAGACTGTGGCCTTGCACTCCCCAGGACCAAGCTGTGGGCGGACCACCCACTTGAGAGACTGTGGCCTTGCACTCTCCAGGACCAAGCAGTGGGCAAACCATCCACTTGAGAGACTGTGGCATTGCACTCCCCAGGACCAAGCAGTGGGCAAACCACCCACTTGAGAGACTGTGGCCTTGCACTCCCCAGGACCAAGCAGTGGGAAAACCACCCACTTGAGAGACTGTGGCTTTGCAGTCCCCAGGACCAAGCAGCGGGCAAACCACCCACTTGAGAGACTGTGGCCTTGCACTTCTCAGGACCAAGCACTGGGCATGGAGCCCCCTCCAGGAGCAGTGGCGTTGTACCATCTTCCGGCTGAGGTGCCCCCCATTCCCTGTCCCCCTGAGGTGCCTGTGTGTTTTCGACCTGATGGCCCTGTAGTGTTCTCTCCGTATTGAGGCAGGAGTCAAATGTGGCCTTGGCCTATGTATTTTGGCCCAGTGGGCCACGGACATTTTTGGAGAGGGCATTGTCCCGCCTTTTGTATATATTGTACATACTGTTTTTCTTTATGAACGTATTTCTTAAAATTACTAATATTACACTCATTTTACTCCATTATTTTTGTCCTTGCGTTATTCCAGAGGGTTACGGGGTGTATATGTGATGTTGTTGCATGTGTTTGTGTGTATAGTGTTGGGGTGATGGTGGGGGTGGGGGTGTTGCGTGTATGTGTCACTCTCTTTTTCCTCCTCCCTCCCTCCTCCCCTGTGTGCTAGGTGCAGTACCCACCGTGGTCGTCGTCACTGGCGTTCATGTTCCTGGTGTATGGGAAGATACACCAGCATGGGGAACACCTGCAGCTCGGGCTTCATGGCGTTGTGGTTCTTCCTTGAGTGTCAAGAGGTGAGTTGTTTCCCTTCTGTGTTCTGTTTCCGCCGTGCTTTTGATGGCGTTGGTACCGCCCCGGAAAAGCTGGCGGATGGGCGGGTTGTAATGCAGTGGGCGGTACATTGTCTTCCGTCTGGCTGTTGGTTACCGCCACGGTGTTTGTTGCTACCCCCGTGGCGGTCGGAGTGTTAAAGTGGCTGTATCTGTTGGCGGTTTCCGCCGTGGTCATGATTCCATTTTTTTTACCGCTGGCCTGTTGGCGGCGTTACCGCCGCTTTATCACCGTCCGCCAGGGTTGGAATGAGGGCCTTTATTTTTGCATTTGGAGGAATATATACATTTCTTATATAATGGAGTGTCTATTTATTTTATCCTGTTATTCAGCTTTAGCACTAGAATATTATTATTTCCTAACAGTACCTGGGCTACTTCAATTTTTAATGCTATTTCAATAAAGATTGCTAATTCTCCTTTTGGTCACCCCTGATTTTTTGTTTTAGCTGCCGGTCTGTAATAACCGGCATACCCTACTACATCAAAAAGTGCGAGCGCCCATGTTTCCCAGAGGCATATTATCTAACTTCCTTCTAACAACAATGCTATATCTTTCTTCTGCGACTTAGTTTGTACTCTATTAATATTCCATGAATCGATGGATAGGAAGTCATGGCATCTATTTGCAGCCTTACTCCCATTAGGTCATGTTCTACATTTCCCATGTAATGCCTCCGTTAGTGAACCTACATTTACTTGTATGCCCCGTTCATTTTCCTGTGGGGGGCAGATGGTGAAACTCCTCATGCTTCTCCATCCTTCCTCTTGCAGATATGAGATCTAAGTGTAATTGATCCCCCCTATCATATGGGGTAATGTTTATTTTGGATTTTGCCAGCACAAACGGTACTGGACAAACGTCTTTTTGTTTCAGAATCTTTTTTCTCACATTACTGATTATGATAGTAACTTATTTTGAAATGAAACCATAATGGCTTTGTGCACCCTCCCCTCATTATGGCCCAGAAACTCAATTGACACTAAATCATTCGAGATTAATTTTAACAGTGATGGAAGTGCATGCAATAAGTTCAATATATTCCCCCAGTTCAAGATGTCATGTGAGCCTCTAGACTTATATATTGGGTTGCTGATTTTTTACTTGATAAAATTGAACATTCGGTAGCAAAGTTCCAGTCCTCCTTTTCTGTTGATTTTCTAATTTGACCATTGCTCACAGTTCCTGTAATCTTCTTTCAATCTCCTTCATCATCATAGTCCAATACTTGACACATCATATCTTTTTTCATTACACTCTGTACTTCTGAGACATAGTCATTTGTATCTGGGAGTTGCAATTTCACTTGTTATTTATGTCACTGGGTGTCTGCTGATCTTGATAATTGTTACTTACAGTTGGCGAGGCTCCCACCCTCTTAAGTACTTCTACTTGTTGCCTTTCCTGGTCCCAGGTCCCTGTTTAGACACAATGGGGCATATTTATACACTGTTTGCACTGAGTTTGCATCATTTTTTTTTTACACAAATTTGGTGCAAACTTAACTCCATATTTCTATCTTGACTCTAAACCCGTCTATCGTCAAAATACAGGACTTAACATAATTTTTTGGATGCATGATCCCACCTTGCGTCAATGAGATGCAAGGAAGGCGTTCTCGTCCAAAAAATTACTCTAAGCCCATAGCACCATATTTATGCAAAAATGGCACACGGGTGGGAGGTGGACCCAAAACATGACGTTAACACTGTTTTGCGGCAAATTTTAATGCCTGGGTCTGACCAGGTATAAAAATGAGGCACATATACCACTACTTAAGGAAAATTAACAAAAGGAACATTTGCTACCTCCAGGACAACATGGAAGTCGTACTGCTCCAGCTAGACACACGCCGCAGACGTCGGGAACAACAGCTGCTCCCTCCACCTCCACAACAGCAACCCCAAACTGCACCCCAAACCACGGCACCCTCAAAGGCAAGACAGAAGGCAGGAGAGGATATTTCGGCAGAGGACAACCATCCTTGGCCTCAGGGAGCAAGACATCATCAGGACTCACCGTCTCAATCGGGAGTCCATTCTACGCCTGCTGAACCAGATTGCACCAGACATTACAGCAAGGCTGCAAACTCCCTACAACATACCACCCATCACAAAGCTCCTCACTGTTCTGCATATGCTGGCTTCTGGATCCTTTCAGACAACAGGGGCAGTAGTGGCTGGTGTCTCCCAGCCATCAATATCTGTTTTCCTGCCTAAGGTCCTAGATGCCATCATCCGCCTCACTCCCCACCACATCTGCTTCCCAAACACCCAGCAACTGCAGCAGGAGACCAAGCAAGGATTCTATCTAATTGCTGGGTTTCCGCATGTGCTGGGTGCAATGGATTGCACCCATGTACAACTGGTGGCACCTGCAGCTACAGAACACCTATAGAGGAACCACAAGCACACACATTTGATAAATGTGCAGGCCATTGTGGACCACCGTGGGCTCTTCACGAACATCTCAGCCAAGTACCCCGGCAGCGTCCATGATGCTTATATATTCCGGCACTCCACCATCAATGAGCGGGTCCAGGATGGACAATATGGCAATGGCTTACTTGTCAGTAAGTCAACCAACCAATCAATACACATACAACACACCAACCCTGTAGGACAAACAACATATACACCACAACAAAGACGCATGTGCATAAGACCACAGATGTACTGGCAACAACACATATGCAACATGCCGCAGTACACAGCAATGACTGGACATCAGAAATGCAAACACCCACATGTACCTAACACAGCCACAAACTAAAGGCCACACCACGTGAATGACTGGTAGAGCTATGTCCCTTTTGCATACAGAAGAAGACCACAAACTACTACAAGTGTTCGCTGATTGACTACTAACTATACTTCACACACATTAGACCAAACCAACAATAGCCCTGCCATATCAATGACCTATGGTATGGGCATGTAAAGAAAGTCACACCTTGGCACATCCCCATCTCATTCATGTTGTGCAAGACTCAGGCACAATCAACATCAAAGGCCACCCAAGTGGTGCCAACTTCAACTACATCCCATCCACACATACCTGACATACCAGTAGGCTGCACATACATCTGTTGGATGCATTGCACACATAGGAAGACTAATGTCCCGGCCAATAAAGACAATGGGGCAGAATCATGAGAAATGGTGCCACAATTGTGTAGTTAGTCTGGCTGAAAATCAAATTACTAAGAAGCTGGTACATACACCTGCACCAAATGTGATCATCATACTAATATGTGATATACACCCGTGGACATCTGGACACTCATCACAAGTTTGGTGTCCGGCAGAGGCCACTTGGCAAACTTCCACGCTGTTAGATAGCCATTGTGGTCTAAACCCTGCTGGCCCTATTAGGAGTTCAATGCTGGGCCTGTGGGCGGAAACAATTTTTCTGTATGCCGGCCCAGCTGAGAAGAGGGCCAAAACATTGCAGCTGGTCCGTAAGTGATCCGGCTGCAATGTGGCATTGGGGAGGGTGCAGCAGCACCGGTTGCGGTTTCCACTGCATGTAATTCATGCATTGGAAAGCATTACAGGTCTGTCCACGGGGGCCCCAGCACTGCTCATGCTAAGTGCATGGCCTGTGCAGGGGCCCCCAGGGTGCACATGTCACCCCCATTCCGCCAGCCCCTGTATGGCAGTGGAACCGCCATGCAAAGCCTGGCAGATTATGATTAAGACCGCTGGGACTGCCAGGCAGCTGGCTGGTGGTAACCTGGCAAAGTTGGTGGTCCCTCCGTGGTGGGTCCACCATGGTCATAATGTGGCGGTCCAACTGCCACTGTGAGCCTGACATTCTTGAGACCGCCAGATTTGTAATGAGGGCCAAGATGGTTGGCACAACCATCATCTGCCAGTAAGGCCAACTAAGTGTTGCACTGCATAAGTAATGCCACATGCCAACATCGACGGAATAGGCTGGCTTTGTAGGGCAACTATACTGGCTACAGATCTGACACCATTGTGCTGCGAGGAGGTGGTAGCCTCCTTCTAATATGAGGACCCTGCTACGAAAATGAACTACACAACACATGTTACATACATGATGAGCATATGTACTGGAATCCTGATGGTCATATACAGGTCCTTGAGTAAGTACTCAAGAACGTCATGTATATCAACACAGTCAAATTGAAGCATATTACAGACCTGGAACATACACAACACCACAATCACCTCTGATTGACCACTCAAACTGCAACCAACTACTGCCATGGAAGATTCCAGGTCCCTCTCAAGTCTTCACTAAATTTCTCCTTCTTATCTTTGCAGCTCACCAAGGTTATGGCATACAGCCGTGGGTCATGATCCCATTTGCAAATCCAACTACCAATTAACAGCGTGCCTACAATGAAGCACACAGGAAAACAAGCAATGTGGTGGGAAGGACCTTTGGCCTTCTCAAATCCAGGTTCAGGTGCCTGGACATGACAGGAGGAAGCCTTCTGTATGCTCCCCAGCTGGTATGCAAGATCATACTGGTATGTGCTATCCTGCACAACATGTGTGTCAGAAACAATGTCCTTTCGGATGGACAAGTAGCTGTCCACAGTGAGGAGGAGGAGGGTGATGGGAATGAGGACCTTCAGGGGGACTCACCAAACACAGCAGCAGGAGTTCGCAGGAGACAGACAATTGCTGACAACCTTTATACCTAGTCAACCAAAAAAGTACTTTGTAAATACCTCCAATAAATGTTGTTTAACAACATAATCCTTGGTCTACTCATTGTCCGATACATGTACCATTGAAATGTGAATCTAACCTCGGAGTGTGTCAGAAACACAAAAACAACAAAAATGGTACACACATCCTTGGTGATGTAGGGGGTTCCACAAACTCCATCTCACATATCAGTGACACCCAAATCCCTGGCATGTGACTTCTGAAGGCCAAGATCCATGCACCACTACATATATTGTTACATCATGTGGGCAATGTGCAATTTTATAGCCCATTCACCACCACCACACTATGCCTAATAGTTTGCATACAAAGGAGCCACACATAAGGTAGGGCCTATCAAGAAATGTAGGTTAAGTAATGTCAGAACTGAACACTGTCACTACTCTGTGTGAGAGTATCTTTGCCTGCACCTTACATGTGTGTCAAAGGAATGACACCATAGGTAAGGATCCACATCTCTGATACATGGAGGACTGTGCATCATGTATGGCACATACTCATTGTCTGGGGAATGGTCAATGGCTTGGCAGTGACATAAAGCAGCTAGGGGTGTTGAATCCATGTACAAACACATAACAGATTGTATGTTCCGTGATTTTTAATGGGAGAATGCATCAGCAAAATGATAGTCTGGCTGAAATGTAGGCAGAGTGTGTAACACACCCTATCTACATAGGATGCACACCTGTCGCACAAATAGACTTGATTCACACATGCCTACTGCTGATAATGAGAAATACATGAAGACTATTGTATGGGTGTCCATCCTAGGTAGCAACGGGTATGCCATAATCCACAATGATTGACCTGTGTCTGCATGTCTACGCAGTATGCCCCGTATAACAACATTACTTAGCACATAGAAACACAAACCACTCTTTGTCACAAGACAGATGCATTGCATGTTACCAAATGTAACTAAATAGCTCATACATGTACTGGCCCCCAATAACACTATCATGTGTGGCATGTGCAAACATGCAGCATTGTCCTATACTGTCAGAGACCCATATCACAATGAGTGGGAGTAGACACAGTCATATGGTTAGCATCTGGCAAAGGATAAATACAGAACTAAGATAATACAGCTCAACATCAGTCAGTCATGTTAAGAGTCAGCTAGGTTGGGGCATGCTGGGAGAATTGCATTGCTATGTTCAACAGTGGATGTGGATGTACAGCTCTGAGATACCTACAAATTCTTGCTGATACAACACGCCATGTCATGTGGAGACTACTCAAGTGCTGTGGCATGTGTAATCTCATGTGTATCTGGCACTCCTAACATCTCACTATTATCACCAATGGGACATTGATTACTAAGTTGACAGTTGTAGGAGAAGGGAATATCTCCACATTACACAAGTCACATGCAGTATACTGTCCCTAGATCACCTGACAATGTTGCTGTAGAAGATGTGTACAAGGTGCTAGCAGATAAAGACTGGGAGCAATGGAGGACACAAACATACCTCACCAGTTATGGCAGACAAACGGGATAATGACCAGACAAACACCAAAACAGACACTGTAAGACACCAATGTCTACATGTCAAACTTTAACTGATGCACAGAGAAGGTGGGCACATTCGTACATGACCCAGACATGTTTGCCACTACCATACCATGGTATTTGCCATTTGCATGGTACCAGAACAGGAGACAGTCACATACAACCCCATCTGTACCATGTAATTTGTCCAACCTTTACGTCACAATAGTTATGCAACCCCTAACCAGGCTGAACATGGGCACAACTTTGGACTCCAAAACATCCATTCAAGTCCTACATGTGTGAGCACATGACCTCTGTACCTGAGAGGGGAAGGCTGACATCAAGTACTGCATTGGAATTCATTATAACCAGGTCTGTATGACCACATTTGTGCATGTCTCCATCTCGTAGGCTGGAAATAAGCTATCATAAATGGTAGAGATCCCAGCTCAATAAACACACGCACTATTGCTCTGACAACATCAACGTATGATAATGTCAGATGCTTGATGCACGTGCACAGGGGGCAGAGTGAAGTGGAGCACCATTAACCTGCACCTTCACATGCAACAATGGGTTTGGGTGTTGCCACACAAACTCACGCATTGATGAATATGGGTAGGCCTGCCATCTATGCCACACTGCAACACCGCAACACAGTGGTATGGCATGTATGTGACAGGCATGACTGACATGATGTTGACAGATCTGAAAATAAATTTGGAGCCAGGCACACATATCCCAAAGATCTCTGCACACATGTACCACCATAATGGGCCAGCCTTGGATTCAGTACAAAAGCTAACCTAGCAGCAACATAATGGCATAGGTGTCACAAAACCTGTGAGAGTAAAAATGCTCTCATCAATTGTGTACTGACATACAGAACATAGGTGCCAGTGATGTGAATACACAGGCAGTAGTAAAGAAGACAACTTCTGTCTATGCAGGAAGATGGCAATGTGAGCTTGCACATCCCCTTTACAGTTTTGGGGCGGGAACGTGGTGGAAACAAACCAAATAAAAGGAAACACTCACCGGAGGCACACACAACACTCCAAAGCAGACATGGAGAGAGAGTAGCAAATAATGCCAGACCTGCTCCTTGCAATATACCTCCACGACCGTAACCACCGACGAAGACGACGAAGATGACGACGGTAAGTACCACAACCTAGTAAACATGGGAAGAAAGGGCACAGTTACACACCCACCCCACCCTACCCACCATGCACCTCACTCCCAACCCCTCCCACCATCCCACAGCATACACACCAGAACAAGTGGTACTTACCTGACACAAGGCAAATAATACCTGCCCAAAGTACACACATGTGCACACCACACCCCCACAATGAAACAATGTCACACGTCTCCATATTGTGCCAACAGCACCACTGGGCACACAAACTTTATTACAAAAGTAATATAAAAATGTCCAAATAAGGCCATTGGCCAGTCCATGAAAAATACCCTGAAGAGCCCAAATGGGCTGGACTTGACTCCCACATGTGCACGGGGTACTCCACCGTAAAGGGACATCAATGGGGCAGCCAGGCACCTCAGGGAACAGGGGCAGGGAGTGGTGGGGGTGGGGACTTACACCTGAAAGGGGTGGGGGGGCTTGGGCTTACGTTTGGGAAGTGGAGGGGGTTTGGGTTTTCCCTTGGAAGGTGGGGAAGCAGGCTTGGATGGGGGGGTGGCAGAGGGACCTGGGGCGGGACGGGGCTTCTTCCTCTCTGGGGAAGGGGCACGGGAATGGGAAGGGTGGACTGGGACAGACTTAGACCAGGAAGGAGTGGACGGGGCAAGGAGATGGGCTCATTTAGGGACGAGATGGGGTGGGCTAGTAGTTTCAAACAGGTCAACACGGGAGAGGAAAAGCTTTTTAGGGGCAGTTGGGTTGGATATGGAGGAAGGTGTGGAAGTGGAGGTAGAGGGAGTGCTTGTAACAGGTGTGGTGGGCTGGACATGGATGCAGGTGCCTGTACAGTGTGCTGATGTGTGGTGGATGTGTGTTGAGCAGGTATCTGGGAATGTTTGAGTGTCTTGGGAGGAGGTGGGGTGGACACAGTGGGACAAGACAGGCTGCCAATGTAAATGGAAGTTGTCTGGGTGTCTGCAGGTCTGGTGAGTGTGTTGCATGTGTCAGTCAATGTTGTGGTGAGTGCAGGTGTGGTATCTGGGGTGCATGATTGGATGTCAGATGTTGTATGACTGCAAGAATGGGGGCAGCAGCAGTGACTGAGGGTGCAGTGCTTGTGGGTGTGCATGTTGAGGTGACAAAAAGGGAGGCGGGAGAGGTGGACACACTGGGGGAAGTGGATGTTGTTGTGTGTGCCTTTGTTTGTTGGCTGTGTGTATGCCTGTGGTGGGAAGGCTGAACGTGTGCTTGGGATTGGTGAAGGGAGTTGGGCGCTGGAAGGGTACGGGTGCTCGGAGGGGGGGCGGATAGACCAGGGACACTGGCTGCCATCAAAGAGGAGGCCAGAGTGTCAACATCAGGACAGTGCGCGCTCTACGGGCAATGTAAATGCAAAAACCCAGTCCTTATGCAGAGGCATATTTCATGCATTGTGTTTCTATGCAGTATGATAACCTTTTGCATTGCAGAACTTTCACCTTTAAAAGTCATTAATGCTGTTTGCAATTCATTGTTCATTTGCAAGGCTTGTTTGCAGGACTACAGGGTGTGGTCCTTTATTTTAAGACTTTCTAGAAGCCTTTCTTGCAGCATGGTTGGGTGTGGCTTGTGGGCGGGGCTTGGCTTTATATAAGGGAGCCAGCCCAGCTCCATGTGCTCACTATTCAGAGGTCCCGGTGCAGAGCAGCAGCATTTTCCAGAGTTCCTGTCCCGGAGGCCTAACAAGCCAATTCCAGGCCTGCTCTTGCTTATTTGGTGATCTTCAGGCAGGGCGGTAAGGCGGCAGTCGGGTTAGGCCCCCGACTCCGTTTTCTAGTAACTTTCGAGTTTTGGGCCTAATCTTGAAATCACGTGTGTGCGATCATTTCATTGCATTTACCTTGTGAATTCCGAATCGGCAACAGTGTGCGCGATTCCTTCCAGGCATTTATTTTGTGGTATTCAGAGCGGCATTGTGCGCGGTCATTTCATGGCATTTACCTTGTGAGTTCCGAATCTGCAACAGTGTGCGCGATTCCTTCCAGGCATTTATTTTGTGGTATTCAGATCAGCAATGTGTGCGATCATTTCATGGCATTTACCTTGTGAATTCCGAATTGGCAACAGCGTGCGCAATTCCTTCCAGGCATTTATTTCATGGTAGTCAGATCGGCAGTGTGCGCGATCATTTCATGGTCTTTGTATCGTAAATTCCGAATCGGCAGCAGTGTGCGCGATTCCTTTTCAGACACTTACTTCTTGACATTCAGATCGGCAGTGTGTGCGATCATTTCATGGCATTTACCTTTTGAATTCTGAATCGGCAACAGTGTGCGCGATTCCTTCCAGGCATTTACTTCATGACATTCAGATCGGCAGTGTGCGTGATCATTTCATGGCATTTACATTGTGAATTCTGAATTGGCGGAGTGTGCAATTCTGTTTTCCTGCATTTCAATCTTGAAAGCATAGATCGGCGTTGTGTGCGATCATTTAATTGAATAAGAATTTAGATGTTCATATCGGCAGCAGAGTGCACGATTCTTTCCTGATGCTTAAACTTTTGAAATATAGATCGACGAAGTGTGCGATAATTTTTTGACATTGGAACTTAGATGAGTGGTTGGACTAAAGAGCATAACATTCCCTGAACGTTTAAGTCTTGAAAACTCTTAATCAGAAAGTGATGTAGGAGTGTATTTCATTTTATTTGTACAGTTCATTCATGTAGAGATGAAACTATATGTTCCTTGATTCTTGCCATAATGCAGAGAGTATTCTAAACACTATTTTGGAGAGAGTTTATTGTTCAAAACATAAAATGCTAATTCTGGAATGTTCATGTGAAAAACCTTCCATAACCTTTTCTTGATTTCCAGGTACCTAGATCATTGAGGCCTAGTTATAGTGAAGTCTTAGGCCATTCATGGTTTCAGCATAAGTGTTTTATTTTAAAACACAACTTATTGAAAGTCATTGTGATTAATCTTGCAATTGTGTTGTTTAACCTTTGCTTCCACAGGTCTCCTTCCCTGCTGTTCCCAACCCAAAACCCATTCCCCCACTTGGCCATTCTTTAACTCTGTGCTATATAACTAGTGGAGTTTGGAGCTTCCAAGAGGTGGACATGTTGGGAACATGCGCAAGCCCCAGGACCTGGTCTCCTTGACAGAATAGTGAGCCCACAAATTTTCAATCATCCTGGTTTGCGCTAGGTTCACAATATGGCCACATTGGATGAGTTAGTTAACGTTATCAAGCAGCTCCAATCAGATGTGGTAGCATCCAAAGATGTAGCAACCAGTTTAGCTGAAAGAGTGAGTCAGTTACAAGAACGGGTAGAAAAGAAAGAACAAGGTCCTCTGGGTGCAGGTTGGTTTGGCACTCATCCTCAAGGTTCGGGAGGTAATCCTCCAACTAACATTTCCCTTAACGTTCCCTCAGCCATTCCTCTGGTTCCTCCAGAACGGTTTTCAGGTGATTCTTTGAAAGCGCAATCTTTTTTGACACAAGTAGAATTGCATTTTACCTGTCGACCACACACTTTCCCTGATGTCCAATCCAGGGTGGCCTTCCTGTTATCTTACCTGACTGGAGACGCGGCCACCTGCGCAAATCCTCTTGTGCGCAAAGACAGTCCCCTGCTTTACAATTGGAGAAACTTTGTCTGTGAATTTGAAAGAGTATTTGATCGAAGAACAGTGACTCTATCAGCAGACCGAGAACTGTTAGAATTGCGACAAGGCAATAAAGATTTTGTTACCTACTTGGCTAGTTTTAATCGGCTGATAGCAGAGACATCCTGGCCTGAAGAAAAGCAAGCAGCTCTGTTCTACCAAGGACTCAGAGATGAGCTAAAAGACATTCTTGCCCAGATCGATCCTCAACCTACAGATTGTCAAGATCTAATAAACCTCGTTTTGAGAATAGACCATCGTCTTGCAGAATGACAAGGAACGCACAAAAAGACTGTATTCCTGGAGTGTTCACAAACGTAGAGAATCAAGAACTCTGAAAGAGAGTAGTCATTGACCAATGGAAATTGGGACTATCAGGCAACCTTTGAAAAAAGACGAAAAAAACCTACGTAGAAAGAACGGACAATGTCTTTACTGTGGGCGCAAGGGCCACTTCGCCAGAGTGTCCAATCAAACCGAAGAGCAAACAAGGTCCAATCAAGAAAATGGCAACAAATGCTCAAACAGCGCAGCAAAACTAGATCACCCAAGATGTAAAGAAGGGTTGCTCTTGGGTGTCACCATGGACCCTTCACATTCAAGGCACCTAAAGTTAGACATCGAAGTACAAGTTAAGAAGAAGAGTTATCTTAAGAAAGCCTTAGTGGATTCTGGGGCTACTGGTAACTTTGTGGATGCACAATTGGTCCAAACATAGCGGATCCCATGCACCAAAAAGAAACCCCTCAAAATCATGCAAGCCGTAGGTGGAAAACGTTCAACTGGAGGTCCAGTAACTCTACAGACTGTCCCTTTGTTGGTGACCTGTAATGGTGGAGATCAGAATATCAAACATGAAGAGAAAATCATCTTTGACGTCATCCATGCTCCTCAGTATGGAGTCATTCTTGGACTGCTGTGGGTAAGCTATCATAACCCTGAAATCAACTGGTCAGAACGAAAAATAGTATTCACCTCCATATTGTGTAATGAAAAATGTCTCCAGACATCAAGAGTCTCAAAACCTTGCAAAGCTCACGTAGCAACAGCTGCCGAAAAAGATGTAATGCTGCCCTGGCAGTATTCATCCTATCTAGACGTTTTTGATGAAAGAGAAGCAGAAACCTTGCCACCTCACAGACCATATGACTGTCAAATGGATCTAACTCCTGGTGCTATACTCCCAAGTTGTTGTATGTACGCCTTGTCAGAAAACGAAATTCAACACCTAAGAAAATACTTGGATCAATTTCTAGCTAACGGCTTTATTCGTCCTTCCAAATCTCCTGAAGCGTCGCCTCTTTTTTTTGTCACCAAGGCTAATGGGGATCTTCGAACTTGCATAGACTATAGAGGTTTGAACAAGATCACAGTCAAGAACAAGTACCCATTACCGCTGATTCCTGTCTTGTTGGATCAAGTTAAAAAAGCAAAAATCTACACTAAGTTAGGCTTAAGAGGCGCTTACCATTTGGTCAGAATGAGAGAAGGCGATGAATGGAATACTGCCTTTAAAACCCGATATGGTCTGTTTGAATACACAGTCATGCCCTTTGGGCTTTGTAACGCCCCAGCAGCATTTCAATTCTTTCTGATTGACGTCCTTAGAGAGAATCTAGATCTATTTGCAATAGTCTACATCGACGATATCTTAATCTATTCAGACAATGAAGTTGAACATGTACAACATGTCAAGAAGATTCTCACAGCCCTTAGAAAGCATAATCTGTATTGCAAATTAACCAAATGTGAATTCCATGTTACCACCGTCGAGTTCTTAGGAGTCATCCTTACTCCTCCAGGTATGGTCATGGCAGAAAGAAAAGTACAAGCCGTAACTGATTGGCCCACTCCAAAGAATGTTCGAGATGTTCAGTGCTTCCTAGGTTTTGCAAACTTCTATTGCAGGTTCATAAATCATTTCTCTCAGACAGTGGCGCCAATCACCAAGTTGTTGAGAAAGAAAGAACCATTTGTGTGGTCCCCTGAAGCTGACAGAGCCTTTTCAACCTTAAAGGAAGCTTTCTCCACTGCCCCAGTCTTGACTCACCCGGACGTTGAGCGCCCTTTCATAGTAGAAGCAGATGCTTCAGATGTAGCAATTGGTGCAGTGTTATCACAACGCACTAAAGATACTGGTCAACAACCTCCTGTAGCCTACGTGTCTCGAAAGCTGAATAAAGCAGAACGAAATTATGCTATCGCTGAGAAAGAGCTTCTGGCAATCCGTGATGCCTTCAAAGAATGGAGACACCATTTGCTAGGCGCCAAATACACTAGCACAGTATATACAGATCACAGTAATCTCCAGTTCATGAGCTCAGCTAGACTTTTGACTCCTCAGCAACTCCGATGGATGCTGTTTTTTGCTGAGTTTGATTTTGTGGTAACATTCCGCCCTGGAAAGGATAATCGCAAAGCGGATGCTTTGTCCCGTCAAGGTTCCACAATGTTACCTGCGATTCAGTCTCCTAGTTCTATCACTGCTCCAGATAAAGGGGGTGATTCTAACCCTGGCGGTCGGTGATAAAGCGGCGGCCAACCCGCCAACAGGCCGGCGGTCCAAAAAATGGAATTCTGACCCTGGCGGGAACCACCAACACAGCCCGCCACTTTAACACTCCGACCGCCACGGCGGGACAAACTAACAGCGCGGCGGTCACCGCCAACAGACAGGCGGCAGACAAGGTACCGCCCACACTATCACAACTCACCAATCCGCCACCTTTTCCGGGGTGGGAGCACCGCCGATAAAAACACGGCGGAAACAGACTACGAACGGGAAAACGCTCACCTCTACGCACTCCACGAGGAAGGAGGACAGCATGGAACCCGAATTAAACATACTACCTGCTCTCGTCTACCTGCTCATCTACCACGAGTACGAACGGCGGCACAGACGACAACGGTGAGTACCGCACCTACGACACAGGGGAGGGGGGAGGAGGAAAGGTTACGGCACACACATATGCGACCACCACTCCCCCAAACTATGTACACACCAATGCAGAGCAACAAGTCACAGTGACACCACCCAAACCCCCGCTGAAAAATGCAAAGACATAATTAAATTGTGAATCAAAATTTATGTAAAAATAGCCTCTGATAAGTCATGGTCAAATAGCAATAAAAATTTAAATAATTCAATTCAATATTTAGTGCAATCGATAAACCGAGGCAATTAGTCCTGCACATTTAACGAAATTCCAAGTGTCCGTGGGCCAAAGTGTATCAACACAAGGGCAAAGCCCACACAGGAGACCTGAGTCTTTGGAGAGAACACTGCAGGGGCATCTGATGACAAAACTACAGGCACCTCAGGGGGAAGGGAAGGGGGGGGGCACCACAGCCACATGAGTCCACGACGCCAGATCCACGAAGGGGCCACCATGCCTACTGTGCCATCCTGGGGAGTGCAAAGCCACAGTCTCTCAAGTCTCTACAGTGGGTGGGTTGCTCACTGTGCCATCCTGGGGAGTGCAAAGCCACAGTCCATCAGGTGGATAACAGTCACCACTGGTCAAGGAGGAGGCATGGTGGGCACAGTGAACCGTGAACAGTAGCTCGACACAGATCCGGCACTGTCATTGTGCCAGTGGTGCTTGAGACGGCGGGGCCCAGCGGAGCGGTGCTTGACAGGAAGGGCCCAGCGGAGCGGTGCTTGACAGGAAGGGCCCAGCGGAGCGGTGCTTGAGATGGCGGGGCCCAGCGGAGCGGTGCTTGACAGGAAGGGCCCAGCGGAGCGGTGCTTGACTGGAAGGGCCCAGCGGAGCGGTGCTTGAGACGGTGGGGCCCAGCGGAGCGGTGCTTGACAGGAAGGGCCCAGCGGAGCGGTGCTTGAGACGGCGGGGCCCAGCGGAGCGGTGCTTGAGACGGCGGGGCCCAGCGGAGCGGTGCTTGACAGGAAGGGCCCAGTCGAGCGGTGCTTGAGACGGCGGGGCCCAGCGGAGCGGTGCTTGAGACGGCAGGCCCTGTTCAGCGGTGCTCTTCTGCACGGCGGGGCCCTGTTCAGCAGTGCTCTTCTGCACGGCGGGGCCCTGTTCAGCGGTGCTCTTCTGCACGGCGGGGCCCTGTTCAGCGGTGCTTGTCCAGTAATTCACGGGAGCCAGACCTGGCCTGGACTCCCTGCTCAGTCTCCCTCCGACCGTGTAGTTGCTGGACCCTTCGGTGACTGAGTCCTGGGCCCTTTGGTGTCCTCCCTTACAGCCGGGATGGGGCTTGTGGGTCCCTCCTGCTCCGCGCTCCTGCTGGCTGACTTCTCCACCCTGCTGCCTTTTCGCTCCTTAGAAGAGGCTCTCTGGCCCTTGCCTCCCCTGGATGTTGTGGCAGGTGAAGTGGCCGAACTTTGGTCCTTGGGGGCAGCCGTGGCACTCTTCTCACGGCGGCCCTTGAGTTTCCGCGTCCTCTTGCCTGGGGGGGGGGCTGGCTGTCCCCTTGCTGCTGATGGAAGTGTCACTGCTGCCAAAGGGTGGGATCCAGAACCCATGCACCACAGTGACACTCGAAGCTGGGCTGGTGGTGGCTGAGGTGCTCTTGGGACTCTTAGCAGATGGAGGGGGTGGGTCAGGGGAGGGAAAGAGGTCAAGATTAGAGAGGTAAAAAAATTTAGGACCAAGGTAAAGGGTGGGAGTAGTGGTGATGGGAGTGGAGGAAGAGGATGTGGTTGTAGGAGAGTCAGGTGTGCTGTCTTTGGGTGCAGGTGATTGTGACGTAGGCTGTCGTGAGGTGGATGGCTGTTGGGTGGGTGGCTGCCTGCGTTTGTGTGTCTTGGAAGAGGGGGTGACAGACACAGTGGGAGAGGACACAGGGGACGTGTAAATGGCAGTGGGGGTGGTGACTGCACGTGTGCGTACTGGACTGGAGGGTGTGCTGGTGATGGAAGCACTGGCTGATGGTGGTGTGCATGCAGGTGTGAGTGTAGACGTCACAGGGAGGGAGGAGGGAGACGAGGAGGAGGGGGACACAGAGGTGGTAGTGACTGTTGGCATGTCTGCATCTGGGTGTTGCTTGGGTGAGTGTTTGTGGGATCTGTGGTGCTTGTGTCTGGATGAGCTGCCCTTGGGTGTTGAGGTGTGTGCAGGCTGGTCTGATGGTGTGGATGGGATAGGCAGAGGAACAGGAGACAGAGACAGGGTGGAGGCAGTTAGAAGAGGGAGGCTGGAAACAGGGACAATGGCTGCCGTCAGTGCTGAGGCCAGAGCATTGAACGATCGTTGATGGGCAGCCTGACCCGAATGAATGCCCTCCAGGTAGGCATTGCTCCGATGCACCTCCCTTTCTACCCCCTGGATGACATTCAAAAGGGTAGTCTGCCCAACAATGATGGTCTGAAGGAGGTCAATGACCTCCTCACTGAGGGCAGCAGGGGTGACAGGGGCAGGGGCTGAGGTGCCTGGGGCGAAGGAGATGCCCGCCTTCTTGGGCGAGCGGGCACGGAGCGTAGGCTGAGGGTCTGCTGGGAGGGCGGGGCTGGTGCGCTGGGTGGCGGCTGTACCTGTAGAGGCAGGGGGCCCGGATGTTGCCGCCACCGCTAGGGAGCTCCCATCCGAGGACGTGTCGGTGTTGCTGGTGTCACCACCGGTCCCCGTTGTGGTGCTCCCCTCACCCTCCGTATCACTGGTGCCCTCGGTGTCTGTACCACGGCCCACCGGGGCCTTGTGACTTGCAGCTCCCTCGTGCTCCGATGCCAAATCTCCTCCGCCTGATGATGCTAATGCACACATGCACAAGCAGATTAAGAAAAAGGGGGGGGGGGAGAAATAATAAAACAGGTTGAGTGCATGCAATGTCAACACCGTTGGCGGAGAGGACAGACACAGGAGCCTCATGCACTACGCTGCGCAATCGGGGTATACTACTCAGTACTTGTGACCAGGCCTACAGGTCTATGCACAACAAATACACACCTGGATGATGCAGGACCATGGATAGCTGTACTTGGTACCCTACAGAGGTGGGGAGCGGGGGCACAGGGCCATGCCTAAAGGAGAGGACTACACTACAGGAAACGCCCTGGCCTAATGTCACCCACAACCCTCCTCCCCCACCCAGACGCCTCCACTGCGCATAAAGATAGCAGAATGTGCTGATACTCACCCCCTTGTGTCTGCTGTGATGTCCTCAAGCGCCCATCCAAATCAGGGTAGGCCACTGCCAGGATCCGGGACATCAGGGGGGTCAGGGTACGACTGGCACCCCTCCTAGGTTGGTAGGCCATCCCCAGCAGTGACTCGGCGGTCTTCCTGGTCCCGCGGCGGATGTCCTCCCACCTCTTGCGGCAGTGGGTGCCCCGTCTGATGTGGACCCCCAGGGCCCGGACTTCCTTGGCGATGGCACGCCAAATGTCGACTTTCTGATGGGCGCTGACCTATTTGACATGTACAGGGTGGGAAAGGAAAATTCATCATTTATCTGCACGTTAGATGCGATTGCCCCCCCCTCCCCAACTTTGCCATGTGGCACATGCTCTCATCTGTCGTGCATTGCACTCCTCATTCGCTCCCCTCCCCACCATCTTACATCCACCCCACTCAACACAGGCATAGCCCAATCAATGTGCACCCAGTGTACTTACCTGTTGGTCTGGAGGACCGTAGAGTAACGCATACTGGGGGAGGACCCCATCCACAAGTTTCTCCAACTCTTCAGACGTGAAGGCAGGGGCCCTTTCCCCAGTCGCAGCAGCCATTGTCTCTTCCAGACCGAGGTCACAGCAGCACTTGCAGTATAGGTCCTCTCCTGTGGATGATCAGGTCTCGAGTGATTAAGCAGATAGAAAATGGCGGTCACGCCCGCGGCGGGGCGTACTGCGGCGGTGCGTACCGCGACCGCCGGCGCACCTCGTCATTGGCTCCTGAAACCCATAGGCTTCAATGTTAACCAATGCGGCTTCGTATAGCGGTCTTCGACCGCCTACCGCCACGGTGTGCCACGCCAGCGCATTGACCTCACATCCCATTGTCCCACTTCACAGGTCAGGCAGCCGCCATTTCAAGGGCCCACATGGCCTAATCTGTACTGCGTCACACAGGCCTAGGCCTTGCATTGACACACATACACGCCTTTCAAAACATAGATAATCGTGTGCTATGCAAGCTGTGGTGAACGTACCTGTGATTTGCTTGACTCTGTGCTCCATGTTGTCCTTCCTAGGCACCGTCCGCTGGGACTTGCGAGGAGAAGGATGAATCCTCGCGTGTACCGACCGCTGGTGGACCTGTCGACAATGGAAGAACGCCATATCATACTACGATACCGACTTGACCGAGCCACTATAAATGAACTGTGTGCCCAGCTGGAGCCAGCCCTGATGTCCCCCATCCGCCAACCCACAGGAATTCCCCCTCTTGTGCAGGTTCTGTCAGTCCTCCATTTTTTGGCAAGTGGCTCATTCCAGACAACAGTGGGCATGTCATCTGGAATGTCTCAGCCTATGTTTTCTAAGGTTTTGTCCAGAGTGTTGTCTGCCCTGATGAAACACATGTGGCGCTACATTGTTTTCCCTGAGGAGGTTGATTTGGCCACTGTGAAGGGTGATTTCTATGCCCTTGGACATATCCCCAACATCATTGGTGCCATTGATGGGACCCATGTGGCTTTAGTACCCCCAAAAGACGATGAGCAGGTGTACAGAAACAGGAAAAGTTACCATTCTATGAATATCCAGGTGGTCTGTTTGGCTGACCAGTACATCTCCCATGTAAATGCCAAGTTCCCTGGGTCAGTGCATGACGAGTATGTTATGCGTAATAGCAGCATCCCTTATGTGATGGAACAGCTACAGAGACAACGTGTGTGGCTAATAGGTGACTCTGGTTACCCCAACCTGCCTTGGCTATTGACCCCAGTGAGGAATCCCCGGACCAGGGCAGAGGAACGGTACAATGAGGCCCATGGGCGAACTAGGAGGATCATAGAAAGAACCTTTGGCCTCCTGAAGGCCAGGTTTAGGTGCCTGCATATGACAGGTGGATCCCTGATGTACTCACCAAAGAAGGTGTGCCAGATCATCGTGGCCTGCTCCATGCTTCACAACCTGGCTTTGCGACGCCAGGTGCCTTTCCTGCAGGAGGATGGTCCAGATGGTGGTGTTGTGGCAGCTGTGGAGCCTGTGGAGAGTGAAGAGGAGGAAGACGACGGGGACGACACAGACAACAGGGACACAGTTATCCAACAGTATTTTCAGTAGCACACAGGTAAGAATCAACCACGCCATTTAACATTTGCTGAAAGCCTCCTGCATCTTTACTTTGTGTATTTCCCCCCAGTTCTTTTAAAATGATGTTTGATTTTCCCTTCCCTTTTCAGTGCTGTATGACCCACTGCGTGACTTCAGCTTGGTTAGCCCATGGACTAATGCTTATTGACATCGGTATGTTGTCATCACAAAATTACCTGAACATTGTTGATCAATAATGTGTTATACATTTGTAAATAATACAGGCTGACTCCTGAATGATTTCAGTGCAATGAGTGATTTATTTTAGTGCTAGATATTGGAACATGATATTAAAACGGTGATGGGTGAGGGTGGAGTTATGTCCATGGCAGAGTCCAGTTCTCAGTCGCACAGGTGCATTGTCCATATGCCTGTGGAAGGATGGAGCAGGGGCAGTTCAAGGTGGGACAGGGTGACAATGTGGGACAGTGGGATGACATCAGGGGGTATCTTATGCTGGCGGGGGTCTTGGCATCCTACTCTGTCTTCCTTTGGGATCTCAGGCTCCTCTTGCGGGGTGGTTGTTCTTCAGCAGGAGGTGGGGTTCTGGTGGCCTGTCGTTGTGGTGGGGCCTCCTGTCCACTAGCGCCGGAGGAGGTGGTAGGCTGTTCCTGGTCCTGGCTAGTGACAGGGGCCCTTTGTAGTGCCACATGGTCCCGCAATGTGGTTTCTATACGGTTGAGGGCCTGGACTATGGTCCCCATAGCGATTACCGATGTTCCTGAGTTCATTGCTGAACCCCATGTACCGTTCCTCCTGCTGTGCCTGGATCTCGGTGAACCTGGCCAGTACCGTCGCCATCGTCTCCTGGGAGTGATGGTATGCTCCCATGATGGTGGTGAGGGCCTCTTGGAGAGTCGGTTCCCTGGGCCTGTCCTCCCCCCCCTGTCGCACAGCAGCCCTCCCAGTTGCCCTGTTTCCCCGGGCCTCTGTCCCCTGGATGGTGTGCCCACTACCACTGCCCCCAGGTCCCTGTTGTTGTTGGGGTGTTGGGTCAGCCTGGGTGCCCTGTAGTGGCGGACACACCGCTGATTGACGCGTCCTGGAGACAGAGGCATGGGCCCGGTGGGTGGGAGCTGTGCTGGTGTTCCCAGAGGGGGTTGGGTCTGCTGTGGCCTGTGTCTGTGTGTGGGGAACCGACTGTCCAGAGGTCCCCGATGGTCCGGGCTGGTCATCAGGTTCTAGGTCGACAGAGCTGCTGTCCTCACTGGGGGCCTGTTCTGGGGGTGGGATGGACATATCTGGACCCTCTGTGGCGGTGTGTTGGCGTTCGGGCCCTGCAGGGGTGAAAGAGTATGGTTATTGTTTTTGTGTGTGCCATGGCATGCATTTTGAGTGCGCTTGTCCCCCAGTGCTGGCATTCCCTTGTGGGAGGTGTTGTGAGGGTGGGGGGTGAGGGGTGTATGGGTATGTGCAATGGTCATGCTTTGGTGATGGCTGTCTATGGGTTGTGTTGGCATTCAGGGGTTGGTGTTGTTTAGGGTGGGTTGTGCTGGTGAGACATTGGCAGGGAGGATGTGTGCTGGGGAGTTGAGATTGGGGGTGAGGGTGGGGGTGGGGGTTGGCATGCTGGTGGTTGGGGGGGGGTGAAGTAGTTGAGATTCGACTTACCAGAGTCCATTCCTCTGTGTACTCCAGCGAGGCCATCAGGATGCAGGATGTTTACTACCTCTTGCTCCCATGCTGTGAATTGGGGTGGTGTGGGTGGGGGTCCGCCGCCAGTCTTCTGCACAGCGATGTTGTGTCGCGACACCATCGAGCACACCTTCCCCCGTAGGTCGTTCCATCGCTTTCGGATATCTTCCCGATTTCTGGGATGCTGTCCCACAGCGTTGACCCTGTCTACGATCCTTTGCCATAGCTCAGCCTTCCTTGCTATAGTGGTGTGCTGCACCTGTGTGCCGAAGAGCTGGGGCTCTACCCTTATAATTTCCTCCACCATGACCCTGAGTTCTTGGTCCGAGAACCTGGGGTGTCTTTGGGGTGCCATGGGGTGGTGTGGATGAGGTGTGGGGTGGTGTTTGTGGTGATGTGCGTCGTGATGTGTGGTGATGTGTGCGTAGATGTGGTGTGTGTGAGGATGTTGTGTTCCTGTGTGTGTTGTGCTTTGCGTTCCCTGTGCTCTCTCTCAGTGTATTGCGCCTTCTCTCAGATATTTGTGGTTGTAGGGGTTTGTGGGTGAAGTGGGTGTGTGTTTTATAGTTAATTGGGTGTGTGGGAGTGGTGTGTGTATGTGTATCAGGTGTGTGTATTTCGAATGTGGCAGTGTTTTGGAGCTGTGTGTGTATTTTGAGCGTGGTGGTGTGTACCGCCAATGGAATACCGCGGTTGAAAGACCGCCGCGTGGATTCGTGGGTCAGAATGGCATGGGCGTGATTGTGTTGGCGTGGCGGTGGAAGTTTGGTCATCTCCAGTTTATCGCTGCCCGCTGATGAGGCAGAGTTCCGTGGATGTCGGGTTTTTGGCGGTTGCACAGTTGGTGGTCAGAATGACCGTGGCGGTTTACCGCGGCCGCGGCGGTAGAATGGCGGACTTCTGGCCGGCGGTAAGGGCCTTTTACCGCCGAGGTCTGAATGACCCCCAAAGTTCTTTGCATCATAAAAATTGAAGACTTTTTTGAAGAAATCCGTAATTCCTTCACCATTGAGAAATGGCAGAAATGGGCTCAAGCAGATCCCAAAAGATCAATCAAACAAGGACTACCTTTCCATGATGCCCGTTTATTTGTTCCAACTAACAAGTTGCGTAAGTTGGTGTTTCATTGGTTGCATGTTATACCTGCGGCAGGTCATCCAGGTATTCCTAAAATTCTTGAATTAGTTCAACGTTACTTTTGTTGGCCCACTTTGACAAAAGACGTCAAACAGATGGAAGCTAACTGTGAAGTGCTCGCATCAAGTCAAGTCATTCAAAGCCAAGAGGTTTGTTACATCCTCTCCCAACTCCACTTCGACCTTGGGAGCACATCTCATTAGACTTTATTACTGGTCTACCCATGGTTCAACATCACTCAGTAATCCTTGTGGTGGTAGATAGTCTCACGAAATATGCACATTTCATTGCTTGCAAAAAATTGCCCACCTCCAGTGAACTGGCAACAATCCTTTTAAATCTGATATCACGGATTACCAAAAATGATTCTCTCCGATCGAGGATCACAGTTTGCCTCTAACTTCTGGAAGATGTGGTGCAAAACCCTTCAAATCACTTCTACACTGTCTACCAGTCACCATCCTCAAACGGATGGCCAAACAGAGCGATTAAATCAGACTTTGAAACAATACCTACGTGCTTATGCGGAAAAAGCACTTCATTCTTGGACATCAATGCTTTGGTTAGCTGAACTGGCCTATAATAACTCATATCATGCTTCCATTGGTGTCACCCCCTTTTTTGGTCTGTTTGGCTATCATTCTGCTACCCTGCCAATCACGATTCTGTAAGAAAGTACACTTACACCAGCCGTATCAGAAGCAATTAAAAAACTCCATCAAACTCCGAAACAAATCCAGCAACACCTAGATAAAGCTAAACAAACATATAAAAGACACTATTACAAGAAACATTGTGAAGGACCCCAATATAAGCCAGGTAATAGAGTGTGGCTTTCCACACGTCATATTGACTTCAAGAAAAAGCATATGTTTAATCCCAAGTTCATAGGTCCTTACACGATTCTTCAACAAATTAATCCAGTGACCTACAAACTGCAGCTACCAAGGTCACTACGTATTCATCCAGTATTTCATACTTCACTCCTGAAAAGAGCTGTCCAAAAAGTCCGCTCCCAACCAGCTCCAGTTCTAGTACAGGGAGAATTGGAATACGAAGTTAAACAGGTGCTGGATTCAAAATTTAGAGGTCGTAACCTCTGGTACCTAATATCCTGGAAAGGTTACGGTCCGGAGAGCAATTCATGGGTCTCCACATCTGACATTCATGCTCCACGACTAGTGAGGCGTTTTCATCGCCTACATCCACGCAAACCAGGCCCTAGAGCGCGTTTGGGAGGGGGGAGTACGGCCAACATCAGGACAGTGCGCGCTCTACAGGCGACGTAAATGCAAAAATCCAGTCCTTATGCAGAGGCATATTTCATGCATTGTGTTTCTATGCAGTATGATAACCTTTTGCATTGCAGAACTTTCCCCTTGAAAAGTCATTAATGCTGTTTGCAATTCATTGTTCATTTACAAGGCTTGTTTGCAGGACTACAGGGTGTGGCCCTTTATTCTAAGACTTTCTAGAAGCCTTTCTTGCAGCATGGTTGGGCGTGGCTCTTGGGCGGGGCTTGGCTCTATATAAGGGAGCCAGCCCAGCTCCACGTGCTCACTATTCAGAGGTCCCGGTGCAGAGCAGCAGCATTTTCCAGAGATCCTGTCCTGGAGGCCTAACCCGCCAGTTCCAGGCCTGATCTTGCTTATTTGGTGATCTTCAGGCAGGTCGGTAAGGCGGAGGTCGGGTTTGGCCCCCGACTCCGTTTTCTAGTAACTTTCCAGTTTTGGGCCTAATCTTGAAATAGCGTGTGTGCAATCATTTCATGGCATTTACCTTGTGAATTCCGAATTGGCAACAGTGTGCGTGATCCCTTCCAGGCATTTTCTTTGTGGTATTCAGAGCGGCAGTGTGCGCAATCATTTCATGGCATTTACCTTGTGAGTTCCGAATCGGCAACAGTGTGCGCGATTCCTTCCAGGCACAGAGCTCGAAAAGATCTATTTAGGCCAGACATGGCACTGTGAAGGCCTTCCAGGTATGCATTCCATTCATGCATCTGGGATGCTAGCCCCTGGATGGCATTCAAGATGGTTGTCTGCCCTCCTCCGTGAGGGCAGCAGGGCTGACTGGGGCAGGGGATGAGGTGCCTGGGGCAAAGGAGACGCCCACCCTCCTGGGTGAGCGGGGACCGGCTACTGGGTGGGGAGCTACTGGGACGGCGGTGTTGGTATGGGGGTGGCGGAAGATGACACAGAATGGGTGGGCCCACTAGGGTCCACCACCACCAGGGAGCTGCCATCGGAGGAGGTATCAGAGTCACTACAGCCAGTGGTAGTTGCCTCCCCCGTGGTACTCCCCTCGCCCTCCAACCCACAGGTCCCCTTGGGCTCTGTTGACTCTGCCTCCTTGGAACCATGGATGGCTGCATCCCCACTCACCAATACCACTGCTCCCACGCCAGATGATGCTGATCTACACAAAGAACACAAGAGCACAGGGATGGGGAGACAAAACATGAGAGAAATCTGTAAATACCTGAATGGATGTACATACTTGGTGCACATACACACTTCCATCCAGCTTACACACCTGCATGCAGCACCCACAACAATAGTCATCACTATGCCCCTGACTAGTGGCCACTATCCCAGATTATAACTCATTTCCACATGACACACGGACCTGATGGCCCGTGTGGACCTCACACATGGGAGACCATGGCCAGCCAATGCACCACCCAGTTGGTGGTTGTCTTGCAGGGCTGTTGGTGATGGTGGCGGATGCCTTATGCACGTGTGCTCAATTTGTAACTGCACCGGTATAGATTGTGTGGCAAGTACTGGTAGTGAGGTGATAAAATGATCCTGTGAAGTTTTCGTCCCATAGGGCAACGACATGTCAGCTGTATCAGATGGGCATATCCTGATGTCTGTTTTTCTCCTCTGTGTGTCCCATAAAGGTCAGCGCCCATCAGAAGAGGGGACTCTGGCTGGCGGAACACCCACTTGCAGGAAGCGGTGGGAGGACCTGCGGCACTGGGTCAGGAAGACCTGCGAAGCCCAGCTGGGGAAGGCCTCCCAACGAGGAAGGGGTGTCCATCGGACCCTGTCCCCCCTAATGTGCCCTATTCTGGCGGTGGCATATCTGGATTTGGATGGGCGCTTGAAGGCAGCACAGCAGCCACAAGGGGGTGAGTACCAACACTGTTTAATACCAATTTGATGGATGTGTTTGTGTGCTGTGGTATGTATGCTGTCTAGTGCCAGGCACTCTGACAAGTGTGTTCCTGCAGTCCTTCCCCCCATGGGCACGCAAATGGTGTAGGGCAGGTGTAAACAGTCACAATAGCCCCTTGGGGATTGATCTACCTGTTCTGTAGGATTCTTTCTGTGATAGGTGTAATCGATGGCACCCACATAGCTCTCATCCCCCCAAGAGTGAATGAACAGGTCTACAGGAACAGAAAGAACTTCCACTCAATGAATATACAATTGGTGTGTACTGCTGACCAGTACATATCACATGTAAATGCCAGGTTTACAGGATCAGTCCATGATTCCTTTGCCCTGAGGAACAGCAGTGTGCCACACATGATGGAACCACTCCAAGGGGACAGAGGATGGCTCATAGATGAGTGTATATGACAATGGATCAGTACATAGCTGACAGCCAGGCTGTATGCAAGTAATGGCAGTTTGTTACAGTCCTGTTTCACTCACTTTTGCAGGTGATTCTGGCTACCCCAACTTGCAATGGCTCCTGACACCTGTGAGAAATCCCAGGACAGATGCAGAGAGGAATTATAATGAGGCCCATGGACATACTAGGAGTGTGATTGAGCGCACTACAGGTCTCTTGAAGGCTAGATTGTGTTGCCTTCATCTCTCTGGGGGATCCCTGTGCTATAGCCCTTAAAAGGTGTGTAGAATCGTGGTGTCCTGCTGCATGCTGCACAACTTGGCTGTGAGGAGAGCTATCCCCCTACTAGAGGAGAAGGGTACTGTACATCCCGACCTGCTACCTCTGAGAGGGGTTGAGAGTGATGGTGAGGATGAAGAGGGGGAAGATGTCCACTCCAGGAACCAGCTGATCCACCTATACTTCCAATGACTATGAGGTCTGTTCACTGATGCTGTTGTCTGCACTGCATAATGTTTGTCTGACTCATTTGTTTGGGGATGTGGTATCTGTAGCCTGAAGACTGAGGTAGCATGTGCCATGGAAATAAACATGGTGTACATTTTGGTTTACTCCAGACGATGTTGTGCGTGGGGTACCATTCCTGCAATAAAGGTATGGATATGGAATTGACTGGCAAATGCATTCACACTTACAATTGAATATTCATAATGACAGGAGACATACAAATTGGTGTAAATGTGTTTTATTATGTGTCACAATTGCATAGGTGTGTTGTACAGTGATAGGGAGTGGGCTCATGGTGGATGTCCATACCAGGTACATGGGATCAGAGATTGGTGGCAGTGTGTATTGGTCCATATATCCTTTCCAAGTTGGTATGTTGCTATTGGCGGGTCAAGATGGTAGCACAGTGGCACAGTTGGAGACAGTTCAGGTCAAAGTCACTTCTTAGTGGGGGCTTTGGTCTTGGCAGATGTTCTAGTGCCATATCTGGGTCTGAGGGCACGTTTGAGTGACTGGTGCTGGCCTACACGGGTAGGGGTGCTGGTTTCTTGTGTGTCCTCTGCCAGTGCCACCAGTCCAGTTGCTGCTACAGATGTGGAGGGCAGGTCTGTGTCCTGGGCTTCCAGGTTTATGGGGGCCTCAGGCTGGCTTGGGTAGTGGTGCTGCAGACCTAACCTTCCCACGCAGGTTGTTCCATCTCATGCAGGTGTTGTCCCTTTTGCATGGATGGTTTCCCACTGCGTTGAACTTGTTTACAGTCATCTGCCATAACTCCATCTTCCTGGCGATGGGTGTGTGCTGGACCTGTGCCCGAAGATTTGTGGCTCAACCTTGAGTATTTCGTCCACCATGGGCCTTAGCTCCCTATCTCTGAAGCGTGGGTGCTTAGGGGGTGCCATGGTGTGTGTTCTGGGTGTATTGGTGAGGGTGCTTTTGTATATCTGTGTGTGTGCCTTTTGTTATGTTGTGTACAGTGTATGTGTGTAGTGTTCTCAATATCTGCCGTGCACTTGGCATTGCAAAGGATTGTTGGGTGTGTATGTGAGTGTTTTATAGTGTTGTGGATGTGTGTCAGGTGTGTGGGTTTCAAACTTGCTAATGTGTGCATTTCTTGATGTTGGGTCCGATTGCTGGCCGTGGCGGTCCGTACAGCCAATGGTCGTCCAACATCCACTATCCGCCACAGTGATTTGTGCATCATTATTTGGTGGGCGGAGGATTTGTCTGCTTTTCGGTGGCGGGGTGGGGTGTACAGCCTTTCAGCAATCAAGGGCCCTGGAGGTGGCTGGAGGTTGCAGAATTTTTGGAGGTTTCTGTTTTTGGCACCATTATATGGCGGTCTGCTGTGCTGTTCACCCCCAGTGGCGGTCTTCTGTTCACTGTCGCCACGGCGGTCAGCGGTGTTTCCCGCCATGTTCATAATGACCACCTATATGTTTTGTTTGTGTGATTGTTTCCCCATTCTTATGTGGCTCACATTGTCAGAGTTTTTGTGGGTTCAGCCTGTATGTGTTGTGTTCTACAGATTGCAATCTGTAGTGCAAATTTGTCTCTAGTGGCAGAGGTCTGATCAGCGTCAATGTGTGTGTCTCAACACTGCACTAGGTTAGTTACGCAGCATAGTGCCATGTTTACTGTGATACAGGACCACCCTGAAATTCCCCAGCAGCTGCACAGATTAGTTCCCCTTGCACCCAGACAGGCATTGTTGCAGCATGATGAAGAAGTGGCTGCCTTGTGGGGATGTCTTGATTATGTGCGGGGTGGTGTTCCTTCCTGCGCATGTATGAGTAATGTTAGCTAAGGTGCCCTTTAAATGTGTGCTGTAACATGCAGCACACATGTGTTTCAGTAATGGGACATGGCAGTAGGGAGGTGTTTCTGCAAGAGACACCACCATGACATAACCCCAGGAACGGTATTTACTTTCTGCATCGTCTCTGATGTCTCAGTTGTGTAGGAAGGATAGGTTTGACTATATGCAGGGGGTGTTGTGATGACACAACCACAGGCACAGTAATTAGATGTGCCTTCCATCAAATGTGCTGCATATGTAAATGTTGGTAGATAGCCCTGGTGATTGACGTATGCCCACATTGCATATGTGTTGTGGTGCATGGCACAACCAAGGTGTGTGTACATGTGTTGCTTAGGTTTGAATAGTGCATCTTGATTCATGGGCAATGTGTCCCGCTGCACTCCTCTAGCATGCATTGAGTGTGTCCTATGTGCCTCTCCCTTCTGGCATTAGTAAAATTGGCAGTTATTTCCCCCATGCAACTTATCCTGTATTTGTGGTGGTTGTTGCGCTCTGCTGTCCTGTCCTTGTATTTCTGTGACCAGCTCTTCTGGGATGAGCACTGCAACCATCTCATCCAGGTCCTCCTGTGGTGCAGGGCTTCCACCTCCAGTTTGCAGTGCTGCCTTTCTGTTCCTGGCCATTTTCTGCTTAGTTCTATGCTTACAATCATGTCAGCGCTTCTTGCACTCCGTGACAGTTCGCTTCGTTTCTGCCACACTGTTGATTTTGTCCACTATTAGCCGCCATATCGCCTTTCTCTTACCAATTGGCAATTTGGAGGTGACGAATAGCTGGTTTTGGTGCTCTGTCACCTCTCTGACAAGGATCTCATGCTCCTCTTCACTGAACCGACACTTGCACTTTTTGTTTTCCTTTTCCTGGTACTTCTGTGCATCCTCCTGGCTGGTTCCTGGGTGTATGGGGTCACCCTGGGGTCTCTCCTGGCCTGCTGCTTCCATCTTCCCTTTGACCTGCACTCTTTCCTGCTTGTGTGTCAAAGTTGATGCAAATGAGGTGTTAAAATGGGGCAAATCCGTTTCAGACATGTTTATATGCGGACGCAAGGGTTTACGTCAAAATTTCTGACTCTAAACATTTCCTAGCGCTATGGTGTGTAATAGAATAAATATGACATGCGGATGGTGCTGAGAAATGGCACAAGCCAGTGCTAAACTTTTTGACACAAAACTGCGTTTCGTCAGTTTTACTTCAGAAAGTATAAATATGGGCCTATATTTCCCCATCGTTTACAGGCAGTGCTGTTAGAGATGTATCTATCTTCATTGTACTTTTTACGCAATTCGCACTCTTAGTTAAATTTACATTTGCGGTCTTTCCAACATCATAATCCTTCTCCCGCTTTTGAAGGATTGGAAAGAGTTTTATACCTTCTATCTCCGGTGACACCTTTTCCGTTGTCATCTCACCAATTTTTTCCTTCTTTTGCCGCACATTTAGGACTTCCAACCTTGCTGGGTTTATTTGTTGCTTATTTTTAGCTTTATGCAACTTGTTTTCTGTTTTTTTGTCATTCCCTGTTCTAATGAACGATTTATTACTTTCACATCAGGTACATTGGGTTTTTCCCTAACTTCCACTTTAACATCAATCATATTGTTATCACTATTTTTCATATTGTTACACTTAGTTTCCCCATAGGGTTTTTGAAATCATCTTCTTTTATTTCTTTTTTTCTACTTCATTACCTTCAAAAACTTTTTTGTCCTCCCTCTTAGTACCACAGTTCTTAGTCCCTTCCTCCTCTATATTTGCATTTACCACAGGATTATTTATTTTTAGATCCTCTATTATAATACTTAGCGCCTCAGGAATTTGCTTCAATTTGTACACTACTGGAGCACACGTTTATTCAATATTTGCTCTTGCTGCAAGCGATTGTGCACGTGTAATCAGATTATTTAGGTCCACAAGTCTCTGATCAATACCGGATATCGAAGTTGCATTATATTCAATAGATGTATCCGGACATCCATTTTGTACGATTAATATGTCAATGCCTCGAGAGTCAAGTGCGATGTTTTGCCCTCATTTTCTCTTTCAAATATATCAAATTTATCCATTTCACCCGGTTTGATCAAAGGTATCTTTGCTTCCCCTACCTTATTCCCATCGGTCTCCACAATAACTTCTACTGGCATTGGATATCCATTCTTCACTTCTATTTTTTTGCTGAGGAGGTGACTCTGACATTACTGACAAAAGATCCATGTTGCTATAGAGCTCCACCCAACACCATACTATCTTCATTTTTCTCCATAATTTCATCTTCTTGGGTTTTAGAACTGTTTTTTATACTGCTACCCGGCAAGTTCTCTCTCGCATCACCCCCTTGTTCATTCATTTGTGCTGGACTGGATTTTATTGGTGTAATTGGTGCTGTGACTAAATTTGTGACCTTAGGAGTAGAGAAGAATATTTTCACTGGGTCCTTTAAAAAGTCAAATTTAGCTGGCGCTTTTAATACTTTCTCAAACGTTTGGTGATATTAAAGATATGTTTTCCTTTACAGAGTTTACCTTCCCTTTTTCAACTGTTTGCCCCTTCTGCATCCCTCTCCTCTCATTTGTTCTTGTATATATTTGTCTTACATGTCCCAACCTCATTTTAGGGCTGGGCTGTTGCTCTTAGAACAACTTATGTTGTGATATTTATTAATGTATCAATGTAGATGTTGAGCCATTACAAGATACATGTATATTAATGAACAGTTCTGCCGTTTAGGCCATACTTTCCCAAACATCAGGTAAAGCGATGTAAGGTGATGTAGGTTATTTATTCTAATTATGGTCATGGCCACACTATCACTGTATAAGACCCTGAGCAGAGCACACTGTTAGAAACACCTGCAAGCCGCATCCAGCGTTAGCCGGGCTGCTTCCGCTGTGTTGCAGGGCTCGCTCACTGCTGTGGCAAACCAGACTGTGTACTTGAGTTAGTTGATATACTTGTTAAAAATCAATTTGCTGACAATGCATGCGTTATTGTCTTTTAGGCCTTTTAAAACAGTCTGTACAGTTTTTACCACACAACATCAGAAACTTATAATTCTTAGTAAGCTTATAAGCCTTCTAACAGGATGATGAAAGAAAACTTTTTACCTTTGGCTTGAAACTTTGCTGTCGCTCTCCACGCTCTCCATGTTCTCCAGGTCCTCCTCACACGGCCCTCCCCAAGCTCAGCACTCCCCAGACCTTAACCCCTTCCCCAGCCCCTGCTCCCCTTATGTTGAACCTGTATTATCTCACCGCTTCCAGTTGTTAGTCCAGTTGTTATTTCATTTAAAAGCTATCTGTTGTGAAGTTGAGGCTGGGGGCACTGGCTAAACTGGGCTGGGCTATGCAGGGTTGTGCAGGACTGGACTGGGCTGGGATTTAGTTCTCAGATTGTCAGGTTCTTGATTTAACTCGGGTTAGCTTAGCTGGGTTAGCTGGGTTTGCTGGGGTTGTTTAACTGTTTTAGCAAGTTGTTTAACTGATGTAGGTCGTGGCTTCACATCACATCACATCACATCACGTGGCTTCACATCACATCACATCACGCTGAGCAACCTTTGACCCTGTCACCAGTCAGGTCGCTCCCCCCATCTGCCACGCAGCCCCCTGTGGGTTGAACCTCCGTTGCCGCTTTTGCCGCCTGACTACTCGCTCCCTTTTTTTCTGTACCCCTGCGCTTGGCTTCTGTGCCACTTCGTTTTTTCATTCTGTGCTCCTGTGTTTTGCTTTCTGTACCCCTGTGCTCTGTTGTCCATCTCCCGCCGTCTTTTCCCACCGTTTTTTCCCCGGGTTTTCCCCGGGTTTTTCCCTCGCCGCTGAGCCCCTGCTGCCCCGCCCACTTCACTCCCATTGGCCGCCCCGCTCCCACCTCCCAGCTGCTCCTCCCCCCCTCTGCCCTCATATGAAGGCTGCAAAGCGGGCGCGCCGCTGGCGCGCCGAAGGCAAGCCCGTCTGCGCCCGTCCGCGCCTGGACCGCACCCAGCACCAGAACCCCTGGAACCCGCACCCCCCGCAACGCCAGACTGCACTACGACGCAAGCACCCTCCACGCACTCAACACCAGACGAGACCACCCCTGCTACCGGGCCACCCTGAAACACACCCAGGGGCCTTTCACCTGCCGGAACTGCAGATTCACCAGCATCCAACCCTCCACACCACCAGCCAGAGAACCCAACCACCTCCGCTGCATCCTCCTCAACACCCGCTCCGCTCGCAAGCACGCCATCAAACTTTGGGACCTCCTAGACTCCACCGCTCCCGACGTCGCCTTCCTGACGGAGACCTGGCTGAACGCCACCTCAGCACCAGACATTGCCATAGCCATCCCACAGGGCTACAAGATCTCCCGCAGAGACCGCACCAATGGAGTGGGAGGAAGAATCGCCATCATCCACAAAGACTCCATCAAAATCTCAACGAACACCGATGACACCCTCACCACCACCGAGCACATACACTTCCAGATCCACACCGACCCCAACACCACCCTCAGAGGAACTCTCATCTACAGACCTCCCGGACCGCGCCCACAGTTCAGTGACACCATCGCCGACCTCATCAGCACCCACGCCCTCGCTTCCACGGACTACATCCTCCTCAGGGACCTGAACTTCCACCTCGAGAACAACAACGACGCCAACTCCACCGCCCTGATCGACAACCTCGCCAACCTCGGACTCAAACAGCTCGTAACGGCACCTACTCATGCCGCTGGACACACGCTCGACCCCATCTTCTCCGCAAGCCCCCACATCTCCTTCAACCACACCACCGAACCACACTGGACCGACCACAGATGCGTCCACTTCACCTTCAGAAAACCCACCACACACCACCGCACCCAACAGCTACCACGCCGCTGCTGGGGCAAGGTCACTGAGGACCAACTGACTACCGCCCTCGCCCTGAGACCACCCACCGACCCCACCGACCCAGACACCGCCGCGACCAACCTCACATAGTGGATAAACGACTGCACCAACACTCTCGCCCCTCTCAAGACCTCTACAACCAACCACACCAACAAGAAAGCCGTCTGGTTCACCGAGGACCACCGGATCTCCAAGCACACCTGTCGGAAGCTGGAGAAAAATGGCTCCACGACCGAACACCAGACAACCACACAGCCCTCAAGAGCGCCACCCGCAGACACCACCAACTCATCAGGACCACCAAGAAGACCGCCTTCAAGGACCGCCTAGACAACAACGCACACAACACCAAAGAGCTCTTCAGCATTGTGAAAGAACTCTCCAACCCCAGCTCCATCACCAACGACATCCCGCCATCTCAAGACCTGTGCGACTCCCTGGCCACCTTCTTCCACCGCAAGATCACCGACATCCACGACAGCTTCAACCCCGACCCCCCGCACCCACCACCGAGTCCACCACCCCTGCGACTAACACTCGCACCAGTCGCCTGACCGTCTGGTCCAGCCTCAGCGACGAAGACACCATCAAAACCATGAACTCCATCCACTCCGGATCCCCATCGGACCCCTGCCCTCACCACGTCTTCAACAAAGCCAGCGCAGCCATCGCGGCCCACCTCCGGAAAACAATCAACTGTTCCTTCGAGACAGCAACCTTCCCAGAAAGCTGGAAGCACGCCGAGATCAACGCCCTTCTGAAGAAGCCCAAGGCGGACCCCAAGGACCTCAAGAACTTCCGGCCCATCTCCCTGCTCCCTTTCCCGGCAAAAGTGACCGAGAAGATTGTCAACAAACAGCTGACCCGCTACCTCGAAGTTAACAACATCCTGGACCCTTCCCAAGCACCGAGACCGCCCTCATCGCCGCCACTGACGACATCCGGACCCTGATGGACAAAGGAGAAACAGCCGCCCTCATCCTCCTGGACCTATCAGCAGCCTTTGACATGGTCTGCCACCACACCCTATCAGCACGCCTCCATGACGCCGGTATCCAAGAGAAGGCCCTGGCCTGGACCACATCCTTTCTCTCCGGCAGAACCCAGAGCGTCCGCCTCCCACCCTTCCGCTCCAAAACCAAGAGATCATCTGCGGCGTCCCACAGGGATCCTCCCTCAGCCCGACACTGTTCAATATCTACATGGCCCCCCTCGCCCATGTCGCATGACAACACAACCTCAACATCATCTCCTACGCCGACGACACCCAGCTGATCATATCCCTCACAGAAGATCCCCACACCGCCAAAGCTAACCTCCACGAGGAATGAAGGCCATAGCCGACTGGATGAAGGACAGCAGACCGAAGCTGAACTCAGACAAGACGGAGGTCCTCATTCTCGGACCCACCCCATCAGCCTGGGATGACTCTTGGTGGCCCACGTCACTAGGCACAGCCCCAGAACCCACGGACCATGCACGCAACCTGGGGGTCATTCTCGACTCCACTCTCTCCATGACCAGGCTAGTCAATGCTGTCTCCGCGTCCTGCTTCAACGCCCTCCGTATGCTCCGCAGGATCTTCAAATGGATTCCCCTCGACATGAGAAAAAACGTTACCCAGGCCCTCATCACCAACAGACTCGACTACGGGAACGCCCTCTACTCAGGAACTACAAACAAGCTCCTGAGACGACTCCAACGCATCCAGAACGCCTCGGCCCGACTCATCCTCGATGACCCCCGCCGCAACCACATCACACTCCACCTGAGAGGCCTGCACTGGCTCCCCGTCAACAAAAGGATCACCTTCAAGCTCCTGATCCACGCACACAAAGCACTGCACAACACCGGACCCACCTACCTCAACAACCGACTCAACTTCCACACCCCCACCCGAAGCCTCCGCTCAGCCAACCTCGCCCTCGCTACAGTCCCCCGCATCCGAAAAACCACCGCTGGTGGCAGATCCTTCTCCTACCTCGCCGCCAAGACCTGAAACACTCTTCCCACCATCCTACGACAGACCCAGGACCTGCTGGCCTTCAGAAGACTCTTCGACCAGTAGCACCCCCCCTCCCCAGCGCCTTGAGACCCTCATAGGTATGAGGCGCGCTTTACAAATGCAGTGATTGATTGATTGATCACTAACAACGGGGGAGGGATTACAGACCTCCTGGCAGGCCTCTTGGGTTCCTTGGTCTCCTTGGCTTCCTGGTCTCCTAAGCTCCTGGGCGCATGGCCTCTCCTGGGCTCCTCTGGGTTCCCGTGGGTACCTGCACTCCTGAGCTCCTCTGCTTCTGGGTTCCAGGCTCCCGGGGCTCCTAGGTTCCAGGCTTCTAGGCACCCGGGTTCTTCTTTCCCCCAGGCCCTCTCACGTGCCCACTCTGCTCCACTTAGTAGCAAAATGGTGAGTGGCAACACAGCAGGCGGGCGGCACGGTGGGTGGCAGGCCACAGCTCACTCACAGTCTCGGTGGTAGCGGCAGGCGGCACAACAGCATGACTCAGTTCACTTGCCTGCCGCTACTCCCAGCTCTTTGTTGTACTCGTGGCTCTCTCACCACCCTCTTGCTCTGTGGCTGATAACCCACTGGTAGCCTGCTGGTAGCCCACTGGCTACCTCGCTCTTTGCTCCAGAGCTCTCTGCGTCTCCGCATCTCCGTGTCCACAACAGCACTTCACATGACACACATCACATGTTGATTGGGAGGTGAGTGCACATAATCTAGAAAGACAGAGGGGTAGGAGACATCCAGTGAAGCACAGCCAAGGTTTACAGGACATCGGGAGGAGAACTTGTCGGTCAGAACTCAGTCCAGTAGACATCTATTACAGGGTCCAGGGCAGATACAGTTGAAACTGTTCAGCTGCAGGAAAGGCCTCTTTTAACTTGTTATGTTCCTGTAACTTGAGCAATAGGTCAGCGTTGTGACCCTTGAAATCCACTTCTTTGTCCTGGGTACAAGAGGCAGCAGGTTCAATCTTTCAGGACTTCTCTCAGGTCACATACAGCAGACCCTGTCTCTTATGTTCTTTCTCACTAATTTGTGGGTGTAGGTGACTCCCTACTTCAACCAATTTGGTGAAGGTTCCCGGCTCTACTCACCATTACAGCAGTTCCTGTTTGCCCTACTAGAAACAGCCCCACAGTGCCCTTCACTCCTAAACTCTAAAATGGTGAAATCCTGCCCTCCCTTGTGCAGAGCCTGTGTGCCCACCCAGAAGTGTGGCTGGGGTAATGAGTGGAACCTTATCTGCGGTAGCTTCAAAAAATCTGCAGCAGCTCCCTTCCCACTGGGATGGGTGCCTGTACTAGGGGAACAAAAGAAGGGGTCTGAACAGGTGCCATCTGACATCTGCTTTTAACAGGGAAGGCCCCTTTGAAGTAAAGAAAGTTCCTGGGCACAGTCCAAATGATCATTCTGTCAAAGGAAAAAAACATCTCTTCAGATCCAGACGTTTGTCTTTGCTCTGGGAGCAGTTTTCACACCTAATTCTTCACCATTCGCCAGCTGGGTGACAGTTGGAAGGCTCATGTAAATTAGTCTTCAGGAGTTTTAGGCAGGAAAAAGGTAACTTTCTGAAACTTACTTTTCCTTACTATTTTAATAAATATTAAAAAGCATTGTTGAATTACTTTTCTAGCTGTTACCCAATATTTGATATTGCTTCCAAGTGTTTCTCTGTGGGTCAACCAGCTTTCCTACAGTGAAAATAGCTTTTGGGTGCTGGTCACTGTAAGGACAGGTTACCATTACATTCCTACATGTTCTACTTTTAAATATTACACACCCTAGCTTTTGGGCTACAAGGCCTACTATGGGGTGACATTAATATTTAAAGGAAGGTTTGTAGGCTTTATTTCAACAGGTCGAATGGCAGTTTTAAACTGCTTTATACAGGCTACTCTGGTTAGCCTGAAGCCATGTTTCACTGCTATCCCAATGAATGACACAATAGGTGCTGCAGTCCACTAGTGGCATGTTACTTGCAAGCCCTGGATCCACATTGTACCATATACGAGGGACTTACAGGCAAGTTAAATGTGCCAGTTAGGAGTATGCCATTTCAACCACGTTAAAAGTTGGAAGTCTTCTACTAAGGCTGGTGGAATGGGTGACTCAGGGGGCCCCTGGGGGACCCTGCACTGCCCATGCACTTGGCATGGGCAGTGCCCCATGCACAGCCCCGTCGTGCATTTCACTGCCTGAATTATGGGCGGTGAAATGCGCGATGGGTGCTGTCGGCTCCATTAGGAGCCGCCATCAATGTAAAGGCCCTGTTTGCCGCTGGGCCAGTGGGCGGCAACACTGTTTCTGCCTGCCGGCCCAGCCGGAAAATCATAATAGGGCCAATGGGGACTTCATTGCACTGGCTGTCATGTGTCGGCAATCTTTGAGCTTAACATTATTATGAGACAAATCTAGAAGAATGTGAGGGGTCACAAAATCAAAATGTGCACTTATGTGAAACCAATTAGCTTTAGTTTTGTGTGCGGACTTTGTTTTTGTAACAAGTTTTTTGGGCCTTTAGTGCCTCTGCATCAACATTGTCTCAAAATCATCACTTAAACTGTAAGCAGATCGGGTTGCTAGAGAGTTCAGAGGCAAAATTGCCACAGCTTATGAAGACTCTGCAGGCCAGGAAACATAATCTGACATCCTGTTCTACGAGGAACATCGGGCTTACTTTGACCCCTGCTCTTGTTTGAGCCCTCATGGTGGAGCTGGGGCTCTGGAGGTCCCGGATTCTTCTGCCACCTTGTGTGAGGCCTACTTGAGTGTCTGTGGACAGAGAACTAGCATTTCCAAACATTGTGCCCATTTGACTTTCGCACTGTGCAGCCCGGAAGTGGGTGGCGCTGTGGCATCTGGCCTCCTGCGTGGGCATGAAGTGGGGGCCATGTGGATGATCTGAGCTGGCCTTGAAACGACTTGAAAAGTGGGCCATGGGGGGGGACTTAACTGTTGGGTCTGGACCCTTGGAGTGCATTGCTGAGCGCGGTTGTGTCAGCGCTGCTGGCTGGCCTTTTTCTCCTGCTGCTGAACCTTGCGGCGCTGGTGCTGGGCCTGTCCACCAGTCTCTCCTGTCTGCCTCAAGCCAGCTCGTGCCTTGCAGCAGGGGACTTCTGGGGTGTGCAAGCCTGGGACAGCAGCTTAGCACTGCAACTTAACTCTTGTACTTTGTCATGTGGCCCTCCTGCATTGACAGTGGGTGACCCCCTTCCCTGAGCTGGTTCAGGCGGTCCCTTTGGGCCTACTGGGGATGCATCCGGGTGATGATTTGGTTGGGTCTGCTCATGCCCCCTGGCTAATTGCACCTGGCGAGCAGTGGGACCCAGTACACTGTGCAACTCAGCGCCCATGGAGTTGATGTTCTTGGGCAGTATGCGCCCTGAACTCCCTTATCTGAAGCATGGTGAAGCATGACAAAAAGCTAACTAAACTCTCTTTTGAATCGTGCTATCTAACGCACACTTCGTAATTAGGCCCAGAGGCCCACAGACTAAATACGGAAGCTTGTGAGAAGACCAGGGATATGCAAGACATTTGCTCAATGTTCTTAGAACTTAAACCTAGCCTGAATACCATTGACTCAAAGATTGATCTCCTCGCTGAAATATTTGATCATCTTAAAGAAAAAGTAGATAGACATGAGGAGCATATTGACCAGCTTGAGCGTTGCATGTCAGATGTTGAAGATACACAATCTATTGCTGGCCAACAATTACTCCTGATAGAAAAAGTGCTTGAGGTTATTAAAAGCAAGAATAAAGATCTTGAAGGGTACTTGCACCAAAATAACTTGTGCATTCTTGACATCCCTGAATCAACAGCAATGGATCGGATGGAGACCTACCCTACTTAGAACATATGTTGCAGTCACTATTTGGAGATGATCTCTCCCAGATGTTTATAGTGGAGAGGGCACATCAGTATTTGGGCCCACATCCACCTCCTGGTGATCAGGCATGCCCATTTGTTGCTCGACTCATGAATTATATGGACAAGGACACTGTATTGTGCCTCGCCAGGGAGGGCTGACCACTCCAGTAAAAGGGGAACACCGTCTCCTTCTTCCCAGACTTTGGAGGTCATTTTGACCCACCAGGATAAATGTGGCGGTCCAGCCACCAACAGGCTGGCGGTGCAGACTGCCACATTATGAGTGTGGCAGGTTGGCCTCTGCCAACCTGCCCATTTCCACTCATACCGCCATAGCGGTCGGAATGCCGGGCCGGATATGATCATCTCTGACCCAGCGGTCCACAGAAGACCACCGGCGGTATTAGGAGCCGGCTTCCCACCATGGTTTCCGCTGCGGTTGCACCGCCACGAAAACCATGACAGAAAGGCTACCGGTGACAGGGAATTTATTCCCTGTCACCGGTAGATAGCTCGCCCACCAGCAAGCACTAGACCCCACCCTCACCCTACCCCCATTCAGTCATAGTGCCCCCACACCTCCTTGAGCCACAGCGCCCCCTCCCCCGTACATGCACACAGACGCCCACACGCACCATGCATACACCCATTCACCTACACTTACATACATGCATCCACTCACACGCATCCATAGACGCATTCACAACGACATTCATACACGTATTCAAGCGCATATCAATACACCCATTCACAGCAACATTCATACACGCATTCAAACATGCATACTCGCACCCACTCAAATATGCATACACGTTTTACATGCAGACACACACTCACTTCAACATTCAGACATGCATACAACCACGCATACACACATTCATGCACACACGCAGACACCACATACTCACACACGCCCCTGTCAGACGATCGCCTTACCTGTTTCAGGGAGAAGATCGTCCGGCAGGGAAGGGGCGCTTCCACCGCCGGCATCGCCCCGCCAGCAGGACACCACCAGGCCGTATCATGGCCCACATTATGGCAGGTGGTGTCCCACTGGCGGGGCGAGCTGGTGGTGGAACCACCATAGCACCTCCACCCACCAGCACAACTACTGCTGGATTCCCGCCCTAAGTGTGACGGAAATCCAGCATTACCCGTGATATGGTGGGCGGTCTTCTGTGAAGACCACCAAAGTCGTAATGAGGGCCAATGTCCCATACTGGGCAATACATGTGACAGGCCCTGGTCTCTGCAGGCTGAGCTGAGAGAACCTACATGACCCTTCATTTCCATCACTTCCATGCTTGACAGTACATCATAGTCGTAATGAGGGCCTTTATGTTAGCTGTACAGGCTTCCCGCCATGAGTTCCTTCAGGTGAAATGATCACTGCAAAAAGCTGGCACCATGTATTCTTTGATCTATCTGGCCAAGCTACATGCTCTGCATTAATGGAAAACATTTCATTTTACAGATCCCAAGAACACAGACAAGGTCATTCGAAGCATGAATCCCACTACTGTCAAGCCTGTTCCCTCCTCTGGGGAATCGAGCTGTGACTGCCTCAGTGAAAATGATAAACTTTTCAGATGACATATATGTTGGTCTCCCCCCACCATGACCATGGGACTGTGGACTACCAGATGTGAGCAGCGCAAGACTCACCAGCTGAAGAACATGCTAGCCGTCCTAAGCTTGACTGCTTGGTTGTGTTGGAGGACTGTGGGTACAATTGTCACACTATCCTAGCAAGCTCTCTTATCTACTGTTCCTGGCCACTCAGCCATTTTATGGTTGTGGTGTTTGCTGGGTTCTCTTGCCGTCCCTTGGGGATGTTTCCCTTCACTGTTTTGATGTGTGGTTCTGCCTTTTTGTGCAGGGGAGTGGGGAAATGGGGGAATGAGGCTTGATTGGGGGTGTGAAATAGGTGGGGTACTGTATTTGAAAACAGTGTCTGCTGTTTTTTCTTTTGTCTCAATTTCCCTTTTCCTTGCCACGCAGCACTTCATTACTACTGATGCATTTGCTCAACGTGTGCTATGCAACATGCCTGACTATCTGCCTCCCTAAGTACCGATGCATCCCTTTAAATGCCTGAGCTGGAATATCTGAGGGTTGAATGATCATCGTAAAACACAGCATGTGCTAGCCTATCTGCAATGATACCACATTGATGTCTGTTTACTGCAGGAGGTACATTTAACTAAATCGACCCGGCTATGCCTGTGGGCCATCTCCATCACAGAGCTACATGTTTCCTACTACTCCAACTATGAGTGCGGAGTAGCTGTGGTTATCCGAAGGGGTTTACCTTGGCCCACCTACCACGTGCTTTGTGATTCACAGGGCAGATTTTTCATCCTGTCTGGCACATTACAGGGGCACCCAATTATACTGATATTAGTTTATGGCTCCTCGAATGTTGATGACCCTACTTTTTTTTTTGCTGAAGTTTGGCAGCTAGCTGGCATGATGGGCTTGGGGGCGGTGCTGTGGGAGGGGTATTTCAATGTGTGCTAGATGCACATGAGATGAGGTTTAGGGATTCTCAGCCCCTGCCTTGGCTCAGCGGTCCACCCTCATTGCGGAAAATAATCTTGCTGACATCTGGCATGGTCGCCACACCTCTAGCGGGAATGGTACATGTATAGGGCTGACTCAAAAACATCTGCTCTAGATTTGACTATTGGTTAGTCACTAAAGATGAGGTCACCTGGACTACTAACGTTACCCATCTCACATGGCCCCTCTCCTGTTCGAGTTTGCCACCCAGAGTTTATCTCATGAGCCTTTTATTGGAAACTTAGCACCAACTCACTTTGGGAATCAGGTCTTCAGGGCTGAAATTAGGATAGCCATCAATTAACACTTTGAGATGAATAAGTAGTCTGTAGGAATCTCCATCTACACTCTGGGTGGTGTTGAATATACTGGTTTGTGGGGCATGTGTTCCTAAACAGGTACTTAAGATGTTACGCAAGGGCTTGGCAGCTTGGCGGCCTGGGCCATTGGGTGGGATGCTGCATGCCTCCGTGCGTTGGCACAAAGAGCGTTGGGCCTGGTGGAGATCCTGCCTGGTGGGGGGATCTGCAGGTTTACGGGAAGTGCTCCACCCAGTGCCGAGGAGGTCAGCTGGGTCTCCACTCTGGGGAGGGTGCTGGCACTTGAGACATATGCACCCAGGATGCTTCTCCTCCCTGGGGCTGCCCGCCTTGCATCAGTCCAGGACTGCTCCCGCAAGCCATTTTGCCTAGCCTGGCTGAGCCCTGGGGACCCAGAAGGCCAAAAGTTATTGCCCTCAGGCCAATTTGAGACACTGACTGAGCGCTGAAGGTTGCTCACATCATGGAAGCATGAACAGACATGGTGCTAAGAGGTATGTGAAAACTCTTTAAACTCAACTGTGCATCCCACCTATATCTACACCCTGTGAACTTACTTAATGGATATTGTATCCATGTGTATGAACCCATCAAGAGCTCGCTGCGCATCATTTGGGGAGACTGAGCTGTGGTCACCCAGAGGTGTTGTACACCTAGGAAGGGGTTCTGCCCCATTTGTAGCCCAACTGTGGAGGCCAACTGCTGTTGGTGTGGCTAATTGCTAGACCCGCAGCCCTGCGGACAACCCATAGCGGTGTTTCACTGGCCCTGTACATAGACTGGCAGCCATGTTGACGCATTATTCCTGTGTCTGTATTCTCTGACTGCCTGGAGTGCTGCGCATTGCCCTGCCTGCGAGGGTCCAGTGGTAACTGTAATTTATCGGCCTAAGTGGAGGCGAGAGGAGACCTGGTTGTGTTGTTGGTTCAAACACGCCCTCCTATTGTGCACCTCTCTGGGCCATTGTGAGGCGACCGCCACTTGAGTGCTTACTCGGAGACATATGTTTTGGCATGGTGTGGCCTACACGCGGGTGACCCGAAGTCCCCTGAGACCCTGCTGTACTATTGGCCTCAGTGAATACATAGACTTCTGCCTATTGCACCTTCTGTTGAGAGACGTCCATAGCACCACTGCATCGTGTTAACGCACCTTCGCCGGTGACAACTGAAATTGCAGTGGGAAGGACACCTAAGCACTGTTAGCTGCAATTGACTGAAGAACTATGGGTGGTGCCTGGGGTGAGATCCCTCTTCTCCCATTCCTGAACACAGTGTGGGCATAGTTCACTCTAAGTCCTCGAAATCTACGCCTCAAAAATCCAACATGGCTTTATTGGCAGACTAACCCAATTCGCCAACTGGAAAGTACAGTGGAAAAGCATACGAGGGTGTTCGACAAAATTCTGCAAGCTATCCAGGAGTCCAAAACTGCAATGGAGAAGCAGCTGGGTGTGATTCAGGAGGAAATCAGACTGCTGAGAACTGATCATGCTAAACTTGTTGAGCGTGTCTATGAGACGGAGTCCTCCCTCACAACACTCCAGCTGACATTGCTCTCTGTGCAGGACCAACTAAAGACCCTGCAGGGAGTGGTGCAGACCCTCAGACACAAGCTGAAGATGCAGAAGGGCACTCCTGTCATAAAAACATCTGATTCTTGTGTTTCCTGGAAGGCTTTGAGGGCCAGAGCACAGAACTTTTTCTGGAGGAATGGCTGATGGCCACGGGTCTTGCCAATAGGATTCTGAAATTCTTTTTCATCGAAAGGGCCCACAGGATCCTGGGCCAACTCACACCCCCTGGGGTGCAGCAGCACCCAATTATTGCACTCCTGCTCCTGTTAATGCTATTCCGCTCTAAGAGTCCCTGGACATTCAATGACACGCACATAACGGCATACCTGGACTACACGGCGGAAGTACAGTGGAAATATGATACATTTGGAGCAGTTAAGGCACAGCTACAGACCTTGAAACTGGCATATGTGGTGTTGTTCCCAGCTTGCCTAAGGATGGTGGATGCTGACACAACCCATTTCCTCACAGTCCCTGACGAAGCCTGGTCCTGGCTCTGCACTAAGGGATCACAGAGCAGCCCTCATCACAGGGTGATGATCTGATGGCCTGGTCAAGATGGTAAAACCCACCACCGTCAACGTCCACGCAAGCTAAAATCTTGCCCAACAGTAGAGCAGCAGCTTGGGAACAAGCAGGGGCGGTGGCAGAAGCTTCTACACTCACCTCCAATAGGTTCCAGACTTTGGCCCAGGATGCTGATCTTGACTCAGAGCGAGAGATACCTGACTCTGAGGGCTCTGAATGGGGCTCATTAATTACTCCAATGAGCTTGCCTTGTAGGGTGATGCCAGCCACCTGAGATGCAGCGTCCTATCAACCATTTTTGAACTTTAGTGACCCAGTGGTGCCCCCCCCGCGTGGGTCACTTATGGCCCCAGCTGCCGTGTTGCGGCAATCGATACTTTAACTGAACCTGATACAATGCATGGCTGGGTCCAGCGAGGTCTTCACAGAGAACTGTTGCAATACTCTTTGTTGACCCTAGCCAGCCCCCACCAGTGACTTCCGTATGGACATTTTTTCATTACAGATAAGTGTTAATTGTCAGTTTCTATGTTTGGGAAGTTATGGCGTGATGTCAGTGAGCAATCAAGCCTGTTGTAGAGGTGTTATTATTACATTTTTGTTCTTAATTGTTTTTGTCTTGGCTGTGACAGATTTGGGAGGGGGTGTATGGGTGTGATGGGGAACTATGAGGAAGGGTGGCAACAGGGAACTATGTACAGGCCCATGGATACCACCATCAGAGCCATAACCTGGAATATCAGGGGCATGGCAACCCCTGCCAAGTGGCATAAAATGTATGCCTACCTTAGAGTCAGTCACATACATTTTGCCTGCCTCCAAGAGACTCCAGGGTGGCAACAGGGAACTATGTACAGGCCCATGGATACCACCAACAGAGCCATAACTGGAATATCAGGTGGCATAAAATGTATGCCTACTTTAGACGCAGGCATGTACATTTTGCCTGCCTCCAGGAGACCCATCTCATGAAGAGGGAGATGGAGAAGGTTTGCAGGCGCTGGAGTGGTCCGATGTTTGGGATCACTTATTCCATATATGTGCGAGGGGTGCTGATTTGAATGGCTCCAGTGGTGCCATTTGTACAAACCAGGCTACTCGATGATAAGGAGGGCCGTTATGTGGCCTTGGAGGGGACTTTAGATGGTTGCCCCATTTCAATACTGTCATTATATGCACCCAACACACCATCTCTGTTACATGACCCCACTGTCCCAGGGCTATGGTGAGGGGACTTTAATTGCATTTACAACACGGACCTGGATAGCTTGTTGTCTCCTCTCCCGGATACACAGGAAATCCAACCAACAAAATGCTTCCAGCACACTTGTATGATGTTTGGTGCACCTGGGGGAGATGGAATACTCATATTATGCTCCTGGTCATCAAGTGCACACCCGATTGGATTATTTCTTCTGATTGCTGGCCCTTGATATGCAGATCGGAATATCTAGACAGAACACTATCTGACCACATCCCTCTAATAGTCACACTCCAATGGGGAGATACACAGGCCGTCATCCCCACATGGCGATTTTGTCCAAAAGCCCTATGTGATGTGCCGCATAGGGATGGTATGGCCAGACACATTCAACATTACTTGGCAGAGAATGATGGAACAGGTAGCTGAAAAAGCCTAGAATGGGAACTTATGAAAATTGCTCTGAGAGGGCACTGCATTAACATGATTTGGGGAGTGAAGAAGTCCCTTGAATGAACTATCACGACCTTGGAAACACATACGTTCACTGGAAATTGAAGCAGTGACTCAGCACACCGCCAGGCCATGCCTGGCTGGTCTGCATCATGAACACCACAAGGCATTTGCCCACTTATGTGACCTAGATTATAGGGCTTGCCTTGCTTGTCAGCATGCAGACAGTGACAAGCCGGGACGGATGCTGGTGTGGTTGTTGGGGTATGAAAATCCCAAGGACACTAATAGAGGCTATGCGGACAGATGACAGCCAAGTGGTTAACACTCGGGCAGACATAAACAAAGTATTTGCCATTTATTGCAAATGTTTTATTCTCCTCCACCAGAACCCTACCCTGCACAGATCAGGGACTTCCTGCGAGAGGTGGACTTAGCTATCCTGACCCCTCTACAATGGTTTGAACTGGAACAACCAATCCAGCTGGTGGAGATTCAATCAGCCATAAAGCAAATGGCCTGTGGTAAGATCCACAGTGCAGACGGTGAAGTTCTATGCAACTTTCAGGGCCTCATGCTGGACATGCACAGAGAGGTGCATGACCAGGGCAGGCTCCCGTATTCGCTCAGGGAAGCTCTCATTGTGGTTCTGCCCAAGCTGGGCAGGGACCCACTTAAAGTGAACTCCTATTGTCAACTCTCAATACTCAAAATTGATTATAAAATTTTAAGCAAAAGTATTGCAAATCAGTTACTACCAATGCTGGAAACGCTGGTTCATTCCAACCAATGTAGTTTCATACCACAGAGAGTGAGGTGCTACAACACACAGTGCCTTTGCCACATTATGGGACGGGTGACTGGCAGGACGGATCTTCCCATTGCAGTTGCGCTAGATGTTGAGAAAGCATTTGACACGCTGGGCTGGTCATACCTACTTGCAGTACTGGAAGCGGTTGCAATCAGCCCTGAGTTCCTGGCTTGGATGAAACTTCTCTACAGAGAACTGCAAGCCTGGGTGCGCACCAGGCAATATATTTCCCACTCTTTTGATCCAGGTGGAGTGGCACCTGTCAGGGTTGCTCTCACTCACCTATCCTTTTTGCTCTCACCTTGGAGCCCCTGGCAGTGGCATTGCAGTTGAAGAAACTAGCCTGGGCTATACGAATAGGGATGGACTGGTCCACAGTGTCTCTATACGCAGATGTCGTACTGGTATAAGTAAGAGACCATGATAACTTTCTGTCCGATCTCTGCACACTGTTGGACCGGTTGGGGACCTGCCTGGCCTCAGAGTTTAATTGGGGAAAGTCCTGCGTCTTTCCCTTGCACTGGGTAGAACAGGAATGCAGGAATGAGATCCACATGAGCGTCTTCCCTGGAATTTCAAGACATTCTGTTATCTAGTGGTCAATGTCTACCATACTGACAGGGACCTCTTTGACGTGAATCATGGCAAGGCACTGATCTCAATTAGACAGTCGATGCATTTTTGGACACAACTGATTCTCTCACCCATGAGCTGAGTGTCAATTACGAGGATGTTGGCCCATTCCAGGCTCCTTTATTTCTTTGCAGCACTGTCCGTAGAACCGACAAGAGTGTACTTTCAAATTCTGAAAGGGATGGAGTCAGATCTGATATGGGGGGCTACTAGGAAGCGAGTCTCGGTTTCTAGGCTTTAGCGTCCCATGCTCAAGGGTAGCCTGGGGGTGTCAGATCTGGAGTTATACTTGCAGCTGCACAGTTACAATGGCCCGTGCGCTGGATAGTGGGAGATCGACTGGGTGAGGACAGACTGGTAAGGGCTGACATTGGCAACGTGGACATATTGCAATAGATGCTTATGCTGGGTGGACCGAACCGTGGGTTGAGGAGGCTGGCTTGTGTAGCCAAGCAGGTTTGGAACAGATACATGCAATCCCGCAGGGCAAGGGTTCCCTATGCCCCACAACTTCCCCAGCGGGGTATACCGGCCACCAGGACCCCGATGGGAACCCATGACCCGGCGCCCTCAATGGTGAGGGCACCCTATTATTATTGCAGGGCCTACAGGAACTCTATAATCGTGGCCCTGGCTTGTTTCTGGCCCACACTGCACTGGTGCAGGCAATTAGTGACACATGGGAGGTGGGTCAGAGTGAACCGACAGTGCACTTGGGCCTCCAGTGTCTCCTGACACATGGGTTGAGCCGCATGGCAGTTTCCGTATTATACGCAGCACTGCAGGCAGGGGACCAGACGTACATATAACATGGAGAGCGTAGATGGGACAATTCGCTGATGAAAAAGTTGACTTCCAAGCAGTGGGTTATGGCAGCGGAACAAGTTAAATGCATTTCTCAGAATGTGCGGCTAAAGTTCACACAATTTAATTAGTTCCACCAGACATACCTTACACACCACTGCCTACACGCAATGTTTCCAAGTACTTCTCCAGCTTGCCCGTGCTGTGGCTATGCTGATGCCACATTCATACACAATATTTGGAAGTGCCCTCTGCTGGCACGCACCTGGGCTCAAGTGATAGACCAACTCTTGACAGTGGCGGACATACAACTACCAGTCAACCCACTTCTCTCTCTTCTTGGGATTACTAAGCACACTAAGTGCAATAAATTCTATTTCAAGTTAGTAGACCTTGCAATAGTCCTTTTCATGCACCTGATCACAATGGCCTAGAAGGCATCGCTACCCTCAGTGATTGATTGCTGTCTCCGAGTTACACATAAGTATTCTCTGTCAGAGGCGGATGCTAGAAACAAGATCAGCACCTACTAGGAGGGGAGGGTGGGGCCACAATTTGGGACACACATTCTTAAATTGCACGATATGATGCACCCCTGAGCATTAGTGCCTGAGCCCTGCAACCGTGGGATGGTTACTATGGGCAAGGTGTACTGGGTGTCAGCTGGTGAAGATGCACAATACACTGGACATCTCAATGCACCTTGGAATGCTCGGCCCAGGGCTGGCCCCACGGGTGCCTTTCTCCTACGTGCAACAGATACTTGTCTTACGATATCCCACTCTTTATAAGCAGCACAGTGCCCTGATTCCACACTCACCACACGTCCGCAGTCCCAGTCAGGGGGCTTGTTCTTGTTGTGGGATTGATTGCAAGAATGGCACCATCCTTGTCGGCAGTCCATTCAACTGGAGAGACCCAGGTGTGCCCCAGTGAGGTATTCTCCCCCCCACCCACAGACATTGCTTTCACACTGATCTTTTACTGTGTTTTTTCTCGTTTGCCATGTTGCCCTTTTACGAAGGTGGTGGGTCAGGCGCAATAACTGTACAGTTACTGCTTGTTCCTGATTTATGTATGGAAGTCTTTGTTTTAAATGCTAATAAAGAAATGTAATCAACAAAAATGATGCAGCGCCGCTGTGAGAGACACATTACCTGGGGAGGGAGGAATGTGCTCTTCATTATGGAGAGGGTGATAGGGTGAGTAAAAGGCTTGCTGGCTTGCTGAAAGAAACGTGGGCGAGTGAACACGTTATAGAACTAGTAGATGATCAACATACCGTCCATGTGGGTGTTGCAGCTATACAGTGCATTATGACCAATTTTTACTCTACTTTAGACACCTCATCCCCGCTTCCTGCCCTGTCTTACCTGACCTCCTATCTGGATTCCGTGCAACTGCTGTGGTTAGATGACAGGCACCACTGATTTCTAGATGAACCTTTCACGGTGGAGAATGTCATACAGATCATTAAAGGTTTGCCTGGGGATAAGGCAACGGGTCTACCTGGCCTGACAGCAGCTTTCTATAAAGAATGTGCTTCTCTCCCAGCCCCCTACCTCTTGACCATGTAGGAGGAATCCTTATTTCTCAGCGTTCTACCGCCCTCTCTTCAAGAGGCACTTATTGTTACCAGCATGAAACCTGACAAAGATCCCCAGCGATGTGACAACTACAGACTACTTTTCGTGATCAACTCAGACAACACCATTTTGGTGAAAATTATTTCTTCCTGGCTTCTTCCCCTGTTACCGTATATTGTCCATCCAGATGAATCCGGTTTTGTACCTGGCTGTTCGACGGCACACAATCTGAGAACCTTTTTTGTTTTGCCTACACTTGGTTAACGTTTACCTTGGTGCAGTGGTGGTACTGCTAGACATCACTAAGGCATTTGATTCACTTGTGGGCTCTATATTTTCCACCTCCTGGCTTGAATTGGAATCTGTGATTCCTTTTTACGGCTGATTAAATTGCTCTGTTGTCAGCCTGTAGCCTGACTTTGTGTTAATGGGACAATTACTTCCATCTTTGCGATCATGCGGGGTAGTGGCAGGGATGTCCACTGTCGCCCTTTCTCTTTTCTGTTGTAAAGGAGCCCTTAGCTACCCTGCTGCAGAAAATGATCGCTTCCCAGCTTCTCCCCTGACACCGCACACTGTTCGCCCCCTTGAATCCGGTTTTGTACCTGCCCATTCGAAGGTGCACGATCTGTGAACCTTTTTAGCATTCCTACACTCGGTTAACCCTCACCATAGCACAGCGGCGATACTACTAGATGCCACTAAGGTGTTTGATTTACTTGAGTGGCCCTATCTTTTCCACCTCCTGGCTTTCATTGGAATCAGTGATACCTTTTTATGGCTGATTAAATTACTCTGTGCTCAGCCCTTAGCCCAACTGCGCTTTAAAAAGGTGATTATTCCCCCCTTTGCGATCATGCAGGGGACTTGGCAGGGCTGTCCACTGTCACCCACACTCTTTGTTGTTGAGATGAAGCCCTAAGATGCTTGACTGAAGCAACACCATGCATACCGTGGGCGTCAGTAAGCCCATTAGAAGAATATTGGCCTCTATGCTTGCAGAAGGAATCACCTTGTATGTGACACCCAGTCCAACCTGGATCCAATCAATTGGGAATTTATTCATTTTGGTGGTTTTGCTGGCATTACTATCAATTGGTCTAAATGCATCACATTCCCACTCATTGATGCCATACAAGCCTTTGAGTCTGAATTCCCCTTGACGTGCGCGATTGCCCCTGTTAAATACCTGGGGTTTTAGCTCAGTTGCGAGCTAGATGAATTATGGAGTGCAAATTATGGCCGATTAATGACATGGCTCGAGGGTCGAGTGTCCTCAGGGTCGAGACTGCTGCTGTCCCTTATTGGGAAGATCGCATTGACCTAAATAGGGATATTCCACAAATTTCTGTATCCCTTAAGTAATCTGTCAATCCCTGCCTTACTTCCACGAACCCCTGTGATCTCACCTACTTACATTAGCAGGGGCAGGAAAATAACCTCGGTTGGCATGGGAGGTGCTGACTCTCCCCTTTGAGCAGAGAGGGCTGGGCACTCTGCATATGGAAAACTATTTCCATTGCGCTCAGGCACAATTTTCCCATTACTGGTTGCACCCCACACAGTTTTAGATGTACACAGTGCTTGAATACAATCAGATCACCCCCTGCCCACTGCAATTGCTTTGTGCCTCCCTCCCAGGTCCCCAACGCTAAGATTGATACTGTGGCTTGTACGGTTTGGGAGTGGGACAGGTTGCATCAGCGGGTGAGATTAGATCTTTTGTGCGCCTCGTGGTGCCACTTGTGAGTCACCCCCTAATCCCAGTGACTGCAGAAGTAGGCACTTGATGAGCTTTGGGGACGTTTATTTGGAGGGGACATTCATTTCCCTGCAAGTGTTGGATGATAAGACAAGGCCTAAAACAGAAATAAAGGGGTAGTAAAGGTGAAGAATGCCGCAGCTCCAGGGGGTAAACACAGTAATAAGAATACAATTTATAAATGTTGCAAGTGGTCAGGTGCCTTACTACCCATAAGCACAGAAAATGTGTATGGCTATACACACATGACAATGAACAATAAAGACCACAGCACACAGTGTAAACCACAATATTATGTGAATAGTAAAATCCAAGGTATGTAGATTCAATTGAAGAAAAGGCACATAAGTATCCCACGTTCTTAAAAGAAAGGATCTTTAATTGAAAACGCAGTTTGCTTCATAGAGAGAACGTCCATCAAACACAGCCAACACGTGTTTCGTCACACAGGTAACTTTTTCAAGGCTAAAAAACAGGTATAGTTGTAAAGAAATGAGATATTTCCAAGTTACAGTGTTGGTTTCACATCTGGAACTGTATTTGAGCTGGTAGTTAAAGCGTGTCCCACTGTTATTTTGTCTGTGCTGTTCTACAATGTTTTGGTGCAATCCGTGAGCCTCAACCTAACAGTTTATCCAGTCTACGGGGCCTCCTGGGTTCCTTACCTGTAGCCTGGTTGGTTGTGAAGCTCTTTACAGCAGACCGTTGCCTAGAAGCTAGTTAATCATTCCACCATAATTGTTTTTTTCCAATTACTCTGCAAAGTAGTCTATTTAAAAATATATATTTATTGATTATATACAAGACACACATAAGCAACACATCTTAACGTAACCCTCAACCCACCATGGTTTCACAGTGTCCTTATATAGGTGATACAGAATCAAGTCACTTTGTCGTTCCGCATTATCCATATTCTCGCTGTTTCCAGTATGGCCCTTTCCCTTTGCGAGGGGGCCCATGAGGCTCCCCCATCTCCTATCTCTATATCAAATTTCCCCCGTTGAGTGCCCAACTTAGGTAAGCCTGACATCCCAATCACAGCAATTTTATTACAAATTTCTTTTGGCATTCTCATCTCCGGTATATTTCTTTCTCCATGAGTTTGAAGTGTTACATGCCCGTCATAGAATTCTGGTATTTGGGTGGGGGAAGGTTTCCCAAGCCCCATATCTGAGAGATATCTTGTTTTGCTATCATGCAGCCCAGGTTTATCAAGAGTTTCTGATAGCGGGTGTGATCAGTCTGTCACTATGCTCCCAATAGTGCAAGACTGGGTTAGAGCCAAGGGCACACCCGTTGCCTCCTTAAGCGCTCCCTGCACTGCCTCCCCAAAAACCTTTAATATTGGGACAACTCCAGAGTGTATGGTGAAAGGTGCCTTCCTGCCAAACCCCTTATGACAATGTGCATCTGTGGCGTCGCTGAGTCTATGAAGTAGTGTGTGCATATAATATACTCTGAGTACAACTCTGAGTTGAATCAGGCAAAGGTTCACCGGAATGACTACCTCCGCTGGAAATATCAATATCTCCCACCACCTCGTGCCCACCTATCCAACAGCCTAGTTGGGGGGGGGGGGGGAGTCTGTGTGTTTCTCATTAAGGTCCCATACGTTAAAGAAGTCAGTTTTTGATTGACCGGCTCATCTAACAGTCTCATTTCCAATGGGTAGTTTTCTTGTGTCTCCTCATCAGGCGCAACACAACTTTTATGGGCATTTCTCAATTGACCATATTTTAACCATTGTGTCCACAACATCTATTATTCAGTCTGAAAGTGGGCAAAGAGAACCACCCATTTGCATCCCATACATCTGCAAGAGTTGAGATGCCAATATTATCCCACCTCTGAAATCCCACCAGGGCCACCACAGGACACAGCCTGGATCCCTCCCATAGTGGTGTCCTCAGGGTTAATCTTTTCCCCCACCCCACCCCATCTCTTTAGTCAACTTCCTCCAGATGTTTACTACCGTTTCCGTGGCCTGGCATGTATCAGGTCTCAGCTTGCCCCCGTTTCTCACCCATTCTCAGTCTATCTTGGCGAAATGCCGGGTCTGTCTACTCCGCATATGCCCAGTGGTTAAACACGCTCACTTGCGCCGCTTTGTAGTATTTCTGAATACTCAGTAGAGCTATTCCTCCCTCATTCTTGGATCTCTGGAGGACTCTTAATGCAACTTGCGATCGACCTCCTGCTCACAACAGCAGTCGCACCAATGTGTCCTCCCCTTCTGAGAATGCATCTTGAATCTTATACGGTGTGCTCTGAAGCACATAAAGAAATTGAGGAAGTGCTAAAATCTGAAAATTTGCAGCTTTTCCTAGTTGGAAGAGTGGCAATGACTGCCAGTGTTTAACCTCTTTGTCTAACCTTTTTAGGAGGGGAGCCAGGTTCACCTCAAAATGCAAATACATGTCTCTAGTGATCCATATCCCCAAGTATTTAAATCTATTCATTTCCAACCTCAAAGGCAGGGCAAGTGTCTTCTCCGGGTCCCAGCCTACCCCCAGAAATAATAAGGATTTTCCCCAATTGATAGTGAACATAGAAACCTCTCCGAAAATGTGGAATATATCTTTCAGTCTATGGAGTATCGATCTCGCTTGCATCAGGTATAGCAAAATGTATCTGCATATAACAACATGCTTTCCTCCCATCCAGACTCACCTGGCCAGCCCCAGTTCTGTGCCTCTGCTCTGACTCATTCTGCCAAGCCCCCTATCACCGGCACAAATAATATCAGTGAGAGGGGGCATCCCTGCCGCGTGCCCCTGTGCATGCGGTATTCCCCAGGGAAATACCTGTTGACCCATACCCTTGCCATTGGCCCATCATAGAGTAGTTTGACACATCTCCCATATATAGGCCCGAATCCCATTTTGGCCAAAACCCCTAAAAGTTATGTCCACTCCATGGAATCAAAGGGGGAAACATCCTTTTTTACGACCTTTTTATTCCGAAAGTCGTGGTTAACGAAAGCGTAACAACGCTTTTTTTAACCACGACTTCGTATTTTTGTGCCTTAACTACGTATGTTCTGAACAACGAACATGAGTGGTTAAGGTACAAAGAAGGGAGTTGGCGAAGGTAAGTGGTGGGTTTAGGTTTTGGGGTGGGGTTGGGGGGTGGGGCGTTTTTGGTTTTGGCGAGGGGGTAAGGGGTCAGGGGGTTTTAGGTTTTGGGGTGGGGTTGGGGGGTGGGGCGTTTTTGGTTTTGGGGAGGGGTGGGGGGTTAGGGGGTTTTAGGTTTTGGGGTGGGGTTGGGGGGGTGGGGCGTTTTTGGTTTTTGGGAGTGGGTGGGGGTCAGGGGGTTTTAGGTTTTAGGGTGGGGGGTGGGACGTTTTTGGTTTTGGGGAGTGGGTGGGGGGTCAGGGGGTTTTAGGTTTTGGGGTGGGGTTGGGGGGGTGGGGCGTTTTTGGTTTTGGGGAGTGGGTGGGGGGTCAGGGGGTTTTAGGTTTTGGGGTGGGGTGAGGTGAGGGATGTAGGGTGAATGGTGCCTATTGCTAATGATTTTATCAGGAATGCCTTTCCAACAAAATATCGTTGTTAAGGCATTCGTGGTAAAATCATTAGTAGTAAGGACGAGGTCGGTGTTCCGACCTCGTTGTTAAGGTTAGTAGTTGTTTTTAATTCGGTGTTCCGTCATATAATCAATCAAAGGCCTTATTGGCATCCAGTAGGGCTATTGCCTGTCCCACAGGTGAAGCTGCTGCCACTGACAGGTTATTTTGGAGCAGTTACAGTATTTATGCGGTCGACAGACCCGGCATAAACTCGTTTTGGTCTGAATGCACCAGTCCGATTACTACCTCCCCCAACCTGTTAGCCAGCAGTTTAGCAAGGATTTTGATGTCACGGTTGAGTAAGTATATCGGCCGGTAGGAATCATACCTATCTCGGTACTGACCAGCTTTGGGAATAAGAACTACTGTTGCCGATCACATATCTGCTAGGATTTTTCCTGTCTGAAAACACCTCCTCAAAAGCAGCAGCATGGAGCCACTGTCCACTTATTTAGTTTGCAGAACCGCTCCAACAGGAACCCGTCTGGGCCCAGGGCCTTCCCTGATTGCATTTGCCGCATGGTTGAGAAAACCTCTTCAACTGATATGTTTGACCCAAGGTCCCTCATTTGGTATGTCTCTAACCATCTCATGGGAAAGTTGTTTATAAAGTCTAGGGCGTCCTAGTCAGTGACACTTAATAATGAACAATAGAAATCCTCAAAGTATTTCCCTAGCTCCTCCACTATTTCCTGACTGCCACTCACTATCTCTCCAGACGTCCTCCTCAGTTCCCTGATGACCATTTACTTTCCCTTCTCCCTGCTACTGATCCGTGCTAGTAATTTACCTGCCTTATTTCCTGCTTCATATATCTTTTTTTCACTAGATATGGCAAAGTAGTCACTTTGATACAGTTTTTTCACTTATTGTTTTCATCTTTGTAAAGTTCTGTAAGCCTTGTGTGTGGATTTTTTTCCATCTAACCAATGATGCAGAGCACTGTACAGAACACCAAGACTGTTCCAGTATCTCTCGGTCTTTCTCTACCCCTTTACCATGTTTTTCCTGAGTGCTGGACTGAAATACTCCAGACTATATCCCCCTGGATGGGCCAAAGGTACGCTAGAACTAATGATGGGTCCACTCTGTAGCCTTCGGGGCATCTACACTAAACTGGATAAAACACAAAGCTAAGCTCATGTACACAGCAATAACCAACAATCATGAGTAGTGAGTTAATTACACAAAAATCATACATCAAGCCAAGTGAGATTGTAAATAATGGAAGGACTCAAACCTGTATTGAAAGAAGCAATTGTGGCTCGCAGCATGGAAAAGGGGTGGGGCAGCGGGGCACATGGCAGGGACGGGGGGAACGACAAAAACAAAAAATTAATTTAAAAAAAAAACTTACCTTACTCGTTGCCTTCACCACACCGCTCCTCTGTCCTCATCACAGCAGGCACAGGCTCCCTGCCTGCCCTGTGGCCAATCCTAACGCTGGTTTCCTGCTGCTGTTGGCATGAAAGCAGCATTAGGATTGGCTGGAGTGCCCTGCCTTAGTGCTTTGAGGCAGACTGGGAGCCTCTGCCTGCTATGTCCAACCCAGCAACACTACAGACAGTGTGCATTTCAAGGGTGCTGGTGCACCCTGCGTGCAGCAGCATTGCTGCCAGCTCTATTATGAGCTGGTGGCAATACTGCCGCACTTTCCCACTGGGCTAGGTTCCCTGCCTGTCAGCCCAGTGGGAAAGTTGTGATAGTGTCACACCACGGCCGCCGCGGCTCCTACGGCGGCCGCGGGCTCGGGTCGCCGCAGCGCGGCATTCCCTTCATGCCGCGGTCTGTGTGCAAGCCTCGGGAGAAGCCGCGGCTTGCGTACAGGCCGCGGGGAAAGCCGCAAGTTCGTTCAGGGGTCGCGGCACTCGCCGCGCCCCCTTCTTTTGTCTCTATTGGAAAGACAAACGCGGCGGGAGAAAGACCGCGAGTTAGGTCTTGATCCTGTCGCGCACAGCGCATTAGTGCGCTTTACATTTCTTACAGCATGTACTTTGGGCACTTACCAATGTCTCCAGGCAATAGCCGAACCCTTGCACATGGTGGTGTTTTTATGCCTGCTTTTCCTTTCCCAGCATGCTGCCCACTTCCTCTCTTCCCAGCATGCATTGTTTTTCTTTATTTGGACGCATGTACCTGATTCACTATTATACTCTTTTCCCCAATCCAAGATGGTGGTGTTTCTACTTCCTGTTTCCTACTTCCTGCCTAGAGGTATATAAGGGGAATCCAGCTGCTTGTTCATTGCGTTGCAACACTCCTTGGTGGTAGTCACGCTCTGACTGGTTTCTTCCTGCGAATCCAGTATTTTCCTGACCTGTCTTCGTTTCCAGTCTTCCTGTACTCCGGATCTTCTACTCTAACGCCTTGGTGTCCTCCTTTTGTATCAGGGAGTTCCCGTTGGAGGTTTTTTACACTACTGGGGTTTTTCCTCTGGGACTCCTTCTGGAGGGCACGGACTGTAGTGGCTTGCTATTGTCAAACAGCACCGTGGCTACCGGAAGGGGTCGCCCCTACCTCGGCCAGAGCAGAACCTGCCGGAACCGGGGTCGTTCCCCAACTCTTCTCAACTTCGACGGTAAGCCCATTGAAAACCGTGACAGATTGCAACGCCCACAAATCCAGTTGCAGTCCGGAACCATGGATAATCCAGTGGCAAATACGGAACCTACGAGCCAGACCCTGCTTATGACGATACAACAACAGGCTCAAGAACTCCAACAGCTACGTACTGAAAATACCGTCTATCGACAAGCCTTTGCATCCAGGACCACAGATGTACCCTCAGTAGCTGCCACTACACCTCGTTTCTCCGGGGATCCTAACAGATTAAAAGAATTCCTGGATGCCTTAACGGTTTATTTTGCCTTTCGCCCCTCGCAATTTGTTCAAGACAAGACCAAGGTGGGGTATTTGATTAGCGCCCTCTCGGGGCCAGCATTGGCTTGGGCCACTCCTTTAGTGACAAGAAATGATCCTTGCCTATCTAATTATTCCACCTTTATCACTACTTTTAAACAGATGTTTGAACGCCCTGGACTCGAGGCATCTGCAGAAGAAGCTCTTTGCGAAATCCAACAAGGGAATCAAGATGTATTACAATACATCACCCGTTTCAGACAATTAGCAGCAGAAACATCCTGGGTGGAACGTACCTTGGTGACACTGTTCCGTAGAGGGCTCAGAGAGGACATTAAGGACGAATTGGTGCACTCTGCTAGAATAGAGAACCTTAAAGGATTGATGGATCAGACTCTGACGATAGAATATCGGTTGAACGAACGAAGAATGGAGAAAAAGAAGAGTCGTTTGCCATCTCACTCAGTGACGTCTCGCACCTTCTCTCATCGTACCGAGGAAGTCCGTCCTGAACCTAAGGGGAATACCGAGGAAGAGCCAATGCAAATTGACACGGCTCGAGGACCTTTATCAGCTAGTGAAAGAGAACATAGACGAAGAAAGGGGCTTTGTCTATATTGTGGTACAGCTGGTCACCTCATTCGCACCTGCCCCATTCGTCCAACCAAACCCTTGGGAAACGCCAACTCCCGTCCTCAGTGAGAAGGGTGAGGACGGGATATCGTGAAATACCTTCCATTTGTTCTTCCAGGGAGGAAGGAACTGCTCTTTTTCTTTTACCAGTTATCCTTCATTTAACTGATGGCCGGGAAGAAAGAACCTTGGCCTTATTTGACTGCGGAGCCAGTGGCATCTATTTAGATGAAGCCTGGGCCAAGAAACGACAGATAGCACAAATACCTAAGGAAGTACCAGAACAGGTACACACAGTGGATGGATCACTCTTGGCCTCAGGACCCGTACAATATACCACCCCTACCTTCTGTCTACAGTTTGGGAAACACCAAGAAAATCTTTCGTTTGATTTAATTTCATCACCACACCACATCATGATCCTGGGAATTCCATGGCTCACACGGCACAACCCTTACATCAACTGGGAAACAAGAACTATTTCCTTATCCTCTCACTTTTGCCAACACCACTGCTATCCCGCAGGGTATTATTGGTCCCCAAAAAGTCTCTTAGCAGCACCCCCTAAGGTGGGATGCTCTATTAACGTCCTACAGGGAGTTCCCAGGCATTATCAGGAATATGCCGATGTATTCCAGAAGCCAGAAAAACCTGAACTGCCACCCCATAGAGAATACGATTGCGCCATCCCTTTAGAACCAGATACAGTGGTCCTTTCGGGCGAATGTACTCTCTCACAGAACCGGAGAAGCAGATTCTTAAAGAATACCTTAATGAGAACCTACAAAGCGGGTTGATTACTCCCTCTTCTTCACCTGCGGGGGCTCCTCTCTTCTTTGTGCCTAAGAAAACTAAAGGTTTGCGCCCCTGTATTGATTTCAGAGGATTAAACAAGATCACTATTAAAGATCGGTACCTGCTACCCCTCATAAAGGACATCCTAGAAGCAGTCAGAGGGGCAAAGAGATTCACCAAGCTGGATCTTCGAGGAGCCTACCATCTTCTAAGAATTAAAGAGGGTGATGAGTGGAAAACCGCTTTTAGAACACCCTTTGGTCACTATGAATATAGAGTAATGCCATTCGGACTCACCAATGCCCCTTCCATTTTTCAAAGGTTCATGGATTCTATCTTTTCTGATCTTTTGCAACAAACAGTAGTGGCGTATCTCAACGACATTTTAATCTTTTCTGTTCATCCAGAGGAACACTCTAAGCATGTTCGCCAAGTTTTAGAGAGACTCCGACAACACCATTTATTCTGCAAACCTGAAAAGTGCAAGTTTGATCAGTCGGAAGTAAAATACTTGGGGTATTGCATAAACCAAACTGGAGTAGCCATGGATTCAGACAAGGTGCAAGCTATATTGAATTGGCCATCTCCTTCTTCCATCAAGGAAACTCAGTGTTTTTTGGGATTAGCCAACTTCTATCGACAATTCATAGCAGACTTTGACCAGAAAACCAGCTACATTACTCAAACCCTTAAAAAAGAACATCTAAAGAAGGGCTTTTGTTGGACACAAGACGCAGAGTCAGCCTTTCAGGATTTAAAGAAAGCCTTTATTCAAGCCCCTATTCTACGACACCCAGACACCAGCAAACAGTTCATTGTTGTCGCAGACGCCTCAGAAAGAGCCATTGGGGCGGCCTTATTGCAAAGACAAGACGATGATGATTTAGAACACCCTGTATTCTACCTGTCACACATTTTATCCGATTCTGAGCGGAACTATTCCGTGTTAGAACGTGAATTACTCGCCTTAAAAACCGCTTGCACAGAATGGAGACACTTTTTGATGGGCTCAAAAGAACCTTTTGAAGCCCGGACAGACCACAGAAATCTACAGTGCTTAAGAAACTTTCAGTGTCAAAATAGCCGGCAGACTCGATGGGCTTTCTTTTTCAGCCAATATGACTTCTATATCACTTACATCCCTGGTTCTCAGAACATCCTGGCGGATGCCTTGTCCCGACGTTACCCTGAGTGTAACGATTCTACTGTACAGAACCTATTTGACGATAATAAGATCATTGGGGTAGTACAGACTTTTTTAGACCAAGTCAAGTCCGAATATGCCAGTCTAGAAGAGACAGAGCTGAATAAGTTGCGTCCGCAACTGCATATAGATCAAGGATATTATTATCATGATAAGGCCCTATTCTTACCCACTAAAATAGTACAGACTGAAGCCTTACGTATGTGCCATGATTCCCCTATTGCTGGTCATCGAGGAATGAAAGCTACTCAAGAACTTCTGCTTCGCTCCTTCTGGTGGCCAACACTCAAGACAGATATTGAGGAATATGTATCATCTTGTCCTATATGTGCTCAAGCCAAGACACCCCGTACCAAACCAGTAGGATTACTCCGCCCACTACCAGTTCCCCCAGGCCCATGGCACACTATCTCCACAGATTTCATGTGCGCATTACCCTCTTCAATGGGAAATCACGTAATAATGGTAACCATAGACTCCTTCACCAAAATGGCTCACTTCACGGCCTTAAGAAAGTTACCAACGGCAAAAGAATTGGGTCAAATCTTTACACAAGAGATCTTTCGGCTTCATGGATTACCTCAGGTCATTATTTCGGATAGGGGTCCTCAATATATCTCCCGATTCTGGAATCAATTCTGTAAGACATTGGGAATCAAAGTGGCCTTATCATCTGGGTTCCACCCTCAAACCAATGGACAGACGGAACGACTCAATCAAGGTCTCGAACAATATTTACGTAGCTTCTGCAATGCTACGCAGAGTAATTGGGCCACCTATTTACCGCTTGCAGAATTCTCCTATAACAACTCCATACACAGCGCCTCGAAGGTCTCTCCCTTCTATGGCTCCTACGGTTTCCATCCCAAGGCCTTTCCATCTCCCCTGAGAGATAATTCCAATCTTCCTGCCATCTCCTCCTATGTTCGACAGCTACGAGGTATCCAACGTGTTATCCAGTCCAACCTTGTGGCCACTAAGTCTCGCATGAAAAGGATAGCAGATAGGAGACGCTGTGCGGCTCCTCAATATCAGGTCCAGGATAAAGTCTGGCTCTCCTCTAGATTCCTACCTCTCCGACTCACTCAGAACAAATTCAAACCCCGCTTTTATGGTCCCTTCCTAATTCTCAAAAAGATTAACCCAGTGTCTGTGCGTCTTCGCCTGCCTCGGACGTGGAAGATTCACCCTGTATTCCATGTCTCTCAACTTAAACCTTACCTTCTTGATCCTTTTCACAGACAATTTTCCTGTCCCCCTCCTCTGTTGGTTGATAATGTGCCCGAGTATGAGGTTCAGGAAATCTGTGACTCTAGGCTTTTCCATGGGCGCCTCCAGTATCTTATTCATTGGAAAGGTTACCCTATGAGTGAGTGTTCCTGGGAGGATGCCCCTTCAGTTCATGCCCCTCTTTTGGTCCGTCGCTTTTTTCGACTCTTTCCTCACAAACCTGGGGCCTCGGGGGGGGGACATACTGTCACGCGGCGGGCGCCTCGGCTCCTACGGCGGCCACGGCCGCGGGCTCGGGTCACCGCAGCGCGGCATTCCCTTCATGCCGCGGTCTGTGTGCAAGACTCGGGAGAAGCCGCGGCTTGCGTACAGGCCGCGGGGAAAGCCGCGAGTTCGTTCAGGGGTCGCGGCACTCGCCACGCCCCCTTCTTTTGTCTCTATTGGAAAGACAAACGCGGCGAGAGAAAGACCGCGAGTTAGGTCTTGATCCTGTCGCGCACAGCGCTTTAGTGCGCTTTACATTTCTTACAGCATGTACTTTGGGCACTTACCAATGTCTCCAGGCAAAAGCCGAACCCTTGCACATGGTGGTGTTTTTATGCCTGCCTTTTCCTTTCCCAGCATGCTGCCCACTTCCTCTCTTCCCAGCATGTATTGTTTTTCTTTATTTGGACGCATGTACCTGATTCACTATTATACTCTTTTCCCCAATCCAAGATGGTGGTGTTTCTACTTCCTGATCCTACTTCCTGCCTAGAGGTATATAAGGGGAATCCAGCTGCTTGTTCATTGCGTTGCAACACTCCTTGGTGGTAGTCACGCTCTGACTGGTTTCTTCCTGCGAATCCAGTATTTTCCTGACCTGTCTTCGTTTCCAGTCTTCCTGTACTCCGGATCTTCTACTCTAACGCCTTGGTGTCCTCCTTTTGTTTCAGGGAGTTCCCGTTGGAGGTTTTTTACCCTACTGGTGTTTTTCCTCTGGGACTCCTTCTGGAGGGCACGGACTGTAGTGGCTTGCTATTGTCAAACAGCACCGTGGCTACCGGAAGGGGTCGCCCCTACCTCGGCCAGAGCAGAACCTGCCGGAACCGGGGTCGTTCCCCAACTCTTCTCAACTTCGACGGTAAGCCCATTGAAAACCGTGACAGATAGGGCCAGTGGCGAGACCGCCACCTTGACGGCGGTCTCCTCACCACGGGTCTGGCAGTCGGCAAAGCTGACCGGCAAACTCGTAATCAGACCCTATATGTCATAACACAAAAATAATATGTAAAAAACTATATAGACATAAACTTCCACCTTCCAAACATATAAAGTCAATTCATTATTATCAGGTTTAACAACCATGATGGAGAATTTATTAATGAGTATTAAATGGTATCCTCCGAGAAATAAAAGATTAAAGAGAGTGATGAGGTGTAAGAAAAACAAGGTTAGTAACACTAAATATTATGATTCAAGACGGGGAACGGATTGAAGATTTCTTCTCAAGATAGTGGCGACATGCGTAGTGTCACATAAGGGATGGGAAAGAAGATCAAAAATGGAACATCCTCCCAAGATAGAGGATACACAATATGTCTCATAAAGCACTTGAAAATTGTTTGCAAATGGAGCATCCTTCTAAGATGGCGGTCACATAACGCATCACAAAAGATGTGAGGAAGCAAAAAAAAAGGTTTTAGGGTTATAATTAGTAAAATAACAATAGAACAAGTAAGACCTCAATGTAACAAAATGACATCAGGATCACAGTTTTGAAATGTGGAAGAAACTCAAGTCACATGCAACAATCAATATAGAAGTAAGTAGACTTAATTTATATAGGTACCACAATTGGGATACATAAACATGAACAATGAATGAAGCATTTAATTTGATTTTATGTTTAGTTACTGTATACAGACCAGCACAATAATATCAAAGTATAAAACATATTTGTACTAATGATAGGGATGTTGACCTATACTATATAAATACGTATAGATTCCACTAATAACAGCACTCTTTATAACAAAATAAAAAACATATATTTTCATAATGGCTCACCTCAATGGAGTTTGCCATAATATCGAGTTGCAAAGTTACAGATCTGAGACTCTTGCAGTATCAACTACCAGCATATTGCCATGGTAAATAACAGTGGAGTTAAGAACTGTAAATCCATTCTTCCCTATATACGATTACCTCAGCAATATTTTAGTAGTCATTGTATGAGCAAGTCGATATTCTTGACCTTGATATTGGGACATACAGCCCTTTAAATATGCATATTAAAATAAGAATTATATTTGGCGTACTACGAGGCAAGGTGGATGCTGGAGGGTCAGGGTCACCTTAGGCCCATCAATTCTGTTCGACTGAGCTTTGTTCTGTGGGGTCTGGTGCTCTTTAGGTGGGCACGACGGAGACAGTACCTTCTGACCCAGGTAGTGAATTGTTCATTTAAACGTACACTGTATTTACTAATGACAATTGCTTCAAAGTGTTGCCTTGTTATATTTTAAGTTGGTGGGTGTTTACATAACATGTTTTATATTGTATGTGTAGTTTTCATATGATGTAAACGATTTGCATAAAAAGAAGAAATATATAATATATTCTCCAAGATCCCTTTATGAATAAGTTCCATGTGATGATTCTGGTGTCAGATTCATTGAGAACATACCTTAAGTTCTAGAGTTCCATTTGGGTGAGGTTACCAGAGGAGACTGCAGAGCGGACAGGGATCTCCAATGAGAGACTACGATTAAGCATCACCAGAAGACTCTTTGCTATTTTGAATAAAGAAGCTAGGTGAGTAAATTCATGATAGTTCCCTACTGGAACCCATTTTGCTCTCTGGAGAGATAACAGAAGATGTTAGCAAATTGGGGCTCACATACGTTGACAAAATGTCAGTCCAAGTGGGGGAAAGCTGCTTGAAAAAGTCAGATTGGCAAGGAGCATTGGTGTATCCTAGGGAAGTGGTCATTGGGTAAGTGGCCATTAGGGATGTTTTTTTTTACTTGTCCACTTTAAACTACTTTCTAGGATATACTACTCTGGAACCCAGCTTAAGCCTTTTGGATATAGCAGCTCTCCACAAATGGTATATGACTTTCGTTATGTAGGTAGTTTCTGTCACATAATATGGTAATGTCCCAGGACTCCTGGTACAGGTATTGGGGATACTCTTTGACTTAATCTGTACGGGAAGATATAGAAATCACCAGGTATCATAGTCTGTTCATGAATGTAGAGCTTGTTGTAGCACCACAGAAATAGGGAAGAAAACTTCCCCCAAACAATTATTCTTGGCTTGTGCATAGAGTGGAAAGTGTGATCTATAAAGGAAGCCTGCTAAAATCAATGTGTGAAATTGTGGGGGCGAATGGGACAACCACTACAGGATTTTGATTGATAAAGTTAGCACCTTAGAACTATGCTTTAGAAAAAAAAGAAAATAGATATGCTTTATAAATGATTCGTGCTGCAAAGCATTGATCATAAAATGTTACTTAATGTTGAGTACACTGCGTTCTTTGATGAGAATGTTTGGTTTGCTGCATGAAACATTTATCTCATGCAATATAAAGAGGAATATGTTAAATGAGTTTAAGCCCCCCAAACAGGCACACTGTCTATGGAAGTCTGAAAAGTGAAAATAGAAGGACTAGAAAGATACCATGTCACAATGCGATTTAAAAAACTTTAAAAATGTATTTTGGCCTGATTTTAATTTAGTTGGATTAACTAACTAATTTTTTTAGTGGGTCCTCATAAAAAAGGAAGTGCCTTGTGCTCCCAACCCCAGTGGATTTGCACCTGTTATGATCCTAATAGCTAAAGTTTTCATTATACAACTGGATTTCATAGTTCTCATGTGAGTATCAAATGCATTACAATAAGTTGACATGTGGTCCTGGTAACGTTTTTTCAAACTTTAGTAATGAAGTCTTTACTTTAAAAACATATTTTATTTAAAAAAAACCTATGTAATATAATGGCGTCTATGTTATGTTTGTTTTTATATAATGTTTGAAAAGTGTTTGAAAATTTGGTATTATTGACTTTCGAAAAGGGTCCATATATCAAAATATAAAAAGTTACATATACATTCTTGGTAGACATGGAAACATTTCCTTTTTACTTTCTGCCCATTACCAAAGATCCTTAGAGGGTGAACCCCTTTATTATATGGAACATAAAACCGTTCCCTTGGTAGTGACAGTGTCAAAGGCATGTTTAAAATCAATCTAGGAAAAAGGATTAAAGAATATCTAGGGCCATCAAAAAGTGCACCACCTCTAGGTCTTCACTGGCTACTTCATTGAAGGAAACTCATCAGAATGAGAAGGAATAAAATATCTTATTTTTGTAGTGAAATGATGCATATGGGTGAACGAGGTGGTGACATCTATCTTAAATTAATTAACACTGAAGCACAATGATACCAGTTCTCAAGGCTGTAACATGTGTGTGTGGTACGAACACAGCATTATTGTGTGTAAGAAATAGGATTAATATTTGAAGAGGCTGACGACACACTTCAAGGAACTTCACAACCCTTGTCAGGGTGAACCCTCAAAGTCACTAAATTAACCAGAGTCCAATCCCTGGTAGCAATGGCACAGAGCAAGGCTTAACTCAGGGCAATGTGTCCCATATTTATGCAGCCCCAAACAGTAACAAAGGCAAAATGCAAAACAAAAATCCCACACCAAATTACAATAATAGAGAAAATGTAATTAAAAAGCCAAAACTAAAATGGCAGAAATCTAATAAAGGACACAGGAGGCATGCATTTTTAAAGTCTTAATAAGAAATCTTGTAGAAAAACACAAAACATCAGTGATAGTCAATGGTTATGGTAGACTGGGACATAGGTGCAATTTGAGGCTGACTGTGATGGTGAGAGGCTCAGATCTGTGGAAAAGGTTTTTGGGTATATATTGTTGTGCATTACTAATAACGTGTGCTATGCAAATTTACATATGATTCTGCATAGATAGATTGACAACATAATTTCAATTGAAGCAAATTTCTTATGACATATAGCAATAAAGTCATTATTGTGTTTTAGTTAGGCCACATAACTGTGTAAAACTTCATTCGGAACAAGATAAAAGCTATCTCTGTCCCTTATTCATGCTACCTCCCCTGCAGACATCCTCACCGTACAGGCTCTCTGGAGCACAGTCAAACTAATGTAATACTAGTTTATTTCAATTGCTGCTGTTTTCCTGCTCACTCTGAATCTTCCATGGTGTGGATGTAATATTGATACATGTTGCTACATTTCCATTCTTTCACTAGTTCTATTCATTCAGAGAAAGTCTTATAGTTAAAAGTTTCATAATTGTTCAAACATCTGCCGATGCTATTATCATAGAGGGAGTTGAATAATTATTAGAGAAAATGGTATATTGCTTAGGTGTTAAGGTAATGCTGTTTATTTTTTCTTGTGTTCTGATTTCCTAAAGAAATTATACATTTGCTCACACCACGATGAGTCTGCAGTATTGCTAATTATCTGTGCAAGAAATGTGCATAAGAACCCCTTGATTTTGGGGATCAGCCAGAGCTTTTGACCACATTCCTACTCTATTAGGGATCCTGCCCATTTCGTTACTGATTTGGCTGCCCATTGAGACTATTTTTTTAGAGCATTTATGATACTGACTTTGTAAGGCCTATTTTGAATTGGATCCTCTCAATGCATTGTAACTTTGACAGTGCCATATGGCAAAGCTACAGTTGTTTTTATTTTTGAAAACAAAACCCCAAATTAGGATTTTATTTTTGAAAATAAAAAATGATGCCCCCGCACCATGGGAGTTACCTCCCATGGTGTGGTGGGGTTTGTATGACACAACCACGCATGCCAGAAGCACGCATGCCTTAACAACGTGGTCAGAACCACAACCACGTCCTTTCCACACATGGCATTACCACGCACGCCTTTACAACGAATTTCGTTGTAAAATCATGCTTAGTAAAGGCATATGTGGAATTGACATGCGTGGTTGTGTCATACAACCCCCCTCTTAACCTAAAAAAGTACCTTAACTACCCAGACACTCCCCACCCGCCCTGAGCCCTAAAACATTTGTGCACTCCTAATAACTAATCTACCCCAAACCCCCACCCACCCTAAGTCTTACCTACCTCAACGAAAGAGTGAACTTCCACACTCCCACCCGCAACCTCCGATCAGCCAACCTCACCCTAGCCACAGTCCCCTGCATCCAACGCACCACCACAGGAGGCAGGTCCTTCTCCTACCTCGCCCCCAAAACCTGGAACTCCCTCCCCACCAACCTTCTCAAAACCAAAGACCTCCTGCTCTTCAGGAAGAACCTCAAAACATGGTTGTTCGAACAGTGACCCTCCTGCTCCCCTTGATCCCCCCCCAAGCGCCTTGAGACCCTCACGGGTGAGTAGCGCTTCATACATTTTTTGATTGATTGATAGAAAAAAACTAGTACTAAAAGTACTTCCCCAAACCCTGCCCCAGGCCCACTTACCCCACCACGTCCTATCCTGATCCTTTCTCCTCTCTTCTCCTCCCACCCTTCCTTAAACCTTTCCCCGTCCCTAAAAAATAAACTACCTCACCCCCCCACCCCGAAGCTACCCCTAGAAAATAAACTACCCTGACCTCACCCGCCCTAAGCCCTAAAAAATAAACGTCCCCAACCCCCCACCCTGCTCTTTAAAAAAACTACTCACACCCCCCTACCCACCCATAGCCCTTAATCCACCCCACCCCTAAAAACTATACCCAACCCTGCCCCCGCCCCACTTACCTCACCTCGTCCTCTCCCGAACCACTAGATTGCTTACTGCCTTTTTCTCTGCCTTACCCACGCATATGCATAGTTTGGCTTATGTGTGGTTAAGGCTGAGAAAAAGGCAGTTGTTGTTCCGTTTGCATGCAAAATTTCCATGTTGTTGACGACGCTTTGTTTAGAACATTTCCCTGTGGAGGGCATTGGACAGTTTTCATTGCCTCTGACAGCCAGTGTTGTCCTGGCGGTGACTGGCAGTGAAACCTGACCTGTATGTCTGCCCATCGAAATTAGGTAGGCGGACAGGGAAACCTGGGTGGAGACAGAGTAGTCTTCACTGTGGTTACTCCAAAGGTCCACTCACATTTAAATCAGGTGAGCGGACCATTATGTTGATGGTAAGGATACTCAATTACTGTTGTGACGGAGTTTTCTTACCTCCAACAAATAAATCAGCCTCTAGGTTCTTTAAGTCTCAGTCCATCACAGGAGTACACTTCTAAAGCCCACCAGGGCCTTAGCTGAGGTGCATAGAGACTCACAGAGTGTCAGGCAGAAGCCAACAGCAGGGTCCAGACCAGGTCCAGTTGCCACAGGCCAGGTGGATATTTCCAAGACAAGGCCCCTGTAGCTTGTTGTATCCCTGGACATGGCACATTTTTGCATGGAATGGGCTGGTGAATGTGAATGACTTCTTGGCATGCCCTAACCAATGGTATAAATGTTCCTGGGGCCAACCTTAAACACTTTGGGCCTTTTTAAGACGGCAAACGTCTTCAGCCACACTAAACTTGTTCTATGGTAATCCTAGTGTACTCTCACATCTAACAGTAAACTCCAGTTAGGGAAGCCACTGTACCCACAATAAATCTAGAGGTAGAAACCTGGTAGACCAAAACATGGTTTTCCAGCAACCAAACTGTGGATATGCAGAAATTGTTTTGGCTTCATGTTTCCTTTCCTCATAAGCGTGCCCCCAGTGTTATATGTAAGACATATAGCAGTGTTTTCCAACAATTAGACAGTGGATAGACAAGAATTGCTTTTGTCGTCCTGCTTCTGTCATTCAAGTTCATCTCCAGTGTTATATGTAAAACACGGCAGACCCAGCAGACCTGTCAAGCGGGCTTTGACACCGAAGCAGGATTTAACACTGTAATGTCAAAGAGGATGCTCACAGGCCCACCCTGTGTAATTTGTCATTTTCAAAAGATTCATTTCTACCTACTCAGGTCCATCTATTGTTTACTCTTGGGAGGCATGTCACACCTTTTTCACACCTATTTAAATGCTAATGACTGACTGGCAGAAGTGGTGAGCAACTGCAAATTTAGTCTCCGGGAAAGGTAACTTTCTAAAAGTTAATTTCTCTTAGTATTTAATAATAAAACATCTTCACCATTTAATAGAATTTTTAATAACTTCTAACAATAGTTATTTAATTATTTACCCTGAGGTACAATATTAGGATATCTAGTATGTACATTTATTTTCTACATGGGACAGCTAAGCTGGTCACATTGAAAAATAGTGTTTTTGTGATAATCACTGTAGGGATATGTTAATATTACATTTCTACATGCCCTACTTTAAAATTCCATGCACCCTGCCTTGTGTGCGACTATGCCTACATGGTGGTGATGTAATAATATTTCAAAGGGAGGTTTTGACCTGTCAAAAGTGTTTATTTTGACAGGTCAAATTTCAGTTTTTACGCTCCCTGCTACAGACAGGTTACACTGGGAGACCTCATGCAATGTTTTCACTACCACTGTAGTAGATGGCACAATAGTTACTGCAGTCTATCGCTGGCATTTAACTTCCAGTCCCTATATACACTTTGCACCATATTCTAGGGACTTACAGGTAAATTAAAAATTCCAATTAGGCGTATACCAATTTCATCATGTTGAAGGGGGGAGCAAAGGCACTTCACCACTGTTAGCAGGGGTAACATGCACATAGCTTAACAGCCAGCAAAACAGTCAGGCCAAAAATCTGGGGGTACACTACGCAGAAGAAGATCATTACAACAGGGCAATCATACATCTTCATATATATAACATGGTAACACATATATACAAAGCTAAATTTCAAGCATTCAAAGCAGCTCAGATTCTATCAAAGAGAGCTACAAAACTATGAGTAAGGTAAGGGTTGCAGATACAGAGGCACTGTGAGAGGGTCCACATTGAAGGCTGTTTTGCTCATCTCCTTTTCATTTAAAATAACTATGGTGGCATTGTGAGGACAACTCACTGCTGTATGCCTGGATCCAACCTACGTTACTGAGCCATGACTGTACTAGGCAGCTGGAAGAGGCAAAATTCCCCTCGTCCCTTTAAAGAAGGACACACAACCTGGAGTGAGGTTTAATAAAAAATAAGGAAGCCAAGGGGTAGCAAATGAAGTTCAAGATCTGAGGTGTGCCACAGGAGACTCAGAGACAGACAGAGACTGATGGGAGAAGAGTGGGCAGACCCCCGCTCTCTCTAATTACTATGGATAAAATACTAGACAGTTCATAGAGGATGGCCGACTCACCCCCTTCCAGCCCACCTGTGCACTTATATCCCTGACTAGATTAACAAAATTATGATACTACTGCACCTACCTGGGTATTCTTAAGGAGTAATGGCTTCTAATGCACCTAATAGATACTAAGGGGAAAGTGACAGGTATGAATCAGTGAAAAATAACCTTACATCACTTCAAATGACAGACTATGATGCCCCAAGATATTGCCTTCAGACATGGATATTGCTTTTTGCCAGTTAGGAGAAGACAATGGAGGGCAAGCAGGAAGAACAACAGCATACTAAGGGTTAGCCAGACAGTGAATTAACACACTCTACCCCTTAAATGGAGCATGGTTAAACATATTAATTTGAAAGACAGCATTAGGCCATCACACTTTGATGAAGTGACCTTGCAGCAGCACCCCTGCACAAAGAAATGTCTGTAAAAGAAGAGACGGATAAACTTTATGCCATCATTACCCTAATTAGAGACACTTTAGAAAGATCAGAATGTAAAGTAGTCTGCTGTAAGATTATCATGGAAACATGACAGAGTAGATCAACAAAAAAGAAACAGACTTAACAGAGATTAACACAGGTGAAAGACCTGACAAAAAGGATTGAAACTACGGAATATAGAACAGAAGATTCAAAGGACCAGTTGAGAAGGAATAATAACAGAGTAGTTGGACTACTGGAAAAGATTGAAGGAAGCCACATGCTTGAGTACCTGGAAATGTGAGTCCAACAGACTGTGGCCCGGGAAGCATTGTCTTTGTTCTTTGCATATAAAGAGCTCACTGTGTGTCGTCCGGACTACCATAACCTGGGACCCTTCTGAGACCAGTGGTAGCAACACAACAACACTTCAGAGACGGTTTTCATATCTCCCACCAGGCTTTCATGAAAGGATACTTTTTGGTTGATTCGGTAAATTTATGGTGTTTCCAGATTTTACCATCATTGTATAATGGCATGCAGCCTTTTTTCTTGATGCAAGTAGAGTGCTGCAAGAGATGAAAAGTGTGCTCTGCTTTTCCTGGACAAGTTAAAGATCATGAAAGTTGGAGAAACATTCTTCTTCACTAACCCTCATAAAGTAATTAGTTGGATTGCAAACCTGCTGCTGGTTGGGGACGCAACTCCCGGAGCAAAACAAGATCAGGACATTGTGATGGAAGACAACATGGGAGAAAAGAAATAGACTTGACTGCCCCAAATGCAGCTACAGCGTCAAATAGAGTGAGAGAGAGAGCAATGACAGCGGCTACTAGCCTCAATGAGGAAGCTTGAGAGATCAGCTCCAAAGACTCTACAAGAGTCAAGAGAAGAGACTAACACTGGCATTGATCAGTTGCACTGATTGAGGACAACTGGAAAAGTCTAAAGTAAACTCGAGCACTGAAATTATGTAGTATAGTGGAGAATATAGAGCTAAGCAATTCCGAGGTCAACTAGGACTAATCGCATAAACCAAATATGTCATCCCTGGCTCTCAAGATTGGGATAAGTACACTCATATGGGCTGTGGGGGTTGGCCAGGAGGGCATGGTGGTTTGGCCTGCCATCCCCTTAAAGAAACACCTTTCCTGACTGGTCTTTAATTGGATGGGGAATAAAGAATGTCATATTCTGGAATTAAGTGTTCTCTTTCAAAAGTAATTTGTAGCTGTTTGCATTTATATATTGAAGGGTGGAGGCTTGAGGTTTTGGGCGTGAAGAAGATGTGGAATTGACACAGGTTTAATAACAAATATGAACAAAAAACATAAAATACTAGTATGAAATGGAAGGGGGCTTAACTATGATTGCGAGAAAGAGGGGATGTTTACTAAAATCTGACTCTACACAGCACAACAACCAAAGTTGTTGCTTTGAGTCAAAGAGAGAGTGAAAACAGTGCTAGGGCTAAGAGATGGTACTGTTTTTCTCGCCCCACCCAGCGCTGATGCTCTTTAGGCTGCCATGCACGAATGCACATATCCTTGCACCATATTGCAAGGGTGTGTGTTCTGTCAAGCTTAAGTATTAAACTGGAAGAGGACCCTGCTTGCGAAACATTGCAGCCCACATGCAAAGTTTGAAATGTATGGAGAAATTAAAACAATTCTCCACTGCTAGCTATGCCTTGAGGAAGCATAAGGCTTTGGTGCTGATCCTTGTCTACAATTCTTAGTAGATAGAGATTGGTGTCAAAATCCATGGGTGGTTGCATGGGAACACCAAAGTAACACCAATGGAATGCTCCTTGGATGCAAAGCAACACAAAGTACCCAATAGCGCTTCTTTGTAGTACTTTGACCTACTTTCCAATGCAAATACTAATTTGCATTGGAAACTAAATATGACCACAAGTAACTCAAACCCCACACAAAGTGTTAGCAAATTGGAGCCCTTATGTCCAAAGGTCTATTAAGAGAAAGGGAGCCCACCTTGTGCTGCTACACAAGGTGTTGCCTTATAGAAATGGCAGAGAGAACAAATATACTTCGCACACTACACCTGCACCTGTAATAAACAAAAGAAATAAAGGACAAAGAAAGATAGGAGGAATATCATAGTGGGATGAAGTTACATAGCAAGGATACTGTCCCTGCAAATATATATGCCCCAAACACAGATCAACCTGCTTTTCTAGATGATATATTCAAGCACATACCCAATATGATGCACTACCCATTTGTGGCAGGAGGGCCTCTAAATGTGTAGTAAATATAGCACTTTAAAGATCTCATCCCAGTTGCCCATCGTCTTGACTCATAATTTGATGAAAGCACTAAGGAACATCACTCTATAATGTAACTAATGGACTCATGAAGGGCACAACACCCAGAAATGAGGGATTATTCATACTATTCAAGCATGCATGACCTTCACATAAGATTAGACAGCTGTGTGTGCTCTCCCCAAATACATAATGAGGGGGAAGAAACAGAGTGTCTGACTAGCACCTATTCAGATGACAATCAATTACTTATTATGATGCTAAGGGCAGGAATAAGAACTGGAGGATAAAAGAACAGTTAGTGGATTGCCAAGTATTCTGGCAAATGAGAGGTAAAGCCATTCAGTTTTTTTCACTGAAAATAAAGGCACAGCTTTGCCACTTCTGATGGATTGGGAAGCTTTTAAGACTTTAATAATGGGATATACAGCTGTAATTCGGACAACATTTGCCCCATAGAGGATAAAGTAAGACATGGAAAAAAGATGACCTGACTGTCTTGAATTGCGGACTGCTGTAATAGATTAAGTAAAAAATGAGCACACCTCGGAGAAAGGTTAAGAAACTTAGGGCCTCATAAACCGTTTGCCGATTGGACCGCTGGACCGCCATGGTGGCAGTTTTTCGATCGGCTCCAGGCCGACGGTCCTACGACCGCCGGATTACGAGTTCCCCACAGGGCTGGCATGACTGGAGGGGGGAGGCAGGGGGCAGTATTATGGAGTTACTGCCGGCTATGCATCCCTACCTGTCGGCACGATGGGCGGACTGTGCTGATGCACAATGTCATGCACAGGACACAATGAGCCCCAGAACACCAAATTTTTTGGGGGCCCACATTGGCCCCCACTTTACTCTTCATGGTTCCCTGCCCCCCTGGAGCCTCCAGTTTTGGGCCCCTTAACTGCCTGACTGCCAAGCATTCCATGGCGGTGGGATCGCAATTGAAAGCTTGGTGGTCCTGCAGGTCTTAATGGCCATGGAGGTCACAATGCTGGGATTTCCAACACTGGCCACCGCAGTAAGAACCGCTGCAGTTCCCACTGCACTGACTGTGACAGTGTCAGCGGACCACTGTCAGTCTTCTGGTGGTGTGACCGCCAAACTTGTAATCCAGTGGTTCGACCACCAAAGTTGCAGGGGTCTGACCTCCACCAATACCATTACGGTCCACGGACCGCCAAACTCGTAATGAGGCCCTTAGACTACAATGAATACTTAGTGAGAGTGCATGAAGTGCGGAACAAAGTGGGAATACTATTGGCCTGGATCAACGGTACTCAAAGTACGGCCCGCGGGCCGCCAGCGGCCCCACGGACCTAGCTTGGCGGCCCGCGAGACCTACGCCAAACGCCATATCATAATGGCAGCAGTATGTAAACATAGAGGAGGGCCGCGGGAGCATGCTCCCGCGGCCCTCCTCTATGTTTACATACGGCGGCCATTGTTTATGGCGTTGCCCTGACGATCCTGGAAGCCAAAGCCCCATAAAAGTCAGCGCTTGCAGCTAACTTTTACGGGGCTTTGGTCGTCTGCTTCCTGTCACCGGCTCCACGTCTGCTGCCCGCCTGCCTGCCTGCTGTTCCACATTTGTGGCATCTTCACAGTGCTTTGAGTCAGGTAAGGCTCTTTGGTTATTTATTTATTTGTTTTTAATGTAGTGTGTGTTACTCGGGTAGGCATGAGAGCAGATTGCGCTGTGTGTGTGTGTTACTGGGGTGGGGTGAGAGCAGATGGCGCTGTGTGCAGATGGCGCAGTGTGTGTTACTGGGGTAGGGGTGAGAGCAGATGGTGCTGTGTGTGTTACTGGGGTAGGGGTGGGAGCAGATGGCGCTGTGTGTGTGCGCTGTGTGTGTTACTGGGGTGGGGTGAGAGCAGATGGCGCTGTGTGCAGATGGCGCAGTGTGTGTTACTAGGGTAGGGGTGAGAGCAGATGGCGCTGTGTGTGTTACTGGGGTAGGGGTGGGAGCAGATGGCGCTGTGTGTGTGCGCTGTGTGTGTGTGTTACTGGGGTGGGGTGAGAGCAGATGGTGCTGTGTGCAGATGGCGCAGTGTGTGTTACTGGGGTAGGGGTGAGAGCAGATGGCGCTGTGTGTGTTACTGGGGTAGGGGTGGGAGCAGATGGCGCTGTGTGCAGATGGCGCTGTGTGTGTTACTGGGGTAGGGGTGGGAGCAGATGGCGCTGTGTGCAGATGGCGCTGTGTGTGTTACTGGGGTAGGGGTGGGAGCAGATGGCGCTGTGTGCAGATGGCGCAGTGTGTGTTACTGGGGTAGGGGTGGGAGCAGATGGCGCTGTGTGTGTGCGCTGTGTGTGTGTGTTACTGGGGTGGGGTGAGAGCAGATGGCGCTGTGTGCAGATGGCGCAGTGTGTGTTACTGGGGTAGGGGTGAGAGCAGATGGCGCTGTGTGTGTTACTGGGGTAGGGGTGGGAGCAGATGGCGCTGTGTGCAGATGGCGCTGTGTGTGTTACTGGGGTAGGGGTGGGAGCAGATGGCGCTGTGTGCAGATGGTGCTGTGTGTGTTACTGGGGTAGGGGTGGGAGCAGATGGCGCTGTGTGTGTGCGCTGTGTGTGTGTGTTACTGGGGTGGGGTGAGAGCAGATGGCGCTGTGTGCAGATGGCGCAGTGTGTGTTACTGGGGTAGGGGTGAGAGCAGATGGCGCTGTGTGTGTTACTGGGGTAGGGGTGGGAGCAGATGGCACTGTGTGTGTTACTGGGGTAGGGGTGGGAGCAGATGGCGCTGTGTGCAGATGGCGCTGTGTGTGTTACTGGGGTAGGGGTGGGAGCAGATGGCGCTGTGTGCAGATGGCGCAGTGTGTGTTACTGGGGTAGGGGTGAGAGCAGATGGCGCTGTGTGCAGATGGCGCAGTGTGTGTTACTGGGGTAGGGGTGAGAGCAGATGGCGCTGTGTGTGTTACTGGGGTACGGGTGGGAGCAAATGGCGCTGTGTGCAGATGGCGCTGTGTGTGTTACTGGGGTAGGGGTGGGAGCAGATGGCGCTGTGTGCAGATGGCGCAGTGTGTGTTACTGGGGTAGGGGTGAGAGCAGATGGCGCTGTGTGCAGATGGCGCAGTGTGTGTTACTGGGCTAGGGGTGGGAGCAGATGGCGCTGTGTGCAGATGGCGCTGTGTGTGTTACTGGGGTAGGGGTGGGAGCAGATGGCGCTGTGTGCAGATGGCATTGTTTAGCATTGTTTTGAAAAAGGGGGTGGGGTGGTTGTTCCCCCTCTAAGCCCCGCCCCCTCTAAGCCCCGCCCCCTCTAAGCCCCGCCCCCTCTAAGCCCCACCCCCCGCTGTCACTTCAGTGCGGCCCTCGGCCGCAAACCATACTGCAATTTTGGCCCCCGAGAAAAAGTTTGTGAGTACCCATGGCCTGGATAGTGAACCAGGAAATAAGTGGGGCAACCATACTTGGCATCAGCATAGTAAAGGGCAATGCTGTGCATTCACAGTCTGAGATAAACGTGTTTGTTGAGCACTATAAAATGATTTACACAGCCCAAGATGTAAATAACACCTAACAGCAACAACATCAATGTAGACCACAAGATATTAAGTACAATTCTGGCCAGTCAACTTTTACCAAGAATGCAGGTATTAATGCATGGAGCTAAAATGGGTTCATAACTGAACCCAACATAGAGTAAAAAATAAGGAGGTTGGTTTGAATTTTACACCCTATTGAGGGAAATTCAAATGTCATGAACTTGTTAATTAATTTTGAAAAAGCAATTCACACCCTAGATTGAAAGTTGGTATATCTGGTAATGGACAATATATGTCTAGAGAATGGGTACTCGTAAATATTTCTCCAGGGGCCACAAGCTATGGTCTGTGGTGTGTCTGAGGGCCACATTAATGGTAGCACAGTCAGAGTGGGGCTCTGTGGGGGGTGAAGGTGGGAATAGGGGAATCAAATCACATACATGGTGTGGTCAATGAGTCATGGAGTTATTTTGAGGGTTTCTTTCCATACTGCCCTCTAAATTAAGCCACTACTCTCTAGGAGAGTCATAGATTTGACAATACTGTGTTATTATGAGACTATGAAAGAATGAGAGTCTGTGCATCAAGCCCTTAAAATAATCTGCACAATTAATGGCAAATTTAGGGCAAGGATGCTAATTTATTGGGCACTCAAACCAAACTAAAGGTTGACTACATTCTGTCAGGGATAAATGAGATCGAGACACGGAAAAAGTCCTGGGTGAGGAAGACTGGAGCGGAATACCAAATAATGTTCCCGGACTTTCAAGAAATACCCAATTTAAATTAGTAATTTATAGTGCATTCATCGCACCTACATCTCCCCTAAAAGAACCAACCGAATATGCCCGGAAACATTAGCCAAATACCCCTGATGCAGTGAAAGGAGGCAGATGTTCTGCACATAATTTGAAAATGCACAGCACTGCTTGATTATCGAGAACAAATCACTGCACAATTTGTGAGATAAGATTTTGGAGCAGCAAAAAACCTTCTGTTTACTGGGACTACATCCAAGGTTCAAAGTCGATACAAGTCTTTAGATTTAGAGTTGATTCTAAAAAAGAGACAAATGACAAGATGGGAATCAAACAAAGGCCCTGGTACACATATCTGGCACAAGGAGGTGATACAACGGGCGGAATGTGGAAGCGCTTCATTACATAGGGAAGTAAAGCGTATAATCAAAATACCAGATGCAGCACGAGCTGGGGACACAATTATACTGTCAATCCCGAACAAGAGCCAGAACAGGATGCAAATGTGTCACAGTAATAAGGTGCGGGAAGGCATAATATCAGGACGCCTCCCTCTTTAATGCCCCCTCCTCTTCCTCCTTGGCCATGACACTCTTCTTTCCAGTCATGTCACGCGGTCGTCTCCATGAAACTTGAACTAATAGATGATATAGGTAGGATCATTTGCTGATGATGAGTTTAGACTAGGCCTGTGAGAAATGAAAAGCTCGTCCGCATAACTTGCAGATTTCTCAGAATTTCTTGTTATACTTGTTACTTGAAATTCCCAAAATGACACCATTACACCATTTTGTGTAAATTCGTGGTAAAAGTTTACAGTCAACGCGGCATCAATGGTTAAAATTCACAGCGAAAAAACAGAAACCACAGAACGCACCTTTTCTTTATGTTAAAAAATGATGCGAGGGTGCATTTCAGGCTAAACTATAGCGGGGAATCATGATTTTGTATTTCAAATAATTTTCCTTAACCTTGCTCAAATTTAATGTAAGTATATGAAAGCAAATTACGGGAATTTCGCACCCCTCGACGCCTCTACAGAGACGTTCCGTTTTGTATTTTTAAGTTCAATGTATAGATGTATATTTGCCTAATGTAATGTTCTTAAGCTATAAATGACCTGGTGATAAGCAATAACTGGTCCAAAAACTGTAAACAGTCGTCAGCTGACTCATTCCTACAAAGTACTTGGTGCAGGTTGTTATAAAAAATGCATTGTGTTTAAAAAACACAGGCCCATATTTATACTTTTTTAGCGCCGCATTTACGTCATTTTTTGGCGCAAAAGCGGGGCAAACTTACAAAATATAAGGGGCATATTTATACTCCGTTTGCGCCAAATTAGCGTCGTTTTTTTCGACGCAAATTCGGCGCAAAACTAACGCCATATTTATACTTTGGCGTTAGACGCGTCTAGCGCCAAAGTATGGGCAAATAGCGTAATTTTTTTGCGTGAACGCCTTCCTTGCGTTAATGAGATGCAAGGAAGGCGTTCCCGTCTAAAAAAATGACGGCGACGCAAATGCGTCGTATTTATACTCCCGGGCAAAAATCACGCCCGGGAGTGGTCGGGTCAAAAAACCCCGCATTTGCGCCACTTTTTAACGCCTGGGTCAGGGTAGGCGTTAAGGGGACTGTGGGCTCAAAATGAGCCCACAGGTGCCCTCCCCTGCCCCCAGGGACCCCCCCTGCCACCCTTGCCCACCCCAGGAGGACACCCAAGGATGGAGGGACCCATCCCAGGGACATTCAGGTAAGTTCAGGTAAGTATAATTTTTTTTTTTTTTTTTTTTTTGGGTGGCATAGGAGGGCCTAATTTGTGCCCCCCTACATGCCACTATGCCCAATGACCATGCCCAGGGGACATAAGTCCCCTGGGCATGGCCATTGGGCAAGGGGGCATGACTCCTGTCTTTACTAAGACAGGAGTCATGTAAATGGCGTCTGGGCGTCGTTTTAAATGGCGCAAATCGGGTTAAGACGATTTTTTAGCGTCAACCTGACTTGCACCATTTTTAAGACGCCCTAACGCCATTTTTCCCTATGCCGGCGCTGCCTGGTGTACGTGGTTTTTTTCCACGCACACCAGGCAGCGCCGGTCTGCTTGCGCCGGCTAACGCCATTCAATAAATACGGCGCCCGCATGGTGCTTCAGAATGGCGTTAGCCGGCGCAAAATTTTTTGACGCTAAACTGCGTTAGCGCAGTTTAGCGTCAAAAAGTATAAATACGGGCCAATTGTATTTTGTAAATCTGCGCCGCTTTTGCGTCAAACAATGAAGCAAATGCGGCGCTAAAAAAGTATAACTACAGCAACAATGTCCTATTGACGGTTGTGTTAGAGTACCTTTAGTTTCCATTGCTTTCTCTTTCACTCTGTGAGATGACCAGAAAGCAGCAAGTTGCACGAGGCGCAGGTTCAGCTTTTCAGTCTGTAAAAACCACTGAGGTGAAAAGCCTGGCCGGCCTGTCAGATTGGCATTTTTAATCTCCACGCTTAATCGGTTGTGTTAAGTGAACACTAGGGTCAAGACACATGTCTGTTATACTGAACAACTAGTAAACTAGGAAAGAAGTCCTTAATAAATTGTTCTTCCTGGTATATTGTCACATTTACAGAATCCCAGGAACTAAATTAGAGGTGATCGCTCGAGAGCAGGTGATTCAGTTGCACCTCTGACCGCAAATATCACATTAAAAACCCTTTGTGCTATTGTAGTGAAGGTTTCTTAAGATAGTTTGCTGTGTGTAAATGAAAAGAAAAAAACACCTTACTTGCAGCACAACGTCTGACGTCCGAAGTCCTCCTCGCTCTGGTCTCCTCGCGGGCTCCAGGAAATTCCCTTAAGCAATCTTGGCGCTGCTTTCATGCTGGTAACTAGTATGAAAGAAGCTTCAGGATTGGAGGGAGCGGACTCTCTGAGCGCTCTTAAGAGTGCTTTCTCCAACCCAACTGTCTTAAGACAGCCGGGTTAGAGAAATTTAAAGTGCGCATGTCTGGCTGGCCGTCGCAAGACAGCTGGCTAAAAAGACATGCACACTTTAAACTGTGAACAGCTCACTGCTGCCACTCAGCAGCAGCAGCCCGCCCCATCCTGAAACCAGGTTCAAAATGGGAGGATGGAAAATAAAATAGTAATGCATGAACTTTATTACCATTTTATTTTTCATCCCTGGGGAGCATTTTAGGTAGAGGGGCAACGCTCTTCTGCCCTAAAGGAGGAACCATCGCTGATAAGGACTTCCACACATATGACTGATAATCAGCGGTTGTTCCACACGGGCCTGCAAGCAAAATTCATTTTCATGCAAGGAGGGACACTTAGGATGAAGCAGCCATGTATTCTGGGTGAGAGATCTGCTTCCTTTATTATAGGTGTTGGAAACAGGATGCTGCTTTGCTCTGCTCTAGACTCTACCATTTTCAAAAACTCTTATGCAACCATATACCTGCAGCTGGTGCTTCAATCTTTTAGGTGCTAATTTTCTCTTAAAAATTCAAAAATTCATCTCTGGTTCTAATGATTGGATTTATTTGCCGTGCTGTCATTTTATTTGCTACGATGTACTCTATTTTTCTGAATTGTTTTATGATTTTTATTTTGTAGTGTTTTCATTTAACTACTGTTTGTGTGCTGCATCAATAATTTACAGAATGCCTCTAAGTTCAGCCTGACTGCTTTTGTGCCTAGTTCCCAGAAGGTTAAGCACAGGTTAATTCAGTTCCTTTTTAAAGTTCACCTTGACAAGTATTGTGATTGTTGCATAAGTGAGCTTCCACCTCCCCCAAACAATAACTCAGTTTCTCACATTGGTGTTCAGTGGTGGTATCCAGTACTTGTGTTTGAGTAGAGCCACTCGGTGATTTGTGTAAACTTAAAGTCCCTGACAATAATCTGATATCAAATTGTTTTTTTTTAATTGTTCTTGATTGCCTACTTTTTTCCTAGTAACATTCCTACCTCACATTTTGTGCATATGTGACTCTTGCCTGCAAACATGGAGTTGGATAGTGACAGCCTTGAAACGGGAGTATGGCAGAGCTGAAGAATTTGTGTGGGGACAGGGGCCTGAAGCCAGCCAAGGGCTCTCCAAAGTTAGAATACAATATAATCCTCCAACCCTGAAAGAAGATATCTAGAATGCAAGCCATAGCAGAGGAGAAGGATGATGATGCTGAGGAGGATGGTGAAATGGAGGTTGAGGAGGATAAATCTGCAACAATTCCAGAGCTAGAAGGGCAGGATAACCTTCTGCCCAGAACCAGAGAAGAGAGGTAAACCCACACAGTGAGGTCCCCTACTGGTCCAGCACAGGAAGCAGTGTGGCCTCCCACCACCTGTCCCTTAAGGAACTGGAAGACAGGCAAGCTGAGCAGAGTTCATGCTGCAGCTGGCCCTGCTGTAACTTGCTGAAAAAGCGACTAGGGATGAGGCAGAAGGAGCCCAGGAGATGGCTGAGGCAGAGACAGCCTGGGACCTGGAAGAGAGAGCGCTAACTCTGTAAGAAAATAAACATTTGTGGGCTTACAAAATGAGTATAAAGTGAGTATAAAGGAACTGGGCTTGAAGATGCAGAAGCTCATTGAGTCCAGTAATAATGGTGGCCATTGAAGACAGGGGGGTTCACATACTTAAATACCTGGTGCCTAACGGTGAAGTGGGGGGGTGACATAGACAGGTGGCTTGAGGCACATGGGAAAGCTCTAGATATGCATGGGGTCCCTAAGCAGGATTGGGGAGACAGTCTCTGGAGACATAAACCAAATGAGGAAAAGGATTCGCTGCTAGCCCTAGAGAAGGGTGACTTATGAAAGAAACCCTTGTTAGGAAGTATAGATTCACCCCTGAGAATTTTTAAATTAAAATGTATGGACAGCCAGAAGCTGTCAGGCCAGCCCTGGGAAGAATTTTTGGATTACTTTCTTAAGGCAATGGATTGTTTGGAGAAGAGTAGTAAGGTACACACTTATGAAGAGGTGTGCAAGAGAGCACATCGTCAGTGTTGGTTTTCCAGAACTTTACCAACAACTATTAGATAGAATGCTCACTGGTCCAAGGGAGTTTGCCAAGGAAGCAGACCGCTGGCACAGCAAGCAGGTTCATAAGGAGGTGGCTGGGACTCACCCGAATAAGGGTGGTTCAGGTCCCCACCAGCAGAGTGAGGGGGAAGTTTAAGGTGACACAGGCAGCTTTCTGTATAAGGTGGGGGAAATGGTTCCCATGCCCCTTCTGAGAAACAGTGGGAGTTTCTGGTGAGAGGTTGCCTGAGATGCCCCATTCGGATCCCTGTTGTTTTGAGTGTTCCAGCTTAATACATAAGCAGGGGGGCTGTCTGCCCAAAGAAACCACCACTGCAGGAATTCCCACAGGAGTGGCCAGAGTGGCTTTAGGGGTCTTATGGAACAGAGGGTAGAACATACCCAGGTATCCCTTAGCTGCAAGGTGGACTCTAAGGGCAACATTGTGATCCCTGAGGGTGGGAATTGTCACTTCCATCAGGTTACAGTTAATGGGACATCAATCACTGCCTTATGGGATACCTGTGCTAATCAGACCATGGTGGTGATGAGGTATTCCCAGAGCATTACACCAGACAGGTGTGTAGGATAATCAGATCCGTAGATAGCATTTTTGCCACCCTATGGATCTGGTGTTCCTAGAATGGGATGGGAAAGTGGCCCAGAGGACGTTCCTAGTTAGTCCCCAGAAGGCCATTGACTGCATTTTGGGAAATTAATTACCACCAGTGTTAGAGGAGCTTGGGAAGGGCGGCTGCCCAGGGTGCCCTAGAAACTCAAGCTTAGGGGGAGATTACAACCCCAAAAAGGACAGTATGGAGGCCCAGCTGTTGCAGCCCATGAGAAAGCAACATTAGCCCTCTTGTGAGCCCTGAAGAATAGTGAGGATGTAATCCTACTCTAAATGAAGGTGCCCATACTCAAGTCTACCTTGATTTGTGCTAGTCTGTAAAGCTGGTGTCTATTTGATCAAGGTTTGTGGATACACTTGGTGCTCTTGTGCAAGACTCAAAGGGAACAACAGGTATCAGTCAGTGAGTAAAGCACTGCCATGTGTAGATATCATGTCATGCCTGAATGTGTCAGAAAATGTTGCCTTACGTGACATGGCATTAGGGTCATATAGTACATGTATATGCCATTAGTATGGGCTGCGCATGACATATTGGCCACCGATGCACCTCACAGCAGGATGAAATTGGCTTGGAGCTCATGATCTTCTCTTTTATGTATTTTATGCTAAAACACATGTTGTCCTCTCACTCGACTTACCTTCCCCGCAACAGATTCACAACAATCTTTGTCCCCTCCATAGATACATACATCCTTCACTAATCTATTTAGCAGTGTCTGTGGCACTTTGCATCTGGCAATGAAATGGCCAATGAGTATTTTGTAGATATTTGTTTATAAGATAGAGCGTGCTTATGTGTGCTGTTTCTTTATTAATTGCATCAATAAAATCACATTGATTAAACCTGTTCGGGTCATATTTGGGTTTGGCTTTTGAGACAGCTTTTGTTGTTTCGCCTGACTATTGTTTTTCCAAAAGTAATCAGACAAAATATGTATGCACAAAGGGCTTTTTAATAAGTTGGCTTCATCCATCTGCCTGTTCTATTGTCATTTAAATTTGCAAAGGGCCTTCCACTGTGCAGCAACAACCATTACTGCACTTCTAGTACCTTTTACACTGTTTGAGCTAGAAACACATTTTTAAAATCGGCAGATTATTCAGTAGCTGATAGAGTATGTGTCAAATGCGGAAAATCAATAATCATGCAAAAATCACCACAGCCGCACAAATGCATAATTCCACTAGCCCTGATTATGGCCCATTCCGCTTTGGAATTTTGCAAACTGACCTATTAGTGCATAGGTCAATGTATACAATTCTTTATTGTTCTAAAAATAATGGTTGGAAATTGCGAACAAATTTTCATGACCAGATCTTCATACATCTGGCACAACATTTGAAAGTTCTAGTTAAAAAAGTTTTAATAAACATTATTTGAAATATTTTTTTTTAATTCTAACTTTTTTCTTCACCAAAAACTTACCATTATCATGACTTGACTCTAGCTCCAAATTTGTGTAAAAGAGAAGTTCAAGTACTACATCTACTCAGGTGAGTTAATGAAAGCATGAGGTAATGATCCTATTATTAACTGGTAATCTTCCTAACCCAGGTTGCTGTGTTCATTATCCCAGTCGTAACACATGGGTGGCACCTCCCCCAGATAGCCTTTCCTCAAGCTTGAGACATGTAGACAACAACTTTCTTTATGTTCTTAGTATAAAACCCCTCTCCATCCCAGCAAGTAACAACTCTCATACGTCCCAAGGGCAAGCAATTGGGGAACCAGACATCCAGACTGGGAGGGAGAAAGGAATGGGGACTGAAGTGAGGAGCTCAATGACTCGAGGTAGTGAAGATTTGTGATAAATAATAGGACCATTACCTCCTCGTCTCTGATCCCCATCCCAGTTCTGACACAAGAAGATATACTAAAATTTGAAGCACAACACCAGTGCTTAATTTGTAAATAAAAGCGTGCCGGTGCCCAAAGCCCTCCTCTTAAACACGCGGCTGCAGCAATTACATATGCGAACACGGAATACTGATGCAGTGTAATCCTGAAGCCATGTTGGGCCTCTTCAATCCATATAAAGCCACTCTCTGCCCCTTCAGCTCAATATTGCAGCTTTTTGCTTTCTCCCATTGTTACACTTTTTTTTCGTTTTTCTCTTCCTGCGTCTTGCCCACGTGTGTCTTTTTCTCGCAGTAAATGCTTGAGGCACAAAAAGAAGGGCCGGCCCTCAAAAATAAATGCCGGTGCCTCGCACCGGAATCAACAAGCTTTGCATGGAATTGTAGAGGTATTCAAACTGACCTTGCCTCATTATTCCCCGTTACATACCTCGTCGTTGGTGGTACTCCCTGCTGCAACTGTTTTTGGCACTATACTCTCATTAAGTTTTGGCTTTTGCTCGTAAATGTTGATTGACGTTACCGTTTGGATTACCCATTCTTGAGTGAGAGACACGTGCAAAATGTTGGTAAATCTAGCCCAGAGAATATTTAAAAGTTTACACATTTGCAGTGCGGCAATCAGGCGGACCAGGGAGCGCAGGGAAGTGCAGAAGCAGCTAGAATAACCCGTTATGCATATGAACTAAACATCAGTCAGTTCCAGGAACAGGGTGACAGCTCAAACAGTCATTTTTTTCAGTACTGTTAACTTAAACCATTAGAGGTTTCATAGATTCAAAAACAGCGGCCCCAGGTCCCTTAGCCTACTTGTAAATGCAGCTTTGACTGAAAAAGGGTTGCAGGCTTAAGGTCACTGTGCTCACATGAGAGCATAATGTCTGAGACAAAAGAACCCAACTCACTTGTTGACTCCAGCTATGTCACACGCCCACCACTCATACAGCAAAATACAGCTTATGTGTGCAGCCATTCTGCTATTGCTTTGGAGCAGCCTTTAACCACATCAGATTGCTGTGTGCATCACGGCGTGAGTCAACACGATGTGACATCGCCAGAACAAAAGAAGTCAACAGAACAGACCGATTTATAAGCATCGCCGTTCGGAAAGCGAAATTCTATGATGTAAAATGATGTAATTCAGTATTATGTTGTAATATTTGATCTCTATCATCTTTGCAAACTTGGGAAAATGTTGCCATAGAAAATAAGACTTTTTGAATGTATTATTTTTGGCTGCAAACTAAAGCTTTCAGTGGAATGGTCTGAATGTTTGCTGGAAGTGATTTCTCACTGTTACACTGAGTTAAATTACACATATAGCATTTGCAGATAGTGCTCCAAGCTATTTTTATATGGTGGCATTTCACATAATAACAAAGTAAAACAGGTAAAAGATGTACTAATGTATACAGGAAAACAGCAAGGGCTGTGAGAAAATGTACTGTCGTTTACAAGAAAACAATGAGGGCTGTGAACCTCTAGAAACAGCCAGTCAGACAAACTATATATTTTTAAAGGGGCTCTGCTCCACAGCTTCAAATACTGATAGTGGTGGAGCATGGACTTTATTTATATATTTTGGTTTACGGTATCAATCTTACCAACTACCCGCTGTTCAGGCCGATGGACCTTGGAAGCAGATGAGGTTAACCAGAAGCTGCAAATACAATCAAGCTATTCATCAACAGTTCAATTAATTACCATCTCTTGGGAGTCAATGATGAGAGTTGGTGTGAGTTTCAAAGCTTTATTTAAATCTTTAGTAAATATATCTGTCTTAAATCTCAAAATATGCAATGAATTGATAATCAATACAATACAGAATATAAATCCCTATTCTAAGTTTAGAGAATGAGAGAAAAACATCTATTAGAACTAATAAAGAGTTCCAATTCAAGAGGTGAAAGCATACAACTTTTGCTGCAATTCTAAATAAGTCAGAACTTTCTATAAACAGAGGTTCAAGAAACTCAGTAGAGTCTCAGAGTGGCATAGATTCAGACAAGGGAAAATGAATGAGTCTCAGAATAAATCTGAGAAGCATTTCAGCAAAAGGTTCTACAGAGAGTCTGGAAAGTGGAAGATCAAATCTGAGCCTACTAGGAACACACACTTTTATAAGTTTACATTGATAACAGTTTATCACAAATCATTGCAGGTTATGCTGTCTTCATGGGAAGAGGAAAGCGTTTGTCGTCTAACCAGTCAAGAAACAAAGGACTAAAGATATGAACATTCAAATGAAACATTAGTTGAAACAACTGTAGAATCACAGAAGAATTCCTATAGTTCGATTACTAAAAGACAAAACAGTTCATGGGTAGGCCTCTGCATCACGCTAATGAAATCATACGTTTCGCACACATTGCAACTAGCAAATTACTGTTCATGAAAAAACATTCTGCGGAAATTAAACTAAATATTTGAATACAGTATTATATTCAATGTATGCTTGTGAAAAGGACAAAATCTAACAATGTTGTTGGGTTATAACTTTAGCTTTGTTAAAATCTATAACATTTTACATTGCTGACCTAAGTCGTGTATAGAAAATAGTTTAGTTCAGCAAATCTAAACCAAGTGTAATAAAAATTCAATAGCCTTGTGCACTTCTTGGTTCATAAAATAGGGCTCTTCGTTTGAGGCCTACATGTTATTTTCACATGTTAATTGCATTTATTTTTATTTATTTGAAATGTCCTAGCAACCTTCCCTGCTGACGGTTTCTAACCATCAAAAATCATTCACAGATTATCTCATAGCTCACTCTTGTCTTCAGTTGAGTCTTTTCCTTTTTGTTTTAGGTTTTCTCTCTCCTTTAATCTTGTGCATCCTTTGATAATGCATTCACTTAGTTCTAACTCTTTCTTTATCTGTTTGTATCTTTTGCTGTTCTTTTTCTTTGCAATACATTTTTGATAGGCTTATATACTCCCAGTAAAGTCAGGAACAGACAACTACAATTAATACAGGTGCTGTTGCAATCCATTTCCAATTGCAGAAACTCCCTTTGTGAAGCTTTTTACTACACTCATGGTTTCTAATAGTTCCAGGTCAGGTATGATGTCTGAAATATTCTTTGTGTTTTCTTTGATTTTCTTACTCTCATCAGGTATGTATGTGCAACTTTTTTCAGATTTCAAAATTTTACAGACTCCGCCTCTTTTTGCAAGCACAATGTCTAAAGTATATCTGCTTGTAAATCCATGGGTCTAACTGCCACTAATTCTGTGTTTGCAAGTAACAAACTCCAGATGTACTGGTTGCAAGCTTATCAACTACTATTGAAAGCTTTCTAATTTTCTCCTCATTCAGTATGACTCCCATAGCTTGAATAATAGCACCAAAAATGTCCCCCACTAAATGTGTTTCTTCACTAATGCTTCTTGTATTTCTGTGTGCAGGTGTCATTGCTAAAGCATCTAAACTATGCACATGATACATCTTAGGAAACAGTAAGCCTAAATAGCAAATGAACTCCCAGTCAGAAGGTAATTTGAAACATGTCCTGTCCTTCAATGAAGTAAACTCCAGGTATTGCAGGATCATCACCTTGTAATATCTGCCATGTTCCTGTTGATAACTTAAATGTGTGCGCACAATTACTATTCCCTACAGGTCTCTTTCTATTTTGAAACTTTCTTCTAAAAACACATGCTGTCTGTTTTTGTCTTTTGCTCCGTTTTAACTTAGGGTAAATCATTCTCTTTTACAAATCATGATGTACCTTTTTCCATGCATTCTTTAAAACCTCTTCATTTAGATTCTTACTACATGCAATGTGTGCTCTTCTCTCTTCTAACATTGTGATAAATGTCTTTTCCAATGGTCCCATTAAGTAAGTCAAATTATTTTCTTAAGCCTTAACAATGTTAATAGGAAGGAATGGTCTAAAGTAATACCAAGCAGTTGCCATCTATTTCGCCTGTGGGTGTAAGTTCATGCTCTTCTGTCAAGGTACTTTTAAGAGAATCATGTCATAGTCAGAATTATAATACTCAATGTGCTGTGACCTATAAACTAAACCAAGCAATATGCTGCATGAAATTGCATACGACAAAGGAATGTGATGGTATTTTACCTCCCCATCACCTGAGGAAAGTAACTGTGGACACACATAACGTTCCTTGGCATTCATTGCATTTGTATACTCTTGAACTAATCTAGAATAAACTTTAGTTGAGTAATCTTCTTTCATGTAATCTACAAATGAGGCTTTCACCTCATCCTCATCCTCATCAACAACATGCACAAAAATTGTGTTAGTAAATGAGAAATATAGATTTATTTTTCTAAGGTGTAAAATGTATAACCAATAATAATGCTTTGGCTACTAATACTAGTACTAAAAATGCAATACCCATGATAATGTTGCATCTAGCTCTAGTTAGAACACACATGTTTGTCTACAATCAGATCTCTTTAAACAGTGAATGTAGCAGCTAAAAGTTAGTGTATTTATTTTAATGCACAAGCAGTCTTATTTTTTTCTTTTGTTTTACAATTCAGTTAGTTTCTTGCAGTTTTATTTAGAGCAGTTTTCGCAGAGTCTTCCTTTAACCCTAATAAGTGTTCTTGTGAAATGTTATCCCTACTCTTCTACTACTACCTTGGGCCTAGGTAATCTCCTTAATTTTTCTTAGCAGCTTATCAGTTTTATTTCAGTCTATTTGCACAATTTATTCAGTTAGTTTGTCAACAACAGTTTTTTCGTTTTAAAACCCGTTTTCAACCCTAAGGAATCAACACAATTTCAAGGGGGCTTAGGCAATCCTCTGCGCCATTTAATTAGATCTGATATTGGGACATTTAGCACTTGACTCACGTTTTATGCCTATTCAGATTCTGAATATTTTTTACAAGATACTCTTGTTCTTTTGGATCGCCTCGATATTTGTCACTCACTTTCTGTAGCACGTACACCACTTTCTTCAGTGTTTCTAGGTGGTATTGATCCACCTGTACACTTGGCCTTAATTTCTTTTGATTATAGGCTGTCGGCCATTCAGCATTGATCCTGGTCTTGAGACTGTGGTTGTTCCTTGTACTGGATCTTCTTGTGGCTCTAGTGGTATTTCAACTGTCACTTCGACTGGAGTACTTACTTCTCCTTCTTCTCCAAGAATGTCCATGCCACTCTGTGAAATATCTGGAAATTGGATCTCTTAACCTGTCTGTGGTTCTTCATCGCTTCCTTTTTGCTGTGTTGACACTTGCAGTACTTGTACAATCTGTACAACTTGCGGTTGCACAGTCACCAGTGTTCTTGGATCATGCTCATAGAACACTATCTCTTCATACAGATCTCTGTTTCTGCGAAGCACGCACTCAGTTTGACACTCTTTTTAATGGTCTCCAGTCATGATATTGTTCTTGATGTGGATTTGCAATGGCTGCATCAACCTGTAAAGAAACATAATGCACCACATCAGCCAAACCAGGATCTATCTTAGCCCATTTCAAACAGTCTTTGTGACTCAGTGTAACTGGTGTTCTTTTCCCTACATTCATCTGTTGGTATGTTACACAATGGTGACATAGATCTTCTGCAAAAAGAGCAGATGATGGGAGGCATGCTGAACAATACAAACATTCACCCCGTCACAAAAATCTGGGTTTAATCCATTGTTTTGTTGCCCACTACACTACCCCAATTTGGACCCAGCCATATGCAAATCAGTGTTGACCCTTCTCCCCATGGGAACAGTCCAGCTGGAACTGCCAAGCCACGTCCTCCCTGGACCTGAAACAAGCATCCTGGGACTGGATTCGGGGTATCACTCCTCATTAGCCATGGTAGCTCGAATACAGTGGTGCAGTGAGCACGGAACCCACGTCTGGGCATAACCTTCCCTCTTAGGGTGACAAAAGCAAAAAGAACAGATGAGGGATGGAATGCTGAACAATGCAAAGATTCATCCCCAGTCACAAAGATCTGGGTTTGATCCATTTGTTTTTGTCCACGATGCCACCCCAGTTTGGACCCAGCCATATACAAACCAGTCTTGATTTTTTAGCAAGATGGTTCCAGAGAGCAATGGTATCTTGCTGACAGGTTTCTGTTTTTTTCTGATGCCACAAGTAGGTCATCATTGTATTTAACAAGGAATGAATTAGAAGGCATTTACAATGTCTCCTGAGTTTTCCTTAGAATGTACTTAAAGATTGATGAACTTTCAATGCATCCTTATGGAATTCGGCACCATGTCAAAACTCCCTCTCGAAACACAAATGAGAATAGAAACTGTCTGTCCTCATGCAAAGGAATCGAAAAGAAAGCCTGAAAGAGGTCCACAACAGTGAACCTTTCTGCTGTGCAAGGAATCCAGTATAATATGGTGGCTGGATTCAGTAAAATTAGACAACATGGGATTACAATATCATTTACTTTCATAAATCTTGTACTATTCTAACCTCACCATTTGGCTTCTGTAATCCCAGAATCTGTGAGTTGCATGGACTCCCGATTATTTCCCTCAAAATCCCATTCTGTAACACCTTTAATTATTGGTGTTATTCCTGCTATTATCTGCGGGGTCATGTGATAAGGTAGTGTCTTCGGAAAGTTTGCTTTTGGCGTGACTGTTATTCGGACTGGTTCTACATTTAATTAGTGTGATGTCTTTCCCGGTAACATCCCACATGTCTGGATTCACAGTGTCTCTCATATCAGAGGGCAACTATTAAACAGTTCTCACTGGATAAATCCTTACAGCGTTTAGTTGTGCTGGTTTAAATTCAATGTAATCATCATGGGTTTGAAACTCTACTCCATCAGGAGTACAATAGATTGTACAAATAAATTTGCACAACAGATCCCTTCCCAACAGGTCTACAGGACTCAAATCACATATAACAAATTGGTGACTTTCTTCAAATGAACCTATTTAACAGGTACTTCTCTTAAAGCAGGATTGTAATCTGCTTGTTTGTAACTCCTACAACTTGGATCTTCTTTCCCGAAAGGAGTAGGTCTTAGACTTCCACTGTTCTGGAACGGGTAGCACCAAAGTCGATAAAAAATGACACTTGGCGACCATTTACGTAACCTTCTATAAATGGTCCACTCTGGTCTACCTAAAGGACTGCGCCAAGTATGCATTCTGCCTCCCCTCTCAGGTACCAGCCATCATTGAGAGGTATCTAAGTCAGAGCTCTCACTCTTAATGGGACCTGCCTCTGCATAGGCACTTGCACTTGTTGAACAGAAACGTTTTGCATTTGCACCCGATTTCCTCCTTGAATTTGATTGCTAGCATTCATTCTATCTGAATTAACCCGACAACCCCACTTCAAATGCCTGATTTTGTTACAAAGATGACAAGGAGTCATTTTCTTCAACATTGCAAAATCTACATCTGTACTAAGATCAATCAAAACTCCCCAACCTCTTCCCTGAACACCAACCATACCTCCTTAAACACCCTGATGACCAATGCCCTGCTTCTCATTCTGAAAAATTACATTTTGCATTACACCAACATTTCCTCAAAAGACTGATTCTGAAAACCTTTCTGTGCCAACTTAGTTTGTGCCAGCATAGATTTCCCTTTCATCTTTCTCTGCTTCATCTTGTGATCATCACTACAGTACTTAGCTTACTTCAAGACCTCATTTAATGACTTAGGGCCTGCTTTAGATATTAGCAAACAAAGACAAAAGATGGACGGAATGTGGAAGCAATCAAACATTCACCCTCAGTCACAGATTTGGGTTTATTCCATCAATTCTTTTGCTCACCACCCCACCTCAGTTTGGACCCAGCCATATGCAAATCACTTTTAACCCTGATCCCCAGGGGAACAGCCCAGCCTGAACTGTCAGGCCAGTTCCTCCCTGGACTGGAAACAAGCCTCCTGGGACCAGTTTCAGGGTATCACCCTTCATCAGCCAGGCTAGCTTAAATCCAGTAGCATAGTGAGCCCGGAACCCATGTCTGGGCATTCCCGGCGCACTTAGGATGGCAAAAGCAACCAAACACAAATGATGGACGGAATGTGGAACCAATCAAACATTCACCCTGAGTCACAGATCTGGGTTTAATTCATTTAATTATTTTGCTCACCACGCCACCCCAGGTTGGACCCAGCCATATGCAAACCAGTCTTGACCATGTTTCCCTTGGGAACAGTCCAGCCTGAACTGCCAGGCTAGGTCCTCCCTGGACTGGAAACAAGCATCCTGGGGCCGGTTTCAGGGTATCACCCTTCATCAGCCAGTTTATCTTGAATCCAGTGGCATAGTGAGCCTGGGATCCACATCTGGGCATACCCGGCGCACTTAGGGCGACAAAAGCAAACAAACATAAATGATGGACAGAATGCGGAATCAGTCAAATATTCACCCCTAGTCACAGAGCTGGGTTTAATCCATCAATTCTTTTGCTCACCGCTACACCCCAGTTTGGATCTGATTTAGATATTGTGGAAGTGTTTCTATGTCACAACGGTGACCGATATGTCATCCACCGAAATCTAATTCTCATTATTTCCTATGGGATTTAGATTTCGGCGGATGGGATATCTGTCACCGTTGTGGTGGAGTAACCCGTTTCTAAAACAGGCCCTTAGTCTGCCAACAAACACATTCAGCTACATATGCTTATCGATCTCTGGTTGCAAACCAACCACAAACTGCGAAATAAAAAATCCCATATCAGTGGGCTCAATCTGCGTTAGACCCGTATGCTGCTGAAATGCCTTCAACAATCTTTCACAATACTCATGCACTGACTCTTTCGCTTTCATTCTCACCTAATCCAAATCTTTCAGAGCAACTCTGCCTTTCAGGAAAATAATCACCTCATTGTATTCTCCATCATTATAAAAGATGGTTCATTTGTATGAGAATTTTCCAGAAGCTCTGCATCTCGTCAATGAACAGCAATTTTACATTCAGCCCACAAATTATTTGGGACAAAAATTTCAAAGAATGTATTCAAGTCAAGCCTCAACACCTTTGAAATCTTAACAAATCTTTCAACCAGTGTATATCACTCCATAGGACTTTCTCTCAATTTTGGAATATTGTATGCAATTGATGCAAGGTCTCCTCTACTCCAAGGCACATGAACATACCCTCAACATGGAATTTCTCTCAATGGGTTTGCTGCAGCCCTCCCATCATCTGGAGGATCTGGAGTTGGCTTTCGCTTAACATCAGGCGCCTCCGTTTGACTATTTCTCTTTTCATGGTTCTTTGCCCATTTATTTTCTAATTTCTCAAACTTACTCCATCTGAGAACACATTTCACTAATTCAGTAATGTGCAATCACATTCCTGTAGAACGCATTGTCTCAATTGATTCATCATCCATATGTACCCTGAAACTCTCCTGCAATGGGATGCTTATTGAAAGATCGATTTCATATTTATTTGCCAATTCAATCAATGTGTCATGTACAGTATTTGATATCACTGATTGTGCAACAGGCTGAGCCAAAGCAGGCTGTGTCATCGCAGGTTGTGCTACAATGGGTTGTGTTACTACCAGCTGTGCCACTACAGGATGGGCTACAGCAGGCTGGGACATTGGTAATGATCTTGCAATTTGATATACATTTGGAACAACAGGGTCTGTAGCCACTGTCAGATTGCTAGATGCCGTTCCATCAATATCACCCAAGATGCGCAACATGATGCTGATACTTGTGTGTGCTTGCCCCAGAGTTTGTGAAATTACTTGAAAAGCTTCCCTGGATTTCAAGCAAGCAGCAGCAGTTCTTGCAATCTCCGGTCATGTTCCATATGTGCCTGCCCGGGGATTCCTGCATAAACAGACTCATCCTCGTTTTTGTCAATAGGCCTACACCCGTGCATTATTGAGAGTGTTCCTGGGCTTGTCCAGATGTAAACTATGTATTAAGCCCTGATGAAGATCTCCCTAAAATCACTCTTCCCTCCTTGGCGGAGGTCAAAACACGTTGGCATCCTCTTGGTATGAGAGAGGTGGGTAGCCCCTTCTCTTATTCCTTTAATAAGAGGCACAAAACAAAGGCCTGTGGTAAAGAACACATAATTGACTACAAGTAAATGAGAATCTCAACACTGTTTTCCCTCCTCACATTTATTTGGGACATTGATGACAGCTTACTCCCAATACTACCTCTGGGGGTGGCACCCTATTCTTATTTGATTTTTGTGCTGGACGTTTACACTAAATGTGGTTTATTATTTCTGTGTAATCTTTGTGTGTGCTGGTCTGCAAAATCTGTTTGATTGGTTATTTATTGTTTGACCCATTTATTATGGATGTTGAATGAAGTTTGAGTACTATGAGGTTATCTGGTGAGGTGTAGCACTAGGACTTGAAGGAAATGAATACATATAAATACACACAGGATTCATGTACTGTTTTGTGTATGTGCACATTAAAGCAGTAAATTATAACGGCTGGGCTGTTTTTGTTCTGTACATTTTTATTTGTTCTGTAAGTTTGTTACATCAAAATCAGTGACCGGACCCACATAGGGTGGTAGACGCGCAGCTAATAACTTATCCAAAATATAATCTCCTGAATCAGTATCAGTGTCTGATTTAATTTAACCTTTTGTCTCTTTGTCTCTTTTGTCTCTTTGGCTTTAGTCTTTTTAGGTTTCTCAGTTTTTTTAGATTTCTCATTTTTCTTATTTGTTATTCCGGGGTATAATCTAGTTCCCTCCAGTATTGGATTTCTCGGTCTTTCATTCCCTACTGCATTGGCTTAATTTTACACACCTCACTTTGTTTGTCTCTGGTACCTATTTCTCTCTCTCTACTTCGAGCCATTTTCTCCCAAGAACTTAGTGCTTCAAATTGTGTACGTCTAGGAAGTGGCTTCATATTGCAAAGTGCTTCTCTCAATCTGTCAATAATTCTAAGTTCAAATGTTCCCATCTTGGAAAGCTTACTGCACCCTCTTTCTCAGTGATCTTGCACCACAGGCGAAGCCAAATACATGTGTGTAACCCTTTCTCAATCATCATGTGTTAAACAGACGTGTCCTCAGGAGGTGGGTCTTCACCTTCCTGAACACCAATACTTACTTCACCTCTCATTAAATCTTTAATAGCTTTCAAAATGTCATGATTTCAATTTATTTTAACAAATGACAATCAATCAAAAAATGTAACCTTCAATGTTTTGATTCTATTCTGTATATGTCAGATTTCTGTGAGCGCTTCTTCTAATCTCAGCGTAGCTCGGTAAGCCAACCAACCAATGCCGTAGGACTCTTACAATGGGGGTAAGACTGCTTGGTTTAGGGCAGGAGCACCACCACATATGGGTGACTAAGTCAGTACGTCACTGACCTTCTCAGCTAGCTAGCACCATTTCGCCCAAACCTGGAAAAGTGAAGGTGATTTGTGGCAGCCTAAAAATATGACACACCAGCTCCTCAGGGAAGTTGTGGTGGAACAGTTCTTACCCCTTTCTCTCATTCGCACAGTTTTACATCTGTAAACACAGACAAACAAATTCAGGATGAGTTTCAATACATTTATTGAAACAACTGCATTCTATGATAAAAGGCATGAGCTGTAACGATTAGGAAGATGAAACATAACACAGTGATGATTGTGACCATTAGAGTAAAACATAAAAACAGTCCCAAAATCCTGATATAATCATGAGTCTAAGATATCCTACCTACACTTCTAGCATCTAACATGAAAGCATAGCAATGTTATCCCTTCTGCCCATACTAGTCCATGGAAGGAGCCCCCTGACCCCATACCTGAAAAAAGGCAAGGGTCTGCCTGTTGCTTTGCTGGCAGTCCTCTTGGTTGGCTGAAAAGGCAAGGCCATGATTAGTGAATCTGTTGATGAAGTGGCAGACAGTGCAAGATGGCTGGCTGGAAGGTCCCCTCTGCCCTTCTCCGGCTTGTTTGATGTTTATATAACAAAAAAAATGTGTGGTCCAATAAACAGGTCTGACTTGATAATATGTCTAGGGTTTGAGGCTTGACTCCGTAGGTCTTGGAGCTGCAATACCAAGTAAACTATTGTGAACAAATAGGACAGCCTTGAACAGGGCACAGTATGACATGTCATGCAAAATAACTGACAACAATGCTTTCGTAGAAAGGCAGCTGATTTGAATATAAAAACAACCCTGTTGAAAAGCAAGTTGTGGTAAAATATAATAAAATGAATAACCAAATGAAATGTGTATGTAGGTAAAAAGGAACAGGCCGCAGGCCTGAAGCTAAAAAAGGAGCCTAATTTAAGTGCTAAAAGGAACCATGACACCCTCCCCATTGTCGGTACAACAGTGCATGATCCAAGCTCTAAAATAAACTACACTAATACTACTAATTAAAAGCAGGCTAAACATGTACATAAAAGAGATAAACAATAATGCCAAAGTTGGTAAGCAGACAAGGCTGAGATGCGTGGCCAAATTCAAGACAGAACAATGTAATATTCTTTGAAAAATATCAAAATTCCCAATTAACAATAGTCATTATCTCATAGGAGGTCTCCAAGCGTATCGATGGAAAGAGAATCCAGGATGTACCCAACTTTAGCAGGTGATGAATCCTCCTGCTTGTCAGATAAGAGGTGGAAGGAGCACACATGTCTCAGCCATAGGTCCAGCCGAGGAGGCAGCATTTCACACAGTGCCAGATGTTGAAGCACCAGGAGCCAGCAAATCCATGACAGGCGGCTCATAGAAGACATGCTGCAACAACCATATTTTGATTGGACAGTTCCAGCAATGAACTGTCATTGAGAACATCATCAGATTTATTTCCATAGATAGTACATGTTGTAATGCAAGACACACCTCTAGTGCAGTTTCGAAAGGGCACCACAAGCAGCACAAGACAGGCTGCACACAATTGAGAATGGTGTAGCGTGAAGCGGGCAAAACGAAGAGTAGGAAAGGATGCTCACATGATAATGGAACGCACGCCCGCACCAGTCACCATTCAAGTCCAGTGTCAGCGGGCAACTGCCAAATGCCCAACATTGTGGAACTTAAATGCAGCTGATGTACTTAGAGTCCTAAATACAAGTGTTAGAAATCAACAACAGACCAATATTGTTTGTAACAAGTATACAGAACAAAGAAAGAGAAGATAACATATAACAAACAGTTCCTGTCTAGCTCTTCCAAGAGTGATGCTCCAATGTACTGCATCATGTGATCATGACATAGCTTGGCTGGTGGGAGCTCCATCATTTCTTGTTGTTGAGATGGGGCAGCCATTGTGAATCAAAAACAGAAACAGCAGGATGCTCTCAATTAATGCCAATGTAATCAGAAATCCTTCAAAAACACTTGAAAAGAGTGTATGGATGGCTGAAGGTATAACTCTAAAGATGGTCTGGAAAGTGCTGACAAAACCAGAACCTACAGCCTTAAAATAGTGTACGATCCCAGCAGTGTTAGATGCATTAAAGATGTGACTTATTAACCCCACTGGCCTAACCGTATGTACCATTGGCAATGCTCCTTTCTTTAATTTAATACAGTGTTCAACTTTATCAATAAAAACATCGAGAAAACTAGACTTCATTGTTTGGTTATCATGTCCGCTGACATTACAGACATAACAGAATTGCTTTCACAAACTTTTGGTAGATCTCCCAATACCACAGGTATATCATGCCCAGGACATAGAATTATACCATGCCTTGCCAGATCTTTCCAGCCCACAATGCCCCTTCCATTTGTGGCAATATACACTTTGGTGACAGTGTGTCTGCCTAAAATCTTTAAATGAGACCAGAAGAATCCAAGAAGTTCAATATCCTGGTCACTAAATGCCTTGGGATTTATGTCAGGACATTCCAAAACTTTCGATTTGACCATAATTTAAAAGAAGTACCGTCCGCCAATATAGTTACAGGTGCTCCTGAACCCACCATAACAGTCACACCTTTACCATTTATAAGTGCCTCACAAACTGGTCCCTTAACATACTGTCTTTTCATATGCACAGCTAGATCAGGTAAATCCATGGTTAATAATACATTTGAAAATCCATTCCCATACTCCTGGGTATTTTCTTCTGTGTTCTCTGTGTATACGTTACTGATTTTCACCTCACCAAAATTGTTTGTTGTGCTAGGACCCAAAATTGTACTTCTGCACACCACTTGAAAATGACCCAGTTCATGACATTTCATACATTTCTTTCCAATTGCAGGGCAGTAATGATTACTTCCAATCTGAATGCGAGAACCACCGCAAAAACAAACTCTTGGTCCTTGCATCTGCTCTTTTTTTTGTTTAAAAGTCTTATCATTCACAGCTCAAATTTGATCATCTTCCAACATGCAACTGACCATAGACTGTCCACTATTACTAGACAAAACTTTGGATGTAATGATGGACCTTTCAATACTTTTCGCAATGTTAATTGTTTCTGCTAATGTGTGATTGCAACATTTTAGAAAACGCTCTTGTATTTTCTTAGAAAAACAGTGAAACACAAATTGGTCTCTAATGTATACATCTACATGGTTGCCAGAATCCCATTTGGCAGCTAATACACGTAGTGTGGCTATATATTCTGCTATTGATTCTTCAGTTGACTGTTTGCACATGGCAAAATTGAATCTTTCCAGCAGGACACTGGATTCATCCGTGTACTGTTTCTTCATCCTCTCTTTTCCTTCCATATAAACATTCCAGGTGACGTCTTCACCTTGTTGCTCTGGAATAGGTGGCAGATTATCAAATACTCGTTGTCCAGCCACACCCAAATGATTAAATAGGAGTGCCATTTTCCTAACCGGTGGATACTTATTAGCATCTATCACTGTGAGGTAATTCTCAAAGATTCTCAACATTCACCCCACTTTATTTCAGGTTTACCTGCTCTTTGTAGGAAAGGTGGAGGCTGGACAACTCCTTGATTTGACGCCATACTCAAAGTGAATTGTGGTTTAACAGTATTGCTGGAGGGTATGTACGATAAAAGTAGAAATACACTCACACTGGAATAAACAAGTACTTAAAAAAATAAATAAACAATACAGTTATCTGTAAACGTTTGGAGTTCTTCAAATGAGATCACACGGTGTTTGAGCATGTGTGAATACATAGGACAAACACGACGAGCTGTCAATGTAGAATAACAAAATTGTGAGGAAGTAGCAATGTTCGCCCAGATCAAAACTACATTGACTCACCTGAACAGTTTCTCACCGTGAACGTCCTCACACTGTAGAAATTAAACCAATGCAAGCATGTTCTGTCAATGTGGAAAAATAGAAACAGTGCGAAGAAATAGCAATGTTAGCCCACAGCAAAGTACTTTGAATCGCTGTGAGGCACGCTGACGTCACCCTTCTTTTTCCCCACTGGAGCAGGAAGCAGCAGGTAAGGCCGCTTTGTACTCTAGTGGGGAAAAACGGGCCTGAAAGGTCCTTCTCAATGTTCGGGAAGGAGATTCTCCCCTTTCAAACAAGGCCTTCTTGAAATGGTTTCCTGGCCGTGGACTGCAGCCGTGCAGCGAATCACAGCCAGGAAACCCCACTAGACACAAGGGATTACACTTGGGGGGATCGGCCCCCTCTGAAAATGCCCCCCCCCGGGGGCATATAAAAAATAAAAATGTTAGCTTACCCCTGGCCCACCAAGGGGTAAAAAAAATAGTGAAAAAAGAAACTGACAGGGGGTCGCCCGTGAGCAGGGCTGACCCCCTATGGGGGCATTTAAAAAAAAATAGCTGTATGGTTTCCCTGGGGGCCACGATCGCCCCCCCCCCGGAAACCATACAGCTATTAAAAAATATACATAGATCAGGTTGAGAAAGGCGGTGACGCTGAAACGCGTTCCTGTGTGTAAATAAACTACTTTGCTTTCAACCCCTGTGGAGTGCCGTCCTTCTGTATTGTGGGAAAAGAGTGTGGAATAATAGACGCGGTGGCGCGCGTCATATGATCGGCACCGCTGGCGCTTTGGTACAGGAAGGATATGCTGTTGCGTGGGCTCTCATTATCCTAAATGAGACTACTGGATTTCTAGGCAGCAGGATCGATAACGGTGTGGGGGACTGAGTCTGACCCACTTGTAAAGAACTCTGTCACCCTAAATCCGGTTTTTACTCCGGCTAACTAGCAGTGCCTCATTTCTCCCACGGGGAAGAAATGATTAGGCAGCCGAGCGCATGACATCTTTGGAACTTCTCAGGGAAGTCGTGGTCACTCAGATCCAAACCAACTCTCTCATTTACAATATGATCTCATATACAAATGACAAAGACAGTATAAGTTTTATATAATGTTTTAATAAAACGACTGTATTTTAGATAATAAGGCGTGAGCCGCAATAACCAGAACAATACAACATAGTAGGATTGAAATAGTCACCAGGAGAGTAAAACATAAGAACAAAGCTATCATAGTGCCTAACAGTTTCTACTCTCCCTCTGCTTGTTCTATTTAGAGCACAGCATGTTAAGCTTCTAGCTTGCCTGTCTGTATCACTGGGGAGACATCAGCCCTCATACCTGAGCAAAGGCCTGTGATCTTGGTTCAGCATCTGCAACGAGGCAGTCAGTCAGCGTCTAGTTGTGGTTCCCTGGTCGGAATCTCCCTCTTGCGTGTATTGGGACAAGGAAGTGATTTTATAACTAACATGTCATCATGATCACAAAATGTCCCTACGCAGGAATGCCAAATCTAAACTCCTACCACGTCTATCGGCAATGTACCAGACTGTATCCTTGACTGAAGCACAGAGTGAATATGTTATGGAGAACTCCAGTGCTGAAGTAGGCAAAACAGTGTGATATGAATAAAAAACACCGTAGAACTGGCTATTTGAAAAATAACAGTACGAAGCCTAATAAAAAGCATTTAGAGCAAAGTAAACAGAGGCTCTAAGCTGTCAGCAAATGAATAAAATACATTCAGGGCAAAGTGCACAAAGGCCTAAAGCCTGAAGCTAATGCGCAAAGGATACGTAAAACTAACCACACTACACCCTCCCCTTGTCGGTAGCAAGTGGTTCCAATAATATAAAAGCATGCCCCAAATATAAACAATATATTTCGACAAGGTAAGAAGACAACAAAGTCATAAATTTAGGAAACATGTGACGATAAAGCCAAATTCAATATAGTGTCAATTTGCCGGAGAAAAAAAAAATCCAATTGTCAGGCAGAAGCAATAGAACGTAGGAGCTCCTCCACTTCGATATATGTTAATATCAGAAGATCCATGCCACAAAGTACCATGGAGCAGGAGTGTTCCAAAGCCCCAAAACCATTCAGGGCGGCACCACGTGCAGGGCTTATGAAAGAGACAATACCATCTTCCTCCAGGAAGGGAACCTCATAAACCGCCTCACGAAGCAAACGCAACCGTAGTGTACAAGTCTGGGAATGAGCCCTAATCGGGAACATCAACAGATCAGGATCGACCACTGGAGGGCGCTGCAGTGAGAGACAGAAAGCCAGTGCATGTTCAAACGAGCACCAAAGGCACCGAAACACGGGTTGCACACAATCCAAAACCGGTCTGAATGACAGAGACCAGTCACACTCCAAATGGCCCAGGAGTGTAGCTCCAAAATGCTGCATCATGCGTTCACAACACAGCTGCGCTGACGGGAGCAGCAATATAGGATCTCGTCGTGGCGGGACAGCCATTGCGAAAAAATAGCAACAATAGCAAGAGTCCAGCCAATAAAGCCAAAGTAATCGGGAAACCCCCAAAAATGCTTCCGAAAATAGAGTGTATAGCCGAAGGAATCAAACCGAATATGGAAGAGAAGGTGTGAGCGAAACCAACACCAACGGCTTTGAAAAAATGAGCAATACCAGCAGTGCTGGATGCATTAAATATATGTCCCACAAGTTCACCAAAGTGACTTGGAAAGTTAGTATTCAAAAGGGACTGTATCTACGCCGATGACCTTGCCACCTGAAGTGCGTAGGTCTCGCTAGCAGATGTAAGGGCCACATGCTTTTGAAACAATAAAGCTTTCAGCCGACTCAACTTGTCGAAATCAACCTTGGAAGTAGCAATATGAGGCCAGATGTCCGCTACCTCCCTAATTTGAGTGGGGGGAAACAACACATTCCCGCAGCACGTAACGGCCTTGTTGACAACGACAACGTAAACTATTCCGGCACGCATGCCACATCAGCGTTCGCTGTTAAGAACAATGTAACTGCCGTTAGAAAGCACCTGGAAAGTGTTTTTAATAACCGGGACTGGAACACCCTTCAAATAACAAGCTAAGTTAGCAATCGAAGCGTTACACGCTCCGTGCAAGGACAGCTGTTTACAAACCATGGAATGGCTGACAGAAGCTTCGCATTCGCTACCGCTAAGAAAAACCTCCCTCAAACCATTAACACATCTGTATTGAAAGGGAAGCTCCCACACCTTGTGTATGTAACTGTCTCCCAATAGTTCATATCTACCCACCGGAATGTGCTTCAAACAAGAAGTAAATTGCAGAGTGGAGATAGGCAAATTAATAACCCCATGAATCAACCACTCAGCTGACGGAATCTCAGCCACCGTGAAAGGCAGTTTCTCCAATTTCTCAATATTCAACATAACATATGTCACTTCCTTTTTAGCCATCAACTGTTGTTGACGAGTCAAATTGAAGGAGATAAAGATCTCTCTGGCAAGAATGTGCTGCCATGGAACGCAACCCGCCTTCAAGGTTTGAAGAGTCCAACCCAGCTGCATGATGGACCGCGTCTGACTCTGCCCATGATATAAAGAAGACATGTCCAATTTAATAATGTCAATAGCAGAGGAACCAATGCTGTCGATCGTGTAAACACGGTCACAAAGGGTATTCATGCCATTATCAACAACAGACAAAGGGCCTGATTCTAACTTTGGAGGACGGTGTTAAACCGTCCCAAAAGTGGCGGATATACCACCTACCGTATTACGAGTTCCATAGGATATAATGGACTCGTAATACGGTCGGAGTATATCCGCCACTTTTGGGACGGTTTAACACCGTCCTCCAAAGTTAGAATCAGGCCCACAGTCTGCATCAGATTTTCCTGATCAATCTGCCTCAACCGGGCTGCAGCCTCCTGTTGTGAAAGTTTCCAAATCTCATTATAAACTTCGTATAAAAACCTTTTCTTCCGTGGTACCTTGGGACCTGACAAAAAATCTTGTAAATCAGTACCATTAGACAGTAACTTGAGATGTGACTTAACTGCATCCAGCGTGGATGACTTCAACCATTGTTGACAAAGCTTCCCCACGCTGTACGTAGTTATAATATCAGCATGTTCTGGTGAAATGTAACGAGGGTCTGCCCTACTAGTCCTGAACCCCCCTGAAGATGTGACAAAACGTTGATGACACTTATTAGTGTCTACAGGCCATAATAACCACCCGCCCGGATGTAACGATGACGTGTTAAGCGTACCATTCTGGACCCAATGTGTAAATTCACTAAAAGTAGCATTCACATAGTGCTGCCAATTGTTTAATTTGGAAGGGACAGGTATACTAGGCAAATTCAACTCTCTAATTGTCGCCAAGCCCAAACAGCTAGTCTGTTGTACTGTGTCATTGAGGAAAATCATCTGCACAGGGATAATACATGCTCTAAATAATGTATCCCTGCCTTGCATCTGCCAATTTTTCGTACCCCAAACACTTTTCAAGTCAACAGTCTTTAACCAGTATTCATATCCCTCTACCGAAAGTTTAGATACAAACAAATTTTAATATAGTAATTTAGTATCGGTCAATAAAATTTGCTTATTAGAATACGGTGCAACTTTAAAATAGTAAGACTTAGCATTCCGCTGATCATGCCCAGAAAAATATGCAAATTTATCATAATACGTTTTCGAACTCCCTTGTGGAGGAGTCGAGCAATGTTCCCATTGCACATAAGTAAATATGGACTTAGGGCTACTAGCTTTATGAATAAAGTGGTGTCCATAATAGTTGTAGCAAAACATGTCACCATGATTATCTCTAAATTGGTAAGCATCTTCATCATCATAGACAGTATAATATTGCAAATCTGTTAGCATAGAATCTATTGTCTTCACATCCCAATCATCAGAAACAATGCCTGGTATAACAATATCATTCATTGATAACTTGAGGACATACGGTATTTGAATCAATTCAGTGGGACCATATATATCAAACATTACTTTATCCCACACAATCCCATCTGGAATCGGTATTGCAGAAATGTTCACATTGGACAAGTCTCTTCGAACCATATGAGACGAAAAATGTGGTCTCAACACAGTCTCTACGTGCTCAATGTCAGATCGATCAGGAAGAAAATGACCATGTATTACTAGAAAAAAAGTAACCACAAATCCCAGCCATAAAAAAGAGTAATTACAGCCATAAAAAGCCACAAATAGTTCCAAGGAAAAACAAAATATGTGCGTTTAAGCCAACTCAGCAGCTTACGTGGACCTCGGACAGAAGACATCGAGGACGAGGAGCTGGACACTGCTTCATCAGCATCGTTGAAGCAGCCAGAGGCAGTTCTTGCAAAAGGTGCAATTGTGAACAAAGAAGCAGATGGAGGCTCTCTCCTGGGCACGCTATAAACATCAGTAGAACGTACAGCAACTTGATCAAAAGATTCCATATTAATCGTTGTCTGTGGAACAATCGCAAGATCATCTTCCACCCTCCCCAAGCTCGGAGAGGAAACAGCGTCGGTGTAAATCACCTGCAGCGGGACTTCTTCCCCAGTAGTGAGAGGGATGCCGGAACTACTGGGTGTACCTCTTGGTCTGCTGTGCAGAATTGGCCACATGTTGTAACTTGACATTATCAATGGAAACAAAGCGATTTCCTTTGGCCCCTTGCAGCGGCGGTAAAATCACAGTTCTCGTGCCGCTCACCCCTAACACAGGGACAGGTGCTCGATAAGAAGGACCAAATTCTTTCTTTACTGCAACCTTTTCACGCACTAGATCCCCAATCCTGGGTATCCAACCAGTAGATGTTACTGGCTCATCCTTAATTCCTGAGGAGGCAGCACTTGCAGAAGAGTTATCTTCACGGAATTGTTGTAAATCCTGCAAAACAGTGACACGATCATTTATGTCAAAGGGCGTAACTGCCGCCTCCACACCAGGACCATCTAGATCAGGAACATACATTCGTGTTCCAAACAGGCACTCATATGAAGTACGACCCCCCAGTGACCGTCTAGGCAAGTTATTAAGTGCTCTCTGTACTCCATATAGGTGGGCTAGCCAACTACGACCCATACCTATAACCCTGGCCGTTAAGGATTGCTTTAAATCACGATTTAAACGCTCCATGACAGAATTTCCCTCGGGAGGAAATGGAGACGAGAATTGGAGTTGGACCCCCAACTAAGCCATGGTGTCCCTGAATGCCTTAGAGGCAAAAGCAGGGCCCTGGTCTGAATGAAAAGCCGCAACTGCAAATGTATCGCCAAAGATGCGCAAATCTTTAATAACAGTCCGAGCGTCAGCCGAGCGTTGTGGCCATACCCACACAAATCTGGAGCACGAATCTACAGCAACCAATATATATTTGTATGCACTATCTGGTGTCAGCGGACCACAATGATCCAAGTACACACACTGTAACGGTTTGTTTGAAATCAGAAGGGGCGTCTGCTGCGGGCGTCTAGCCGACGAAGCTTTAATTTGTTGACAGATGTCACAACAAAGGACATACTGCTTTGTCTCTTTATAGAGACCAGGCCACCAGTAACGAGCCTGTAAAAGTGAAATCGTGGCAGCCACACCAGCATGTGCAGATGCCACCCCCTCATGTGCTGCAGAAATTAATCGAGGTCTCTCAATTCTATTGGGTAGTTCACGTACACCAATGCCTGGAATATTAACAACAGCATTTAGCGCACTACTCAAGCAGTAACCATATTTAGAAGGAAATCCTTTAGGAAACGGCGTGCCATCAGCCGTAGCTTTTATGGCAGCCGAAATCTCTGTGTCTGGTTTGGAACTCGAACGAGTCACTGCGGCCACAGTGGCAACAGCCACTGCCGACTTTGCGGCTTCATCAGCCAAAGTGTTCCCAGCAACGTGTATTCCAACGCGCTGGTGCCCAAGTGTATGCACAACATGGACCTTAGGAAGCGTTTCTTTCAGATCCGCAACCTTACCCCACAACAATTTATGTTTAATGGTGTTGCCTTTAGAATCTCTGAACCCATTCAACTTCCAATAGTGCAGATATTCATTGAAAGACTGAACACAGTAGTAGGAGTCACAGACCAGCAAGGTCAAAATCGCCGGATCCGTGTGCTCCAATGCTAACAATAGAGCTTTGAGCTCCGCCAGCTGCGCCGTGCAATCTCCCAAGGTTTTAGTGTAAGTATGTCGGGGGCAGAACACTTCCCCCTCCATAGTGCCGTTCACCACCGCACATGCAGCAGAATACTGTTGTTTAGTCCCAACCGCTGGTTGCGCAGAGCCATCGGTATACATGACCATCTGATATTGGTCAATAGGCAATGTGCCAGCAGGAACTGGGTACTCTATTTCATATTGAAGAAATTCTTGAGTCTGCAGTTTAGGGTCAAATATGTAATCTACATCAGTGGCTGTCAAAGACGTAGCCCATTGTATCCATCGCGGGTGTAAAGCTTTCGAATTAGGAACACTCGCTTTTGTAACAGCCTCTAAGGCCGGAATCGGGGAAACGACAATGATGCGTTGGCCCTGGGCAAGCGGTCTTTCTTTAATCACAGCCATCTGTACTGCAGTGAGTATTTTCTCAGTCTGTGCAAAACGTTGTTCTGCAGCAGAATACAAGTGGGACTTGTATGCAATCGGAACTGTCTCACCCTCATTAAAGGTGACATACGTAAACCCAACAGCCCCAGGTATCACCCTGATGACTAAATGTGTCTTATTGTCCCGTGTGTGTAAGTGTTTAACTGCTAAGAGATCAGTCTGTAACTCTCGCAGTATAGTATGTGTGTATGCTCAATCGTTCAAAATCTACTCGAAAAATTTGGGCGAATCAGTTCGTATAAGGGTTTTATACGCGTAGCATAATCAGGAATGTAAGTTCTGCCAAAATTCAGAAACCCCAACAATGACTGGAGCTTCCGAACCGTATTAGGAGGCTGCAATAAAGCACATTTCTCCCAAAAATGTGGCGCTAGGCTCTTGCCCTCACTCGACAACTCATATCCCAGGAAAATGACGCTGAGGAAGGCAATCTTTGATTTCTTAAAATTAAACTTATAGCCAATATCAGCAAACCCCACAACAATGCGCGATACGCGCCTTAGATGTTGCAGAATCTCATCGTCTGTCAAATATATGTCATCAACATATGATAACGCTTCAGGGTCCAACGCATGCAGCATTTCAGTCACACGAGCCGAAAACAGTCCTGGGCTATTCTTATACCCCTGAGGCAAACGACAAAAAAAATTCTGAGAGCCAAACGCACTGAAACTGGTATAGTCCCGACTTTCGGGCGCTATATTTTGGCAGAAAAATCCATTCGAGATATCCAACGTTGTTTTGTATTTCTTACGCACTATATTGTTCATAAGCGCTGCGCTATGTGAATTCTGTATTGCATATGTGCGTGTGTGACTATTCAAATGTCTGTAATCCACCACTATCCTATATGAATGGTCTGGTTTAGCAACCGGAAATAAGGGATTATTTATCGGCGAGACACAGGGCTCTATTACACCCTGGTACTCCAATTGTGTAAGAATTTTCCTAACCAATGCCCTTGCCTCAAATTTAATAGGATACTGCGGCTGTGGCTGAGGTGTGCCCTTTATTGGAATTACATGATAAGGTGATTGTCTATCCCATCCCACGTTATTTCTATATAGGGCGGGAGCCTGTGCTAGAGCCCATGTTTTACCATAGGACTCCGCTAGCTCTCTCGGAACAAGTGGTGAGAAGGAAGGTACTATAACATCCTCCCCAACCGGACAGTCACGAACAAAGTCAGGTGGCCAATCCTGTTCGGCCAACAGAACATCATATGATTTTACCACAAGGTCCCAAAAGATGGCGTGTACAATGCGGTCAATGTCCCCTTCTAATCGTAGAGTCACTTGATATACTCTATCAGGATCAGAGACTCGCATGTCCGTCGTTTCGACTTGTATGAAGTCATCAGTTGCTTTCACCTCCAGATGCTCTAGAAGACTCCGGCGAACTATTGTGACCTCTGCCACGCTGTCTAACAGTGCTAACGCCCATGTCTTTTTCGTCAAGAGAACTCTCTTCTTGAGCGGCATGTCTAACTGAGACTGCTGCCACTTTCTTCTTTTTAAATTGCTGTTTTTGTTGCAGCGGTTTCTCTTCTTGTTTAACAGAAACCTCCGCTGAGCGTTGTGAATCCTGTCTCGGTTTCACGTACTCCGTCCTCCGCTCTGACCGCCCACCTCTCTCACTTCTCTTCTCTGAGGAGTCCTGAAAGGAACGAGATTGGCGTGTATCAGTATATTGATATCTATCAGGCGTCTTCAAATTATCCCTATTCCTGTGATTATAGGTATCCGGTTGCGGAGACTGTCCCCCATCTTTTTTAGGTGTTTGCTGTTTCTTTTCCCAGAGCTTTTTTGTACCCTCAGGTTGCTGTTGCTTAGCATTATCTTTATTATTTTTACCCTGCAATTGGGGTTTCTGCAGTCTTGCCCCTAGGCTATCGCGACCAATACTTGAATATGTCTCAGCTATTATTCTCGGAAGTTCCCGCTCTTGATCAATCTGCGGAACATCCCGAAGACGCATTCGCACCACTAGTGCTACTGCCTCTCCCTTGAGATTACTCAAAATAATAGAAGAAACCGCGGCAAAATTGCCCATTAACTGCATGCCCAAATCTAAGGCAGGGGCAGCCCCATATTCATCTTGAATTTGTTTAAGCACTTCCGGTAAATTAGCTAAAGTCGGTGTACCGTGTGCTGTTGTGTAGAGCGCGGCAAACACCGTGCCCCAGGTATTACAAAGGTCCACCGGAGGAACCATCCCATACGGCAAACACATCATCAAAATTCTATGTTTATCCTGAGGTCCCGTATGGGGAAATACTGCTTCCAGCATATTAATTTTTTGCGCCAGCCAAAATGGAGTCTCCTCACGTTTAGCCGGTACCTTACCCATAACTGAGTGTACAGTGGCCGGATTGATTCCCGGAACCATTGCTTGTGGGTGCGCCGGAGCAGCACGCGCTGCATTAGTATTTAATGTCTGCATTACAAACTGAACCAGTCTTCTGTATGTTGTTGCTAAGTCTATATATAAACGACACACATCAGCCACTCCCAAATTTGCAACCGCAGGATATGGTGTATAAGTAGCCAATAAAGGCCAGGTCGGACCATCATTACTCAACGGACCTAACCTCACTTGTGCTACTGTATGTGGGAGGGCGCCATCAAGCCAATTATGGTGTTCTTGATAAGATAGAGGTATCTCTAAGTAAGCGTAAGCCCTGTATTGTCCAGGGACATTCGCAACAGTGTATTTGTGAAAAGTATTTGTACCCCCATCAACTGCTGGAAATACGACCCAGGAATAAAAAAGTTCTGTCCTATAGGCTGCATGGGCGTCCACCACAAAAGTGACGGGACCCCCCTGGACTGTCAGTCCATGTGCTATCAGATGTCCTGTGAGCGGGTGACGCATATTGATTGCTATATTCACTACATTAGGATTCGCCATTTGTAAAAAATAGCTCTAGGTCAGAGAAGGCACACCAATATCGGGGTTTTCCTTTCAAAGTTCAAGCTTGAACAACCAACCACTAAGCAATAGGACGTACCTATCCCGTGGTGGCGGAAACCCTCAGCCCCATGGACGTCTCCGCTTACAGAACCGAGGAGTCAAAATATATATGAGACCGAGAGAGTCAGTCGGACCTAAACATTAGAGCCAGACCAATCGTTGGCGGCGCCATGTCGCGTGGGCTCTCATTATCCTAAATGAGACTACTGAATTTCTAGGCAGCAGGATCGATAACGGTGTGGGGGACTGAGTCTGACCCACTTGTAAAGAACTCTGTCACCCTAAATCCGGTTTTTACTCCGGCTAACTAGCAGTGCCTCATTTCTCCCACGGGGAAGAAATGATTAGGCAGCCGAGCGCATGACATCTTTGGAACTTCTCAGGGAAGACGTGGTCACTCAGATCCAAACCAACTCTCTCATTTACAATATGATCTCATATACAAATGACAAAGACAGTATAAGTTTTATATAATGTTTTAATAAAACAACTGTATTTTAGATAATAAGGCGTGAGCCGCAATAACCAGAACAATACAACATAGTCGGATTGAAATAGTCACCAGGAGAGTAAAACATAAGAACAAATCTATCATAGTGCCTAACAGTTTCTACTCTCCCTCTGCTTGTTCTATTTAGAGCACAGCATGTTAAGCTTCTAGCTTGCCTGTCTGTATCACTGGGGAGACATCAGCCCTCATACCTGAGCAAAGGCCTGTGATCTTGGTTCAGCATCTGCAACGAGGCAGTCAGTCAGCGTCTAGTTGTGGTTCCCTGGTCGGAATCTCCCTCTTGCGTGTATTGGGACAAGGAAGTGATTTTATAACTAACATGTCATCGTGATCACAAAATGTCCCTACGAAGGAATGCCAAATCTAAACTCCTACCACGTCTATCGCCAATGTACCAGACTGTATCCTTGACTGAAGCACAGAGTGAATATGTTATGGAGAACTCCAGTGCTGAAGTAGGCAAAACAGTGTGATATGAATAAAAAACAACACCGTAGAACTGGCTATTTGAAAAATAACAGTACGAAGCCTAATAAAAAGCATTTAGAGCAAAGTGCACAGAGGCTCTAAGCTGTCAGCAAATGAATAAAATACATTCAGGGCAAAGTGCACAAAGGCCTAAAGCCTGAAGCTAATGCGCAAAGGATACGTAAAACTAACCACACAACAATGCCGTTCTCAAGTGCTTATCCATATATATATATATATAAATATAATTATATATATATATATTTAGAGATCACTTTTGTCAATGCATGTGATTTCCCTGGGGGCTGCGATCGCCCCCCAGGGAAACCACACCCTCTTTACATATATATCATTTATATTCGTCATCAGTTCTCTTGCAGCTTGGACTTCAAAGCAATGCACATACTTCAACTGACACGTTTCAACTGTAGCTTTTAGGCAGCAATAAAAAAGTCAAATAACTCTTGTGATTATGTTTGTGCTAGAAAAGGCTCTGACTTTTGTCTAGTGGCAATTTTGATGCCATAAAGTAGCACAGAAGATTTATATACCTACTGCAAAGATCAAATCTGTATTTTATGTGAATAGCTGAGTAGATTAGTAAAGCCAGCCATTACCTGCGCTACAATACAAATTAAATGAATGTGCGAGGGGGGCTATGGAGAGTTGAGGGGCACTTTTGCTGGGTGGTAGTGAGGCAATACGAGGAGGAAGTCATGGGAGTGGGAGCACCAATAATGATTGTTGGACTGGGCGTCAGAGGCGCTAAAGACTGTGACGATTGGTATGTGACAAGGTGAAGTAATAGTGTGTCTTTTTTTTTTTGAGTGTCTTGAGAGAAGGTGCTGATTGAGAGAAGAAGCAAAGGTAAGGTGACCTTTACTGTTGCACGCATCACACACACATCCACCAGCAATTTTGTGACTATCTACGTAGGCTAGTGTTCTAGCTAACATTGACCATTGTGTGATCCATTCCTGATACTGGCACTAGGCCTACCCACACAAGTGATTTGTGATTTTTATCAGGAGACTTGGGGAATACTGGGTGGAAGGAAATTTGTGGCTCCTTTCAGATTCCAGAACTTTCTATCATAGAAATGTGAGGAAAAAGTGTTTTTTCCCCACATTTTGAGGTTTGCAACGGATTCTGGGTAACAGAACCTGGTGAGAGCCCCACAAGTCACCCCATCCTGTATTCCCCTAGGTGTCTAGTTTTCAAAAATGCACAGATTTGGTAGGTTTCCCTAGGTGCTGGCTGAGCTAGAGGCCAAACTCCACAACTAGGCACATTGGATTTCACTGTAAAAATGTGATGTGTCCATGTTGCGTTTTGTGTCACGCGCACTAGGCCTACCCAGACAAGTGAGGTACCATTTTTATATAGAGATTTGGGAGAAAATAGAATAGAAGAACAAGTGTTATTGCCCCCTGTCCTTCTCTAAAAAAATGTCTTCCAAATGTAAGACAGTAGGTAAAAAATAAGTCTATTTGAGAAATGCCCTGTAATTCACATGTTAGTATGGGGACCCTGGAGTTCAGAGATGTGCAAATAACCACTGCTTCTCAACACCTTATCTTATGCCCATATTCGAAATACAAAGGTTTCCTTGATACCTATTTTTCACTCTTTACATTTCACCAAATTAATTGCTGTATCCCCAGAAAAGGTGCAGCTCATTTATTGGCTCTGGGTACCTAGGGTTCATGATGAACCTACAGGCCCTTTATATACCCACAACCAGAAGAGTCCAGCAGACATAACGGTATATTGCTTTGAAAAATCTGCCATAGCTGGAAAAAGTTATAAAAGAAAACGTGGACCGAAATGTTTTTTTTTTTACCTCAATTTCATTCTTTTTTTTATTTCAGCTGTTACTTTCTGTAGGAAAACCTTAAAGGATCTACACAAATAACCCCTTGCTGAATTCAGAATGGTATCTACTTTTCAGAAATGTTTAGGTGTCTGGGATCCAGCATTGTATTTATACCCATTTCTGTCACTAACTGGAAGGAGGCTGAAAACAAAAAAAATAGTAAAAATTGGGTATGTCCCAGTAAAATGCCAAAATTGTGTTGAAAAACGTGGTTTTCTGATTCAAGTCTGCCTGTTCCTGAAAGCTGGGAAGATGGTGATTTTAGCACCACAAACTCTTTGTTGATGCCATTTTCAGGGGGGAAAAAAACACATGCTTTCTTCTGCAGCACTTTTTTCCAATTTTTCTGAAAAAAATGAAATTGTAGCTGAATTTTGGCTAATTTCTTAGTCTCCTCCCGGGGAACCCACGAACTCTGGATACCTTTAAATTCCCTGGGATGTTGGAAAAAAAGGACGCAAATTTGGCATGAATAGCTTACCTGGATAAAAAGTTGTGTAGGCCTAAGCGCAAACTACCCCAAATAGCCAAAAAAGGGATCAGCAGTGGGAGTGGGGGGAAAGGCCCAGCAGCTACGGAGTTAATTCACTGAAATGTTTTGGAAAGTTGGTATTTAAAAGGGACTGAATCTCTGTGGACGACCTTGCTTCTTGGAAATCATAGGTTTCATGGGCTGATGTGAGAGCCACATATTTTTGAAACAAAAGAGCCTTCAGTCTGCTCAGCTTGTTAACATTCACATTATAAGTGGCAATGTGAGGCCGCATATTCACTACTTTTATCTCATGTGTGGGGGGAAGTATGTTCCAGCAACAAGTCACAATTTTAGAGACCAAAATTACATAGGGAACATCTGACCTCATTCCACAGCAGGCTAGATTGCTCAGCATTAAGTAACTCCTACTAGAAAGCAAAGGAAACAATGGGCGAATCAAAGGGACAAGAATACCTTTCAGATGGCAAGCCAAATTTGCGACGGAAGCATTGCATGCTCTGTTTACAAATCATAGAACATCTTACAGAAATCTCGCATTCGCTACCGCTAAGAAAGACCTCTTTCTCGGCGTTAAAGCATTTGTAATCTAAAGGTAACTCCCACACCTCATGAATGTAACGGTCTCCCAGCTGTTCATATCTGCCTACAGGAAAATGTTTTAAACATGAAGTGTGAAATGTTGAAATGGGCAGATTAATTGCTCCATGTATTAACCACACTGTATTTTAGTGACATTTAAAGGCTACTTTTCTAACTTTTCGATGTTAAGAATAATGTACTTAGCTTCTTTTTTTATCCATTAACTGTTGTTTCCTTGTCAAATTAAATGCCGCAAATAACTCCTTAGAGTTAAGGTGCTTCCAAGGCATGTAGCCATTTCTAAGAAATTGTAACGTCCAACTCAACTGCATAATGGACCTAAGCTGACGCTGTCCATGATGTAAAAGTGACATATCATTTTGAATAATGTCAATTGCAGAACATACCATGTTGTTTAACGTGTAAACACAGTTGGACAATGTGTTCATACCATTATCGACAAAGGCTAGAACTTTCTCTAAATTCTCCTTATCTATTTGCCTTGAGAGGGCAGCAGCCTCCGTTTGCGAAAGCTTCCATATTTCATTATATATTGCACATCAGAAATGTTTTGAGCATGGTTGTCTGGGACTTAACAAGAAATCTTGTAACTCTACATCTGAAAGGAGACTAAGGTGTTCTTTTACAGCTGTTAATGTGGAAGATTTTAATCATTGTTGACAAAGTTTGGACATGCTGTATGTACAATACCAGTGTGTTGTGTGACGAAATAACAAGGGTTTGATCTGCTCACTCAAAACCCCATGTGGAGTTAACAAAACATGCATGGCAACCATTTGTGTCCACTGGTCATAATAGCCACCCGTTGGCATCTAAAAGTGTTGAATTAAAGGTACAGTTCTGAACCCAACCATTGATCTGTTCTTCAGTGACATTTAAAATATTTTGCCAATTATTAAATATAGCTAGTGGGGGAATACTGAGTGCATTCATTTCTTTTATTTTTGCCAAACCTAAACAAGTTGCTTATTGTATGATGTCATTGAGAAACATAATTTTTAACAGAATAAGGCATGCTCTAAATAAAGCTTCCCTACTTTGTATTTGCCAGCCTCTTGTTCCCTACACTTTTTAAGTCAATCGACTTTATCCAATACTCATAGCCTTTTATAGCTAACTTGGAAACAAAGGAATCTGAATCAATTCATTTGGTGTCTGCTGGCAAAATTGTCCTTGCTTTTGAAGGTGGTAATTTGAAGTAATAAGACTCAGCGTATTTAACATCATTCTCAGTAAAATAAGAACACTTTTCTACATGTTTTTGAACTCTCCACTGGTGGAGTTATAATTATAAACTATGCTTGGGGTAGCAGATTGGTGTAGAAAATGATGTCTATAATGCCGATACAGAACATTTCCCCATAATTTGCAGTATTCATTTAACCATCTTCACTTTCAAATAAGTATAATATTCAAGGCCAGCAAGCATAGAATCAACAGTTTTTACATCCCAGTCATGAGAAACAACCCTGGTGTAATAATATAATTCATTGATACTTCAAAAACATATGGAATTTGAATAATTTCCATAGGGCCAAAGATATCAAACTGTACTTTATCCCAAAAAATCCCACCAGGAACTAGAACAGCTGAAATGTTCACAAACTTCAAACTTTATGTGAGAATAGGGAATGTTTTAAAACCTCATACACCAATTCAACACAGAGGGGGTCATTACGAGCTTGGCGGGCGGCGGTAACCGCCGTGCGGCCGCCAGTGCGGCCGCACTCCCGCGGACCCCATTACGACATCCCCGCTGGGCTGGCGGGCGCAAACCAAGTTTACGCCCGCCGGCCCAGCGGGGATGAGGCCGCAACATAGGAGCCGACGGTGTTGCAGCCGTGCGACGGGTGCAGTTGCACCCATCGCGCTTTTCACTGTCTGCTATGCAGACAGTGAAAAGCTGCCCGGGGCCCTGTTAGGGGGCCCCAGGACACCCCTTACCGCCAGCCTCTTCCTGGCGGTGCAAACCGCCAGAAACAGGCTGGCAGTAGGGGGGTCATAATCCCCAGGGCAGTGCTGCTTGCAGCGCTGCCCTGGTGGATTATCACCGCCGGGGCTAAAACGGCCGTAAACCACCGGCCCCGGCGGTGCGACCGCGGCGCTACCGCCGCGGTCGTAATGAGGGTCTCTGTACCGCCAGCCTGTTGGCGGTACGGACGCAACATTACCGGGTCGTAATGACCCCCTTAGTGTTTAGGAAGAAAATGACCACGTATCAGCAGAAAGAAAACGATGTCAAAACAAATCCAAAGCAGAAAGGCAAGCAAAGTCAGAAGTATCCACAGATAATTCCATGGATGAACCAAATAGTTATGTTTAAGCCACATGTAGAGCTTACGTGCTTTTAACACAGGTACTGTAGATGATGCTGAAGAATTAGAAGAAAAATTGTGAATGTCGGCAAAACAACCAGAAGCAGTCTTTTCAAAAACTGGAGCTGGTGCAAGTGATTGTTTATTATAAACTATTCCATCTATTTGTGTTGCATTTGAAGAGGGCAAATCAACATTTTTGACATTTCTTGTCGAAGTGGTGTCAGGAATCAACAAAAATTAATTCTCCGCCCTCCCCATTCTCGGGGAAGTAATTTCAGCATTGTTGAGTGCTTGAAGAAGTAACTCCTGGATGGTAGTGAGAGGGTTATGGGAACTACTCAGGAGTCCTTGTGGTCTACTGTGCAAGATCAGCCAAAGTCTGAATGAAATGCTGCAACAGCACATGTCCCGATGAAGACTTGCAAGTCTTTAATAACAGTTTGACCGTCAGCTGATCATTGTGGCCACACCCATAAAAATCTGAAGCACGAATCAACAGCAACAAGAATATATTTGTACGCACCATCTGTTTGTAAAGGGCCACAGTGGTCCAGGCACACAATGTAAAGGTTTGTTGGAACCTAAGAGTTATGTCTGCGGTGGGCATTCAACAGTGGATCATTTAATTTGTTGCAAATGTCACAACTAAGGACATAATGTTGGTCTGTTTGTATAGACCAGGCCACCAATAACGTTTTTGCAATAGGGAGATGGCAGCCGCCAGATCAGCATGGGCAGCAGCAACCCTTTCATGTGCTGCTTTGATAAGATCTAAACGTTGGTGTTGGTTGGGGATCACATGATCACCCACTACTGGTATTGTTGCAATGGCAATGTTTTGGGCACTTAAGTGGTAGGAGTATTTTGCAGTATATGCTTTTGGTAAGGGCCTGCCATCAGCCGAAGCTTTCACAGCTACCAATGTTTCATCATCTAGCCTCGTATGGGAACGAGTAATCACAGCAACAGAAGCCGTAGCATTGCAGATATGGCAGCTTCGTCAGCCCAATTGTTTACTACAATGTGTATTCCAACATGCTGGTGAGTCAATGTATATACTACATGAGCCTGTCACAGCTTGTCTTTGATATCTGCTACCTTCGCTCACATGAATTTATGTTTTATGGCATTTCCTTTGAATTCTCTGAACCCATTTAGGCACTAGTAGTGTAAGTGTTCATTAAAGGACTGAACACAGTAGTACGAATCACACACAATCAAGGTAGAAAGTTCAGGATCTGTGGGTTCCAGTGTAAAGATTAGAGTCTTAAGCTCTGCAAGTTGTGCTGTGCAGTCCCCATTGGAGCAATAGGAAAGGCTAAAACATGTTGGCCAGATAATGGTTGAACCATTGTCTTCAATAAACATCCCTACATTTAACCATGCAGTGAATACCCACTAAATAAAGAGAGAAACCTTCTGGGTATACAATAAGATATTTTTAATTACTGGATCCCGGCTTCTATACAAATAAACTTTGTCAAGAACCCCCACCTTTGATTGAGTTCATAAAGGTGGTATTCACCTACCTTGGCATTGAGAAGATAGGACACTGATGATGAAGCTTGAACAGTAAAATGTGTATGATGTGTTATTGGAAAATTGGCCCTCTCTGAGGGGTCACCCCAAAGTTTTTGCCTTCCTCTTTTTCCGACCTTGTTTTTGTTGACTTTAGGACTCTGTGCCCTTTACAAATGCTAACCAGTGCTAAAGTGCTTGTGCTCTCTCCTTAAAATGTGGTAACTAGCAAAGTGCAGTATATATGTGCCCAGAGCCTGTAAATGAAATGCTGCTAGTGGGCCTGCAGCACTGATTGTTCCACCCACTAAATAGCCCTTTAAACATGTCTCAGGCCTCCACTGCAGGGCCTGTGTGTGCAGTTTGACTACCATGTCGACTTGGCAGTTAAAACCTATTTCCAAGTCTTAAACTCCCCTTTTATTAAAAATGCCACCCCTAAGGTAGGCCATAGGTCCTATATGGTAGGGTGCTGTGTAGGTAAAAGGTAGGACATGGTAGTGAAAAACACCTAAATTCATTGTTCACTACTGAGAGGCCTACTCCTCTCCTCTCATAGGTTAACATTAGGAATTCCTCTTACTGCACTTATACGCTCTTATTCCTGATTAGAAAGGAGTAGCTAGGGCATGTTTCATATCTTTTGGAATGGTAATGATAAATCCTCTGTACTGGTAAATTCGGATTCAAATTGACTATTTCAGAAATGCCACTTAATAGAAAGTGGAAATGATCTGCTCTTACAAATCTGTGTGCCAGCAGCCTTCCTCCAATACATGCCTGGGGTTGTGGACAGATACACTTTCTACATTCCCTCTAGACAGCCACAAACACAGGAAGGTTAGGTGTATCTCAGTGCTGATCTACATTACTCTACACTCTGATGGCTCTTCCTGGGCAGGAAGGGTGGGAAAGGATGACACTTACACCTGAAAAGGCAGTGCTTATCCCCACACAAAGGTCTCACTACCACCTATTGATAGAATGGAGCCAGGGCTGAAGAAGAAAGTATACTTGGGCACTTCAAAGACCCTTCTTTGAAGTCACCCCCACTTTAAAGCCACATTCAGGAATAAGTACTGGGTCTCTGACCCCACCAAATCAGACACTTCTGAACCTACAACTGTACTCTATCAGAAGAACTGTTGTGCTGCATCAAGGACTGTTACTCTGCTGGACTGCTGACCTTGAAGGACTGCTTTTCAGCGCTGGTGCCCTGCTGTCTGCTGGTCTCTGACTTTGGTGAGAGAGAGCTGCACTCTGCCTTGCACCCCAAAATGATCTCCAAGAGCTTGTTGGCCTGCCTCCTGTTGCTACAGACTCTGGGATATCGAAGTCTCTAACCCTGCTCCTGTGCCTGGTTAACTGGAAGTGGACCCAGGTACCTGTACCACTGAAATAGATGCAGCTCCTGTCTGCTGGAAGCAGGAACGTATGTATCAACCCTGTTGTGGGAGTAGAATTAGCGCATCGCATTCAGAACCAGCGATTTGCTATTGCATCATCGCCGCATCGGAATCACCGCAGCACTGCCACTGCTAAAGGAAGATTGGCACATCCCTTCACTGCATGGAGAAACCTGGCGCATCGGTTTGGAACCAATGATGTGACATTGCATCAGCTGCAGAACTGGCGCATCACAGCATTTGCGATTCGCCTTCGACGCAACAGCGGAATTGCATGAGTTATATCAAGGCATCTTGTGACTGTGACCAGGATTAAGGTACTTTGCTCATCGGGACGTGTGTGGGTTCTGTAGCTGGCCTGCGCACCATCGCAGGCAGCTTGAACTCTTGACTTTGTCCTGGTCCAGTGTAACGTCAAGCAACCCCTAAAGTGCATTTGCTTATAAAATTCATATCTCAACTTCTACTTATTGATTTTTTTAATACATTGCTGTCTACTTTTCTAACCTGGTGTGGAGTCTTTTTGTGGTATTTTCATTGGGTTAATGTGTGTGTGTGTGTTGCACAAATACTTTACACATTACCTCTTTAGATAAGCCTGACTGCTCTGTGCCAAGCTGCCAGAGGGTGAGCATTGGTTATCCTTTAGTGTGTATCTGACTTACCCTGACTAGATTGGTGGTTCCTACTTGGACTATGTGCATACCCCTGCCAGCTAGACACCCCTATTTCTAACAGGTGTCCTCTTCTAATATCTGTGGATACTTGGATAAACTTGTGGGACTTACAATTAAGTTCTCCCCATTATTGACCTAGGTAAATGTTGTGTGCGCATACAAAAGACTTGCCATAAATGCTAACTATAGTACAATAAATATGGTATATATGCTCATGAAAGAATGTATCTTTTTAAAGAAAGTCAATATGGGTTTGTGAAAATAAATGCGCCACAAGCTAAAAATGTCCTTTTCACAACAAAGTACAAATATGCTGGGCAAAAGTGGACATCTTTTTTAGGATTGACTTTAAAGGTCATTGGCTCTTGTTCAATTGTCAAAGTAAAACGATTACTTTAGTGTAGGTTGCTATAGAACTGATTATTGTGGTATGGAATTGAGCTGGTCAAGCAGTAGCAGTTAGGTGTAACATATAACTGAGAACAAACTCCATCTGTCCAGATGAGTTTGTGTCACCAGGTCAAAATGTTTTCAGTCCTGGCATTTACTTCAACAAATATATTCTGAGAGTTGCAACTCAGATTAATACAAATAAATCAGTTAACCTGATCTACTAGATGACAATAGTCTGTAAAATAAAACCCCAAGGATGCAAACCTAAGGCCAGATAGAAAAGGAAAATCATACAGTTCCCAATGCATGCACAGTCTATAATTACTTTTGTAAAGATTTATGGTTGTTTTCCTCTTATACAAAACACACAGTTCTTGAACTAAACACCAAAAACCTATGGTAATCACATACATTTCTGTAACTTATATGTTTCGTGTGCAGAGGTTTCTCATGGCGTCTATAGTTTAAATATGTCCTTTCGTTCCTTTATAATGTTCATGGTAAGGAATTTGCCATTGCAAGCATTTCTTTCCACCAAACACCTGTAGGAATGTTGACTATAAATACAGTTTTCCCAAACCTATTGCATCACTTGCACTTATATCATTCAGGTTGACGTTTGGAGGTGCAAATAGATGTGTAGAAAGCACTATCAATATTTGTGAAGATCTACAAAGTTATAATTGTGTGGGTGTTCACCACATTTGCAATATATATTGTTTCTATAACTCCTCCCATGACACTTGAAATTTACACTTTCTTTTACGTTCCAATGAAATACATTTATTTAGGGATTACAGGCACAAGACTTTAAAATCTAAAACCTTCTAAGATGGGAAATGGGAATATACAATTTGCTCAATTTATTCTAAAATAAGTGCAGGGACCCTAAGTTTTTCTTAGCAGCCTGTCCCCTATTTTCAGGATTGCCAGATACCAAAGCTGCCTGACCTTGATTTGTGGTCATGCTTTTTCTTCCACCACCCGACACTTCCTGGGCCATGTATGATAAAGTGGGCACAAGGGGCAGGATTACAAATCATTTTGCAGTGGTCCATTTTAGGTCCCTGGTGGTACATTATGGCAGTGCTTCCTCCAAAAACCTTGTACCACTGTATTCAGGTGGTGATGAGTGGAAGGAATGAGCTCATTTGATGTGTGGCATTATTTTGTGGTAGTGATGTGTTCGGTGTTTTGTGCTGTTTATGTGCTATTGTGTTTTTGTGCTGCATTACTGCAATGGGATTTTTTGCCATAGTATTGTAGATTTTGTGAGGCATTCTGTTTGACTGTTGTGTTGTGATGTGCCCTGTTAGGTTTTGATTGTATTGTCATGTTGTTTTCTGTAAGATATTCTAGCATGTTGTTAGGTTTTAATTGTACTGTTATGTTGCTTTCTGTAAACTATTCTATCATTTTCTGTTGTTTTTGCACTATGCCAACAAATGCTGCTACATTTACAGCCTAAAACAGCACATGCCCTGAAAGTTCCTGTGATAAGCATCTGTTTCCCACTGCCTAAGATGGTAAAATAGCACTGCACCGGCTCTTCAATGGCTTAGGCTATCAGTCAGCCCAAAACTGTGGCAAAGACTGTACCTTAACTTAGTGATCCCTATGGTCACTTTATATGATACGACCCTAAGTAATTGGAAACACAGAGATTTTAGAAACCATAGACTTCACATCTTTTATAAACTTTCTGGCATTTAGACTTGACTGCTGCAGTCCTCACCATGTGTGACGACTATTAATAATGTTTGTATGGTCACCCTAGCTTGCCACAAGTTTTCCTTCCTCCCTTTGGAAAACCAATTGTGAGTTGGTAAGAAAATAAGAAGTACTGCAACTATTTGCCAACGGTAGAAGATAAGGATATTCCTCCATAAAAATAATGATACTTTATTACTTGGGATCGGAAGGTGTTTAGTCAAACTGAAAAGAAAGTGAAAACTATGGTTGAAGAAGATTTGCTTAGGAAGAGGACTTGAACTCCTATTACTCTCTAGCTCTATTCTTGACAGGTCCCATTTTTTAGAGAAAACAAAGTAATAAAGAAAAGACCTATCAGCTGCAGCTAAGATCAGGGCATCATGCATACTAAGGGACGCATTCACCATTATTTCACATAACGCTGCACAGCAATTGAAAATGATGTGCTGTATTGCATGAAAGGGAGAGAGTGGTAATGCTCCATGTATGCAAAGATATTGAACATTTCTGCTCTTTCCTATCACTGGAACACTCTCTGCTACCTAGCACCAAAACAATTTATGTGTGGCACAGAATTTGTTCTAAGATATACTCTCAAATGTCTTAACAAAGGTCTTAACCATTAGTAAATTAGTGAATGCCTCACCACTTTTAACTAGGATATCTTTCAGATTGCACAAATTTAGTTACAGTGTGCAGTATATTCAAGGCACAAAGAACAAAAGAACAAAATGGCAGATTTTCTGAGTAGGATCTGTTTTCTCACTAGAGAGTGTTGGTGTTATGCATGCGAAAAATACCAAGTGGGTTGGTTGAATTGTTAGGAGAGAGGAGCTATCAGTAAGAAAGGATGCACAGTAAATATTACAATCAAGATGACATGGGAAGTATGGTCAGAAAAATAAGAAGAAGTGTTCAGGATATTCTGGAAAATTAGGATTCAAATGATGGAAGAAAGTGGAGATTTGTTAGAAAGCAGTAATATGTGCTGCCACCTGAAGAATGGTGGAAGAAAAAAATTTCTATTTAGTAACAAATTGTGAAAAACAAAAGTAGGGTGAATGCACAGAGAGAGAGAGAGAGAGAGAGAGAGAGAAAGAGAGAGAGAGAGAGAGAATGCAGCATAAGGAATAACATTTATTGTGAGAGATCCACCAAGTCGCAGACCACATTCAGATCTCCCTTGAGCCCTTTAAGTTGTCCAAGCATGCCTTGGGAAATATTGGGTTTACTTTGACATCATGGGGCTAGTGTATGTGTTGGAATGTAAATATTATTAATACAATTGTGTCACTTAAACATAATGTGAAATAACGTGTATTAAAAGCATGCCTGAAAACGTGTGTTTTGGGAAATGTGATCACTCTGGTGTCAGCCACAGTGAAGTTTGACATGAAACTAAATAAGGACTAATGAAAAAATATTTTGCTTAATCATAATTAAATATACTGACAAGATAACTAAAAGGTTAATGGTTTAAATTTAAATGAAATTATTTATTCTTCCTGCTTAGCACTAGTTTGAAGGCCTCACGTTTTAGTTATTTTCCAGTGGCATAATGTTTAAAAGAATGTGAACTCTTCAAAATAATGTTGCTTCAAATATCCTCTGTGACTTGCACACTGTGTAAAACTTATGTTTGTTGCTTGTTCCATTTGTTCTTCCTGAGATGAAATAATAACGTACAAACTAAACAATAGATTTCAGTGCTCAATGTTGTGTTTTCATGTAACATGTTTGTCCTGCTCGAGTTTCATTTTTGGTAGGAAGCTCATGTAATGTTTTCACATAGTTTTACAAGTAATTTTTGTACAGAAGCTAATGTCAGCAGAAGAGAAAGTAGTGACAGCGTAATTCAATCAAGGCTGCAGAAAATATGAAGTGATACATCTGATGCACAGATGATGTTTATTGGTCGCAAACTAAATCACCCCATAGTCATTTCCAATAGAAGCTTAGTTAGTAACTTTCGAGACTTTGATATAGAAAAGTTTTAGGTGATGTAAGTCAGTTGCCCATTTTCTAAGCATCTTGTTAGTTCCATATTTCTGAGATTCCATTTAGCTTCAGTTCTGTTTGGATGCTGCTTAGGGCCACATGTGCGTATATTTAGAATTGCGATTTCCTAATTGCGATTCCATGCAAATCGCAATTAGGGAATCGTAATTCCAAATGTAGGAAACTTCACTGAGTTTCTTTTGTGATTCCCGGTGGGTCACAAATAGACCTGCCTCATTAACATTAATGAGGTAGGTGGCAATTTGCGACCCACCGGGAATTGCAAAAATCACGGGGATGATGGCCTGCTGGTGTCAGCAGACCACCATGTCTGTGATTGTTTTTAAATAAAGCAATCTTTTTTATTTTAAACACAGCCCTTTTTCTTTAAAGGAAAACAGGCTGCGTTTAAAAAGAAAGAAAATGAACATTTTAGTTTCATTTTCATTTTTAAAGAGTAGACAGTGGTCCGTGGGACCACTGCCTGCTCTTCAAAAAAGTTTTTGTATGCATTCACAAAGGGGAAAGGGTCCGCTGGGGACCCCTTCCCCTTTCTGGATGGGTTAGCACCAATTTGAAATTGGTGCTAACTTTGCTTGTTTTGCGACCGCATCCACGGTCACAAAACAATCATACACACCATTTAGATTTGGTATTAGGAAGGGATGCCCTGAACACTCCCCTTCCTAATACCGAATCGCAAAACCCAAATTGCGATTCGGTAACAAGTTACCAGATCGTAGTTTGGGCCTTGTAATCCCAAAAAGCATTTTTTTTGTCACAAATGGGCCGATTCTGTGACTCGGCCCGTTTGCAAATAGAAAAATGCTTTGTACATGTGGCCCTTAGTTCTTTCCTATGATTCTAACAATTCAGTTATATAAGGCCCAGCTTTACTGAACTGTTTCTCTTCCATGTCCTGATGCTGACTAATGCAGACCTGATGTTCCGGCACTCTGCTGAAGAAGAGTCTACTGATTGCTGATCCATTTAGGAGACGTATAACCAATATGCATTTGTGTTTTCTTGCAGGTTTTCTCTTTAGAAAATCCAACTGCTTTTTTTGGTTAACACCATAGTTACATGTTTTCCAAATAATTTTTTGTCTTATTTTTCTTCCTGCATAAAGCCCATGCATGCTCTCTAATTAGAGTGCTACTTAGCGATGCCTGACCTAATGTCTAAATGTGACTGTCTATTATTTGAATTTCTTTATTTCAACTACACAAACTTAATGTCTGCTGTTTCTATTTTTAGCTTGATTCTGTTACTATTTTGCATTGTTATTTTGGAATGTTTAATGTTAAATGTTCTAGTTAGATTGAGATTCTTTGGACAGAATGTGATGTTTCTGTATTTCTATCATTTGGTCTTGCGCATGATTTACATGATCTTAGCATTGTTAATTTGAGGGCAATACATTTTTAAACTTTACTAAACTGGTGTGGTGAATCATGGCCACATAGGTTATGGTGTGTTTAAATTACTGACTCCAATTGATTATGTTGATTAATCAATGTCATATTTGATGATTATTGGGTCATATTGTCTGATTGGATGATTTCACACTTCTGTCTCAGTCAAAAGGTCTGAGTCGACCTCTGAGGGTAATAGATGTTTTACCCTTTATGTGTCACCTTATCATAATAATATAACAAGCATTTGCAATGCAACGGGTCTGGCATTACGTCGAGTTAGAGCTATTAGTGTTGCAAACTCCTAAATGGACTTTTCTTGCCACATCAAATGAAAAAAAAAAACGAGCGTGGTTGCGCTGAAAAATAAAGAGAAAAAGTAGTCGAGGAACTGTCGCGTAGGCTCTCATTATTCTAATGAGACTAATGGATTTTGAGCAGCAAGTTCATCCACGGAGTGGGAGACTGAGTCCGACCCACAGTGGGTGACACCTGTCGCTCCAAATCCAGGTTTTGCTCCGGCTAACTAGCAGTGCCTCATCTCTACCAGTAGATAGGGATGATTGGGAAGCCGAGCGCATGACATATTAGGCTTCTCAGGGAAGTCGTGGTCACTCAGGTCACATCCGGTTCTCTCATTCACAATACAGTCTCATATATAGATGATAGACAGAAGCAGTACATGTTTCAATGATAGGTTTAATGAAACAACTGCATCTTAGATAGTAAAGCGTGAGCTGCAATAACCAGGACGACACAACATGACATTATTAAAATGGTGACGAGAAGAGTGAAGCATAAGAATTACGTTATCATATTGTCACGAAGATTGATGGACTATTTCCTATCTAGGTCAAAATCTGAGCACAGCATGTTACGTTCTAATTCTACCTTTCAGGTTCCCCCGGGGGGACATCAACCCTCATACCTGAGCAAAGGCCTGTAGTCTGCGTTAGCATCTGTAGTGAAGCATTCAGAAATCCGTCGTGGTTCCCTGGCTGGAATCTCCCTTTTAATGTGTAATGGGACTAGGAAGTGTTTTTATAATAACACAGCTGATGTTCTAAGAAAATGTCTCTACGTAAGGATGTGTATTTTCTACGAATGCTGGAGACTAAACTTCTGCCACGTTCATCGGCAATGTACCAAACTGTAGCCTTGAATGAAGCACAGAGTGATCAAGAATGTCATGTTTGAGAACACAGTGCTGAACTAAGCAAAACAGTTAGATAGATGAAAATAAAACAAGACCGTAAAACTGGTTATTGTAAAAATAACAATGCGAAGCTGAATAAAATATATCTAGGTTAAAGTGCACAGCGGCCTAATGTGTCAAACTAACGTGCATGGAGCTATTTCTAAAATGGCTACACAACACCCTGTCGGTTGAAAGTGGTTCAAAGCCAAAACTAAAATCTCATTGCTAAAAGCTCAACCTATGATATATATAAAAACTACGTCAACCTGGACAAGTTAAAAGGACACACAAGCATACTACATGGCAATTTAAAACATGAGCATGTGACTTATAATCGAATCAAAAGAACATGTCAATTTAGAAAAGTTCCAAACGTGGTATGAGTCATGGAGAACAAAAGATCTTCCACTTCGGCAGATGTCAAAGCCGGAAAGTCCTCACCAAAAGGGATCAAGGAGCAAGTGTGTTCCATAGCCCCAGTGTCAACCAATGCGGCACCTCGTGGAGTGTCCATTGATGAGTTGTCGACAACTTCCTCCAGGAAGGGTAACTCATAATTAGCTTCACGCAGCAAATACAACCTCAAAGTGCATGTCTGGTAATGAACCCTCAACGAGAACATCAACAGATCAGCATCTACTGCAGGCAAGCGCTGCTGTGAAAGACAGACTTCCAGTGCATGTTCGAAAGAGCACCAGAGGCACCGGAACACGGACTGCACACAATACGAAACTGGTCTGAATGACAAAGACCAGTCAAACTCCAATTGCTCCAGGAGTGTTGCTCCAAAGTACTGCATCATTCGTTCACGACACAGCTGCGCTGATGGGAGCGCCTTCATTTCTCCTCTTTGTGGCAGGACAGCCATTGCATGTAAACAACAGCAACAGCAGGATGCCAGCTAATAAAGCCAAAGTTATTGGAAATCCCCCCAAAATACTACCGAACATTGAGTGGATAGCTGAAGGTATCAAACCAAATATGGAGGAGAAGGTGTGAACGAAACCAGAACTAACAGCTTTGAAAAAATGTGGGATTCCAGTTGTACTGGACACATTGAATATTCGTCCCGCGAGTTCACCAAAGTGTCTCGGAAAATTCGTATTTAACAGGGACTGTATATCTGCAGATGATCATGCCACTTGAAGTGTGTAGGTCTCGCGCACAGATGTAAGGGCCACATGCTTTTGAAACAATAAAGCCTTGATTCTACTCAACTTGTCAAAATTACCGTTTGAAGTAGCAATGTAAGGCCAAATATCAGCTACCTCCCTAATTTTAGTGGGGGAAAACAGTACGTTCCCGCAGCATGTAACGACCTTAGAGACAGAAACAACGTAAACTATTCTGGCCCGCATGCCATAACAGCCTTCACTATTGAGAAGGACGTAGCTGCCATTTGAAAGCACCTGGAACGTTGGTCTAATCAAGGGGACTGGAACTCCCTGCAGATAACAAGCCAAGCAGCAGAGGCATTACACGCCCCATGCAAAGACAGCTGTTTGCAAACCATCGAATGGCTGACTGAAGTCTCGCATTCACTACCGCTAAGAAAGACTTCTTTCTTGCCATTGAAACATTTGTATGAGAAGGGAAGCTCCCACACCTCATGAATGTAACTATCTCCCAGCTTTTCATATCTGCCTACCGGAATGCGTTTTAAACAGGAGATGAATTGAAGTGTAGAAATAGGCAGATTAATAACCCCATGTATTAACCACTCAGCAGATAGTATTTCGGCCACAGTAAAAGGCAACTTTTCTAATTTCTCTACGTTAAGCATGACATAAGTCGCTTCCTTCTTAGCCATTAGTAGTTGTTGTCGAGTTAAATTAAAGGAATAAAATTTCTCCCTTGCACTGACGTGCTGCCATGGAACGCGACCTGCGTTCAATGTTTGAAGCATCCCACCCAACTGCATAATGGACCTGATCTGACTCTGTCCATGGTATAAAGAAGACAGATCTGATTGTATAATGTCTATAGCAGAAGAGAGAATATTATTTATGGTGTATATCCAGTCGGACAAGGTGTTAATCCCATTATCCACAACAGCTAATGCCTTTTTTAGATTTTCCTGATCTATTTGCCTTAACCGGGCAGCAGCATCTTGTTGGGAAAGTTTCAAAATTTCGTTGTATACTGCATATAAGAAACGCTTCCTACGTGATGTTCTGGGGCCTGATAAGAAATCTTGTAAGTCAGTAGAGTTAGACAGGAGACTGAGGTGTTCTCTAACTGCGTCTAGAGAGGATGATTTTAGCCACTGCTGGCATAATTTTCCCACACTATGGGGGTCATTCCAAGCTTGGCGGGCGGCGGGAGCCGCCCGCCAAGCGGGAACCGGCAGAAGACCGTACCGCGGTCCGAAGACCGCGGCGGTCATTCTGGGTTTCCCGCTGGGCTGGCGGGCGACCGCCAAAAGGCCGCCCGCCAGCCCAGCGGGAAACACCCTTCCATGAGGAAGCCGGCTCCGAATGGAGCCGGCGGAGTGGAAGGGGTGCGACGGGTGCAGTAGTACCCGTCGCGAATTTCAGTGTCTGCTAAGCAGACACTGAAATTCTAAGTGGGGCCCTCTTACGGGGGCCCCTGCAGTGCCCATGCCATTTGCATGGGCACTGCAGGGGCCCCCAGGGGCCCCATGACACCCCATACCGCCATCCTGTTCCTGGCGGCCAAAACCGCCAGGAACAGGATGGCGGTATGGGGGTCGGAATCCCCATGGCGGCGCAGCAAGCTGCGCCGCCATGGAGGATTCCCCTGGGCAGCGGAAAGCCGGCGGTACACCGCCGACTTTCCGTTTCTGACCGCGGTTGTACCGCCACGGTCAGAATGCCCAAAGGAGCACCGCCAGCCTGTTGGCGGTGCTCCCGCAGACCCCGGTCCTGGCAGTTTTTACCACCAGGGTCGGAATCACCCCCTATATGTTGTAATTATACCTGCATGCTCTGGTGATATATAGCGAGGGTCTGGCCTACTCGTCTTGAAACCCCCCGAGGAGTTAAGCAAACATTGGTGACACCCATTAGTATCTATTGGCCACAATAACCACCCGCCAGGACGTGTCAGTGAAGCATTAAATGTACCATTCTGGACCCACTCATCAAGCTCATTTTCAGTTGCATTTGTATATTTTTGCCATTTATAAAACTTTGTGGGGGCAGGTATACTGGGCATGTTAAATTCCCTAATTTTAGCTAACCCTAAACAACTCGTCTGTTGTACCGTTTCGTTTAAAATGATCATTTGTACAGGAATAAGGCATGCTCTAAACAATGTTTCCTTTCCCTTAATTTGCCAATTTTTTGTTCCCCACACACTTCTCAGATCAATTGATTTGAACCAATATTCATAGCCTTCTATCGATAACCGGGAAACAAAGGATTACGAATATATACATTTCGTATTTGTCAATAACATATGTATATCCTTAGTAGGAGGTACTTTAAAATAATATGACTCAGCATTCTTTCAATTGTGCCCAGAAAAATCTGCACATTTTTCGGAATATGTTTTGGAACTCCCTTGAGGCGGAGTCGGGCAATGTTCCCATTGCGTGTAATTAAAAACAGTTTTTGGACTGCTAGCTCTATGTATGAAATGGTGCCCATAATAATTATAGCAAAACATATCACCATAATTTTCTTTAAATTAGTAAACATCTTCGTTTTCAAAGACAGTATAATATTGCAATTCAGTCATCATAGAATCAACTGTTTTCACATCCCAATCATCAGAAACTATGCCTGGTATTACTATACCATTCATTGATAATTTGAACACATACGGTATTTGAATAACTTCTGTGGGACCATATGTATCAAACATTACTTTGTCCCAGACAATCCCATCAGGAATTGGCACTGCGGAAATGCTCGCAAAGGATAAGTCTCTTCGGACTTTATGTGATGAAAAATGTGGTTTCAAAACCTCCTCCACCAGTGCAACTGTCGATCTTTCAGGTAAAAAAATGACCATGTATTAACAAGAAAAAGGTGATGACAAAACCAATCCAAAGTAGAAAGGCCAGGACAGTCAAAGAAAGCCATAGATAGTTCCATGGGAAAATAAAATACCTTTCTTTAAGCCAGTTTGTTAGCTTACGTGTACTTGACAAATCAGCTGTCGAAGAAGCAAATGAGTCTGAGAAATCATAATTGAAGTCGGTAAAATAACCAGAGGCAGTTGGTGCAAATGGCAGAGCCGTTTTCAGTGGTGGAGTTGGTGTTTCCTGCGGTGGCACACTATAGACAGCACCATCCGTTTGGCTTGAAGTCGAGTTGACTTGGTCAAATGTTTCTAAATTATTTGACGTTAGTGGAACTAATGCAAGATCATCATTTACCCTCCCCATGCTCGTAGAGGTGTCGGTGTAAACAACTTGTAGAGGAACTTCTTCGCCAGTATTGAAAGGGATTCGGGAAATACTGGATGTTCCTTGTGGTCGGCTGTGCAGGATCGGCCACATGGTGTAGTTTGACATTGTCAATAGAGACAAAACGATTTTCTTTGGTACCTGCCAACAGTGGTAGAATAACAGTTCTGGTACCATGTATCCCTAGTACAGGGACTGGTGCTCAATAAGAAGGGCCAAATTCCTTTTTCACTGCGACTTTTTCACGTACAAGATCCCCAACTCTGGGAATCCAGCCAGTAGATGTTACAGGCACATCCTTAATTCCTGTGGAGGTGGCACTTTTGGAAAAATTATCATCACGGAACTGTTGCAATTCCTGTAAGACAGTGACACGTTCATTTATGTCAAAAGGTGTTTCTGCTGCCTCCACGCCAGGACCATCAAGATCCGGAACATGCGTTTGAGTTCCGAACAGGCACTCATATGAAGTATGACCCCCTAGGGACCTTCTAGGCTGATTATTTAGTGCTCTCTGGACTCCATACAGGTGGTTAAGCCAACTAGGACCCGTACCTAAGACTCTGGCTGGTAAGGATTGCTTTAAATCACAGTTTAATCGCTCCACAACACTATTTCCCTCGGGATGAAATGGAGACGAGTACTGGAGTTGGACCCCTAGCGAAGCCATTGAGTCCCTGAATGCACTTGAGGCGAAAGTAGGGCCCTGGCCCAAATGGAAAGCCGCAACTGCACATGTACCGAAAAAGACTCGCAAATCTTTAATAACAGTCCGAGCGTCAGCCGAGCGTTGTGGCCACACCCATTCAAATCTGGAGTATGAATCAACAGCTACAAAAATATATTTGTATGCACTATCAGGTGATAAGGGACCGCAGTGGTCCAAGTACACACATTGTAATGGTTTGTTTGAAGTCAAGAGTGGTGTTTGCGGTGGGCGCTTGGCAGTGGAAACTTTGATTTGTTGACAGATGTCACAGCAAAGGACATACTGCTTATTCTCCTTATGGAGACCTGGCCACCAGTAACGGGCCTGTAAGATCGAAATTGTAGCCGCCACACCATCATGGGCAGATGCCACCCCTTCATGAGCTGCTTTAATCAATTGTGATCTTATGTCCATGTTGGGGGTGTCTTGTACACCTACGCCTGGTATCTTAACTTCAGCGTTCAGCATGATTCCCATACAATAGTGATATTTGTTTGGAAATCCTTTAGGATATGGCGTACCATCAGCCGTAGCTGTCACGGCAGCCCAAATGTCTGCGTCCGGTTTGGAACTCGAGCGAGTCACTGCAGCTACAGTGTCTACTGCCACTGCTGACTTTGCGGCTTCATCAACCAGTGTATTTCCAGCAACATGTATTCCAACGCGCTGGTGTCCAAGTGTGTGTACATGTACAACATGGACATTCAGTAGCGTGTCTTTCAGGTCAGCTCCTTTCCCCCACAGTAGTCTGTGTTTGATGGTGTTGCCTTTGGAATCTCTGAACCCATTCTGGCGCCAATAATGCAGGTATTGATTAAAGGATTGGACACAATAATATGAATCACAAACAATCAGCGTAGGCTGTGCAGGATCCGTATGTTCCAATGCCATCACCAGAGCTTTTAGCTCAGCCAATTGTGCTGTACAATCCCCTAGGGTCTGTGTAAAGGTATGTAGAGAACAACATTTACTGCCCTCCATGTAGCCACTTACGACTGTGCAAGCAGCAGAATATTGATGTTTAGTTCCAATTGCAGGTCGTGCAGAGCCATCCGTGTACCTGACTCTATGATACTGATCAATAGGCAAAGTATTTGCTAGAACTGGATATTCTATTTCATATTGTAAAAATTCCTGAGTTTGTAATCTACATCAGTGGCTGTCAGAGACGTAGCCCATTGTATCCAACGTGGATGTAATGCTTTGCGTTTGGAACGCTAGCTTTTGTAACAGCCTCTAGGGCTGGGATTGGAGAAACGACAATAATGCGTTTTCCTTGGGCAAGAGGTCTTTCTTTAATGACAGCCATCTGCACAGCAGTGAGAATTTTCTCAGTGGGAGCAAAGCTTTGTTCTGCCGCTGAGTACAAGTGCAATTTGTATGCAATCGGGACTGTCTCACCTTCATTAAACGTTACATAGGTGAAACCGATGGCCCCAGCTATCACCCTGATTACCAAATGTGTTTTGTTGTCCCTCGTATGTAGGTGTTGTGCTTCAAGCATATCTGTCTGCAACTCTCGAAGTATACGTGTATGTTCAATTGTCCAGAATATACTTGAAAAATCAGGACGTATTAAGTCATAGAAAGGTGTTATGCGTGTAGCATAATCTGGAATGTAGGTTCTGCCAAAATGTAGGAAACCCAATAGTGATCAGAGTTTTTTAATCGTATTCGGTGGTTGTAACTGCGCGCATTTCTCTAAGAATTGTGGCGCTAGGCTCTTCCCTTCACTTGACAGCTCATATCCTAATAATAGTACGCTGAGGAAGACTATTTTTGTTTTCCTGAAGTTACATTTGTATCCAAATTCAGCAAACCCTACAACAATTCTGGCTACCCGTCTTAAATGTTGTAGTAATTCATCATCCGTGAGATAGATATCATCCACATAGGACAATGCTTCAGGGTCTATCTTGTGCAAAATAGCAGTGACACGAGCCACGAACAGTCCTGGGCCGTTCTTATACCCCTGACGTAAACAACAGATTTGTTTCTGGGAGTCTAGTGCGCTGAAACTTGTTAAAGCTCTACTCTCAGGCGCTATATTCTGGCAGAAAAACCCATTGGAAATGTCTAGTGTTGCTTTGTATTTTTTACGCACTATATTGTTCATTAGTGCTGAGCTATGCGAGTTTTGGACAACATAGGTGCGTGTATGACTGTTTAAATGTCTGTAGTCTAAGACTATTCTGTATGAATGGTCTGGTTTAGCTATGGGGAATAATGGGTTATTCATTGGCGAGACCCATGGTTCAATCACACTCTGGTACTCTAATTGCGTGACTATTTCTCTCACTGGTGCTTTTGCTTCATGTTTTATAGGATACTGCGGTTGTGGCTGAGGTTCACTTTTAATTGGAATTGCATGGTAGGGGGATTCTTTATCCCATCCTACATGATTTCTATATAATGCAGGTGCTTGTGCCAAAACCCACTCAATGGAATAGGATTCAGTGAGTTCCTCTGGAACAAGGGGCGAGAAAGAAGGCTTAATGACTTCTTCTCCGTATGGTCAGATGCGGACAAAGTCAGGTGGCCAATCTTGTTCGGCCAACAAGACATCATATACTTTTACTATGCAATCCCAAAAGATTGCATCTATTGTGCGTTCAATGTCTCCTTCTAACTGTAACATTACTTTGTAATTCTTGTTCTTCAAGAGGACCCTCTTCCTGTGTGGCATGTCGAACTGCGACTGCTGCCACTTTTTTCTTTTTAAATTGTTGTTTTTGTTGGGTGGATTTCTCTTCCTTTTTGACAGAAACCTCCGAAGAGCGTTGTGATTCCTGTCTCAGTTTCACGTACTCTGTTCTTCGCTCTGATCGCCCACCTCTCTCATTTCTTTTTTCCGATGAGTGTATCAGTATATTGATATCTATCAGGCGTTTTTATATTATCTCTATTTCTGAGATTATACCTATTCTGTGGGGTCTCCATACGTGGATATTCTCCCCTCTCTTTCTTAGGAGTTTGTTGCTTTTTATCCCAGCATTTCTTATTACCCTCAGGTGCCTGGTTGGGGGTATCTTTGTTCAATTTACCCTGAAATTGTGTTTTTTGTGGTCTGGCCCCTAAGCTATCTCGACCAATAATTGCATAGGTTTCTGCTATTATTTTAGGCAGCTCTCGTTCCTGATCCTGCTGTGGAATGTCACAGAACCGCATGTGCACTGCTAGTGCAACCGCTTCCCCTTTAAGGTTACTTAAAATGATTGAGGATACCGTGGCAAAATTGCCTATCAATTGCATCCCCAAATCTAGGGCCGGGGCAGCCCCATATTCATCTTGAATTTGTTTCAATACTTCTGGTAAGTTGGCAAGTGTCAGTGTACCGTGTGCTGTTGTAGAGAGCACAGCAAATACCGTGCCCCAAGTATTACAGTTTTCCACTGTAGGGACCATCCCAAAAGGCAAGCACATTGTTAATATTCTATGTTTATCCTGAGGTCCCATATGGGGAAATACTGCCTCCAGCGTATTAATTTTCTGTGCTAGCCAAAACTGAGTTTCCTCTCGTTTGGCGGGTACTTTACCCATGATAGAATGTACAGTCGCAGAATTTATACCTGGCGTTGTTGCATGTGGATGTGCTGGAGCAGCACGTGCTGGGTTTGTGTTTAGTGTTTGCATCACAAATTATAACAGTTGTCTATATATCGCTATTAATTCAATACATAAGCGACGAACCTCAGCTACTGCTAAATTTGCAACTGCAGGATGTGGTGTATATGTGGCCAATAAAGGCCAGGTAGGACCGTCATTACTTAGTGGACCTAACCTTACTGGTAATATTGTGTGGGGTAGGGCGCCATCAAGCCAATTATTATGTTCTTGATAAGATAGCGGTATCTCTAAATATGTGTATGCTCTGTATTGTCCAGGCGCATTTTTAGGTGTATTTGGTGAAATGTATTTGTGTTTCCATCAACTGCTGGAACTGTGACCCAAGAGTAAAAAAGTTCTGTTCTGTATGCTGCATGGGCATCCACCACAAATGTGATTGGACCCCCCCTGGGCCATTAGGCCATTCGCTAATAAATGTGCTGTTAGAGGTTGTCTCATGTTAACCGCTATATGTACCTGATGGGGATTCGCCATGATAATAACACTGTAAGTTCAGAGATGGTACACCAAAATGGGGTTTTCCTTTTAAGGTTCAAGCTTGAACAACCTCCAGCTGTAGTAGGATCACCTACACAGCTGTGGTGGAAATCCTCAGCCCCACGGACATCTCTGCATACGGCATTGAGGTGTCATTATATATAATGAGACAGAAATGCTCCAGAGGACCCGAAAATTAGAGCCTGACCAAACCTTGGCGGCGCCATGTCGTGTAGGCTCTCATTATTCTAATGAGACTACTGGATTTTGAGCAGCAAGATCATCCACGGTGTGGGAGACTGAGTCCGACCCACGGTGGGTGACACCTGTCGCTCCAAATCCGGGTTTTACTCTGGCTAACTAGCAGTGCTTCATCTCTACCAGAAGATAGGGATGATTGGGCAGCCGAGCGCATTACATATTAGGCTTCTCAGGGAAGTCATGGTCACTCAGGTCACATCCGGTTCTCTCATTCACAATACAGTCTCATATATAAATGATAGACAGAAGCAGTAGATGTTTCAATGATAGGTTTAATAAAACAACTGCATCTTAGATAGCAAAGCATGAGCTGCAATAACCAGAATGACAGTATTAAAATGGTTACGAGAAGAGTGAAGCATAAGAATAACGCTATCATATTGTCACTAGGATTGATGGACTATTTCCTATCTAGGTCATAATCTGAGCACAGCATGTTACGCTCTAATTCTGCCTTTCAGGTTCCCCCGGGAGACAATCAACCCTCATACCTGATCAAAGGCCTGTAGTCTGCGTTAGCATCTGTAGCGAAGCATTCAGCATTCAGTCGTGGTTCTCTGGCTGGAATCTCCCTCTTAACGTGTAATGGGACTAGGAAGTGTTTTTATAATAACACAACTGAAGTTCTAAGAAAATGTCCCTACGTAAGGATGTGTATTTTCTACAAATGTTGGAGACTAAACTTCTACCACGTTCACTGGCAATGTACCAAACTGTAGCCTTGAATGAAGCACAGAGTGATCAAGAATGTCTTGTTTGAGAACACAGTGCTGAACTAAGCAAAACAGTTAGATAGATGAAAATAAAACAAGACCGTAAAACTGGTTATTGTAAAAATAGCAATGCGAAGCGGAATAAAGTATATCTAGGTTAAAGTGCACAGTGGCCTAATGTGTCAAACTAACGTGCATGGAGCTATTTCTAAAATGGCTAGACAACAAAACCATACGGAAAACATGGAGCCTCATATGTTTCCAGCAGTTTACTGGTGCTCTCGAGGAGGGCTAAACACCGGAAAAGGCATGACGTATGCATGGCTTTCACAAATTAAAACAAGTAGATTTTAAAAGGCAAGCCCACGAACCAATGAAAGTGACTGACGGAACATGGGCGTGGTTAAAATCCCCCAAAAGGGAGATTAGGAGAGGAATGGAGCGCTTTGCGCTCGTCCCTAAAAACAAATAAGGTCTGACACGCCCACACATGTGGGAGATGGGGTAGTTAAATACATCACTGTAAGGGTGGATTATTTTTCTAAATGGCAAATATAGGAGCCTGTGCATAAAATAGATACTGATGCAGTATTAAGGTTTCTTAATGGTGTGTTTTTAGATAAGGGTTACCTAATAGGGTCGCAAATGACAATGCTACACAATTCAAGTCTTATATTCTGGAAAGGATTTTGTCAAAGTATTGTCATTGTTTATAAGTCCACTTTATAATTATCATCCTGGGGATAATGGGGCTGTTGAGAAGTTTTAAGAGGGTGGTTAAATAATTAGGAATTAGAAAGAAAATTGTGGGAAAAGTTGGTAATGAGGATGTTGTGTACTTACCAGATAACACTCAAATTGATGGGGCAAGGCCCTTTTGTCGTCTTGAAAAGAAGGATACCTTTTTACTACGAATAATTTGGGTTGGATACTTCAGTCAAGACGTGTGGAATGGTTATCTGACATCATTAAAGAAAACATGAAGAGGGCACAATCAGTTTCATGGCAGCGCTTTGATAAAAAGCATGGTGTTGAAAGTTTTGCTCAGAAGCAAGCGCAATGGGTGTGTGTTATGAAGGGTATTACAGTTGGAAAAAAAGATTGCTCGCTTTCAGAACTAATGGTTATAAATGTTTAAACTACTGATGGAGAGCTTTGGCCGTGAGCCATTTGCAAATACTGTATAATTTCTAATGATATTGCTTAGGAGCAGTTCATTTCTTGTATTGGTTGGTTGAGGGGAGTGGATGTGTGTAGCGTCTGCGAGTGTTTCACAGTACATAGGGCCAGATGTAGCAAGCCGTTTGCATGGCGCAAACTGTGAAAAAACACAGTTTGCGCCATGCAAACAGCCTCAGGCGATACTCATTCCCAAATTGCGAGTCGGGACCGACTCACAATTTGGGAATGCGACTCGCAAATAGGAAGGGGTGTTCCCTTCCTATTTGCGACTCGCATCGCAATTCAGAGTTGCTTTGTGACAGCGAATGCGGTCGCAAAGCAACTCGCAGTTACCACCAGTGTCACACTGGTGGTAACTCATTCGCAAAAGGGAAGGGGTCCCCATGGGACCCCTTCCCCTTTGTGAATGTCGAAAAAAACGAAACCAAATGGTTTCGGTATTTTTTTCATTTTGCAACTCGTTTTCCTGCAAAATGAAAAAAAATAATGCTTTATTGAAAAAGCAGTCACAGACATGCAGATCTGCTGACTACAGCGTGCCACCATCCCTGTGAGTGCAGGGACTCGCTATGGGGTCGCAAAATGCGACCCACCTCATGAATATTGATGAGGTGGGTCTTTGCGACCCCATAGCGAGTCGCAGAAGGTGTCTGAGACACCATTCTGCATCCGATTTTGCGACTTGCAAATTGCGAGTCGCTCAGACTCGCAAATTGCAAGTCGCAAAATCGGATTTTGCTACATCTGGCCCATAGTCCCTTTACCCCATTGCCATTTAGGTGTGTTCTAGTTCTGGGTCCAATGTTGATGCTCAAATTGGAGGAAGTTGAAGGAGAGATATTTTATGGTGACTGTTGCAAACCTGTGGAGTAAATTAAGGTTTGTACAGCTTCATCATGTGAATTTCAACCAAGCGGCTCGACCATAAGTGGTCACACCATATTGATCCCTTCTCTCATTTTCCAGAGACAGCGTGCAAAAGAATACCTAGTGTTTTACTTTGTCAATTTATTCATTTACATTTATTTCTAATGTGCTGTAAGAACTGTTGGGTATCTTGAAGGCTATAAGATTTTAGCAATTCCTCCACTGGATGCCAAACTAGTGTAGAGTGAGAAAGGGAACGGGATTGCAGCATTGCAAAATCTGCGGGATGCAACCGATAGGACAATCATGATTGTTTCCTGTGAGATTAGATCGACTGTCACAATACCTATCTGTACTGGAAGCTAATTCTAGTTTCCGATTTGCTCATGGATCAAGTCCATCATTCAAGGTTCTGTTGATGACCCCTTATATGTGGGCTCACATACAGAAATAAAGCTCGTCTGAATGTAGAATGTTTGTTTTCAGGACCTGTCCCATTCTCTGCTGCATTGTGTGCAATGTCTGCACTTAACAAAGCCGAGTGCTCCACATCAGCACATACTTCGGAAGAAGAGCCCACAACGGATTTACTTTTTATTTCTCAATCGTTGTTTGTTTTAATGTTCATATTTTAGTGAATATTGTGCCTGACCCACTGTTTCATGAAGAAAAGCACTAGCTTGTAAATATTAAACAACGGCTTGGGATGATTTTATATGTATGTTATGGTGCCATTAAGAGTGAAATTGCTTCTATTATTAAGATGCCTTATGATTGTTTTATTCATATTCTTAGTATGCATATTAGTCTTAAATTAATTATTGATGCTGGTGCTCAATGTACCCAAATGAAAGCATACAATATAATTTCTAACCCGTTATGTGTTTATAAATTTGGCACCAAGTTTCTAAAAAGTATGCATCTGCTTTGCTTGCAGCAATTTGTATAGGCAGCTTTGCATTATAGGCCATGCTGTACACATTAAAAAAAAATCTGCTGTGCCTCAACAAAGTTAGGTTATCGTGTGGAAGAATATATGCAAAGCTCATTCAATTTTGCCCTCAGTCAAATGGCATCCGAAGAGTTTAACATACTATCTGCCGATATGGGAGAGGTGACATGTCTTCTACACTAGCAGATGAAGGCCTGTCTTGTTTACAAGTGGTTGCCCCCCCCCCGCTCCCGGGGCAACTTCCACAGCCACGATAGGTCCCAAGTGGGGCAAAAAATGTCAATTTATCATTGTGTAAAAGTTTATACACCACCAGTGTATTTTCATTGTTTGTTTGTTTTTCTACTCTGTCTCTAGAATTGGTGTCTTCTCGTATTTGATGTTTTGTGCGCTCACCACCCATCAGCCTCAATCACTAATTCTCCATTGCTTTTAATGTGCTTCCTTCCTTCCTCACTTTCATATTTTTGTCCTTTGCCATCTTTACCATTCCATGTAATGTCTGACTCCAATAACTTCCTATGGAGGCTCCCAAATGCCCTCTTCTTTTCATCTTCCACATTACAGAGATTAGTTTTTAAAACTCACGGCATACTCTCATTGCCACCCACAGCTTTATTTGTGTCTTGAGTAGTTAGTTGCTCCTGGCAGTCCCTTCACTCACACATTTTCTTCTAAAAGGAGGTGTGGCCAGTTGACAAGTCTACACAATGCCTAAGGGGACAGAGATGTCCCTCAGGGGGTCATTCTGACTCTGGCGGTCCATGACCGCCATGGCGGAGGGCGGCGGAAGCACCGCCAACAGGCTGGCGGTGCTTCCTGGGCGATTCTGACCACGGCGGTAAAGCCGCGGTCAGAAAAGGGGAGCCGGCGGTTTCCCGCTGGCCCAGGGAATCCGCCATGGCGACGCTGCTTGCAGCACCGCCATGGGGATTCCGACCGCCTTCCAGCCAGCCTGTTTCTGGCGGTGTCCACCGCCAGAACCAGGATGGCGGGAACGGGTGCCGTGGGGCCCCTGGGGGCCCCTGCACTGGCCATGCCACTGGCATGGGCAGTGCAGGGGCCCCCTAACAGGGCCCCACTAAGATTTTCACTGTCTGCTTTGCAGACAGTGAAAATCGCGACGGGTGCCACTGCACCCGTCGCACCCCTGCAACTCCGCCGGCTCCATTCCGAGCCGGCTTCATTGTTGAAGGGGCTTTCCCGCTGGGCCGGCCGGCGGTCTTCTGGCGGTCGCCCGCCGGCCCAGTGGGAAAGCCGGAATGGCCGCCGCGGTCTTTCGGCGGGAACTGCTTGGCGGGCGGCGACTGCCGCGGTCAGAATGACCGCCTCAGTCTGTTACAATCCTGGAAGGCAGCACATAAGCACAAGAACCAACACGCTGTCTTCCCTGCCTAAAGTCCACTTTAGGGATAGTGCTGGAGAGACTCATGCAGGGCCGTCCCAAGGAGGGTGCAGCAGCTGGAACTGTTTGTTCAATGTTCTGTTCTTTAGTGAGCCTTGTCAGCTACTGCTAGATTTATTTATATATCGTCAGCTCATGCCAGCAAACTGGGGTAGGGTCTCAACCACTTTTTCCGCTTGACAGGTGGCCTCTGGTCCCACAAAGACCTCTCTCTTCACATCAGTTGCCTGGCAAACAACTGACTGGGACTTTTACAGTTCAGAGTCTTGCAGGAATCACTCTCATTACATCATCCTGAACATCTCAGCCATCCTCTATATCACCAAACTTAGTGGGAAAAGTCAAGGAATTTAGGGACTTTAGTCAAGGGTATTGGTCCTATTGCCTAGCATGTCACCTGACCCTTCAAGTGGAGTTCCTCCCAGACATCTCAATTCTACCATTGTCTGGCACACAAGAAATACTTGGGACTCCTGTGATTGAATGCTAGATTCTCAGACTTGCAAGGTCTTGTTCAACTTTGGGAGTTGTAAATGCTGAAATTTTACTAATAAAAATTGATGTATTCTGAATGTTAAATTTGAATAGAAATGAGTTAATATAGAAAAATAATACACAAGTTTGAAAATGTGCCTACTTGAGTGACCATCAGTCATCACGAAGTGTACTTATTAACAGATTATTAACGTAAAATGTCAAGTTCATGTTTGGAATAATGTAGTAGTATGTTATATTAATGTTTATGTTTTATGTATTTGCTTTATTAATCATAGGCCTTAATTTAGCGCAGTCTTGGGTCTAGTTGCTTGGCCTCATGTCAAGTTGCATTGCTTAGACAAATCATAAAATGGCTGCTTAGAGAATTAAATTGTAATTTTCCATTGCGCTGACCGAATGTTAGTAGCTAGAATCCTTTCTCATGAGAACTGCTTGCTAGAATATGTTGTAGTAGCTAAGGATACTTTGTATAACTTGGTGTGTGTGAAGGCAATGTTCCCAAGAGCTTACAATGGTTGCACTGACTGGAGTATTAGCTGATACAAATTTGTTTCCTGACAAGGCCAATGACGGGAACAGGAGAAGAGGAGCCAATTATCGACATGTGAACAACGGTTTAGTAAATTCTTAGATTTAAGGTTCTACTTTCATTGGACAAAACGTAAACATACGATTCTTTGACCAATAGCAATGTGGGAAGTATTTTTAGGGAATCCAAATTAGCCAGACTGCACAGAGAGGAGAGAGCTCATTTCGCCCATTCTTTTTTAACTGGCCCGAGAGGATAGTCATTATTCTTTCTGAACTGCATGAAGAGACATTTCCTATCTTGAACTTTGATGCTGAATTCCGATGCTTTGCTGACTGAACAGATGTCCAATTGACGAAGACATTTGCAGCTTGCTGAACCATACTGAGGCAAGGTATAAGACGATGTTACTTATTGCTATGCCTATTTGCTTTTGCCCTTAGGTACCAACCGCTAATTTTGATAGGGCCATAGTTAGATGTTTTCCAAATTTGTGTTGACTAAATTGTTTTGCATGAAGCCCAAACATGCCATTCTAATCAGAAGGTTAGTTAGGATACTCACTGATTAATGACTGCTAATGATTAACAACAGCTGATGTATTTTCTTTGCTGAATCTAAATGTATGCTATTTCTATTGCACAGTTATTCGTGCTATTGATTTGCACTGTAACTTTAGAATGTGTAGTGATCCAATCTTTGATTAAATTGAGATTCTTTAGAAGATTTGGTCAACCAGTATTGCTTGTGTATGCTTACCATTTGATTTTGAGACTAAGGCCCTCATTATGAACACGGCGGTTCATTCTGTGCCGCTGGCGGTAAAAACCGCCAACAGAAGAGCGGGCCGGACTGCCAATTAATGAACCAAACGAAAGACAGGCATCCCGAAAACCACCCACCGCCAGCAGAGGAGTGCCAATGATGATGGCAGAGTCTGCCCACAGGCCGACGGAAAGCCCCAACCCGCCCATCAAATAATGTACCACCAGTCTGCCGCCAGTTCTGGGGCGGGAACCACCGCCACATGAAGCCTGGTGGAAATGAACTAAATATAAGGAAACATTCACCGGAGGGCCTCACAACGCGCCGCAGCACACATGGATAGAGAGCTGCAGATCATGCCAGCCCTGCTCCTTGCCAAATACCTCCACGACCGAGACCGTCGACAAAGACGACTACGATATGTACTGAAATCTACGAAACAAGGTAGGAAAGGGCACAGTCACATACCCACCCACTCCACCCACCCTGCAATGCCCCGCAACCCTTCACAACAGCACAAGCCATACATCCCACAGCAAGAGGTACTTACCCGACACAAAGCTAATCCAACTTCACCATAGTACATACAAATGCCCCACAGACATAAACAATGAAACAAAAGACCAGGGTTCAACAGTGTGCAGCCAAAACACAGGCCATACAGAAATCTTTAATGAAAGCTCACAGTGCCAAATAGTCCCAACAGGGCCAATGGCCATTCCGTATGGCTACATTTGCCCTGGACCACAACGGACCTAACCTGACTCCCACAAGTGCACAGTACTCCACCTAACGGGGCCACAAAGGGGCATCCAGGCACCTCACGGAACGGAGGCAGGGGGTGGTGGAGGTGAGGATTTGCGATGGCGGTGGGCCTTGGACTTTTGTTTGGAAGGTGGGGGGGGCTTGTCCTTTGAAGGGGGGGTGTTTAGAGCGGGTGGAGTCAGATGGACTCGGCTCAGCCCGGGCCTTTTTTTTCTCTGGGGAAGGGGCACAGGAATGTGAAGGGTGGACAGGGGTGGGCTGTGAAGTGGAAGGAGTGGAAAGGACAAGGAGTTGAGCACACTTGGGGACAAGACGGGGTTGACCAGTGGGTTGGAAGAGGTCAGCACAAGAGAGGAAAAGTTTATTCGGAGCAATTGGGGTAGTCCTGGATGAGGGCGTGGGAGTGGAGGCAGAGGCAGTGGATGTATGTGGTGTGGGGGTGTGTGCAGTGGGTGCAGGTGACTGGACAGTATGCTGTGGTGTGGTGGATGTGTGATGGGTGGGTGTCTTGGTGCGTTTGTGTGTTTTTGGAGGAGGGGTGGGCACAGTGGGAGAAGACAGGCAGCTATTGTGGATGTATGTTGTGTGGGTGTCTGCAAGTCTGGTGAGTGTGCTTCATGTGTCAACTACAGTAGTTGTGTGGTGCATGGGGTGCATATATGGATGTCTGCTATTGTGGTGAGTGCAGTAAGAGGAGCAGCAACAGTGACTGAAGGTGCAGTGCATGAGTGTGTGGATGTAGATGGGACAGACAGGGAGGCGGAAGAGGTGGGCACACTGGGGGAAGTGGATGTTGTTGTGTGTGCATGTGTCTGTTGGCTGTGTGAATGCTTGTGGTGGGAGGTGTGGTGCTTGTGTTTAGAAGTGTGCTTCTTGTGTGTTGATGTGCTTGACTACATGTCTGAATGTGTGCCTTGGACGGGTGATGGGAGTGGGGTGCTGGAAGGGGTAGATGAGGTTGGAGGGGGGACGGAGTGGCCAGGGAAACTGACTGCCATCCAAGAGGAGGCCAGAGCATAAAAAGATCTCTGTAGGGCAGACACAGCACTGTGAATGCCATCCAGATAGGCATCTGTCTGCTGCACCTCTGATGCTAGCGCCTGGATGGCATTGACAATGGTTGTCTCCTCTACAGAGATGGTTCTCAGGAGGTCAATAGCCTCCTCTGTGAGGGCAGCAGGGCTGACTGGGGGAGGGGAGGAGGTGTCTGGGGCGAAGGAGACGCCCACCTTTCTGGGTGAGCGGGCACGGGCAACTCGGTGGGGAGCAGAAGGGAGGGTGGTGATGGAATGGTGGTGGCGGAAGATGTTACTGTAGTGGTGTGGCCACTAGCGTCCGCCACCGTCAGGGAGCCCCCATCGGAGGATGTCTTGGAGTCACTACCTCCTGTGGTAGTTGCCTCCACCGTGGAACTCCCCTCGCCCTCCTACCCACTGGTCCCCTGGGCATCAGTTGTCTCTGCCTCCGAGGATTCGTGGGCCGCTGCTTCCCCACTTGCCAGTGCCTCAGCTCCCTCGCCAGATATTGCTGCTGTACCAAACCAACACAAGAGAACAGGGATGGGGAGACAAAATAGGAGAGACAATTGTAAATAGCTGAATGGAGGTACATAATGGCCAGACATACACCCAGAAGACACACCCAACAGGCAGCACCGTTCACTATGCCCATGGCCATGCCCCTGACTACTAACCAGAATACTGCTCTACACCCATTCCCTGGACTACCTAAGGAGGCGACGTATGGGAGACCTGACAAAGACAACCCTACACCCTTTGGGGACCATGAAGCAGATGGACACCAGTCGGAGTCCCTGCCTCTAAGCAGCATGAACCCTAATGCACACACAGACATCCTTCCAGACTGAAGTTTGTGAAATGAGTACTCACCCCCTTGTGAATGCTGTGCAGCCTTCAAGCGCTCATCCAGGTTTTGGTACGCCACCACCAAGATATGTCGCATGAGGGGTGTCAGTGCCCGACGGGCACCCCTTCCACATTTGGAGGTCTACCCCAGCTGGGCTTCACAGATCTTACGTGCCCAGCGCCGCAGGTCCTCCCACCTCTTTCTGCAGTGGGTGCTCCGCCGGTTGTAGACCCCCAGGGCCTGCACCTCCTTGGCGATGGCATGCCAAAGTGCCCTCTTCTGGTGGGCGCTGACCTAAAAGGGTGACACAGATATGGAACACAGAGGTCAGGCACTTGCAAGATAGGTACAGCTGGCTAATTGTCCACTATGGGACGGACAGTACTCTCAGACTTACAGGCCATACAAACGCAGCATGCCATGCACAACGGCCCATGCAGGCTCAGAGGTGCACTCATATGTCCATTCAACACCATCCATTACACCTAAACAGTGCCCCCCAAACCCAGACTCACCTGTACCTCTGGCTGTCTGTAGAGTTTTGCATACAGGGGCAGGACCCCATCCACTAGCCTCTCCAGTTCCTCCTGGGTGAAGGCCGGGGCCCTTTACCCTGCAACGCGAGCCACATCCATTGCCAGAGGCAGGCCACAGCAGTACACACAGTGGAGTACCTGTCCGCAGAGATCAGGGAATCAAGTGAATAATCGATGAGAAACTCGAGTACCTTACGCGGCGGTGTGCACCATCACCGCCGGCGGCGATCATGATATGCCAGGATTCTCCATTGGCATCCATGTTAACCAAAGATGGTGCGAACGGCGGTAAACACCGCCTTACGCTGTGACATCAACCGCTAGCGGTATGAGGTCACTCCCACAACGAAAGGCCTGTATTACAGTGGGCAGACATTTTGGCAGTAACTACGCATCTATAAATAAAACTTTGCACAATGCAGGCCCTACTAGCCACATGAAGCACCTAAGCATGTGTCCATTCCGTAATATACCACACATGAAATACTCTGTTCCCTCATTGTGAAGTAGATGTAGATCTGTCAGGAAGCAGTTAATGTAGAGTCACTACAATGAACTATGCAGTGCACAAATGATGAAATGCGTGCCTATGTATGTGTCTTCATCACACCTTTTTGAAACCCTTCTTAAGTACCGACCCTTGTGGCGAGGAAGGGCACCATCGGTGTATAGAACACTTATGGATATGAGGACCATGGTGGAGTGTCAGATCATAATCAGTTACCGACTCACACGTGCAACAATTCAGGAACTTTGTGCTTTACTGGATCCTGCACTAACTCCTGGAAATCGTAATCAGCATGCCATCCCTTCTGAAGTGCGGGTGCTCTCCATTTCCTGGCCACGGGCTCATTTCAAGTGACGGTGGCCATGGGTGCTAGATTTTCCCAGCCAATGTTCAGTATGGTACTGACAAGATTTCTGAAAGCATTTGTAGGACACCTGCAGTCCTATGTGAGGTTTCCCCAAAGTACTGACCTCCCTGCCATCAAGTCGGAATTCTATGCCTTTGCCAACATACCCCATGTCATAGGTGCCATCAATGGCACCCACATACCGATCATCCCCCCAAGAGTGAGTGAACAGGTGTACAGAAACAGAAAGAACTTTCACTCCATTTACATCCAATTAGTATGTACTGCAGACCAGTACATCTGACATGTGAATGCCATGTTCCCAGGTTCAGTCCATGATTCCTTTGTGTTGAGGAACAGTAGTGTGCCACACAGGGTGGAAAAACTCCAAGAGGACAGAGGGTGGATCATAGGTCAGGGTGCCTGTCACTAACTGACACATAGCTGACAGCCAGGCTGTCTGACTAAGGGGCATAACAATTACGACTCTTTTCTAGGTGATTCTGGCTATCCAAACTTGTGTTTGCTCCTGACACCAGTGAGGAATCCGAAGACGGATACAGAGAGGAATTACAATGAGGCCCATGGACGTACTAGGAGGGTGATAGAGTGAACTATAGGTCTCCTGAAGGCTAGATTCCATTGTCTACATATCTCTGGGGGTTGCCTGGCCTATGGGCCTGAGAAGGTGTGTAGAATAGTGGTGGCCTGCTGCATGCTGCACAACGTGGCAGTGAGACATTCTATCCCCCTCTTGGAGGTGGAGGGTGCTGTATGTCCTGACCAGCTACCTCAGAGAGGTGAGAAGAGTGATGGTGACGATGAGGAAGGGGAAGATGTCAATTCCAGGACCCAACTGATACAACTCTACTTCCAGTAACTGTGTGGGACTTGGGCCTGACATTGGGGTTTGTGACACATACTGGCAGTGTGCTCAGTCATATGGGGGGGTTGGTAATGATAGCTGAAACATGGTCCACTTCTGCATGGTACAGATTGTAATTTTCTGCATTTACTTATTACCAACATTTAGACACACAGGACTCCCTTTGTGCACAGATTTGACAATAAAGTAGTTATCAGCCAGTTGCATCCATACTTCACTTTGTTCACAATTTAACACAGGGGACAGTGTTACAGGTGTGATATGTGTTTTACTGGTTGAAGTGAGTGAATAGTGCTATTTACAGTGATGGCAAGTCGTAAGAGGTGGGTGTCCTCAAGATTAACATGTGGCAGCCTTGTTGGTACTAATGATGGGTCCATCTTTTCTTACATTAGTTCATATTGCCTGTTAGAAATGTGTGGTGGCTGATTGAGTGGGATGGTTGCTGTGCAGATTGTTGCTGAATTACTTCTTGAAGGGGGCCTTGTTCTTTGCTGGGGTTCCAGTGCCGTATCTTGGCCTGAGGGTCCGTTTGGGCACCTGCTGTTGATCTTCAGGGGATGACATGGTAGGCCCTTGGGTTTCCTGTGAGGGTAGTTCCTGGGATGTTTCTGCTGATGGTGTAATCTCATGGTGGGTGTCCGGTGCTGTTGTGGGGGCCTCTTGTCCTGTGTGGGTGTCAGACTGAAACTAAATTCAAACTTCATATTTATCACTCTGGGCCTCATTACAACTTTGGCAGTCTGAAGGTAAGACCGCTGCAGTGTCGGCCACCAAAAGACCACCATGTTGGTGGTCATTCGACTGCCATATTAAGAGTCAAACTGTGAAGTCTGACAAAAAACAGCCTAAAATCCGAAATGGCCAGGACACTGGAGGACAGAAAAGAGGCAGTTCCACCACCAGCACCGCCAGCCCAACAAAAATCCTCCTATCAGATTACGATCCATAAATCACAACAGCGGATCTACCATGGTGGAAAACCATTGGCGGAGCGAACTGTGGTGATATCAACTCAGATCACAGAGAACACCACACCACATTAGATAGTTTGAATACCCCAAACCTGACACACATCCACACACTTGACACATCTACACACTGCTCTACAGTATATACCACACCCCACACAATCCACAATCCTTTGCAAACAGAACATCACTCACAGCCACAGAGAAGGAATAACTCCCAGATTTTGCAAAAAAAATGTTGGCACCAATACACATTTCACCATGCATACATCCCACACCTGCACAACATTCACAACACACAAGTTACTATCACACACATTGCCCAACAACTATCACCCACTCACATCACACAGCACCGACTCCTCATCACTAATGATTCCTTCCACCTTTTTTTGTTACACTACCTCTCCGTCTTTACCACCATTACCATGCCCCCCAAAAAACACCCATGTTTCACAGATGATGAGTTGAGGGTGATGGTGGATGAAATTGTCAGGGAAGAGTCACACCTTTTCGGAGCACAGGTCCAGCAAACATCCACAGCCAGGAAAATGTAGTTGTGACAAAGAATAGTTGACAGCTTCAGTTCTGTAGGCAGCTATACATGCATAAGGGATGACATTAGGAAGAGGTTAACGACCTCAGGGGGAAGGTACATTCCATGGCATCCAGGCACCAGCTGGTTGTACTCAAAACTGGCGGTGGACCCGCACCTTCTCCCCCTACATTCACATCTTGGGAGGAAAAGTTCTTGGATATCTTGCATCCTGAGGGTTTGACAGGAATGCATGCCACCTAAATGTTTTGTTTTGCATGCTCCCTCACATCACCACCTCAATTACGAAACCAACCACCACCCCTCTGTGTCAAATGTACAAATACCCCTCTCTGGCATGCCACATGTCCACTAAATTCACCTGGGTCCACAGCCCTTAGGAATGGCATGTCAAGTCCTGGGAACTGATAGCACCACAACTCCCAGAAGGCAATATTCCACCATAAAGAAAACCAGAACATTGCACCAAATTTGAGATGTCCTGCCTGTGAAACTAACAATCAATGTAACCCATCATGAATGTTCCACTGTGAAGCAGTTTATGGCAGTGACAGCAATGCAATGGTCCACGCCCACTGCAATTACAAGCACAACACAGGTAGAGCTGAGTGCCTAATCAAAATGCCCTTAGAATGAAGGTTCCAAAGATTCAAATTTACTCACCTGGTGTGGAAATCTAGATGCCAAAGTGGATGCACATGCAGTACATCCTGACAGAGGTCAATGTCAATTGCATACTCCTATAGTGTGCCCCTACTCTGACAGTATTGTGCGTTGCTCAGCTTTTAGTGTTGTGTATAATGCCATACACTTCACTAGGCTAAAAAGGTTATCACTCACGTCATTTGTCAGACCACATAAGAGTATATCAGCAGTCATATAACTACCAACATAGTTTAACATCTTTGAGCATGATGTATGGTATTGAAATATCTGAGTCTCATTTTGTTCTAACTGAGAATTGTTAGCAGCTGTCATTGTCATTTCTGGGGATCATGTTAAGGCAGTGTGTGCATCTCACACAACATCACTGCTACTCATACTTAAACATAACTTGTTGTATCACTTTCACCAACTGTGTGTTCTACTTCTCCCAGATGTAACCGTGCCATTGTCACCATGGAGAGGATACCAGAGACTGCCACAACCCCTCTGGATGAAGGACAACACCCCTGGATGTTTGGACACTGACATTGAAGTTGGCCCATCAGGGACACCTGGTCAGTCAGCAGCTGTCAGCCCAACCCTGCCCACATTGACTTTTCCCAGTCCTGTTGCTTCAACATCTCAGGCAATCATTCACCCCCAAAACTGTGTCCCAAGGACTGTTTCTTCCATTGTGTGCCCCAGGACAGGTACCTGAGTCTCCTCTTTTCACCCCTGACAATGATTGGCCTGTCACTACTGGTAGTGGGCACACTCTGTCAGGGGTACAGGCATGTGGGGGTAGGGTGCCTGGGAGGGATGGTGTGGGCCAGAGGATAGGGACTCAAAGGGACAATACCGACCAGGAAACCATCTCCCAAGTCTTGGGTGCCTACCAAAATTCCAAAGGCATGATGGGCCAGGTACTCACCATGATGGGGGAAATCCAACAGCTGTAGAGGGACAACCACCAGCAAGCCAAGCAGCAGTGACAGGCTCAAAATGCCATCCTGGCTTCCATTGCTGGGGTGCTGAGGGACATCAACACTACCCTGAGTAGGTCTGTGACACAACATCAGGTCTCTGCTACTAGTAATGAGTCATCTGCCCCTTCAACATCTGCTGCTGCTAGTGGAATGGAGGCCCTCCCAGGGGAATTACATGCCTCAGACACCCCACCCTCTACAGCAAAGGAACTCCCCGCAAACCTGGATGTCCAACCAGACATCCAAGAAGAGCAGGTGCCAAGACCAAACCCACTGCCATGAAGTTCACCTCTCCTGATTGTTTCCCTTTGTGTGCCACAGATACACCCTGTTGACTGTTCTGATATCCAACTCCATTTTCATATGGTGCAAGGACACTGGACTTGTGTTTCCAAATGGCGTAGCAGCTACCCTGATGATTTCATCCACCATGACTGAACCATTCACTGTTTATTTTCTGTTATTTCAGTTTCAATTCACACATATTGTTTTGCACTCCACAATAAATACAAATTTAACACAGGTACTGTGTAAGAGTCATGTATCAACCATGTACAACTGCCATGTATGACACCCCTTGTCCCAATATGTCCCTCTGTATTGTACAACCTTTGTTATGGATATCACATGTGTACTCTATAACCAGGAGAGTCTCTTAACCCAAATCAGCTGTACTGCACATCTCCGCACATTTAATAGTAGGTTGGCAATCAGTTGATAGAATTGTACTGCTGGTGACTTAGAATGTCAGCTTAGGTGTCTTATACTAATAACCCACAAGATACAGATGTTGGGGACATATTAGTCTTTCTACAAGCCAGGAGGAAAAATCCTTTGTATCACCAGGGAAAGCCTTATCACATACCCTCAAATAGCTTCCTAATAATCATGCCCCATGATACAGACAGAGATCAGTACTGATGTCCCCAGTCCTGGACCCTTTCACATACCATGGTCAGGAACCTGTAGGCTTGGCACTCACCTATGTCAGTCCTCAGAGACATGCACATTGGTCTATAAAGTATTAACACACTGAGAGCTATGCACAAGGTAGATCACATACAACAGAAACCATCATGATGGTAGAGGCTCTGGTTCAACATTTTCACATGTGTCAGACACATATGGACACACACATTGCACCATTTGACCACCTCCAGTACCAAACAAGTATTCTTGTAGGAAAAACACACTTCCATCCCAGTGACCTGATAGTCTGGCCATATAAGTGACATACTCATGCTAATGAGTACCTAGTTTCATCCATATCCACTTATAATGTCTGCCTGCAAACCCCATCTGCCTCTGACACTGTCTGTGATTTGCCATTGAGGATGATCCAAACAGAAGCTCAGCAAATCTGTGAATGTCAAAGATAAGGGATAGGACATAATTGTAAACATACATCTTTTCTGACAAGTCATTTGTACAAGTGTGACTTTGCTTGTGCAGTAACAAATCATGACACTGTATACCACACTGTTCAGTACACAATATCAATTAACAATCAGCATGCATACCTGAGTCATTGGCATTGGAGCAACCTAAGACCTCACAAATAATGGTAAATAGGAGGTGACATCCATGCATCAATTATAGACTACAAAATGGGATCTCTTTTTTAAGAACACATCACATACCTTTAGTCAGTTGAAGTACTGATTTTTTAGATGTGCTCTGATGTCATCAGCTTCATCTTCATCAGACTCATCCTCACTTGGCAAATCTGTGTTTCCACCCCCAGGTTCTGCTGGCTCCCCCTCATCTGGTATGAATGATATAGAAAAAACACCAAGGCACATCCCAAGAAGCTGTAATGTTCAGTTTTATTCCTCGTATTGTCTTTGAATAATAACAATGGCCTGTGGCCTAAGCTGACATCTTGGAACCAGAATCGAAGATGGAAAAATGAATCCTTGTTCAAGTATACAAGTCCAAATAATATATAACAGCCGTGGACAGCAGTCCAAATGGTATACAAACAGAAGCTGTAATGTTCAGTTTTATTCCTCGTATTGTCTTTGAATAATAACAATGGCCTGTGGCCTAAGCTGACATCTTGGAACCAGAATCGAAGATGGAAAAATGAATCCTTGTTCAAGTATACAAGTCCAAATAATATATAACAGCCGTGGACAGCAGTCCAAATGGTATACAAACAGCCGACACGTGTTTCGTCTGGATAGACTTTATCAAGGCTATAGTAAGGACAATATCTCGAAATTCCAAATTGTTAGAAACAAATTAATGTCGTATATGATGAAAAAAACGATTGAAGAAGGTAAGATACGAGGACCATGATAAGCCTCGAATATCTTCAAGCGTTTCCCTCTACGTCATGTTGGCGGCGCTACAAATAATATTATTATTTGTAGAGATATTTCGAGATATTGTCCTTACTATAGCCTTGATAAAGTCTATCCAGACGAAACACGTGTCGGCTGTTTGTATACCATTTGGACTGCTGTCCACGGCTGTTATATATTATTTGGACTTGGCTGTTTGTATACCATTTGGACTGCTGTCCACGGCTGTTATATATTATTTGGACTTGTATACTTGAACAAGGATTCATTTTTCCATCTTCGATTCTGGTTCCAAGATGTCAGCTTAGGCCACAGGCCATTGTTATTATTCAAAGACAATACGAGGAATAAAACTGAACATTACAGCTTCTTGGGATGTGCCTTGTTGTTTTTTCTATGCACATTACAACTGTAACCCGATCGGGGTGACAGTTTACGCACTCTGTGGCTGGGTGCATACCTCTTTGAGCACTCCCCCCATCGTTTTACATCATCATGGACCTTGCAGATGAACAATAGCTTATATTTGGAAAGTGCGCTCTCTCCTGCACACAGTCACTTTTTGCCTATATGTATTGGTATGAATGATATATGATATCTCAGGGCAAGGTTGTGGATCATGCAGCAGGCAACAATAATCTAACATACTGTAGGCGGGCGTCGCTCGCCTCGCCTACCTTCGCGCAACACTGGCGATCGCCGAACGCCTCCTCCGGCTCCCGTCCACGTCGTCAAGGAGACGCGTGGGGGCGGAGATGACAATCGGCACCGGACTTCCGTGTTGCCGAGCGACCACAAAAGGAAGACGCCGCGAGAGAAGAGGGCGAAAGGAAGAAGGAGCAGGCGAGACGCCACGGATCCCCATCGAGGAGAGAGGAGAAGACGAGGAAAGATCCCGACCGGGAGGAGACGCCCGTGACCGGAACAACGAGCTGGGCTGCACTGGCACTCCGTACAGACCCTGTAAAGCCGGAACGACCGAGAGGAAACGAGACAGCCTGCCACGGCCCAGGAGGGTCGTGGCTGCACAAGGTACGTGCCCTCTTCAAGGGCAGCCACCATAAGGAGGGAGAAGGGAAGGCAGAGGGGGGAGAAGTAGAAGGAGGAGGACAAGGACTGGGGAGCTACCAGGGCACCTTCCCACCCGACCTCTAGCCTAAACAGAGCCCAGGACAGCCTACCCTCACAAGCTCCTAACTCCCCCACTAAAAACATCACTTGTCTTAATTTTATTATCGTTCACTTCGTATCCCCTCACACCTCCCCCACACAAAACCCTAAAATTAAGAAACAAGGAAATACCGTCCCACTTACCTGCTGTGTCCTTTTTGTTCTTTTGAGAGAAATCGCGATACCCAGAGGAGGACACCCAGAGCGCCACCTAAGAGGGAGAAAAGAAAACCGTTGAAAGACCCGTAGCAATCCAACGCTCACGCAGAAGAAAAACAAGGGAAGAAAAGAAGACCTACCATTATATTTTTGTTCCACCTCTCCTGTCACTCAAATAAATCACGTAAAATCCCTGTCAAGGGTTCTTGAAATCTGCGTCCGTGTCCTCTGTAGCCCGGATCCCTCCCCCACAGTGGTGTCAGAAGTGGGATTTCGGTTCCATACGGGCATACAGAGACGATACAACTATGGAGGACAAACCCAGCCTCGAGGACATGATCAAACAACTTGCGGAAGGTCAACGCCACCTCCAGTTAGTGTGGGAAGCGCAACAAAGGGAGGCCAAGGAGGACAGAGAGGCCCTGCAAACCGCACTAAAGAGTCAGGCCACTATAATGGCCAGTAATCAACTGGTCCATGAGACTGCTCTCCAAAAACTGACCGACACAATCGCTGCCAGCAAGGTACATCCAAACGTGCCAAGTTCGGTATTACAAAAGTACCAGGAGGGAGAAGATCCCGATTCTTTTTTCACAAACTTTGAAAGAGTAGCCTCCTCAGTTCAATGGCCTGAAAATAGGTGGGGCCAATACATTGCTCCCCTCTTGACGGGCACTCTTCAATCCGCTTATCAGGCTGCCAATCCGGGTGGCACCACCCCATATTCTGAGATAAAGAAAAGTATTTTAGAGCGTGTGGGTCATGATACTGAGTATTTTAGGGCCAAATTTTGCAAGGTTAAATGGGGACCCAACGAAGACCCACGTACCTATTATTACCGGGTGAAGGACCTGGGACTAAAATGGCTGGGACCCGTAGGGACTGACCGTGAGGACGTTATCAAAGTCATTATCTTGGAACAGTACCTTGATTCCCTGCCTCCCAGCACCGGAAACTGGATAAGGCAGCACCCTAAAATAGACACCGAGACAGCTGTTGACCTGGCATGCACCTACCACAGGTCTGTAGATGTGAAACATCAACAACCCCGGCCCTTGGGTAAAATGCCTATAGCTCCTCCCCATTTTCCACCCAGACGAACAGCTGAAGAACCAGGACCCTCCCGGAGTACCGAGAGAAATCCCATGCAACAACCTCAGTGTTTCAGTTGTGGGGAGTGGGGTCATATCGCCCGTGGATGTCCAAAAAAACATGAGGGTGTAGAGCCGATGGAAATAGGAGTTACTCGAGGAAGAGTCCTGTGCCTGGGGAAAAGTGATGTGTCCTTCAAACACCCTCTTCGGATAAATGGACTTCCGGTCATGGCCTTGATTGACTCTGGATGTAGTCAGTCGGTAATCCGTCGTAGTATAATCAGCCCTGTCAAACCTAATGACGATCATTGGGTAACGATATGTTGTATTCACGGGGACCGTGCTCAGTACCCCCTTTCGGTGGTAGAAGTAGAATGGAACACTCACCTTGACCTCCTCTCCATGGGGCTCATGGATAACTTAATAGAGGAGTGTGTCATTGGGACTGATTATCAGAGGTTTAATGAGATCCTGGATCTGGGGTACTGCTCCTTTCTGGGATGATTCTATATATAGCCCCCCGAAAGGAAAAAGTTAACACAAAAAGAAAAGAGAGCAGAGAAACAGAGATTTTCAACTAAACCAGTCCGGAAGGAAGAAGAGAGATTAGTGGCCAATATAGACAGCGCCCCCATATCTTTTAGAATGAGTCAACGCGAAGATCCTACCCTAGGGAATGCCTGGAAGAATGCCAAAACCGCCTCTACTGGAGAGGTAGGTCCCTACTTCTTGGTACACAAGGACTTGCTATATAGAGTAACCACAAACGTAAATGGGGAGAAGAGACAGCTCGTAGTTCCTGAACCGTACAGAACTCAGGTACTCTTCCTAGCCCATAACCAACCGGGGGGAGGTCATTGTGGCCCGGAGAAAACCGAGGAATACTTACTGAGACGGTTTTACTGGCCCGGAGTATATGTGCATATCTGACGATATTGTGCCCACTGCCCAAAATGTCAACTAGTAGAACCGGGAGCCACTAGAAGAGCCCCGTTACGGCCATTACCTATTATCGATACCCCATTCAAACGAGTTGGTATGGATCTAGTTGGACCCCTTTTGCCATCCAGTAAAGGACACACCCATATTCTCGTCCTGGTCGATTATGCGAGCAGGTATCCAGAGGCGATTCCACTTACCAGTACCACCACTAAGGCAGTTGCACAAGCCATGATCAAATTTTTTTCCCGAGTTGGTTTCCCTGAAGAAATCCTTACTGACCAGGGGACACCGTTCGTATCTGGACTTATGAAACAGATATGTAAGTCCCTAGGCGTGCTCCAGATAAAGACGTCAGTATATCACCCACAAACGGATGGTTTAGTAGAGCGATATAATCGCACGGTCAAAACCCTTTTGAGGAAAATAGTGAGCTAGACGGGAAAAGACTGGGATCAGAAACTTCCCCTAGTGTTGTATGCAATAAGGACACATGAACAATCCTCTACCGGGCATAGCCCGTTTGAACTTGTATTTGGGAGGCAACCCTGCAATTTACTAGATATGGCGGCAGAATTGTGGGAGGAGGAGAACAATGAGGAGCGACCCATCCTAGACTATATTCACAAATTAAAGACCCATCTCCAGACGGTTTGGGAGGATGTAAGACACCATTTAGAGAAAGCCCAAGAAAATAAAAAAAACTACTATGATCAGGGTACCAAACTACGGGTACTACAATCCAACGATAAGGTATTGATCCTACGACCCACCTCTGAACATAAGCTAATAGCCAAATGGCAAGTTCCGTATCGGGTAGTAAAAGCAGTTACCTATTTGGTTGAACTAAATAACCACCCAAGACGAACCCAAATTTATCACATCAATCTAATAAAGAAATGGGAGGACCCGGGAAACGACAACGATGCACCTGCAAGGGGATACCTGATCACCCCGACAAACCCACTAGGGTTGGAACTATGCCCCACATCCCAACCAGACCCACAAAAACTCCCCAGTATCAATAACTCCCTTTCTGAGATGGAGACACGACAGTTAATGGGGCTAATCCAAAGTTATGCCAGCTTCTTCTCTGAACTTCCGGGAAGAACTTCTTTGGTTCAACATCATATTCGAACACCTGAGGGCCAAATTGTGTGCCTACGTCCCTATCGAATCCCCGAAGCTAGAAAAATCCTTATAGAGGAAGAGATAACAAAGATGTTATCTCTAGGAGTCATTGAAACATCCACAAGTCCATGGTGCTCTCCTGTAGTCCTAGTGCCGAAACTGGACGGTTCGGTCCGCTTCTGTATCGATTTCCGAAAACTCAATGAGGTGTCACTCTTCGATACCTACCCCATTCCCCGGGTAGATGAAGTTCTAGAAAAAATCGGGCAGGCCCGTTTTATGTCCACCATTGATCTGACGAAGGGATATTGGCAGATTCCCTTAGCTCCATCAGACAAAGAGAAGACAGCGTTCGTTTCCCCTTCAGGGTTATATCAATTTACCGTCCTCCCATTCAGCCTTCATGGTCCCCCGGCGACATTACAACGCTTGATGGATCGGCTTTTGAGACCCTTCCATGACTTTACGGCCGCCTATCTCGACGACATTGTCATTTTTAGTCCTACCTGGCCAGACCACCTCCTCCATCTAGAGAAAGTGTTCTCAGCACTGGCAGCCGCAGGCCTTACCGCCAATCCAAAAAAATTTGTCCTGGGACAGACCCAGATTGCTTATCTTGGTTATGTCATCGGTAAGGGAGTGTTGAGTCCACAAAAAGATAAGGTACACACCATTAGACAGATACCACTCCCCAAAACTAAGAAAGAACTCCGTTCATTTCTGGGGTTGGTAGGGTACTACCGACGGTTTATACCACAGTACTCAACCATTACGGCCCCCCTTACTGACCTGTTAAAGAAGCAATACTCAAACACCCTTCCTCCTTTTTCTCCTTCACAACTCCAGGGGTTTCACTGTCTCAAAGGACTTCTGTCTACAGACCCTGTGTTAAGATGTCCTGATTTTTCCAGACCTTTTCATCTTTTTGCCGACGCTTCCAATGTCGGGTTCAATCAATCAATCAATCACATTTATAAAGCGCGCTACTCACCCATAAGGGTCTCAAGGCGCTGGGGGGGAGGGGGTCAGTGCTCGAAGAGCCAGGTCTTGAGCTGCCTTCTGAAGGGGAGGTGTTCGGGTATGGCGCGAAGGTGACTGGGCAGGGAGTTCCAGGTCTTCGCTGCCAGAAAAGAGAAGGATTTTCCTCCGGCGGTGGTTTTGCGGATGTGGGGAACGGCTGCCAAGGCCTGACCGGTGGAGCGCAGAGTGCGCGGAGGGGTGTAGAAGGAGACGCGGGAGTTGATGAGTTTGGGTCTGAGGTTGTAGAGGGCTTTGTGTGCGTGGGTGAGGAGTCTGAAGGTGATCCTCTTGTTGACCGGGAGCCAGTGGAGTTTTCTCAGGTGTCCGGAGATGTGGTGGTGGCGAGGTATGTCCAGGATGAGTCGTGCTGCGGCGTTCTGGATCTGTTGAAGTTTCCTCTGCAGCTTGGTGGTGATGCCGGCGTACAGAGTGTTCCCGTAGTCCAGGCGGCTGGTGACGAGGGCGTGGGTGACGGTCTTCCTGGTGTCGATGGGGATCCAGCGGAAGATCTTGCGGAGCATGCGGAGGGTGTTGAAGCACGCTGAGGTCACCGAGTTGACCAGTCTGGTCATCGAGAGGGAGGAGTCCAGGATGAAGCCGAGGTTGCGTGCGTGGTTGGTCGGTTGGGGAGTGCTGCCTAGGGCGGGGGGCCACCAGGAGTCGTCCCATGCGGAGGGGGTAGGGCCGAGGATGAGGACCTCCGTTTTATCTGTGTTCAGTTTCAGTCGGCTGTCTGTCATCCAGGTCGCTACTTCCTTCATGCCGTCGTGCAGTCTGGTCCTTGCTGATGTGGGGTTGTTGGTGAGGGATAAGATGAGCTGGGTGTCGTCGGCGTAGGATATGATGTCGAGTCCGTGTTTGCGTGCGATGTTTGCCAGGGGGGTCATGTAGACGTTGAATAGGGTGGGGCTGAGGGAGGATCCTTGGGGTACGCCGCAGATGATCTCCGTGGCTGCGGATCTGAAGGGGGGGAGGCGGACTCTCTGGGTCCTTCCGGAGAGGAAGGAGATGACCCATTCCAGGGCCTTGCCTCTGATGCCGGCGCTGCAGAGGCGGTCTATCAGGGTGCGGTGGCAGACCGTGTCGAAGGCTGCAGAGAGATCCAGGAGAATGAGGGCCACGGTTTCACCCTTGTCGGTCAGGGCTCGGATGTCGTCCGTGGCTGCGATGAGGGCGGTTTCGGTGCTGTGGTTGGCCCTGAATCCGAACTGAGTGGAGTCGAGGGAGTCGGAGGTTTCCAGGGCGGCGGTGAGTTGAGCATTGACGATTTTCTCAATCACTTTGGCGGGGAACGGTAGGAGGGAGATAGGCCGGAAGTTTTTGAGTTCGGTGGGGTCTGCTGTAGGTTTCTTTAAGAGGGCGTTGAGTTCTGCGTGTTTCCAGCTTTCAGGGAAGGTAGCAGTGGTGAGGGAGGCGTTGATGACGTCTCGGAGGTGGGGTGCGATGATGTTGTCGGCCTTGTTGTCATTGTGGTGAGGACAGGGGTCGGAGGGTGATCCCGAGTGGATCGAGTTCATGACGCGGGTGGTTTCCTCGGTGGTGGTAGGGTTCCAGGCGAGGATGGTGGAGATGTCGTTCGCGGCTTCCGGGGGCGGGTTCATGTTGGTGGTCGTGAAGCTGTTGTAGATGTCGGCAATCTTACGGTGGAAGAAGGTCGCGAGGGAGTCGCAGAGGTCCTGTGAGGGAGGGATGGGGTTGGTTTCTGCGTCCGGGTTGGAGAGCTCTTTGACGATGCCAAATAGTTCCTTGCTGTTGTGGGCGTTGTTGTCAAGTCTGTTCTGGTAGGCTGTTTTTCGTGCGGTGCGGAGGCGTTGGTGGTGTTGGCGGGTGGTGTCCTTGAGAGCTGTCAGGTTTTCCTCTGTCGGGTTGAGGCGCCATGTCTTCTCGCGGAGGCGGCATTCTTTCTTGGAGTTTTTGAGTTCGGTGGTGAACCAGGAGTTTTTCTTGTGGTTGTTGGTGTTGGTTTGGGTCTTCAGAGGGGTCAGGAGGTTGGCGCAGTCGGAGATCCAGTTGGTGAGGTTGTTGGCGGCCTCGTTGGGGTTGCTGGTGCTGGTGGGTTGGTTCAGGGAGAGCGTTGCTGCGAGTTGTTCTGTGGTGATTCGGTTCCAGTATCTTTTTGGTGGTTGCCGGGTGTGGTGATGCACAGTGGTTTTCTTGAAGCTGAAGTGGACGCAGCTGTGGTCCGACCATGTGAGTTCGGTGGTGTGGCTGAAGGTGATGTGTTTGCTTGAGGAGAAGATGGGGTTGAGCGTGTGTCCGGTGTAGTGGGTGGGGGTGTTGACCAGTTGTTTCAGTCCCAGGTTGGCGAGGTTGTCTAGAACAGCGGTGGTGTTGTTGTCGGTGTGGTTCTCCAGGTGAAAGTTGAGGTCTCCTAGGAGGATGTAGTCGGTGGATGAGAGTGCGTGGGGGTTGACGAAGTCTGCGATGTCTTCGCTGAACTTGGTGCGGGGTCCTGGTGGTCTGTACATGAGGGTGCCTCTTAGGGTTGTCTTGGGGTCGATGTGGATCGCGAAGTGGAGGTGTTCGGCGTCGGGAAGTGAGTTGTCGGTGTGGGTCGAGATGCTGATGGAGCTTTTGTGTGCGATGGCGATGCCTCCTCCGGTGCGGTTGAAGCGGTCTCTCCGGATGATTTTGTAGCCGTCGGGGATGGCTATGGCGATGTCGGGTGCCGAGGAGGGGTTCATCCAGGTCTCGGTGAGGAAGGCGATGTCTGGGTTCGTTGAGTTGATGAGGTTCCACAGTTCGATGGCGTGCCTGTGGACGGAGCGGGTGTTGACCAGGATGCATTCGAGGTTGCTTCCGGGGGCGTCGTTCTTGGTGGTGGCGGTGTGGGTCCGTAGGCAGGTGAAGCGGCAGTTGCTGCAGGTGAAGGGTCCGTGGGTACGTTTGGGGGTGGCGCGGTAGCAGCCCGGCGCGCGGCCGGGGTTGAGGTTGGCGAGGGTGGCGGAGTCATAGGTCAAGCGGGGGGCGCGGGGGCCAGGGGTTCGGGCACTAGGCGCGGTCCAGGCGCGGACGGGCGCAGACGGGCTTGCCTTAGGCGCGCCTTCGGCGTGCCAGCGGCGCGCCCGCTGCGCGCGTCCGCTGCGCGGCCTCGCAGCGGCCGCCATTTAAGGGGTAGGTGGGGAGGCGGGGTCAGCTGGGAGGCGGGAGGTGGGCAGGCAGGGGAGCTGGAAGCGGCAAAAAAGAGCGGCAAAAAAGAGCGGCAAAAAAGAGCTGCAAAAAACGGCGGGAAAAGCGCGGTAGGAGCGGCGGGAAAAGCGGCAAGATGGCGAAAAGGGAACAAGAGCCTACTAAATCTACTAAAAAGGAGGGGCTGAGAGGGGAGGACGGCGCACGGCACTCGGGGGCACACGCACGGGATACAAGGAGAGAAAAGGGGAATTTCAGTCACTCGGGGGCAGACGCATGGGATACAAGGAGAGAAAAGGGATTTCAGTCAGCACCAGCACAAGCTCAAGCACTCGGGGTACACGGGCAAGAAGGGGGGAGCACACTCACAGGAGAGGAAGGCAGTCAGGGACTGGAGGCGCTGCGTGAGCAGGGGAGCGACCTACCCGAGGGTCAGTGGTCGCTACCTCTGCCTCGCAGCGGCCGCCATTTAAGGGGTAGGTGGGGAGGCGGGGTCAGCTGGGAGGCGGGAGGTGGGCGGGCAGGGGAGCTGGAAGCGGCAAAAAAGAGCGGCAAAAAAGAGCGGCAAAAAAGAGCGGCAAAAAACGGCGGGAAAAGCGCGGTAGGAGCGGCGGGAAAAGCGGCAAGACGGCGAAAAGGGAACAAGAGCCTACTAAATCTACTAAAAAGGAGGGGCTGAGAGGGGAGGACGGCGCACGGCACTCGGGGGCACACGCACGGGATACAAGGAGAGAAAAGGGGAATTTCAGTCACTCGGGGGCACACGCATGGGATACAAGGAGAGAAAAGGGATTTCAGTCAGCACAAGCTCAAGCACTCGGGGTACACGGGCAAGAAGGGGGGAGCACACTCACAGGAGAGGAAGGCAGTCAGGGACTGGAGGCGCTGCATGAGCAGGGGAGCGACCTACCCGAGGGTCAGTGGTCGCTACCTCTGCCTCGCAGCGGCCGCCATTTAAGGGGTAGGTGGGGAGGCGGGGTCAGCTGGGAGGCGGGAGGTGGGCGGGCAGGGGAGCTGGAAGCGGCAAAAAAGAGCGGCAAAAAAGAGCGGCAAAAAAGAGCGGCAAAAAACGGCGGGAAAAGCGCGGTAGGAGCGGCGGGAAAAGCGGCAAGACGGCGAAAAGGGAACAAGAGCCTACTAAATCTACTAAAAAGGAGGGGCTGAGAGGGGAGGACGGCGCACGGCACTCGGGGGCACACGCACGGGATACAAGGAGAGAAAAGGGGAATTTCAGTCACTCGGGGGCACACGCATGGGATACAAGGAGAGAAAAGGGATTTCAGTCAGCACCAGCACAAGCTCAAGCACTCGGGGTACACGGGCAAGAAGGGGGGAGCACACTCACAGGAGAGGAAGGCAGTCTGGGACTGGAGGCGCTGCGTGAGCAGGGGAGCGACCTACCCGAGGGTCAGTGGTCGGGTTAGGGGCCGTATTAGCGCAGCCGGACGATCAGTGACTTGATCACCCCATTGTATATATCAGTAGGAAGTTGTTACCTAGGGAAACAAACTATCCTACCATCGAGAAGGAATGCCTTGCCATAAAGTGGGCAATAGAATGTTTACAATACTATCTCCTGGGTCGCCCTTTCATCCTTTACACCGATCATGCACCCTTGACATGGTTGGCATCCCATAAGGATACCAATTGCCGAGTGTTGCGCTGGTTCCTTGAATTACAACCCTTAACCTTTCAGGTCCGTCACATTCCTGGGTCTCGACAATGTCCCGCTGACTTTCTCTCCCGCTGCCCAGACTCCACGGTCCTATACCAGTCCCGTTCATGGGAAGGGGTATGTAGGCGGGCGTCGCTCGCCTCGCCTACCTTCGTGCAGCACTGGCGATCGCTGAACGCCTCCTCCGGCTTCCGTCCACGTCGTCAAGGAGACGCGTTGGGGCGAGACGACAATCGGCACCGGACTTCCGGGTTGCCGAGCGACCACAAAAGGAAGACGCCACGAGAGAAGAGGGAGAAAGGAAGAAGGAGCAGGAGAGACGTCACGGATCCCCATCGAGGAGAGAGGAGAAGACAAGGAACGATCCCGACCGGGAGGAGACGCCCGTGACCGGAGCAACGAGCCGTGCTGCACTGGCACTCCGTACAGACCCTGTAAAGCCGGAACAACCGAGAGGAAACGAGACAGCCTGCCACGGCCCAGGAGGGTCGTGGCTGCACAAGGTACGTGCCCTCTTCAAGGGCAGCCACCATAAGGAGAGAGAAGGGGAGGCAGAGGGGGGAGAAGTAGAAGGGGGAGGACAAGGACTGGGGAGCTACCAGGGCACCTTCCCACCTGACCTCTAGCCTAAACAGAGCCCAGGACAGCCTACCCTCACAAGCTCCTAACTCCCCCACTAAAAACATCACTTGTCTTAATTTTATTATCGTTCACTTCGTATCGCCTCACACCTCCCCCACACTAAACCCTAAAATTAAGAAACAAGGAAATACCGTCCCACTTACCTGCTGTGTCCTTTTTGTTCTTTCGAGAGAAATCGCGATACCCAGAGGAGGACACCCAGAGCGCCACCTAAGAGGGAGAAAAGAAAACCGTTGAAAGGCCCGTAGCAATCCAACGCTCACGCAGAAGAAAAACAAGGGAAGAAAAGAAGACCTACCATTATATTTTTGTTCCACCTCTCCTGTCACTCAAATAAATCACGTAAAATCCCTGTCAAGGGTTCTTGAAATCTGCGTCCGTGTCCTCTGTAGCCCGGATCCCTCCCCCACACATACCTTTTTGGGTGAGTAGAAGAGGGCTCCTCCAGAGTTGTCCAGGCTGCAAATTTTGCCTTCCGTAGCCCAAACGTCCGCTTCCGGACACGCATTGTCCTTCTGTGGGCCTCATTGAAGCGGACTTCCCCTGGCGTGGTTGGGTATCTGACTGGTGTCAATAACCAAGGACGGTTTGGATACACAGGGTCACCTGTAAGGAATAGGTATAACAACACAAACATATATCTTAGACATGCACATTTGTGATAGCAGGAGAAAAACTTTGCAGACACACATCATATGTGACCTCCCAACCAGCCAGGCCCTCTTTGTGTAGAGTTGTGTCACCAGCAGTGGGATATTGCTGTTCCGCATGATGAAGGAATCATGGACTGATCCTGAATACTTTGCACATACGTGTGAAATGTACTGGTCTGCCAAACACACCACTTGGACGTTGATGGAGTGCTAGTTTTTCCTGTTCCTGTATACCTGTTCATTGGCACTGGGGGGAACCAAAGCTACGTGGGTGCCATCTATGGCTACAACCACATGTGGTATGTGTCCCAAAGCATAATAATCTGCCTTCACATAGGCCAAATCCATACATCAGGGAAACCTGATGTAGCTGTCCACGTGTTCCAACAGTGCAGACAGTACAGCCTTCAAAACCAGACTGAACTTGGGATGAGACATCCCTTCAGTTAGGGCCACTGTATTTGTGAAGGACCCAGTGGTCAGGAAGTGTAGCACTGACATGACTTGAATGATGGGAGGTATGCTATTGAGACTGGGAACAGTAGGCATCCGATCGGGCCCCAACTGATGACATAGATCCATGATCGTATGCCTTTTCAGGCGCTATATTTGTATAATGTGTCTCTCCTCCATGATATGCAGGTCTTTTAGTGGGCGGTACACTGGAGGTTGACTTCCTCTTCTCATGCCAGGGTAACTATGTGAGACAGAAACAGATTGTAGGTGAATTTTACATTGTACACATAATGAATATGTTCATATACAAGTCACCCATATCCCCATATGATGTCAGATGAAACATATGACATTTGGTGTGAAGCATATTGTTATGCATTATATGCCAGTTCACCTTGATGCAGATTCCCTAAGCCCTCAGATGTAATTTACATGCATATATCTGACTAGCAGTGTTTGATAGTCCAACCTAGTTTACATGTGAGACATCTTTGTTGCACGTATACTGCATCGATGTCACAAACTTGCTGTTGAGTATAGATTTTCATTTCCATTACCAGCCATACCTCTTTTACACAGCTTTTACTACTCACATGCTCATTGAGGATGCTAAACATGAAAGCAGCACTTAAAACATGTTCGTGCAATATAGTTTTTAGTAAATTACGCACCTTCCGTTACTTTCCCATACATATAAATGCCTCATAATGGCAGCTGCCTGACCTACTGTACTGCACGTGAGGAAGTGACCTATCTCCGCTGGCGGATGTCATCATGGCAGTAGGCGGTTACCACCGGGGTAGACATTGCCAAGGGGACACATTGCTGCCTTTGTCTGACTTGGGCCCATGATGATGTCCGCCTGAGGTGACGGTCATGTATGTGGCGGACGTGACTGCCATCTCCTGAAGAATCCCTCACTTGACTTCTGACACTGCTGCCAACAAGACCTCCACCACCTGAGCTGCTGTGTGCTGCCTCTGGGAGCTGCCATGCCACGCCCTGCAGGTGATAGGGCCCCAGCCTTCACTCCAGAATAGCTGGACAAGGTCTTACCCTTGTATGAACAGCTATATTGTGCACCAGAGGAGCAGGTGAGTCCAATGGCATACCAATGTGTGAAAGGTGGAGTGCATGATGGGGTACATGAAATGTGCAGTACTGAAGGATTGGGCAATCATGTGTGGGTGTATGGACATGTGTACATGATAATAGGCAGAAATACAGTAGTGATACATGGTAGATAGTGTGTAATCTAACCTCTATAAATAACGTAGATTGCAGCATGTCCAACAATAATGGTGTGAGAAACGTTAATAGAGACATACCATGTTATGGACAATCATGTGACCTGGCCATGTGTGTCTAGTCAATACCTGGTACTGATCATGCGTGTTGTATGGGTGATTCCACTTCACACATGGGCTGGCTGCAGATTGAAAATTGGGAAGGAGTTTGAACAGAGAGGAAGGTAACTTGCTGTGACTCAAGTGTTCTGACCACTTGTGTTGGTGTGGTGCATGTGGACATAACTTTCTCATTTTGTCTGTGTCATCCATGCAGGTCAACGCCCATCGAAAAAAGGGAATCTGGCGTAGACCCTGGGGGAGAACCTGAGACGCTGGGCTCGGAAGACCGCATAGGCCCAGTGCGGATGTCCTCCCAATGAGGGAGGGGTGCCCTTTGGATCTTGACCCCCCTAATGGCCTGCATTTTTGCACTGGCCTACCCTGAGATGGATGGGCATTTGAGGGCAGCACAGCAGTCACAAGGGGGTAAATATTGCCTACACACATGTACATCCCTCTGCCAGTTCAGTGTATAATGTCTAAGTATTTAAGCTGCGACAATGTGGTAAGTGCTAAAGGCAAAGGGTCCCCTAGGGCCACCTAGGTGTACAGTTTATAACATTGATGTACAGGTGTAGACATTTTATTGTGGATAGGGAGTTAAAACTCACCTATGTTAACCACATTCTATTAAAGCATGTGAAGATGCACATGTGACTGTGTCATATGTGTACTACTATACTGCTCTATATGTAACCTGCTGGGTCATCCTTCCCACCTGCTGATCCATACTCCAGATATCCTGTTGGTAAGTTGTCCAGGTCTTTCGTCCCTGCCCATTCCCAGTCCACTGGATCTATCTCTATGTGCAACATAGGGACGGACAGGTGAGAAACAGGCCAATTATTAACAAGTTGTGAACTAGATGTAAAGTTCACATGTGGGTGTGATCTCAATCTGAAATTTCATATGGCATACTTGCTACACTTACTCAGAGGTGTGAGGAGGTGTCCCTGTTGTTAAGTGTGGACTGTGCTATTCCCTTAGCCAATTTATTGTGGGCTTGCTACATATGGCAGAACATCTCCGATATGCACTGTTTTTTGCCAACATCATATGTACATTGGCAATTCCTGCCAGTTTTAAGATTTGTGATCCAAGTTTGGCATACCTACTTTTGCTACTCTGATTCAGTTGTGAAGGATTTTAGTAAGGCTAAGCTCAGTTTACACTGACTTCATTGTGTTGCAGGTGTTGTAGTTGATATTTACATGTTGATGGAGTGGTGTATGTTATCAGTTAATTTTCTGGACTCTAGCTGTATGTCTCAATCATGGTTACTTAAGAAGTTTATGTCAGAATAACTTTACTCCAAAGATGTAAGGTTACTCATTTCTGAAGTGCTGATAGTGATGTTGGAATTCTGATATTGCTAATCTGAGGTTGATACTCATCATGTTTGGTACTACTGTATGTGGCCTTCATGCACATAAAATGTGCCCATTATATTGAAGGTGTTGGTATGCTCCCTGGGGTTACCTGTGGGTAACTCCTGTGTTCTACGGTATGTAGGCCCCTATTGCTGTACATGACTTTGTTTTCTATGTGAGAATCAGTAAGATGCGAAGGTCCACAAAAAAGGTGCAAACCTTTGCAAAGACACAATTGGTACCTGGGTTGTTGAAATGGATTTGAACTTTAGTATACTCCAAATTTGGATATGCCAAATGGAGTAGGTGCATCTGTGTTTTTTGCCATTGTGAATGTTAAAGACACAGTTACATGTTATGAATGTCACTGCTAAGAAACATGCTGTGTTGTAATTGGAATGTGATGAGGTAACTTTCATAGAACATGACATTTGGTAATGAACTGAGCAATTGTAGATTTGGAGTCTGTATGAATTTGAAATCAAAGTTAATACTACTTCCCATTGATGGGTTGTTGTTTCACAGTTATGCTCTGCATAGGGACATTTTGTATGTTGACAAACCATCTTGTGCAGGAATAGTTTGTGTTATAGCTGTACTGATAGGATGGTGATGTAGTGGTCATATAGGTGGCTTATGTTGTGTGTGACATTGTTGTGCTATAGGGTTGTGGAAAGTGTGATATTGTGACTAGATGTTGGCTCAAAATAGTTCCTACCTGGGGGTGTTTTACACATTGATGTGATGTTACTGTTATGTATTGTGTAATGTATATGTATGTAAAGATTGTGATGGCCCTACATCTCTCTCTATTTCTCAGCATCAGCACTGACAGGTGAAGGAAATGCAGCACAACTGACTGGGGAGGCTGCTGGACATGGAGCCTGAATTCATGATACCACTGACACTGAGGGACCCAGTGGCCCAGAGGGTGAGGGGAGTGCCACGGGGGAGACTGGATCCAGTTCTTCATCTTCAGAATCCTCCTCCAGTGGACACTCCCCGGTGGTGGCAGACCCATTCCGGACCACCCCAGCACCATCTAAGCCCGCCACACCACTTACTACCACCGCCCTGCCCTCCCTGTAGCTTCCCATCCAGTTAGCTGTGCCCTCTCACCCAAGGGTCTGGGCACCTCCTTTGCCATAGGCACCTCTGCCCCAGCCCCTGTCAGCCTTGCTCCCCTCAGTGAGGAGGCTATTGACCTCCTGAGGTCCATCTCTGTCGGTCGATCGACCATCGTGAATGCCATCCAGTGACTTGCAACTCAGATCCAACAGAGTAATGTGTTCCTGGATTGCACTGACTGTTCACTGGCTGACCTACAGAGATCCTTTCAGGCTCTGGCCTCCTCACTGATGGTAGCCAGTGACCCTTTGTCTACTGCCCCCACCACCACCTTCCTCTTCCTCTTCCCAACCCCAAAACCCTCTTCCTTGACCCAGCCAAAGCACACAGACAGACAGGCATGCAATCCACCTCAACATCCAAGGGTAGCTCGGACAAACATAAGCACCACAAGGCACATCACAGGCATGCACACAAGTAACATTCAGATGCACACATAGCAACAGTCCCAACCTGCCCTGACACCCCACCACCACAAGCATCACTGGCAGCACACCTGACACACCTGTAGACACCACACCAACAATCACAGATCCAGCCACTACACCAATCCTACCCAGACAGCACCACAGCATACCCTCAGACATCTACCCCAGTCACCACAGCCACATACACCACAACCACTTACACACCTACATGCAGCACATCCACCATACCTGCAGTCACCACACCAATAGACACTCACCCACACACCACGGCATCCCCCAGCACCTCTACCCTTTATCATCCCATGGCACATAAATGCCCTCACTCACGCACCCAACAGACACCCACCACCCACAAACATACATTGCATATCTATGGCCTTTGAGTTGCACATTTCTTATGACTTTTAATATATTACAACCAACCTGTTGTTGGTTTACTGAGTACATCTTTGTCATGCATTTTTTTTCCCTAGTATAGAATTGGTCCTGGCTGACATTAGTTGTGTGTCTGTACTTGTGTGTGTGGTGCTTGTGCTACCTGTGTTGTTTAGCCAGTGTGTATGATTCTGTGCAGTGCTTTTGTCTGACAGTGTTAGGGTGTGTGTTGTGTGATGGACATTTGTGTGTTCGAGAGATTTTGTTGTGTTGGTATTGAGTAGTGTTTGTGTTGACATGTGTTTCTTGGTGTATTGTCTTGCTTTGTGTGTTTTGACTGGGTGCATGTGCGTGTTTTGTGCATTGTATGTTGGATACAATGTTCTGTGTAAGTCGATCGGTAAGTAGTATGGTTGTATAATTGTTGGTGTTTGTTCTCTGTTGGTGGTACATTGTGATGTAGGTGTGATGTGTCCGTAGATCGTGTCCAGTGTGGATCCCTGCCAGGAAACTGGAGATGATGCGGTTGTGTTGTAGTTGTGACATGTTGTGGTGTTGTGTGATACTGTTCATGGGTGAGCCTGTATAGTGTTTCTGTGCGTACCTGTGTGCATTTGTGATGTGTGTATGTGTGTATTTGTGGCTGCCGCAGCGTGGTTGTTGTGTATGTGTGGTTGTGTAGGCCTGTATGCGAGTGTGCGTGTCAGTGTGCTATTACATGTGAGTGTCACCCCCGCACCCCCTTTCTGAATGTTTGTTATGTAAGTGTGAAAGATTGACAATATCTGCACTTACGGTTGCTGCGGTCATCATTGCAGATACTGACGTCTTTGAGCAAGCAGGAGCAGCGGGATGAGTTGTAGTTTTGGTTCCATGACGGCTCCGGACGACTATGGTTCCTGAAGGTGAGTGTCTCCTTTCCATCCAGGTTTTTTGTTTCAGCCTGGGTTTCCGTGGTGGCGCGACCACGATGGAAACCTTGGCGGTGTGCAACCTCTTAATCTGTACAGTGGAAACATGGTCTGCACTGGCCTGCAGGTGGCTACCGTCGTCCGTGACGGCCAGACCGCAGTGGCGGTGCTGGCAGAGCTTTGGCTGTATTCTGTTGTGAAGTCTTCTACCAGCCTGTTGGGGGTACGACCACCACCAACATAGTGGTCCTAAGACCGCCAAAATGGTAATGAGGCCCTCTGTAATGCGTACATTTATAACTGAGTGTAAAATAATGATTTTTCATTTGCGTAACTGTAATTTGCTCCAGAAATGTGTTTCTGCTCATATAACTAATGCCAAAGGGTAGTGCCTGCCTTTGATGTTTAGGGCTCTTTCACATCTTGGATCCAAAACAAGATTAGCTTGCTCAGCTGCAATTGTATATAATCTTCTTACAATTTGAAAGTTGTCTACTGACACTTGAATATTGCTTTTATTTTAATCTTTCATGTGGTCCCCCAAACACTGTAACCTTACTAATTTATTCCTTGCTGCTGCTTTCTGAGCATTCTGTTGCACAGCTTTGTAAGGGAAATTCTGTCCGCCTGGACCTGTGATTCACAGGCTACTCATTTTTATGTTATATACCGATTCAGACTTTGATTGGCATGCAAGCAGATTTCTTTAGCAAGAGTATCCATAAAAGGTAAGATGTATGATACCATTATATTCCCACTAGAGATAAAATTTAGCCAGCAGAAAGGGGAACCATGTTAATGATGGGCACGGCGGTCTTTAGGCGGGTCCATCCGCCAAAGTTGTAATGTGGCGGTCTGGGGACCACCACACTCGTGGTGATGGTAGGACCGCCGCACTCCAGGCAGTCTGACTGCCACATTACAACCTTGGCGGGCAGGCCCGCCTAAAGACCGCCGTCCGTGCCAGTAACATGGGTCCCGATGTGGTGACGGTAGCCTGAGTTGTACTCAGCCAGGGCAGCACTGAACTCAGTGCCGCCTGTCTGATTACAACTCAGCTTTCTGCCAGCCTTTCCATGGTGGGACCCCACCATGGAAAGGCTGGTGGAAAGCCAGTGCTGGGGGTCCCCCTACCCAGCACAGTCGGAATGCGCACTGTCTGCTTTGCAGTGAGCATTCTGAGGGTGCTGTGTGCTACAGTATTGGCCTTGGCAACCTTAAGGGAGCCAGTGGGAACCGCATACTACAATGCTCCTGCTGGTCAGCCTGGTCGGAACATTATAATACGTTTGGGGGGACGTCATCAGCATGGCACCCTCCCCGCAAGTTTGACGATGCTGCAGTGGGACCACCAAACTCATAGTGAGGGCCATAGTAAGCTTCATTGAGCATTATAGTGTGATGTTACAGGCACCCACCTGTTATACTGATGCACTTAGCTTATTGCAGCTCTACGTGCATGGGTACACTAATATTTCACCACACCAAAAAAGTTATGATTCAGAATATACACAAACTTGTAAAAGTCAAAAGGCAGAACATGAAAAAGTGAAAACATGTAGGTATTCTTTTCCTGAAACGTCTGTAAATGTTAGTTGGTTGGAAATTGCTATTTTTGTGTCAAACACATTCTGTGCATATTTGTGAATGCACTTGCATCTGTGGAGCTACCTTGCAAACTTTAATAGCTTACAGGTGTACGTTTTCAGGGGTGGAATTGCACATCTAAAATGGAGGTAGTTCCCTTCAGTGGCTTAATGCAAAAATTATGCCTGCCCCTGAATAGTGTGTGGAGGAACCCTTGGGCCTCCCATATCTCACAAATGTTCATTAGCCTTAGGCTGAATGGTGGGCCCTGAAAGGTTGAGGAGCCCCTGAAGGGTTGTGCCCCCCTCTACTTCAGATGCCGGAGAGGCCTGCAGTATGTGTGTTTCATTTTAGTTCATTATTTGAAGGATAAGTGGAAGCTTTAAATTGCTTCATTATAAGCGCAGAGGTTATTTCGATTTTCATCAGGTTTCTTTGTTTTCAAGTGAGATTGCAATGAATTGTTTACATTATTACATGGTTAAACTTTACATCTGTGCTTATTTACTGTGCGATCATTCAGCTATGTGCAACATATTACTTTACATCACGTTATTCAAGTGTATCATTTTAGGTTTTTCTGACCTTCAGGTAAGCTCACGTGCTTTGAATAACATGTACATGTTGTTCAATTAATTGGATAAATTCCCGACATTAAATCAGGATTTAGATACCCTGCTGTTCAACGAGCTACGAGATATTCTTGTCCTGAAGTGGTACGAGATTGTCTGGTACTTAACGAACTGCTTCATACATTTTTTCTCTGTTGCTACGTGCTTCGAGGTTTGTAGTGAGGTATATTGTGTTTTGAGATATAAAGTGCCTTTGAGAGTTTGGAGGAGTCCGTCAATCACCAACAATTGCTGCTTTGTCTCCCCCACAACACTTACGGCTCTCCGGCCTCATTGTGAGTTGAGGAAAATGCATGGTTTTCCAGAAGGGGAGTCTCAGCTGGTTGTGCCTGGGGAAACCCCTAACCTAGCTGCCCATTCACCAAGGGAACACCTGCTCATAGAATTGGCTTAGTTTAGGGCTGGTGGCCCTCACGAGGTTTCCCTGTTGCTCTCACTGTAAAGCAGTCAGTCGTTTGCCAGAGGAGCTGGGGCTGTAGCTTCTGCAGAACTGATGCACTGATGGGCTGCCTGTTGGCTCTACTCTACATGAGTATGCCAGTGTCATCTTTGGTGTGGTTATGGTACGAGAGTGCTTACTTATTAGTTCCTGAAAGTTTGGTAAGAAAAGGAGGTGCGTTGTATCACAAATACACTGCTATGGAGGAAAATGTGTTATCTTTAGTCCCAAGTATGAATTGGTTGGACTTTTTTGACCCCTGATTAAATCCTGGTTTGTACAGGAATCGGAATGTCTAGTTGGATGCTATTTATATAAATACTTATCAATAAACCAAGATTTTCTCAGCTCCCCAAAAATCGGCTTGTGACACTACAGTGGGTCCCGACTCGCAGTTTGGGAAATGCTGAGTTAGGGTACTAGGAAAATGGATCTTCCTAGTGGCTAATCTCACCAACATCTCTAATCAAAGTGAGTTGGTTAATCTTGTCCCAGAATGGTAGAAAATGTATCAACACAGTTCTGCAAGGAAATCCGGTAATGGTAGATTATTTATCAACACTGGCCTTAAAAAAGATCCTGTAATGGTAGACTATGTATCAAGGAACCACTGATGGCCCTGGGGACTGCCACCCACCCCTCAGGGCTGGCTCCTGCATATGCCTGAGTGCCCACCTCTGGGACATGGCTGTTTGCTGTGGCTTGGCTGCAGCTTTGATAGCTGCAGCTAAGTCACAGCAAGCACTCCACTTATTATGGCACTCATGACTTCTTTGATAACATCGTTGATAATATCAAAGTCATATTTGCAGTAAACTTTTTGATGAAAAAAATGTGCATGGCGAGGGTGCGAGTTATAGTTACCTTAGGGCACGAGGTATAGTTACTTGAGGTAACCCTACTATAACTGGTGAATTTCTATCGTTTTGTACGTTTAAAATGTGGGCCTAACTATAATGTTCCTGTTTTAAAACAATTCTATTTCCTGTTTTTTACAGTGAATATATATATCTGTATGTATATTTTCTAAATTGGTGTGGAATTTTACACATTGCCTCTAAGTTAAGCCTGACTGCTAAGCTACCAGACGGTTAAGCACAGGTTAATTTAGTGAATTTTGTGGTTCACCCTGACATGGATTGTGGCTGTTGCTTGAACAGGGGTCCTATACTTCAACCAGCAACCCAATGTCTCACAAAGTACTTGTGGCTTATTCAGCCATTCTGTGAGAAAATTTTAGAGGTGTACATTTATTATTTTCTGTTAACAACTCTATTTATTATATCGATAACATTTAGAAATGGATTGTTATATATCACATTGTATATGTACATACTTAGGGGGTCATTCTGACCCTGGCGGTCGGTGATAAAGCGGCGGCCAACCCGCCAACAGGCCGGCGGTCAAAAAAATTCAATTCTGACCCTGGCGGGAACCGCCAACGCAGCCCGCCGCATTAACACTCCGACCGCCACGGCGGAACAAACAAACAGCGCGGCGGTCACCGCCAACAGCCAGGCGGCAGACAATGTACCGCCCACCCTATCACGACCCACCAATCCGCCACCTTTTCCGGGGCGGGAGCCCCGCCGATAAAAACACGGCGGAAACAGACATTTTCAATGGAAAACGCTCACCTCGAGCCACTCCACGCGGAATCCGGACAGCATGGAACCCGAATTGAACATCATACCTGCTCTCGTCTACCTGCTCATCTACCACGAGTACGAACTCCGGCGCAGACGTCAACGGTGAGTACTGCACCTACGACACACGGGAGGGGGGAGGAAGAAAGGTTATGAGCATACACATATGCGACCCCCCCAATATGTACACACCAATGCAGAGCAGGAAGTCACAGTGACACCACACAAAGCCCCTTTAAAAATACAATGACACAACCAAATTTGGAATAAATTTTCATGTACAAAAAAAGCACCTGGAAATAATTGAGCAACCGTGAAAAATATTTACAAAAACCAAAAAGATATACACATCAGTGTATCACTGAAGTAACAAGTCCTGCACATCCTACGAATCTAACATGTCCGTGGGCCAAGGTTCTGCGAAACAAGGGCAAAGCCCACACACGAGACCTGAGTCCTTTGGAGAGAACACTGCAGGGGCATCCGATGTCAAAACTACAGGCACCTCAGGGGGAAGGGAAGGGGGGGCCACCACAGCCACATGAGTCCACGACGCCAGATCCACGAGGAGCCACCATGCCCACTGTACCATCCTGGGGAGTGCAAAGCCACAGTCTCTCAAGTCTCTACAGTGGGTGGATTGCCCACTGTGCCATCCTGGGGAGTGCAAAGCCACAGTCTCTCAAGTCTCTGCAGTGGGTGGGTTGCCCACTGGACCATCCTGGGGAGTGCAAAGCCACAGTCTCTCAATGTCTCTACAGTGGGTGGGTTGCCCACTGTACCATCCTGGGGAGTGCAAAGCCACAGTCTCTCAAGTCTCTACAGTGGGTGGATTGCCCACTGTGCCATCCTGGGGAGTGCAAAGCCACAGTCTCTCAGGTGGATTACAGAGTCCACTGGTCAAGGAGGAGGCATGGTGGGCACAGTGAACCATAAACAGTGCCTGAGACGGCGGGACTCAGCGCAGCGGTGCATGACATGGCGATGTCCAGCGGAGCGGTGCTTGACAGGAAGGGTCAAGCGGAGTGGTGCTTGACAGGAAGGGCCCAGCGGAGCGGTGCTTGAGACGGCGGGGCCCAGCGGAGCGGTGCTTGACAGGAAGGGCCCAGCGGAGCGGTGCTTGAGACGGCGGGGCCCAGCGGAGCGGTGCTTGACAGGAAGGGCCCAGCGGAGCGGTGCTTGAGACGGCGGGGCCCAGCAGAGCGGTGCTTGACAGGAAGGGCCCAGTGGAGCGGTGCTTGAGACGGCGGGGCCCAGCGGAGCGGTGCTTGACAGGAAGGGCCCAGCGGAGCGGTGCTTGACGGCGGGGCCCAGCGGAGCGGTGCTTGACAGGAAGGGCCCAGCGGAGCGGTGCTTGACGGCGGGGCCCAGCGGAGCGGTGCTTGAGACGGCGGGGCCCAGCGGAGCGGTGCTTAACAGGAAGGGCCCAGCGGAGCGGTGCTTGACAGGAAGGGCCCAGCGGAGCGGTGCTTGAGACGGCGGGGCCCAGCGGAGCGGTGCTTGACAGGAAGGGCCCAGCGGAGCGGTGCTTGACGGCGGGGCCCAGCGGAGCGGTGCTTGACAGGAAGGGCCCAGCGGAGCGGTGCTTGACGGCGGGGCCCAGCGGAGCGGTGCTTGAGACGGCGGGGCCCAGCGGAGAGGTGCTTGACAGGAAGGGCCCAGCGGAGCGGTGCTTGACAGGAAGGGCCCAGCGGAGCGGTGCTTGAGACGGCGGGGCCCAGCGGAGCGGTGCTTGACAGGAAGGGCCCAGCGGAGCGGTGCTTGACACGGCGGGGCCCTGTTCAGCGGTACCTGTCTTCACGGCGGGGCCCTGTTCAGCGGTGCTCTTCTGCACGGCGGGGCCCCGTTCAGCGGTACCTGTCTTCACGGCGGGGCCCTGTTCAGCGGTACCTGTCTTCACGGCGGGGCCCTGTTCAGCGGTACCTGTCTTCACGGCGGGGCCCTGTTCAGCGGTGCTCTTCTGCACGGCGGGGCCCTGTTCAGCGGTGCTCTTCTGCACGGCGGGGCCCTGTTCAGCGGTGCTCTTCTGCACGGCGGGGCCCTCTTCAGCGGTGCTCTTCTGCACGGCGGGGCCCTGTTCAGCGGTACCTGTCTTCGCGGCGGGGCCCTGTTCAGCGGTGCTCTTGAAGTATGTCAAGGGAGTCATACCTGGCCTGGACACCCTGCTCAGTCGCCCTCCGACCGTGGTGTGTCAGGCCCCTTCGGGGAGTGAGTCCTGGGCCCTTTGGTGTCATCCCTTGCAGCCGGGATGGGGCTTGTGGGGCCCTCCTGCTCCGCGCTCCTGGTGGTTGTCCTCTCCGCCCTGCTGTCCTTCCGCTCCTTAGATGGGGCTCTCGGGCCCTTGCCTCCCCTGGCTGCTGTGGCCGGTGAAGTGGCCGGAGTCACCTCCTTGGGGGCAGCCGTCTCTGTCCGCTCACGGCGGCCCTTCAATTTCCGGGTCCTCTTGCCTGGGGGGGGGCTGGCTGTCCCCTTGCTGCTCACCGAAGTGTTACTGCCGCCAAAGGGTGGACTCCACATGCCATGCACCACTTGCACTGTAGTAGTTGGGCTGGTGGTGGCTGAGGTGCCCTTGGGACTTTTCCCAGTTGGAGGGGGTGGGTCGGGGGAGGGAAAGAGGTTAAAACTGGAGAGGTAATTTTTCTTGGGGCCAAGGTAAGGGGTAGGAGTAGTGGTGAGAGAAGTGGAGGAAGAGGATGTGGTTGTATGAGAGCCAGGTGTGCTGTCCTTGGGTGCAGGTGACTGGGACGTAGGCTGTGGTGAGGTGGTTGGCTGTTGTTTGGGTGTCTGCCTGCGTTTATGTGTCTTGGAAGAGGGGGTGACAGACACAGTGGGAGAGGACACAGGGGACGTGTAAATGCCAGTGGGGGTGGTGACTGCAGGTGTGCGGACTGTAGTGGAGGGTTTGCTGGTGGTGGAAGAACTGGCTGATGTTGGGGTGCATGCAGGTGTGAGTGTAGACGTCACAGGGAGGGAGGAGGGAGACGAGGAGGACGGGGACACAGAGGTGGTAGTGACTGTTGATATGTCTGCATCTGTGTGTTGCTTGGGTGAATGCTTGTGTTTTCTGTGGTGCTTATGTTTGGATGAGCTGGCCTTGGGTGTTGAGGTGTGTGCAGGCTGGTCTGATGGTGTGGATGGGATAGGTTGAGGTACAGGAGACAGAGAAAGGGTGGAGGCAGATAGAAGAGGGAGACTGGAGACAGGGACAATGGCTGCCGTCAGTGCTGAGGCCAGAGCAGTGAACGCTCGTTGATGGGCAGCCTGACCCGAATGAATGCCCTCCAGGTAGGCATTGCTCCGATGCACCTCCCTTTCCACCCCCTGGATGGCATTCAGAAGGGTAGTCTGCCCAACAATGACCGTCCTCACCAGGTCAATGAGCTCCGCACTGAGGGCAGCAGGGGTAACAGAGGCAGGGGCTGAGGTGCCTGGGGCGAAGGAGACGCGCGCCTTCCTGGCCAAGCGGCCACGGAGCGAAGACTGAGGGGCTGCTGGGAGGGCGGTGCTGGTGCGCTGGGTGGCGGCTGTACCTGTTGTTGCGGGGGGCACAGATGGTGCCGCCCCGCTAGGGAGCTCCCAAACGAGGACGTGTCCGTGTCGCTGGTGTCTCCACCGGCCCCCGTTGTGGTGCTCCCCTCGCCCTCCGGATCACTGGTGCCCTCGGTGTCTGTGTCAGTGCCCACCGGGGCCTGGTGACCTGCAGCTCCCTCCTGCTCCGACGCCAAATCTCCTCCGCCTGATGATGCTAAAACACAAGAAGACAAAGATTTAGGGTGGGGGGAGAAATTAAACAAAGTTGAGTGCATGCCTTAGCAATACCCTTTGCGGAGAGGACAGACACAGGTGCCTCGTGCACTAAGTCGCGAACTTGGGGTACACTACTCAGTACTTCTGACTAGGCAAACAGGTCTAGGGACAACACACGCGCACATGTGTGATGCTGGAGCATGGGTAGCTGCACTTGGCACCCTACATAGGTGGGGGGCGGGGGCACAGGGCCATGCCTAAGGGAGCGGACTACACTACAGAGAGCGCCCGGGCCTAATGTCACCCACAGCCCTCCTCCCCCACCCAGACGCCTCCAATGCGCATACAGATCGGAGAATGTGCGGATACTCACCCCCTTGTGTCTGCTGTGCTGTCCTCAAGCGCCCATCCAAATTAGGGTAGGCCACCGCCAGGATCCGGGACATCAGGGGGGTCATGGTGCGACTGGCACCCCTCCTAGGTCGGGAGGCCATCCCCAGCAGTGTTTCTGCGGTCTTCCTCGTTCCGCGGCGGATGTCCTCCCACCTCTTGCGGCAGTGGGTGCCCCGTCTGTTGTGGACCCCCAAGTTCCGGACTTCCTCGGCGATGGCACGCCAAATATCGATTTTCTGGTGGGCGCTCACCTGTTTGACATGTACAGGGTGGGAAAGAGAAACCGTCACATATCTGCATGTTTGGAGTACATGCCCCCCCTCCCCAACCTTGTCATGGTTCCCATTCTCTCATCTGTCGTGCGTTGCACTCCCCATTCCCTCCACACCCCACCAACTTACATCCCCCCCCCTCCACACAGGCATAACCCATTCAATGTGCACTGAGTGTACTCACCTGTTGGTCTGGAGGACCGTAGAGTTGCGCATACTGGGGGAGGACCCCGTCCACGAGCTTCTCCAACTCTTCTGAACTGAAGGCGGGGGCCCTTTCACCAGTAGCAGCAGCCATTGTCACTTCCAGACCGAGTTCACAGCAGCACTTGCAGTATAGGTCCTCTCCTGTGGATGATCAGGTCTCGAATGATTGAGCAGATAGAAAATGGTGGTCACGCCCGCGGCGGTGCGTACCGTGGCGGTGCGTCCCACGACCACCGGCGCACATCGTCATTGGCTCCTGAAACCCATAGGCTTCAATGTTAACCAATGCGTCTTCGCACAGCGGTCTTCGACCGCCTACCGCCACGGTGTGCCCCGCCAGCGCAGTGACCTCACATCCCATTGTCCCACTTCACAGGTCAGGCATCGGCCATTTCAAGGGCCCACATGGCTTAATTTCTAATGCGTCACACAGGCCTAGGCCTTGCAATGGCACACATACAAACATATCAAACCATACATTTACCTGTACTGTGCAAGCTGTGTTGTACGTACCTGTGAGTGGATTGACTCTGTACTCCATATTCTCCTTCCTAGGCACCGTCCGCTGGGACTAGCGATGAGAAGGAGGAATCCTCGCGTGTACCGGCCGCTGGTGGACCTGTCCACAATGGAAGAACGCAACATAATACTACGATACCGACTTGACCGAGCCTCCATCCATGAACTGTGTGCCCAGCTGGAGCCAGCCCTGATGTCCCCCATCCGCCAACCCACAGGAATTCCCCCTCTAGTGCAGGTTCTGTCTGTCCTCCATTTCTTTGCAACTGGCTCATTCCAGACAACAGTGGCCATGTCATCTGGGATGTCTCAGCCTATGTTTTCCAAGATCTTATCCAGAGTGTTGTCTGCCCTGATGAAACTCATGCGGAGCTACATCATTTTCCCAGAGGAGGGTGATTTGCCTACAGTGAAAGCTGATTTCTATGCCCTTGGACACATCCCCAACATCATTGGTGCAATTGATGGGACCCATGTGGCTTTAGTCCCCCCAAATGACGATGAACAGGTGTACAGGAACAGGAAGAATTACCATTCAATGAATATCCAGGTGGTCTGTTTGGCTGACCAGTACATCTCCCATGTAAATGCCAAGTTCCCAGGGTCAGTGCATGACGCGTATGTTATGCGAAATAGCAGCATTCCCTATGTGATGGAACAGCTACAGAGACAGCGTGTATGGCTAATAGGTGACTCTGGTTACCCCAACCTGCCGTGGCTATTGACCCCAGTGAGGAATCCCAGGACCAGGGCAGAGGAACGGTACAATGAGGCCCATGGGCGTACTAGGAGGGTGATTGAGCGAACCTTTGGGCTCCTGAAGGCCAGGTTTAGGTGCCTGCATATGACAGGTGGATCCCTAATGTACTCACCAAAGAAGGTGTGCCATATCATCGTGGCATGCTGTATGCTCCACAACCTGGCTTTGCGACGCCAGGTGCCTTTCCTGCAGGAGGATGGTCCAGATGGTGGTGTTGTAGAAGCCGTGGAGCCTGTGGAGAGTGAAGAGGAGGAAGACTCTGAGGACAACACAGACAATAGGGACAGAGTAATACAACAGTATTTCCAGTAACACACAGGTAAGAATCACCCACGCCATTTCACAATTGCTTATAGCCTCCTGCATCTGTACTTTCTGTAGTTCCCCACAGATGTTTTTCATTAATTTTTGCCTTTCCCTTCCCTTCTCAGTGCTGTCTGACTCAGTACCTGACTTCTGCTTGGTTCGCCCATGAAATACAGCGTATTGACATTGGTATGTTGTCATGACTAATTGACAGAACAGAAATCGAACAGTAATATGTAATACATTTGTTAATAATACAGCATGACTCAAAACAGATTTGTGTGCAAAATGTGATTTATTTACAGTGCTAGATATCGGTACATGTGATTCTAAGGGTGATGGGTGGGGGTGGAGGAATATCCATGGCAGAGTCCAGTTCTCAGTCTCACAGGTGCATTGTCCTTTTGCCTGTGGAAGGATGGAGCATAGGCAGTTCATGGTTGGACAGGGTGGCAATGTGGGACAGTGGGAAGACTTGAGGGGGTGTGTCCTGCTGGCGGGGGTCTTGACATCCTACTCTGTCTTTTTTTTTGGTCTCAGGCTCCTCTTACGGGGTGGTTGTTCTTCAGCAGGAGGTGGGGTTCTGGGGGGCTGTCGAGGTGTTGGGACCTCCTGTCCACTAGCGCCGGCGGAGGTGGTAGGCTGTTCCTGGTCCGGGCTAGTGACAGGGGCCCTGTGTGGTGCACCATGGTCCCGCAACGCGTCCTCTATCCTGTGGAGGGCCAGGACAATGGTCCCCATTGCGGTCCCGATGATTCTCAGCTCCTCCCTGAACCCCATGTAGCGTTCCTCCTGCTGTGCCTGGATCTCAGTGAACCTGGCCAGTACCGTCGCCATCGTTTCTTGGGAGTGGTGGTATGCCCCCATGATGGTGGTGAGGGCCTCTTGGAGAGTGGGTTCCCTGGGCCTCTCCTCCCCCCCCTGTCGCACAGCAGCCCTCCGAGCTGCCCGGTTTCCCCCGGCCTCTGTCCCCTGGACGGTGTGCCCGCTCCCACTGCCCCCAGGTCCCTGTTGTTGTTGGGGTGTTGGGTTAGCCTGGGTGCCCTGTAGTGGCAGACACACCGCTGATTGAGCTGTCCTAGAGACAGAGGCATGGGCCCGCTGGGTGGGAGCTGTGCTGGTGTTGGAAGAGGGGGTCGGGTCTGGTGTGGCCTGTGGCTGCCTGAGGGGAACCGACTGCCCAGAGGTCCCCGATGGTCCGGGCTGGTCATCAGGTTCACTGTCGACAGAGCTGCTATCCTCACTGTGGGCCTGTTCCGGTGGTGGGATGGACACTTCTGGACCCTCCTGGCTGGTGTGTTGTCGTTCGGGTCCTGCATGGGGTAAGAGAGTTTGGTTATTGTTTCTGTGTGTGCAATAGCGTGCGTGTTATGGGTGCCCTTGTCCCCCAGTGCAGGCATTCCCTTGAGGGAGGTGTTGTGAGGGTAGTTAGTGGGGGGGGGGTTAGTGCAGTGGTCATGCTTAGGTGATGGGTGCCCATGATTTGTGTTGGCATGCAGGAGTTGGTGTTGGGATGGGTGGGTTGTGCTGGTGAGACATTGTCAGGGAGGATGTGTGCTGGGGGGTTGGGGGTGAGGGTGGGGGTGTGGGTTGGCATGCTGGTGGGGTGGGGGGATATAGTAGTTGAGATTGGACTTACCAGAGTCCATTCCTCCGGCTACTCCTGCGAGGCCCTGAGGATGCAGGATGTTCAGGACGTCTTGCTCCCACGATGTGAATTCGGGAGGGGTGGGTGGGGGTCCGCCGCCAGTCTTCTGGACCGCGATGTTGTGCCTGGAGACCATCGATCGGACCTTCCCCCGTAGGTCGTTCCATCTTTTGCGTATGTCCTCCCTATTCCTGGGATGCTGTCCCACCGCGTTGACCCTGTCCACGATCCGCTGCCATAGCTCCGCCTTCCTAGCTATACTGGTGTGCTGCACCTGCGAGCCGAAGAGCTGGGGTTCCACTCTTAGGATTTCCTCCACCATGACCCGGAGTTCTTGGTCCGAAAAGCGTGGGTGCCTTTGGGGTGCCATGGGGTGGTGTGGGTGAGGTGTGGGGTGGTGTATGTGATGATGAGTATGTTGGTGAGTGGTGCTTTGTGCTACTATGTGGTGTGTGTGATGGTGTAGTGTGCCTCAGTGTGTCTTGCTTTGGATTGTCTGCTGTGTCTCTCTCTCCTTCTCTCAGTAATTATGGTCGCAGGGGTTTGTGGGTGATGTGGGTGTGTGTTTTATAGTTGGTTGATTGTGTGGGAGTGGTGTGTGTATGTGTATCAGGTGTGTGTATTTCAAATTGTCCAATGTGGCTATGTTTTGGTGCTGTGTGTGTATTCTGACCGCGGCGGTGTGTAGCGCCAATGGAATACCGCGTTTGAATGACCGCCGTGTGGATTTGTGGGTCGTAATGGCATGGGCGTATTTTTGTTGGCGTGACGGTGGAGGTTTGGTCATCTCCAGTTTCTCGCTGCCCGCTGATGTGGCGGGCTGCAGTGGAGGACGGAATTTTGGAGGTTTGGCCGTTGTGGGTCAGAATGACCGTGGCGGTTAACCGCGGCCGCGGCGGTGTTATGGCGGTCTTCTGACCGGCGGTAAGGGCCTTTTACCGCCGAGGTCAGAATGATCCCCTTAGTGTTCTTTTAATTTGTTGTTTGATTTCTTTACTTTTGTTGTACTCAGCCCTATATGAGAGTCAGGTGGCCATTTTTCTCTTGGTTAGAAAGTGTTTGTTTAATGTTTAACTAAAAATATGGTAGGTTGGGATTTGTTTTATTTGTACATTTTAGGAGTGGATGGTTACAATAGTTGTAAAGTTTTGTACTTACTTTGAATGTGTGTTTATAGAGATACATGTTTGTTAGGTTAGAATTGCTGGTGTGGAGAACGAGGTTTTCATTTGCTTTGTTGATGTGGAAGCTATTGTTTGTTAGTTTATGTTACTTACTTGTAGTTATTTGTGGTTATTTTGGGAAGTGTGGATCCTGTTTTTTTTCTGGAAGTATTACAGAGTTTCATCTTCTTCAAGATGTGGAAATTTGGGGGGTCATTCTGACCCTGGCGGTAGACTACCGCCAGGGCCAACGACCGCGGATGCACCGCCAACAGGCTGGCGGTGCATCCCTGGGCATTCTGACCGCGGCGGTACAGCCGCGGTCAGAAACGGAAAACCGGCGGTGTCCCACCGGTTTCCCGCTGCCCTGAGGAATCCTCCATGCGCCGCCATGGGGATTCCGACCCCCTTACCGCCAGCCTGGTTCTGGCGGTTTTGACCGCCAGAACCTGGCTGGCGGTAACGGGTGTCGTGGGGCCCCTGGGGGCCCCACTAAGATTGACACTGAAAATCGCGACGGGTGCAACTGCACCCGTCGCACCCTTCCCACTCCGCCGGCTCCATTCGGAGCCGGCATCCTCGTGGGAAGGGGTTTCCCGCTGGGCGGGCGGCCTTCTGGCGGTCGCCCGCCCAGCGGGAAACTCAGAATAACCGCGGCGGTCTTTTGACCGCGCAGCGGTATTCTGGCGCTTCCCGCTTGGCGGGCGGCTTCTGCCGCCCGCCATGCTCAGAATCACCCCCTTGGTGTAAAATGTTTGTGTTTATGTGCTCTATTTATAGTAATGTGTTAAGTAGCTAAAGCATTGTATTGGTTGTTTGATTTTTATTAGAACGTTATTGGTCATTGGTCATTTATGGTACATTTTGAGTTTGAATGTAACATTTTTGTTTCGTTTGTTCATTATTTGGTACATGCAAAATATATGTGTATCATTTTGGATACATTTTTAATAGTTAATATTTGTTTTTGCTTTATTTTATATGTTTAGTAATTCATTTTGTACATTTTTGTAGGTTTTATGCTATTTCATGTGTTTTATTTCATTAATATTGATTATAGTATTGGTGTTTCTGGGTGTCAGTTAATGGTTTTCATTGAGTGTTTTTGTAGTTGTATGGATTATAAGTTTTTATATCGGATTATGGTGTTTTATTATATTTTTAGGTGATATTGTTGGCAGCATTTCTGTTTTTGATATTTTATGTGGTTTGTATGTCTTTAATAAGTTGACAATATTATTTAAAACTGGTGGTAACCCATTTGCAAAGGGAAAATGGTTCCTAAGGGGCCCCTTCCCTTTTGAGAATGTAAATAATAATATGTTTAATAGCTGGCAGTGGTCCCACGGACCACTGCCTACTCTTAAGAATTAAACTGCAAAGTTTATTTTTTCATTTTGAACCGCATCCCATTTTCCTGCAAGGAAAATGGGCTGCATTGCATTGGCTGGGATTCCTAATGGGTCACAAATTATGACCTACTTCATTAATATGACCCACTGGGAATTGCTACTGGAACTCCAAAGAGTTTCATACATTAGGAATAATGATTTTAGAATTGCAATCCGAAGACAATTGCAGTTAGGAAATCAGCATTCTTAATATCAGTATCTCTAGTTCTCAGTTTTGTAAATTCCTTTTCAATATGGCCACTTTTGTGACATTTGAAGATTAATAGAGTAAGCGAGGGATCAGAATTTTGAGTTTTATTTTTGTTCTTCACTACTTTTTAATCTTACTAAGCTGTCAAATTCAATGCTATCCAAATTAAATGCTTGTTGAAAATTATCAAAGAATGGTTTGCTCATTTTGGAACCCAAGGTTTTTAATATAGTAAATTCCATAGCATCCAGGTTTTCTATAGGATTGATGGACCATCAATATTTATGTGCAGTTTTGGGTATAAAAAGGGTAAAATTGCTTTGCCAATTTAATATTCAAAATACTATCTACTTGGATTAGGCTGTCTTTGGTGTCAGTGAATGTTACTTTGGAGTGTGGGGGTGCTTGTTTGCCTATTGTTATTATGGCAGGCCACAGAAAATACTTTAGTGGAGCTTTCTTGATTTCTAGCCACAGGGGTTTGTATGAAGTATTGCCCTGAAACAGATTGATCCTTGCCTAAAAAGGAAGACCATTTGATATGTGTAAAGGAAATTAACCCCACATTAGTCCTTTGGGAAGCTTAATATTTTTGATGAGATGTCAGGTTTTTTCCCATAACATATTATGTAGCTCATCAATTTTAAAGACTTCTTTGCTGAGTCTGCTAGTTATTAGTTATATTAATTAGGTAATTTACCATGGGATAACCATAATTTTAATTATTTCTAAACTTCCACACCAGATAATGAACTTGGGTGACCAACCACCAAGGAGATCTGAGCTGAACTTCTTTAAGGTTGCATGCAGGAAAGGCCAGGCAACTTTCTCGAAAGCCTTCACGGCATCCAAGGCTATGGCTGCAGTAGGCAAATCTAAAAGATGTGGGAGTGTAGGTGGGTGTTGTCAATGAAGAATCAATTTTTCATAAAGCCTGTTTGTGAGCTATGTATCAATTTTAGGATGAAATGGCTTAGTCTGCAAAGTAAAATCTTGACATAAATGTTGCTGTTTCTATTTGGGTGAAACAACTATTATAGCTTCTGCTGTGGTGCTTTGCATTTCCCCAGATACTTTGTACATTTTAAAACATGTCTAAGAGGAGAGAGGTTAGCTGTTCTGCAAGTATCTTATAAAATTGCTTTGTGAAACAGTCTGGGTCAGGGGTTTTGCCGGTTTATAAGGCTTTGAAGGTAGCACATATTTCATTTTTTGTAATGGTTTTATCAAGGTCTAATGTATCTTCCTTCCATAAAGTGGAAAGATGGATGTTATTGAGATATAATTTATTATTCTCTGGACTGATGGATTTGTTTCTCAAGTCTAAATAGTCATAAAAGTCTTGAAAGACTTTAGTAGTCGTTTTCAGGTTTTGTGTATTGCTCTTTTTTAAAATCTTTCGTTGCAGTTGTGTTCAGCCATGTTTGCGTATGTTTAAAGTAGCTTGCCAATGCTTTGCCAGCTTTGTTATAATCAAAAAGCTTTAGTGCTTCTTATTTCTAAACATAGAAACCTGCTCTGATCCTGTTGTAGTTATATTTATATTTGTTAGTAAAATTGAGTACATTATTATCCTTGGCCCATTTAAATCTAAGTATAACATTTATATGTTTATGTCCAAACTTTCAAAATAACCGTTTATCTCTTTATTGTGCTTAGACTGCAGACATATCATAAACCTTCTTATAATGCTTTAAAGATAGCATATAATATCTGAGGTGAGATTTTGCCACTAGAGTTGTCTTTGAAAATATTGTGATGGCTTCCTTGGTTAATTTAATATTGTCTACATTAATTATTTCATCATTTAGTCTGCATGCTTTCTCCCTCATGTTAGTGATACCCCAGTCTAAACTTATTGTGATTGCCACATGGTCTGACATGAGGATTAATTAAATGTTTGTTTTAGATATATGAAGGAGATGGTTTTTGGACTAGTAAGTAATCACTCCTGAAATGTGACCCGTGCGTAGAGGAGAAAAATGTATGTTTACAGCTATCATGGTTTAGTAATCTCCATGAGTTGCTCAAGGGTAGATTCTCTCAGATGCTGCATATTACTTTGTGTGCTTTGGATGGACACAATTTACAGCACAAGTGCCTGTTAATGATGTTGTTCTGGGACAAGTTTAAAATATCGCACTAAAGCTCATAGCTCCCTGCTAAATGGTGTTTAATAGTGAGGGAATAGTTTGCCAAATTTTGGGCACTCATTGTTTGGAGCATACATGTTTCTTTCATAAAACTCTTATTCATCTCAAGTTTTTAAGATGACTTGCAGAACAGCTTTTTCATCTTTCAAGGATTATTGTACAGTAGAAGTTGAGAACATGTATATTACTGAAGTGGCTTACAAATTGCATGAATCCACTTGAGTATTATTAGACATCCTTGGTGTGGTATTTACTCATACTCTTTGCCTTCACTCCCCCATTTTTGCTGAACTAATTTGAATGGGGACCAGGACTTTGGCACGTCCCCCTTCTAAACAGTGGCAAAGTGCTTGTGCTCTCTTCTTTAAACATGTAGAAAAAATAGCATACACCAAAATAGCACATTTAATTTACATACGTCCCTAGTGAATTGGACTACATGCACCCATGGCCTGCTACAAGTGGGATGCACCGCACATTTTGCAGCCCACTGAGGTAACACTATAACACATGTCACATGTGCCACTGCAGTGTGTGGTGTAGCTTTAAATTGCTATTTCCACCCTGTAAAATCAATCAATCAATCAGATATTTGTATAGCGCTGGTTCTCACCCAGGGGTCTCAAGGCAATTTCTCCAGGCCTCAACCTTCCTTTTTAATACGTATAAGTCTCCCCTAAGGTAGGCCCTAACCGCTCCTAGAGCTGGGTGCATGGTATTTAAAAGGGAGAACATATGTACTTAAGTTTCACATGTCCTGACAGCAAAAAACTTGTAAGGTTGTTTTTACCTGTTGTAAGGCTATCTTTCCCATGGACTAATACTGGGTTACCTTATTACACTTAATAAGCAATAACTTCAGTTTGGGAACAGATAGAGAAATGCCTCTTTCACTCAAATGAATTAATTTAATATCCTCTTTAATGGTCAAGTCAGATTTTAAGTAGGCCTGGGTGATATTTTAATTACGCAAGAGACATCGGGGTAAAAATGACCAATATTTCACGATTACACCAGCTTAAGTAATTAAGAAAAACTTCACTCAAAAATTCTACTGTGGGTGAACAGGAACAACAAACTAAGAGAAAGTGAGTGACTACTGGCTACTGCTGTTCATGAACTGTAGCATTTAGTGCTATTTTCATAGGGCAAAATGCATCCTTAGGTGAATTAGGACACAAGGGTTCATTTAGCAATAAGAAAATAGTGCTAAACGCTAGGTTATGCTTCTTCCATGATTACACTTAACTATGAGTGATTTTGACGCAATTACAAGTAATTACGCTAGAGAGAATTACACCAGTTACACCCACCCCTAATTTTAAATTACTAATCTGAAAATAACACTTTTAGAAAGTTGGCATTTTTCTGCCTATGCCAAACCTGCCTTTCTGCCAGTGTTCAGGGTCACATGATTATGAACGGCTCTCCTGTAGTGTTTTGCAAATTCCTTCCGGACATGGGGACAAAAAAGCCTTGGGTGTGGTGCACGGTGTTGCTCTCCTGAGCAGGATGTCCTTATATATGTTATACTCAGCCTTCTTGAGCTTCAAAGGGTAGACTCATCACTTGCCCACGCCTTTCTGGTTTCCATGGATTGCTTGCCCAAAACTGACAGATGCAGCTCTCACTTAGCCTTCCTGCCCTTTGGTACCCTAGACAGTTTGGAGCCAAACCAGGAAAGGGGGAAGGCTAAACTAAGTGGGCATCCCCCACCCACAGGCTGGCACTGTGGATAAAAGTGGCACCTTCAGAACCTCTCATCTGTTCCTGTACCTGTGGAATATTCAGAAGAAGGACTGCTCTGCTGTCTGAAGATGGAAGATTGAACCTGCTTGCTTTGCGCCCAGGCTTGCCATAAGTGACCCCACGTTTGGTATGACTGACCCCCTGTTTGAGCTGCAGGGATGCAACAAGCTTTCAGAGGCCTGCCCTGCACTTGCCCAGCTGACTAGTCCCAACTGTCCCACCAGCCTGGACCTGCCCGAGCCCTGCCACTGGCTTTTGTTGAACTGATCATCCATGATGCTCACCCATGCGAATCTCAGGCAGTGACCTATTCTTTGCAGCAGTCCCAAGATCCAGTGCCAACTGAGAGTCAGCATCAAGTGTCATTGTAAAGCTCCAGGAATGATTGACTCTTTATGCCGAACAGCCACCATCCGCAACACCTGACCTGCTTCTCAAGCTAACAATGACCTCCTTGCTTCAACTGCCAATGTGAAGCTCTGCTAAAGATCATACATGGACTAGGACTCAGAGAAGGTAAAATCTTCAGCAAGACAAACCGGATCACTGCATCCAACCTGTGCTCTCTCTGAACCTGTGACTTTGACCTTGTTCAGCGCAACCAGATAACCACACTTGGCACTTTGTTCTTTTTGGTGCTATTTACACTAGAACATTTTAAAATGTATATCTCCAGTTCTGTTGATTGCATTTTTGTAGTTTGTGTGTCATTGTATTTATTAAAATGAATTCAATTTTTCTAAATTGGTTTGCGATTTTATTGATTTTATGTTTTCACTTTATTAATGTTTGAGTGCTGCATATATACTTTATACATCGCCTCGAAGTTAAGCCTGACTACTTTTGTGTCAAGCCACTAGAGGATTATGCACTATTTTATTTAGTGACTTTTGTGCTTCACCCTGACAAAGGTTGTGTTTATTATATGAGTGGGGGTTCCACCCCAATCAACTAATAACCCGTTCCTAAAAGGTATTATAAATGTTAAATTACTACTTCTCATTTATGAAGAGTATAAACTTGTGTTAAGAGTTGTAATGGATAGAGACATCTGTTTGACTCAAAGAAAAAATCTATTTAACTAGAAGTCTAGAAGAAGAGTAAGACAATCATTTAGGACAACAATTCCCCCCCCCCCACCACTGGATAGAAGGAAACCTAATATATGCTTTTAGAAACCTTCTCAAGGGACGTAATAACTGGGAAACAAATTGAGTCTGATGTATAGCCAGGAGAAGATCAGGGCTTGTTATTTAGGGCCTGATTTACATTTTGGCAGAGGGATTACTCCATCACAATGGTGATGGATATCCCATCTGCCAAAATCTAAATCTCATTATATCCAATGGGATTTAGATTTCGGCAAACGGGATATTCGCCACCATTGTAAATCAGGCCCCTAGTCTTATGTAGATTCACTTACATATCTGCAATCTCCAGGTTGATGAGGAAGGAGGAGAGCTCATTGTGGTTTTGGAAACTTTTGGTCTGCCTTTAATGATATGTTCAATTTAGATGCATCTATGAAAGAAAATGGTATATTCAGATTTCTTAATCTTGGAACGAAAAATGTTTTTTTGTTTCCTGTACCCTTGCAAGAGTCCTGTGATATGCTGACTTTTGCTTCTTACAATTCTTACAAAGTGATTTGCTTGTTTTATCTCATAGTGGTGAGAATTGATCTGTGTGTTGGTTATCTTTAGCACTTTGTGTGAAGGCACCGGATATGCCCTTTCCACTTCAAAGTCAGTTTAAAATAGGTCCCAGCATTTTAAGAAGTCAGGTTTCTATGAAATCCATGAAGGATTTTGTGTTGAATTCTGCCCCCTCCAGGGGCTCAGATTTCCTGATGTTAATTCAACATTTTCAATCCTCTAGTTCTAACAGGATTCTTTGCAGGGTATAAATTTTCATGTTACGTTAGATTCCTTTTTTTGTTATAACTTCTGAATACATGAGGATGCTTATTCTCTCTTTAGTTTCTGCCACTCTGGTCAGATATATCTACCTGTATTAGATCAGTCATTACTTTGTGTAAGGAAATGCCTTTTTTTGAATGATCATCCCCAAAGTTTTGGACTGATGCTGCTGGTTTATTGACTCTGAGAATGCACTGAAGCCTGCAAATTAGACCCATTCTAATTACGTATGTTGAATTGGTTACCCCGAATTGGCATATGCTGTCTTACTTAAAAGTCCTCAGTATATGATGCCAAAGGTATCCAGGGCATGCAAGTGAGAGTGTTCACCCAGGTCTACAGCACTGATTGTGCCACCCTGCTTGTGACAAAGCACAACATGATTCCCAGCCTGCCACTGCAGTCTGGAAGAGCAGTTTTAAAACTGCCAGTTTGACTTTGCTATTTAAACCAATGGCCAAGTCCTCACTTCCCTTAACAATATACATGTCACCCGTAACGAAGGCCTATCGAGCCCTAAGGCAGGGAAGTGGATATTATTAAGTGGGGCATATACTTTAATACATCCTAATAATAAAAGTTCCAAATTGTCATTTTTACTGCGGAAAGGTTATTAGCCCCATTAGCTAATACAGAGTGATATGCTTACATCTTAGTCCTGCTAACTTCTGAATGTGACAACTAAAACGGGTACTTCAAGGTATCAAATTAACCATGGCATTAAACCTGACTTGATGCCCCAGTCAAATTTAATGTCACTTTTAAAGAAAGTTAACTTTTAGAAAGTTGCCACTCTCTTGTCCAGTTTATCCAGTGGCCTTTCGCAGTTGCTGGCACCAGACAGCCTTCTGCCATCCTAGGGAGTACTGAAAACAACTACCAAGCTCAGGAACAATGGAAGCCTGCCACAGTACAGGTGTTGTCTCATCCTTGTGGGAAGCCAAGCAGGTGTTGGCCCAAAAGGCATTCTTCAAAGGGAAAGTTGCCTTTGGTGGGCAAATGGCGATCCCACTCGTGTAGGGCTGCCCCTTTATTCAGGTAAATGGGATGGCAGCTTGAAGAGAGAGGGGAAACCTGTTGCCAAACTAGTTTTTCCATGGATATGTAGCCCACAGGTATGTACATCTGTAGGGTGGGCTATCAAATTCTTAACATACAAGGACTGTTTCAGACATATTGAGAGCGAGCAGAATAGTATACTCTTGGATTCCTAGATGGCACACATAGCTGGAAGTCGTCACAGGTTGGGAGGAATCCTGGTAGCCCATTGGCTAGTGACAGGATCATCTCCGAGGGCTCTTCTGGGCACAAATTTGGAATTCATGGCACCTTGAACCTTATATCACATCTGGACTCGAGGGAGGACCAAAGAAGGACTGCCTTGCTGACCCCTTGACCTGGCAAGAGAGGCTGCACCAACAGCTGAACTGCACCTGCTGTTCCTTGGGCTAGCAAACAGAGGACTGTGCCTGTGGTGGCTGGCTCAAGGAAAAGTTGCTCTTGAGCCTCAGACTGAAGTCTTGACTCCAAGGGTCAGTCGGCTGACCCCCTGTTCCAGCACTAGGGCCACAAAAGCTGAAGTCACCTGGCCTGGCTGATTAGTAGCCACTCACCAGGAACTGCCACTGCCCGCTGATGGACAGGCAAGAAAACTTTCACTCTAGACAGACTCAAAAGTTGCACCCATTTCTGCTGGACTCGAGAGAGTCATCGGAGTGTGGAGTGGTTGTCAAAGATGGACACTAGTCCTCACCAAAGGATACCTCCGGACCTGCTGTGATTGGCGATTGGTAGCCCAGATGCTGCTGGGCTTCAACTGAAGACTTCAGGGGAGACTGGCCCCTGCAGCCAAAGTTGCCCCACCATACTCGACCAGGCAGCACCCAGAGCCTCTTTCAGCATCCTCATCATCCTGAATCCCCTGCATCACAACCACTGCATTGAAGTCTATGGCGATCTTGATGTAAAGTGTGGAACTGGGCTTGAGACTGCTTTGGTGACCAGGTAACTGTCCAAATACTGCTCACTGGCCCCCCTGATCTTTTCCTTTCACAATTTGTCACCCAGCCCGGAGCGGCCCAACATAACTCTTTCAAACTTTTCAAAAGTGTACAAAGTTTATGGTTATCAATACTTGTATGCTGTTCGGCCATCCTGCCTTGGTGATCAACCGGAACCCACATCACATATAAAAGGTCTCCATGTTACATTTGATTTCAAACTTGAAATGGACATCCAGCTATTTTCTGTTGTTTCATCATGCTTCTTGTTTTTATGCTTTGTGTTTCTTTGCAAGTTGAGTCTCATTCTCCCTCTCTTCTGAAGATAGTAGGAGAACTGGAATAGCAGCTTTCATTAGTTATAGGCTTGATTATTGTAATTTTCTTTATTTAGTTTCCGAACAACAAATCTACTGGCTTCAAATTATTTAAAAGTGAGGTCAATGACATTAGCTTGTTGCTTTGCATTGGCTAAGCTGATTGCCTTCCGATTCACATGAGGATTATTTTTTAAAACCATCTGCCTGGTAAATAAATGTATATACAGCTTTTCACCTGGTTTTCTCAAGTCACAATTAGTAACTGTAGGCATTAGTACTTCTTATGTTAATTTCAGGCTAATGTTCTTCTTGTCCCTTTTTCCAAAAAGTATCTTCTCTTATTGGTAAATCCTTTGCAGGCTTGGCCCCAATGATATGGAACAATTTCCTTCCTAAGTTTAAGCCCATTCTTTATCTCCCTTTCAAAAAATGACTTAAGATTAATCTTTTTATATTTTAACTCTTTCAGGTCTTTACAGTCTCCCTGTTGCAGTAGAACTAAGAGACCTTTGGGAAATAGCGCCCTTTACTGGATGGAGGACAAAAGAAGGACAAATATGTGACATAACATCTCACAACCCTATTATGAGGCTGTAGTAAAGAGGCTCAGTCTTGTGGGATATTTTCTCTATTCAAGAGACTCTACCAATTAAGTCCGGAGACACATTGCCCGGGGTTTAAATATAGACTGCGTAGGGCAGTGCCTCTTTTAGCATGATCACTGCCATGTTTTTGGACAGCTGCTGTTTTTTGACTTTGTGCACATGTTCTGCCCCCTAAAACATGTAAAACAATGAGTATGTTCTTTAATTGCCATAATTAATGTACCTATTAGTCCCTATTGTATGGTAAAACGTGTACCAACTCTGTTAAGTTAAATGTGCTATTAGACTGAGGCACCCATTGTGCCACCCACTACAGTACCAGTGCAAACATGACTGCAGCCCTACAATTGTAATCTGGGTGTGCCAGTTTTAAACTGCAAATGTGACCTGTCAAATAACCCCTTTTTGCAGGCCTAAACCCATCTTTTAAATACTAAGGCGGTCATTATGAACACGGCGGTAAACATCGCCGACAGCCGTGGTGGCGGTAAACAGAAGACCGCTGTTGGCAGTGAATAGAAACCCTCCATATAATGAACCAAAATCCCGACCCTGCCAAAAATCACCAGTCCACCAGTCACCGCCAGGACCCTGTCAGCGGAAATGCTGGACCTTCCACCACGCCACCGCCGAGCACCCCCCGTCCCGCCCTCCAAATAATGAAGCACAAATCACCTTGGCGGTCAGTGGAAGTCAAACGACCATTGGCGGTGCCGACCGCCACGGACGGCAAGTGGACCCAACAGCAAGAAGTGTACACATTGGATAAGCTAGAAACCCACACACCTGACACACATCCACAACACCATAAAAAACTCACATACACACCCCACAATCGTTTGCAATGAAACCAGGCCAAAGAAGACAGAGAGCAGCAGAAGCAGACACCGAACGCCACTATACACGAGACTCACACCGACCCACAGAGGAGCACCCTCACCGCGATTCCACCCATGACACCATTCACCACACTCACCCCGCAAACATCCACGCTTCACAGAAAGGGCGCTAAGGACCATCGTGGACGAGATCCTGAAGGTGGAGCCACAAATATTTGGGGCCCAGGTGCAGCACACACCCATCGCCAGGAAGATGGAGTTATGGCAGACCATTGTCAACAGGGTCAATGTAGTGGGACACCATCCACGCACCACGGATGACATCCGCAAGAGATGGAACGACCTGCGGGGGGAGGTCAGGGGCATGGCATCAAGGCACCACATTGCAGTCCAGAAGACTGGGGGAGGACCACCACCAACACCACCCGAATACACCGACAGGGAGGAAAAGGTACTGGCCATCCTGCACCCTGAGTGACTCACTGGAGGAATGGACTCGGGTAAGTCGTCTACAATTACCCCATATTCATCACACCTGGAATGCATGCACCACCCCACCCCACCCCACCAACACCCACCAGGACCATTACCCCACCCAGCCCACAGCCACTGAATCCACTCCCCCTGCATGCCCACAAACCCACTAACAGGCCCGCATCCTTCCCCCTGTGCAGAGCCACCTACCCCAGCAAGGATTCACAATGGCACTACACCACCCACAATGCTACTCCACATCCGAAACAAAATGCAGTGCAAACCTCACAAAGGCACCCTGCGTGGCCCCAAAAAGTTACACCTGCACAAAACAGCCCAGCCCTGTGCACCCCATCAGATCATGCATTTGTAACAGACATGTCCATTTCCCCCAACAGGCACCACCACCCATGCTATCCTGACAGACAGGACAAGGAGTGGCAGTGCCCTCCAGGGAGACAGAGGCACCTCACAGGACACTGGGGATGGATCCCTGGACACTGATGAGCAGGCTGGCCCCTCACACAGTCCTGGACTTTCACCATCCAGCAGCCCCACCCAGGATACCACTGACACCCCTCCCACCCAGCCAACAGCATCAGCCCAGGGCAACCGTCCCCACACCGGTGTATCCAGGCCACAGACTGGTGGAAAACGGGTACAGAGGCCACAGTCACCCCCTACCAACCGGCAGGAAGACGATGGCCCCAGTAGAAGTGGTACCGCCAGACCTGTGCAGGGGACACAGGCACAGGGGGCTAGGTCGTGTGATAGGGCCTGAGTGGACTGGGGGGAGGCCACAGGATGGATGCTGCAGCCCAGGACGTGATCTCTAAGGTTCTGGGGGCATACCAGCACACCCATGACAGATTGGCACAGATAGTATCCACCCTGGAGCAGAGTCAGAGGATGCAGCAGGAACACCACCAAGAGGGCATGGAGCAGTGGAAACTGCACAATGCCACAATGGCGAGCATAGCAGGAGCACTGCTGCAGCTGGTACAAACCCAGTCTGAGACCCACACAGGACAGGAGGCCCCCACTACAGCACAAGAGACAGACCGGACAATGACAGCAACAGCAGCAACATTCCACTAACTACCCCTAGAGGAAACACAAGGTACAACCATGTCATCCCCTCTAGGTCAACAGCAGGTGCCCAACGGACCCTCAGGCCAAGATATGGGACTGGAACCCCTTCCAAAAACAAGCCCCCCTCCAAAAAGTAACTCTGCAACAATCTGCCCAACAACCATCCCACACAATCAACCACCAAACAGTGCTACCAATCAATAAGAACTCATGTAAGCATTGATGGACCCATCAATACCAACGACAAGGCTGCCACCATGTTGGCATGGAGGACAACCACCCATGACCAACTGCCATCACTGTAAATTGCACTATTCAATCCCTGCCACAAATAAAACACATATCACAACAGTAACACTGTCCCCTGTCATAATGTGTGAACAAAGTGAAGTATGGATGCAACTGGCTGATAACTACTTTATTGGTAATGCGTAGCATGAAAGTACACCTGTGTGCCTAAATGTTGTGGAAAACAAGGAATAAACTAAATTGTATTTGGTACCATGCAGACCTGGACCCAGTTTCAAATAGTAGATTCAAACCCCCTCTAGATGACAAAGCACACTGACAGTATGTGTCACAAACACCAATGTCAGCCCTTAGTCCCACATAGTTACTGGAAGTAGAGTTGTATCAGTTGGGTCCTGGAATTGACATCTTCCCCTTCCTCATCATCACCATCACTCTCCTCCCCTCTCTGAGGAAGCAGGTCAGGATTTACAGCACCGGCCACATCCAAGAGGGGGATAGAATTTCTCACTGCCACGTTGTGCAGCATGTAGCAGGCCACCACTATTCTACAGACCCTTTCAGGCCCATAGGCCAGGGAACCCCCAGAGATATGTAGACAACGAAAGCTAGCCTTCAGGAGACTTATTGTGCGCGCTATCACCCTCCTAGTACGTCCATGGGCCTCATTGTAATTCCTCTCTGCATCTGTCCAAGGATTCCTCACTGGTGTCAGGAGCCAACGCAAGTTTGGATAGCCAGAATCACCTAGACAAATGTGCAAAATAGAGCAGTCAGTGTCAAGCCTCTGAGTCAGACAGCCTGGCTGTCTGCTAGGTGGCAGTTACTGACAGAAACACCTACCTATGATCCACCTTCTGTCCTCTTGTAGTTGTTCCATCTTCTGTAGCACACTACTGTTCCTCAGCACAAAGGAATCATGGACTGAACCGGGGAACATGGCATTCACATGTGAGATGTACTGGCCTGCAGTACATACCAATTGGATGTTCATGGAGTGAAAGTTCTTTCTGCTTCTGTACACCTGTTCACTGACTCTTGGGGGGATTATAGGTATGTGGGTGCCATCGATGGCACCGATCTCATGGGGTATGTTTGCAAATGCATAGAAGTCAGATTTGAGGGCAGGGAGGTCAGTATTTTGGGGAAACCTCATATAGGACTGCAGGTGTCGTACAAATGCATTTAGAAATCTTGTCAGTATCATGCTGAACATTGGCTATGAAAATTCTGCACCCAACCCGACTGTCACTTGAAATGAGCCTGTGGCCAGGAAATGGAGTGCAGAGAGCACCTGCACTTCAGTAGGAATGGCATGCTGATTACGATTTGCCAGGCTCAGTGCTGGATCCAATAATGCACAAAGTTCGAGAATAGTTGCACGGGTGCGTCTTGTAATTGATTATGATGTGACGCTCCACCATGGTCGCAAATCAACAAGTGGTCTGTACACCGATGGGGCCCTTCCTCGCCACAAGGGTCGGTACCTAGGAGGGATTTGAAACACGTGTGAGGAACACACAGACATAGGCACACATTGTCATTCATTGTGCACTGCTTACTTGATTATAGGGACTCAAAAGTAAAATGTTCTTGACAGAATTTCATCCAGACCTTAATGAGTGAACAGGGTTTGATATGTGTGGTATTGTTAATGGTCACATGCATAGGTGTGTTAGGTGAACAATAGGGCCTGCATTGTGCAAATATAATTTTTATTAATGCGTAGGTTTGGCCAAAATGTCTGCCCCCTGTAATCCAGAACTGTCATTGTGGAAGTGACCTCATACTCCTAGCGGTTGACGTAACAGCGAAAGGCGGTGTTTACCCCCGTCATTGGTTAACATGAATGCCAACGGGGAATCCTGGCGTATCATGATCGCCGCCGGCGATGACGGTGCACACCGCCGTGGTACGTACGCAAATTGGTCACCCCAACTTCACTTGACTCCCTGATCTCGTGCGAGCAGGTACTCCACTGAGTGTACTGCTGTGTCCTGCCTCTGGTCATGGAAGTGGCTCGAGTTGCAGAGGAAAGGGCCCCGGCCTTCACCCTGGAGGAATTGGAGAGGCTAGTGGATGGGGTCCTGCCCCTGTACGCCAAGCTCTACGGACGGCCAGAGGTACAGGTGAGTCGAGGGTTTGGGGGCACTGTTTGGGTGTAATGGATGGTGTTGTAAGTACATATGTGTGCACCTCTGCGCCTGCACGGGCCATGGTTCATTCCATGCTGCGTGCGTATGTCCTGAAAGTCTGTCAGTCCTGTCCGTCCCAGAGTGGACGTATAGCCAGCTGGACATATTTTCCAGGTGCCTGACCTCTGTGTTACATTTCTCTGTCTCCCTTTTAGGTCAGCGCCCACCAGAAGAGGGCACTTTGGCATGCCCTCGCCAAGGAGGTGCGGACCCTGGGAGTTTACAACCGGCAGAGCACCCACTGCAGGAAGAGGTGGGAGGACCTGCGGCACTGCGTGTGAAAAATCTGTGAGGCCCAGCTGGGGAAGTCCTCCCAATGTGGAAGGGGTGCCCGTCGAGCACTGACCCCCCTCATGCTACGCATCCTGGAGGTGGCGTACCCAGACCTGGATGGACGCTAGAAGGCTGCACAGCCGTCACAAGGGGGTGAGTACTCATGTCACAATCTTAACCCTTGATGGGTGTCTGTGTGTGCATTAGGGTTTATGCTGCTTAGTTGCAGGGACTCTCACTGAAGTCCATCTACATGATGGCCCCCGCAGGGTGTAGGGGTGTTTTGGTCAGGTCTCCTACATGTCGGGTCCTTAGGTAGTTCAGGGGATGGGTGTAGAGCAGGGTTCTGGTAACTAGTCAGAGGCATGACCATGGGCATAGTGGAAGGGGCTGCCTGTAGGGGTGGTCTTGTGGGTGGGTGTTTGTCTGGCCACTATGTTTACACCTTTCAGATATTTACAAGTGTCTGTCCTATTTTTTCTCCCCGTCCCTGTTCTCTTGTGTTGTTTGTGTACATCAGCATCCTCTGGCGAGGGAGCTGAGGCACCGGCAAGTGGGAATGCAGCGGCCCACGAATCCTCGGAGGCAGAGTCATCCGACGCCAAGGAGACCAGTGGGTTGGAGGGCGAGGGGAGTACAATGGGGGAGGCAACTACCACTGGAGGTAGTGACTCCGATACCTTCTCCGATGGGGGATCCCTGGTGGTGGCGGACCCTAGTGGCCACACCCCTACAGTAACATCTTCCGCCACCCCCCATGCCATCACCGCCCTCCCTTTTGCTTCCCACTGAGTTGCCCGTGCTCGCTCACAGAGGAGGCTATTGACCTCCTGCGAACCATCTCTGTAGGGCAGACAACCATCGTCAATGCCATCCAGGGGCTAGCATCAGAGATGCAGCAGACAAATGCCTATCTGGATGGCATTCACAGTGCCGTGTCTGGCCTACTGAGATCTTTTCATGCTCTGACCTCCTCTTGGACGGCAGCCAGTTTCCCTGGTCATTCCGTCCCCCCTCCAACCTCCTCTACCCCTTCCAGCACCCCACTCCCTTCACTCGTCCAAAGCACACAATCTGACACCCAGTCAAGCACCTCAACACACAAGAAGCACACTTCTAAACACAAACACCACAACTCCCACCACAAGCATTCACACAGCCAACATACACATGCACACACAGCAACATCCACTTCCTCTAGTGTGCCCACCTCTACTGCCTCCCTCTCTGTCCCCTCTACATGCACACCCACAAGCACTGCACCTTCAGTCACTGTTGCTGAGCCTATTCCTGCACTCACCACAATCGCAGACATCCAGACATGCACCCCAAACACCACACCTGCACTAACCACAACTACTCTAGTTGACACATGCAGCACACTCACCAGACTTGCAGACACCCACACAACATACATCCACACTGGCAGCCTGTCTTCTCCCACTGTGTCCAACCCCCTCCAAAAACACAGAAACGCACCAAGACAGCCACCCATCACACATCCACCACACCTCAGCATAATGTCCAGTCACCTGCACCCACGACACACACACCTACACCACTTACGACCACACCCTCTACCTCCACTCCTTACGCACTCCTCCAGGCGCAACCCAATTGCACCCAAGAAACCTTTCCTCTCCCGTGCTGACTCTTCCAACCCACTGGCCCACCCTGTCTTGTCCCTAAGCATGCGCACCTCCTCGCCCTTTCCACTCCTTCCACTTCACAGCCTGCCCCTGTCTGCCCTTCACATTCCCATGCCCCATCCCCAGAGCGGAAGAAGCCCCATGCTGAGCCATTTCCATCTGGCTCCACCCGGTCGAACACCCCCCAGCTTCCGAAGCCAAACATAAGCCCCCTCCACCTTCTGAGTGCAAGTCCAAGCCCCACCCTGTTGCAAATCCCCACCACCACCACCCCCTGCCCCTGTTCCCTGAGGTGCCTGGATGCCCCATTGTTACCCCATTAGGTGGAGTACCGTGCACTTTTGGGAGTCAGGTTGGGGCCATTGTAGCACTATGGACTGGCCATTGGCCTTGTTGTGAATAGTTAGCTCTGTGAACTGAAATAAATATTTATGTGTGCCCTGTGTTTTGGCAGCACACTCTTGTACCCTGGCCTCTCGTTTCATTGTATCTGGTCCGTGGGGCATTTGTGTGTACTATGGTCAGGTTGGATTTGCCTTGTGTTGGGTGGTGTGGGGTGTATGGGTTGTGCTGCTGTGAAGGGTTGTGGGAGCGTTGCAGGGTGGGTGGAGTGGGTGGGTATGTAACTGTGCCCTTTCTTCCCTTGTTTAGTAGGTTGCAGTACTTACCATTGTCGTCTTCGTCGGCGGTCTCGGTCGTGGAGGTATATGGCAAGGAGCAGGGCTGGCATGATCTGCAGCTCTCTATCCATGTCTGCTTTGGCACTTTGTGTGGCAAAGGATTAAGGTTGCTTCCACTCGTAGCTTTTTTTGCACCAGCAAATCCACTTCCTCAGGAATTCGCGGAGACAGTATCCAGCCTTGTGGAGCCCTGTTCTGCTACAACTTCCAGCTTTGCCCCACTGGAGGAATCCGATCTCCAAAAGTTGACTGAAGAGTCTGAACATAGATATAGCTAGAATATTCCAACGTGTTCCCCTCTTTGAGCAAAAGAGTGATAATAATTTTATGAGATATCTGGCCCAAAGAGGCAATGGTCTCCTTTTCTTTAAAGACATGGGGCCTCATTACAACTTTGGCGGTCTTTTCGGAAGACCACTGCAGTGGCGGCTGCCAAAAGAATGCCATGTTGGCGGTAATCTGACCGTAGCATTATGGCTCACACCGTGAAGACTGCCAAAAAACAGTCACAAATCCTACACCGCCAGGACATTGGAGGGTGGCTAAGAGGCGGTTCCACTACCAGCACTGCCAAGCGGACACAATTCCACCCACCAGATTGCGAGCCACAAATAAGCACAGCGGTTCTTTCACGGCGGAAAATAATTGGTTGTGCAAACCTCCATGCTCAGAATCCACCACAATCAGAACACAACACCACATTGGATACTTTGAATATTCCACACCTGCCACACATACACACCCCAGACACACCTACTCACAGCACTCTATAACACACCCCAACACAACCCACAATCCTTTGCTAAAATGTGACTTATGCAGGCACAGAGAGCAGGCAAACACACACATATAGCACCATTATACCATAGGCACAGATACACATCCCACCCAGCACACACAACACAACTGCACTACCGACACAAAACACACATAAAGACCACACACACACACACCACAAGCGTCCATCACCTACTACGCACCACCCACACTCCATCAATCACCACACACTGTACCCTTACACACACAATACCCCACTTCTACCCACAACACAACGACCACCATGTCCCCACAAATGCTCCCACGGTTCACGTACAACGTGTTGACAACGAGTTGAGGGTCCTGGTGGATAAAATCTTTAGAGTAGAGCCACAACTGTTTGGAGAACAGATCCCGCAAACCGCGATTACCAGAAAAGTGGAGTTGTGGCAGATAATACTCAACGTGGTCAACTCAGTAGGCAGCCATCGACGCACAAGGGAAGAGGTGGAATGACCTACGGGGGAAGGTGTGTTCCATGGCATCACGACACCAGATCACCATGCATACGACTGGCAGTGGACCCCCACCTTCTCCCCCATAATTCACATTTTGGGAAGAGAAGGTCTTGAACATCCTGCATCCCGAAGGCCTGACTGGAATACCTGACAGACTGGACTCTGGTAAGTGCTCACAACCTTCATGTCACATAACTGTCCTGTACTGCATGCTTCCTCACCACCCAAATACTCCCCAATGTACTGCATGTCTCACTACACATCCCACCGATCGACCTAATGCCCCTCTCTGCATGCCACACTTCCAACAACTAACACTACGACTCTCACAATGCACGAGCCCATCTACCTGAATACCTGGAATGTGCACATCACATCCCTTGCATGAATGCCTATTGAACTAGCCACACCAATTAGATGTTATGACAGAGGACCACAATATGGCAATGACAGCAATCTAATGGAACAACACAATGCCGAACAAGGCCAAACACCGCTGCAGCACTGTGACTAATCCAATTGCCCACTAATCTGGATCCACAACCCAAAAAGTCAGCCACTATGGTATGGTATGTCAGATGCAGACTCCATGTACATGCACAGCATGCACAGACAGCTGATTTAACCTTGCATACTCCCATACCCTCCACCCACTGGGGCACCATGCTGCTATGTCCAGCCTTCTACCACTTACAACTACCAGGGCTGAAAAGTCACTAGCTAACAGAGTAGAACTGTCATGCGAACTTTCAGTCTGTACCACTACCCATCTGTTGAGGCAGGGCCACTCACCCGAAAAGCAGGATGTCTGCAGGGGCGATGGTATGCCCGACCTCCTGGAACACTTATTGGAACTTCCTGGTGGACACAGAAACCACGGCAGGTGTCCCAAAAGGAAAGGGGGAGAGGAAGAGAAAGAGACAAAACACTGCCACGCTTTGCCGGTCCAGCCAGGCACCCTGTATCTTCGGGGGGGCAGGTCGTTGTTGACTAAGTGATAGTAGAGTTAATGCACTCAACTTCCTTGAAACTGAATCTCTCTTTCTGATATGGGCACGGGAGCGGTAGAAGAACACTGGGATGCTCCAGCACTTTTCTTGGATAATAATAACTGTTGGCCTAATTACTAACACACCATTACCAAAAACCCAAACTGAGTACCATAACAATAAGTACTGCAACACTGGGGCTGGCTTCACAGAGATTCACTGTTGCACACTACAATTAGAACTGTGGTTGCACTTATCATGCACAACAAAGACAAATAAGGACATTAATTATAGCACGTATAACTTTCCTGCATGCATAGGGTTAAACTAAAAGGAACAAAAATAATCCAAGAAATACAAATGTCCACTCTGGGTTTAAACAGTTAGGGTGGCACAGTTTGGTTTGGTTTCACTGTGGGTGTGAAAAACCCTTCAAAAGCAAATTCCTCAAACCTGAAACACAGGCATGAATGACACAATTTAAATCCAAGAGTTATGCTATTAGAGAAAGAAAAGTCACGTAAATGCTCTTATAACATTGCGCTGTCACTTTTTGTAGTACTTGAGCTCAAGCAGATTTCCTGAAGCACATTTAGGCAAGTAACTACAATAATAATGTAGAATGTTTAGAAATGCATTTGTCTCTTCAAGATAAGCACTCTGCCAAAAATACGAGGTCTGAAATACACCAGCTGTTCCGCGGCGCTCAAAGAACAAACTCCCTGGAGAATACTAGTCACTTAGCTGCAGTCTTTTCCGGATTGCTGGAGGAATTCCTGGTGTCAGCTGGTACAGGAATGAAGAAAATAATTGCCTCAAAAGTCCTGAATACAAGGATGACAGCAGGGGCTGGACTGCCAAATCAGATGCTGAGATCAGGAAGCAAAACAAAGCCAAGCAGGGAGGCATGCTTCACTCTGCTATTTATAGCCAATCAGGAAAGCAGTTGAGTTTCCACATGTGGATGAGTCACCACACCCAATTAGAAGCACATGTCTACACCACACCCAATTAGAAGCACATGTCTACACCTGCTCACATTAGCAAACAAGCATTGGTAAAACAAGCATTGATAAAACCAATTGTGTAACACAGCACATTATGTTTACTTAGGAACATGAAGGTTTGACCAAGAACAGAGATATGATTTAACCCTAATCCCTGGGGATGCTGACAGATAACGCAGGAGGCACCTTGGGGATTCCTGACACCATCCACACAGCCAGATGTACTAAACCTGAATGACACCTACCTAAATAGAATATGGAACACGTCACACACCACTACCTAACGCCAATGTTATGCTGTGCAACATCTGTCTTTGACATTGCTGGGAATCATGTCAAGCCACTGTGTGCATATGAGAAAGAGTGAACAAAAGACATCTTCAATATGTAACTCCCTCTCTCACTCCATCCACAGGTATCCCTGCCACCATGGAGAGGATACCAGAGACTGCCAGCCCTCCACAGGGTGAAGGCCCCAGTGAGGACAGCACGCCAGGATGTCTGGACACTGATGACCTAACTGGCACATCTAGGACATCTGGACACTCTACCACTCCCTGCCTCACTCTGCCCACAAGAATCCCCCAACCCCTGTGGCCTCAACAACACAGCCTACCCTTTGTCCCCGAACCTGTGTGCCCAAGGACAAATCAAACTATTGTGTACCCCACAGTACAGAGACCTGAGTTCACCCCTCACACCCCAATGAAGGTCCTGTGAACACTGGGAGTGGGCACACAGTGCCAGGGGTACAGACACATGGGGGCAAGGGACGTGGGAGGGAAGCTTTGGGCCAGAGGATGGGGCCCCCAAGGGACTCTACTGACCAGGCTACCATCTCTCAAGTCCTGGGAGCATACCAACAATCCCAGGTCAGGACGGGCCAGAACATGACCATGTTGGGGGAAACAAAAGGCTGCAGAGGGAATACTGCCAGGAGGTCATGCAGCAGTGGCAGGCCCACAATGCCCTTCATTGCAGGGGCGCTGAAGGATATCAACACCCCCCTGCGTACTTCTTCCGCCCACCAGCAGGCCCTTTCTGCTACCAACATAACATCAGACCCACAGTACATAGCCAGCAGAATGGAAGCCCTGCCAGGGAAACCACAGGCCTCAGATACCCCTCTCTCTGTAGCTGATGAACCCCCCACAAACGTGGACATCTATCCAGACAGCCGGCTGGAGCAGATGGCAAGACCCACTTTCAGAAAGTGACCCTCACCTGATTTGCCTCCCTTGATTGCCACTAAGACACCCTGTTGGCTGTTCAATGACATAACTCCATCTCCCCATAGGCAATTGGACACTGGACCAGTGCAAACAACATCTGTACCACCTACTCTGATGATTCCATCTAACATGACCCCACTCATCAACTCTTGAACAATGTTTGCACCATATATGTTTGTTACCATTTCAATATATGCAAAATAAACAGCAGTGGAACACAGCTACTGTATATGTGTCTTCATTACAACACCAACAAAAGTCATGATTGACATACGTGAGATGGTATGCACACCTATATCCAACAGGCAGAGTAATGGACAGGAGAGGCAGCCATCCTCAGCAGGAGACACATTACATAAGATATGTTCCAGGACACATGTCAGACAGTCCACAATCCTGAGCCACATAAGAGTATAGTCTGCATGCAAACCTGCAAAAAGACAATTACAGAGAGTACTATCAAGATGGAAGTCATGGAGCCACACGAAGCACATATGCAGCATACAGAGGTCGTCCCCAGTGTAGATTACCACCTAACCAGGGTCCCCTAGAGATTAACTATACAACACCAGTCACAGAATATCCATCTCACTGAATATCCATCATGATCATGTAGCACTACAGCTTGCATCTGTCATTTACAAGTCTCAATTCTTTAATCATTCAGCAATGGCTAGTGACTATAAAAGCCCAACCCATAAGTAGCTAAGGCACATGTATTCTTAAGACAGTGAGTAGGTGGAATGACATGACTACAGAGGAATGCAGCAAAACATTGCTCGTTACTGGTATGTACATTGGAGATTAAAATCAAGGACACTTCAGTGGGTACACTTGTTAGATATGAGAAATTGTTATTGTGCACATAACACTGAAACAGTCTGCTCCCCCAACACACAAATAGGGATAGGACCACATCACACCACCACTGGTGAGTTAATTCTGGAGGACTATTGTCAGCATTTCATGTGGACATACAACACTTGCCAAACCAAAATCACCAAACCTGTACGTCACTGGAAGTACTGATTGATGAGCTCAGTCCTAGAGTCAGCTGCACCTTCCTCCCCTACCTCCTCATTACTTGCCACTGCTTACGTGTCAGCATTACCAGCCACTGGTCCAGTTGCCTCACCCTCATCAGCTGGCAATGGTATCTGGTGTCTCAGGGCTAGATTGTGGAGCATGCAGCAGGCTACTACTATCTGGCAATACGTTTTGGGATGAATAGAGGAGGGTACCTCCAGATAGGTTCAGACACCTGAATCTGGCTTTCACGGGGCTAAATGTCCCTTCCATTACATGCCTCGTCCTCCCTTGGGCCTCATTGAAACGGACTTCCCCCCACGGATAGGGCCCCAGCATTCACACCAGAAGAGCTGGAGAAGCTTGTGGACGAGGTCCTACCCCTGTTTGGACAGCTATATGGGACACAAGAGGAACAGGTGAGCCCAATGCCATAGTCATGTGTGATAGGGGTGCCTGTGACGGTGAATGTGGTAAGTGTACCAGTGAGGGAGTAAAGATGCGTGCAGAGGGCATGAAGTGAAGGCGTGTGGGCAGAGAGGATGGGTATGTGTGGGTACTTGGTGAGTCTGAAGTGTATAGGCCTCTCCTGTTAGTATGGCACCAGTGTACATGACTTTCTCCTTTTGTTTGTGTCATTCATGCAGGTGAACACCCATCAGAAGAAAGGGATCTGGCGTGCCATCGTCAAGGAAGTGTGGACCCTGGGGTTCCATAGCCCGCAGAGCACCCATTGTCGCAAGCGGTGGGAGGACCTGAGACGCTGGGCCTGGAAGACTGCAGAGGCCCAGCTGGTGATGTCCTCCCAGTGAGGGAGGAGTGCCCGTCGGACCCTGACCCCCCTAATGGCCCCATTTTGGCGGTGGGCTACCCTGAGGTGGATGGACATTTGACGGCAGCACAGCAGCCACAAAGGGGTAAGTACTGACTGTGTCCTGGGACTTGCATAGAGGAATAGCTGCCTCACTGTAGCTATAGTGAAAATGTAGTCAATGCTACATGAAAATAGACTTAGGGGTAATCGGTAGTAACCACCCGGCCTGAGCATTAGTTGTAGATGTGTCTTGATGGTTTGCTGTCAATGGATGTACTTCTCCCATATCCAGCATTGTGAAGATGGTCTGATCAGATTGACACATGTGTGACTCAATCCTGCCTTTACTATGGATGTGAGCTTGTGTACCACCCTATCCATTGAGTCTTACCTGCTCCATCCCTCACCATTTGGGCATTTGTGGCTCTAAGGTGTCAGTTCACTCCCATCTGTATGGCACACCTGTATATGCAACAGTGTGACTCTGTTTTTGTCATAGGGACAATAGTAATCAGGTACTGGTAATGATGTTGACTCCCTATGAGTCAGCCATTACATTTTCACCACAGATATGGCTTGTGCATGACTTGCCTAATGGCTTGACAGTTGTATGCCCATATATTGGTAATCTGCTATCTATTGGATATGTGAAGGTTAGACAAGTAGGCTCATTTGTAATGTAGCTTTCAAATGGTCTGATTGCAAACATCATGCATTTATAAGTGCTAGAGTTATGGGAATGAAACCTTAAACACAATGGGATATTACTAGAGGTAGTAAGTGCCTAGACAGACCCCTTCATTCACAATGTGTAATGTAAATGTCATGGATGCCAATGTCCTAGCAGTTATAGTGCTACATAGCTTATTGTCTGCCTACATCATGTGCCTTGGGGGCACATCTGATGCATTGTGAACATGTCAGCTACCCTTAACCTAGCTGAAGTGGGTGATTAGGACAGGACTGGGTATTGTATGACTAATGATATGTATGTTGCATTTCCTCTGCTGAGACAGCCCTATGTGGTAATGTAATGTGTTGTCAGTGCCAAGGCGGTGCTGTTGGGCCATGTATGCATATTGAAACCATGTACTGAATGTCAGAGATGTGTGTTGTCAGGACTTAGGTACAGGTATTCTCTAATCAGGAATAGTGTGATTGAGGGTGGTGTTATGAAGTTGTGAAGTCCTACTGGTGAAAGTGCATGTGTGGTGGTTTTCTTTGTGGACAAGGATGGCATATGTGTGTTACTAATGTTCATCAGTTGTGACACTGCACTCAGTGAATGGGCATAGATGTGCTATATGTGCAATATGGGACTTTGTAGATGCACTTACATGTATGATTAGTTGTGATAGATATGTAATTGGTGTTTGGATATATTCCTGTGTGATTAGTTTAGACCAATCACATTCCTGTACCCATTACTTGTGATGTACACATCACATGTCATTTATACGGCTGTTCAACTTGTAGTGGCTTAAACAGTCATTAGTGAGAAATTGCCATTATGCTGCAGAGTGTTATGTCAGCCATGTAATGTGACAGGCAGATGCTGTGTGGTGTGTGAGTGTAGTAGTATTCACTGTCATGGATATCTCATATAGGATATGGACTGATCAGCTGTTGTAACTGTACAGGCCTGGTGTGTTAGGTTTATTCAGCTGCATTTCCAGTAGGTGATAGGAGTATGAAGATGTCTTGTGTGAATTCAGGTAGACATTTGTACTTCACCCAGGGCATGATGTGCATGCAGACATTACTATGGGGATGATCATGTGGATGACTCCAGTGGTGCAGACTTACTTGGATGTTGATGTGGGTGTGTGGGTTGGCATACAAGGGTGGGTATTAGTGACATGTTGTGACATGATGTAGGACATGTGTACTGGCACCTGAGATTGCCTAGGCAGGATATGTATAGTCACAGATATGCATGCTTACTAGTGTGTTTTTTGAGGTATGTGTTAACCCTCTCTCTCCCTATCCCTCTACCTCCCTCCTTCTCTCTCTCTGTTCGTGTGCATCAGCATCTGCAGGTGAAAGAGAAGGGGCACAGGCAAGCAGAGATGCTGCAGGCCATGGGACCCGGAGTGCTGCTACCAGTGACGATGAGGGACCCAGTGGCATGGAGGGCGAGGGGAGTGCCAAAGGGGGAGACTGGATCATCAAAATCATCTTCAGAATCCTTCTCCAGTGGACACTCCCGGGCGGTTGTGGACCCTTCTGGGACCACCCCAGCACCATCATTGTTTGCCCTCAGTGAGGAGGCTATTGACCTCCTGAGGACGATCTCTGTGGGTCAGTCAACCATCGTGAATGCCATCCAGGGACTGGAAGCTTAAGTCCAGCAGAGCAATGCGTTCCTGGAGGGCATTCACGGTGCACTAGCTGGCATACAGAGATCCTTTCAGGCTCTGGCCTCTACACTGATGGCAGTCAGTCACCTTTTGTCTACTGTCACCCCTCCACCTACCTCTACCAAACCCCCTCTTCCCAAACCCAGCTGAAACACACAGAAACATATGCATGCATCCATCTCAACAGCTAAAAGTACCATTGACAAACACAAACAACACCCGCCCCAAGACACGCCAACATCCAATACCTGCACTGACTCTCCCACCACTCTGGATTGTGAGAAGCATACATTCTGGATCCAATAGACCATATTTAATGTCCCATTGATGTAGGTGGATTCACATTGCCAGGAATGTCTTGCGTTTGACACTGGTTTCCAACAAGTAATCTGCTGAGAAGACGATTGAGCTACTCTCAAACAAAAACATCCCATTCTTACTCTTGGCTGAATGAAGGATATCAATCAATCAATCAATCAGAGTTTGTAAAGGGCAACTAGTCACCCGTAAGGGTCTTAAGGCGGTAAGGGGTTGCCCTCTGATCTTCAATCGAAGAGCGAGGTTTTAAGGTCCTTCCTGAATTGGGGTAGCAATGGTGACTGCCTGAAGTGCAGGGTGTTCCAGCTCTTTGCTGTGAGGTAGGCGAAGGATCTCCCACCAGCTGAGGTCTTCCTATTTGGGGTACGGTGGCCAGTGCTTGTTGAGCGGAGCAGAGAAGTCTGGTGGGGGAGTAGAAGGTGATATGGTGGTTGAGGTTGACAGGTGCTAGGTCGTGGAGGTCCTTGTAAGCATGGACTAGGAGCTTGAAGTTAATTATCTTCTCGATAGGGATCACTTGGAGGTCTCTTAGGTGACTGGAGATATGTTTGCGTGGGGAATGTCCAGGAGGAGTCTGGCAGAGGCGTTTTGGATGTGCTGTAATTTATTGAAGTTCTTTTGGGTGGTACCGGAGTAGAGGTCGTTGCCATAGTCGAGTCTGCTGGGACCAGGGCATGGGTTACGGTTTTGAGGCAGTCCTTCGGGATCCATTTGTAGATCTTCCAGAGAAGTCAGAGTGTGTGAAAGCAGGAGTATGCAACTGAGTTGACGTGGTGGGTCATGGTGAACAATGAGTCCAGGATGATGCTGAGGTTGTATGCGTGGTTTGTTGGGGTGCAGGGTGCCAAGGGTCGATGGCCACCAGGAGTCATCCCAGGCTGATGTGGATGGCTCTGGATGAGGATCTCTGTCTTGTCAGAATTGAGCTTAAGGCAGCTGACCTTCATCCAGGCAGTGACGGCTTCCATCCCGTTGTGGAAATTCTTTTTGGTAGTAGTGGGGTTTTCGGTCAGTGAGATGATTAGCTGGGTATCGTCAACATAGGAGACGATGTTCAGTCCATGGTCCCTGATGATGGATGCGAGCAGGGCCATGTCGATGTTGAAGAGTGTGGAGCTGAGGGAGGAGCACTGTGGAACTCCGCAGCTGATCTCTGTAGGTTCTGACAGGCAAGGCGGGAGTCCGACTCTCTGTGTTCGGCCAGACAGGAAGGAGCATATCCATTGTAGGGCCTTTCCGGGGATGCAGGCTGCGTGGAGCCTGGAGCAGAGGGTGAGGTGTGAGACCGTGTCAAAGGCGGCCGATAGGTCCAGTAGGATGAGGGCTGCTGTATGGCCGTGGTCAAGGAGTGAGCGGATGTCATCTGTGGCAGCGAGGAGGGCAGTCTCCATGCTGTGATTGCTCCTGAAGCCTGATTGGGAGGTGTCCAGGATGTTGCTGTCCTCGATGTGCTTACGGAGCTTAGCATTGATGGTCTTGTCGATGACCTTGACTGGGAAAGGCAGTAAAGAGATGGGATGGTAATTCTTGAGTTCCAAGGGGTCAGCCGTGGGTTTCTTCAAGAGCTGGCGGATCTCGGCATGCTTCCAGACCTCTGGGAAAGTGGCTCTCTCTATGGAACAGTTGAGGGTGTGTCGGTGATCGGGTGTGATGGATGTGTTGGATACTCTAGCATATCGACAGTGTAAAATGCATGCAATTATTAGGTTGGGTTGAGCCTCATTTTTTGAATTCCCAGGTTTTGTTCTGTTTTTTTATAAGATTTTTAGCAGATTACTAAATAATTAACAAACAGTAGGCCACAAACCCCCAATACAGCATGTGCACCAAAAACAAAAGGGAGAGGTACAGCATATACCTCATTGTGGAAACCTCATAATTAATCAGACAAGAGAAAAGCAACCTTTCACACACAAAAATAGTCCTTAACCTTTAGCCATGTGCAATCAACATTAGGAATGTAAATTACAAGGTTCAAAATGTGCAAACAGTAGCAAAAAATAGCAGGGTTTTATCTCTTATCTGTAAAAATCTGGAAGGTTACCTTGAACGAACCCTCCAAAGTATCACCCTACCTTGAAGTGCTAAAGTGATAGGGAACTACTTGACCCTACCCTTGAATGTCAAAATATATTAAGCAGCACTGTTTGTGATATAGAAGTAAAACCGTAGTACAGAACCTCAAAAAAGAACCTTCCAAAGAGACTTCAGAATTTAAAGTGCTGGAGTGCAATAGAACTATTGCATTCTAAGCTCAGGTATGCAATCATATTACACAAAATAGCAGCCTTATTGTATGATAAAAATAAAGAATTATAAACATGCCTTGAAACAGGAAACATAACAGAAAAAAGTGCGAACTTAATAGACCCTGATGCAGTGGTTCCACTGAGCTCTCTCAAATTGCCTTATATTCTAGGGTGCTAAAAGTGCAAGATTAACATCTCATTCTCGACTAGTATATATGAACTCATTTTATATATGAACTCATTTTATATGATAACTGAAGAGTAATAACATGCCTAGATTAAAGCAAGGCGTCATACGGTGCCCAGACAGTGGAATATTTTAATTATGGCCCATCCTCCTGGCAAACTCGTCTTCAAACATACATGTCCTTTGTAGCTTTTCTACCCGCATCCTTAATGTTGGAAACATAGTTGTTTGCCAGAATTGTAATTGCAACGATCTAGCTGCTTCTAGGGATGCTGCCATAAAATACTGAGCCTGATCATCCAGCCGAAAAGTTAAACTAGATCCTCCAAAGAAAACCAATTTTACTTCAGGTTTGATTATAGCTTGTACACAGACACTCAGAGATTGGAACACCTCCTCACAGAACTGTGACAGCTTGTACATACAATAAAATATGCAGCCAATCCCCCTTATCACTCTGGGCACACCTAAAGCATTTATAGGGGATGGACGGTTACATTTAATGTATTACCCGCTGGGTGTAGTATGCCATTCACCATGGTAAGAAGCCCATTCTCTAAAATTTAGCTGCTCTAAGGGATTTATAGCTAAGTATTGAAAGTTTTCCCATTTTCTGACTGACAACTGGAATCCCCTCTCCTACTCTATTTTACTAAGGTGATCTTCAACCAGAGAGGAGACTGAATATTTCCGAATGGACTTATACCAATTTCCAATCTATCAGTTGCGTTTTGTACCATAGTTTTATCAAAGCCTCATTTCTTGCAAGTGATTAGTCATGAACCCTTTAATCACCACAAAGCTATGCCAAAACCTAGAGTGCTCACCGCCTACACATTGCTGAACTTCTTCCCAAGTTAAAATCCTAGCCCCAACATAAAAATCGCCCAACACTTGATATCCTCTAGAGCTCCCAAACCTGCATACCGCCTTTGAAAGAGAAAGCCAAAGCGGTTGACATTCTTGCAGCCCATCCTGTTCCTCATCAAGCTGAGGAGTTGGTTAGCTCACCTTTGAATTTTTGCCTTTCCACAAGAATTTTATAATGAGAGAATCCAATTCCTTTTTAAAAAAACTATTACATTTTGCTGGGAAGTTTGTAAACAGAAACAAAAAAGGGGCAAAATAAATATTTGTATAATTGAGACTCTCCCTATTACCAAAAGGGGCAACAGCGACTATCTAGTCAAGATACCTCTCACCTTCTCCAGCATCTTATCATAGTTCAATTTGAACAAGTCCTCATACTTATTGGTCATATACAATCCAAGATAACAAATGGGGCGATTACTATCATATTGCTCTACAATACCTAGAGGTAAAACGGGTGACTGGGTATTACAAAGCAAAGTCTCAGTTTTACCTTGGCTAACCTTATATCCACCAAGCTGTGTATACTCTTGAATAGTTTTTAGATCACACTCTATATTTACCCTGTCGGCTTTTAAATCCAAGACCATATCATCCGCAAACAATTTAAGTTTGGACATCCCTTGCAATGGAGGAACAATACTATCGGCACTGCGTATTCTAACCACAAGTGGCTCGATAAATAAAGCAAATAGTGACGGGTGCCATGCTTAATTTTCTCCTTACCTACTGTTTTTGCAATAATCATATTTGTGCCTCTGTCCCTTGCTATAACTTTTCAAGCACTGCCACCAAAGTAGATAAGCCAGCATTGTAGAGACTTATTGGTCGATAGGAATTTGTATTCGAAGACGGGTTATACCTTTTGAAAAAACGTACCACCACTGGTCTTTAAATGAAGATGAAATATTAAATCTCCTGCTAATTGCATTAAATAATTGTACCAGTTGAGGTAGCAGTTCTTTTTGAAACATTTTATAAACTTCCATCAGGATCCCATTGCTGCTACTAACTTTAGTATTAGGCATCTTTTACAAGTGTGGGGTGCCTCTCATGTAGCCTCGCTAGCTATTCCTTTGGCAGGCATGGGAGCTAGATCCGGCTATAGAATTCTTCAAGACTTGCTCTACGAATTTTCCTATCATTCTCATAACTATTTTGATAATGCCGCAAAAATCCTTAAGCTATTTTATGATCCTCTGTATGCCCAGCGTTCAAACTTAAATCTTCAATTTCCGTAATCCGCGCTCCCTCATGCTTAAGGCATGCCGACAGGCCAACAACCTCCCCACCAGCTGACTCATCTCATACTGTTTTGGCTGGAAGGTTCTTGCATTATTGATCTCCTCAAGTACAAATAAATCTCTCCGTTTTTGCTTCACCTGATCAAACCATTCTTTTAGATGAAGATGGAATATCCAACCCGCCTCTTATTGCATTGAATAATTGTACCAGTTGAGGAAGCAGTTCTTTCTGAAACATTTTATGAACCTCCGGCAGGATCCCATTGCTGCCGCTAGCTTTAGTATTAGGCATCTCTTGCAATGCAAGGGCTGCCTCTCCCGTAGCCTCTCTAGCTGCTTGTCTTCCAGGCATGAGACCTGGATATGGTTATAGAATTCTTCAGCACTTGCTCTATGAATTGTCCTAGCATTCTCATAAATACTTTTAGAATGCTGCAAAAATCCATGAGCTATTTTATGATCTTCTGTATGCCCAGCATTCAAACATGAATCTTGAATTTCTGTAATCTGTGCTGCCTCTTGGTTAGGCGTGCTGATCAGGCCAACAACCTCCTTACCAGCTGACTTATCTTATACTGTTCTTGCATTATTGATCTCCTCAAGTACAAAAAAACCTTCAGTTTCGCCTGATCAAACCGTTCTTTTAGATTGGTTCTTACACCTATCCATACCTATAATCTTGCAAATCCTCTTGTGCCTTGTCAAGCTTTATCTGCAACTCACCAGTTCAAACTTTCTGAAGTCTACTTGTAAAAATAAAACTCCTCTGATCTTAAATCTGCTAATTTCTTACTATAATACACCCAATGTGCACCTCCCTCAACCCCCAGTCACTCCATCACTCCTAGTGACTGCCTAACTTTAGAGGGAAAATTGCCCACCCTACCCCCAGCCATCCCTCCCTAGTTCAGGTACCCAGTTATGGCACTCAGATATGCTTCCCTGGGAGAGAAAACCCTCCTCTCTCTCCCCCTGCTGGCACACCAATCACGCAAAACACATTGAAAATTTCATAATCAAGATAAAAAAACATGTCCACGAAAACATTGTAAGCATGCAGCATTACAACTCATCCAGCCTACACCATCTCGGCAGACCTGGGGCTTCTCAATTAATATGAATTGCCAAAATTTTAACACCACTCATTAGGCCTGGGCCTTCTTCAATAGACCCTGGGCCTTCTCAAGCGATGTACCGTAAAGAATTGGCCTTTAAATAATACCTTTAGCTTTCATTGTTGAACTATCGAGGCCTGGGCCCCAGCTGCCCTAAATTGCTCTACCAATCTGATAAAGTCCCTCCTCCTGTGAGCTGGTGCCACAGACATGTCTGATAATACTTTAATCTGGACATTATCGAGTAGGGAAAATGACTTTTTTTAAACCACGTTGGTAGGTATCAACTCCTTTAGTCTGTTATTCACAATGACTGTTTGAGGATACTTTGCATTCGTTGACCTCTGAGCAGGTATCAGATGAGCCCTCATGATTGATAAGTACTCTGGCGAATTCTCTGATACATATGTCCTTATCAATGACTCTATGTTTTGCAACATATTCTGATGGTTCCCAGTGCTCTCAGCTCCTTCTGATATCCCCATAAAACAGAGGTTCACCCTCTGCGCATAGTTTTCCATATCTTCAATTTTAGTCTGTGACTCATATAGCTTTTTTTGTAGATGGCTTATCTCCCTATCACAGACAAGAGAGCGGGCCTCGAGATCTGACAACCTCTGTTCCAGCTCCTGAAAATGTGATGGGATTTGATACAGAACCTCCTCAATCTTGCCCAGCCTCTGGTGAAGCACAGCATTTTCCTTAAGCTGAGTGCCTTTCATCTCACAAATTTCATTCAAGATAGTCTCTTAGAGATGCTGTGATTGGCTTATCTCTTCCTGAATGTTCATAGACACTGGCCTCACAACCTCTCAATTGGAGCCAATGGAAACCGGGGAGCACTGCATGCCTCCAGCCTCCACTGTCTGCAGCACTGTCATTTGGTCTACCCAATTTGCTTCCACTGTAGCCTCCTCCAACACATCCTTGTGTAGCTCATTTGTTGCTCCTCCAACAGCAGACTCTGCAACAGTTGCCGCACCCACCATGTTTTTAGAATTTTTAGAAAAAGGTTGGTAGTCTTTTTTGCAGCCCTTGCCATACTTTCCATATTCCTGCCTATACCTGCGCCCATGCATGCGAGGCCCCCTCTCCTATCTCTCCTATCTGCATCTTGGCTGCTACTGCCACTTCTGTTTGGCACAGGAGTTCCCGGCTTCTGGGATAGAGCTCCATCCATTTGATTTCCCTCTGCACCTATGGATACATTCAGTGAGTTCTCACAACCCTCCGCCACCTGTCCTGGAATTTCCATGAATGTCAGTGATTTAGCCAGAGTAACAAGCTGTGGATTGTTGCAGTTTTCAACCCTTAGGAGTGAAAAGAAGCCTACTACATTCCCTTTGGCCCACTGCTGATGAGGTGAAATGCTAGTGGCCACCATACTTGACCCCCTGCTATGTATGTGCTGCATACCTTATTTCAGTCCCAGTGCAGCCGCAAAGCGACACCAGCAGTGAGGTCTGAGGTATAATGTCCCAGGTAGTTCTGGTGTTCCCCTGCAGTCACCAATGCTAGAAGGCAAGAAAGCAAATAGGGGATGCCCAATCCAGAGACCCTCATCCCAGGTGAAGAGACGCATACTCCAGTACTATACCAACACAGCGAGGCATGCCTCACTTACCCCTCGTGTGAAACCTGGTGGCACCCCACGCCTGTTCAGCTTTTTCAGCAGCCTGTGTCTGGTGTCTCCTGGTGGTACACTTCTCCTTGTTGTGCCTAATGCAATCTCTCCTCAAGCATGCACAATGGATGCCACCTGATCCGGTAAGGCAGAAAACATTCCCGTTAGAATGCTGAGATTGATCACGGCCGTGGCAGTGAATCCTGGAGCGAGATGATGCTGCACATATCAACACGAAGCAGGGGGGAGGGGCCTGAAGTGCACCTAGCAGTGGATAATGTGGGGATCTGTCCTCTGCTGTCAAATGTGTCATAGGTTTTTTTTAAAGATCCTTTTGAAACTCATGGGATCATGTCAGCTGGGAATCCAATCATATCCTTTTTGTCCACCTTTTCTCATATACTGTAAGTGTGCATATTGTCTTCCCGCTACCAATCTTCCAAGTCTGTCACCTTGCGTTTGAGGAATTAGATATCCTGGCCCCAGTAAGCAAGATTGTCATATTTGGTTTTGACATACTCAATCCTCTTCTTGGAGAAGCACATGAAAATCTGAGATATCAGAGCATACTCATTTCATTTCTCAGGATAGCTTTGTCATTTTAGTATCCAATTTAGACAGCACAGAGCTGATTATATACATTGCTTTAGAATGTTGTTCAACTCGGCCCCTGACATTTTTGTTGCACCTAGTTCTGTTTCTCATTTAGTGCCACAAAGTGCCTCAGAGAACATAAGCTGTTGCACTGGTCGCAATGAAAATGTGTGCCAGTAGGCAGGCCTGATTTTTCAGTTTGGAAAACTGACTCATGTGAGGCCTCCACTAAGAGGAATGTGCCACTATGCATGACTCCAGAGAGTAGGAGGGCAGAAGGGTGTAAGGACAAATAGTGCGCTCCTTACCAAAAATGCTCTGGCTTGATCTAAATATATGGGCCTCCACTGTATCTACTGATGGTGAAGGAGCCTAAGAAGGGTCATTATATAACAAAGGCAGCAAGCAGACTTCTATGGCAACACCCATCTTATAGTGCTTTCAGAAGAAGGGTATCCCATCAGTGGAGCAAGGTATGGAATGTTTTCAGAGATGGTCCTTACATTGTCACTGTCACAAAGCAAGCTCCTCCCACATTACTAAGGCTGCCGGAATAAGGCAGAGAAGCTGATGTCATCCCCCCGCAGTGAGCGTAGCGCTCCAGCTCCCCATGCATCTAACATCTCATTCAATTCAGGGGGACAGCAGGCTTCCATATCAGCTTCAGGGCCGCACCGCAGACCCTCAGCACATTGTACCAGTGCCAGGAATTGTAGCATCCTATGGAGCTCTAACAGGGACAGGCCATCTTGGGTACATCCCAGCCCACCACTGAGACTGCAAATCATGAAGCTTTAAAACTCCTTCTTTACTCCTCTTTGACATTGGGCATTTTTCCTGACCACTTTAAACAACCCTAAGTTATTCTTCCAACATTGAAAATATCCAGCATAGATCCCGAATAGCTATTTGATTACTGATTAATTCCTGTATGCTAACATGTAAAAACGTCTTGGGAGACAGGTTAGACAACACTCCAATTGCTGTAAAATCACTGAAGTACTCTTTTAGTGACCCTTAATAATCTTCAATCTGAGGTGATGCTGGCAGGGTCATTCCCTGATTCTGTATGACCTAACAGCAGTATTCAACACTCTTGGCTACTTCATCATATTAGGTTCTAAGTTTGTCTTGCAGAGGTGGGTGTCACTGATTTAAAAATGGCCTGGTTCGGGTATTTTCTCACTAATTGCTCTCAAAGAATTGTGCTACTAGCTTTTAATCAGAGGCTTGGTCTCTGGTATGTGATGTTCCTCGGGGTTCTGCCTTTTTTCCCTTCGTATTCAACATGTACATTGGGCCTTTGGACAGCTTTAGCAACTTTTGAATTTTATTTTAACATAATTGCCAATAACACCAAATTTGTCATCTTCCTTGATGGTTTGGGTAGTCGGCAGGTATGTTCAAAATACCTCTACTTTGGAGGTGGACTGGCTCAAGCTGACCGGGAAGAAGATAATTATAGCAGGTAACGATGAGGACTTCTGATTCGTATATAGTATTGGAGTTCAATTTCACTAAAGTCCTGGTTCTTATAACCTAGATTTAAGCAGGAGTGGTATCAAGCTGCATTTTCTGTCTGCGATGCATTAGGTTATTCTTTTTTTTTAGCCCTAACAACAAACATCTAACCAGCTCCTCTTTTATTGGACCTGATCTGGTCTATGGCAACCTTTTATGCTTGGAACTACTCGAAATTCTTCAAAAGCTTTAGGTGGTCTGAACGATCAATAGTGCCTCATGGTCATGTCATGCTAAACGGTTACTCTAATCCCACCTCTGACTTCCAATAAAGTTTTGTATTGTTTCTAAAACCCTCTGTCTGCTTTCTTATTTCTTTGAAACCCCTACTTCAGAAAGTCTTGCCCGGGTGGCTGCCAGTTTTCTTTTGTCACCCCATCATTATGGAATACTTTTTCAATGTCACTAATGTCCACCTCTTCCTGTCTGACTTTTCAACACTTCCTGAAAATCTACCTGTTTCACTCAGGCTCTTTAATAGTTCTATTTTCTATGACCGTTGTGTTTGCCTTCACTCCCTTGCCCTGAAACCGATGGTGAATGCGCGCTTTTTAAAAACAACATTACATAACACAAAACACACAACATATGCACTGAAACAGATGTACTGAAAAGTGTGATGACATAACCTGCTGTCAGTAGACCTTTTTGTCTCCACTGGATACATTTTTAATGCAAGAGGCCCTGCCTAAATGTTCATCCTTTCAAAAGGAGGTCTGGATTTCCTCTATAAATTCGCCAAGAGAGAAACATTTGTGAATGTTGCTGGTGAGGAGGTGAAACAGTAAGGTTGACCTCTACGGAACACATGGCTACGCATTGGTCATAGAGCCAATGGGCGTCAGCCTAGTCTAAACGTCTGCTATGAACCAATCAAAATTGCTTTTGGTCAGTCTTGATCCCGCTGACAATGAGGGGACCCGCGGAGAGAGAGACGCAGTCTAGTCTCTCCGCGGGTTGATTCGGGACGGGGGAAGTGGCGCGCAAGGCGCCCGATTGGTTAAGAGGTAAGTGGGGGCGGGGTGCTAGTGTAGGTTTATAAGGGGGGTGGAGGGTGGGGTCGGCCCTTTTGCGCGCCGACTAGGAGGGAAGAAGGTTTATTTTAGGTACCACCCACCCACCCAGCTAGGAAGACAGGGGGAGGAAGGGGTTTTTTAGTTAGGTATATTTAGTTATGTCAGGTAGGGGGGGTCAACAGTCATTTAGGACAGGTGAGTTGTAAAGAGGTAGCAGGAGATGGGGGAGGGTGGAGAGCCAGGTGGGGGCTTGTCCACCCTTCCAGGGGGAAAACAAGGAGGTGAAGCATCAGAGCGGGGAGGGGTAGGCTATAGGCAAGGAAGGCATGGGCGGAATAAGGGAGCACATACGGAAGGAAAATTGAAGGGAGACATTTGAGGACAAAATGAAGGAGAGGGAGTTTTGTAAAGTTAAAGTCTGCTTTAAAGAGATATACAGTTAAAGGTTTTAAGTATTGTTTGTGTTTAAATCCTGTTCTAATAAAATGACCTTTTACACCAACAAGAGCGTCACGTATGTATGTCCCGAATATGGCCCTGACACTGTGGAGGCTTATTAGAATGAGGGGCTCTGCTTAAGACACTGTTATTTAGTTATGTTCTGTATTGGAATATTTTGTTGAGGTGAAAATAGTAACGACACAATGCAGTTATGGACTAGGCATTAAACTCGGCCAAGACAATAGGAAGGAATCGCTTTTTTATGCTGGGCCAGGATTATTGAACAAGACATACATTACATATTCAGAAAAAGACACCCTTTATTAATTTACTTTCAACATTTTCTTCAGCAATTTATTCCGCTTTTTAGCTATTCATCTTCTCTCAGGAAGGAGGGATTGGCGTTTTATTATAAAATATTCGTGGTTACGAAAGAAGCAAAAAAGTATACTGCTGTCTGAAAATATATTGCAAGAATACTCATTTTCCAGATTTTATGGCAGCACTAGCTGGTATTCTTGCATGCAGTTTTGTAATTTATTCTGAACATTCCACTTAAACCTTTTTTCAATAGCATGATTTTATTAGAGTCAGCTCACTGGACTTTCCCAAAAAGGTATTTAAGATCGAATAAAACCAGTGCTTGGAAAAATATCATTACAATCTGAAAGCAGTTACAAAAACATTAGTACTGCAAAGTTTTATTTCAAATGGCTGAGCCTGCTGTACATCAGGTTATTGCACTCCTGTTTCTGAAAACAGATTCTAGTCCCTGTTTGTGTGTTTGTGCGTGCGCGTGCTTACGTGTGCGTGCCTGCTCTGTGTGGAAGGGGGCTATCGTTCCTATTCTAACACTCTGAATTTATATGTGTTCTGGAATATCTATTATCTAAAAATGTAGCTGCAAAATCTAGGAAAATTCAGACGAACACATACATACTATTAATTTATTAATCTGTTGTGGTGGTTGCAGCTGGTGGGCACAGGCGCTGATTTATGAGGAAGGTAATGAAAGCTAGGCGTCAGGCAAGTTATTCGGAAACTAACATTTGACAGTGCGAGCAGCGAGGTCCTAGGAACAACGTTGGACCCAGACATTTGTTTTTTTTAAACAGATGAAGCATTGCTAGTTGGTTTTCTCAGGTAGGGAAGGGCCCTCACTGAAAGGAAGAGGTCTCATGGACCATGAATGCATGGCAGTCAGAACGCGGACCATTGGCCTCATTTACTTAATTTTTCCTCCTACTCCTTCCCCATTCTCCATTCATACAACTTCAAGGAACAATAAAGGGCAGATTTAAGAGCCCCTTGCGCCACACTAGCGTTATATATTTTACTCTAATGTGGCCCAACGAGGCCAAAACCGCCCCACCAAATTTACTAAGTGGTGCACCAGGCATAATGTATGCAAAGGGGGCATTACCCCGTTAGGGGCACCGAAAAAATGGCGCAAAGAAATCCAGGAGATTTCTTTGTGTCATTTTTTTCAGCTCTTTTAACGCCTGCTTACAGAAGGCGTTAAAAGGAGGCACACCATTGTTTACAATGGGCCTCAATGGGCTTTGCAGGATTTGCGCCAAAAGTTTTTACGTTAATCCTGCAAAACTCCGAACTAACATCAAAATTGTTGACCCTAGTTTCCCTAACTACCGCCATGGTGTGCCGTATCTTAGACACAGATCACACATGGTGGCGTTAGAGGAGCACTAAGGAGTGCATCATCACTTTTCTTTAATCAGGTCCTAAGTATTGTATGGGAGCAAGTCCCAGTAGAGCGAGTTAGCCAAGTGCTGACAAAGCTCATATTTTGGTTCATTGTATTCAAGATGAGACTTTGACCTAGGGATGAAAGCTCCTCTATGCCTGTCTTGTTGTGAGGGTAGCTTTAAATCTTGAATGGCCTGACAACTTCCTAGTTTAAACTGGATCCTCTCCAATGATGCACTTCACACCAAGAATGTTGTTGAATAATCTCACATTGAGCGTGAGGTGAATTCAGTGCCTGCACTCAAAATGTAAATTACGTATCAAGCTCATAAAACATAGTTAAGAAATACAAATAGGGCCAGGCCAGGGCCAGTAGACAGCCCACGCAGGGTGCCCAAATTAGACAGTTTGCCTCAGAGTGTGTTAAAAAAGCTGTCTAGAGATATGTTTGGAGATAAAAATGAGAGGGTGCAATTATAGATTAGTAGGAAGGAAATCTTACAGTCTACAACATTCCACTACAAAGAAGTTTATATTTAATAGTAGACCTTGCTAGCAGGTCGAGGTGGGCAGAGTGAAGTTTTCTAGTTAGTGGGCAAGCCTTCAGAAGATTACTCAGGTAATGCTCTCTTACAGCTGTTTGATGAAGGAAGGGAATATTATGTTAGATTTTCTTGGCTATTTGGTATATTGTGCAGTGTAACTAGCGTCAGAGTGACAAATCACTCTGCATCAGACCAAGCCTAACTTTGGCAGCATGATCCTGACCTACTCAGGGGTTCCAAATTCCTTCATTTACCGGCACAAAGACCAAAGTATACACTATGGGACTTTGCTCATGCTAGAATGTTTAATTCAGAGCGTATTTAATTTTTAACCTTAACCACAATAATAATTAGCGGTAATAATATGAAACTTAAATCAAACATGGCCCATGAGATTCTAGCAAATTATGAGTACAGGGAGTTTACCAGTGAAGTGTTACAAATCATGGCTCAGGATAGACAGCATTCAAACAGACCCACTTGTCCAAAATCCAATTTTAGCTGTGAGTCAAACAGTCTTCGATAACTTGAGTAAACCCTTTACCTCCATTGATTCTAAAATGGATCTGTATATAGTATCTTAAAGCAATAGAGGTGTGGTATTAATTAAGCACCATGTAAAAACAGCTTTTTATTTTCTATTGTATCTAAAGGAGTCATAAGAGCTAATAAAATTAATATTGGACTTGACCTCTGTCTCAACTCTAGCAGTTCCTCCCTTATATCCACACCGGCCATGTCTATTCCTTGATTCACCCAAAGTCTAAATTGCTATTCAGATGGTACATGACTGAAATTTAGATATAAAGACAATTGTTCAATAACCATTTCCACTAGTCTTATAAGGCTTGGGCCTGCTCTATCAGGCTATAAGGTTATAACATTTAGGTGAAGCAGCATTAAGAATAAGCATTGTACTTGTGATGAATCGGGAGGCTGTGATGGTTCTGATGGTATTTCCTTAAATATACAGTGATCTTGACTGATAGTACTGGAATATTGACTAGCCGATGGGATTGTCTATTCCATTACAATATGAAACAATATGTAAACAATATCCCATCCTCCCTAATGCTATTACCACCCAAAAAAAATATTAAAATTTAGTGCCTGATTTAAAGTTTGGCAGACGAGTTACTCCATCACAAAAGTGATGGACATCCCGTCTGCGAAATTACGATTCCCATAGGATATAATAGGATCGTAATACAATGGACGGGATATCCGTCATGTCTGTGATGGAGTAACCCCACCTGCCCAACTCTAAACCAGGCCCTTAGTCTTATTCAACCATCCATGATGGGATTGGGAGAGCATAATATTTGGATTGAGTATCTCGATTCCTTATGCCGACAATATTTTTTTAAAGTATTGATCATCTGAACCTTGTCAGTTATTCAAGGAATAGATGTAATTGCTTGGCAACAATCTGAATCTAAAATTCACTCAAACCAGTTGCATCTTGTCCCCCACCTTAATAATACATGATCAGGTTACAGAGCCACTGAGCTACATTTGCCTACAATGTATGTATCTTTGGTCCCAGCTATTACTTTCAGGTGACTAGGAGGTCGTAGGAATCACTAGATCCTATTTAGCTGTCTATGCTATGAAGCAAATCAGCCCCTATTCACATAATTATTAACATGTTTTGAGTAGGCCTTGGTGAAAATTAATTTATGTTAATGTAATCTCACATAATTTCTGACATTTTGTGTTCTGATTGTTATGCAAAATGCCTGAGATTACACCATTCAGCCACTTTGTGCAGTTGAGACTTTGTTGGAAAAAAATTCTATTGCGGGCCAAGGGAAGAACACAAATGAACCAGATGTGAGTGGCTGTTGTTCCCGTCATGCATGATTTTGCACATTTATTTTTAGCACAAAATGTGTCCTCTCACTAAAAACGGACTGGAGGTCGCATTCCACACAAAAATTATGCAAAATATCACAGCACACATTTTGCATAAAATGCAACTTTGTGATATTTTTTGGGCATTTTGAGTAATTTCACAAAAGATATTGAACACATTTTGCTCAGGTTTAGTTTTGAGCAGTTTGCTATTCAGATAGGGCCTAACAACTATGTACCTCTACCTTTAGTGGGAGCTTGGGGAGGGTAGAAAAATTAAATGTATTTGCCTCTCTAAAGTACAGTCTGTTTTCACCACTATTATGAATAATTTACACCATACCGTTAACAGCTTCTATATAAGAGCACAGATTTAACTTGATCAGTTGGCTATTTTCAACCACATGGATCATGCAAATTAAACGATACACCTCCAACTGGCTGGGATCTGGATGGAAATGGTATGTCTCCTCTGTAGAAGACCAAGCAAATGGCAAACATTATTGAGTAAATAGGTAACCCAGAGCCATCGTTTTTACACCACGTTCATGCTGCATCCTTTGAGGTACTATTGTGTTCTGCTTTTCTGTAACAGGAAACGTGGCTAGCATGCTTGCTGGGAATTTAAACAATAGCTATTGCATAAGTATTTTGATGCTTTCATTATTGCATTTTTAACTGGCGTTTAGGCCTTTGTCCCGTGTCACCTGTTGCCCACAGCCATTTTAGCCAAACGCCTATTAAAAACAAGTGTGTAAAGTTGTGTGTGATAAAAAATACAATTCATCAAGATCTTTTTGAGATTGCATGTGATGGTAAATTATTGTAACCATCTTGTAGAGAAAGAGAACAGATGGCAGGCATAGTGAGTCAGCCACAGACACAAAAAATACACTCTTTCCAGGATATGCAAATATTTAGAATTCGGCAGGAGAGATTTCTGAGAAAAGCATCCAGATTCCAATTGCTTTAGCTTAAGTCAGTGGTTCCCAACCTTTTGACTTCTGTGGAACCCCACTTTATCAATACTGGAACACAGGGGACCCCCACCGAATCAGTATTGGAATCCGGAGACCCCCTGCTGAGTCATTACTGAAAGCTGGGAACCTAATCTGTCACAGGCCCCGTGAGGATGCTTCGTGGACCCCAGGGGTCCCCAGGCCACAGGTTTGGAACCACTGGCTTAGGTGAAACTTAAAGGCGAAAGAAATCTAAGCCACGCAAACCTGCTCATGCATTGATCAAAGAGTTACCATGTTCCTTCCACAAGAATGGACGATAGTGCACTGCCACCATAGACCAAGAGAAACGTTTATTTTAGTAAAAGGTTTATACAATAAGCACAGTAAGAACATAATAATAATAGCTTGTATTTTATAAACTAGTTAACCACTTACTGGTAAGGCATAGTTGATCAAGATTCAGACTCATGTCCTGTAGCTCACACAGATGTCACCAGCAAAGATTTAATGCTGAGCCATTCCGCTGATCAATTAAAAGCCACATGTATTGCCGTTAAACACCACACAATGGTTAGAACTAAACAATTGTTATGCCAGAATGTTGGACCTTTAAGAACTATCATTGTGAATCATTGGGAATAAAAAAATATGCCATTATCTTGGGGCCACCCCTGAAAATCTCCTTTCACGTCTACCCTAAACCTTGGGGTTATTAGCTCATTCTGGTTCTGAGAATGTTTCTCCAGTCTGATCCAGACTTCTGCTGTGCAATAGTATTCTTGTCTGCCTCTGATGTAAAGACAACTGAGCTGTCATACTAATATATTTAGATCATCTTTACCAGGGAACAATATAATATTCCTACCTTTCTGAGCTTTGTGACTTGAAGAGCATGATGGTGCAACTAAAGCAACTTAAAGCCCCATCTTTAAGAGAGCATGAAAAGTGACTTCTAGTGCCCATGCACATTGCCTTACTTGATTAATTGACTTAAATTCCACTGACTGCACAATAAAGGTTTTCACCATATTTCCACAATGAATAAAGCTATTTTACTGATTCTGATTTGCAGATATTCTCCCATTTACAATTTAGGAGTACCAAATAGCCTGGTGAATCAACCGTTATGTGAAAGATTGTCATACCTGGGTGAAGATCCTAAGGTGTGACATCACAGGATTTAACAAAAAGCATGAAAACCTAGTAGGCAACTGTTCGAGCACAGCCCGATTTTCAAGGAGACGTTTATTCAGCCACCAAAAAGTAAAAGCCAAGTTGCCTTTGCCCCTTCCTGCATCACTAACAATCTCCAGTGACGTGGTTTCAAGAAGATGCTTGTGTTTGATGATGTTATGTTTGATTTTAAAACCTATTGGAACTTAACTCACAATGTGGCTTCTTTTAGAGGTGATGATCTATTTACTGTGGCTGCTAAAAGCTACATCCTTAGACGCAAGTATTGACATACTTGTTTATATAATGAAATGTGCTTATTGTAGTGCACCTTGAAAGAAAGTCTGCGCTCCATACAAAATTAAAACTTACAAACAATTGGTCATAATATATAAAATATGAGGTCACTCAACTCGAGATCAAACAGTTATGCTATAGGTATTTTGATGCACCTTAATAAACAAGCATTGGCAAAGCCAACAGTTTGCAACTCTAAAAGACCAAGCTTTGCCAATACATTTGGCGAATTACACTTGTATGCATGCATTTTGATGCATGTCCATCAATGGTCGGTAGTTTTGCAATGGGCTTTCTCTTGAATAAACTCATTCAAAGATTGTAGCCAAAGCATGTGTATGTGTTGTTACGCAATGATTCATGTGTTATGGCACATCTCTTGCAACATGTGCGCACATGTGTGTTGTTAAGTGTGTGCTTGCGCTGTGATGCATGGTGGACATTTTTAATTTACTGTTTATCATGATGGATGGCCATATTAGAGTGGTAAATTAACATGTAATAAAAAGTCAAAAAGAAGTGTGCATGACATGCAAAAAAGGAAGCAAATGGCCTGGTAGCAGTTTGCAGCTCCTTTGTACCATAAAAAGCATAATAATAAATAAATAAATATTTATATATTTTGCATGGCCAATGGGATGGTGAGTGGGAAGATGAGCACCAAAGAAAGTGGAGGAGTCAAAAGCGAGCACTCAAAGAGATACCTGGAAAATCAAAAGAGAGGAAGGAAACACATGCACTACCATGGAGTGCTCAATATTGTTTAACAAATTCCTTCAAGTATGAAGGATACAACTCATCCAATGAGTACACTGCGAGGCCAAAATGTTCCTGGGTGGGATAAACACAAGAACAGTCAGGAAAGCCATTGAGTCAAGAGCAGACAACTAAGATAGAAAACACGCTAACAGAGTCATGAACAAGGGGCTGGCCCAAAGCCCACTTGAAGTATATGTTATATATTAGAAAAAATAAGTCTATCTAAAGACTGATAGTGCTGCCTGCTTTCTGAGACCTAAAAAAATTACATGCATATAGGTATGTAAAAATTCATAGAATTATTTGGTTTCAAAGAAAATTTGAGAAAATAAAAGAACATTTTTCAAAAGTGGATGACAGACTTCAGTCATGCACAGTATTTTGTAAGCATTAAATAATTGTATTTTATTGTGTTTTATTGATATTTATATAACGTTTTCCATAGCCCATTAGGAAGGCCGATGCAAGAATAGTTAACAAATCAAGATGCCAGCTTATAATTAACTAGTTGACTGTCACTCGTTCACTTACAGATATTCACTCTCACAATTGGACATATTCTCTCACATATATTCCCTCACACATCCAGTTACAAATTCATACTCACTCCAAAATATTCAACCTTATTTACTCAGCCACCAACGCACATACTCATTAACTCATGTTCAGTAACACATTTATTCCAATTGTAACTCGTGCATATGCTCTCAGTCTCACACTTAGACTCGTTCAGTCATAACTACCCACTCACACAACCATCACTTACTTACATGCTCATTTATTCACATATATGCCTTTCTTCAGATCTCTTTTAGCTAAATGTTTATTAATCCATTATAGCTTAAATGGTTCCTGTAGACACGGCATTCATGTGCATATTAATTATTAATCGCTAGCAAATAAGAATATATTGTTTTATGTTATGCCTTATTGTAAACCTGCACCAGCATCCCGTTACTTCTTCCCTCCTCAGATTCATGTCACCAAAATTGTAAGGGCAGTTGAAGTGATATGACATGCCCTTTGACGTCACCTTTCCCTCGATGAGATCACAGGAAATGACATCGTAAGACCTTTGACCTTATTTTACATTGAGGTGTGTTTTTGAAACGTAATGTAGATTTTCCTAATAATTTATGACGGAGAGTCTTAATTTTATTAAAGACACGGAGGCGAGTATTATGCATTTTCTTTTCTTGTTTATTCAATAGCAGCAGTCAAGAAAAAACAACTCCCACAAGGCCAAACGAAAGATGGCCAATGGGAGAATAACAGTAGTTTCAAGCGTCAACCAATGATAGGGCACCCAACCCCTAAATACGTATCTTGACTGTGAACAGCCCTCTTTTCTTGTGCGAGTGTCAAACAGTATAAAACAAAGGCAGAATAGAACAAATGATGCAAAACCCCATTACGAAAGCCAGAAAGTCTTGACAAAAGTTCAATAACTGGATCTCAGAAGGGGAAAAGATGACATCCGAATGGAGCCAGTGTAGATGAGGTAGAGAAATCCAAGGAGGTAAACAATGGTGGTCCGCTGACGAATGACAATTACGTTGAAGTCTGTGACGGAGTAGTTCAAGCTGGAAGGGTGGGAAAACAATGAAAGCATTAATTGTTGAGGGGGGATAATACTCGCCTCCGTGTCTTTAATAAAATTCAGAATTTCCATCATAAATTATTGGGAAAATCTACATTTTATGGCAAGACCGGAGGATCATATTATGCAAGTTTAAAGCAAATTAACAACATCCAACGTAACATGATGAACAGGCTTGCGATAAAATACTTTATATACATTATCATTAGACCAATCAGCCGATTTGAGAATATCCTCCAGACGAGATCCACCCCAAAAAGCCTTAGATGCCATAACACCTCTGGAGGAATGGGCACCAAAAACGGAAGTGTCAATACCAGCTAAGGACATGACCCATCTGACCCAACGAGCTAGTGTTGGAGAAGAGACGGATTTGAAGGTTTTTTTGAAATAAATAAGCAGTTGGGAAGCAGAAGATGATCTCAAATCGACTGTTTGATGTTCATATGATTTTAAACATTGACCCACACAGAGTTTAGGATGGTCAGGAAAGTAAGGATTAAACACAGATGACAAATTAGTTTTAGTGCGTCTGTGAATATTGAATAAAACGCCATGCGGTGTAAATTGACGAGCAGTGATATCTAGAGCTCTAACATCGGAAAGACGTTTAAATGAAACCAAGCATAGTAACATAGCTAATTTTGCAGACAATTGTTTCAAAGAAAGCATATCGCTGTCACGCCAGGATAAAAACAGATTAAACACAGCATTGACGTCCCATAGAGAACTGTATTTGGGTAAAGGAGGATTAGAAAACTTTACTCCCTTTAAAAGTTGACAAATCAGAGGATGTTCCCCAACAGGTTTACCATTGATATATGGGTGGTGTGAGGAAATGGCAGATCTGTACAAGTTAATAGTACAATATGACTTACCTTTGCTGGCTTCAGCTGCCAGGAAATTAACTATAAAAGTTACATCTGTTGAAAGGGGATTAAAACCTTTCCCCATGCACCAGCTATGCCATAAGGATAAAGCTGAGCTGTAGGCCTTTTTTGTGCCCGATGCCCAAGACTGTTCGATGAAGCTAGAAGCTTCTGCCGAAATTTCAGGGACTGGCTGGGGATCCCTGACAATTTCCACGCTGAGAGGACGAGAAGATTGTGTAAAATCAAATTGTGATGAAATCCGAGAGGGTTGGAGAGGAGGTCCGGAAAGGAAGGAAGAAGGAAAGGGAAATATGTCGTTAATTCTAGAAGAGATGGGAACCATACCTGGGATTGCCAGAAGGGGGCTAACAGCACTACCACTGCTTGCTGGCGTCTGATGTGGGCTAAGAGTCTGTTTATCATAATAAAAGGGGGAAAGGCGTAATTCAGAGAGGCAGACCAATCCTGAGAAAAAGCATCGAAGGCGAGAGCCAACGGATCTGGGCGCCAACTGAAGAACTGAGGCAATTGATTGTTGAGACGTGACGCAAAGATGTCTATTTGAAAGGGGCCCCATTTGCGAGAAATAGCCCTGAAAACCCCCGAATGGAGCTTCCAATCGCTGGAATCGTGGAGAAAACGAGAACGCCAGTCCGCTACGGTATTGAGATTGCCTGGAATGTACTCCGCCTGTACTGAAATTTGTCTTTGAAGACAAAATTCCCAAAACCCTTTCGCTAATTTCGCTAAAGGTTTTGATCTTGTGCCTCCCAGTCGGTTGATATACCTGACGGCCGAAATGTTGTCCATCCTGAGAAGAACTGAACAACAGATCCAATCTCTTGCCAGGCTTTTCACAGCAAAGGAGCCGGCAAGCATCTCTAAACAGTTGATGTGCAACTGTGACTCCTGAAGCAACCATGCACCCCCAGTCGAAATTGTACCACACCGGGCCCCCCAACCGGAAAGGTTTGCATCGGATTCTAATACTAGATCTGGGGCTGACGCAAAAATGGTCCTGTCGTTCCAGGTATCTAAATGGTCTATCCACCACTGAAGCTCTTCGCGAGACTCAAGTTCTAAAGCAATGCTGTCTGAATAAGCGAGTACCCTCTGAAGATGATGAATTTTGAGTCTTTGTAGGGCTCTGTAATGTAGAGGACCCGGGAATATTGCTTGGATGGAAGAAGAAAGCAGGCCTACTATCGTTGCCAAAGACCTGAGAGATATGAGGGATTTGCGAAGAGTGTGAACAATTTTGGGCTTGATAAACTTTATTTTTGCGGAGGGGAGAAGAAGAGTTGCAGAAACTGAATCTATTAGGAACCCCAGAAACTCTATGTGTTGAACCGGAACCAGGGAAGATTTTTCGTTGTTTATAAGGAAACCTAGGTTGATGAGAAGATTGGAGGTCAAGAGAAGATGAGATTGAAGGACAGTTCGACTTTGATTCACGATGAAGATATTGTCTAGATAAATAATCATTCTTATTCCTTGAGCCATGAGGAAAGCCACTACCGGTTTCATAAGTTTTGTGAAACACAAAGGGGCTGAAGAAAGCCCGAGCAGTAAGGAAGAAAAATGATAAAAGTGATTCTCCCATTCGAATTGAAGATATTTCCTTGAATCTGGATGCATAGGAACTGCTAAATAAGTGTCCCATAGATCCAAACGTACCATCCAATCGCCCTGAATAAGAGTATCTCTGAGATGGAGAATAGTCTCCATCTTGAAATGTCGGTAAACCACAAATTGATTGAAACGTTTTAGGTGGATGACTGGACGCATTTTTTTGTTCTTTTTGAGGACTAAGAAAATAGAACTGATGAAGCCCAAGGGATCTGGCTGACAGGGGACGATGGTGTGTTTCTGAAGTAAAGATTGAATCTCCACAGAGATTGCCAACGTTACCTCTTGTGAAAACTTGGGAGGTTGAGGAAAGTAAGTCTGAATAGGCTCTGAGTAGAGCTCGATATTGTAACCTTGAATAGAATTTAGAACCCAAGGGTCTGAAATGATCGACTGCCATTTTGGAAGAAACAACAAAAGACAACGCCCTACAATAGGATGGCCAGAAGCCGGACTTACCGGTTTGGGCTGCGAATCTGGAAGATCGGCCACCTCTGTTCCGCGTCCTCTTTGCGGGTAAAATTGTGGTTTGTAGTCTTGGTATGAGATGTTGGAGGCACCACGGAAACCTTGGTTATAATAGGAGCGGCCGGCAAAGCGGTTCCTACCTCTGCCGGCCCTGGCAAAAACCCGATTATGGAACATTTTCTTGAGGGATTGCTTGGCCTTGTCCAAAGAGGCGAAGGTAGAAACATAGGGCCAGATGTAGCAACTTTGGAAATTGCGACTTGCAATTTGCGAGTCGGAGCGACTCGCAAATTGCAAGTCGCAATTTCCAATGCAGAACGGTGTCTCAGACACCTTCTGCGAGTCGGTATGGGGTCGCAAAGACCCACCTCATTAATTTTAATGAGGTGGGTTGCAAATTGCGGCCCCATACCGACTATGGGCACTCGCTAACATGGAGGCCTGCTGTAGTTAGCAGACCTCCATGTTCGTGACTGCTTTTAAATAAAGCAGTTTTTTTTTTTTAAGTGTAGCCCGTTTTCCTTAAAGGAAAACGAGCTGCACTTAAAAAAAAATCCGAAACCTTTTGTTTCGGTTTTTTTTCAGGGCAGGTAGTGGTCCCTTGGACCACTACCTGCCCTTAAAAAATGTTTTGGGGTCCATTCACAAAGGGGAAGGGGTCCCATGGGGACCCCTTCCCGTTTGCGAATGGGTTACCATCCACTTCAAGTGGATGGTAACTGCGACTCCATTTGCGACCGCATACGCGGTCGCAAATGGAATTGCATACCATTGCGAATCGCAAATAGGAAGGGAACACCCCTTCCTATTTGCGATTCGGAAATGCATTTTGCGAGTCGGTCCCGACTCGCAAAATGCATTTCTGCATAGGAAACACGCATTTGCGAGTCGCAAACGGCAAATTTTGCCGTTTGCGACTCGCAAAGTGCTTCCTACATCTGGCCCATATTTACTTAGCTCCTTTATAAATGAATCTCCGAAAAGGAGCCCTTTTGCCTTGATGCCAGGGTCTGACACCGCCAGATTGACTAATTTCGGATCCAGCTTGAGAAGCAGGCCTTTCCTTCTTTCATGCGTGATTGCCGCATTGGCACTGCCTAAAAGACAAATGGATCTCTGAACTCACAGAGATAGATCCGCAGGATTAATGGGACAATTGTCCAGACGTGCTGCTTCAGCCAAGTCAAAAATGCGGGCGAGGGGACCCACAACATCCAAAAGCTTGTCCTGGCACATGGACCAAGCTTTGTCAACACTTTTTCGCAGATCCTTCCCAAACTTGGAAAAGAAGGTAATAAGCGAAGGATCGATAACTGGGGTGGCAGTAATTTTTGATGAGAGAGAGGGACGAGGGCATTCTGAGGGGAGTTTGGCTCTTGTTTGCTTGTCTAATGGTGAACGTAATCTAGATGCCACATAATCACCCACATGATCTGCTGGAAACCATTCTGTTGAATTGGGGTGATGGATACCCTCTGGGTTAAACATGGGAACCCCATCAGCGTCTGAAATAATTAGAGGTTGGGAAGTCTCTTGCGCCATAACTTTTGCCTTTTTTGGAGGAGGAGGCCATACAGAATCGTCATCATCTGTATCACGTGCGTCAGAAACAGAATCTGGACCACCATCATCAGCATCTAGAATACTGGTAAACACAATGGGCGCAGAGAGATGCTTGGTTTTCTTAGTACACTTAGTAGATGGTTTAGAATGAGAAATGGAAGAACCCTCCTTAGCAGGAGCCTTGTGAGGAACCGCGTCCTCTGCCTTATGTGAGGAAACCTCACTGACTAACGCCTTTTTTTAAAATCTTTTTTGCAATAGGGCATTTTCTGCATTCCCCCGCAGATTGGGCCAAAACCGTCTTTGAAACCAAGAACAAAATAGAATTTTCTAATGTTTTGGATAAATTGTTTATGGAAGTAGATACAGCTTACTCAACAGAGCTTTGAATTAAGTCACAAATATTATCATCTAATTGTTAATGCATTTGTTCCTCCCCCTCCAAGCTATTTCTGCTCACTGAGCTTTCCATTTTAATTGAAAAACAATTCTACCGCCTGTGGGCGTGAACCTGAAAGTCTGTGTAAACCGTAGCAGCAGGAAATACCGGTAGTAAAGACCGGTTCAACGAGGAGTCCGGAATGGGGAAGTGAAACCGGAGTCCAGAGCCAAGGTAAACAAACGCAGAGGAAAGCCGGCGAACCACCGTTTCTGTCAAGCGACGCTCGAGATAACGACACGCTTGACAGAAAACTGAAGTTTTTAACGCCGGAGCGGAGCGCACGCAAGGGGCACAATGCGCTTAAGGAAAACAAAAGGGAATTGCGGCTACAAGCTCACTGGAATTCAAAACATGAGCAGATGAAACACACATCAATAAAAATCAATAATATGGTCGAATAACTAGAAACAAGCGAGTTAAACATTAAAAACACGAGTGAAGAAATTAAATACTTATCTTGACTGCGAGCAGCAAGAAAAGAGGGCTGTTCATAGTCAAGATACGTATTTAGGGTTTGGGTGCCCTATCATTGGTTGACACTTGAAACTACTGTTTTGCTCCCATTGGCCACCTTTCGTTTGGCCTTATGGGAGTTGTTTTTTCTTAACTGCTGCTATTGAATAAACAAGAAAAGAAAATGCATAATATGAGCCTCCGGTCTTGCCATAAAATTAAAAACTCAGCAAGCAGATGGCACAAGAACGCCCAAAAAAAAAAAGTCAATGGCATTTTTACTTAAAAAAAGACAATTGTTTTGTGTTTTTAAACAAAGTGGCTCCAAAGCAGTCTGTAAAAACCTGCAATGTCCAGCACCTGCCCGATTGTATTACATATCTAATAGTAACAAACGACAACGCTAGAGTTACGATAAATAACACCTTTCACTGTTCGAAAAATCTTTCTGGCAAGGCAGTGTAACCTTTGAAAGGCACTTTATGGTAAACAATATGCATTTTCAAGTGTGTATTCTGTCAATGTATCCCTCGTCCTTTAAGAACAAGTCCAGGTGATTAAACTGCGCGTGCTTGCATCTTCTGACCAGTTATTAAATCAACACCCAGTGCCTTGGAGAGAAACGACGTTCTGGCCTCTACACCGCCCAGACGACGGCAGTAGCTCACCCTGCTCGTGGCTTACATTAACAACAGCACTTTTAAATACCGCCTTAAAACCGCGGGTTACTGTTCACATTAGTTTTCTAAGTAGAAAAATGCTTAAAAAGTAAAGTCTTTATCGCTTCTTAAAAGGCACACTACCCCGCGATAAATTCTCATATTTTGACTGTTAATATGTTTGAATGAAAATTATTTATCCATTTCGGCGAGGTTGGGTGGTTTTCATCTGATTGCTGCCTCTGGAAATGAAAGCGGAGTAGCAGGAAATGTGCATGTCATGCTGTGATGTATATCCAGATTATGAGGTGATTGCGTGGCGATGAGCGCCAAGTAAAATCATTTGCATCAAACTGTGACAAGTGCAATTCCTGACAAGGCCTCTTAGTTTTGGGGGCTATTACCATTGTACAGGAATGTAATCTATTGACAGCGCGGCTCCCTAATATGTTGGAAGGCAGGCAGTGGAAGAAATGTTAAATGTTTTCATTCGCCAGTGCACAGGGGTGCAGATGGAGAGTGTGCGCGAGATGTAAAAGGTAGGCGCGCGTGGCGGTAAAATGCATGGCATTCATCAACCTGTTTAGTCATGGTTAGCATGAGCTGAGTGGGGGGGTTATTTTCTGCCAAGTGTGGTCGGCAATAGAGACGTGACGATTAATAGGCTATCATCGTCCAAGGGAAGTGAGCTAACAGGAGAAAAGATCTGTGCCCTATCTTTCCGATTAGCATCAAAAATACACTTCTCTATATCCCTTGTGGCCCCGCCCCTACCTAGCTAATTGGTGCGCCTTCCATTGTTGAAAGGGATGACGAAATCAGGGTGGTATTTGTAAGATTTTCTCTGTAAAAGTATGGATACTCATATTGTTCAAAAGGGACTTGTACTTCTTTTAATGGTCAAACACCCACTACACGTGAAATGGTTCAATTTTGCTATCTAAAGAAAAGCTCTGCAACACAGTAGAAACCTATATATTTCTGTTGCACGAAAATGGTATGCATGTGTTCAATATTTATTAGCGCTACACTTCTGTCTCATGGGTATTGCTAAGTCTGGCATCTTGTTAGGGAAGTGTTTGGCAACAGTTGGGCGGCTCTCTGATGGAATAGAAGAAAAGTCCCATAATGAAGTGACATCTCGAGCTAAAACAATACGGAAGCTAGGAGAGGGGCCACTTTGCAGAACTGGCTGCATTTACATCGTTACACTGCACCTTAAAGTGTTATGAAAAAGAGTCGAAGAGTCAAAGGATGAACTCTGAATTGTAAGTAGTGAACCTGAAAGGCATAAACAGCAAAAGATCGCACAGCATATACTTATGACAAAGGATTAGGGTTTTTGTTTAATCTTCAAAAGGCCTATGTATTCAGATATCTTTGTGAACAAAAAATCAGTAATTCCAATATCATGTTAACATGACACCAAAGTAGCACAAATAAACGTGCAAGGGGGACTGGTAAATAGCAATGCATCTTTATGACAGGCTTAGGCATTCAAGCAGCAATCACCTCAGAAGAAAATCCTGGACACTTTCTAAACATAAAAGAACCAAAGGTACAAATCAGCAAATAAAGGGTTGTCTTGGCAGGAAAGTAAACATATAAAAGAAGACTCACTCTCAATTAGAAGTTGCATCCCATCTTGCATTTGCAGTCTTACAACAATTAGCTCTTCAACCCCCAAATAAACTAATGAGAACACAAATGGGACACTGTAGTCATCCTCAAAATGCTATCGTCTGACAAAGCCTATACAAACAATGTCAAAGCATAAAAAGTGCACAAAAGTCAGTGGCCGAACGGTTGTGACTCCCCAGGCCCACTCTCTCTCTGCGCTTCTTATTGTACATTTTTAATATAATTGATAACATGAGGTCTCCCAATATCTAAAGGGGTCTGTAGCCAGATTTAAAAAGAAGGATTGTGGTTTTACCTGAATGTGCTCTTCACAGTGTGATATAGTAAATTGATTTACTTTTAATACAATTACCTCTTCTTAAAAAATGCCCAGGATCAATTTTGATAGCTAGAATAAAATAAAACTGTATTATGTCAAATTAAGCATTGGGCATAATATTTACAAAGGAGCCTTTTGCTGCCAGAAACATATTGAGCAAACAAGCTATGAGGTAGTTAGATAATTATGGAACGGCACAAGAGTAAGCTCAAGTCTTGAAATTGCCCACATATTTGCATGAACATACCTGTCCTTAGGCTTAACACCGTAGTCACATTCAGACAAAGAACTTACATGTAATTATCAGTGAAGAATGTAAAACCATGTGGAAGAATAAAACACATACTAAAGCAGAAACAAACCATAGGCTGAAACAGAAGCACATAAATGCAGAAATCAAGTGAAAACAGCTCAATACATGGCAATGAATAAAAACACCTTCACCATTACAATGCACAGGTCGGCAACTAACAGATCGACCTGGGGCGGCTCCTCCATTAGAGAGGAGGAGCGTCACCCCACTGACAAAATACCCCCAGACACTGCCCAGAGATGAAAAATAAAGTGGTAGTAAAGTCATTTTATTTTTCATCACCCGTCCGAAACCGAGTGGCAGGATTGCGCTGAGTGTCAGGATAGCGCTGAGTGTTAGTAGCAGGGAGGAGGATGGGCTGTTTGTGCACTTGGATATAGTGCGCATATCTCTTTGGCCGGCTGTCTTGCGATGGCCAGCCAGACATGCACACTTTAAACCTCTCAACCCAGCTGTCTTAGACAGCTGGGTTGAGAGCGAGCATAGGCCTCCAGTGCCCTTTCTTTGCCGACAATGCCCGTAATCTCCCCGATACCAGTATCAGGCAGTGACCATTTCATGGCCACGTACAAGATGTCCTCACTAAGCACCACTGCAAGGTCAGCAGTGCAGTCTACATCCTTCAAGGTTGCAGCAGGTTGGTGTACACTTCCAAGTTATATGATATTTAACCCGCATCCTTTTACCTTTCGGAGCTTCGTCCTAGTTCTGTTCCTGGAAGTTGTTGTTGGTCCTGGTTCTTTTTGCAGGTTCATCCCTAAACCTTTTGTCTCATTCCTCATATTTTGTCTGGCTTGTTTTTGTTGGTTTTAGGACTCTGGGCACTTTACCACTGCTAACCAGTGCTAAAGTGCATATGCTGTCTGTCTAAATTGGATTGGTGATTGGTTTATCCATGATTGGCATATCTGATTTACTAGTAAGTCCCTAGTAAAGTGCACTATGTGTGCCCAGGACCTGTAAATCAAATGCTACTAGTGGGCCTGCAGTACTAATTGTGCCACCCACATGAATAACCTTGTAAACCTGTCTCAGACCTTCCACTGCAGTGTCTGTGTGTGTAGTTTTGCACTGCCAGTTCAACCTGGCAAGTGTATCCACCTGCCAGGCCCAAACCGTCCCTTTTACTACATGTAAGTCACCCCTAAGTTAGGCCCTATGTAGCCCCATGGGCAGGATGCAGTGCATTTGAAAGGTATGACATGCACTGTTGTGTTTTACATGTCCTGTAAGTGAAATACTGCCAAATTCAGTTTTCACCATGGCAAGGCCAATCTCTTCCCTAGGTTAACATGGAGATTGCCTTCAAATATCCTTTAAGTGCAGATTCCCATTGGGAGATCTGGAGTTTGGGGTCTCTGAACTCAAAATTAAAAAAATACGGCCCGTATTTATACTCCGTTTGCGCCGAATTAGCGTTGTTTTTTTCGACGCAAATTCGGCGCAAAACTAACGCCATATTTATACTATGGCGTTAGACGCGTCTAGCGCCAAAGTATGAAGAAAGAGCGTCATTTTTTAGCGTGAACGCCTTCCTTGCGTTAATGAGATGCAAGGAAGGCGTTCCCGTCTAAAAAAATGACGGCGACGCAAATGCGTCGTATTTATACTCCCGGGCAAAAATCACGCCCGGGAGGTGGCGGGTCAAAAAAACCCGCATTTGCGCCTGAATTTAACGCCTGGGTCAGGGTAGGCGTTAAGGGACCTGTGGGCTCAGAATGAGCCCACAGGTGCCCTCCCCTGCCCCCAGGGACCCCCCCTGCCACCCCTGCCCACCCCAGGAGGACACCCAAGGATGGAGGGACCCATCCCAGTGAAGTACAGGTAAGTTCAGGTAAGTATAATTTTTTTAAATTTTTTGATTTTTTTTGTGGCATAGGGGGGCCTTATTTGTGCCCCCCTACATGCCACTATGCCCAATGACCATGCCCAGGGGACACAAGTCCCCTGGGCATGGCCATTGGGCAAGGGGGCATGACTCCTGTCTTTACTAAGACAGGAGTCATGAAATGGCGTCTGGGCGTCGAAAAAATGGCGCTAATCGGGTTAAGACGATTTTTTAGCGTCAACCTGACTTGCGCCATTTTAAGACGCCCTAACGTCATTTTTTCCCAACGCCGGCGCTGCCTGGTCTACGTGGTTTTTTTCCACGCACACCAGGCAGCGCCGGTCTGATTGCGCCGTCTAACGCCATTCCATAAATACGGCGCCCGCATGGCGCTTCAGAATGGCGTTAGACGGCGCAAAAATTTTTGACGCTAAACTGCGTTAGCGCAGTTTAGCGTCAAAAAGTATAAATATGGGCCTACATCTCTTGGTGAAGTTGGTTTTTAGATTGTTTGTTTGAAAATGGAACTTTGAGAAAGTGGACATTTTTTTGCCTAACCATTCTGTACCTCTGCCTGGCTGCTGAATTCACATCTAGGTCAGACTGACAGTTGGACTGTTTGTGAATTCACTCTGTACAGTGACACAAAGGGTGCTGAGTTGTGTCCTGCACATCCTGATGAGTCTTCCTGAGCTAGAGTGGGAGGCAAGAGCTGGCACCTGAACTTGAAAGGGCTGTGCCTGCTCTCACACAATATTGACTCCAACCCCCTAGAGTGTGTCTCGGGCAGGGCAAGGAAGAGGTAGTGCTCATGTGCACTATAAAGGCTTTCCTTTGAAGTTTGCCTACTTCAAAGGCAGAAATGAGAATTAGTATTGGACTGCTGACCCCACAACTTTAGATTACCTCTAGATCAAGAGGAACTTAGCCAAGGAGAAGAGCTTGATGCTTGAGGAGGACCTGGCACTTTGCCTGTTGCTTTGCTGTGCTGCCTGCTGCTGCTGCTTCTGCCTTATGAGGGAAAGGACTGGACTTTGCTTTCTGAAATCCTGCTTGTGACGTTTCTCCAAGGGCTTGGACTGAGCATTCTCCCTGTTCTGAAGTCTCAGGGACATCAAAGGCTTCATCTGCCAGTGCCTGGGCTCTTCTGCTGAGAGTCCTGACTAGCTAAGTGGTGCCAAATCTAGTCCCTGGGCCCTTAGAAGTGGAAGCTGGTAATCTGTGGGGGAAAATCCATGCACCGCTGTGCGCACTTCAGAAAAATCGACAGAGTGGCTGTCCTGCGGCTGAAAATTTGACGCAGCGCCTGCCTCGCGGCTGGAGAATTGACACAGCGCCTGTTCTTGAAGTCAACCTTTCACACAGCACGTCCGAATTTTCCATGCACCGACCGTGGGCATCAATCCCTTCAATATCACCGCAGGGACCTGAGGCTGGAAAACAAATACATTCCTTCCTTGCGAGAAAAGAATCGACGCATCGCCTGCCCAGCAGAGAAAGAAAGCATCCATTGATTTCTATGGATTAAGACTCTTTTTACTTTAAAAAATCATATCTTTGCTTGTGTAAGTTGAATTTTTGTCGTCTTGTTTGATTTAGATAAATATTGGCTATTTTCCTAAACTGGTGTGGAATTCTTTTGCGGTGTTCTTACTGTGTTACTGTGTGTGTTGTTAAAAATACTTTGCACATTGCCTCTGAGATAAGCCTGACTGCTTGTGCCAAGTTACCAAGGGGGTGAGCAGGGGTTATCTGAGCTGTGCATCTCCCTTATCCTAACTAGAGCCTGAGGGTCCCTACTTTGACAGGATGTAAACTAACTGCCAACTAGAGACCCCATTTCTAACAGCCATGATCCTATGTTCCTTTCAAAGCTTCCACTCTGTCCAATGAACCCTTCTCTGTTCGGGTGACTTGAGCCATACGCCGTTAATACAGATCTGTGTGTTTCAAACCTGATCACCAGCACGTTGAGCGCACAGAACGGCAGATGTCTTGTGGCTGTGAGTAAACGCACTTGCAGTGCTTGCTATCAGCAATTAACTTTGGCATTTCACCCTACAATCAACTCGTGTCTTGTTGAACACTCAGCAAACATTTGGAGCGCTTCCCCTGCTAATTGTACTCATGCATGAAGTGCTTCACCAGCTAATTGTACTTGCGCATGGAGCGCTTTCCCTGCTAATTGTACTCTCTCGTGGAATGTTTGCCCTTGAGAGAGCGTAGCTTATATAATCTAGATTAACATGAAATGTTTATGAATTAATGTGTGATAATGCCGCATAGAAACTGTAATAGTAAAATTTTACTTAAACTGCACTTGAAATGTGACCACAGGGAGTGGCCACCAATGTATACGTAGACTAATAATGATGACCAAAATGTTTATAAATTGTTATATTGAATAAGTTCTATACTAACTATTAATCATTATGTTATTGAATCTGTGCTGAAATCCTTGTAGGCCTTAAGTTAGCATGAGCCGAAGCTTAGCTGCTTGGCTCTTATATTAAATGTATTTTTCCTATCTTGCAGTGTGCTGACTCGCAAAAGGACATGACCCCTTTGTTTTCTTCAAACTAGAAGCTGAATGTAACCATAGTAGATCCGTTCTCAAGAATTCTTCATTGCTTGTAGAGTGATATTAGACAAAATGCAACAGTGTAGATTAATGTAATATACAAGGTCATTCAAACCGGTAAAGACAATGAAGCTACTGACCAAAAGATGTGCAAAGAATTACAGAAGGATGAAATCATACCGGACGTGCTACCTCTGAAGAAGTCAATCATGAAGACCAATGAGAAGCTTGTAAAATAATATGGGGTGAAAGATTAATGACATAATTTGTTTTTCCATTGGATAAAGATAGTGGGGTATAACCAACGACCAATTACATTTTAGGGGAATGTACAAAGAAAAAGGGATAAAAACCCATGACATGGGGAGCCATTTGGAATTAGGCATGGAATGCTATTGATTTTATCAAGAAACTTTGTCACTCTGGGCCTGATTCTGACCTTGGTGGTCTTTTCGCAAGACCGCCGAGTTACCACCGCGGTAAAGACCGCCGACCGCGGCGGTATGCTGCTGCGCGTATTCCGACCGCTGGGAGCGTTCCGCTGGAATACCGCCAGCAGCCACACTGGCGGTCGGCGGGAAAGTGGAGACTGGTCAACCTCCACCGCCACGCCAGCAGAACACCGCCCCCAGAATTACGACCCACATTTCTGTGTGGCGGTCTTCTGTTGGCGGTCTTCTGTTGGCGGTCACGTCCCTATGGCTCCCGTCGCCTCCCGGAGGACCAACGCACAAGGTAAGTTGATCGTCTGTGAGGGGAGGGGGTGGGGGGGTGTTGTGTGATGTGTGCGTGCATGGGGGTGTGTAGAGGGGGTGTGTGAGTGCGTGCATGCGGGCGGGGGGTGCTGCTGTGCCTTTGGGCAATGTGTGTAGTTCGGCGGGTGCGCATGTCGGCATGTATGTGTGCGGGTATGTGCCCCCGTTGTGTATGTGTGTGTGTAGGGGGTGTGCATATGTGCATGTTGGGGGTGCGTGCATGTCGGGGTGCGTGTATGTGCATGTCGGGGTGGGGGGGCAGGGGGTTCGTACCACCTCTGGGGGGTGGCAGGGGGGTGGAGGGTGTGGGGGGAGGACTCGTGGGGGGCAGTGGGGGGTGGGGGAGACCCCTATCAGTGCCAGGGAAGGAATTCCCTGGCCCCGATAGTGCCTACCGCCATGGTTCACATGGCGGTTCCCGACCGCCAAAAACCGCGGCGGTAAGCAGGGTCATGATACGGTTGGCGGTCTTGGGTCGACCGCCAGGCCGGAGTGTGCGAACTCCAGCCCGTCGGTCATGACCGCCGTGGCGGTCGGAGTGGGGAAGTGGCGGTCGATCGCGGCGGTGACCGCCGCGGTCAGAATACCATTTTTCGGACCGCCGGTCTGTTCGCGGTCCGACCGCCGCCTCTCCGCCGACCGCCAAGGTAAGAATCAGGCCCTCTGTTTGGTGACTTATTGGTTTGCTTAAAACCATCCTCGTCCTTAGATTTGCCAATTTTACACTTTACCTCCTTATGAGGGAAGTGCCCATTTTGCCCCGGAGCTGAGTTCTGACTGATGGCGATTTGACTGATGTCCTGAAGACGAAGACTGAACCTGTGAGCTGACCTAAACTTTGGAGGGTAATTATGACAATGCATTTGTGATTTGTCTGTTTGCTTTTCCTTTCTAGGTACCAACTGCTTACTTTTGACAGAGCCCATAGTTAGATGTTTTCAAAATTGGTGTTCTAAAATTGTTTTGCATGAAGCCCAACATGCTCATGCTAATCAGTGGTTAGGACAGGTGTTCACTAAACTGACGCAAATAGACAAACGATCGAATCTATGCTTGTTGAACTGACGCGTTATTGACACTTTGCTAAATTGATCTATGTTTACGCCGTGTTATGTTTTGATGTTTGTGATTCTCGCCTTAATGAAATCTTATCAAAGTTGCCATATCGTGACTATGCTATTACGTTTCTTGGTTTTGAGATCAACACATCTGCTTTTAGAATTGTAAACAGTAGGGAATAAAACTCATAAAAATTCTACTAAACTGGTGTGGTTATTCTGCAAGGTCATGGTAGTGCTTTGAATTGATTAATGACTTTGACTAAAGTGAAATGTATCGTTATGATAAATATTGATGACATTATTGACGTATTGATTGACATATTTGATTAGCTATCTCGTCCTAAGGTGTCTCTAAACTGGGTCAAAAGTTTCATTGGTCTAAAACGAGTCCTGATGTGTAATAAATTATCATAAAGGGATGCGTTAGCAGTTCTGGTAGCAAAGCGACGGTTTGGCCCTTTGGGGCCCTAGGACGGAGAATTATTGTTTAAATTGTTTTTCTGAGATAATGAAAAATGGAGGTATGATGTGTTTCTAAATTCACCACGACTTTCCCGGGATCTCGGAGCCTGCCTAAGTGAGTTGGGGATGTTCTCGGCGTTTTAGCATGTGTGGTGTAGGATTTGCGATTGCTCAGCTTATGCATTTTGCAGGTGATTTGTGAAGTTCGTGTGTATTTAGGCCAGGTAAATGTTGTTTTAGTAGGAGTGGGCGTACTCCGGAGTATGAGAGTAGGGAAGTCGGCGTACTTCATATGAGTGTGGCACTTTGTGCTCAAAATTATCCACGTGGTTGGTTGTTAATGTACGGACCCGTCGCAGTCTAAGACGCCGGAGTATATTGACAAGTGTAGGAGACACTTGGGTTTATGTTGTAATTTGTGCGGTTTAATTAGGTCAATCGGGCGTGGTTGACAAGTCGAGTTTGAGTCAATTGTGTGAGTGAAACCTTCAATGGAGATTTGGCAAGTTCTAAAGTGCACTAGAGCAAACCATTGACAAGTCGAGAGTAGGATTTGCGGGTCGAATTCTACTTGCGTATGCGGGAACTGAGAAGGAGAGAGTAGCGGCCGAGGCTTCAAGTGAAACCTCTGTAAAGTTCTGAAGCGAATGTGTACCCTTCCTGTAGTAAACTGGCAAATTTGAGTTGTTGTTGTTGTTAAAAGGTGCTCGCAGTAATTTTGCAATAGTTTGGTGTGAATCCAGTGAGGGGCGGACAAGCCGCAAGACTTTGTCAGCTGCAGTGTGTGAGTGTGACGTCAGTGGTGCCGCGCAGAGATAGGTCAGTTGCCGAGAGGGGTCGCGCACGGATTGGCTGCCGTCCATAAGAGGCAATAGGTTGAGAAAGGTGGGTGAAGAGTGTCCTGGAAGTTAAAGTCACTTTTTGATTAAATACAACAAAAGAAAAGACGCAAAGATTAATTTTATCAAAGCTTTTAAGAGCGCTCTGAAAGGAGACGCATACATTATGGCGAGTGAAGGGGAGCCTACACCGCCTGAGGGTACTCCAGCTCATATAGTCATGGAGGAAAAGGGTGTTGCGCCTTGCTTGTGGATGAAACAGTGGCGCAAACTGACAGAAAAAGAGGGATGTTTGGAGTTCCCGTAACATGGAACGTTCAGTACGAGAGTTCTAGAGAATTTGAGGTGGATGTTAAGTGTACAAAAGCTGCCTCCGAGGCCAGCTCAGTACGAGGCATTAGAAGTCTGGGATTTAATGGCTATCAAACAAAGACAGCAGAAATTCGAAAGGAGAATAAAAAGAGCAGAAAAGACTTTAGCTCAGGCTAGATGGGATAATGAGAGCAAAATGTGGAGACGAGGAATAGTTGACGGACTCAAATTGTTTCCAGCAATAGCACAGGGAGACGAGACGCAGGGGAAGAAAGCCGCTTGTAAAACAGACAAGGACTCTAGTAAGCCTAAAGAGACTAAGAGATCTTGGATAGAAGAAGATGACTCAGATGATGAGGAGTGCTAAATTAGATATTACACGATCGCCCGCCACCTTATGCGGTAAGCGACAATGTTCTGAGCACTAGTGCAGGTCCTGGGAACCAGACGCAGGAGAAGGGAGTTACTGATACAGTACAGACTAGTGATACGGTTTTGACACAAAATGGTGTCAGTGTACCCACTGCTCCAGACATACAGATACAGTTGCAACCTCCACTGCAGATACAGAGAATCTATCCAGACGTCCCAGTACTAGAGACTGCTACAAATCTAATAGTGCTGCCAGACCCGATATATACAAAATCGAGGTTACCACAGATTGAGCCAACCCCACAATTGCTGCCCCAGCCGCAGCAACAGCTGATACCAGGATATAATCCAGCAGCAGGACCTCCATTAGTACCTGCCCCGGCTTCAGAGTATCAAACTTTTGGAGTCGCTGCGCCACGGGGTTTGGGACCAGGTCAGACACCAGCTGCCATATCATTGCCAATTACTGTTGGTCTGCCAGTGCCATTGTATGCACAAGGTAAGCCTGGTATGTGTGATCAGGGAGTAATGACCCAAGATACAATAAGAGGAGGGTCCATAAGAACTCCCCAGTTAATGGCCCCGGGAGAACAAGCAGTTGAAAAATCAAGGTCTTTGTTAGACCTTAGCCCTGTTGAAGCACCATTGGAGGCAATGAGACAGGCAGGGCTAGGTATGCTAACCCCGCAGTCAATAAGTACAAATGCTTCACATTCGCCAATGATGCATGCAGGGAATATTTCACTGCAAGGCTTTACGGTGCAACAAGTGAATGAATGGTTAGAAAAAACTTACGCTTCGAAAGCCATAGCAACTGTACAAAAGTTGGAAAGGTCTGAGAAAGATGAATACCTGAACTTTGTGAGACTGAGAGTGGAGGCTGCTGAATTAGTGGAAGGAACAATGGGGGTGAACAGATTAGAGTCATACACAGAAGCAGAATTCAGATATCTGTGCCCTAAAATCACTAAAGAAGTAGGTAAGGTACATCAGAGGTTGGCGAACCTGGCAGACAAATACCATATTGATATTGAGAATACTAAACATTTGAAAAGAAGCTATAGATTAGACTTTGACTCAAAGGACTTCAAGCACATGAGGTCTACCGGAATGAAAGCGCATCTAAAAGAAATATTGCAAAGTGCTCAGATTTGGGGAGCCTTAGAAAAATGGGAAGGCAGATGGGCAAAGAAAAGAGATAAAGAGAAAAGCGATAGTCCGGGATCAAGTCAAGCTAAAGCTTCACCAGATACGGGATCAGTAAAGATGTTACCAATGAGAGAAACAGCTGGTGGGGTTTTAGTCCATGTACCATGGTCCAGGGGAGACACTCTATCTTTCACAAATGACTATCCCAGGCTGAGGGAGAAGCCAATAGAGTGGTACCAGCAAACAGATAGGTTTGTGAAGCTTGCAAAGGGTCTCTGGGAAGACTTAAATACTTTGTTTGAGATCATTGCTCCACCCGACTTATGGCTTGAGTGCAAGAGAGGTGTGGACTGGCCGACACAGGAACCGGCAAGGGATAAGGTGATCGGAGCACCCTCTGAGGAGGTGATGAAGTACTATCATAAAGTGATTGAGTTTTTGAAGCAGAAAGTGTCGCCGAAAGTGACTGATTGGCAGAAAATCGATCGGACCTCACAGGAGGTTAAAGAATCGATACATGCTTACTATGAGAGGTTGTTAAAAGCATTCAAACATTACAGTGGTACTGAAACTATTGAGCCGAAAGACATGAACCTTCTCATATTTAGATTTGTTGAAGGGCTCAGACCAGAGGTTAGCCAGATGATTAAGAATCATTTGATCTGTTGGCAAGCGAAGCCGATTGATGAGGTGTTGCAGTATGCAAAATACTGTAGTGATGAGATTGAGCTGAAGCAGAGAAAACTGAAGGAGAAGGTGATGGTGATGCAGATAAGGGCAGCGCAGGCAGGTATGCAGGGAAGTGGAATCCAGAAGATGGTACAGCAACAAACGCAAGGGAATGGCGTGTTTCAGGCGCAACCGAGAGACCGAGGTCGAGGTTTTGTGAATCGCGGTCCGGACCTGAATACTGTGGTGGTTCAAAATGACGTACAAGGGATGAAAAAGATGTCACCATGTCACACGTGGGGGGATGTGGGGGACATTGGAAGCGGGAATGCCCAAATGTGGTGCATGATGGTGTCGTTCAACAAAGCACTGATGTCGGTACATTTCAAAACATGAGAGGTCCAAAACTGAGAGGTCAGAATCAGAACTTCCAGAATAACATGGTTCAGATGCAGGGGCTACAGCCCATGCAGCAAATGCAAATGCCGAGTATTCAACCAGCGCAAATGCAGCAAGTACAACAGCAGGTTCCCATGGTACCTAGATAGCAAATGCAATTACCATTAGCTCCAATGGGACAGCAACAGGTGATGCTTCCTCAGCAGGTCACAGGCCAAGTAGTGAGCCAAAATAATACAGTACAGCAATTCCCATTGCGTGGTGAAGACGGAATGAATGAGGAATGGTCGGATGACAGTTCAGACTGTGAGGAGTGCAGGCTTGCAGCATCCCTAGAAGTAGATCAGAGGGGACCCTATTTAGAGGGAAAGGTAATGGGTCACAAGGTTTCCTTTTTGGTTGACACCGGAGCTACACGCTCTACAGTCAGAAGCGCAGAGGTTCCGAAATTGCCACTTTCATGGCGTACCATAAGAGTGGTAGGAGTAGCAAACCAGTACTTGACAAACCTGATTACGGATCCGGTGCAAGTTGAGATTGGAAACTTCCAGGGACTGCATAAGTTTGTAGTCTGTGATTCAAGTCCCGTATCCCTATTGGGAAGAGACTTATTGTGTAAGACAAAATGTTCAATTACCTGTTCCAATGATGGAATAGAGGTGCAAACAAACTGTGATGATTAAAGGGATGACAGTCAGTTTTCAGAACTAGAGACTGAGACCGCGAATGAGGATTACCCTCTGATAACCTTATTCCTGATGCTTACAGTGACTGACTTACCAGCTGAGTTACAGGGAACAGTGACAGAGAAAGTGTGGGATTTGACAGGAAAGAAAGTGGGGTTGATAAAAGGAGCGGAACCAGTTAAAATACAAGTGAAGCCAAATGCAGCGTTTGCCCAGGTGCCACAATATCACATGGCACAAGATGTCCTTATTCAGGTGTCGCAAATAATTGCAGATTTTGTAAAGCAAGGGGTTCTGAAAGAGGTGTTGAGAAGCCCATGTAATTCACCAATAATGGGTCTGAAAAAGCCTTGTGGGAAGGTTCGAATCGTGCAAGACTTGAAGAAAATAAACAAGATTGTAGTAAAATGTTGCCCTATAGTGCCGAACCCAGCAGTGATTATGTTCCAGGTTCCGTATGATGCAGAATGGTTCACAATGGTAGACTTGTCACAAGCTTTCTTTTTGGTGCCTCTTCATGAGGACAGTCAGTTTTCATTCAGTTTCAAATTCCTGGACAAGGTGTACAGTTGGTGCAGAATTCCTCAAAGGTTTTCTGAGTCACCGTCCATCTTCAATCAGATATTGAAGAAGGATTTGGAGTCACTAGAACTGCTATTCAGTTTAACTCTGGTACAATACATTGATGACTTGCTAATTGCGTCAAGAACAAAAGATGACTGCAGGTATGACACAATTGCCTTACTGAACCATTTGGGAAAGAACGGTCATAAAGTGTCCCCAAAGAAGTTGCAGTACTTAGGACACTTGATTGTGAGAGGGACCAGGAGAATATCGAAGGAAAGGGTGACAGCTATTTTGCAAATTAACCCCCCGACAACAAAGAGAAATGTGAGGATGTTTTTGGGAATGGTGGGTTACTGTGGCCAGTGGATACCCAACTTCTCAATTATCTCAAAACCATTGATAAAGCTAACAGGCAAGGAAACCAAGGATGAACCGTATACCATAACTCTGTCCAAGGAAGAGCTTGAGTCATTCATGGAATTGAGAGAGTGCATGTGCAGGGCACCAGCTTTAGGTATGCCTGATTAAACGAAGCCTTTTCTACTGTTTTGTCATGAACGTGATGCTTGTTCTTTGTCTGTCTTGACACAGGTCCATGGAGGTAGCGTATTTTTCAGCTACCTTGGAGCAAGTCGCGGCAGCCTTACCGGGTTGTTTGCGCGCAGTTGCAGCAGTTGGTCAAAGCCTCACGCAGTGTGAAGGCATAGTGATGGGCCATCCCTTAACAGTAATGGTTCCACATTCAGTTGAAATTCTGTTGACCCGAACTAAAACTCAGCACATGACAAATGCCCGACTTACCCGATATGAGACAATTATTTTGGGGTCACCAAATGTCTCCCTAAAGAGATGTACTGTATTGAACCCGGCAACTCTACTTCCTGTTGAAAGTACCGAGATTAATAATGAGGAGGAGGTGGAGCATGATTGTCTTGAGGTATTAGAACTATATACCAAGCCCCGACCTGACATACAAGATACGCAGTTAAAAGAAAATGACTGCATTATGTTTGTTGATGGATCCTGTTTGAGAGACTCAGTCGGAATGCTAAGAGCTGGTTATGCTGTATGTACAATAGCTGGTATCACTGAAGCTTCCTGGCTCGAGAGAGTGTATTCTGCACAAGTGGCAGAATTAATTGCCCTTCCTAAGGCATGCCACACAGCTGAAAATCTGAAAGTTACTATCTATACAGACAGCAGATATGGATTCGGCATTGTACATGATTTTGGCCAATTGTGGTCACAGAGAGGTTTCATGACCTCTTCTGGTTCACCAGTGAAAAATGGCGAACACATTAAGGACTTGTTACATGCGATCCAGTTACCTCTTGAAATTGCCGTGGTGAAATGCAATGCTCATGTTAAATCACAAGACTTTGTGTCAATGGGAAACAGCTATGCAGATCAAGTTGCAAGGTTTTGCGCATTGAACTGTATATCGTTCAAGGACCAGTGGGAATGATTACCGCAAACTGAAAATGAAACATGCTTGTACTTTGCACTGAGGGTGGTTGATACACTAGATGAGCTAAAATCACTACAGGGTCGTGCTAGCAGAGAGGAGAAACGCTCCTGGCAGAGAATGCAATGTGTACAGAGAGCTGATGACTTATGGGTCTCAGAGGAGGGGAAATTGGTTTTTCCCAACAGTCTTTTGTCACAATTCGCAAGGCTCTATCATGGACAGGCACATCTTGGGAGAGATGCAATGATCAGGTCATTCAAAATTGACTGGTTTAACCCGAAATTCAGACAAGCCGCAGAGGTTACCTGTCACAGGTGCATCATCTGTCAACAGATGAATGCCAGAAAAGGGACTGTGGTAACTTTGAGCCACATAGGGAGAGCTGGTGGTCCATTTAGCAAGATGCAAATGGATTTCATTGAGATGCCTGTTTGTGGAGGATTGAGGTACGTGTTGGTGATTGTGTGTGTTTTCAACCATTGGATTGAAGCTTACCCCACACGTAGAAATGACAGTCTCACAGTTGCAAAGCTGTTGCTTAGAGAACTAATGCCCAGGTTTGGTTTTCCGGTCTCTTTAGAATCAGATAGGGGCAGACATTTTGACAATGAGGTGATTAAGCTCTTGTGCGCTGCATTGGACATTGAACAAAAGCTGCATTGTAGTTACCGCCCTGAAGCATCAGGGCTAGTAGAACAGATGAATGGTACCTTGAAGTCGAGAATAGAAAAAATGTGCGCAGCCACCAATATGAAATGGCCAGATGCATTACCTTTAGTGCTGATGTCAATGAGAAACACACCTGATAAGAAGACAGGACTATCACCCCATGAGATTCTCTTGGGCAGAGCTATGAGGCTGCCCGAGGTACCCGCAAATGCTGTGGTGAAAATCACAGATGATATGGTGTTGGACTACTGCAAAGGTTTGGCTGATGTGGTTCGCTCTTTTTCCCACCAGGTGGAAGCCAACACATTGCCACCGATCAGTGATCCAGGTCACACCCTGCAAACCGGTGACTGGGTGGTTGTCAAGAAGCATGTGAGAAAGTCGTGTTTGGAGCCGCGTTGGAAGGGGCCATATCAAGTAATACTGACAACGACCACTGCTGTGAAATGTGCAGGCGTTCCAAACTGGATACATGCCAGTCACACAAAGAAGGTAACATGTCCGACTGAGGAGGAACTTGAAGTTTCTGACTCAGCAGTTCCAGAGAAGGAAGTCTCAGGGCCAGAAAATAGCCAAGGGGGAACTGAGACTGCAGGAGAGCCCACTGAGAACAGCCTAGTCCCTCAAACAGTAAACGAGTTAGAGAGAGGTGACAATGAGCCTATCTCAGTGGAGGCAGCAGGAGAACTAAATCAAGGAGAGGTTCTCCCAGAAGTAGACGGATACGGGTTAGAGCTTGAACCTGTTACAGACCCAGAAAAAGAAGAAGGGGAAATAGTAGAGAGAGATCAAAACACACCGGTATCCCCTGAGCCAGTTGCAGGTCCGTCAAGAGAAAACACCATAGCACAAGAGGAGGGTGCTGTTCAGCGTCCTGAAAAGACAGGCAGGAAGAAGACGCATAAAGGTGATAACTGGCCAAAGAAGCAGGCTGTGAAAGAAAAGGTCATACCAGGTGAAACAATAACAGAAGAAACTGATAACAGAAGAAACTGATACATCCCGGGTAGAGGATCTAAGTGAAGGAGAATAGCAAAGTGAACGCAGGTTGAAAAGGAAAAGAACTGCAAATAGAATGTACGCAGGTCCTGAATGGGCATATGCAACGACATCTGAATGGCAACAAGAATTCTTAGCGTTCTGTTTTGAACAAGAAGTACCAGGCCAATACTACAGTACCTGAAATCAATCAGAGAAAGAGACTGGGTTAAAAACTAAAATTGAAATTGAAAGCTGAAAAACTGAGAAAGAGACTTGTAAATTACCGAATGTGACACTGATAACCTGAATTGACTTTGAAACCCGATTATGACAAGTTGCTAACCTGATTGGCAGAAAGGTCCTGGAGTGAGTGAAATGCTGTAAATACACGCAGAGAGAAAAAGAGACTTTACATCAAGAAAAAAAAAAAAAAAAAAGAGCTTTTATATTGTCCTCAAGTTGACTATTTTCTTTGAGTTATTCTGCTATCTGATTCTTATAATAGAGGTAGTAACAAAAAGGGTAAAGTATGTGGTTGGTTAAGCCTTATATTAGGTATTGTGTGTAAAATAATAATTGTAGGTGTGATTGTGGGAATGCCGTGGTTGGATAAAAAAGCGACTAACAATGCTTCAAAACCTGAAACTACAACACTAACACCGTGGGAAAGGTTTGAGCAAGATACAAAACACTTGCATGAGGGAACTAACTCAAAAGGGGAACTCTCCACTAACGTCTTCTATCGCTTGCTGAATGAGTATGTTGAGACCACGGATGCAAAAAACTGTTATGTGTGTACAAAGATTCCTTCATCCGTACAAGAAGGGGTCACTTATCATAGTCTCCCACTAACCTACGGGATAAGTTGTAGTTTGCTTCTAACAAGATTCTAAAATCAAGAGCATGTGCAATACTTCTATTCAAATTTGGATGTGGTGTTTTCTTTTGTGCCAGTGTTTGAGTTTCTGAACAAATTAGCTAAGGAGCATAGTATAAAGATAGTTAGAGGTTTCTTTGAACCAACACTTAACATTTGGGACTGCTTATGCACACCGCAACAATCTGACTTGCTTATTAACACCTGTAGAGAAAAGCTTCTTAGATCACACTGATGATAGACGCAAAGCATTAAAAGAAAGATTCGAAAAAGGGCTAGAGAAACGCACATAGGCAAATGATTATGCTTACACTGCAATAAAGACGCAAGGCTAATTAGCTGTAGATGCATTACATGTAGTGTTGGAAAATGGGTTATTGGTAAGGGCAGGTAGGTACCTACACTTAGCAATAGGCCACTAACCTCCACTAAGGTCCAGTTAGGTCTCAGTAAATTAAACCCAGCTCAACCCTTGGTAGCTTGGCAACGAGCGTCAAGGCTTAACTTAGGAGACAGAGTGTAAAGCATTCAAATATCACAAAACAGTAATTAAATAAAACACAGGAAACAGTTTAAAAATCCAAAACCATTTTATAAAAATAGATTATATTTTTATCTTTAAAATGACACCAAAACAAATAAAATCAGATAAGGGGAACCTAGCGCCTAGAAACAAAAAGCGCCAATCGGGTCATCTGGTTGCACCTAGACCGGGGCAAAGTCAAAGTTTCAGGCCGACCGCAATGGAGCCCTGCTCGGCTACAGGCCGCGGGAGGCCTCGGTTAAAAGTTTACCTTCACACTTAGGCCCTCATTCTAAGTCTGGCGGGTGGCGGAGGCCGCCCGCCAGACTTCCCCCCTCCAAAATACCGCTCCGCGGTCCAGAGACCGCGGAGGGTATTCCAAGTTTTCCCCTGGGCTGGCGGGCGGCCGCCAAAAGGCCGCCCACACGCCCAGGAGACTCAGCCCAACCCTGGGAGAGTCTTCCTGGCTTGTTAGGCGAGGAAGACAGTGAAGAAAACTGGCTGTCCCTTTTGCAGGGCCTACTCTGCCTTACATCCTCCTGTCATGGTCACTCCCTCTGGGTAGTGAAGCCATCCCAACAGTGAAAGGACCCATCTCAAACTGAAACTTCCCTCTAGGGGGGTCTTTCTCCTCTCTCTCTGCCAACTTGGGTAGTGAGGTGCCCACCTCCCCTACTCCTAACTTTGCTAGGGCAACACCTAGCTTACCCAAAGAGGTCACCCAACACTTGAGCAACCCCACCATGACCAACAGGGTCAGGGGGCCTACTTTGCTATTGGCCCTGGGGTCTGCCTCCCAGGTCAAGTACAGTGCTGCCAGGAAGGCTAGCACCCAGCAGAGGCTACTGACAGCTGTCAGTACCCAGAACCACACCCTAAGCTCTCCACTGACAGGTGGCTGAGCTGCTTTAGGGGCAACATTGAGGTCCTGGCACCCCTCTTGCTGTCTAGAGTGGGGGGCTACCACCTCTTGTGGCAGACACCCTCCTTCCACTCTCCCTTCTGACAGTGCAGGGGCAACACCCTGCATCTGGACAGCTCCCTGACTACTCAGGACTTCCTTGGGGTCAGGTGAGGTCTCACCAGTGCCAACTCTGGGCTCCCCCCCTACTGGGGCAGAAGGCCTTTGGCTCCCTGGAACTCTCTTTAAGAGTGGCCTACCCTTCCTTTTCTTCTTTCCTTTTCTTGGGGACCCCTGTCTCCTAACTGTAGGGACTGACTCCCCAGGACTTTGGTTTGGGCGGGCGCCCTGGGCGACTGCCCCATCTGGGACCAGACTCACCTCTGGGAGGTCATTGCCCAGGATACAATCTAGTGGGAGGTCAGCACTGACTACCACCCTAAACCAGTCAAGGATTCCCTCCCTCTCTAGGGGCACTATGGCTACAGTTTTGGAGGTGACCTCCCCTGTGGCTATCCTGACTTTCCTGGTCTCTCCTGGGACATACATGTCTGGGGTCACTAACCGGTCACTCACTATAGTGTGACTGGCACAGGTGTCTCTCAGGCCAGTGGTAGGGATCCCATTCACTTGAATGGGGTGGAAGTGCCTACTCCCACCCTCAGGGATCACCAGCTTACCATCTGGTCCTGTCTCCCAGCTCAATGCTAGGAGAACTTCATCATCTGAGGAGTCCTCCTCCATGGCTACACTGGACAGCCCAGTGCTAACCACCTTCTTTGGACAGGCTGCATCTCCTCTGAAGTGACCTGTCTGCTGACAGTCAAAGCAAGCCTTACTGTCCAAGAGCTTTTTTAACCCTGGGTCTCCCTGTCTCTGCTTGTCAGAGTGGGAGTGGGATTTACTCTCCTCCTTCTTAGGGTTCTGGGGTACAGAGGGAGTCTCTGTGGTGGGCTTACCACCTCCCCCCTTAGGTTTTTGGGGACCAGACCTCCCCCCTTTCTTGGAGTCTCCCCCCTGGGACTTGACAACCACCCTGGTTCTCAACCACTCATCAGCTGCCTCCCCTAGCTCTCTAGGGTTGGTCAGCTTAGAGTCCACTAGATGCTGGCGTAACCTTTCTTGGGTACAATTGGTCAAGATGTGCTCTCTCATGATCAGATTGTATAACCCCTCATAAGTATTTACTTTGTTACTAATAATCCAGCCCTCTAGTGCCTTAAGTGAGGTGTCTACAAAGTCAACCCAAGACTGGGTACTGACCTTCTGGGTGTCCCTGAACTTCATTCTATACTGCTCTGGGGTCAGACGAAACTTCTTGGTTAAGCACCTCTTCATACTAGGGTATGAATCTGCCTCCTCCCCCCTTAAGGTCAGAAGCCTATCCCTCCCTGAGTTGGGGACCAACTCCCATAAAAGGGAACCCCAGTATTGAGGCCTAACCCTTCTCATTTGGAGTGCCCTCGCAAAGGCCTCCAACCACTTGTCTATATCATCCCCCTCTACATAAGCAGGAACCACCCCCTTGGGTAATCTGGGGCAAACCCCCCTACCCATGGACACCTCAACTTCTCTGTCGCTGCCACCATCTCTTTTCTCTTTCTTTGCCCACTTCTTCTTTTCTAGGGCCAGCTTCTGTGCTTCCAAAGCTATAAATGCTAGCTGGGCCTCCAGCTATCTTTCTCTGAGGGACAGGTTCTCTCCTCCTGAAGGGACCCCCTTCCCCCAACTAGCTTTGGGACTGCGCCTAGTGACTGTATGTAATGAGGACCGGTCTTCCTCATCCTCACTTAGGCTCAGATGCCCTCCCTCCCCTGAGTGGTTGGAGCTAGCATCCTCCCCTACTTCTCCCTCCTCTGGAGCTTCCTCTGGGTCTACCTCTTGGGCCTCAGCCCATGCTGTCAGGGATTTGATCAGGACATGCTTCCTGAGGTCAGTGGTTGCAGGCAACCCTCTTTCAGTACACAACCCCCTAAGCTGGACTATTGTCAGTGTGGGTAGGCTAGCCAGATCAAGCTCCATGGTTCCCTAGTTTTGTGTCAACAAAAACTTTTTTCAAAAATTGTAAACAGGAATTTAGAAAAATCACAAAAATTCAATAATTGAAATTAATCCAAATTAAAAATTAAAAAATAATTTTTGCACTAGGACAATTTAAAGGATTTTTAATTTGTTTTACTTAAAACTGTAACGTGATACTGAACACAAGTACAGGATCCCACCACTGCTCACCAAAAATGTTGGAAAATGGGTTATTGGTAAGGGCAGGTAGGTACCTACACTTAGCAATAGGCCACTAACCTCCACTAAGGTCCAGTTAGGTCTCAGTAAATTAAACCCAGCTCAACCCTTGGTAGCTTGGCAACGAGCGTCAAGGCTTAACTTAGGAGACAGAGTGTAAAGCATTCAAATATCACAAAACAGTAATTAAATAAAACACAGGAAACAGTTTAAAAATCCAAAACCAATTTATAAAAATAGATTATATTTTTATCTTTAAAATGACACCAAAACAAATAAAATCAGATAAGGGGAACCGGAGATATGAATTTTTAAAGAAGTATTTTTTTTTTAGCGCCTAGAAACAAAAAGCGCCAATCGGGTCATCTGGTTGCACCTAGACCGGGGCAAAGTCAAAGTTTCAGGCCGACCGCGATGGAGCACTGCTCGGCTACAGGCCGCGGGAGGCCTCGGTTAAAAGTTTACCTTCACACGTAGGGGGTCATTCTGACCCTGGCGGCCGGTGACCGCCAGGGACACCGACCACGGGAGCACCGCCAACAGGCTGGCGGTGCTCCCGAGGGCATTCTAACCGCGGCGGTTCAGCCGCGGTCAGAAAGGGTAAACCGGCGGTCTCCCGCCGGTTTACCGCTGCCCCAGTGAATCCTCCATGGCGGCGGAGCGCGCTCCGCCGCCATGAGGATTCAGACACCCCCTACCGCCATCCTGTTCATGGCGGGAAACCCGCCATGAACAGGATGGCGGTAAGGGGTGCCGCGGGGCCCCTGGGGGCCCCTGCAGTGCCCATGCCAATGCCATGGGCACTGCAGGGGCCCCCGTAAGAGGGCCCCAAAAAGTATTTCAGTGTCTGCTTTGCAGACACTGAAATACGCGACGGGTGCAACTGCACCCGTCGCACCCCTGCAACTACGCCGGCTCAATTCTGAGCCGGCGTCCTCGTTGCAGGGGCATTTCCTCTGGGCCGGCGGGCGCTCTTTTGGAGAGCGCCCGCCGGCCCAGAGGAAATGTTTGAATGGGCGCCACGGTCTTTTGACCGCGGTGCGGTTATTTGGCGGCGGTACCTTGGCGGACGGCCTCCGCCGTCCGCCAAGGTTAAAATCACCCCCTTAGTCTCTTTTTCGAAGATTTTCTTCAGCGGGATGAACCTGCCAGTCCAATCCGACCTCCTGGAGCCCTTCTCCGAATACACGATGCTGGAATCCTCGGTGGGGATTTTTACCTTCGGACTTAGTCGTTTTTTCGAGGTGAAAATCCTTCGACCGGGGTAAACCTGGATCTTGATCCGACGTCCATGGAGCCCTCCTCGGATACGCTGGCTGGGAGGTCCCGGTCAACTTTTTACCTTCGGACTTAGTCTCTTTTTCAGAGATTTTCTTTACCGGGACGGACCAGCAAATCAGGCCGGGTAGCGGTTGAGGCAAGCCGGCTAGAGTTGCCGTGGCGGGTCGGTCCTTCTATGTAGCTTTTTTACAAAAGTTGTCCAAACTTCTCCAAACTTCTGGGGCTTCTCCCAGATGTCCTTTTAAGGTTCTTTTGGGGTCCACAGCTCACCCCAAGGATCCAGAAGTTCTGATATGGTCCGTGAGGGGGGCGGACTACAACTCCCAGAATGCACCTGGCGCAAACTCCTTTTTGGCCACTGGACAGTGGTCAGCTGGTCGCTTTCTTCAGGAGTTGGTGCAGGGGACTCTGGATAGCAATTTTTCACCTGTAGCGAACAGGGAGTCCCTCCTTGAACCAGTTGAAGCCAGGCAAAGTCCTTCTTGTGGTGAAGCCCAAGTGTGCAGCTGGTGCAGTCCTTCTGAGTGCAGGTTCCAGGTGCAGGCCAGGGGTCCAGCAGGGCAGTCCTTCTTCTTCTGTTGTTCTTCCTTGTTGGATGTGGTAGGGAACTGAGCTGTGGGTGAAGGTCTGCCAGTTTTATCCTTGCTCCTGGGTGAAAAGCAGGGGGGTCCTGGTTCTCCAATCAGGTGCAGGGTGATGGCCACTTCCTGGGAAGTGTGGCAAAAATCAATCCCAGGAGGCAACATTCTCTAAAAATCCATCATGGCTGAATCTGATTTTTGGAGGTTACATCTGGCTGAGCCCACCCACTGGTGTGGCTAAAAATCATAAACACACCCCTCTCCTGCCCTCTCCTAATCTAATCAAGGGGGCACCTAGTTGTCTGGGGTTGCAGGATGTGGGGGTGTTGCTGGTTGCTCCAAATGTCCTTCTCTGCCTTTGAAGACCAGTTTGGCAGCCCTCCCCCTTCCTGCCTCACCATCTGCTGAGGGGAGATTCCTTCCCACAGGCACATTCCTTTGTGTGAAGCCAGGCCACTTCACACCTCATCAAGGCAAGCTGGCCAGGCTGCTAAAGGCTGGCCAATCAGAGCACAGCAGCAAAAACAATGCAGGGCTGAAATTGGCAACTTTCCAGGTAAAGTTTAAAACTCTTTACCTGAACAAGTTATATTAAATCCCACAACTGGAAGTTGTGGGATTTATTACAACAATTAATTTGATACCAAACTCTTGGTATGCATAATTTAAGGAGACTTTAAAAATTAAAATAAAGTCTCCCCATTCTAGCCTATGAAGGCCATTTACTACAATGAGGGAAAAACGAATTTGGCTATTTTTACCTCACCAGGGCTTATAAAACTATTTTTATAAAGTCCCTGCTTATAGTTACGTGGCACCCAGCCCTAGGGGCACATAGGGCACACCTTAGGGGTGACTTATATGTAAAAATAAGGTAGTTTAAGACTTTGGAACTACTTTTAATTCCAAAGTCGAATTTGCATATAACTTTAATTTAAAAGCAGCCAGCAAGGCAGGCCTGCCTTTAAAATGACACTGGGCACATCAGCAGTGCACCTATGGGTGCACCACCTATGCTGTGGTCCCTAAACCTACATGCCCTACCATATACTAGGGACTTATAGGCAGGTTAACTTAGCCAATTATAATTAGCATAATTTGCATATCCATTTTACACAGAGCACAGGCCCTGGGACTGGTTAGCAGTACCCAGGGCACCATCAGAGTCAGGAAAACACCAGCAAAAAGTGGAAAATGGGGGCAAAAAGTTAGGGGGCCTCTGCAATCAGCCCTGTTTTCCCACATGTAGGAAGGCTTTGTGTATATATAGGCCAAAATCTGAACATGACACTTTATTTGTGGGAACGAGTGAATGCAGGCATGTGTTTTTGTTTCAGAGTAAATGGACATTCATGTTAAATGGACAGGATCCAGCGATCCCTGGGATCTATTATAAATGTGGACCTAATGCTTATTACCGTCTCCCTAAGGGATGGTATGGGACATGTTATTTGGGGATAGTTTTCCCAAAGATTTACCAGATTGATGACTTAAAGCAAATACATAAAAAGTCTGAATTACAACATGCGAGACACAAACGAGAGACAGCGGCTGCTGTCATTGGAGACATATTTGGAGCCATAATTCCTTCAGTAGGGGTTATTCTAAACTCCATAAAGATTCGAAAGTTGTCTACTATTGCGGATAACATGCTGACAAATTTTACAGGGGCTGTACTCCGGATGGATACTGAACTTGCTGCGGAAAGAGCTATGACTCTTCAAAATCGGCTTGCTTTAGACATTCTTTTAGCAAAGAGCGGCGGAGTCTGCAAGATGCTCAACGAGCGTCATTGTTGCTCGTATATACCAGATAATAGTAAAAAGATTAGAGGTATGCTTACTAACCTAACTAGAAATAGCGCAGATTTGAAGGAACCTGGAGTGTGGGAGAAAGTGGGAAAAGGAATTGTCAGAGTAGGGAGCTGGTTTAGAAACATTTGGAATGGGGTTCTTGCAAAAATGCTAGGGGGTCTATTAATTGTTCTGGCCATTTTATTAGGTTTATGGGGAGCATGCAAAATTAATGACAAAATTAGAAGAAATTGGACAAAGAGAAATAAAAAGAATGAGGAAAGTGAAAGGGAGAAAATGTTTAATGAAATTTGGGAAAGTTCACACAAAGGACAGGATGTTGAAATGTGCATTATGCGTAAAGTGAAAAATTTAAATGAAAGGTCAAAAAGGGAAAGGTTTGTGTGATGACGAACGTCATCAGAGGAGGGACTGAGAGAGCGTAGCTTATATAATCTATATTAACATGAAACGTTTATGAATGAATGTGTGATAATGCTGCATAGAAACTGTAATAGTAAAATTTTGCTTAAATGTGCACTTGAAATGTGACCACGGGGAGTGGCCATCAATGTATACGTAGACTAATAATGATGACTAAAATGTTTATAAATTGTTATATTGAATAAGTTCTATACTAACTATTAATCATTGTTTTATTGAATCTGTGCTGAAATCCTTGTAGGCCTTAAGTTAGCATGAGCCGAAGCTTAGCTGCTTGGGTCTCATATTAAATGTATTTTTCCTATCTTGCAGTGTGCTAACTCGCAAAAGGACATGACCCCTTTGTTTTCTTCAAACTAGAAGCTGAATGTAACCATAGTAGATCTGTTCTCAAGAATTCTTCATTGCTTGTAGAGTGATATTAGACAAAATGCAACAGTGTAGATTAATGTAATATACAAGGTCATTCAAACCGGTAAAGGCAATGGAGCTACTGTCCAAAAGATGTGCAAAGAATTACAGAAGGATGAAATCATACCGGACGTGCTACCTCTGAAGACGTCAGTCATGAAGACCAATGAGAAGCTTGTAAAATAATATGGGGTGAAAGATTAATGACATAATTTGTTTTTCCATTGGATAAAGATAGTGGGGTATAACCAACGACCAATGACATTTTAGGGGAATGTACAACGAAAAAGGGATAAAAACCCATGACATGGGGAGCCATTTGGAATTAGGTAGGGAATGCTATTGATATTATTCAGAAACTTTGTCACTCTGTTTGGTGACTTATTGGTTTGCTTAAAACCATCCTTGTCCTTAGATTTGCCCATTTTACACTTTACCTCCTTATGAGTGAAGTGCCCATTTTGCCCCGGAGCTGAGTTCTGACTGATGGCGATTTGACTGATGTCCTGAAGACGAAGACTGAACCTGTGCGCTGACCTAAACTTTGGAGGGTAATTATGACAATGCATTTGTGATTTGTTTGTTTGCTTTTCCTTTCTAGGTACCAACTGCTTACTTTTGACAGAGCCCATAGTTAGATGTTTTCCAAATTGGTGTTCTACAATTGTTTTGCATGAAGCCCAACATTCTAATGCTAATCAGTGGTTAGGACAGGTGTTCACTAAACTGACGCAAATAGACAAACGACCGAATTCATGCTTGTTGAACTGACGCGTTATTGACACTTTGCTAAATTGATCTATGTTTACGCTGTGTTATGTTTTGATGTTTGTGATTCTCGCCTTAATTAAATCTTATCAAAGTTGCCATATCGTGACTATGCTATTATGTTTCTTGGTTATGAGATTAACACATCTGCTTTTAGAATTGTAAACAATAGGGAATAAAACTCATAAAACTTCTACTTAACTGGTGTGGTTATTCATGACTGCAAGGTCATGGTAGTGCTTTGAATTGATTAATGACTTTGACTAAAGTGAAACGTATTGTTATGATAAATATTGATGACATTATTGACGTATTGATTGACGTATTGATTAGCTATCTCGTCCTAAGGTGTCTCTCAACTGGGTCAAAAGATTCATTGGTCTAAAACGAGCCTGATGTGTAATAAATTATCATAAAGGGACGCGTTAACACCCTGATAATTGTACTCACTCCACTCATGTAACGTCTTGTGTATATTAAGGCATGGAGCATTTCTCATGGCAATTTTACTAGTGCATGGAGTGCATCTTTTTCTTTGTGTATAGTCACGCATAGAACGCATACGTTCCTTTTTATATTGGCATATAGTGCAGGATGCACTAGTTAAAGCAAGGCTACGCACTCAAAGTGCTCAACAGGAGGATTCAGTGAAGCCTAACTGACTTTCATTCTGGATACCTGTAGTAGGAGACAGCATATATCCCAGGTTTAATATACATATATATTACTATACTGACTCATACTGTGTGTGTGTGTGTGTGTGTGAATAGATGCAACAACAGAGCTCACCTTTATGAGCTGTTTTATTGTCGTTCCAAAATTCGTCATTCTGGATGGTTTCAAAACCTTGCCTTCCTACTTCGGCATGTACCCATCATCCCCTCATATACTTCATACTCCTTTTCAGGTAGATATCAGGAATCGGGGAAGGGGAGGGATGGAAGGGAGGGTACAAAACAAGTATATATCCCTAGTTTCTGGTCTTGTTCTTTAACATTGAGGTACACCACATACTACCTGAAGAAATACAATACTAAAGCATCTAGGACCTCCCCCCCTGTGTCCCAGCCTTCTACCTTGTGCAGTTACCACACATATGAAAGAGAGAAAGGAAAGGAACACTGGAGTTGCTTCATATCATTTCCGCAAGGCCAATCTGGGAACTCAAGGTAAGAATTGCAGTGTTCTGACAACAGTGCCAAGATTGGTTAAGGGAGTTGTATTGGACCTGCACTGGAGCCAGCAAAGAAGAAGAAAACCCGGATCGAGGAGTATGTGTTGATCCTCAACTTGCAAACAAGGTAAGTTATTTTTTATTTTATTTGTCATGTACCCTCTCCTTGCTTCACTGTGTCAAATGGAGAGGGCAGGAATGCACCATGTTTACTGACAAATGGCACATTTCTTCTCTCTCTGTGCTGGTGTGCTTGTGGCTGCCAAGTGCCAATGCAGACATCCTTGCGCCATGGTGCAAAGGTGTCTGCATTATAGGCAGAATTGTTTACTGGTCTTAGTAAATCTGTGAGTGCATCAAAAACTATTGGTGGATTTGTGGGAACACCCACTCTCCACCCATGGAATGCCTTCCCAACACAAGTACCACAAGGCAGCGACTTGCACAACAGCCTTTGGTTACCCCACATTTACTAAGCTAGGCTTTTGTTGCAATGCCTTACCTTGCGTGACGCAAAGGTAAGCACGTGCTAAATCTGGGCCTAAATGTCTGCATAGCGTCCTCCAAATGATGAAATTCATCAGACCCAAAAAGAAAACTTGTGAGGGCATTTGGGTCGAGATTAATGCACAGAGAGTATGTTAATAGTACGCTTGACAAAGATGCTAGAGACATAGCTAGCATTTTGTAACCATCTGTCAGAGAAGCAATATGATAACAAAACCCTTACAATCTATATGACATGTCTTTTCACATTCAGACAGATTCCACAAGAAATAGATGGTAAGGGTGTCTTGTAAAACCTAAGTGCCTTTCCCTTGCCCCAGGTTCCATTGGCTCTACACAGCTCACCATTATAAACTCTAGTCCCTTTCAAGGCCCACAAATTTGCATACTATTGAGCAAAGGATAAATAAGCCTGACCAGCAGTTTGTATGTGATGCACAGGCCAGTTTCATTCTCACAACAGACTCTTTCATGGATATAGCATTATGGTACTAGCCTGGACGCCAATAGAGTACTATCACAAATGGAAAAATGCAGGTACAGAAACTATGGGCGACCTCTGACCCTGCATCCTTGCAGGCAGGTCGCTTCCTCCTCACCACTGCTCCGGTAAGTGCTGCCATTGTTTTGGGCTTGTTTGGGCTTGTCTGGGCTTGTCTGGGCTTGTTTGGGCTTCTTGGTTTCTCCTCTCCCGGAAGGCCCCGCCCCCCTCCCTCCTCCTCGGAGCTCTTCCCGCTCCTGACTCCTGCTGCCCCAGCCCCCTGCACTCCCATTGGAGGTTTCCCTCCGTCCTCCCAGCTGCCACTCCCTTCCACCTCCCCTCTTATGCCGGCTGCAGCGTGGACGAGCCGCTGGCGCACCGAAGGCTCTGCCAGCCTCGCCCTCGCCTCCATCCCCCGCATCCGCCGCACCACCGCCGGAGGAAGATCCTTCTCTCACCTAGCCGCCAAGACCTGGAACTCCCTACCGCTCCACCTTCGCCAGACCCAAGACCTCTTGACATTCAGGAAATGCCTCAAGACATGGCTCTACGACCAGTAGCTCCCCCACCCCATCACCTTGAGACCCTAACGGGTGATTAGTTTGCTCAATAAATCCTTGATTGATTGATTGATGGCCTCATTGTAAGTTTGGTGGTCGGACTACCAGACCACCATGTTGGTGGTCTTTCAGACCACCCTATTATGAGTTTTAGTAAGTACCTGTTACATTTCTTTTTTTTTCTTTTACACCATGTCACTTTTAAAAAATCCACGTTTTTCTGAGGATGAGTTGAGAGTCATGGCGGATGAAATCATAAGAGTAGAGCCACAATTATTTGGAGCACAAGTCCAGCATGCTCCTCCCAGTAAGAAAATGGAAATGTGGGACAGGATAGTCAACAGAGTCAATGCTGTAGGCACAACCCTGCGCACAAAGGAGGACATTAGGTAGAGGTGGAACAACCATTATCTGGTCTACAGGCTCCAGTGGCAGGCCAAGAAAACTGGTGGTGGCCCTCCCACTTCCCCATTACAACTCTATCCCTGGGAGGAGAAGGACTTGGCCATCCTTCATCCTGAGGACTTGACAGGAATATCTGGGACAGTGGAGTCTGGTAAGTCACAACACTAAAAATGTCAGTAAAATGCTATGTCATGCATGCCCATAGCTCTCCTTTTGCCATTTGTACTGTCACTCCACTTACCATCCCAGTGTTCACCTGTCCAAAGACCCCTGCTGACAACTCACAATTGAAGTGTACTCATCTGCTAAAATAATATTTGTATAGTGTGTGTAGTACAGGGAGTTACATGACTAGACGTCCCAGGAGGCACTGTTACTGTTACCCAAACCACCAGCTCAGTGTTTCCTTCACCAAATACCCTGGTCTGTTAACTCCCACTTGAAGTGTACTCATCTGGGAGGATAACATTTGTCAAGTGTGTGTAATAAAGGGACTGATATGACAACAACTCCCAGTAGCCACTGCTATAATGACTCCAACCACTAGCACAATGTCCTCTTCAGGTGTGTGAAGTATATAGAATAACCTGACTGGAACTCACAGGAGGCACTGTTTCTCTGATTCCAAGCACCAGAAGAGTGTACATTAGATCAAGGGGCCCAGTTTGGCAAATGACAACATACATTTAATCAGATGTGAGGATACCATTTGTAAAGTGTGTGTATTAGAGTGATTACCCTGACTGCTAAGGCCAGGAAGCTCTGTATCCCTCACTCCAGACACAAGCCCAGAGTCCATATGCCCAAATATTAATGTCTGTGAAATCCCAATTGAAGTTCACCCACCTGGAAGGATACCATATGAAAAATGGTGTGAAGTAGAGGGAGTGACCAATTGACCCTGTTTACCTAACTCCAACAACAAACCCTTGCCTAAATCTATCTAGTAGAGAACTCCCAAATTACTCCAGACACCGGGGAGGATAAAAATTGTCAAGTGTGTGCAGTAGAGAGAGTGATATGACTGTAATTCCCAGGAGGCACTGTTTCCCAACTCAAAACACCACACCAGTGGTCAATTGATCAAAAACCCTTGCCTGCTAAGTCAAATTTGAGGTTTACTCATCTACCAGGATACCTACCAGGATACAGATCATGCCCAACTCTGAGATGTCTCTGGAAACCTAGATCCATCTTGACCTGCTAACGGAAGATGTAACTACTAACCCCTTAGCTTCTGTACTGTGCCCTTTTTTGGCGACTTGGGGTAGTTCATGCTTAGGCCTTCATAACTTTTTGTCCACATAAGCTATCCACGCCAAATTTGTGTCCTTTTTTCCAACATCCTACAGATTTTAAAGGTACCCAGAGTTTGTGGGTTCCCCTGGAGGAGGCCAAGAAATTAGCCAAAATGCAGCTAAAATATTGTTTTTTTATAGAAAAATGAGAAAAAGGGCCGCTGAAGAAAGCATCAACAAAGGGTTTGCGGTGCTAAAATCACCATCTTCCCAGCTTTCAGGAACAGGCAGACTTGAATCAGAAAACCACAGTTTTCAACACTTTTTTGGCATTTTACTGGGACATACCCCATTTTAACTACTTTTTGGGTTTTCAGCCTCCTTGAAACCAATGCTGGATCCTGGACAGCTGAACATTTCTGAAAAGTAGAAAATATTCTGAATCCAGCAAGGGGTCATTTGTGGAGATCCTTCAAGTTTTTCCTACAGGAAGTAACAGCTAAAAAAAATATATATTGAAATTGAAGTGAAAAAAAGAGCCATTTCCGCCCACGTTTTCTTCTATAACTTTTTCCAGCTATGGCAGATTTTTGAAAGCAATATACTGTTACATCTGCTGGACTCTTCTGGTTGTGGGTATATACAGGGCTTGTAGGTTCCTCAAGAACCCTAGGTACTCAGAGCCAATTAATGAGCTGCACCTTGCAATGGGTTTTCATTCTACACGGGGTATACAGCAATTCATTTGGTGAAATATAAAGACTGAAAAATAGGTATCAAGGAAACTTTTGTATTTCCAAAATAGGCACAAGATAAGGTATTGAGAAGCAGTGGTTATTTGCACATCTCTGAATTACGTGGTGCCCATACTAGCATGTGAATTACATGGCATTTCTCAAATAGACGTCTTTTTTACACACTGTCTTACATTTGGAAGGAAACATTGTAGAGAAAGACAAGGGGCAATAACAATTGTTCCACTATTCTGTGTTCCCCGAAGTCTCCTGATAAAAATGGTACCTCACTTGTGTGGGTAGGCCTAGTGCTCGCGACAGGAAATGCCCCAAAACACAGTGTGGACACATCACATTTTCCCAAAGAAAACTAACCTGCTGTTTGCAAAGTGCCTAGCTGTGATCTTTGGCCTCTAACTCAGCCGTAACCTAGGGAAACCTAGCAAACCTATTAATTTTTTAAAACTAGACATCTAGGGGAATTCAGAATGGGGTGACTTGTGGGCTCTCACCAGGTTCTGTTACCCAGAATCCTTTGCAAGCCTCAAAATTTGGCAGAAAAACATTTTTTTCTTCATATTTCAGTGATGGAAAGTTCTGGAATCTGAGAGGAGCCACAAATCTTGATAAAATGGTACCTCACTTGTGTTGGAAGGCCTAGTGCCCGCAACAGGAAACGCCCCAAAACACAACATGGACGCATCAAAAGTTTACATTGAAAACACATGTTTTTTGGAAAGTGCCTAGATGTGAATTTTGGTCTCTAGCTCAGCCAGTACCTAGGAAAACCTACCAAATCTGTGCATTTTTTTAAACTTGATACCTAGCTGAACCCAGGATGGGGTAACTTGTGGCAGTCTCACCAGGTTCTGCAAGCAAGAATCCTTTGCAAACCTCAATATTTGGCAAAAAAAAACCCACTTTTCCCTCACATTCTGGTGATGGAAAGTTCTGGAATCTGGGATGAGCCACAAATTTCCTTCCAGACAGCATTCCCCCAAGTCTCCTAATAAAAATGGTACCTCACTTGTGTGGGTAGGCCTAGTTCCCGGGTCAGGAATAGATCACATAACGGTCGATATTGGTCCTTACGTGAGGGCAACTGTTGACCCTGGGGTGATCCATTCCTGACCCAGGCACTAGGTACAGGCACTCAAGTGGGGTAGCGTTTCTATCAGGACAGGTGGGGAAACACTGGGTGGTAGGAATTTTGTGGATCCCAGCATATTCCTGTAGTTTGTGTAACAGAAATGCAAGAAAAAATTGAGTTTTTATTCAACATTTCAGCTTTGCAGGGTATTCTGGGTAAGAAAACTTTGGGGAATCCACACAAGTCACACCTCTGTGGACTCTCTTGTATGTCTAGTTTCCAGAAATGTCTGGGTTTGGTAGGTTTCCCTATATGGCCGCCGAGCCCAGGACCATAAATGCAGGTGCCTGCCTTACAAAACCAGGTTGTTTTGTGATAGATAATTTTGATGTCTCCGCAATACGATTTGGGCGGTGGAATTAAGGGCTGAACTAAATTGGGGAGCTCCCAAGAGAGCACTCTCTCTGTGTTTGAAGCCACATGCACCTGCTCTCTGGGTTGGGCTAACCCGCTATTTTCCCGCTGCACAGACTGTACTTGCGAAGGGACAGCAGGACTGTCTTCATCACCTCCCTCATAATCACTGAAAGAAGAGTTATCAAATAGGACTGCTCTGACTGAAAAATCACTCCCAGAGTCTGCGCCACTGTCCTATCCCTGAGATGCTGTCTCAGTCTCTGCTGTCTCAGTCTCTGATCCTACGTCAGAGCTGTCCTCTATAACCCGAGTTAGGGCTTGAGCAGCAGTCATCCAACGAGATGCCATCTAACTGTCGCTGTAAAGCACTAGCCTACGTAGACAGTCACAAAATTGCTGGTGTCTGTGTGTGATACCTGCAACAGTAGAGGTCACCTCACCTTTACTTCTTGCCTGAATCAACGTGTTCTCTCAAGACACTCAAAAAAGCAAAAAAGACACACTATCACTTCCTTTTGTCACATACCAATCATCACAGTCGCTAGCGCCTCTAGCGCTCAGTCCAACAATCATTATGGGTTCTCCCACTCCCATTACCTCCTCCTCTGATTCCCTCACTACCATCCAGCAAAAGTGCATTTCATCTCTCCATAGCCCCCCTCGCACATACATTTCATTTGTATTATAGCTCATGTAATGGCTGGCTTTCCTAATCCACTCAGCTATTCACATACAATACAGTTTTGATCCTTGCAGTAGGCATATAAACCTTCTGCGCTACTTTATGGCATCAAAACTGCCACTATACAAAAGTCAGATCCTTTTCTAGCAGAAACATAATCATAAGAGTTACTTGACTTTTTCATTGCTGCCTAAAAGCTACAGTTGAAACGCGTCAGTTGAAGTATGTGCATTTCTTTCAAGGCGCAAGCTGCAACTGCAAGAGAAATGGTGGCAAATATCTCTCTCTCTCTCTCTCTCTATATATATATATATATATACATATATATATATATATATATGTGTGTGTGTGTAGAGAGATCACTTTCATATGTGGTTGTGGTTTTCCTGCGGGCCGATCGCAGACCCCAGGGAAACCACACACGCCTTGACAAAAGTGAACACTATATATCGATATATATGTACATATAGATCTATATATTTTTTTAACAGCTGTGTGGTTTCCTTGGGGGCAATAGTGGAAACCATACAGCTGCTAAAAAATTTTTTGCCCCCACAGGTGGCGACCCAAAGTAAATTTCATTGTGTTTTTAAAAAAAACATTTTAAAACAAATTGTTTTATACCCCTGGGATGGCGCGATCGGGTACGATCGCGCCCCCCCCAGGGGTAAACTTACCTTTTTAAAAAAAATTGCCCCTGAGGGGGGATGGCCTGTTTTCCGAGGGGGCCGACCACCCCAAGTAAATTCCCTGGTGTCTAGTGGGAGTTTCCTGCGCTGCGATCGAGGGTCAGGAAACCCGTTCAGGAAGGCCTGATAAGCTCCCCTTTCAAACGAGGCCTTCCCGAAAGTCTGGAAGGCCCGTTTGGACCTGCTTTCCTGACCGATGCATTGGAGGATTTTTTAACCCCCTCTCTGGTGTCAACACCAGGGAGGTAGAGCAGGTGTCAGCCAGTGGCTGACACCCGCAATGAAGCGGTTAGGGACAGGAAGGACACCTGACCCAGTGTGCAAAACAATTATCCCAAAGGCCTCAAGATGCATCACCAGGATATTACTGGCAGCGGACACAGTAGCACTGCATGAAATACATGATGACTTCTGGCACATATACAACAACCTCCTGGGTCTGCCTGCATCACATTTGACTAGGCCTCAAAATGTGCTAAAAATCTAGCTTGCCTAGCCACTGTATAGCCATCACTGATGGCAAGATGACAATATCAGGCCATCCCCCCAAGGGACAATGTTTTGCTCATCTCAGTAGCTGTTTCAGGCGCCGAGATCTGGTGTTCTCCACAATTCTCATGTTAATGCAACCAATATCATGTGTACCTGTCACAATAGGATCACCTGCAAATCAAATACGTACAAGGTCTTTGTGAAATGTCACTTTAAAGTTTTGGAGGTAGATGTCACAACACAACCAGTAATATTGTATCTTTCACATCGACATGTCAAGCTGCCACTGGCCACACAGAGGCCACAGATCAGACTGCCACTACCCCCCTGGATGAAGCCTTCAGTGATGAAGACACTCCTGGACAGCTGGACATGGAGTATGGTTCTGGCCCATCTGGGCAACCTGGTCAGACATTAGCAGTGAGCCGCATCAAAACCTCCCAGCCCGGTTGTCTCTACATCACGGGCAACCATGTGCCCTCCAACCTGTGTCACTAGCAGTGTCAACCATTTTGTGCCCCCCAGTCCTGAGTCGCATTACAACAGCTCTGACGATGATGGTCCATGGACCGGTGGGAGAGGGCACCCTGTGGCAAGAGGACAGGGCTGTGGGGGTAGGGTGTGTGGGAGGGATGCTATGGGCCTGGGGGGTGAGGCCAGTGGGCTGCTATTGTCCAGGACACCATTGGCCTCGCCTTGAAGGTCTATCAGGAGTCCCAAGGCGTGATAGGCTAGGTACTTTCTGAATTCTGGGAAAAGAGGCGGCTGCAGAGAGACTTCCATCAGGAAATGCGTGAACAGTGGGAAGCTCACAATACCAACATGGCCTCCCTAACAGGGATTCTGAGGAACATTAACACTACCCTGAGGAGGAATCGACAACAACATTCTACCCCTTCCTTTGGTGCATCTACACCAGGCCCTTCGTCGGTGCCAGCCACTGCAAGGGAGGCCATGTCAGGGGAAGAACTTGCTCCAGACACCCCTGCCTCTGTAGCAGCAGATCACCCACCCAAGCAGGGACATCCAGCTAAGAACCCAGAAGGTGCAGATGGTAAGACACCCACCACTGCCAGCAAGTGACCTCTTCCAAAATGCCCTTCTCTGTGTGCCACATATTCACTATGTTGACTGTTTTTAAGCCACCTTCCATTTCCAATTGGAGGAGTACACTGGACTTTGGACTTCCAATGATGTGGCATCTACTCCAATGATTTCAACCACCATGACTGAGCCCTTCATCTTTCTGTTTCCTCATGCCCCAATTTATGTTCTGCACAAATTTCCTATAAATTCACCTGTCACAAAGTAATTGTCTGCGTGCTTCTGTTCTACATTGTGCTATGTCGAAATGCAAGACCATGTAATGCAAATGAGGAAGACACAAGATACTAATGCAAGAAGAGATATGTTAGAGGTACAGTGTCCTGCTAAGGAGAACTACCAAAACACACAAACATATTGCAACAAGTGTCTGGCCACACAAAACAGTGTATTTCGCTGCGCAGCACATAGGCTGGACTATCATAACCAAGAATGGCTGACTCATATTGAGCCAAGGTACACATACCAAAGTACAGCCCCCTCAAACCACAGAAGGAAGGTACCTGTCAGACATTGTCCTGTAGAATAGGCAAACATAAAAGTGGATGGTGTCACCAGCTTCAGCCATATCACACCACACCAGAGTAATCCACCATCACATAAACCAAGGCACAGAAAGAGGGCTGCACAACATTTCATGACCATAGGCCCATCATTATCCAATGACCATGCATCTGGTGGTATGACAAAAACAATGTCAGCGTTGTGGCACAGGCACTGTGGCCTGAAATGATAAAACACATCTACAGCTACACACAGGTCAAACAAGAGGAGTGTTTAGCCAATGTGAAGGGTAAATGTCTTGCTCGCAGTTGATGACTACAGATTTCATGCCCACATGATGGCACACATGATGCCCTTACCCAACACAGCACACTAAACAAATACAATGTGCACTTCAGAGCTTCCACCCAGACAGTGTTCAAGCTGCCTTGGCACAGGTCTCACACAAACCCACTAATCTGTTACCTACATTACCTGGGCGGGACAACCCATGTCTGCTTACTATGTCAGAAAAGCATCAGATACCTGCCAATGTCACATCTCTGAAATGCCCCCATGAGGTTGTCATGGTAAAGGTACCTATACAAAGGCAAAACAAGGGGTATGGACTTGGAAACATACCTAGTACACAAATCACATAGAAACCATCTGAAAATGAATGGAATAATAATGCAATAAGACTGTCACAAACAAAGCAGCATCATCAAAGTGGGTGTATGACAAAGGCTGACTCATCAAGTACCCTTTGGCTGAATATTGCAGAATATCAGCTCCCTAGTTGTTGCCACAACACTCAACTCTACACATTCTCAGATCTACAGTACATTGTACAGTCACAGTCATGACATCACATGATATGCTTACACTTATGAAAAGTAGGTGTTGTTGAGATCTCCCGCAAGTCAGCTCCTTCCACTTCACCCCTGTAATCCTTACTTGGCATTTCAGGAGTCTCACCAGGTGGCACTGCCCATCCTCTGGGATGTACTGGATGTACCTCTTCAGGGTGTTGTTGTGGAGCTTGCAGCATGCCATAGTGATCTGAAACACTTTCCCCTGTGAGTAGAGGAGGTCTCAACGAGTCAGGTCAAGACAGCGGAATCTGGCCTTCAGGAGCCCAAAAGCCCACTCCAGTACCTCTTCCATGGAACTCAATGAAGCAGACTTTCCCTGGCGTAGTTGGATTCCTTATTGGCGTCAACAACCAAGGACGGTTTGGATATGTGGAGTCTCCTGTTAAGGCATGGGACATGTGTGCAACAATGAGTCACTCACTTCATGATTGTAGAACCAGACATTGCACACACACACAGTACAGATGTGACTTACCAATCAGCCAGGCCCTATCTGGGTACAGTTGTGATCAGCTGGGGTATGGTGCTGTTCTGCATTATGAACGAATCATGGGGTGAACCCGGATAAAGGGCGCAGACCTGTGAAAAGTAGAGATCCTCCAAACATACAACTTGCACATTGATGGAATGGAAGTTCCTTCTGTTGTAGTATACTTGTTCATTGGCCTGCGGTGGGAACAAGCCAACATGTGTGCCATCAATGGCCCCCACCACATGTGGGATGCGTGCAAAACCATACAAGTCAACCTTCATATTGGCTAAATCCTCACGTCGGGAAACTGGATATAGCGGTCCAGGTGTTTTAACATTGCTGAGAGGTCCTTCAGCACCAGACTGTACCAAGGCTGGAACATGCCAGCGGATAGGATCACTGTATGTTGAAAGGATCCTGTGACCAGGAAGTGCAATACTGACATGACTTGTACAGTGGGTGGTCTGCTGGTTGGGCAACTAATAACTGGCATCAGATCTGGCTTCAACTGAAGACATAAGTCCACTAATGTTTGTCTATTTAGACTGTAAAGAAGGATAATGTGGCATTCTTCCATTGTCTGGAGGTCTGGCAGTGGATGGTAGACAGGAAGTTGTTGCATCCGCCCTCTCTCTGGGTACCTATGTATGACAAGATATGATTTCTAACATTAGACAGTGTGTCCGCAGCAACATGCATTAGGCATGTCAATTGTATCATGTGACAAGGCATTTATAAATGGATAGACAAGGCAAACAGTACAAATCACAGTGGCAAATAACACAAAGGTCACATGTGACCCCCATGGTTTTCAACACATGTGCCCACAACATCTATCTGGACCAAACTCTAAAGACGTGCAACACAATTGCCCCTCGAAATGTGACTGGGCATCCCTACTACTAAAATGACCATCAGAGGTGGTGGACTGTGCCCCACTGTTAATGCCGTCTGTGCCATGCAACGTAGTACAATGTTGTTTGAGTATTAGGACCTAAATGACATGACAGGATAAGCATGTCTGTGGGGTCAAAAATACATTTTTGGAGGTGTGGCACAATTTAAAAAGCCCAACACAGCATTTCAGGCTGCCTAAAAGGCAGCTGCCTGACCTATTCCACTGGACATTAGGAATGGCCCTTGACCACTGGCGGAAGTCTTCATGGTGGTAGATGGTTACAATTGCTGTGGACACAGCCATAGGCTAACGTTGTTGCTAGTGACGGTCGCAGGCCAATGGCTGTGTCCACTGGTGGTGATGACCACATATGTGGCAGACGTGACCGCCATGCTCTGCAGATTAATTCACTTGACTCCTGCCACTGCTGCCAGCAACACCTCCATGACCTGAGCTGCTATGTACCGCCTCTGGGAGCTATCATGCCACATCCAGCAGGTGATAGGACAGGGGCGTGATGTCCCTTTCTCTCCAGAGGAGCTGGAGAGGCTAGTGACTGAGGCCCTACCCCGTATAGACAGCTCTATGGTTCACCAGAGGAGCAGATACGTACATCATGGATGCCATCTCTGTAAGATAAACACATATGTCCAAAGGAGTACTCTGTGATACAGGTACATACCAGAGAACCCCACCCCCCAAAGTAGCATGAGTTTGCATTTGTTATTGCACATGTCCACGCATGGATAGGGAAGACACTTTTTGTACAGACCATGCCTGGCCGTTCATTGTTACTCATATGTAATGTTGGAGTTTTTACTCTGGCAGTTGCCTGTATGGACTGTATGCAATGAGTCATTCTCACAGAGTGTGAATATGTTGGTCCATTCATGCCTAAGGAGTTAACCCTTCAGAAGCCACATATGTGTGATGTGTTTTATAGTGGCTCACATCACAGTGCAGGTTGCTACAGCATGGTTTACTTGATGTCAGCAAGCTTGCTTAGTCATTGTAGGCCCTGAGCAAGGTAGTGGGTTTGTCTGCAGATAAAAACATGTTTTCTTGTAGTCATGTCCCTGTGCTTATTGGCTTATATGTGTCACACTTGGAGAGTACTGACAAATAGGAAAGTCCTAGCTTGATGTTTCTGACATGCATGTGACTCAACCATTTGTGATGAAACTTGTGATCATGATCTCTTGATTTGTCTTTTGCATCCATGCAGGCCAACACTCATCAAAAGAAGGGATTATGGAGTGCCATCGCCTGGAAGGTGTGGACCCTAGGGCACCCACTGCCAGAAAAGATAGGAGGACGGACCTGAGACACTGGGCCAAGATGATCGCTGAGGTCCAGCTGAGGATGTTTTCCCAGTGCGGGCCGGGTGTCCGTTGGACCATGATGCCCCTAATGGCCTGCATTCTGGTGGTGGCCTGTCTGAAGCTTTTGAGAGCAGCACAGCAGCCACAAGGGATTGGGTACAGGGCATATTCCTGCCTGTCACATTACCAAGTTAATTTCTGACAGCTCTCCCTGATAATTAGGGATGAGCCATGTGTCACACAGTAGATGAGTGATTGTGTAGACATGTCATGTAGTGCATACTGATATGCCTTCCCTATTGGCCCAGGGACCTAGGACATAACTGGATAAACTCCACAAACCACTTGCTCTCCAGGGACGACATATGGCTGAGTACATTGATCAATCAAGTACTGTTTGTTGTTGTAGTGTGTTTAATTTCTGTGCAACAGACCACTACTCCTCAATGTTACAGGTCAAAGGTAAGTAAGTGATATATCCCTGTCCTCAGCCATGAGGCTGGGTAAATGAGTACATAGGCATCTGCCACCCAGAGTCTAGTTGTCTTTAGCATATGACAGGTGTTGGTGCCTCAACGCTGTCTGTATTGTGAAGATGGCCAACATACATGTGACATAGATTACATTGTTATTTGGGTCAGCTATGTATCAATACTTTCCCTTGGTAAGTGGAGAATGTCTATTGGCATGATTTGTGTGCCATTACTGTTTCCAACATTCCTTATGCCTACATGTCAGCATGTGTCAGTTTCTCTTTTGAGAAACAGTTGTAAGCTGCTGATTCATACATTGCCTACCTATGTTGATGGTATAGTACCTGTATTCCCACACATAAATGTGCATGGCAAACTGTGTGTGTGGAATGAGACATTTACAATGAGGGTACTTTTAATGTTGTGCCACAGACAGCAGTGTCACTATTGTTTATTGGCTGACACATTCCCTCATGCATCATAGCATGTCATTTGACATGTACTACTGCAGTAGAAATGAGGAACATGACAGGTAGGCTAGGTTTGAGCCACAAAGTGAAAATCTATGCCCTTGATGTGGCACCATGTGGAAACGTGCACTGAACATATGTAATGGGTACAGTTTGTGACCTGACTGTTGGCTAGCATCATGGAGTGACTTGCAGTTATATTGAAATCACATGTGTTTGGGTACAAGCACTCAACCACAGACAGGCATCTGGGTCTGAATGACCAATTGGGCAACATGTTGAGGGCCTTTTACAAGTACTTGCAAATCTCTGGGCCTTTCCAACATCCAAGGGACTAATGGCATCTACTGATGCACTAAGAGTATGTCATTGTAATGGGTGCCAGAAAGTAGTAGTGATTAGCCTGGGGCTTGCTGATTCATTGTGCTGTGGACTTTGGGGACATCTCTCCCTGAATTACTGCACATGATGTCTACCGTGTCCATTTCAATGCCACATGTGTGGCCTATCTGAGTAATAATAACACTACCTCCATGGCTCTACTGGGACAAAAATATATCTTGGTGAAGTGTGCATAGTGGAACTGCTTCCAGTGTGACTTGAGGATTTCCATGGCACCTTCTCCAGGCTATTGAACCTTTGTCAGCAACATAGCAGGATTTTGGAGCATCATTTCTTATTGTTGGGTCATTATGTATGTGACAAAAAGATGTGTGCATGACCTTCTGTGGGATCTGTGGGAATGCATTTGTCATTGGCCTACCATTGTATGACAACAGACAATTGAGGTCTGCTCCATGAGGGTGATGGGGTCTCCTACTTGTTGAATGGTTATTGGGATTGCACAACTTCAGTCATGTAATTGTAGTCTGAGATCCCGATTTTTCTGTGGGCAACTGTTGACAGTTCAAATGGCATAAGTGCATATGATATGGCACATGTATGGGCCACTTAGGTGGAGCTTTTTGCTGGGGTCTACTAGATATCATGGTAATGTTTGCTAATCTGAGCAAGTGTAATCGTGGACATGTGATGACACTATTTCTCTTTGTAATTGCAGCATCAGCACTGGTGAGTGAAGGAAACGGGGCACAGCCGAGTGGGAAAGCATCTGGCCACTGGACCTCAGGTCAAGACACCACCGACACAGAGGGACCCAGTGGTCTGGAGGGCGAGGGTGAGGGGAGTGCCACGGGGGAGACCGGAAAATCATCTTCATCATTGGATTCTTTCTCCAGTGGACATTCCCTAGTGGTGGTGCACCCATCGGGGCATCCCTTTGTGCCATCTTGGTCTGCCACCACCTGTTCTAACACTGCCTTCCCTGTTGCTCCCCACTCAGTTGGCTGTGCCCCCTCACCCAAAAGGGTGGGAGTCTCCTTTGCTGCAGGCCCTGTTACCCCTGCTGCCCTCAGTGAAGAGGCTATTGACCTCCTAAGAAGGATCTCTGTGGGTCAGTCAGCCATTGTGAATGCCATCAGGGATTGGTAACCCAACTCCAACAAACAAATACATTTCTGAAAGGCATTCATGGTGCAATGGCTGGCCTACAGATATCTTTTCAAGCTCTGGTCACATCACGGATGGCAGCCAGTCACCACCCCACCTTCCATCCCCCCTCCACTTCCCTCTTCCCAATCCAAATCCCCTCCCGTATCTCCCCAAAGCACACAGACACACATCCACCACTACACACAAGAGCAGCACACACAGACACAAGCACCACAAAACACGTCTGCATGCAAGCAAACAACAGACACCCACAGACACAACAAAAGTCACCACTTCCCCAGATACCCCCACTGCCCCTAGCATTACACACACAACTTCTAGCATACCCACAGGCACCACACCAATAGTCAGTGACACACCCACCACACCCAGCATACCCATCGACACCACACCAACAGACACCCAGACATCCACCACAAGCACCAGACCCACAGACACCACCCAGACAGACACACAGACACCCACCACATTCAGCATACCCACAGTCACCACCCCAACAGAAACACACACATCCACCACTCTATCACTACTCTATCCCCCAGCACCTCCACCTCCCGGCTCCCAAGACACACAACCGCACTCACTCACCCACACAACAGACACCAACCAAACACAAGCATACCTCCCAGAAGCATGCACCCATGACATCCACACCTATACAGCAGACAACCACTCCCTCGACCTCCAAATCCCCACCCCCTTCTGCTGACCGTCCCTGTGTCCCTAAGAATTTTTTTTTGTTTTACTTTAATCTTTCCTTTGCTCCCTCCACCCCGTCCCAAACCCAAGATGCACACACATCCCTCCCAGACCCTCCCTTCCACCTCCAAGGCCTCCCCTGATCCCCCCGCAAGCACCCATACCTCTCCCCTCCAAAGAAGAAGCGTACACCTCCCAAAAAGCAGCCCCATCCCAAACCCAAGACCAAACTCCCCCTCCCAAATCCAGCCCCACCCCCAAGGATGATCCCTGGGGTGCCTGCCTGCCCACCTGATTCCCCTTGCTGTGAAGGTTCCCTGGAAGTTAGGAGTCAAGTGTGGGCACAGTGATGTGCATTACCCATTGCGTATGGACTGGCCATTGGCCTTGGACATTTTGAAGTTCAAATGAATAAGCCCAAATAGTTGTTTTTTTGGGTACACATTTGTTCTGCAATTCCGTTTCTACCATTATGTTGTTCCTGAGTAACTTGTGTTGTGTACCTACAGTTGAGTGCGTTTCAGCCTGCTTGCTGATCCATTTGCTGTTGTTTGCAGCATCTGACTGTGGGCAGGGTTGGTATCCCCCAAGACAAGTGTATATGTTGACTGCATGGATTTGTGGATATAAATGAAATGGTGGTGTCCTGGCATTGTGTACTGTTTGTTATGGTAAGTATTTCAACTTGAGTCATCCAATGTGAGCCTTATGGTGTTAGACTTTTCCCCCTGATATGGATTATGTATTCACCAGATGTGTGTCAGCTTGAGTTTTGTTTGTGCAGGCATGGAGTGTGTTCAATTGTGCTGTCTTTGTTTGCATTTGACTGTGCATGTGTCCATTTAGCTGTGTGTACCTTGCAGCTAGTTTATGTAGAGGTATGTCTCATGCATTTGGAGTTGTATGCGCTTTGTTCACTTGCACATCCACATTGTGCAGACAGGCATGTCATTTGGGTCCTGTATTGTTTGTCCCTGGGATACCTGAAGACCTGGTTCCTGTGCAATAGTTGTTTGAGGGGCAGTTGCAAGGTGATATGTGTCCCAGTGCAGCCTCCTTCCCTCGGTAACCCTGCTGGCCCCATCCCAATTTTGCAGGTATTGTTTGCACAGTGAAGTTTGTATATTTTTCTCTCTGTCTAATGTGCATCCCATTGTCCTTCCATTGTGTTGCAATGTGTGTGATGCGTGTGTCCATTGCAGGACTGTTCACTGAGTGTGTTGTTTGTGTTCCATGCCACATCCATATATGTGTTTTGAGTGTGACAACAGTCCATGGCATGTGAGTGGTATTTGTATATGTGCTGTTGGTATGTTGTTGATGTTGTGTGAGACAATGTTGTAAACACTTCACTGTCCCTGTGCCTGAGATAAGTGGGCGTGTGTTGTTGTGTAGTGTTGTGGTGCAGTGTGAGTGACCTGCCCAAAGGGCAGTATAAATGTGTCCTTTGTGTATAATTCCGACCTGGGACACAATGAAACGTGTACTTGGTGCCCATAGAGTGACCCCATGTAATTTGGATCACAGCACGATGATCTGTTGGTACAGTTAATGATAAAGGTAGGTGTTTGTACTTTCGGTGTTTGCACCCATGGCAACGTTGGTTTTGTGCACCTTTGAGGATCATCAGCAGTGGCAGGACGTGTGTGATGGGCTCCATGGCTGTACCGGACGTGTAAGGCTGCCGGCAGTTGTGTGTCTCCCTTTTTAGTCCCCGTTTCTGCCTGTTGGGACATGGTGGTTTGACTGCCACGGTCACATTGGCGGTGTGCAACCTCATAATGTGACCGGCGGCAACACAGGCTTCGCCGGCCTGTTTATGCTGTCTCATGACGGTGGTGGTCTGTGCTGCCTGGCGGTGCCAGCAGGACCGCGGCGTTCTTTGCTCCATAGGCCCGCATGACTCATAATCTGGCGGTCTGACCACCAACCCGATGGCAGCCAGACTGCCAACGCTGCCATGGTAGTCCACAGACTGCCAAACTCGTGATGAGGCCCTATGTTATTCTTGGTAAAACCATACATTACACAGTGGGTCTAATTCCAAGTTCCTCGTAATTTTATGACCCATGTGTACACTCCGGTTTATGCAAGGGTCGGAATTACAATTGTGAAGGTTTTTAATGTATCTTAAATTGATCGGATGTGTTAAATAACTCAATCTTTGTTAAATTTCAGCAAGTCACATTTGCTGAAATTTAACGGGGGAAAACCTATGGTATTTGCCATTTCATGAAGAGTTTGATATGTTAAACACCACAATCCGCATGTTATTCCCCACAAACTTGTAATAAATGTAATTTATAGCACCCAATAAATAACGCACCTGTGGTATTGTTATTTATCAGGCATGATAAATGATGCCTTAGCTCATAATCGGGGCCTGTGAATGTTCTCAAAAGCAGGAGCATTGACCTTATGCCTTTCCTCCAAGCGGTGACATAAATTTGTCATTAAAGTAATGGTTGATGACATTCTACCACAAGGACCTATACCCATACATATAGGACCAATGCATTGAAGTATTACCAGGAATCAAATATATCTGCTGGAGGGAGGTGATCTGCTGATACTGTGCTTAGTGCTTCACAACAAGCCGTCATAACAAGCAGTCACAACACGACACTCAATCCCAGATCCACCTGGACTCCCTTAACTAGAACTACTGCTGCACCTAATCAAACAAGAGACAGTATAACTGCTACAACAGCACAGCTTATGGCCACATCATTCCTATGTTCCATTGGCCACAATTGCTTATGTGTTCCTTTATGCGTCTCCTGGCCGGGCCGCGGGGGAAGCCGCGGCCTGTGTTGGGGGTCGCGGGGCCCGTGGCGGCCCTTTTCTTCGGCCGCGTGCTGTTCTTCTGCTGCGGCGAGGCCTGAGGCCCAGGATTGGGCGTCAGTCCTCACCGCGCACAGCGCGCGACGCGGGTGTTGTCGTGGGGTGTCTGCGCCCCCCCCAGCATCACACTTACTGGGTGCCCCGTTTCAGGGCCTTCCTTTCCTCCTTCATGATTCCTGGAGCCATGCCTTCTCCTTCCCAGCACACCTTGCACCTCTCTTTCCCTGCATGCATCTGTTCCCTTTTTTACTATGGTACCTTTTCCTATCTATTGCTATAGCCCCTTCCCATTCTAAAATGGTGGTGTTACTTCTTCCTGTCTATCACTTCCTGTCTAGGGGTATATAAGGGGAATCAATTCTTCTTCTCATTGCGTTGCAACACTTCTGCTGTGGTGGTCACGCTCCGGCTGGTCTTCGCTTGGACTCCAGTTTTTCCTGTTTTTTCCTCTGCTTTCCAGTATTTCCAGGCTTCTGAGTGCTAATTCCTTGTGTCCTCCTTCTGTTCCAGGGAATTCATGTTGGAGGTTTTTTCCCCTTGGGGTTTTTCCTCTAGGACTCCTTCTGGAGGGCACGGACTGTGGTGGCGTACTATTGTCAACAGCACCGTGGTTACCGGAAGGGGTCGCCCCTACCTCGGTCAGAGTAGGACTTGCAGAAACCGGGGCCGCATACCATCCCTCTCTGATACAGACGGTAAGCCCAGGGTGAATCGTGACATAGACACTGTCACCTCATCACCACTGACACTAGCACAGCATTATTATATTTATAAGCAGGCATAGATATGCACATATGTATGCATATATAAACACCGTACACATGAGAGGTTGTCATCACAGTGGTAAACCACACATACATCATCAAATGAAAGCACCATCTTACAGGCATATGGCATGTACTTTAGAAGATGGGTGTCCATGTTCCGAAGTCACATAGACCTATGATCTTCACTTGGATGCTTGGAGACCCCTCAAGGATATTTCGGAAACAGATCTGTGGGGAAGGTATGAAGAAGATGTGCATACAAATATGTTAATAGTGTGTCAGTACCCTGTTCATGAAGTTGAGAACATGTTCAGGCATGCAAAATGTATATCTTAATGGTCCCCTCAGGTGGACTTTCCAACACACTAGCTGTAATTTTGTTCTCCTCCAAATGTCTCATTTTCTCCTGCAGCTGGAAGACTTCCCATTACCATACACATCTAAGTCAAGTCTTAAGGTTTGTCTCACATGCTTTGTGTAAGTATGAACTCCCACCAAGATTAGATTACAATATACCTTGAGCCAATTTCAAAGTGTTCTGTTATAGAAGGGGTACAATAGCTACTGCAGTTGGGCACCCCATGTCTGTTAGCTAGCAAATTATATCCTTGTATTTTCATACTACAAATTACATCTAGTGCAATGCTCACATCATCTCACTCTTGTTTCATATTGCAAGCTCTCATTGGACTTGGATACCATCCTGTCTGACATTTTTCTTTTGTTTGCAGTATTGCCAGATGTATATACTGAACACCTGTGAACAGCTGTGCAGACAGTGAACATTTCGAGGGCTCTGGTGCACCCTGCAGGCGACAGCATTGCCGCCAGCTCGATTATGAGCTGGAGACAATGCTGCTGCCACCTTCCTGCTAGGCTGACTGGCGGAAACCTTGGTCGAAGGAAAGTCTTAATGGGTCCGGCGGGGAGGTAGCCAGTGTGGAAGCAACCTCCCCGTTGTAAGTTCGCAGATTGGTCTAAGTGCCTCATTACAAGTTTGGGAGACCATGGACCGCCAAAATTGCGGTAGCGGTCAGACCGCTGCACTCCTGGCAGTCTGACCACCAGATTGGGATCCTGGCGCTCGGGCTGCCAAGACACCGCCGCCTCTGCCGGGATTAGGGATCCCGACAGGTTGGCGATGGTTGAAGTTGTGGTCAGCCACGGCAGTGCCGAGTTTCGACACAGCTGTGCTGATCACGACTTCCCTTTCTGCCAGCTTTTTTATGGTAGGGCCCCCGCAGTGAAAAGGCTGGTGGAAAGCCAATGCTGGGGGCCACAGGGGACAATGTTGTAGGCAGTGCAGGGGCTCCCCCAGCCAGCACCCTCGGAATGTGCACTGTCTGCTATTGGACACAGAGTGCATTCTGAAGGCGCTGTGGAAACAAGGCCAATGCTGCCTCACTGTTTCCACCGGGCTGACCAACGAAAATGTCGTAATATGACGTTTCTGCCTGTCAGCCTGGTCGAAACATCGTAATACGGCAATGATGAAGCCCCTGGCTTGACGGCCACCTCACCACTGCCGTGTTGGAGTTATGGCGGTTCAACCGCCCAACTCCTAATCAGCCCCTAAATCAATAGAGCACCATAATATTTTTTACCATACGGAAACCCAGCTCACATTGCACCTTGGAATCTGAACTGTTCTAACATCAATTCTTCTTCTCGCCTTCTTAAAACCCTTTAGAAATGTATATGGGAATCAACTTGAATATGTGTAGGGTTCTTGTACCGTAATCCATATCACTGATTGCTACTCTGCCAAATAGGAGACAATAAAAGGTTCAACCAGAATTCTCTCCACATTCATTCTAATCTTATGTTCTATATCTCTTGTATTATGTGTGGATCATTTGATCCTATGACAGTAAATATGTATTCTTGAATACCGACATGTTTTAATGACGAGAGTCCATTTGGGTTAATTTCTGAAGTTCAAGCAAAGAGTATACCTTATATTTGCCGCAGCTCATTGCAAACCATCAATTCACTCAGTACATTAATTTTCAATAGGCTAGGTTCTCTTAGTGCACACTATGGAGCACATAAATAATACAGAGTGACACAAGATCAGCCCAGTGTCACATCTTCATCTGTCTTCTTATATTTGCAGCAAATAAGATACAAGTTAAATTGTAACAAAAGGTAATGGATCTACAGGACAACACTGACACATTCCACATTCAAGCTCCCAGTTATCTGAGATAACTTCATCTGTTTTTAATCCAGGTACTAGGTAATTTGATTCATGGCTAAATTGCAGGGACAAATGTCAAGCAGATAACAACAGGTAGCCCTAGCTTAGAGAATCAAAGTGTTTTTAAAATCAAGTGATGCTTCTGTATCGTCTATAGGTACCATCTTATACCATGCATCACTTCGAAGAAGTATCTGAGAGTTGTAGCTAAAGTCTGGCTTGGGATAGACACATTTTAGTTATTGGGCTCCTTGGAGGGCTTCAGCAGTATTGGCCATGGTAATAGAGGAGGTTAAACGTTTTAATAAGTAGTTGATGCCATATCCATGGCATGAAGATTTAGGGCAAGAACATCATAATCTTCCATAGAGAATTCATAGGTAACCCAAGTTCATCAATACCCTTATCTTGTTTACATGATGGATCTCAGGTTTTATTTCTCTTATATTGTAAAACGTAAGTTGAAGGTCAAAAAGAGTCTACAAATAAGGTAAAATTTAGAGCAACTGTACAGCTCCCATCTCTCCACAAACTCAGCTGCCTCACTGGTGTTACTGTATGCATAACAGTTAAAAAATGCAGGAGGCACTTTTTAATGAACCATAAAAATACCACTATTAAGTATACTGCTTAGTTTACCCTCACTGAGGTTACTTATATATTTTGTTACTGATAACCATGACTTGAGTGAGGCCACTGTGCTCTCCAATGAAGAAAATCTTTGTTCTTCCTTGGTGACCCAAGAGCACTTTATATATATCTTGTCTTGGGAGGAATGCCTACACCTTCTTCAGGTGCCATGTAGTGCAGCCTCCAGCTTGAGATCTCTCCGGTGTCCATATGTTTTTCCAGCCAAGTTCCACAGCAATTATTCCACATTTTTTAGCCAGAGTTTGGAAAAAATATTGAGTTTATTAAAATTGTGATACAAAATATTGTTTCACAAATATTGTTACTGCAGAAATATTGTGTCACAGAATATCATTGTCAAGAACATCAATTTTGGTATTAATATGCGTTAAATGTTATTGTTTCATTTTAATATTCTTTACTTAAATATAGTTGTAAAAAATATTGATTTTTTTGTTATTTAATACATGTGTGCATTATAATAGTCATTTAGGTGTTAGTATTGTTAGTATAATTGTTATTCATTTTATGAAATATAGCTTATTATTTCAAATAAAATATATCATTTAAATTTTTAAAATTGTCTTAAGCTTGTAGGGAAATTATATGGGAAGTAACTTAAATTATCATCAATTTCATGTTATTGTTAATTTGTTTTGTACTTTAGGTTAAGGTCTTCATTGATTTATAATTATTTGAATTATAATTATTTAATAGTTACTTAATGTATTTAATTTGAATTTATATTCAATGTATATTTACATTTTCACATTTTTATTCCTTGTTTGATTGTCATAGCGGGTTGTTGGGTGTTTGGGAAATTGGGTGGGAAGTTTTTTTAAATTACTAAAAATGTTCTATAAATTAAAAATAATTTTGAATTGTTTATTAATTATGTAATTGATTATTTTCCAAATTGTTGGAATATGTTTAAAACATTTGACAGTATATTTAAATGTTTTTGCTGGTAAGTGGTATAGGGTGGGAATTTAAACTATAACTAATATTAGTTTAATGTTAATGAATTGATAATTGATAATTAATTATGTAATTGGTGAGTAAATGTGGAAATTGTTTTATTTTGTAATTGTTCTGCTAATTTATTCTTTTTAAAATTCACAGTATATTTAAATATATATTTTTCTTTGCAATGTATATTTTGGTAGCGGGTTGTTGGTTTTGTAGTGGAATTGGGTGGAAGGTAATGAAATTGTAACATTTGATAAATTTGTTGTTAATTTTATTTAACATACTAATTGGTAATTAATTATGTTTTATGTTGGGAATGTTATGTTCAGTTTTTGTTTTCTAATTTAGTGTTAACTGAGTTTTATGTTAATGTTTTAAAAAAATTTAATTAAAATGTTTGATTACATTAAAGTAATATTGTTTCCAGTTTTTTTGTGATTGAGAAGTACATTTTATTTACATTTATTTCCATTTTTGTAAACCTGTATTGAGTACTTATTATTTTTTTGTAGCATATAATGTGTATTTTGTATTCATAGGATTATTATTTTTAAATATTTTAGGTAGTTATGTATTTTCTACAAAAGGGTTATGAGTTGGAATGTTGTTTGTAGTCCCCTCCCCCAAAGTTCTACATTTTCTGTGCTGTTGGTTACAATGAAGTGTGACTCTAAAATGTAACCCCTGCAACACATTCCCTACTGTTCCCTACACTGGAGTGGGAATAGAAAATGTAATCCCTCCAGAGTCCAACACTTTCCCTACTGTTGCTTAGATTGGAGTGAGAATAATAAATCTAATCCCTCTGGAGTGCAAACCTCCTGAAGTCAAACACTTTGCATACTGTTGTTTTGTGTGAAATAGAAACAGTACATCTAACCTCTCCAAAATCTAACACTGTCTCTACTATTGCTTAGATTGGCATGAAAATATCAATTCTAAACCCTTCAGAGTCCAACATGGTCCCTTTTGTGTAGATTAGCATGGGAATTGGAAGCCTAACCCCTGCGGAGTCCAACACTCTCCCTACTGTGGCGTAGACTGCAGTGGGACCAGTAAACCTAGCCCTTGCAGAGTCAAACACTTCCCCTGCTATTATTTAGGATGAAATGAGAGCAGTAATTCTAAACCCTTAGGAGTCCAACACTTTCCTTACTGTTACTTTGATTGAAGTGGGAATAGTAAATGTAACCTCTCCATAGCTCATCACTTTTTCTGCTTTTGTGTAGTTTGGATTGGGAATAGTAAACATATAATGCCTGTGACTTTCAACACTTACCATATTATATAATAGGATGAAGCAGAAATAGTGAAATAATTTTGGGGAAATTGAATACGTTATACAATATTTGTTACCCTGTGTTTATAGTTTTTTTGTAAATGCTATTTAATTTTGTATGCTTCTACTTTTTACAGGATTTCTATTGTTCAGGGTTTGTGTTATTTTTATTAAAAAACAATTGAAGCTTATTTTTATTATATCTATTAGGTTAGTTAAATTATTTGTTATATTTTGTTATATGGGTTTTTATAATTGTGTTTACTGTTCATATTATTTTAGCATTTTTAGGAGTTTTACATTGTAAATATGTTAGCTCTTTATTTATACACACACATGTGAATAGATACCTATATATTCCAAGAAGTTTTTACCTCCTCATGTCCTTCTTGTTCTTGCCTGTGCTGGGTGTATGTGGTGAGGCAAAGTTACGAGTGTCAATGCAACAACAGTGACTCTGCAGGAATCACAGAAACATCTGCCCTTGGAGACTTGTGATTGAACCATAGTTTATTTCAATATTTAAATCGCCCCCAGTATAGCACTTGTACAGCAGTAATGCATTTTGGTCTGGCACAGACCTTTCTCAAACCACAGTGCATAGTTTCTTGACTTGGATGGCATTTTACCAATCCAAATTTGTAATACTGTGCTTGGAGTGGTAGAAAGCTTTTGTAATTTTACAGCTTTGTGTGGATGGCACTGTGCTAATCCTATACTTAAAGACTTTGCTGTTTAAGTGACGAAAAAACTTTGGACCTCATTCCGAGTTTGGCGGCTGACTGTCAGACTGCCAACACAGCAGTCTGGAGGCCACTGCCAAGCTGACAGCCTCCTGACCGCTGTATTATGATGTTCCCATTGGGCTGGTGGGACAGGCAGTGCTGCGGCAGACAGTGCACATTCCTATTCTGCTGACAGACGGGCCTCTGTACTGCCTATGACACGGGAATAGGCAGTGCAGGAGCCACCCTGTGGCCCGTCTTTACGTTTCTGCCAGCCTTTTCATGATGGGTACCCCACCATGAAAAGGCAAGTCGTGATCAGCACAGCGGTGCTGACATCGGCACCACCTTGCTTGAGCATGGCTTTCACCACCACCAATGCGTCGGATCCACAATCCTGTTGATGGCAGGGGTCTTGTGGCAGTCCGACCATTATCATAATCTGGCGGTTTGACCACCAAGGTTGCAGCAGTAAGACTGCCACCATGGGCACAGCGGTCTTAGGTCTGCAGTACTCGTAATTAGGCCATTTGTCTCTTTCTAGCTCACCGTGGATGGCACTGCGTTAATCCTATGTTTAAAAAGTTTGCTGGAAAAACATACATTTGAGGTGAGCAATTTTAGAGTGTTGCCAGTGTTGTGAGTTGCTCTATACAGGAGCTGCTCTCCATTTAAACTTGGGAACTATCCAGAGTTCTCTGCTTTATCTTGCATAATTTATGGGGCACTCTAAGCCTGAAAGGGTATTGTTTTGACTTATACTGGGTGCTCTCCTGTGTCTGGACAAAGCTAAACCTCTCTGAAGAGCTATAATGATAGTGAAACACATACCAGAGAATGCATTTATTCATACCAGGTTGGCTCGAATTGTAGTTTACCAATTAAAAGCTGTAATATTGTGCCTGTAGTGGTAGAAGGCTTTAGTCATTTTACAGCTCGGCGTGGATGGCACCCTGTTAATCCTATGCTTAAAGACTTTGGCACATATTTATACTTTTTTAGCGCCGCTTTTGCGTCATTTTATGACGCAAAAGTGGCGCAAACTTACAAGATACAATTGTATTTTCTAAATTTGCGCTGTTTTTGCGTAAAAAAGCGGCGCAAATGCAGCGCTTAAAAAGTATAAATATGTGCCTTTGCTCTATAAATTGTAGAAGACTTTGGGCCTGAATACAAGGCTGGCGGTCTTTAGACCGCCAGCCTTGATTTGTCAGTAAGGACCACAGCTGTTGTGGCAGTCCGACCTCCACATTAAGACCCTGACAGTCACATCACCAGGGTTCCTCTAGCACCACCAGGATCCATGATCCAGACGGCCTGGTGGTGGCGGAGTTCATAATCCGCAGGGGCAGCACTGCTACATGCAGCGCTGCCCTGCGGATTACAAGCTTGTTCTCTGCCAGCCTTTTCATGTGGGTAACACTGGCATGAAAAGGCTGGTGGAGAACAGGTGCAGGGGGCCACAGAGGGGCCCCTGCACTGCCCATTCACTTGCCATGGGAAGTGCAGGTGCCCCCCTGGCCATCACCCTTGCAATGTTCACTGTCAGCTCTGCAGACAGTGAACATTGCGAGGATGCTTGTGCACCCTGTGGACTACAGCATTGCCGCCGGCTCAATAAGGAACCAGAGACAATGCTGTAGCCTGTTTCCCGCTAGGCCAGCAGGCGGAAACCGAGGTTTCTGACTGCTGACCTAGCGGTAAACCCTTTTAGTTCGGTCGGGATGGTCGTCATGGAGGCAGTGGCCACCCTGTCAGGAGTTTGGCGGACAGGCTTTCCCATCTGCCAAACTTGAAATGAGGCTCTATGTCCCTTTCTAACTTGGCCGTGGCAGCACTGTGCTAATCCTATGCTTAAACATTTTCTACAAAAACAGACATTTGAGGTGAGGAATTTTAGAGTGTTGCTGGCGGTAGGGTGCTCTACATTGTAGCTACTTTCTACCTACACTTGGGAGCTACCCAGAGTTCTCTTCTTTTGTTTTGCATAATTAAGTAATAGATATCGAAATTTAATTTTGGGTAGTCCAAACTTCAGTAGACATAAAAGAAATATCAAAACTGTGTGCACATGTAGGGTATATCTTTCAAACAAGAGATATCTAAAAATCATTATGTGTACTCACAACAAAATACGTTATAATTGCATTCGGTTGAGTAGGAGAAAATACATTTGTGCATGTTTCAATGGTATATATCCACAATACATATAGAAGAAATACTATGAAATAATGTTATGACTCGTTTGTGATTTCAATGGGCAAGATTACTCATGCATTTCTCAAAATTCAGTTCTTGTTTCCAATATACAAATTAGGGCTATGATTTCTGATCTAAATTAATTAATTTTGTTTGCTTTATTCTATTGATTTACTAATACCGCAACATAATTATTGTCACTTCTATATTTAGTAATTTCAACAGTTTCCCGGTATTGTATGAGGAATATTGAATCTTAGTTAATTTAAATTACTTAGGGCCTGGTTATGAGTTTTGGTGGCCAGACAGGCTGAATGCCAAACTCGCAGGGAGGACGCCCCTGTCATACCAGTGGCAGCCAATCCAAGCGTATTACAGTGTTCCTACCAGTGTGGCCAAGGGGAACAGTGCTTCCATATTGGTCTTGGCTCCTTTAAGGGAGCCAGCCAAGGCCAATATTGTAGCACACCAGCACCATGGTGCTGGGCAGGGGGGCCCCGGCACTGGCTCTGCGCCTATATTTCCGTGGCTGGGTCCCCGCCATAAAGAGGCTGGCGGAAAGCTGGGTTGTAATCAGCCAGGCAGAACTGAGTTCAGCACTGCTGTGGCTGAGTACAACTCAGACTGTCGTCAACCCATTGAGAACCATGTTCCTGGCGGGGACCACAGTCCGCTCCACCTGGAGTGCGGTCCTCGGACCTTAACTGCAAGTGCAGCTGTCCTCGGTCCCCCACACTTGTAATCAGGGCCCTTACTGTGTGTGTATATATATATATATATATATATATATGTGTGTGTGTTTGTGTGTGTGTACATGTATATATATATATATATATAAATACCCTTTGGGGTCACAACTTGGACGCAGAGCTTCATGTACATCTGTAAGTTTTTAGATTTTCCCATACAGATATATACACATTTTTTCACATTTTTCACACATAGATTTTGTCCAATAGAAAACATGAAATGAAATTGATGACTTTTTTAGAATACTGTGTTTTGTTAGGATCCTTACTGATTGACTTTATCATTATTGTTATTATTATTATTATTAGCATGTTGCCGGATTGAAACTTAGTGTATTTTGGTAATAATTTTTTATTAATATTTTATTCACTTTTAGGGTGTTATACTCATCTATTTTATTCCTATACTGTTGCATAGGTCTTTGGGGAGGATAGCGGCGCACATATACATTCTCCTGTTGCTGAATTTGTGGGGTTTATTTACAATTTCCTAATCGATAACAATTTGACCTATGATATGGATCTATTAATTAATCTCTTCAGATTCCTTTTAGAATATATTAATTTATAGGACTATGACTAATTTTATGAATTATGATGATGAATATCCATTTATTTATTTGTTCCACGTTGAAATCCCTTTTACCTGTATTTTATTTTGTATTTTTAGAATTGACTGAATTTACTCTATTATGGAGTGGATGTATTGCAATCAATTGGCAGTACATATATTTATATATTTATATATTTATATTATTAAATAATTACATTTATATATCAGGCTTTTAAAATTAAAACTAAAATCAAAATCAAAATTAAAATTATTAGGTATAAGTGGGCAATATGTGGACATCAAGAGTAAAAGGAAAAAGGAAAAATGAAAATTGAAAAAGAGAAAGAGAGAAAAAAATAGCATACATGGGATTTGTTTTGTATTCAAGAATTGTAGACTGTGATTACAATTAATTAATTTTTTAGTGTTCACAGGTGACCAGACTATATTTGTGATAATGTATTATAATTTGAGAGAAATATATAATGTCACATTTTTAGTTCATAGTTTATTTCAAAACATGCACAGGATTAGGAGTTTCTCATTTTTAAGTTAAAATTGTGACGTTATAAAATGGCCGCTCCATTTGCACTTCTCTTGAGCTATACAATGAACATCAAAGAAGGACTATATGGTTTAAATAGTTGAGTGTAAAATGTCTGCCAATGTCCTGTTGAAGGCTTCGGCCGAAACGCGTAGACATTTGGTTGGGACAGCGTGTGTGTCTTTTGAATGGTGGGCACATTGTCGATCTTCTTTTTGTGCTTTTTGTACCAACTTTTGCTGGTGTGATTTACCTGCAATCTAATCTTTTTTCAATAAATAGCAGCCGATGAATTTATCGATAATAAGTGGTTTTTTGAGTATTTTACCAGCTGGTATTGAATGATGTGCAGCCCTTGGTGTGCGATTTAAATACACCATTTTTCTGGATATATAAATATATATCTATATATACACCAAAAAAAAACGAGATACTGAGGCTCAAAAAAGTGGCGGTCCGACCATGGTTTCGGGAAAAGCCATAAATAAATCAAGCAAGATTCTTGTCACAACAGGAAATGTCAGGACACTTCCAGTGAAATTAAAGCTTTTACTATCATACAGATACTTCCTCCCAACGCGTTTCAGCCGTAGCCTTGTTCACAGATGGGGGAACTTAGCACATTAACATACAAATACCCTAAAGCAACAAAACTAAAAACAGACAACTGCAACACATACAACAATTTGATTTAGAAAAGGAAGTGGCCATATTAAGCTAGTCACTAATACATAGGATACCTCTCACAGATTGACATTGCTCTTTATCTTAATATTACTCTGCCTATATAGCAAAACATATCAGCTGAATTTATATTTGTTGTTATCCTAATTATTACAATTGTATTTCATAATATTTTTATATCCTATTATCCTTAATATGTGCCATATTAGTGCTCAAATCAAATCCACTATAATACATTAAATATATACATGTGCTCATAACCCCCTACTTGAAAGTCAAAAATCCCTGTGAATAAAAACCTTTACTAATAATGTCAATAAATATACATTATTATATACCTAAAATTAATTCAAATTGAAAACTCCACATTTCTTACCCCCACTTTTACCCAGAAATAACTATCCAAGATGGCTACTCATCTCCTCGCTGGAGTTTAACCCTCCAGGTGAGAGTGTCATAAACCTAATGATATATTTGGACTCCAGAATACGCAAGGCTTTTTGTCTGTCACCACCCCGCATGTTTGTCTTAACATGATCACATACCAAGTACCTAAGTAGTTTCTCATTTCCTTGATGTACCTCTTGAAAATGTCTCACTACCGGATAATTATAATCATTATTCCGAATAGCTCTCATGTGTTCAAGGATTCTCTTTTTGGCCTTGTGAATTGTACTGCCCACATACAGCCTATCACATGGGCATCTCAAACAGTACATGCAAAATTCAGTATTGCAATTGTAGTGACCTATAATCCGATGTTTGTTTTGCCCATCACCCCAAATGACATCCGTGCAGTTAACACTATATCTACAAGCTTTACAACGCTGGCAGCAATAGAATCCCTTAATAGGAACCCCAGTCTGTATCATGCTGCCAGAGTTCATTACCATATTGTGGCTCAAGTCATCACGTACAGATCTCCCTTTACAAAATGTAATTGAAGGCAGATCATGGACAAAGCTCCTCAGATGGGAGTCCGTTTGCAGGATGTGCCAACTTTTTCTCAAGATTTGTCTCAACTGAAAAGCTTGATTTGAATAAGTGGTAATAAATCTTATTTTCTGCTCATCATCCTTCCTTGTATTAGAGGAGTATAAGAGATCTGATCTGCTTTTGAGATCCACCTTACCAACTGCTGTCCTGATCATCCTGTCACTGTAACCCCTTTCTGAAAGTCTATGACACATTACACTACATTCCTGTTGATAACTTTCATTGGTGCTACAAATTCTTTTGACACGTAGCAACTCACCATATGGAATACTTCTGATAAGATTTGAAGGGTGAGCGCTACTTGCATTTAACAAGCTGTTCCCAGCTGTTGCTTTTCTGTACAATTTAGTTGCCACCTGGTCATTATCAGTACTCACTTCAACATCCAGGAATTGAATTGCAGTCTTACTGTACTGTGCACTTAACTGTATGTTAAACTCATTCGTATTCAATAACTTTACAAATTCACTAGTTGACTTCTCATCTCCCCTCCATATTACAAAGATGTCATCAATATAACGACACCATAGTACCACGTTGCCCTCAAAACCTTTAGAATCTTGGGATACTTGCTCCTCCCACCAGCCCATGAATAAATTTGCGTAGCTTGGAGCGAAGCAAGTGCCCATTGCTGTCCCTTGTAGTTGTTTGTATATTGTATTGTCAAACAGAAAGAAATTGTTTGAGAGACAGTACCGGACCATGTCACAAATCATCTCTGTGTGCCCCAAATATGAATTGGACCGAGCCCTCATGTAATGCCTCACAGCCTTAAGACCCAAGTCATGTTGGATATAGGTATACAAACTGGTAACATCCATAGTTAATAATAGGAAATCCTTTTCCCAATGTAGACCATCCATCAATTTAAAAAAATGTGTAGTATCCTTAACATACGAGGGCAAACACTCAAAAAATGGTCGCAAGAAATAATCAATATATCTAGATGTATTTTCCAATAATGAGGACATCGCAGACACAATGGGTATACAAGGGGGATTGAGACTATCCTTATGAAGCTTAGGTAATAAATACAGGACTGGTGTCTTAGGATGATCACATTTAAGGAAATAATATTCCTCCCAATCAAGCAGACCTATCTCCCTCCATTCTGTCAGCATGTCATGACGTCTCACAGTGGACCTCTTTAAATCAGATTGTTCAGCTTTGGCATAACATTCAGCTACACTCAATTGTCTAACTCCCTCCTTCAGGTAGTGAGTCTTATCCAAGACTACTACATTACCACCTTTATCTGATTCACGTATCACAATATTAGAGTCCTTAGCAAATTGTATCCAGTGCTGTACGTTGGCTGGGAGACAGATTATCATATTTTTTACCTGATGAGCCAAACCTGATCTTCTTCAACAGGCTAATCACATCCCTCTCAAACACATCAATGGCATCATTTTGTATTGCTGGTAAGAAAGTAGATTTAGGTTTCAAGGGACTGGGACATGTAACATCTACATCTCTGCCTAAAACCCCCAAATTCATAATGGGGTCATCATGTGCCTGTGTGTTCCCATCCAAGATGGATAAGGTATGTAACATGTCAATATCAGAAATGAGAAGTCTACTTGTTTGGGCCCTCTCCACTATCACTGGATGTGTTGTCACCTTGGTTTGAAACCATTTTTTCAGTTTCAGCTTTCTCCCAAACTGAAAAAGACCAGTTCTGGTCTGTACATAATCTAAACATCTGGTCGGACAAAAAGATAAGCCCAAAGCCAAAAGGCTATTTTCCTCGGCCGTCAGGTGTCTTTTAGACAAATTAACTACAGTTCTTAAGTGACTGTTCGTGCCCTTGTAGTCATTCTTCCTGGCATGGACCCTTCTTTTTCTTCTTCGTGTTTTCGCTGCGTGGTTCCTCTTCCTCTGCCTCTCGAGCCACGGCCTCTGCCGCATGATTGAAATGAATCCTTCTTTTGGTCTGTCCTCCCCTGATTGAGTAGCCGAAATTGTTTTAAAAAATTGGCTCTAAAGGTACTTTTGTCAGACCCCACAATCTTTCTAGAGTGAGAGGCAACTGTTGTATCTGATAAGTTGCTGTCTGAAACATCACTCTCCTCTGATTCATGAACGTCAGTTCCAGTGGCACCTTTCCCGATGTCAGATACTGGTTCCCTGTACTCTTCAGTATACATATAGTCGTACTTCCGGTGAAAAGTCAGGATTCTGCCAGATTGATAATCTTTGAAATCCCTCAAAAATGATCTCTGTTTTTTAGCTGTAATTTCCTCTTCGTATTTAATACGTTTTTTTATCAAGGTTTGTTTTCACCTCGTAAAAATTTACTTGTGTAACCATTGTAAGGATTTCTTTAGTTATCTGGTCAATTTCCTCAAGAATTTTGACCCTTTCTTTGGACGCATATTTTATTAGAAGCCTCATCATATTCATAGAGCTCACTTTTGCATTTTCAACCCATTCTTCTAATAACTGAGTTCAGCTCTGCTGTGGCTGAGTACAACTCAGACTGTCGTCAACCCATGGAGAACCATGTTCCTGGCGGGGACCACGGTCCGCTCCACCTGGAGTGCGGTCCTCGGACCTTAACTGCAAGTGCAGCTGTCCTCGGTCCCCCACACTTGTAATCAGGGCCCTTACTGTGTATATATATATATATATATATATAAAATCAAAGCGACTCCAATTCAAAGGCACCGCGCTCTCAAAATACCGGTGCTACCGCTGTGGGCGAGTCGATCCCATGTGAATTAATTTTATATCAAGAATTAGCAGTGCACTCCATCGAGGTTTTCAAATATAAAAAAACGGCATTGAGAAAGGCAGTTCCTGCTGAAACGCGTCTGCTGGCATGAATAAATTGCAATTTGGAAACCCGATGAGTGCTAAACTATGATTACCAGAATGCAATGTAATTAGTAATGAAGTGGCACTATAAATAGGATTCGCCGTAGTAACAACATGTGAACTCGAAGAAGACCAGACGGTCGAAACGCATTGTTCTTTTTGTTTTCAAGTCTTTAAAAGAGTAATAAAAACGAGAAACTTTCCCTCGATGGAGTGCACTGCTAATTCTTGATATAAAATATATATATATATATATGTGTGTGTATGTGTGTTTGTGTGTGTGTACATGTATATATATATATATATATGGATATGTATATATGTTGCAATTATAGTATTTAGTTATATTGTGTTTAAAGTGTTAAAACTATTTTTATATGTTTGAATTAATATTTAAAATGTTATGATTTTTTGGGTTGTAGAAGTTTTTTAAATTGTTATTTAAATTCACTGTTTTAGGTGTAATGTATTTAAAATAGTTTATTTCGTTTTGTTATATATACATATAAATAATTGAATAAATGTGTGTAGTTTGCATTCTATTAGATTTAACTATGATATTTTCAAAATATTAATATATAGTTCAAATTGAATTAAACAAACAATATTCTTTCCTTGAATTTGACAATATTCCCTTTCACAATAGTTTTGTCATTCCCATTATATTTATAGGAAGACAATAGTTATAAAAAACATTTTTTACAACATTTTTCTGCGTTTATATTTTTGTAGTCTATATTTTGTCATAGAACTCTTTGAGGACTATCTGTGCAGTCCGTCGATCCGTCCAGGCCTCAATAATACATTAAAATTACAGAGGTTTTCCGATGGAGAATCCGGAGCGCCTCAATTCACATACTATCAGCTGGCCACCTAGCTAAGTCTGTCCATGTTGGATCTTAGCTGTCACTGATTACCGCCGCACCTGCTCCTTCTGCCATTGGGTTGGGAGAGCATCACATGTTTGTGAACACAACTTTACCAAAATGAAACAATGTGAGAAGTGCCTAACTACGCCACTCTTGCAACTGGGGCAAAGGTAGTTACTGTGTTACTTTTATCTTTTTTAGTTTCTCCTCGTTAAAGTAAGCTTTGTGGGGCAATGGACCAATCTGTTGTTTCCTTTTTAAAGGTCTGTGGGGCTCTCAGAGCTGTATAGACCAGTTTCTCAGCATTGGCTAGTAGGGTTTTTGGCGTCTCTTCCTAGGGATCAGGGGCTTTACTTCTGCCATTCAAAAAGAACCACAGCAGAATGGCCAGTTCACAGCAGCAAGCAAACAAAAGAAGATGGGGAGTGCTTGCATATATAAACAAAACCACTGACAATCCCTCTGGGTAGTATTCCAGCCCACTGGTTTTCGCCCACTGTGCCACTCGAGTCAGAGGTTAGCCTTAAGCAAATCAGTAGCAGCCCAGTTTACCCGCAGCCCCCCATTCTCTGTTCAAATTTCCAAACAGGACACTGGGATTGCTGTCACCTGGCCTTCATGTTTTTTGAGAGTGAAGGTGGTCTGAGAGAAGTGATAGCAGCCCTAACAAAGAGCTCACACCTACCTCAGCCTACCTTTACCTTCATTTTTTTTAAGCTGACAATTTAATTTGCGTTGTGCAAAAACGTTTGTGAATTCGGGACTCTACGATTACTCTACAGACCAGGCTTTTCTTTCCCACTATAACTTCATCATCCACAAAAAATATAGAGTGATTTGGATAACTAGCAATATCAACTAATAATCACAATTGCGACAAATATACCACATATCATGACACACAAATTCAGCTAATCGTTTTATATTTGTATAACCGACGCACTAGTGCTTTAAAATATAAAAATGAGACTCATCCCCTTCGTTAGTGTCTGTTAGTGAACGCGAGCCTGGTGAGGCACACGGTGGTCAGCAGTGCCCCCATGTGGTAGGACGCCGCATATTTTCACTCGAACCCTGTCCTTTGACCTTTGGAGTTTTTGCCTTTCAAATGCAAGGTCCCTTGTTACAAATCGTGCGCATCCAGTTTTTCAAATTTGTTTTGTGCTTGTGCAAAGACTATTGAATTACACAAATTGCCATGATCATTTTATCAGCTCCTTCCGCACAGCTGCCGGCAGGTAGTCTGAAAAGGTGGCTCCTACATAAATCAGATCCCAACGCATTCTGGCTAAAATTCCATCCAGTGCCTTTATTTAACACGTGCTACTTACACTGATATCTTTTTTGGGGGCACCGAGTGCAAAGTGAAAGAGCCTGGTAATAGGCATCATGGCATTTATTCTTTATAGGTGAATACTTTTCCTCAAAGTCAGACTGTGCGGAATATTAGCATTCAAATCAATTATTCAACACTTTGAAGAGAAAGCATGGGGAACAATCTTTTCAGCATTATAACATGACACTCTGCGATGGAGAGGTAAAAGAAGGCTGTCATTTTTTCTTCAATTACAAAAGGCAAATATTTATTATTTATAAGTACTCGCCCGGTATAGGCTTAAATGTTATTTATGAACCTGTTGCATAGTGATTTCCAATGTAACTCATTATTTTTAGCCTCGGGGTGTTGTAAAGGAGCATGGATATATTTAATGACACTCTGCTAGTCAGCGCAATTACACTGTAATCATTATGTAAAATGTGCTATTAATTAAACCAATTTCTAGTTAGAACATTCTCTTCTGCAGGGCTTAATCTTCATCTCCGGCAATCTTTCACTCTGTTTTTCACCTATTAATTATATGGTTACTTTTAAACGCTAGAAATGGTAAAATAAATATTTTTTCTTCTTTTTTCAGCTCAATGGGGTCAATTAAATATAAGAAGTGGGATGTAATGCTGCAGTGTTTCAGTGGTAATGAGTATAAGTATGTGGAAAAAAAAAGTGCACGGGCTGGAGTAAATCCCGGCCAGGGAAATCAGGAGCTTATCTGTCCCAGGTGGTTTGTTTTAGTGCTCAATTTGGTACCCTGGCTGACCACTGTCAAGGAAAGGCATTTCAGATGCCAACAATGTCCCTATGACTGTCACACATTACTCTGATTCTGCTGGTATCAGAAGAATATTTTATTCACTTTAACGACAACAAAACAGTGCTATTTACAAGGGGCATTTGGGTACTCAATAGTAAGAGCTGGTCAATAACCAAGAGGAATCAAGCAATTGATGGGGGGGGGGGCAATGAACAAGTGGAACGGAAATCGAATGGCACATTAAGGCCTATATTTATGCAAAATGGCACACAACAGCACGAATGCAGTTGTGCGCCATTTTATTTAGCGCAAGCTAATGCCATTTCATAGCGCCAGCTGTGCGCCATATTTAAGTAATGACGCACAATGGTGCATGGGAATGGCTAGTGTCTAAAAAAAAAGACGCTAGCTGGGGGGATGGTTTTCAGGGGAATGGTGCTAGTGAGTCAGAAATGAAGTTAGGCTGGTTAGTGGCAACAATTCTGCCGCTAATCAGCCTAACGTCATTTTCTGACGCACAAGCAGCCAAAATATGACTCCTATCTAAGTTTAGATAGGAGTCATGCCCACCAACCCAGTGTTCCTGGGCAAGCCCAAAATACCCAGTGCCAGGCAGGGGGACCCTTGTAAGGGGCCCTCAATGGCACACCACACACATACACATACACTTACCTGCAACTTACCTGGAATGGGCTTCCGCCTCCTGTAGTGTCCCTGTGGTGTGGGTGGTGGTGTTGCTGGGGCTTGGGGTGGGCATCTTTGTGCCCATTCCATGGTGTTCCACCATAGAAATGGGCCTACCTGCACTCTAACGCTGGGTCTGACGCAGGTGTTAAATAATGGTCTTTGTGCTATTATTCAGGTCCGCCTCCTCCTCGCGCTTCATTTCTGCGCCGGTAGGTAAATATGGCGCTAGGAGGTTAGTGCTGTGTTTAGGACGGGAACCCCTACCTTGCATCTCATTGACAATAGGGTGGTTTCGCGTATCCTAAACATGGCGCTAACTCCAATATTTTGATGCTAGACGGGTCTAGCGTCAAAATATAGATATGGAGTTAGGTTAGCTGCCTTTTAGCGCCAACATTAATGGCGTTAAAGCGACGCCAACCATCCATAAATATGGGCCTAACTGCTTAGAGAGTTGGGCAGTTAACAAGTGAGGCATAACTCTTAATCTGCACTGGGCAACTCACAAATGCAATGGGATGCTTAATGGACCAGGGTAGTTAAATCAGGAGTGGGTGAGCTAACAAGTGGAATGAGATGCTTAATAGAAGCAGGGCAGTTAACATTAGGAATGGGACAACCAATGAATGCAATGAACACTTAATAGATGGAGGGTAGTTAACCAATAAGAGTTGTGTAATGACAGTGGAATGAAGCATCTATTTCCACAAATGGAACGGGTCACTTCATCACATCGTAAGTAATGGCAAAAGCAGTGAAATACCTTATAGGTGTGGGGCAGTTAACAAGACGTGTGCACCACTAATATGAGTTGGGAAATAAACAAATGCAAAGGCAAGCTTCATGGATGCAGGTTGTTAATAAGAGGAGTGGGGCAGCTAAGCCGAATGGGAACCTTAATAGAAGATGGCGGAAGTTAACGTTAGGAATGCGACAATTACAAAATAAACAATGATCACTAAATAGCTGAAGGGTAGTTAACAACAGGAAGAGGTCCACTAACAAATGCAATGGGATGCAGGGGCCTTAACAATAGGTGTGGGCAGTTAGCAAATGCAATGGGACCCTCAAAAGAGGCAGGGTAGGTGACACTGAGAGTGGGGCAATTGACAAATGTAACGGGGGACTCAACAGATGCAGGGTAGTAAACAATAATGTTGGGTTAATTAAGTGAAATGTGACACTTAATAAATGCACACTTGTTAACATTACGAGGGGAGCAGGTGCCAAATGCAATAGGGCACTTCATGGATTTAGGGCAGTTGACAGAAGGGACAGGGCTATTAACAATGTGAATGGAACATAATAGGAGAAGGGAGGCGCCTTAATTAGAGAAAAGGAACAATGAATAGAGAATAAGTCAAAGATATCAAGTGAGATGGGGCTATGAGCAGGATCGGCTCAACCAACAAGACAAACAGAGTTCATAAGACTGAGCGAGTAGCAGGGGGAAAGGAAACCTGATAGGTATATGGCGAGTAGGAGGGGGCATAGATGATTTAAGGCCTCTTTACTAATTCCCCGTTGTTATGGGAGTTTAGACCGTCTCTGGTAAATACTAAACCCCCCAGGAGTTTATGGGGTGCACCATTCCCTGCCCATTCCACCAAAGCTAAATATGCTGCATTTTCCCCGCTGAAATTCTCCCTGGGTTTACCTAGGGAATTTGCTAAAGAGTAGTTGCTACACATAAACTGTAATTCAATTTTGGGAACAAATCCCTGTTTGCACCTGAACTGGTGCTGTTGAGCAATCGGAATGATGACCTCGATGGAAGTAGGGCAAGTAGCAAGGAGAATGGAACTCTTAAAAGGTGTTGGTCCATGAAGTTGAAGTCAATACATAATAAGTGCTTGCTAATGACAAGAACACTGTTACACTGAATTAGTGTTTGGCAATTAACAAGAGGAACAGAACAGTCAATAGGCTTAGGGCAATTAACAAAAGTAATGGAACACGTATCAGGACTAGCACAATTCACAAGAGGAATGGGAGACTTTAGCACCGATTGGCAATTAATAAGAAAAATGGGCTCTTAATAGCAGCGACATTATTAAGCAGAGTAGGACAAGAGGAGGAGTTTAGTAAATAGCAAGATCAGTAGTGTCAACAGCAGGTGTAGGGCGGAAAGTTTTTCTAGGGGTAAATGTTTTCCTGAACCTGTTATGTCCTTTTTGGTCTTCACCAGTGTGAAACAGGACTTCCCTACAAAATTATTACAACTTCTTTCGAGTAGGACCTGCTGTGAAACTGGGTCCACAAAACAACAAACATACAGGCATCAAAGCACAAACACCAACAGCTATACATAAGCATACCCGGCAGGGGGCACAGGGTGATGTGCAGCAAATGTGAGCACCTCAGGGGCATGCTGGGTAAGGCACATTAGTAGAGCAATGGTTGATGTGCATCACTCAAACACTGGATGAAGTGCAATAACTCATGGATTACAGGATCTGAGAAAGATTACAGATGTTTATGAAAAAGCTATATTTTACAACTTCTTTTAAGTAAACGTCAAATAAAACAATTTTATTTAAAATGATATTATATAACAAATAGCAATTCGCTGTAGCTAGGGAAAGGACCCCACAACTACATAATGATTGATTTCAGGGTCCATTCTTAGGAAGCACAGATTCAGTGCCTGAGTCCAAAACAGAGAACTATGAAATCCTTGTTGAGGAAAACACAGGCCAGTGGATAAGGAAAGTATGAGGCTGATGTATTTGGTGGATAAGGAAAGGATATGCAGTTGTACACCATCTTGTCTTCTCCAAATCTAGCTGTTCTAGTTTGCATCAGCAAATTAAAAAAACTGGACTTTTGTTGCCACATAAATTGGTCAACCCTGCCCCATAATTTGGTCCTCTCTGCCACATTCTTCCAGTGGCCCTGCCTATAACAAAGTACTTCCATTTACTGCAGAGACTATTGTCCTGATGACTTTGAACATTTGTTAGATTGTTTTTGTACCGTTTTCTTGTAATTTATTTTTTAATGTGAGTGATGTGTGGGGGACTGTTACTGACAGTTTCAGAGAAATGTTGTGTGTCTCTGAATCCATAAAAAAGGTTCTTTAAGACTAAAACAGGACCTTGCATATGAGAAATGGGAGGGTGTCATAGAGGTTAGTGAACTGCTGCTGAATACTTGATTTAAACACATTAAGAAATTAGACGAGTGTGCCTGTGTTTTGTCAGTGACCTAGGCATAGATGGCGAGAAAGAGCTGGATCATAAATTCAAATCTGTTACAAACAGGGACCCCCAAAATACGTTTGGTCCAGGACCCCTAAAATCCTTAAGATGCCCCAGGGGAGAACTAGGGAAAAAGTAAGATAAATTTGGTTGCACAAGTAGGGAGGTGGATTAGGCTGCAGTTGTCAGTAGCTGGGAGAGTATATCTAATGAAGATGGTTCTTCTCCTGAGAAGCATTTACTAAAAAGTTGACGTCACACGTGTAGCTTTACATGGGATAAAATTGAGTCATGATAGCACACATCTCCTTGCTGCTGTTACTAAGAAGAAGTTGGAACTGGAGGGGTAACTTTTAATCAACCTGACAAGCATTAATTTGTGGCAACACACGTTTTCATCCCACACTTTCAGTGGCTGAAACTTACTTTTATATGGTAACCAGGGTGCAGGAGAGGGGCTTAAGGGGCAGCAAAAAGAGAGCGGAATGCAGATTTGTAGGTGTAGTCATTAGGATAAAGCACATTACTTTGTGAAATTACTGACATTTTTTAAGTCTTTCCAAACAGAGAGAGAGATGGAGTTTTTGCCTGTGTGTTAAAATTCTTTCTGAAATCCAACAGATACCGCACCATACCCGACTGAAAGCACCTTTCTATGCCATAAAGGATGACAGGGTACACATTTTAAAGCGTCTTCAAGCTTGGCATTTATGTGAATTCTTGGTGCTGGACAACTTATGGCTTAAAATCTCCTGTAAAATCACTGTGGTTATTTTCCAGTTTTATATAGAGCGAACTTGACCGGCAGGCACTGGAGTGCCTTAAAGGAGCACAAATTATATTACACAAATGCAGCTTCATTTTATGGGGGCACAGGGAGATTAGGGGCCAGATGTAGCAAAGCTTTAGCGACTCGCAAACGGCGAAAATCGCCGTTTGCGAGTTGCTAAAGACACTTTGCTATGTGAAATGCATTTTGCGAGTCGGAACCGACTCGCAAAATGCATTTCCGAGTCGCAAATAGGAAGGGGTGTTCCCTTCCTATTTGCGAGTCGCACTGGTATGCAATTTCATTTGCGACCGCGATTGCGGTCGCAAATGAAAGCGCAGTTACCATCCACTTGAAGTGGATGGTAACCCAGTCGCAAACGGGAAGGGGTCCCTATGGGACCCCTTCCCCTTTGTGTCTGGACCCAAAAATAATTTTTCAGAGCAGGCAGTGGTCCAATGGACCACTACCTGCCCTGAAAAATACCGAAACAAAAGGTTTCGGTTTATTTTTCAAAGTGCAGCTCGTTTTCCTTTAAGGAAAACGGGTTGCACTTTGAAAAAAAAAAAAAACTGCTTTATTTAAAAGCAGTCACTGACATGGAGGTCTACTGACTACAGCAGGCCTCCATCCCAGTAAGTGCCCTGAATCGCTATGGGGTCGCAAATTGCGACCCACCTCATTAATATTAATGAGGTGGGTCTTTGCGACCCCATAGCGACTCACAGAAGGTGTCTGAGACACCTTTCTGCATCCCAAATTGCGACTTGCAATTTGCGAGTCGCAGGGACTCGCAAATTGCAAGTCGCAATTTGGGAATTTGCTACATCTGGCCCTAAGTGATTTGCCCAGAATCACGAGATGGTGATCCGACGCCAATACTAGAACCTTGTTCCCCAGTTACAAATGGAGCAGCTTTGGCACTATGCCACATTTGAGACATCTGTTGACGGAGAACGTTAATTACAGTGGGAACGCTTTGGATAGAATGGACACAAAAAAAACTAGATTAAGTAAAGCATGTGAATTGTAATCAGGAAGAACATGGTTATGTTAACGCTTTTACACTTATAATATGGTGGCTGAAAAAACCTGCAACATTTACCGTTCTAAGCAAGGAAAGGGTGCAGTACCACAGGCTGTTCCTAGGTGTCCCTTGGGACCTCTTTTGGCCACATGGGGTACTGCGCCCTGCAGTCTTGAATTCCACACATCCCCAATGACTTTCAGGCGCCTTGCTGAAAAATTAAGCATGGCACCTGCTTTGTGAAAAGTTGTACGATGTGCATTCAGGTTATGAGGGAGGGGTGCCAAGACTAATATGCTGGATGAAAATAAAAATAAGTACGAGGTCTCGCTATATGTAACTTCACGTAATGATGTAAGCGATCTTATGTTCGAGTTTGTGCTATATCCATAGTCATGCAAAGCACTCTTCCGATCCTCATGTAAAACGCTCAGACACCACAAAGGAACAGAGGCATGCCCAAGACAAAGAAGAGGTAGAAACAACATACGGCCACGCAGCACGAAGCGATGAGGCAAAAGAAAAAAAATAGTGCACCACACTAAGGTATGTGGCCGATCGTGCAATAATCCATGTAACAGGGTCAGTTTGTAAGGCGGTAACAAAGCACCCTCAAGGCGGGACAAACGTGAAGCATTTTCTTATGCAATCAAAGGAATTTTGAAAGGCAGGCCAAGGAACAAATGAAAGTTATGGACGTGAGATGGGCGTGATTAAAGCCCACAGATTATAACATGTCGAGAGACAGAGCTTGAGAGCTGCCTAGGCTCGACCTAAAAATGAGACAGATTTGATATGTTACTGCATGTGCATTCATTTTCAAATTTACAACGTGTTAACGTGCTCACTACCGTATTCTTTGGGGTTATCATTCACCACTACCATTCACTTGATCATAAGGCAGGCACTGAATAGCAATTTTTAGTAGTAGGTTTAAACTAAAAATGCAAACTTGGAGTAGAATGTATGGCGGAGAGCTGCACCGTTAATCCAAAATGCATAATAGCAACGGTAAATACATCAAATATACAGCTATTTCATTTAAAGTGAGTGATAATAAAATACGGTAAATGGAATTAGCATAAAATTCGGTAGGGCTGTGTAAATATATAAACAGAGCGTCAGAGGAATAGTACTGAGCGTGAGTTACAAAGTAAAGTGGATTCAACATTTCCAGAAAAAGCATGGGACAAGACTTTCTTTTTTTGGGAATTTCAGTATTTTCAACTTTAATTTATCCCAGCTTTACAACGCTGCGGAAACGATTCATAACCGCACACTTTGAGTTGAGCCCATGTTAGAAGGGTAGAAATTACATTTATATTACATTAATAACAATGTGACTCTATCACAAATACTGTCTCTTGACTCACCCTGCAATACCACCTTCGCAGACGTGGTAGTGGATGTAGAGATAGTTTGGAAGTTGCCAGAATTTAAACATTTGGTCAATGGTAACTGGCATCAGGAGATTATTCACTGAGTGAAGACTAAAATAAGCACCGGAAAAGCCAATAAGTATATGGTGTCTGAAGGCAATTTGGTTTTGCCAATGTTTGTTTCCTTTTGGTAATTTTTTGTGTCAAACTGTATTCCAAAAAACACCCAAAGATGGCCAAACGTATACGCACACGTGCACATATATGGGGGGCATGTTTGAATGTCTTGAACTTTTGTGAGAACCATTCGAAAATGGCCACTTGCGCATGCATAGGAAGCCGTCTTTAAATGGTTTTAAAACCTACACAAAAATGTTTGTCCATGTGTGCGTATGCACAATCAAGCTGTCTTCTATTAAAGGTTTTAAAGCCCAAACAGAGATGAGGGATGTTTTCAGCAAACTGGGAGCACCAACGAGGGCCTAGGAGCAGTGCCAGGGGGACTGAAAGGCCATGTCTTAATTAAAAGAAAATAATAAAAACAAAGTAAGGTATTTTTTTTTTTAAAGAACGCATTGACTCACAAATCCCCGTCACTGAAGGGGACAATTAATTATTATGGGTGACGACATTGTACTTGGGCAGAATTCTGTCACTCGCAAAGAAGAAAAGCAATAGCTAAAGTGGGCTGACTGATTGCCCAATGATTTTGCTGTATGGGAAGAATAAAAACGTGAATGACACTACACTAGACCAATGGATGAAGAGGGCTGAATGAAAGCCCCTATACGTAACTATGAATACATATGTATTACGTAATTAAAATCAAAATGTCTTGTCTAATGCCAGACCTAATTTAACTGCCTTTGTGATGTGTTTTAGATGGCGAGACAAGTGAAAACAATGCTCAAGGACGTAGCCTGGAATCACAGAATTAACCAACTTCATGCTTATATCGTCGACAGTCAGTTAATTGCAACCGAACATAGACTGACACGAGGCACTTTCAACCAGTCAGTCGGAATTATTTTTGAAATATTAAGTTACACACAATGCCTTGCTGCTAATTCTGCACCGAGATTCCCCTCAAAGACAATATTCCTACCCCACTAAGAAAGACACTTGATATCTTTCAATAAGTGTATGCTTCATCCTTTCCTCTGCTGTCAATTTGGTGTTTGGGGGAGGGCAGCTTCTTCAATCAAGATCTTGCCTGTGTCTGTATGGAATCTCCCTGTCTAAATTTACTGCTGCTCTGGATGGAGCTTGCCCTACTTTCTAAAATGTAGAGCTGATGTAACTACCAATCTCTCTTCTAAGCCTATTTGAATTTGCTATTACATTAGAAGAAATAAGTTTCCAGTGCCTAAAGATGTATTAGATGGGGAAGTGACACAAGTGACATCAGCGTCCTTACACAGCCCTTACACCACAAAATGCAATGCCTCTAACAAACTTACATCCGCGGATGATGTTGTGTGTTGTTGTTATACTGGTACACAGAGATGTCTAACGCTAAAGTCCACAAGATGCCCAATGTAATATTTAACCAACATGACTAGAAGGATTGACCACATCCAATGACATAGTGACAGGTTAGAGTCAGCCCCTCCCTTTATCAAAAGTTGTAAATGATGGAACAGAATGGAGGAAAGCGAATCAAGTTCTGTGTCCCTTATTTCCATATGGACGATGACAGTATCAATTAGTGTTCCATCGCCAAACATGTCAAAAACCACCTAGAAATCGAAGAGAGGCAGTAAATATGAATCCACTACCCCCTACTCACTATGGTACCTATTCCATAGATTATTCCTAGTAAACTATTTACCATATTAAGATTAGAGTGCCGTACATAGTAAAGACTACATCAGGATACAGAGAGTGTAGTTTGCTGAGTTACCTGGTGGAGCTAGGGTGGTGGCAACATATCATCAAGGTAAGTAGATATAGAGTTACAAATAGTACCTCTATACCTCCCCACATACAATTTTCAGACAATATGTTCTCAGTCATTATTCTGAAATTCATATAAATGCTGATTGATTTGATTGACCTCAATATTTTGGCATACAGCTGTGGTGTTGTAGCGATCCTGAGATTTGTTCCACGGTGGGCTGAATAGTGAAGGTTTGTAGGACCTGGGGGTAAGTGGGAGGTGCTTGTTACTGTTACTGAAGAGGAAGGACTGTGAGTAGTTTTAGGGAGCGCAGTAAAATGTTTGGAAGAACCTGAGTCCAGATCTATAGGCCAGACATAAATATGTCTCTATCTCTCACTATTTGATCTTTAGCTTCGTGAAAGTAGTCCTTGTTAAGCACTAGGCTCCTGTTATGTGGAGTACAATCATGCTGTATATAATGACTTGTATATTTCCAGGCAGCGAGACAGTATGTATAGAGTACTTCACTGTGAAAATGTTGGGATAATTTGAGTGGCGTTCAAGTGATATCAGGGCGAGTAAGGGTAAATAAAAAGGTTTTGGTGCATTTTATGTATATGAAACACACAAAATGTGATTGCAGGAATGCTTGCATCACTGGCTGGGTCCAAACTGATGTGGAATGCTGAGCAAAGGAACAACGTGTTGGGAGGATACCTTGAGCGATTGCCAGTGGTTATTGCCAGTAATTGCAAGAATTCCTCGCTTCACCTTCTGTGTGTTTCATGTACCACCCTAAGTAGCATGGGTGTGCAAGTCGTGGGGTACATGCTCATGCTTTCACTGGGACCATGCTGTACCCAGCGGATGAGCTCATAACTGGGGCAAAACCAGTTCTGGGTTGCGTGTGTTCCGGTTCAGAGTGGACCTGGTTTAGCAATTTGGGCTGGACTGTTCCCATGAGGAGTAGGGTCAAGGCCAATTTGCATATGTCTGGGTCCAAACTGAGGTGCCGTGGTCAGCAAAAAAACGATGGGTTGGAATACTACCCTGAGCGATTGCCAGTGGTTAGACAAATTGCAAGCATTCCTCCCATCACCTTTTGTGTGGTTCATGTACCACCCAAAGTGGCATGGGTATGCCCAGATGTGGGTCCCATGCCCGCTGTATCACTGGAACCTAGTTGTACCCAGCTGATGAGCCCATAACTAGGGCAAAACTGGTCCTGGGTTGCTTTTGTTCTCATTCAGGGAGGACCTGGTTTGGCAGTTTGGGCTGGACTGTTCCCTTGAGGAGCAGGGTCAAGGGTGATTTGCCTATGTCTGGGTACAAACTGGGGTGGTATGGTGAGCAAAAGAACAATGGGATGGGATGCTACCCTGAGCAATTGTAAGCACTCCTCCCATCACTGCTTGTGTGTTGCATTTTATGTATAATCATGAGATGCAACCTTCTTTGGCGGGTTGCTTGCTAGAATGGATATCCTTTATTGTCCTATTTATTTACATAGCATTGCTCTACTGCCTCACTGAGAAAACAGCACTCTTTTGACTGGTATGAATAATAGATTGAGGGAGACTACAGCATAATGGGCTGCACATAATGCCTGCTCAGATACATTGACTTATAGCTGAATACTATGTATGGATAGAAGTACCATCCAACCATGTAATCATTGGGACAGCAAGTTACTTTCTTCCAAGTTCTGTGATCTATGTGTAGAACCTGTTGGTGACTTGCCATATTGTTAATGTCCCAGACATAGTATATATATTACCTTCATGAAGTGTGTTTTGAAATAAAGCACATAAGCATACTTAGCATTAGTGAACCAAAACCATGAGCCAAAAAGGAGACTTCAATATTGGTGAACAGGTGAATGTTCTAACTTAATGATTGAGTGAGGTGATGGTTGCAATGAGGTGAGCAAACTAAAGTCTCACAGAGCTCACTGGTGAGCAGAAAATTGAGCATAACGATAGGAGCTGATTCAGAAACTGCATTTTGTAGTATGTTTAGTAGTTGTACAATAGTACTACTCACATACTACAAAATGCTATTCACTAAACTATGTGTGGAGGTCTCCTAATTAAGGGACTCATTATGAGTTTGGCGGTTGGCTCGTCAACCTGGCGGCCTCACCCACCATCATATTACGATGTTCCCACCGGGCTAACCGGCGGCAACCTCATATTACGACATTCCTTCTGGTCAGCACGACAGGAACAGTGTTACGGTATTGGCCTCGGCTCCCTTATGGGAGCCGAGGCCAATACCGTAGCACAACAGCACTCATGGAATGAGCACTGTCTGCAAAGCAGACAGTGTGCAATCCAAGTGTGCTGGGCAGTGCAGGGGCCCATCTTTGGCTCCCTGTACTTCCTTTCCGCCAGCCTTTTCATGGTGGTTTTGATGCCCTAAATTTGGCATAATCAATTATCACACATAGCCAAGCACTGGTACTGCAGCACCCTCTCAGAGAAAATAATGGTGACAGGGACTTAAACTCAGGGTTGGCGGGAACTCAAAGAGTTTTACTCCACAGAATTCCGTAGAGTTACACAAAAACTCTGTCATATTCCACAAAGTTTCTCCCACCCCTTAGTATCATCAATATCACCTTAAGATTTACAAATAATAATTTTCTTACCGGACTCCAATAAGCACTAATTTATCATGCAGGTGCTAGGTAAAATTCATGTTGAACTGAGAGCAGAGCACCGAATGTTGATTCACAGGCAGACATGTGCAACTCAGTTTGTATGTCATAAATGTTGAAAATCACGCTTCACTTCTTATCATTTTAAATACATGTTTAACGGATGATTGGGACTTCCAGCTTGAAACATATGGGTGTATAAGCAATGCATACAACGATAAAGAAATGAGAGCAACAGACAGAGGCGAGTATTTGAGTCCTGTACCGATGAACTGCAGTAATGTGGGCCAGTTTTGTGCACTCACAGGGCATGCATACATGGGGAGATCCATAAAGGGGCCACTGTGACTAGCACATCTTGTCATCTCCATTCCCACTACAAGAGGATGCATTGATCACCAGGAGGATGAAGCCAAAACCGAGGTCATTATTGATGAACACCTCACTGGGCTGGCTGTACGTGCTGATGAGCTTCTTACACTCTTCCTCGTTCAGGTTGGGTGACAGGTTGCCTACAAAGAGGCAACAGCACTGTGTGAAAGCAGGCTTGTATCTAGATTTCCAAGTTAATGGGCAGTGACACCTCTGGCTCCACTTCCTCTTGTAGCTCATCCACGACTGCCCTTAAAAAGACATCTGAAATAAGACCAGCCCACATAATGTTTTGAACATGTTAACGGCAAAGTTGCCACAAAAAGGGGTGGGTGCTGATAAACTCAGCCATGGGCGGTTGGCAGAGTTTATGCTGAACTCCACACTCCAAGTGGAGCGCAGAGTGGCAAAACTATGCGTTTTCCACCAGTGGAGTGGAGGTTACCACCTACCCCTACCTAAAATAACACCCCATAGGAAATAATGTGAAAATGAATTAATTTATTTTCACCTTCTTTAAATTATATATACAATAAATTAAATGTTATATAGGTGTGTGTATATATGTGATATAAATATGCAGGTATGTACATATATATAATTATATATATATAAATGCATGTTTCATTTTGGGCACATCCTTACAGTTAGAGATTTAAAAAAATTAAGACCATTAATGTACAGGAAAAATAAAATGGGGGCCAGGACACATCCTTGTCAAACACCATGGGAAAGATCAAAAGGTTTGGAGCATTCCCCTTCAGTACCATATCTAAGGGCAGCTGTGACCTCGACCAAAGGAGAAGGCATACCAATGCAGGATAATATGCCCCACAGCTTGGACCGATTGACTCTGTTGAAAGCACTGTTTAAGTCCATGAAGGCTAAACGGAGTGCCCCTTTCTTAGCTATTGGGTACTTCCCAATGATGAGATTAAGGTTTAAACAGTGTTCTAAGGCTCCCATGTCTTCTCTAAAGTCATATTGCATTGGACAGAGGGTATTATTCTCCTGCACCCAAGCCTCACTCTGGTTTAAAATAACCTGCCCCACAATCTTAACTTTGGAATCCACAGTGATGTGGGTCTATAACATTGTGGGTCTTGTCTGTTATCCTTCTTAAAGGCAAATTGTTGTCCTTTTCCTAGAATCTATGATTTTAACAGAGGCAGAGGCATTTAATACATTAGTTATCAGAGTGGCCCACAGTTCAATATTGGCCTTAACCAAGTCCATGGGCACCCCGTCCAGGCCCGGGGCCTTATTAACTGTACTGGCCATGATGGCGCTAATAACTTCAGCACTCTCGAAAGAGATTTCCAAGGGAAACAGGGGGAGCTCCTCTGCAGGCATGGCCACATGGCTAGGTGCTGGTTAATAGATTTGTTTAAAGTGAGCCAATCTGAGTTGATATTGGACTCAAGGTCATCGGATGAATGAAGGAATGGCTTTTTGCCATTAATGATCTCCCAGAACCCCCTCGCATCTCTAACTCTGCATGTAGAGACTAGACATTCCCATTATTCCTCCTTTAGCTCAAGTTTCCTTTTCACAATGGCTTTTTTTATGATCTATCCGTGCAACCCTAATTCATTGATGGTCTTGGGCCTAGCATTCAAAAGTTTACGAAGCCTATGATTGGTGACTATACAGTCTTTGTTAAACCAACTCAATTTGCATGGCTTTCTCATTCACAAAAGTTTTAACATGATTACTCTAGCGGAGCTACTAAGGCTTGAGAAAGCTTCCAAGATGTTGGGGGCTGGTGAATCGCTGGTTAAAAGACAATCTACTAATATGGCCAGATTTCCTGCTATTAACAAGTGTGTCAGGGTGGGAATAGCAATCGCCCTCCACTTTAGCCTTAAACCCTTGTTCTTCTGGGAAAGGCCTTTAATTGCTGGGTTGGCAAGAGTGTGAAGGCAGATAGGTAGGATCAAGGAAAACCCATTAGGATTGTGCAAAAGACATCAGATTCCTAGAGATATAAACATAGTCAATTGTGGAGCCTCAGCCCCCACTCGGCTGGTTAAGGGGGTCCCCCCAATTTCTATCACACTGGAAAGACCTGCATAACACACGGCCTTATGCAATTTCTATCCCCTCAAGTCAGTTGATGCACTATGTGTGGGCAGGTCATGCGGCAAGAAAGGATCACTCACGGTGGTGGTGGTATCCAATTTAGATTACAATACCCTTCGAGTATAGCATTAAAATAATTGTGGAGGATAGAAGATCTGGCATTCGTAATTGGCATCACCTGAAACAATGCCCCTATCTGGCAGCCCAGTTCATACACTGAATTATAAAAATGTATTAAGAAAAAATGAAACTTATTTTGAAGCACAACCCACATCGCCTAGATCCCGCTGTGACCTGAAGCTATTGGAACTATTTTAAGGGGGATTGAGGTTCGCACTAATATAGCCAAACCTCCTTGTGATCTCTAGACCAAAGGGGCCACTGCAGCTATGGTAAAGTTTTCAAATCCATCTCATATAATCTCCCCAAGAGCCAGATTTCTTCCAACATAATATCAAACTATGAAACAGAGTCAAAGCACTGGGGATACTGCTGCTTATCCCTGGCTCCAACCACATTCCAACTGACCATGTTAACATGTAAACCTTGTTCCCTGGTGCGATCCCCAATAAGCAAACCAACCACTTGCACGTGGACAGATTCTGTAGGTATAGTTGGGGACTCTGAGCTTCAGTCAGTGATAGCCAAATCTGACAAAGGAGTGAATATATTTGAGGTGGGGACAATAGATCTGGCTAGGGCATCTAATCTAGGTGGTGAGATCCTACTCCCAGCTTCCTTTCTAGGGTGCACATGTTTGTAGAAATAGTCTATGGGAGCAAAGTTAATGTTGTTGCCCTGCGAGTGCCTCCTAGCACCGCACTGAATTAGGCAGAAAGCCAACTCCGGATTGTTGCAGTTAATTACAATACAATCACCTCTCAAATGTTTAGGCGAAAGACCAGTCCACCCTTCTCTCCTCACTTACAAGATGTCATTATACTCATTGATGTTAAAATCAGAATTATGAGTCAGCCGATGGCTTACTTGGTTTATAAGCTGGAGAGTGGATTCCTCCCTGGAGGGTTTAAGCGTGGAACACTGGTCAGGATGGCAACAAAGGGGCAGCCATCGGGGGAAGTTCAACAAGACTGATTGGGAAGAGGCTGGGCCTGATGGTCTTTGCCCTGGACCTATAAACACTTGGTTGCCATATGCTCCCTCAGCGGGCCACTGCCGCTCTCGAAGGCTGCTGGGGCACCCTCTGTTTGTAAAGAGGCAGGCAGTAAATTGGTGGCAATCGTATCCCTAGAGGATGGATGTGACCCTGGGGTAGGTACAAAGGTCACTGGGAAACGGTGGTTGGGCAGGAGCTGGTGAGCTGTTAAAGTTGTGTGGGGTTTAGATAGCTGAAAAACAGCATCTTTCAGGCTGTGTCCACCTATCCACCAACCGAGTAACATATGCAATTACAATAGATTTGAATTTGAAAGTACACACTCCTAGTCAATATTAAGGACTTCACTAAAAACACTTTACATGTGATGAAGCCGAGCTGGGTTGCAAAGGGGTGGGCGCAAAGTTCCTGTTGGTGTTCCTTTGAGCTCAGGGTACCCTGGATGCTCCCACTTACTTAGTTTTGTGCTTCCTTTTGGCCACAAGCCCGCAGTCACTGCATTAATGAGGCAAGAGTTATTAAGGGGGGTGGATAAAGGTGAAGGGGCTTGCATGGAAGGCACGCTGGGTGGTGGGCAAGTTATTGTAGAAAGGTCCTGGCTAATTTCACGTAGGTGGTAATCTGGCTGAACCATTAGGGAGTGAATAGTGTCTTCACAGTATCTAATGATAAGTGTTTCTCCGCAACATCAATTTCTTTGGAGGTTACCCCAACAGCATAAGCCAAGAAGGAGTCAAGTGTAGTGCATCCTGATGGGTTAGGAATGGCAATAACTCTGTCCCCCGGTAACTTGCGCTTACCCATGTTACTTCAAATTGGGCCTGAGGGAGAATTGCCCTCTAATAATATGTGCAAAAAAGGTCTATGATCCAGAATACGGTGTAACAACGGTTCAGGACTCACCGAGCACTGGGGTTGGATTCAGGGACCAAGAGCGGTCCCTGAATCTCTTCCAGTCCACCTCTTCCAGTTGATGATGGACAAAGAATAACCCGCTCTTGGCCCGGTCTTGTCACGCCCTGTGCCCGCTGGGACACACTGCTCTTTTTTTAAATGCTCTCTGGCCTCCTGACCCCGGTGGATTCTGGGGGCTTTGGTCCCCTTTGTCAGCACCCAGCACACAGCAAACGGTAGGAAGACAATCCCGTGCCTGCAGAGAGCTCAATGCGCTTTAAAGCGCTAGCTGGACTTCTGGCCCTGCCTCCTGGGCCTTTGGTGGATTCTGGGGGCTGTGCTCCCCCGTCAGCTCCTAGGACACAGACTACAGCAGCAAAACAATCCCATAAGCTTTTATGGTAGAAGCAGAGAAGAAGGTATTTACTTTTTTGTTGTATTTTTTTCTGCAGCATACTACCCTGATGAGAGCACTCGCTGGACTACTCGCAAGTACTCTCGCCACCGCACTCCCGCTATCACGAAAATAGGTAAAGAGCAGAGAGTAAGGATTAGCAACTGTACCCTTGCATCAGAGGACATACCCGTCGTTTCTCCGCTTTCCACATCTTCCCTTATGCAGAAGGAAAAAGCAGCATTTCCCACGCACGGTTTGTGGCGCCCACTGAAAACTTCTATTAAATTCCACTAAATTCTTAGACAAGACTTGGTATTGATTGGCCACTAGGTGTCACTGTTGCAGTAGCACGTTTCTTCTGTCCTCGTGGACCCTGAAGGCGACCTCACCTTCCAAGGTCACTTAGAGGTCGTACGGCCACTTTCAGTACCACATTGCTTTGGTTGCCACAACTGTAGACTCTACAGTTTGGTTTCATATTTGGTCTTTAGGAGGGATTCTGACATCGTACAACAAAATACATTTTTTAATTATAAAAAAGACCTATGATATTTAACTGAGGAACTTTTCTCAACTCATCCATTTTTAATTGAGAAGCTTTTCTCGGTCTTATATAACAAGGATAAATTTTGGTCGAACTACAGGATAAACAGAACATTAAGATCTATATATCTATCTGCATATAATTTCTTAAATGGCTTGATCACTGTGGATGTTTGATGACTAGTGATGACCCGTTCAACAAAGACAATGGAATAAAAGTGCAAATTCCATGCTTGTTGTTGGTGCCGTGCTTTAAAAAAATATAGAAAAAATCAAATAATAATAAATAAACATGAGTAAACCTTTCATGAAAATGGGTGCAGTACGCATCCCTGGTTTTCAATTGTCGGCAGATAGTGGGCATTGTAACGTGCATTGTGCTTGCATTTGTTAAATATGGGAATACATTACAGTTGCATTAAAAAATGGAAAGCCAAGCGCAGAGCAATAAATGGTGTGTATAACCCGTTCATTCTGTATACTTTCCTTAATGTCAGCAAAATGCACACCACGTAGCTACATTGCAATGCGCAATGGTCGACGCCTGGGTATGAATTTACGCCTTTAATTCCTAGGCAATTCCCCGCTAGGGAGAAACATGTAAACACGAAATCAGTAAACATCATAGACAATTGTCTGCAATTAACCTCCCTTGTTGTGGTCGACCCTCCCCTGCGCCCCCACGTATCCTAGCCACCAGACTCCTTTTACCAGCTACACACGAGATGTGACGTGTGCAATGATCACTGTGCTGCCGCCTACGCACAATTAGTCTGAAATCATAGTTGAATGCCCCAATGTCAATAAAGGGACCAGCAACCTTGCAACACCCTATTCTGCGGGGGTGGGGCCCACACTAGCACAGAATGTCATATTTCATATTTAAATAGGTCACGTATATTTTGTCTTTTAATGAGCTCCTTCACTTAGCTGGTGCACCACAACCTTTTGTATGTTTTTCTTCAATTTGCAAATCTCAAAGAGATCGTGGTTGGAGTCTGCGGCTCCCTAGCCTGCCCGCGCGCCCCTATCTGTCTATTAATTCAGAGACGCGTGCCGCACATGTATTGCTTGGTACATTGATCAGTTTTTTAATATACATTGTTGACCCTAATGATGGTCTATTGAGATGAGGGCACGGAGTGTCTCAGTGCGGTGAGATTAATTTTTGGGCTCTGCTGCGCGGAAGCGCATGAAAATGCACTCCCTTTTTCTATTTCGACTCCCGAGAAGGCCGTGATTGATTGACCGGTTTACAAATGAAGGTGATAAAATTAGGTGGAGGACCACATACATTTCTTAAAATGAGGCTGGCTGGTCGTGGAGACAATGAGGTTTGGACAGATTGTATTGCTGGTTTAGGCAATCTTCTGAGCAGGCCAAGATTTATAGACCTGCTCTGTAATGTTACAATTGCAGCTCACTGATCTAGGCTTCTTTTCAAAATCTTTTCCATTTTATTAGAAAAGGGACATTAGCAAGTTATAGACTCCTGGGGAGCCTTTTTTTCTCTTTAAGCCCTTAATACACACTCCCAGGGATGCACGGCTGCATTCTGCATTAAATCCGCGCCAGCATGTATAAAGTCACATTGTAACATGATTGATAATTTGATAATCAATAGCTAAAAAGAGTTGTGGTTAGACCTATAATATTGTTACACGCAGCTCGTTCTGTAGGCTATATAGAATAGATGCATTGTTCGGGTGTTACAGAAAAATAGAGTTCGAATCAGAATAGAATTTTCGGAAAATAGTTTGGATGCAGTTTCTGTGCCGCAGGTCCACTTTTTAACCAGATGGGAATGTATGAAAACCGTAACTAGTGTTTTGAGACTGGCAGCTAAATATTGGAAACATGCAACCCTCTCAGTCTGTCTGAGGCATGAGTTTTACATTTAAATTGTTTGAATTTAAGACCATGAGTAACAAGTGTCCACAAGACATGGACATGAAGCAAGAATTTTGTACAACATTTGGGAGATAAAATATTTTCTGTTTCTGTGCAAACATGCAGTTAAGAAGAAACCTTAAACTGCATGCATTGAATTTGGGGACACACTGATGGGAAATATGGCGTAACAAAGGGACTATCTATTGAATAATGTCACAATACATTGCAAGACCTAAGTAGACGCCACCCAACAAAGCAACATTGTAGAACATGTATTGCCGATTACTGTTCAGGGCTGGGTAAACATAACTGTTGTTGAAAAGGGATAATTTAACCAGGCATGGGACACTGTGATTTACTTTTTACTGACACTAGCCAGTAATTTGTGTCTGATGGGGGCTGGGGTATTTACTATGAGCATTGCAAAAGCGTTGTCAGTATAAGCTCGACAAAATAGAATCATTTGTTTGATTGTTAAACAAATTAAAACATTTCAGTATCTCATATTACTGGAATTTACAAGAAATGTAACAATTAACAAACATGCCTGCTGGAGGTGACAGGATGGTGATTGAAAAGTCGGTTTCTTTCCTACCAAGGCACCACTTAGGGAGACCAATCCAGGTGCCCGTGGGTCTACAAGTGTCTGCCATCTTTCCTTGTGTGTCAGTGAAAATAGACTGATGGATCACTTCCCGGTGTCACTGCTCGAGACCGGTGACAATCAGGGGAGCGATTGTGTCTGCCGCTGCACATATCTGTAATTGATTGCCTAAACCAGAGGACTCCCTTTCCCAGTTGATATGATGGAACATTGGACTGAAATCACTCTTGCTGAGGAGGAGTCGGGACCATTTGTTATTTACTCCCATGCGCGTTCCTCTCCCCGGCCCAGCTTGGATTGTCCCACGAGAACACATTATGGTAATCAGACAGAATGTATGTATAGGAATCAATCAAAGAGAAAGCTGTCACGAGAGTTATGACATTACAAAGTCTGTTTGTAACTTTTGATTTATGGAAGAATTTTTGCTTTATAAATTGGGAGTGAGGCATGTTGGGATGGTTTAACCCCTGAACTCCCAGGCAGTGACAAAGGAGAGACTAAAAGGCCTGGTCACAGGGTACTGTGTCGCTAACCTCAAATTTGTCAACATTTATTTTATTTATTTCATGTGGGTCGGATTAGGAAATGCAGAAAAGCTATTTTAATATAAGAACAGATGTTCTTGCTCTTTCACTGTTTGCTCGTGTGCTCAACACAGCATCCCACACAGATCATGGCCCATACCATCTAAGCCGTTTTGTGCCAGTAGTATTAGAATTTGTTCAGTAAGTTTTTTTATTGTTGAAAATACCACTGGCAACACAACATACACTAGATGGCGAAATATGGAGCTAGCTTGAAACACAAACAAATTATTAAGACACCCGCCAGAGCTTTTGTTTATTTACTTGCTGTTACTTGAGTGCTGTACTATATAAGATCAGAGGAAAACTATACTTTAACCTAAGCATGTGCAAGGTTTGCATCCAGAAGACATGCTTAACTTTCAGAAAAGACGTGAATGTATTCTGAAGTAAATAGTTGCGTACAGCTGCTCTCAATTGGGTACCATGAGGTCTCTGTTGAATTTTTCTTTCTCTCTCTCTCTTTCCTTCTCCCATCTGTTTTTTAATATTTTCGAGATTGTTGGTTGTTTTACAAAATATTATGTTTCCTGCCACTTAATACGCCTAACAATCCACTTTCCTTTCCCTCCCCACTGCAACTTAAGCCCTCCCTTGCCCTGTGCATCCTATAAACGTATTTAAACTGGATATTCTAGTGTGATTGTTGGAAAATCTGAAGGTCACATCACCCCCCTCTTTTTTGACCAAGATACGTCCCCCCCTGAAGCACTTAACCTTTTACCTATAGGGGTGGCAGGTTACACTGTGCAGGTGTGTGATTGGAAGAGTGCTCTCTATGGTTGTATTTGTTTTGAGTGAGTGTGTAAAGTATTTTGGTGTGAAGAGTGATTAACTAGAGAGATGCTCTTGTCTTCGGTCTCAGGACTTAACAGTGTGATGAATAATGGATGTTAGAGGTGGACACACTGGTTAAAACTGTGTCGGCGGAAGGCACGATTAGCTCTGCAGGTCCTGAGAAGTTGCGACTTTTGACTCATTCCCATGGTATTGCTGTAACATTTTCTTCCTCAGGATTATGCGTTGACATGGTCGATAAATGTTTTCACCCATCATAAGGGTGTGGAGATATGGGTATCAATTACACAGCAAATCAATTCAGAATGACAGCATGACCAATATGGCCGCACAAAAAACTCCAGTCTGAAATAAAGTGCAAGAGTTTTTATTACAGATTAAGGATCAGAGTAATGTAGATAATTTTAAAAAGACTGTAAAGATACAGATTCATAATAGGCTGTCTAAACTTCCTAAAGAAGTTTAAACACACTGACATCAAAAAGACTGAAGGCCTGATTTAGAACTCGGCGGACAGATTACTCCGTGACAACAGTGACGGATATCCCTTCCGCCAAAATCTAAATCCCACTAAATCCTATGGGATTTAGATTTCATTGGACATGATATCCATCACTGTCGTGACGGAGTAACCCATTCGCCAATATCTAAATCAGGCTCTAAGCACTCAATCAATGCTACACATAACATCAATAAGCAAATTTGAAAAGGAGGAAACAAACGCTGTCTAATTCTGTTAATCATTTAGCAGTTTAAATTCTACGAACTTGTAACCTGGGCAAGGGGTAACCCTACAAATTAACAACTCCATGATAAAATGTGCTGAGTTAAACAGGTGAGCAAAAAGCACAAAAAGGACAAAAAGAATTTGGAAAAATAAATCTAGGGTAACAGATTATTAACTAAGGTTGGCAAAAACTATGTGAAAAGGGAAGGCGTCAGCATTTCAGAAGCGTTGTCAAGAGTCATCTTTGGGTCAGGAGAGAAATCTCAAAGTCTCAGCAAAGCATCTTAAGAGGGCAAAGTGTAGAGAGGACTGTACCTTTCAGAGTCCAAGGGGTTCAGCAAGAAACGAAGAGTGGGGAAAGTCTGAGCAAAGAAGAATGCTGCAAATCCAGCTGGGGAATGGTATATTAAAGATCATAGTGCAAGATGACTCATCCATCCATTACTCCACATGACGCAGAACGTATAAGTGTCCAATGGAACTCAGTCATGTGACATGGACCTCCACATTGCTGAAAGTTTCCATTATCCATTTGTAGAAAACATTCCATCTTATCTCCTCTGGCAGGTTGAAACATTTGTATACATAGTTCATTCCCCAGTTCCTGAATGTACTGTGCTCAAGGTTAGTTTCTTAGGCTTACTAAGTGTAAGACAATAGGACATCTATTTGCAAACTAACATTCTCATGAGAAGGAAAAGTTCATGTTAGCAAGAATGACTAAACATTTTCTGCACAGTCAGAAAACATGGCCTTGCAGGCTTCACTTAGGCTAAGCAAAGTGAATTAAAATGGCACATTCATTTATGCCAATAAAGCACATTTACAATTCAAAATTATGAATTCAAAATTAATACGCTCTGTCAGTGTTCATGTTACAGTCGATTTAAAACAAAATAACCCCTTTAATACATTTGAGTGAATATGGTGCAGAACTACAATCTTCAACTTTTGCATGTAACATTTTAAACATTTCTCTCTTAAATTTCATTATCATTTTTGTGCACACTACTAATTAAGACCATGAAATATAACACAGAAATAAATTAATTTATTATATGTGAAGTTTAAATGATATGCCACATGCTTTTTTAATAACCTTGTCTACAGTGAATCCACATTAATATGATGTTCAATGCACCACTTAACAACAAAACTATTAGGACTTTGATTAACAAAATGCATAATTGTCATGTATAGGTGATCACTGTGACTTCAGGGACAGTACTAAAATTTCTGCTACATCACTATGCTGAATGCAGCAGAAGGGTGTGGACTTGTGTTATGATGGTGCAGCATGTCAAGCCATTTATAGGCGAGAGCAAGGTCTGCGATCCGCCTGGGTGACTCAAATAGCTGTTATCCTGAATCTGACTACAAGTGAAACAGGTGTACCGATTTATTGCTCTGGGATATGACATGTTATTTGACACTGGAGCACAGCAGCAGGCAAGGAGAGCAGGCCAGAGGATGCTTCAGGAAAGCAGCACGGCTGCTCTCCTTGAACTTTATTTCCTTATTACGAGGTGTGTGAAAGATTTCAGCTTGACCTTGCCAGGAGCACAATAAGGACAGTAATCTGCTCCCATTCAAATGAAACGACAACGCTCGCTCATTACCAGCATAGTTCAGATGCTACCCTTGGGAGGCCGTTGTCGTTCTTGTCCCGCACTTTGTAACAGAGCAGTTCAATAGGCAACATATATGGAGAGAGGATAACGGCTGGTCTTCATGCAAATCTTGCCCTGTTTTGAGTGCATGCTGAAGCACAAACCTTGTTTGCATAGGTTTGCTGTTCACAGTGACTGGCCTGTATAACAGCTCTAGCACCTTTGTTAAGTAATCCTTGGAATTACTGTTTCTTTCAACACTTCTTCATTTCTTAGAGAACCATTGAGGTCCCACTTATAATTTTCTCAGAATTAAAGGAAACATTCATTTAGAGGAACTCACATTTTCTGTATCTCTGGGGGGAATTACTTCCTGGGTTTGTGGGGTCCAGTTGTATGGGGCCCTACAAGTAAAATATTTAAGCTAACATTAGAAAGTCACTAATAGGTTCATTTTATCTATTGTAACACCCAAGACCTCACTATTTCTCAATTGTATGTGTCATAATGGGGCTCATCTTAGTTGTGGATGAGATTAATGCATTAATGACAGCAGTATGCCAGAAATAAAGACCATTTTTCAGTCCAAACATTTCTGTCCCTAGGTGTGGATGAGGGTGGATGGAGACAAGGGAGAAAAACAGGATAATTGATGGTAATAAATTAAGGTGCTGCGGGCAATATGACAAATGGAATATTGAATGTCAAAGAAAGATGGGACAATTTGGCAATAACAAACTTAGTGGAAAGAGGTCCCCTCAGATGAAAGCCACAGGAAAGATTTTGGCTCTGTTATTAGTCAAAGTGTGAGGGGACCGGTTCACATTGAGCCTATTACAGTGGGGCAGGTGCAGAAACAACAGTGGTTGTAGCAGATGGAGAAGAACCAGAGTTAATGGTTAGAACAAGAAAGAGTGAAGCCAAATACAGGATCCAGGAAAGTAATCCTGAGACCGAAGTCAAGGAGAAGGCACAGTCAGATCTCATCTTAGTTTCTGAACAAGCAATAGGAAGTTCATGATGTAAGTTCTCAACTTCACTCACCACCGAGACAGCCCAACACAAGTCAAAGCCAATCCAGGTTATGTGGGGGAATGAGGGATGGAAGAGAAAGAAGCACAGGTCCCACAGAGCCCGTGCAGAGATGTACATGTTCCCCAGTTTTGCTCTGTGTGCCTTCCGAGTAAAATGAAAAGAAAGTGGGAATTCAACAGCTAAGAGGATCCAAATGGTACAGCATGTGTAGGTATGGATTATTACTAGTGTGAAAATACCTGAGTGAATCCCCTCTTCTGTTAGGTAGTCAAATGGTTGTGTAATTGAAGCATTATGCAATCTAAGGAAATATAACAGTGTAAGGAATTATGTGGTAGCAGAGTGAGAGCACAATATACCCTATATACCTATGTGAGGGTTAAGTACACCTTGTAAACTTCTGTTCAGTGTGGTCATAAAGAAATAAAAACTAAAGAAAATAGGGAGTCTTGACTACGAGTCCTTAATATTTATTTCTTAAGAGTTCCAGAACAAGTACTTTATATCTTTGCTATTGGTCATGAGAGTATCTCTCCATGTGTCAAAATAGCAGACTGTCAAGGCAGGGTGCTGATATCAGATAAGTATAATAAAGTAAATAATCTTAGAAGTGCATCGCGTGTTACAACCAACTTTCTTGAAGAATTTGATTCTTTAAAAGTTTTGTTTTGTCCTTTCCTTCTCTTTGTACAACCAATTTAGGGAGTTAAACAGGAGCGGCCACGTAGGACATCAAAGAATCCATGAAGCAGGGAGATGACCGATGAAGGACTGACTAAAATGCAGAATGCGGCGTGCAGTGACCCAGAAGCGGAAGGAAGTGACCCGACAGCTGGAAACTGCGGGCACGAGCACTAGAATGCGAAGCCGGTTTCCTTCCCAGCGAGGAACCTGCCATGCTGCATCTAGTATACAGATCGCAGCAGGCACAAAATGCAGAGAAGAATCAGATTTTGTAGGAAAGAATCCAGAGAACATTCCAAGGAAATTTCACAATCCCAACACATGTAACAATCAGAAATATCCCAAGAAGAAAGCAAAAATCACAGTTGCCAGTGAAACGATGAATCCAGTTTAATTGTGTGAATCTAATCCAAGTCAATATGCAAAAGTGCAGGACAGTAAAAAAGGGTTGGTTGGGCATTAATAAGAAGGTCAAAATTCCAGAAACAAAATAGTTGCAAAACTCTTTATGAAGGAGGGAGGGACCTGACTACTGGCCTTATGTACTCTGTGATTGTTGGTTACCATGGAGCCTGGATATGCATTTAGGGTGGCAGACAGCATCGAGATTTAACATTCCACCTGTGTAATGGAAATATGCATGGGAGCAGTTACCCAGACAGGCCTAAGGCTCAGGTTGTCAATAAACAAGCAGCTCTCCAGACTTATCCTGCCACACCAAGTACATCCTCTTCTGAAACAACACTCCCAACATCCAAGGACTACATTAAGCACATCCCTCAGTGCACTGTGAGTGCAAGCTAGGAGTCTCCCTGCAGACTATGGTGAGACCAGCACAGTATGAGATGTATGGCAAGGTACCGGAGGCCTGGCAGGTAGCCTTTTAAGGGCAGGTAAGGTCAGGGAATTGCCCTGTTTTGAGTGCATGCTGAAGCACAAACCTTGTTTGCATAGGTTTGCTGTTCACAGTGACTGGCCTGTATAACAGCTCTAGCGCCTTTGTTAAGTAATCCTTGGAATTACTGTTTCTTTCAACACTTCTTCATTTCTTAGAGAACCATTGAGGTCCCACTTATAATTTTCTCAGAATTAAAGGAAACATTCATTTAGAGGAACTCACATTTTCTGTATCTCTGGGGGGAATTACTTCCTGGGTTTGTGGGGTCCAGTTGTATGGGGCCCTACAAGTAAAATATTTAAGCTAACATTAGAAAGTCACTAATAGGTTCATTTTATCTATTGTAACACCCAAGACCTCACTATTTCTCAATTGTATGTGTCATAATGGGGCTCATCTTAGTTGTGGATGAGATTAATGCATTAATGCATTAATGACAGCAGTATGCCAGAAATAAAGACCATTTTTCAGTCCAAACATTTCTGTCCCTAGGTGTGGATGAGGGTGGATGGAGACAAGGGAGAAAAACAGGATAATTGATGGTAATAAATTAAGGTGCTGCGGGCAATATGACAAATGGAAAATTGAATGTCAAAGAAAGATGGGACAATTTGGCAATAACAAACTTAGTGGAAAGAGGTCCCCTCAGATGAAAGCAACAGGAAAGATTTTGGCTCTGTTATTAGTCAAAGTGTGAGGGGACCGGTTCACATTGAGCCTATTACAGTGGGGCAGGTGCAGAAACAACAGTGGTTGTAGCAGATGGCGAAGAACCAGAGTTAATGGTTAGAACAAGAAAGAGTGAAGCCAAATACAGGATCCAGGAAAGTAATCCTGAGACCGAAGTCAAGGAGAAGGCACAGTCAGATCTCATCTTAGTTTCTGAACAAGCAATAGGAAGTTCATGAGGTAAGTTCTCAACTTCACTCACCACCGAGACAGCCCAACACAAGTCAAAGCCAATCCAGGTTATGTGGGGGAATGAGGGATGGAAGAGAAAGAAGCACAGGTCCCACAGAGCCCGTGCAGAGATGTACATGTTCCCCAGTTTTGCTCTGTGTGCCTTCCGAGTAAAATGAAAAGAAAGTGGGAATTCAACAGCTAAGAGGATCCAAATGGTACAGCATGTGTAGGTATGGATTATTACTAGTGTGAAAATACCTGAGTGAATCCCCTCTTCTGTTAGGTAGTCAAATGGTTGTGTAATTGAAGCATTATGCAATCTAAGGAAATATAACAGTGTAAGGAATTATGTGGTAGCAGAGTGAGAGCACAATATACCCTATATACCTATGTGAGGGTTAAGTACACCTTGAAAACTTCTGTTCAGTGTGGTCATAAAGAAATAAAAACTAAAGAAAATAGGGAGTCTTGACTAAGAGTCCTTAATATTTATTTCTTAAGAGTTCCAGAACAAGTACTTTATATCTTTGCTATTGGTCATGAGAGTATCTCTCCATGTGTCAAAATAGCAGACTGTCAAGGCAGGGTGCTGATATCAGATAAGTATAATAAAGTAAATAATCTTAGAAGTGCATCGCGCGTTACAACCAACTTTCTTGAAGAATTTGATTCTTTAAAAGTTTTGTTTTGTCCTTTCCTTCTCTTTGTACAACCAATTTAGGGAGTTAAACAGGAGCGGCCACGTAGGACATCAAAGAATCCATGAAGCAGGGAGATGACCGATGAAGGACTGACTAAAATGCAGAATGCGGCGTGCAGTGACCCAGAAGCGGAAGGAAGTGACCCGACAGCTGGAAACTGCGGGCACGAGCACTAGAATGCGAAGCCGGTTTCCTTCCCAGCGAGGAACCTGCCATGCTGCATCTAGTATACAGATCGCAGCAGGCACAAAATGCAGAGAAGAATCAGGTTTTGTAGGAAAGAATCCAGAGAACATTCCAAGGAAATTTCACAATCCCAACACATGTAACAATCAGAAATATCCCAAGAAGAAAGCAAAAATCACAGTTGCCAGTGAAACGATGAATCCAGTTTAATTGTGTGAATCTAATCCAAGTCAATATGCAAAAGTGCAGGAAAGTAAAAAAGGGTTGGTTGGGCATTAATAAGAAGGTCAAAATTCCAGAAACAAAATAGTTGCAAAACTCTTTATGAAGGAGGGAGGGACCTGACTACTGGCCTTATGTACTCTGTGATTGTTGGTTACCATGAAGCCTGGATATGCATTTAGGGTGGCAGACAGCATCGAGATTTAACATTCCACCTGTGTAATGGAAATATGCATGTGAGCAGTTACCCAGACAGGCCTAAGGCTCAGGTTGTCAATAAACAAGCAGCTCTCCAGACTTATCCTGCCACACCAAGTACATCCTCTTCTGAAACAACACTCCCAACATCCAAGGACTACATTAAGCACATCCCTCAGTGCACTGTGAGTGCAAGCTAGGAGTCTCCCTGCAGACTATGGTGAGACCAGCACAGTATGAGATGTATGGCAAGGTACCGGAGGCCTGGCAGGTAGCCTTTTAAGGGCAGGTAAGGTCAGGGAATTGCCCTGTTTTGAGTGCATGCTGAAGCACAAACCTTGTTTGCATAGGTTTGCTGTTCACAGTGACTGGCCTGTATAACAGCTCTAGCGCCTTTGTTAAGTAATCCTTGGAATTACTGTTTCTTTCAACACTTCTTCATTTCTTAGAGAACCATTGAGGTCCCACTTATAATTTTCTCAGAATTAAAGGAAACATTTATTTAGAGGAACTCACATTTTCTGTATCTCTGGGGGGAATTACTTCCTGGGTTTGTGGGGTCCAGTTGTATGGGGCCCTACAAGTAAAATATTTAAGCTAACATTAGAAAGTCACTAATAGGTTCATTTTATCTATTGTAACACCCAATACCTCACTATTTCTCAATTGTATGTGTCATAATGGGGCTCATCTTAGTTGTGGATGAGATTAATGCATTAATGCATTAATGACAGCAGTATGCCAGAAATAAAGACCATTTTTCAGTCCAAACATTTCTGTCCCTAGGTGTGGATAAGGGTGGATGGAGACAAGGGAGAAAAACAGGATAATTGATGGTAATAAATTAAGGTGCTGCGGGCAATATGACAAATGGAAAATTGAATGTCAAAGAAAGATGGGACAATTTGGCAATAACAAACTTAGTGGAAAGAGGTCCCCTCAGGTGAAAGCAACAGGAAAGATTTTGGCTCTGTTATTAGTCAAAGTGTGAGGGGACCGGTTCACATTGAGCCTATTACAGTGGGGCAGGTGCAGAAACAACAGTGGTTGTAGCAGATGGAGAAGAACCAGAGTTAATGGTTAGAACAAGAAAGAGTGAAGCCAAATACAGGATCCAGGAAAGTAATCCTGAGACCGAAGTCAAGGAGAAGGCACAGTCAGATCTCATCTTAGTTTCTGAACAAGCAATAGGAAGTTCATGAGGTAAGTTCTCAACTTCACTCACCACCGAGACAGCCCAACACAAGTCAAAGCCAATCCAGGTTATGTGGGGGAATGAGGGATGGAAGAGAAAGAAGCACAGGTCCCACAGAGCCCGTGCAGAGATGTACATGTTCCCCAGTTTTGCTCTGTGTGCCTTCCGAGTAAAATGAAAAGAAAGTGGGAATTCAACAGCTAAGAGGATCCAAATGGTACAGCATGTGTAGGTATGGATTATTACTAGTGTGAAAATACCTGAGTGAATCCCCTCTTCTGTTAGGTAGTCAAATGGTTGTGTAATTGAAGCATAATGCAATCTAAGGAAATATAACAGTGTAAGGAATTATGTGGTAGCAGAGTGAGAGCACAATATACCCTATATACCTATGTGAGGGTTAAGTACACCTTGTAAACTTCTGTTCAGTGTGGTCATAAAGAAATAAAAACTAAAGAAAATAGGGAGTCTTGACTACGAGTCCTTAATATTTATTTCTTAAGAGTTCCAGAACAAGTACTTTATATCTTTGCTATTGGTCATGAGAGTATCTCTCCATGTGTCAAAATAGCAGACTGTCAAGGCAGGGTGCTGATATCAGATAAGTATAATAAAGTAAATAATCTTAGAAGTGCATCGCGTGTTACAACCAACTTTCTTGAAGAATTTGATTCTTTAAAAGTTTTGTTTTGTCCTTTCCTTCTCTTTGTACAACCAATTTAGGGAGTTAAACAGGAGCGGCCACGTAGGACATCAAAGAATCCATGAAGCAGGGAGATGACCGATGAAGGACTGACTAAAATGCAGAATGCGGCGTGCAGTGACCCAGAAGCGGAAGGAAGTGACCCGACAGCTGGAAACTGCGGGCACGAGCACTAGAATGCGAAGCCGGTTTCCTTCCCAGCGAGGAACCTGCCATGCTGCATCTAGTATACAGATCGCAGCAGGCACAAAATGCAGAGAAGAATCAGATTTTGTAGGAAAGAATCCAGAGAACATTCCAAGGAAATTTCACAATCCCAACACATGTAACAATCAGAAATCCAGTTTAATTGTGTGAATCTAATCCAAGTCAATATGCAAAAGTGCAGGAAAGTAAAAAAGGGTTGGTTGGGCATTAATAAGAAGGTCAAAATTCCAGAAACAAAATAGTTGCAAAACTCTTTATGAAGGAGGGAGGGACCTGACTACTGGCCTTATGTACTCTGTGATTGTTGGTTACCATGGAGCCTGGATATGCAGTTAGGGTGGCAGACAGCATCGAGATTTAACATTCCACCTGTGTAATGGAAATATGCATGTGAGCAGTTACCCAGACAGGCCTAAGGCTCAGGTTGTCAATAAACAAGCAGCTCTCCAGACTTATCCTGCCACACCAAGTACATCCTCTTCTGAAACAACACTCCCAACATCCAAGGACTACATTAAGCACATCCCTCAGTGCACTGTGAGTGCAAGCTAGGAGTCTCCCTGCAGACTATGGTGAGACCAGCACAGTATGAGATGTATGGCAAGGTACCGGAGGCCTGGCAGGTAGCCTTTTAAGGGCAGGTAAGGTCAGGGAATTGACTGAAATAGATTAGAAACTCCTTACATAAAGTTTGTTACATAAGAAGGCTGTTGGGGTGACGCATATTGACTGGTTTTAAAATACTTTTATTTTATTTTATAATTTTGTATTTTTAAATGTTAATTATATCAATCAGTCAACCAATTCATTTTTATTTGATTTTTAGAAAAAAATCATAACAGAGATACTATACATCACAATACATCACATGCATCAAACTACTTAAGAACAATGAGAACAATAACCATCCTGTCACAAAAACAATTAACTAAATAAAGTGTGTATCGTTCAGCCAGGTAAGAGTGTGATAAGGCATGTGGTTCAACAAACCAGGTTCCCAAAGAGCATGTTACCGAAAACAAAATATATAAATGAGACCTGCAAATATATGAGTAGCATCTCCAAGGCATGATGGCACATAATTTTTAATCGGCAAATCAAACGTGCATGGGTTGTCCTACGGCGTTACATCTATACAGACATCAAAAACCCTTAAGAGTCCGCTATGATTCTATAAGTTTAAAACTGGGGACAACATTACGTTTGAAAATGTGCACCACATCTTGGAGCCTGGGCCTGGCAACCTTAGTGTGACTTTGTCTGGAAGGGTGACAAAGGCCTGAAATACTGTAGGCCATAACTACGGCCTGGAGGTCACCCCTCCATTGATCTCCTAGACCTTACTGGCCCTTTGAAGAATGAACAAACTCTAAAGCAAATATCAGGGCTGCCTAAGAGCTGCACATAAAATAGCTCATACCTGCACTCCTGACACTTTAAATATTCTAAAATAGGCTTTAAAAAGAGTAGGAAAAAGGATCTAAAAATGTACAAAAACATAAAATGCACCAGGGATTGCTCTCACAGCCCATCACATGGGCCTGCTCATGCAATACTGCCAAAAACACTCTGACCCTATGAAAAACACAAAAGCTGTCACACCTTGCCAGCTCCAAAGAGGAAAAGAAGTGATCTTTCCTAAAATGTAAATTCTAAGGTTAAATACAGCAATAGGTACTAAAGTCTTGATAGATTCTCTAATGGAGTCTTTGTTAGAATTAGTATGTAATCTCTGTGAATGGCTAAGTTCCTGAAAACTAAACGTAACCTCCTGCTTGTCAATGTTGATAAGGGTAGAAGGTAATTCGAACATGTCGATCAGACCTAATTCATCAAGGATATTTTGAACATAACCCAACGAGAGAATTTACAAATCCTTCTCTAAATTAAGACAGTCCCATATAATTTCCCTATTTAAACTTGCCTCTTTATTGGCCCACATGCTAACCCATAATAGAGGTAGGACCAGCTCCACTTTCTCAGAGATGTACCGTAATTTTTGCTCTAAACGAATAACAAAACGTGAGCTGTTTGGATGAAGGTATGAAGGAGGATCCATCTACATATGTGGTTTGCATCTGTAAAGAAGTAACACTGTAATAACCTCATAACCCTGCTCTATACCGCACGGCTGTGGCACACTGAATTTTATGTATATTCAAGTGGGGCAAGACGGTCACTCTACCTAGAGCCTGTGGGAGATTAAATATTGTTCTTGCCGACCTACATAGCTTCAGGCATGAATTTCTAACCTGCGACTGCCAAGAACATGAAGAGTCAAAAATAACTTCCTGGTAGCAGAAACTATTAACACTACTTATGGACTGGCAATTGACTGACAGTGTAAGAACATTTCTCCTTCCTGGGCCACAGGCCATATTATTGGACTTCCCACATATCACTTATAGCTCACGCTGTGCGTTTTATCAGGGTTTGTGTGGGTAGTGTATAACATTTTTTATTGTATTTACATTTTTAATTTTTGTTTTTGTAATTTTAATTTAATTTCATTTTTTTGAAGTTATTTATATTATTTTTTGCTTGCGTTGTGGGTTTTTGAGAGTTTTTGTTCGGTAGTGTATTAAAGTGCATGATTACAATTTCAAAATTTACAATTCTAATTTTTAAAATGTCAATATGTATTGTTTATGTTTTATCGGAGTTTGCTGATGGGTGTTGCATTGATTGCTTCAATAATTATTTTTTAGGATGCAGGGATGGGTGTTGGGCTTAGTTACTATTTGTTTTTAGGGTGCGGGTTTGGGTTTTGCACCCAGTTACTTGTTAATTTTCAGGGCACAGTGATGGATGATGCATCAGTTTACTGATTAGTCCATAGGATGCTGGTGATAAGGCCCCAGTAGAAAACTACAAAAATGTAGAATCATAATACGAAGCACCAACATGAGAATGAATCACTAGGCCTAAAACCAGTTGTTGCTTGATATTTAAAGCATGCTCTGAATTCTGTCTAACCCATGCTGCATGACTTGCAAAACTTGCTAGGCTGGCACAATTAAAAAAGAAAATGTTTCTTCTATAATCTCTTCTTGACCTGTGAAATGATAATGTTCTTTAAAACAATAGAACCAGTATTACTTATGTTCTTACCCACCTACTAAATTGCTTTGGAGTGTGCTAATGTATTTAGAAAGTAATATTGCTATAAAAATTGGAACATTAACATTACATGAATGATGTGAACTGCGTAGGTGTTATACTTATGTATTCAGATTTGTTCTTATAGAAATAGAGGCATATGAGAAAGAAAGCGACTGTATCTGATCCTTGCCATCTAACAAGACAATGTCTTGTCTACTGCTGCAACATCTCCAGAATATGTTAACATTTTATAGAATTTTATCACTCGATTTATTATAAAAGGTGTCCTAGGGAAAGATAGGGGTTGTCTTCGTCTTCTTCATCATCAACATCATGCACATCATACACACACAAGCATAGCAGAAGAAACAGGAAGCAGAGGTAACTGATAAGGTGACCACTGTGACTGACCACTAATTCTTGCCACTGCTGCTGTTAGTGCTGAGAGGCTAGGTAACTAGAGAGCATTATCTTAATGACATAGAGGGTGTGAGGTGATGTTTTAGAGAAAGTATTCTGAGCGTTTAGTTTAAGGGAGTACAATCAAGCTTTGACAAAGCTTGTGGTAACTGCATTGTTGCAGAGCTGTTAGATAAAAAAAGAATATTTATTCTGCTGCTGAGACTGTATTGGGTTTTAGAGAGCGTTGATAAATTGTTTCTGAATAGTATGATAGCTGTAAACACACAAGACAGATAACCACAAGAATCTCAGTTGATGCAACAGACTGAACATTCCATTCTAAGAAAACAGAAGTATTCAGACATATCATAGTTGTGGGATGAAGATGAATAGAGTGGAGACAGATTCAGGACACTTTTCATGTGTGTTTCTGTAACTCAAAATTTTGATCAATCAAAGGCCATATTAATTCTTCAATAAATGATTTGAAACTATTAGAACTCTCTCTATTGACTCTAAAAGAACTCAATTGTAAATTAAGTGATTGTTATTTCAGCTTAAGAAGTTTGCCACTCTGAGATAAAGATCCATAACAAGGGTTCAGTGAAAATAAGTAATGTGACGTGGACCCATCAGTAAATTTTGGTAGTAGAGGGGTGGTTGAGTGGTAGGGAGAAAAATTAAGCTGCAAAAGATTAAACAGACATCAAGGGATAGATGAGAGATAGAAATAACAATGCTTGAAGCCTGATTTCAGAGAGCAGATGAAGAAGTGGTCAATGGTGGTCATAAGTAGCACTTGCTGAATTGAAGAAGACTTTCAATGAATCTAAGGGCCAGATGTAGCAAAGGTTTTTACCCATTCTGTGTCTATGGAAAAAGTGTTCATACATATGGCCCTAAGTATCAATAGGGCTGGTGCATCGATACGCATACAAAACATTGAGTGATTGTTTCTTTCAATAAGAAAATAGGTTATCGGACTAAGAAATAGTGCAAGATCCCAGGTTAGAGAAGATAGAAAATAGAGCTATATGTCTGCTAAGGTAAAGTGTAAATCATATGAGGTCATCGATTACACAAGAGTTAGGGAAAAAATGTCCTTTGTATGGATGTACTAACAGGAATTGGTGACTGGGGAACCTGATGCGTAAGGGTGACTCATAGCTAATTGGGTGAAGAACTCATTCAAATAAATTGTGAACAATCTTGGTAAACTTCTCTTTTAAAGAAGTCTTGCTCAGATAGATTGAGAGACTATCCTCTAATTTCTTTAGAAGAAGAAGACAAACAATTGGTAAATATCATATATTTAGTGGTTTTCTGTTAAGAACAAAGAAAAATAGTAAAGGAGGAGTAGCTGCTGCAGAGAGTGAGTTGTGATGTACTAGGGTGCCACGCACTTATTGGCTGGTTGGTGAAAGTTTGTGCTGGAATTGGTGGAAGTTCGACGGAGAAGAAACTCTGTTTCTGATTATTGTAATTGACCTAAGTTCTGATAATAATGAATATTTTAAAAGCAATAAGACGATTGGCAGGAGGAGATGTGGTGATTCCGGTTAGAGAGGGAGAAGAAAATCCTCCAGAGGGAACACCAGATCATCATATGCTGATAGAGAGGGGATTACATACATGGCTTCAAGAATGGAATAGAATTACAGAAAGGGAGGGTGAATTGAGATTCCCAAAATGGGGAACTTTTATTTGGTAATAGCAAGACATTTGAGATAGACGCTGTGTGACCTAAACCCGCCTTCTAGACCCACTCAGTTTGAAGCATTATGAGAATGAGAGAGAATGGCTTTAAAGGGAAAAATATATGAGACGAACAAGAAGAGTAGTGAAAAATTATGAGGATGCAGTTTGCAACTCGAAAGCACAAATTTGGAGAAAAACTATAGCTGAAGGGACGAGATTTTACCCTATGAGTATAAAGAAGGAAGAGAAAAACCTGAGGGAAGAGGAAAGACCTCCTAGAAAGAAGTTTAGGGGAGGAAATTAAAACACAGGTAGAACAAGCGGCAGACACTGAAACTGATTCAGGGGACGATATATTGGAGAAAATGTTATCAACGCGTCCTCTTCTGTATGATGAATCCTCTCTAGGAAGCAATGGAAATAGTTTGACTAATGCAACTGCTCCTGTATATCCTGCAGTTTTGCAGCTTACTAACCAAATGCAAACACTGATACTTGTAAATACACCACCAGTAGTGGAACAGCAGATATTGTCAGAAGTAATAATGGCCCAACTAACTGCTTCACAGCCTGTTGTCATGAAAACCTTGACACAGCACGCTATAGTTAGTACATCTGCTCAGATTAGAACTCCCCAGTTGATATCTCCATCTGAGGAGTCAGTTGGATAGGTTAAGGTTACTCAAACTACCGGATTAGTGTCACAGCAAACATGACCTACATAGGTTATGCCAACTGCAGAGACACAACAGACTTCAGGGGATAATATAGAGAACAGGTTTATCCCAACGTCACAGAATTTGCAAATTATGGTTTGGACACCACCACAGAATGTTATGACCTTAGGAGAAGGAACTTGATTTGTCTTTAGGTCACAACCTAACCAGGCAGAGGTCGTAACAAGGAAAGGATGCATTCCAGAATGGATACAGAAAATGTTAGATAGTACATAAAGACAGAAGAAGCAGAGAAACTGAGTGCTAGCACTAGCATAGTCAGTGCTGAATCAACTCCAGAAACCCAAAAAGAGAAGTCAGCGAATGTTCCTCAATTGAAAGTAGAATTAGAAGAAATCTTAAGAAGGTGATTAAACATAGAACTTATTGAACAATACCAAGAAAAGAATTGGTCTATGTGTGTAAAGAAATCATCAGGAGAGCAGCACAGGTGCATTACCAATTGACAGAGCTAGCAAACAAATATGATATGGACATTTCAAAAAGAGTGCCTCTTCAGAGGAGCTTTAGGGTACAGCTAGATGAGAAATCTATTGAAAATATGCTCACACCAGGTTTCCAATACCTCTTACCAAATTGGTGAAATGTGTACGCAAATGGAGTGAGATGGAAAAATACAAGATTAAGTGGGCACAAAAACAGGAAAAGAAAAGGTAACAAGTGGAGGAAGCTGTGGAGAAAAGGAAAAACAAAGAGCAGTCGAAAGAGAAAGAGACCAATGCTGCATTTCCCTTGAGAGGAAAACCAAGAAGTGGGATCCTTTGTCATTTATTAACAATTTCCCAAAATTAAGAGACAGTGTGATGTAATGGTATACTCAGGTTAAAATGTTTGTCAAATTATCAAATGTCTTGTGGGTTGATCTAGATACCTACTTTGATATAGAGATGCTGAGTGATTTGTGGGCTGAATGTAAGGCAGCAGTTCAATGGCTAACTTCAGAGCCTCAGAGTGAAGTTGGTTCAAATTCACTGTGTCCAATAGTAATGACAAAGTACAATGAAGCGACTGAGTTTCTGAAGAGTAGAATTACTCCAAAGGATCTGAATTATATTAAATTAAATAGAATGCAGCAAGAACTTAAGGTGACTGTACATGAATTCTATGAATGATTGGTGAAAGATTTTCAGCAGCATACAGGACAAACGCATTCAGATCCAGGATACATGGGTATGTTACTTACAACTTTTCTGCTTGGTTTGCGACCTGAAATTTGTCAGCATATACAGAAGAATGTTATTTGTTGGCAAATAAAGTCATTGGACAAGATTTTCAAACATGTGCAGTACCATAGTGGTGAACAGGAAATTAAGCAGTGAAAGATTATGAAAAGTTTCCTGCTAGCCCCGACTACGCTAACACAGCAAGGGTTTCAGAATTCTGCAGGTGTTAACAATGTTTTAGCTATTCAGGGGATAAGATGGGCCACACAAACAGGAGTTCAGACATTGCCAGGAAAAGGAAGAGGAGTTCCTATAGGTTCCGGAACAGGTGATGATATTGCAACATTAAAGAAAATGATTGCCTGTCACAGATGCAATAAGGTGGGGCATTGGAAGCGGGAATGTAGATTTAATGGTAATCAGATGCAAGAGTTGGATCAGATCCAACAATCAAATGTCCCCTATAAAACTAATTCTAGCCTCTATGCAGAATCAAAATCAATTAGTGCCCATGCCACAGCCCCCTGTAATTCAGCCTAATGTGAACAGACCCCTATTTAATCAAAATAAACCACTTTGAATGTCCTGAAATGTATCTCAAAATTCTGAAATAATATCACAATTCCCAAAGTTTGATGAAAATGAGATACTGCATCTTGGCATGTTACAATGACGGTGCCTGGGAGAAGAGGCACATTGCATGCTTGGTACAATCTTAACGGTCGACCAGAGCAGACCATATTTAGATAGAAATGTGAATGGTCACTCAGTGGTGTTTTTAATAGACCCCGAGGCTATCCGTTCCACTGTGAGAACAGTGGAAGTACCAGATCTACCCCTGTCAGGAAAAATAATAAAAGCAATAGGTGTTACAAATAAAGTGGCTAGGAGTCCAATTTCAGAAGAAGTTCCAGTAAGAATATGATCTTTCACAGAGAAACATCAATTTGCAGAATGTTATTCACGTCCTGTTAGCCTGTTAGGATCTATTGTGCAAGTTTAATTGCACCATCAGTTGCACTCCAGATGGAGTCATTTTTCAGATTCATGATGGTGATGAAAATGTTGGAATCAGACCAGGTTTGAGAGAAACTGCAGAGTTCTTCTAAATGCTGGCATTAAATCATTTGTCCAAGGAGCGGATTGAAAGAATGAAGGTAGATGTTTGGGACAATATCAGTTCAGTTCTTGGATTAATAAAAGGAATTGAGCCAGTACAAATAAAAGTTAAGCCAGGTGCGATTTTTCTCAGAACACCTTCCTACCCAATGACACCAGAAACAATAGCAGGAATTACACCCCTGATAAACAAGATGTTGGAGAAGGGAATCTTAAAGATGCTGATTAGCAGTCCATGCAACTCACCAATCATGGGATTATGTAAACCAAATGGCAAATACAGAATAGTGCAGGATTTGAGAAAAATAAATGAAATCGTTATCCCGTATCGTCCCATGGTACCGAATCCAGCCACCATATTTTTAGCAGATGCCATATACGGCTGAATGATTCATTTTGATTGACCTCTGTAACACATTCTTTTCTATACCTTTACATGAAGACAGCCAGTTCCTATTTTCCTTTGCATGTTGATGTTGTGTCTCACAAGGGTATACTGAGAGCCCCTCACTTTTTCAATCAGATTTTTTTTTTAAATGGAACCTTTGAAATGTAATTCAGTCTTGATTCAGTACATCAATGATCCACTGATCGTATCTAGTACTAAATGAAAATGTCAGGAAGACTCCACAGCGTTGCTGAATCATCTAGCTGACAATGGACACACGATGCCACCACAGAAATTATAATACTGTCAAAAAGAAGTACAGTATTTGAAACACATAATTGAGAACGGGACAAGGAAGGTGTCCAAAGACAGGATAAGAATAATACTGAAAATGAATACCCCAAGAACACAAAAAGAGGTCAGAATGTTTCTTGGAATGGTTGGCTACTGTAGATCGTAGATACCCAAATTTTCCCTGGTGGCAAAACTGTTGTAGACTATGACTCACAAGGATATTACTGATGAGATTCCATGGGACAATAAATGCAGGAAGGCATTCCTTGAATTAAGAGAAAGTCTTTGTCATGCACCTGCATTGGGAATGCCAGATTATACTAAGGAGTTCATTTTGCTATGCAGTGAGATGGAAGGGTGCGCTCTTTCAGAGTTGACCCAAATTCACTGAAATTACAAAAGCCCAACTGCATAGTTCTCTGTGACTCTTGATCCTGTAGCGCCTGCTTAGTCTGTGTGACTGAAAGTGGCAGACGCATTGAGTGCGAGTCTCGAAAAATGTGAAAACACATGATGATGGGGTTTCCCTTGACTGTTATGGTCCAGCATTCGTTTGAGGTATAACTAACCAAAACTAAAACACAGCACCTCACAAATTCACAAATATGAGCAACAGATATTGGCTGGAAGCAATGTGGTCTTAAAAAGATGTCATATCTTGAATCCCAGTACTCTGTTGCCAGGGCCTAAAGAAAATGTATCTGACCATGATTGTCTTGGTGTCACGGATTTGTGCACCAAACCCAGACCAGGCATAAAAGATGAGCCTTTCAATAATCCAGATTTAGTGCTTTTTGTGGATGCCTCATGCTTAAGAATAAATGAGGGATGTTAAGAACAGCATACGCAGTCTGCACTATACAAGAAGTAGTTGAAGCATCATGGCTACAGAGAATTGCATCTGCTCAGGTTGCAGAATTTATTGCTCTTACTAGAGACTGCAAATGGACCAATGGAGTAAGAGTAACAATTTTCACAGACAGTCAGTAAGGGTTTGGTGTCGTCCATGTCTATGGGCAATTGTGGTCGCAGGGAGGTTACATGACCTATGTTGAAACGCTTATTAGAAATGGGCAACAAGTGAAAGATCTATTGGAGGCTTTACAAGAACCCATTGAAATAGCCAATGTAAAATGTGTGGCACATAGAAGTGACAGTAGCTATGTCACCATCGGTAACAGATATGCTGATGAAGTGGCACGTTACTTTGCGACTTTGCCATGCACTTTTAACGGATCATACGTGACTGGCAATCAGGAAGGAAGCCACCTTGCAGTGATTCTAAGAATGGCAGACTATTGGGATGAATTTAGACGAATGTAAGAGAATGCACCGAGGAAAAGCAAGGTTGGATCAAAGCAGGATGTGGAATTGATGACAATAATATGTGAGTTTTGTTAGAAGGGAAACCAATATTACCAGACAGTTTACTGATTCCAATGACACAACATTTACATGGTCAGGCACATTTGGGTGGAAATGTCATGATTAGAACATTCAGCAGTATTGGTACAACCCACGATTCAGAACACAAGCAGAAGACATCTGCAACAGATATCTTGAATGTCAGCAAATTAATGTAGGCAAAAGCACACACATTACACTAAGTAATGTAGGCAAATCAGGAGGGCCCTTCAACAGGATGCAGATGGATTTCATTGAAATGCCTCCTTCCAATGGGTTGAGGTACATTTTGGTGATTGTCTGTATCTTTTCCTGGTGGGTGGAAGCTTATCCAAAAAGAAGGAATGCCAGTTTAACATTGGCCAACTTACTTTTAAGAGCGATGAGACCATTTATGGTAGGCCTGTTTCTCTGGAATCAAGGCACTCACTTTAATAGTAAGATTATAGAATTGTTATGCGCATCATTGAGGATTGATCAGAAACTTCATTCAGCTACCATCCATAAGCTTCCTGAGTCATTGAGGAAATCAATAGAACTAATGAATCAAAATTGGCCAAAATTTGTGCCTCAACATCATTAAAGTGGCCAGATGCCTTACCCTTAGTCCTGATAAGTTTACAAAATACACCAGATCAAAAAATTGGATTGTTTCCTCATGAGGTGTTGATGGGGAGAGCCATGAGACTGCCTGCAGTCTCAGCAAATGTGCTTGTGAAATAGCATACAACATGATACTCGATTACTGCAAAGGTCTAGCTGATGTGGTACATTCTGTGTTTCAACAGTTTGAAGCTGCAACTGAGAACCCAAGTCAAGGACAGTGTGACAGTCTAAATCCTGGAGACTGGATTTACAGTGAGAAGCATGGGAGAAAGTCCTGTTTAGAACCTTATTGTAAAGGCCTATGTCAGGTAATTCTGATCACCAACACTGCAGTAAAGTGTGCTGGAATTCCAGTTTGGATCCATGGCTCTCACACTCAGAAATCAAGGAGTCCAGAAGAAGAAATAGAGCCTAGTGCTTTGGTTTACATGCCACTGAATGTTGCAAACAACAGTGGTCAGAATCAGCAAGGAGACGATTGAGGTGAAGAAACTTTAACAGGTGAAGTGGTCCAATTGCCAGCCATCTCACAGAGCAGAAACAATTATGAAATGCAAACTGTAATTGTCAGAAGTCCAGGTCCAGAAAGAAACGCAGAAGCGCCAAGGGAACTTGATTCCCAAGAGAAGGTACAAGTTCCAGTAGAAGTCACAATAATGAAAGGACAGTGACTGAAATCTGGCAGAGGAATGCCAAAAAGAAACAGAGATTGAGGTGGTCATTATGAACATGGTGGAAAAATACCCTACCGCCGGTGGTGGCGGTAACTACCGCCAACAGGCTGGCGGTCCGGACCGCCAAATAATGAAGCACATGGGAAACAAGTGGCGGTCTAGCCACACACCGCCAGCCTTGCAGTGGTGACAAGGACGGAGGAGGCCACCCACAGGCCAGCGGAAAGGCCCTATCCGTCCACCAAATAATGAAGCACAAGAACGCCGTCAGTTTTTATGGCGGAAATGAACCAAGTAAAAGGAAACACTCACCGGGGGTACGCACAACATGCCAAGGCAGACATGGAGAGAGAGTTGGAAATAATGGCAGTGCTGCTCCTTGCCATATACTTCCACGACCGTGACCGCCGATGAAGACGACAACAGTAAGTACCGCAACCTAGTACACATGGGAAGAAAGGGCACAGTTACACACCCAACCCAACCCACCCGCCCTGCAACGCATTCCCAACCCCTCACACCATCGCACACTATACACACCAGAACAAGATTTACTTACCTGACACATGGCAACAAACGCCTGCACCAAAATACACACATGTGCACACCACATACCCACAAAGAAACAATAAACAACCTCACCATATTGTGCCAACGACACCACTTGGAACTCAAACTTTAATACTACTTGAAAAATGTAATGTCCGAATAAGGTCATTGGCCAGTCCATTCAGAATACCTTGAAGGGCCCAAATAGGCCGGACATGACTCCCACATATGCACAAGGTACTCCACTGTAAAGGGACATCAGTGGGGCAGCCAGGCACCTCAGTGAACAGGGGCAGAAGGTGGCGGGGGTAGGGACTTACATCTGGAAGGGGGTGGCTTGGACTTACTTTTGGGAGGTGGAGGGGGTTTAGGCTTGCCCTTGGAAGGTGGGGGAGTGGGCTTGGACTGGGGGTGGCAGAGGGACCTGGGGCAACATGGGGCTTTTTCCTCTGTGGGGAAGAGGCACAGGAATGGGAAGGGCAGACTGGGGCGGACTTGGACGAGGAAGGAGATGTGCACATTTAGGGACGAGAAGGGGTGGGCCAGTGGGTTCAAACAAGTCAACACGAGAGAGGAAAAGTTTCTTAGGGGCAGTTGGGCTGGATTTTGAGGAAGGTGTGGGGGTGGAGGTAGAGGGAGTACTTGTACCAGGTGTAGGTGTGCCAGACGTGGATGCAGGTGCCTGTAGAGTATGCTGATGTGTGGTGGATGTGTGTTGTGTGGGTGTCTGTGAACGTTTGAGTGTTTTGAGAGGAGGGGTGTGGACACGGTGGGACAAGACAGGCTGCCAGTGTACATTGATGTTGTCTGGGTGTCTGCAGGTCTGGTGAGTGTGCTACATGTGTCAATCAAGGTAGTTGTGGTGAGTGCAGGTGTGGTGTATGGGGTGGATGACTGGATGTCAGATGTTGTGGTGACTGCAAGAATGGGGGCAGCAGCAGTGACTGAGGGTGCAGTGCTTGTGGGTGTGCATGTTGAGGTGACAGACAGGGAGGCGGGAGAGGTGGACACAGTGGGGGAAGTGGATGTTGTTGTGTGTGCCTTTGTATGTTGGGTGTGTGTATGTCTGTAGTGGGTACTGTGTGCTTGTGTTTGCCTGTGTGCTTCTTGTGTGTTGATGTGTGTGCATGGCTGTCTATACTTGTGCTTGGGATGGGTGAAGGGAGTGGGATGCTGGAAGGGGTAGAGGTGGTTGGAGGGGGGACGGAAAGACCAGGGACACTGGCTGCCATCAAAGAGGAGGCCAGAGCCTGAAAATATCTCTGCAGGCCAGACATGGCACAGTGAATGCCTTCCAGGTATGCATTGCATTGCTTCATCTGTGATGCTAGCCCCTGGATGGCATTCACAATGGTTGTCTGGCCTACAGGGATGGTCTTCAGGAGGTCAGTACCCTCTTCCGTAAGGGCAGCAGGGCTGACCGGGGTGGGGGATGAGGTGCCTGGGGCGAAGGAGACGCCCAACCTCCTGGGTGAGCGGGCATGGGCAACTGGGTGGGGAGCAACTGGGAGGGCGGAGATGGCATGGGGTGGGGGAAGATGACATAAAATGGGTGGGCTCACTAGGGTCTGCCACCACCAGGGAGCTCCCATCAGAGGAGGTATCAGAGTCACTACCGCCAATGGTAGTTGCCTCCCCCGTGGTACTCCCCTCACCCTCCACTAGTCCCCTTGGCCTCTGCTGACTCCTTCGAACCATGGGCCACTGCATCCCCACTCACCGGGGCCACTGCTACCTCATCAGATGATGCTGATGTACACAAGGACACAAGAGCACGGGGTGGGGAGACAAAACATGAGAGAAATCTGTAAATACCAGAATGAATGTACATTCCTGGTTCACACACACTCCCATCCAGGTCACACACCTACACGCAGCACCTACAACAATAGTCATGACTGTGCCCCTGACTAGTGGCCACTACCCCAGAATACACCCCATTACCCACAGGAAACACGGACCTGAGAAACTGTGTGGACTACACACATGGGGGACCATGCCCAGCCAATGTACCCACTAGTTAATGAGCCCACAAAGCATCCAAGAGTATAGGAAGGTGAAACCCCATGGGCCTATTTGGACTGGCCACACCTGCCCCACACCATTTCCGGGTATATGGGGGCAGGACTGCAGGAACACACCTATCAGAGTGCCTGGCACTAGACAGCATTCATACCACAGCACTCAAACACATCCATCAAAGAAGTAGTAAACAGTGTTGGTACCCACCCCCTTGTGGCTGCTGTACTGCCTTCAAGCACCCATCCAAATCCGGATATGCCACTGCCAGAATGCGGGCCATTAGGGGGGGTCAGGGCCCCACGGGCACCCCTTCCTTATTGGGAGGCCTTCCCCAGCTGGGCCTCTCTGGTCTTCCTGGCCCAGCGCTTCAGGTCCTCCCACCGCTTCCTGCAGTGGGTGCTCTGCCAGTTGTAGACCCCCAGAGTCCCCACCTCCTTGGCGATGGCTTGCCACAGTCCTCGCTTCTGATGGGCACTGACCTGTATGGGAAACACAGATCCGAAAAACAGACGTCAGGATGTATGCATCTTATATAGATGACATGTCGTCTCCTATGGAACGGCCATTTCAAAAAGTCATGTTACCAACTCACAACCAGTACATGCCACACAATCTACGGCTGTGCAGTTACATATCGAACACACATGCATACAGGCATCCGCCCCCATCACACACATGCAAGCAAGACATCTGCCAACTCACATGCTCCTCTGGTCGCCAATATAACTTGGCATACAGGGGTAGGATCCCGTCCACCAGCTGCTTGAGCTCCTCCGTGGTGAAGGCCGGGGCCTGTTCCCCTGTGACTCGTGCCATTTCAGTGACCAGAGTCAGGACACAGCGGCACTCTGAGTGGAGTACTGCCCTGCACGGGAATCAGGAGCCATGTGTCATGGGTCTGTCGACATGGCATACGTTCTGTGGTGGTGTGCACCGCCGGCGGCGATCATGTTAGGCCTAGGGTCCCCATTGACAACCATGTAATCCAATGATTGGGTGCACGGCGATGAGCACCACCTTCTGCCATGATGACTACTGCCAGCGAAATGATGTCACTTCCACTCCTTCAGACCTGGATGGCAGGAGGCTGCCATCTTGCTACCACCACGTAAATATATCCTGGCCAGGGGCCCCATTCAGGCCCTCCAGTTCTCCACCCTTAGTCGCTTGCTCACATGAGTGTCTGATCCTCTAAGGCACCCATCTTATGAAATGTGTCCACACCGGGATGCCATTACAACAGAGTTGACTCTGCACACATATGCCTGACATTGTACATAATACATTGCGTCTGTGTGTGTAACCTACGTATTGCACATCCATTAATACAGTAACAACCTATGTTGCACATGTATGTGTGCCCCTCATATGTGTTCTTTCCTCCCCCATAGGTACAGACTTATGTGGCGAGGTAGGGCCCCATCTGTGTACAGACCTCTTGTTGATTTGGAAACCATGGATGAGTGTCACATCATTGTAACTTACAGACTCAATTGTGCAACAATCCATGACCTATGTGCCTTACTGGATCCTGTACTTAGACCGGCTAATCGGAATCAGCATTCCATCCCTACTGAAGTGCAAGTGGTACCTGTACTCCATTTTATGGCTACAGGCCCATTTCAGGTGACAGTGGGCATGGGCACAGGGTTCTCACAGCCAATGTTTAGCATCATCCTGTCAAAATTCCTGGACGCATTCGTCCAACACCTGCAGACATATGTCCAGTTTCCCCAAAGGGCTGAACTCCCTGCCATCAAGTCTTGATTTTATGCCTTTGCAAACATCCCCCATGTGATAGATGCCATTGATGGAACCCACATTGCTCTCATACCCCCAAAGAGTGAATGAACAGGTGTACAGGAATCGAAAGAACTTCCACTCCATGAACATACAACTGGTGTGTACTGCTGACCAGGACATATCACATGTAAATGCCAGGTCTCCAGGATCAGTCCATGATTCCTTTTTCCTGAGGAACAGCAGTGTCCCACACGTGATGGGACAACTTCAAGGGGACAGATGATGGCTCATAGGTGAGTGTGTATGACACTGAATCAGTCCATAGCTGACAACCAGCCTGTATGCAAGTAATGGCAGTTTGTTAAAGTGCTCTTTTGCCCACTTTTGCAGGTGATTCTGGCTACCCCAACTTGCAATAGCTCTTGACACCTGTGAGGAATCCCAGGACAGATGAAGAGAGGAATTATAATGAGGCCCATTGACATACAACGAGGGCGATTGAGCGAACAATGGGACTCCTGAATGCTAGATTTCATTGCCTCCATCTGTCTGGGGGATCCCTGAGCTATGGTCCTGAGAAGGTGTGTAGAATAGTGTTGGCCTGCTGCATGCTGCACAACTTGGCTGTGAGGAAAGCTATCCCCCATCTAGAGGAGGAGGAGAGCGCTGTCCAACCAGACCTGCAACCTCTGAGAAGGGATGAGAGTAATGGTGAGGATGAAGAGGGGGAAGATATCAACTCCAGGAACCAGCTGATCCGCCTATACTTCCAATGACTATGAGGTACTGTTCACTGATGGTGTTGTCTTTACTGCATGGTGTCAGTCTGACTCATGTGATTAGTGATGTGGTGTTTGCAGTCATTCATTGACACTGTTAACTAAAGAGTGAAGTGGCATGTGCATGGAACCCAAATTTGTGTACGTTGTGACTTACTTCAGGCACTACAGTGTGTGGGATTCCCTTCCTGCAATAAAGGTATGAATATGAAATTGACTGGCTAATACATACACACTCACAGTTGTATACTCATAATGACAGAGAACATACAATTTGGTGTAGATGTGTTTTATTAAGTGTCACAAATGTGTTAGTTCGCTGTACAGTGATATGGAGTGGGCTCGTTTTGCATATCCATACTCTGGTGTATGGGCTCAACTGTTGGTGGCAGTGGGTATTGGTCCATTTGTCCCTTGGTAGTTGGTGTGTTGGTAGTGGCAGGTCAACATGGTAGCACAGTGGCACACATGGGAGACAGTTCAGGACAGAGTCACTTCTTAGCAGGGGCCTTGGTCTTGGCAGGTGTTCCAGTGCCATATTTAGGTCTGAGGGCACGTTTGAGTGACTGGTGCTGGGCTGCAGGTCTAGGGGTGCTGGTCTCCTGTGGCAGTGCCACCAGTGCAGTAGCTGCTGCAGACGTAGATGGCAGGGCAGTGTCCTGGTTAGTGGTAGGGGCTTGCAGGTGGGTAGAGGTCTCAGGCTGGCTAGGGTAGTGGTGCTGCAGCACCCCTGCAATGGGGGCCACGGGGGTATTGAGTTGTTTCCATTGCTCCATAGCCTCTTGGTGTTGTGCTATCTGCAGCCTTTGATTCTGTTCCAGCATGGCCAGGATCTGGCCCATCCTGTTCTGGGTATGGTGGTATGCTCCCAGGACCTCAGAGATCACCTCCTGGGCTGCAGCATCCATCCTTTGGCCTCCCCCCTGGCCACTGATGCCCTCCCTCTGGCCCTTGCCCCCTGTGCCTGTGTCCCCTGCACAGGTCAGCAGTCCCACTTGCACTGGGGCCATCATCATCTTGCCTGTTGGTGGGTGGAGACTCTGCCTCTGTACATGTGGTCTGCCAGTCTGTGCCCGGGAGACACTGGTGTGGGGTCATTTGGTCAGAGCTGATGGTGGTGGCTGGGTGGTAGGGCTGTCAGTGGTATCCTGGGTGGGGCTTCTGGAGGGAGACAGTCCAGGACTGTGTGACTGGCCGGGGTATTCCTCACTGTCCATACATCCCTCTCCGGTCTCCTGAGTGGGGCCTCTGTCTCCATGTGGGCCACTGGCACTCCTTGGCCTTTCCATCCAGGTGGCATGGGTGGTGGTGCCTGTTGGGGGGAATGGACATGTATGTTACCTGTACTAATTCGGAAATGGATGCACAGCTCTGCCCTATTTTGTGCTTTTATTTCCCTTGTCAGGCCATTCAGGGTCCTTTTGTGGGATTATCCTTTCAATTTTGCGTGGGGGTGGAGGTGCATTGTGGGTGTTGTAGTGTCATTGTGAATCTTTGCAGGGGTAAGTGACTGTGCACAGGAGGAGGGATGTGGGCCTATTTGTGGGTTTGTGAAAATGCAGGGTGACTAGATGTGGATGTTGTGGTTTGGGTGGGGATGTGGTCCTTGTGGTAGTGGGAGGGGTGGGGTGGTACATGCATTACAGGTGTGGTGGATATGAAGTAATTGTAGTCGACTTTCCCGAGTCCAGTCCTCCAGTGAGTCCAGTGAGGCCTGCGGAGTGGAGGATAGACAGTACCTTCTCCTCCCAGTCAGTATAGTCGGAGGGTGTAGGTGAGTGTCCTCCACCAGTCTTCTGTACCACTATGTTGTGCCTGAATGCCATAGACCTCACCTTCCCGCGCAGGTTGTTCCATCTCTTGCAGATGTTGTCCCTTGTGCGTGGATGGTTTCCCACTGCGTTGACCTTGTTGACAATCGTCTGTCATAACTCCATCTTCCTGGCGATGGTTGTCTGCTGCACCTGTGCCCTGAAAAGTTATTGCTTGACCTTCAGTATTTCGTCCACCATGGTCCTTAACTCCCTATCTGTGAAGCGTGGGTGCTTAGGGGATGCCCTGGTGTATGTTATGGGTGTGGTGTTATGGGTGTATTGGTGAGGGTGCTATTGTGTATTTGTGTGTGTGACTTTTGTTAGGTTGTGTTCAGTGCATGCTTGTAGTGTTGTCAGTCTCATTCGTGAAATTGGCGTTGCAAAGGATTGTTGGTGTGTGTATGTGAGTGTTTTATGGTGTTGTGGATGTGTGTCAGGTGTGTGGGTTTCAAACTTGCCAATGTGTGCATTTCTTGTTGTTGGGTCCCATTGCTGGCCTTGGCGGTCCGTACCGCCAATGGTCGTTCGACTTCCACTATCCGCCATGGTGATTTGTGCATCATTATTTGGTGGGCGGAGGATTTGTCTGCATGGAGGTGGCGGGGTGAGATATACAGTCTTTCTGCCATCATAGGCCCTGATGGTGGCTGGAGGTTGCAGAATTTTGGGAGGTTTTAGTTTTTGGCATCATAATACGTCAGTGTGTTGTTCACCGCCACTGGCGGTCTTCTGTTCACCGTCACCACGGCAGTCAGCGGTGATTGCCGCCATGTTCATAATGAGGGCCTGAGTGTGGACAGTAATCTACCACCACTGGAAACAATCAAAGAAGAAAAAGAATCAAGTGGTGTTAATGAAACAGAAAGATAACCAGACACACTCAGAAGATCAAAAAGAACATGAGTACCTTGTCGAAGATATTTTTTCACCTGAAAGGACGTAGTATCTGGGCCAAATACTGAACATACCTATCTCTGACATAATTGAATGGTGCACTGAACAGCTTGAACCCCTTCGAAAAGAAAAGAAAGTACACAAAGAAGGAGAGACAATCAAAAAGAAACTTAACTAGAGCCGAGATTAAGAAGAGTAAATTTAGGGATAACAATTGGAAAGAACAATGAGCAGGGTTAGGGATTGTTTAATGGGAAAAAATGAGATTTATTTTTCTTCTCATTGCTGATACTACCAGAGTGCTTTGGTTGTAGATCTGACATTAGAGAAAATGTGTATTATGACTAGAACAGAGTCAAGATGTTCCTAGGAACACTATTATAGTATTAATAGCTATACCTATTTTCTTAATGATCCATTTCACATCAGAAACTGAGAGAATTATATATTTATTAAGAATGCAACACGTCATTCCACAATAGATGAAAACAGACTGAAAGCATTATTTGTATACTACATGAAAGATGATTCTGCGATGAATGTTTATTCAAGATTAGTGCAAGAATACACTAGAGCTTTAGATGTTAAGATTTGTCGTTTCTGCACACGTCTTCTTCAGCAGATGAACAAGTATCATATCACCACATACCACGCACTTATGCTACTTCATGCAGTGTATTGCTTAGCTTAGTATATAGATTGCATCATTTTAAATATTATTTTTCAGATTTTGAAATGGTGCTTTCAAAAGTACCTTAATTGAAAGATAAGAATTTATAACCAAAAGCTAGAGAAAAGGAGACATTGGCATTATTCTAGACCCTACTGTTCTATAAACATTTTTAAGGCGCATGAGCGAAAGTTAACATGCAAAATGAATGGACAAGAGAAAGTTTTTCTAGAGATGTTAGAGAAAAGGAAAGAAAGGCTGGCAAAGGCTGAGAACAACAAAAGGATGTATAAAAGGATGTGTGGAAAGGAGAAGAAGATGAATACAAGAAAAAGATGACTGAACCTAAATTAAGACTGGATGAGAGGTTGATTAAAACTATATGTGTGTATGAACGATGAAAAGAAGAAAGAAAGACACTAGTGGGAAATAATAGGTGTTAACACACTTTTGAGTTATCAGGAGGTGAATGGCAGATCTTGCAAGAGGATGATCCAATCATACCAGGAGTATATTTTATTTGTGGAAAGAATGCTTATTTTAAATTGCCTGCATTTTTGGAGGGAATATGTTATGTAGGACTAATCTTTCCCAAAATGCATCATATGCATTAGATGCACTAACAATGACACCAGTTATTAAGAAATACACCATAGCTGTGAATAAAGAGACACAAATGGTGGGAGATATATTTGGAGCTTTTACTCCAGCTTTGGAAGTGGTACGGAATGATGAGAAAATAATACAACTTTCCACAGTTGTGGATAGATTAGCAACAAGTACATCTGGAGCTATATTATTCGAAAACACTGAGCTTATTGCTGTTACATTAATGGTTTTACAGAATTGGTATGCTTTGGACATCATTTTTGCTGAAAAGGGTGGAGTCTGTAAACTGGTAAAAATAGAAAATTGCTGCTGTTATGTTCCAGATGAAAGAAAGAAGATTGAAGCATATGCAAACAAAATTACTGATTTGAAACTAGATTTAAAACCTCTGGAGGCTCTATAACTGAAAGTATCTCTAAAGGTTTTACAAAAGTGAGAGCACTGTTAAAGGACCTGGGAGGTGGCATCCATAGTTTTATACTAATTCCTATTATAGTGGTGATAATATGTATTATTACTTTTTATTGCTCTTGTGCAATAATAAAATTAGTAATGAAGAAACACAGAGAAAATAAATTGAAAAGAAGAATGAAAAGGATATAGAAATGAGTCATAGAGTGAGTGAAGAATATGAAAAAATAGAGAACAAATCAAAGGAAAAAGACTAGAATCTGAAATAATTGAAGAATAGTTATTGAAGTAGGTTTGTGAGGGTTTCAAACCATCACAGGGGGGGATTCATAATGCCCCAATAGAAAACTAGAAAATTTAGAATCACAATACTGATCACTAACATGTGAATAAATCGCTAGGCCTAAAACCTGTTGTTGCTTGAACGTTTGAAAGCATGCTGTGAACTCTGTCTAACCCATCATGCATGGCTTGAAAAACTTGCTAGGCTGGCACAATTGTTCTTAAAAAAAAGGTTTCTTCTATAACCTCTTCTTGACCTGTGAAAAGACAAACAATAGAAGCAATATTATATTCTTACCCCCCTAGTAAACTGCTTTGGAATGCGCTGACATATTTAGAAAGTAACATTACAGTAAGAATGGAAACTTTAACATTACATGAATAATGTGAACTAAAGAGCCGTAATATTTATGGATATAAAATTGTCCTTACAGAATTAGAGGCGTTTTAGAAAGGAAGCAACTGTATCCGATCCTTGCCATCTAACAAGACGATGCATTGTCTACTGTTGAAACGTCTCCAGAACATTTTAACATTTTATATAATTGTATCAATAAATTTATTATAAAAGTGTCCTAGAGAAAGATAGGGGTTGTCATCTTCTCTTCATCTTCTTGATCATCGACATCACACACACGTGAGCATAGCAGACTAGACAAGAGAGCAGAGGCGACTAATGAGAGGACCACTGTGATTGACCACTAATTCTTGCCACTGCTGCTGTTGGAGCTGAAAGGATAGGTAACTAAAGAGCAATATCTGAATGATATAGAGGGCATGAGGTGATGTTTTAAAGAAACTATACCGAGGTTTTAATTTAAGGGAGTCAGATCAAGTTTAGAAAAAGCTTGTGGGAACTGCCTAATTGCTGAGCTGTTAGATAAAACTGAATATTTGTTCTTTAGCTGGGATTGTACTGAGTCTTAGAGAGAGTTGATAAATTGTTTCGGAATAGCATACATCTGTAAGCACACAAGACGGATAATCGTGAGTGTTGGACCTGGCTTTTTGACAGGGACATCCCCAAACTTTTTGCCTCCTTCCTCCTATTTTTTCTGACCTGTTGTTGTTGGCTTTTGACCTCTGGGCACTTTACCACTGCTAACCAGTGCTAAAGTGCATATGCTCTCTGTGAAATTGTTCTACTGATTGGTTTATCCATGATTGACTATTTAATGTACTTGTAAGTCCCTGGTAGAGTGCACTACATGTGCCTAGGGCAGGTAGATTAAATGCTACTAGTGGGCCTGCAGCACTGGTTGTGCCACCCACCTCAGTAGCCCCTTAACCCTGTCTCAGGCCTGCCATTGCAAGGCCTGTGTGTGCAGTTTCACTGCCACTTCGACTTGGCATTTAAAAGTACTTGCCAAGCCTAGAACTCCTCTTTTACTACATATAAGTCATCCCTAATGTGTGCCCTAGGTAACCCCTAGAGCAGGGTGCTGTGTAGGTAAAAGGCAGGACATGTACCTGTGTAGTTATATGTCCTGGTAGTGTAAAACTCCTAAATTCGTTTTTACACTACTGTGAGGCCTGCTCCTTTCATAGGCTAACATTGGGGCTGCCCTCATACACTGTTGAAGTGGCAGCTGCTGATCTGAAAGGAGCAGGAAGGTCATATTTAGTATGGCCAGAATGGTAATACAAAATCCTGCTGACTGGTGAAGTCGGATTTAATATTACTATTCTAGAAATGCCACTTTTAGAAAGTGAGCATTTCTTTGCACTAAAATCTTGTTGTGCCCTTCAATCCACGTCTGGCTAGGTTTAGTTGACAGCTCCTTGTGCATTCACTCAGACACACCCCAAACACAGGGCACTCAGCCTCACTTGCATACATCTGCATTTTGAATGGGTCTTCCTGGGCTGGGAGGGTGGAGGGCCTGCCCTCACACAAAGGACTGCCACACCCCCTACTGGGACTCTGGCAGACAGGATTGAACTGAAAGGGGGCTTGGTGCATTTCTTAGACACTCTTTGAAGTCACCCCCACTTCAAAGGCACAACTTAGTATAAAACAGGGCCTCTGCCCTACCTCATCAGACACTTGCTGGAGAAGAAACCTGAACCAGAAACTACATCCTGCCAAGAAGAACTGCCTGGCTGCTCAAAGGACTCACCTGTCTGCTTTTCTACAAAGGACTGCTGCCTTGCTGTTGGCCTGCTGCCTTGCTGAACTCTTGTCTGGCTGTAAAAGTGCTCTCCAAGGGCTTGGATAGAGCTTGCCTCCTGTTCCCTGAAGTCTCAGGACCAAAAAGACTTCTCTCTTCCTCTTGGACGCTCCGTGCGCCGAACTTTTCGACGCACAGCTTGTTCCGCGGCAAGAAAAACGCCGCACACCGACGCTGATCGACGCGACGTCTTCGGGGCGACCGAAACTTTGACGCACGGCCTCGCAAGGACAACGCCGCCCGACTTCCCGGGAGAAATCGACGCGACGCCTGCCATGAGATCAAAACTTTGATGCACGGCCTCGCAAGGACAACGCCGCCCGACTTTCCAGGAGAAATCGACGCGACGCCTGCCGTGAGATCAAGACTTTGACGCCCGGCCTCGCAAGGACAACGCCGCCCGACTCCGCAGGAGAAATCGACGCGACGCCTGCCGGGAGATCGAAACTTCGACGCGCAGCCCCGCAGAACGACGCGCAGCCGGAAAACAAGCAGGAAAATCCACGCACAGACCCGGGACATCTGGTACTCCCCGCAAACCACAGTAAGAGACTGTCCGCGCGCCGGAAGACGACGCCCGACTCCCCGCGTGGAAAAATAACGACGCAAGTCCGTGTGTGCTGAGGAGAAATCGACGCACACACCAGTTTTCCACGCACCTCTTCTCCTGTGGCCCTCTGAGGAGATTTTCCACCAGAAACCAGGTACTTTGTGTTTGAAAGAGACTTTGTTTACTTTCTAAAGACTTAAAACACTTTCTATCACTTTTTAGTGATATCTTTACAAATTCGTATTGCAACTTTGATCGTTTGGACCTGAAGATACCCAGATAAATATTATATATTTTTCTAAACACTGTGTGGTGTATTTTTGTGGTGTTATGCTATGGTGTTGTATGATTTATTGCACAAATGCTTTACACATTGCCTTCTAAGTTAAGCCTGACTGCTCGTGCCAAGCTACCGGAGGGTGAGCACAGGCTGATTTTGGATTGTGTGTGACTTACCCTGACTAGAGTGAGGGTTCTTGCTTGGACAGAGGGCAAGCTGACTGCCAACCAAAAACCCCATTTCTAACAGTGAGAATCTTAGTTGATTTAACCGACTGAACATTCCATTATAACTTTCTCAGACTAAGAAGACAGAATTATTCAGATGAATTCAGATGTATTACAGTTGTGGGATGAAGATGAATGGAGTAGGGACGGATTCAGGACACTCTTCATGTGTGTTTCTGTAGCTCAAAATTTTGGTCACTAAAAGGCCATATTAATTCTTCAATAAATGTTTTGAAACTATTAATAACTCTCTTTATTGATTGTAAAAGGACTGAATTTTAAATTAAGTGATCGTTATTTCAGCTTAAGAAGTTCTTCAGCCACTCTTAGTTAAGGATCCATATAAAGGGCTCAGTTAAAATAAGTAATGGGGTCGTGCACCAGCACTGGTGTGGGTATTGCGCCCGGTTTAGGGAACGTGACTGGGTATTGGTTCAGGTTACTGATTAGTTATTAGGGCACAGGATTGGTGTAGCACCGGTTTAATGATTATTTTTAGTGGGCCGGTGTGGGTATTGCCCTTTTAGGGTGCTGGGGTAGGTATTGCACAAGTTTCTTGATTAGTTTTTAGGGTACAGGGATGGGTAATGCACTGAATTACTGATTCGTTTTTGTGGCATAGGGAAGGGTATTGCGTCATTTTATTAATTTGTTTATAGGGCAAAGTGATGAGTATTTAATATGGGTATTTAGGAATTTTAGAACTAAGGACTGGGTAGAATGGTAGTATGGAGTTTTTTAGGTTCAGGGATTGATAGAGAATAGGGATTTTCTTAAGGCTCATGGATGTGTAGAAGATAGTGGTAGCAAAGAGTTTTAAACCTTAGGGATGAGTATAGTTTTAGGGTTCAGGTGGGTGCTCAGTGGCTGAGCAAACAATTTTGTACTACCTGAGGAAGGCTGAAACTGAAACGTTGTAAGGGAAATTTATTTTTGTTCTGTGGTGAGTTCATCTTTTTGAATCACTTCTTTCATGGATACCTTATGTTTTAAAATTGTATATCAATAACATTAAATAATATGGTAGTAAAATGTAAAAGTTTAAAATTATTTTAATTAAATATACTTATAAATATTTTAAAAATGTATAATTGTTTTAAGTCTGTATTTTGGGTATTGATACTTTGGTTACTTTTAATGTAATTTTAAAAGTCTATATTATTGTAATCTATATTTTGAGTATAAGTATCTTTAGATTTTAGACACATCAGTATGACAATATTTTGGTTTCAATATTTTGGTAATTTTAATTATAAGTATAGTATTGTTGATATTATGGGTGTTGATTGATATTGTGGTATGACATTTCTATTCCACAATATTTTTACACTTGATATTCAGTAGCGCAATGGCCAAGCTGAGGCTGACACCGAAACTCTAACTTCAGGTGCTAAAAATTAAAGATTAAGCAATAACATTTGATGTACAAAGGAGAGAATATGAGATATGCATGTAGTTGCTGACTTTCTCAAAGTCGAACCAGAAGAACCTGGGGCCAGATGTAGCAAAGGGTTTTACCCATTCTGTGTCTATGGGAAAATGTGTTCGTACATATGGCCCCTGGTCTAAAGCTCTATGTCCTTGCTAAACCAAATTGAGTGAGCCTAGGCAAATATTGTATTTCATTGAGGCTCCTTGTTCTTCATTACCACATATGAAGGCACCTTCAAAAATGTGATTTCTGAATGTGCACTGTACCGAATCTTCTTGAGTTTAATTTAATAGACTATAATGTTGCTTCATCTGCAATAAGAATCTAGACCCAATGTAAGTTGCACAGAACAACTGACCTGACTTTTAGTTGGCTAATGACGTTATCTCCAGGCAAGATGGCAGGAACGTTTCCAAATTCATGTTTAAAAGCTATCACTTTTAAAAAATACATCTAAATGCAGTGATATAATCTGATGCACTAAGGCGAAATGCCCCTGCCTTTTAAAGAGATAACCTTTTTGGCATTTTGAAGAGACTACATGACATGCCTGCCTGGGTGGAACATTGTAATATGTGTTCCCGCCGGGATGACTGGCGGGAGCAGTGTTAGGATATTGGTCTCGACCAATATCCTAACACTCCAGCACCCTTGGAAAGCAAAGCAGACAGTGAGCATTCCGGCGGTGCTGGGCAGGAGGAGGCCTGCACTGCCCACAACATGGTCATGGGCAATGCAGGGCCCCCTCTGTGGGCCCAAGCACTTCCTTTCCGCTAGTCTTTTCATGGCAGGGTCCCTCCCATGAAAAGGCTGGCAGAAAGAGGGGTTGTAATCAGCCAGGCAGAGCTGAGTTCAGTGTCCCCATGGCTGGTTGCAAATCCGACCGCCGTCATGCTGTCGCAAACCATGTTCCCGGCAGGGACGGTGGTCCTTTGGTGGTCGGAATTCTAAAATCGTAATTTGTCAGTTGGACGGCCAAAGCTGCGGCGGGTTGACCGCCACTGTGAGTTTGGTGGTCTCATGACCGCCAAACTCGTAATGAGGCCCAAATCTTTTATTACTTGTGGTTAATATTTTTTTCAATAAGATGTGTTGAATTTGTACATTTTCTTTCTTAAGACCCCAATATATTTTAATAATATTGAGATGTGCTATGCAGCAGTGTCTGTTAAAACCCGGTCTCCAACCTTTCAAGGGACTATTAACCCATTCCCAAAACAAGTAAGACTCCCTTGCCGAATCAACCACATGCTCACAGTAGAGTCAATGTACTGCTGTCCGGATTCTCTGTGTTAGCTGCAAGGATCACATTGAGAAAATTGTAGGGCAGACTCTCTCTGTCACGTAAACAATGGACCCTCAGCATGGCCGTCACCTCCCTACTTAACCTCGCCTCCTTCCCACTGGCGCTCCAGCAGGCTCCCTTCCCTGCAGGCCTCTTCTCTGCCGTTTAACGTCTTTCAGTGAGTTTTGTTCTCCCAGAAGTGTGCATGCGTCCTGGTAACACAGGCCGGGCACCCGTGGCGGCCTTTATTGTGCGGCACAAGGGGAGATTAATACAGAGTGTGGAAATCCTATTGAGCTTCAATAGCCCAGAAAGCGCCTTGACTGTTTCGCGCGCTTTAGAGTGAACGTGAATGCTTGTATTTTGTCTTCGCCTCCCTTTGTTCTTGTCTGCACTGAGATGAGACAGTGCTGTATTGTTCGGACGCCGTACACCGTCATGAAGACGTTGGTGCAACGGTGTAGACACCATACTTATAGCGCTAAGTAGCTAAAAGAATGGGTGTGCGGGGGTGCGAAGCTCTGCACAGAAGCGCGCGGTCAGCGGTTCACCAGCAGATAACCAAGGGTGCTTAGATCTGCATCCACCTCTTAAATGTACTGCCAGGCACACGTCCCGCCCCTTTATCTCACTTTTGCTAGGTCCGACTTTCTTTCTCGGTGATGGTCCCTCGTCTTTCTCTTCCCCTTTCTTTTCCGTTCTTGGTAAACGTCTGATGAGGAAAAATCAGTGCTGGTCCCGAAAGATAAGTCTCCGTGGTCCCCCCAGCAACCACCGACTCAAATTAAGCCCTCGCAAAGTGTTATAATTAAAGGAAACATCCCACCCCCACCCCAATCTCTCTTTCACCTACATCTTGTCTGGAGCAATCACTGATAATAACTTACTGGGCGGTGTTTAAGGTTTCATGTCTGAAAGTAAATCGTCGATTTAATAGGAAAGGGAACTAACTGGGTCTCCTCTTCTCGCCACGAATAAAAAAGAAGTAGGCAGCGCCTATATTTATCAATAAAATATGTTAAAGTTTTATTTACATGTGCCATTGTCACTCCTACTTGAATGATTTCCCTTACAATCACTCCAGAGCGCTATCAATGTTTACAGGTCTTGCTGGACAGCGTAGCTGTAAGCACAACATATTTGCACATTTTCTTTATATATGCTTAGTGTGATTCCACCCATCACCGCATGCTAATGACTAATTGGTGTATCAAACCACCTCTCATAGATGGAAAACTTGCATTCCAGTGCACGAGGAACCAATTTCGTCTTAAAAATAGCCCGAAACATCTCACAATACCCTAGTATTAAATATCTCATGTATGTATTACATACAGAACAGAATAAAATCATTTTTCTCCTTTGCTTTTTCACTTCAGCAATCTTTTCTTTAAAGTTTAAGCCAGGATTCAGACAAACTGACTTGGTTTTGTGATGCTGCAAAAAACCTTGAAATTGTTCCATGGATCCTGTATTAGCCAGCGAGGTGCTCTTGGGGCAGGTTTTCTGTGATCACGCTGCTGAAAATTCAGGTTCACTCTGTACATCAGTTATTGTAGCCTTTTCATCCTGTTGATGTTGTTTTTTGAGAGCACAGAGACTGTGATGTTTGCTGCAGGTGTGACATCAACAATGCTCTCTCCTCATTCCTATCAGACTGGATATTCTATTAAAGCCAAAAACCCAGGACTTTTCACCAAAAATAGAAAGACTACAATTTTACTTCAACCCAGCTCCCAGAATGACAGCGCTCATCAGCTTAAAATTACAGAAGAGGCACTAAGAACATAAATAAAATGAAATTTGTTTAAGCCAGTGTAATTGCTGTTAGTTAAATTGCTTTCTAATAACACCCGCTATCTCTCTCTTCTTTGGAAAACAAATAAATCACCTCCCACCGTTTTCAGGCGACCCTCTCTAAAAACAAGGGTATGAGCTAAATTTCCCAAAATCTTCCAGAACAGCTGGTGAAAAAACGGGACTTGTCTAGCAAATCTGGGATGCCTCGTCACTCGAACACTGGAGTGGGTGGAAGGTACCAGTGCACGGTTTTTGGAGTAAGAGGCAAAATGGCAGTTTGTCATTTAGGTTTCCCTTCTCCTTCAGCAACCAGGCTATTTGCTGTAATCCGGCATCCTCATGTGGCCATTTGCGGTGCTGTGAGGCAGCTGCTTACAGCCTTTCTGGCGCAGTTACCATGGACATTGGTAGAAGAAATGCTAGGGTAGGGGGCCAGATGAAAATCAATGACTAGGACCTCCTCAGAGCATCAAGGTGTCAGTTTTGGATTCATTCACGCAATGGGTCCAAACAGTGGAATGCGTTGAACATGCAGGATGTGATTTTGATCTGCTACACTCCGGTTAGTTTTCCAGCTAAAACTGGATTTGGGTGCCATCATTTGCTACTACTCAAGGAGGTGTGCAAAGTGCCTTGCACAGATGTTGAGCCATGTTACACTCTCCAAGACATCACATAGGAGGACAATGCCAAAACCCAGTTCCAATTTGTTGACTGTGGTTGGAAAGAAATCTTCAGATATACTTTAATGCAAGTAAGGCTAGACTAGTTTTTATCCTAGTCAGGGGTAAGTATGTTGGTTGGTCAGTCGTTTGATTCCTATAGTAGAAGGTGTTCTTTGGGGGCAGTAGTTCACATGAGAAGCAATGAGACTGAATGGAGATCAGAGGAACGTAAACTGGGTTATCTAAACTACCCTGAACCCTCCCAATGTGTTTTGTGTCCAAGGAAGACCACAGGATGTCCCAGGGGTGGTGAACAGTGAACCACATGCTGCATGGTGTCCCATGGCATAACTGGGCTCAAGAAGTGCTTAACATCTGCTCACATTTGGCTCAATTCTGACTGATGCAGACAGCCTGAGAATTGAAATGGATGCTCTTCTACTGTTCTAATGAGCAGGACAGCAGTAGATCCTTTTGTAACCTTGAGTGTTGGGTGAGGAAATGCCAGGGCAATGTTCTGCACTACAGATAACAGAATATCAGTGCCTATCGATCTTCTTAATTCCAGAATCAGGTTATAATTGTAGGATCAGGAACAGCTCAAAAGTAGGGAACCTCAGCCATCCTTTTTCAACGCAATGATTTTGTACTCTTTTCTGTTTTACGCCTGGCTTGACCCTGCAGCTGTATGCAAGACCTAGTTTTCCAATGACCAGAGTGGGCTTTGGGTCAGCTCTGTTCAGCCATTGGCTTGATTGGATCAGCCTTATTCATCGATTGGTTTGAGCCTTTGTCAATCCCATCTTGGATCAGCACAGAGGAGTATACATCTCTTACCTGCTGTTTTTGGCTGTTTGGTGTGTCATTCCCCCTCCTAGTGAGAACTTTGCTTCCATGTGTTTGTGGTTTACGTATCAGCTATGCTTCTGAATGAGATGCTACCACTCCCAAAAATTGCTAATTCCTGGCAGTTTTTTTATTTGTAAATGTAATGGTTTGCTAACTGAGCATCAATTTTTTTCTGCTGCACTGCTAAACATGCATGTTGTTAAAGTTTCCCCACCTGCTTCAAAAGGGTTGGCACTATTTTTGCTATATGACAGTGCTTTGATTTCTATTGAAGATGAGCCATTATGGAGTCTGAGTTAGAGTGACACTGGCTGAACTCCTCGCAGGAAGAGCTCAGGACTGCAAATCCACTGAATACTGTTTGCGTGTAGACGTGTCTGCAATTGATGGAGAGGACTCAATGGACCATTTTTGAAGTGCCTCTCTTCACAAGTGTAGGGCCTTCATGGCTTGTTGATTAAACTAAGAAGCATTGTCGAAATCAGTGGGATTGGGTTTATTGTTGCAATGCATGCAAACACAGTCCTGCCTAAATGCACATTTGACCACGCCTCTGTTTGCCTTAGCATGTGGAAGCTAGACCTGCTGGCTATGACAATCCTTTTCTCTTTTTGGACCAACGAGAGGTATTACAACAAACAACCAGCATAGCAAGGATATTAATGATTAAAAAAAGTTGGAAGGGCACTTTTCGAACAGTTAGCATGCCATCGTTTTCACCTGTCCAGCATTTAATAAAGATCTTTCATAATGAGTCCGACCATGTTAATGTTTTTAATGTAGACTTGAGAGTAGTGACATTTCGTCTCTTCCCTTTATTCGTTCCCTCCTTTTTCAATGTCCAGGAAAATGTTTTGTTGATAATCTGTGCTCGAACAACACTTCCTAGGTCAAAAGGAAATTTGGCACAGTGATTTTATTGTTGCATTTAAGGAGAGAATGACATCTTTATTAGGCTTGTCTGGAGTGAAACTCAGTGGAGACATTTTCTCCATGAACCATTTGCTGGTACCTCGCATAACTCTTAAGCCAGGACTATCCTTGCGTTCAATTTTATAATGTAATACTACTAATTTACATTTCAATATATTTTGCATAGTTTGAAAACGTTTCTTGATAGTTTGTAAAATTATGCACCCTCTTTATACCTTATTTCTAAAGCTGTATTAATTTATTGAGGCTGTTGATCACCTCACCTCCCCTTCTTTAGATTAATTTCTTTGCTTTACTTTTATCCTGCCTGTTTTTGTACATGAAAATATATTTTCTCCCAGTCCCTGCCAATTCTGCCGTTTTTAATAGTGGAGGGTTTGGGGCTGTTCCTTTGAAATTGAGTCATTCATGCAAATGCAAAGTGTACCTTCGGAGGCCCGTGAGGTGTATGTCAAATAATCCAGGAAGGGTAAATTTCATCCCAGCCAATTCTGCAGGTCTGAAGTCGAGCTACCTACATCGGCAGTTTGGTACAAAACAGAGGCGTCAGCAGCATTTGAATTTTTGTATATATTAAGCTTTCAGATCCATGGTGCAAATTGTTTGTGGAATCTCAATTAAAGCCCTTATAACATTGTCATTTGTAATCAGCTCACTATGAAAACAGGGCTTGGAAAGGCTAAGAAAATCATTTGAACTTGTGATCCACAATATATCTGAATATTCAGATAAGGTCAGCGGTCAGAGCAGGGGTGACAGCCCTGGTCAATAAACAGATCTAGTGAGACAAAATCTTTTTGTCTATCTGGGAATAGCCTGGAGAGAAGATGTTCTCGGGAGGGATGCAAACAAGATTGCATTCAGCTGCATCACCATTTTATTTCTGGATTGTTTAAGGTGTGATGGAAAGCTCTTGTGGACAGACAGACTGGCAGGAAAGCATTGCTGACAGAGCCAGCGTGGTGCCGCCAGGTCAGGGATCCTGCCACTGTCTGAAGCTGAGTGTGATGGAAAATGATGCATGAAGATGGGCAAAAGTTCGGCTTTAGCATCCTGCTGCTTAACCAATTAACAGGAGGCAAGGAAGGGGCCAAACTGAACGCGCTTTAGGACAGAGTTAATGATGGCTTTCATTTAGAAGGAAATCATGAATATTACAGGAGGTTAAATCATAATTAATTAAACACAAAGCTCAGAATATTTTGAAAAGTCGCAAGCAAGCAGTTGAACTCTGGTGAAATGTGCAGGGGTGAAAGTAAAGGGCGATTAGCCTTGGCCTGGGTGTACCAGCTATTAACGGCTGCCCCTGGGTAAATCAGTAGTTTGTCTTATGGAATATTGGCTGGGAGTTTTACAATAAGTCATGTTTAGTTACATATTTTAAAAAGTATTAACAGTTTAAATAAATGCAAGGGAGAAGCCTGAAAATAAAATACTGCCCACTTTGAACTATATGCTGGATGATACTGAGTGGGCATATGAGGTGACCAAGGCCAACGCATATTCGGCTGCGTCTTGGAACTGACAGCAATCTGAAAACAATTTACTATAGAGTGCCTTTTACACCTCCGTTCTCAATGAATTTGCACATATTTCTTCTATGTCATCCATTTACCCATCCATCCTGCACTCTTTCCGTATTTCACTTCTCCAACCGTCCTCTCCATCCAACCTTCCTATCTCCATCCATCCTTCCACCCATGTCTGATCTATACTTCCTCTTCATCTTCCATCCTTCTTTCCATCAATTCTTACTTTTTTCTCATTTAATTCATTTATCCATCATCCTTCCTTCTCACTATCCATCCTTCATCCTATTTTCGATTTGTTTTTTTCATCGACGTTCCTCCATAGGAGCGGAGGAGCATCACCCCACCACACTGCTGCAGAAAGAGTGAAACATTAAATGGTAATAACATGATTTTATTACCATTTTATTTTGTACTGTCTGCTAAACGGAGTGTGGGGGCAGGGCCAGTGTGTTATTGCTGCTGATTGGCAGCAATGAGGAGAGGCTACTTCAGTTTGAAGTGGGCATGGAGGTTTGGCCAGCTATGTTACTATGGCCAGCTCGAGATGTGCGATTCGAACCTCTCAACCCAGCTGTCTTAAACAGATGGGTTGGAAAGCAGGCACAGGTTTCCAATGCCTTTCTGAGTGCTGAGGCAGCCTGCTCCAGCCTATCCTGATGCTTCACTCATGCTGCTTAACAGCATGAGAGCAGCATCTGGATTGGATAAGGAGTTGGCTATGTGACGTCACCTCGTGCTTGGAGGAGTTTGGAGCTAGGGACTGGAGAACATTGTGGACGTGTTGCAGGATAAGATCAATGAAAATTTGTTTTTCTCTTTTTTATTTGTTTATTGCAAATAATTTTCTGATATAATGTTGCATGTTTATTAAAATATATGTAGCGCCCATCGTTTTTTAATGACACCAACCGCCACAGTTTTTTTCATCCCTTTCTTCATCCCTAGTCCTTCCTTTCCATCTTTCGTTTCCTTCTGTCATGTTGCATGTACTCTCCCACTCCACATCTCCCCATTCTATTTTCTGACAGTGGTTTTTATTAGCTTTTGTTTGTATACCAATGTGATCAACATGATGGGGGCAAAACAAGTCGATAAAGATTTCCTGCCACAAAAACTCCCTCGTAGCATCCACCCCCACTTAAGGTGCTAAAGTGGGGGGGGGGTTCCTGATGCCTCTAAAATGCACATAGTGGAAGCAGTTTGCTTTTTAAAAAATATATATATATTTTAGGAAACAGGTTTTCCTCGCTAAACAGTTTCAACTTGTGTGTCTTTCTCACCAAAGCCCTTCTTCTCCCTGGAGATGGAAGCCCCTTTGCACCCAAACAAAATAAAGTTCTTGCACCATGCTATATACATCTTTTCCAAAATATGCCTGAATGCATTGGCCTCCTCTCTTCTCAAGCATTCCAGCCTCTAAAGGGTATGTTATCGGTATCCAGGACTCAGATTTAAGCATTCTGTCCAGTCACGGTATTTGGTAGCGCATTGACTAGCTCGGGAGGGGGGGCACATTACAAGCCCTAGAACTCTTTGTGGCAAGGAAGCCGCTTGCCGCCACTTCTGCTCCCAGAGGTGCTGTTTGAGGGACGCTCCATTTCCTCTGCGTGGGGTGCGCATTGACCAGCTCAGGGGGGCCACACTACAAGCCCTAGAACTCTTTGTGGCAAGGAAGCCGCTTGCCACCACTCTCGTGCTCCGAAGCGCTCTAAGAGGGACACTCCATGCACGCTGCGTGGGATGCACATTTACCAGCTCGGGGGGGGGCACACTACAAACCCCAGAACTCTTCGTGGCAAGGAAGCTGCTTGCCACCACTTCCACGGCCGGAGGCGCTGTAAGAGGGACACTCCATTCCCACTGCGTGGGACGCACATTGACCAGCTCAGGGGGACACACTACAAGCCCCAGAACTCATTGCGGCAAGGAAGCCGCTTGCCACTACTTCCACACCTTGAGGCGCTGTTAGAGGGAGCTCCATTCCTGCTGTGAGGGACGCGCATTGACCAGCTCGGGGGGCCACACTACAAGACCCAGAACTCTTCACCGCAAGGAAGCCGTTTGCCGCCACTTCCGCACCCAGAGGCGCTGTAAGAGGGACGCTCCATTTCCACTGCGTGGGACGCACATTGACCAGCTTGGTTGGGCCACAATACAAGCCCCAGAAAGTTTTGCAGCAAGGAAGCCGCTTGCCGCCTCTTCCACACCCAGAGGTGCTGTAAGAGGGACGCTCCATTCCTGCTGCACAGGACACATCCGGGATGTGCCCAGGTGCGTGCCAGGGCAAAGACCGGGCCAAGAGAGGGCCCATCTGCACCCATGCGCGACTGGAAGAGGCTGGGCTGGGCCCAGTCTCTTGGTTTTTGTTAGTTGTGGGTTAACAGTTCTCCCCCACCTTGTATTACCTGTGGAGGCCTCTTCTTCTACATTTTAAGCATAAATGGGTAAAATAAAGGCGAGCATTACTGTCATCACTAAGGATACACAATCTATAGTCTCTATAGTGTCCTTTCTCACGACGGCCATGTCTGCACTAAATACTGAAATTGAAGCGGTTGAAGAGAAACTGGGGTTAGTAAGGAAATTATCTATCCCCGTGCCCAAATCTATGTCTAATACCAGTGATACCTTAGCCAAAGCAGGGGCAGAGGATGAGATTCCCATGGAGGGCACTAAATAAAAGAATGGGTGTATGATGCAAAGCACCCATAAGGGATGTGTTTTACAGGGTGAACTATCTATCTCTCCTATTAGAGCAGATGAGTTGATCATCATTGATAGAGATACTCACACCCGATTGGAAGATATTGCTTTGCCATCAATTAAAAGGAAAAGCCCACCCCTGGGAATTTGGGCATATTTAGGTCGGCAGGCCTGAAATATAGAAGTATGGAGGGGGAAACTCTTTGTCATGTAAGCCAAAATTAGCTGATAACAAACACATGTGGGATCCTCCCGGATTTCAGAATTTTGGCCTTAACTGTAGTGGCAGAGTACCCTTGGAGGCCATGGGGGCTATTTTCGAAAAAGCTCTCAAACCTCTGGTGGACTTATTGTTTAGTATAGACTCTTCTTTAAAGCACCTTTTAGAATCCACAAAATACAACCCACCTCTTCTTCCAGACTTGAATTTGGACATGGTGTCTCGTTCATCAATCCCAGCGTCTGACCAGCATACAGTGGCTCAACGAAAGAACCATCATACTAGTGCAGGAGCTTCAAATAATCTATCAAATACCCCCATGGGTTGCCCTGCTAATAGTAATGAAACTTCTTCCAAAACTATACTTGTAATCCCAAGGAATGAGGGGGAAGGGCAGACTCCTGGAAATGAAGAGTGGCAGAGGCCTAGATTTTCCAAGGGAAAGAGAGTACAAACCCTGCAACTCCTACCCCAATGCACTCCTTATGTAATTGTGCTGAAAAATGTTCCTGCCCTGTCTTATCAAGCCATTGAAAAAACAAAGTGGTCCACTTGCTAAATAAGTCAGGTGGGGGGATCTGCACTGACTATCTCTGGAATTACATCATTTGAGTTCAGAGGGTACACTGGGTGGGCAACAGAATGAAAGGTATTCCTGGTGACTGTGTGATAGTAAATTTTAGAGATCCCTGACAGGTGGAGTGGATACTGAACCAGTGTGGTATTATGCAGGACACTGATGGTAACATCCAGGCTGTCCCATTGGGCTATTTTTATCAGCCTCACAATATTGGCTGTAATCAAATAGGAAATATCACTACATTTTCTGTCCCTACCCAGAACCGATTTAGCCCCCTGGCACTTGCCCTGATGAGGTAGACTGACAAAGGGAGAGTGGTGGGCTTTTGACTTTGACTTTGACTCACTTGTCTACCTTGACACAAACAATGGTTATTGAGATAGATGGGTTTAAAAATAATATTTTATAAAATGGGTTAGTTAGGGATGGTGATGGGGCTAACATACTTAAGAAGGAAAAGTCTAATCCACCCCCTCTGAAATTAGGGAGTGAGATTGTTGACACACAGGATCCAAAATTAAAGGTCTAGCAAATGGGGGGGTGAAGGGTTACCCCCACAACACTGACAAATGCTTTTTTGGAACGTGGCTGGTCTTGGGGAGAAGTATCTCAACACAGAATGGCTTGAGCGGATAGAGAATAAACAGGTTGTTTGCCTGCAGGAAACATGGGCCAACAGAGCGATTTATATCAACGGGTTCAAATCAGTTACAACATTGGTAACCCGAACACCCGTAGGGCGCAGCAGTGGAGGACTGCTGACTTTAATTAACACTACCACAGGTGCCAAAGTGATCAAATGAAGATCTGATTCTCCCTATTATCGACTAGTGCTGTAAAAGGTCAAGGATAGTCCATTCATGATTTTGATTAATCTCAAACATAACAACTTTATGAAATCTAACACTGAGATTTTATTGGCCCTAGAGAAGGCTATTGAGGAAATAGTATATTGTTTAGATAAGGAGTATATCATTTTGTGGGTTGGGGACTTTAATGTTCCCCTTTGCTCCGTAGGAGATGACAAGATCTGTGGAACATTTGATGAAGATAATTGTAATTACTCCCATTTTATCCATAATCCTTGTGGTGACAAGTTAAATAATCTTATGAGGATGCATGATTTAGTACTGGCAAGTGACCTCTCATCGAACCCCGCTTGCCCCGATATTGCTTTTACTGGAAGGGGGCTTGGGTCAGTTATTAATCATATATGATATCAAGGTCTTGATTGCATAATTTGGGTACTTTTCAGGTGATCCCGAGTGGCTTCAGTGATCACAAGCCTCTTGCCATATCAATAAGATATGGTCCTAGGAAATGAGAGGCCCCATCGGATATCATTGGAATAAGGGTGTGCTATCTAAATGGAAAAAAGTAGATAAAGAAGCTCTTCTAATTGATGTTGTGGATAAAAATATGACTTATTGCGAAGTCTTTTTAAATCCTGAGCTACCTCCAGCCCAGGTTCTGGGAGCTTTTACAGATATCTGCTTGGCTGTTAGGTCTCATCTCACTCGTCCAAGCCATTCTTTTTAGATCAAACCAGTAAAGTGGTTTGATAAAATTACTACACAGGCTCATGCCAATCTTATACGAGCATTAAAAACCATCCTGAGAAATCAAACAGAAGTGATAAGATGCAGGCCTCAGTACAAGATTCAGTAAGGAAGAAGTAGATCAGAGAAGATGCATAGGAGAAGCTAGTAGCTGCATTAGTGACTAATGACGGAGCACAATTTTGCAACGTTGTCAATACTCCTTTTTTAGCCCTGACACAAATAAGGATGCTGAGGTCCCTATTCCAGAGCATAGCTGGATCACCCACTTTAAAAAGATGTGTGAATGCCACTTAGAAGAGAATGATAGCACAGCTATTAAAGGTTACGCTAATCCTGGCAATACGGGGCAAAATATACAACTGGATGAGGTGGTATTGGCAATTAATGATCATTACCTAATAAGGCCCCTGGACCAGATGGCGTACTAGCTGACCTTTTTAAGTATAATGTTGATCTTTGGGTGCCAATTTTGGTAATTGTTTTCAGAGCTGCATCAACTTCCATCTTTCCTTCATCATGATCCAGTGCCATCATGCTCCCAATTTTAAAAAGGGAAATCGGAACAACCCTGCTTGTTACCGTCTAATCTCCCTAATTGATGCCACAGCAAAGATCTTTGGGAGAATTCTCTTAGCCCATTTAGAAGCTTGGGCTCTTGACAATATTATCATTTCAGAGTCATAGTATGGCTTCAGGAAGGCGGTAGGGACAGTCGATCAATGTTTAAACCTTCACCTGATTAGAGAAAAGTATGTGGGGGCAAAACAAGGGTGTTTTTATTTGGCATTCATGGATTTGTCTGCAGCATTTGATAATGTGGTCAGAAACAAACTATGGGCGATGTTGGTCAATAAAGGAGCAGACACAAAGTTAGTATCTCTGTTGGCCCAACTTCATAATAGCGTGGAGGCTAAGGTCAGATTTGGGCATGAGGGGGAATGTACAAGCCCCTTTAAGGTTGGGAAAGGAGTCAGACAGGGATGTGCACTAGCACCCTTTTTGTTTAGTTTCTACATAAATGGTTTAGAGGAAGCCATGATTAATGAACATGCAGATCTCCCTAAGATTGCTGATAGACCACAACCAGTTTGAATGTATGCTGATGGCTGTGTGCGGATGGCTAGAACGAGGAGGGGAGTCCAAAGACTTTTAAATAGATTTGTAGCATTTATGATGGCATTGGGACTGTCTTCTAATAAAGTAAAATCATATACTATGATTTGTGGCTGCCCAAAAAGGAAAGTCCCTCAGTTTTACATTGAAGGTACCCATTTGAATAGTGTGAATACTTTTTAATACTTGGGGATTCCCTTTGATAACGGGTCTAGCTGGAATCCTCTAAGAGTAATTAAGGATACACAATATTCTCAGGTGGAAGCTTTACTCAAATTCATTACAAAACTGGGCTGTGCACCTTTAAAGCCCATCACACTTATATGTAAGGTAAGGCCCACATCAATTGCCATATACGCTGCCGGGATATGGGGCTATACGGTGGCAGTCTCCATACAAAGAAGTGAAAATAGATTTCCAAGAAGCCTATTGTCCCTCCCTCAAAGCGTCCCTGCTATAATTCCCCATTGAGAATTGGGTCTTCCTGTTTTTGGAAGACACCATTAGGTTGGCTCCTTTAGCTTTATAAATGTCTATTTGGACTAAGCCAGAAGCAGCTGTTACCCAGTCACTGCTTATGGACTGCATGAGACTGGATGGAATACTGGGATGTACATGGATTTTGTATATTAAAGATTCTCTGAGTAGCCTCAATAGACTAGACCTGTTATCTAACCCCAGAGTGATGGCCGAGCTGGACATCTCATTAGTAAAAAATGAATTTCGAGCGGAAATGGTTGTCGAGAGAGAGAGTAATTATTTGGAGAAAGATTTGGTGGCAGCTTACCTTGTCCTATGTACCACATCAAAAATCAAACCTTATCTTTTAACTGTTCCACGGCATCACAGATTTTATTTGATAAAAGTTTAATTTGGGGTTCGCCCATCTTCTGGTGGCCTACACCCCTAAGGTGTATTGTAGTAGGGAGTTAATACCAGCCTCTGCGAAAAGCGCTCAAAGCAATCACAAATACATATGCTTTTATTCTGCAATTTCAACAAAGAACGGAGAAAAGTCTTGTTACTTCCAGCCCTCGGGTCACTGAGTATTAGGATGTGTAAGGAAGCTGTGCTGTATCCACAATTATTACAGTCCAGTTGTAGTTAAAAGTCTTGTATGTGGCTGTGGTCACTTCTCAACATAAAGTAACTGCCCCCCCAAAAAAAAATCAAAAACGTTCTAATCCCCATACACAGGCAAACATCTCTTTTTCAGTGGTAGAATACTTTTTCTCCACAAGAGAGAGTGATCTGGAAGTGTAAGGTGCTACCACTTTTTTATGTATTAGAACTGCCCCAAGTATTTTCTCACTGGAAGCCATTCATAGCAGGTCTACTCTTTTCAAGAAGAAAAGGCATGCTTGCACTCTTTTCTCCAATCAAACATGTACTTGGTTTATAGAAGTTGCCTTAGGGAAATTACCAAGACTGAAAAATGTGTCACACGTTTTTCCAAGGTAGCAGGAGAACCTTTCCTCCCCGAAATCTTGAGGACCATAAGTGATCAATGATCATGCTCCTCCCTAAACTTTCCCATCACCAGTACCTGAGCCTGGAAATACATAGTACAAGGTAGATCACTCAACAACTCTGTCATCGGTCTTAACGTACTGCAGTGGCTGATGCCAAGCTACGCAACATCCTACGAAAACAACCAAAAGGAATTATAAAATTATAAAGAGGGCAAGATTCCTGCTTTCTGAATGCAGCATGTTTGATGAGGTGCTGCAGATAAATTCAGTGTACAACTATATCCTTTCACCTATGCCAGCATTTCATCAATTTTTGGTAAATGGAATTGAATGAGAGTGATATTGTGATGTGGGCCTCCGAGATCCACACACATCGCAGAATCATTGCCATGCACTGCAACAACAAGGGGATGAGGGACAACAATTTCACTGACGCCTTTTATAAATGTATGCGGCTCTCAGTAGATTCTCTGACTTGGTTTTCACCTATTGCCTTGCTATTGAGGGTACATATCTTATTTTTATTAACGCTGGACAGAGCATTCTTCCCAACATGTGTAACTGTCCTCGGTTCAGAAAATACACACTCAACTTTTACCACCCTGTCTCCCAACTTCAGCGACACCCGCTGTGTCACCTTTATACTACCTTTCCAAACCCCGTGTTTGTGCTCACAATACTGTAATGTTTCTGCAATATTTCCACATGGTCTGTTATATAACTGGGATCCCAATAAAATACTCGCACTTTCAGAAGAGCTTTGATTGATAATGATCATTCACTTTTGTTTCCGAGTCTTTGATTTTCTTTTTCCTAAAAACTCTAGAGAAGTGCCCCTTAATTCTACAGTTAGCACACTTCTGACTTGCATCACAGTTTTTTTTCTATACGAAAGGTGAATATCACTACTATAATGGTATTATTTCAAATAAGACTCAAAGGACTTCTTGAAACATCAGCCTTAGAATTAAAGCCACTTTTAATCACAATAATTTTCCAAACCAAATCGGAACCACCCAGCTCTTTGTCTTTGTCTAAGTCTTTTCAGTGCAGCTCTGGCACAACCTGAATAATCGCTATAATATCTTCTAGCCCTGAATAGCCATTAATACATAATTTGTCTTGAATTCATTTCTGGGTTGTACAAATTCATCACTTTTTGGCCTCTGATGAAATTGTTCTGCAAAGTGCAGACCTCAAAAGTGATTGCCAATTTACGCAATGCAGAACATAGTCATCAACACTCTCAGCTTTGCCTTGAGCATGATAAAATAGATTGTAGTGATGTATTGCAACAGAGACAACGTGTGTGTAATGCTTATCAAAATCAGCTATGGCATTTGTAATATCATCTCCTGTGCATGAGCTGCATCCTGCCACCAACACACCAACCTTTCAACCTTTTCAGCTGTCTCATCCCATACTCCAGACTCCCCTCACAAGTCACATTCCAGATTGCCTAGGATGGGCACTGGTTAAAGTGCCACACACATATTTATGGCAGGACCTACACTGACTCATCTGATCACCTGTAGTGTGCCAGCCAAAGCTAGAGATTGGAATTGGTGTATGAAACAAAGATTGACAAAAGTACTTCTGCCGATGCAGTGGGAGCCTTTCCATAAAAATGCAGAGCTGGCAAGCGTACCATTTTACGGCAGCTGATTTGGCTTATTCATTTTTACATACAGCCTTGAAAGAAGATTTTTATTACTAAAGCACAAAAAATGCCATTGACAGGATGTGAGTTTTTTTCCTGTGTATGTGGGTAATTTTTGCTTGCAGCCACCATGTTTTGCATAGCGGTCATGAGTGGGGTTGAAGGAAGGCAATAATACTTTTCAAAATTGGAGGCTGTCTATGGAAGTTGTGGACTCAAACTAAGGTGTACAGAGGGCAAAAAGATTAAAAGGATCTTTGGAGGTCCTGCACGGGGAAGCTGACCAGTTAACAATCACTGTGGGTGACGTGGCTTTAAAGGAGAGAGGCAACCAGTTGGGAAAGAGGTACGCCCTAAAGTCTGTCAGTTTGGCATGGAGCAACCCCTACCTGAAAGCTCAAGCTAAAATTTCCACGCAGGGAGTCAAGGCCTTGGTGGGTAGGCATATCCAAAGTATATCCACTTAGGTTTACATAGCGACGGGCCTACTGGTGGTTCAGCCAAGAGCAGGAAGGCCTCTGAAGTAGGCAAAGCATGGCAAAAGTGCGAAGGTAACACTTTCCCTGACGTCATATTTTAGGCTTAGGTCTGGGGACAATATTTGTTTTTTGATAGACCGCTTTATTGATTTTATTGCTTCAACAGCGTGATAACGACAGGTCACCTCTGCACCACTGATCCATAACAATACACAGCTATAGAATTCCCGGCGGGCTTCAATAGAACATATCCTTAATACATTATGCTGTCCATGGACACATTTGGTTATTACCATGCTTAAAAACTGCTCAGTAACAGACATCAAAAAACCCCTTTCCATTTCCCCCACACTTTGTTATACTTGTTTGGGCACACTTGTGTCTCAAATACTAGCTTTTCCTGCTGAGCACACCAATCCATTCCGCGCCTCCTCTGGGCAAGTGTTGGCACTGCCTCCGAGTTCCAGTTGGCAGCTATGGCACACTTGGCCACCAGGCATGCTATCCCCAGGAAAGTATGGTCCACCCTGCTGTTCCCCATTCCCTCGAGGACACCCAAGAGGATTGGTAATGGGGCCATCTCTACCTCCACCACCAGTACTCTGGAAAGTTCAGCGGTCACCGCTTGCCAGTAGGCTGCTATGCACGGACAAGCCCACACCATGTGGTAAAAGTCTGCATTGGGTCCTGACCAACAGTGGCAATCAGCATGAGGATGGAGACCCACTCTTTGCATTCTGTCAGGGGTAAGGTATGCGGTGTGTAGAAAATATGTTTGTACCAGCCAGAGGCGGGTAGTTATGGTCAGGTTCCTTGTGGCCATTAAGGCGTCTTGACAATCCTCAGCCCTCATCCTCCCCTGAGACTCGTGGGTGGCTTTGTGTGATGCTATTAATTGTGTTTGATCAATGACTTTGTGTTTCACCACTGCGCATTTTAGTTGCTCAATGTTCACCAGTAACACATTATGGCCCTCATTCCAACCCTGGCGGTCATGGACCGCCAGGGTGGAGGGACACGGAAACACCGAAAACAGGCTGGCGGTGCTTCCAGGGCCATTCTGACCGCGGCGGTAAAGCTGCGGTCAGAAAAGGGAATCCGGCGGTTTCCCGCCGGATTTCCCCTGGCCCGGAGAATCCTCCATGGCGGCGCTGCTTGCAGCGCCGCCATGGGGATTCCGACCCCCTTCCCGCCAGCCTGTTTCTGGCGGTTTTCACCGCCAGAAACAGGATGGCAGGGATGGGTGTCGTGGGGCCCCTGGGGGCCCCTGCACTGCCCATGCCACTGGCAGTGCAGGGGCCCCCTAACAGGGCCCCATAAAGATTTTCACTGTCTGCTTTGCAGACAGTGAAAATCGCGACGGGTGCAACTGCACCCGTCGCACCCCTGCAACTCCGCCGGCTCCATTCGGAGCCGGCTTCATTGTTGCAGGGTCTTTCCCGCTGGGCCGGCGGGCGGCCGGATTTCCCCTGGCCCGGAGAATCCTCCATGGCGGCGCTGCTTGCAGCGCCGCCATGGGGATTCCGACCCCCTTCCCGCCAGCCTGTTTCTGGCGGTTTTCACCGCCAGAAACAGGATGGCAGGGATGGGTGTCGTGGGGCCCCTGGGGGCCCCTGCACTGCCCATGCCACTGGCATGGGCAGTGCAGGGGCCCCCTAACAGGGCCCCATAAAGATTTTCACTGTCTGCTTTGCAGACAGTGAAAATCGCGACGGGTGCAACTGCACCCGTCGCACCCCTGCAACTCCGCCGGCTCCATTCGGAGCCGGCTTCATTGTTGCAGGGTCTTTCCCGCTGGGCCGGCGGGCGGCCTTTTGGCGGTCGCCCGCCGGCCCAGCGGGAAAGTCGAAATGACCCCAGCGGTCTTTTGACCGCGGAGCGGTCTTTCGACGGGGTTACTTTGGCGGGCGACATCCGCCGCCCGCCAAAGTCAGAATGACCCCCTATATGTTTTGTTCAGTTTAGCTGCCTATTGACTTTGACATGGCGTTAGCCATTACATTTTGTATTCAGTTTAGCTGCCTATTGGCTTTGACATGGCATTAGCCAGTACATGTGGTATTCAGTTTAGCTCCCTATTGGCTTTGACATGGCATTAGCCATTACCTTCTGTATTCAGTTTAGTTGCCTATGGGCTTTGACATGATATTAGACATTACATTTGATATTTAGGTTAGCTGCCTATTGGCTTTGACATGGCATTAGCCATTACATTCTGTATTCAGCTTAGCTGCCTATTGGCTTGACATGACATTAGACATTACATTTGATATTTAGGTTAGCTGCCTATTGGCTTTAACGTGGGGTTAGACATTGCAGTTGAGACATTGCAGATGAGCTGTGTTTTTCCAAGCTGTGTTTTTCCACAAGATGGACCAAGCTGTTTTCTTCACACCAGACCTTAGCTGATAAGAGCACGTAGATTTTGTGTTTACCTCGCAATCCAGTCTGAGAGCGAGTGAGCTCAGGAGAATTGGCCCCTCTCCAAGGTTCTTCGGCTCTCACACTGAGTTTGCTTTTAAGGATGACTCTAGGCTACAGTGAGTTAGATTTAAATCTGCTTGACTTCAGACAGGAACTAGACGTCAGTTGCCTGCCTCCCGTTTGGGTAGAGAATCTCTTTCTCACGGTTGACCAGAGTCATCAACTTGCAGACCCCAGAAAGATGAAGCTGAATATAGGCCCTACTTGCCCATACGGTGATGAATTTTGACTTTGATGCTTTGCTTTGAACTTATGCTATAAATGTCTTCACCTATATTTTCTGTGTACATTGCAACTGAGAAGTACTTTGATATATTTTGCTTCCATTGCTGCGACTACTTCTGAACGTTTGCTTCCAATCTACTAATTTAGTCTCTCAGGAACTTGTGGGTGGGGAATTAATAACAATAAATGTATTCTTTAAACCCAGAAGTGCATTCCAGAGAGGTTCTGTAAGCTCAGTTATGAGATAAGAGGGAAAGCAGAACATTATGGCTTTGTCGTCAGTTTTCAGATTCGGGAAATTGGAGATTTCTTAGTGCACAGTTTAAAAGTGTAATTGTTTTTTGTTGTTTAGAGAATTACAGAAGCACGGCAGACCATGTTTGAAAATGCATGTGAAGTTAAACTGCCTGATGGTGCTGTGAGAAACATGTTTTCTTGCTGTGATAAAGCCTATTTAGAAAATGTGCCTTTTGAAAGAAATGATGTTCCTTTTGTTTTTGACAGAAGGGTTTGGATACTTTTACCTGCTTACAGAAAAATGCAGGAGAGATGTAGGCAGTTAGAACATGAAAATAAGAATTTACGTGAGCAAATTAGCCAGAACACATTATTGCAAGATAATGCTGAAATCTTTAAAACTGCTGTTTTAGAAGAATCTGGCATTTCCCATTCCAGTAAAGGGGGTTAAGACAGCTGTGAGCCAGTCTGAACCTCCGTGTGTGCCGGCATGGAACAAAATATCCCTCAGTTTTTGGCAGTTGAAGTGCATTCCTTAACTGATAACACTGAGAATAGAGCTCAGAATGTTATTTACACACCGCTTCTGCAAAGACAAATTAATTACATGGCAGAGGTACCGTCTCAAAATGTGCAGTTACTGGCACAAGTAAAACGAAAGATTTTAGAGTTTCTTACTGTTTGCACTAAGCAAGAGACACTGAGTTTCATTTGCTTGTTTGATTTTTGGAAACAGTATAGCCCTCATCTGAGTGAAATCCTAACACTTTGGTATAAAGTCACTAGGAAAAAATATAAACAGCTGCACGCTTTTAATTTGGCAAATGAAATAATTCAGACTTTAGGTTTCTGCGCAGTGCAAGAGGGAAACACTGATTTGCATGTAAATCAGGAACAGGGGAAGAAAAGAGTGCCCCTGCAAAACAGGGCTAGAGTCACTGCAGCCCTACATGAACAGGTGCCACAAGCCCCTTTTCAAGATTTGGAGAGGGTGCAGGGAGTACCACAGGTAAAAGAGTCACCAGTGAAATTGAGTGCACCATTTGAATTCGTGTCCCCTGAGGATAAAAAGCATGTTTGCTTGACTAATGATTCATTGACTGAAAAGTTGTTTTCTAGCACACGATAAGGAACAGCATTGAACAATGTGTGTCAGACTTTAAAGCAAGAGCTGTTTGAGATGTGTCATTTTTACGCTGATTCTTGGTTCACTGCCAATGGTTTAGCCGTTTGGTTTTCCACATGGCTTTTACCTAACTGGTTGAATTCCCTTACAGATGTTAATGAGAAAAATTCAGAGTCTGAAGAGTCCACCCAGGATTCTGACTTAGTGGGGATGGCCCCAGAAATGTGGACATCTAGGAGAAAAAGCCACTTACAGGTGGGCAGAGATTAGAGAGATGCATATTCCCCTAGATTTGATAAAAACTGTGATTGTGCCTATTTGTCAGCACTCACAAGAGCAATCTGTCCCACAAACAGTCACAGAGCAGTTGGAGAGAGGGAAGTTACCAGGACAGATATGGCAAATTGATCACGTTTTAGGGGGAGTGATTGCTGCAGATTACCAAGGAGCAATCAAAATTATGCTGATAACCAGAAAATAATCTGATTCCTTCATACAAATTGGAGACAGAATGGCCCAACTTGTCAAACATGCAGTGAATGGAGGTTTGGTAAAGAAGGAGTCTGCCCCAGCCCTTCTGACAGTGCAAGAAAAGGGAAGCTGTGGTGCAGCAGATAAAAACCTCAGTGCTGAGGTGTGGGTTGAAGCCCCAAGTGACCCTCCAGAACCTGCAGAAATCATAACAAAGGGCCCCAAAAATGTCCTGCTGATTATAAAACAGGGAAAGGAAGAGGAAAGGCACATTTCAAATGACAAATGTTATTTGCAAGAAAAGTCATACTTTTTTCTTTTGCAGATCCTACCACGTTTCGCCACTGACCATGAGTGTGCTGTGTGGTCTCCCTTCAGGTGTGTGCGTGTGGGGTCGGGGAAGGGACCGAACCCCCAACCTGAACCTGATTGAGTAAAGTACAGACCCCATGGATCCATTTTGCGCAATTGGCGCCTTCAGTTCAAGTTCAACTTGTTTGATTACATTCTTCCACTGGAACTAAGCAACCTTAACAGTTAACTGTCTGTGTTTTTTCGTACGGAACTCTGACTTTCGCCAGCAAACTTTTCAGGTGGACCGTGCACCTTTACATGAGTAGAACTCATGCTACATCAAATTGCTATTTTAGAGACACTATTAAATTTCAGTCTTTTCTGTGTAGATGTATCTGATGTGTAAGGTTATGAGATCAATATGTTTATCCACTTCCATTGCTTTACAGTGATTGCTTTGATCATTCAAATCTGATTTGCTGATAATGTTTTTTTGTGTTGATGTTTTTGTTTTTTTGTTTTTGTTTGAAATAAGAGGTAAGAAACAAAAATTCATTGATCATAGGGTGGAATGTGATGCTATTAATTGTGTTTGACCAATGCGCATATTAGTTGCTCAGTGTTCACAAGTAGCACATTATGGGCCTGATTACGATTCCGGCGGGCGGCGGAGGCCGCCCGCCAGAATTCCGCCCTCCATAATACCGCTCCGCGGTCAGAAGACCGCGGAGGGTATTATGAGTTTTTCCCTGGGCTGGCGGGCGGTCTCCAAAAGACCGCCCGCCAGCCCAGGGAAAAACTCCCTTCCCACGAGGATGTCGGCTCGTAATAGAGCCGGCGGAGTGGGAAGGTGCGACGGGTGCTGTTGCACCCGTCGCGTATTTCACTGTCTGCAAGGCAGACAGTGAAATACATTTTGGGGCCCTCTTACGGGGGCCCCTGCAGTGCCCATGCCGTTGGCATGGGCACTGCAGGGGCCCCCAGGGGCCCCGCGACTCCCCCTCCTGCCATCCAGTTCCCGGCGGGAGAACCGCCAGGAACTGGATGGCGGGAGGGGGAGTCGGAATCCCCAAGCCGGCGCAGCAAGCTGCGCCGGCTTGGAGGATTCCTTGGGGGCAGCGGGAAGCCGGCGGGGGACCGCCGGTTTCCCTTCTCTGACCGCGGCTAAGCCGCCGCGGTCAGAATGCCCCGCGGGGCACCGCCGGCCTGTCGGCGGTGCCACCGCGTCCCGCTGCCCTGGCGGAAGTAATCCGCCAGGGTCGTAATGACCACCTATATGTTAGCCATTACATTTTGTATTCAGTTTAGCTGCCTATTGGCTTTGACATGGCATTAGCCATTACATTCTGTATTCAGTTTAGTTGCCTATTGGCTTTGACATGATATTAGACATTACATTTGATATTTAGGTTAACTGCCTATTGGCTTTGACATGGCATTAGCCATTACATTCTGTATTCAGCTTAGCTGCCTATTGGCTTTGACATGACATTAGACATTACATTTGATATTTAGGTTAGCTGCCTATTGGCTTTAACGTGGGGTTAGACATTGCAGATGAGCTGTGTTTTTCCAAGCTGTGTTTTTCCACAGGATGGACCAAGCTGTTTTCTTCACACCAGACATTAGCTGATAAGAGCATGTAGATTTTGTGTTTACCTCACAATCCAGTCTGAGAGCGAGTGAGCTCCGGAGAATTGGCCCCTCTCCAAGGTTCTTCGGCTCTCACACTGAGTTTGCTTTTAAGGATGACTCTGGGCTACAGTGAGTTAGATTGAAATCTGCTTGACTTCAGACAGGAACTAGACGTCAGTTGCCTGCCTCCCATTTGGGTAGAGAATCTCTTTCTCACGGTTGACCAGAGTCATCAACTTGCAGACCCCAGAAAGATGAAGCTGAATATAGGCCCTACTTGCCCATACGGTGATGAATTTTGACTTTTATGCTTTGCTTTGAAGGTATGCTATAAATGTCTTCACCTATGTTTGCTGTGTACATTGCAACTGAGAAGTACTTTCATATATTTTGCTTTCATTGCTGCGACTACTTTTGAACGTGTGCTTCCAATCTATTAATTTAGTCTCTCAGGAACTTGTGGGTGGGGAATTAATAACAATAAATGTCTTCTTTAAACTCAGAGGTGCATTCCAGAGAGGTTCTGTAAGCTCGGTTATGAGAGAAGAGCGAAAGCAGAACCCTTTGCTGTGTTGATAATCAGCCTCAGAGAAGAGCTCCAGCAATTGCAAACCCCGGGGCCCACTATTGGCTGGGTCGGATAGATAAAGTAGTACATCATCGGTGTACAAGGCGATGCAGTCCTCCCATTCAGTGGGCCATGCCCACCCACTGATTAGCGGGTCCTCCCTTATGATTTTCGCCAGAGGTTCAATCGCTAGGGAAAAAAGAAGTGGGGATAGTGGGCATCCCTGACGGGTCCTCTGGCAGATGTGGAAGGGGGCTGAGACTACCCCGTTTACCTGCACACGGGCAGTCAGATTGGAGTAAAGGAGCTGCACCAGCCTCCGAAACCCAGGGCCAATCCTTGCTTTTATGAGCACCTGGGAGAGATACGACCAGTCCACTGTATGAAACGCTCTTTCAAAGTCTATGAGAAGTAGCGCCAGGTGTGGGGGTAAAGACTGGCAGTGGGCCAATGCTGAATGAAGCTGCCTAAGGCAGTGCCGGGTGCTTCTGCCCAGCATGAATCCACATTGATCAGGGTGGATTAGGGAGGGTAGCACCTTTTTCAACCTAATAGCTAGTATTGTGGAGAGAATTTTTATTTCGGTGTTGAGGAGCGAGATAGGGTGGTAGGCCATGCAGGATGTTGAGGACGGATGGGACTTCGGTATTACTACAATGGTGGCCTGATCGAGGTCTGAAGGGACGTTTCCCATCTGCTCAGCTTCCACATACAGGCTCAACAAGTGGGGGGCTAAAATGTCATTGCACCTGCGATAGAGCTCTGCCAGAAGCCCGTCCAGGCCCAGGGTCTTACCCAGGGCCAGGGCTGAGATAGCCTTTTTAATTCCCTCCAGCGGTGTGGGTTCATCTAGGTCCTCTCTCCCTGTGACCTAGATCCTGGGGAGGGACATATCACACACCAGTGGGGGGGCGCTCGCTCCAATTGGGGTTGTGGACGTTCTGCATAAAGTCTTGCATAGTAAGCATCAAAGCCCTGAGCAATAGACTGGGGCGTCGTGCAAAAGCCGCCCGAGTCGTCAATGTTTTTGGGGACAATTCTACCAATTAGGGGTTGTATGCCAGCCAGTGCAATAGCTTACCATTTTTGTCACCCCATCCATATACACGAGCTACAGAGGCAAGCCACATGTGCTTTGTAGAGTCTAGTGTAAGGTGACGGATTTCCCCTCTAATCAGTCGCAAGTGTCTGGTGGTGGCTGTGTGATTAGTAGAGGAGAGTTGCATTTTGAGACATAGGCCCTCATTACAACCCTGGCGGTCGCTGATAAAGCAGCAGTAATACCGCCAACAGGCTGGCGGTAGCAAAAATGGAAACCACCCACACAGACAGCCACTTTAACACACCGACCGCCACGGCAGTAGCAACAAGCACTGCAGCGGTAACCGCCAACAGCCAGGCGGAAGACAATGTACTACCCACACTATTACAACAGGCCTATCCGCCACCTTTGCCGGGGCGGTACCAACAACATAAAAAGCACGGCAGAAACAGTACACAAAAGGCAAAGGACTCACCTCTGGAGACTCAGGGAACACCCACAACACCATGGAGCCCGAGTTGCACATCTTCCCCATGATTGTATAACTCTTCATGCATTACGAACAGCAACGCCGGCGAAGACGACCACAGTGAGTACTGCTGCTTAGCACACAAGGGAGGGGGGAGAAAAAAGAGAGTGACACACACGCAACACGCAACACCCCCACCCCCACCCTCACCCCCAACACCATACACACAAACAGATGCAATAACATCACATATATACCCTGTACCCACCAGGAATAATGCAAGGACAAAAAGAGTAGATTAAAGTGAGTGTAAGATAAAATAGTAGCAATGTGTGCTTCAAACTCAAAACAGTATATACATATATACAAATTGAGGGACACTGCAGAGTCCTCAATGTCCATGGGCCGCAGGACCACTACACATAGGCCAAGGCCCCACTTGACTCCTGCAACAACATGGAGAGAACACTGCAGGGGCATCAGGTCGAAAATACATAGGCACCTCAGGGAGACAGGGAACGGGGGGCACCTCAGCTGGAAGGTGGTACAACAACACTGGTCCTGGAGGGGGCAACATGCCCTGTGCAATGTCCTGGTGAGTGCAAGGCCACAGTCTCTCAAGTGGGTGGTTTGCCCACTGCTTGGTCCAGGGTAGTGCAAAGCCAGTCTCTCTAGTGGCTAAGGTCTGCTGTGAAGAAAACAGCTTGGTCCATCTTGTGGAAAAACACAGCTTGGAAAAACACAGCTCATCTGCAATGTCTCAACTGCAATGTCTAACCCCACGTTAAAGCCAATAGGCAGCTAACCTAAATATCAAATGTAATGTCTAATGTCATGTCAAAGCCAATAGGCAGCTAAGCTGAATACAGAATGTAATGGCTAATGCCATGTCAAAGCCAATAGGCAGCTAACCTAAATATCAAATGTAATGTCTAATATCATGTCAAAGCCCATAGGCAACTAAACTGAATACAGAAGGTAATGGCTAATGCCATGTCAAAGCCAATAGGGAGCTAAACTGAATACAACATGTACTGGCTAATGCCATGTCAAAGCCAATAGGCAGCTAAACTGAATACAAAATGTAATGGCTAACGCCATGTCAAAGTCAATAGGCAGCTAAACTGAACAAAACATATAGGGGGTCATTCTGACCCTGGCGGTCAACAACCGCGAGAGCACCGCCAACAGGCTGGCGGTGCTCTCAAGGGCATTCTGACCTCGGCGGTTTGGCCGCGGTCAGAAAGGGAAAACCGGCGGTCTCCCGCCGGTTTTCCGCTGCCCTAAGGAATCCTCCATGGCGGCGCAGCTTGCTGCGCCGCCATGGGGATTCCGACACCCCATACCGCCATCTTGTTCCTGGCGGTTCGGCCGCCAGGAACAGGATGGCGGTATGGGGTGTTGTGGGGCCCCTGGGGGCCCCTGCAGTGCCCATGCCAAAGGCATGGGCACTGCAGGGGCCCCCGTAAGAGGGCCCCACAAAGAATTTCAGTGTCTGCTTAGCAGACACTGAAATTCGCGACGGGTGCAACTGCACCCGTCGCACCCTTCCCACTCCGCCGGCTCCATTCGGAGCCGGCTTCCTCGTGGGAAGGGGTTTCCCGCTGGGCTGGCGGGCGGCCTTCTGGCGGTCGCCCGCCAGCCCAGCGGGAAACACAGAATCACCGCGGCGGTCTTCGGACTGCGGAGCGGTGTTCTGGAGGGGGAACTCTGGCGGGCGGCCTCCGCCACCCGCCAGAGTTAGAATGACCCCCATAATGTGTTACTGGTGAACATTGAGCAACTAATATGCGCAGTGGTGAAACACAAAGTCATTGGTCAAACACAATTAATAGCATCACACAAAGAGACACTATTACATTTCAGTCTTTTCTGTGTAGATGTATCTGATGTGTAAGGTTATGAGATCAATATGTTTATCCACTTCCATTGCTTTACAGTGATTGCTTTGATCATTCAAATCTGATTTGCTGATAATGTTTTTTTGTGTTGATGTTTTTGTTTTTGTTGTTTTTGTTTGAAATAAGAGGTAAGAAACAAAAATTCATTGATCATAGGGTGGAATGTGATGCTATTAATTGTGTTTGACCAATGCGCATATTAGTTGCTCAGTGTTCACAAGTAGCACATTATATGTTAGCCATTACATTTTGTATTCAGTTTAGCTGCCTATTGGCTTTGACATGGCATTAGCCATTACATTCTGTATTCAGTTTAGTTGCCTATTGGCTTTGACATGATATTAGACATTACATTTGATATTTAGGTTAACTGCCTATTGGCTTTGACATGGCATTAGCCATTACATTCTGTATTCAGCTTAGCTGCCTATTGGCTTTGACATGACATTAGACATTACATTTGATATTTAGGTTAGCTGCCTATTGGCTTTAACGTGGGGTTAGACATTGCAGATGAGCTGTGTTTTTCCAAGCTGTGTTTTTCCACAGGATGGACCAAGCTGTTTTCTTCACACCAGACATTAGCTGATAAGAGCATGTAGATTTTGTGCTTACCTCACAATCCAGTCTGAGAGCGAGTGAGCTCCGGAGAATTGGCCCCTCTCCAAGGTTCTTCGGCTCTCACACTGAGTTTGCTTTTAAGGATGACTCTGGGCTACAGTGAGTTAGATTGAAATCTGCTTGACTTCAGACAGGAACTAGACGTCAGTTGCCTGCCTCCCATTTGGGTAGAGAATCTCTTTCTCGCAGTTGACCGGAGTCATCAACTTGCAGACCCCAGAAAGATGAAGCTAAACATAGGCCCTACTTGCCCATACGGTGATGAATTTTGACTTTTATGCTTTGCTTTGAAGTTATGCTATAAATGTCTTCTCCTATGTTTGCTGTGTACATTGCAACTGAGAAGTCCTTTGATATATTTTGCTTTCATTGCTGCGACTACTTTTGAACGTGTGCTTCCAATCTATTAATTTCGTCTCTCAGGAACTTGTGGGTGGGGAATTAATAACAATAACTGTCTTCTTTAAACTCAGAAGTGCATTCCAGAGAGGTTCTGCAAGCTCGGTTATGAGAGAAGAGGGAAAGCAGAACCCTTTGCTGTGTTGATAATCAGCCTCAGAGAAGAGCTCCAGCAATTGCAAACCCCGGGGCCCACTATTGGCTGGGTCGGATAGATAAAGTAGTACATCATCGGTGTACAAGGCGATGCAGTCCTCCCATTCAGTGGGCCATGCCCACCCACTGATTAGCGGGTCCTCCCATATGATTTTCACCAGAGGTTCAATCGCTAGGGAAAAAAGAAGTGGGGATAGTGGGCATCCCTGACGGGTCCTCTGGCAGATGTGGAAGGGGGCTGAGACTACCCCGTTTACCTGCACACGGGCAGTCAGATTGGAGTAAAGGAGCTGCACCAGCCTCCGAAACCCAGGGCCAATCATTGCTTTTATGAGCACCTGGGAGAGATACGACCAGTCCACTGTATGAAACGCTCTTTCAAAGTCTATGAGAAGTAGCGCCAGGTGTGGGGGTAAAGACTGGCAGTTGGCCAATGCTGAATGAAGCTGCCTAAGGCAGTGCCGGGTGCTTCTGCCCAGCATGAATCCACATTGATCAGGGTGGATTAGGGAGGGTAGCACCTTTTTCACCTAATAGCTAGTATTGGGGAGAGAATTTTTATTTCGGTGTTGAGGAGCGAGATAGGGTGGTAGGCCATGCAGGAAGTTGAGGACGGATGGGACTTCGGTATTACTACAATGGTGGCCTGATCGAGGTCTGAAGGGAGGTTTCCCATCCGCTCAGCTTCCACATACAGGCTCAACAAGTGGGGGGCTAAAATGTCATTGCACCTGCGATAGAGCTCTGCCAGAAGCCCGTCAAGGCCCAGGGTCTTACCCAGGGCCAGGGCTGAGATAGCCTTTTTAATTCCCTCCAGCGCTGTGGGTTCATCTAGGTCCTCTCTCCCTGTGACCTAGATCCTGGGGAGAGACATATCGCACACAAGAGGGGGGGCGCTCGCTCCGATTGGGGTTGTGGACGTTCTGCATAAAGTCTTGCATAGTAAGCATCAAAGCCCTGAGCAATAGACTGGGGCGTCGTGCAAAAGCCGCCCGAGTCGTCAATGTTTTTGGGGACAATTCTACCAATTAGGGGTTGTATGCCAGCCAGTGCAATAGCTTACCATTTTTGTCACCCCATCCATATACACGAGCTACAGAGGCAAGCCACATGTGCTTTGTAGAGTCTAGTGTAAGGTGACGGATTTCCCCTCTAATCAGTCGCAAGTGTCTGGTGGTGGCTGTGTGATTAGTAGAGGAGAGTTGCATTTTGAGACATAGGCCCTCATTACAACCCTGGCGGTCGGTGATAAAGCAGCAGTAATACCGCCAACAGGCTGGCGGTAGCAAAAATGGAATTATGGCCACGGCGGAAACCACCCACACAGACAGCCACTTTAACACACCGACCACCACGGCAGTAGCAACAAGCACTGCAGCGGTAACCACCAACAGCCAGGCGGAAGACAATGTACTACCCACACTATTACAACAGGCCTATCCGCCACCTTTGCCGGGGCGGTACCAACAACATAAAAAGCACGGCAGAAACAGTACACAAAAGGCAAAGGACTCACCTCTGGAGGCTCAGGGAACACCCACAACACCATGGAGCCCGAGTTGCACATCTTCCCCATGATTGTATAACTCTTCATGCAATACGAACAGCAACGCCGGCGAAGACGACCACAGTGAGTACTGCCGCTTAGCACACAAGGGAGGGGGGAGAAAAAAGAGAGTGACACACACGCAACACGCAACACCCCCACCCCCACCCTCACCCCCAACACCATACACACAAACAGATGCAATAACATCACATATATACCCTGTACGCATCAGGAATAATGCAAGGACAAAAGGAATAGATTAAAGTGAGTGTAAGATAAAATAGTAGAAATGTGTGCTTTAAACTCAAAACAGTATATACATATATACAAATTGAGGGACCCTGCCCAGTCCTCAATGTCCATGGGCCGCAGGACCACTACACATAGGCCAAGGCCCCACTTGACTCCTGCAACAACATGGAGAGAACACTGCAGGGGCATCAGGTCGAAAATACATAGGCACCTCAGGGAGACAGGGAACGGGGGGCACCTCAGCTGGAAGTTGGTACAACAACACTGGTCCTGGAGGGGGCAACATGCCCTGTGCAATGTCCTGTTGAGTGCAAGGCCACAGTCTCTCAAGTGGGTGGTTTGCCCACTGCTTGGTCCAGGGTAGTGCAAAGCCAGTCTCTCTAGTGGGTGGTGTGCCCACTGCTTGGTCCTGGGAGTGCAAAGCCACAGTCTCTCAAGTGGGTGGTTTGCCCACTGCTTGGTCGTGGGCAGTGCAAAGCCACAGTCTCTCAAGTGGGTGGTTTGCCCACTGGCTCTGGAGGGGGCCTTGTGCCCAGTGTGCTTCATCCTGGCAAGGAGGGGGTGAGTGGATGGCTTCTTCCACTGGTTCTGGAGGGGGCCTTGTGCCCTGTGATGCAGCCATTGGGGAGTGCAAGTGCCCAGTCTCTCACCTGGGTGTCACACCTACAGGATTTGCAGGGTCCAGGACGCACTACATCCCCTGGAGGCAGGACTACACACTGCCTGCCGACGGTGACGGCTGCTCAGTAGTGGCAGTGGCGGTGCTGGTGTCGGGGATGCCAGTGATGGGGGTTCTCCTGCAGCTTCCCCTGCAGCCTCGGACGGCTACCCACTGGGGCTGCTGCTGCTGGCAGTGGTGCTGCTGGCGGTGCTGGTGGTGGTGCTGGCGGCAGTGCTGGTGTCGGGGATTCCAGTGGTGGGGGGAGGCTCCAGCCTTCCCCCTGCAGCCTCGGACGGCTGTACCGCCATGGTTGGTGGTGTGGGCTCAGAATCAGTCCCAGTACTAGTCCTCCTGTCCTTCCTGCCTGCAGGCCCCTTGCCCTTCACGTTCGCAGCTGGTGGTGCCTCCTTGCACTTTCCCTTGGCAGCTGATGGTGCCTCCTTGCCCTTCCACTTTGCAGCTGGTGGTGCCTCTTTGCCCTTCCCCTTGGCTCGCTTGGGTTCTCACCACCCTGGCCCGACGTGAAGGACGGGGGGAGGGGTAGGGAAGAGGTCAACAACAGAGAGGAAAAAGCTTCTTAAGGACACTGGGGCAGGGAGAGGGTGAAGGTTTGGGAGTGGAGGAAGAGGGAGTGGTTGCAGGAGGTGTGTGTCTGCTGTGTTTGGGTGCAGGTGCATGGGCTGGATGCTGTTGTGAGGTGGATGGCGGTTGGGTGTCTGAGTGCTTGCGTTTGTGTACTCTGGAAGGAGGGGGCACAGACACAGTGGGAGAGGACACAGTGGACGTGTGCATGGATGTGGGGGTGGTGACTGCCAGTGAGGGTTCTGTAGTGATAGGCGTGATGGTGATGGGGTAGTGGATGAGGATGTAGTGCATGCAGGTATGAGTGGAGACGCTACTGGGAGGGTGGTGGAGGACGAGGAAGAGGGGGACACAGTGGGGGTCATTCTGACCCTGGCAGTAAATACCGCCAGGGCGGAGGTTGGCGGTAGCACCGCCAACAGGCTGGCGGTGCTCCGCCGGGCATTCTGACCGCGGCGGTACAGCCGCGGCCAGAAGCGGAAAGCCGGCGGTGTACCGCCGACTTTCCGCTGCCCATGGGAATCCGCCATGGCGGCGCAGCTTGCTGCGCCGCCATGGGGATTCTGACACCCCATACCGCCATCCTGTTCCTGGCGGTTCGCCCGCCAGGAACAGGATGGCGGTATGGGGTGTCGAGGGGCCCCTGGGGGCCCCTGCAGTGCCCATGCCAATGGCATGGGCACTGCAGGGGCCCCCGTAAGAGGGCCCCACAAAGATTTTCACTGTCTGCTGTGCAGACAGTGAAAATCGCGACGGGTGCCACTGCACCTGTCGCACCCCTTCAACTCCGCCGGCTCAATTCTGAGCCGGCTTCCTTGTTGACGGGGCTTTCCCGCTGGACCGGCCGGCAGTCTTCTGGCGGTCACCCGCCGGCCCTGCGGGAAAGCCAGAATGACCGCCGCGGTCTTTCGGCGGGAACCGCTTGGCGGGCGGCGACCACCGACCGCCGCGGTCAGAATCACCCCCAGTGTATGTAGGCAGTGGATGTTGTTATGTCTGCATCTGGACAGTGTTTGTGTGAGTGCCTGTGGGATGATGTGTGGTGCATGTGTTTGCCTGAGCCACTTCTGTGTGTTGTCCTGGGTGCATGCTGGTCTCAATGTGTGCTTGGGATAGGTTGGGGTTGAGGGGAATGGGACTGGGTAGAGGAAGTTGGAGGGAGGAGGCTAGAGACAGGGACAATGGCTGCCATCAGGGAGGAGGCCAGAGCCTGTATTGATCTCTGTTGGGCCGCCATGCCAGAGTGAATCCCCTCCAGGAATGCATTTGTTTGTTGTAAATGGCCTGCCAGCCCCTGGATGGCATTCTCTATGGTTGACTGCCCAATAGAGATGGATCGCAGGAGGTCATTAGCCTTCTCATTCAGAGCAGCAGGGCTAACTGGGGCAGGGCATGAGGTGCCTGGGGCAAAGGGGATTCCCATCCTCCTGGGTGAGCGGGCACAGGAAACTCGCTGGGGGGCTGCTGGGAGGGCAGTGCTTGTACGGGGGGTAGCAGCTGTACAGAGGTATCCAACACCACCAGGGAGCTTCCATCAGAGGTGGTATCACTGTCCGAACTATCCCCACCTGTCTCCGCCGTGGTGCTCCCCTTGCCCTCCGTCCTACTGGTGCCCTCACCGTCTGTGGATTTAGCCTCCTGCCCCCTGTGGGATGCAGCTCCCCCTGTCGCCGGTGCCTTTGCTCCTCCGCCAGATGATGCTAATGCACATAAGGACAGGGTGACAAAACAAAAAGGAAGGGAAGAGACAAAGGATACACTTGGTCAATGGCAGCAACAACACCACTGTTGGCGTACATGACACACACACACACAGGGAACAGCCCTACGCACTAGGCAATGCACTACCAGTCATGATGCTAGTCACCAGCCCATGGACAGGAATACCTAATGCCAATAGCAGCATACCTTAGACCCACAGACCCCTGCCCAGTAGTGGATGCCTACTAGCTTGGTTGGAGGTATTTTACATCAGAACCATGCCCAACATGGGACCAACCCTGCAATGTCCGGCCTGGCCTAGGGGCACCCAAAGGCCCACATACCCCACCCGGTGACCACCCCATCACGCGCAAGTAGTATATTGGGAAACTGTACTCACCCCCTTGTGGCTGCTGTGATGCCCTCAATCGACCATCTAGCTCCGGATAGGCCACTGCCAGAATGCGGGCCATCAGGGTGATCAGAGTTCGACAGGCACCCCTTCATTGTTGGGAGGCCATCCGCAGCTGGGCCTCCGCCATCTTCGTTGCCCAGCGTCTCAGGTCCTCCCACCGTTTGCAACAGTGGGTGCTCCGCCTGCCGCAGACCCCCAGGGTCCGCACATCCTTGGCGATGGCACGCCATATACCCTTTTCCGATCGGCGCTGCAGAAAAAGAAACATAGAAAAAGGTATCAGTCATACTGTGTGGCCTGTTACACTAATTGCCCACCATAGCCCTTACATCCCCTTACGCACAGACATTGCCCACTATACAGACATCATGCTGCCCAGAACCTTTCCACCAACCCCCCCTACATGTGGCCCTCACACACAGCACTCCATGCATTCATGCCTCATGCATCGTGCTCACAGTGTACTCACCTGTTGGTCTGTAGGCCCATACAGCATTCGGTACTGGGGTAGGACCCCATCCACCAGTCTCTCCAACTTTGCAGCAATTAAGGCAGGGGCCCTTCCCCAGTGACACGAGCCATGGTCGGTTCCAGACACAGGTCACAGCAGCACTTGCAGTGTAGGTCCTCTCCTGTTGAAGGTCAGGTAGCAAGTGTGTGAACAGATAGAAAATGGCAGTCATGTCCATGGCGGTGCGTACTGTCACCGCCAGCGTACATCACCAATGGCTACTGTAACCCATACGGCCCAATGACAACCAATGAGGAGTTGCACGGTAGTACTCGACCGCCTCCTGCAACGGTGCACAACGTCAGTGGCATTACCTCATTTCCACATGTCCATCCACACAGGACAGGCAGACACCATTTTGGGGGGGCAGGACATGGCACCTAACTGCGTCCAGGATGACACCTATGTCTGAGCCCTTGGAGAGGAACTCACCTACTACTTCACACACAATACTGGCTCCATACACTCATCGGGTATGCTGTGGGATGTCTGCAAGGCCACCCTCCGGGGGCATGCCAGGCATCTACTCTAGGGGGAAACAACGCATGAAGAACCAGCAAATAACAAGCCTTGATACCAAGGCAATGTGGCCCTAATTATGACATGTGGCCCTCATTATGACATTGGTGGTAAGTCCCACTTATCGCCATGCTGACTGCTGCCAACATACCGCCACCGCAGTGGTTTACCTCTACCCATATTATGACCCACACATAGCAATCCATCACTATACAGCCACACACACAGGTCTACAAGCCCAAAGGTCGGTGATAAACTGGCGGTAGCAAAACCCACACCGTTACGCCAACAGAACTACGCCAATGGCATTATGACCCACGAATCACCACGGCGGACATTCAACCGCGGTAAACCATTGGCGGTAGATACAGCCACGCTCAAAATACACACACACTAACAAAACAACACTACATTGGACAATTCAAACTACACACACCTGACACACATACACACACCACGCCCACTCCCCCACAACATTATAAAACACACACACACACTACACCCAGGGCACCACAAAGACACCCCAGGTTCTCAGACGAGGAGCTAAGGGTCATGGTGGAGAAAATCATCCAGGTAGAGACACAGCTATTCCGATCACAGGTGCAGCAGACATCCATTGCTAGGAAGATGGAGCTATGGTGGAGAATCGTGGACAGGGTCCAATGTCGTGGGACAGCACTCAAGAACAAGGGATGACATCAGGAAGAGATGGAATGACCTACGGGGAAAGGTGCGTTCCGTGGTTGCAAGACACCAGATAGCTGTGCAGAGGACTGGCGGTGGACCCCCACCTCCTTCCCCACAACTAACAACTTGGGAGGAGCAAGTCTTGGCAATACTGCATCCTGAGGGCCTGGCAGGAGTAGCAGGACGACTGGACTCTGGGAAGTCAAATCTCTATTACTATCACCCCCCCTATCTGCATGCCATCACAAACCCCCACCCCTACCCTCACCCCCACCACTTCACATACACCCCACCATCACAACCCACTCATCCCAATACCAAGCCCTGCATGCAACACCAATGCATGGACATCACTTACAGCCCTGCATGGACACCCATCACTAAAGCATGCACATTACAGAGAATCACCTAGCCCACAAAATCACTACTCACACAAGGCAAAGCTGACAGGGCAATCACAACCATACAGGGCAACACGCCCATGCACAAGATGTCAAATGCAGAAACAATAACACTGCATTTACATCCCCAAGGTCCCCTACACAACGTCACCGGAGAAGAGGTGCCAGCAACATCCAGTCCCCCCACAGAAGAGGCCCACAGTGATGTCAGCAGCTCTGGATGTCTGGATCTGGATGACCAACCTGGCCCATCAGGGATCTCCGGACAGTTGGTTACCCAGGCACAGTCCCATACTACCACAGAGCCTCCCCCCTCAGGAAACACCAACACAGTACCCACCCACTGGGCCCATACCTCTGACCCCAGGACACGTCAATCAGCAGTGTATCCACCACTACTGGGACCCCAGGCAACCCCACAAACACAGGTCAATCAGGGACCTGGGGTCAGTGGCAGTGGGCACACGGTTCAGGGGACAGAGGCACAGGACAACAGGGAAGCTGGGAGGACTGCTGTGCAACAGGGGGAGGACAGGCCCAGGGAACCGACTCTCCAGGAGGCACTCACCAACATCCTGGGAGCATACCACCATTCCCAGGAGACGGTGGGCCAGATACTGGACAAGTTGCAGGAGGCCCAGCGGCTGCAGGAGGGACAGTACCTGGGGATCACGGAGGACCTGAAGGACATCCACACCACCCTGGTCACCATTGCAGGGGTGCTGTCAGACATGGCCAGCACTATGAGGGAGGCAGTGGCACACCATTGGGCACCTGACTCTAGCTAAACCGATGAACAGCCCTCCAACTCCGCTGCCGCTAGAGGACAGGAGGCCCCGCCACAGGACCAACAGGCCACCAGCATCCCTCCCACTGCGGAAGGAGAACCACCCCGCAAACAGTCCCTGTGATCCAGGCAGAAGCCAGAGAACATTGCCAAGACCCCACCAGTAAATAAGACTCTCCAGATTATCACCCTTGTGTCCCACTCTGTCACCCTGTCCACCTTGAACTGCCATTGCTCCACTTCCTATGCCCCCTTGGACAATGCACCTGTGATACCAATAGACTGGACTCTTTCCTGGACGTTCCTCCACCATCAACCCAGCCCATCCCATTACCCCCTCTACTTCTTAGCACTTAAATAAACAGCATATAACAAATACAAGTATGGAGTTTGTCAAATGATTGAACAAAGTATTCGTTTAACAAGTTTTAAACACCACAATACAACTGTACAGGAATAAACATAGGAATGAGCTGTAGTAGGCTGCAGTCAACACACCATATGCCAAAGTGGGGCACAGATATCTGAAAATAGAGATGCCAAAGGGTACAGTAAGTGGCCATAGAATTGGGAGAATCTTCCTGCCATGTACAATGTCAAATACAGAACTGTCAATGTAAAGTGAAGTTACAGTGTCTTACCTGTGTGTCACTGGAAGTGCTGTTGTATAATAGCTGTTCTGTTGTCCTCATCCTCATCCTCTGCCTCCCCATCTTCACTGTCCACAGGGTCCACTACTGCCACATCTACAGCCTCATCCTCCTGCAGAAAAGGAACCTGGCGTCTCAAGGCAAGGTTATGCAACATGCAGCATGCCACGATGATCTGGCACACCTTCTTGGGTGAGTAGTACAGGGATCCACCTGTTAGATTGAGGCAACGAAACCTGGCCTTCAGGAGGCCGAATGTCCTCTCTATTATTCTTCTTGTTCGCCCTTGTGCCTCATTGTAACATTCCTCTGCCCTTGTCCTGGGATTCCTCACAGGGGTCAGCAGCCATGAGAGGTTGGGTTAACCAGAGTCACCTGCAAATATCGAAGGATACCTGTTAGTCAAACACTAACCCTTATCACCAACACCATAACCATCCACCAACATATACTGGGTGGGAACCATGGGCTCACCTATTAGCCACACCTGGTGCCCCTGGACTTGAGCCATCACATATGGGATGCTGCTATTCCTCAGGATAAAGGCATCATGCACAGACCCAGGATACTTTTCATTGACAAAGGAGATGTACTGGTCCGCCAGGCACACTATCTGCACATTCATCGAGTGAAAGCTCTTTGGATTTCTGAACACCTGTTCATTTCTCCGGGGGGACAAATGCAAAATGTGTAGAATCAATAGCCCCAATAATGTTGGGGATATTTCCCATTGCAAAGAAGTCAGCTTTCAATGTGGCCAAATCCTCCACCTGGGGGAAACAATGTAGCTGCGCATGTGTTTAATCAGGGCAGACAACACTCTAGTCAGCACTATTAAGAACATTGGCTGAGACATTCCTGCTGCCAAGCCCACTCTCACTTAGAAGGAGCCACTTTCCAAGAAATGGAGCACTGATAGGACTTGCACCAGAGGGGGGATCCCAGTGGGATGACGGAGAGCAGATATCAGGTCAGGCTCCAATTGGGCACACAGCTCTGTGATTGTGGCCCTGTCCAGCCTATAGGTGAGGATAATGTACCTGTCCTCCATTGTTGTTAAGTCCACCAGGGGTCTGTACACGGGGGGATGTCTCCATCTCCTATTCATCTGCAGCGGTTGTAATCTAGGGGGCAAAACAGTGAGCAGCTGGTCAGTATTCCAAATTTCCAAACACTATACTGCATTGCATGTTGTGACAGTAACAGTATGCCTTTGGATAGGCCCAAATGGTGCCTATGTGTACTGTGACGCAGTTAGGTGCCATGTCCTGCCCCCCCCCCCAAAATGGAAATTGGAGATTTCTTAGTGCACAGTTTAAAAGTGTAATTGTTTTTTGTTGTTTAGAGAATTACAGAAGCACGGCAGACCATGTTTGAAAATGCATGTGAAGGTAAACTGCCTGATGGTGCTGTGAGAAACATGTTTTCTTGCTGTGATAAAGCCTATTTAGAAAATGTGCCTTTTGAAAGAAATTATGTTCCTTTTGTTTTTGACAGAAGGGTTTGAATACTTTTACCTGCTTACAGGAAAATGCAGGAGAGATGTAGGCAGTTAGAACATGAAAATAAGAATTTACGTGAGCAAATTAGCCAGAACACATTATTGCAAGATAATGCTGAAATCTTTAAAACTGCTGTTTTAGAAGAATCTGGCATTTCCCATTCCAGTAATGACCCCACCAGTAAATAAGACTCTCCAGATTGTCACCCTTGTGTCCCACTCTGTCACCCTGTCCACCTTGAACTGCCATTGCTCCACTTCCTATTCCCCCTTGGACAATGCACCTGTGATACCAATAGACTGGACTCTTTCCTGGACTTTCCTCCACCATCAACCCAGCCCATCCCATTACCCCCTCTACTTCTTAGCACTTAATGTGTACTATGACGCAGTTAGGTGCCATGTCCTGCCCCCCAAATGGAGACAAAAAGCTCTGGGTAAATTTGTTTAACTCAATAATGTTGGAAGGCTCGCCTATCCCCCCATCATGGAATGAAGCAAATGTCTCTGATTTTGAAGCGAAGCAAGAACCTAAAAGAGTGTCAGTCTTACCGACCCATATTTCTGTTAAATCGTAACTACAAAGTCTTTGCAAATATTCTGGCCAATCAATTCAGTAAAATAGTTGGCACTGTAATTCATCAAGAGAAAAAAGGCTTTTCTGCCAGGGAGACAACTGAAGGAATTTATTCATAGTATAATTGGCACCATTGATATCGCCACTGAACGATCTTTACCCTTGGCTATTCTTTCTTTTGATGCAGCAAAAGCCTTTGAGCAGGTTAATTGGGAATGCCTGATGCTGGTGTTTCAGCACCTAGGGGTTGGAGATGTAATGGGTTCGGCGATACCAAAAATGTATTCCTCTGCTACAGCGAGAGTTTTGGTTAATGGCTCTCTATCTGCTTCATTCAATATGAGGGGAGGAACCCGGCAGGGGTGTCTTTTATCCCCACTTTTGTTTGCGCTATATATAGAACCACTGGTGCAAAGTTTAAGACTAAATACAGAAATAGTTCCTTTCAGGTATGGGGGAATGAACAGTAGGTAGCACTATACAAAGATGATTTGATGTTGTACACCTCGGACATTATCCAGTCATTACCACACATAGAACAGATGCTTGCTTTCTTTGGAAATTTTTCAGGATATCAAATTAACGAAGCTAAGACTGAGATGTTGTTGTGGAATATGGTTTGGGAAGGTGGAAATGACAAGGAAGCTATCAAATATTTGGGCTTAGGTAAAGCGTACAACATCGAAAGCTTTGACAACAGGAAATTTGTGGAGGGTGAGGAAAGAAGTGGGCAAGTTGATGGTCAAGTGACAGTCTCTACCCCTTACGATTTATGGACAAGTTAATCTTGTGAAAATGACAATCCTGCCTATGTTCACCTTTTTATTTGATAATATCCGATTTACCTTTAGGAGAAATGCCCTAAATACGATACAGGGAAGAATATCATCTTTCATCTGAGATTCAAAAGGTATCCGGTTATCCTGGAAAAAGCTGAGAAGAAAACAAGGCAGAGGTGGCCTAGAACTTCCTGATATCCAGCTGTATTGTTGGGCATTTGAGCAAAAAAAACTGGAGGATGCAGTTCTCCACCCCTGATGAGTCTTGTATGGGAATTCTGTATAAGGCTATGCTGGAGATGGTAGGAATGAAGGCTTCCTCCATAAGTTCAGGGCCTCTAAATACTTCAAGAAAGTAAGATTGAAGTACTTGAGATCAGTAGCCAGACTTTGGTCTGATGTTAGAGTATTACTAGCAATCTTGTATTGTAACGAATGTCACCAATTTGACACTCTCCGGGGACCCCAGAATGTTTGACAGACTTTTTAGGGGGTGCTTTGCGGAAGGCAGGGATTATGAGTTGGGGCAGCTACTAGTGGAGGTTAGGCTGATGCCATAGATTTATTGGTCAAGGTTCGTAAAACTGCGCATGTCCAGATTCAAGTATTACTATTTGGCTATCTAGTTTAAGATGAAAGACTGGACAAACTGTGAGCTTCCTGGTATCAGTGACATGGAATTGCATGAAACTAAGGCCTTGAAGAAGGAAGTAGCTAAAAGGTATCTACATCTAACAAAGGCAGCCAAGAAGAACATGAAACCGGCATATTGTGTATGGGAAGACTTCTTGCCTCGAGAGGAATCACAGGATCTTTGGCAAGTATCCGTCAACTTACTGTTTTCCACAGTAAAATCTACCCCTCTGAAGAAAAATCACCAGTTCACTCTTCACAGGATTTATAGGTCACCTAAGAAACTGGTGAAGATCAGCGATAACAGACACAGGTGCAGAAGATGTGGAAGTCTGGATGACGATGATGTCCATATGCTTTTTGTTGCTGTCCGGCCCGGACCCAGTTCTGGCACCTTGTGGGTAAAACATTCACAAGCATCTTTGATTGAGTGATGGAGGTGAGCCCAAAGCTGATTATATTTGGAGAATTGGGAGACACTGCAGAGCGGGGCCTGGCCTCCACAGACCCTGGAAAATTACTTTTTTTTCTTGCTCCTCTTGGCAAGGAGAGAGATTTGTAGGAAGTGGTCTGACCCAGAGCCTCCTTCTTGGTCAGACTAGTGACGCTCAGGGGTCGATGTTTATGAGATTGAAAAGAATATGATGGGTAGGGGACACCCTCACAGACAGTCTATATGGTACCCTGTAAGTGGAATGTTGGAAGCTGGCAAAGTCCTGTGATTATACATCTATGGTTGAAGTAAGGGTCAGGGCCCTGGGTACCATGTTGAAACTACTGGCCTTGGATTGTAATCTGATAAACTGAGGAGCACTGTAGGTGGCATTGCCTATCTGCAAGCTTATATGAAGTTGTATGAGGATTGTAATAAAAGTTTGTTTTAAAAAGGGTGACGAAGTTAATACAAAACCACATAAGGTTTTTTTACAACAGATTCTCTTCTAGCCTGGGTAGAGACCACTTTGCAACATTATTTGGTTATAGTAAATCACAAACTTAAATCTAATTAATTGGAGTAATTGTCTTACCTCCCTAAGACCAAGTGAGCTGCACTGTTTTGATGCTTTATGGCTTGTGGGCTATTGACGTGAGGATTAAACACTGAAAGGCCTAAATGCTCTTGTGAATCTACCAGAGTTTGATAGGAAACATATGTGGAGATACATCTAATGGAGACTCTTTGAAAACTGGTTTGATAGGCTACCCAGTGGCCCTCTTTACAGTTTGTTGGTCCATACTGCTTGTACTTTAGCCAAATGCAAGAAAAAAGGTTGCATATATGTACAGCATAATTAGTTAGGCTACTCACATATCAAGTAGTTCAATTTGCAATAGGTGGGTTTCACATTTACATCTTCTGCTGACCGATGTGCAATGCAGGACATGCTATGTGATATCATGAAAGTGTCTTGCAGTGTCCCATGGAAAGTTATTCAGTTTAATATTCTGCAGATGTGAGAGCGGAGACTTGTAATAAAAAAATTGTCAATTATGTCCCATTTACGATCTCCGCTTACTACTGGACCCTGAGCAATATCCTTTGAGGCAAGTGAGTAGGGAGAAGCTGCAAATCAAAACATCAAATAATTTCAGTTTATCAGTGACATTTCTTTATAGGAGTCAATGATGAGAGTTGAATGTGATTAAGAATATTTATTATCAGTCTTTAGTATCCTATCTTTTATTGATAGAAACAATGTTTAATAAACAAGGATTATTATAATCAATAACAAGCAGAACAATGCATTGACTGTGTTCCATATATTTAAATTCCCCAGTCTAATCTAAAGGATGTTTTGTAAAAGAAAGTAATCAGTTTGTTAGAAGAACCCACAGAGAGTTCATAAATCAGAGCTGTGAATGCATTAAGAAACTCAGTAAAGTTACTAAAGCAAAACAAGTTTCAGGCAAAGAGGCTCAGAATGAATCTAAGTCTCAAGTTTAAAGGAGCTCAATATGAATCGAAAAAAAATATTTCACAAAGTGTCTGAAAGTGAAATAGAGTGTGTGAGTGAGTCCTCTAAGAGTCAGGATGTTAAAAAAACCCTACTACTACAGGAACACACATGTTATAATAAACAAACAACATAACTTGTGCTTTCTTTCTTCAGCTCCACCACTGGTTCAGCCAATCAAACATCAATGTCTTCATGGGAAGATAACAGCTTTGGTCAACTGATCTATCCTAACAAAGCAGCTAGGAAACATTTTATTTATCATGTTCTAACACTGCAACTAAACTATCTATTGGATGACAGTTCACCCAGTTGTAGAAAATAGAAGAGAAAAAGTTAATGGTTAGTGTGATGTATATTTTCACATCACATTTCCTTTTCCATATGCCTTTTCTATCCAATTTACTTATAATTTATTTATAAAGAAAGAGATTTTGTGATGTCAAACTATTCTACATTTTACTAATTCAATTCACTTACGATTGTGTGAAGGTTAAAAGAATATATTTTTCCACACAGTCTATTGTTAACTGTTTCTAATTGATTTAACAGTTATTCATAATACATTACTGACCTAACTGTTAAATAGTTCTAATAAATGTAAGCGTTATTCATAATACATTGTTGACCTAGGTCAATAATGGCAACCAAGTAAAATATGTACTCAATAATGCTTTCCTCAACTAAAGTCTACAGGCATTTTTGCCTTGTGCATTTTCGAGTACTGAGAAAGCACAGGAATAAAAAAGAAAATTAAAAAATGCATTTCTGTCTTGTTTTCAGGCCTACATGTTATTTCTACATGTTTAATTCTGCACCCAATATTTTGTAAATTAAAAACGCCCTCCCATAGGCAATAGTCATTAATCTGGTAAAACTAAATACATTTGATCTCATGAGATGTAATAATTATCATAGCCACCCTGGGAACTAGTGGTTTGTTTGTTCACTAAATAGATTCCGTCTCTCTGTCTAATAGCTGGGTTTTGAACTACTTTGTAAAAGAAGGTGCTTGATGCCACAAAACAATGAAATAACCTTAATACTAAATAATAATAACATTAATAATGTTATTGCACAGAAAAAGTATTTTTTACAATATTAAATCACAATAAGATCAGAAGTAAGGGCAAATGACATATTTAAAAACACTAAAAATGAAAAAAAGGAGAAGAGATTCCACTCTTAGTTCAGTCCAGATGGGTTTAATTCTGTCTTTTGAAGTGCAAAAATAAATAAGATCTAAAAATCTAGTACATTTTCCAATAAATCTGTGGTCTTTTGATGAGAAGCAGTGCTTATTAGCTTTGTGAATGGTTCTGATATTGGTTTTGAAACATACTGTTCTTAGATATGTTCTCCTCAGATCGAGTAAAGACAGCATAAATAAATTAGATGCTCAGTAGTCTCATCCTTATATCCAGAGTCAGCAGCTTATGGATGTCGAGCTCTGCGAATTCCTTGTATCCTCAAATTGAAATATTGCCATATACAATATATGGAATCTTAAGTATTTAGTTTTACATGCTAGCGTGAAGAACACTGTTAAATAGTCAGGCTTTGGATTTAAGTAGGGATCTGTAATGTAGTTCGTGTGTTGATAAAACTGTATGTTGAGAAGGTCATTCAGTCTGTTGTTATTCCACAGGCACTTCCTTATCAATTCCTTATGCACCAGCAGGGTGATCTTTATGTCTCATTTGTTGGCTACTTTTACTCAGGTCTAAAATTATACTTCTGTGGATATACACAAGCACCCCTTTCATCACTTCAGTAAGCAACTTGACTGGCCTCTTTATAAAGGAAAATTAGAAGAAGAATAGATACAATTGACTGTGGTTGTTGATTGATTTAGAGATGTTAGAACTGTATGGCCTAGATACCTTGACTCCAGGAGTCATCAGCAAATGTTCAAGCAGTAGGTATCCATATTCATATTTAGATTGTGTCCTAATGAAGTAATTAGTGCTTCTATTACTGCTATTGTGGTTGTTGTTTAGCGACTCTGTCTGGTATGGTGTTGGTTGAATTATCAAAAAAAATATGAAAAAGTAAAACAGCAACAATAATCTAACCATCCTGTGACAACATTGAATACTAAAACATGTTGAGCAAAACACAAACATGGTCATACACCTGAATAGAGTCTGGTGTTTATATTCACACACAAAAGCCAACCTGCTTCAGGAACTGAAACAACAATGACCTCCCTCCACCCCTTCCATACTAAAAATCTAATGTGACCTATCTGTCAATACCTGCCCTACTGACTACCCAATATCACTTTCAGATTGTGTATATGCAGCCCTTGGCGGAATGGCTCCAAGAGGAACTGTGTTGTGCTCTTTGAAGATAAATTGTTCCAAATTGCTATGCCTTCACTCACAAAACTAGAAAATCTGACTACTTGAAAGGAAATGGTGTGCTTCCTTGAACTTTCAATGACAACTAAGATATCACAGATGAGCAATTCACAAGGCAAAACAATCACACTACAGTCACCCTCATCAAGAAGTAACTTGTCCAAATGATCAGGAGTTCTGCAAACCAACAACCCTATCAGCCAGTACATCAACTTCACAGGAACTATGCACTCACTGGCCACACACTTCATAATAATAATTCAGGATATTCAATGATACACACACACACACACAACTGCAAAACTACACAAAAGTCACTCACTCAAAATCATAACCAGCCACAAACAGATTAGGTCAACAACATCAACCAAATTTTACCAAACTGAGATTTCACATCATACTTTACCATGGCCACGCTAATTCAGTCACCGTAGTGTTTAAGGGCATCTTGTTCAGATCTCTCATTTTTCTATCCTCCCTCTTCACAAGTGCCTGACCAATTCAGAGAATTCAGGCAAGCACATGTAAAACCCATCATATAAAAAGCTCTCCACAGACCAACTGACTTCACCAGCACAATATTTAACATACCGCTCCTGATTATAGTCCATGAATCTAACATGTTCAACCAAGTAACACATCATCTGCAATCCCACCCATGCTTAAAATCAGGCCAAGCTTGATTGTTATCAATGAGCAATGAGAGAAACCCAATAATACTAGGATCAATATGGTAGCACCTAAAAGTAATTGCAGGCAATGATATCATCCTACAGGCAGTCTTTGACACAGAGACCAATCAGGCCATTCATAACTGATAGAAAGGTTTATTTATAGTTAGTACCGCACTCACTGGATTCTCCTCTTTTTTCAGACAGAGCTCAAGCTGCACACATGCCACCCTATTGTTCTGGAAGCAGTCCACAAACTTACTGTTCTCCTCAGGGCTGCGCAATGTCCCCACTGCTATTCAACAATCCCATTGCAACATTTACCTCCCAAATCAACTCTTTAAGAGCATTGCAACTGTGAGGATGAATCATAAATCATCTTTAAGTCATTCAAGGAGCCAAGGGCTAGATGTAGCAAAGTTTTGCGAGTCGCAAATGGCTCACATCGCTATTTGCGACCCCGCAAAATTTGAAATGGGTTGCAAAAATCCCATTTCCGATCACCAAATAGCGATGCGACCCAGCACTGACTCGCAAAATCTGCGACCTGATTTTGCGACCCGCAATCATGAAGTCGTAAATTGTGAGTCGCAATCCATATGCAAAAGCCAGTTGCAATTTGGGACTAGTCGCAAAAGCCTGTTTTGCACACCCAGATTACCACTGATTCAGAGCATGTGGTAACCAGAACCAAAGTATAAAAGGAGACCCAGAAGGCATCAGGGCTACTCAAAATAGCTGAACTGTATGTGATTGCATCGTTGAGGAGAGTCCAGACTGCCCAGCAGAGGAGGAGGAGGAGGCAGAGACAGGAGAGGATATACCAATCCAAGCAGACACTATTTCAACAAACTGAGGAGATTTATGACAAATATAGACTGAGTAGTGCTGTTATCTTAGAGATTATTGAACTGCTGAAACCTCAGCTTGAACGACAGACAATGTGCAGCAGTGCCATCCCCACACATGTGCAAGTGCTATGCTCACTGCACCTCTTGGCCTCGGGTAGCTATCAGGGGGTGATTGCAGTGGCAGGTGGGGTATCCCAAAGTGCCCTCTCACGATTCTTCAGACGTTTCCTAGATGACATACTGGCACACATGTCCAGATGTATATACCTTCCCAGGAATGAGGCAGAAATGAACAGCACCAAGTTGGACTTCTACAGAATTGCCAACTTCCCCCATGTAATAGGGTGTGTGGACGGGACACATATACAAATTTGCCCACCTGCAAATCTGGAATATGTGTTCCACAATAGGAAATGTACCCACTCACTAAACATCCAGGTGGTATGTGATGCCCATAATGCCATTACTGACATTGTGGACATGGAGTACACATGACTCATACATATTCAGGCACAGTGGGATACACCAACGCCTAGTACGTGGGTAGTTTGGAGAAGGATATTTATTAGGTATTAGTGACTATACTCTGAAGACTTACATACAGGTCACTGTGTAACCCTGTGATGCCCTGCTAAATTTGCCTCTTTTGTCAAACAGGTGACCATGGATACTCACCCCATACCTAACACCTGGCAATCAGAATGAAAGGCGATACAACATTGCATATCAGCGGACCAGAACTGTAGTCGAGAGGACATTTGGCTTGTTAAAGGCAAGATTCCGATGCCTCCACAAAAGTGGAGGAGCAATCCAGTATGCCCCAGAAACAGCATGCAAGATAGTTGCCACCTGTGCCATCCTACACAACATTGCCACCAGACGTGGGCTACATCTCACCCCTGAAGACACAGACACGGAGGTGAGGAGCAAGAGCTATCACACCGACAGCCTGGGAATAGAAGCATCGCAAATGAGGGCAGACAGAGACGGAACCACATTGCAACCCAATAAATTTGGTAGGTACGTGGCAACCCTGACCACACTCACTAATGTCAGACACACATAGCCCAGTTGTGTAGTCAAACAAACAAAGCCTTTTGATTGCTAAACTATAATGTTGATATAAATGTGCAGTATGCAACAGTCTGGTATGGAAACAGTCAAATCAGACACATTATTTTCATGTGCCTCATTACCAGTACATATCAGTGGCTCACAGCCTCCTCCGACTGCGGCCACCATGGCTCACTCCAGGTTGGTCCCTTGAGCCCTGCCACGCACTGCTATTCTGCAGCACACACGCATCAGTGGCAGACACACTGCTGATTGTTGAGCCCTCCTCACTGTCGTGCGGCGTATCCCCTGTGCCCCTTGCAGCCTGTCTGGTCTACACGATATCAGCCTCATGGCTGATGAGGCCAAGTCCCCATGCCACATCTCCAGCAAAATGACCCAGTTGTATCTGCAGGCTGACAGTGCGCCTTGACAGGCAGGTTGTGTTCGTTGCTAGGCACCCTATGGATGCAGTAAGTCTGTCTAAGCGGGCTGCAGTGTTGCGCTCCCTGCGCTGTGCCTGTGTCCTTTCAGCCACCAGTTCCCTGAACAATAAGTCAATGGATTGTGTCAGGTTCCCCAGATGCATGTTCATTGTTTGGAACTGATTGTCCACATTAGCCAGCCCATGGGTCACAGTGGTCTGCAGTCTTGTGAGGTTCCGGTTAATTGACCTCAACTGTCTATTTTGTAGGCGCTGACCATGTACTAAGGATGCCTCAAGTCCCGCAAACTCGACATCTGCGACATCCTCACTGTGCACAGACTGCAATCTGCGGCGGCATCTACGCACTGCGCCTGATGTTGCCTGTGTGTGGCTTTCCGTAGGCATTGGCCCTGGTGTTACCACAGCTGCCTCCATATCCAGCGCAGGATCGTCCATGGACTCCGGTGCCAATTCCATGGGTGGTGTTGGCCTGCTCTCCCCTGCTGTGTCAGTAGCAGCCTCCTCCTGTGGGTCTGTGCGGTGTTCCTCTCCCTGCAAGTTGGCGCTGATGGGGGGCCTTGTGGAAGACCTGTGGGACATAGGGGATACACTGTCAGTGTCGCACATATGTTTTTTGCCTAAAAATAAACATTTGCCTATATTTGGACTACTGTACTACATTGCCCATAATGCACTATTCTAGAGGTTGCTAGACTGGAATGGAGCTAGTCTGGAGGTGCCTGCTGCTGTGTACTGGGATTGTGTGTATAGTGCATTTGTGGGTGTGAAAGCGTACTTACTTTTTGATGTTCCAGGTGCCGAACTTCCACATCTCCTATGCCCAGTACAGACTCCGGCTCCAGTGTTGTCTCCACCATGGTTTCCAGTGCTGTAGGTGGTGGAACAGTGGATGGGCCTCCTCCAGTGCCCTGCATCTCCCTCATGCGCTCCGCAACCCTCTCCTTGGTCGTGGAGCGAAGGTCATACCACCTTTTCCTAATTTCATCCAGGGTGCGGTGGCTTACCCCAATGGCATTTATTTTGACCTGGATGTCTTGCCATATTTCTTTTTTTTGGGTGTCCGGGACACTCATTGCTGCCTTGCCAAAGAGTTGTTCATGGTGCAGGCAGCACTCCTCAGTTAGTACCTCCAACTCCTTCTCCGAGAACTTGATTTTTCTCTTCCTGCCAGCACTGAGTGTCTCCTTCTCCATTGTTGCTGCAGCTCCTCTCACCTGGGTGTGGCTCTGCAGTGTGGGCTGGGTGTGCTCCTCCCTCCTCCCAGTTCTATTTGGTGACTTCCTGGTTCCGATGTCATCACCGAGAGCTAGGAAGTGGGTATTCCAACTGTTTTGTTCCACCTGCAGGCAATTTGCGAGCCAGTCGCAATTTGCGACACCGGACCACACCCTTTGAGCAAATTGCGACCTCGCTAAAAACGGAGGTCAAAAATTGCGGTGTGACACGTCTGCGACTTGCAATTTGGAATGGCGAGCCTTTCTGGCATTTGGTTTTGCGAGTCGGAAATAGCGATTCGCATGGAGTCACTATTTCCGAGTCGCAATTTTTTACCTCCCTACATCTGGCCCCAAATCTTTAACAACCACCTGCTCCATGGTTGCTTCCACGAGAATAACTGTTGGGTGACCCTAGTGCAACCAAAATAGTCTTTTAGGGTACTCTTCAAAATGTTGCTTATTACTTTACAGGTCTGACATGCTGAGACTCTCTAAACAAATCAGAAAAAAAGCAATATTACACCTTTACCAGTGTGCACATGATAATACATACTTGTATATAGGTAAATACTGTTACACTTTTGAGTAACTTTACTACTTTTGGCTATTCACAATTTAAGAGTGTAAAGTTAATCAAATGTTGTAGATGTACATGTACCCATCCCCGAAATAGGGGGCGGAGTCGGTAAAAATGTCAAATACCACTGTAAAGTTAATACCAGAAGTGACCTAAGAATCATATTTTAAATTCCTCACACCTAGCAAGGACCTCCACATAAGAGGCATGGATCCCTCTATGGTAAAGTATATAGGGAAATTAATAGAAGTTTATTAAAGTGATAAAAAAAATAAAAAATGTTTGCCTGTTGAATGTTAATATTTTATAATTTTAAAAATGTATTTTAAGAGGAATATTTTTTAATGATGCTGCAATATTAACTACATTTTAATTAACCTTTCAATACATTTAATTATATTAAATTAAATTGTTTTTAAAGTATCTTTTAAAAGGGTTAAACTTGCACAAAATAAAACGTTGATACTTATATAATATGTCTTAAATGTTACTGAATGTTATGTATACAATAATTTAATGTAATTATTTTTTCTTTTAAATCAGAAAAAAATATTTAAATGAGTGTACAATAAAATAATGTTTATAGTTTATATTTATTGTTTAGCATTTAGTGTAAAAATAAAAATTAAAGATAATTTAGTATAACATTGCTTCCTATGGGATTTTTATTTTAAGTCTCTACCTCAATTATTTTGTAATGGAGAGTGTTGCAGTAACTGTGAGTAGCCATGGCAGTGCTGGACTTTCTCCAGGTCTGAGCTGCTGTATGTTTAGTGCTATTTCAGGTCCTTTTGGCTATAGTTACCTCAGAAGTGCAGTTTAAAGATAGCTCCATGGTTGCTTCCACGAGATTATCTTTTGTGAGTAGGCCTATGTCCCTCCCACAACCCCTCTCTAGCCATCCCTTAACACCTCCTTACTCCTCCCTAAATCCATTTAGTCATTATTATTTCCCATTTTCTAGCCACTCTCTACTCGCTCCACCATTTACTACTAAAATCTATAACTACATGTGCAGAAATCTCCTCAGTCGGGGCAGAGATCTCTCCACATGAAAGATAGGAGTGGCAGAGGCATATACCTCCAACCATAAGTTAGTGAGTAGTAATTTGTAGTACTTATATGGAGTACTTTGTATTTCTTAAAGAGTAAACAATTTTTTAAAAGAAAAACAATTATTAAACTTACTGTTCATGACACACAGATCCTTACCCCAATAACAACTTTCCTCATCCTCTTCCTTAACTCTCAGTACCCCACTATCAGTTTCTCTCTTCCTCCAGTCTCCCATCCCTAACCCTGTGTCCTCCTCCACACTCACACCCTCTTCTTGCTTCATCATCAATCAATGTCAGGACCCATTCAGGGACCAAGCAGGGGATACTGGAGCACAACCACTGTGGTTGAGACTGTTTGCTACTGGTGTCCATCCTCCTATGGTGCTGCAACCAGGGCACTGCACCCCTGCTGCACTTCAGTCTCAGGGTAGTGAGGGCAAGCAGTCCAAGACATCTCAAGAAGGTAGTATCGGGCAGAAACTCAGAACTCAAGCAATTAGATAATGGGCACAATTAGCAAATGCCCAGCCCCCTGCTTTTCTTTTAAGGAAAGAGACATACTTTTATCATGCCAAAATGTAATACATTACATAAAGAAGAAGGAGTATTACTGAGATGCACTCTGCATGATCTATGGGACTGTCCACAAAAAGAAACAGAAGGTCTTAGACTTATGTGCAGGTACAGGCTCACTATGAATAAGTGGAGCACCAGCTTTCTTATAATCTGTGCCCCTCAGGCCAGCCCATAATCCTTTACTTGCAGTTCTTGTGTGTGGATTGCTGTTATAGTTCAAAATTCCATTAAGGTCTGTGCTTGTGATCACTGGAGCTTATTTTGGTGGTCTCTCCTCCTTCTCCCTGCGTCAACCTGAAGTACAACTGAGAAGGCACATCAGGCATCTGGGTATGCCCAGATGTGCAGTTCCTTACTCGCTGTGCCACTGGATTCAAGCTAGCCTTGCTGATGAGGGGGTTATACCCCAAAACTGGTCCCAGGATGCTTGTTTCCAGTCCAGGGAGGACCTGGGTTAGCAGTTCGGGCTAGACTGTTCCCATGGGGAGCAGGGTCAAGACTGATTTGTATATGGATGGGTCCAAACTGGGGTGACGTGGTGAGCAAAATAATGATGGATTGATCTCAAATCCGTGACTGGGGGTGAGTGTTTGAAAAGTTTCAACACTACATCCATCATTTTATTTTGCGGTGTGACTCTTCAGATACTATTTTCACAAACTAGCTTTCATACATAAATACATTTTGCTCTGAAAAAGGGAAAATACAAGTTAGCTCATATTTGAAATCTTGGTCCAGAAGAGTGGCACAGATATTCTTCTCAAAGGTAACTATATTTCGCTTGCCCTTTGTTTATTTTCCAAATGTTGGAACTAGCTGTTGGCAAAACCAGTAGTTTCATACAGTAATCCTGGTTTCTCTTAAGTGTTTGTTTCAGCACATGCAGCTCAGACCTCAGCCTCTGCAGCTTTGTGGTTGATTGCAAATTATAGCATTGGCCATGCTGACTGACGCTGTGACCTCAAAGAGTACAAGCATTATGAGGCAGCATTATATTGGCCCACTTTAACAAATTGGCCAAGACAGTGGCCATGACAAACTCATTCAGGACCTTGCATTGGTCAAATGATTGTTAAAGCATGTAGAAAGTGATGTTCAAATTTGTCAAACTTTCCATATGGAGCTTCATGGATAGGCGATTAGAGTGAGCCAACAGCCTTCCCATACGTTCAATAAACTCCCTGAATTATTTTATATGGTTGACGGCCATTCAGTGGAATGAACTTCAACTGTTTGTTGGTTTTATAATAGCTATAATGAGTGTGAATTCTGAGACAGATGACCATCATGCTATGGCCTGGTGTTTCCTAGTAATGGTGTGGTGCAGTAAGGATAACAGAAAAACTGAATGCTTCTACCATCTGACATGGCCTGGCATTTGCAGAAAAAAAACATGATATTCCTAGGTTGGACTCACTCAGATAAATTGCCATTTAATTCTTCTAAGATGTCGACAGGTGTGTGCACTTTCTCCATCCAGAACATGCTTATGAATGCTTTCAATGACAGCGCAGGTGGTGGTGTTTGCCCTCAAGTCAAGCTTGTTCAGTGTGATCTGGTGGGCCATGATGGACATATAGGCCCACGTTTTGATTCCACACCGCTGGACCTATTAGGAGTTTCCCACTTACCCGGCAGGTGGAAGCCTCGGTTTCTGCCTGCCAGCCTAGTGGGAAACAGGCTACAGCATTGTCTCCGGCTCGCAATCAAGTCGGCGGCAATGCTGTAGCCCACAGGGTGCAGCAGCACCCTCCCAATGTTCACTGTCTGCAAGGTAGACAGTAAACATTGTGAGGGTGCTGGGAAGGGGTCCCCTGAACTGCCTATGCCAAGTGCTGTCACCCCCTGCACTTGTTCTCTGCCAGCCTTTTCATGGCAGGAAGCCGTCATGAAAAGGCTGGTGGAGAATGAGGGCATAATCTGCAGGGCAGAGCAGCCCTAGTGGATTATGAGCTCTGCCATCGTCAGTCCATTGAGATCACCAATCCTGGTGGAGATGGCTGAACCCTGGCGGTCTTACTGCGAGTTGCCTAATGTGACGGTCAGACAGACAGCAGCGTGGTCCTGAATGCCACAGCGGGGCTGGTAATCTAAAGACCGCCAGCCTCGTAATGAGGCCCATGGTCCGTAGCCTGTTTACTACTCCACATGTCTCTTGACAGCTGGATGGTGTACACAACTGTTTGCATCAGTGCACTTACTACCAGTGCTAACATCACCCTGTGCAACCTTGATGCACACAAAGTGACCACATAGCTCTGGTTTGGAACTTTCTTTTTTTGTCAACTAAAAAATTAAAGGGACTCCTCTTCTTCCACAAATAAAAAAGGAGGAGCTAAATGTGCTTTCCATGATGTAAACATGCCATTGAATGATTGTGGTTGTGCTTCGTTTCCTATCTGTGTAGGGTTGTGGTAGTTGTTTATTTTTTGTTGGTAACTTAATACATGTCTGTGAAGTTGAGATGCCCAGATATGAAATTCCAGAGGCGAAATCTGTGAGGCAGCAGAGGTTGATGATGCTGAAAAAATGCTAGGAGCAGTAAGGCTCTCTGTCCTGCTGACATCTGATTATCCAACTGAGCTACCTCAAGCACATTCATCAGCATCTCCTTCAGGCATTTTGAATTGTGGAGCCTAACCCACAGATGTCCTATTTCAGTGGGCTACCCATATGCATTCATGTGTGCCTCTCACGTGGATCAGTTGACCAATAAGGCCAAGATAGTTGCATAGCTTTCCACAATCACTAGTGACACTGGGAGCTGGATTTTCAGAAAACATCTTTCTTGCCTATTTAACTTTGTACTTAGAATTAAGACACACATTGCTTTGTTTTCATCATCATCTAAACATGGGCTTAGTGAGTTAAAGTACAAGACCTTTTTTGGATGAGATAGTCAAGAAGAATCAGAACATCATGATGATGAAGGAGCCTTACCTAGTACTACCTCAGGTGTCTATTCTTCTTGTTTGTTTTGCTGGAACTCTCCCGTGTCAGCCACAGTTGCTTCCATAAGGACACTGAGACAAAAATGGGCTGCTAACTCCCATCATTGATTTTAGGGTAGTATTTTGGACCCTCAAGCACTTCCTATATCTTGCACCAGGTGGCAAGCTGAAAGGAAAGATGAGTGCCATTTGCACTCTGGCAGAAGGGATCAATAATATAATATTGATCCAATAAATATGAAACACACAAATATTGGAAATGTAATATTGATAATATATTACTAATTGTAAAAATCACAAATATTGAGTACACAAAGATTGCTGTACAAAATACAGATTTTTACATATATCAATAACAAAAATATCAGAAACAAAAATATCATCACCTATAAATAAACATATAATATATCAAAAATATTAATTCAAACACTATTAACTATAATATTATGCCAACATAAATAAATACTCATTAATAAAAAACATTTAAAAAAGATTTAACATAAAACGAATGCGTGAAATTAACCCAAAACTTCTTATACACATATTTAATTAAATAAATATATACTGTATCAACCAAATATTAAACATTCACCCCCTCAAAAAATATGCACCTAAAAAAACATACAATAAGAAAACCTAAACATGAACATTCATTACACCCAATTAAACCCAAACCCAAATTTTGATTAATATATATAAACAAATACATTTACATCTAAAATAAACAAGCAATATATTGTATATCACAAATTAAGTCTGCATTAGCACTTACCATTGAAGGCCTCCACTGGTTAAAAAAATTCAAGCTATACTAAACCAACCAATAAAATAAAAGTATAAACAACTTTAACCACCAAAATCAAAGAAACAATTAAACCAACAATGTAAAACTGACAAACGCTGCCCGATGTGGAAAATCTTCTGAATTCTTTCAGCAATTGATTACAGGATATATAGTCATTTCAGCACCTACACATTCAAGTAAATAATACTTAGGTTTAAACTAAAACATAACTGCTATTAAAGAATTTAAATGAAAAAATAAATATTAAAACACTCTAGCTTTTCTCTTTTTACAAAAACTACCTAAAAGAAAAAAAAACAACTTCTACAACAACAAACTCCCACAAAATATCAACCATAACAAACCAGCAAAGAGATATAATAAAGTATTATACTTAAACAATAAATTATAATCTCACTGAAAAAAGCAAGCAAAAATAAACCTAACAACCTAAACCTCGACAAACTATAAACAAAATACCATTTATAATTACGCAGTTTTTATTTTTCAACAGAAAATAAAGCTCCTGCTCCGCATTAAAACGAGGTCAACAGAAAAACTACAAAACCGTGCAAAACATTTCAGCAAAATATACAAGTAAGTAAACAAAATACAAGCATTTATATCTTTTAACATAATAATAACAAATGTACAGCACATAAAATATAATATATATTTATACTATTATCCTACTTACAGATACAATGACAGAAGCCATCAAATATATCATCTAACAGAAACGAAAACAGTTATTATACCACATGGGCTACACCTCCAGCCAAGAAAGTGCATCAACAGAAACTATACACTGGAAATGCGCTAAATAATAATCCAATGCATGCTATGGCAGTGTAACTACACAAGATGATGTGATTCCTGTAAAGGAGCACCACCACCCCTAAATGTGACAGAAATAAAAGTTAGAGAAATCTTGCAAGATATAAGAGAGGCAAGCACTAGTTCCCAGGAACCCACAAACAAAGTCAAGAAAGTCATATTAACCAAAATACCCGAACACATAATAGGACAACTAGCACCTATGCCCACTTTAAAATCTTTAATAGGAAAAACCTATAAAGCCACCAGCGATACCCCGCCTGCCCCTAGAAGATACCAGACATACACATACCTGACCACTAACCAAAAACACATAATAAAGAACCCTTACTTTTACATGACAATCTAAATAATGAGAAACAAATCCTAATATTCTCTACAGCAAACAAAGTTAATGAAATGTGCCCAATTACAAACCTGGATGAAGGGTGAGACCTTCAAAATGTATCCCAAACCATTCACTCAGATATACCCAATGCATGGTGACTATCAACACACTGGTATCCCTTCCATATATTCTTTACTACCAAACAGAGCAGCACATACTATGAACTCTTAAACTACATAAAACAACAAATAACTATTACCCCAAAATATAATGACAGCCTTTGAGCAAGCTGTGATTCAAACCAGTTCAAAAATATACCTCCACATACAAGGCTGTTGCTATCACATTAATCAAAGTATATGGAAACACCTCCAAAAACCAGCTACGTGTAGAATATTCCTCTAGAAGCCAATTGGCCTTCAAAATAAATAAAAATGATGGCACTAGCTATGTCTCTGTCACAGAGGCAGCCAACTATTATAACATACTACTAGCCCTTTCTACCAACAAAACAAAGACAAACTTAGGCCCATATTTATGAAAAAGTGGCACATCACTTGGGTTGGCAGACTCATCACTCAGGACACAGATGCCAAGCCAAATTCCAGATAATATGGTGGAATGTCTTTGATAGCATTCTGGCACCCTGGCACAGGAAGCCAAAACAAACAACACAGTGGAAAGATGGCACAATGCTTTCCAGTCCACACTAGGCAGAAGTCAATCTACACTAAACAAATGTATCACAGCATTGCAAAAAGAGCAAGGCTACCAAGAACTACGAAAAGAGTAATCTGTTAGCCAAATTGGCCCTAAACTTAGCAAACAAACTAAAATAATGTACAACATGCTACAAATTTAAATCAAACTCTTTCTAAATAACAAAGGAGTTGAATACTTGAAAATGATAGCCAAATGTATATTATAAATAAATGTAAACCCACTGATGTCCATCAAAAAACTACATTAGACACTAAACAAACATATAAAATCATTTTTTAAGTAATAAATATATTTTATACCATCAGTGAAACAATTATTTAAAATTGCAATGTAAATAAATATGGAAATCATAAAAATATATCTTAATCATTAAAACAAATCACCAACCCAAAAAACTTAAAAGTGACCTCAAAACAACACATCAAATAAATGCAACACACAATCCAAACGGATCCACATAATAATCATCTAAAAGTAACATAAAAAATATCTTTTCACATTTCCCACCCCAAAAAAAGACAGAAATAAATTTAGGGTCTCATTATGAGTTTGACGGTCTGTGGACAGCCATGGCAGCGGTGGCGGTCCTACCCTCGTCGGCTTGGTGATCGACCACCGTATTACAATGCATGTGGTTCCAGAAAGGAAAGACAGCCATGGTCAAGCCGGCACCGCCAGGCAGCGCAGACCCCTGCGGTGGTGAGACAGACCAAAGAGGTTGTCAGAGCCAGTGTTTCCGCTGAAAACATAATGATGTTGTCTTCTGCCAATGTGACCATGGTAGTCCAATCCCCACATCCCAGCTGGTAGAAACTGAGGCATAAAGGGCAAGAACTCACCACCTGCAGGCAGCGTCACACATCCTGTACCACCATGGAGCTGATCACACATGTCCTGCCACTGCTCATAGATGAATCCCATCACCCACACCACCGTGGACACAATTGACAATAAATCAGAACACCTACCTGTGTCCCACCTACCTGCCTGTGTCCCAAAACCTGCCAACGGATTGAGGCACCGCCATCCACCTGGTAAGTAGGCTACTCTACAAGGAGCAAGTACACTTGTCCTTGTGTCACAGGTAAGAGTCGTACACAATGAACGACCCATAGCCAGCACATGATGCCACCTTTGGGCAGGTCACTAACACTGCACTGCCACACTACACAAAAACACATGTATGCTCCTCATAGTTTCAGGGATAGTGAAATGTACAGAATATTATGTCACTCATCAGCCACAACACATCTACATCACACATAATTCAACTGACACATCTACATCACACATAATTCAACTGACACCCTCACATTGACCACATGCCATGGGCTGCCATGAGACTGAAGACACATATGTATGGATGTGTCATTCAACACAAATACCCCTCCCATGAAACATTACTGTAATAGACCCACATTGTAACATAATGGCAGGTCAACGGGATGCACAATATTTTGTGAGGCAAATATCCCAATGGAAACAATACCTGCAGATGGGGCATCAGGAGCACTCTGGCTAAGACACAGACCTGGGACACATATCACTTTGCACATGGTCCAAAGCACCATATGCACAGGAACAGTCCCTTCGTGTATCTCTTGGACAAACATTAGTAGAGTCCAGTGACATGCCTATCTGCCAAGTGTGTAAGTGCAAGTCAAGAAAGCAAAACAAGCAAAATCAACAGCATGGGCTATACATGTAGATGAAGTCGCTGGAAGGTACACACATCAAAATGGACACATGGTCAGTCAAATGTAAAGGAAGGTAGCAGAATTTAACACCCTCCATGTGTGGACAAACAAAACTCTAGCTTCTACACATGAGATGAATTTACAATCAATATCAAGGGGACACCTCTAACATAATACATACTGACATTGACCAACCCAAGATGACATACTTACCAGATCAAACAGAACATAATGCAATGACACACTAATTGGATTACCAACCACATATCCATACAGTGAACACCTACCCTTATCCTGGTTGACACCAGCACTGTCCACAAAGTTGGATATTGCCACAGCAAATGGTCAGCAAACAGGGTGAAACACACACACACCTGTAGGCATACAACACAAATTACTCAGGAACAACAAAAAGGTAGAAAAGTAATGGCAGTACAAATGTGTACCCAAAAAACAACCACTTGGGTTTATTCACAGGAGTTGCTGAAGGGCAAAGGCTGTTGGCCACTCCATCTTGCAGTCCATACACAATTGTGCCCAAGCTTGACTCTAATCACTGCCAGGGAACCTCCACAGGAAGGGGTATCAGGTGGGCATGCAGCCACCTCAGGGATCATGCTTGGGTGGGGTCAGATTTGGGATGGGTGGGTTTAAGTTTGGGAGGGGTGGGCTGTTTCATCAGAGGGGTGGGCTTCTTCTTTGGGGGGAGGTGTATGGGTGCTTTAGGGGGCAGGTGTCACATGGGAGGACTTGGATGTGAAAAAGGATGGTTTGGGATGTAGGTGGGGGCCTCTTGGGTTTCGGAGGGGGTGGAGGTCACAGGCGAAAAGGCAAGGTAAAAAAAAAACTTTCCATGGGAAAACTGGGAGGGTCATCAAAAGGGATTGGGGTTTTGGTGGTTGAGGGAGTGGTGGTCTTGCCTGTGGGTGATGATGTTTTTGGTGTGTGCATGTGTGAGGTATGCTTGGGTTTGGGCAGTGTCTGTTGCAGGTGTGAGTGTGGGCGATTGCATGTCTTTGGGGCTTTGAGGTGGTGGTGCCAGGTGATGTGGGAGTGGTGGATGTGTGTGGCTGTTTGGGTGGTGTCTGGTGGAATGGTAGATGTGGTGGATGCATCTGTGTGTGTCGGGGTGGTATCTTGCAGTATGGTATCTGAGGTGTGTGGGTCTGTAGGCGGTGAGACATTTTCTGGGGGTATGGTGGATGTGGTGAATGTGTCTGTGGATTTTGTGATGGTGTCTGGGGGTATGGTGTCTGAGGTATGTTGGTCTGTGCGTTGGGAGGCATTGTCTGGATGTAAGGTGGGTATGGTGGATGTGTTACTGGGCGTTGTGGTGGTGTCTGTGGGTAGGGTGGTTGTAGTGTTTGGGTTGGTGGAGGTGGTGGGTGTGTCTGTGGGAATGGTGGTTGTTGTGGTGTGTGTGTGTGTGGATGTTGAGTGCTTGCATGCAGGTGTGTCTTGTGGTGCTTGTGTTTATGTGTTCTGCTTGAATGTGCTGAGGGTGCATGTGGATGTGTCTGTGTGATTGGGACAGTTAGGGGAATAGGGAATTTGGATTGGGAAGAGGGGTGTGGTGGGGGAGGATTACAAGGGATGGATGGCTGCTGTCAGTGAGGAGGCCAGAGCCTGAGAAATCTCTATAGGCTCGACATGTCACTAGGAATGCCTTCCTGGCTGGCCAAACTCTGGATGGCATTCAGAATGGCAGTCTGCACCCACAGAGATACTCCTCAGGAGGTCAATAGCCTCCTCGTTCAGGGCAGCAGGGGTAACAGGGGCTGGGGTGAGGTGCCTGGGGCCACGGAGATGCCCATCCTCTGGGTGAGCAGGCATGGCCAACTGGGTGGGGAGCAACAGGGAGGGTGCTGATGGAACTGCGGGTGGCGGACAAGGATGGTACAGGAGCAGGTGTCCTGACAGGTCCACCATCACTAGGGAGTGGCCACTGGAGGTAGAATCCGAAGATGACGAGATCAATCCTGTGTCCTCTGTGGCGCTCCACTCACCGTCCGGGCCACTGGGTCCCTCTTTGTCAGTGGTGTCATGACTGGAGGTACAGTGGCCAGTTGCTTCCCCACTTGGTTCTGCCCTATCTCCTTCACTTGCTTGGGAGGATGCTGAAAATACAAAGAGAAATAGGGTCACTACATGTCCCTGATCACACTTGAACAACAGCTTTGATTAGCAAACATTCATATGACGTAAAATAGGCCCAGCAACAAACTCCACCAATGTATGCGTGCCACTGGAACTGACAACAGTTGTCACAGACAACTCCAATTGGATGGGTGAAGTTGTGCAATCACAGTACCCACTGAACAAGTAGGATACCTCATCACCTTCAATGGTTTGCCTCATGTAGCGTTCCTGAGTTACCTGTTGTCATAGAATATTAGGGCAATGCCAAGTTCATTTACACAGATCCCACACAAGGTCATGCATCCAACTAATCATCACATACCTAATACTACAGCATGAAGAAATGATGCTCCAAAATCCTGCTGACTGAAGTACATTAACCTGAAGGAAGTGACATGGAAATACCCATGTCACACTGGTAACAAATCAACAATGCTCACCTCACCATATGTGAATTGTCCTAATGGAGCCATAGAGGTTGTACTAATGTTGCTCAGGTAGATACCACATCTAGGGCCTGATTTATTAAAAGTTAGCACCGCCTTTGCGTCATTTTTTGACACAAAAGTAGAGCAAACTTTCTAAATATGATTATATTTTGTAAGGTTGCGCCGCTTTTGCGTCAACAAATGACGTAAAGGTGGTGATAACTTTTCATAAATAAGGCCCCTAGCGTGGAAATGTATACTGGAAACAAATTGTGCACAATGTCAGGAAGATATGTCTCCAAAATCCACAACACAATGAATCAGCTAGCCCCAAGGAAATCACCCCTCTGGATTGGCACCCCTGTAAATAACATACTCTGATTCAACAGTAGAAGCCAATAGTCCTTTGAATGTTGGAGAGGCCCAGTGATTCCCAAGTACATGTAGAAGTCCCTCAACATGTTGCCCAAAGGGAAGCCATAACACTGTCTCCATTTTTGTCATGTAAATACAGATTCCCTTGGATAAATGTTTGTACACAACCACATATGATTCCCACATAACTGAAAGTCACTCCATGATGTATGTCAACATTTAGGTACTGAACCTTCCCCATTTCACATGTACATAACCACATATGATTCCCACATAACTGAAAGTCACTCCATGATGCATGTTAACATTTAGGTACTGAACCTTCCCCATTTCACATATGCAAATCACTTTGCAACATGATGCCACATTAATGGCATGGAAATGGTCACTATGGGTAAAAACCTGTAGTCCTATCTGGCATGTCCTTCATTGCTACTGCAGTTGTACATGCCAAACGACATGCAATGATGGGTGAGGGTACGTGTGAGCCACCAATTAATGGTGACACCCTCCTGTTTGTGGCAACACATGAAATGCAGCCCCATTACATATGTCCAGTTCCAAACACATGTGGGCATGAACACATTTTTGAGGGAATACAGAAATCATCCCATGAAGTCAGGTAGACCATGCATGAAACAGCAGTGACAATGATTTGCCAAAACTGAAAGGAACACTTGCTAACATGTAGGCACGAGGAATAATGGCAAAAGTGATGCCACACAAATCATATCAATGGACATTCACCTCTTACCAAGGGAAAGTATTGCTCTGTAACTGCACCCAAAGAGCAAAGTATGCTCAGTCACAAATATGATGGCCACCTTCACATGACAGGCAGTAGTGAGGCATCAGCACTTGTGACACACTGATGACAAGAGGCCTCTGGGGGACAGATGCCAACATGCTCACATGAGCAGACACATGAGTGAGAACATTTTGTTTTGGCTGCCACAATGAAGAGTAGTGGACTATTGTGTACAAATTACACCCACAACCGCAAACAACATGACCTGATTGATCACTGTACACAGCCATGTATTGGCCCCGGAGAGTAAAATTGGTTGTGGACTGTACTCTGTATTATCATAGGTCCTTGGGCTATTAGGCATGGCACATCAGCATACACCAACATCCATACCTACACAAACAGTTACTCAACTTGTGTGTCACATATGGCCTATCCTCAATCTTCAGGGGGAGATGGCAGAACCTAACACATCAACTTGGCAATGTGACAGGCAGGAATATATGTCCTGGATTTACCCCATTGTGGCTGCTTTTCTCCCCTCAAATGTCCCTCAAGCTCAGGGTAAGCCACCACCAGTATGCAGGATATTCGGGGGGGTCAGGCTCTGACGTGCACCGGGTCCACATTAGGAGGACAGCCCCAGCTGGACCTCTGCGATCCTCCAGGCCCAGTGTCTCAGGTCCTCCCACCTCTTCTGACAGTGGGAACTCCACCAGCTATCGACCCCCAGGGTCCGCACTTTACGGACGATGGCTCTCCAACTCCCCTTCTTCTGATGGGTATAGATATAGGAGACAAATCAAAAGATTACAAACACATGTTTTTTGCTCAAATGGTTGTGTTACGCACGTCAGAAACACCAAGCACAAAACTTGGAACTTGTCAACACACCACAAGTGTAACGCACACATGTTCATGAGTACAGGAACATGACTACACACTTTTGGAGTTATGTGCAAACCAACCCACTACCCTGCTCATGGCCTACACTAAGCAAGCCTACAGACATCAAATAGCCCAGGCCCAAGCAACATGAATCGTGATGCAAGCCACAATGACACACTACACACCACTGTGGCTTCTGAAGGGTAAACTCTTTGGGCTTGACTGGACCAACACATTTACACCCGGCAACATTGACTCGCTGCGTACAGTCCCTTCAGACAACTACCGTTAACCCTTAACTTGAGTGACAGTGAAAGGCCTGCATGGTGGGCACGATAAGGAAAGCTCTTCCCTGTGCATATGTGGACTTGTGGCCTACCAAATGCAGACTCATGCCACTTCAGGGTGGGTTTCTGTGGTATGTACCTGTACCACAGAACACACCTTTCACCATATGTGGCAAACCTAAAGAGATGGCATCTAACACACAAAAGTATGTTTGGTCTAATTTCTGCTATGCAAGCAAGCTAATGAGTCATATGTCATGGCCTATCTGAATTTAGACACAATCTGCGCTTTGGGTTTGTCAATTGTACAATGTGTCTGTACTGGACAAATATCACTTATGTGAAGGTGACAACAGATCTGTGGGAGTAAGGGACCTGTCATGGGTCATAGACACACATTGACAATGATGTAAAATGCACATATGGACTAGTGTAGGAATTTACCTCAGTATGTATGTATGTATGCCGAGATTTATAAAGCGCATTCCTACTCAATAGAGCATTGAAGTGCAATTCCTAATTTAGTCAATGGGCTGAGGCATGCAGGTAAAGTTTTGGCACTAGACCCTCATATTGGCCACATAACAGGATCAGCAGGGCTACAGGGAGTCGGCACAGTGCCACAGTTGCATAGTCACAGTGATTCACCCACAGCCTGGAGTATGACCCATACTGGGAGATTCATTTGACAGGTCCTGGTCTCTGCATGATGAGCATATAGTACCTACACAACATTCACATTTCCATCAATTCCATGCATTACAGTACATCATGTGGCCATCTTCAATGTGGCTTGTGGCTCGCCTGGCAACCTGAAGGGAACAGTGAGTTATGATATGCCTTCCAAACAACAGTTTGACAAGGCCAGATGTGGGGTGAAAGATCTGTGGTAGAATACACATTGCTTACAAGATCCTTACAAGATCCTCAAATGACTCAAACAAGATACATACACAGCCCATGCTGATATGCACATATATGTTGTATGACATTTACAACCATCATAGCCACAGAAATGTCATTGTATTGCAGTAAAGTCACCTTGCTTTGATATCTGCATCCAACACAAGGAGGCTCTAGGGCCTTGAAACTCATCACACAACACTATGTAAAAAAACATATAGTACTGTTCTCTGGTACCTGCATCATGTACATCCCATTGATGCCACACAAACTGCAACAACAGGCACACCATAAGTCCAACTGGCACACAGGGCCACAATGTAGCCTGCAAGGAGGGAAAGGATGGTGTTAAACAGAGTCAACTGTTCATTTGAGACTCTTACCTGCTCTTCTGGTGAGCCATAGAGCTGACCATACAGGGGAAGGACCTCGTCCACAAGGTTCTCCAGCTCCTCTGGAAAAAAGGTAGGGACCCTATTACCTGCTGGTTGTGGCATGATTGCTCCCAGATGCAGTACACAGCAGCTTAAGTGGTGGAGGTGTTGATGGAAGCAGTGTCAGGAGTCTAGTGACTGATTTTTTAGAATCCGGCATACATGTATCACCACTGACAGCCACAGCCATTGGCCCGTGACTGCCACAGCCAACACCGTTAGCCTATGGCTGTGTCTGCTGTGGTTGGTACCACCCACTGTGAGGACGACTTACACCGGCAGCTACGGACAGTTTCTAATGTCCATTGGAAGAGGTCAGGCATCTGCTATTTTGGAGGTTAGAAATACAGTATATGTCCCTGTTAAATGTGTCACAACAACAATAAATGTGTAAGATCATCACAAACATCCCAAATCAGTCTTGTTGTTTAGGTCCTACTACACAATCACCAGTGTAGTGTGTTTCTAGGCACAGATTGCACATGTTGGCGGTGCACTGTCCACTGTGGCTGACAGTAATTTTGGCAGTCAGAAAATAATGTCAAATTTCGAGGGGCAATTTAGTAGCAGATATTTGGGTGTTGCACTAATCCATGTAGTGGACACATGTCTTGTCAACCAAGGGGGTCATATTTGACCCTTGCATAGTTGACAGCTGTCATGTGTTCTAGGTGTAATGTATTTCAAGGCTGAAATGATGTGTCACATGATTTTGTTGGTACACATCATGTTTGTTGGTGTAGACATAGTGACTAATGCTCCCACTCATGCATTATCACACATTGGTACCTAGGGAGCAGGAGGATGTGACAAGCTCCAGTGTACCATTTAATGCCAGACCTTCGAACCATGGAAAAACGCCACATAATTCAAGTGTACAATCTGAATAGGCAAACAATAGTGGATTTATACCATCAGTTGGAGCCATATCTGATGGCTCAAAACACTAATCCAACATGCATACCACCCATTGTGAGACTACTGGCAGTAATGCACTTCCTGACCATAAGGTCCTTCCAACATACAGTGGCCATATATGGTGGTATGTCCCAAACTATGTTCAGTCTTGTGTTGAGAGATTTCCTATCAGCAATGTTGAAACACATTGACAGCTATAGCATGTTCCCCCGGCGTGAGGATTTGGTCAATGTGAAGACTGACGTCTATGGTTTGGCCCGCCTCCCACATGAGTGGGGGCCATTGATAGCACTCAGGTTGTCTTGGTGCCACTGCAAGCCACTGAATAAATCTATTGCAACAGGAAAAACTTCCACTCTATCAATGCTCAAGTTTGTTTAGCTGATCTCTAAATCTCAAACGTCTGCCCTTTTTCCTGGATCAGACCATGATTCCTTCATAATGCAGAATAGCATCACTGTGGCATGCTGAATGCTTCACAACATTTTCTGCGGAGGAATATCCCTCCTTCAGGAGCCTGAAATGCCACCGGATGAGAATCCTGAAATGCCAAATGAAGATGACAATGGTGAAGAGGAAGGAGCTAACTTGCAACAAGATCTCATATTTGACTGTACAATGTACTGTAGTTGTGAGAATGTGAGGAGTCGATTCTTTGAAATAGTTAGGGAGCTGATACTTGGACAATATCAGCCAAAGGCTGTTTGATGAGCTAGCTTTTGACACATCCCCACCTTGATGATGTTGATTTGTTTGTTTCAGATTTATTGTAATGTACTTTGTTTTCCAGATGCTTGCTATTTGACTTGTGTCATTAGTATGGTTTCATGCCTATACTCCTTGTTTTGTTCTTTGTTCAGGTACCTTGACCATGACATCTTCATGTGGGCATTTCAGAGTTGTGAAATAGGCAGGTATGTGGTGCTGTTCTGACATACAAGTGGATATGGATTTTTCCAGGGAATGTATGTCACGGAGATTGGGTGTGGGAGGCCTGTGCCAAGACAGCTTGCACAGGCATAGGATCAAAGTTTATGAGTCCATTAGACTTGTTTGTTCTCCTGTGTTGGCCCTGATGCATCATGTGTGTCATCATGGGGTCAGAAAATATGTAGTTGTAGGTCACAATCATGTCATTTAGCCTTCACATTGGCTAAACACTCTTTTTGCATGACCTGTATGTAGTTGTCAATGTATTTAATCAATGTAGGTCTAAGTGTCTGTGCCAAATCACTGACATATGTTTATGTCATACCACCAGATGCATGAGCACTGGATTGTAATGACCCCGTGATCTGAAACTGTTGTTCTGCCATCTGTCTGGGTCTTACATTATATGATGTTGGATTACTTTGGTGTGGTAGGTGATATGGCTCCAACTGATTACATCAACCACTTTAATGTTTACCTATTAGGACAATATCTGAAAAATCCCTTCCTTCCATGGTCTGGAGGTCTGTACCTCTAAATATGTTTATTTACTCAGCATGATGATATGATTTAATCATTTATGATTTGCAATGTTTCAGTCATCTTGACAGCCTATTTGCTGGACAATGTAACAAAAGTTCTTCTTTGACCAGACACTTGTATGAATGTGTTTGTGTGGTATGGTTGCAATCCTGAGCTGGACACTGTGGACATGCAACATATCCCATCTTGAACAAGTACTTTGGATCACCATTGTATGGTTCAAATGGTCTGACATATCTATATGGCTAAATGTGAAATTAAAAACAGCAGACAATGAGTTATTGGGAGGTGATTTAATTGGGAAGTTATGACTAACAGAAAATATACGTGACATGACAAAAAAAAAATCAAATGTGAAGGGGTCATTCACGGTGAATGAAATCATTTAAGTAGATGCCACACCATTGGAAGTCCAAGGTTCAGAGTACTCCTCTGATTGGAAATGGAAAGTAGTTCAGAATCTGTCATGCAAAGTGAACATATGACCCACAAAGGAGAACCTTAAGGAAGAAGGTATTTGGACAAGTGAACGCTGGGCTGGTGGTTGAAGTTACTGAAACAGGGCCTCCTGGCCTTAGCAGTCAGGTCACTACCTATACTTCATAACACATAACAAATGGTATCCTTCCAGGTTAAGACACTTTAATTGAGAGTTACCAAACGAGAGTATTTGGACAGGTAGACACTGAGCTGTTGTTTGGAGTTACAAACACAAGGCTTCCTGGGAGCTGCAGTTAGGTCACTCGATCTACTCCCAAAGACTTGACAAATGTTGGGTATTACATATTGTATCCAGGCTGCATTTATGTTTGAGCATACTTTTACATTTTGGTATATACAATGAAACCTACAATGTCTTTTTCTGGTATTGTGAGATTTTCAGGCACCATTTTGACATATGGCATATGATGGGCCTTGGTAGCTGTGATGTTGGGTCCAATAATACACATTAACTTTGTTACATGTCAGATACTCTGGTTATTGAATGTTGGTGAAGTGCATGAACAAGACAGTGGCAAAAGCTGAGCTGTGAGCATGCATGATGTAGTTTTGTGATAGTTTTTGTGTTGTAACATACCAGACTCCTCTCCCCCAGGTATTCCTGTCAAACCCTCGGGATGCAAGTTGGCCAAGACCTTCTCCTCCCAGGGAAAGAGTCTTAATGGGGCACTGGGAGGGCCACCATCAGTCTTCTTGGCCTCTAGCTGCTGCCTGGAGACAGGAGTACGGACCATGTCCCTCAGGTCTTTCCACCTCTTCCTAATGTCCTCCTTTGTGCACAGGGTGTTACATACAGCATTCACTCAGTCTTCTATCCTGTCCCACATTTCCATTTTCCCACTGAGAGGAGTGTGCTGGACTGTGGCTCCAAACAATTGTGGGTCTACTCTTATGATTTCATCCACCATGACTCTCAACTCATCTTCTCAAAAAATGGGGATTTTTAGAATGTGACATGATGGACAACTGAAGTGGGTGACAGGGACTTACTTAACAAGAGAAGTGCAATAGGGAGTGATTGTACAAATGTGTGTACAGGGTGTTCTATGGGATGGTGAATGAAGGGGTCCCTAATCTATGAAAAATTCAAAAAATGGTGGTTGGGGTTCTTTCGCACCCTGTGGAAATGCAAAGAATTGTGGTCTGTAAAGGGGTGTGTTTTATAGTGTGATTTGCAGGTGTGTCCACTAGACCAATGTGTGTCAGCTAAGTTTTTTTTAATTAATCTAATGTGCACTTGTCTGTTACTTTGCTGGACATGTACCGCAGTTGTCAACTGCCATTGGCTAACCGCCATGAGGAGACCACCATTGCAACTGTGTGTTGATAACAAGCTGGGTGGTTAGCCGTGGTGCTGACGGCTCTGGAGGTCGGACCACCTACATACAAGCTGCTGTGCCGTTGGTGGTCTGCCTTTTTTTTCTTGGTGGGCGGCGGTCATGCCTGTTTACATCGTCATATGGTGATCTGGGGAATGCCGGCACAGTAGTTCTTTTTAGGACCGCCAACATGGCACTCATAAGCAGGCCCTTTCTGCTCTGTAGCTGCAGATCTTTCTGCATTTGCATGTAACAAAAAATAGTAATAGAGAAAAGGAAAGTAAATAACTCCAAAAAGCCCAAAAGCAAATGCAAAAACGTAAGAAATCCAATCGAAATCCCTCAATGAAATCCAAAGTCTCTAGGTTCCATAAAAGACTAGGGGTGTGGGGGGAGCTCTGCTCAGCTGGCAAAGCTAAGGGAGTTTTTGGAACTCCGTGATCTGCTTGGAGTATGGAGTTTGTCCAAAAACTCTGCTAGCCAACCAAGGGAGCGGACCGCAACCAGTATGCATTGCAATCTGCAATTGCATTGTGTAGCCCATAACTGGGCTGCAGTGCGCACAGGAGTCTGGGAGTAGGGGACAGAGAGAGCCAGGCTGCTGCAGAGGATGACGAGGAGAGGAGGACCCCCTGAAAGACCTTCGCAGCCTATGGCCCTGGCCTGAACTCAGGCCAGGGCCGTAGACAGTGAAAGCTGCCATTTTAGGCCTCTTGTGCACCGGCCTGCCCCATATGCACTGCACACAGGACAGGCTGGTGCACAAGAGGCCTGAAACGGCAGCTTTCACTGCCTACAGCTGTCTCCTAAATGTGCACGATCTTGAAAGCACTAAGCAGGGTCAGGCCTGACCCTGCTTAGCGTTTCCAAGATTGGGTGCATTCAGAACTCCGCGGGTCACGAAACTCCGCCTCTGCGGAATTCCACAGAGTTTTTAATCAACTCCGTGAACTCTGCCCAGGCCAATAAAATACCAAACAAAGGCCCTCATAAAACCCTGGCAGTTGGTGAGAAAGCGGGGGTAATACTGCCAAAAGACCGGCGGTAATAAATATGAAATTATGACCACGGCGGAAACCTCTCAGACAGACAGCCACTTTAACACACCGACCGCCAGGGTGAAATCAACAGGCAGCAGGCGGTAACCATCTACAGCCAGGCGGAAGACAATGTTCCGCCCACTGTATAATGACACTCCAATCCACCACCTTTTCCGGGGCGGTACCAACGACATCAAAAGCCTGGCGGAAACACTGCACAGAAGGGAAACGACTCACCTCTGGACACTCAAGGAAGAACCACGCCAACATGGAGCCCGATTTGCATGTGTTTCCCATGCTCTTCTACCTTCTGCTCCACTACGAACACCAACGCTGGTGAAGACGACCACAGTGAGTACTGCCACCTAGCACACAGTGGAGGGGGGGAAAAAGAGAGTGACACACACACATGCAACACTCAACACCCCCACCACCATACACACAAGCAGATGCAGTAACATTACATATTCACCCCGTACCCCTCAGGAATAATGCAAGGACAAAATTAATTGATTAAAGTGAGTGTAATAAGATTAAATACTATACATTTGTGCATCCAAATCAACAAGTATATACATATTTACAAATGTAGGGACACTGCCCAGTCCTCAATGTCACAGGGCCACATCACAGAGTCCAAGGCCCCACCTCACTCCTGCAACAACACGGAGAGAACACTGAAGGGGCATCAGGTTGAAAATAGCCAGGCACCTCAGGGGGATGGGGAATGGGTGAGCACCACCTTAGCCAGAAGATGGTACAACGCCACTGGTCCTGGAGGGGGCAACATGCTCTGTGCTTGATCCTGGGGAGTGCAAGGCCACAGTCTCTCAAGTGGGTGACTTGCCCACTGGCTCTAGAGGGGGCAACATGCCCTGTGCTTGGTCCTGGGGAGTGCAAGGCCACAGTCTCTCAAGTGGGTGACTTGCCACTGGTTCTGTAGCGGGCATTGTGCCCAGTGAGTATCATCCTGTGGAGGATGGTGTGAGTAGATGGCTTCTTCCACTGGAACTGTAGGTGGTGTTGTGCCCAGTGAGCTTCATCCTGTGGAGGATGGGGTGAGTGGATGGCTTCTTCCACTGGTTCTGGAGGGGGCATTGTGCCCAGTGATGCAGATCTTGGGGAGAGCAAGGTCACAGTCTCTCAGCTGGGTGTCAGGCCCACAGGATTTGCTAGGGCCAGGCTGCACAACAGCCCATGGAGGCAGGACTACACACTGTCCGCCGGCGGTGATGGCTGCTTAGTGGTGGTAGTAGTGGTGCTGCTGGTGGAGCTGGCAGTGGTGGGGGGAGGCTCCAGCCAGCCCATCCCCAGCAGTCTCGGACGGCTGCCCACTGTGGCTGCTACTGCTGGCAGTGGTGCTGGGGTCGGTGCTGGTGGTGGTGCAGGTGGCGGTGCTGGCAGTGGGGGGGGAGGCTCCAGCCCTTCCCTGCAGCCTCGGACGGCTTCCCACTGGGGCTGCTGCTGCTGGCAGTGGTGCTGGTGCCAGTGGCGGTGCTGACAGTGGTGGGGGGAGGTTCCAGCCCTTCCCCTGCAGCCTCGGACGGCTGCACCACCATGGTTGGTGGTGGGGGCTCCGACTGAGTCCCTGCACCAGGCCCCTTGTCTCTACTTCCTGCTACTGCAGGCCCCTTGCCCCTCCTTCCTGCAGCTGGTGCTGCTTCCTTGCCCTTCCATCCTGCAGCTGGTGCTGCCTTCTTGCCCTTCCATCCTGCAGCTGGGGCTGACTCCTCGCCCTTCCTTGACGCACTTGGGGCTGGCATCCTGTCTGTCTGCCTGGCTGGTGGCTAGTATCCTTTCCCACCTGGAGTAGTTGGGGACACTACTGTGCCCGTGGACTGGGTGGCTAAGGTGCTTGCCTGGGTTTTGACCGCCCTGGCCTGACGTGAGGGACGGGGGTAGGGGTAGGGAAGAGGTCATTGGTGGAGAGGAAAAGCTTCTTAGGGACATTTGGGCAGGAAGAGGGAAATGGTTTGGGAGTGGAGGAAGAGGGAGTGGTGTTATGAGGTGTCTGTCTGCTGTGTTTGGGTGCAGGTGCATGGGCTGGATGTGTTGTGAGGTGGATGGATGTTGGGTGTCTGAGTACTTGTGTTTATGTACTTTGGGAGGAGGGAGCACAGACACATTGGGAGAGGACACAGGGGACGTGTGCACAGAAGTGGGGGTGGTGACTGCCAGTGAGGTGCGTGTGCTGTTAGGTGTGCTGGTAATGGGGGTAGTGGATGAGGATGTAGTGGTGGAGGCGAAACTGGGAGGGAGGTGGACAAGGAGGAGGAGGGGGCCACAGTGGAGGCAGTGGATGTTGGTATGTCTGCTTCTGGATGGTGTTTGTGTGAGTGCCTGTGGGATGAAGTGTGGTGCTTGTGTTTGCCATGTCCACTCTTGTGTGTTGTCCTGGGTGCATGCTGGTCCGACTGTGTGCTTGGGATAGGTTGGGGTTGAGGGGAATGGGATTGGGAAGAGGAAGTTGGAGGGGGGAAGCTGGAAACAGGGACAATAGCTGCCATCAGAGAGGAGGCCAGAGCCTGGATTGATATATGTTGGGCCGCCAAGCCAGTCTGAATGCCCACCAGGAATGCATTTGTCTGTTGCATTTGGGCTGCCAGCCCCTGGATGGCATTCACAATGGTTGACTGCCCAACAGAGATGGATCGCAGGAGGTCAATAGCCTCCTCACTCAGGGCAGCAGGGCTAACTGGGGCAGGGCCTGAGGTGCCTGGGGCGAAGGAGATGCCCACCCTCCTGGGTGAGCGGGCACGAGAAACTTGCTGAGGGACTGCTGGGAGAGCAGTGCTGGTATGGGGATGGCAGCTGTACCTGTAGCTGGGGTGGGCACAGAAGTGTCCGCCACCACCAGGGAGCTCCCATTGGAGGAGGTATCTGTGTCCGAACTGTCCCCTCCTATCTCCGCCATGGTGCTCCACTCGCCCTCCGTCCCACTGGTGTCCTCACAGTCAGTGGATTCGGCCTCTTGGGTCCTGTGGGATGCAGCTCCCTCTGTCGCCGGTGCCTCTGCTCCTCCGCCAGATGATGCTAATGCACATAAGGACAGGGTGACAAAACAAAAAGGGGGGACACACAAAGGATACAGTTGGTCAATGGCACCAACAACACCACCATCAGTGCACATGATACACTCACACACAGGGAACAGCCCTACGCACTAGGCAATGCACTACCAGTCACAATGCTAATCTGTCCCCTCCCCAGTAGTGGATGCCTACTAGCTTGGTTGGAGTACTTTCACATCAGAACCCTGCCCAACATGGGACCTACCCTGCAATGCCATGCCTGGCCTAGGGGCACCCACAGGGCCCACACCACCCACCCGGACACCACCCCACCAGGTGCAAGCTGTATATTGGGGCATTGTACTCAACCCTTTGTGGCTGCTGTGATGCCCCCAAGTGCCCATCTAGCGCTGGATAGGCCACCGCCAGTTTGCGGACCATCGGGGGTCAGGGTTTCACGGGCACCCCTTCCTCATTGGGAGGCCATCCCCAGCTGGGCCTCCGCGGTCTTCCGTGCCCATCGTCTCAGGTCCACCCAAGGTTTCAGACAGTGGGTTCTCCGCCTGCCATAGACCCCCAGGGTCCGAACATCCTTGGCGATGACACGCCATATACACTTCTTTTGATGGGCACTGACCTGCAGGGAAATGGACACAGGGAAAGGTATTAGTCCGACCATCCTGCCTGTTACACTCATGGCTCACCATGCCCCTTCCCATCCCCATTAGCACAGACATGGCCAACCATACATGCTGCACACTGCCCAGGGCCCATCCACCATCCACTACCCACCCCCTACATGAGGCCTTCACACACAGCACTCCATGCATTCACGCACCGTGCATCGTACTCACGGTGTACTCACCTGTTGGTCTGGAGGCCCATACAGCATTCGGTACTGGGGTAGGACCCCATCCACCAGTCACTCTAACTCCACCAAGGTGAAGGCAGGGGTTCTTTCCCCAGTCACACGAGCTATGGTCAGTTCCAGACACAGCTCACAGCAGCACATGCAGTGTAGGTCCTCTCACGTTGAAGGTCAGGTAGCAAGTGAGGAATTAGATAGAAAATGGCGTAACATCTGCGGCGGTACATACCGTCACCACCAGCGTACATCACCATTGGCCACTGTACCCCATAGGGCCCAATATTAACCAATGAGGAGTTGCATGGCGGTTCTCGACCGCCTCACGCAACGGCGCACAAAGTCATCGGAATTACCTAATTTCCACCTGTCCCTCCAAACAGGACAGGCGGATGCCATTTCAGGGTGGGGGCAGGCCATGGATTCTGACTGCGTCACAGTACACAAATGCACCATTTGGACATCTCCAACAAAATACTGTTACAATCACAACATGCATTGAACTGTAGTGGTTGGAATTAGGAGATAATGACCAGCTGCTCACTATTTTACCCCATAGTTTGCAACCGGTGCAGATGAATAGGAGATGGAGACATCCCCCGGTGTACAGACCCCTAGTGGACTTGGCAACAATTGAAGACAGGCACGTTATCCTCAGCTATTGACTTGACAGGGCCACAATCACGGTACTGTGTGCCCAATTGAAGCCTGACCTAACCTCTGCTATCCGTCACACCTTCGGGATCCCCCCTCTTGTGCAAGTGCTATCTGTTGTCCATTTCCTGGCAACTGGCTCCTTCCAAGTAACAGTGGGCTTGGCAGCAGGATGTCTCAGCCAATGTTCTCAATAGTGCTGACCAGAGTGTTGTCTGCCCTGATTAAACACATGTGCAGCTACATTGTTTTCCCCCAGGTGGAGGATTTGGCCACAGTGAAAGCTGATTTCTATGAAATGGGACATATCCCCAACATTATTGGGGCTATTGCTAGAACACATATTGCATTTGCCCCCCCCAGCGAAATGAACAGGTGTTCAGAAATTGAAAGAGCTTTCACTCCATGAATGTGCATATGGTGTGCCTGGTGGACCAGTACACCTCCCACGTCAATGGAAAGTATTCTGTGCATGATGCCTTTATTCTGAGGAATAGCAGCATCCCAAATGTGATGGCTCAACTCCAGAGGCACAGGGTGTGGCTAATAGGTGAGCCCTGGTTCCCACCCATTATGTATTGGTGTATGGGTGTGGTGTGGGCCCTAAGGGTTAGTGTGTGACTAACAGTTCTCCCTTGATATTTGCAGGTGACTCTGGTTACCCCAACCTCTCATGGCTACTGACCCCTGTGAGGAATCCCAGGACAAGGGCAGAGGAACGTTACAATGAGGCACATGGGCGAACAAGAAGAATTAAAGAGAGGACCTTTGGTCTCCTGAAGGCCAGGTTTCATTGCCTCCATCTAACAGGTGGATCCCTGTGCTACTCACCCAAGAAGGTCTGCCAGATCATTGTGGCATGCTGCATGTTGCACAACCTTGCCTTGCGTCGCCAGGTGCCTTTTCTGCAGGAGGAGGAGGCTGGAGATAGCCGTGTGGCAGCAGTGGACCCTGTGGACAGTGAAGATGAGGAGGCAGAGGATGAGGACAACAGAAGTGCAATTATTCGTCAATACTTCCAATGACACACAGGTAAGACACTGTAATTTTACTTTGCATTGAAAGTTTTGTATTTAACATTGTACATGGCAGACAGATTCTCAAAATTCTATGGCCACTTACTGTACCCTTTGGCCTCTCTATTTGCTGATATTGGTGCCCCACTATGGCTCCTGGTGTGTTCACTTTAGCCAACTACAGGTCTTTCCTATGTATACATTACATTACTGTACAGTTGAATTGCAATGTTTAAACCTTGATAAACAAATACATACTTAAATCATTTGACATACTCCATACTTGTATTTTTTCAAAGGGTGTTTATTTAAGTGCTAAGAAGTAGAGGGGGAAGTGCAATGGGCTGGGGTGATGATGGGCAAAGTCCAGGATAGAGTCCAGTCTATTTGTATCACAGGTGCATTGTCCAAAGGGGAATAGGAAGGAGAGCAATGGCAGTTCAACGTGGACAGGGTGACAGAGTGGGACACAAGGGTGACAATCAGGAGAGTCTTATTTCCTGGCGGGGGTCTTCACAATAGACTCTAGCTTCTGCCTGGATCACAGGGAACGTTTGCGGGGTGGTTCTCCTAATGCAGGGGGAGGGGTGCTGGTGGCCTGTTGGTCCTGTGGCAGGCCTCCTTTCCTCCACTAGTGGCAGCGGAGGTGGAGGGCTGTTCATCGGTTTGGCTAGTGTCAGGGGCCTGGTGGTGTGCCACTGCCTCCCTCATAGTGTTGGCCACGTCTGCCAGCACCCCTGCAATGGGGACCAGGGTGGTGTTGATGTCCTTCAAGTCCTCCCTGATCCCCAGGTACTGTCCCTCCTGCAGCCACATGTTCACCTGCAACTTGTCCAGTATCTGGCCCAACGAATCCTGGGAATGTTGGTATGCTCCCAGCATCGCAGTGAGTGCCTCCTGGAGAGTCGGTTCCCTGGGCCTGTCCTCCCCCTGTCACACAGCAGTCCTCCCAGCTTCCCTGTTGTCATGTGCCTCTGTCCCCTGAACCGTGTTCCCACTGCCACTGACCCCAGGTCCCTGATCGTCCTTTGTTTGTGGGGTGGCCTGGGGTCCCTGTAGTGGTGGACACACTGCTGATTGACTTGTCCTAGGGACAAAGGTATGGGACCGCTAGGTGGGTGCTGTGGTGGTGTTTCCTGAGGGGGGAGGCTCTGTGGTGGTGTGAGTCTGTGCCTGGGTAACCGACTGTCCGGAGATCCCTGATGGGCCAGGTTAGTCATTCAGATCCAGGCGAGCAGAGCTGCTGTCATCAGTGTGGGCCTCTTCTGTGGGGGGACTGGATGTTGCTGGCACCTCTTCTCCGGTGACATTGGCTGGTGTACCTGTGGGGATGTAATTGCAGTGTTATTGTTTCTGAGTGTGACATATTGTGCATGGGTGTGTTGCCCTCTATGGTTGTTATTGCCATTGAAGATTTGCCTTGTGTGAGTTGTTATTTGGTGGGCTAGTTGATTCTCTTCAGTATGCATGCAGTGGTGACAGGTTTCCATGCAGGTCTGTGAGGGTGTCCATGCATTGGTGGTGCATGCAGGGCTTGGTATTGGGATGAGTGGGTTGTGATGGTGGGGTATGTGGGAGGTGGTGGAATGAAGGGAGTGAGGGTAAGGGTGGGGGCTTGTGATGGCATACATGTAGAGGGGGTGATAGTAATAGAGATTTGACTTACCAGAGTCCAGTCCTCCTGCTACTCCTGCCACTCCTGCCAGGCCCTCAGGATGGATGATTGCCAAGACTTGCTCCTCCCATGTTGTACGTTGTGGGGGGGGAGGTGGGGGTCCACCGCCAGTCCTCTGTACTGCGAGCTGGTGTCTTGCTGCCACAGAACGCACCTTCCCCCATAGGTCGTTCCACCTCTTCCTGATGTCATCCCTTGTTCTGTAGTGCTGTTCTATGGCGCTGACCCTGTCCACGGTTCTCCGCCTTAGCTCCATCTTCCTAGCAATGGATGTCTGCTGTGCCTGTGATCCAAATAGCTGTGGTTCTACCCAGATGATTTCTTCCACCATGACCCTTAGCTGCTCCTGTGAGAACCTGGGGGTGTCATTGTGGTGCCATGGGTGTAATGTGAGTGGTGTGGGTGAGGGTGTGTGGGATGATGTGTTGGGGTGTGTGATGTAAGGTGCGTGGGTGGTGTATAGCTGATGGTGTTATGTGGCTCTGGTTGTGTGGGTGCTCTTGCTGTATCTCTCTCTGGTGGCAATGTTTTGTAGTCGTAAATGGTTGTGGGTACTGTGTGTGTGTGTTTTAGGGTGGTGTGGGTGTGGTGTGTGTATGGGTGTCAGGTGTGTGTAGTTTGAATTGACCAATGTGGTGTAGTTTTGTATGTGCGTGTGTATTTTGAGCGTGGCGGTATGTACCGTCAATGGTTTACCGCCATTGAATGTCTGCCGCGGTGATTCGTGGGTCATGATGTAATGGGAGTTGTTCTGTTGGCGTAACCGTGTGGGTTTTGCTACCGCCAGTTTATCACTGACCTTTGTGCTGGAGGATGTGTGTGTGTGGCTGTATAGTGACGGATTGGTATGTGTGTGTCATAATATGGTTGGCGGTTATGTTGGCGGCAGTCGGCATGGCGGTAAGTGGGATTTACCGCCAATGTCATAATGAGGGCCAAAGTGTTTAAAAAATATGAAACATTCCAGGAAACCCCAAAAAAGAAAATCAAAGTAAAAACCAATGGTTTATAATAAACCAAAACTGATTTTGTTTTAAAAAAAATGTAAACTCTGAATTTCCATTGAAAGTGTTTGTAGGTTAAAACCTGTAAAAATAAAATGTTAAAAAACCACCCTCATCAATCAATCAGCATTTGTATAGTGCAGCACTTTCACCTCGAGTGGTATCTGGGGGCTGAGGCGGCTGTATCTCCATTGAAAAGACAGGTCTTCAGTTTCTTTCTGAGGTCCACCACGAAGGATGCTGTTCGGAGGTAGAGGGGCAGGTCGTTTCAGGTCTTAGCAGCAATGAAAGGAGAAGGAGCAGCCCCCACTGCAGCTGCAATGGATGCAAGGGGTGTGCACACAGGCAGGCGAGGAGTGTATGTGTCTTGAAACTTGATGGACAGTAAGTCAATGGTTGATATAGGACAGTCCTTGATCATGTAGAGCTTTGTAGGCATGTGTGGGGATCTCAAACTAGCATTTCTTCTGGAAGGGGAGCCAGTGGAGATTTCCGAGGTGGGGGTGATGTTGGTCCATTTGTGGGAGGTCCAGGATGAGTCTGGCTGCAGCGTTCTATATGGTCTGGAGTCTTCTGAGGAGCTGGTTGGTGATGCCGGCATATAGAGCATTTCCATAGTATCGGTGGCTGGTGACAAGGGCCTGAGTGACGATTGTTCTGGGTTGACTGGAGTCCATCTGAAGATTCTGTGGAGCATGCAGAGGGAGTAGAAGCAGGAGGAGGAGACTGTGTTGACTTAGCTTTTCATGGTCAGTTCGCTGTTGCGGATGATGCCTAGATTGCATGTATGGTTTGTTGATGTTGGTCTGACTTCTGATTGCCACCAGTTGGGGCCCCAAACACAGGTGTTTTTCCTGAAGATCTGTCTTGTCGGAGTTATAGGAATTGAAGCAGGTTCAATTCATCCATTCAGCTACATTGGTTATGAAATCGCAGAAGTTGGTTTTGGCATTGGAGGGTTTCCCTGTGAGCGAGAGGATTATTTGAGTGTATGAGATTATGTTGAGGCCCTGAGATCTGATGACATCTGCAAGGGGGGGGGGTCATGTAGGTGTTGAACAGGGTGGGGCTGAAGGATGACCCTTGGGGTATGCCACATATGATTTCCCTGGGTTCTGAGGTGAAGGGTGTCAGTCAGATGCTCTGTATGCGCCCTTTAAGGAAAGAGGTGATCCACTTGAGTGCATTTTGCTGTATGCTGATGTTGTAGAGTCTGTTGATGAGGGTGTGGTCAGAGACGGTATCAAAAGCAGCAGAGAGGTTGAGGAGAATCAGGGCCACAGGTTTTCTGCAGTCGAGGAGAGTTCTGATGTCTTCTGTGGTGGCAATCAGCATGATCTCAGTGGTGTGGTTGGCATAGAGTCCTGATTGTGAGGAGTCAAGTAAGTGATTTTGATCCAAGTATTCAAGGAGCTGTTGTTTGATGGCTTTCTTGAATACTTTGGCTGGGTCAGCGTGCGACCTGGAGTGGATGAAAGACATGATGACCGTGGTGGTCCGAGTGGTAAGAGAAGACCAGGTGTCAATCAGCTGGCTGGTGTTCGCTAGTTGGTTGAGGTTGAGAGCATTAGGTTGAAGGTCAAAGTTGTAAACGGTATCGATCTTGCTGTGGAAGTAGTCAGAGAGAGTGTCACAGAGTTCTTGGGCAGGGTGGATGGTGCTCTCTGTGGTTGTCGGATTGGAGAATTCCTTGACTATTTTCAAGTGTTCCTTTGTGTGTTTGGCCGCAGTGCTGACATGGGCTGAGATGGCTGTTTTTTTGGCTTCCTTGATGCGCAGGTGGTAGTTGCTGCGGGCTGCTTTGTGAGCAGCTCTGTTGGAAGGGTTCCTTGTGGTGCACCATAGTTTCTTGAGTCGGTTGCAGTTGCGCTTGGTGGTTTTGAGTCCTGGGGTATGCCAGCTGGCTTGTTTTGACGACTTGTTGGTTTTTGCTGGTTTCAGTGGGGTGACTCTGTTAGCGCATTAGGGGCCAGATGTAGCAAAGGTTTGCGAGTCGCAAATGGCCCGAATCGCTATTTGCGACTGCGCAAAATCGGAAATGGGATGCAAAAACCCCATTTCCGACTCGCAAAAAGCGATGCGAGATGTTACCGACTCGCAAAATTTGCGACCCGCAAATAGGAAGTCGCAATTTGCGAGTCGCAAACCATATGCAATTGCAACTCGCAAATTGCGACTAGTCGCAAAAAGCCCAGTTTGCATGTCCCATTTACCACTAACTCAGAGCAGGTGATAATCATTACCAAAGTATAAATGGAGACCCAGAAGGCATCTGGGTTACTCAAGATGGCGGAGATATACCTGATAGCAGTGAGGAGGAGAGTCCACGCAGCCCAGCAGAGGAGGAGGAGGAGCCAGAGACAGGAGAAGATTTACAGAACAAGGCAGACTCTTTTTCAGCAAACTGAGGAAGAGATCTACGACAAATACCGACTTAGCAGCGCAGCTATACTTGAATGAATTGAATTACTCAAACCACAGCTAGAACGCCAGACTGTGCGCGGCTGCGCCATCCCTACGCATGTGCAAGTGCTATGCTCACTGCACCTCTTGGCCTCTGGGATCTATCAGGGGGTCATTGCTGTGGCAGGTGGGGTATCTCAAAGTGCACTATCAAGGTTCCTCAGGGCATTCCTAGATGCCATACTCACACACATGTCTCACTTCATATACCTACCCAGGAATGAGGCAGAAATTAACAGCACCAAGCTGGACTTTTACCGGATTGCCAACTTTCCCCATGTCTTTGGATGTGTAGATGGGACACATATTCAAATATGCCCCCCTACAAACCTGGAATATCTTTTCCGCAACAGAAAGTGTACCCACTCACTCAATATTCAGGTTGTTTGTGACCCCCATTATGTCATCACTGACATTGTCGCAAAATTTCCAGGCAGTACCCATGACTCCTACATTTTTAGGCACAGTGGGATACACCAACGCCTGGAACGTGGGGAGTTTGGAGACGGATACCTCCTAGGTAGAGCTGCATACACCTCGTAGACATACACACAGATCAATGTGCACACCAACCAGGACTTTCTAACAGTGTACTGTTTGTGCCCAACAGGTGACAGTGCATATGCACTACGGCCATGGATAATGACTCCGTTCTTAACACCCAGCAATGAATGCGAGAGGCGATACAACAGTGCACATAAGAGGACCAGGAACCTGATTGAACGCACCTTCAGATTGCTGAAAGCATGGTTCAGATGCCTCCACCGCAGTGGAGGTGCCCTCCCGTATACCCCCATTACAGCATTCAAAATTGTTGTCGCATGCGCCATCCTGCACAATATTGCCACCCGACGTGGGCTACCTCTCACCCCTGCAGACCCAGATTCTGAGGATGAAGAGCAGGAGCAACCACATCGCCATCATGGGGATCGGAGCATCGCAAATCAAGGCAGACTGAGACGGCAACACATTGCAACCCAATACTTTGGAAGGTACGTGTCAACTTCAACCATACTCACCTATTGACCAAAAACTCCATTTGTTAAGTGGAACAAAACAACTATTTAATATGTGCAGAAATTGAACTATTTACAATGACAAACTGTTCAGGGACTTCAAAAAGCCAACCATGCATGGGGCACATTGCTGTCATGTGCCCCAACATCAGGGACAGGGTTTAGTCTATGACCTACGGCGGCCTCTGCCAGCCTGGCTGGTCCCAGGTTGTTCTGCAGTGCTCTGCCTGGTACTCCCCCTCTGGAGCACCCTGGTGTCACCAGCAGAGACACTGCTCACAGTTGAGCCCTCTTCGCTGTCCTGTGGGGTGTCCCCTGTACCCCTGGACACATGCCGTGCCTCCATTAGATCGATCACATGGGTGATCCGGCCCAGGCCTCTTGCCACATCCCCTGCAAAGTGGCCCATTTCCACTTGGAGGCCGACTGTCCTTCTGGACAGCCCAGTGGTGTTGACTGCCAGTCTGCCAATTGATGAGGCCATCCTGTCCAGCCTCTAGAGCAGCTGGCGGTCCCTGCGCTGCCCACCCTCGCTCTGTGACAGTAGTCCAGCCACCAGTTCCCGCATGGACAGGGCTAGGTCCCCAGTGTTGTTTCCTATGACGTCCAATTGTGCATGGAGCTGCTGCATGCTGGTCTCATTGCTCCTTACAAAGCGGTGCAGAACCCCACTAATTCTCCCTAACATTTGGTTCTGCAGGCGCTGACCACGTAGCAGTTGTGCCTCGGTCATGGTAGTGGATGGACGCCCGGACTCAGCCTGCAGCCCTGCTCTCCTCAACCTGCGTCGCCTGCGCAGCGGTGGATGCCCTGTGAGCTGTACCGTGGCACTCCTGGCTGTTGCTGGCGCAGCCTCCGGAACCACTGTTGCAGCAGGTGTAGTCATCAAGGGGATGGTGTTGGTGGTGCAGGTGGGAGTGGTGGCAGCTCCTGTGCTTTCATCATGGGGCTGGCTGACTGTTGGCACCTGGCTGCTGTGGCTGGTGGTGGGGTCTTGTGGGAGACCTGTGGGACATGGGGAACAGACTGTCAGTGTCTACTATCTGTTGCACACTTCCTAATAAACATTTGCCTATTGACTGCCTACAGGACTACATTGCCCATAATGCATCATTCTGGTGTTTGCTACCCTGAAATGGAGCTATCTTGGTTCTGCATGCCCCTGTGTACATGGTGGGTGGGGGTATGGCATTGATGGGGGTACAGGCATATCACATGGTACTCACCGGTTGATGTTGTGGGCTCAGAGGTGTCCAGATCTCCAAATCCTGTAACTGCCTCCTGCTCCAGGGTCTCCTCCACCCTTTCCTCCAGGGGTGTGGGTAGTGGTACGGATGATGGTCCCCCTCCTGTGCCTCTCATCTCCCGGAGCCTTTCTGCCACCCTCTCCTTGGTCCGGGAGCGGAGGTCATACCACCTCTTCTTGATCTCATCCACACTCCTGTGGCTGACCCCCAGGGAGTTCACCTTTTCCTGTATATCCAGCCATAGTTGTCTTTTTGTTGAGTCTGGCACATTGAGGGCTGCCTTCCCAAAAAGATCATCATAGTGCTGACAGCATTCCTCTGTCAGCACCTCCAGCTCCTTCTCAGAAAATTTTAATTTCCTCTTTCTGGGTGTTTCTGCCATTGTAGCTGCTGTTCCTCCTGTTGGCTGTTCAGCAGTTTAAAATGGGTGTGGTCCTCCCTCCTCCCAGGTGTATTAGTAAACTTCCTGGCTGTGATGTCATCATCATGTGCCAGGAAGTGTTTCCAGAGTGTTCTGGAGTGGTTTCTGGAGTGTTCTGCAGCACCTGCAATCAATTTACATGGTACTCGCAATTTGCGACACCCACTCGCAAATTGCGTGTCCGTTTTTTGCGCGGTCGCAAACAGCGACCTCGCAGACAGCGGACTCGCTATCTGCGTTGTGACTCCGGGTGCGAGTCGCAATTTGTCCACGGAAATTGTACCTGCATTCCTATTAGCGACACGCAATTTGCGAGTCGCACATGCTCGCAAATTGCGAGTCGCTAATTTTTTTGTACCTACATCTGGCCCTTGGTGACCAATGCAGAGAAGTTCTGGATGACCCGGTCAAGGTCTAATGAAGCTTCTGGTTGGGTTGTGCTGAGGGCCTGTGTCCATTGTGTCTTGGTTTCCTTGCTCCGGCTGCGGTGGAAGGAGCTGAGATGCTTGGTGATGGTGTGCTGAGCATTGGAGATGGTGAAGTGAATGATTGTATGGTTGGTCCAGGTGAGTTCTGCGATGTGGCTGAATATGATTTTGTTGCTGGAGGGCTGCAGGTGAAGATGTAGTCAAGTGTGTGTCTGGCTTTGTGCATGGGTTCGGTGACCAGTTGGGTGAGGCCAATGTTGTTCAGGTTCTCCAGGAGGGTAATGGAGTTGGCGTCATTGAGGTCATCAATGTGGAAATTGAGGTCACCGAGTAGGACGTAGTGGTAGAAGTTGATGGCTAGGGGGGTGATGAGGGTGGAGATTATGTCGCAGAATGTTGGTGGGGGTCCAGGGGCTCTGTAAGATCACATCACCATCCCATAACTTAACATAACATACTCGGATGTTACTGAAATAGTGTAAAAAATGCAAAATGACAAACTAGTGTAAAACACTAACAACAATACATCTAAATGTAGCATAAACCCACAAACAACACTAGAACCAACTTTTAAAGATCCCTTCTAAATCCTCCCTACCCTCAAAACCTTAACAAATCTTTAAAAAGAAACTGTTCCGCCAAACAACAGTTCCTTACCGCGACCTGGGTCTAGGAACTAGACTCAAAATAACACAAATAGACTACAAAGTAGAACGTAGAGGTTAAAAAAATGGCTGCTACATGAAATTGAAAAAAAGACTATCTCCCCATTGAAATGAATGGGAAATATTGCAAAAATGTTTAATAAATATGTGAAAAAAATATAAAGAAACATTAAAAGTGCAAAACATTGCAAACAATTTTATATACAATATGAAAAGAATGTAAAGTATAAATTAAATAATAATATAAATTATATCCAATTATTGAAAATATACTAATAAAACATGCATTCAAATAATGTTAAAAAATACATGTAAAAAAGTTAAGAAATGTAAAAAAGTGTTAAAGATGAAAACTAACAATTTAAAATGTACAACCTATAATTTACTTGCTTTTTTATTGTTAAGCATAAATAAATATGTATTATTTACTGCAATTTATAATGTTTTTGAACTTACTTAAACTATATATTTTTCAAAAATGGAAAATTTTACAATACACTAAAATTGAAAACAAAGATAAAAAATGTGTGACATCTCTTTATTATATCACATTTTGGGAAGGTGTTGGACACTGAAGGGGTAACATTTGCTATCTCCACTGCAACGTTAACAAGTTTGAAGCAAGGTGTTGGGTACTAAATATGTGACATTTCTATTCCCACTCCAATCTAAACCAACTTGGGGGGAAGATGTTTGACACTAAAGGGTTGGCATTTACTACTCCCACTCCAATCTAAAAAAACCTGGGGAAGGTGTTGGGAAAGGGGTACATCTACTACTCCGAGTCCAACAGAACCTATTTGGGGGAAGGGTTTGGACACTAAAGGAGTGACATTTTCTATTGCCACTCCAACCAAAACCAATTTGTGGGAAGATGTTGGACATTAAAGGGATGATATTTACTATTCCCACTCCAATCTGGTGTTGGACACGAAAAGGATGACATTAATTGTTCCTACTCCAACATAATCAATTTAGGGGAAATTGTTGCACACTATAGATGTGACATATACTATTCCCATTCCAGCACAACCAATGTGAGGGAAGGTGTTGGACATTAAAGATATAACATTTACTATTCTCACTTCAGTGTAAAGCAACTTGAGGGAAGTTGTTGGACACTAAATGGGTGATATTTACTATTCCCACACCGATGTAAACCAACCAATATAAGGTGTGTAAAGGGGTGACATCTACTATACCCACTCCAACTCAAACCAATTTGGGGGAAGGTGTTGGAATTCTGAAAGGGTGACATTTACTATTCTCAGTCCAATCTATACCAATTTGAGGTAAGGCATTGGACACTAAACACTTTGAATTTATAATATCCACTGCAAAATAAAGCATTTGGTATACTACATTATATAAATAAAAATATTACATAACAGTCAATACTCCACATTCTGACATATTTTTTTAATATAAGGGTAACACAAATTTAATGTAACAATGCACTAATGTAAACTAATATAAATAGTTATACTTTAAATTTAAAAAATAATACTTTATCTCTTATCAAAAAGTAAAATAGTAAAATATTGTTCAAAATATTTACTACCATTCATAAACTTTAAAAAATAAAATTGCATAGAATTCAGAAAACAAATTAACAATCATAATTTTAATTAAAACAAATTTTATATTTTTAAATTGTTTCTAAATTATAATTTATAAAAATTGTAAATGTTTATACCATTATAAAAATTACCTAAATACAATATAATATTTTTAATGTTAACCTAATAATAATTCAAAATATACTAGTTTATTTAAAACATGTACACTATTTTTTTAATTATGATATTTAATGTTTATTCAAAAGTAAATCAAATATATCTTAATTACTATCACATTTAAAAATATCAAAAAATAGTATCATAAAATACACTTTACAATTAAAAACTATTAATTTGCATTTCTTTAGAAATTCTAAATTTAAACATAGATTTTTTAAAAATCTCCCCACCCTTATCTTCTAAAAACCCAACATTCCGCTACTAAGATATACAATAAATAATTATGAACAATAACAAAATAAAAAAATAAATGTAAACAATTTCCTAAATAAAAAAAAGTACTAAAAACACAAATAAAAAACATTAATAAACACATAAAATCAAAAAACGTACAATACATGACATACTAATTAACAATAAAAACGACATTATATACAATGATAGTTTCTACATCAATATTAAATACAAAGATATTAAAAATAACACTAAAAACAATATTTTAACTTTTATATTCCTGTCCTTGATATTTCTGATGTCCTGATATTTTTGACACAATATTTCTGTAGCACAAAATTTATTTCCGATATTTTGTCCAAACACCATCAGAAGTATAGGAGAGGACAGAGCAGGCAGGATAGGTGAGACAAGAGTAGCTTTCAGGAATCTGTGTGTGCCCAGCAATTTCCAGGAGATAATACTATTATCCCGATCCCCTGGTGGTTGATGCTGGAGATATCTGTATTTTGTCTCATTACAGATCTGATTAATCATAAAGTACCAAAGAGGGATGCTGTGCCAGCTGCAAAGCACTGTGTATAACATGCAGATCACACATTTGTATTTTATGTAGATCATCCAGTAGGAACTGCTTATGTCACAGAAATCCTTTTGTTAATTGCAGTTCATAAGCTACAGTCCTTCGAATGTTGCACAGTGATCTATGAACTAGGATCAAAGAGTTGCCAATAAACTACAAAGCATAGAACCTTATTTTTTCTCAATTATTTATTTTCTAAGGGTGCTAAAATGGTTATAATACGTTATTTTTAGTATATTCAACCTTACCGATTGTGTTCTTTTGAATTCTACATTTATGTTTCTCCAGATCAAGCACTCTTAATATGTATGGTGCAAACCAGAAGGGTCAGAATGCACCTTGTGGGGCCTTTGTTTTATGTAACATCTCCTATACAGTAAATTACACACATGTATGCTTCTTTGTCTATGTATATATATGTGAAGTAAAGAGCTCTGACCATGCGATAAGTAGCACAGTAAAAGAAATGAATGTGAGAGAGCGGTTTTGAAATAATGAGTGGCACCATTTGAGGGTGGCAGTGAGGCAATCTGTAGAAAAGGAGGTCAAGGAGGGTGTGTCAGCACAGATTGGGTGCCACCAATACTAAAGCCAGCCCTACCTGATGATTAGCTGTCGATTACATCAGATGCTTGTAGTGACACAATATTGTTTTGAGGGGAGAACTTGCTGTTCATTCTCCATGTTTTAAGGAGCCAGACTGGGCATTTCAACAATGACAGTTTTCCAAGCCACAATGAAAACAACTTCTGAGTATATTTTGTTTGCAGACAGAAAGATTTTTTGTGTATGGCCGGTTCTAAACTGAGGTGACAATGTGGTGAAAACCAATGCACTGGAATGAGGCCCAAATCAATTGTCAGTGGCTGAGTTTAATTCAAGCATTCCATCCATCACGTTGTTGTTATTGTTGCACGTTTTCTTTTAAACATTACATTAGGTGTGCAATTTAAAGGAGGGAGACAGAATGCCAAAGTAATTTGGGTGTATCCACTCTTTGGTTGATGAAAGCTCAACTTTGTCCAACCAGACTTCTGTCTCTGAGTTTACTGGGGTACGGGGACTTCCTAAAACTGGATTTTAGTGTTAGATGTTAGAGGACAGTAGGATTAAAATAATACACTCTCCCATATTCCCCCAGCCCTCACAGCCCAAGGTTAGTATGCTGAAGACTTTGGACATTTTGAAAATTCCCAAAGCGGGTAGGGTTAGCCCCAGGAACATTTATCCCATTAAATGGGGCATCCCCAGAGGTCATCCCTACCCACCAGCTCATATCAGGCATAAATATAACATCTCCCGTGACCCCACAGAAGGCTCCTGGAGTTGTGGGAGATCAGAAGATGACTCAACCTGCTTTCTGAGACCTGAGAAGAGCATAGAAGAGTGGACTTGTTCTCCCTATTGTACTCAGAAGAAAGAGGTAGACTCCAAGGGTCCTAGGGCAGACCTCCTGTTAAAGCTGCAGGGACACAGCAAGCTACAAGTGCCTTTTTCCTGCAGCTCCTAGCAGACCATTGGCAACTGGACCTGGACTGGACCCTCATGTTGGCCTCTGTCTGCCATAACTGTGAGTCTCTAAGGGGGTCTTTACGATTTTGGCGGTCCCATGACCGCCATGTTGGCGGTGGGGGTCATATTGCCAACAGGCCGGTGGAGAAGACTGCCAAATGTTTACTTTGTCTGTATTCCCTATGGAATACAGCCAAAGCACCGCCGGCACTGCCACTGCGGTCGGACCACCATGCACGACTGAAGGCACTAGCAGGGCGGCAGAGACCATGTATCCACCGGTCATATTACAAGGCTGCACACAGCCAAGATTTTGTTGCGGTCGCACCACCAAGAAGACCCAGACGGAAACGAACTGTATAAAAGGAGAAACTTACCTCCAGAAAGCCTTACCTGTACGGAGCCGCCATGAACCTCAACTATACGTCATCCTGCTGCTCCTGCTCACAGAAAGAGCCTATGACATGACTGTAAGTACACACACTCACCTGTTACAGTTGTATATTATTAAATGTTGTGCACTTACATAACATACCATAGGGATGGGGTGTGAGAGCTACACTCACATGTAACTGTACACTGACATGCACACTCACATACAGCCACACAAATACCTGCACATACACAGCACACATATTAAAGCCACCACACACACACATACCACACATCAAAAACACACACTTATGCACTGGAACACAGTACCAGCCCAGTCTCACACAATACACAAACACACGTCACAACAACACCACAACCACATAATCATAAACACTTTGGCAAGCACTCACAATAGACACTAACCAAGGACACATCACACATACCACACAACGTATAACCAACAGGGAACAAACACACACAATTACACAATCATACAACTTACCAATCGACACACACATCACAAATCACACAGCACATCGTACCTTTCATAACATGCATAATACAAACTCACTCACACAGTCAAAGCACACAAAGCCACACACCACAACAATTACACATGTCAACACAAACACCACACAATTCCATGAAACAACATGTCTGCTACAGACACATAAACATGCCCATCACACAACACACACCCTATACCTGGGGGGCAAAAGCCCTGCACACACCCACACATACTACTCACACAATACAGGAAGCACAAGATCCACACACAGACAAATACTCGCACACAACCAATGTCAGCCAGGGACAACTCTAACCTAGGAGAGGAAATGCAGTACAAAGATGTAACCAGGAAACCAACAATTGATTTCTGTTAATATATTTGTCAGGAAATGAATCAAAATCAAAGGATATAGGCCAGTCCATATTCCCTGGATTGTGCACCAAAGGCAAATATTGGTGTCTCTAACTTGACTCCTGACCGCCATGTAACCTCCAGAGGTAGGAGCATCAAGGGGGCAGGCATGCACCTCAGGGATGATCTGGGGGGCAGTAGGAAAAAGAGCAAACTCAGAAAGGGAATGGTTTTTTATACACACACGGGGACAGTCATAGCAAAGGGGTTTGGGTGTAGATGAAGAGGGAGTGGTTGAATGAGATGTTGGTGTGGATGTCTTGGGTGCGTGTTTGTGGGAGGTATGCTTGTGTGTGGTGGGTGAGTGAGTGAGGGCCTTTATGTGTTTTGGGCTGAGGGGGGTAGAGGTGCTGGGGGATGCCATGGTGGGTTCGTGGTTGTCCATTCGGGTGGTGCCTGCAGGTATTGTGGATATGCTGCATGTAGGAGTGTCAGTGGTTGTGGTGGCTGCAGATGTAGTGTCTGTGGTGGATGTTTGAGGGTCTGCTGGGGTGCTCTCTGTGGGTAGGATAAGTGTAGAGGCTGAATCCGTGAATTTTGGTGTAGTGTCTGCAGGTGTGTCTGGTGTGCTGAAAGAGGGATTGGGATAGGGAAGTGGAAGGTGGAGGAGGCGTGAGACAAAGGGTGACTTGCTGTCATCAGTGTGGAGGCCAGAGCCTGAAAGGATCTCTGTAGGCTAGCCAGTGCACCGTGAATGCTCTCCAAGAGCGCATTACTCTGTTGTATCTGAGTTGCCAGTCCCTGGATGGTATTCACGATGATCAACTGACCCACAGAGATTGACCTCAAGAGGTCAATAGCCTTCGCACTGAGGGCAGCAGGGTTAACCGGGGCTGGAGAAGAGGTGCCTGTGGAAAAGGAGACCCCCACCCTCATGGGTGAGCAGGCACCGCTAACTGGGGGAGCTACAGGAAGGGTGGTGATAGAAAGGGGGTGGCGGACAGAGATGGTGCTGGGGTGGTCCCAGATGGGGCCGCCACCGCCTGGAAGTGTCCACTAGAGAAGGATTCTGAGGATGATGAGGTCGATCCTGTCTCCCCTCTGGCACTCCCCTCGCTCTCCGGGCCACTGGGTCCCTCAGTGTCGGTGGTATGATGACTTGAGGTCCTGTGGCCAGCAGCTTCTCCACTGGGCTGTGCCCCATCTCCTTCGCCTGCCGATGCTAATGCTGGAAAACAGAAAGAGAGGTAGGGTCTTCACATTCTTTTACTACACTAAGATCACACTGAACACATCTTTAACATTACATCTAGTAGTGCTTCACCCCCAGGTAGAACCAGATTAGTGCCATCATCATGTCACAATAAGACACAATCTACACCCCTATATAACAATAATGTCACACACCAGCTAAGCCTCCTATTTCATACCTACAATACCATCATATCAGTAGAGCAATAACACTAACCATTCCATGTGAAGCTGACTTGGCAACATCATTCTGGGTTTCAATCCACAGCAACATAGTAAACCAACAACCAAGTTATGGGAAATAGTGGTAACAGTGATTTCTACATATCACATACACAAAATCTATACAGACTTACAATTTGATCTGATGTCATTCAACGGAAGGGAACCTTCTCACATGCTAAACACAAGGCAGAATGTTGCATACAAGCCAAAACCATTTCATGTCACAGAGTTCATAACTTTCACATTTGAAATTTGCAAACATGCAACTACTCTGCTGTGCATTTGTGGCATTATAAAATATCGAGTATGATTGAGGCTAAACACGTCACCAACACATGTACCAATAGTGAGGTAGAAAGGATGAAATATACGATGTGGACCTACTCATCTTAGGCATTGTCCTCCTGTAAACAAAGTCTTGCACACTGATAAGGGCCTAGTTAGCCTACAGCATTTACCCACAGACAACCACAGGTAGCACAACTACTCTTTAAATACAATGGACACCTGTCATGTGCATGAAGGCCCCATACAGTTCAACGTATCACTATCCACAAATCAGACATGAGTAGTCTTACATCTGTTTGGAAAAATATCAATGACACAAAGCACACCAAAGGCTACCATGATAAAGACATACACCTTGATTTAAGCCAATTGACTGACTACACATACCATTCCACCCACATGTGCATGTGAACTACAGTACCTGCACCACAATGTAGTCCGTGCAAATTATAGGTTTCCATACAAAAAGCATAACATCTCCAAAATAGCAATAGAAAGTATGTTTACTGCACATTACAGTGTTGATTTATGACAGAACCTTACAATGTACACATGATGTTGGCAAAAACCAGTTACAATTGTAACTGTTAAAAAGATGTCTTGGACTATTTATCATGCATACTACACAATGGCTAAGGAATTAGCTGTGTAGACACTTACCACCTACAGAACATGAACATGATACTAAAATTCATCTCTCAGACATCAATGTATGTGATCCAATAGGAGTCAGGCCATGCCTCCATATTTATCTACATGAAGGATGTTAAAAACATCAGAAAATTAGTGTATTAACTCCTCACCCAAATTACTGATTTTCTGTACTTGCACTTGTGGTACAGAATTTGGATTCAAAATAATTCCCAACAATTTTTGATGTGGCCAGCTCAATATAGTATCACCAACAACTGGTACATATACTTTCCCAAACATCTTGTTGCCTTTAAATGATATAGATGCATCAAAATACCCTCTCAATTTGATAGGTTTACCTCCATAACTGTTAGGTGTAACATCTGGATCTCGAAGAGTTACTTTACCTTGAAAATATTTAGCATAATCAACTTCAGATACGAGAGAAAGCTTTGCTCCTGTGTCCATCATCATTGATATGCTGATGCCATTCACCTCAACCAAATCAGAGCAATATTCACATTGAACGCTAGAGACACAATTTACATTACTAACAACTTGCAGAACAATATCACGTTCATCACCATCACACTCAACCTCATTGACCTTGAGTTTTGATTTTGTCAAGGATTTACAGCATTTGGCAAAGTGTCATTTTTCCCACACTTGTTACATGAAACATTAAGAGCGGGACATTCTTTGTTGTTGGCTAGATGTGAAGAGGATCCACATCTGAAGCATAACAACTTTGTCTTCATGTTGACATGTATTTTGTTTTTAGATTTGAGATCCAATGTTTGAACAATAGCAGAAGAGTTTTTAAATTTTTTCAAATTTTCAATGCCTGATTCAGAGTGTTCAATTTGCTCGGCCACTATTAAAACTTCATCTAGGGTAGGATCACTCTTGGACCGTAGTGCTTCTCTAATTTTATCACTCTTACACTCAAGCATGAACTGATCATGAATACGCTCATTCACACTTTCAACAAAATTACATACGGCAGCTAGTTTACGTAGTGTTGTCACAAAATCTTCAATTGATTCATGAAGGCCCCATACAGTTCAACGTATCACTATCCACAAATCAGACATGAGTAGTCTTACATCTGTTTGGAAAAATATCAATGACACAAAGCACATCAAGATAAGGGCTACCATGATAAAGACATACACCTTGATTTAAGCCAATTGACTGACTACACATACCATTCCACCCACATGTGCGTGTGAACTACAGTACCTGCACCACAATGTAGTCCGTGCAAATTATAGGTTTCCATACAAAAAGCATAACATCTCCAAAATAGCAATAGAAAGTATGTTTAAGGCACATTACAGTGTTGATTTATGACAGAACCTTACAATGTACACATGATGTTGGCAAAAACCAGTTACAATTGTAACTGTTAAGAAGATGTCTTGGACTATTTATCATGCATACCACACAATGGCTAAGGAATTAGCTGTGTAGACACTTTCCACCTACAGAACATGAACATGATACTAAAATTCATCTCTCAGACATCAATGTATGTGATCCAATAGGAGTCAGGCCATGCCTCCATGTTTATCTACATGTAGGATGTCAATTCAGATTACACATTACAGGGGCCAATGTACAGCCCTCACTTACCAAAGGGGTTCTTCCCCTAACAGGTCTGATTACGTTTAGCAAGTATGGCATGTGAAATGTCAGATGAATATCACAGCCTCACATGAAGCTGTCACTCATCAGAAACCTTTTGAAAAGTAGGAATGGCTTTAAATTGTCAGACTCTATGTTGCACATAAACATGGATCAAGGGACATTGAATGGACAGAGGGCAAAGACCTGCACAACTTACCATCATAATATTGGGAGTGTGGAACTGTAGGTGGGAAGGAATAACCGGCAGGGTATGAAAAGCTGTATAGTGGTACACATATGACACGGTCACATGTGCATCATCATATTCTTCTGTACAGAGGGGATAGCAGAGAGGTGACATGTAATATGTCCCTATACACAGTGGAATGTGCACATCTGTGTACCAGTGTGGAGGACTGTACATCTATATGTTCCTTGGAGACCTTTGACCCTTTTCTCTTACCTCATTGTCACAGCTTAGATTCTATCATGTCATGCACTGACCTTGCAGAGGGCTGAAAATGTGTTAAGTCAGTACTTACCCCCTTGTGGCTCCTATGCTGCCCTCAAATGCCCAGCCAACTCAGGGTAGGCCACTGCCAATATGCAGGCCATTAGGGGGGTCAAGGTCCGACGGGCACCCCTTCCTCCTTGGGAGGACATCCCAAGCTGGGCCTCTGCAGTCTTCTGGGCACAGCGGCCCAGGTCCTTCCACTGATTCTTACAGTGGGTGCTCCATCGGCTGGGGAACCCCAGGCTCTGCATTTTCTTGGTGATGGCATGCCAAATTCCCTTTTTCTGATGGGCTTTGACCTACATGGATCACACAGACAAGAGGAGAAAGTCATGTCCACATGCACCATACCATAACAAGAAGGGTGAAACAAAAGTTAGTGGAAGCAGGTGAAGTATGATGTTCCAAGGAATTTGAGGACAGAAGATCCAAACAAATTAAAGATTATTTGTCACAATGTTTATTACAAATTTATATCCAAAAGAACAAACTCCATCCACACCTGCAGAGAACTATCTCTCAGTCCCAACTAATACTCTGGAACACATTAACATTCCAGACTACCACAACACAGGGGTAGTGCAGGGGAGAGGTAGAACATACCATGTGAACACAAAATTAAAACTACAACACAACACAGGAAAAATAAAATAATGTTACAATGAAAATGAAAACAATAAAATATGTGACAATACCACAATACCCTCCCTCTCAAAAGATAAATAAGGAAAATAAATTCACGTGAGTTTGACAACTCTATTCAGATTCCAAATGTGGCCATCATCAACTTTGACCACTCCTTTGAATACTTTAATAAATTTGAAAATTCTACTGTAATGTGACTGTCCGCTGCTTATGTTCCCAGCATCTTTATTATGACGGAATCTCCTACCGCCTCATTTATTTCCTTAACAGATTCACGAATATCATATATGTGTTTTCTTTTATCTTGAACATGTTTCTCTTTTTCTAGAGCAATAGTCTTTTGATTCTCATAGTTAAACGGTTCTTTAACATACTCTTTCAGCCATGGTGGACTCACTTTCGTGTGCAGGACACGCTTTCTGAACAATACAAATGGGGATTGCCTGGTGCTCGAACGAGGAGTATACCTATAATCTTCAACCTTTGACTGAACCAAGTCCACCCAACTCACTCCCATTTGCTTTGCTAATTGAATTGTTTCCTTTAACGTTCTGTTAAAACGTTCTACCATTCCATTGGATTCAGGATGGTACAAAGCACATTTCTTATGAACAATACCTCTTAAAGCCAAAAAATCACACATCAACTTAGACGTAAATTGAACTCCATTGTCAGTTAGAATGTATCTTGGGTTCCCTTCTCTACCAAACACTTCAGAAAGAAACTTCACAACCGTCATTGACGTTATCTAAGATGTTATTAAAACTTCAGGCCAACGGGATAACATATCCATCAAAACGACTACGTATTTGGAAATAGAGCCACAATATGTAGGACCCATAATATCTATTGACACCTCTTCCCATACTTAATTAGGGATCTTCTTTAATACTATGGGTTGCGTCCTAGATTTTAAAGTTTTATCAACCAGTTTACATTCTACACATTCTCTGACCCTTCTCTCCAGAGCCAAATCCATTCCTGGCCACCAATATGCGCCTCTCAGTCTCTCTTTGGTTTTGCATATACCATGATTACCTGAATGTGCTAGATTTAAAAGACGTTCACGCAAACTAGAAGGAGGTATTAATCTACAACCTCTCAACACCAAGCCATTTTGCACAGAAAGTTCACTCCAAACGTTCTTGAGCTGCATAATATCATTTTCATGAACTGTCATTAACTTGCTTAAAGACAACAAGTCCCTGATTTTCAATAATTCTTCATCTTTGTTAATCTCCTGTATCCATTCTTTTTCTGAAACACAGCCGTCTGTCCCATTGCAAACTTTGACATCATCATCAATCCACCACGAGGTTTCATCATCACCCACATCCAAACCCTCAGTTCTCATTCTGGACAAGCAATCAGCAGTTTTGTTCTCACAGCCAAGAACGTACCTAACAACAAACTGGAAATCTTGTAGGCCAACTATCCATTTGCAAATACGAGAAGATATACTATCCAAACCTTTTTTCTCAAAGATTTCTTGTAATGGCTTATGATCAGACTGTACAACAAAACATACTCCCCAAAGAAACTGCTTACATTTTTTTATAGCCCAATACATAGCAAATGCCTCTTTTTCATTAGTGGAATATCTTGATTCTGCCCCTCGCAGACCTCGTGAAGCAAAGGCTATATTGTTTTCTTTACCATTGTTTACTTGCTTAAGTACACACCCTAAGCCTTTATCATAGGCATCAGTGATAACATAACAGGGCATTCCTGGCTGAAAGCTGCTGAGAGACTGAGCAGAAGATAAAGCATGTTTCAAATCATTAAATCCTTCCTGACATTCTTTTGACCAGACAAATTCCACCCCTTTTCTGAGCAATTCCCTAATGGAACTAGACCTCTTGGTAAAATTAGGAACATATCTAGCATACAATTTAGTCATTCCCAAAACAACTTGAATATCTTCTCTCTTTTCAGGAATAGATACATTTACAATTGACTTCACTAAATCATCTTTAGGTCTCACACCATTCCCAGATATGACGTGCCCTAGGTACGTTATTTCTGGTCTGGTGAATTTGCATTTTTCCCCTTTTAACGTGATACCTTTTGACCGAAATATTTGTAGAACTTCCCTGATCTTCACTATGTGCTGTCCAAGAGTATCTGTGAAAATAACCACATTGTTTTGGAAGAACTTTACACCTTCAATTTTTCCAAGAATTTCATTCATACGTCTTTGTAAAACACACTCTGCAGAACAGAGATCAAAAGGCATTTTATTGAATTTGAAAACTCCCAAAAGGTGTGATAAAAGAGGTTAACTATTTGGATTGTTCACACAATTGCTCTTGATGGTAAGCAGAACTGAGATCTAAAGTGGTGAAATATTTAGCATTTCCAAAATAACTAACCATCTCATTTATACTAGGCCAAGGAAATTTATCTTCAATGACTGCCTTATTGAGGTTTCTGAGATCAACAGACAACCTGATGTCTCCAGATTTTTTTTTAGTAACAACAATTGGAGGGATCCATTGAGCGGCTTCCACTTCTTCAATAATGCCCTCTGATTGCAATCTCCGAAGTTCAACTCTTACTTTGTCTTGTAAACTAAATGGGATACTTCTGACCTTACAAGCAATTGGTTGTGCAACTTTTTTCAGGACAATGTGATGTTTGTAACCTTTAATGCATCCTACCTTGGAATTAAAAACATCAGAAAATTAGTGTATTAACTCCTCACCCAAATTACTGATTTTCTGTACTTGCACTTGTGGTACAGAATTTGGATTCAAAATAATTCCCCACAATTTTTGATGTGGCCAGCTCAATATAGTATCACCAACAACTGGTACATATACTTTCCCAAACATCTTGTTGCCTTTAAATGATATAGATGCATCAAAATACCCTCTCAATTTGATAAGTTTACCTCCATAACTGTTAGGTGTAACATCTGGATCTCGAAGAGTTACTTTACCTTGAAAATATTTAGCATAATCAACTTCAGATACGAGAGAAAGCTTTGCTCCTGTGTCCATCATCATTGATATGCTGATGCCATTCACCTCAACCAAATAAGAGCAATATTCACATTGAACGCTAGAGACACAATTTACATTACTAACAACTTGCAGAACAATATCAGGTTCATCACCATCACACTCAACCTCATTGACCTTGAGTTTTGATTTTGAAAGGATTTACAGCATTTGGCAAAGTGTCATTTTACCCACACTTGTTACATGAAACATTAAGAGCAGGACATTCTTTGTTGTTGGCTAGATGTGAAGAGGATCCACATCTGAAGCATAACAACTTTGTCTTCATGTTGACATGTATTTTGTTTTTAGATTTGAGATCCAATGTTTGAACAATAGCAGAAGAGTTGTAAAAAATGTTCAAATTTTCAATGCATGATTCAGAGTGTTCAATTTGCTCGCCCACTATTAAAACTTCATCTAGGGTAGGATCACTCTTGGACCATAGTGCTTCTCTAATTTTATCACTCTTACACTCAAGCATGAACTGATCATGAATACGCTCATTCACACTTTCACCAAAATTACATACGGCAGCTAGTTTACGTAGTGTTGTCACAAAATCTTCAATTGATTCATCATCATTTTGTTTACTTTGAAGAATAATCGAAATTGTTGGTAAATAATGTCTATGTAACCTAAGTAACGTTATTTCAAACTCCTTTAAGGGGGTGTCTCCTTCAGCACCATCAGGAGAGTTTATCGTTGGTAACGTATCCAAACTTTCTTGTCCCTCTGCTTCTAGGCAATGTTGTAAAACAGACGACTTCCTATCTGCAGATAAATTGCTGCCACACACATGAATGTACGTTAGAAAAACCTTTTTTGAATTTAGGCCATGCAATAGGAGGATCTCCCGGAGTAGATAAAAAAAGGAGGTGGCGTAATGTTTTGCATGACAGCAAATAAATGTTTATTTCCAACAGGAGTTGTAGAGATTGATAGCCAGAAAATAATTTAAAAAAAAAATTAAACTGGAACAGTCTCCTTGATGACAAAAATAGAAAAGTCAGGATTTCTTTAATAGTAAGAAAGAAGAAACAAATAAGAAAAAAAACAAAAGGAAAAAAATCACGAAGGGAAACTGAGATCCTGAAGAGAAGGTTTGAATAAGAAAAACACTCATATGCAGGACGATGTTTCTGATGAGTGCATGGCTGTGCGAGGCAAGAGAGTCACCAGTAGCAGCAGAGAGTGTCAGGCAAAGAGTCAAGTGCGTCCTGACAACTGTCGCTAGGATACTGTAGAATCTTTATGAGGAGCGCAAGGCTGCGCAAGGTACGAGAGTCGCTGGTAGCAACAGAAGGCGTCAGGCGGAGCGTCAAGCACTTCCTGCCAGCCATTGTTAGGAGGTAGAGGAAGCTCTCCAAAGCACGCAGGACTGCGCGAGACAGGAGAGTCACTGGCAACACGTAACACGTCTTGTTAACTGTTGCTAAGAAAACAAATAGGCCTTCAGATGCACACGAGGCTGCGCGAGGCCTGAGAAAAGTCTGATTTGAAAACAAAATGAGATGGTTTAAGAAATGTTACGAAAAATTAGAATATAAATGAAAAGATCACAGTACCTTAGAGTAACAAAGTTCAGAGCAGCCCTCGTAGAAACACAACGGTGCGTTGAAGTTTCTTTTAAAATTATTAATGCAGGTCAGATCATTGCCAAAATAAAGGATGATGTTCCAAGGAATTTCAGGAAGGAAGATCCAAACAAATTAAACATGATTTGTCACGGTGTTTATTCCAAATATAAATCGAAAAGAAGAAACTCCATCCACACCTGCAGATAACGATCTCCCAGTCTCAACTGAAACTCTGGAACACATTAACATTCCAGACTACCACAACAGAGAGGTAGTGCAAGGGGGAGGTAGAACATATCATGTGAACACAAAATTAAAACCACAACACAACACAGGAAAAAAAGAATAATGTTACAATGAAAAAGAAAACAATAAAATATGTGACAATAGCACAGTAGTCATACACGAACTTCCTCCAACATCCCCATCTATGTGGCATAGTAATCTGCAGGCAGGCCATGTGTGAAGTCTGAGTCAGGCATACAATATGGTCATCCAGCACCAGGTGTCGGCTAGAAACATATAACCAGACCAGTAGTATACATGTTATATGTGTTCAAGTATTTTTTACATCATCTCCAATTTTCAAGTTACACAGTTTGTAGGTGGGTTAGGGTACATACATCACACACTCCCTTCTCTGTATCAGGCCTCAAAATCTATCTAAGCACATGTGCACATGTTCATCTAACCATTCATATGATCCCAATCCATCATTCAAACACATTTCCTGAGCATCATCATACACTCAACATTTCAAACATTTGTGTTGTATTGCACTGACCTGCTCCTCTGGTGCACCAGAGAGTTATCCATACAGAAGTAGGACCTCCTCCACAAGTTTTACAGCTCGTCAGCTGAGAAGGAAGGGGCCCTATCACTTCTAGGACATGGCATGATTGCTCCCAGAGGCAGTACACAGCAGCTCAGGTTGTGGCGGTCTTGCTGGCAGCAGTATCAGGAATCAAGTGAAGGATGAATTATGAGATGGTGGTCACGTCACCGCCGGCTGAAGTGTGTCATTGGCCCAGGCCCGCGAAAGGCAGCAATGTGTACCAATGGAAATGTCCACCGCAGTTGTGTCTGCCTACCGCCATGACGACATCCGCCGGTGGAGTTAGATCACATCCTGATATCCAGTACAGTAGGTCAGGCAGCTGCCATTTTAAGGCTCATATATGTACGTTAAGCTTATGAAAGGTGTGTCACTATGAGCAGTATTTATGACATTGTATTAACTGCTGGCTTTATGCAGACATGTAGTAATGTGCATGCAATATGTAGATGATGTTACATTGATGTATCCTGAGTTATGTACATGAAATAGTATTGGCAGCAGAGGTATGATAATCTGAAAATAATATAGGTCTACCAAATATGTTAAACATGTTAAGTAAGTTGATGTGACTTTTACTGTCAGGGACATGTGTCTCCATCATATGAAAATGCTAGCGGTTAGGAGATATGAATGCAATTATTAGTCAAATGTTTCCTAGGTATGTGCTGAGTACAACGTTTTCACTGTTTCATGTGACAAAATGTAGCTTTATCTGTGAGGTTGGTGTGATCATACTTATGATGTATGGATTGAGTCATACAAATACATTCTGGTGTTGCTCCACATAGTTACCCTCGCATGAGAAGAGCAAGACAACCTCCAGTGTACTATTCACTAGCAGACTTGCCGACCATGGAGGATCGACATGTGATACAAATATCTGCCTGGATAGGCCGACATTCATGGATCTCTGTCATCAGTTGGAGTCAGATCTGATGTTTGCCATTCATAATCCCAATAGCATACCTCCCATTGTACAAGTCATGTCAGTGCTACACTTTCTGGCCACTGGGTCCTTTCAAAATACAGTGGCCCTAACTGCAGGGGATGTCTCAGCCTATGTTCAGTCTGGTCTTGAAGGTTGTACTGGCTGCATTGTTGAAACACCTGGACAGCGACATCTGATTTCCACAATGTGAAGATTTGGCACATGTAAAGGCTCATTTTTATGCTTTGGGACACATTCCACATGTAATTGGAGCCCTACACGGCAACCATGTAGCCTTAGTTGAACAGGTATATAAGAACAGGAAAAACTTCCACACCAACAATGTCCAAGTGGCCTGTTTGTCAGACCTCTACTTATCACAAGTTTGTGCAAAGTATCCTGGGTCAGTCTATGATTCCTTCATCATGCGGAACAGCAATATCACACTGCTAATGACATGACAATACACAGAGAGGGCCTGGCTGGTAGGTAAGTCATATATGTCATGTGTGTCTGTACCTTTAATCTGCTACCAGATATGTGGATGTGCACAATTAAAGTTTGGCTTGTTGTAACTATTCTTTACAGGGGACTCTGACTACCCAAACCGTCCTTGTTTTTTTACATCTGTGAGGTACCCAACCACGCCAGGGGAAGTCCGCTTTAATGAGGCCCACAGAAGGACAAGGCGTGTTGTGGAGCATATATTTGGCCTCTTGAAGGCAAGATTTTGCAGCACTGATAAATCTTGAGGAGCCCTCCTCTACTCACCTAACAAAGTTTGTCAAATTTTTGTTGGCTTCTTCATGCTCCACAACCTTGCCCTGAGATGTCAGATACCATTCATACCAGATAAAGGGGAGCCTGCAGATCCTGTGTGTGGAAATGCAGAGTTGCCAAGTGAGGATGAGCATGATGAGGATGAAGCTGGAGACATCAGGGTTTATCTCATCAATCAGTACTTCACCTGACTTAAGGTATGTGATGTGAAGTAATTAAAGTGATTCAGTGGAGTACTGGTTGAGGTTAGGAAGTCAGATAAAGTTCTTATTTTGACCGTCAGATAGCTCATAATTGGCTCCAACGCCCATTAGTCTGATATGCATGCAGATTGGTACATGGAGTTGTGTATAGACATGTTATTAACATAGTCTAATGTTATCACAATCCACAATCAAAGTCACATTTGTACATATTAATCAGCTGTGCAGTGTACATACATCAATGAGGTCTATACCTTATATTTCCCAATTACAGATTGATTGTTTGTCTCATTCACATTTGGCCATGTTAGACAGTGTCACAGGCAAATGGGATTTGCACACTGACATGTAAAGTGAACATGAATTAAACCAGGTCCTGTCTGTCATGAGATTTGTGGTGTGTGCATTCTATGCCCAGACTGCCAGGAGATTAGGATGGCAGTTTCCTTTTCCACACCAAAGACCTGTTTTGTATTGGAGGTGGGGCCCATGGTGCCATGTGTTTCTTCATTTGTCTCTGACACGTCATAATATGGTATCTAGACCCTCTAACATCATAATGGTTTGTGTTGGATGTGAACTAACTTGTATTTAGCTATGGGTGTGTTTCCACTTTGCAAACCAATGTGCATGTGTCTGAAGACTGACATGGGTGAATGGCAAGCCTACAGGTACCTGACCATGGTAAGTGGACGGTTCCATGACTGGGGACATTAGTACTGACCTCTGTCTGTTACACGGGGTCTGTTATTTTGGGGACTATGGTATGGTAAGGCCTTAGCTGATGACACACTGAACCAATACGTTTGCCTCCTGGCATTGTGAAACACTAACATGTCCTAACTTCAGAAGTGTGTGGGTTTGTAGTGTATGACACCTATGCTGAAACTCAGAAGTTAACAGCAGTACTTTACTAAGTGGTCATTGGCATTCTCCAAATCTATGTGTGGGAAAGGACTATAAAAGTTAGGTGTTATGTATATTATACTTTGGCAATGCAATATCTAGCCTTGTTAGACAGTACATGTGTAATAACCATGTCAAAGGTTTTACATTAGAGTGAAACATTTTAGTATAAGAGTTGTTATACATGACAGTTGTATTTGGTTGATAAATCACACTAACACATGATCTGTGGTTCAGTGGTATTTGTTGGGGAGTGCACAGCAAAATGAGTGATTAGAAACAAAAATAACACAAAGAAAACAGTGAAGGGTTCAGTCATGGTGTATGAAATCATCAGGGTAGCTGCTATACCATTTGGAAACACAACAAGTCCAGGGTCCTTGTACCATAGGAAAATGGAAATAGATTTCAGAACAGACAACAGTGTGTATCAGTGATATACACTGTTGACTGTTCTGGAATCTAATGGGAAGCAATCAGTAGAGATTCACTTCCTGGCAGTGCTTTTGGTCTTGCCATCTGCTCCTCCTGGATGTCTGGGTGGACGTCCACGTTTATGGGGGGGTTCTTCAGCTACAGAGGGTGGGGTGTCTGAGGCTTTCCCTTCCCCTGGAAGGGCCTCCATTCCCCTAGCTGCCACAGATGTAGAAGGGCCTGATGTTTCATTGCTAGTGGAAGAAGCCTGACGTTGAGTACAAAACCTATTCAGGGTGGTATTAATGTCTTTCAGCACCCCAGCAATGGAAACCAGGTTGGCATTTTGGGCATGCCAGTTATGCATAACTTGCCGGTGGTTGTTCCTCTGCAACTGTTGGATCTCCTCCCTCATGGTCAGAATCTAGCCCATCATGCCTTTGGAATGTTGGTAGGATCCCAAGACTTGGGAGATAGTGTCCTGGCCAGTTGTGTCCCTTGGATCCACCATCCTCTGGGCCACACCATCCCTCCCATGCACCCTACCCCCACGTGCCTGTGCCCCTGGCCCAGTGTGCTCACTCCCACTGGTGGAAGGGCCATCATTGTCAGGGGTGACAACAGGAGACCCAAGTACCTGTACTGGGGGGGCACATGATGAAAGACACTGTCTTTGAGACGCTGGTTTGGGGGCGAATGGCTGCCTGTGATGTGAATGCAACAGGGCTGGGAGGAGTCGATGTGGGCAGGGTGAGGATCACAGTTGTTGACTGACCAGGTATCCATGATGGGCCAATTTCGTGCTCAGTGTCCAAACATTCAGTGGTGTTTTCCTCACTGGGGTCTTTATCCAGAGGGGTAGTGTCAGTGTCTGGTGTCCAGAAGAAGTGGAATACACAGTTGCTGTAAGTGATGCAACATGTGATGTTTAACTAGACATGCTTTATGACATGCACATGTTGACTTTATATTATCCCCTGATATGACAATGACAGCTGCTTCCAAATCTAGGTTAGAGCAACGTGGGACACAGAGAATTGCCATTACATACATCAAACCCTAGCTCTTAGAGTATGTTGGTGGTTTGATGATTGTTGATTTCCTCATATCTTGTCTGAGTAAAGACAAGACAATGTGCATGTATCTCCTAGTAAGGTGTATTGCATACTTGATTCAACTAACAGCTGGACAATGCACAATGGTGACAGAGCTGGCCAACAGTTTGGGAGTAACCATTTGACCTGGGCCTCTGTATCGGAGTACATCCAGTTTACCATATTGCCCCCCCCCCCCACAGGTAAGTAAATGATATTTTTTGGAAGGTTATCTGAAAGGCCAGTTTAATATGGAACACAGCTGTAGCTGTGTTTTGCTTGTGATAGTACTGGTAGTGGGCCACAGCTTTGCTGTCATTGACATGGACTGGTAAATAGTGGAGCATTCAGGAGGGCTTACATTGATTGTTAGTGTAACATGCAAGGCACTTTCACTTGTAGTACACTGTTCTGGTTTTCTCACACAGGTGGAACACTGTCTGCTGGGAGTTGCAGTGCTGTCAGTCCCCAAGTAAGTTTGGTTTACATGTGGCAGGCCAGAGAGGAGTATTTAGACATTTGAACACAGGGTGGTGGGTGGTTTGATCATTGAGGTGGGGAAAGGTGATCAGTGAGCATGCAAGATAAAGCTTTTTGGTGACATGAATGGTGTAATGACTTACCTGACTACACTCCCCCAGGTATTCCTGTCAGGCCCTCAGGATGTCCAAGACGTCTCCTTCCAAGATGTGAAAGTAGGGGGAGGAGGAGGAAGGGGTCCACCGCCAGTCTTAAGAACTACCACCTGGTGCCTAGCAGCCATGGAACGTACCTTCCCCGGAGTTCGTTCCACCTCTTCCTGATGTCCTCCCTTGTGCGTGGGTAACTGCCTACAGAATTCACCCTGTCAACTATCCTTTGCCACAGCTCCATTTTCCTGGCTGTTGATGTTTGCTGAAACTGCGAAAAGTGGATGTTTTTGTGGGGGCATGGTAGTGGTGAACAAGACGATGAAGTAGTGAAAAATGGTGGAAAAAATTGTTTGATGAAATGTGGGTGCTGTGATGGGAGTGGGTGATGGTTGTTGGGTATAGTGTGGGTACTAAATTGTGTGTTGTGTGTGTTGTGCACGTGTGGGATGAGTGCTGTGTGAATTGTGTAGAGTGTCTATTGTGTGCTTTGGTATAATTTTTATTTTTGGCTTTTGTGTTGCTGTGTCACGTTCTGGCTGCAAAGCATTGTGAGATGTGAAGGGGGTGTTATATAGTGCTGTTTGGAGGTGTGTCAGGTGTGTGGATGTGTGTCAGGTGTGAGGTATTCAAACTATCCAATGCAGTGTGGTGTTTGACTGATGTCATTTCAGACCCCCAAGGTTCACACAGCCAATGGTTTTCTGCCATGGAAGAACCGCTCTGGTGATTTGTAGATCATAATGTGATCAAAGGTATTTTGGCAGGCTGGCAATGCTGGTGGTGGGACTGCCTTTTTTCCGTTCTCCAGAGTCCTGGTGGTTTCAGAAATTTAGCTGTATTTTGGTCGACTTTGCTGATCAACTCTTGATATGGCGGTCGGATCACCACCAACATGGCGGTCTTTTGGTGGCCGCCACTGTAGCGGTCTTGCCAAAAGACCGCCAAACTTGTAATGAGGCATTAAGGGGGTCATTCTGACCCCGGCGGTCTAAGACCGCCGGGGCCAGGGTCGGCGGGAGCACCGCCGACAGGCCGGAGGTGCCCCGCAGGGCATTCTGACGGCGGCGGTTCGGCCGCGGTCAGAAGAGGCAAACCGGCGGTCTCCCGCCGGTTTACCGCTGCCCTTAGAATCCCCCCATGGGGGATTCTGACACCCCCTACCGCCATCCTGTTCCTGGCGGTTCGCCCGCCAGGAACAGGATGGCGGTAGGGGGTGCCGCGGGGCCCCTGGGGGCCCCTGCCGTGCCCATGCCAATGGCATGGGCACGGCAGGGGCCCCCCGTAAGAGGGCCCCAAAAAGTATTTCAGTGTCTGCTAAGCAGACACTGAAATACGCGACGGGTGCAACTGCACCCGTCGCACCCCTGCAACTACGCCGGCTCAATTCTGAGCCGGCGTCCTCGTTGCAGGGGCATTTCCTCTGGGCCGGCGGGCGCTCTTTTGGAGAGTGCCCGCCGGCCCAGAGGAAATGTCTGAATGGCCGCCGCGGTCTTTTGACCGCGGTGCGGTCATTCAGCGGCGGTACCCTGGCTGACGGCCTCCGCCATCCGCCAGGGTCAGAATGAGGCCCTAAGTGTCTTACCTGAGGTCCTGGGGTCTTAAGGCATGTACTCCCGATGTACATTGGGACTTACAGAACTAAAGTCAGAAGATAAAATTCTGTCCTTGACAAACTTGGTAAGTTTATCTGATCCATGCACCATCAGCATTTATGTCAGTATCAAACTGTGCCTAGGTCCTGTTCTACCATGTCCATTATCTATAATTCCCATTTTGTGCTTCTTGGTGGTATTTCTACTTCTTTTGTTGTATTTTCCTAATTTGTTGTGGCATTTTCTATTGTTTTGCATTTGAACTTTGTTAATGTTTTAGTATAAATACATTACAAATTGCCTCCAAGTTAAGGCTTTCTGCTCTGTGCTACCTGAGGTCACAGCTCCTATGAGCATGACCTCCTCAGCTCAGCAAAGGTGCCTTGAGGCCCTCCCCTGGGTGACGAGGAAAGCATCACCAATTGACACTCTCCCTGGGTGCTTCCGGTTTAAGCCCTGAAGTGCCCAGGGCGAGTGTCAATCAGTGACACTTTGTCACAGAGTGTGGTGGGGTCAGCAGTCTCACTGACCCCATCCCTCTCTGTGACGAGGATGAGACTGCTGCCTTCCCTCATTGGCTGACTTAGGTCAGGCAGTGAGGGAAGGCAGCAGTCCCAACCCTCCTGGGACCTGGAGGCTGAAGGTAAGTGTGTGTGTGTATGTGTGTGATGTTTTAAATTAAATGTTTGGTACGCACGTGCATGTTTGAGTGTTATGAGTGTTGTTAATTGATGTGTTGTTGATATGGTGATTATACATATGATTTGATCACCTAGAAACAATTTAGTTTGATATGTGTCCTATGCAAATAGTCATTGATGTTAGTATGTGAGTGGTATTCTAATTCAAACAGCACATTGTCTGGCTGTACTTTTACAGACTCCAGAAAACTGTTTACCATTCTTTCAAAACTCCTCCATATTAGCTTACACATTATAGAACATCAGCAAACAACGCACCCAAGACACTTTTTGCACCAGCCAGTCGTCAATTGATTTCCATAATGCGAAGAAAAAAAGCATGATGTAACTAATATTTAAATTAATCATAATCGTTGGCTGTGCCCTAGGCAGTGTTCCATTAACAGTAGTCAAATTCCTTTCACAGGCAATAAAGTTTCATGGAAGAGATGTGACTATTCAACTGAGGATCACAGTTAATCGTGATCAATGATTGCATATTTGGAGACTGAGATGACCCAGCATATCACTTAGAACATACTACCATAACATACAGGCATGGTTCCTGGAGGCTAGTCTATATAGACTATCGATACCCAAGGAGATACCAGAGCCCACTCGAGCTCCCCTGACTTGCTGGCACAATGCCCCTTAATATATGAAATGGCACCAAACCACACCAATAAAATACCCCTTTTTAGAAATGGGGTATTTGGCTGGCAGACAGGTTACCTCCTGTCCAAGCAAGGACCCTCACTCTAGTCAGGGCAAAGGAGAAGCACACCTGGTTAACCCCCACTCACCCGCTTGGTAGCTTGGCACGAGCAGGCAAGGTTAAGTAAGAAGCAATGTGTAAAGTATTTGCACCAACTCAAACAGTAATACAGTGAAACACTATAAAATGGACGCCACACCAGTTTAGAAAAATAAGTAATAGTTATCTAAATCAAGCAAGACCAGGATGACAAAAATCCAACATACACAAGTTAAAATATGAATTTTCAAAAGAATAGGGGTCTTACTCCTTAGAAAACAATAAAAACAATGAGTTTCCACAAAGTACCTGGTTTACGTCAAAAATAAAGCCACATGGGCGACTGTGTGTCAGAAAAGTCAGCTTTGCGTCAATTCCTTCCTCGTAAGAGAGGCCGTGCGTTGTTTCTTCTCTGGTCTGGTAAGCGATGCATCGTTTTTCTCCCTCACAAGAGAATGATGCATTGATTTTCAGATGGGGCACCCGGATCTGCGCAAGGTCAGGTTGACGCCCAGGGACGATGCGTGGAAAATCTGGTTGCACAGTGTTAGAAACCCACGCTGCGTGGGGTTTACGTCGTTATCAACAGCCACAAGCAGGTGTTGCACGTCGTTTCTCAGCCGTAATGCGCTGATCTCCCAGCCTCGATGCAGGTGGAGTGTCCATTTCAGCCACAAAGTCGGTTGCGCATTATTTATCAGCCGCACTGCGGATGGTGCATCGAAAATTTCCCCGCACTGCGTTCTATATGCGGATTTTCACCTCTTGTTCTGCCAACTTCACCTTTCCAGGGCCCAGGGACTGGGTAGGACTTCTCTCGGCAGGGCAGGAGTCTCAGCAGAGAGTCCAGGTGCTGGCAGAGGAAGTCTTTGATAACCCTGAAACTTCAAATCAGTTCAAGCCTTTGGAGATTTTTCTCAACCAGGAATGCAGAACAAAGTCCAGTCTTTGTCCCCTTTCACAGACAGAAGCAGCAACTGCAGGATAGCCCAACAAAGCACAGTCACAGGCAGGGGCAGCACTTCTCCTTGGCAGATGTTCCTCTTGAATCCAGAAGTGAGCTTGAAGAAATCTAAAGTCTGGGGGTTTGGGTCCACTACTTATACCCCTTTCTGCCTTTGAAGTAGGCAAACTTCAAAGGGGAGTCTCTGTTGTTTACTGGATCCTGCCTTCCCCAGGCCTCGCTCCAGATACACGCCAGGGGGCTGGAGAATGCATTGTGTGAGGGCAGGCACAGCCCATTCAGGTGTAAGTGACCACTAGTCCCTTCACTCTAGCCCAGATGGCCCATCAGGATTTGCAGGCTTCACCCCAGCTCCCTTTGTGTCACTGTCTAGAGTAGATTCACAAATAGCCCAACTGTCATTCTGACTCAGACAGGGAATCCACAAACAGGCAGAGTCACAGAAATGTTAAAGCAAGAAAATGCCCACTTTCTGCAAAGAGGTATTTTCAAACTTACAATCTAAAAAACAACTTCACTAACAGATGTATTTTTAAATTGTGAGTTCAGAGACCCCAAACTCCACATTTCTATCTGTTCTCAAAGAGAAACTTTGCTTTAATAATATTTAAAGGCAGCCCCGTGTTAACCTATGAGAGAGATAGGCCTTGCACAGTGAAAACCGAATTTAGCGTTATTTCAGTGTTAGGACATGTAAAACAAATCAGAACATGTCCACCTTTAACATACAACGCACCCTGCCCATAGGGCTACCTATGACCTGATTGGCAGTTCAAGACTGCACGGACGGACACTGCAGTGGCAGGTCTGAGACAGGTTCACAGGGCTACTCATGTGGGTGGCAGAACCAGTGCTGCAGGCCCACTAGTAACATTTGATTTACAGGCCATAGGCACCTTTGGTGCAGTTTACTAGGGACTTACTGGTAAATCAAATATGCCAATCACGGATAAACCAATCAACAATACAATTTACACAGACAGCATATGCACTTTAGCACTGGTTAGCAGTGGTAAAGTGCCCACAGTCATGAAGCCAATAAAAACTTGTCAGAAAAAATAGGAGGAAGGATGCAACAAGTTTGGGGATGGGACATGCTTACCTTAACACACTAGCCCAGCATGACACAGTGCTCTGAAGATTCTGAAATTGCATGCCTTCAGGAGAAAATGAGAATGGAATAATGTGAAGAGTGTGAGCACCGTCTGAGCAGAAGTCTTGAGTCTCAAAGGGACACACTGTTAAACACCCAAGTAAATGCACCAAGAATTACATGAATCGTGGAGCCACAAGACTCTTAGGTGACTTGCCGATAGTGGCAACCATCTTGAAATTATAGAATATAATTGCCTAATGGACCTTAGAATCCTTGTGAGACAATCATGACACATATTTGCTACAGACATAACTACTGTTGGAACTTAGATTGAGAAGTTGACCAAAGATATCATTGACATCAGATTTCAGCAGGAATCCTCCATCAAGATTTCAAACTCTTTTCATTGTATTATTCTCACAACGAGTCGTCTGATTGGAATTAGAACTCAATAATATTGTAATGAGTTTTCATGAGAAGTCTATGGAATCACGTTGGCATGTTATCATTATTGTGAAACACAGAAAGTTACTGAATAAACTTGGAGGTAGTTCTCATTGGGAAACAACATGATAATGTAGAGCGCACTTCACAGTTGCCAATTCCACTTTAATGGCTTTAGTGCTTCAAAGCAATATTGCATTTTAATTCTTAATTGAGAGTGGGAAATACAGAGATGGTCCACATATATATCACATATACTATGAGAAGTTAACTTCTAATGTACACATTCTTGCCAAACTAAGGGCCTCATTTATGAAAAGTTAGCTCCGCCGTTGCGTCATTTTTTGACACAAAAGCAGCATAAACTTACAAACAATGATTATATTATAATTATATTTAATTCATTATAATTATATTTTGTATGTTTGCGCTGCTTTTGCGTAAAAAAATGGCGCAAAGGCGGCGCTAACGTTTCATAAATCAGGCCCTAAATGCCTTCTCCCGTCAACAGATGGGTCTACTGCTGATGAACAGTGTCAGATTGGCTGTGGGTTTTGAAGAACCCACATCCATTGGATCTGGAGTGCAAGATCTTGGCACATTGCCTAGCCACCCTTATCATTTCAACCCGAGAAATAGATTCCGATACACCATTATCTAAATCTTAGATGTAGTGAGTAAACTGCAAAAGGAAGTCAGGTAAATGAGGTCTCAAAATGAAATTTAAAAAAATTGTTAATACAGCTAAACTAAAAATAAATTATTTATTAAAACCTAAAAAGAATGATTCTCGTCAGGTACCAGAACCTACTGAAACTAAGGCTACTGGGTGTTGGCCTTGCTGACTAATATTAGAGACTGCCAAGCCAATTTGATACTGATACATATTTACTTTTAAGCTTTACCCTTGATAACTTTAGCACTGCCTGGGAGATTTAGTGGAGAACCCAAGAAATTTGCATAGTTTCATATTACATTTCTTTTGCAAACCAATGCAATTTCCAGATGAGCAGACTAAGGTAGCTTTTGTCTCATCCTGTTTGAGTGGGAATGCTGCTAAATGGAGTAGGCCATTATTAGAAAACAATGTTGAAATTGCTACAGGTCATGAAGACTTTAGGCCTGATTACGACCGTGACGGAGGGGATTACTCTGTCCCAAAAGTGATGGATATCCATCTGCCGTTTTACAAGTTCCATAGAATATAATGGAGCTTGTAATACGGCGGGAGGGATATTCATCACGTTTGGGTTGAAGTAATCCCCTCCGCCAAGGTCGTAATGAGGTCCTTTGTGAGTTATATAAACATTTTCAATCATCTAGTGGTTGAAACCTATTGATATGAAGCAAAAGATCTAGGTTCTTTTTTCAAGGGTTACACAGTGTATTAATAGATGCAATCAATCTTCATATGACGTGGGAGGAATTCCTCGATTTTGTTATGTGCACATAAATTATCATTTGACTGAGCATCATTCAGACAAAAGCAAGACTGATTTTAAGGTATCTGTACTATATCTTAGGATAGAAGAGAATAACTGTGTATGAATGTGGGCCTGTGCAATTAGGTGGTGCAAAAGGTAAACATTCTAAAAAAAGAAAAGAAACAAATACTTATGCAAAGGTTATTCCTGTATAATATGAAATCTGTGTACTTTGTAAAAGACTGGCCAAATAACCCTAAGCAGAAGTAACACCACAGTTAGAAAAGTTAGACAAAAATGTAAGTCAACTCTGACTTGGGTATAGAATACTATGCAGTTTTCAATTGCACATACGATAGGTCATAAGAGAGAAGTATTAGAAAATCTGGAGAGGTAGAGGGATGTAGCTCCTTTTATCCTGAAGTCCTCTAATTTCTGGTTCATGCTTCTGGTCTACCCACCTTTTTGATGTGTGTGGCTTAAAGCTGTTGTGATTAAGGGACATTGATTAACAGTTAGTCATCACATATAGGAACTCTCTTAATGCTATTGTGCATCGACCTTGGGGAGATGGAAGCAGCAAAAAGAAGATAAGATTGCAGTGACATTGATATATGAGTTAAGATACACAGCAACCGGGCCAGTATTTGTGGTGCATCCACAGCTAGCTACTTAGACAAGAGGCAAAGGTCTGACATACACAAACTGCAGAAAGGTGGAAGATCCAAGATGAGGGTAAGACCACTACACTTAGGAGTGTTGCATAGCAATGTAGGCATCCGCAGTGCTGACTGATTGCTCAGTTTACAGGGGTGTTGACCAGAACACCCACTGTACTTCTTAGAGGCGCTTAGGTATTTTCGCCCCTCATTTTAAGACACAGAAGTGGTTATTTTCTCGTAGGCCTTTGTGAATTGTTGAGATGTTTCTGAGATACTTTTAAGATTTTTGTCTGTTACTCCTTAACACATTAACCTGGCTTTCTGGCCCAGTTTTTTATGACGAACACATGCATGAAACCATTGGTGTTATGGGGCTCATGACAGCAGGGGGTTCCGCACTTCCAAACTATAGGAGAACAGGATTCTGTAGTTCAATTATGCAGATTGAAAGTATTACACAGGAGCACTTTCAGGTGTTTATCAATGTTAAAGATGCCTAAACGTTTCTGAAAAGCACAGGGTAATTTTTTATTTGACACAGGACATGCTAACAGTTGGGTACCAGTGATGGGGTGTATGAACAGCAGGAACTGAGGAAGTTAGACACCACGGCCCCCATTAAGAGTTTGATAGATGGGAAAGCACGCCCGTCAAACTCCCGACAGGGTGGCCTACGCCTCAGTGGTGACTACCCCCCTGGACGTATTAGGTTTTTCTCACTAGACTGATGGAGTGAAACTGCCATGAAAAGACTGGTGGAGAAAGAGGTTGTAATCTGCAGGGCAGCGCTGCCTGCAGTGCTACCCTGTTGGAATACGATCTCTACCGCCTTCCACCCTTCGGGATCACCAATCCCGGCAGGGATGGCGGAACCCTGGCAGTCTGACTGCCAGGGTCATTATGTGGCGCTCGGATCGCCACAGCAGCGACGATGCTGACCCTCACAGCGAGGCTGGTGGTCTGAAGACAGCCAGCCTCGTAATGAGGCCCCAAGTAATTGTGCTAATGACCAACGGGTCTTTAGGGAGTGTGAGGGATAAATTGTTTTGTGGGACACCTGTCAGGGCACAAAGGATGAAGGATGAAGGGTTGTCAGGGATGCAGATAACATAATATGTATTAAAAGAAAAAAAAAAATTGATTCTTGTTTGTACAGGACTCATAACTGTATATACTTTCAATCAATGAATCCATCAATCCATCATGTATTTGTAAAGCGCAATTTGTCACCGGTGATGGCATTCAGGCACTGAGATAGGTCTCATTGGAAAAGCCAGGTTTTGGGCCGTTTCTTCAATTTGGTCAGTGAAGGTGTGGTACGGAGGTGGAGGGCGTTCCAGGCCTTGGCGGTGAGAAAAGAAGAGCGTCCTCCGGCATTGGCAGCAACGAGTGTGAGGGATCTGTGCGAGGACCTGGTGTGCGGAGCCGAGGTTCTTGCTGGGGTGGTGGAAGGGCAGGTGCTGGTTATGGTAGGCGGGTCCTTGGTCATGAGGAGCTTTGTGGCATGAGTGAGGAGCTTGAAGTGGCATTGTTTTAGGACTGGGAGCCAAGAGAGTTTTATTTCAGGTGTTGGGACATGTGGGCTGTCTTGGGCAGGTCGAAAACCAGTCTGGCAGCAGCGTTGTGTATTGTTTGGAGCCTTTGCTTGAGTTTGGTGGAGGTGCCTGCATAGAGTGCATTATCGTAGTTGAGGAAGCTGGTAATGAGAGTGTGAGCGACTGTCTTTCTTGTGTTGATGGGGAGCCATTTGAAATTTTTTCTGAGCATGCGAAGCATGTGGAAGCCGGCTCAGGCAACAGAGTTAACCTGACGTCTCATGGATATTTGACTGTCTAGGATGATGTCGAGGTTGCGGGCATGGTATTTTGGTGTGGGGCCGAGTTCCATTAGCCACCAGGAATGATTCCAGAGAGTGGAGTGTTTGCCGAAGATGAGAACTTCCATCTTGTCTGTGTTCCGCTTTAGACAGTTGTCCTTCATCTATGCTTAGACGCTCTTCATGCAGTTGTGGAAATTCTTCTTGGTTCAATGGTTCAAGTTGGGTCGGCGGAGAGCGATTGGATTCGATTGCTTTTTGCACACATTCTAGAAAGACATGCACTTTGATTGCTTCATGCACAAGAGGCAGAACTATATGAAGTTTATTAAAATATGAATTATTTTCTAGCACTAGCACTTTTTATACTACGGTGATTTTTTTTGCATTTTCCGCATTTGTTTGCACTTTCCTAAGCATTTATTCTGGATCCTAGCATTCAGACTGATTCAAAGTAGCCACTATGCAAGTTTGGGACTGTTTTCTTGATGTTTTTAATCCATGTAAGATTATGTTATGCTTATTGTATGATTGATTTATAGTATGTTCATTGCTGGGTGCTGGAGATGTTTGTATTTTGGAGTGAGAAGATCTTTTATATGAAAAGGTTATTATTACTCAATTGAGGTAGCTCAATAAAAGATTATTGAATTAACACCAATGTAAGGTTAACGGTTAGATGGTCCCTTCAAATATAGATCAGAATTTTAAATTTAATTTTTTTTCAGTCAAGGTGAACGGCCTAAGGGCCAGATGTAGCAAAATCCGTTTTTGCGACTTGCAAATTGTGAGTCTGAGCGACTCGCAATTTGCAAGTCGCAAAAATGGATGCAGAATGATGTCTCAGACACCTTCTGCGACTCGCTATGGGGTCGCAAAGACCCACCTCATCAATATTCATGAGATAGGTTGCATTTTGCGACCCCATAGCGAGTTCCTGCACTCACAGGGATGATGGCCTGCTGTAGTCAGCAGACCTCCATGTCTGTGACTGTTTTTTAAATAAAGCAGTTTTTTTTTCATTTTGCAGCCCGTTTTCCTTAAAGGAAAACGAGTTGCAAAATGAAAAAAATAACGAAACCATTTGGTTTCGTTTTTTTCAGAGTAGGCAGTGGTCCATAGGACCACTGCCTGCTCTGAAAAAATATTTATGTCGACATTCACAAAGGGGAAGGGGTTCCATGGGGACCCCTTCCCTTTTGCGAATGTGTTACCACCAGTGTGACACTGGTGGTAACTGCCAGTTGGTTTGCGACTGCATTCGCGGTCACAAAGCAACTCTGAATTGCGATGCAAGTCGCAAATAGGAAGAGAACACCCCTTCCTATTTGCGAGTCACATTCCCAAATTGCGAGTCGGTACCGACTCGCAATTTGGGAATGAGCATCGCGTGAGGCCGTTTGCATGGCGCAAACTGCGTTTTTCGCAGTTTGCGCCATGCAAACGGCGTGCTACATCTGGCCCTAAATAACTAGAAGAAAACACATGCAATCAATTCCCAGGTCTTGGTTCATGACTCGCCTGTTACTTTATGACAAGAGACCCATATATATTCTGCTAATCTATCTGAATTTATGAAGTTTCAATCATGGACAGGTTTAAAATGTTTTTCTCAGGAAGCGCGTCATATTGCAGCCTAGTGTTTTTTATTGTGAAAAATCTTAATGCAAAAATTCGTACCTGGCAGCATGAAAAGGACAGTTGTTGGTGCTAGGTGAAATAGCAAACATAATCACTAATTAAGAGGTTAAGGTGATGCTAGGGAACCCATGGAGAACTGCTTTTCTGAACAAGACAGAATATGGTTATAGAGCCCGTCCATTTAAATCCACTCCTCCTATAGATATTTTCTAACTTTGCATTCTATTGAATCTGAGGAAATTGTCTTTTAATAGAATATACTTGGAAAATAAAAATTTAGTTGAAGAGTTTAAGATAGAGAAATAGAATTTTTGAAGAAGTCAGAGTACTGCTACGATTGGCATAACTTTGACATACTTTAAAAGTATCTCGACGAGCACAGATAATCTCCCAGGATAAATTTACAAATAAAAATATTAAGGCTGGAAGCAGAGATAGAAACACAGGTTAGGAGAGTTTATGAAACATTTTAGCTGCATAATATGACAGGAAATAAAAAAATTCAGAAACGGCGAAATCCTCTCTACACCAGCATTACCATGCTGAGAGTTATTTATTTAACCAGCTCCACAAACCTGCAAAGGGACACAAAGAAAATAATTATGGAGGAAAAATATGGTAGGGGAAGCTTGTGAAAAACATATCCAAAAACACAATCATCACTTTAAAATGCCCGAATTTGGAGTCTTCCCGCACTGTGCCAGAACAAATAAACACAATTTGTTGCAGCATTCCAATAAAATTTAAAACCATGTTCAAAGGCTCCTTCAATCACTGGTGTAACGAAAAATGAGGGGGCCCCACTGCAAACTAGATGGAGGCCCATCCATTCAGGAGCTCTCAGGCCAAGGGGGCCACCACCCGTGCACACTGTACTGTACACCAGTGCTTTCAATAGCAGAGCCTTTCAAAATTCAGGTGTTCGAGGAAGTAATTTCTAGTCTACCGTGTGGCAAAGAATGTGGTTCGGATGGTTATCCATCTGAGTTTTTTTAAGATTCTTTCGGATGTGCTGAATATCCATCTTTTGAGAATCGCTAACTATATTTTGATTGGTGGCGCATTTCTGTTTTCTTTTAATATAGGGAATGTGGGAAGCTCTCTTAAAAGGATAAATATCCAGAAGATCCAAATTCGTATCGCTCTGTAACTCTTTTAAATTCGAATTATAAAATCATCATGAGGCTACTAGCAAATAGGATCAACAAGGTAAGGCACAAATCAACACATAAAGATCAAAATGGATTTATTCCTGGTCACTAATTACTTATTAACACTAATTATTCAATTGACGCCCTTGATATTTTGACTATAAAACTAACTCCAGCCTTGGTCTTTTCACTTGATGCAGAGACGTTTTTTGACCTTTTGGTCTGGGAGACTCTTTTGTATATTGGAGGCATTTGGATTTCCCTTCCAGGTCATGGGTTTCAATTATAATATGCACAAAAATGCAGAGGCTAGGTTAAATTCATCTGGTGTAGGTTCCTTCAAATTTCACTGCAGAACTAGGCAGGGCTTATTATTTTATGAAGCCATTAGGTATTGCTATACAACATGATAATGTTATTCAGCCATCATTCGTACTGATGGCTAGGATTACACTTCGCATAGCTGATATTATGTTGTTTCTGGACCCAAAAATAGATTTATGGGAGCGAGTATTCCCTTTTTGTACCATCTCAGACCAGAGGGATGCTATTGAATGAATAGAGCCAAAACAGAAGTCCTTTTATGTAACTTTTCTTTGGAAAATGTATGACCCGAATTACAAAACTCTTTTCATACTCATTCGCAACATTATCTGTGGGTCAGGTATCCAGAAAACATAGACGATCTCTATGATTTGAATTATAAACCTCTTTTAATGAAAGTGAAAGGAAGAGTGGCCTCAAATTAACAATTCTCCCTCAATTTAGTTTGTTCTTCTCAGCCACACCATGCACATTATATCATCTTTTTTTTTTATGGAATCAACGATAATGGCCTTCTTATTGGGAGACTCTTGTCCTAGATTGGCACTTACTGCATGATTTCAACCTATTGCTGAAGGAGGAAGAGTTCTTCTTAATATGGATATATACTATCAAAAGCATTTTGCACAAAATTTATTTAGATTTTGAAGAGTGCATGCTCCTCATACATACTTTGACAGTAATATATTAAACATGATATTAAAACACCGTATTCTTAGAATAAAAAAATCTTCGAAGAAAGCGTGGTATAAGACCCTACAACGATTTAGTAAAAGAAACCCCAGTTTTATAGAACGTATTCTATTCCCTATATTAAGTTTTATAGTATGTATCCTGTTCCCTATATTAACATGGCAACTTATCTTAAAGCTATACTAATTTCAATTCATTCTTCAATTGATCAAGCAATTAAACTAAAAGGAAGGCAAATGTTTTTTTCAAACTGACAGATTTATTGGTCTGTGACAGTATGAAAACATGGACTGATATTGCGGTATCAGTTATTTTGGGTATGACTTGATTACAACCGTCATATAATGCTATTTAGTATATGCTGAAGATGTTAGCCTCAAGCTTGATTTATGGGACTAAGGAAAAAGTCATTAATTCAATTGGGTATCATATTCTCAGAAAATTAGGGAATTGGAAAACGTATTGGATATCAATTAAGTATATTCATTTAAAAACATTTCTTGTAAATGGTGAAACAGGTAGATATCATGTTTAACACAAGAAGTTTGGAATAAAATTGATTAATTAATCCTTTTCAGTTTTAAGAGGTGCCCGCTTCCATAAAATGCAGTTCTACTTGAATTGATTAATATATCGCACTCCCCAGTTTATTAATAGTATCAGTTCAGGGTGCTCCTACAGCTGCTTAAGATATGTGAATCTATATTTGTTGTGGTTCTATACTATATGGCAATGTTCTAGGTTAGATCATTTCTGGACGTCAACATTTCAATACTTAGAACTCCAATTGGTGATTCAAATTCCACACAATGCCATCTCAGTGTTGCTAGCTTGTTACCCAGTGAGAGGGATATCACTGAGATGTCGAAAACTGATTTATTTTCCTTTACTGGTAGCACAATCATTGCTTTTAGAAAAGTGGGAGACTAAATTGATTCCCTCTTTTTCAGAATGGATTAGGAACATTTTATAGTAAGACAACATGAGCATATAGTTGCTGTATGATGTGGTATTAGCTCAACATTTATTAAGCCTTGGGGCGAATTTTCTTGCACAATTTGATAATTGGGCACATGAGATTTGATCTCTTTCAATAGAAATCGGTTCTTGGCTTATTATTATAATAATTATATATAAGGAATATGTGCAGTATATTTATATTTATGTAAATTTAAGTAATATTGATGCTTGTAACTGTGATTTATGATATTGTTAATTGTAGCTCCCCTAAAAAAAAAAATGTGTGCCCTTGCCGTGCACTGCCAATTTACTCACACACTGTATCACTCATGACATGTTCTATGAGATCAATGATAACATCAGGGTGAATACTGAAATGGCATCAATGATGACAACACGGTGCATTGTGAGGACACCAATTGTAGTAACTAGTGAATTTCAGTGTTTTTTCAGTTTAAAATGTAACATTCTAACTGACATTTTTACAGAACTATAATGTCACTTTAACCTTTGTTTTTTTCGGTGAATTTCCAGTTTTTTTTTTTTGTAACTTAAAGTAAGATTTTGCCAATGTGTGCTTATAGTCAGGACTTAATTTCCATTGGAAAATAATTTTTGGGTTTAACAAGTCTTCACACAACTTTCCAGAAAAATGTCTCGTTCACCTAAGCTCCTTCATGGAAAGTTATGGGTTGATCCTTCAAGCAGAGGCATAGAAAAAGGGGCTCCACAAATGTGGTTTGTCCTTGCAATTTTCCATAGAAAAATTTAACAGGGATACTGCAAAAATGGCTGAATGGAATTACACCAAATTTGGCAGAAGGCTAGTTGGTAGTCCGGAAAGTATGCTTTTTTGATTTGGTGTAAATCTGTTCTGTATCTTTAGAGAAATAAGGTTCAAAATGAATGCATATGTCACACAGCAGAAGATCTGCAAATCTGACAGATCTAAAGATAAGAGCTGATTGACTGCCATCACATCAACAAAGGTTTGGTGACAACCATTTTAGGACTTGAGTACTCAGGCACATGTCCTATTAAAAACTTAAAAAATATATATGGTAGGGATACCCTGACCTTCTAGGTTTGCTGGGAAGTCCCCATGTTGTGACTGTCAAAGGTGGGCACTGGGCGCCCACTTTAAATAAGGGCTGGCTACTGCTGGTACCAAATATGGATGCTGGCTGAAGAACAGGCAGATGCCACGGGGCACCCACCATGGTCACCATTATTTGGCCATGTGGTGGGGGCCTTGGATGGGCATTAGGGCATCCATCTTAAAATAATGGCCAACTACTGCCAGCACACAAAATGGGCAGTGGCTCCAAAGCCAGAAGGAGCCACTGGAGCCTTGGGGCTCCCACAGCAGCTGCCAACATATGGTTTGTTGTGGGTGCCCCGGGTAGCTCTGGGGCACCTGCAGTAAAACAATGCCCAGCTCCAGACATGGGGAGCTGCCAGGGGCTGTTGGGGCCTCAGGCCCTAACCCGTGGCCCCAAAGTATTCACAAAGTGTGGGTGTCCTGGGTGGGACTAAGACACCCATAACAAAGTAATCAAATAAAGAATAAAAAATAAAAAAAATGAGCACCAGGAGCCACTCATTTATTATTCACTTCTCCAAGCTAAGAGTGCCCCATAATGCCCTGTGAGTGTTTTTGATTTATATTTCTTTATCCTTGTTATGCGTCTAGAAGGGGTAGGGGGACCACCACATATTTTTTATGTTATGGAGGGCTGCAGGGAGCTCAACAGTCCCCCGGCAACATTTATTAAAAGAACACACAGTAAGTCTCCTGATTCATTGAATTCATGAACCCAAGACAGCTTACCTTATTTTTTTAAGCACTCTGAGCTAAAGCTGTATACTCTTCAGCTGGAGTGCAGGGACCCCTTGTGGTTGCCTATATGGCTGTACTCTGTGGCCTAAAAAAGGCTTGTTTAGTGTTTTTATTTTAAAGCTACATTAGAAATATTTTGTGTCAATCATGTTTATTAAAGATCACATTGTGTGACTTTATATATTAGACATTTGATTACAGATATTGATAACTTTTTGACAAATATAATAGCTTTGTTTAAATATGTTGATGTACGCCTGAGACCCTCACATGTGAGTAGCCGTGCTTTACAAATCCCTGATTGATTGATTGATTGACTGACTCCTTGATGAAACCAATAGGCCCACTTCTTTTTATGTTTGGATGTTCTGACCGTTTGCAAAGCCGATAAGTCTGCTTTAATTAAAAAAACACCCTTTTTATTGCCGCACACAGTCTTTGGCCTAGTGGGGAAATAGGAGGGGTGTATGCCCCCTGGGAGATATACATGTGTGTGTTACACAGTTGCAGTCACCACGGTGTAGTCAAAGTTAGGTCAGAGTTTCCATCAGAAGAGTGTATTTTGTTTTGATGATAACTGTGGCTAACTTTCCAAAAAACAAATGTTAATTCACTTTATCTTATCCTGGAAAGTTTTAGGGTGATCCATCATGCGGGGAACAAGTAAAAGGGGGCTCAAAAACATGCTTTCCCCACGTTAATTCTGATGCAAAATTTTGAAAAGCAATAACCCATTCCACTGTACGCCACTATATCGAATGCCATTTCACTATACAGCACTATACTCTATGCTGTTCCACTGAACACACCTCCACTCTATGCCACTCCACTGTTTGGTATTCCACTCTACCCCACTCCCCTATGCACTACCGCACTCTATGGTATTCCACTATACAACACTACAGTGTACACCACTCCTCTCTATGCTGTTTCACTGTATGCACTCCACTCTACACCACTCTACTCTATACTTTTACACTGTATGCAACTAGACTCTATGCAACTCCACTGTATGGTATGCCACTCTACCCCCCATTTCACTGTACAGCACTCTGGTCTACACCACTTCACTGTATGCCACTCTAATGTACAGCCACTCCGATTTATGCTAGTCCACTGCATGCCACTCCACTGTAGTCAGCTGTGCACTATTTCACTATATACTACTCCCCTGGATGCTGCTCGACCCTACACCACTGCAGCGTAACACTATTCCACTATATACTACTCCCCTGGATGCTACTCCACCCTACGCCACTGCAGTGTACATTACTGCAGTGTGCACCATGGCACCATAGAGCACAGTACTGCAGTGTACACCACAATAATAATATATTATTGCATTGGGCACCATTCAACTGCATGTCCCTCCATTGTATGCTATTCCACTCTATCCTACTGCACCACACACCACTTCAGTTTCTGCCAGTCCACTGCATGCCACTCCATTATATGCTACTCCACCATATGCTATTCCACAGTATGCCAGTCCACTCTACTACTCTTTATACTATTCCACTGTACCCAACACCACTCTATGCCACTCTACTCTATTAGACTATTCGCAGCTTCACTGTATGTTATTCCACTATAGCCTACTCCACTGCATACCACTGCAGTCTATGTCCCTCCTGTCTATGCTATTACACTGCACACAAGTCCACTCTACACCACTCCACTGTATGTTATTGTACCCTATCCCACTCCACACTACTGCTGTTTATGCCACTCCACTGTATGCCACTACACAGAACACCGCTCTACTATGCTATTCCAGTGTTTCTACTCCACTCTACAACACTCCATTGTTCGCTATTCCATTGTATGCTACTTCACTAAATGGTACTCCACTCTATGCCACTCCTCTTGAATTCTATTCTACTCTACCTCATTCCAGTGTATGCCACTCCAGCGTAAACTACTCTGCGGTACACCATTCCACTTAATGCTACTGCAATAAATGCTATTCTCCTGTACGCCTCTCCACTGTACACCACTCCATTCTACGTTATTCCACTACATGCCACGTTACTCTACTATAGTCCACTGTACTCTATTCCACAGTATGCCACTCCATTGTATGCTACTCCACTGTATGCCAATCCATTGTACACCACTCTACTATATTCTACCCCACTACATTGGACCGTATTCCATTGTATGCCACTCCACTGTATAGTATTTTACTGTAACCCACACACTGTATGCCACTGCAGTCTATGCCACTCCACTGTATCCCAATCAACTGTCCACTACTCCACTCTATACCACTCCAGTGTACTCCACCCCACCCTAAACCACTCAATTCTGCGTTATTCTATTGGCTGTCACTCCAGTCTACGGCACTCCTCTGTTTACTATTCCACTATACCCCACTACACTGTAAACCACTACAGTGAACAGCACTTCACTGCACGCCTGTGCACTCTATTCAGCTCCACTATATGCTATTCCACTCTGTACCAATCCACTGTATGACACTCCACTATATGTTAGTCTACTGTATGCCACACCTCTATGCCATTCTCCATTGTATGCTATCCCACTGTATACTACACCACTGTATGATACAAAAGTGTACCCCACTCCACTCTACTCGACTCCACTGTATGACACTCTGCTCCACTCTAAAAAACTCTACTACACTTTACAGCACTCTACGACACTCTACCCCATGCTATCCCCATACACTCCACTGTTCACTTGTAGACTTCACTCCACTATGAAACACTCTATTCAACTATACAACACGTTTAAATACTTTTTGACACAGCACTCCACTCTACTATATGAGACACATTCCAATTTATACCAGTTTGTTCAACTCAGTGCTATGTGATTACACTGTACTCCACCCCTCACCACTCTACTCTATGACACGCCTATACACTCTATTATAGTTTACTCCACACTACTTTATGGCACTCCATTCGGCTCTACTCCACCTTACTCCACAGTACGAGACTTTTCCTCACTCTACACCACTGTAGAACAATCCACTCTATGCAGCTCCATTATACAACACACTACTGTACACCATGCAGCTCCACTCTACAACACTCTACTACACTGTATGGCACTCTCTAACACTTTACTCCACTCTATACCCCTACAATCCATTGCACAACACTCTACTATATTGCATGCTACAGTACAACACTCTACTTCACTCTATGCCACTCTTCAATACTCTAGTCCACTATACAACACTGTACACAACTTTTTCTATGCTACTGCACCCTACTTAACTCAACTGTACTCTATAACACAGTATTCCACCCTAGTCCACTTCACGCTACTCCACTACTCCATTGTACGCCCCTCTATGCCATTCTACTCTGTAATGCTGTATGCCATTCCAGTATAGCATACTCTACAACCGTGTACTGTACTGTATGCCACTCCACTCTAGAAAACTGTACTATACGGTACGCAACTTTAGTCTCCTATAGTCTACAGCACTTTCCAACACTGTACGACACACCCCTTCACTGTACTGTACAATCTGGTACTCCAGTTTACAACACTATTCAATTATATGCAACTTCACTCCAGTCTACTGCACTCAATGCACAACTCCAATCTCTCCAACATACTATAAGACACTTTACTCTACTCTGCTCTACCCCACTGCAGTGTTCTCCACTATATTCCACTTTACTACACTTTATCTCACTGTACACCACTGTATCTTACTCCGCTCCCTGCTGCTCCACTGTACGACACTCTACTCCAGTGTGCAACTCCAGTCTACAAGATTATACTACACTCTATGCCACTCTATAACACTCTTCTCCATTCTATATCCATCTACTCTACTCTACTGTAGTATACTGTATAACAGTTGAGGAGACGCCACTCCAGTCTTCTCTCCAACATGCCACTCCACTACATTATACGCCCCTCCACTGTACCACACCCCTCCAGTGTTCTCTATGACACGCCTCTCGAAGATATTCCACTGCACCACACTCTACTCCACCCTACTCCACTCTAGGCCACTCATCTCTACAATGTTGTACTCAACTCTATGACAGTCCAAGGTGCCCTGCTCTACTGTACGGCATGCCATGCCACTCCACTGTACAACACGCTTATCGACTCTATTGTGCTCCACTCCAATTAGCAATACAGCACACCCCTCCTCTGTATAACACTTTATTGCATGGTATGCTACCCCACTACACTCTACTTCACTGCACTCTATTCCAGTCTACAGTACTCCGCTCTAGCACACTACACTCTACGACGCTCCCCTCCATTCTACTGTATGTCACTCCAATTGATGATACACCATGAGACAACACTACAATTTGAAAAACGTTTTTATAAAAAAATTAAAACTGTTGAGATTCTATAAAAAAACAAAGGTTAAGGATAAATTAGGGTTAGGAAAACTTTTTTTATTCTTTCTACATAGACACAATTTAAACTACACAAACATTAGAAATTCTTATGTTATTGTTATAACTTAAATTTATAATTGATGCAGTACCTCACTCGTCACACTACATTAACTATAACTCGCACCTTTTCCATGCACCGGGTATACCCTTACGTATTACATCACTTATACCATGTGAAATCATAGCATTCATTACAGCGCTTATGGCAACTCAAATTACATAACTTGTGGGGAGCATTTATTTAAACAGGGAAGGAGCCCACCATTTGTTTTTATATTCCATTGTATTGCTTAAAAATAACACATGGTGGCACCAGAAGGGGGGTCCCCTTGGGACTCTCCAACCAGGCTTGTCGGGGGTCACGGTAACCCTACCCTGCCCTCCTGTATGTTTTTTTTTTAAATCTTTTTACAGGACTGAGTCTCAGAGTCCTAAAATGGCTGCTGCAACATTTTAATTCGTGTTGTGGCAGCCCATCATATCATATCTTTAGATCTATTGGAGCCGCGGATCCTCTGAGACGTGAAATATACATACAATTTCAACCTTAATATTGCAAAAACTGCTGAAACGAATTACACCAAATCACAAAAAGCATGCCTTCTCTGTAAAAATCTAGCTTTCTTCTAAATTTGGTGTAATTCTATTCAGCCGTTTTGTCTGTAGTTTATCATGGAAAGCTTGCTAGAGAGCAGTAGGTGCTGCACAGCTTGTCAAGAGAAGGAAAGAAACCATGAACCAAAATCACGATTGTAGTGTGATTCTCATCTCAGTGAGGTCTGGGTGGGTAGACAGGGGGGAGCCCCTGTTTAGGATGGATTACATTTTATTTGAAGAGATATTTCTTCAGTTTTTCAATTGTGGGAGCAGTAGTGTGAACCTGGTGTGTGGAGAGTTGTTCTTTATTCTGGACAGTGCCTGATTTCTGTTGGTGTTTGCAGATTGTGGCCACCAGCACTCATTTTTAAGGATTTTGTCTTAATTTTGATCAATGGACGTTGCCACAAACGAACACAGTGAAGGTCACAACAGGTAGAAAAAAGCAGAAAGGCATATATAGGAAAATTGTGACAATGGGGAGAAAGCAATTATGAAAGAGAACCCTCAAGAGTGAAATTAGAAAGTAAGAAGTACAGGGTGGTGAAAGAAAGAGGCATAAATTGGATTTAAGATTTGGTTTCCTGATACTCTGCAAACTTGCCATTAGACAATGCCAGTGGCAGGCTACTAAGTCAATCTTTTAACATATGCGCTTTTTTTTTTTTTTACAAATGTATAATTGTATGATGATAGCCATGTCTCTGGGTTCTCTCTTTTTTGCACTTCATCCCTGGAGACTACTGGGTCTTCCAGTAATTTGGCGTGTGTCACCTTCCAGGAGGCTGTTCTGGGGTGAAAAGATACATCTGAGAAATCAACGAGTTACAAAAAAAGGGTAGCTACTCACCAAGGTGGCCTTTTTAACGACTACTGTCGTTTCAATCATTACATATCCTAACATAGACTTTGCACTCTAGAAGATGCCCTATGCATAGTGTGCTGTGAAACCAATGCCTTATGCAAAAGCACTGCCCCTTTTACCCATTTTTCTATAAAACCCATCGATGATGACATAGACAGAAACTAAAACTTCCGTTTCTACCGACGTTTTCCACTGTAATCGTGTTTCACACCCATTTGTAACCTTATTTCACCCCAACACCATTTGCTCTTTTTATTTGTAAAATATTTGACTTTCTGTGTACACCGTTTTACTTTCTGTTGTGTTTGTTATGTTTGAGATTTGTAAGCAGAAACTGATTTCCGCTGATGCTTGCACCTGCAGTTGTATGTTTCAACCAATGGCCGGAATTACCATCTCCGCCCCCCCCTCCCCCCCCCACGCGCACGTACGTACACACACACTCTCGTGCACACACGCACATTTGTCACTGCATATGACAGATAGCATTCCCCAAGTTAAGGCCCTGAATGCAGTTCAGAAATTACATATCCGTCCCTTCTCCTGCAAGAGCCACAAGAGATCATGAATATATATGTCATCGATATTATGACTGTCAGACCGGCTTTGAAATATGGTATGGAGCGTCAAAGCAGAATTCAACAGAATTCAAACAGCAATAAAAATATCTCTGCTGGTGACAGGGAATTTATCGGGTGTTCGCAGCAGACGTGTGGGGGACGTTAAGTGTGGTTATGGAGCAACCGTGGCACCTCCACCCTCCCAGAGAGTTGACTCGCGCTTTTTGGTCACACTATGGATCTGTAGGGCAGATCCCTGCATGCACAGTATCGACTAATGTTTAGGGGAGATGATGTGGCGTCACGGCATTGATTGCTGACCTGGGGAATCGGGTTCGAATCTCGGTTCGGCTCAATATGGCTTGATTCTGGGCAAATCTCCCCGTGCCTACAGGCACATAAATAACAACTGATAACTAGTTCTTACCTAAAGCGCCCCAACACCCTTGAGTTCGCGCTATAATAAAAAAATGCATGATGCTTCGATAAAATGGCGGTGGGTACAGTGCGCTTTCCTCAGACGCCCTAATGTATTTATAAAGCCACCTTAACTTGGCGCTATTATCATGCTGGGAAATAACTGACTTATAACTACCAGTCATTTGTAACTAGTAGAGAGTCAGGGCTGATTGAAGTGACAGGGACCACTTTAAAGGCAGTACACTCACAGCCTGGCGGTGGCACGCAATAAATTGGGCATCGCCTCTCGGTTGTTAATCTGTATAGCTTCTCTCCCCAAGGCACAGGGCCCCAGGGACAGGTACGAATGAGGAGGCGCGGACGGGGTCCCTTGAGCTGGCATGTAACCGGCTTTGAAGGTTCACTGCTGGGAGGAAGAATGCGAGATACCACGGTGAGACGTCGCTCGAGGAGGGCAGGCAGGGAGCCAAGGAAAAGTCATTTTGGAGATTCGAAAGCGCCACAGTTAATCAGCCCATTGTTCTTTGTCACCACAGAGCATGACTATTCATAAGGATGCGAGAGTAAGCAGTTTGCTAATCACCCAATCAGAGGCCTGCTCATCCAGCCGTACCACAGGATAGTACCCATAATATTTTATCACTGCTAAGCCGCAGCTCTGCATGTTTTTATACAGCCTGTAGGGTGTTTAACAGCCTTGCAAAGCAAAGACACTCTCGCATTCGTTATCGTGATATGCAAGGTAATTAACCCTCTTAATAGCCACTGTGCAACTGTTATGTGAACTGCGATGTCTCGTTTCAGGTCACACGGAAATGGGCGTGCGCGCCGAGCATCATGTGATATCATACAGTTGGCAGAGGGCGCAGCTGCTGCGCACGGAGTGGTTTTAAAGTCGTTAAGGGCTTCTGGATTTATATATATGTCGAACGCAATGCGGGGAGGCAGGACCCTTGAAAAGCAAACAAATGCAAAATACAAAGAGGAGCATGATGCAGGAAAAGCGCGCCATCACATTAATATATATAGGTCCATAAGCAAAAACTAAGAAAAGACAATAATAACATCAAAGCAACAGCAATGCAAGAATATATTGCTGCTGTTTTTATTTTATTATTATTACTGCTACCATTATCATCGTCGTCATTTTAATCATCTACGCGATTTTACAGTAGTAAGTAATGTAAGTGGCTCTTAACTCTTAAAGGTGCCATTTTGTTCCATATGGAGAGTGTGGCACAGAAGGCCTTCGAACCGGAAGGGTAGAATTTCGCCTTACATGTTCGTCTGTGTGATTCACAAATGGTATGGTTGAGTCTGCTCCTATACGCCCTATTATGCGATATAATTGCACGTTTTGTTGATTACATCACGATGACGTAGAGCGATAAGTGGATAATCATCTGTTCACCCCAAAAACCACACTTCGCATTTCCGGAATGGAAGATGCGTGCTGGAGGTGAACGCTAGCGGGTGCCCCAGATGCTTTCTTACATCTATAAAATAGGTTGTTTGGGGGCAAGGGTGGAGGGCGAGTCACTGTCACCTCTAATATTTAATAACTTGCAGGTACTCAAAGCAGCTGTGGCAGACCCTCAGGGTACATAGTGTGTGAGTCTGACCACTACAATAGGGCTTGCCCCCAGCCAAGTAAATTTGGAAAAAAAAGTCAAAACGGTCTATACTACAACACATTTTTTCATTATATATTCAATTGTATTAGTTTGTAAAGCATAGTAAATGATGACCTTACAAAGCACCAGAATACGGCATTCTTTATTGGGGCTCTTCAATGATTCTCTCACCATCACCATCTGAGAGTGCCTCTCATCTCGCCATAGTCCCTCATTCACATGTATTTCATTTGTTTTATTGCGCCTCTCTTACCTGGGTAGGGCGTTGGAGCACTTTACATCACACACACACACATAGACAATGAATTGTACGTGTCACTCAGTGTATAAAAAATTGCTTTATATAAGACAGAGGGGACTACAAGGTTTAGGATTCACGTCACCTATACTTGTAGGCATTTTTAAGCGTGTTTGGTCTGGGGAAGCATAAACTCAGGATTCAGGACGTAACACAGTGTAACAGTGGTTAGGGTTGACTTTACACATGATAATTTATTTCTACTCAAACAATCCATTTTTAGCAAAATTAGGATAATCAAAAAGTGGGGAAACATAACTTTCTAATCTCTACCATGCAGTTTGCATGCAGCTCTTTGATGACAGTTTGTAGCTCACTGTGCTAGATTATTATTGTAAATTATGAACTGTATCTCAAAAGTATCTCTGTGACAAAAGCAGTATCCCACTGAACTATGCACATAAAACACTGTTCTGTATTCTGCATAGCACATGTTATTTGCAGCAGGCATATTAAGCCTCTGTCCTACCTTAGATGAGTCAAAGCTGCCACTAGAAAAAAACGTCATTCTCTCTCTAGCAGGTAATTAATCACCAGAGTTATCTTGGCATTTGTTGCCTGAAAACTGTTGGATATACAAGGAACTCTGCAGTGCTTTTAAAACTGCTGCACTGCTAGAAAACCACCCCCTAGATCCCAAAGTGGCCCTCCACCCTTCTGCCTCTTGGGGAGGTGCCTGATGCCTGGTATGGCCAGTCCAGCCTTGATAACTTGGTGCTAGAAGGTGGGCGAGCCAGCAAATGCAGAATTAGAACTGATCCAGAGTTCTGGCTCTAAGAGCCATAACATTCTGAGCCATAAAAAAAAAAACATGCAATAAACGTCAATAAAAAATATGATGAAGACACATTTTTTAAAAGTTATTTCTTCAACATTGGTGTTTTGTTTTATGAAGATGTTTTGAAAGTAATTGTTTCTAATATGTGTTCAAGACGACCCCAATACTCTATTGCCACGAAAAGACTAAAAATGGCTCTGTAATGTAGTAATGTAGGCTGTATATGGAAGAAATCAGCATATGCGTTGCTTCTTTAATTGTCTACTAAGCCATATATAAATGGAGCTGTTTGGAAGTGCACTCCCTGTACTGAGTTACACCAAGGTGCTTTCGAATTGGTCACTCAAAGAAAATGAGAAACTGAAATAAAAAGGCGCACACAATAAAAAGGCTCCTAGTGGAAAAAAAGGAGTTGTTTCAAAGCCATGTGTATTGTTCACCAAGCCATCGAGGGGAAAGGTTAGATTTTATTACAAGATCTGAGGCTTATATTATGTATTTCTTTTCTTACTTTAATAAACAGCAGTTAAAAAACTACAAATCTCAGAAACCCTGGGAGAAAAAACTACCAGGTTGCATCACAATGGAGTAACCAATCACTCGTCAAGTATGAACAGAACAATCTTGACTGAGAGCAACAAGCCCTCTTTTCTTGCTGCTCGCAGTCAAGAAAAGTATTTTGCTTGCCATTGCATTTATAATGTTACTTTTAATTATAAATTGTTGTTTCTTATGGTTTATAATATTACTTATTTATTACATGTACTGCTTATTGTTACCGTTCACGCTGGGAGCCATGCGCTCACCGCATTCCTTGAATGTTCCATTACATTCGTTGTGCCGTTCTGAGGTAATTCTGCCTTTGACAGCTCGATGTGGGTTGCTCTGCTCAGCCCTGCCACCTCTGCTGATTCGAAGCGGCCTCCGCCCTCCTCTCTGCTCCTGCGACCACCTCTCCGACACTCGCTTACGCCGGTATAGCGGCTGGTGAGGACTTTCCCTGCTGCTGCCTTTCTTTCAGACTAAGACCGCCTCTGAGCACACCCCCTGCCATCCCCTTTCCTAAGGCCCTTCCTTTTGGGTTTCCTTCAGTGTTAACCCTTCCCTGTCAGGATTTTCTTTCAGAAGCCTTTCCTGGTTTTTCCTATAGTTATTAGCTAGTTCTTTTACATTGACATATAATTTTTCAGGTTTTCATTAATTATTTACTGCAATTCTTATTTTATTATGCCAGGGGATGAGCAAGCTCAGTCTTTGAATGATAATTTGAAATCCTTCATTAAGGACTCTGTTCAGCATGCAGTCTCTGTATCCATGCTGGACATTTCAAAGAATTTAGAGGCCTCATTATCAAAAATGTTGCAGGGCCCCAAGGATGCTCTTTCTAAGAGAGGGACAAAACATGTGGCACCTCCCTTTGTGCGTTCCAAAGGCGTTTCTGTTAAATTTGGGCCTCCCACGTGAGAGGCAAATTCTTCAGGGCTCCCTTCCTCTCCCCTTAATATACTCAATCTTATAGACACTGACAGTGATGAGGATGACAATTTAAATGATGCCACATCTATCTCACAGACAAATGATGATACTTCTGATAATGGCCCTTTGGAGAAAAGGAGAAAAATGTTTCCCTCTGTGATTTCCCCTCATCTGGTGTCTGATGATCTAGCTGATCATTTTGGGGAACCCATGTTTGACCCTATGTCAATTCACCACCCAAATTCTTCAGAGTGGTTCCCGTCCGATCATGCCTCTGATTATGTTTCCTTTTATTTGAGACATGCACTAGATAAGTCGTCTAGGAATAAGTTAAAGTCTGAGTGTCCTAGACCATCCATTTCCTTTAAGGTGGCTGATACCCCCACGATTTATCCCAGCGTGTTGTTATTTTTTACCAAGTTTTGGAAGGATCCCAAAAATGGAGTTGATAGAGCCTGGATAGACTTTTGGACCTAGGTGGCCCTTTAAGTAGGATATTGGATTTGGCCAAATAGGCAAGGATGGAAGGGAATCAAGTGGACCCTGATGCACTTTCAAACTGGGGTCAGAGGCCAATATGCGTGCTGGGCAATGCCAATGCCTATATCTCCCAGGGGCGGCGCAAAAACCTTCTGCTAAAGATTGACCCCAGGCTAAGTTCTTTGGCAACCAAAGAGGAAGGCCCTAATGTGGATGGTCTTCTCTTCGGAGACTCGTTTATCAAGGAAATGAGCAGATATGTTTCTGTGTTTACTTCTTTGGATAAAGCTCATTCTTAGATAAATAATTTTTTTCCCAGTGTGTTTTTGGAAGGGCCGGTAAAGGAAGTGGTCAATTTGCCAGCTGTTATTCTTCAAGAGGGCAATCCCTTGGCAGAGGCTCCTTCAATCAAGGCACTCAGCAAGAATGTTACCAAGGGTACAAGTCTCAATTCTATCCCTGACGTTTCTGTGGAGCCTGCAGCAGGGGAAATAGATCCAAAGGAGACCAACTTGCAGGTAAGGACTTCCAATTCTGGCCTTCCTCCTGCAGGAGGCAGACTGGGCTCTTGTTCAGATTCTTGATTATTTCTAACCTCAGATCTTTGGGTTAGCCACACCATTCAAGGTTACTGCATAGAGCTTTATCAGGTTCCTTTTCAGACTCACCTACCTCAACCTCTTCATTTTTCCCAGGATCAGTTCCTTCTAATTCAGGAGGAAGTGCAGTCTTTACTAACAAAACAGGCTATAGAAAGGGCTTCCTTCGACCCTTCAGGGTTCCTCAGTACCATCTTTTTAGTTTAGAAAAAGAACAACAAGCATCGACCAGTTATAAACCTAACGCTCTTCAACAATTTTGTGGGGTATCACCATTTCAAGATGGAGACTATCCTCCATCTAAGAGACCTTCTTCTTCAAAATGACTGGTTGGCCGCTTGGACCTTCAGGACGCATATCTCTCAGTAGCCATTCTTCCTTCCTACAGGAAATTTCTTCTGTTTCAATGGGGGGTACTCCTTCTTTCAGTTCAAAACTCTCCCTTTCGGTCTTTTATCAGCCCGTTGGTGCTTCACCAAGGTTCTCAAAACTGTAGTAGCCTTCCTCAGAAGTCAGGGGATAAGACTCTATAGTCTATCTGGACAATTTCCTTATCATGGCACAAGACAAATCCTGACTGCTGGATCGGTTAAACCTTTGCCGGGACCTTTTGTCAAGGCTGGGGTTTCTTATAAACCTTCAAAAGCCTATCCTAATCCCTTCTCAGCATCTCAAATATCTCAGTTTCATAGTGAACATTGTCGAATTGGTGCTTCAACTCCCTCAACAGAAGGTGGTTCTGATAAAGAAAGAGATACATCACACTTTATCTATCCATCTCTGTTCCCTCAGATCCATAGCTTGTTTAGTAGGTCTTCTTTCTTCCTCCATTCAGGCGATCTTTCCAGGGCCCCTTCATTACAGAATTCTGCAAAGGTTGAAGATCCATCACCTTCAAAAGGGACTAACTTACTCAGACCACGTTGTTCTGGATTCCAAGTCCAGAGAAGAACTTTGCTGGTAGATGAGTCACTTATATGCTTGGAATGGGAGAACGATTTTCTCTGCCACCCCAGATCTTGTCTTAGAGTCAGATGCAAGTCTGACAGGTTGGGGCGCAAGATGTGGTCAACTCTCGACTGGAGGTCCATGGTCCGTTCAGCAGTGATCACTGCACATCAATTGTTTAGAGATGCTTGCAGGTTCCTTTGCCATCCAGTCCCTTATAAAAGACAGGGTAAAATGATGCTCAGTTCTTCTGAGAATGGACAACCTGTCTGCAGTCAGGTTTATAGACCATCTGGGTGGAACGAGATCCAAACCTCTGGTACTTTTGGCCAGGAGTCTGTGGGAATTCTTTCTCCCAAGGAATATCTTGGTCAAGGCGGAATATCTCCCAGGCAAACTGAATGTGGTGGCAGATTGGTTTTCCAGGCATATCTTTGACTCAAGCTTTTGGAAGCTTCATCCTTCAGTATTCAATCATCTTTCTTTGGTCTTCGGCCCCATTTCAATAGACCTCTTTGCTTCTCGGATCAACACTCAACTTCCTTCCTTCTTTGGCTGGAGGCCAGATCCGCTAGCATTTGCCCCAGATGCTTTCCTTCAGTCATGGCCTCCTTCTCTCCTCTACTCCTTTCCCCCTTTCCTCCTTATTGCTCGGGTACTAGCTCAAGCCCGCAGACAGCACTCGTCCCTTGTTCTGATCACTCCATTCTGGCTGTCCCAGCCGTGGTACCCAACTCTATTGGAGCTATCGTCACATCTCCCAGTATTGAGCTCTTCTTTTCCCGATCTGATCTTGAACCTTCTGAGTCTTCCCTACAGTCTGGTCTTAGAAGGCTCCCTGCATCTCATAGCTTGGAGAATTTCGGGGTTTCCTGGAGAACCCCAGGAATTTTGGAGGAAGCTGTCCAGTTCATCCAGCAATCCTGGTCTCCGGGTTCAACAAGGGTTTACAAATCTGCCTTGTTGGCCTGGTGTAGCTGATGTTTGGACAGCGATTCAGATCCCCTTTCAGCAGATGTAACCTTAGTGGTAATTTTTCTGGCTTCCTTGGCATCATAAGGTAAGGCTTATCGTACCGTTAATACTTACAGGTCTGCGATCTCTTCAGAACATATCAGAGTGGATGAAAGGCCCATTCGTGAACAGCAATTGGTTTGTCGACTTTTAAAGGGAGTACGTTTTGCTAAAACTCCAGTTACCAAATACAATGTTATGTGGGATGTTAATTCAGTTCTTCGCTTATTTCTTGCATGGCTGATTTATCACTGAAACATTTGTCTGCCAAATAGACTATGCTCTTGTGTTTAGTCTCTATTAAACGTGTATTCGATGTTAAGGATCTGGATGTTTCCTCCTTCCGTTATTCCTCTTTAGGTGTCTATTTTCAAGTCAGTAAATGTACCAAAACGAATTTATCTTCTGTACACTACCCAATTTTTCCCTCTCAACATAAACTGTGTATTGGTAACTGTCTAAAAACGTACATTTCTAGAACTGCAGATCTCAAAATGTCCTCCTTTTCCAAATTACTTATTTCCTTTCAGAAACTCCACAAGCCTGTCTCTGCCCCCACTTTGGCACATTGGGTTAGATGGCCCATGTCCCTGGCTGGCATCTCTACCTTTTCTCATGGCGGCCATTCAGTGAGAGGGGTGGCGGCCTCTCAAGCTTTTTGGGCAGGTGCTAGTTTATAAGATATTCTTAGATCTGCAGATTGGTCAAACGTTAGTACTTTTAGAACTTTTTATTGCAAACCTGTTGATCATCTATTGGGCACTGTTATTTCTTTGCTTTAAACAAGCAAATTATGAGCCTCCTGTCTTGTAATAAAATTGAGATTTTCCTAGCCTTGGTGTCTGAAAGGCTAGATTTTATTAAAGACACGGAGGCGAGTATTATTCAGCCACAGTTGCATTAACCCCCCTGTTACTTTTTTTCTGCAGTTTCTATGCCTTCAACAAGCTCCACTGCATCGGGCTGATCCACATCCGATTTCACCTTGCCTGGTTACTCCGTGCCCAAGTTCTTGGTTACTAGTTTTTCCTTCTAAGTTCCTGATGGACTTCTTTAAGGACTTCTTCTCCACCCTACTGACTTTGTATATGCTTTTACTTTTGCTCTCTGAATCCGATTGACTGACTCTTGCAAAAAAAGAGGGTTTGTTGCTCTCAGTCAAGAGTGTTATGTTCATACTCGACATGTGATTGGTTACTCCATTGTGATGCAACCTTGTAGTTTTTTCTCCCAGGGTTTCTGAGATTTGTAGTTTCTTAGCTGCTGTTTATTAAAGTAAGAAAAAAAAGTAAAACTTGCCTCCGTGTCTTTAATAAAATCCAGCCTTTCAGACACCAAGGCTAGAAAAATCTCAATTATCATCCAGAATCTACTGACCTCTTATGTCCCAGGAAGGCCCCTTCGGTCAAGCAACCAGGGTCTTTTGTCAGTGGCAAAGGTTAAAAGAGCAAGAATTGGGGTCGTGGCTTCACATTCTTGGCCCCCAGGCTATGGAACTCCCTTCCTGCCTCTATCCAAATTCAGCAGTCTGAACCTGTTTTTAGAAAACGTCTTAAAAGCAATCTGTTTGAAGCATGAGTTCACTTGGAGTCCATTCTAGCAGTTTGGAATGGCTGTCAGTAAGCACTGGGAGACCCTGTGGGAAAGTCATGCATTATAGAAAAAACAGTTTGAATTGAATTGAATTTAGTCATGTGAGGAAGCTTCAGGCAGGTCGCTCCCTTGCACCTAGTGCCAGTTTTGCCGCTGCTCCAGGTTCCCTATTTTGTCTCTGCCCTGGTCTCCCCGCTGCTGCGTCCCTGCGTCCCCGCCCCCCCTCCACTTTAAATTCCTTTTTCCCCGCTGCTGCGTCCCTGCGGCCCCACCCTTCTCCCCCCACTTCAATTTCCTTTTTCCCCGCCGCTGTGTCCCTGCAGCCCCGCCCCCTCCCTCCACTTCAATTTCCTTTTTTACCGCCGCTGTGTCCCTGCGGCCCCACCCCCGCTCGCCCATTCGCTGCCCCATCCCTCCTTCCTGCTGGCCCTCCCTCCCACCTCCCCTTATATGGCAGCCACTGCACGGTGAAGGGAGCGACCCTTGACCCTGCTTCAGGCAGGTCGCTCCCCTGCACCTAGTGCCGGTTTTGCTGCTGGTCCAGGTTCCCTATTTTTTCTCTGCCCTGGTCTCCCCGCCGCTGCGTCCCTGTGGCCCTGCCCACCTCCACTTCAAATTCCTTTTTCCCCTCCGCTGCATCCCTGCGTCCCCACCCCTCTCCCTCCACTTCAATTTCCTTTTTCCCCGCCGCTGTGTCCCTGTGGCCCCTCCCCCTCCCTCCACTTCAATTTCCTTTTTTCCCGCCGCTGTGTCCCTGCAGCCCCACCCCCGCTCGCCCATTCGCTGCCCCCTCCCGCCTTCCTGCTGCCCCTCCCTCCCACCTCCCCTTATATGGCAGCCGCTGCATAGTGAAGGGAGCAACCCTTGACCCTGCTTCAGGCAGGTCGCTCCCCTGCACCGCGTGCCAGTGTCGCCGCTGCTCCAGGTTCCCTATTTTTTCTCTGCCGCTGCGTCCCCGCCCCTCTCCCTCCACTTTAATTTCCTTTTTCCCCGCCGCTGCATCCCCGCCCCCCTCCCTCCACTTCAATTTCCTTTTTTCCTGCCGCTGTGTCCCTGCGGCCCCTTCCTCCCACCTCCCCTTATATGGCAGCCGCTGCATGGCCGCACCAATGGCACACTAAAGGTGCGCCTAAGGCAAGCCCGTCTGTGCCCGTCCGCGTCCAGACCGTGCCCAGCACCAGGATCCCTGGTCCCCAAGACCACCACAGCCAGCAACGCCATTACACCGCCAGCACCCTCCGCGCACTCAACACCGGACGAGCATACGCCTGCTTCATGGCCTCCCCTAAGCACACCCAGGGACCATTCACCTGCTGGAACTGCAGCCTCACCAGCCTCCAAATAGCCAAACCTCCTGCCGAGCCAGACCACAACTACCTCCGATCCATCCTACTTAACACCTGCTCCACATACAAACACGCTGTCGAACTCTGGGACCTGCTCAACACCTCCACCCCGGACATCGCCTTCCTGACTGAGACCTGGATGAATGCCTCTTCGGCCCCAGACATCGCCATAGCCATTCCGGATGGCTACAAGATCACCCGCATGGATCGCACCAACGGAGTCAGAGGCGGAATCGCCATTGTCCACAAGAACACCATCAGGGTCACGACCTGTACCGACGACACCCTCAGCACCACCGAACACCTGCACTTCCAGATCCACACGAACTCCAACACCACCCTCAAAGGAACCCTCATCTACAGACTCCCCCAGACCACTGCCTCAGTTCTGCGACTCCATCGCCGACCTCATCAGCAGACATGCCCTAGCCTCTGCCGACTACATCCTCCTCGTCGACCTGAACTTTCACCTGGAGAATAACAACGACTCCAACTCCACCACCCTAATCGACAACCTCGCCACCCTCGGACTCAGACAACTCGTCACTTCCCCAACACACGCTGTACCCCGTCTTCTCCGCTAGCCCCAACGGCACCTTCAGCCACACCACCGAACTCCCATGGACCGACCACCGCTGCATCCACTTCACCTTCCAGAAACGCACCTCGCACCACTGCACACAACAGATCCCCCGCCGCAAATGGAGCAAAATCAGCCAAGACCAGCTGAACACCAGCCTCACCCAAAAACCACCCACCGAACCCACCAATCCCAACCTCGCAGCCTGCAACCTCTGCCGCTGGATCGACAACTGCAGCAACACTCTCGCCCCGCTCAATAAACCTTCCAACAGAGGTGGCAACAAGAGAGCCAGCTGGTTCACCTCGGACCTCTGAGCCTCCAAGCAAACCTGCCGGGAACTGGAGAGAAAGTGGCTCCTCGAACAGACACCATGCCGCCTTCAAGAACGCCACCCGCAATCACCATCACCTCATCAGATCTGCCAAGAAAAACTCCTTCAAAGACCATCTGGACAACAATGCACACAACAGCAAGGAGCTCTTCAACATCGTGAATGAACTCTCCAACCCCAGCTCCAGCACAAACGACATCCCACCTTAACAAGACCTGTGCAACTCCCTTGCAGCCTTCTTCCACCACAAGATCACAGACATCCATGACAGCTTTAACAGCCAGACCACCCCGCCAATCACCGACTCCTCACACTCTCCACCCACCTACAAATATGACCCCCTGCTCGTCTGGGCCGACGTGAACGAAGACAACACAATCAAAACCATGGGCACCATCCACTCTGGATCTCCATCAGACCCATGCCCTCACCACATCTTTAACAAAGCAAGTGCCACCATCGCATCCCACCTCCGCAAAGTCATCAACATCTCCTTCGAGACCGCGACCTACCCCGAGCGCTGGAAGCATGCTGAGATCAAACCCCTACTCAAGAAACCCATGGCCGACCCGAGGGAGCTCAAGAACTTCAGACCTATCTCCCTGCTCCCATTCCCTGCCAAGGTCATCGAGAAGATTGTCAACAGACAACTGACCCACTACCTCAAAGAAAACAACATTCTGGACCCATTTCAGTCAGGGTTCCGCAGCAACCACAGTACTGAAACCGCCCTCATCGCCGCCACCGACGACATCAGGGCCCTGCTTGACAATGGCGAAACCGCGGTGCTCATCCTCCTGGACCTCTTGGCCGCCTTTGACACCATCTGCCACCGAATCCTACGCACACGCCTCCATAACGCAGGGATCCGGGACAAAGCTCTGGAGTGGACCACCTCCTTCCTCTCCAGCAGAACCCAGAGAGTCCGCCTCCCCCTTTCTGCTCCGAAGCCTCCAAGATCATCTGCGGCGTTCCCCAAGGTTCGTCCCTCAGCCCTACACTTTTCAACATCTACATGGCCCTGCTCGCCCGCGTCGCCCGGCTACACAACCTCAACATCATCTCCTACGCCGACGACACCCAACTGATCCTCTCCTCACCAAAGACCCCCACACGGCTAAATCCAACCTCCACGAAGGAATGAAGGCCGTCGCCGAATGGATGAGGAACAGCAAACTGTTGAACTCAGATAAGACGGAGGTCCTCATCCTCTGCGCCAACCCCTCAGCCTGGGACAACTCCTGGTTGCTGACCGTTCTGGGAGCAGCCCCAACACCCACCAACCACTCACGCAACCTGGGCATCATCCTCGACTCAACACTCTCCATGACCAAGCAAGTCAGCGCTGTCTCCTCATCCTGCTTCAACACCCTCTGCATGCTCAGCAAGATCTACAGATGGATCCCCACAGATACAAGAAGAACAGTCACACAAGCCCTCGTCAGCAGCAAACTTGACTACAGAAACGCCCTCTACGCAGGAGCCCCAGCCAAACTCCTCAAATGACGGCAACGCATACAAAACGCCTCCGCATGCCTGATCCTCGATGCCCGCCGCCACAGCCACATCACTCCCCTTCTGAGAGACCTACACTGGCTCCCCGTCAACAAAAGGATAACCTTCAAGCTCCTCACCCACACACACAAGGCGCTCCACAACACCGGTCCATCATACCTCAACAGACGACTCACCTTCTACACCCCGTCCCGCCAACTCCACTCAGCTGACCTCTCCCTCGCCACTGCCCCCCGCATCCGAAGAGTGACTACCGGAGGCAGATCCTTCTCCCACCTCGCCGCCAAGACCTGGAACACCCTTCCCGTGCCCCTACGACAGACAGAAGACCTGCTGACTTTCACAAAGCGGCTCAAAACCTGGCTATTTGAGCAGAAGCAACACCCCCCACCCTCAGCGCCTTGAGACCCTCATGGGTGGTAGTGCGCTCTACAAATACACTGATTGATTGATTGATTGATTGTATTTGAACCAGAGTTTCTTTGTTATACATTGAGCAATTTAGCATATAAGTGGATTTTGCCTTCAGTTTTGAATTTAACAACTAATGTCATTGTTTTGTGCTGAGCGCTATCACAAGCAAACTTAGTAAGCTATGTTCAATAAATACATCTATCATGTTAAATCACTGTAACCTCAGCCATCTTGTCTACAGGCTGGCTGGTGAGGTTTCACCAACTGCAACTCTTCCACTTTTCAACATGGAGTAACAACAGGTGGGAGCCAATGCACACTGTGCTTACAGAATGACTTGGAGATTGGGATTATCCATCCATCCATCCACATTCCTGTCTGCCTGTATGCAAAGAAAGAAAAACAAGACAGCGGGCCTTCTCAACCTATGCACCCAGGATCTGGAACATCCCTGTATCCATCAGGACAGCCTAAATGCGGCTCTTGTTTAGGAAAGAGTTGAAGACTCACCTCTTTAACGAACACTACATCACAATGCATTACCCACCCACAACCCAGCTTCCTCTCCTATTACACATTGACTTTATATATGTCTTTGACCTTGCCTGGTGCTCCCTCGTCTTGAGGCTCGGTTTGCGCAATAGAAATACCTTATTCTTACATATGTACATCCATACATACATATGCCTGTTTGCCTTGCTGTCTATCTAGTGATACTAATTTGATTGGTTCTGAGTAATAAGAAACCACTATACCGAAGCAAGCAATTTGTAAATGTCACCAGAATTGCGAGGTGGAACTAAAGAAGCATAATACAAAGTTTTCTGTTTTAAAGTTTTTGCATCACATGGTATCTTTGTTTAATATTTTTCACTTTTGTCAAAGGCTCTATTTCCATAACAGTAAGAGATGGCTTAAGGAACTTCGGCCCTCATTCCGACCCTGGCGGTTTGAAACCGCCAGGGTGGAGGGCAACGGAAGCACCGCCAACAGGCTGGCGGTGCTTCCAGGGCTATTCTGACCGCGGCGGTAAAGCCGCGGTCAGAAAAGGGGAACCGGCGGTTTCCCGCCGGTTTTCCCCTGGCCCAGGGAATCCTCGCCGCCATGGGGATTCCGACCCCCTTCCCGCCAGCCTGTTCCTGGCGGTAAAACCCGCCAGGAACAGGATGGTGGGAACGGGTGTCGTGGGGCCCCTGGGGGCCCCTGCACTGCCCATGCCACTGGCATGGGCAGTGCAGGGGCCCCCTAACAGGGCCCCACCATGATTTTCACTGTCTGCTATGCAGACAGTGAAAATCGCGACGGGTGCTACTGCACCCGTCGCACCCCTGCAACTCCGCCGGCTCCATTCAGAGCCGGCTTCCTCGTTGCAGGGGCTTTCCCGCTGGGCCGGTGGGCGATCTTCTGGACATCGCCCGCCGGCCCAGCGGGAAAGTCAAAATGACCCCCGCGGTCATTTGACCGCAGTGCGGTCTTTGGGCGGTTTCTGCCCGGCGGGCAGCGCCCGCCGCCCGCCGGACTCGGAATGAGCCCCTTCATTGCTTAATGTGAAATTAACCACCCTAATCATATTTAATAGGAAAAAATACACCCACTATTTATAAAGTGATAATACACAGTCCACGTGTCTCAATGCCTTGCATTATGCATATACACGTACACATATTGATTATACTGGAGAGATAACGGCAGTACAGGCAAGGTTACTTGAATTGTCCAGAGGGAATTGAAAAATTATGCTTTGCTGACAACTTTGACAATTATTGTTTATGAGACATGGAAGCAGAATAGGACATTTTGCACATAAATGCTCTTACTCTGAAATAAGGAGGATTGATAGCTGTATTGAGTGGAGGTGATAAAGGTGGCATCGTGTATGAGAGCAGTCTCAGCTTAATGGAGAGTCCAAAGGATGGACTGTACCGGGTCAGATAGGTTGTTTTTGCAGAGATATCTCTAAGTTAACTAAAAACTTGGCATTCAGGGATCTTAGTAAAGAAAACCAGGAGAGAGACTGTCCAGCAGTTGGAAGGGAAGCAGGTGTAAGCCTTGTTTTTGTACAGTTTGAAAATGCTTTATTTGAAAACTCCAAAGAAAGAAACTGAGAATACATTTTATCAATGACATTGTCAATGACGTTTGCAAAAAGAACAAGATTATTAAATCTAATAATTAACAGTATGATGTATACCACTGTACAGGCTGTGGAAAGGAATATGAAAGTTTGAAAAAATAGTTCATTAGTAAATCTAGCATTTTGTAGTTTATTGTTTTCTTCTAAGGGAAAATGCAGAAGGGAATTAAGAGACAAGAAAGATGGGGAAGAAGAAAGAGAGAAGGGAGAATATAAGAATGAACAGAAAAGAAAGTAAAGTAAAGTAAAAAGTGAAAAGTAAAAAGCCTTATTAGAAGAGGAAAAGAACCTATGAACAATATAAATCTTAACTGTAATAGATATACATTTAATAAACATTTGAAAACAATGCTAAACTAATATTAATGGAGGCTGATAAATGATTTTTGCATCACATTATTGGTGTTGTCTAAATAAATGGGAGGAGAGTGGTAGCCAGAATAAGTCTTTCTCCATTAGTTTGCTGTGTGGAGATTGCACTTTGTCTATCAAGTCAATGTTTGTGACATAACAGATTCCACCATCTGGTAAAAGTAATTGTAGAGCCATCTTTCCAACTAGACACGATAATTTGTAAACCAGTAGCAATAAGCAAGTCAACACATTTCCCTACCATAAGATTTTCATGTGTGAAGAGTCACCAAGGAAAATATGCAACCTAGCAAAAGGAAGTGTTATAGAACAAATATTAGTAATTCTCACCCAAGCTTGAAGGTATTGATTGATGGACAATAGAACATATACATTAGAGCTCCATTCACTGTTTTGCAGGTCCAACAATTATCATCTAGGGTGAGATTGTATGTATGGTGAGCGGTAGGGATAAAAAATAATCTTTTTTTAAAATAACGCAATGTTTGTGTGATGCTAGCCGAAGATGAGGTGGAATGGATTTCAGGCCAGATGTTATTCCATGATTGAAGTGGAAAGTTGCATTTTAAAACTCGTTCCAATTTTATTTCCACTTTGGATTTAGATCTGGTGGTAGGGAGATAGTCTAGATGTTTATAAATATAGGTAGTATTAGCATTAATGGACACATTAAAAATAGCAGGAAGTGTACTGTGAGTGGAAATATCTGAAGGTTTAAGGACAGACATGTATTGTGAAACAGTCTTCTTTAGCAACTCATATTTAAACATAGAAAAGAGAGGTATATTATATTAACTTTGAACTTCATAAAAAGAGAAACAATTCTGTTCCATGTTAATCAATTACTTGTCATGTTCATCTGCAGAAGTGTTTTCCTCAATGGATGTTATCTTTCAATGAACATAATTGGGCAAGATATGACATTTAAATAATTTATTGATGGAGGATGTTGTCTTATTGACATGTGTGCTAGGCTGATTGTGGGGAATCCTCTTGAACCGAACAGCGACTTTACACTAATTTGAAGCATGCATGAGGTCCGAGTAACTTGCAGGTGCTTGTCAGACAGGCAAATGTGTTGAAGACAGTTTTGAGTTACTTCATGCTTAGTTTATTCCACCAAAGAACCCATGTTAAAAAAGAGCTTTTATGAAAGTTCTAAAATATAAGTGCTTGGCCCACATTCACTAAATGTCACATGTGAGCAAATGTACTTAACTAGGAAGTAAATCAAAATTTGCTTGGCTTTTATTTTCACCCACAAGATTTGATAAAATTTGATTTCCACCCACACACATTGTATACATACTTAGATGTGAGCTCAACTTTTGAAGTGGAGGAAGTCAAAATTCATCTGAGCACCTAGCGGAATATAAGCTGTCAGTAAATAACCTCATCACCATCACTGACAAGGCCGAAAGAGCTACTCTCAAAAACTCATTGAGTCATTTAGGTCTCATCTCAGACATAAAATTGACTGTTCAGACACTATTCTCTTTCATGTAAAGACAAGACATCTTCTAACATCTTAGTTACCAACATTGCTAGCTATTTTCATTCTTAACATTACTCTCTACTTATTCCCTATAATTTCTTTTCTTTCCTGATGGTAGTCTTGGGACCTCTGACTTTTTACCTCAGATAACCAAACTTCTTACCCTTTTCTCTCAAGTGTTATCCTTTCTCTCTCAACTATTCCATATCTCTCTCTCATTAGACACTTAGGGGGTCATTAAGACCCCGGTGGTAAAAAACGCCTACCACTGTGGCGAAGGCTGCCAAAAGACCGTTGCTACCAGCCGGCTGCTGGATTATGACCACAGCCGGAGTTCCGCCTGAAGGATGGCAGAAATCCGGCTGTGGCCATGCTGGCGGATGGCAGTAAGGTGGTGCAGCTGCCAGCAGCAGCGCCACGCCAGTAGACCACTGACGGTCGTATTTTGAGAATAATATGGCCTGGCGGTGTTCTGCTGGTGACCTGTCCCGTATCCTGCCGGAGGACCCCCTGTCTACAGGTAAGTCGGGTGCTCCGACATGGGAGGTGGTGGTGGGTGTTGTGTGTGTGTGTGTGGGTGTGTGTGTATGTCTGTGCAAGCTTGTATGTGGGTGTGTGTTGCATGTTGTGTGGGTGTGAATGTGAGGGTTTGTGAGTGCGTGTATGTTGCGTTGTGTGAATGCGTGTCTGCATGTATTTATGTAAGTGTGTGTGGATGTGTGTGTGAATGGATGTATGCATGCGTGGATGAATGTTGGAATGGTTGTGTGTATGTGTGTGTGCGTGTATGAAGGGAGGGGCGTGTATGGAGGGGGTCTGGAAAGGAAGGGGGTGGGGAAACCTGCAGAGGGGGTCAGGGAAGACCCCTATTAGTGACAGGGAAGGGATTCTCTGTCACTGATCGTGCGTACCGCCATGGTTTTCGTGACAGTAAGGATGCCACGAAAAACATGGCAGTAAGCGGGGTCATAATCCCGCAGGAGGGCAAGTGATGGCTGCCGGGCTGGAGAGTGAAGTCTCAAGCCCGGCAGCCATTACCGCCGTGGCAGTAGGTGTGGTACATTGGTGATATGGCTTTAGCCAAACCGCCAATGTCATAATATGGATAAAAGTACCGCTAGCCTGTTGGCTGTACTTTCCTCCATATTTACACCGACCGCTGGGGTCATAATGACCTCCTAATTCTGAATGCTTTAAGTAAACAGTGGTATCATCATTACTGTTAACAACAAGGCTCATGGGGGGACATGGTTGGACCACCCGCAAAATAGTTACTGGTGTTTAGCTCTCCCAGAGTCCTGGAGACAAAAGATGGAACACTGTCCTCTCCTCCTCACTCTTGACCGTAAAGGGGAGCCATGGAGTCCAGAACCATCGGGGAGTGAAATGTTGAGATAATAGACTGCAATGTTCATTTCACCTCTGCACTCCCGCACCTCACACCGGGCCTCTGCGGCCACCATCTTAAGCTCCAGCACATTTTAATGATTTTCGATGCGCATGGAAGATGAACTTTGTATGTGTGAAGAGAACTAGTGAACAAGCAACTTTCTTTTTTTCAACTTTATTGCCTACGTACCATCACCATTTCACATATTTTATATGTTTGTGAGAGTTGTGAAGGTCATCATTTTGTTTCCACAAGTAAGTTCGCAAAACACTTCTGGCAAATGTTTACAGATATAGAGTGAACATCTATGGACACATGACTCTACCAACATGTTATGAAACACTCTATATCTTACGCTTTCCTCTCATCTACTTTAAGCACACTGCCAAAGACAGTCTGTTTCTAAACATATGCATTTGGCATGCTTAATGGCTGTTCTGCATTGCCAGAAAATACATCACATGCCAAGCAGCTATATCCAGGCATTTGTCTGGCACACTTCTAAGGAGAGGATAGCACCTTTTCCCATCCAGATCATTCAGTCACTTCTAGCAGACAGACAGTCTGTTCATTACAGAAGTAATTGTGCTGTCCTGTGCCACTCTACTGAGGCTGCAAATGGGTCGACCTAGCATCATCTACAATGGACCATCCAGCTTCAAATCCGAAATCTTTCTATTCACCTACAGCCTTGATAGCAATGTTAACATAAGACTAAAAAAGACAGAGTATCTTCAAAAAAATCAAATTTTCCCTTAAACTTGAAAGATTTAATGGGTGAAATCAAGAACCTAAAACAAATGCCATTCTTCAAAGGATTTGAGGAAAATAGTAGACTCTGGCCCTCATTCTGACCCTGGCGGTCGGCGGAGAGACGGCGGTCGGACCGCGAACAGACCGGCGGTATTAAAAATGGCATTCTGACCGCGGCGGTCCCCGCCGCGACCGACCGCCACTTCTCCACTCCGACCGCCACGGCGGTCATGACCGCCGGGCTGGAGTTTGCGCACTCCGGCCCGGCGGTCGTCCCAAGACCGCCAAGGGTATTATGACCCTGCCTACCGCCGCGGTTTCTTGCGGGCGGGAACCGCCGTGCGAACCATGGCGGTAAGCACTATCGGGGCCAGGGAATTCCTTCCCTGGCACTGATAGGGGTCTCCCCCACCCCCCACTACCCACCCGAGTCCTCCCCCCACACCCTCCACCCCCCTGCCACCCCCCAGAGGTGGTACGAACCCCCTCCCCACCCCCAGCCTGACATGCACATACATGCACCCCGACATGCACACACCCCCAACATGCACATATACACACCCCCTACACACACATACACAACGGGGACACATACCCGCACACATACATGCAGACATGCGCACCTGCCGAACAGCACACATTACCCATAGACACAGCAGCACCCCCCGCCCGCATACACGCACTCACACACCCCCTCTACACACTCACACGCACACCCCCATGCACGCCCACATCACACAACACCCCCCCACCCCCTCCCCTCACGGACGATCAACTTACCTTGTGCGTTGGTCCTCCGGGAGGCGACGGGAGCCATGGGGAGGTGACCGCCAACAGAAGACCGCCAACAGAAGACCGCCACACAGAAATGTGGGTCGTAATTCTGTGGGCGGTGTTCTGCTGGCGTGGCGGTGGAGGTTGACCAGTCTCCACTTTCCCGCCGACCGCCAGTGTGGCTGCTGGCGGTTTTCCGGCGGAACGCTCCCAGCGGTCAGAATGCGCACAGCGGCATACCGCCGCGGTCGGCGGTCTTCACCGCGGCGGTAACTCGGCGGTCTTGCGAAAAGACCGCCAGGGTCAGAATGAGGGCCTCTGTTTCTGAGAGGGAACAAAGAATACATGATGCTCAAGATGTGGTGACTGAAGTTGAGTCGATGTCCAAGGAAATTTCTCAGCAAACAGAAGATTTGGAAAATTGCAATCTATGTAGCAGCAATAGCATGATTTATGGAATCCCTGAAGGCGGAGAGGGTCCGAACATGCTCCCCTTCCTCAAAATTACCATTTCTAAAATTGTAGGTCTTAAGGATTGTCTGGATCTTAACTTACAAAAAGATCATCATATGGGTCCTAAATTATCAGCAGTGTCCCCTTCAGCTGACCTCAAGTCATTACAGTCTTCTTTCTGCAATATTCTGCCCTCATGAAGGTTATGTCAGCTGCCAAACAAAGGAAACAAATACTATGGTCCAGGCAGAAAATCTTCTTTACACACAATGTGGCTAGAGGGACAGCAAACAGATGGAAAGAGTTCCATTCACTATGTCCTGCATTCAGATCCACGAATGCTCATCATGGCCTTATCCATCCATGTTTGTTTCAGGTAATGTATAAAGACAAAATTATGCCCTTTGAATCTCTTTAAGCGATTTATCCATCTTCACAAGGGAGAAAATATGGACCGTGGGGAAACTTGAATTTTATTGTTTTCATTCATAAGCTGTTTTATTACCTTATGATTGTTGTTAGTATCTTTCTGTATGCTTCTCATGATGTTCTGTTTTCTCATTTTTTGTTTTCAGTATGTCTGGTGTGATATCAGCTTGAATTCCTGTTCTACATGTTCCTCTGTTTACACTGTTTCCCACCTTTGACTTCATTTACAATATGTTCCTTCTATGTGGGTAGGTTCTCCCTTTCCCTTTAGTGACTCTATTATAGTGTTCTTGGTAACGATCTTCTGTCTTACTTTTACCCTCTAATATACGAACCTGGGCACCTTCTGTCCTGTTAAGCGTCTTTGCTGCATTTCAGAACCTAATCATTAAACTGTAGTTGTTAGAAATTGGGTCTTTGGTTGGTAGTCAGGTTACCCCCTGTTCAAGCAAGGACCCTCACTCTAGTCAGGGTAAAAGAGAACCAGCCTCAGCTAACCCCTGCTTACCGCCTTGGTAGCTTGGCAGAGCAGTAGGCTTAACTTCAGAGTGCTAGGTGTAAAGTATTTGTACCAACACACACAGTAACTCAATGAAAACACTGCAAAGTGACACAACACCAGTCTAAAAAAATAGGAAATATTTATCTAAACAAAACAAGACCAAAACGACAAAAATCCACAATACACAAGTCAAGTTATCAATTAAAAATCAAAAAGAGTCTTTAAGTAGTTTTAAACACACACTAGCGCTGCTAGCGTGAAAATGCACCTGGTGCGTGTCAAAAATAACCCTGCACGGGCGAGTGTGCGTCAAAAAGGGGCTTGCGATGCATTGATTCCACTCACAAGCGGGACCGTGCGTCGTTTCTCCTTTCGCCGGGTCAAGGTGCGTCGTTTCTTCTCTCCGCAGGAGAGCGATGCGTCGATCCGGTCAGCACTCTCGGGTCCGGGCAGGCCTTGCATTGTTTTTCCACGCACAGCGGTACTTGAGTCGGAAATCCAGCCGCACGATGATCCGAAAACCCCGCAGCGAGGGTTGTGATCTCCCAGCCTCCATCAGCGATGCTATGCGTAGTTTCTCCAGCTCCGTGCATCAATTCTTCGGTCGTGTTTCTTGCGAGCATCGTTTCTCGGCTGCGGAGCCGGCATCGCGTCGTTTTTTCAGCCGCAGATCAGCATCGTGTCAATCTTTTCCCCGCACGGCGCTCTGTGTGTGGATTTCCTTGTCTTTATGCTGCCAGCTGCTCCTTTCAGGGTCCCAGGAACTGGATGGGCACCACAGGGCAGAGTAGGAGTCTCTCCAGAGACTCCAGGTGCTGGCAGAGAGAAGTCTTTGCTGTCCCTGAGACTTCAACAACAGGAGGCAAGCTCTAAATCAAGCCCTTGGAGATTTCTTCACAAGATGGAAGGCACACAAAGTCCAGTCTTTGCCCTCTTACTCTGGGAGAAGCAGCAACTGCAGGATAGCTCCACAAAGCACAGTCACAGGCAGGGCAGCACTTCTCCTCAGCTCTTCAGCTCTTCTCCAGGCAGAGGTTCCTCTTGATGCCCAGAAGTGATCTAAAGTCTGTGGTTTTGGGTGCCCTTCTTATACCCAATTTCTCCTTTGAAGTAGGCCTACTTCAAAGTAAAGTCTCTTTTGAATGTGAAATCCTGCCTTGCCCATGCCAGGCCCCAGACACTCACCAGGGGGTTGGAGACTGCATTGTGTGAGGGCAGGCACAGCCCTTTCAGGTGTGAGTGACCACTCCTCCCCTCCCTCCTAGCACAGATGGCTTATCAGGATATGCAGGTTACACCCCAGCTCCCTTTGTGTCACTGTCTAGTGTGAGGTGCAACCAGCCCAACTGTTAAACTGACCCAGACAGGGAATCCACAAACAGGCAGAGTCACAGAAATGGTATAAGCAAGAAAATGCCCACTTTCTAAAAGTGGCATTTTCAAATACACAGTCTTTAAATCAACTTTACTAAAAGATGTATTTTTAAATTGTGAGCTCAGAGACCCCAAACTCCACACGTCCATCCGCTTCCAAAGGGAATCTACACTTTAATCAGGTTTAAAGGTAGCCCCCATGTTAACCTATGAGAGGGACAGGCCTTGCAACAGTGAAACATGAATTTAGCAATATTTCACTGTCAGAACATATAAACCACATTACTATATGTCCTACCTTAACCATACACTGCACCCTGCCCTTGGGGCTACCTAGGGCCTACCTTAGGGGTGTCTGACATGTAAGAAAAAAGAAGGTTTAGGCCAGGCCTGGGTACACTTGCCATGTCGAATTTACAGTTAATACTGCACACACAGACACTGCAGTGGCAGGTCTGAGACATGAATACAGAGCTACTTATGTGGGTGGCACAACCAGTGCTGCAGGCCCACTAGTAGCATTTGATTTATAGGCCCTGGGCACCTCTAGTGCTGCACTGTACTAGGGACTTAGGGGGTCATTCTGACTCTGGCGGCCGGTGACCGCCAGGGTCACCGACCACGGGAGCACCGCCAACAGGCTGGCGGTGCTCCTGAGGGCATTCTGACCGCGGCGGTTCAGCCGCGGCCAGAAAGGGTAAACCGGCGGTCTCCCGCCGGTTTACCACTGCCCTTGTGAATCCTCCATGGCTGCGGAGCGCGCTCCGCAGCCATGGGGATTCTGACACCCCCTACCGCCATCCTGTTCCTGGCGGGTCTCCCGCCAGGAACAGGATGGCGGTAGGGGGTGCCGCGGGGCCCCTGCTGTGCCCATGCCCATGGCATGGGCACTGCAGGGGCCCCCATAAGAGGGCCCCGCAAAGTATTTCAGTGTCTGCTAAGCAGACACTGAAATACGCGACGGGTGCAACTGCACCCGTCGCACCCCTGCAACTACGCCAGCTCAATTCTGAGCCGGCGTCCTCGTTGCAGGGGCATTTCCTCTGGGCCGGCGGGCGCTCTTTTGGAGAGCGCCCGCCGGCCCAGAGGAAATGTCTGAATGGCCGCCGCGGTCTTTTGACCGCGGTGCGGTCATTCAGCGGCTGTACCTTGGCGGACGGCCTCCGCCGTCCGCCAAGGTCAAAATGACCCCCTTAGTAATAAACCAAATATGCCAATCATGGATAAGCCAATTACATACATATTTTGTAAAGGAGCACTTGCACTTTAGCACTGGTTAGCAGTGGTAAAGTGCCCAGAGTAACAAAAACAGTAAAATCAGAGTCCAGCACACATCAACAACCTGGGGAACAGAGGCAAAAAGTTAAAGGAGACCACGCCAAGGATGAAAAGTCTAACAGTAGTTTTCCATTTTCTTTTCTTGCGTCATGGTTGAAGTCATATAGGCTTCTTACATCTCCTTTTTTCTAATCATAGCATGTTCCCTTCTTATTCCTTTTTCAACCTTTTCTTTTTTTATCTCTGTTTTTACACTTTCTACTTACTTATTTTACTGAGCCTTACTCTGTTATCCCTTCAGTGGCTGCATTTGTGTTACTTTCTGTTTTTACTTGTGGATTTCATACCTTTTTTAATATTTGTATATATCATGAGTAACCTTTGTACTGTCTCCTAGAATGTCAAAGGTTTCTATAGTCCTATTATGAAACAAAACGTTCTCATGCATTTGTCCCAGTTAAAATATCAAATTACCCTATTACACGAAACTCATATTATGGACCAAGATCTTAATTCACTAACAAATAATTGAATGGGTCATCTTTTTTGTTCCGCTGCAAATAATAATAAAAATTGGGTTGTTGCTTTGTTCCAGAAATCTCTCCATCTGGTTATTGAGAATGAAACAAAGGATGAGGAGGGCAGATTACTTTTTCTACATCTCATCATTAATCATCCACTGTTATCTACGTTTAATGTTTATGATCCCACTGATGTAGATGTTATTTTATGTAATGTTATGTTCAGATACATATTGTATTGTTAACCTCTCGCATGCCTTGGACGAGGTGACCTCGTCCAAGGCAGCGGTTCCCGTGTGCCTTGGACGAGGTCACCTCGTCCAAGGCACGGGAACTGGGGGGAGCGCTAGCGTTCCCCCCCTTTGCACCCCACCCACCCCCCAAGGCGGGGATGGAAGGGGAAGCCCTTCCCCTTCCACCCGACCCCGCCTGTGACATCAGTGCGCGAGCGCACGCTGATTTGTCATAGGGCCTCCCCCATCGCGCTGGAAGCTCAGCTTCCAGCGCGATCGAAAGAGAAATGCTTTGCATTTCTCTTTCGATCACGTGGGGGAGGCTCGGAGAGGCTTCAAACGAAGAAAATGTATTTCTTTCCCTTTGAAGTCTCTCCCAGCGTTTCAAAAGCCGGATTGCTTGCAATCCGGCTTTTGAAACCCCACTAAACACCAGGGATTTTTTTGGGGGGGGAAACTGACTGGGCAGATTGGCCTATTTTGATGAGGCCAATCTGCCCCCAAGGGGGACAGAAACCATTAGACACCATGGAGTTTTTTTTTTTTACGTGAATTTCACCCCAGGGGAGCGACCCCTTAGGCAAGGGTCGCTCCCCTGGGGGGGGAAATTATTTTAGGCCATTTCTGCCCCCCTGAGGGGTAGATCAGCCTATTTTGATTAGGCCGATCTGCCCCCAAGGGGGGCAGAAACCACTAGGCACCGGGGATTTTTTGTTTTTTTTTGTTTTACAGATGGGGAGCAACCCTGGAGGGGAAAATTGTATTTAGGCCATTTCTGCCCCCTTTGGAGGCAGATCGGCCGATTTTTGAAACCACTAGGCAGGGGGAGCGACCCCGTAGGCAAGAGTCGCTCCCGGGGGGGTTTGGGGTGGGGCAAATTTATTTTAGGCCATTTCTGCCCCCCCCGGGGGCAGATCGGCCTATTGTTATTAGGCCAATCTGCCCCCAGGGGGGCAGAAACCTCTAGGCGCCAGGGCAAATTTTCTTTTTTGTGTTTTTTTTTTGTTTGTTTTTTTTAGAGATGGGGAGCGACCCATTAGGCAAGGGTCGCTCCCCTGGGGGGCAAATTGTATTTAGACCATTTCAGCCCCCCTTGGGGGCAGATTGGCCGATTTTAGGTCAATCTGCCCCAAGGGGGCAGAAACCACTAGGCACCGGGGATTTTTTTTTTGGCGCCAATGTCACGCAGGGGGAGCGACCCCGTAGGCAACGGTCGCTCCCGGGGGGGTGTGGGGGTGGCAAATTTATTTTAGGCCATCAGCCTATTATTATTAGGCTCATCTGCCCCCAGGGGAGGCAGAAACCTCTATTCGCCAGGGCAAAAAAATGTTGTGTGTTTTTTTTCTGTTTGTTTGTTTTTTTAGAGATGGGGAGCGACCCATTAGGCAAGGGTCGCTCCCCTGGGGGGCAAATTGTATTTAGACCATTTCTGCCGCCCTTGGGGGCAGATTGGCCGATTTTAGGTCAATCTGCCCCCAAGGGGGCAAAAACCACTAGGCACCGTGGTTTTCTTTTTTTGGCGCCAATGTCACGCCGGGGGAGCGACCCCGTAGGCAAGGGTCGCTCCCAGGGGGGGTTGGGGGGGGCAAATTTATTTTAGGCCATTTCTGCCCCCTCTGGGGCCGGCTGAGCTAGAGGCCAAAATCCACAGGTAGGCACTTTGCAAAAAACACCTCTGTTTTCTGTGAAAAAATGTGATGTGTCCACGTTGTGTTTTGGGGCATTTCCTGTCGCGGGCACTAGGCCTACCCACACAAGTGAGGTATCATTTTTATCGGGAGACTTGGGGGAACGCTGGGTGGAAGGAAATTTGTGGCTCCTCTCTGATTCCAGAACTTTCTGTCACCAAAATGTCAGGAAAACGTGTTTTTTTAGCCAAATTTTGAGGTTTGTAAAGGATTCTGGGTAACTGAACCTAGTCAGAGCCCCACAGGTCACCCCATCTTGGATTCCCCTAGGTCTCTAGTTTTCAGAAATGCACAGGTTTCGTAGGTTTCCCTAGGTGCCGGCTGAGCTAGAGGCCAAAATCTACAGGTAGGCACTTTGCAAAAAACACCTCTGTTTTCTTTCAAACAACGGGATGTGTCCACGTTGCGTTTTGGGGCGTTTCCTGTCGCGGGCGCTAGGCCTACCCACACAAGTGAGGTAGCATTTTTATCGGGAGACTTGGGGGAACATAGATTAGCAAAACAAGTGTTATTGCCCCTTGTCTTTCTCTACATTTTTTCCTTCCAAATATAAGAGAGTGTGTAAAAAAGACATCTATTTGAGAAATGCCCTGTAATTCACATGCCAGTATGGTCACCCCGGAATTCAGAGATGCGCAAATAACCACTGCTCCTCAACACCTTATCTTGTGCCCATTTTGGAAATACAAAGGTTTTCTTGATAGCTATTTTTCACTCTTTATATTTCAGCAAATGAATTGCTGTATACCCGGTATAGAATGAAAACGCACAGCAGGGTGCAGCTCATTTATTGGCTCTGGGTACCTAGGGTTCTTGATGAACCTACAAGCCCGATATATCCCTGCAACCAGAGGAGTCCAGCAGACGTAACGGTATATTGCTTTCGAAAATCTGACATTGCAGGAAAAAGTTACAGAGTAAAACGTAGAGAAAAAATTATGTTTTTTTCACCTCAATTTCAATATTTTTCTTTTTCAGTTGTTATTTTCTGTAGGAAACCCTTGTAGGATCTACACAAATGACCCCTTGCTGAATTCAGAATTTGGTCTACTCTTCAGAAATGTTCAGGTTTCTGGGATCCAGCATTGGTTTCATGCCCATTTATGTCACTGACTGGAAGGAGGCTGAAAGCGTATAAAATAGTAAAAATGGGGTATGTCCCAGTAAAATGCCAAAATTGTGTTGAAAAATGGGGTTTTCTGATTCAAGTCTGCCTGTTCCTGAAAGCTGGGAAGATGGTGGTTTTAGCACCGCAAACCCTTTGTTGATGCCATTTTTAGGGGGAAAACCACAAGCCTTTATCTGCAGCCCTTTTTTCCCATTTGTTTAAAAAAAACGAAATTTTTGCTGTATTTTGGCTAATTTCTTGGTCTCCTTCAGGGGAACCCACAAAGTCTGGGTACCTCTAGAATCCCTAGGATGTTGGGAAAAAAGGACGCAAATTTGGCTTGGCTAGCTTATGTGGACAAAAAGTTATGAGGGCTAAGCGCGAACTGCTCCAAATAGCCAAAAAAAGGCCTGGCACAGGAGAGGGAAAAGGCCTGGCAGCGAAAGGGTTAAAGGACATTCTAATCAACTCATGGATCCCTTCATAGATAGAAGCTGCATGGTTAACTATGTTCCCAAGAAAATGCAAAAAGTTTTCAGAAAATCTATACTTTCTGGATGTTTAATACATGCATGGAAAGCCTAGATATCCCTCGGATAATATGGCTATACTCTCCTTATCATTGTTCCAAATCAAAGACACATTATATCTTTCTGACTCTTAATCTATTTAGCTCTTTAGTTAAAGTTAAAGCAGACCCTATTTTAATTTCAGACCTTGCACCGGTCATAATTGAACTGGACCTTCTGCCATGAATATTACACCTCTAACAAAGTAACTACTTTAAAATACCTCCTTTAGGCCAAATGAAGTTTTTTCAAAAATCTATTGAAGGTGCATCTGCTTTGTTATTAGAAATTAATGCAAATTACTATGGTGGTCACAACAAAGCTGGTAAATGTTCAGCCAATTATTTGAAAGGAAAGAAATAGAAACCCAAAAATTGGCACTATTACTGATAACGCCGGTAACACACACTTTAAGGACTGCTTTATGGAATATTATCAACACTTACTTGGAACTAATTTACCAGAGCATTCTCCATCAAAGGAGGCTTTGTATGCTATCTTTGATTCTCATCCAGAAAATCAGGATAAATTAGTTCATATTTCCAAACTGCTGCCTCATTATGAGGCTGGCAGTCGGACCTCCTCACTCCAGGCGGCCCGATGCCAAATTGCAACCTTGGCGGGCGGGCCCACCTAAAGGCCTCCATCCCCACCAGGAACATTGGTTACTGCGTGGTGACTGTTGTTGGGGTTGTACTCAGCACCACCTGAAAGATTACAACCTCACTTTCCGCCAGCCTTTTCATGGCAGGGACCCAGTCACAAAAAGGATGGCAGAAAGCCAGTGCTAGGAGCTACACGGGGGCCACTGCACTTCCCATGGCCATGGGATGAACAGCACAGGCCTCCCCCCAAGGAAGACAGTGTACATTCCGGGGTTGCTGGTCGGCCCCCTCTATGCTATGGTATAGGACTCGGCTCCTGTAGCAGCCGAGTCCTATACCATAGCACTGTTCCAGCCAGACTGACTGGCGAGAACGTGTATTACAATGTTTCCACCGGTCAGCCCAGCAGGAACATTGTAATATCCTCGGGGGGAATGCCACCACTATGGCTGGGCGGTCCCCTCAGTGAGTTTGGCACTCCCTCGGTGGGATTGCCAAACTCATAATGAGGCCTTTGTACTGCAAAGTTTCCATCCCTGAGATAAAAGCAGCTCTTGCCAAACTATCTAAAGACAAGGATCCTAGCCCAGATGGCTTTTCATTTGAATTTAATTCTCAATTTTCACACATTTTAGTTCCACATTACTATCATTATTTCATTTATTTTGGAAAATGAGGCCTGTGGTTTGTTCTTGGTAGCAATGGTTAGCTTAATTTTCAAGATAGATGGAGATTTGCCCATAGGTACCAACTATCTGCCCATTTTCCCCATTAATTCAGGTTGCAAGATCTTTGCAAAAATATTAGCCCTGTGCATTGACAAATGTATTCCGTACCTGAATGGCATAGAGCAATGAGGATTTGTGAGGGGTAGATATATTATAGATAATACTCACGCATTATTGGATATTATCTATTTTGCTTCGAAAAGCAATATTCCTACTGCAGCTATAACATTAGATGTGGAAAAGACCTTCGACCATGTCAATTGGAATGTACTGATGCAGAATTTAAAATGGCATTGTTTTGGTTCTGTTTTTTTCAAATACATTGTTTTTTAACACTCCTCACTTAAAGATCTATTTATATTAATGGTCTTCAATCTTCATATTTCAATGTATGTAGGGACATGTGACAGGGATGCCCTTTATCATCATTGCTATTTATTGTATCCTTAGAACCCTTTTTAGAAACCCTTTGCAGTGCATTTTCCTTTCTTGGCTATTAATATGGGGAAACAGAATTTAAAGTTACTGCATATGGAGATTATGTTATTTTATATGTTTTGGAGCCTCAGAAATCACAGAAGTGCTGCATGGCAGAGATCAGCCAGGTGTCAGGAAGTACAAACTGATGTTTAAAAAAAGAAGAAATAAATGACTTACTGAATCCACTTTGCTCAAGGAAAAGTGCCCAGGGTTGTGCTTTCAGAGCTATCCATACTCAAAGCGTCATGCCCAAAAAGGTGCTGAGTGGGTATCAGAATAACTTCTTAGGTCTTCAAAGAATAAAGAGCCAAAAGCGACCATCAAAATAGTGAAATTATTTAGATGATAGCTAAGAAAGAAGCCACAGTTCCAAAAAATGTTAAAGACGGTCCTGAAGCCAGCATGACAAAGGACTTTAGAGAAGTTTTGCATAAACATATTACCAAACAGTGTCAGAGAGCATGCTACCCTCAACTTCAGTAAGTTCCACATTGTTCTACGATGCTGCTGCCTTCCTTAAACTACCACCACCTTTCGATGCTGCCAAAAAGCAAAATATTGGCAATAAATGGACTGCTTGGATAGAGACATCTGATGGTTTCATAGATGCACTTGATGAGACTGATAACAGAAAGATTATCAAGTATCTCAAAAATCTTGCTGGTGGTGGTTTGATAGAAGTCACAAAGAAAATGCTGAGACCTGATGAAGAAGTCACATACTGTCAGATTAAAGGAGTGTTGAATTTCAAATTCAAGGCAAAAAAACGAGGAGGGACAGGGAGATTAATTAAGGTCCAGTGTACACTCTCCCAGAGTATTCAACAAATCAAAAAAGGGGTACACAGTTCCTTAACAGAAATTATAACAACACAGATTCAGCGACTGCACTTCTTGTTCTCAGAAGTGCAGGCCCTCACACATCCTTTGGATGTCATGCTTCATCATAGGGCCCACTCCACACCAGACCCGCGCTGCAATGTCTGGCGGACCCCCTTGAGGGGGCACTATGCCGGAGAACAAAAGTGTGTGCCACAAGACGGGGTCTGGAATATATTCAAACCTACCCTCAAAAAATTAAAGGGAGAAGAGAAAAAAGTTGAAATTGGCTCAGGGACCTCCTAACAGTTTGTTTTAATACAGCGGAAGGCCTCGGTCAATGTTAAAAACAAAGCTAGAGTGGGTAAGGAATAAGGTTCCTCCACTCTCTAAAAAAGGGAGAAAAAAGCTGCTAGGGACACTCTTTTCTACAGCTTGTACATATGGTCAACATGTTTCACGCCTGAGTTGTCCCTATGGATCAGGTGGCGCTTCATCAGGACCAGCAATCACAACAATTCCTCTGCTATGTTCCATACCCACAGTGGGATAATAATGTACAAAATCTACTTACATGAACACTACACTTAGACAGGCCTAAATAAGCGAACCTGTGTGGGGAAAGAGCAAAATGTTATCCAGAACTCAATCAAGGTGTACAATCTACTGAAAAACATCCAATAGTGGCGTGACAAACAATGTGATAGGTGTCACCAAAAGACTATAGCCATGCTTCACTGGGCACAATTATTATACTCCTTACCCTCCTAGGGAACGTGTTCCTTGGGATCAAGCAGACCTTAGGACTCGCAATACTCTGAATGAACAGGAAAACGGATAAACAAATATGAAATTCATTGGAAAAAAAAGACCTCCGCCCCAACTTCAGTTTTAAAAAAGAGTAGTTCATCATTGAATAGAAATTTGCCATTGATTTGGAACGCCCTCAATATTACCATACATGAGGGATAGAGGGTCCATATCCAATATGTAAACCAATGAAAACTAATTAGGAACAATCAGTTGATTATATCTCTTAGTAATGTGGTATAGTACATTTGGCGGAGTTTACTGGAATCAACTTATTCAATGTATACCATATATGACCTGATAGAAACAAGAGTAGTGTGAATGAATGCTCAAAAAAATGTATCAAAAATAATAATGCAGCCGGGCCACAGGACATGAATATGCGCGATTTCTGGTACAATCGTAAAAAAGAAATGTAGCAGTCAGATATGTAATAGCCACACATGAGGGAAGCTCCATGTGAGCTAAACGGTATGCCTCATCATAGACGTGCTACAGGGGGCACCAAAAGTAATGTTATCACAGTTAGCCAGGTACTAAAGAAGGGAAGAAACACTTACTGATTCAGTGCGGTCCCGGAGCAGGAGTCCTACCCGGCGTTCGCTGTCCCGGAAATACTATACGGGAAACAGCGTGCCAGGTTAAAGGTCCCCGGCGTAACGTGGACCAATCAGGAGGGGAATTCCCCTGAGGGGAGGGCCCGCAGGAGACGGCAGATATGCCGAGCTGATCAAGTCGAGGACGGACTCTAAAATAGACATCCATTCTCAGACATATAAGTAAACCAAAGTCGGCCAAATTATAGCGCACATCAACAATTAACAAAGGTAATTGGAGTGCCCCCCACCTAATAGGGGTGTGTGTTCCAAAAAAGAAAAAAGGAAAGGAACATAACATCCAAAATCCCTCAAAAAGCAAAAATTATCAAAAAAATCAGGAAATAGCCAGAGGGGTACAAACTAAAATTATGGTACACCAAACAGGGGTAGTCCTCTCCAATTCAAGAACCAATAATTATTCCAAATCAAAAAAGGCAAACATGATTTGTTAACAGGAAACCTTTAGTAAGAGATATCCATCAAAGCATCTAAACACCTAAAAAAACAGAAAACAGTGTCAGATGGATATCTGTCACTAAAGGCTTCCTGTTAACAAATCATGTTTGCCTTTTTTGATTTGGAATAATGTGCTGGTGTTGTACTAGTGGTGGGTTCCTGATGGCGGGAGTCCATCGCGGGACCCGCTCAACATTGTACAATGGATGCTAGCAGCATTCACCTGATGTTAATTGTGAACACCGGCATAACACACTATAAAATACACTCCATTTCAGACAATGATCCTTTGCCATTCCACTGCACAACACCATTTTGCAGCAGAAATTGCTAAACAGAAGTCAGGGTAAATCCTTTTCTATCCCTCTGTTAACTTTTCTCTTATTTTTTCCCTTTATTTCTAGGTCCTCTTTTACATCCAATTGTATTTACTCATAATGGCAGGAAGAAGAAATCTCCCCTTTACAGAGGGAGAATTGTCAGTCATGATTGGTGAAATCAGTAGAGTAGGGCCACAATTGTTAGGAGCACAAGTACAAATCCAACCATATCTCAGAAAAGGCAGATGAGGTCCAGAATCGTTAATAGAGTGAATGCTGTAGCCAACAGCCTTCTCACACAGGAGGAAATTAAGAAGAGGTGGAATGATCTGTGGGGGAGAGTGCGTTCCCTGGCCTTGAAGTGCCACCTGGAGGCCCAAACAACTGGTGGTGATTCTCCTAGCCCAACATTACAGCTAATTGACCCGGAGGAGTAGGTCTTGCAGATCTTACACCCTGAAGGCTTGACAGGAATCCCTGGTGGAGTGGTAACTGGTAAGTTAGACTTATGCATGTTTCACTAAAAATAAATGTGGATTTGCTCTTCAGTTAGCTGTTTTGTAAAACATATAAGCACAATTAAAAAAATCATAAATCTATTGTCATCATCAAGTTAGTAGAATTAGGGTGCCATCACTCCTTTTACTATTACTACTGTTGTTCTTCATTGATCATTTCTTGAATTTGCATGTTTGTTTGGTTGTAGTTTGTTGTAGTTAAGATAACAGGTTCAAACCCCAATTTATTATACCATCAAGATATGGTGCTTGTAAGTCATTTTTACCTTTTAACATATATTCACACGTCATTTATTAAATGGGTGTACATCTTTACTGCATATATTTTACTAGTAATGTTCAATTTACAATTTTCCAAGTGTTGCCATTGTCAAATTGAAAGGACTACAACTACCATGATGCCTTGCTTTTGTATATGGAAAATATGTTTGCAATATAATGTTGGTCATTCTCTCTTGTCTTCCATATATGTACACCTCAAAATGTCAGGCATTTCTCAAACCTCATTTAATGCAATGAATACAAATTTGATTATTTCATGTAATTTTATATGTTGTCACTTTCTTGTCATTTCATTGAAGTGAATTAATTGGTTTCACAACTCAAATAATGTTGACTTAAAGAATCAAATCATGTTATGTTGTAGGCAGGATATAAGTCGTAATGATAATAAATTTATTTAGCAAAGTTCATATGATGACCAATGCCATTAATCATACTAAGTTGTATAATAGTCTGGTTTTTAGCTTGCTAGGCCTTGGAATGGTTTACTTCTCATTTCTCCTCTATACTGAGTTGGGTTGAATGTGTGGTATCATTTATGTACACTTCATAAGTAATGTTTGTCTTTTAAGGACATCTCTTCACATGCCTTTTTAGAAATTTGTATGTGTGTAATTTATAATGTTTGGGAAATTTGCAATAAAACACTGAAGGGTCTAAACATACTATTAATACTACTTTGTCAATGTAAGTTTGCTTCATTTGTAGCTTGAAACACATTTGATACTTACTCCAGACTTCTACAATTTGTTTTCTTGTAATTCATAGTAGACCCTAAACCCAGAGTACATGTACAACCATCTGCCTCTGAAGATACCACCACTCCAGACCAGGATCAAGCCTTCGCTGATCACTCCACTCATTCAAATCCAGATGATGTGGAGCAGTCTAGGCCATCTGGTCTGTCTGGGCAGTCAGCTCCAGTGTGTCTCACTTGGCCCACGTCTACAACTTCCACCCCAGATGTTATTACACCTCAGCCAATGGACACCTCCACTTCCTGTGTCTAAAGGAGCATCACCCCAATCTTGTGCCACCCAGTCCTGGCTGCTGTTGAGCCAACACCACCATCACCATCTTTAGTTCAGCCAAGACTCAGGGTTGAGACACACTGGCTCAAGGACACAGGATAGTGGGGGTAGGGTACTTGGGAGGGAATCTGTGGGCCAGCAAAGTGAGGCCACTGGCTTCACAGTCACCCAGACCACCATTGGCCACGTCTTGGGATCCCTGCGTCAACCCCAGTACTTGATGGGCCAGGTCTTTACAGTGCTTCAGGACACTAAGCTGATGCAGAGGGAGAACAGTGTAGAGATGTAGACTCTCAACTCAAATTTGAGCTCCCTGACTAGGGAGCTGTTTGACAATTACCACTGTATGTGCAGGACTTTTCCAACAACATCTACCCTTTTCCGTGGCAAGTCAACATTTGGGCTAACTACACCTGCCTCAAGGACACAGGATAGTGGGGGTAGGGTACTTGGGAGGGAATCTGTGGGCCAGCAAAGTGAGGCCACTGGCTTCACAGTCACCCAGACCACCATTGGCCACGTCTTGGGATCCCTGCGTCAACCCCAGTACTTGATGGGCCAGGTCTTTACAGTGCTTCAGGACACTAAGCTGATGCAGAGGGAGAACAGTGTAGAGATGTAGACTCTCAACTCAAATTTGAGCTCCCTGACTAGGGAGCTGTTTGACAATTACCACTGTATGTGCAGGACTTTTCCAACAACATCTACCCTTTTCCGTGGCAAGTCAACATTTGGGCTAACTACACCTGCCTCAGCAAGAGAAATGGGGGCCCTGCCACAAGCACAATCACCTGTAACCGCCATATTCCTTGCAACTGCAAACCCCCCCTTCCCAGAAGGGGACATTCTTCTGGACCACCAGGAGAGGATGGCAAGACCTCTACCACCACCACTAAGAGATGAAGAACCTAATTTCCTCTAGTGTGTGACTACTATTCACTTTGTAGACTAGATTCTGGGCCCATTTATCTTTTAGAAGACAGTTGTATTTTGTACATTGGCCTTCAAACAATTTTGCCTCTAAAATGATAGTTCCTTTCACCATGATTGACTTCTTTTTTGTTTTTCAACTTTTGTGGCCACAAAATGCAGTACTGCCATGATTTTCACTATTGGTAATATTGCTGTGGGATTCCTATTATGAAGCAGAAGATCTGGCTCCAGCTAATGACATAAAAGAAGAATAGTTTGCCTATTCAATTCGATTTCTTTTTATAGTATCCCATTCTTCCATGGTGGCAAGGTCTGGAAATGGTCTAAACACCTCTCCCTGAGTTCATATGTCTGCATTTAAGAAAAAGGAGAAATAACTCTTTAAATAGGCAAACGTGTCTTTGATAATCAACACACATCTCATGCCTTTGTAAAATTGTGACATATATGTACACATTTTTAGTGATGTTGCAAATGTTTACATGTCTGATATTTTATAAAACTAGTGTTTAAATAATACATTACAAATGTATTATTTACACATTATTTTTTCCCCAAAATTCAGTTAACGGAAGTAAAAAATAAACTTTTTTTCAGTAATGCAATACAGTTACAGTAGTTTCATTTTTTAAAAACAGTAATGTATGCATTTTGCATATGCAAACACATTGTTACCATTTTGAGTGATGGTGACACAAACTTCACACCTAAAGATTTACTGGTTCACGTTCTAAAATAACTGCTGCCTGACCTTGCGGTTTCAGACATTTGCAATCTGGCAGCCATCAGCGGAATTAGCCTGCATAGTGGGTGTAAAACTCCACAACAATCATAGCTATTGGCTAACGTGTGACAGCAACATACGAAAGCCAGTGGCTGTGTCCATCTCCGCTGACAATCATGTATGTTGTGTACATGTATGCATTGTTATGAAAAAAATCTCACTTGCCTACTAACACTGCAGCCAACAACACTTCTCCACTTTTGATGCTGTTACCAACCTCTGGGAGCAACAATGCCAGGCAAAGCAGGTGACAAGGCTCCTAACTACTCAGCAGAGGAGCTGGAACTGCTGACCACGGAGGTCCTGTCCCTGTACAGCCAGCTATATGGGAACCTTGAGGAACAGGTGCATGTTGTAATGGAAAATGTATTTCTAATTAACTTTTAAAACACAGGCCAAATTGTCCTTTTTAGTTCCTGAGTGAAGTGTTGTGATTGGAGTGAAGTCAACTTGATATTTTGGCTTTGAACAAAATGATGTTTAGTAATGTTACTAAATGTATGTAAATTGAAATGAAAAGTTATCTGGATGAATAAGGTGACTTTTCATTTCAATTTACTCAAAATTTTAAATTTTCCATTTACAAACTGCATTCCCCTTACTTCCAGTGGCCAGTAGGCATTGTGTCATAAGTATAAGTAAAAGATACAGCCATATGTGGAAATGAGAGAAATGTAAAGTGCAGGAAAAACATTTAAAGTTAAGAACTTGGCTGAATATTTTTTTGCACTTTAAATTTATCCCATTTTCAGAAAAATGAGTATAAGTACGTATTATACATGTAATGGTGCCACAGAAGGGGAAAGGTATGACTGGTGCTGCAAGTACATATAACATAGGCTCTCAGTCACCCATACAAATATACCCCATTTCTACGCACACATGTTCATACATCACCAAAAAGCATGTTTTCACTGACACACATGGCAGCTTTTCCATACTGCCCTTAGTCATAGTGTATGGTTATAACCACAGTATCTGGCTCTAAAAACATAAGGCATGAAACCAATGAAGGTAGGCATGGGGGTGCTAACAATGTGCATGTTGTTTAGCCTTCAGTAGCTCACAGTGATTTGCACTGATCAGAAGTAGCTGTCACTGCAGGAAATGTTTCAGACCCCTGGCCTAGACAATGCTAGTGGCCCGGGTTTGTAAAATGAAGATGTGAAAAATGACGAGCATGTGCAACAGGTCACTATGGTGTTTTTAAGAAAATAACACATTTTCAAAAATTGCCTGTAAAAATAATACTTATTATTATAATAATAATACTTTTTAGAAATGCTTGTGATAGATTTTTCAAAATTGTGTTGCAGCAAAACCTCACAAAATATATTTTTTCTTTTGCATATCCATACAGGTCAATGGCGATCAGAAAAAGGCCATATGGAAGGCCATCACCAACAAGGTGCGGACCCTGGAAGTCTGCAAGCGGTACAGCATTTACTGCCGAAAGAGGTCAGAAGACCTACGACTCTGAACCCGAAAGTCATCTGAAGTCCAGCTTGATCAGTCCTTCCAATGCGGGAAGCACGTGCGCTGCACCCTAAGCCCTCCTAATGGCCCTTATTCTTGCAGTGTCCTATCCCAACTTTGATGAGCAGCATCAAGGGGGTAAGTTATTTTTTGAGTTCTTATTGCTAGTTAACTATTTTTTGTTACAGCAATAATTTATGGCATCAGCATAAAGGTTGACACATATCCAATGCACAAGAAGAGTTTTAGAAGGAGTAAGATTTGCACAAGATGTATGATGATTTGTTTTGTGTATTGAGTTGTGGTAAATGCTGCCAATGGATTCCTCATGACAACCAGAGGACTGTTTTGAGCAGATACGTGCCTGCCTAACAAAAAAGAGGTACCTGGATTTTGTCTATGTTATGAGTGATATTTGTACCAAACAGGCCACAATTTATGATTCTGTCAGGTGGGATGCCCCATCACATTTGTGAGGAGGTTATGTTGGCCCTATTTCAGGTGAAATAAGATGCAATGCACTTATGATACAGTGTATGTTCAAAAATTTACATTGGTGAGTTGGTATAGTGACCAAAAAATATTGAGCATGTGATCCAAAATGACTAGGAACATAACAACAATGGCAACATTTCTTAGCAAAAACATTGAATAAATATGTTTTCAATGCAAGATTCAAGTCAGTTCATTTTCATAGTTGCAGATTGGCATGAATTCTTACTCCTTCAAAAATGTGCATGTAAGCCAGATTATTTCAGCAAACATGAATTCTGTAGGCAAACATTATTAATTGAAACCAACAGGAAGGTGTACGTATTGGTGACAGAGTAATAAATACCCAAAAAACATTTTTGTGTCCTTTGTTATGTCCAGACGATAAATCAATATTGAAGCAAAGAAGGTATTAAAAGGGACTTTTGCAGATGAACAATGTGCATGGTAGAAATGTTTCTTGCTGGATATTTATTTTTGTGACATGAGTTCACTATTAAAAAAAAAATGATTCATACCAATCAGAGGTGTTAAACAATTCCAAGAAAAATGTGAAGTGTTAATAGTAATGATCTAAAATGAAATGGGAGTAATGATGGTAATTTACAAAACTGTGAGCAAATGAATAGAACCTTGTGATCATTTTAATTTGCACAGATATAATAGAAATGATGCATGTGTCTTTTCAGCATGTTCAAGAGCAGACAAAGGAGACATTGGCCATGAAGGTGGGGAAGCAGTTAGCCACTGTCAGGTGGAGAAACATCAGACACCAATGGACACAGTGGCATGGAGGTTGAAGGGACTGGCAAGGAGGCCATTAGCTTGACATCTTCTTCAGGAGGCCTTCACAAGCGACCAGCCCCTAGTGGTGGCAGATCCTACAGGACCCGTTCCATCTTCATCCTTATCTGCCATCCAGATTCCCATCTCCACCCTCCCTCTTGCTCACAACCCCCCACCCCCCGGTTGGCCAAACCTGTCCCCCTAAAAAGGCTGGGGTCTCCTTTGCCTCACGCACCTCCCCCATCCCTGTTGCCCCAGCTGCGCTCAGTGAAGAGGCTATTGACCTCTTGTGCAGCATCTCTGTAAGCCAGACAGGGATTGTGAATGGCCTCCAGGGGCTTAATTCCCAAATGCAACAGATGGTTGCATTCCTGGATGCCATTCTAAGTTCAAGGTCTGACATGTAGAGATTGTTTGTGAAGATAGGATCTGCACTGACCACAGCCCCCCAACCAGCCCAACCTTGTGCTTCTGCCAGGTCTCCTCCTCATTGTAAATCCTACACCAATTCCAAACACACTCACATCTTTGCACACACCCACTCCAACAGACACAGCCAGTACACCCACATCCACACATAGCACAAACATACACCCATCCAACATAACATTCACTGCTGACACTGCACCCACAGGCACCACACCCACCACCACAATCAAAAGTCCCACCACCACAACACACATCACCACAACCGCAACACCCACCACCACAGAAACAAGCACCACACCACACCCACTACCACACACACAACCATCCACAGCACAGCCACAATCACAATATCCACTGCAACAGCACACTCATCCAAAAACAGTCACACACATGCACTCCTACATGCAAAACAACACCCACCAAACCGACAAGCTCACAGTCACCCAAATGCAAAACACCTACAAAACCACACACATCCAAGCATACACCAGGCTCACATGCATCTACAACATAAACAGACACGTGTATCACATCTACACCATCCACTTCAACTGCACACCCATCCAAATAGACACGCTCACAGAAAAGCACACCAACAACAACACCCACCAAATGCAAATGTGCACACTCACCCAAACACCACACACCTTCCAAGTCCCACACACCCAAACTTACACCACAGATACCAGACTCATGTGCGCATGCAAAACATACACACACATCACTCAATCTAGTTCCCTCTACCTCCCAAAACCAACCCTCTGCCACCCTGTCTGCCCCTTTGCCTCCACCCAGTTTTACTTCTGACCCCTAAGTAGCCCAAACACACCTCTTCCAAGAACGATCCCTGAGGTGCCTGCTTTGTGGCCATTAGATACCCCTTCCTGAGAAGGTTGCCCCTTGGCAGTGTATTTAGAGGGCACGTTCTTGGGCATGAGCCCAAAGATTGATGTGTTTGCCTTTTTATATAATTTATTCATAAAAATATGATATTGAGAGAAGGATCTCATTAAAAAATAAAATTGTTTATTTTCACACATTTAGTCCTGACATTATATAGTAATAATTAAAAGTATTTGATTGATGTCAATATTATGTATGAAAACGTTAATAGCAAAAAATAAATTTAATTTATGACAGTGAACAAAACAGGTTTTTATTTTTTATTTATTTGTATAGTGCATACATTAGTGATGAACATTTGTTAGGGACATGTTAATTTAGGTGCAAGCATTCAATATGATAATATGCACTTACTCCAAAATAAAAAAATGCAATGTATTTGTACACGTTCATACAGGTGTGTTTATTTAAAAATGATAGGTGTTGCAAATAAACACACATTCATTACACATTAAAAAGTGGAGTTACATGCATTTTAATGGTATACAGAAAATGCACTGGACAAGGGGACATTTGACATTAATACATATGTGAAGTATTTTACATTTGTACCTGACATTGCATGTACATTTCTTGAAAATCCACTTGTTGCATTGTCTTGTGCAATTACTACATTTTACTAGAATGATGTTGTTTAAATAATGTGTAATGCATATGTATCTAATTTGGTAGTTTAGGGAAAATTAATAAATGTAAAAAAAATATACAGGTGGTTTCTTTCAATTTCTTACACTACCACATTACACACATATGCAGTGGACATTATTATACTATTGCTTGTATGTATTTATTAAAATGCATGAGTCCTGAGCTAAGGCAAACCGACAATTCCGATGGTAACAGTTAAAAAACCCCACTTACCTTCACTTCCTCCTCCGACGCGATTGATTTGCGTCGTGGTCCAGTATCAGCAGCCAAGGCAATACTTGTACGATCAGGTCCATGGTGACAAGGAAAGTGAAAAGTAGAAATGAAGGTCAGTTTCAAGCTTATATCCTTTCCAATCTGCCAGCTCAGGTGGGGAGGTTTTGCCAACAGAGTTACGTAGCTGGGAAGGCACATCGTGATTGGCCTGGCAGTAAAACTTGCTGTGATCCCATCACCAGCCTCTTTTGGTTATGGTGCTGTCGATGCGGGTGTAAAATTCTGGAGGTGACGGCGATTTGCTGACGGACTTTCGTCTAGGGCCTGCCAGCATCTAAATAAAGTCAGTAGACCGCCTAGTCGGCAGATGGACTGTCTGATAGAAAAACTACAGCTGGACCCATTTGGCCAAGATCTAAATCAGGCCCTTAGTTTTGGCATGTCATCAGTTGCAGAACTTTTCCAAAACATCATTAGTAACATCCTGCCTGTTATGAATGCTTTCAATTATAGTGATGACATATTAGTTTTTGGAGCTACACAGAAGAAGCACAATAGAGCTCTCACTCAAGTATTCCATTTACTTACTGGTGCAGGTTTGACTTTGAATGCAAACAACTGTGAGTTCCAGAAGACAAAGCTAAAATTATTTGGCTGTATCATTTTTGATGGGGTTATGAAACCCGATCCTGAGAAAGTACAAGCTCTGTCAAATGCTGATACCACACAAGATGTTTTTATGGTGCGTTCATTTCTTGGCATTGCCAGTTACTGTTCAAGATACATACAAGACTTTGCCACTGTAAGTGCTCCATTACAAGAGTTGACGGAGAAAATGTTTTCTTTTCAATGGTCACAAGAATGTGAGAGAAGTTTCAAGAGAATCAAACACGCCATTGAAAATGCTGCTGAAATAGCACACTTCAAGCTGAAGTTACATACAGAGGTTGTTGTGAAAGCTAGCCCAGTTTGGTTAGGTGCTATCCTTGCACAGCAAGGTGGACACCCAAATCCTCAAAGGCATATTTTGGCATCTGCTAGTAGAAGCCTGTCCCAAACAGAGCCGAACATGCTTTCTGACAACCCAAGAAAGTTTAACCGTGGTATGGGCTTGTGAACATGTATCCTTGTATGGAAAGCCTTTTATGCTGGTAATTGATCATCAAGCTTTACTGACTATCTTTGGCAATCCAAAAGCCAAAAAGCGTCCTCACATTGAATGATGGGGACTATGATAGCAAGAGTACAAAACCCTGCTGACTACTTTTCAAAAGTGCCTCTTCAAGCTTAAGATACTCCATCTAAGACAGATGAAGCCTACATTAATTTAATTTAATATCAGCTGTTATCTCGATGAGCCAGGATAGTGACATACTGAAGTTTAAAAACATAATTACACATCAGTCATGGAACAAACACCCTTGACCTCTCACCAGTGATAGTGAACATCAAAAATACAGAAATGTCAAAGATGAACTGCCCATAACTCAGGAGGATGTTATACTGCAAGGGTCAAGAATCCTGTTTCCGGAGAGTCTGCGACAGAAAATAATTGAAGTGGCTTACGAAGGACATTGTGGTATCGTTGCCACAAAAAGAGCTCTCCAAGACCGAGTTTGGTTTCCATATTTTGATGAGAAGGTTGAAAAAGACTCAAGGCCTGTTATCTATACAACTGCCTTTCTACAAATTTTGCTCATGATACTCTGAACTCTAAACATACATGGGAGAGAATAGCTATCGACTTTTTCGACGCACTCGCTAATGGACATCAGCTCATGATGATTGTGGTTTAATACTCATGTTTTGCTTTAGTCAAAGATCTCTCATCCACAACTCACGAACAAGTGCATTGAGAGACTAGTTGGCATCTTTGTGATATTGGGCGTTCCAGCCATTTTAAAGTCTGATAATAGCTACCTTTTAACAGTTGAGAATTGAAAGAATTCCTGGAATATCTGACTATAAAGCATCAAAAGAGTACTCCTTTGTGGCTGCAGGCCAACAGACTTGTTAAGTGTTTTATGAGCACGCTAAAGAAAGCACTACAGCATGCAACTCTTGAAAAGCTCAGCTTGAAAACTGTATTAGAATATTGGAATGTTGAGCGCTCCATTACTGGCTGGTAAAAGCCCGGAGCACCAACATTCCAATGTTCTCTTTGTAAAGCCTCACGGAGCCTGAGGGGATTTTAATCCCCTCGGGCTTCGTGAGGAATTTGTTTTATTTGATAGAACATTCTGCCCTCTAGTGGCAGAATGTTCTAATAGCCTTAGAACCCGCCGTATAGGGCTCTACCGGCAATTAAAAGCCCTTTTCCTTGTTAAAGGGAGTGGACCTTTAATGACCGGTAGAGCCCGCTACGGCGGGTTCTAAGGCTATATTAAATTCTACCCTACAAGCTTATCGATTAACACAGCTTATCGTTTAACACTGGACTCGATTAGTCCTCTGAGTTACCTCATTGGACAAACAAGAAAGAAAGAGGTGAGAACACGATTCATACAAGGGACTTGGTTAAAAGGCAGAAAATGAAAGCCTATGCAGAAAAGACTCAACATGCAAAGAATATTACTTTTATAAGAAGAGATTTGGTGATCTCCTGATAGATGGGAAGAGGGAAATCTGATGCTCCATGTCATGCTGAATGTGATGTCTACCAAGGGACACGTGGTGACTGCCCAGTGCCCTAGGAAGTCTGCTACCAGAGAGTGTTCTCACTTTAGGCCTTTGATTCATCGGTCTTCAAATTGTGATGGTGATGGAAAGACTGAACCTGGAACTCAATGACTGCTGTTACCTCTTCACCGTCTTCAAAAATCTCTGACACTAAAGATGTCAGCCCCCAGCTTCCGGTAACCAGATCAGGTCGACTGATCAAAGCATCAAGAAAGTTGATTGAAGAGATGTAGTTGTTCATATATACCTATATATATATATATATATATATATATGTGTATTCAGAAAAACTGGTGCAGTGTAATCGCACACCAAGGGCTGCACAACATCCAAATAGGCTCGTGAAAATGTGGAGTCAAAAACCACTTATAATTAATTTCATCGGCTGCTATTTATTGAAAAAAGTTTAAATGTAGGTTAGATTCGAACCGCATAAAAAGGTATAGGAAGCACAAAAAGAGTCAATAATGTGCCCACCAAGAACAAACACACGCTGTCCCAACCAAATGTCAACGCGTTTTGGCAAAAGCCTTCAACAGGACATTGGCAGACATTTTTACACCCAACTATTTAAACCCTATAGTCCTTCTTTGTTGTTAACTACATAGCTAGAGGGAAGTGCAAACGGAGCGGCCATTTTGTAACATAACAGTTCTGGGTTTGAGAGTTAGAAAATAGTAATCCTGTGCTTAGATGAGATATAAACTTCAAAAATAACATTGTGTATTTATTTTATATTGCAATACCATATCACATATATGATGTGATCGCCTGTAAATGCATAAATAATATATAGTCTTAATTAATAATTGTTAAATACAGGAAAAAGAACAACCCATATATAGGGTTTTTTCTCTCTTTCTCTTCCTTTTTTTTTCTTTCTCTCTAATATCAAAGTATTGTACACTTTTTACTTGATAGTTTTGGAAGCCTGATATATCAATAGATAAATACATAAATATGTGTACTATAACTTAATTACAATACAATCAATCTATATACAAGCTATAAATAAATAAATGGAATAATTCCAATCGATTCTTATCAAGGAATGACAATAAGAAATATATAAAAAGGACAGATATATAAATAGATGTTAATAACCAACATTCTATACGATTTATGCTAAAATATAAATATCTCAATTGGTCTTAATAACAATGTCAAATTCAATTATAGATAAATCATTACACAGTATATAAAATTGATCATGGTCCTCTAAATGTTAATATAGTATCAAAAGGAAAAAATTATTGTGTCCATAACACAGGCAAAACTATCATTAATTTTGAAGTTGCAAAGGAAACCCAACAAATTAAACAACAAGGATAAATATGTACAGACCGCAAGAAACTCCCTCAAAAGTGCATAATACAGTGCAAAGGTGAATTAGATGAGTGCAACACCATAAAGGAAATTAATACTGTGATAAATAAAATAACAAAATAAACTAAGTTCCAATCCGGAAATCTCATTAACCAATAAAGGATCCTAAAAAGTAATTTTTAAAGTGTCAAATGAATTTCATGTTTCTACTGTAAAAAAGTATAAAAAGGAATCTAAAATCTCACAGATGTACATGAAGCTCTGCATCTAAATTATGACCCCAGGGGTTTTCTGTGCCTAAAAGTAAAATCATTTTAGACTCAGTTTGTCTCAGGTGGGAAGTTCTATTACCCCCCGGGGATATATATATATATATATATATATATATATAGAGAGAGAGAGAGATATTGTAAAAAAAAAAGATTTTTTTTTTTAACAGAGAGGAGTTGTAGTGTTTTGCGAGTTTTATGATAGAACTCTTTTGGCTCTGAACGGACTTCGTAGAAGTGTGACATAGGTGTTACAGCAGAATTCAGTGAAAGCTTGATTTAGAATGGTGAGTTTACAGTTACACGCAGAAGAATAAAGAAGTGTAATATTCAGCTCTATGTGTGGCATAGTCATTGGCGAGCACTCAGGCAAGTGAGGACACTATACTGATGTAGGCCCAGATTTACTAATATTTGATGAAAGGCAGCACAGCAGCCAAAGTTGTTGTGCTACTTTGCATGAAAGGAATAAAGAAAAAATGCATCATATCTATTTAAATATGGTGCATTTATTTTCTTCTTCTGATCTGGCACCTATTTAACTGCCATGAGCCAAAATACACATCCTTATGCCACAGTGCAAGGGTATGTGTGTTCTCTAAAGCATGGGTTATGTATTAGAAGTGGACCCCTCCAGTGTAAAAACTACCTTTTAACTTTTTTCTGAATTTGCATGTGTGCTGAACAATGCAGTGCACATGCACATTTTGAAAACTAAGGAGAAATGATAAACTTTCTCTTTGTTACACCTGCCTCGAGGTGGAGTAAAGTTTCAGCACAAATCCTTGTCTGTGAATGTTAGTAGCTAGTGATTTGTGTCAAAACCCATGGGTGGTTGCATAGCAATGCAAAGAAATCTTACCTGTGGTTTTCACTGTTGATGTAAAGTAGTGCATAAAACAACTTTGCCTTACTTTGGGATACATTCCAACAAAAAGTCTGGTTTGCCTCGGATAGAAAATCTCATCCCATCACTCTGCCCTGGATTGTGTCCCAAAAGTGATGCAAACCTGGTGCAAAGCATTTGTAAACTTGGGCCTTAGTATTTTTTGGAGCTCAAAGTCATCTAGTGTAGTAAGCCTGAAGCTGTGCCTGACAAAATCGTATCAGAGTCTGAGATCTTTGCTGCAAGGTCCAGCTGATGTTCTGGGGGTCTTGGAAGTCCCAAAATCGTATATGTCCCAACATTTTTCAGTTTCATGAATAGCTCCTCTTGACCACTTCTAGGGCTCCCAAGACCTCAGGTCAGCACTTAGAGACCACCAGAAGGGTGCAGCCCAGTTTCAGATGCTACTGGTCAGTTGGGCACCTCTGGGAAAAGCTTTTTGCAGCTTGTTCCCTGTAGCCATGCAGGAGGTCAGTCTCCTGACCCTGAAGTCCATTTCTTAGTCCTCGATTCAGGTGGGAGCTGGTCAAGCTCTTCAGCTTTCCACACAGGTCTTAACCAGCATGTTCTCTTCTCTGTTCATCTTCCACAGGTCTAGAGAGTGTTCTGCTGAACTGTGGGTAAGGTGCCACTTTTGTAGAATTTACCATTGAGTGGGTGACTCCTGCACACTCCTAAACCAATGAGGAAACCATTCCTGGTAGCAAATCTTTCTAATTTATCAGTGCATCCTATTTGGCTTACTTACTGCAAACTATCCCACATTGAACGATTCTAATTAAGATTCAAATGGCACAGGCCTTCTGCTCCTGAAGGAATCCCAGGGACAGCCACATGCGTGTTTAGGGAAAAGCGCAGCTCCTCCTCCCACTGCGCTGGTCCCCAACCGGCTACAGCTGGATTAAAAACTAAGGTCTTCTCTTTCTCAGGACTACCCTTACACAAAACTCTGAATGAGCAGGCCTCGCCCTGGGTCCTTTGAAATTAAGGAAATTCCTGGACCCACCCTGGCTGTCCTTCCTGAGCTGACATCTGTCACTTTATTTATCCTCAAATCTTCCTGTGAAAAGGTCTAAGCTATTATTCTTGCTCTGGGATCAGTTTTCACACCTCATTAAGGGCAAGCACTGGTAGGGCCTTTTGCCAACAGGTTATGTTAATGAGCCTACTGGAGGAGCAGGCAGATGAATTGTGACTCTTAAAATGTAATTTTTCCTAAATAGTTATTAAAAATCAATTTTTACAATTACATTGGATTGTTTAATGAAAATCAAAAATAGTGTTAGAATGATTCCTGTAGCTTGACTCAAGCCAGAGATAGCAGATAGTCATGATTTTATTTTGATCTCCAGTTTTTCTTATAGGACAGCTACAGCCCTTTACAGGGCTTTTGATACTTAGTCGCTGTAGTTACTTGCCAACATTAAATTCTTGCATGTACCACTATTAAATGCTAGGCACCCTACCTTCTGAGCTGCAAGGCCCACGAATGGGTGACTTGTTTAATATTCAAAAGTAGGGTTCTTTCCTGTCAAAATAGATTGCCTGCAGGTTTAAAAGCTGCAAGACCCAGGTTACACAGGTAGGCCTGAAGAAGTTTATTTTGTCAGCCTGGTGGATAGCACAACATGTGCTGCAGTCCACAGGCACCTTTCATCTCACACAACATACTGTACAGAGACAATAAATAACACACATGTATAAATCAATGTGCATGAAATTGTTTATAAGAGAATGAGGGTTACCAGAAGTAGGAGTCGCAGATAATCTATGGCGGTAGGAGTTGTATGATGAGTGCTTGGTCCAGAGAAAGACAAGTCAGGATTTAAAGGGTAGCACAGTGGTTGAGGTGTCTGTGCTAATAGAATCTTAAATCTATCCAAAGGAATCCTTTTTGGTAAACTTGGAATAATAAAGGATTTAAAAAAATAAGCTCTAAACTCCTGCCTTGCAGTTTAAATGCATGCTCCTTGGTGCCAGTTCATTGCTCCTAGTGCTATAATAGAGGATTGTAACTTCTGAACTGCAAGTAGCACAAGGCTCTCTGTGATAAAAGCAATAAGCCACAGAGCTATCTACATTAAAAGATCATGTTACACAACTTGCTTTGCAGCAGGCACATTAACCCTCTCTGCTACTTTATGTGCCAAAACTATATTCCCCCGCAAGTGCGTTAACTGCCCAGTGTTATCTTTCCATTATAATTATACCTAGAACATTGCTGGGCACATGAATATATTTTTATCAGGTGCCCTAACCCCATAAGTTATGTAAGGGTCAGCCTTTTTGTGACAAAGTAAGCCAGAGCAGCTATACACTAACATTTATCATGATTTCTAACTTCTTTGCTGTAGTTGTTAAAAGTTAAATGTTTACATTGACTGACAGACTCAGCTTTTCATGACTCCACTCCTAGTGACTTCACCCCCTTTCTGCTGTCACACCTTGATCCCCAATTTATGGAATCATGTAGTACATGTTTTCAATTTCCAGCACTGTTTGTACAACCAAAACGTCCCTTTACAGAAGGGCTTTAATGTTTATTGGCTTTGTAATGCTATGCTCTGCAACTTGTAAGATGTTACCATTTCCTATACCCTTAAGAGATGCGGTCATAGTCTATGACCATGCCTAGTTGTCATCTGGTACATTGCATGACCTTTCTCAATGCCTTTTTCCCACTTTCTAGACCGCTGTGCCCACTGGCCAAAACCTAATCTGAGCTACTTGGGCCTTGTCCACAAAGTGTGGCTGTCTGCCATTGCGTATCCCCAATACCACAGCACCTGTACACAGGTGGTATGATCTTCTGCCTTGCTTCGCAGCCTTACTACAATGTATGGTTTCTAGCCACACACTGTGTAAAATAACATTCCCCAATGTCTGCTGACCAAGTTCTGTGGGCATGCCCTGAAGCCTCTGGACCAAAAGCTTTGATTTCTGCCATGCTCCATTCCGACCCCTCCTGCCCTGGGATTCACGGTCACTTAGGCCATTCCCCGCTAGCTCTCGGCGCAGGGAGTGGTCCATGCACCCTGTTGTTCCGGCTTCAGAGCACGCTGGGTAAGTCTTTCGGTCATCCAGGGGAGTATAGATACAGTATCCACTTATTTGCCCCCAGGATCCACTTTTAATTTCCTTTGTTTATGTCTAGTTCTCTTTGGGAACACTGAACAAGCCACATACCTACTACCACTGCTCATGAAATTCGCTCCGAATAGCCTTTGGCAGGATCTTATGGACTATGGCCACAGTGCTGGCCTACAGGCGTAGGAGGTGGTCACTGGTTGCCCAGGTGTCCATGATTCTAATTTCTATTCCACTCCACCTAGTCTAAAGCAAGTGCTTTTGGTTATTAACCTTTTGTATTTTCTGCTTTTTAAACCTTTTTGGTCTGCAGACTCAAAACAAATAAGACTGAAATGTAGCTTTTCGTCGATAAAATGAATAATTTACAAGGGGTTGTCATTTCCGCATATAATGGAAAATAATTCACGGGTATGATGTCCCTGTAAATTACGGTCTATTGCTTTCGTGCATGAAAAGTAGGTGGGTGGATGGATGGATGCCTAGTTGGTAGAGAAATAATGCGGTTTTGCCACATGAAAACTCATAAGAAATTGCATTACATGTACAGTACACATTATTTTCTGCAACTTTTGCATGTCGTAAATATGCATACAATATTTGAAAATGAAAACGGGAACTAAACAATGAACATTATGGCTAATGTGTGAACATTATAAGGTGCATCTGGAGCTTTAAGAGTCTGTGATTATTTTCTCTCACATAAAATCCTACAGAAATGCAGAGAAGAGATTTTATATGGCGTTAATTGAATTTTAGTGATAGGAAAGGCGGTGGAGTTAATTTGAAAGAAATGCATTACTGATATATTTGTAGCATTTAAATAAATTAGGATTGCATTACACATCGATAACACTGCAGTTAAATATTATTTTTATTCCATGCAAATTTTAAACATTTGTCTCGGCTGTATTATAAATGACCATAATTATGGAGTTTCATTGGTAGGAAGGTCATTGGTAATCCTGTAATTTCTCATTGGTGTTAAGAGAGAAAACAGAACTGCGCGTGATGAATGTATTCAACCTTTTGCATACGTGGCTCCTCTGGACCATGCATTGAAAAGCAGAAAGAAATTAAGTTCTTCCCTGGCAAAGCATTACTAATGCGGTCTGCTTCATTTGCAATAACGGAGGCCTAGAACACGCGCGTGTTAATTTATTTAACTTCACTTTACGTAAACCAAATTTAAACAACTTTCTTTCCTATCACATTTACTTTGCATGGTGTTCCTAGTACAGATCGAAATATGCTATAATGTTTTACTTTCAAAGCTGCTCTTACCTTATTTGAAACCGCAGGAATGTTGTAGTGAGAGCAGGGAAAGGTTTAGATCACATGACGTAACAGGTTATGCCGACTGTAAATAAAATACCTACTGATATAACTGTTTGTAATTGTACATTATCTCCAGCGGGTAAAATGATAATCTCCACCATGGGTATACCTTTGGTCTGCCAGCAGACAGAGTAAATATTCCATGCTTTTATCACATAATGTAACACTAAGGTTAAAATGTACTGATAGGTGGTTACAATCTAGCCGACCTAAACACATGAACGTCAATTCACCGAAATGCCAGGGGTAGCGGAAGTGACGCATCCCCTTTGACCTCCACTTTCACTCACACGCACATACACACAAATTCACTATTAAATGCACTCTCTCTCGCATACACACTGTTACCCGAGCATGCACACAACACGCAGACAGGATACATTTAAAGGCATTTTTTTTGCTTAGCTCAACTTCCTTGGAAGGGCATACCCCCAGCTAATTGTACTGCATTTTTATCACACCAACAGGAAACAATATACCCTTATTCACTGTTAGTGTCATGAAAAAATAATAGAAAACAAAGAGAGCGGGACCCCAACTGATGTCCATGAGGACCAGCTGCCATTGTGTCCCTGGCACTGAATTTGTCTCCTCTGAGGCCAGAGGTCGCAAAGGCAGTGCCAGGGGTAGCAAAGGGAAAGCCGGGGATCGCAGGGCGACCCGTGGGCCCCTTAATGTTATCCATGTGCTTACATTTTGCTTTGGCAGGTGTGATGTGTGCCCCCTAACTGCTGTATGTGTGTGTCCTATGTAGTACTTTAAAATGGGGTAGTGACAGTTGCACCCTGGTTCCTTGTGACTCTGGATCTGTGAGTCAAGTAGTTGAGTAACTTTATCAAATCAAATCAAATCATTAACATTTATAAAGCGCGCTACTCACCCGTGCGGGTCTCAAGGCGCTAGGGGAAAAAAGGGGGGGTTATCGCTGCTCGAACAGCCAGGTCTTTGATCAACTTTAGTCAGACAGTATAAATAAAGGATGTGTCTGTTCCCTCAAAGGGAAGTTTTTCAGTCACCAAAATGCCAGGGGTAGCAGAAGTGACCTCGCGCGCCCATCACACGCCCTTTGCCCTTACATTTCACTCTCACATGTGCTTACACAGACACACACACACCTATACACACTCGGTCAAGTAAACCTCATTATTTAGTGACCACACATAACCAGGGCCCTTAGAATTATGTGATTCTACAGCCAGGGAGTTTTCCACACAAATATAGATTTGCCATACTTGCCCCATAATCCATCATTTGCAAATTTAAACCCAAAAAAATGTTTCTCACTCAGATCAAAGGTTACTAAAACGCTGCTGCGGTTCTGTCAGTCAGTGGCAGGCCCTTTTGCAAAAGTTAACTGGTCAATTTTCAGTTGCCGATTGCTGTATTTAGTTGTTAAGCTAATACTAATGAGGCAAAACCTTTGCTCAGACTGTTTTAACGTGTAAAATTGTGAAAAAATAAAGTGTTACTCCCACAGAATATGGTGCAGTTTGCCTCATACTTTGCATACTCTTGCTGCATAATTTAATCAACACTGTTGCATAATTTGGTCATCATTTCCAGAGCTTTTCATCCTAAAGCAAGCTTTGCTGGAGGTAACATAATTTAACACTGGCAGTAATTGTAGCCTCTCCATAGTGAATTCACACTTTGCAATACAGATGCTTTTCGGGTATTGCTGAAATTGTGAATCTCACCAGAGCACTCTTATTGTTTTGCTAGACCTTCTGGCCTGGAGAGTTTGAACTCATGATTGAGTTAATTTAGGGCAATTTAGGGTGGATTAGAGGAGATAGTGAAGCTTCGTACTCACTTCTGTGCAAGACTAGTTTGAGGCCAATTACTACCCATAGCTAGATCAGTGGAATGATCAGAAGTCTCCTTCCAAAGAAGCATATTCAGGTTGTGCACACCCTAAAATACCAACAGTGGAAGACAGTGGAGGTACATCACGTAAAGAGAATGCCATGGCAGATAGCTGGAAAAGGTGGTTGTTGTCCACTCAAGTTCCCTGGGAGAATTGAGTGGCTGATAGGAGAGAGGTAATGGTTGGTGGGTAGCATTAAATTAGTAACTGAGCAGACAACATTTTCCTTCTGTGATGAGTAGTATTTACTGTTGATAAGAATCAATAATTACAAACAGTGGTTTAGAAGTAACACATAGAATATGGGATTTGGGAGCCAAAACCTCCAGTCAAAAGGATGGAAGGAATACCGTAAGTATTTGTTGTTATTACAAGTAGGAGGTTTCATCACTTTGGGAAGACAATAGTCAGCCACCAGAGCTGCAGAAGTGAACACTGCATGGTTGTGTTCTCAAAAATGTCATGGATAAAGTTCACTTTCTCTTCTAGTTAATGTGGTCAGAAAGCATGCACATGGGTGCCATAGGCAAAGGAAACAATGTACTACTTGAATTGAGGACTGAAAACTCCATCAAACTCCTGCAGGGACCAGGTCTGGAGAATAATTCATAAAGATGTCATAAAACCCAAAGGCCAAACTCTGAAAATTGCTTACAAAGCTTTCCTTACTGAGCAAACTAAGAATGCCTATGCTTTCAGCTTAGAGTAGAATCCTTCAACCTTGAGTCTGACTACAAATTGCAATAGTCAAGCTCTGATAGTACAGCTTTATTAATACAACGTTTATTGACATTCATTTAATTTTCTTTAAATAGGCCTTTCTTAAACAAGTTTCTTGGCACAACGGAAGGACAGCCTACTTACATTTTGAAGAGAAAGGTTTCAATTTTTTCCTTAAATTTCTTCTATGACGATTCTGCCAAGTTGCAAGGGCAAAGAACTTCAAATTTGAGCAAGCCAGTTGTAATTTCTGTTTGAAACTGTACAGCAACAGGGAGGGATAAATAGTGCAGTTTCTATCTGAATAGTTACTCCAAGCTTATTACTAAGTGTTTTGGGTAATGCAGATTTCAGTTTTTGAAAACAGATATTTATGTAACATCAATATTTTGGCCGTCTATATTATATAACCCCAAGATTCTGACCGTCTAAGTTATGTACTCTATGCTTTTACATAATATGTATTTGTCTATTGGTTATTGAACTGTTGGGTCCGGCAGGGGCTGATTCAGTGGTTTCAGCTTTGAAAAGGTTCTATTCTTTGAACATTTCCGTGAAGGTCAAAGTTTGGTAAATGGTTTTGGCACCCCAATGAAAATTCATCATGCTGCTCTAAGACTTTGCATTTCTTTTAGATAATTTAGGAACTGAGTTTTGAGTCGTGTTCTCATCATTTGCAGTTCATGGGCGCATTCATGAGTGCCAATGGCTTAAGTGAGAGGTAGTCGATGGAAGACATGGACGTGATGATGAAGTTCCAAGTGCAAGCCACAATTTATGCAGTTTCAGTGACATTTTGCGTGATGGTAACCTGTTAAATAAAAAGTTGCATGGAGATGGCATGTCTTTGTGGTGACATCTCTTCAGAGGTCGAGGTCCTAAAGGTAAATGTTATTATCTGGTTGATACATGCATTTTTTTAAAGGGGAGTGAGATCATCAGTGTAGATGTTGCTATAGTCCAAAAGTCTGTAGAACAGGTTGAAGGTGAGGTGAAAGAGTTTCTGCAGAGAGCAGGTCAACACTTTTTTGTGGATTACTGCAAGTCCTTCTCTTTGAGCATATTTTCAATTGCACGTTAAATGGTGGAGCCATTTGGGATGACCATTTCTAGGATTTGTGTGGATGTTGTGATGAGACATGTTTCAGTGACATAGAATTGTGCGGTTGAGAGTTCTGAGTAACAATAATATCGGCTGATCTAGTTGCATGGCTGATTCTGGAATAAATGTTGATGACCATGAGGTGTGATGATATTTCGGCTAATATTTTATTCTTAGTTATGACTAGGTTGTGTATGAGAGTGCTCTCTTCAAGGTGATGTAGGAAACTAGGATGTGCTCTATATTTAAGAAAGAAACTGAGTGTGGAAACTGAGCTCGGTGTACTCACACTTCATCACATGATAGATAATTACTGAAGGTGCAAGAGGCATGGGTACTGAGAGTTAGCTCATACTTTTGGATGCCCAGGAAATGACACGCTCTGATGGTGCAAGAGAAAGGAGGATGGCTGTACTCTCCTTCTATGGACTGGTGGTCTGGCATGAAGGGAGAAGGCAGTTTGGGCATTGGCTTTGTCTCTGACAATCCTGGCTCTGGAGTGGTGAAATTGACTATCTTGAATTTCTTAATTATAAAGACTCTTGTGGAAGAAATGTCTCCCTCTATATTAACTGACTAGCTAGTAGTTGCATTTTCCTGAGTGTCCTGATGGACTGTCATGAGGTGGGAACATATCTGTATCCAGAAGGGTTGATTTACCATAAATAGCATCTGGTAACATGATCTATCTTAACCATGTATCTATAGTATTTGCAGAGTTCTTGCTGTTGAATATGAAGAAGATCCGAAGCACACCAAAACTGGGGCCTCACAGTTGAATGTTTTCAATCAATCAATGACATAGGCAGTCAGCCTCCAGTCCTCCATTGGCCACTGCAAGTGCTAATTATTCCTTTATTTCCCACTCGCCGTGCTGTCCCTAATCATTTGCCCACCTTTATGCTAATAAAGATAAACGTGTGTATGCCTGACAACAATATCGTCTGACAGAACTACGGCACCCAAAATATTTTTCACAGAAATATTATTTATTCGGGCATAGATTTCTATTATTATCTCTAAATGTGAGATATGTTTTCAAACAATATTTGCGACACTGAATTTCCTTTGGATTATATTTTGGTAACAATTGATGTATTTATTTATCTTATGCTGTGTGAGTACTTTTAGGGCTGCAATATCATTTGGGCAAGCCATAATGACTGAGTCGATATGACGTATCACTTTGAAATGAGGAGTATCTTTATAGAGATATTCTCTTTGTGACTGTTAAACATATTTTTTAATTATTCATGTTGCAACTTAAAAGAATTCAGTATTTATTTTTTCTACGAATGCCCATTAAAATTTAGCATCAACATTTTGAGGAATTAGAGATTGTGGTTTTTGCTGGTACATTTTTATTTCAAAAATGTAAAACTATACCAAATAATGCGGATAATATTTGTAGAGTCTGGTTAATGTTTAATAAACATAATTGATGACATATTTTTATTCACGGGCTAAACATTCTACAAGGGGAGCTATGTCTATGAAAATAGTGCATTGATTATGAGTTCAGAAGAGTTTGCCACAATTACACACCCTTTTTTTCCCTCCAGTATTCCCATGTTTCCTCAAACCAGCAAGGTAGAATGAGCTTTATGAAAATGAAGCCTCCCCCATAGTTCCTGTCTTAAGTAGAATGAAAACTACTGCCAACGCAGAAAAAACTAAAAACCTGTTTATTTAATTGCATGCCTTGTGCATGGTTTCTGTAGCTTTGCTTACCTGGCACCCTAGGTGACATATAGGGCCAGCATGGTGTCTGGGAAAATTCAGTAACATAACTGAATATGGGAAGGAGATTCACCCGTTTATTGATGGAAGTGCATCAAGAATCCTTGATGATGATTGGTTACATCAGTGTAGAATCAGACGAGTGCATATACTATATGATGCCCTGGAGGAGCAGCATCTTTATCCCCCCCATATCTTTAAACATGCAAATATTATTCTTTTTTTACTCAACTATCGATAAAGATCTGCAATGAGGCCCAAACCTCAACTCTAAGTGGTTTGCTGGCATGAATTCTACCTATAAAGCTCACTGGGCTGAAAAGTGGGTAGTAAACTAGAGGAACAAAAACAGTACTAGCGGCTATGTTGTGACAGCCAGCGACTGTTGCACGACAGAAGCAGACATACATGAAAAGGAGACTCCTTGTAATGAAGATTAGATTTAATCCACTTTTTTCTAATAAAGCCTCATCAATTTCCGTGGACAATGAAAAGGTCTAGTTCAGGCAGCCATTAGAGGGAGTCACTTTGTGAGACAGTGTAAGCTCGCTGGAGAGCGCGGGTAATAGGCTTTGCACGCGCTAATCCTCACTTCCAGGGCTAGGCTGAGTTTTGAAGAAGGGCAATTTGGAAACTGTCTCAGTATAAATCTTAAAGCAGGGCTGTGACTGTCTGGGGGGAACAAGGCCCTCAGCATTCAACAAGACATGCTTGAAGGAGATCCTGCTCTTTAATCCAATTTACTCAGCCGAAGAAGTCCCAGCGCTTCAGCTTGGCAACAAATTAAAATCCAGCTTCATAAAACCACCTTGAATTTGGAAGGTATTGGCTGGGCCGCTGGACTTGAAAGTTCATTTATTCTGGCTAACTTCTCAATTATCTTCCCAGCAGTGGAGATGTGTAAAAGTGCAAAAATCAATACGATTCTATTCCCTTTCTATTGGAAAGGGAAAAATTAATGAGATAGGACACTCTCTTAATCAGAAATAAATGTTTTAATTCAGATAATGACATAGTTTTCCCTCGCCGAAGGTTGACAAATGCTGGGCTGCGCCCCCAGCAGATGCAGTTTCAATTTTATTGTAAATATAAAAGGTATTGATTGGCGAGATGTACAAACCCTATTGCTTACAAAAGCCATTCAGGGGAACTGGGAAAACTATTAAGCACTGGGCCAGGAATCAATAAACAACAGTGAAATGTAGCAGAGGTCGCCCCCGGCTTTGTGGCATGTGAGATAGCCGAGTGGCAGGAATAGTGACAGAAATGTCTCTTGTGGAGCTATGTTAGGGATGATGGGGGTCAGACATTTAATCTCTTCCGCGGTTTGACAGGTCCAGCGGTAGAACTAATACAGTCTCGTAGCTTGGATAGATTTAAATACATGCCGATTCAGTGTCCTGACAGGTTCCTCTGGCGGGGGCTGAGGACGGGAAATATATTTTTGGAACTACTTGCAGCTGTGTGAAATGTATTTGCAAAATCGCGTTACAGCCCGGGCTTGAATTTGTAAGGCTTTACGTATTTCCTGTGGAAAATAAGCCTGTCCTGTACCTGGATGAGCTGATACGCACCCGGGACGAGCGAATGACTGACAGCTGCATGTCAGTTCTCAACTCGACAGCCCGCCGTTCGGTATTACTTGGTACAGCTTAAAAAAAAAGGTTACCGTCACAGTCTAGTTAGCATTGAACCGGTATCGTAACAAACACATTTCCCCTCACTGCTTGTGCTAATTAAAATTCTCATTGACAGGTGTATTGAGGATTGAGTAGAGGCTTGAAAAACGGTTCCACTGTCCCTAATACAGGACCTTCCACAAGCAACTAAAAATCCTACAAAGTGCCAAAAGGGTACCCGTACTGCTAAATAAATTCATAAATCGGGTTTCTACAAGTCACGTTTTAAAATACCTTCTACTCTGCAAGTCTCATTCACATCAAACTTGTGAGTTTGCCTCCAATCAGGTAGAGCAGTAATCAGAAATGGCCTTGTCTGCTCTCATCAAAGTAACTTTACCAACCCTCTGGCTGAGGCAGTCTAAAATGAATGAAGGAATACTTTATGCATTTTGGAAGAATGACTATGTGCATTGTTTGTTTCACTGACTAACAGAATGGAGGTGATGAAGCAGAAAATGAAGGTTTTGATTTATTAACGCTTAAACGTAGTGCTGAAATAATCATGTGTGACTTTAACCGAACTAATAAAGATTGTACGGGGCCAAAATGTGCCCTCAGAGTAGTTTGCCATCATTTATACGCGTGCTTTATATAACGTGGTGTATTAGAATTGCACTAATCCGACATAATCATAAACGTGTGCTACGATTTGCTTGTTTGAAATGTTTTAGCTTAGCATGACTTTAGCGGAGGCTTTGGCCTAGTTGCCTGGTCTCACGGTTTAGATGCTCGTATTTTTCCACTGTGCTAATAAACGTGTATTTTTGCTTGAAGCTGTACTTTTCCACAGAAACCGTTCACATGCTTATCTTAAAGTTTCGTGCCAGCCTGGCATATTTTCTCTTTACTTCAAGGTCGATTTGCAGGTGCGGACAATGGAGGCTTTGAAAGTGAGCTAATTGGTAGACAATGTTGCAACTTGCGTACCCATCTCCAAGGATAATGTATGCTTAAGTAAAAGCTTGAGAACTGTCGTTTTTGATTGGTCAATTTGAAGCTAACCTATGAACCCTCCAATGGAGACCCTACTGGATTCGAACTGTTGTCTATAAAAATCAGGTGCACGAGAAGAAATCGGATCCATTACAGCCATCACCTTGACACTACGCCATTTTGACTTCGTAGCTATTATGGCCCACTTTGCTGCGACGCCATTTTGAGAGACTTTGATGCTTTCTCTAATCGAGAGAAAGAGACTTTAAATGATTCTGGCCCTAGAAACTTTAACTTTGATTTGATCCCTTTGCATGAAGTAGTAGTTTTACCTTGCCGCCGTGAGGCAATTGCCCCGTCCACCCCTGCCCCTTTGCCCCGTCCTATGCCGATCGAAACGGTACCCATGCTGACCGAAGAACGGTACCTGTGAGACGAAGACTTCCTTGTATGCTGATCGTAATTGGTAAATATGAAAGGAAATTGTAAAATTGCATTGTGTTTCCTTTAGGTAACCAACTGCTGATTTTGATAAGGTCCCTAGTTAGGAGTTTTTCTAAATTAATGTTGCTAAATTGTTTTTGCATGAAGTCCCACATGCCGATGCTAATTTGAGGTTAGACGAGGATTCCATACGTCGCACAATGCAATTTGAGATCTTGTTATGCTGACTAAATGTATGCGATTAGTTCATTACAGATTATCGTATTAGTGATTTGCATTGCTATTATCGAATGTCTTGTGATTCAAATGCTACATAGATTGCACCTGTTTCGCCGCTATGGACAGCTATTAATGTTCATTTACGTTTATCATTTGGTGTTGAGACACATATATATTGTGCTAGCTTTGCTAATATAGGGAAATAAAATTCACTAACTTTGAATAAACTGGTGTGGTTATTCCTGGCTGAAAGGTCAGGGTTCGCCGAAATGTATTCTGGATTAATTGTCAAGTGTTATGTTGAACAAGGTATTGCTTATGTTCGTTATTGATTATTGATTTTAATGAAATTGATTGATTAAGAGTACAGAGAGTTCCCACTTAGTCAAAAGATTCATCGGCCTAAAGAGCGTCCGAACACAGGTAAATTATTAGTACGGACCGCTCTATCAGTAGATGGTAGCAGAGGACGGTTTCGTCTTTTGGGACCCTGTACTCTTAAAGTACATGGTGTTGAATTAACGGTTACGCATTTTGAGACCCAACTCGAGAAGTTGAATTAGATTTTCTTGGGTAAAATAGATTGACAGAATGATGATGGGCTAGGTCCACCGCGACTTTCCCGGGATCTCGGAGCTTGCGAATGGAGAGAACGGAGGTGTGGAATCAGCGTTGGCGGTACTAGTGATGGTATGAGTGAAGTTAGGGTTTTGCGCTTGCACAGCTTATTGCCGCAGGGTGTGTGAAAAGGTTGCGAGGATTTTTCTTTTTTAGAGGATAGCGGAGGTGCGACTCCGAGTGTAGAAGTAGTGAAGTCGTCGAACTTCATAGAAATAACGGAGGTGCGGCTCCGAGTGTGAGAGTAGGGAAGTCGTCGAACTACATGTGCGTGTGGCGCTTTGTGCATAAAAAGGTCCACGTGGTTGTTGTTGTTGAGACGGGCCCTGCGAGGTCAAGAGACTCCGGAGTATGTTGATCCATGTTGTGGTCTGGGCGGTTTAGTAGGTTGATCGGGCGTGGTCAACGAGTCGGTACGTGTGTTAGGGAGTGAAAGAAACTTCGACTTCGGGCTTTGACAAGATTCTAAGTGCACTAGAATAGATCATTGACAAGTTGAGAGTAGGTCTGCGGGTCAGATTTGCTTGCGAACGTGGGGACCGAGAAAGACGGAATAGCGGCCGAGGCTAGTGAAAGGTCCCTAAGGTCCTGAAGCGACTGTGTTACCATTTGTAGGAAGTTGGCTCTGTATGTGCTATTTCAAAGTAAGGAATAGCATGCACAGAGTCCAAGGGTTCCCCGTAGAGGTAAAATAGTGGTAAAAAGAGATAATACTAATGCTCTATTTTGTGGTAGTGTGGTCGAGCAGTAGGCTTATCCAAGGAGTAGTGTTAAGCATTTGTTGTACATACACATAGACAATAAATGAGGTACACACACTCAGAGACAAATCCAGCCAATAGGTTTTGTTATAGAAAAATATATTTTCTTAGTTTATTTTAAGAACCACAGGTTCAAATTTAACATGTAATATCTTGTTTGAAAGGTATTGCAGGTAAGTACATTAGGAACTTTGAATTATTTCAATTGCATGTATACTTTTCAAGTTATTCACAAATAGCTATTTTAAAAGTGGACACAGTGCAATTTTCACAGTTCCTGGGGGCGGTAAGTTTTTGTTAGTTTTACCAGGTAAGTAAGACACTTACAGGGTTCAGTTCTTGGTCCAAGGTAGCCCACCGTTGGGGGTTCAGAGCAACCCCAAAGTCACCACACCAGCAGCTCAGGGCCGGTCAGGTGCAGAGTTCAAAGTGGTGCCCAAAACACATAGGCTAGAATGGAGAGAAGGGGGTGCCCCGGTTCCGGTCTGCTTGCAGGTAAGTACCCGCGTCTTCGGAGGGCAGACCAGGGGGGTTTTGTAGGGCACCGGGGGGGACACAAGCCCACACAGAAATTTCACCCTCAGCAGCGCGGGGGCGGCCGGGTGCAGTGTAGAAACAAGCGTCGGGTTTGCAATGTTAGTCTATGAGAGATCAACGGATCTCTTCAGCGCTGCAGGCAGGCAAGGGGGGGCTTCCTCGGGGAAACCTCCACTTGGGCAAGGGAGAGGGACTCCTGGGGGTCACTTCTCGAGGGAAAGTCCGGTCCTTCAGGTCCTGGGGGCTGCGGGTGCAGGGTCTTTTCCAGGCGTCGGGACTTAGGTTTCAGAGAGTCGCGGTCAGGGGAAGCCTCGGGATTCCCTCTGCAGGCGGCGCTGTGGGGGCTCAGGGGGGACAGGTTTTGGTACTCACAGTCGTAGAGTAGTCCGGGGGTCCTCCCTGAGGTGTTGGTTCACCACCAGCCGAGTCGGGGTCGCCGGGTGCAGTGTTGCAAGTCTCACGCTTCTTGCGGGGAGTTGCAGGGTTCTTTAAAGCTGCTTCTTGAAACAAAGTTGCAGTCTTTTTGGAGCAGGTCCGCTGTCCTCGGGAGTTTCTTGTCTTTTTCGAAGCAGGGCAGTCCTCAGAGGATTCAGAGGTCGCTGGTCCCTTGGAAGGCGTCGCTGGAGCAGAGTTCTTTGGAAGGCAGGAGACAGGCCGGTGAGTTTCTGGAGCCAAGGCAGTTGTCGTCTTCTGGTCTTCCTCTGCAGGGGTTTTCAGCTAGGCAGTCCTTCTTCTTGTAGTTTGCAGGAATCTAATTTTCTAGGGTTCAGGGTAGCCCTTAAATACTAAATTTAAGGGCGTGTTTAGGTCTGGGGGGTTAGTAGCCAATGGCTACTAGCCCTGAGGGTGGGTACACCCTCTTTGTGCCTCCTCCCAAGGGGAGGGGGTCACAATCCTAACCCTATTGGGGGAATCCTCCATCTGCAAGATGGAGGATTTCTAAAAGTCAGAGTCACCTCAGCTCAGGACACCTTAGGGGCTGTCCTGACTGGCCAGTGACTCCTCCTTGTTGCTTTCTGTGTTCCCTCCAGCCTTGCCGCCAAAAGTGGGGGCCGTGGCCGGAGGGGGCGGGCAACTCCACTAAGCTGGAGTGCCCTGCTGGGCTGTGACAAAGGGGTGAGCCTTTGAGGCTCACCGCCAGGTGTCACAGCTCCTGCCTGGGGGAGGTGTTAGCATCTCCACCCAGTGCAGGCTTTGTTACTGGCCTCAGAGTGACAAAGGCACTCTCCCCATGGGGCCAGCAACATGTCTCTGGTGTGGCAGGCTGCTGGAACTAGTCAGCCTACACAGACAGTCGGTTAAGTTTCAGGGGGCACCTCTAAGGTGCCCTCTGGGGTGTATTTTGCAATAAAATGTACACTGGCATCAGTGTGCATTTATTGTGCTGAGAAGTTTGATACCAAACTTCCCAGTTTTCAGTGTAGCCATTATGGTGCTGTGGAGTTCGTGTTTGACAGACTCCCAGACCATATACTCTTATGGCTACCCTGCACTTACAATGTCTAAGGTTTTGTTTAGACACTGTAGGGGTACCATGCTCATGCACTGGTACCCTCACCTATGGTATAGTGCACCCTGCCTTAGGGCTGTAAGGCCTGCTAGAGGGGTGTCTTACCTATACTGCATAGGCAGTGAGAGGCTGGCATGGCACCCTGAGGGGAGTGCCATGTCGACTTACTCGTTTTGTCCTCACTAGCACACACAAGCTGGGAAGCAGTGTGTCTGTGCTGAGTGAGAGGTCTCCAGGGTGGCATAAGACATGCTGCAGCCCTTAGAGACCTTCCTTGGCATCAGGGCCCTTGGTACTAGAAGTACCAGTTACAAGGGACTTATCTGGATGCCAGGGTCTGCCAATTGTGGATACAAAAGTACAGGTTAGGGAAAGAACACTGGTGCTGGGGCCTGGTTAGCAGGCCTCAGCACACTTTCAATTGTAAACATAGCATCAGCAAAGGCAAAAAGTCAGGGGGCAACCATGCCAAGGAGGCATTTCCTTACACCATTCCTGTAGTAAACTGACAGATCTGTTTTATTTTTTGGTAGCTCGCGATACATGCAAAAAGTTGTTACGAAAAGAGGTGAATGAAGGAGGACTAGCCGCGAGGCTTTGTCAGCCGCAGTGTGTGTGAGTGTGACGTCACTAGGAGCCGCGCTGGGATAGGTTGGTTGTAGAGAAGGGTCGCGCACGGATTGGACGCAGTCCGTGGGGCTCGATTGGAAGGGGAAAGGCAAGCGAAGAGTATTCCGGGAATTAAAGTCACCTATTGATTACAAACTTTGTGAAATAAAAGACGAGAAAATGAAATTCTTTAAAGCATTCAGGAGTGCGATGAAGGGGGAGTCTTACATTAAAGCGAGCGTAGGAGAGGAGACGCCGCCCGAGGGCACACCAGCTTACATTGTAATGGAAGAGAAGGGGGTAGCTCCGTGTCTTTGGCTAAAGCAATGGCACAAACTGACAGAGAAACATGGGAGCGTAGCGTTCCCGATACATGGGACATTCAATATAAGGATCCTAGAGAATTTGAGATTCACGATGTACGACATGAAGGTGCCTCCAAGGCCAGCCCAGTTTGAGGCTCTAGCGATTTGGGAACTAATGGCCAGACAGCAACAGCAGAAGAAGTTCGAGACCAGGATGAGAAAGGTAGAAAAGACACTAGCGGATGCTAGGTGGGATAATGCACAGAAGGTGTGGAGGTCAGATGTATTGCAGGGGATAAAATTGTTCCCCGCAATTACTAAGGAAGAAGAGGAGACAGGTAAGAAAGCTACCTGCAAGACAAACAGGAAGTGTTCCAAGGATAGAGAGGACGAGGAAAAGTTGAGAAGAGAAGAGGAGTTAGAGGATGAGGAGCTAATAATGCAATTACTGAACGACCGTCCACCACCTTATGCGGAGGATGGACAGGGTCCAAGTACCAGTTCTGCCCCTCCGGCATCGGTACAGAACAGTGAAACCCAGAGTTCAGGAGCGTCATCGGGATCTAAGGACCCGAGTTTATTGTTCACCCCGCAGATACCGCAGGTTAGGAGAATATATCCAGATGTGCCCATGCTGAAACCAGCAGAAAATGATCAGCCGCAGATGCCAGGGTACTACAGCAGTGATAATAGTACGGGAATGATTATAGATCCAACCATAAGGGGAGGACAGAATGGTTACAGCCAAACAATGGGACAAGCTGAATCAACTCAGTTTTTGATGCCTCAAAAGCAGATACAAGGGGGAAACGCACATACTCAGATGACGGGGAGCCAGATGGGCATGCCGGCAATGATGACCCATGGTGTGGGCATGAAAATGCCACAGAACATGGGAAATGGACAGAACCCAGACGCGATATCACTACCCATTACTGTAGGTCCACCGGTACCTCTGTATAGTCAGCCTAACTTAGGTATGAGCGGTCAGGGATCAATGCTGCAGAATGGGACAGAAAGGAGGTGCATAGAGAACACTTCAGGGATAACTCCGATAGCGGCTCAACCCAATGGACCCGGATCCTTGATGGAGTTTAGTCCCGTATGTGCTCAGTCAACGCTGGTGAGGTCGAGCCCCCCACTGATAATACCTTTAACATCGAGCACTGAAAAGTTGCCGCAACCATCAATGGCAGTCGATGTGAATGCCACGCTGATGGGGGTGAATGCGCAACAGTTGACACAATGGTTCAACAGTCTAAACTCCACACAAAATTCAGCCAGTGGGAAAGGAGAAGACTATATGAATAGGGTCAGGTTGAACATGGAAGCACAAGAATTGGTGGAAGGGACCATGGGTGTGAACAGGTTAGAGTCCTACACGGAAGAAGAGCTGAGGTATCTATGTCCCAGGATTACGAAGGAAGTGAACAAGGTACATAAGAGTCTGCAAGAAGCGGCTGACAGAAACGGGGTTGACATAGACAAGATGAAACACTTGAGCAGGAGCTACAGGTTAGATTTTGGGACCACAGATTTTGAACACATGAGGTCAGCAGGCATGAAGACACACCTTAGAGAATTGCTGCAGAGTGCCCAAGTGTGGAGGTGTCTAGACAAGTGGGAAAGCAGGTGGGTAAAGAGGAAGGAAAAGAGGAGGGACAGTGCTACAGAGCATAATGAGAAAAGACCACAAAGCAGTGATACAGTAACTATGTTACCAATGAGGGAGACAGCAGGGGGAAAATTAATACATGTACCATGGCACAGGAGTGACATTCAGTCCTTTACGGACGATTTTCCCAAACTGAGAGAGAAACCGATTGAATGGTATCAACAGACTGATAGGTTTGTGAAGCTTGCAAAATGTCTCTGGGAGGACCTGAACACTCTCTTTGAGATTGTGGTTCCGGCAGATTTGTGGGAGGATTGCAAAAGAGCGGTAGGTTGGCCGACAAGTGAACCAGAGAGAGACAGGGAGACGGGCGCACCATCACCTATGGTGATGAGCTTGTACTATAAGGTGATTGAGCATTTGAAAACAAAGGTACCCGCGAAAAACGTGGATTGGCAGAAGATTGATCGAACTGCCCAAGAGACTAAAGAATCGATTCATAGTTATTATGAGAGGTTGTTGAAGGCGTTCAAGAATTACAGTGGCACGGAAACAATAGAGGCGAAGGACATGCTCCATTTTGTCTTCAGATTTGTGGAAGGGCTGAGGCCAGAGATAAGTCAGATGATAAAGTCGCATTTGATTTGTTGGCAATCGAAACCGATTGATGAGGTGTTGAATTATGCGAAATACTGTAGCGACGAAATCGAAGTGAAACAGAAAAAGTTGAAAGAGAAGGTGATGATGATGCAGCTTAAGGCAGCTCAAACAGGTTTGCAAGGTTTGCAGGGTTTGCAAGGGATGCAAGGGTTCCAACAGCAGGTACCGCAACCGCAACCGCAGCCGCAGTTGCAGGGAAACATGGCGTTTCAGCCACAGGCGAGAGGCAGAGGCAGAGGAGGTTTTGTGAATAATGGTCCGGATTTGAACACTGTTGTGACGGGTGTGCAGGCAATGAAGAAGGTGATGCCGTGTCACGTGTGCGGAATTGTAGGTCATTGGAAACGCGAGTGCCCGATGGTGGTGCAGGAAGGTGCAGGTGCAGGTGCAGGTGTTGGTCAGCAAAACAATGATGTCAATGCATTTCAGACAATGAGGGGACCGAAAATGAGAGGTCCAAGCCCAAATTTTCAGACCATAAATCAATTGCAGGGATTACAACCTATGCAGCCGCAGCAGATGCAGATGCCTCGTATGCAGATGACGCAAATGCAGCCAATGCAACAGCAGTTACCTATGGTACCTAATCAGCAAATGCAAATACCATTGGCACCAATGAGTCAGCAGCAAGTGATGGTTCCTCCACAGGTCTCGGGTCAGGTAATGAGTACAAATGGCACAGTACAACAGTTCCCATTACACAGTGAGAGTGGAATAAACAATGTATGGGAGAGTGAAAGTTCAGGAGAAGAAGGAGATTGTGTGCTTGCAGCATCCTTGGAAGTTGATCAAAAGGGTCCATACGTAGAGGGAAGAGTAATGGGTCATCGTGTCTCGTTCTTGGTTGACACGGGAGCCACACGTTCAACTGTTAAGAGCAGTGAAGTACCAAATTTGCCACTCTCAGGGAGGACAGTTCAAGTGGTGGGAGTAGCAAACAGACATCTGACGAACCCAATAACAGATCCGGTACCAGTCAGCATCGGTAACTATCAAGGGGTACATCAGTTTGTGGTATGTGACTCAAGCCCGATAGCACTGTTAGGGAGAGACCTATTGTGCAAATTGGGGTGTTCGATAATGTGTTCGAACGAAGGAATAACCATCCAGACGAGCAGTGATGGGGAAGAAGAGGACAGTGTAGAGGGGGACGAGATGGAAACTGTAGATGAAGAATATCCTCTGATTTGTCTTTTCCCGATGATAACTGAAGAAGATATTCCAGCCGAATTACGGGAGACAGTCGGAAAGGAAGTGTGGGACATGACAGGGAAAGAGGTGGGATTGATGAAAGGAGTGGAACCAGTGAAAGTGGCTGTAAAGCCCAATGCAATCTTTCCCCAGACCCCACAATACCACATGCCACAAGATACCCTCATGAAAGTTGCCCAACTCATTGATGAATTTGTAAAACAAGGAGTACTGAAAGAGGTGTTAAGCAGTCCATGTAATTCACCAATAATGGGACTAATAAAGCCAAGTGGAAAAGTCCGACTTGTGCAGGACTTGAGAAAAATAAATGACATCATAGTCAAGTGCTGCCCTGTCGTACCGAATCCAGCTGTGATAATGTTTCAAATTCCTTGCGATGCCGAATGGTTCTCAGTCATCGATTTGTCACAAGCATTCTTTTCTGTGCCTCTTCATGAGGACAGCCAATTCCTCTTTTGTTTCAAATTCCTGGACAGAGTATACAGTTGGTGTCGAATTCCTCAAGGGTTTTCTGAGTCACCGTCAATATTCAATCAGATTCTAAAGAAAGATTTGGAAGCATTAGAATTGCCATTCGAGTCAACCCTAGTACAGTACATTGATGACTTACTGGTTGCATCGAAGACGGAAAGTGGCTGCACAGCCGATACCATTGCTCTGTTGAATCATTTGGGGAGGAATGGACATAAGGTGTCTCCTTCCAAATTGCAGTTCTGTCAGAAGAAAGTGAAATACTTGGGTCACCAGATAGAGAAAGGGTCACGGAGAATAATGAAGGAAAGAATAACAAGCGTGCTTCAAATGAGTCCACCAAAGACAAGGAGGGAAGTGAGGAAGTTTTTGGGAATGGTGGGCTATTGTCGCCAGTGGATTCCCAACTTCTCGACTCTAGCAAAGCCTCTACTGAAACTGACCCAGAAGGATGCCTTGGATCAAATTGAACTGAAAGGAGATGAGATGGATGCTTTTATTGAACTGAAAGAATGTATGTGTAGGGCTCCAGCTTTAGGTATGCCTGATTACACGAAGCCTTTCACATTGTTTTGTCATGAACGTGATGCATGTTCTCTGTCTGTCTTGACTCAAGCCCATGGTGGCGTAAACAGACCAGTAGCGTATTTTTCAGCTACTTTGGACCCGGTCGCAGCAGCACTCCCAGGGTGTTTGCGCGCCGTAGCAGCAGTTGGTATCAGCCTCACTCAGAGTGAAGGAATAGTGATGGGACACCCAGTAACAGTCATGGTCCCTCACTCAGTTGAGATACTTTTGACCCGTTCCCGAACGCAGCACATGACTGGAGCAAGACTCACAAGGTATGAAACGATAATTCTGGGCCACCGAATGTGCAGCTGAAGAGGTGCACTACGTTGAATCCAGCAACCTTGCTCCCTGGAGAAAATGTTGAAATTGAGAACGCTGAAGACGTCGAGTATGACTGCCTTCAGGTGACTGAATTTTGCACAAAACCTCGACCGGACATCAAGGATACTAAACTTGATGAGAATGACCAAATTCTTTTTGTTGATGGTTCATGTCTAAGAGACGGGATGGGGATTTTGAAAGCAGGATATGCTGTATGTACTGTAACAGGGGTCTTGGAAGCGGGATGGCTTCAAGGAGTCTATTCTGCACAAGTAGCAGAACTTGTAGCCCTTACAAGAGCATGTCAACTGTCTGCATTGATGAAAGTCACCATTTACACTGATAGTCAATACGGGTTTGGGATTGTGCATGACTTTGGACAACTATGGTCACAGAGAGGGTTCCTGACTTCTTCAGGATCCCCAGTGAAGAACGGGGAGAGGATAAGGGAATTGTTACACGCCATTCAAGTGCCAGCCGAAGTTGCAGTGGTAAAGTGCAGTGCTCACACGAAAGGACAGGACTATGTTTCTCTGGGAAATGCATATGCGGATCAAGTCGCAAGATTTTGTGCCTTGAACTGTATATTACTCAGGGACAAATGGAATTCAATAAGTGAACCGGAACTCGAACCAGCTGAAGCATTTGCCTTGAAGGTTGTAGATACAATAGATGAACTAAAAGCATTACAAAATAATGTCAGGGAGGATGAAAGAGATTCCTGGATTAAATCACAATGTATAAAGAGACAAGACGAGTTATGGGTTTCACATGAGGGAAAATTTGTTTTGCCAAACAGTCTCTTATCACAGCTTGCGCGGTTTTATCATGGGCAGGCTCACCTAGGGAGAGATGCCATGATAAGATTGTTCAAAACTGATTGGTTTAACCCCAGATTTCGTCAAGCTGCAGAAGCAGTTTGCCATCGATGTGTCACTTGCCAGCAGATGAACCCAGGAAAGGGAACGGTTGTGAACGCGAGTCACATTGGTAGGGCAAGCGGGCCTTTTAGTCGAATGCAGATGGATTTTATTGAGATGCCTGTGCATGGAGGTCTGAAATACGTGTTGGTGATTGTGTGCATTTTTAGTCACTGGATTGAGGCATACCCCACACGTAGAAATGACAGCCTTACAGTTGCGAAGCTATTGTTGAGGGAGTTGATACCACGTTTCGGATTCCCGATCTCTTTAGAATCAGATAGGGGAAGTCACTTCAATAACGAGGTGATAAAGTTACTTTGCGAAGCGCTGAACATTGAGCAAAAGCTGCACTGTAGCTATCGCCCGGAAGCCTCAGGACTGGTGGAGCAGATGAATGGTACGCGCAAATCGAGAATGGCGAAAATATGTGCATCGACAAATTTGAAATGGCCTGACGCATTGCCCTTAGTACTAATGTCAATGAGAAATACTCCCGATAGAAAGACTGGATTGTCTCCGCATGAAATTCTCATGGGCAGGGCTATGAGACTTCCTGCAGTTCCCGCAAACGCGCTTTTGAATATTACAGATGATATGGTGTTAGACTACTGCAAAGGACTGGCTGACGTAGTTCGCTCTTTCTCTCACCAGGTGGAAGCGACCACCTTGCCACCGATACAAGGTCCAGGACACGCACTGAAAGCAGGTGACTGGGTCGTGGTAAAGAAGCACGTGAGGAAGTCGTGTCTGGAACCCCGTTGGAAAGGCCCTTTTCAAGTGATTCTGACGACAACTACCGCTGTGAAGTGTGCAGGGGTTCCCAACTGGATTCACGCCAGTCACACAAAGAAGGTGTTGTGTCCCACAGATGAGGAAGTTGAAGCGCTGAAACTGCCAGTGCCTGATAAAACAGTGCTGAGTGCTGAGACAGAGCAAAACCGAACTGAAGGTGAACAGGCAGAAACGGGAGAGAAAGGGATATTCTCGGAGGACGAAGACACCAACTCGCTTGGGGAAGACCAAGGAGAAAGTTCAGATAGTGACGAAGAAGCTGAAGGTGACAAACAACCTGGAGCAGCTGAGGGTAGCAAAAAGCCTGAAGCAGCTGAAGGTGACAAGGAACCTGAAGCAGCTGAAAGTGATAAAGAGCCTGACGAAAGTAACGGTGACGAAGGGCTTGAAAAGGTTGAAAAAGATGGAGAGCCTGATCAGAGGAGGGCTTTCCCAGAAGCAGACGATACAGAGAAAGAAAAGGAGAACGTGATCGATTCCCCAGAAGAAGGGGACAAGGGAGAAAAGAACGAAAAGGTTCAAGTTTCCACAGAAAAGGTTGCAGGTCCATCAAATGGACACGGTGCGAAGAGAAAACTAAGTATTTCACCAATAAAAGAAAAGGGTAAAGAAAGTTTGAACAAGGGAGGAAGGCCAAAAGTGAAAGAGAAAAGAAAGGAAGTGACCGTTGTGGAACAATCGTCAAGTGAAGAAAAAGACTTGACAAAAGAGGAAAGTACCAGCGAAGCAGAATTGAAAAGAGAAGCAAAATTGAAAAGGAAAAGGATACCGAACAGGAGATATTCCGGTCCTGAATGGGCATATGCAGTCAATGACGATTAGACTGATGAGTTTGTATCTCTAAGCATCGAGAACGAAGAAGAAGAAGAGATACCAATAGAAAAGAAAAGTTTCATAGACTCTGTCGATTGAAAGAGTAATAAATGATATTGCTTGCTACAATCTAACGTGAAACAAACAACCAGCTGAGACATTGCTAAACCGGATGAGACATTTGCTAAACCGATAAAGACTGAGTTATTGCCGAATTGAGACAAATGCTGCTAACCGATAAGTGACTGGCCTCTTGAAGAAGACGGTGTGAACGTTTCGCTCGTTCAGCTTTGTAACTGAATTGCTAAATAGTTTCATTTATAGGTGCTTCTAGCCCTCTGATTCTATACAGATCATGACGCAAAATAATAGAAAGAAATATTGTAAATATGTGTGTATAGGCTTGGTAATTACATGTGTACTAATAATAATGGCAATTGTGCTTGGAATGCATGGAAAGGGTGAGAATGAGAATATTGAGGCTTCTACTTTTGCTCCTGTTACTGTCACTGAACTAACCCCATTGAAAAGACTGGCATTGGATGAGAGACTCTTGCATGATAAGAAAGAGCTTTCGTATAACGTTTTCTATCGCTTGCTAACAGAGTATGTTGAGACTATGGATGCGAAAGATTGTTATGTGTGTACACAGATACCGACATCAGTAAAGGAAGGGGTAACTTATCACCACATGCCTCTTACATATGGGATTACATGTAGTATAGTAATGTCTAGGTTTTATGGTCAAACTAACATACAGTATTTTTACTCAAATTATGATGTTACCTTTGCTTATGTTCCTATAATAGCGCAGCTAAGCCAGATTGCTAAAGATTGGGATGCTAAGATAATGAGGGAATTTTTCGAGCCAATGCAACCTTTTGAAACGGCTCATGCTCATAGGGAGAACCTTACTTGCTCGCTCTCTGCAGTAGAAATAAGCTTTTTAGATCTTACAGATGATAGAAGGGCACAAATGAAGGCGAAATTAGAAAAAGAGCTACATAAGAGGACTTCAGTAGATAACTATGATTTTGCTGCTATAAAGACACAAGGGAAAATAGCTTTAGATGCTTGGCATGTAGGGAAATTTTGTATATATCGAGGTGAATCTTATTATGACAATATTTTTGTAGGAGCGAGTGAGTGTAAACATACGTTTATCTTTAAGGCCAAATGGACATTCATGATGAACGGACTTGACCCTGTCATTCCAGGTGTTTATTACATTTGTGGGTATAATGCCTATTATCGTCTTCCAAAGGGATGGTGGGGGAGATGTTATTTGGGTATAGTGTTCCCAAAGGTTTATCAACTGGATGACCTATCGATGATTCAAAAGACATCTGGATCCCATCGTATCCAGAAAAGAGAGACCGCAGCTGCTGTGGTGGGAGATATATTTGGAGCCATGATTCCTTCATTGGGAGTTGTGTTGAATTCCATCAAAATAAGAAAGTTGTCTACTATAGTGGATAACATGTTGACAAAGTTTTCAGGTGCTATAATCCTGATAGATGCTGAACTTGCAGCGGAAAGAGCTATGACTCTTCAAAATAGGCTTGCTTTAGACATTCTTTTAGCAAAGGATGGAGGCGTTTGCAAAATGCTTGGTGCACGACACTGTTGTACCTATATACCGGACAATAGTGTGAAAATTAAAACTATGCTTGCTAATCTAACAAAAGAAAGTGCAGATTTGAAGGAATTGAAAGAACCAGGAGTGTGGGAGAAGGTTGGAAAGGGACTTGCTTCAGTGGGACATTGGATTGGGGGAATTTGGAATGGAATACTATTGAAAATAATAGAAGGAATATTAATAGTAATAATTTGTGTGTTTGGAATTTGGGGAATAAAAAGGGGAATAATAATGATTATGGAAAGAATAAAAAGAAGAAAAGAAGAGAAAATTATGAAAAGAATGGCAGAAGAATACAAAGCGCAAACTAGGGGAACTAAAAGGAAAAGGGAACTGACAGAATTTTAATGGAATAAAATTTGTGGGCATGGTTTGGTGTGATGACAAGTAGTCATCAGAGGAGGGATTGATGAAGCAGAAAATGAAGGTTTTGATTTATTAACGCTTAAACGTAGTGCTGAAATAATCATGTGTGACTTTAACCGAACTAATAAAGATTGTACGGGGACAAAATGTGCCCTCAGAGTAGTTTGCCATCATTTATACGCGTGCTTTATATAACGTGGTGTATTAGAATTGCACTAATCCGACATAATCATAAACGTGTGCTACGATTTGCTTGTTTGAAATGTTTTAGCTTAGCATGACTTTAGCGGAGGCTTTGGCCTAGTTGCCTGGTCTCACGGTTTAGATGCTCGTATTTTTCCACTGTGCTAATAAACGTGTATTTTTGCTTGAAGCTGTACTTTTCCACAGAAACCGTTCACATGCTTATCTTAAAGTTTCGTGCCAGCCTGGCATATTTTCTCTTTACTTCAAGGTCGATTTGCAGGTGCGGACAATGGAGGCTCTGAAAGTGAGCTAATTGGTAGACAATGTTGCAACTTGCGTACCCATCTCCAAGGATAATGTATGCTTAAGTAAAAGCTTGAGAACTGTCGTTTTTGATTGGTCAATTTGAAGCTAACCTATGAACCCTCCAATGGAGACCCTACTGGATTCGAACTGTTGTCTATAAAAATCAGGTGCACGAGAAGAAATCGGATCCATTACAGCCATCACCTTGACACTACGCCATTTTGACTTCGTAGCTATTATGGCCCACTTTGCTGCGACGCCATTTTGAGAGACTTTGATGCTTTCTCTAATCGAGAGAAAGAGACTTTAAATGATTCTGGCCCTAGAAACTTTAACTTTGATTTGATCCCTTTGCATGAAGTAGTAGTTTTACCTTGCCGCCGTGAGGCAATTACCCGTCCACCCCTGCCCCTTTGCCCCGTCCTATGCCGATCGAAACGGTACCCATGCTGACCGAAGAGCGGTACCTGTGAGACGAAGACTTCCTTGTATGCTGATCGTAATTGGTAAATATGAAAGGAAATTGTAAAATTGCATTGTGTTTCCTTTAGGTAACCAACTGCTGATTTTGATAAGGTCCCTAGTTAGGAGTTTTTCTAAATTAATGTTGCTAAATTGTTTTTGCATGAAGTCCCACATGCCGATGCTAATTTGAGGTTAGACGAGGATTCCATATGTCGCACGATGCAATTTGAGATCTTGTTATGCTGACTAAATGTATGCGATTAGTTCATTACAGATTATCGTATTAGTGATTTGCATTGCTATTATCGAATGTCTTGTGATTCAAATGCTACATAGATTGCACCTGTTTCGCCGCTATGGACAGCTATTAATGTTCATTTACGTTTATCATTTGGTGTTGAGACACATATATATTGTGCTAGCTTTGCTAATATAGGGAAATAAAATTCACTAACTTTGAATAAACTGGTGTGGTTATTCCTGGCTGAAAGGTCAGGGTTCGCCGAAATGTATTCTGGATTAATTGTCAAGTGTTATGTTGAACAAGGTATTGCTTATGTTCGTTATTGATTATTGATTTTAATGAAATTGATTGATTAAGAGTACAGAGAGTTCCCACTTAGTCAAAAGATTCATCGGCCTAAAGAGCGTCCGAACACAGGTAAATTATTAGTACGGACCGCTCTATCAGAGGCGTGTCTGGTAGCTCGACTATTTCTACTGCTATCCCAGTCACCGGAAATACCATGCAACGCAATATGTAAATCTCTCAATTGTTAGCTATATGTGGAGGACTGGAAGGGCTGAGCCCGCCCATCCTCACAAAAGCCAGACCTCGGTTCAAACCATTGTGCCTCAGGGACATTCTGCCTCTAAATATGGAGGTTGTCCTGATGTGTATTCCTGAAGTACATACATGCTTTTGAAGTATCACAACAAAATGTATTAAAACTGCACAAGATCCACTAATATTGTTGTACATTACCTTGCACCAGCAGAACACTCACAATAAAAGCCACTGAAGAAAGCCGCTGTACCAAGTCACATGTTTTCCATTTTGGTTAAAATACTGTGATTTGAAAGGTTTGAAGCTTAATGTTGGAACTTTTTACAACATCATTTTCAACAAGTAGGCAGAAAAATAGAATGCGCAATCTGTTGCTGGAAATGCAACTTCCCCCTTGACCTGGATTTGATTATGAGATTGGTTAGGGTCAGGCTACCCATCAGCAGGTGAAGTGTTCAGTGACAGAGGCTTCCAGCTTCATCCCACCTCCGATATTATGTCAGCGTCATGTCATTCTCATCACTTGGGAATGATTTCAGGGCCCGCCGTGTCCCTTGTTATTGCGGTCACTTGACCCCAGATGTAGCTCGTGCTTAATACCATCGCCTTGGTGCAGCCTGCGCGCGGCGCACAGGCGCAGCCACCGCCTGACCTTTTGCGCGGGACACATACCAATTGGCTGCAGCGGAAGACTCATCCCGTCGCTCTGTTTGCAGCAAATGGATGTTAAGGCCTCGGTGAATTGGTTAACATTTGAAGCTGTGTTCTTTTCATTGTCTTCTTCATAGTTTTTTAAATCGAATGCCCTTTTTTAAAAACATTTTACGCCACCACAAAGCAATTTCCCCCCTTCAATTTAAATACAAATAACATGCAGGAGCAGATCTGCACATCCCATCAAACACGGAGGATGTGCTGGCAATGGTAAGGCAGCTGCTTCAATCAAAGCGAGAACATCTAATACTAAATTGCTTAAAAATCGGACAATATCTTCTGAAATATTCTAGTCTAAGTCTTGGAAACCCAACTGACTTGTATCTTTACAGTACGAGCGTCACATGGAATAAATAGTGAACCCAGAGTTTGTAACTTCAACGATTAAAAGTCTGTTTTATTTAGGCATGTATACTTTATAACTCCTATGTGTGTTCTGCAAAACAGGACATCAAGTCTAGCGCTATCGCAGGTTCAGGGACAGCATCTCAATATCAATATCGCACAGTCATCAAAACGTGTTTTTTCACAAGTAATGTAGTGAGTTAAATTGATATTGGCACGGGGCTGAGTTCTGAATAAAATGTCAAACATAGGCGATAAGTGGACGTCCTGCCAAGTTGGCCCATTGGCCCATCAGTTCGCCCATTGGACTCATTTAAACAACACTGCGTTTGGCTCTAGTGGTTTCATTTTAGCGCGTGGTGCCTTGGATTGCTTCTATACAACTAGAAATAAAATAGCTTAAAAAAGGAAAGTTTAAAATGCCCTTCGTTGCTCAATGGAAGACTTAATGTTTACTTAGGAATGCTTCTCCGCTTAAAAAAAATTGTTGTGAAATCTGGGTAAGCAAATAACTTTTGTGGTGGGGACCTAAAACGATTTGTTTACATAATCCCAGTGGTTCTTCGTTGGAATCTATGTATTTTCCTGGATGTATATGTCTAGAAAGGTTGTAGTTTCTCTTTGTTTTTCTGCCCTCCCCCCACATACTGAAATCACACGTCAGACGTTTTCCAGTTTCTGCCACAACCACATTGTTTAGTAAGATAACTTCGTTTTCAGGGCTTTTCTGGAGAAGTCTATCTGTAGCACTACCAAGTAAGTGAATTTGTTAGTCACTTTCTAGTTTAGGGCCTACAGGTGGAGTGTTTAGAAACTGACTACATTTCAATTGAAATGTTGTGGAAGATGCCCACTTCTATGCTCTTGCACTGGATTTCCTGATGTGATTTGTTGTGTGGAATGCAGGAAGGAGTAGATTATTGGTGGGATCAAAGGAGCTATTACCAATGTTTGTCTCAAGAAAAAGACGTTGCAGTTTTGATTTGTTTCACCCCCTAATAAATGTATTCACTACCAAAAAGTTAGTTTGGTGCTTTCAGCCGGTTATGGTGAGGTGGCTGTCGGATTTCACCTAGGATTTTTACATGCATACACAGACAAAAACATATATACACAAACACTTCCGAGCTCCTCTTGGTTTTGAAATTCTTAAAACTGTTGCCTATTTTACAACACATTGCCCTTTAAGTAACCCTATCAATCCGAACTGCTAACCCTTCAGATTGCCCCATAAGCCCCCTCATGCTCTGCTTCTCATATAATGTATTTAACCATGAGTATGCCTGCCTGATTTTGGGGAAATTTGAAGCTCACCCACCCAAACGTACTGACCAAACTACTCCCCTGTTAGCCCTTACATTGCAGTGCATGAGGAGCATTTTGACTTACCACGTGTACTGTCAATCATCACACATTATTGTATTTATTTCCTAGTTTTAGTGTATACGCAAAGCATTCATTTTTATTTTTTCTGCAGCAGGCTTTTTTTGTTTCACTCAGGAATTAAAGCACAAAACTGACTTACTGTTTTGTCAATGTTTATTTTTTAAGATGGTGTATGGGCATCAGCTTGTTGTTTGGTGCTGTCTCTTTATCTGGAAATAAAGGAGTATATTTAAGAGTCCCTAGTGCCACCTTAGCGCTGCCATAGTGTCAGTTTTTTAATGCCAAGGCGGTGCTAAAGTGGCTTTTCTGCTGTGTCATATTTACAAAGTGGTTCAATGCATGCATTGCACCACTTTGTAACCCCTTGAGCCACATTATGCCTGTGCCAGGCATAATGTATGCAAGGGGGATGTTCTGGCGCTAGGAGGCCCACAAAAAAGGTGCAGTGAAATTTAACAGATTTCACTGCACCAGTTTTGGCATAATTTTTAACGCCTGCTCAGAGCAGGCATTAAAATGACACACCCATAGAAACCTATGGGCCTCCTTGCACTTTGCTACACTAGCTTCAACATTTTTGATGCTAGTGTATCAATGTGCCAAAATAGCAGCGAAAATGTTGACACTATTGTACCAACGACCGTCATGGTGCACCCTATGATAAATATGTCGGAACCATGGTGTCGTTATGTGCCAGCAGGGGGGTGCAAAAAAAAGTGGTGCCTCATAACTGATGCTCCACTTTTTCTTAAATATGGGCCATAATTTAATATTAATATACAGTGGGTGCTTAAATTCGGATTTCTGGGAAACTAATTTTCAAGCTTGCCTGTTCCCAGGTTTGTTGGAACATTTGCTAGAACAATTTCAAGTTGTTGTTTGCTTGAAAAATTACCTTTCCACTGTTAAAGATGCTAATTCTAATCTTACTGTAGGATTTAATGGGATTTTATTGTTTCTGGACCGGTTGTGTCCATTGAAAGGTCCAGGTCCTAGTCATATAGTGAGAAGTGCTTCTGTATAAAAAATGAAGTTACTTGTAATCTTACAAGTTCGGGATTGGATGCAGGGGTTTTCTAGGTTTTCCAGTAGGTTTCCTAGACCTTTCACAGCATTGTGATTTTAAATGTCTTTTTGCGCTTGTGAATTTGGTGTTTTTTAGTCATTGAGCTAGTGCACAGTGCCTCTGCAGACACGAGTAACCACTTTCACGCTGAATAAAAGGCAAATGTATTGTGGCTGAACGAAATTGAGACAACGATTTTTCTAAACATGAAAGTGTGAACTATTAATTCTTTAATACTAAGGCAGACACAAATGGAACTGTTACAAAGTTGGTACTGTCCAGGGTCTGTAAGAGGAATTAGAAACTGGAGTGGGGGGTTCACGGGTCTTGAGGACGATGTCATGGAGTGGACCAGGCATAGATACTTCACTAGTTACACTGATAGCTCCAGACTAAATTCAGAGGAATAGAAAAAATCTCCTGTCTCAATAACATGTGATTTCTTGGTCTTTCAGATCACAGAAAGAGTGGTCACGTGGAACTATAAACTGAAGGCCTCATCTTTCAACTGTTCCAAGGAAAGGTAGAACTGGGTCATCTCGTTGTAGACATTGCTCACTGTTATCCTGGTCAGCAACCGCTTTCAGGTTCCACTTCTCGACCTATGATGAAGTAATAGCAAAACAATAGCAAAATAAACCTGTGGCAAGAGAAACCAGAAACTGCAACACCAGAGCACTAAATTGTCTTTTACTTTGACTTTTCATCTGATATTGGCACCCAAAGATTGTGATCAAGTTAGGAAATGTCTACGGTCTCTGTGAATTCAATAGGCAATTAGAGACCACGCTCAATTGAATGTGGACTTCAAAATCAGCTGCAATAATTTTGACAATCTCATGCATGTGCAATCATACTTATGTACTGATGCGAAGGGCTGACTCTATATCCTTTGCTATTCTAGATTGGGCCTCAGTGGCAGGGACGGTGATTGTCAATGCTTCACTAGAAGTGTGGGATCTGGTGTTCATACTGTGGAATAGATAGCAGCTTGATGATTCTGAAATCTCTGGCTTGTTGCTTTGTATATACATCCTTGCTAGTTTTCAGCATAGGTTGGCTCCCCCCATGCAGTGCATGCTCCAGATGCCACTCCAAGACTGAATGCGATTTGCGAGCAGGGCACTAGCTAGACCGCATTGTGTGCATGTTTACGCATGTATGGGCTCTGGGATTTTTTGGGTTGTTTGAGATGGCGGGGGATGTAGTCACTGAACTGTGGTTGCCGCCTGGTGTGAGTGGTGTGCTTCGATGAAGAACTTACTGAATCTGCCTATAGATCTCACTCGAGTGGCAGTTCAATAGCATTAAGTACTTTTCATGTTTATTGGTATTGAGTATCTTTGGATTTCCTCTATCACATTTAATTACATACTTAATTTGGTTATTTATTTGTATCCCTGAAAGTACTTGCCCATGAACAACCCAATGAAAGACTATGGTGTCAATAAATATCTTAGGTGATAAGTGGTCCAGGGTGCACGTTAGCACAAAAAGCGCTTGGCCAAAATGAAATGAGCTGAAATAGTTATGTAGTGTAGTGTATTTATGAATATTACACTCCCTTAGGGGGAGAGTATATCCTCTTAAATAAGAATTTGCAGTTAAGTGTATATTCCCACAGTGAGGCTATGTGGGACTGTTGTTTTTCAGTGAGATGCTCACTACATGATAAATTGCTGGACCTACTTAAGGTTTATTTCCCGAATTACACTGTCCCAGATTTCTGTACAAAGCTTGTAGCTGGTCTTATCGAAGTGAGTATCATTTTTAATAATACCTTCAGAGAAAGACAACACATTTCCATGACCAAAAAGTGCCAGGCGATGGCATAGCGTGGTTAGAAGAAGCCCCGAAAAGGGGCCGAAATGATCTGTCGATGTATTTCTCAGGGGTGGAAATCTGTTAGAAGTAGGGGATGTAAATGTGATGATTTTTGTGCTCAAGTTGGAGCCTCAAAAGAAGCCAAGCAGGACAGAATTAGTCCTAGTTCTAGATAAACCTCATGTTGATGGCTTAGAACAGCTTTCCTATGAAGTTCAAATTCCTAAAATGAATTACAATAAAATCAGTTTTTTAATGACACCCCTATCTAAGGCACACTTCATCCCATAATTATATCATTAAATGTAATGTAGTGAACATGCATATGGCATACTATATAACGAATTGTCTTATTTTTAAGCTGAGTATTAGCCTCTTTCTAAATGTCTAGTAAAGGGGGTATATTCTTTAAAACCATAACGTATGGAGAAGCTTGCAATATTGGAAGACGAGTCCTGCTATTGGTGGATTGGTGGACTGCAGCAAACCCATTCTGTTATACACTGTTGTAATGTGAGGCATGACTTGTAATCAGTGCTTTAAATGGGCCGGTACTGTCCGGTACTGAGTACCAGCACTTTTTTTTATTTTGGGAGGGAGAGTACCGGCACATCTCAAGAAAACTATAATACTTTAAAACGGAGAGTACCTGCACTTTAATTTTTCCATTTGAAGCACTGGTTGTAATCAAAGGATGAAGAGCAGGGCTGCTTTTGTTTCACCCGGAATGGTTTAGGCTTTTGTTTCACAAATGAAACAGATGTGTTGTTCTCAACAAAACTAGTCATCCAGTTAGACATACCAGGTAGATCCTTTATTCTTATTCAATGTAAGCTAGAATTCTAGTGCCAGGATTCTAATATTGAAAGACTAGCTTCTATGTTTTAAAATCAAGGATAAAAAACTTGTAACCTATAAATAACTATTTGCTCATTAAGATATCAATGCAAAAGTTGGGCAAATGTTCTGATTTATTCGGAGGGCAGTCTCTTGTCAGCCCAGTCTGCTTCTTTGTGTCTCACTTTGAACGTTACCTAGAGGATGTAGAGGAAGTGGAGTTTGACTCTGAGTTCGCCACTGTATGAACCTTCAACTGCACCTCTTGTGTCTTCCTTGGTAAGGACTGATTATCATGTAAAGCAGCATTAGACACGGCATCAATGTGTTACTGTGTGTCAGCAGTGCCATAATTTAGGGCCCTGATTGCCATGCTAAAAAATGATCAAGTAACGAGGAAGATTTGTGCCTCGTACTTTGTGGAGGAAGTGAGGCCTTCCTTTCCCTCAGCAGCAGCAGGGGTAGCAGTGAAAGATGAAAGAGGATAGGTCCAGATCCTTGTGGTCTATGACAGGCTGCTGATGGGTTCACCTTTGGCCTGGGATTTACCCTAGTGTTGCCCACAAAGCAGAAGTAGAACAAACTTTTTGTAGTGCTCATCACAGTGGGAGGGCCCCCCCTGCCTTCTCCTGCCTTCAGGGACTCTGGTAGTTGTGGTCTCTAGCCCCTCACAGAAGCAGCAGCAGTCCCATGTTGGGGTGACCCACACAGCAGGAGTACAAGGCTCTTTTTTTCGTGCTTGGGGCAGTGCAAGGGCCTTCCTGCCTCCTCCAACCTCTAGGGACTCTGTTACATATGGGCCATCCCTGGCCCCTCACAGGAGCAGTCCCGGCACCGTGGTCCCCTCTAGCACTTGAGGAAGTGGGAGGGGCTTCCGTCTTGCTGTCTCCTCTTGCCACCAGGTGATCTTGTGGTTATGCTCCCTAGCCCCTAATAGCAGCAGCCACAGTCCCAGCACAGTGTGCAGCTATGCCCAAATATGTTGCTTCTGTCACAATTCTCAAGATGAGGATGCTATTGATTGTGTACTGTTCTGTGATAATTGCTTAACTGCAGCTGCCTGCTGCCTGGCAGGTCTGGATCGGTCCCAGGTCAAGGGCAACATACTCTGGGTCCCTCGGCATGAACTGTTTTACAGGGATTGCAAGGTAACAGCTTGGAATGTTACACAGGCTTTGTTACCCTAGACTTACTCTTACAACAGCGTTACAGTAGACATAACTTTGAACAACAAGTGCTGTAGTGTACGCTGCACAAGGCCTGTAGTAACTCTAGATTTAGAGATCACCGCTGGCTGGGCAGCGATCGATGTACCAAGAAGATTCATGCCAAGGTACAAACCGGTTCTAACTAATGTCCCCCAAAATTTCACAAAATTTTTGTTTTTCAAAATTAAACTCTCAAAGAGTGGTTCTGAAATTGACAAAATATAAACTAATAACCCCCACGCCCTGGGAAAATGGCCCTGTATGTGGGTGTGTGTGTTGGGGTGTAATTATTTGTTTTCTTCCAAAATTTACCTGTCATTGATGGACAGAAATAAAGCATATCACACTGTCCACCTTAAAAATGGTGGGTGTTTTAATACCCTCCCTTCAACTTCCACTACCTCGTAGGATGAAGCTTTCTCTTGATGATGCCAATGAGGCCTCTCTTGACAGAATGCTAGCGGTCCTCCTGAACCCTAAATAGGGGAAATGGATTGCCATTTTGGAGGACAAGATAATCTGTTGCATTTGTAATAGAGTATCCTGTATGCCAAATTCCAAATCCGTTTCTAATGTTTCTTTTTTGAGTTTAGGAAATAGGTTTATTAAAGCCAATTGCAGCAAAAATTACATAAATACATTAAAAAACTGACAATGTAGAATAAATTACCAAATACAATGTAAGTGTATAGAATACCTTATTGGAATAAAGCATGTTGCTTTTATGTGTTTATTATTGTAAGAAAGAGAGGAAAAAAAGAGGGGAAGAGGATATGGAAAAATGTCAAAATATCCATTGGAAGAAAAAAAGAAGAGCGTGAAGAATGATAATGCATAAATATCAAGGCATTAACAGCATATCAATAGTACAATTCATACAGGAGTACACAAATATAGAATGTTCATCATTGAATTGATGCCCATATTTATACTTTTTTGTGCAGCATTTGCGTAATTTTTTTGACGCAAAAGCATCGCAAACTTACATAAAACAATTATATTTTGTAAGTTTGCGCCTCTTTTGCGTCAAAAAATGACGCAAACGCAGCACAAAAAAAGTATAAATATGGGCCTGAGTTTGAAAACTTCTTCTAAAAGGGGATGATGTCTCCTTGAAGTTTGGGCACAATTATCTAAAAAGGCAGTAACAGGTGACCAAATAATATCTCTTTTAATAAGGAGTCAGATTGGTGTAGCGTGTGCTCTATCTACTTGGTGATTATAACATACACGGTACCACCATGCTTGAAAAGAGATTTGTGATGAATCTTTCCAGTTTTTTGTAATCTGTTGAAATTAAATTGCAATTAATAGGTCTAGTATTGTAGATTTAGAATCAATATTTTGCCGAACATCTGAAAGACTCCCAAGAAATATATTTAATAAGGAAAGCGGTATGATGCACAAACATATCATTAATTTGAGACCATACCATAAGCCAAAATTGATAAGTATGTGGGCAAGTAAAAAGAATATGGTGTATATCTGCTGAAGTGGCATTACATGACCAACAATTAGACAAAGATTCTGAGTTGAATTTATGTAAAGTAGCTGGAGAAAACATAGGTCTGCTTTAGATTTAAAAAAATGGAGTTTGAGCAGTGGACGTGGATCTTAAAGTTTTGTGTATTTTTAACCATAGGTTATCCCAAAGATCAGTATTCCATGAAATCTGGATCATGTTCCCAGTGCAATTCAATTTCTGATTTGTCACTGCATATTGGAGTTTTGGTAAGTATTTTAGAAATAGATGGGGTAGTGGGATGAGTAGTTAATAAAGGTAAGTATTAAGAGTTAGAGTAGGATTGTGTGATATTGTTGTATCTAATGTGTGAGCAATGGATTGGATTAAAGTAATAGATTTATTGCGATATGATTACGGAAAGTTAAATTGTAATTGCACTTGTGGAAAAGTAATAAAGGAGTTATTTGAGTATAATTGGTGAATCCAAATTAGACCTTTATTTCTCCATGACTTCCAAAAAATAGATCTTTTATTGATTTGTAGAAGATTGTTGTGCCAAATAGAAGTTGGGAGGAATTTTTCCTTTTCTGAGAAATGTGAAAAAAGAAGTGGGTTCAATAGTTTATGAGTGGTTTTATGAATTAATGAAGAGAGAAAACATGTTGTACGAGAGAAGAAGAGAAATTCTTTGAACGAAAAGGGTGATAAGAAGGATAATTCAAGAACTTTCCAAAGAGGAGAGAATTCTGTAGAGGATTCAACTAGGCATTTAGAAGTCTGTTAGAGTAGAAATGCTGTATGATAGGTTTTAAAATCAGGAAAATTTACACTGCCTTGATCTTTACTACGTTTAAGTCTGAAAAGGGAAATATAAGGATTTTTGTTATTCCATAAAACACTGGAAAGTACAGTCTACATTAAAAAAAATAAGCAGGAATAATAAGGGGGATAGTAGAAATAGTGTAAAAGATAATGGGGCAAGCATCATTTTAATTGTATTGAGTCTACCCCACGAGGATAAATAGAGAGGATGCCACTTAGCAGTTTAAGTGGATAAATTAGAGATAACTGCATTAAGATTTAATGATATAGTATTTTTAATAGTAGGAGAAAACCAAATTCCCAAATATTTTATTTTATGAAGGCACCATAAAAAGTTATAGAGAGAGAAATCATGTTTGAAACACTAAGGAGGTCATTACGACCCTGGCGGTCATCAGACCACCATGGTTGAGGTAGCGGTCTGACCGCCGCCAAATCGGTTGTCTGACTGCTTTGGTGGCGGTCAGACTGCCAGCACTGCCACTTTTCCTCCACAGGAGGGACTGGTGGTGCTGGTGGTCCTAATCTGCTAGGGCAGCGCTTCATGCAGTGCCACCCTGGGGAGTACGACCCCCTCTTCGCTAGCTTTTACATGACAGTAGCACCGCATGTATAGGCTGGTGGAGATGGGGTACAAGGGGCCCCAGGGGTGCTCCTGCACTGCCCATGCACTCGGCATGGGCCCCCATGGCCAGCCCCATCGCGCTGTTCACTGTCTGCTGCGCAGTGAATAGTGCAATGGGTGCTGGTGCACCCAACGCACAGGAGCATTGCCGCCGGCTCAATTATGAGCCGGCATCATTGTTGTAGGCAGTTTCTGGCTGGGCCAATGGGAAACTTCTAATGGGGCCCACGGGAAAGTGGCCACACTGGCTGCAATGGGAGTTTGGCAGATGGCCTTTTCCATCCACCAAACTCATAATGACCCCCGCATTTATCACTATTCAATTTGTAACCACAGAAAGTGGAGAAAGAATCAACTTCTGCAAGAAAAGTTGGAAGAGAGGAGTCAAGTTTAGACAAAAACAGAAGAATATCATCAGTGTAAACACTTAATTTAATGTGAGTATTCCCTTTTTGAAAGACAAGTATATTAGGATTTTGTCTAATCTTTGTAAGAAAAGGTTCTAATGCCAGAATAAAAAGAAATGGAGAGAGAGGGCAGGCTTGTCGAACTCCCCTTTGCAGAGGAAAGGATGAAGGGATAAGTCTGTTTGCAAAAGTAAAAGCCTTTGAGGCAGAATATAACAAGGATATGTAGGGAATACATTTAGGACCAAAACTAAACCAGGAAAGTGTATGAAAGATAAATGTCCAATTCAAATGGGCGAAAGCTTTTTCAGCAACTAAGGAAATAGCTGCTAATGAGTTTGGATATATATTAAATGTACTTAGTATAATATAAAAGACTCTAGTATTATCAGAAATATGTTTCCCTTTGATGAAACCTGATTGTTCTTTACCAATAAGAAGTGTTAGAAAGTGAACTAAACGAATGACAATAATTTTAGCAAATATTTTTGAATCAGAGTTAACTAAGGAGATCGGTCTATATTTTTTACATAAGTCTGGATCCCGGCCTTCTTTAGGAATGAGGCAAATAAGTGTGCCTTGAAAAGTGCCATTGGAGGTTTTGGAGAATATGAAATGATTAAAAGGATTATGATGTTTTGGAAGTAAAAAACTGGAAAAATGCAGAAATAAAATTCAATAGGGAGTCCATCTTGTCCCGAAGCCTTCCCTGTTTTAATTAATTTCATTGCTTGAGAGATATCCTTAATGGATATATCAACTTCTATTGGAGAAAGATCTATAGTAGTATCAATTTTTTTCTGAACATTGGATAAATAATTTAATATGTTATCTGAAGTGGGGATGGATTCAGGTGTATAACGAAAGGTGTAAAACGATTCAAATTCTTCTAAGATATCTGCATCTTTAAAAGATGGATTCAATTTTGGTTTGTTCTTTTTTAATTTTAAGATCAGTAGCGAGTAATCTGCCAGCTTTGTTTTGACCTCCATAATACTGAGCAGTACCTCTGATGAGGTTGGAGGCAGCGTTTTCTGTGGAAAGTTTATTATATTTGAATTTTTCTATAATTAGTTTGTTAAGGTGGGTACTGGAATTAGTTGTAGTATAAAGGATGTCTAAATGTTTAATACGTTTAATAATTTCAAGCACTTTTTGATAGTTTTATGGTTTCTTTGTAGAAATATAGGAGATTATAAAATCTCTAGATGATGCCTTAAATGCATCCCAAATAATCTAAGAGGGGAGATTGGCGGATAACTTAGTAATAAACAAAATTCAGCAACAAAAGACTGAAATGAGGAGGTAAAAACCTGATCAAGTAACAAAGAAGTATTAAAACTATATCTTCTAATGTCAGTGACAGGAGAGGGTCATTCTAAATCAGTTGTTACTGGAGTATGGTCTTATATCGGTATAGAATGAATATCTGAATGCCTAATGTGTTGTGCTAGTAGTTTGGAGACAAATAAATAATCAATTTGTGACTTAGATAGGTGTGTGGGAGAGAAAAATGTATACTCTCGTAGTGATTGATTACATAGTCTCCAGGAGTCAAAAAGAGATCTTCGGTCAATAGTTGTAGTAAATTGTTTATACATAGTAGATGGAACAAAAGTAGTCTTAGCAGTGCGATCTATATAAGGATCAAAAACCAAATTACAATCACCTCCAAATATTACATATTCTGCAGATATGAACATTATTTTGGCTGAAATAGCAGGCCAAAACAAATTATCGATTTTAGTAGGAGCATATATATTAAAAAAATAAACAGGAATGTTATTAATGTGGAGATGTGCAATCACCCTTCTTCCATCATCATCTGACTCCTGGGAGAGGAGTGTAATTAGAAGTCTTTTGTGGCAGAGTATAATAACTCCATTTATTTTCCCAGAGTCAGGAGAGGAAAAAACGGTTCCTACTCATTGACATTTAAGTTTTAAAATTTCAGAAGCAACTGCATGAGTTTCTTACAAAAAAGCTGTGTCCGTCTTGAGTTTGGATAAGAAGGTAAGTACTCTTTGTCGCATTACAGGTGACCTTAAACCTTTAACATTCCATGAAATAACACGTAATGACATTTAATAAAGATACAAACTTGTTAAATATAATTTGTAATTATTATTTAAAACTGAATTAATATAATATACTGTGAAGTATGAAGAAAGAAAGAGAAAAATAGGAAGAGAAAATAGAATCTATATAAGAAATTAAGAAAATGACATACCAAAAACACAAACATAAATCAAGGGTGGTGAGGCTACATTGGGAATAGGACACGACTGGGGCAAACTCCAGAGCTGGCCAGAAGGACAACGGACCATCCAAATGGACGATGAATAAACATTTGATCAACCAAGAAGGTATCACCTACCGGAGATAAAGGAAAGAAAATGGTAAATGTTTGTTCAGGACATCTTATTAGCATATCAAATAAATTTAATATTTAATAACAAAACTTTTGCCCAACATCAATAAAGAACATAACGGTGATGAAAGTTATCATTTATCAAGTAGTGGAAATTCTTGTTAAATCCATTTCTTCCTCTTTGCAGTTGTCCAAGAAACGTTGTAGTAATGCAAGATCTTCATAGGTCGTAGTTTTATTTTTGAAGGTTACTTTAAAAAGACAAGGATGATAAAGGCCAAATCTGGCATGAAGATTCCGAAGAGCTGGACGCATATCAAGAAATTTCTTTCTCTTATCTGCAGTTGCTTTGGCATAATCTTGAGAGAAGAACAATGTGAACCCTTGCCAGGACACTCAACCTTTTATTTTAGCTTCTTGTAGAACTTTCAATAGGTCACTATTTTCCAAAAATTAAAGGATGACACCTCTTGTTTTTTTTTAGATAAAGACGCAGTATTCGAACTGTGACCTAATCTGTGTGCCTGTTGAATATTTCAAACTTGTGATACAGGAAGATTCAAAACTTTTTGAAGAAAAGATTGAAAGAAAGGGATAGGGTTGGAGCCTTCCGAACCTTCTGCTTGTCCATAAATACGTAGATTATTACATCTAATGTGGTTTTCAAGATGTTCTACCTGTTTCTTAAGATGCAATATTTCCATTTGTAAAGTAGGAAGCTGGTGGGCAATAACTTGAATTGATTCCACTTTTTGTTCCATATGTGCAACTTTACTGTCAGTAGTCGACCATTTATCATAAATTTTTTGAATGCAGCTATTCGTCTCTTCCACATACGGTTTAATTGCTCCTATTTCTTCTAGACGAAGTTCCATGGATATTGATGGAGGTGATTTAGCTGGCAAAGGGGGATCCTTTTTGATACTCTTATTTGAGGAAGTTGAAGCTTTTGAAGTATGTTTGGTAGCTGTGAATGGTGTATAGATACTGCAGTTCCTGTGGAAGAATGCTGGTTACTAAGCTCTGAGTCTTCCATGACTTCTTGTAATATCAAGAATGGATTAGAGTCTACCACAATAGGGGATGTAGCGTAGTTATCTTCAAATGACTTTGTTTTACCCATAAACACAGCAATAGGGTAGTAAGAACTGTTATACTTTTGTGTATAAAGGCAAAGTTTTTAAACTCCCAGCATCTTTTGATAGATAAAAATAGAGACATAGGAATTTTATAAAGAATCACCAATGTAAGTTAGTGTATTGCTCATTTCAAATAATGAAGAAGTAAAAGATATGCTTATCTCCACCATAGGCTATGTTGTAACTTGTATATTAACAGGAATTAGAAGAGAACATCAGTACTTGTCATAAATCATCACCATGACCTTTCACTAATGCTCATAGCAAAAAGAACCAAAACTTGCTGTGGTTAAATGCTTGGAAAAGTGATTTAATTACTTAATTGTTGTTATCAGCAAAAACAAAAGTACACGTGACAATATGAGAAGGCTGTCAATAAACACTTTTAGACTGAAGTTAGAGTCTCCATGGGTCATTTTTTATAGTGCGTTGCGTGCTGTCATTTGAGGAGAATAGTAAACACGGCAGAAGAGAAAAGGTGGACGCATATCCTGAGAGGAAGCGTTCGTCAAAACAAAAGTGAAGAACACGGTAATTACTGCCTACCGTCCAAATGTCTGCAAATATACATAAGGAGAAAGCATTCATGCAGCACATGGGTACATTACACTGCTGCAGAAGTGTCCCATCCACAAGAAGGCTGACAATTCTCCCTAGCAGCCGCAGAGACACAGAATCAGGTGACCATTCCCATCAGCGGCAAACCACGCCCCCAGTTCCTAATGTTTCTGACACACTATGAAGGAAAATATAAAACTGTTGACAAGTATTTCGGGTCACCTGATCTTTTCATGTCTATCTGGGAGGTGTTTAAACTTTATTCTGTGCAATTAGTCTATTCACTCTCCAAGGAGGTTGCTATAAATCACAATAATGGAAACGCATTATGTTAGTAGACAGACTCTCTAAACACAGGTATTACGCTTATAGGCTTCGTCTGCATTAGTAGGGGGGGGGGGATAATCAGGCAGGAATCTGCCATGGATGACCAGTAGAGAGAGTGGCCAGGCCATTCACGTGTAGTAACATTGGCCAGCAGTGATATCACCTCTGGTGCATCCTTTAACTAAGATGAGTTTAGGCAGAACTACAAAAGGCTATATGATACCAAAGCTCTGGAACGTAAAACTGGTATTAAAAGATTACTGGTTCAGTGTGAGCTATCTTGGATTATAAGTGTTATATTAAATTCCTTAGAAGTGGTATCATGGCATGGGAACCCGTGTTTGCTCTGGAAGGCATGAGAAATGAGGAGGACCAACAGAGGCAATACCTTAGGTATGAAAATACTGTTCATTAAATGGTTCTATGTATCTATAGTTGAGAGTAAGAAGGGAACATAGTGGGCTTCACAGTGAACTACCCCTATAGCGACATGTATAGTCCTGACACCAGACTGTGGTAGTCATGGGTAGTATAGGCAGCCTGACTTTATAAGTGAAGTCTCTTATGCCTTAGACAGTTGTGGTAGGGAATCTTTCTTAATTTTCAACATCAGTTCTTTTAGTGAGGCCTAATTCTCCATTAGTAGTCATGTCAACCCTATCCTTTATTTGTTTAATGCACCTTCTGATTAAAGTGATGATAAATATTTTCCCTCTAACTGAACGGCTTGCACTAGCCAATTTCATTTTAGTTTGGTTAGATGAATTTCTTTATAAGTCAATCTCACATAAAATATTCCAGTGATAATAGTCTACTAGATATTGCCTGACATCCGCTTGTTTCCAAGGACAATCAATCTACTTGGCTACCCTTGTTGTATCAGATCATGTATTAAACTTCAGCTAGCCTTTGATTGCTTTTCCTTTGTCTTCGTTAAAAGCAGCAATGGCTGCCTTCTTTACTTTTTTCCATGTAGTTTGTCTGAGGGCATTAGAGTACTTTACAACAGACCAGACTACTTTACTTTTTTGTGTTGCACAAAGTGATTATGTGATTTGTATACACTCACAGGGTGCTTAGAAGGCAGAATTCATAACTGATTCCCCAGTTCCAAAATGGACTGTTTAAGTCTCTACACCACATGTCTCATCAGTTAGGCGCCAGGGACCACAACATCAGCTCTTGAGATAGAACAGCATAGAAGAACAATCAAATATAAATCTTATTTGTAGACCACATCTCATCTCTTGATAAGTGCTATATGTGACACCTAGCAGCCACAGAAAGAGTACCCTGATGGGCGTACCTTCTAAGCCATCTCCTCAAAATGTCTGGTAGGCAGAGGCTCCACCTGTTCCCAGCACCCCTACTGAGCATTACAGTGGTCCTTGTTGACAACAAGATCATACCCGACAGTGTGCTAGCGCACAGTGTTTGGTTTGTATTCTATGAATATGCATGTGATAACTCTTTTAGTCCTAACTTCCATCTACCTTGTTCCATTGATATTGACTGTCTTTCTCCCACTCTGCAAGCTCTCTTGTAGATATTTAAGGATGTGCCTGATGTACTAGGGTACAGGGCGAAAGAGTCCCACTACAGACTTTTGTTAGGTAATTTCATAGGTAATAAACTAGTGAAAGAGTGTGCGTACACCTGCAGGGAAAAAGGAACAAACCCGTCACACTCAACCAAGATGTATGGAATACTATGCTAACTTAAACTACTGCATTTTCAGGAGTTTGCAAGAAAGGCAGAGATATGGGGTAAGCCTCAAATAAATCAGCAGTGAGTTCTAGTTGCAATCGGTATTTGGTCCTGAGCGCTGTGACCATTTTCTCAACCCATTTATCATGGGAATGTATGTTGTCTGCATACACTGTTCTCCTCCTTACAAGCAAGGGCCTTTTGGCAATCTAAGCATAGAGGGAAATTCATGTGGTACTCCCAATTCACCAGGAGACATAATAATTATCCAAGAACAATCAGCTGGCAATTTAGGGACATTTTAGCACTTTGCATGAGGAAGGGCTAGTAGCATCTTACAAGGATATTGTTGAGCTACAGGCATGATTTATAAATCCTTTATAGCTGTTTTTATCTAGGACTTCCAGTTTTATAGTATTCTTGTTTTAAATTTATATCTGTATTTATCCACTTTTACTTTTTGATCATTTTATCAGTTTAATTTGGCTTTTGTCAAAAAATTGCGCTTATACTAGTATATTTTTAAATTTATTTAATTGATAAATGTAGCCTCATACTTGAATTTTTGACAGATTTTAGTAGTAGGAATAGGCTACAATAGGAATACCCATTGATGATAAATCAGTGCACTCATATGAAAACACGTGTATTTTAGTAACTTCTTTATCTGCCAATCCTTACAGCTATTGCCTTGGCAGTCATAATTGTCATGAATGAACACATTTACAATTGGGGAGACGTCCTAAACATCGCATCCTGAACGATTCAGATGTTTTTCAACACAAGCATACCCATGCTTGCCTGAAGAATGTTTGGCTTTTTCTGTGCCTTAACCGTGTGCTGAACTACTCATGTGAGTTGTTAAGGCACAGCAAAAGCCATGCAGTGTTCGGGAGAGGACGCAGTGAGGTCAGTGGGGCTAGGGCAGGGATTGGGGTGGGCGGTTTGGGTATTTTTTAAAGAGATTAGGGTGGGGGGTCGGGGTATTTCTATTTAGTTTTTTTAAGGGGTGGGGGTTTGGGTATTTTTTTTAAGGGATTAGAGTGGGGGCGGGGTATTTTTTTTTTTAAGGGGCGGGGGTTTATTTTTTTTTATTTAGGGCTTAGGGTGGGGCAGGGTAGTTTATTTTTACAGTGGTGGGGAAGGCTTAAGGAAGGGCGGGAGGAGGAAGGAGAGACAAGGAGGAAGGATCGGGAGAGGACACCGTGAGGTAAGTGGGTTGGGGCAGGGTTGGTGGTTAGGTTTTAGTGGTGGGGTGGATTTAGGGCTTAGGGTGGGTGGCGGTCGTGGTAATTTAGTTTTTGGGGTGGGGTAGGGGAGTCGGGCTAGTTTTTTTTAGGGATTAGTGTGGGTGGGGGGTCAGGGTAGTTTACTAAAGGGAAGTTTTAGGGCTCAAGGTGGGTGGGGGGTCAGAATAATTTACTTGGGGGGAAGGTTTTAGGGCTCAGGGCGGGTGAGGAGTCAGGGTAGTTTACTTTTTAGGGGCAGGGGGTCAAGTTAGATTATTTTTAGGGCTCAGGGCTGGTTGGGGTGTCGGGGTAGTTTTTTTATGGGGCAGAGGTGGGAGGGTCAAGGTAGGTTTTTTTTAGGGTTCAGGGTGGGGGGGTTGGGGTACTTTTGTTCCTGAGGAATGGGGGTGGGAGGTTAGGATAGTATGTTTTTTAGGGCTCTGGGCGGGAGTAGGGGGATCGCAGTAGTTTTTACTTTTTAGGGGCGAGAGTCAGGGTAGGTTTTTCTTAGGGATCAGGGTAGGTGGCTGGTTGACAGGGTAGTTTTGTTGTATGAGGCAGGGGTGGGGGTCAGGGTAGGTTTTTTTTAGGGTCAGGGTGAGTGGGGGGTCGGGGCACTTTAGTTTCTAAGGAAGGGGTGAGGGTTAGGATAGTATTATTTTTTTAAGGGCTCAGGACGGGTGGGGTAGTTTAGGTATTGGGGTGGGTCGTTTTGGGCCTCAGGGCGGGTGGGGGTTGTATGATAGAACCACGCATGCTGTTTTGCATGCCGTTTCCACACATGCTTTTACTAGGTATGCTTTTACAACTAAATTTGTTGGCAAGGTATGCATGGGAAAGGCATGCGTGGAAAAAATGCGGTCGTGGTTCTGGCCACGCCGTTAACACATGCGTCATTTGCCGTTCCATCCTACAACCTTTACAATCACCCATCTCATACTTCAAAATACATATATTCAGGAAAATAGATGTTTTTATCTGTCAAAATCTATAAAAATGGAACATTGGGAACCTTATTTATAATGTATACCACGTGGCTATGAAAGATACATTTTAATTGGAAGAGGTGGCTGATGCTTGATCTATGCTCAATATGCTTAGGTACTCTGGTCAGAACAGGACTGGCCGGAAATTCTAAGAAGACGAAGCATCTCCAGGCCCCACTTTTATTAAAATGCTAGCAGTGCATTGGTGTCACCATGCATTGACGGAATCAAGTATTATTCTGATACTGAAGCCAATTAGGGATCAATATAAATATAGGGGCCTACTGTAGGATCACCTTTAATTACACAGATGTTAACACAAAAATATAGTTGGTAGTTGGTTCGAGTTTATCAGGTGTTCTCCTCACTGATATACAACTGATTTTGTAATCGGACACTCTCTTCTCAAGCTACCTAATTGTTATAATGTTTTGCATTGCAATGAGGCTAAACCCTCGTGAGGAGTGAAATACCTGCTACTAAAACTTGATTCTGTTTATAAGGTAACTTATGCACTGCATGCAGGGTCCTGAGGTTTCCTCTCAGTGACAGAGTATGATTTCCTTACTGTGCTGGATTTGTTTATTCCACAGATGTTTGTCTGCTAAAGTTTGTGTTATGCAAAAAAAAACTACTCAATACTTAGGGGTTCAAATTTAAATAAGTATTTTGCATTTGTAAAGTGAGCACCAGTTAGATTGTGAATGCAAAGAATGAATTTGCAAGGTACCAATGTGAACTTGCAACTGCCATCGTGAATCTAACTTCTAATGCTTAAAAAGCTGAAGTGAGAAAGAAATGTTGTGTTAGTATAAAATATTTGATCTGCCGCAATGTGTTGATTCAGACAAGCAGAACTGCACTGGGCTGAAGTAGCACGGATTAAATTTGAGAAATATATGAACATTATACCACTTGCATGGTTTTAAGGATGTGAATAAAGCTGTCATGCTACAATGTAAAATACGAAATAGCAAAGGTTTGTGAAGGCTTAGAAAGCATTTTCTGGAATTATCCTGGGTGATTGTAATATTGAATATCAAGGCTAGAATATTATTTATATATTAATTTTGTGGCCAGACTGCCAAAGAACAACATATCGAAAGACCAGTATATAGAGGAAGTATATAATTATTATTCTTAACTCCAAATCTATGCACCTAGAAGATGTATATATATATATATATATATATATATATATATATATTTACATATATATATATATATATATATATATATATATATATATTCACTTAAAAAACTTCAAAAAAACAAAGGTTACAGGTATGTTGTAGTTAGGCTCACACTTTTAATGTACAAAAACCATAGAAATTCAACTGTCATAGTTAGAGTTATGCCAAGTAATTATAACTTGTGCCCTAAGGTAACTATAACTCGTGGCCCCGCCATGCACAGTTTTTAGTCAAAAATAGTACTGCACCTATTACATTGATATTATAAACTACTGTAATTTGTGGGGTAATTAGCAGAGCATGGTGAGGGCATGAGTTATAGTTACCTTAGGCCACGAGTTATAGTTACTTGAGATAACTATAACTATAACAGGTGAATTTCTATGGGTTTTCTACGTTTAAAATGTGAGCCTAAGTATAACATCCCTGTAAACTTTGTTTTTTTAAATCAATTTCTCTATTTTTTAAATTCTATTTCCTAAATATAATGTCTCTGCAACCTTTGTTTTTTTCCAGTCAATTTCTATGATTTGTTTAACGTAAAGTAATTTACATTTCTATATGTTAATCCCTCCACCACTGAGCATAGCGTTTGGCCCTGTGCAGTGGTGGTTGGCGGCAGGGCCTGCCGTCAACCCCTATAACCACCCAACCCTCTGATGTGCACAGCCTTCTGCCATGTGCAGCGGTGGTTGGCTGCAGGGCCTTGCCACCCTGTCCTGTGCACAGCCTTCTGTCCCCCTCCCTAGGACAATCTGAGCCCCAGGGACCCCATCCCCATGGCCCCCACCTAAATATTTATTTTTTCTTGGGGAGGGAACCATGCGGCCCCGCCCCAGGCCGTTATTGGCCCCAGCGACTCCATCCCCCAGGACCTGGCAAAGTATATAATTTTTTGGGGTGAAAGAGGGTTGCACGAACCCCTCTCCAAGGCCAATATTGGCCCCGGGAACCCCATACCCCGGGGCATAGCCATGTGACCTGGATGCCACCCAGGCCACCCAGTCATAATGTTGGTGACTACAGAGGGAACCTGAAGGTCCCTGCAGTCCCAGCCGGATCTTCACTAAAGCAGCTCTCTCTCTCTCTGTGGGAGCATTTGATTCCTCAGTTTCCCCACGTGCGTGCAGGAAGGAAGAAAGAGGAAACCTCAACTTGCAGCGAGGGAGAGCTGTTTGACAGCTGTCCCTCCCTCACTGCGAGTTGAATGTTTGCTCTGACTTGGCAAAAGCTGTCAGAGCTCCCGCCTAGTCACAGCAAACAACTATGTCCTGGGGCAGGCGCCCAGGGACATAGCAGGAGCCGGCCCTTGGTGGTGGTGGCCCTAGGGCCATCTGTGGCTCCTTGAGAGGGGCCGCACGGCCCCCACCAATGTAAGTAGCCCCAGAAAGGTGGTGGTCTATGAGTTCCAAAACAGACACCCTATCCTTTTTTAATTTAGCCAGGAGGAGGTGGTGGCCCCAAGGGCTGAGGGGGCAGGGGCACCCGGCCTCCCCTACATTTATTTGTAAAATCTGCCCCGGGGAGGTAGCGAGTCCGCAACTGACTACCTTTATTATGTAAATTGAGCCTCAGGGATGTGGCAGTCCATGGGCCAGTGGAAAGACCAGGCTGTCCCCCACATTTCATTAAGCAAAGTCCCTCAGGGAGGAGGTGGTTCCCGGGGCTGCAGCAGTGGGGGCCTGGTCGACCCTCTGCATTCTCTTTAGTTGTGGCCCCAGGGATGTGTCAGTCCCTGGGCCTGTGGGGTGGCCGGGCAGCCCCCTGCATTCTCTTTAGTTGTAGCCCTGGGCAGGTGGTGGTCACCAGTGCCGGGGGGGGGGCCACATTGAATTATGAATATGTGTCACAGGGAGGTGGTGGGCCCCAGGGGTGCGGGGGGGGCAGGCACCCTCCGCCCTCAATTAGGAATATGTGTCCTGGGGAGGGGGTGGCCCCCGGGGCTGTGGGGGCAGCAGAGCAGCCCCCCCTGCATTTCATGAACAATAGTGGCCCAGTTAGGTGGTGGTCCCTGGAGCTACAGGGGAGGCAGGTGGCCCCTGCATTTAATTTGTTTAAAACCCCTGAGAGATGGTCGTCAATCAATCAGGGATTTGTAAAGTACGGCTAATCACCCACAGGGTCTCAAGGCACTGGAGCTGGGGGCTGAGGGGGGCCAGCCCCCCCCACATTCAAAATGTTAATGCCCCGCGGGGCCTGGCCCACCCGGGGGCTCCATTAAAACAAGCGCGGGAGCAAGCACTTGTTTTTTTTTGTTTTTTTTCACTGAGATATGTGGATCTGCTGCGACTCTTGGTGAAAAGTCTTTACAAATTGCTTTTTTGCTCTCAGGGTGTCCCTCTGGGACCCCAGCACCATAGCTAAGGAGTCCGGGGGTCCCTACCCTGGCCCCTTTTTTTCATCTTTTTTTCTCTGAATTGGCTGAAGCCAAGTACCAACATGGCTGCCAACATTTCCTTGCTGAAGTGTTGGCACCCAATCAGATCTCAGCACAAGTTCAGGAGGGTTTGCCAAGCCTTTGCGTCTCTATATATACAAATTCGGATTTTCTTTAATTTCTCAAAAGCTACTGAACTGATTTACACCAAATAACAAAAAGGACACTTTCTGGACCAAGAGCTACCTTTCTGCCAAATTTAGTTTAATTCGGTCTAGTGGTACGGGCTGTAGACCTGTTCAAAGTCACTGTGGGAATTAACATTAAAAAACACACCTTTTTTGGCCCCCCTTTTTCTCTGCCCCAGCTTGATGGATCAGCCTGAAACTTTTCAGACAGTAGCTGATGTGACTGCCGAACTTTTTGGGAAATTTCGTGAAGATTCATCAAGCAGCGCCAAAAATATAGGCAAGTCAAAAGACACTTTTATTGACAAGCTAAGTCCTAACTGTAACAACCTAGTGGTGAACACCACTAGATAATATATATATATATACATATCCACAATATTCAGTCCCATCAAGATTCCTACTTCAATATTCTGGGGGCACACTTCCTGTGGCACGCAGGCTTCTTTGCACATGCAAGTTACTTAGCCTAGAAGGAGTGTGTTTCTCTGGAGAGGCTGAAATGCAGCTACTTATGTGGTAGTAATACTGAAGGTAATATTGGCTGGACAGGAGAATACAACAGACAAGGCATATAGCCTCCATGAGAAACCCTTTTGCATCTCCCACAGCCGTTTTTGTAAATGGGACTGCCCACTGTAGGATCCTGGAAGAATGCAGGTTTGGGTGCTCGCACTAGTTCAACAGAGGCTGAATCCTGATTCACATAAACCACTCAGTGCTATGGATGATTCACAGCTTTGATCTATATGGTATGGAGAGCAGGACTTAAACGAACAATGGAAACTTTTATGGACTTGGAACTTGGTAATTGAGGCTGGAGAGAATGCGAGACTGAAAGTCGTGCTTCAGTCTACATATGGACGTGAGACTAGAAAAAGGAGGCTCCCTGAGTGATATGTAAATATGATCTCTTTCCAAAAGTACTGTTTTAGTGTTTGAGTAACATATTAGGTCGGTGGGATAAAATCATTTGTATAAAATATAAAAACTAAAAATTTTAAAAAAGAGCTTTGTTACAAAGTGTGCACAAAATGCTTCTCTGTGGTTTCAAACCTTTTGGCATAGTCAGAATATATTTAGTAAAACATCGCCTGACAAAAATATTGTGTGCCCTAACTATCCTTTAAAAACGTTGCCCGATTGGATGTCCATTTTCTCTTAACTACAATTGGACAATGTTTAAGGCAATATACTTCTATCAGACGCAATCTTCCTTAGATATTCTGGTACCACACCGAAAGGGGCTGATGTGAAATTGAACTGAGCTACCAGTTGAATGTGGTTTAATAATATTATTTTGCTAGAAATGCGAAGAATGTCTACTGTTTTGTGGTTACTACAGACTCTGAAAGAATCACGATCAAAGATTAACACTGCAATGTGGAATGAAAGAAAATGATAACTATATTATGTTTAGCAGTCTTTATGCTGCTGTCGTTCATGCTTTTGGTAAGGTGGCAAAGGTATGGGTCCCCTGTGATAAACTGGCACATCCATGGTTTGTAGCATTTATGCAGGATGAGCCAAAACCAATTTGTGTGAAATTATTAGATGCTTGGATTTAGGTACCTAGAAAGAGTATGGCCTTCTCTATATACGTTTTCTACAAATAGCTTGATGGGGTTTCATTCATGTTGTTAAAATCCACCAGTTGTCTGCTTGAAACTTTTAAATCGTTCTCATTATTTTTAATTGACCTTAAAAGTGATATTGAGGATTATTAAAATGCATTTTAATGTCTATAACAATACAGGTTCATATTTTAATCAGTGAAGTCCGTTTTTGGAATGTGTACTTGCCAGGGGGACAGGTATAATGTAGCGGGGGTATCCATTTGGACATGATAATTTGCTTTGAATCTGGAAGGACAAAAAAGTTTTCTGACAGGAAATTCAATAAAATTCTTTGTGGTCAGAGATATGTGTGATCTTTGGTAGCTGAGCTAATTCATGAATAGGTCTCACATTATTTGGAGCGTTAAAGGTTGATTAGTTATTATAGGCCCTAGTTCTAAATTGTTCTTGTCTGATTTTATCTTGTTTATTAAAAAAGAATTCCTGATCTAATCAGTCATGTGTCTTTTGATGGCTTTTGCCATAGATTGCAGATGTTCAGATCGACAGAGACATATACACCATACTTCAAAGACAATCCATATTCCTTCCCTAATGTTTTCTTATCTTTGTACTTCTTATCTTATCTTCATCCTTATTTTTTAATGTAATCAGATAATTTCCTACATATATTTTTGTGGTTGGCTCAAAATGTAGCCTCATAAATATATATCTGTAAAACTACTATCAGCCCTAATTTGCATTTATCTTATCTTATCTTATCTTATCTTATCTCATCTCATCTCATCTCATCTGATCTGATCTGCTCTCATCTTATCTTATCTTACCTTATCTTATTCTGACTCTCCTTCCCATATCTTGTTTTTTGTCTAATCTTCTACTGTCTAGCATCTTGCCTTGAACGCCCTGTTCACTAATTATTTTCCATCTGCTAATTGTCTTTCTATGAGTGAATGAGAAGTGATTTGTTCCAATGTTCATGGAGAATTCCCTGTGAATTGCCACATGTGGTAGACATTTTATTGCTGGATTGAAGGGCATATAACACAATCCTGAGTCTGCTACTCTTTTAGATAACACTTGTGTCATTTCTAATTCGATATCCGATTAAAAGAGGTTCTATAAGAGAGAGGAAGTATATGAGCCATTTGAATGGTAGAATGTCTGGGCATCGAACAACACACCTTTCTCACTCTATGTTAAAATGTTCTTCTTTAGGTGACTAGACCTCATTTTCAGGTGAATAGTTCCTGCGCTATGCATCATTTTGCTCGTAGTTGTGACTGCACCATGATCACTGCAATGTTTCGAGACCCTAAAAGGCAGGGTAATGATGGTTTAAGATAATTTTAAACATTTTCAGTGTACACCTCTTACACTTGTATTATTCAGTGGCTCTTTCAGTCTCAGCACTTTTCTTTAGAGTCCTTACTCCATAGGAAAGACAAGTAGGCAAGGGACACAAAAATGTTGACAGGGTGCCAAGAGGTGTAATAGTGCAGAACATACACAATGCAGTACAACTGGCAACAGTGGCTGATAAGGAACTCATTGTGAGTGTTATTCTGCTTCACTCCCCCTTTGTCAACTTTTTGCCTTGAATAGGTTTCTTTACTTACTGTTATGATTTACACCATTAAGATGGGGATCTCCTTTACCATTAGCAGCAGGTGAAAAAACGAACCATCACACAACACCATCATTCAGCCTTTTCTACTGGCTTCCGATGAAAGTGAGACTCAATTTCAAGCAGGAATGTTGCAAAGATTTTAAGAGCTCTAAGTAAAACAGTATTTTGACTTTGGAGTTCTTCTATATCAGCTTACAAAAATGATATTCTACCAGAATATCACATCAAAAATATTGTGCTTCTTAACTCGGTGTATATGTACCTTACTGACAACTTCAAGAATACACAGAAGTGGAGTTAATGGAATATGTATCCTTAAAGTAAATACTTACCAGTGCTAGGGTTGTGCCATTGATCTTAGCTTTGCCATCAGCCAATGAGTTTATGTGCTAGAGTTAATAATTACATTGGTCAACTGTTGTTTTTATAGAGTGGTAAACACATCTGTGCCTGTTTGCATACATACTTATCTTCACAATATAGTAGCAGTTAATCTTATTCTGATCATATTTTTGTAGCCCAATATGTTTTGGATCGATATTCTAACATTTGCAACAAGTCAAAAGGCCATATGTGGGCCTTTTCTTGGAATTGGGTATCACCGACTGATGGAGCTAGAAGACAGCAACTATACCTCACCTTAAAGGAATGCTACCAATGATTTCAAGACATGCTACATTGTATAGGCACACCTACAACTCAAGCAATTTCCATAACTTTGTAATAAATGTACTGTCACCTTGGAAGCATACAACACCAGATGCAATTCTTGTTCTATTTTGATCATTCTGAAAATGAGAACAACTGAAACATCATATTCAGCCATTTCTGGTTAGGCCCTCAATTACAAATTTGGTCTTTTAGGGAAAGTAAGTGTGGTTTCTACCTGTTTTCTTTAAGAAGGGGCCTAAAAATCCATGCTTGCAAAATATTTAAATCTACTAACTGTTATTCCTCTATATCAGAACAGTGAGAATCAACATAGAACAGAGAAAGTAAATGATTCTCCTTCCAGGAAACATTGTTTAACTCTCACAGTAGAGCAGCATCTATTTCATTTTATTTAGTGGAATTTCTTTTCCTTCTAAGATTTGCTGGAAAAACTCTCTTCTTAAAGTTATGTTTCCAAGAATGAAAGTTTGATACTTAAGTTTTTTAAGTTTCTTATTTCTTTCAAAATATAATGAAACTGTCCCTCACTGCACCAAAATTACCCACTCTGTTAGTTTTTAATTCTAGAAATTATTGTATGTTTACCTTTACAAGCTGGATACATTACTTGTACTCTAAAACAAATAGATTTAATTTCCAAAGAATATTTGGAGCAGCATTAACAGGGGCATGATCTGAGTAATGAATGTCCTCAAACTTACAAGGCAATACTGACCGACCAGTGTTTGTGGCTTAATGTGAGATCTGTATGAGAATAAGCATTGTTTACTAAAGAGTAAAATGGATAATCCTCTGTTGTAGTGGTCATAGCCCTTACAACTTTCACAGAGCCCAAGTATGCAATAAAACATACCTAAAGTTTGCAATTATGTATGGTGATACTTCTTTACACCACTGCTGTAATAATGGAGGTGGTCGGCACACATATTATAGTCCCTCTCTGTTGTTTTTCATATTGAATTTGACTAAATTAATAATCAAGGTCCATCAATGTAAAGTAAATACTTACCAGTGCTAGGGTTGTGCCATTGATCTTAGCTTTGCCATCAGCCCAATGAGTTTCTGTGCTAGAGTTAATAATTACATTGGTCAACTGTTGTTTTTTATAGAGTGGTAAACACATCTGTGCCTGTTTGAATACAAACTGTAAAAACTCTGTCTGGGTTCACTGTCTAAAAGGTATTTGTGTCTCCTCTTCAATTATACTAATATCATCATTTTTAAGTGATTTGTAAATACAGCGTGTTCCAGTTTTGAGATGTTTCAGGAAGTCTATCTTATTTTTCCTTTAAAATTGCATTAACCCCAATGACATTTCAGCATCCAACATTTAAAAAACCTGAAAAATTGTAAAAGACTCAAAATGTCCTACTGTCTGGCTGTGCCTATACTTTCTTTAAAAGATAGTAAGACTAAGACATACCAGGAATAACAACTAACAAACATGGGAAAGCATCAAATACATTGAAAATATACCGTTTGTACCTTATATACTCATTAATAGATAGTTAAAATGTTAGAATGCCGTAAATTACTAACAGTGAGAACATTACCAAAGGTAAAGAAAATAAATGACTATGAATAATAGCTAAGTAGCTTGGTAAAGACTGAAGTTTAACAGGTTGTAAACACATGAAAAATAAACTAAATCATGTATTGATCTAACTAGTTAGCTGTCCTCTGTGACAGAAACCATATTCCTTACATTTTAAAGATATGTTAAAAATATTTTATAAATGGATAATTTTGGGAAACCTTCAAAATAAATTACTGGACTAATGCACTAATTACCTGTTAGTAAATCACAAACTTAAAAGCAAGTAATCCAGAAAGTTGCACTGCTGGAAAGAAACGCTCATTGTATGTGATTTCATATTAAAATAAATTCATGGAGTACCATTTCTGAGAAGTGATTTAATCCAGACTGCATTATTGAAAGTTTATGATGAATGGTATTTATTATTTGCTAGAAGACAATTAAGATAATCTGTTAATTCAGAAGTGTTATAATTCGTTTTTTTATCAAGGTATAAATGCCATTAACCTTGAAAATGTTTTCTCTTTATTGGTTTTTCAACATTTGTATAGATTTGCTTAGATCCCTTTTCTGTTCACCCCCTGTCCTTTCTATGTCATGTCACAGGGTAACATTTCACATTCTTTCAGGAGGTGGATATAGATATACCCATAATCTCTGTTCTCACTTTCTTCCCACCCCTATCTACCCCTGCTGATAATAATGAGCTTGGAAATCAGAAATCACAAATGACTAAAGAAGTTTTTATACTCAAATTGCACTAGTATGTTGTCTGATGAGCAAATGGTTGAAGATCATGAATCCCACGTAACACTCGTTCGGAAAGAAGGACTCTCTGTGATTTCTTGGAATGTGGCTGAGATCAGATCAGAACTAATTGACTCTGAATGGATATCCTCTACAGGGAACCATGTGTTTGTTTATTCCAAGAAATGTAGGTGGTGGATAAGGTGTTCGTAAATGAATTTTTCACATACAGCGTGGAAGCAACCCCCCCCCCATGGGGTGCCTTTAATACTCCAATTGCTCTAGATTGTTGTCTAATGAGCAAAAGGTTGAATATCACGAATCCCAAGTGGCATTTGATCGGAAGGAAGGACTCTCTGTGATTTCTTAGAATATGGCCGAGATCAGATCGAAACTCTTTTACTCTGAATGGATATCCTCTACAGGGAACCAAGGGGGTTATTCTAACTTTGGAGGAGTGTTAATCCGTCCCAAAAGTGACGGTAAAGTGACGGATATACCACCAGCCGTATTACGAGTTCCATAGGATATAATGGACTCGTAATACGGCTGGTGGTAAATCCGTCACTTTTCTGTCACTTTTGGGACAGATTAACACCTCCTCCAAAGTTAGAATAACCCCCCATGTGTTTGTTTATTCCAAGAAACGTGGGCGGTGGTTAAGGTGTTTATAAATGGCTTTTTCACATATAGCATAGAAGCAATGCCCCGATGGAAATTTGGGCGGTCAGTTGGGGGACTAATGATCTTGGTAAAAAATCAATAATGCATGCTCACATACACTATTAAACATTGATTCTCCCAATTTAATGGGGCTTCTACTTAAATTCCCGTTGGGATTGATTATGGTATTATTTAATGTCTATGTTAGGATAGTGTCTGCTTGCAATGATTCACCTGTTCTGGCCATGCTAGATGAACTTATTGATCTGTATCAGCAGAAAGCAAAAATAATTATAGCAGGAGATTTCAATGTTTCCTTTGAGCCTTCACCATTTATTACTGTGCAAGAAGATGAACAATGGGATATACCCTGATAACAGGCAAATTCCAACATCGCTATTTCAATGCAGCACTTCAATTTGCATCTGTAGTGGTGGGAAGGAGTCTTAGAGCACGCAACAGGAGAGCTCACTCTGATCAGGAAATATCATTCACATTTAAGAGGGGTTCCCATTCTAGTGTTATTGAATATGTTCTACTTGATGTTAGGCTTTTGCCATTACTCGATGACATGAAGGTCGTAACACGTACAGACAGCGATCAAAGCCCTCTGATTACTTCTCTAACTGGGGGTGCCTTTAAAAGGACTCAAACCACCTGTTATACTGTGGTTCTGGAGCCCAACTTAGCCAATAATTTTGGAAGGGTCTCTTGGACCCAGGTGATGTCAAATCACAAATTGAATTCAGAGATTTATCAGTGGTTTGTGTTCTCTCTGTACGATTTTGGGAAACTCCTGCTTCTCTTATACCAATTCTAGATATTTATGAACACTTATTTAATAAACTGCAGGGCATTTTTATAAATAATCTGACCAGAAGCAGACAACTAATGTAAGGGATACTAAATGGTTTAATTCAGACTGCAAATCTTTCAAAAAGATGCTAAAAAAGGATGTCAAATGATGCAGCCTTACAGACATTGGTGAAGCATGATCTAAGTACAAAACAGCGCTTGATAAGGCCAAGCATGACTGGGAAGAAAATAATTGGCAAGATCTGTTGCAGGCTGTAAAAAGAAATGACAGCAGAAAATCGTTTTGCTATATAATTTCACATGGGACCACAGGTAGTTTGAACACCTGCTGCCACCACATTCCGCCTGAGAAGTGGGAGACCACTTATCTGCACTGCATGCCCAAGAAACACCTGCTACTCGTCTCTCTTGCACAACCTCTAGAAGTCTTACTGAAGTTTCACTAAATTTGGCCTACATCAGTCCACTGAGGTTTTCTTTAGTTTAGAGGACACTCTTTCTGTTATTAACAGACTTAAGTCAGGAAAAGCTCCTGCTCCAGATCGAATACTGGGAGATTTGTACCCATCTGAACCCCAACTCCAAGCTGGCTTTCGAGCAAAAACAAGTATCTCGGACCAAGTTTTAGATTTGCTCTATTGGAAACACATATTGCTTAGTAACCAAAGAGTATACTTGGCCTTTGTGGATCTGCAAGCAGTGTTTGATCTTGTTCTCAGTGAGAATCTTTGGAGAGTGCTAGCAGACATGGGGGCCCTCGGAGGTCTAATTAATCTTATTGCAAGACTACATGAAAAAATACAATGCCAAGGTTTGCTGGGGCAGCAAGGGCGAACTGACAAATCATATTCCCATCTTTCAAGGAGTTCACCAGAGGTGCGTCTTTGCACCTACCATGTTCACCCTGTATGTTGGTGAGGTAGTGAAGGTACTGCTGACATGTAAGAATGACTCTCCCATTTTAAATGGTAGAAAAATCCCTATACTCCTTTTTGCAGATGACTCACTTCTCATTTCAAAAACCTCCATGGGCCTTCAAAATGTGATTGATAGGTTTTTAGAAATCTGCCTAGCAAGGGGTTTAGAACTAAATGTGATTAAAACAAAATATATGGTCTTTGGTAAAGGCAAAGCTAGAAATAGTGCTATGAGGGTAGGCACTGAACTGTTAGAAAGGGTCTTTTGTTTTGATTATTTTGAGTCACATTGTCTGATAAACCTAAATGGAGTCCCAAATCAACACAAGTTCCCTTCTAATAGTTCACAGATCAAAAGCCATACTTTGTTTTCACAGGAGGACCTATTCATGTTCAATCTTACTGGCTCTTGAGCCATAACGTGCTAAGGCCCAAAGCACTGCACTTTCTGGAGCTGAAGTCTAGGGTTACGCGGAAGGTGGCCGTAGCTGAGAATATATTTTTTTTAAATCACTCATCTCTGTTACGGTCAGCACTCTCCTTATTCCACTTTACCGCGATCTGGGTATAAAACATATCTCAGATGTGGCCCAATTGAAACCACTAACATTCTGGATTCGCATTTAGTCAACCCTGAGTAATTAGAGTACAGGGATCCTTTAGTGGAGCTAATGAATTTGGACCATGCTATGAAGGTCCCCTGGCTGAGGTCTGTTTTTATTTGGTGTAAGAAGCTAGGCTTACTCAAACTATAGAAAGACCCTGAAAAAACCTGTAAGGCAGATGTTGTAGCTTTGAAATCAAGTTATTGGGTCTATGTATATAAACATCAAGCTATGAGGGGGGACCCACTGGCATTTGACTGAGCAGTTTTTAGAGTTCCTGCCAAGTCCGTTTTTTTTTATCTTTCTGGACACTATTACACTACTCCTTGCAAAAGATTTATATGTTAGGTTCAGATAAGGTAGCTTACCCCTGAAGGCATTCATTAGTAAATGGAAAAAAATCAGGCCTCTGACGCGTCCAGCTTGTGGTTTGGCCCCAGAGATGGAGGAACATATTTTGTTCTTCTGCTCAGTATCACGGGTCATGCCGAAAATGGATACGCCCCATGTGCCTGAACTTGGGGGTTATCCATTACTTAGATGCCCGGAAAATATCAAAACCTGACACATCTGGCCCAATCGTATTCTCGATCAGTCACTTCCTGTTAAATGTCTGGTTCAAATGTGAGAAACTCCTGAATTAATTTTATTAACAAAGTGGTGTAAAAAGGAGTAAGCCACTTGATCATAGCATTGATTGTAATCTGCTTTCGCAGAACTAGAGATTTTCTATATTTTGTGGAAATGTATTTGAAATCTTTCCGGTTTTTAATAGTTTTAGTCACTTGAATTTTATCAAACATTGCACCTTTCTGATTGCACAGTGACATCTCATGTAATCAGCTTCTGCAGAACTATAGATTTTATTATTGTACATGTTGTGGAAATTAACTTGAAATACTTCAGGTTTTTAATAGTTTTAGCCACTTGCATTTCACCAAATATTGAACTTTTCTGATTATTAAGTGATAATTGGCATGCTAAGGGCCTCATTACGATTCTGGCAGTTGGAAACCCGACAGCCAGACCTGTGGGGAGGAGACCACTGCGAGGCTGGCTCCTCCCCGGCCCCACTAAAAGGTTTCCACAGGGCTTATCAGCAGAAATCTCTGAAATCAGAGGTTTCTGCCAGTCAACCCAGTGGAAACCGTGCAGCAGTATTGGCCTCAGCTCCTCATGGCGCCAAGGCCAAAGCCGTTGCTCAGAGGGTGCTCCATGCACCCTCGGAATGCACAGTGTGCATTCCCTATAGCAGACAGTGTGCATTCCGAGGGTGCTGGGCAGGGGGGCCCCTAGACTGCCCACGACATGGTCATGAGCAGTGCAGGGGCCCCCCTGATGCCCCCAGCACTGGCTTTCCACCAGCCTTTCCATGGTGGGGATCCTGCCATGAAAAGGCTGGTAGAAAGAGGACTTGTGATCAGCACAGTGGCGCTGAACTCAGGGCCGCCTTGGCTGACCACAACTCCGTCTGCCGCCACCCTGTTGTGATCCATGATTCTGGCAGTGGTGGCGGTACCCTGGTGGTCAGATCGTCAGGGTCGTGATCTGGCAGTTGGACTACCAGGAGTGTGGCGGTCCAACTGCCACCATGGGTACGGTGGTCTGAGGACCGCCATATTCGTAATGAGGCCCTAAGTCTGGAGTTCCAAGGATTTGCTGATTTTTTTATATTGTTGCATGGCTCCTCTATACATATCCAGTGGCTGTAGCATTTTGATATTTTATATTTTTTCTAGACTTTCACAGTGAAGCATAATGAGATCAGAGCGAATTGAGAATCAAATTCTTAAGATTGCTTGCTTCACATTTGTAATAATTGATTTTATTATTTTGTTTCTTATGTTTTTATTGTACATTTTAATGGTTATGGTAACTGAATAAAGTGTTTTGAAATTGATTAGGTTAAGTATGTATATTTATTACTTGTAATAATTGTATATTTTTTATGTAATTAGCATTTTCCAGTAATTTTGAGTGTACTTTCTATTTCATTAATTAATAAAATATTTTTTCAAAGTCTGGGGTTATTTTGTTAGTATAGGGTTCTAAATATTCATAGTTTCAATTTTTCATTGATTAATTTTCATTGGTCAATTTGTTTATTACATATGTTGATTATTACAATTATTTTTAAATATCTTATGAATACTTGGTTGCTTTAGAAAACCTATAATATTTGTTTTATTATTTTTGATAATTGATATTTTTAATTATGTTGTTTTTATATTTATTATGTATGAACATTCCTTAGAATTAATATTATTTATTTTTTGGTGTGTTGTGTTTGTATGGAAGTAGGGCTGATAGTGTTAATACCTATATGTTGATTACTTTAAAATGTAATAAGTATTCATTGATGAAATAGCTGATCAATGTTGTGAATTGTGTGTTTAAATATCTTACGGTGTGTTCATATAGTTTTGTTTATTTGGTTACAGTTTTTAATTATTATTTTTTAAAATTAAACAATATTTCTAATTTTGATGCATATTTTATGTTTTGTATAGATATATTCAGGAAGGTAGGCTCGACTTTCAACTCTCTGTGTGATAACCTTCCTTCTAATCATGGTACCACTTACAGTACTTAGCCCCTGGTGATCTGAATAGTGTATCTGATTGGTCCTTTCTACCATAAGCTGACCCATGTGGCATAACTTCATGCTCCTATGTATTTCAGTGGAGCACCATCCTTATTGTCTTCCTGTAGGGCATCTGTTCTATCACATCCTCGTCTGCCGACCCATTTCAGGCAATTACTCTCTGCTTGCACATTATAGCATACACACTGTACAAATGTGGCTCACTATCAGACTTAAAGTTATTAGTTTCATTTTCTCTGTGCTTTCCTTTCAGTATCCAGAAATTAATGATGCAAAATCCAATCCTTGTGTTTTCTAGCTGGACTTCACTTCCCAACTTTCAGAATAGCTCGCTTTAGTTGTGACTATATAAATGGAAAAACAGTCTATCTGGCAACTGTAAGCAGTTCTTGAATTTTAACTCAGATATTGGTGCATTTATAATGTTAGGAAACTATACTGGAGTAAAAAGTCAAAATGTTCATTTTACCAGTGATACCATGTAAGATGTGTCCTTGCACCCAAACATGCTTACACACATTCCTTCCCCAGCTTCGGCTTGCTGTGGTTTTATTGCAGCTGATTCAACACTGCAAGTGCATCTACTGGCTCATGCACCAGATCTGCTTTGCGGTTGTCCTCCTTTCACATGTGCTTTTCAGGCTGCTATCAAGACACAACTTTTGTATAGTGAAGCCCCCCCACAGCAGATTGCAGCATCCACAATATATCCATAAAGAGTTGTGCAGTTACCACAAGTGCCCAACTGAAAGTGTGCTAGAGATAGACAATGTTCTGGGCCTCATCTAAAAGGAGCCTTCACTTTGCAGAACATAATCTGCATTTCCACCCCTGTCCTATTTCTACCAAAGGGCACTGCTTCAGGAAGTGTAATCAACAGCCTCTTGCTAACAAAGAGAGTCTAGTTACCATCCATCACACCTCAGTGTCTGGATCTCCACCATCCAGCCACAAAAGATAAGGCAATGCAATTGGGAAGCTGTCTTCGCCCTCTATGTGGTGCCATGGCAAACCAAACATATCCAAATGGATACCACTTTCTTTTTACAATTAATTCTGTGAGCCAAAAATGGGGAAGCTCATCAGAAGACATCTGCTCCAGCATTTTCAATGTAGGCATTAGTTACCCATATATTTGCTTACATTGCTATGATATGGAGATTAATGCTTCCTTTAAGTGAAGCCTAAACCTCTCAAAATGTCCCTACATATGCGCCCAGCCATTACTTCACTTCCAACCCTTGAGCTCATCAGCTAACCTGGCTAGAGCGGAGGTCTAGCAAGACCCAGCGGACAGACTGCTTGCCTGATTCTAGAGTCTAGCTTAAATATCTAAGTAGCATTATATTCACATTCAAATAATGTTGTTTCTTTCAACAGTTTTGCATCCCCAATTCACATGCTCTCTCAAAAAAGATCCTCTATATCCTTGAAATCTGGCATGAAAAACTGACCCTTTACCTAAAACTTCTGATTGTCACCTTTCCTTCTTTCTTTGAAATTGCCTTTCCTTCCCTTCAATCCTCTTAAAGCCTCCTTTGTCTGAGCCCAACCTACTCTATCACATGCATGTTTGCCTTAATCTCTATTATTGTTTTTCTGAAAACTGTAGTACAGTAGTCTTGCTGAACCATTTTTTTTAGTTAAACCACCTTCTTTTTACTGATGCTTGAATAAAATTCAGTTTGCCTGATATTACTTCAAATCCTAAAATGAAAGTGAATTATCTCAATTCTCAAATCAGTCATTTGATTATATCATTATGTCTTCTTTTGTCACACAATCTCCAATGTATTTAAGACAAACGTCCTTCATCAGGGTATATGTTACATTGTTCTGACATAAAAACATCCAATGTAGTCTGTGATAAATGAGATAGTCCTTTTTGGTCTAAACTGCTGAAATGCACTTTGGCTTGGTGTTAAACTGCCACTCGCTCCTGAAGACAAAAGACAGTTTGAAATGAAGATTGATTTGAGAATTGAGATAAATCACTCCCTTTATGGGAGTTCAAGTAATATGGATAATTTAATTTTATTCAATTAGCAATACAAAGAAATAACTTTAACTAAGAAAATGTAAGTCTTAATAATATGATTCAGCACTACTGCTGTTCTACAGTTGTGCATCTGTGGTAATATCAGTTTGACAACAGATAGCATGGCGACTTTTAGATGCTTGCACTCTGGATTAGAGGGCGCCCCCAGATACCATGCTCAACAAGGTCTAAATTAGAATACACCATTTAATTGAGGACAGTTACATTTTAGGGACTTAATATTAGGTTACTCCTGAAAACTACCCATAACACATTTATTAGATCACAACCTCTCCTCCTCTGAAAATCTTACCTCTACAACCTAACAACACCTAACCTCCTCTAGCTCATCTGTTGAATTCCCCAACTATATGCAGGAGCCATATATCCACCGTCCAACCCCCAGTAGTAATGTTTATTAATTTAATTCACCATAAAGAAACTTGAGTGAATGCATGGATCTGTTTTCTTGAGCACACAATACTAATCCCAGTAGTCAACAATAAACAAAAGTACTGAACTAACCGCTGACCATGGGTTCAGTACCAACATGCAGTGCTGAGTAAAGTGCTTCAGTAACATATCTTAATATTGCTTAATAAAGGATAATGTTAAAGTAAACTCTAAAAAGTCGACTTCAAAGGGGAATAGAGAACTGGTATACAGAAAATTGAATCGGGTGGGTAGAAAGGATTTAGGTGCAATATATTTTAAAAATGTAGCTTTTCCTTTGCAGGAGTATTCATTTCTTTAAGCTATAAAATAAAACATGACACTTTATAGTGCAAAAGTGAATATGGTGGACAGATTCACTGAGAGTATCTAAGAGATGTCCTACAATCAACTGTCCTGGAAATTGTTCTTTCCACCAGAACATGATCTGCTTGTGGAACCATATACTTGCTGTATGCTGCTGCTATGTGTTTGTGCTTTCCTGAGCATTACTATGTTCGCTTAACATGAAACACTGTAGTTATACTGAAAAAAAGTGATTTCAGTATTGTAAGTGACAATATGAAGCTCTGTGAGGGGAAACTTGGTTGCTGATGAGATTCAAAGAAGGATCACAAGCCTCCAGTACACGAATTTTTAAGTCAAATTACTCTACTGCCTTATCCAGCGATGTTTTATGTATGAGTGTTCATTTGCTTGAAAGAAAACAAAGAGTCACCTTGCATCCCCAGATACCTTAAGTAAATACTGGGTGCTTCTGTGCTGTACTGATATATCAAGAGTTTCCAGATCATTATTTTTCATCTGGACATCTCTTTTATTCTGGATCTTATTCTGGATTTTATTCTAGATTCCGAGAGTTGTAGTCTTAGTTAATTTCAGTTGATCCAAGTGGAAAAGCATATCTGAAAACAGTGATTTGCACAAGAAAGCCCAAGCCTGGAACCAGGGTGTCCTACCAAAGTGGAGATACTTAATTTAATGGAAGAACCCAAATACCATTATTAAAGCCTAGTATTGGCCATGTTACGGGCAAGATACCAAATTCACAGGAAGAGCTGAACCAAAGCCAAATGAGGGGTCTCGCTTGGCTCAAAGAGCCACTATGAGAACCAAGTCATTGAAAGACCCACCATGTATGACATCTATAACACACAACAGATGACATGTAAAAAAAAAAACTATATGAAGTGGAAAGAACAATAGACACTTCTTAATATATTTATGCTTGCAGTGTATTGCAGCAGCTCTCCTTCAATGTTCAGGATGCTGTTTGGTTTTCTGTTACAAAGCTGCCTTAAAGAGAGTTGGAGAAAGCTGGCTCCTGGCTTGTCTGTGGCTCTTCCTTCATCTAGGGCCTACAGCCGGGCTAGAGCCAGTCGTTTGGTAACAGACAGACTGCTGTGGCGCTCCCAACCCTATGCTATGTATCTTTGAGTAGTACAGTGGTTGCATTTGTACACTGAAGCAGGAGGGCAAAGTAAATAAGGTGGGCCCCAGAGATATGTACTCTAAGACGGGTGGGCCTCTTGGCATTCTCCTCTTTTCCGCCAGCACCGAAATTACAGCGCAGCAAATTGGCCGCTCTGTATTCCTAATAAGCACTGACTGAATAAGTCATCCAGAATGTTTTACAAATACAATTACTGACTGATTGCCAACTATTGGCTAAGAAGAGGCCTTCGCGGAGGTGGGAGCCGTAATAACGGATAATTGTATTTTAAATCAACGCTCTGCGTCGAGATGGGCTGCCGGTGCTCCAAACACACTTATGAAAACGCGCAAGCACATTCCGCCTCGCGCCAAAATTCCGAAAACAAGTAAACACATTACACATCCTGTCCAGCCCTTACAGCCTGGGCTAATTACTGTATCTGCCCCCCTAATATGATGAATCCCCGGTTTACCCAGGACAGCGAGAGTGCAGTAAAACCAATTGCACACATTTCCAAAGAAAGCTGTTCCTTTCCAGTACAGTAATTGTTGCAAGGAAAACCCAGGAAATTTCGCGATAACGTATTGTTTCTCCATTACAGCCTGAAACTTTTGCCCAGATGCTTGGTTTTCTTCTGCTTTATAGCAGAACAAACTCCCCATTTTTCACAGGCCCTGATGTATACTGTGGCTTTGACTAGTCCATAACTCAGGCTAAAGCATGCCGGCACTTTTCTATACACTGTTTTCTCATGAAAGAGGGGACCTCGCGAGCCGCAGCGCCAGAGCGAGGAAGAGGTAGGAGACAATTTATGATTCTGTGACACAGGCAGGAGGGGTGATTTATAGTTTAATTTGCTGTCGTAATGGACAGAGGATAATAACATGTAAAATATTAATCAATGTGTAGCAACAGCAGACATCATTTGCTAAGCTTGTTATCTGCTGCTCTGCCCCTGACAGTGAACAATTAAACTGACACCAGAAAAACAAGGCAGAATGCACAAGGCAGCCTCTTGGCATAAAGGAGACAAAAACACGAAGCATCCCAAGGCCACGGGAAATTAGCAAACAAGGACTCCGAGAATATGTTAAGTAAAATTTGCTTTGGGGGAAAAAAATAACAATTTTGAGAAGACGATACCTTTATTAGGCTAATGAGTGCGTGAGGTGGGAGTTGTTTGGGGAGTGTTTGCCTTATATGTGCGGGGTTTTCATGATAAGTCGAGGTTCCCTTTATTCATGTTTTTTTTTTAAAGTGTTATGTAAAGTGCGGGCTAGTGACTAAAGCCACTGTTTAGCGCCGCAAAATGTTAACTTTTTCTCATAAGTTTAGAGCTTTAGAAAAATTAGCATTTGTAAAGGTAAACGAAAATGACTTTGGAATTTAAGGTATGTTATAATACAGTCGTGTTTTCAGCCTCATTATTTCATTGTCACCGAGCATCCCTTCCTGTTTTTAGTGTCATCTTTCCAGTCAGCTTATCATTTTAGGACACCGGAAGTCCGTTTATTGACTCCCGCCTATTACGCAACCTGCCACTCTCGTGTCGCCGTAATCTAGGGCATGCATGCCGGGCCGGCCTGGTTGTAATGAATGGGGCCAGCAGCCGCCCGCACATGGGATATCATGCTGGGGAGCCCTGATGTCCCGGGCATCATTAGCACTAATGTGATCGCCGGGTATACATTTGCATTGCAATGGTAAACCACTCTGGAGCTCCGCAGATTTTGCAAGAAGTCTGTTTGCCTTCCTTTGAGTTTGCTGACACTGCTGCCTGATGGTTAATTGAGACAGCACAGCCCACTTATCCTCTCCCTGGGTTCAGGAAATAGAAATTCACCACCGGGTTCTTTGAAGAGGGGTTTTTCACCGACAAGTGCAAATTGTTCATTCCAAATACTAGCACTGTATAAATTATACACAAGTTGTCCAGCTTTTTTTCTTCTTTTTGCAAACACAGCGATATTAAGGTAACTTCTCTGTAATAATTAAACATGCCTTGAAGTCGAAACATAAAATAATAAAACGAATATTGCATTTTTAACACTGTGACTAATTCGTGGTTACAAATGTTTCTTGACATTGAAAATCATGAAATTTAAATGTGTGAGAATATCTATATCTATATATCTATCTATAGATACATTTATATATATCTATATATAGATGTGTGTGTGTGAATATATTCACAAACATATGTATATAAATGTAAATTCACACATATACAATGTCACGGAAAAACAGACGCACACACCCACATCTCTTGTGTGTGTGTGTGCGCGCGCGCGCGTCTGTGTTTCAAAGCGCAAAACAAAGCTCCTGGTATTAGCTGTGTTAAATCTAAACTCTTGTTACAGAACAGAAAGGTTACCTGATCTTTAAATCACCCCCTGTGTCAGCCTTAAATCTATTAAATGAAGAAACCCAATCTTTAGCTTTTTAGCTGAACATTTCTAGCCTCATGAGCATCTTTTCCTATTTTTCTATTTTTTCAACTAGGTGAAAGTTGCACAATAGTACAAAGGTTCTCCTGTTATTGTCGCGGGAATCTATTTTCAAAGCGAGCTACATGTTGTGTTTTTCCTTTTCTTTTTTTTCTATAAATCCCATCAAGCAATCTTCCCCTGCCAAAGGCGATGAAGGCGACGAGGAGGGTATACAGCAGATCTATGAGAAGGTCAGCGCGGGAGATGAGCAAAGCAACGAGAGCTTAACAAGAACCTCTCAAAAATTCAATTACAGCCACAGAAATTAATAAATCCTTTCTGTTGGTATAGAACAAGAATTTGTCAACCTGTCCATTTTTCAGCATCTCCCCCTGACCCCGGTCAATTACATTGCTTGTAAATAGTTTTTATACATGTTCAAATAATTGCTCATCCTAATGTGCGGTGATCTGTATTCGTCATGCTCTGCAACCCGGGCCCATCACTGCTTCGCCACCCGGAGCCATTACTCGGCTGTAAGTGAAATTGAAATTGAAGTTATAATTGATATCGGGGCCCATCACCATAATGGGTTCATCATAGCGCCATCTAAAATATTAATTTTCTAATTATGGATAAATGATCAGACAAGCTGAGCCAGTGCTGGCAATGGAGCCCCTGGGAATCGGCGCTTGCTGGATGGGAGGACAGGGCCTTGTAAAGGCTACAAATCTTTTATTATTCTCTGCTGCAGCACAGCGAGATTCAATTCTCTCAGATAATAGGTAAATAATAGTTAAGGATCAGGCTGTTAGGCTCCATTCTCCCTCGCTCTCTCTTTGTGTGTGTCTCTCTCTCTCCCCCTCTGTTTCTCTCTTCCCCTTCCATAATTCAAAGTAATGCAATTTACTGTAACCATTCCAAATTCATTTGTCAAGGAGCCTAGAACATCATTTAATTTTAATCACAATAACAAGACAATGTGTTAATAATTTCCAGGTCTGATGAAGTCTGCCGGAAACTTGTTTACACGCTTAGCCTTCTTAGCCATATGGAAGTGGAATGTGCAAACCTGTGTTATTAGTTTATTTTGCGATGGCTGTGTTTTTTCTGTGTTACTGCAAGACTTTCGAGAATATAATTAACACAGGAAGGACTAAATAAACGTGCATAAACCCCATCAGTAAAATAAACGGCAGAGGCTTTTCATGGTCAAACCAGAAGATCTCCTCAGCCACGTCCATATTTAATTGTCCTTACGTAACTTTACGTAACGTGAACATGGCGGCGCACTGGTGAGTAGTGGGTAGACAGGTATTAAGGGTTGGCGTGAATACCCGAATATTGACGTGGGGTTAATTCTGCAAACGTGAATTCCGCAAAACCGTTACATATTGTTTGCAGGAATTCTACTGTATTGTATGCCGTGCTCTTCTCAGCTAATTGTTTTCCTGCACCTTGATCCCTTAATTAGGGTCCTACTAATTATCTAATTAGGAAGTAGCAGAAGGGCAGGTTGACGGCGACATTCTAGCCATCTTTCACCGTCTCGTTATCCTTCGTGAAAGTCACGGCTTCCTCGCGGCGGCTGCAGGCGGCGGCAGCAGAGCCGGCTCCGGGCTCACCTTCAACATTTGTCAGCCTGCTCATTACAGCAGAGGGATTTGACACATCAGAAATGTCCCTGTGACAGGGGAGTTTATACTGGAATGAAAACTGAAGCAAAAGAAAGAAAAGCCGAGCAAGATGAACATGTAATTTATAATCCCGGCTTTGCCACGGCGCTGCTTGGCTTGAAGGCAGGATCTATGTCAGCTCTTTAGGAGCCGGGCTGCCCGAGGGCGTAGATGGGCCTGCTCAGGTGCGGGGAGCCTTGCTCATTTCACAAGCCAGTGGGGCTCCCAGACACAGAGTCTCTGTCACCGAGGACACTGCGGAGCTGACAGATAGAGGACCAGGCCCCCCAGACTGTGCCCGGCCAGACTGTAAACTTAAAGGGCCAGCAACCGCTTTAATGTGTCTAGCGTGATCATCACATTACAGGAACCCGGGGTTAAACAGTAAACCCATTTTGGGTGAAAGGCCCTCTAGACATCTTTTTCGCCCTGGATTGTGGTTTGCATAAGTGGAAAATCCAATTGATTCCAGTGGGGCGTTGGGACTGATTTCTAGTGTTATTCATGGTTTACTGTGCCTATAAACTTCATTAGGTATTTCTAATTAACCTGCACACCATCTCCTGGTTATATGTTGAGCGCTTCAATAGATGTCCAAAAACTCATACGGCACAACTGAATCAAGTAAAGCTACTGGTGACTGGAATCCCACATACATTGCGGTCATTCTATTTCTTCCTGGAATCGTCCAGGAATGGCTATCAAGCCTGCGTTTTGATAGGTGATGTAATTAAGTCATCACTTAAAAGTAACTGACTTAAGTGTTGTGTATTTTGCACGCTTTTTGTTTCTTTATCAAATAAGGAATTACAATCACAAGTTTTATAGAGTAAACCGATCACATGTTGGGGATCTGGATGTGAATTGGCATCTGTAGGCACGGTTTCCACTGAGTAAGATTAAAGTATGGCGCAAACTCAATTTAAAATAATAGCCAGTTTCTAGAGAGAGAGACGAATAACATTAATTAAAAGACACTTTCATAGACATGTGATTTCTTACATTTTTATTTTTTTGATGCATTTTATGTGTTTATGCAGTATCCAGTATAATTTTGCTACCGCTGGTGGTTAACTTCCAAGTCTATTGAAGGCATATAATAGAGATCTGCATAGGAACATACAAAGGCTATTCTATGCCAACGCAGATGCACTTATTATCTGTAATTCACTAATCAAACCGTATGACACTTAAAAAAAAAAAAAAAAAAAAAAAACCTTTGTGACAGAAAACCTACAACTTATTTATACAAAGTTTAAAACCCTTTTTAATTTTTAGGATCAAATATACTAGTGGGTTCGTGTACTACAATCTATGAAGCTATAGGAATACGATGCAGAAAATGCTTGCTGCAGTAGAAAGCATAAAATAGTGCTCCATACAAAGGTAAACCTATAGTGCTCGGAGATGGCACATAAATATTATATACATTTCCTAGTGCTACATATAAGGTGAACATTTATCTTGTGCTAATTGTGCCCACAGCATTGTTAACCTACTTCAAATTGCGTTCTTTTCTCCACTGGTCATTTTAAGGAGTCCTTTTGTCCTACCCAATAATAAACTCCATTCACATCTCAGTACACGTCCAGATTCTGTCCACTTATGTGGTGTGTATGCCCAGCTTCTTGATGTAAATTGGTAAGTTTCCACTCTTTCACTTATTGCATTGATGCCATGGAGTTTTGGATGACTTGATACAGAAGAATCTCCCTTAGGAGGTAAGGTTTAGTTTCCACAACTGTTTCATTTTTCTCTTTGTTCACATGGTATTTGATTCCTGATCACCTCTACTCATTGACAAGTGTCATTGACTGGAACCCTTTATCAATGCTTTTGTTTTTTTTGTCCTAAGGTGTGGTATAATTTTCTTGCTTCCGTTTCATGAAGATTAACTTCATAACTGTTCAAGCTCACATTTATATTTGTGAAAATGAGCTGCGGCATAGTGTGTCTGGAGTGTACATCTTTCACAGATTGGTCATCAAACAGATCAAAAGTGTGTGCACACAAACATATACCCTGAATTTCTCTAATGTTTCTGTATCCCTCTTTGTGTGTGTGTGTCTGTGTATATATATATATATATATATATATATATATATATAGAGAGAGAGAGAAACAGGCACTACAAATGTGTACTATTAATGCATGAGTATTCATATTTATGTATACACACATAAAATAAAATGTTATGAACTTGCACAGTGTACAAAATGATAATGAAATATTGTAACATTACGGGTTTGTACCAATTTATAATATTTAATGTGCATGTGTGTTTATGCTTTGAGTCCATCATGGCTTAGTGTTAGCCACTATATGTTATGCTTAGCTGACTTGGCACATTCATCTTGAAAAGCATACTAACTCACTATTATAAAAAAAAATTGTGAAGCTCTTTACTCATTTTTTATATTCCATTATAGATACCAATTTGCATTGGGACCTCCTTTCCCAGACTCACAATGATGAAAGGCTGATTGTGCCCTGTTAGGAATCAGATTTCTGGTACCAGTACAGTCAGAGTTTCTGTGGTTGGTACATTATGCAAGTTACCTGTATTTTTAGGTCTGATCTACAGACAGTGTCTTGTTTCCAGAACATTCAAAATAAAAATACATTTGCATATACATACAGAAACACATGTGTCCAGAGATGCACAGTAAAGGCTGTACCAACTTAAAGGTGAAATATTTAAAAATTAATGGAGTTCGTTTTTTGAAGATACTACATCTACCATGATGCAATGGGGCAGATTAATTGCTGGGATGTCAGGCAGGTGCGCTCCTAACTGTTTGTGACTTTAAAGGCTCCCTTGAGCTACTGGGCTGACGAGCTCTGGAGCAGGCACCAGCATGCCAGGGAAGAGGTACTGAAACCGGGTGATTTATGGCAGCATTCCCAGCACCCCGCAAATATGTTCTCTGCTGAAGAAGGGACTAACCCAGAAACACATGTGTCCAGAGATGCACAGTAAAGGCTGTACCAACTTAAAGGTGAAATATTTAAAAATTAATGGAGTTCGTTTTTTGAAGATACTACATCTACCATGATGCAATGGGGCAGATTAATTGCTGGGATGTCAGGCAGGTGCGCTCCTAACTGTTTGTGACTTTAAAGGCTCCCTTGAGCTACTGGGCTGACGAGCTCTGGAGCAGGCACCAGCATGCCAGGGAAGAGGTACTGAAACCGGGTGATTTATGGCAGCATTCCCAGCACCCCGCAAATATGTTCTCTGCTGAAGAAGGGACTAACCCAGAAACACATGTGTCCAGAGATGCACAGTAAAGGCTGTACCAACTTAAAGGTGAAATATTTAAAAATTAATGGAGTTCGTTTTTTGAAGATACTACATCTACCATGATGCAATGGGGCAGATTAATTGCTGGGATGTCAGGCAGGTGCGCTCCTAACTGTTTGTGACTTTAAAGGCTCCCTTGAGCTACTGGGCTGACGAGCTCTGGAGCAGGCACCAGCATGCCAGGGAAGAGGTACTGAAACCGGGTGATTTATGGCAGCATTCCCAGCACCCCGCAAATATGTTCTCTGCTGAAGAAGGGACTAACCCAGAAACACATGTGTCCAGAGATGCACAGTAAAGGCTGTACCAACTTAAAGGTGAAATATTTAAAAATTAATGGAGTTCGTTTTTTGAAGATACTACATCTACCATGATGCAATGGGGCAGATTAATTGCTGGGATGTCAGGCAGGTGCGCTCCTAACTGTTTGTGACTTTAAAGGCTCCCTTGAGCTACTGGGCTGACGAGCTCTGGAGCAGGCACCAGCATGCCAGGGAAGAGGTACTGAAACCGGGTGATTTATGGCAGCATTCCCAGCACCCCGCAAATATGTTCTCTGCTGAAGAAGGGACTAACCCAGAAACACATGTGTCCAGAGATGCACAGTAAAGGCTGTACCAACTTAAAGTTGAAATATTTAAAAATTAATGGAGTTCGTTTTTTGAAGATACTACATCTACCATGATGCAATGGGGCAGATTAATTGCTGGGATGTCAGGCAGGTGCGCTCCTAACTGTTTGTGACATATACATATATAGTTGGTCTTTTGGCTCAGCATGCTTTACCAGTCGTCTGTTCAACTGTCCTTCTTATTTTGCTTCTGCTCATCATGGCCTACAGCATGGGGCAGTGGGTTAGCCAGTTCATCCAGTCAATTTCTTGCACTCCAAGTGATGGCATTTTGCCTGGTCATATGTGCAGAGTCACTGAAATGCAGTCCAGGGCTTTGTCGACACCTACATATATGAATGAATTAATTAAAAATGTATTGCATAATTACTTAAAATAATTGCAAATACACCCGCATGCAAACAGATGGCATTACAATTACAGTAATAAAAAAATCAACAAAAATGATAAAGGAAACAAGTGAGGGCATCACTATTGCCTGATCTTCAGTTGCATCCTACCAAGTTCATGTTAAAATTAAATTGTGATGCTGTAGTCCATCCCTTCCTTCAAATGACTCTTACAAATAAAATGCTTGTGCATTTGGGCGTAAGGGGCCCTCTCACCACTATAGCACACAGTTGCTAAATTCTGCCTTACCTTGCTGACTCTTACATGTAAAGTGCTTGTGCATTTAGGTGTGGGGGGGGTATTTCCCCACTATAGAATATGGTCATGGCGGTCTCGAAGGATGATTGCAAGTTTGCACAGTATTTGCCTATGAGAGATCTTTAGATGGCTGTTAACTTTAATCATTTCTTAATGTTTTGCTCTCCAGTTGTGGCCTGAAAAGAGAAGATGACACATTCACTAATTCCACTTTATTGTTTTTTTCATATCTACTGTTTCCCTATCCGAGTCAGTTGCCTTATTCAATTCAGTTCGGACCGTTCTCATGTATTTTACAAACTTACCCAATTCTGCAGGCACTGTACAATTCTGCAGGCACTGTACAGGCCAGGAGCTATGAAACTGTCTCTACTCATGTCCTTACCCTGGACTGTAAGAACATTTGCCCTAAGAGTGTCTGATGTTGTTAGGACAAAGCAGGGCAACAGCAGACGAGGTGTAGTGAGGACTCCACACAGTCCACATTTGGTTGTCTGCTTGAGGCTTTTCTATCCTCGGTTCAGCTCCTTATTAGGAGTTGGACTACCCAGGCCCATTGTATGTCCTTCAGGCATTACTTACCCAGTGCGCTAGTCAGATATGGCTGGATGATATTAGTCTCATAGGAAGGAACTAGGCCTTGTAGTCTTCTATTTTCCTTGTGTCTGGCCATGTCCTCACCCCTTGATAACTTGAAGACTTGCTTGTTTTGCTCTTTCTTTATTGCAACATAGTTTACTTCCACCTGTGACCAGTTGGCTAATGACAGATTCAATTTCAACTCTGCAATTTGCAAATGGATTTTCCAAGGGTTTGGTCCCCCCTACAAATATCGCTTTGAGAACTTCTTTTAATGTTCCTGTCTCCGCTTTGAGGCTCGGGAAATAATATTTCACCAGACTGCCCATCATACGCCAAACATATATTGTTTAATAAGTTTCAAATTGCCTATGTTTTCAATTAAAATAAAGTAAAAAAATATTACGCTTGCAAAGGTCAGATCTATTGGCTTTCCCAGGGCTTATTTATTTAATGTTTTGTATAGTGTGGCTAGACACAAAATATCACAGTGCATTATGTTAAACAAAGTGCAAAGGAACCCAAATGGGTTTTAGGTCTCACCTACTAGACAGCACATGACATATTGTCAGTTTACAGTGGGCTTAGAGCCCCCCTTACTTACCATTGGTTGACTTTATTGGCACTCTCATCTCCTTGCTTCCTATTGGTTATCTTGTGTGGCTATTTTCTCTTCTTTTATTTGTCCCACCCTGGAGCATGGCATAAGAACTTGTCTCCTTCTGCTGCTCTCTTTTGAGCACTACTTCTTTCTTTGTGATCATCCACGAGACTGCATTTCCAGCTGTTTCCCTCGTGGACTTTTCTTCTCCCCTTCACGCCGCACACTCTCACCCTGGTGCTGTCTGGTGGCCCCACTCATATTGTTCTTTCACGCTCGTGTGCCTCTGTGCCGCCCCATTCTCCACCAAGTTGCTTTCATTTGTGTGCTTCTGGGTCCCCACCCGCTCTCCTCTATGTTGCTGTCATTTGTCCATGTGCTTCAATGTCCACCCGCTCTCCTCCATGTGTCTCGAGTCCGTGGCTTCTCTGCTTCCCTGTCTCCTCCATGTTGCTCTTGTTCGTCCTTGTGCCTCTCCACCCACCGCTCGCTCAGTGTTGCTGTTTCTTGCCTGTGTGCTTCTCTGCCCCTCGCTGTACATTTTGTTTCATTTTCGCCCTCTCCCCTACCCTTGTTAAAATAAACATTTTGACTCCACCAGGTGATCTTGGACGCACGCACATGCATTCAGTACAAACGCACGGTCTACAAAATGATGCAGATACACCCTCACTGTTTTTTTCTTTCTTTCATGTTGTACAGCATTGCCAAGGATGATGTACACCATGAAGAAAAACCATTGGCAGAGTCAGTAGGTCTCGAGGCGAGACCCACTGGCTTTGCCAATGATTGTTATAAAGAACCATTGAAATAGACTACCAGTATAACGTAGAAGTAGTAACAAATGTTATCTCTCGCTCTTATCTCTAACTCTTAACGAAGAAAGGGGTGCCTTGTTAAGCACGCCAATAACTCAGCTACTGCCTTCCTCGGCTGCCAGCGGGTTGCTTTGCGACCAGTTTATTTGCATTCCTGGCAGATTAGTGAGACCTTTACATTACACCATCGGAGACGGGTCCAAATAAAACGAAGCCCTCCCCATCATTCAGCGCTGGCTGTCGCCGTGGCTGAGCCGGCCATGCCTGGAGTGGAGCAGGCCGTCATTGATGCATCTACCCTGACTGTATCAAATGTGTTTAATTGGCATGCAGGCGACTAACAGGGAGCCCTGGGCTTTCCATTATCCGAGCCGACGTCTTATTTACTTTAGCAGCCACTGAGAACCAGATGAAAGTGCTTGCAAACCTATCTTTTCTGTCTGCTCCAAAGTGCAGAAGAATGGAAACAGTTCGGCACCTCTTGTAGGGCTGCTGTCCCACTGCCAGAAAATGCACCGGAGGGCTGTTTGTGGGGCCCTTTCTCAATTGTAAAGCAAACACCGGTGGTTGTTAAGCAGTTGTTCAAGTAAACCTGCATGTTTTTAGCACACGTTTACTGGAACTCTTTAATAAGAACGCATCTCTAGACATTACAAATCATTTGTATGCACAACATAGGATAATAAGCCACAAGCTCTTTGGATGCTTGCTGTATGGAACACAACAGGCTCTTGCAGTATGTAAAACGATAGAATGGCTCTTGAAGTTTACTACACCATATACCAGATTACTGATTACCAGTGAAGAGTGCTGCATGTAATACCACAAGACATATGTTGGAGCCAGTTTATTTTTAGCTGTACAATACCTACAACTGCTTCAAGTAATACCTCAAGATATTGCTTGAAGGGTGTTGCGTGCAAATACATCACAAGATCTCTTGTAGTTTGATGAACATTGCGGAGTGTGGTGTCTCTTGACACTTGCTTCTTGTAATCCAACACAGTCTCTCTTATGCAGTTTGCCTCATTAGCTCTAACTTAATAACTCCTGAAGCTTGCTGCATGTAATACAACATGCTTTCAATTGAAGCATCCTCTAAGTTATATGTAATACAGCACAGTATCTCTTGAAGCTAGCTGCGTGTATCAGAGAATGACCTATCATAAGGTTTGCCCTATATGCTCTAACTCTACTCGCTGCACATAATACAACATACTCTCTGTTGAAGCATCCTCCAATTATTAGAACAAGATCTATACGAAACATTATTCCGTGAAGCTTACTGGTTGTGATGAGTATTACCTGACTTGAAGCTTGCTACCTTTTCTAAAATTCAGTCTCACTTAAAGTGCACTGTGTGTAATATAAAACCATGACCCGGATCTTATTGCATGTAATAGACTCTCAATTGATGTTTGTCACATGTTTTACAGCATACTTCATATATCCTTACTGAGTGCTAAAAATGTTTGGCAGAAATATACTTCGCAGGAATCTGTTAGTGTTTTTTTCCTCTACAATACCATTGTGAGTAGAAGAGCCCTACAAAATATACATTTGCAGGGAAAAAAAATGCACCTATTTTTCAGTTTGAGATATGTCACAAGTTACATGAATAGCACTCTTCAGACTATATTTGGCTTTGTTGGTTTCTACTGACACAAATAATCCTTCGATATAGATTCAAAACTTTGATTTGGTAAAATGGAAGGAAAACTAGGATAGTTTGCAACCTAAGTAAAGGATAACATTCTGTGACATCCTCAAAAGCATCTTAATGTGCTAAAAAATGTTTCACACCAACCAGATGCATGTGTGTCTTCACATTTGCGGCGTTTAACATAATTTAAAAGGAAAGATTATAGAGACCAACGTTCAATTAACTTCCACATTAGTACAACAAAAGAACCATATGTGATGTGAAATAATTCAGATGGGAAGATGTACTGGAAACCAATAAAGCATTGTTCTTGTTCCTACACCCACACCTCTGCTTCCCTTGGAGCACAAAGATTTGACCATGTCTCCAAGCTGTGTATTACAAATTGCTTCATGCCCCAATATTGGGAGTTGACAATTCTTTCTGTAGTGGAATTTGTCAACACCCACTCACTGATTCCCATGTGGTTTTGCTTTGTTGCGGGCCCTCTTTTAAACCAGTATTCACAGTTGCACGCCAAGTACTGCGTCACATTACACACATGTAGGATGTCTGTCATATAATTTCCACACTGAAATCCACCGTTTACCCACATATTTGTTTATATAATGTTTTGCACGTTTTCTTATGGATTTAATGTTTTTTAATACAGTCATTTTTCCTAATTGGTGAATATGGCATTTCACTCCATCGTTGGGTTTTTGATAATTATTTTTGTATTATTCTATTATAGACTATCAATGATAGCTATTGTGCTACAATTAAACTAATGACAACACTAGGGCCCTCATTGTGAGTCCACATGGTAATCCCGATTTTGTCTGTAGCAGGAGTTACTGTTAGAATTGGAATGACATGATCTGTGGTACTCTACAAGTCAGCAGTTTTCACCCAGACTCTTCAAAGCAAAGCATCTGGGTGAGGCAACGAGCAAAAAGATGTGATGATCATTGGAGAAACATGCATGTTATTCCCCAAAATGGTGTAGCTGGTATTATTCCCACCCTTAGAATTGCCAATGCCCCCACTATCGGTAATTCTACAGTAGGGAAAAAAACAGTCTAAAAACTCCCCAACTCATAATGTGTGAGAGACTTTATTGTTGGCCCAATTCACAAATTATTTGGCACCCAAGTTAAATTTAGGTGTACAAATAACAATCAATGAAGACGAAATTCTGTTCTTGTGTGATGGTGGATCCCCTCACCCCTTAACTGTGTTTACACCACCTTTAAAATTATGCCAATACACTGTAGGTGTTGCAATTCTCGTCTTGGGATACTAGCAAAAATGGTGAATATAAACACACTTGCAATAGTCACAATCCTTTTCAGCTGGATTCCCACCTTCAAAATAGTGGAAGATTTCCACCTGTCAAAGGCACAACTAAATGTGTTTTCAGAATTTCAAAGAGGTCGGAAACCAACATATTTGATGGGGATGTATTGGAATGTGGTATTTTTCATAGAGAAAATACTTTCTCCACGGAAATCATGAAAATAAATAAAAATAAACTTTGCGAATGAGCTGGTGCATCAAATCTAGTCATGTGAAATTGTGGGCTTGCCAGGCTTCCTTATGAGTAAATACTTAAGCTCCTGAGGTTTCCAGGAAATCTCCAATACTCACGTATTTTCAGGACTACTCCTGTTCTCGTGCAATCTGTTTCCCTTAAAAGAAAATAAAACACATGCTAAAAATGCCCTCTTTATCTGCAGCTACTATTTGAATTGCACTAATATGTTTAAGGTGTTTATGCTGTATGTCACCTAGCGACCTAATTTGAAGGCTTGTGTACATAGGAAGATTGTTAGACGATCATATTGGTGAAAAGGTTTGTGGTAGTTTTCATTCCGTCGATCCTAAATACAGCAGTTGGGTGGTGTGTCAGTATTCTAATATAAACACAATCTATTGGGATTGGTAGTCAAGGAGAGAGGTTAGTAGGAAGTGGAGCAGTTATATCATGTCTTAACATAATGTACATGTCAACTCTAACTTTCTTTCTTTTCCAATGTTTCATTGTTTGCTTCTTTTTGGTTTTATTTTGACATTCAGCATTGACAAAGTTATAACAATAACTTAAAAGTGATAAAATCATTTTCTGAAAACTTTGATGTATGATTAGAATGAATGCATTGAGTGGCAGATGTTATCTACATGATGGTATGCTATTATTGGAACACTTTTAATAAGTATGACCCTCTGCAGTTCCGCCTGTGATATGCATTTATTGTATTATGAATACCTGATTCCCTTTCACTGAGTTGACTCTTTTTTTTTTTTTTTTAAATCTAAAATGTATTGCCTATTCTGATGGCGTGATTTAGTCTACTTAAAATCTAAAACATTTTCTCCAAAGCTAGTTTTTGCATGTATACACCTTCTTTTATAAACCGAACAAAATGTTTTTTAGGAGATTAGAACTAGGGCTCCCGGTTTTATGATATTTATTTCTTTAAATATTTCTGCCTGTATTTCTCCCTATTTATTTTTTGGCCATCTTATTGGTATTTGTCCATTTTCTTGTGTTTTGAGAGCAGATGGAGAAGGAAAACGTTATATTTCTGCATCTATTTAACTGATAAACACGAACTGCTATGTTGATGCCTGTCACTTTTTAGCAAATTAAGCAGTCAAATATAAAAAGCACTACACCCACGTGTAAATGCTAGCATTATGTACAAAAATATATTAACATATGCCTGTACTGAAGGAAATCTCATCCTGTGTTTTTCTAACTCCAATTACATCTATCTGCTCAGTTGCTGGCCTGGAATTTGTGAAGGCTAGAATGAAGAGTCACTCACAAGAAGCACAATTTTCTGTATTTTTTTGCCTTAAAAATAAATACACTGTTTTCTGTCTGTAGTTGTCTGTAAAGATTAGTAAAAACGAAAACTCAGAGTTTAAGGCTTCAAGTTTTCTGCATTTGCTGATTTTTACAGATAAATATAGATAGAAAACAATCTATTTCCTGTCTGTATTGATTTGAAAAGCAGAAAAATACTGAAAATTGTGCTTCTTTTAGGTGACTCTCTTGGTTGTCCTCCATAAATTTGAGATTAACTGCTAAGTAGATAGACACAATGCTAAATTAATATTTAAACAAGGATGACATTCTTTTTAATACAGGCATGTGTTAACATATCATTGTATGCAATGCTAATATTTACCTGTCAGTATAGTGTTTTGCTATATTTGATTGCTTAATTTGGAAGAACCCAAAAGGTATCAAAGTATGAGTGCATGTTTTTCAGTTAAACAAATGTGGAAATATACCATTTTACATCTCTGTTTATTCTGAAAACGTAATCTAAATATGGGTAAATACCAATAAAATGTCCACAAAATAAATATGAATACATGCAGATGGAAACGTAAAAATTTAAATAAAACTGGGAGCCCTAATAATAATATGCAAGTGTAATCAATTGTTTCTAAAAGTGAAAAACATTGACTTTATGCTAGTTAGGCGATGTCACCAATGCTATTGTTTTGCAATTTGTCCTTACTACAAAGCTTTAGTGAGATAGAAAAAACGTCCCCTCTTTGTAATGTATTTTTGGTCAGATCAGAGGAAAGCAAAATGCCCTGTAAAGGACCTACTTTTTTCTTTGGGATCTGTTTCTTTCACCTGCCTTACCTATAGCCAATTTTGGATACAATATACCTAACAATGATTTGCCTGTATGCATAGGAAAGCACAATTTTGACAGCTCATTTACCCATCAAAGCATTACCATTTATTAAATGCTACCCTTTCAGCTTGATTTTACCATCATCAAAGAGGGTCTTTGGATTAAAGTAGGACTTGTAGTCACAAGTTAACTGAGCAGAGGTTCCTAAAGCAATTTACAAGAACACATTTAAATATGCACTTCATTAACAAGGTTCCTGTTTAGTGCAAAATCTGACAACCCTTCTTGAGCAATTTATTCATTCCTATGTGGGACCTTATTTAATTAATTTGGTAGTAACTGTTTGGTGTGATGGTTTTTATATTGAAATATTTAGTAAACTCTAGTTATCTTCAAATCAGTATCCACTAATTATGTTTATGGGATGGATTTCGTTTTCTCAAAACAGTAAATTTTCTTTGCCCATTGGAATTGAGAATTATTTCTCAGATTGAAGAGGCACTCCAAACAATTACTTCCCTTGTGGTGCATAAGACACACTCTTTTGCAATAGGAAGTGTTGGAACTTGTATATCTAAACATAAAAACAATTTGTTTCATGTCGTTTTGCAATAATTTCTCGCATGATTGCACACAAGCAAATTAAGCATGTTTTAACTTTGTTTTCTTGAAGGCTCAACAAATATCATTGCAAGAATAGCAAAACATACGTTGGCTCAATGACGCAGCATTAACAGTACTGTGCACTTTTTTTCTGTGAAATATTCCAGCAGTGCCAAAAACTGGCCTTGTTGCAAAACGATCACCTTTACTATCATGTGTTATTCTTAAACTGTACTCTTTAACACTACCTTTTCATGTAGTCGCTGCATTCTATAACTACATCCTCTCTTACTCAGTACATGATGCATGTTATTCCGTGGGAGTGCGATTGTTGGAAGGATGCGAATCATTGTGTGCTCTATATGGCAGTGTCTTGATGATGCGCACCAGGACCAAAATAGTGCCCTTATCACAATATGGCTCTGTACTTAGTACACAGGCTGAAGCGAAAAGAAATTATGGATAGGATGCTTGAACAGAAAGCCAGAGGAAAGGTTGGTACAGAGTGGATCAGTACATTTTGACCTAGGTGGGAAACGTTTTCTTGTATGACGGAGAAAGCTCACTCCATGTTTTCACAAATGTGAGGCTGCACTTACACAAGCACTTTAGGAATTGTGTGAAATAGTCTGCCATTGATAGGTTTCAGACCTTTCAGCATATAGAAAGAGCCCCAGCTGGCTGAAACACACTCCACTTTATTATACCTGCATCCTCTTGCGCACATACATTCTTTTCAACCTTCAAAAAAAACTCAGTCTCGGACTGAACACAAACGTTAAATAAACACCGAATTCTGCAACAATGTAAATCATATTTTTTTTATTTTCAAACCCTTTCACGCATTGTTTAGTAGTCAAACTTAATTTCGTGACATGTTTTACTGTATTCGCAAAAATCAATATGTTTCGTATACTTAAACCTAAACATACACTCTCCTAACCTTACAGGGTTTGTAAACTTCTTTTATATTTATTTCTTCTTTAAATATTTGAGTGCTGAATTTGTGTGTGCCACATTTAGATCTTGAACAAAATATGTGAGCTGTAGGCATTTACATTTTGATTGGAATTTGAGCATTGTATGTCTCCTACTTTGTTTTGCGGTGGGAAGATTGAACAAGTTATAGTTTTTAAATATATTTGTAGGTAAACAGTGTTCGGCATCTGAAAGCCATAGTTTAGACAGATCTTAAAAATGGAATCCAGTGAGTACCCTCCATCCCAATGAAGGAGTCTTATTTTAATCAAATTTCAAGATACCAATTTAATATATTCTGGAATTTATCAATACAATCGCGCATTTACTGAGATGCTGCCTAAATTAACACAATTTGAAAAAAAAGAAGTCTTAAGCCCTCCTATTGATATTTTAATGGAAAATTAATTGATTGAGATGTTAAGGAGACCCAAGAAACCCAGTCTGATGATGAGCATTTTGTAAATCTTGTCAGTTTCACCAGTTTCACAGTGTCAGGGATAAATGCAAAATGTATAGGAACATGTCTTATTTACCTCGTCAGTGAAGGTAAGGGTCGCAGTCAAACACACTCCTTGAGTTTGTATGTTGAACCCTCTTTGAAGGAGCAAAGACGTTATGTGGCAGCCCTGAAACCAGGCATCAGATCCCAAGCCTTTTCTGTTAGCATTCCCAGGGAAGATCAGCAGCAACCAAAAACTCTTTCTTCATTATTGAGATGGGCAAAATAAAAAAATAAATAAAACAAAACCGGCATAGAAAAGCCAAGAAACAGCACTACAGCAGCCACAATCAAATACTCTACTTCTCTTCTCCTGCTTCTAAAATAAAGTAAAATGTGGCATCTCTTTTCGGAGAGGGGTGTGTGAAAGACTACACCCCTTGGCTTAATGTCAAGTAAAAGTTTTATTTTGTTATGGGCCTCTCCCGCACTGCACCATTTATTACACTGGTTTCCCCACACCTCCCAACCCGAGGCTACCAGCAAATTGAAGGATCTAGCACTATTAATAGCTAAACGAGAAATTACACAATGCTGGGAGGCACCAGCAAGCCCACAGGTTGGTGGTGGAGTTAGAGAGATGGGCAGAGTAAGAAGGAGCAGTGCTCCTAAGGGAAGCAATGAGGGGAATAGAGACTTTAGAGATGGCCCGAGCATGGGAGAACATTTTTGGTAGCTTGAGGAGCCCAAATCCCGACTCCATGAGATCCTCACCTGTGGGATCACTTATGCTGTTTGTTCTGAGGGAGAGAGACATGCTTTAGGTGCAACCACAGAGAATTATGAGGACACACTAGACATGAGCTGGGGAGCCAGGAGACTGCGTATAGAAACACTACTCCACACTGCAGAGCAGCACAAGAAATGTGAGATACCCACATTGACATTTAACTCAGGGTCTCAACTGCTGGAAGGGGGGGATTGAGGGTGCAGGGAAGGAGTTAAGAAATGTTACTTGGGAAAGACTGTGTCCTTGTACTCCTCCTATTTTCATGTCCTATATATCCCTTTTTAAGTCTCCACTATTGGGGTGTGTTGCTCTTCCAGGTGCTGCATAGGAGCGGAGGTGGTTTATTGTTAGCTGTGATTTATTTAGAATGACCTCTCCAAGGAACTGTAAGTTGATTTGTTTTGAATGAAAAATGCAATAAAATCTCTTTAAAAAAATTGAAAGTTTTATTTTGCAGAGATTAACCACAGGTGCTGCAAGATCATGATTCTAGAGTGTCTCTCTCTATAAATTTTAACAAGCTCCTACTGGTTAAGTCAGAATTTTTGACTTTTCCAGCCAACATTTTTTATCCCTGATTGTGTTTGAAAGCATTAACCTTGTACTCTGGATCTAATAGGAGTGATGCACTCTTTTGTGTCTTACTGCCTTCACCAGTACCAGCATATAATAAGAATGATAGGGCAGCCGGACAAACAGTGATTTGGGGAAGACATGTGGGAGAAAACAGAAGCTGGAAGAAGACTCCTACTGGAATAACAGGACTTATTCAAATACTCAAGAACTTCTGACTCCTTCTGGTACCTATAGAATTCCTTTCAAAGGTCAAGTGGTTGGGCTCCGTTTGCCTGCTTCAGGGGCCAAAAATGCAAGGGACTCCTGGCCCTAAAGGGCCCAGCTTACCACATATGACTAGAACCTGCAGGAGACATGACTGTAGAGACACCCTGCAACTGGAAGTCTGCCTTGAGAATCCGAAGCTGCAGGACTGTCCAGAAGGACCCACACCAGCAATTGGAGAAAAGTGGGACTTGGTGATTTTATCCTTCTCTGGTGGACCAGTACAAGGTGCTGAGGCTTACCAAGAAAGGTCTCATTCTAGGCAGTCTAGAAAAACTAGAAAATCAGTTTTGTCCTTCTTGGCACTTTTTGCCATGGCACCTCACCGTTTATACATTAGGCCGTGTAAGCCCAGTGGGGTTACAGCTTCTAGCCTTGTCCCTCCGGAGGATTTCAATATTAAAAAATCTTGGACCTGGGGAGGCGTGAAGTCTATTTGTCCTTATAAGCACCCTTGTTGACCAAGAAATCCAGTTTTGTTCCACTTGGAGTGTTTGGCGCAAAAACTACCAGCTTCAGCAGGAGCTTTATAATGACATATCCAACTTTGAGGGAACCTCACTGGCCACAGTGTTCAACCTCACCTTTCTGGAAGATTTTGACGTTCATTTCAGAGCCCAAAGATAAAAATTGTACCAAAAATGACCCAATTGGTGTATCTGATGTCTGATCCATCACAATTAGCATGAAATCACACCTAGGTTCCTTTCAAACGTGAACTGTTGTTTTTCAGTGGAGCTTTACTTTTGCTAAAGTAAACCAAAACTTTGCTAAATTCATATCTCTGATTCTGCTTTATCTATTTTAATGAGTATGGTGTCTTTTCTCATTAACATATCTTTACTTTACTAAAAGGGTTTGAAAATTGTATTATGTTCTTCTTTAATTTTAATTGTTGGTACTACTTGAACCTAAGACACAGTTTTCTGAGGATTGCCTGCTGCTTATGTCATAGCTAGGGGGGTTGAGCAGAGATTCTCTCAGAACTATGTTTTGAACTAACTAGACTGTGACTTTGGTTCCTCCCTCCCAAATTCATAATCCAATTTGTGACAGATACCAGTAAGCCAAGGTCCATTACTCGGGAACTGCTAGAACATGCTTAAATCCAATTACGAGAGGGGAACATCAGTTATTGGTGGGTTTGGGAAGATCTTTCAGTCTGAGAGTGAAATTACCTTGTCTTCATATAGCTAATGCCACAAGTCTTATACAGCTTAGAAGGAGAATGGGAGGAGAGTTTGCCTGAGGAGTATTAGTTAGCAAAATAAATGGGCTTTGGATTAAAAAAAAAAAACCTTGAACCACTCTGATGATTCAAGAGTTTCTTAGTGTATCCCAGCCCAGAATGTTGGTTGTGCCAAGCAGATGATAAAAAGGGCATCTCAGAATTAAGAATCAAATTCTGTCACATCTCTGGACAATTCTCAATAAACTGCAAGTGAAAAAACCCACTCAACCACACTTGAACTGAAACATATAGGCCAGTAAGAAGTGCTTAAGGTGACAACAAGAAATATCTCACCTCCAAATATTCTCTGTACTGTACAGAAACGTAAAATGATCCCTAACTCTGGGTCCGCAAACAGAGCTGAGGGAGGACAAGTACAGACCATTCTCTCAAAGAAACAGCTGAAAAGACTTAATTGAGCCATACACTACTAAAACACTCTGGAAAAGGGATTCTCTCAGAAGAGGTTTCAGACAGCTGTTCACAGAATCATTTGAAGGTGAGTTTCCTAAATTATTTGATGTCCAAGTTTACTCGGACAGGGTAAAATGTGAGAACCCAGGAGCCATACAAGACCATGGGAAGGTGAAACAGAATGCCCGTACCTCCAGACTTCAGAAAGAAAAGTCAAATCGCCAGGGATGCGGACTGCTTCTTTAATCAGAGGATTAGGGAAAACAGTTTTATCTTAACAAATATACAAAAACAACTGCAGTATAGATGTCCGAACAAAAAAAACTTGTTGGTATTGTTCCATTCCAATGTTGCCCAGGATGAAGTAGCCACAGGGTATTCAGAATGGAGACAGGGCAAATTTTAAGACTAGTGTACTGTGACTACCCTAAGGTTGAGAAAGTAGGCTTGTGAAACTTTGCATCTAAACAGAAATCAACGCTGTAGATTATTCTGGACAATAAGTTACAGGAACCAAAGACGAAGATATATTTCTTAAGGCAATAGTATCTTTAAACCAACTGTATCGCAATGGAAGTATCCTACTTTTCACCTAATTTTAAAGAGCATAATCTTTCCATTCAAGGACACAGTTGAGAGGTAGTACCCTGACTGCCACTCTGCTGTATTCATGGTATTTTATTCCAATTTGGATGTAACCATACATCTTAAATGTCCAGGTTGCGGCAGAGTTTACCTCCTCATGGGGCTTTTGGGAGTGTCCATTTGCCCTTTTCAGAGAATGCACATTGGTGGGCAATGCCTATGTGCACTTGGCTATGTACAAACTTGAGACAAGTGTGCAATTAGTAATCTCTTCTTATCTTATGCGAATACAAATTTCAGTGTCTGCAATTTGTATTGTGAACCCTATGTACACCAAGCTTGTAAACATTTTGATTCTTGAAAATAAACATGAAAGTGCCTGCTAACAACACCCCCCTCCCCCCCCCCCCCCACCACCCCGCTCCGTGCTTCTTGGAGCAACAACTGCACTCCAAAACCTTTAAAGCTTTCATGAGCCAGGGTCTGTGCATTGGGGAATGAGGTAGGTACTGCATTGGAGCGCATCCCCAATCTTAGCTCATACAAAGGGGGCCCAGATCTGATGTTTGAAGGGACCCTCAGGATTAGGAACCCTACAAACTGTTTTAAAAAAGAGAAGTACAGGTAAACTTGAGGACAACGTAAAAAATAATTTGGTTGCAACTGCTACACAGATGATTGGAGTCTCAATGAAGAAATACATTTAGCATATTGACATAGACAAATATACAGTTTAAAGAGCCAGCCGATTGATCCATAAATAATGTTATCTATTTTTATGTAATATTACGAGCAACATATTGCAAGCAACAAAATGGTATGCAAAGTGTATTCAGTTGAAGACTATTGCATAAAAAAGCGAATACACTAAAAACACCAAGTCTACTACCATTAACAAAAGTCAGCAAATAATGTGTAAATTGATCATGAATTATGTTATCTGTATAACCAAACAATGTGCAACCACCGTGAGGAATGTAAAGTAGTATAATTAATCAATTAAGAATGATACAAGAATACCTAATAATAGCTTTCCACACAGACACATTATTTGATAATTGTGTCAGCCTAATTGTGCATAAAACATTTAATTACAGCCTACCAATTCTAAATTGAAAGTGTTAATTGTGATGCCTGCTAGGAATTACAAAACAGACCTAGGTCGAAAGGGGGTAGGATAAATACTAGCTCTAGTTAAAACCACGAAAGCAGACGGTTGCTTGTGACTGTGGGCGAGACTCGAATTCAGGAATATGTCAAATAAAGTCGCCTTCTATTTCTTTCCTTTGTTCAATTAGTACAAATACTGCAATAACATCAGCTATCTCTATCAAACCCCTTTCACATTTACAGATTACTTTATAGTATGCAATTGATCATTAAAAAAGCAAAGCCACGGCCTTGGCTATCTGGTGAGATGTTAAATTATTGTTTTTATTTTTTTGTTGCAAGCATATGCCACAAAAATATAAAATGCAGAAAATATTATGCAACCACCTATTTGTGGTAGCCATATGCTTGCAATAAAAAATAATTTGAAATAATACCATTGCATATAATTCTAATAGAACAGTATTTCCTAGCAGGAAAATGTATCTAGATTAGTCATAGAAACCCATTTTTAGTTGTGATGCGCAACACGGGTGTTAGTTCTGTCATCCTTGGCATGGTATTCCACCAAACGTTTTGTTTGCTGTCACGCCTTCTGTTTTACTGCATTTCTTTTTGTTGGCTTTAGTACTCTGTGCACTTTACCACTTCTAACCAGTGTTAAAGTGATGGTGCTAATGCTGAAGTGCTTTTGCTTTCTCCCCAAAAAATGGTAAAATTGGCCTACACCTGATTGACACATTTAATTTACTTAAGTCCCTAGAACATGGTGCTACGTGTACCCAGGGCCTGTTTATTAAATGCTACCAGTGGGCCTGCAGCACTCACTGTGCCACCCACTAAAGTGGCACATTAAAACATGTCTTAAACTTGACCTTGCAGCCTGTAGTGCATTTTTATGAAGAGTCTTAACTAGACTACCCACACACAGGACCCACCGAATATATTACTCCTATTGTGTATCTGCAAAGATAAAATAGGATAGATTTTTTGGACACTCTTGTAAGGGTTGGGCCAACAATACCTCCCAGTAATCAATCTGTATTATGTAATGAGTGTATAAAACCCAGGTTATTGTTAAGCAACAGTTCAAGGTACTCTATCCTATGAATTAGGTGTCATTTTAATAAGAGAGGCTCTCTTTGGAAACAATTCAAAATAATTTTTTATTTTTTATTTTGTTGAAGCGCTTTGAAAAATGTAAGTTGTGGACCAGAATACGATATAAATTCATCATTTACATGTTATTGTCCATGAGATAGCTTTTATGAAGGCAGCCTTTTTCAGACAATGCATTTTGCCTCTTTTAGTGGCATGCAAGTCTGAGGCTTAATCAAGGCTGAAATAACATTAAGGTAAAGAGAACAGAAAAAGAAGAAAACAATAACATCATCCACTGTTTGTTGTGAAAATACATAAACATAAATAGGTAACACACTGTGGGAAGAAAAACTGTCACTGAGTTCAAGACATTCTACTGGTGCACGTTAACCTGTAAGGTTTTTAAACAGCCATTTCAACCTGGTTAAATAAACCTTTTGCCAGGTCTGAACCTTCCTTTTTTTACATATAAGTCACTATTAGAGTAGGCCCTAAAGGCCTACGGGGCATGGTGCTTTTTATTTAAAAAGTAGGACATGTGGGTTTAAGTTTTACATGTCCTGGAAGTGAAAACTCTAAAAGTCGTTTTTCACTACTGTAAGGCCTATTTCTCCCATTAACCAACACTGGGTTACCTTTACTTATTACATTTAATAAGTGCTAACTTTGGATAAGTAGCAGGCAGAGATGCCATGTTTGATTTGTAATTTTAATTCCCCATTAAAGGTAAAGTAGGATTTTAAGTCAAAATTCTGAAAATGCTACTTTTAGAAAGTTGGCATTTTCCTGCCGTAACCATATTGTGCTTCTGCCAGTGTCCTGGGTCACATGAGGATGAATGTCTCTGCTGTTGGGCTTTGTGTATTCCTTCAAGACAGTGGCACAAAAGGGGACGAGGTGTGAGCAGGATAGGCCATCCTGCCCGCATAGCTGGGGGCACAGCTCTTCCCTCGCCCACTTGCACTGAAAAGGGCTTGCCTCCAATGCACACAAAGGTACCTGACTCTAGCCTTTTGTCACCTCAGACATCTTGGAACCTTAGCACGGGATGGGAAGGACTTTTCAGAATCTGATGAGAGGGTAGGACAGGGTGCTTCTCACACTCAAAGGTTGGCACCAGGTATAAATACTGGACCCTCAGAACAACTCTTCCATGCACCTCTGGACCTGTGGAAGACTTGAGAAGGACTGCCCTGCCACCAAAAGGCTGCCCTGCTGCTACCAGAGGACTGTCCTTCTGCTTGAAGGGGTGCCCTGCTGCTTGAAGGAGAACTTGACGATCTCTTTGAACACAGGACCACCAGAAGAGACTCCAAGGGCTAGTTGGCTGGCTAGCTGTGTGAGCTACTGTGTGTACATAACAAGCTCCTGAGGTCTTGAACCCAGCACCTGGCCTCTGCTGGAGTGAGCCCTTACCCAAAGTGGTGGCCCCCCAGACCCTTGGAAGTGGTGTTAGAGGTGCTGCTTCTACCTAACTCTAAAACCTAGGACTCAGAAACGCTTTTGCAAATCACTTCCTAGAGGACAAACAAAAGACTGGGTCCTACCTACCAGTTGATCTGCCCAAGGTGCATCGCTGGTCGACTTGACCTTGCCATTTTTCTCTATTGCAGCAAATCCTGTTCAGCGGGACCTGTCAGAGACAGTATCCGGCATTGTGGAGCTCCCTTTGACTTTGGCTTCAACCTGCTGGAGGTTTTTGACTTCCAAAATGAGGTCTCAGTTTGAAAGTAAAAATCTTTACCATGCATGATGACTTCCTCAGCCTAATTAATTTTGGTGTCATTTTATGTGTTAACATTTTCGCTATTTTACTAAATTGGTTTGGGATTGTTATTGTGTTGTGTTTTCACTCAATTTTTAGATTCTGTGCTAGATAAATACTTTACACAGTGCCTCTAAGTTAAGCCTGACTTATTTTGTGTCAAGTTAACAGAGGGTTCAGCCCAAGTTAATTTAGTCACTTTTGTGGTTCACCCTGAGAAGGGTTAGGGTTGTTGCTTGAGAAGAGTTTACACCCCTCAACCAATAACCCAGGTTCATGTATTGGTGGGATCCAGTACTTGCATTTGTGCAGTGCAACTCAGTGATTTAAAAACAAAAATCCCTGAAAGCAATCTGACAAATTTGTTTTTTTAGAAATTCTCCGTAGTTTGTGATTTGGCCATTTGTACAATTTTTCAAATTTAAGGCTTGACTGACGTCCTTTTTGCTACAATGGAGTTGGAGCTGAGCAAACTTAACAGTCTCAGTAAGTTCGAGCTACAGAGTCTCTGCAAGAAGAGATATCTAAATTTTAGAAAGAAGGTCACAAAAGTGGACTTCCAAATAGCCCTAGAGCCTTTGAGGAAGTCAAAAGGATGCAGGCCTCCCCAGAGGAGAAAGAGGAGGATGACCCTGAGGAAGGGGAGGTGGGCGTGGAAGAGGAAGAGAAGGAAATGATCTGGCCACAAACCCTGAGCTGCAGCCCCAAAAGGAGGATGGTCACTTGCCCACAGGTGTGAGGTCATCTATCAGGGCAGGGAGTAGAGTGTCCTTCCACAACCTGTCGCAGAGGAGCATGAGGACAGGAGAGCTGAGAGGGAGCTCAAGCTGCAGTTGGCCACATTATAACTGGAGTACAGGAAATTGTCTCTGGAAGGGAAAAAGCAGAGAGGGACTTGAGAAGAAACAAATCCTTGCAGTTCATGAAGTGGGCCTGAGAGAACTGGACCTCAAAGCCAAACAGCACACAGAGTGGTGGTAGCAATAATCCAGTATCTAATGAAGACAGGAGTGTCCACATCCCAAAGATCTAGTGCCTAGCCCTGTTGTGAGGGATGACATTGACATGCTTTGAGGCTTATGAGTTTGCCATAAAGATGCACAGGGTCCCTGAATAAGATTGGGCAGCCAGTCTCTGGAGGCACATTCTCAAAGAAGGGAGGAATTCACTACTGGCTGTAGAAGGGGACAGGATGAGGTACACCCTCATGAAGGAAGCACTTATCAGGTAGTATATCCTCACCCCTGAGAAGTACAGGCTTGGAGTTCAGGTACAGCCACAAGCTGCTCCACCATTCCTGGGTAGATTGTGTGGATTATTTCTGCAAGGCAACTGATAGGTTGATGAAGGGCAGTGATGTGAGTGATTACAATGGGCTGTACGATTTGATTGCCAGAGCCCAGATGTTCAGTAGTTGTTCCAGAGCTGTGCCAACACCTAGTAGATAGCAAGGTTACTGACCCTAGGGAGCTTGCAAAGGAGGGGGACCACTGGTTCAGCACCACAGGCCCCAAGAAGATATCAGCAAGTGATCCCACCTCTTTCATCTGATGGACAGAAGAAACCAGGTTAAATGGGGAGGGGGGTGTGGGAGACATAAATAAAATCATGGAGTTCTACAAAGGCTCCTAAAACAGTTCTCAGGAGATGGATTCCAAGTCCCAACCTGACAACATAGTGGCTTCCCTGAGAATAAATCCTCAGGAAAGTTATCCCCGAAATGCTAAGAGTACCACAGATACAGGCCCATCAAGGGAGATGCCAACTGGTGTACGACTGTGCAGCCCCAAATGGTAGACAGACACTGGGGGTAGCTAGTGTAGTACTTGGGGAGAATGTTGTCTTAGTTAGCTTGCAGAGTAGTACAGAGGTTACCCCTGTGTCCCTATGTGGTAAAGAGATGGTTCCAAAGGCCCACATCTCTACCAATACTTCCCAGTATAGGCAGTGGGTCACTATCTATGGACAGCGGTTCAAGGATCTGAGCAACATGGGAGCACGTATGACTACTGTTAGGTGTCATCTGGTGTCCTCAGGGCAGGTAATCCCTAATGTATTCCATTAGGTTATAGTACCAGACAACCATGAGAATCACTGTTCCGGGTATATGGTTCCCTTTGAATGGAAGAGGTTTCAGGTTTCGCAAGGTTAGCTGTGAGTCCAGCCAAGCCTGTGAATTGTCTGCTAGGTAACGACACAGAGCACATCATCTGGAAGGAGGTGGAGCTGTGGTCCTAGCTGAAGATGTTAGGGTTACCTGAGTGAGTGTGCCTGACTACATTGTCAATGGGATGCCCACAATGGTAGTCGAGAGGACCTGGAGCCTGGAAAAATGGCTAATTTTCCTGCAAACAAGAGGAAGTTGCAGTGGGCATTGGAAAACCCGCTACTTAAATTCCCACAGTCCAGGAGGACCAGGAGGACTGTGGGAATTTCAGGAGTAGGTTTCCCATGACCTGGAACCTACAGGGGAGGACATAGCTGCCCTGGTGGTCTGGTGCCAAGCTGAAGGGAGGCCCTCCATGGAGGAGTTCTGCAAAGCTCAGAAGAAATATGTCCTAATCTTGAGAGCCTACAGCGCAAGACTGTCACCACTTTGTTTCTCTGTTCTTACTGACCCCTGGGCTCACCCATCTGTGTACCCATTACACAGATACATATGGCAGTCTGGCTGTGAAGAATAGGATCTACAGGCTGTTTGATAAGATGAGTGCCAGCATCGAAAAGGAAGTAACCAAGATGCTAGAACTGGTGGTGTTTGAGCGCTCCAAGGGTCCTTGATCCAGCCCAGTGGTGCTGGTATCCTAGGCTGCCTCAGGAGATGCCAGCACTCCAAGGGTCCTTGGTCCAGCCTAGTGGTGCTGGTATCCTAGGCTGCCTCAGGAGATGCCACACCAGAAATCCGGTAACTATAAATGGCTCAACTCAGTAACCAGGAATGATGCACAGCCCATCCCCTGAGCGGATGAGCTCATAGTTGGAGAGCTTCACATGCCCTGAGTACCTTTAATTGGACATCTGGGTAACCCGATTTCTTACAACAGAAAAATATTATCATAATTGGTGGAAAGAAAATTTAGGGTGATTAAAAACAAAAAACATATGAAGGTATAGAAAGAAAAATAATTGACAAAGTAACATATTGGCCTACTAGCCCTGGCACTGAAGTGCACTTCTTTATAAATGGGCTTGCACATGAGAACAGACAATAATCCACCACTCACAGTGCAAGAGTGTAGTTGGCTGACCAACTACCCTATGCTGCATATCCTGGTGAGGACAAGAACATTTGAAAGACATTTAAAAAGACTAATGAATGAAGAGGCTGATACAAAAAATGTAGAGTAGACCCGTAACCTTGCAGAAGGGGCACCCTCAGAGGGTGCTCTGGCTGTGAGCCAGCTCTATGTTGCACACAGTCAGTGCATCTCATGCTGGTCTTTTTGCCTCTCCACCTGCATCTTTAATGCCTCACAGGTGTAAAGGTAACCATTTTTGTGAATCCTAACAATACAGTCATTGGATCCTGAGTTACGCTATATTAGTAACGTTTATATAGCACTCAGACACCCAGGTTTCATTGCACCAAGATGCCGCTCATAAAAGGAGAAAGTAAAATTTAGCAAACTATACAGAATGCTTTCTGACTGAAAGGAAGAACAACTAATAGGTTTGTAAAAAGAGACATGTTTTCAAAGACCGTCTAAACTGGCTTAAGTAGCCAATAGCTCTCATATTATTTGAAATGATGTTCCAATTATTTTTACAATGATCCCGTTTTTGGAGATAAATGCAAGGTTCAAAAACTCTGAATACTCACCCTTGTATCAGGGAATTCAGAAATGGTATATAGGTAAGCTGATGCAAAAGGGTTCTGGGAAGACAATATAGTGAATCCTCTTCTGGATAATGGAGGGGGATTTCCATATAATGCCCTATAGTCAGTTCAGAACTTATTGAACACTATTAACTCTCTCGTAGGAAAGCAATATAAACATTCCAATAAACGGACAACACAACTGAATCATGAGGCGCTAATAATAAGACGAGTTACATGATTCTGGACTGCTAGCAGATAATACAGTGTGTGGTGAGATACTCCAAATCTAGAGAACGGGTATAGTACAACCTTAACCCATTAATAACTGAAATAGCCCATATTTGGCCATTCTTACTGACGAATGATAGAATGTTCATTAAATGTATCATCTTAGTTATTGGCCAGGGGATTTTCATAGCAGCTGGGTGAACTTGCAATGTTTGAACATCAGTGAAAGCACGGCAGCTTTAGCCCTACCAGATTTCATAATATAATTAGGAATTTGTTTTAAAGGCTTAAGAGTGGATATATAAACTTGTTTCAGAATTGGTACTGGACTAGGTTATGGAGGAGCATCTGACTTAAAATATCCTGTGCATTCGGAAATGCCTTTAAAGGGAAATGAGTAGTGAAGGAAGTCTGTATAGCGAGGATTTAGAGCTTAGGCATACCGAAGAGACCTGCACACGTTAAATATCACGTTTCAAATTAGTTTCTCTATAACATATTAATCCAGTGACTAGTCTAAATGCTAAATGATCAGTACTAATGAGACAATATTGAAATTGTCTAACTGCTCTTTCATTGTCCGAAAAAGTTGTTTTTGGGGATATGTGTAAGTGCAATGAAGTTGGAATAAAATGATTGACCTCTGGTCATCATCATTACTTTCTGTTGTTTAATTTCAGCTTTGAATTCTAACTTATAATAGCAAGTGTAAGAGATACACCAATGGCGCTCAGTGTAGCACAGGCGTTTTAGCTTCACTAATTTACTCATTAAACAATGGCTTCTTCCATTATAAATGGGTTACTCCTTGTGCATTGGTGTGCATTCAGCAGCTAAGGTCATCCAGTTAGAGCTTGCTAAATATTGGCCCATAATGTGACCATCTGCAATACAAGTGAATAGTGTAATAGCAATTTAAAAGTTTTTTTCTCAGTTTTATCCGAACTTGGGCTATAGATTATTTCCCTTTTTGCTTATGTGAATTAGAGTAAGATACGAAAGCTAGTTTGCAGGTCTTCGCTGACAAGAGCCACTGTCAAGAGATACACTGTCATAGTACCTTTACTAAAAGTGGGCCTACAACTCTTTAAATAAAGTTTAACAAAGTGAGCAATTCAGCAAATTATTGTGAGTTGATATAAGGTGGGGCAATAGCCCTGTAAAACTCACCCATGGTAATCATTAGGGCAGTCAAAGTGAATAGGCTGTACACCATCTCCAAATACTTAATTGACAAATTATCTATATACTTGGTGAGGCAATAATTTAAACAGACTCATAAGGTCGTGCCCTAAGGTAACTATAACTCGCGCCCCTGCCATGCACAGTTTTTCTTCAAAAATTTGACTGCAAATATTACATTGATATTATCAATGATGTTATCAAAGATGTCGTGAGTGCCATAATTTGTGGGGGTAATCAGCAGTGCATGGCGAGGGCACCACGAGTTATACTTACCTTAGGGCATGAATTATGGTTACTTGAGGTAACTCTAATAGGTGAATTTTCTTGGTTTTGTATGTTTAAAATGTGAGCCTAACTATAATGTCCCTGTAACCTTTGGTTTTTAAGTGAATTCCTATGTGTTTTTTAATTCTATTTCCTAACTATAACGTCCCTGTATCCTTTTTTTTATTTATTATTATGCCTTAATCCAACCACCACTGCGCATGGCCTTTGGCCAAGTGCAGCTGGGGTTGGCTGCAGGGCCTGGCCTGCGAACAGACCCGCTGGCTAACCCCTATAACCACCCAACCCACACTGCGCATGGCCTTTGGCCGTGCACAACTGGCTTAGCCACAAAGCCGCAAGGGGTTAGTCACAAGGACCAGGCCCTGTGACCAGCACTATACCCACCCAACCCCACGCTGCGCACGGCAGAGCAGGAGTTGGCCGCAGGGCCTGGCCTGTGCCCAGCCCCTGCAACCAACCCCTGTCACCACCCAACCCCTATAACAACCTAACCCCACATGGCTCCCTCCACAGGCCGATCTTGACCCCGGAGACCCTATCTCCCCAAGGCCTAGCCTAATTTTTATTTTTGGGAGGAGGGCTGCATGGCCCCCACTCCCTAGGCTGATATTGGCCTCGGGAAGTCCATCCCCTGGGGCCCAGCCTAATTATTGATTGGCGGGGGAGCCGTGCTGCATTCAGTTTGCAAAAATTCCCCAGGGAGGTGGCAGTCCCCAGGGCTGCGGAAGGCCATGTGCCCCCCCTGTATTCAGTTTAAGCAGTGCCCTGGGGAGGTGGTGGTCCCTGAACTGTGGGGGGGGCTGCGGGGAGTCCGTACCACCCCTGCACTGAATTACAAAAGTGCGCTGGGGAGGTGGCAGCCCCGGGGCTGTGGCGGGTGCTGCAGTGCTCCCACACTGAAGTGCAAAAGTGCCCTGGGGAGGTCCCCAAGGCAGGTAGGGCCATGCAGCCCCCTAGCGCTGAATTACAAAAGTGCCCTGGGGAGGTGGTGGTCCCGGGGATGCATAGAAATTGTGAATGCCCCCAGGATCTGGCCCACCCAGGGGCGTGTAAAAAAACAAGCGTAGGAGCCCACGCCTGTTTTTTTTTCCCCACGAAATCACGACATAGTTGCAAATGCACAGTAAACATATTTTTTAAAGTGTTTTTTAATCCTGCGGTCCGTTTGGGACCCCAGCACCAGAGCTAAGGGGTCAGGGTGTCTCTACCCTGGCCCCTTTTCCTTTTTTTGATGGCTACCAACACTTCCTGGTTTGAAGTGCTGGGAGCCAACCAGAGCTGTACATTTCCCTGCACAAGCTCATCACTATTTGTGAATACATCGCAAAGGATCCACGTCCCTAGATACACACATTTATTCTCCCTTTAATATCTCAAAAACTACTGAACTGATTAACACCAAATAAGCAAAATCTGCATACCCAAAGCTAGCTTTCTGCCAAATTTGGTGTAATTCCATCCAGTAGTTCGGGCTGTGCCTAAAGGTCCTATGGGAATTAACATGGGAAACACAACTGTTTGGACCCCACTTTTTCTCAGCCCCGCTTGACGGATCACCCTTTAACTTTCCGTGTGCAACAAAAATCACTCGAGCACTTTTTCTGAAAATTTCATGAAGGTGCCAAAGTTATGGGCAAGTCAAAAAATGCTTTTTCTGGAAACATGATCCTAACTATAACTACCTAGTGGCTATATATATATATATATATATATATATATTTAATCCATCAAACGGTCCACCTTGTGGCGCGCAAATTCACGAGTGCACATGTGAAGAAAGGACCATTCCTCTACAATCTCCAAAACAAACAATTGCAAAGCAATTGACTCGTTGCACTCCAGGAGAGTTTATTACTTTATCCAAAAGTGTACTACAAACTACACCACCAACGCGTTTCGACCTCTCGGTCTTGTTCACATGTTTGTTTTGGAGATATATATATATATATATATCAAGTTCCAGGGGGACCAAAAAGCATTGGGAGCATTTGTATACTGCTTGCTGTCTCTGTGATAGGTCAGTGATTCCCAACCTTTTGACTTTTGTGGACCCCTGCTTTTTCATTACTGAAAACCGGGGAACCCCTGTGAATCATTGTTGGAATCCGGAGATCCCCCACTGAGTCATTACTGAAAGCTGGAGAAGTAGTCTGTTAATATTATTTAATTTTCTAAGCAGTCGCCGACCCCCTGAGGAGGCCTCGCGGACCCCCAGGGATCCCCGGACCACAGGTTGGGAACCACTGTGAAAGGTAATAAAGACTCTGGAGTGCGACTCATCTTTCCATTACAGGAGGAATGGAATTGGGATACAATGTAGCAGAGTGATACTGCTGCAAGTATATTGCACCACCAGCTGAATGACTCCTCGTTGGAACTGGATCAGCTGGGGTCCTTTCTGCTTAAGCCGCACAGCCCAACGGAGGTGGCGCTTTGTGTAGGTTGCAGCCCCCAACTGAAAAATTTGCTCTCAAAGGCCTATCAGTAAACAGAAGCGTGCTGTGCTGAACTTCTGCTAATAAACGCCATGGACCTATAACATGACATAATATAATATATACATATAACAATTATTAAAGTAATATAGTAAATATAAAAAGTAATTTAAAACATATTACCAAAAATAATATAAACATTTTTAAAATATGTATTGAAAAACCAAATACGATTAAACAGCAATCATAAAAAGGATGTAAATCCAACATTAGGGAAGTTCGAATTTGGAGGAGTTCCATTTACTATTCTCTGTCTAATTTATTTACCCTACAGTAGGGAAGGCTTTGGGCTTTGAAGGGGTTAGATTTACTAATCCAGTGCCAGTCTAAGCAACAGTAGATAAAGTGTTGGACTTTGGAGGGGTTAGACATACTATTCCCCTTTCAGTCTTAGCTACAGTAAGGTCATTGTTGGACTTTGAAGGGGTTAGATTTACTATTCCTTCTTCAATTTATGCACATTAGGGAAAGTGTTGGACATCAACAGGGTTAAATTCACTATTCTAACTCCAGTCTAAGCAACAGTTAAGAAAGTGTTGGACTTCGGAGGAGTTAGATTTACTATTACAACTCCATACTAAGCAATACCATGAAAATGGTGTACATCACAGGGGTTAGATTTATTATTCCCTCTCCTGTCTTAGAAAGAGCAGCATGGAAAGGATTGTACTTTGGAGGGATTAGATTTACTATTCCCACTCTAGTCTAAGCAACACCAGGGAAAACGGGGGTCTCTGTGGGGGTTACATTTACTATTCACACTTCAATCTAAACAACAGTAGGGAGACTGATGGACTTCGCAGGGGTTAAATTTACCATTCCAACCCTATTCTAAATAACCGTAGAAGAAGTGTGAAGCTTTGCAAGGGTTACATTTTAATAGTCCTATGTCAGTCTAAGCAACCGTAGGGAAAGTGTTACTATTCTCTCTCCAATGTATGTAAAAGTAGGGAAAAGTGTTGAAATTCATAGGGATTACATACATCCATTACAGCTCATAATTACTTTTTAAATATTTGTTTGTTGGCATTTGAAGTGGCAATAGTATAGTATACATCAAATTGGAACAATTTCGTTCAGTATTGGATAACAGGCTTTTGCACTTGTCCGCACAGCAGGCTGGACAAGAATGAGGGCAGTGTGGTACACAGTAGAAAAATATCATTGATCATGCATAAAGAAAAGATGCCACCAGCTGTCCATTCGTCAGCGATGAGTTACTACACGTTGCTTCAGTAAAGAAATAAACAACAACCGGAACATAAACAAGTTCTAATTACCCTGTATGGAACAAACACTCCCCTCTCATCCCCTCCCTCCCTAGCTTCTATACTGTTATGAGATACACAAAAGGAAAAGGAATTATCCCCATTTTTATTCATAGGGCCTTAGCCCCTAGTTCTCATTGTGGGTGATCACTCATTACCTGGCGTTCTGGCCTCCTGTCCCCTCAGCAACCCTACCCTGCATGTTTGGTTTGTGGATTATCTTCAGGCTTGTCATCCTCAGGGGGCTCCAGCAGCGCTTGCACCATTACACCCCAGGAAAGCAGGACATACACTAGCTTCTTGTCCCTGTGAGTTCTCCTAATATGCGCCTCCTCTGCACTGCCCCACTCCAATAGGTCTTTCTCCCAGGCCTCCAATGTGGGGAGTCATGAGCTCAGCCAGCTAATTGCTTTGCTCATTTTAGCCACTGTGAGCCATAGTATCTTGAATCACCTATTTAATTTTTAGGGGGGATTGTCAGGGAGGAGCCACAGCATGCATTGATTAATCTTGCGTGGCATTTCCCACTCTGTCACGCACTTAAGCTGAGGAAATAATGTAGATTTTCCTAGTAATTTATGACGGAAAGTCTTCATTTTATTAAAGACACGGAGACGAGTATTATGCATTTTCTTTTCTTGTTTATTTCAATAGCAGCAGTCAAGAAAACAACAACTCCCATAAGGCTAAACAAAAAGTGGCCAATGGGAGCAAAACAGTAGTTCCAAGAGTCCACCAATGAAAGGGCATACAACCCCTAAATACATATCTTGACTGTGAACAGCCCTCTTTTCTTGTGCGAGGGTCAAACAGAATAAAACAAAGGTAGAATAGAACCGATGATGCAAAAAGCCATTATGAAAGCTAGAAAGTCCTGTCATAAGTTCAACAACCGGATCTCGGCAGGAGAAAGGATGATGTCCGAGTGGAAACAATGTAGAGGAGGTGGAGAAATCCAAGGAGGTATACACTGGTAGTTTGTTGACGGATGACAGTTACTTTGAAGCTTGTGCCGGAGTGGTTGAGGCTACAAGGGTGGAAAAACAATGAAAGCGTTAATTGTTGAGGCGGGATAATACTCGCCTCCGTGTCTTTCATAAAATTAAGACTTTCCATTATAAATTACTAGGAAAATCTACACATTTTATGGCAAGACCGGAGGCTCATATTATGCAAGTTTAAAGCAGATTAACAACATCCAATGCAGCATGATGAACAGGCTTGCAATAAAATACTTTAAATACAGTATCATTAGACCAATCAGCCGATTTGAGAATATCTTCCAAACGAGAACCACCCCAAAAGGCTTTAGATGCCATAGCACCTCTGGAGAAATGGGCACCAAAAACAGAAGTGTCAATACCAACTAAGGACATGATCCATTTGACCCAACGAGCTAAAGTTGGAGAAGAGACAGGTTTGAAGGTTTTTTTTAAAAGAAATAAGTAGTTGGGAAGCGGAAGATGATCTCAAATTGACTGTTTGATGTTCATATGATTTCAAACATTGACCCACACAGAGCGTGGGATGGTCAGGAAAGTAAGGGTAAAACAGAGAAGACAAATTTGTTTCAGTGCATCTATGTACATTGAATAAAACACCGAGTGGAGTAAATTGACGTCCAGTGATATCTAAAGCTCTAACATCGGAAAGATGTTTAAATGAAACCAAACATAGTAACATAGCTAATTTTGCAGACAATTGTTTCAAAGAAAGCATATCATTGTCAGGCCAAGATAAAAACAGATTAAACACAGCATTAACGACCCATAGAGCACTGTATTTGGGTAAAGGAGGATTAGAAAACTTTACTCCCTTTAAAAGTCAACAAATCAGGGGGTGCTCCCCAACAGGTTTACCATTGATATATGGGTGATGAGAGGAAATAGCAGATCTGTACAAGTTAATAGTACGATATGACTTGCCTTTACTAGCCTCAGCCGCCAGGAAATTAACTATAAAGGTTACATCTGTTGAAAAGGAATTAATACCTTTTCCCATGCACCAGCTATGCCATAAGGATAAAGCTGAGCTATAGGCCTTTTTTGTGCCCGATGCCCAGGACTGTTCGATGAGGTTAGAAGCTTCTGCCGAAATTTCAGGGACTGGCTGGGGATCCCCAACAATTTCCAAGCTGAAAAGGACGAGAAGATTGTGTATAATCAAATCGTGATCGGATCCGAGAGGGTTGGTGAGGATGTCTGGAAAGGAAGGAAGAAGAAAAAGGAAATCTATCGCTAATTCCAGAAGAGATGGGAACCATACCTGTGATTGCCAAAAGGGGGCTAGCAGCACTACCCTTGCTTGTTGGCGTCTGATGTGGGCCAAGAGTCTGTTTATCATAATAAAAGGAGGAAAGGCGTAATTCAGAGAGGTTGACCAATCCTGAGAGAAAGCATCGGAGGCCAGAGCCAATGGATCTGGGCGCCAACTGAAGAACAGAGGCAACTGATTGTTGAGACGTGACGCAAAGAGGTCTATCTGAAAAGGACTCCATTTGTGAGAAATAGCCCTGAAAACCTCCTAATGGAGTTTCCAATCGCTGGAATCGTGTAGAAAACGGGAATGCCAGTCCGCTACGGTATTGAGATTGCCTGGAATGTACTGTGCCTGCACTGAAATTCGTCTTTGAAGACAAAATTCCCAAAACCCTTTCGCTAATTCCGCTAAATGTTTTGATCTTGTGCCTCCCAGACGGTTGATATACCTGACAGCCAAGATGATGTCCATCCTGAGAAGAAATGAACAACAGACTCGATCTCTTGCCAGGCTTTTCACAGCAAAGGAGCCGGCAAGCATCTCAAAACAGTTGATGTGCAGCTGAGACTCCTGAAGCGACCATGCGCCTCCAGTCGAGGTTGTCCCACACCGGGCCCCCCAACCGGAAAGGCTTGCATCGGATTCTAACACTAGATCTGGGGCTGACGCAAAAATGGTCCTGCCATGCCAAGCATCTAAATGGTCTATCCACCATTGAAGCTTGTCGCGGGACTCGAGATCTAAAGCAATGCTGTCCGAATAAGCGAGACCCCTTTGAAGATGACTAATTTTGAGTCTTTGGAGGGCTCTGTAATGTAGAGGACCTGGGAAAATCGCTTGTATGGAAGAGGAGAGAAGGCCTACTATCCGTGCCAAAGTCCTGAGGGATATGAAGGATTTGCGGAGGGTGTGAAGAATTTCAGACTTGATAGATTTTATTTTGGTGGAAGGAAGAAGAAGGGTTGCAGAAACGGAATCTATTAGAAACCCCAGAAACTCTATTTGTTGGACCGGAACCAGGGAATTTTTTTCGTTGTATATAAGGAAACCCAGGTCTGTGAGAAGATTGGAAGTCAGGAGGAGATGAGATAGAAGAATAGTCTGACTTTGATTCATGATGAGAATATCGTCTAGATAAATAATCATTCTGATTCCTTGAGCCCTGAGGGAGGCCACTACCGGCTTCATAAGTTTTGTGAAACACCACGGGGCTGATGAAAGCCCGAACGGTAGGGAAGAAAAATGATAAAATTGATTCTCCCATTTGAATTGGAGATATTTTCTGGAATCTGGATGCATAGGGACTGCCAAATAAGCGTCCCGTAGATCAAAATGTACCATCAAATCGCCTTGAATGAGGGTATCCCTGAGATGGAGAATAGTCTCCATCTTGAAATGACGGTAAACCACAAATTGATTGAAATGTTTTAGGTTGATGACTGGGCAAAATTTGTTTTTCTTTTTGAGGACTAGGAAAATTGAACTGATGAAACCTGAAGGATCTGGCAGACAGGGCACGATGGCGTGTTTCTGAAGTAAAGATTGAATCTCTGCAGAGATTGCCGACGTCATCTCCTGTGAAAACTTGGGAGGTTGAGGAAAGTGAGTCTGAATGGGTTCCGAGAAGAGTTCGATATTGTAACCCTGAACAGAATTTAGGACCCAAGTGTCTGAAGTGATTGCCTTCCATTTTGGAAGAAACATCAAAAGACGACCCCCTAATATAGGATGGCCAGAAGCCAGACTTACTGGTTTGTGCTGTGAATCTGGAAGATCGGCCACCTCTGTTCCAGAAACCGCGTCCTCTTTGTGGGTAAAATTGAGGTTTGTAGTCTTGGTATGAGATGTTGGAGGCACCACAGGAACCTTGGTTATAATATGACCGGCCGGCAAAGCGGTTCCTACCTCTGCCGGCCCTGGCGAAAATCCGATTATGGAACATTTCTTTAAGAGATTGTTGGGCCTTGTCCAACGAGGCAAAGGTAGAAACATATTTACTTAACTCCTTTATAAAAGAATCTCCGAAAAGGAGCCCTTCTGCCTTAATGCCATGGTCCGAGCCCGCAAGATTGACTAATTTTGGATCCAGCTTGAGAAGCAAGCCTTTCCTTCTTTCATGCGTTATAGCCGCATTAGCATTGCCTAAGAGGCAAAAAGATCTCTGGACCCACAGAGATAAATCCGCAGGATTAATGGGGCAGTTGTCGAGGCAAGATGCTTCAGTTAAGTCAAAAATGCGGGTGAGGGGACCCACCACATCCAGAAGCTTGTCCTGGCACGTGGACCAAGCCTTATCAACACCCTTTCGCGGATCCTTCCCAAACTTGGAGAAGAAGGTAATAAGAGAAGGGTCGATAACAGGGGTGGCAGTAATTTTTGATGAGAGAGAAGGACAAGGGCATTCAGAGCGGAGTTTGGCTCTTGTTTGCTTATCTAGTGATGAACGTAATCTAGATGCAACATAATCACCCACATGATCTGCCGGAAACCATTCTGTGGAATTGGGGTGATGTATATCCTCTGGGTTAAACAGTGGAACCCCATCAGCGTCTGAAACCAGTAGAGGTTTTGAAGACTCTTGCTCCATAACTTTTGCCTTTTTTGGAGGAGGAGGCAAAACAGAATCATCGTCGTCTGTATCCCGTGCGTCAGAACCAGAATCTGAATCACCATCAACAGTATCTGGGATACTGGTAACCACAATGGGCGCAGAGATGTGCTTGGTTTTCTCAACACACTTAGAAGACGGTTTAGATTGAGAAAAAGAAGAACGCTCCTTAGCAGGAGCCTTTTGAGGAACCGCGTCCTCTGCCTTATGTGAGGAAACCTCACTATCTAACTCCTATTTAGAAATTATTTTTAGTAATAGGGTGTTTTCTGCATTCCCCCGCAGATTGGGCCAAAACCGTCTTTGAAACCAAGGACAAAATAGAATTTTCCAATGTTTAAGACAAGTTGTTGATGGAACTGGAAACAGCCTGTTCAACAGAGCTTTGAATAAAGTCACAAATATCATTCAATTGATGATGCATTTATTCCTCCTCCTCCAATCCCATTCTGCTCACAGAGCTTTCCATATTTATATAGGAACAATCCTTGTTTGAATACCAGGAGAAAAAACCCCCAGAAAGGGTTAAAAATTCTCAGCCCAGTGAAAGGAATAAACAGGCCCCGCCTATGGGTGTGAACCTGTAAGACCGAGCCGTGCTGAAGAGCAGGAACAGCCGGAAACTGAAACCGGCTCGGCGAGGACGCCAGAAGGAGGACAGGAAAGCCGGAGTTCCACAAAGCCGTAAGCAGAAACAGGGAAGTGCCGGCGAACCACAGTTTCTGTCAAGTGACGCTGAGAAAACAACATGCTTGACAGAAATGGCAGTTTTAGAACGCCGAGCAGAGCGCGCACGCACTGAAAACCAAACAGCTAGAAATTGTGGCTACGAGCCGACTAAGCCTATTATACAAAAAGTATACTTCGTAAAAACCACAAAAAAAGGGTAATTAAACACACAGTAAATAACATGAAACACGAGCATAGAACTGGAATACTTATCTTGACTGCGAGCAGCAAGAAAAGAGGGCTGTTCACAGTCAAGATACGTATATAGGGGTTGTATGGCCTTTCATTGGTTGACTCTTGGAACTACTGTTTTGCTCCCATTGCCCACTTTTTGTTTGGCCTTATGGTAGTAGTTGTTTTCTTGACTGCTGCTATTGAAATAAACAAGAAAAGAAAATGCATAATATGAGCCTCCGGTCTTGCCACAAAATTACTCCCAATATGATACTATATCAGGACAGTACCATACAGTTTGAAGTAAATCTGCTTCCACACACTCTGCCTGCTCAGGAAGATTTTCAAGTGGATCCCCAACGACGCAAGAAGAACAGTCACCCATGCACTCTTCAGCAGTAAACTCTACTACGGCAATACACTCTATGCCAGCATCAACAGGAAACTCCAAACAAGACTCCAGAGAATACAGTACACCGTAGCCAGACTCATCTTGGACATCCCCTGGCACAGCCACATCTCCGCCCACCTGAAAGGCCTACACTGGCACCCCATCAACAAAAGCATTACTTTCAAAGTCATGTCACACACTTATAAGGCCTTTCACAACATCGGACCTGCCTACCTTAACCACTGCCTCTCCTTTTACGCACCCCTCAGGCAACTCCACTCTGGTCAACTGGCCATCGCCACCATCCCTAGGATCCGGAAGAACACAGGTGGAGGAAGATTCTTCTCCTACTTCGCTGCGCAGCACTGAATCACGCTGCCACTTCACCTCAGACAGTCACCCTAGCTGGCTCAGTTCAGGAAAGACCTCAAGTTCTGGCTCTTCGACTGACCCGCCCCCCCTTTAGTGCCTTGAGACCACCCCAGATGATAAGTCATGCTCTACAAATGTCTGACTGATTGATTGAAATCTGCAATCATGATGCAGCAACAACCAGAGTGATGGTCCCTGGTGGGGTAAAAAGTGTGCAGCCACTTGGGGAATAGGTAGGCCATATGAACCATGTTCTATACCTAATGCAGATTAACACCCTGCGGACTCCGTCATGAATTTTAAGCCAGTCTTTGGGGGTAGTAGGATCATTCCTTATGCGCTGCCAAGTCTCTTCAATGCACAGCAATGCCAGTTGTCTGTCCATGTGTATTTTGCCGTATAATTGTGTTATAAGCCTACATTCACCTGCTCTGGATAGCAGGGTCACCAGTGTCTGTGTAGGGGCTTCAGGGAACTTCGGCCATAGCTGGTGTGCCATTGCTGCAATTTTGGCATTCTGGAGTAACTGTCCACCACCCAGACCAAATGTCTCAATCGCTACCTGCATGGTGATGAATCATCCCACTGGGTAAAAATCTGATAAAATTATACTGCCCCCCATCTGCCATTTATCGAATTCCATCAGTTTTCCCAACTGCACAAAAGGGCGCACTATCCATATGTCCAAGTCTGGGACATATGGTGCCCGTCTCAACGCCTTCTGCACCACTCTTTCCCAAAGACTGCCCATCAGACAGTTCACATGTGAGAAATCAGCAGGTTGCCCCACCCCCTCATCAACAGCATCCCAGCTTCTGCCCAACAAGCATGCCCTCTAGCAGTGACCATTCCCAATCAGGCTCCCCATGCAGCCAAAGGATCACGTGCTGCAACTGCGCCCCCAGATAATATAATTCCAAATCTGGAAGCTCCATCCCCCCTCTGTCCCATTCTCTATTTAGGGTATTAAGGTCATTTCGACATCTCTTGCCAGCTCAGAGGAGCTCCACCAGTAGCGAGTCCAATGCCTGGAGCACCCGAAGAATCTCATACATAGCGCCCTGTCGGACATACAACTACCTAGGTAGAACCACCATTTTAGTTAGAGCTATCTTCCCCATTAGGGATAGTTTCAGTGTGTTCCAGAACGCAATAGAGGGCCATAAATTATATCTCACTCTCCATGTACAATATGGATGCTGAGGTATTTGACACTGTCCACCTTTCATGGCAGACCTGAGTCTCGGAGTTGGTCTGCGGGCAGACCCACAAACCAACCAAGTTGGAACAGGGCAGACTTGGTATTCTTACCCCTTAGACCAGAGAATTCCCAGAATTCATGCATAACATTAAGGAATATGAGCCCAGATATGTCTGGCTGGATGAGATAGATCATGGCATCATCTGCCTACAGTGATACCAAATGTTACATACTACCAACCTGAATACCCCACCCACTAAGAGTCTGCCTGAGCCGGCACAAAAGCAGCTCCACAGAAATGGCGGAAACTTAAGGGGGATAATGGGCATCCCTGGCATGTGCCCCACTGCAAGACAATCTCGGCCGAGACATACTACCCAGTTCTCACCCTCTGTCTCCCATAGAGTAATTTTACTCATTTATTATAGTTGCACCCCAGTTCCCTCCTATCAAGCACCTGCCAAACATATTCCCAGCACACCGAATCAAATGCTTGCTCAATATCGAGAAAGGCAAGTGCATATTCATCTTCTTCAAGCACAGGTGCATGAAGCATATGAGTCAGCCGGCGTAGGTTTCACAGTCTATTCCTCTGTGGGATAAGTCCCTACTGCTCTGTGTTTATCAGATTTGGGAGATGGGGCAGCAGTTTTCCTGTGTCACGCCACCAAAACGTGACTAAGGAGTTTCTGATCTACATTTAACATAGAGAGCGGCTGGTAGGAGCCTGTCTCCAAGGAGTCCTTACCCGAATTCGGTTTTACCACTATTATGGCCTCACAAAGAGTCTGAGAGCAATCCCTTTTCTAGTGCCTGTGCATACACCAGCAGCAATTTGTCCACTAGGGTCCCAGGAAAAGTTTATGAAATTCTGTGGGAAGTCCATCGCCCCACGATGCCTAGGCCATTTTCAGTGCGGTCACTGCACTAAGTAGCTGCTGCCTGCTCAATGGGACCCCTTGTGGTTCCCGATCCTTGGAGGGTATCAGAAGTAGCAGTAACTGCGCTGGATAAGCAGGTAGTACCTGAGCCTCCATGCACCATGGTAACACTGCGTAGACCCCCCACAAATGGTCTGTAAAAACATTATTTATCACCTGCTGTGTCCCTGACCGGCAAGTTAGGGGGCACTGTGGTCTTGGATCTAATCAAACATGCTGCTACCACCATCATCGCCCAGTGCATTAAATAAGTTTTTCTAGTTGGTCCCATAATTCACACACCTCATGTCTCTGCCTGTCCCATTCCCTCCAAACCTCTGGATTGCCAGGGAGTGTCCTCTCTAGTTCCTCCAGAGTTGCCTCTTGTTGTGTCAGATCCCTCTTCATTGTTCAGCGTATACTGACTGAAGAAGCCACGCACACCCAACAGAGTACCATTTACATGGCGTCCCACTTTGTCACCCTACTGCCTGCACTTCCCAATTATGGTCGAAGAATAGTGTAAGTGCATCTAACAAAGTGTCCCCAAAGACCGGATCCATCAGCACATCTGCATTAAGCCTCCACAGAGGCACCCTCAGTGTCTGTCATTCCAGAGAGTATATTATCATCTGTGGTGAGTGGTCCGTTATGTACCTGTTCAGAAGTTGTGTATCTATTACCCTGTGTGTGGGAGTTGCATGGACAAAAATGCAGATGGCTATGCCCGCCACTGGAATGAAGCAAGAATATGCTAGTGTGTGCTGGTGGTGTATTCGCCAGATGTCATCAAGGCCTAGACTCACCTGCACTAGTGCAGAGGACATGTAGGGCTTGGTATCTTGTCAGGGAGGGGACCTGTCTAATTGGCCGTCGAGGACACAATTGAAGATGCCCGATAGGAAGACAGTTGTCTTCAGGGGAATCTGGGCAACTGCCAGTACAGTGCCAATAAAGGCACCATCTTCAGTGTTAGGTGTGTAGACATTAACAAGACAGAGTTCATGGGCATCAAGCATGCTTTTCAGTATAACACACCTTCCATCCACGTCTACGCTGGTACCTCTGGTTCCACCAATATCAAGGACTTGTGGGTGGAGTATGATGTGGCATAAATTTGACCCATCCACTTTTCTTTTTCAGGTATTTAATACAGCCTCCCTACAGGTGAGTCTCCTAAATGAATGCCATTGCAATCCCATATCTCCGGAGGTATGCATGGACCCTGTTGTACATCAAAGGACTAATCAGACCCCACACATTCCAGGTCAGTAACTTATACTTAGTCCCCAGGCCCACAATAGAAAGTTTAAAGTAATATTCAGTCCCTCACCACCTGACTGAGTGATCTGGGCTGCAACTCACTGTGCCCGTCATCTCTGGAAGCACCCCGCCCAAATAAACTGAGCCCGAACAACATGGTCATAGAAAAAGGAGAAAATCCCCCTCCACAGATCACTCCCTCAGGCATAATCTATAATCTCCTTCAGACACAAACAACAGTCAAAAGGGTAGCAAACCCCACCACAGGGACCCTCCCCACCCATCCTCTGCCAACTAAAGTGTTAGAAAGGCACTTGGTGTAGAATAAGTCCAGAACACCAGAACCCTCATGATTTGTGAGGCCCAGTATAAGGCTCAGCAATCTGAACTGGTCTAGACCCAGAACAGCCCCAACCAAGAAGTGATTTAGTACACAATCATTTCTGCATACATTAGAGATACCTTGGACCCCAGGAGACTGTCTGCAGCACAATGTCCATGTCTGTTGGTGCACCATGCTGCGATCATAAGGAGTTACCTGTGTTGCAGCTTAAATCTCTGTGGGTCACCTATTCCATCGCCACTCACCCTGTCTCGTTTCCATCGCTCTGGTCTTCTGGACAATGCACAGTGGGGAGAAGGTGTTCTGTGTCTTCAAGGGCATAGTCTTGGCCTGTTTGGTACCATCCGGGGCAAACCAGGATTTGTTCCCTGCTTACCTCTATAGGGGGTCTGGGCTGTGTCGTAGATGCTGATCGGTTCCTGGCCGAGCGCCACATCCAACGGCATCCCAGTTCTCACCATTCCAAATCTTGTTCTCTTTGCCTCAGGCCCAGCGAGTCCAACCAGTCTGCTGCCTCCTGTGGTGATTCATAGAAGCACACTTTTCCGTCATGCTGGACATGGAGCCATGGAACATGGAACATCTCGCTATATTTAATATAGAGCTCTTGCATCAGTTGCATGACAAACAGAAAGGATTTTTGGAGATCCTGAACCCTCCATGTGTAGGAAAGATTTGTATGATTTTCTCTCCAAAGCATTTGGAGCGGTGGGCACGGACATGTTGAAGGACTGCGCCCCTGTCTCTGTGATTGAACAAGCATGCTGTAAGTGCTTTGGGCAGTGCTCCGGGTTGTGGCAGGGGCACCAATACCTTATGTGCACATTCATTAAATAAAGAAATATTTGAGAGGTGCTTAGGTTTAAGCGCAGTAGCAATCCAATCTTCAAGAAAGAGTTCCACAGAGGGGCCTTCCTCCCGTTCCGGGAACACAAGTACAGGTTATTCCCTCTGGAGCAACCATCCACATCCTACAGACATTCGTCTTTTAGGTTGTGCTGCATTTTAGGCCCGCTATCATAGCCTGGGGGTTCCTTACATCTTTACGGAGGGTAGCGACCTCTTCCTCAGTTCGTGTGACCCTCTAACAACTTTGCGGAGATCTAACCACAGGTGATTTACGTCCATGTCCATTGTGTCCATTTTAGACTGTAGCACAATTCTGGATCCCTGTATTGCAACCAGAATGTCAGCAGTGCCCTGCAACAGACCTCCAGGCTGATCCAGCCTCCTCGTCTTGTCTCCTGAGGAGCTGGGCCGGGTATAGTATATTGCACAATTTTGTTGGATTACGAACCTTTCTGGCCCTTGTTCTTCACCATGTTGGGGCCCAAACAGGAGTACTGTGTGTCAGGGGGAGCAAAGGATAAGTCTGATCACCAGTAGATGCTGGCTCTCTGAGGCCTGACACCACCACCATTGGCACATGCACTGGGCAAAGCCGCCGTGGCCACTAATCACTGCTGCCCAGGGCACACCAGCCTCTCAGCAGCATGTGGGCAGTATCGAGTACATCTACATGTGGACAGTCAGCCTGGTCTCTCAAACGTGGAGTGTCATTGATTGAGTCCCCACATGTATTCTGCAGCTAAGCTCTCATGGCATTGGTCTTCCCCAACGCTCTTGTGGCCTCTGCCAGCAACAAGCCTGCACTGTCAGCTCAAGTTGGAGGACACTAGGCCCAGTCCTCACAGCCACCTCCAGCAAGAGGACGATCCCCTTTCTCACTCAGTCAAAGACAGAATTTAAGGCACCCCTCTAAAGCAAATCTCTCTCAGTAAGGCTGTCTCTTCACTATTTGCTTTGGGCAAACAGAGGTGGTGGCCGGCCACTCTCCAGGACACAGTCCCAGGGCACCATATGCCCAGCTTCCAGCCCATTAAAAGCAACTTTCAGGGCAGCCACAGGCACCCACACCTCCTGGAGCAAGCACCAACTCAGCCAGCCAGCCTCCCAGGACTCTTCCCTCCAATCTTCACCTGGTCACTGGGAGGCGTGCGTGGGCCCCCAGCTCACACTGTCTTTGTATCCCACAAGTAGCTGCCAATCCTCAGGCCCAAAGGCAGCAGGTGCGACCACCGCTCATCAGCAGTGTGACTCCGCTGCTACGACTCATTCAGCAGTGCCTTGGCTCCTCACCACAGGTATTTATCATCACTCACCAGCAGTCTCTATGGTCAGGAGCGGGCTGCAAGGAAGTGTCAGGGTGTTGGTGGATTCACTCAGACGCCCTCAAGTACAGGCTCTGTTAGTAATGCTTCACAGTCAGGCAGCCAGTTTAACCCCTCGTCTGAAGACCCAGTCACCAATTCAGGGTCTCCTCCTGTCACAGGCAGGCCTCTTGGGGTCAGCCACCCCCTTCAATCTCCACCAGGCCGTCAGCAGACATGCATGGTGTTCAGGCTCCACAGAGACTCTGGCTCTCACAAGCGGCTGCCAATCCTCAGGGTCAAGGGTAGTAAGTATGAGCACCGCTCACTGCCCGCAGTGTTACTCCATCACTGCTGCCTGTCACTAAGTGTCCCAGCTCTTCATCGTAAGGAACGGGCTCCGCTAGCCCACAGCTCACAGTGTCCAGAGAGGCATACGGCAGTGGTGCCAGCAGATTCAATCAAACACCCCGGTCCCAGACCTCACCAGTCATTCACCACAGTCAGGGCTGCCAGCACAGGCCACCAGCTCAGGCCACTGCCAACGGACAACTGGCACCAATTTGGGTCCCCCTCTTTTTGTTCCCCCAAAGTCTCACGGATAAAGGGACTCGCCACCAGGGCCTCAGTGGCGCACTATACCACAGTACAAAGTCGCCCGCTGCTCCCACCACTTCTGGGTCACTCCGTCCTCTGGGAGCTCTTTCCTGTGTGAGGCCGCTCTGCAGACATGCCAGCACAGGAACCTATTTCCCCCAGATATGTCAGTGGGAGCTCGGTTTTTCAGGGTTTGGTAGGGGCGCAGATGTCTGAGTGTGTGTGCCATCTTGTCCATTCGGTCCGAGCGGCCCAGATGTTTCAGAATATGGCAGGATTATGCTCTCTTGATGGGAGCTACTACACAGCAGGTCAAGTCGGCCATCTTGCTTGACAACGGCCCCCCTCCAGCTCATAACTATTTTCTCAAAAACGTTAATATGCCTAACAACAATACATTTCTCAATCATATTTCATATTAAAAATGCATACAATATCAACTTAAAAAAATACAAAATATATTAAAAAATAAATTAATTAAAATTAAAGTCACTTCCCTCCCTACAACCCAAAAAACCATATTCACCTCAAAAAAATTAATAACAAATATTTAAATGAAAATACTACTTAAATAAAAATAACAATAAAAATACATTTTACGTATAGTAATATCAAAAACATATCACAATAAATTAATAAATAGAACAAATCAAAGAAATAATTTAAATATTAAACAATTGAAAATATACATAATTAATCATCAATAAAAAGTTAAGATTACCAATTGATTCAACAATTATAATTTCAGTAACTTCCCACCCTATTCGTCTAAATGCCCAAAGTATTACAAAAATATAAATTACTATCAAAAGTATGAAAATTAAAATATAGATTAAATATATTTTTTACAATAAAAAATTATTAACATATAAATTAAATTAAATATAGCGTAATTAACTTTCCATCCTGTTCCCCTACAAATCCAATGACCTACTACTAAAATGTAAATTACTAACATAAATTTAAAATATAAGATATAAATTTAGTTAGCAAATTAAAATTGGACAAATAAAATTACAATTAAACAATTTAAATAACTAATATTCAATTAAAACTTTAAATAGCAATAAAAAATTAACAATAAATTTATGTAATCATAGTTTCATTAACTTCCACCCTTTTCCATTACAAACCCAACAACGTGCTACTACATTAGGAATTACTAACTGGATAAATAAAGCACACATTTAAAATTTAAAATTATTTTTTCAAAAATGAAGAACAGTTATACTCACAATAGCATATTATGGTTAAAATTAATATACTAATTAATATTTTCAACTAATAAAGAACACTATTTATTGCAACTGTTTTAAAGTAAAACATATTAAATGCTGTATTCTTAAAAAATATATTGTAAACTTTAAAAAATATATATATACCCTAGATATGCTGTTGCTGGATATTTGGTAGTCACAATATTCATGTCACACGATCTTTTTAATCAGATATTTTGGTCATTCACACTGTGAGGAACACGGTTTTCTTAAAATTCTTGTTAATTTTGCAACTGTCCTTAAGTTTTATCTTACAGGAAAAAAAGATACAAATGCCTTTGTCCTGCTTGCCTTCTGAGGTCTGCTGCTAAACATTTGTTTTTGTTTCCCAATTTTAGGCATTTCAGATGAAGAAGTAGAGTTTTTGGGGCCAAGGAATAAACCTTTGGAATTCTCTGTCTCTCCATCTAAAATCCAAAGAAAATCACATATTTCTTAGAAAGAAAATTAAAAGCTGGCTATTAACAAAATTATGTAGGTCTGTAGTTACAACGTCTAATCTTCTGCAAGTAAGTTTAATCTGCAGCAGTCCCTTTGGGTGTAACTCCACTCATGCAAATGACCTTATAAACAAATACATCTCAAAGTTTAGCCACAAAGCAGTTTCTGCATTTGCATGGCAACTGCCTTGCCGCCTATAACCATGTTGTCATCGAGTGGGTTTGCAAAAGTCCTTACTCATGCATGTTAATGAGGCAGGATTTCCTTTGGCAATGCTACTGAAGGCCTGTGAATATGTTGATGGAAGGCAAAGAGGGAAAGGAGTCCCACATCACTGCATTCTCATTCCCTAAATGCCAACATGGCAATCCCTTTCCTGTAAAGAGAAAGAAGCAGCACTTAAGAAAAGCTTTAGGAAAAAAGGTGGTCCTTGAGCTGCTGGCTTGTCCCCTCGATGCTGGAATGTGACATTTGTAAAGTGAAAGGTGTCCATCTTGGACAGCTTCCTGTTTACCAATGGAGACGACTCCATGCGTGGTGTTAAATACAGTTGAAAATAATTGATACATGTTATTGTAATTCATAAGGAATGGAGATGCCCCTTTCATACCCCTTCTCCTTTGTGAAGCACAAGGTGTCTCCTTTAGAATGTTGTAATGTTGTTTTCTTTCACAAAGCATGTAGTGAGGTGCACCACACAGGCGCTGCGACTGTAAAATCAAATGATACCTAGGACCAGTAGTCCTTGCTATTCTAAGTGATATTCTAGGTGCTCATCTCGCCGCTAGACTGGCAATTGCTGACCGGTGTCTAGCGACTCCTGGCTGTTTAGAGTGCTTTTCAGTTTATTTCTCTTTATTTTTTAAGCAGTACTAGTATTCACAGTGAAACTTCCAGGTTTATTACCAATATCGGTGCGAAATTACTTTTGAGCTTCTAACCTATGTTTGGTCAAGAAATCTCTACTGTTTGGGTCATAGTTATTTCAGAACCCTAACAAAACCAGTACAACATATTGGTAGACTACTTTGGAAGTGTCTGCACCAGCCAGAAATGCCGAAACCTGATTAAAACCCTGTGCAAATGGTTGCTATCTACATTAATATAGTGCTTGCAGGAGCGGATCGCGGGGTTTGGAAGGGATGGGACGCTCCTCTACCCTAACGGAGGAGCCGCCCCTGAGTGCTTGAAACCTGTTTTTGCATGCTAACACTAAAATAGCAGAGGCTGCTATCAACAGTTCAATTTTAGTTTGCGAACTGAGGAAGAGGAAAGTTGGAGGATTAGTAATATGCAAGTTTCACACAAATTCTTGAAATGGGTGCTAAGCTGGGTTGCCATGCTAGCTTTACTAACGCCACCCCCTAAAGAAAACCAAAAAGTCTGCAATTGTTACTTTAAAAAAACAACTCAAACACACTTTTCATTTTAAACCTTGAAGAGATTCCTGTTATTTTGCAATCGCAATGCAGTTCAGTTGCTGTTCAAGGGCCGAGAGGTGCCAACTTTGATACAAATTAACACTAACCAAAAACGTGTCACCTGTGAAACTTATTAACTTTGCCAATGCTTGCTTTTTATCATTCCAGTATACCAGTCCATCATCTTGAAAAGGTAAATTAAAAAGAAATTAAAAAGAAATCGAAGATGGCTCATCATGTGCGTGCACATACATGGTGGACATCTTGGAATAATTTTTTTTGTAAGTAAATTACATTTCATTCCAAGATGGCCACAGTTGTGCATACTCTTCTGCGACGGCCTTTAGGAATGATTTTTCTGATGCTTTTAGAAAAATCAATCCAGGATGGCCACCCGATCTGCTTGCGCGTGGATAGGAGATACCATCTTGTGAACTTTTCTGTGTATTCATAATTTACCATTCCAGGATGGCAGACAGACAACTTGGAGCATTAATTAACAAATGCGAAAAAAGAAAAAAGTAGGAGTGGGGAAGCAGCTGTGGAAGAAGGTGGGGTGGAGATGAAGACAATAGGCAGGGAGAAGCTTACCGTGTGGGAGGGCAGGGACGTAATATGAGCAGGTATGTCGTCTCAAAATATAAAACAATAGTAATACTAAAGCATGAGTGGAGGTGCAGGGGAGAGAGTGAGGAAAGCAACGTACTTCGATAGAATGCAGCAAGTAAAATAAAAAATCATAGTGCCTTCCTGTCAGCAGTGGCAGGGTACAAGTTTGCCAATCAATTGATAATACAAGGCCAATCTCCAAGGTGGGACAAGCACAAGAAGAGGGAGGAAACTGATTGAGTAAGGAGCAGGCAACCGAGATAGACATGAAACCCAACCAATCATGAGCAAAGGGCTGTTTCAACGACCACTCTATTGTTTGCTAAAAAATAAATCATTGATAAGAGGTAGCAAAAGCTTTCTGTAGGCTGAAATGGGAAAGTAATATGTACAGAGCAGGTCCAAAAATGTTTTTCCATAATACAGTCCAGTTTTGTACCAAAAATGTGTTAAATAGGAACAAAAGCACACCAGATGCCTGGCACAACTCTAACCCGCAGTACAATGTTTCTGCCAGGCTGTTTAGTTTGTTGTCCTGCACTGTTACCACGTTTTATAGTTTTATTCTTCACTTATTTTGCTGGAGCTAAATAGCCACAGTGTGCCCAAGATCAAAAGACGTAATAACGTTTTTCTATGAATCCATAAAAGTGGTGAAATGTGAGGTAGTACTAGTAAACCAGATTTCTTCCACTACGCAAAGTGTCTCATTGTCTCTGTATACCGGACTAAACGCTAGCAGTCAGTTCCAAAGCCGCATCTAAGCGTTTCCTCACTATTATCATTGTCTAACAAACACACCTGTGCGTACGCACACTAGGGCTGTTTTACACCAGGTACTTGTCAAATACACATCCAGTATTTGTCCAGACCTTATACTTTTTTTGTACAAGCCGAATAACAAAGCAGCCTATTTATGGAAAAAGCTGGCAAATCTATTATTAATCAGCCCTTCAAATGTCAGAAGTCATGTCTATGCTTCAGAGAGAAATAGCAGGCCATGTCCAGCCCTGCGTGTGGGCACTGTGTTCTGTCCAGTGATGGGATGAGGCAGTGCAACAAGCATGAACACAACAAAAACCAGGATAACGCCAGCCCACACCTGCAATGCAATGGAGCACCTTCTTTGGTCTTTGCAAAAAAGCGCTAGCATAAATATTTACAATCCATCTAAGAGAATTTTGTCTTTTGATTGTCAAAAAATACTCTTATCCCGAATGGGAAAAAGAGACTGTAAACTGTGAAGGTTCAATTTGATTTCCTGCTTCTGAAACTCCTTTCTGGCACAGGCTCCATAATACTCAGGGCCTCTGAAATTATACAGCAGGGGAGAACCAAATAATGCATCAGGGTGAATATATTGCAGCAAGAAGAGCCACATTATGTGGTGTAATGCAATCATTTTGTGATAGTACTAATTCATTATTTTGACATTTTTATTCTGTAACACTGGGCAAAGTTTTTATCTCATTCGTAGCAGTTTAACAACCAAATACTGCAATAAGAAACTAAAAGATGGTCAGTCAACTTTTGTGAAGGGCCGTCCACTGGGCAGGGATACATGAAGCCACGTTTATAGTAACTTTTGATCGGTATCAGATAGAAACATTTTTTTTTAATCTGCAGATTTTGCAGCAGATTATGGATTATGTGGCATATGCATCAAATCTAAAATTATGCAGAAAACGCCCAGCCGCAGAATCACATAATTTCAGTAATCCTGAACTCTCCTAATACCTAACAGCAGGACAGCTCACGGAAAATGGCTGCCTCCCAGCACAGAGAGGCCATTTCAGTGGAAGAGAATTTTTGGTCTGCTGTAAAACTGGTTTTCTCGGTAGATTATTATTGGATAGTCAGGCAGACTATGACAATTATTCAACTGCTATTACAAGCTTTTGTGGACCTACAGGATCCGTCACCGGATATTTTCCAATTTATCATTTTTTTAAATCCGGAATGTCCCTATAAGGAACCTCAATAGATACCCTTCAACCGTATTTTCTAAATGCCTGCTCGAAAGCCCAGCTATCCTTTGTGCAAACAAATGTCTCCAGGGGGCACTTATGGCCTCTTAAGAAACTGATCCTTTATCGTTAAGCAAACAAGTGGGACTGCTGCTGTCTGTTGGTTGCAGTGCACTGTGGAGTGATTGAGCATTAATGGGGCTCTGTCCACTCATTAGAAGGCCACTGCAATACTGAACGCAAACTGTTTAGGACGCTTAATCCAGCACAGACAACGGCAAAGCACGTGCCATACTATAAGAGACTGTCACCAGCTACTTGCAGCGCAGAGGAGCGTCTTCCTATACTTTCGTCACCCAGAACACACAGCGTGACGTTCTTAGTCAAGCCCTGCAGAGACCATCTGCTGCTGCACTAATGTTAGGAATCAACTGTGTAGATTAATCGTGGCGAGGCAGGGCTGAGACAACTTCAGGAGCATGTGGAATCAAAGCATTATCTCCGCGACCATCAGAATCGCTTCCTACCTGCAAGGGCACGGAACCTGCCCTAGCCAGCATGAGGGAAGAGATCCTGCTCACCCTGTCCAAGGCCAGCAACACTGGCCCCCGTGGATGTGGTCTATACATATGTATCTTAACATAATGTGGCGTAGAGTAGCATAACATACCATGACATAGCCTATCATAGCATAACCTATAGCATAACATAAAATATGACATGACATGACACAACATGACATGAAATAACATATAACATGACATGACATAACATAATTTCACCACTCTACACGTACTCCACGAGGTGGGGATATCCATTATAAATATTGCTGATGATGCTCTGTCACAACCAGGCATCCATGGAACAGAGGCTCTGTAACAAGGCCCACATCCGGCTGTGATGTAATTGAGAGAGATATTAGGGTAATCAGACAATACTTCATCAGGAAGTATCACAGATCACTGGATCCAGGTGGAATCTGATCAACGTAGGGCATGGAAAGGCACATTTTTGCTCATGGGCAAATTCACAAAAATAATTTGGCCATGTACTAAATTAAATATGTATGTACAAAATTGCTTGCACATAAACGTTTACCCCTTGAATCATTTGCACTCAGAAGGCAATGCACCAATGCCAAAGCTTCCCCATTGAGAAAGCAATATACTAGAATCGTAGAGAATGTATTAGAATTTGCACCTGATACACCTTCCGTTCCCCTATATCATTCCTGACTTTGCGCACATCTGCCTCGTGAAAATGTACAACGCAGGTTGCAAACAGAAATGTCACTGATGTGCGTTGCAGACCCCATGCTCAACCCTTCATGAAGCGCATGACTGGTGGCGAGCAGATTAACATTTCGTAAAGCTGAAAATGTTACTAGTGCATGAATGAGTGATGTGGCTATTGGAATGGGAGCCTGCTGATGTAAGAGTGCCCCTGTCACGATGCCCACAAGGCTTATGGGTGCCAAAGCATAACAAAGCTACAGGCAAAGGACTCAACCTTTTATTCACAGGGGACCTTTCTGAAAATTTGACTGCTCCATTTACACTCACCTCCTAGTTCTTCGGCTGCCAAGAACTGTGCCCAAAGGTGTGCATATACTCCCATAAGACTGGATGAGACAAGGATTATATAGGAATTTACTTACACATTTTTAGAACACCAGATGTAGGTAACTAATAAATCTTAAATAAATATTGAAATACGTTTGCGAAGAAATTGGGGTTGAGAGATATGCAGCCGGCACCCGCTCCTTCAATACCAGTCCCTACTCGTATGTTGTATAGTCATCATGTACTCAAGTAGGTTTATAGATTTGTTGCATTGGTAAACAATTATTCATTTACATATGTCTATATTTCATAAATCCACCAAATTCCAATTTTTCTTTATAAGCTTCTTTATTTGCAATTTTCTTAGCTTTTATGATACATCCTTTTTTTAACAATGTTTTGTTTTAGTATTCCAACTGCTAAAATGTTTTGAAACCCTCTTTATAAAGATTTTCATAATATGTTTTGCCAATATTCACAGGTCCTTCTAAAATTGCGAATTATGCCTCACAGGACTTGAAACATATTTCTAATGTATGCTTCCTTATACTAAGTTGCTCCAACTATGGGGTCAGCGACCAAATTCAGAGAACAGCATGTCTGTATGATGGCACGTTGGTTGCCTGAAGTATGGTTTCAGCAACCTGTGCCAGATTACATCATGTCTTCACAACCAGTGTTTTTGCAGTGTTTAGACTGCATTTAGGCTCCTGACTTGCACGTGAAGTTGAAGACGTTTCAAACAGCATAGGCACAGATAATACGTTCAAATGTTCAGTTTTGGTTACCAGGTGTAAGGCTGGAAGAAAACTAAAAACCATCACTACCTGGATTTTTTCCATATTGCAACTCAATGTGAAACTGACTTGGTGCTCATCATGCAGATTATTTTTAGTGAGGTAGGTGTGAGAAATTGGGATGTTGGTTGAGGGGGGTGAAACCCTATTCAAGTAACAGCCACAATCAGGATGAAGCACAAAAAGTCACTAAATTAATGTGTGCTTGGTCCTCTGGTAGCTAGGTAAAAAAGGAGTCAGGCTTAACTAAGAGAAATGTGTAAGGTATTAATGCAGCACTTAAACAGTAATGACGTGAAAACCCAACACAAGACAAAAGTAGAGTGAATTTGTGAATTTTTCAAGTTTTAAGTGAAAAACAGTACCTAAAAGATCAGAGTGCCAACCGCAGACATCTAGTCACACGAGACTGGGTCAAAATTGAAAATGATGGCTGTTCACGATGGAGACCAGGCCAGATTCACAAAGTGGTCTGGGCCCGGTCTCCTCTTACCGTTGGACTCAGAATAATCTTTTAAGAAAAATGTCTGAGAAGTTCAGCATGGCAATACAGCCAGCAGTGAGGAGGAGGCGGCATTGTTGTATAGGTGCTGGATGAAGTCGTAGCAAAGATTTCTTTGTTCGGACTTAGGCTCTTTTTTGGAAGTCAAAAATCTCCAATTTGACAAAGATGCCAGCTGTAGCCAATGCGGGCTCCACAAGGCCGGATACCCCTTCTGCGAGGAGCCACTGAACAGGATTTGCTGCTGTGGAAAAACAGAAGTGGGAGCTAACGTGAGGTCAGGCCAACCTGCGATTCCAATTCAGAATTTACAGACCATAAAATGGTTTAGTACATAAGGGCCTAAATCTTAGACCACTCTTCCCTCATTAAACTATGCTACCAAAACGTACAGTAAGGTCAACACAAAAATACATGGGTGTCTAGTATCCACAGGACTATATGTTACCATGAGTTGTGGTGGTGTTGCATTATGTGCTTCAAAGAAGGTGTGCTGTAAAAGGCAGAATGCAGAATGTACATGTCATCAACAGAAATATATTTGAAATTATTAAAAACATTAAGGGCCTCATTACGAGTTGGGTGGGCCTCGGACCCCTAAACTCGCGGTGGCGGTCAGAGCACCGCACTCCTGGTGGTCCGACCACCATATTACGACCCTGGCAGTTGGACTGCCAGGGAACTGCCACCACCACCAGGATCATTGATCCCCACGGGCTGGCGGCGGTCGAAGTTGTGGTCTGCCACAGCGGTGCTGAGTTCAGCACCGCTATGCTGATCAAGACTTCACTTTCCACCAGCCTTTTCAAGAGTGTAATATTTGGCTGAGAGGGTTAATACTTGATTATTACCAATATTGGTGCAAAATTACTTTTGAGCGTCTCACCTGAAAACATGGTCTTTCTAAGGCATGATTTCTGTCCAGCCCAGAAGTGAATAAAGAAAGAAATGTAAAGATACAGACATAGGGAAGAGAAAGAGAGAGAGAGAGAGAGGAGAAGAGAAAGAGATAACTAGAAAAGAGAAAGAAAAGAGGGAGAGTGTGCAAGAGAGAAAAGAGAGAGAGGGAAAGGGAGATTAAAGGAGAGAGTGAGAGATTGAGCCATGGAATGTTGATCATTTCAGCTTTATTTGACATTTTGTTGCATTTTAGATCTCGTTTTAAACTCTTCACAGGTATTTTGTTGGATATCGTTCTCTCTCTGTGTAGAGCAAACATGTTGGGCTTGTCAGGAGTACATTCAGACCCTAAGAGCGAACACTGCAGCGATTTGTAGATCTGGAGTAGGACAAAGCAGCAACCTGCACTGCTTTGTCTTTAAAGTGGCTTTGCGTGGCATCATAGGTAAGGTTGAGAGGCTTGTGCCACCGCAGCGTCAAAAAAGTGACACTCGGGTGGCACAGGCCTCTCCTAAATATGCTCCAAAATGTTTAGCTGACTGTAAAGTTCTTTACCCATGCACAGATAATAGCTAAAAATGCACATTATTACGATGACCCACAAATGTCTCATTAAGAGACTAAGGGCCTCATTATGACCCTGGCGGTACAGAACCGCCAGGGTCAACGGGGGCGGGAGCACCGCCGACAGGCCGGCGGTGCTCCCTTGGGCATTCCGACCGCGGCGGTAACGCCGCGGTCGGACCGGGACAACTGGCGGTCTCCCGCCAGTTTCCCGCTGCCCAAATGAATCCTCCAAGGCGGCGCAGCATGCTGCGCCGCCTTGGGGATTCTGACACCCCCTACCGCCATCCTGTTCCTGGCGGTTCGCCCGCCAGGAACAGGATGGCGGTAGGGGGTGTCGCGGGGCCCCTGGGGGCCCCTGCAGTGCCCATGCCAATGGCATGGGCACTGCAGGGGCCCCGTAAGAGGGCCCCGCTAGTATTTCACTGTCTGCATAGCAGACAGTGAAATACGCGACGGGTGCAGTAGCACCCGTCGCACCTTCCCACTCCGCCGGCTCGATTACGAGCCGGCTTCATCGTGGGAAGGTTGTTTTCCCCTGGGCTGGCGGGCGGCCTTTTGGCGGCCGCCCGCCAGCCCAGGGGAAAACTTGGAATACCCTCCGCGGTCTCTGGACCGCGGAGTGGTATTTTGGAGGGGGGAAGTCTGGCGGGCGGCCTCCGCCGCCCGCCAGACTTAGAATGAGGGCCTAAATCACTGAAGTACTGGAGCTTGACTAGGTCTAGAAACACATAAATACCTATACTCTCAATAAGGCATATACGCACAATAGCTCAAAATCGCTGTATAAATAATAGATTTATTTGTCAAAAACCTCTGTTTAGATGTATATAATTTTGTATATAAGTACATTTTCAGTAAAAATCTTTTGACTCTTTGGCCATTTCCTAACAATTGCCATTAATTTAGCAGGCCAAAATTCTGTTGTCCTAAATATGATTTTGCTACGTTTGCTGGACATTAAAGATTACATAATTATATGTGCTTGTCATCTAGTATTAATAATGTAGCTGCTGGTAAGTAGCAATAGGAGCTTTAGTTGGCACCTAAACGGAATAGAAAGTTTGGCTACATAATTAACAAGGAGTTAACTTCTGTCTCTTCCTGCAACACACACCTTATAGAGTCTACAGTTGCAACTCCATAATTAAGCTTGCCCACAACCATGAAAGCACACTTAGGGCTTATAATGGAGGCGAAGCTGCAAAGATCAGTGTTCACAAATCTTTAAAATGAAATTGATTGGAATATTCTTGATTATATGGTCACGTTTTGACGAAATGAAACAAGGGCATCAATGCATTCCAAAAGTGCGTATCCTATTAATGTCTTCATTCGGAATTTTAGGAAAGATAGAAAATGGAAATTATTGAGCAGAAATCTAAACCTTTTGCTCTATATGAACTGCTTTCATGGTTTTGTGTGGCTTTTCTGGACTGGTGAAATTCTGTACAGCATATTTTTTAAAACTTCCCTAAAAGAGAAGTCTCTACAAAGTATTTGTGAAGTTGATATGTTTTCAGAATTGGACTGGCAAATTCACTATTCCCACATAAATAACTAAATTAAAATCCTTGAGCATCTGTTGAGTAAAAAGCTTCTGAAAATTGCTTAATTTACTACTGCATGGATATAACTCCAGAACAATAGTACAAAACAAAAGATGTTTCACTCAAAATTACTGCTTTGCCACCCAATGCTTTTTGAGCATGTGCAAAAACTGACAAACGTTTCGTTTTTGTACTTATTTCCAGATGTGAGCATCAATTTACTTGCGTTTTCTATACAGCCAATGACTGTGAGAAAATAATGATAATAATTAATTGATTCTTTTGAAATTTGAAAAATTTGATCCATCTGCCCTAAAACACATATCAACCTGTAATCATTATGTGTAAATCACTAACTGCACACTTTTGTATAGCACAACGACCGTACTGCATCAATCAAAGGTGACCTGTGTTTTCCATACTTTTCTGGAACACTGTTTGCAGCTGAAGGCCACATGCATTCTTAAATAGAATTGTGTGGAACACATAGGCCCTAATTAGGACTGCGGCGGATGGAAAAGGCCACCCGCCAAAGTCCCTGCATCGCAGCCCTGGCGAATTAGGGCTGCCAGCACTGCCATTCCCTCCAGTGGAGGAGAAATGGTGGTGCTGGTGGTCCGACTGTGATGCAACCGCCACGGTCGTAATTGTGGATGTCGGACCGCTACATTGGTGGCGGTCTGACCATGACCGCGGCCCTGGCAATCTTAAGACCACCAGGGTCGTAATAAATCCCCTAGTGTACGACTGTAGGGTTTGCACATAGTGCTAATTATGTTGGTGTGAACAGCTCCAAATTGCATAAAGTTGCATATATCCCAGGCATATGCGTGGAACATGGCTTCTCTGATTAACAAAAGAATACACCAGTGCATGACTGTAAGTTGTGCCACTAAACTGGTGCTTGAAACAGTGGTCACAATGGGAGGTTGATGCCCATGTTTTCACTTCTTTACACAGTGCATTGCTAAAGTCCTTCACTGTTCGTCACTGATCTATGCACTAGCTCTCCCCACATCAATGATCACAAAATAAACTTGTATGGTGTGTACTCAGTATACCACATGGATACACGACACATAGGCCCTCATTATGAACACAGCGGTAAACACCGTCAACCGCCGTGGTGACGGCGAACAGAAGACCGTCATTGGCGGTGAACAGAAACCCGCCATATAATGATGAAAAAATCAGAAACCGACAAAAATCTCCATGCCACCAGTCACCGCTTGGACCTTGTCGGCTGAAATGCTGGACCTCCACCCGGCCACTGCCGAGCACACAAACCCCCGCACTCCAAATAATGAAGCACAAATCACCGCAGGAGTCGGTGGAAGCCGAACAACCATTGACGGGACAGACCACCACGGGTGGCAAGTGGACACAACAGCAAGAAATGCATACGTTGGCAAGTTTGAAATCCACACACCTGACACACATCCACAACACTATAAAACACTCACAGACACACCCCACAATCCTTTGCAATGAAATTAGGTCAGCTAATACAGAGAAGCCCAGAAGCAGACACCGAACGCCACAATACACAATACATACACCCAACCACACAAGAGCACCCTCACTTAGATCCACACAAGACACCATTCACAACACTCACCATGACACCCCCCAAACACCCCGCTTCACAGAAAAGGAGCTAAGGACCATGGTGGACGAGATCCTGAAGGTGGAGCCACATTCGTGGCACCAGTCCAGCACACACCCATCGCCAGGAAGATGGAGCTATGGCAGACAATAGTCAACAAGGTCAATGCAGCGGGACACCATCCATGCACCAGGGAAGACATCTGCAAGAGATGGAATGACCTGCGTGGTAAGGTCAGGTCCAATGCATCCAGGCACCACATTGCAGTCCAGAAGACTGGGGGAGGAACTCCACCAACACCACCCGACTACACTGACTGGGAGGAAAAGGTACTGGCCATCCTGCACCCTGAGGGACTCACTGGACTCACTGGAGGAATGGACTCTGGTAAGCCATCTACAATTACCCAATATCCATCACACCTGTAATGCATGCACCACCACACCCCAACAACTACCACTAGGACCACAACCCCACCCAGGCTACAATCACTACATCCAGTCCCCCTGCATGCCCACAAACCCACTAACAGGCCCACATCCCTCCCCCTGTGCACAGCCACCCACCCCTGCAAGGAATCACAATGGCCTACAGCACCCACAATGCACCTCGACATCCTAAGCAAAAAGCAATGCTAACCTCACGAAAGCATCCTGCATGGCCCCAAAGTGTGAAAACCTGCACAAAACTGCCCAGTCCTGTGCACCCCATCCGATCATGCAATTGTAACAGACATATCCATTCCCCTCAACAGGCACCACCACCCATGCCACACTGACGGACAGGACAAGGAGTGGCAGTGCCCCACAGGGAGACAGAGGCACCTCCCAGAACACTGGGGATGGAACCCTGGACATTGACGATCACCCTAGCCCCTCACACAGTCGTGGGCTGTCACCATCCAGCAGCCCCACCCAGGATACCACTGACACCCCTACCACCCAGCCAACAACATCAGCCCAGGGCAACCGTCCCGACACCTGTGTATCCAGGCCGCAGACTGGTGGAACCCATGGACAGAGGCCACAGTCACCCCCTACCAACAGGCAGGAAGACAATGGCCCCAGTACAAGTGGTACCGCCAGACCTGTGCAGGGGACACAGGCACAGGGGGCTAGGCCCAGTGGGAGGGCATCAGTGGCCCAGGGGGCAGGCCACAGGATGCATGCTGCAGCCCAGGACGTGATCTCTGAGGTCCTGGGAGCATATCACCATACCCAGGACAGATTAGCCCAGATAGTATCCACCCTGGAGCAGAGTCAAAGGATGCAGCTAGCACACCACCAAGAGGCCATGGAGCAGTGGAAACTGCACAATGCCACAACTGCCAGCATAGCAGGTGTGCTGCTGCACCTTGTCCCAACACAGCCTGAGTCCCACACAGACCAGGAAGCCCCTACTACAGGCCAGGATACAGACCTGACAACAACAGCATCAGCAGCAACTGCACATGTTCCACCCTCTCAGGACACACAGGGGACATCCATCTCAACCCGTACAGGCCAACACCAGGCACCCAAACAGACCCTCAGGCCCAGATATGGCTCTAGAACACCTGCCAAGACCAAGGCCCCCTCAAAGAAGTGACTCTGGCAAGAACTGTCCTCCAAGTGTCCCACTGAATCAACGACCAAACCGTGTGAGAACTACAAAAAACTCCTGTAAACATAGATGGACCTACCACTACTGCCAACAAATGCTGCGACCATGTTGCCATATTGTACAACCACCAGTAGCCCACTCCCATCACTGTAATCTGCATCATTTAATCACGGCACCAAATAAAACAACAGTTCACCTGTTACAATGTCCCCTGTCATTATGTTTAAATAAAGTGAAGTATGGATGGAACTGTATGATAACTCATTTATTATTATCTGAGTAGCAGGAAATGCACCCCACACATTACATGTTGTTGTGCCTACAGATGTGTTGAGTTATTATACTATAATGTAACCTGTCCTATGCAGACCTGGTCACAGTGGCAATGAGTATTGACCCAACACCCCCCTAGATGACAAGGCACACTGACAGTATGGTGCACAGACAGCAATCTCATCCAATTGTCCCACAGAGTTACTGGAAGTAGAGTTGCATCAGTTGGGTCCTGGAATTTACATCTTCACCCTCCTCATCATAACCATCACTCTCATCCCCTCTCTGAGGAAGCTGGTCTGGATACACAGCACCCTCCTCCTCCAAGAGGGGGATAGAATTTCTCACAGCCACGTTGTGCAGCATGCAGCAGGCTACGACTATTATACACACCTTTTCAGGCCCATAGGCCAGGGAACCACCAGAGATATGTAGGCAACAAAATTGAGCCTTCAGGAGACCTATTGTGCACTCTATCACCCTCCCAGTACGTCCATGGGCCTCATTTTAATTCCTCTCTGCATCTGTTCCAGGATTCCTCACTGGTGTCAGGAGCCAACGCAAGTTGGGATAGGCAAAATCACCTAGAAAATGGTGCAAAACAAGACTGTCATTGACAACCCTCAGAGGCAGACAGCCTGGCTATCTGCTATGTTGCTGTAAGTGTCAGAAACACCTAACTACGATCCATCCTCTGTCCTCTTGTAGTTGTTCCATCTTGTGTGGCTCACTACTGTAACTCAGCACAAAGGAATCATGGACTGATCCAGGGAACATGGCATTCACATGTGAGATGTACTGGTCGGTAGTACACACCAATTGAATGTTAATGGAATGAAAGTTCTTCCTGTTTCTGTACACCTGTTCACTGACTCTTGGGGGGATGATAGCTATGTGGGTGCCATTGATGGCACACATCACATGGGGTATGTTGGCAAAGGCATAGAGGTCCGACTTGATGGCAGGGAGGTCAGCACTTTGAGGAAACCTCACACAGTACTGCAGGTGTCGTACAAATGCATTCAGGAATCTGGACAGTATAATGCTAAACATTGGCTGTGAAAAACCTGCACCCATGCCCACTGTCACTTGAAATGAGCCCGTGGCCAGGAAATGGAGCACAGAGAGCATCTGCACTTCAGTCGGGATGGCATGCTGATTACGATTAGCTGGATCCAGTAATGCACAAAGTTAATCAATAGTAGCACAAGTGAGTCTGTAATTGATAATGGTGTGACGCTCCACCATGGTCCGCAAATCAACAAGTGGTCTGTACACCACCGAGGCCCTCCCTCACCACAAGGGTCTGTACCTAGGAGGAGTTGAAAACACGTGTGAGGAACACACATACATCTGCACACATTGTTTCTCAGTCAGCACTGCTGGCATGATTGTCGACGACATAAATGCTTAGTGTGTGTGACATTACAGCAACATGACCACAATGAAATATCAGGGCTGGTCCGGTTAGGTAATGTATATTGTTTCATGCCTATGGGTGTTTAGGGGACAATAGGGCCTGCATTGTGCTGATGAGGGTTTTACAACTGCATAGTTAAGGCCAAAATGTCTGCCCCTTGTAATCCAGAAGTGTCATGGTGGAAGTGACCTCATACCGCTAGCGGTTGATGTAATAGCGTAAGGCGGTGTTTACTGCCATGCGCAAATTCATTGGTTAACATGGTTGTCAATGGGCATTCTTAGAGTATCATGATCGCCGCCGGCGGTGAAGGTGCACACCGCCGCGGTGTGTACGCGAACTCGTCACCCCAACTTCACTTGACTCCCTGATCTTGTGCATGCAGGTACTCCATTGAGTGTACTGCTGTGTCCTGCCTCTGGTCATGGAAATGGCACATGTTGCAGGGGAAAGTGCCCTGGCCTTCACCAACGAGGAATTGGAGAAGCTTGTGGAAGGGGTCCTGCCCCTGTACGCCAAGCTTTATGGTCGGGCAGAGGTACAGGTGAGTAGGAGGTTTGGGATGCATGGATGTGTGTAATGGTGGTTGTTGGGTGCATACATGTGTGCACTCGTGACACTGTATGGTCCAGGGTCCCTGACATGCTGCTTGTGTGTGTGCTGTTAGGCTGTTTTAAATGTCCGTCCCATAGTGGACATATATCCAGCTGTATATGATTGGCCATTGTCTGACCTCAGTGTTACTTTTCTGTGTGTCCCTTATAGATAAGCGCCCACCAGAAGAGGGGACTTTGGCATGCCATCGCCAAGGAGGTGCGGACCCTGGGGGTCTAAAACCGGCAGAGCACCCACTGCATGAAGAGTTGGGAGGACCTGCGGCGCTGGGCGAGGAAGATCTGTGAGGCCCAGCTGGGGAAGTCCTCCCAATGAGGAAAGGGTGCTCGTCGGACACTAACTCCCCTTATGCAACGCATCCTGGCAATGGCGTACCCGGAACTGGATGGGCACTTGAAGGCTGCTCAACAGTCACAAGGGGGTGAGTACATATAGCATATTTTGGCTCATTGATGGATGTGTGTGTGTTCATATTTATGCTGTCTAGTGGAAGGGACTCTGACTGATGTCCATCTACATAATGGCCCCCGTGGGGAGCAGGGGTGTAAGGGTCAAGTCTGCAGTGCGTCAGGTCCTTAAGTTCGTTGGGGAATGGCTGTAGAGCAGGGTTCTGGCCACTAGTCAGGGGCATTGCCATGTGTATAGCAGTAGGTGCTGCCCGGTGGAATATTTTCTTGGTGGGTGTATGTGTGAACCACTAATGTACCTCCATTCAGCAATTTACAAGTGTCTCTCCTGTTTTGTCTCCCCATCCCTGTTCTCTTGTGTTGTCTGTGTACATCAGCATCATCTGGCGAGGGAGCTGAGTCACCGGTGAGTGGGGAGGCAGCGGCCCATGGATCCTCGGAGGCAGAGTCATCCGACGCCAAGGGACCAGTGGGTTGGAGGTTGAGGGGAGTACCACGGAGGAGGCAACTACCACTGGAGGTAGTGACTCAGATACCTCCTCCGATGGGAGCTCCCTGGCGGTGGCGGAACCTAGTGGGCCCACCCCTACTGTGTCATCTTCCGCAACCCCCATACCATCACCACCCTCACAGTTGCTCCTCACCGAGTTGCCCGTGCCCGCTCACCCAGAAGGGTGGGCATCTCCTTCGCCCCAGGCACCTCCTCCTCTGCCTCAGTCGGCCCTGCTGCCCTCACGGAGGAGGCTATTGACCTCCTGAGAACCATCTCTGTAGGGCAGACAACCATCGCCAATATCATCCAGAGGCTAGCATCAGAGGTGCAGCAGACCAATGCCTATCTGGATGGCATTCACGGTGCTGTGTCTGGCCTACAGAGATCTTTTCAGGCTCTGGCCTCCTCTTTGACAGCAGCCATTGTCCCTGGTCATTCCGTCTCCCCCCCTCCAACCACCTCTACCCCTTCCAGCACCCCACTTCCTTCACCCGTCCAAAGCGCACATTCTGACACACAGGCACACACCTCAACACACAAGAAGCACACTTCAAAACACAAGCACCACACCTCCCACCACAAGCATACACACAGCCAACATACACATGCACACACACCAACATCAACTTCCCCCAGTGTGTCCACCTCTTCCGCCTCTCTGTCTGTTCCCTGTACATGCACACCCACAGGCACTGCCTCCTCATTTAATGTTGATGACCCTATTCCTGCAGTCACCAGAATAGCACACATCCATTCATCACCCCAGACACCACACCTGCACTCACCACAACGACTTTAGTTGACACATGCAGCACACTCACCAGACTTGCAGACAACATCCATTTACACTGGCAGCCTGTCTTGTCCCACTGTGTCCACCCCCCCTCCTCCCAAGACACTCAAATGCACCAAAACACCCACCCATCACACATCCACAACACCTCAGCATACTGTCCAGTCACCTGCACCCACGTCATGGACACCTACACCTGTCACGACCACTCCCTCTACCTCCACCCCCACGCCTTCCTTCAGGTCCACCCCATTGCACCTAAGAAACTTTTCCTATCCCATGTTGACCTATTTGAACCCACTGGCCCACTCATCTTGTCCCTAAACATGCTCACCTCCTTGTCCTGTCCACTCCTTCCACGTCACAGCCCGCCCCTGTCTGCCCTTCCCATTCCCGTGCTACCTCCCCTGTGAGGAAAAGATCTGTTGCTGGCCCAGAAACATCTGCCGCACCCCAGGCCAAGTCCGCTCCACCAGCTGCTGTGACAAAACCTAATCCCCCTCCACCTTCCAAACGGAAATCGAAGCCCCCCTCCCAGTCATAAATCCCCACCACCCCCTTCCCCTGTTCCCTGAGGTGCCTGGATGCCCCATTGTTGCCCCTATGAGGTGGAGTACCGTTGCACTTGTGGGAGTCAAGTTGGGGCCATTGTGGCCCATCAGACTTCTTTTACTATGGACTGGCCATTGGCCTTCTATGCACTTCTGTTGCTCAGTGAACACAATAAAGGTTAATGTGTGGCCTGTGTTGTTTGAGGCACACTCTGGATCCTTGGTCTCTCGTTTCAGTGTTTCGGGGTGTTGGGCACATGTATGTACTTTGGGCAGGTTAGATTTGCCTTGTGTCGGGTAAGTACCTCTTTCTGTGGGGTGTATGGCTTGTGCTGCTGTGAAGGGTTGTGGGAGCGTTGCAGGCTGGGTGGAGTGGGTGGGTATGTAACTGTGCCCTTTCTTCCCTTGTTTAGTAGGTTGCTGCACTTACCGTCTTCGTCGTCGTCTTCGTCGTCGGTCTCGGTCGTGGAGGTATATGGCAAGGAGTAGTGCTGGCATGATCTGCAACTCTCTCTCCATGTCTGCTTCGGCATGTTATATGAGTGTCTGGTGAGTGTTTCCTTATATTTGGTTCGCTTTAGCCTGGCTTTGCTTGGCAGTGGTTCCCGCCTCGGAACTGACGGCGGTCTAGTGCTTCATTATTTGATGGGCGGGTAGGGCCTTTCCGTCGGCCTGTGGGCGGGCTCTGCCGTCATTGTCGGCACTCCTCTGCTGGCAGTGAGTGGTTTTCAGGATGTCTGTGTTTCAGTTGGTTCATTATTTGGCGGTTCACACTGCAGGTCTGTTGGCGGTTGTTACCGCCACCACCGGCAGTGCGGTGTTTACCGCCGTGTTCATAATGAGGGCCATAGTATCCAAATGTTGACGGTAGTGACATGAATATATGTATTATGTTTTCCTGTGCAAACAAAGTAAGTTCAGGGGTTGCGCACTATTTGTAGACACATATATCTGTAGTAGTGCATGGTCAAAGGTTATTGATTCTGTATTATAAAGACTGGCAGCAAAAAGGCTCCAATTAAATCACATCATTTTCTGCTCAAATCAGTTGCCCAGTTTTTTTGATTATTATATTGGTGAGTCTGAAACACAACCAATAAATGTCTTCAACAGAATTTCGGCTAACAGATGTTTGGTTTCATTAGCAGGTTTTATGGCCTATAGCCGACAGTCAGTAGTTGGGAAAACACCCTTTATACATCTGTGAATGACTTCCTTTATGAATCCAACTATGTTGTGGTTCTTCCAGTACAAGATGAGCCTTACATGAACATCATCCTCAAGTTTAAGACCAATTCAAAATGAAGAGTGACAGCAGGCGCTCTGGCAGCCAAGTTGGGCAAATTGAGTACATAGTTTAGCAAATAGTTCTCAACCTTCATAAACTTGGGGCAGTTTCCATGGCCTAATATCTCTGCATCATGCAGGTTAGCAGACGTCTCGTTTTTTAGGGTCGAGCGCGCAAAGCGCTCTGTCCCTGGTGTAATCTTGGGCTTTTAACCATGCCCATGTCACACCCATCAGTTTGGTTGGTTTGTGGGCTTGCCTTTAAAAAAATAGCTTGATTTTATTAGTGAAGGCATGCACATTTCATGCCTTTTCCAGTTTTTAGCCCTCCTCGAGCGCACCGGCCAACTACTGAAAACATACGAGGCTCCATGTTTTCCGTATGGTTTCTGGACTACATTTTATTTTTATTTTGTGGGCAACGCGATCTTGCTGGACAGTAATCGAGCGCTTTGCATGACATCAACCCTGTTACATGGATAATTGCACTTTTGCTGCTACACTTCACTGCGAGCGAACTTCTGTTTTCTTTTGTGTGTCTGCTTTGCTCTCATGGCGGCCGTCGGATCACTTATGTGAAACTGTTTTACTTTTCAGTTTATGTGGCAGGAAAAGTCTAGTTAGGAGTTTAAAACGCTAATAACTCTAACTCGAGCAAACGCGAGACCCATTGCATTGCAAATGCTTGTTAACACTATTAGCTGATGGCCATATAAACGCTGCTTGGAAATAACTAACTGAGTTATGGAACATAAATATTTGTGTCCTGAATATTATTTAACAATTCTCAAACCTGTGAATAGTTAAAAATGTTTGCTTAGATCGAATTTATGTGGTTGGCTGTCTGCAAATGTTTTGAGTAGGTTTTTGAGTAGGTCCCTAACGGTGCATTTGCCATCGTCAGTGTAAACTAGTAGCATCCACCAAGTTAAATAAGAAATTATCAGTTGCAAATATTAATGTATAGATAGATATCTGAGGTGTCTGGAAAGCCCACAAATATCTCTGCATATTCAAATTAATGTTTGGGCCGTTTTTAATTTGAATAAGTATGCTGGCTGGCCAGATTTAAAGGAACATTCCTATGAAAAAAAAATTCATATTCATTGTAGGAATATATTATTTATAAATGAATAATTCATCGCTACTGCACATTTAATTCCCATTGTAGCCCATAAATCAAATTTGAAATCAGGGTCGTTTAGTGGGAGATACATCGCCATTGTAGTCCTTCTCAATCTTCTTCCCTCCCAAATAAATATGGTTAGAATTTTTTGAATTTGCCTCAAATGGATGCCCACTACATGCAATGGCTTGCACTGGATAAATAATTCGAGATAAGATATCTATTGTAATGCCATTGAAACAGCAAATGAGCAAGAGTGGTAGATTTGCCAATTGTTTTCAAGAGACTTAACATTGATTTCTCAGGTGGGACTGTATGGATTTTTTTGTAGGATAACATTTGATTAATTTTCTGTTTTTTATAAGTAGAAAATACATGCAAGTCATTACTTGACAATAATTTGAGGAGAGTGTGGCCGACACCAACCAAGATGGCTGCACCATCACAGAGCTCCCGAGACAAAAGGGAGAAAACCCAAAACATCCTCCAGATATTCCAGCCCACAGACAAAGAATAAGAAGGGCCAAAAATGGAAAGAAAAGAGGAAGATGAGTGAGTAGTAGCACTGATTCTGTGGTGTCCATTGGCTGCAGGGAAGTGAACAAGTAGGCATGGCCCGGGATTCCCGGCTTGGCCTGCACAGGCCTGCTGGGCCTCTGAGCGGGGGACAGGAGAGTGGCCTCAGAAGTCCAAGGTGGTGTTAAAAGTGGTGCAACAGCAGTGTGTTAAGGCGGCTGGGGAAAGACCAGGGGCCCCACCACATGTGTGAAGGGGTCAGTACACACGCAGATGCTGAAGTAACATAATAATAGGCAACAGCCTCAGCAGGCATAGCAGGAGGGAGCAGGTGAGAGGGTCTTGGCCCCCTGAAACTGGGAGTGGAGTGAACTGTTAAATGCCCATCAGCCTGCAACTAAAGGCAGCTGATCAATTGTGCTGCATAATCCTAGGCAATCAAACCCTAACTTCCACACCATGCCAGAAAGTAGTGGGTGGACAGCGAAAGCCGAGAGGCCATAAAGAGGGGGCCAAAGGATGATACTATAAAGGATTGCGACTACCCCCTCAGCAAACAGCAGTGAGTAACGCCTCCCTGGGCTCACAAGCAGCTGCAGCCTGCTTAGCAGCAGGTGTGAGCCATTGCAGCTCCCATCTGGACATGGAGCATGGTGGAGGCAGCAAATGAGACAATTAAATAAAATGGACAAGTAAGCAGTCCAGAAACTGCTGGCTGAGGCAACTTTGCAGATAAGCACTGCCCTCAAGCAACAATTTCCCTCCAGCAACAATTGAGGGTTGACAGATCGGAGACCCCCCTTGCAGATGTCATGAAAGTCATATACAACGTCAGCCATACACTTGAACTGAAGCTTGACTCAATGACAGTGGAAGTCTACCTCCTGAGAACAGACGCCCCCAAAAAATTGCTGACAGAGACAACAGTAAAAGCCTTAACACAAAGGCCTTACGAGAGCAGGCGGAGCAACTTTGCAGGGATAATGATCACATAATGGCAAGACTCAAAGGCTATGAAGAGCGTTCATGGTGGAATAATATTACAGTGGTGAGTGTTTTTGAAAGAGCAGAGAGAAGCAGCATTGCACTCTTCTTGGAGGACTTTATCATACCCTGAAGCTCAAGGGTACCTCTAAATTATTTTCAATTGAGAGGGCACGTAGGGTCCTCACCCTGCAGCTGCATGATGGAGTGCTGCAGAGAACGCTGCTAACAAAGATTTTTAATCACACAATGACATGATGAGTAGCTGTATTGAGTACTACACATCCAGGGGGCAGACATGGGTAAGTGGAAACTCAGAAGGGGGGACTATGGGAACACTTCAACATGGTGCGTCCACAATGGCCCACGAAATCCAATGTAAGTTGGTACCTGCCAGATGCATACAGAACATTGAAAAATAGACAGATTTGAACTTGGTCAAGTTTCCTAGTAGAGTTCTATACACATGATGATGGACACACCAAGTTTGGGGCGACATGCATTCTGCAAATTGGGGGCGCAGGTAGGTTGGAACTTGAAGTACAGTGGCAAGGGGGATTGAGGGTATTACAAGAATCAGATTTTATTTTTTTCTTTGCAACACCTACTCAACAGGATGATACAGCAGTTATCGCCACTCTACGATGACTGGGGGGGCCTTAGTAGGCTCCACCCAAAAAGCACACAGCATAGACACAAGTGGTGACCACAAAACATTAAAACCTGATATCCTGGAATGTCAACGGCCCGAGTACAAAAATAAAACATGGAGTGGTCCTGCAGCTCCTCAGAAGGTGTTGACTTGACATGGTCATGCTTCAGGAGACCCACCTGCACGGAAATAGCTGTCAAGCACTTGAAAGGTATAGCTAAAAGGTCCTAGCCCACTTGGGCTACACCTCAGACTCAAGGGGAAGGGTGGAGATCCTAGTCAAGAAGACACTATTCTATGTCCCCCCACAGACGTGGCCAGATGAGGTGGGAAGATACATATTGCAGAGAGGGATCTGGGATGGGAAGACTGAACCTCTGCTCCCTCTATGCACTACCCTGGTTGCACAACCCAGTGCTTAAAACCATAGGTTTGCTGCTACTACAGATGCCGGATGGTGTACTGCTAACAGGATAACTTTAAATCTGGTAGAGGAACAGGATAGAGATCACCCCAGGCCAGTCAAAGTGAAACAACAGAGTCCATTGCTGCAATTCCTGGAGGCAGTCACTCTCACAGATCTTTTGAGAACCCAAACCCCCTAGAAAGACAATATACCTTTTACTCCTGGGCACACAAGTCTTGGATGGACTACTTCCTTACAAGTAGTTTCCATGTAGGACATTTTGTAGGGGCATGACATATATACAAACCCAGGGGGATATCTGACCATTCCCCCCTGTGGGTTGGACTTATGGGAGTCTTGGAGGGAAGAGGAGTGTGATACCATATAGATCCCTGGTGTCTCAAGGGATAGGGAATTCACAGAGAAATTGCGCTAATCTGCTGACTAGATTTTGGGGAAAATAGAGGGACAGAGAGGTTGGAGGCAACACTATGGGAAGCATATAAAACGGTACTCTGGGAGCAGGCAATTTCACTCAAAGCAGGGAAAAGGAAGTGTGACAGAGTCAAGCTGGAGGAATTTGAAGAAGATATTTTTGAGCTAGAAAAAGCAAAACAAATTACTCATAACCAGACCATAGGGCACCAACTCTGACTAAAGGAACAGGATTAGAGGAGTATCTCTGATGGAAGTGCTTGAGCCAGCTATCTGTCATCACAGAGAAGGATATATGAAGTGGAGAACAAGGCAGGTAAAGTGTTGGCCAGGCTGGTTTAAGGGGACTAAAATAGGCATTGGATACTGAAGGTACAGTCACCCTAAGGGCAGATATTATGAGACAATAGAGAGATAGCTGAAGCCTTTGCTTGTTAATATAGACAGGTATACATGCCAATCACCAAGGAGACCTCCAAGGAGATTGCCGGCTTCCTCAGAGATGTGAAGGTGCCACAGCTCTCCACAACAGATAGGCCTGGCTCAGAGGCCCCAGTGACAGCTAATGAAATACGTATGGCAATAAGGGGACTACAACCAAGAAAAGTACCAGACCCAAATGGACTGTGAGTAGAAAATTACAAAGCACTGTCCAGCAAATTGACAACTCACATGTTGCATATGTTCAAAGAGGCCCAAATAAAGGGGAGGATTCCCCTCAACCAGCGGCTTGCCACATTCATGGTCATACCAAGGGAAGGTAAACCACCTGAAAGTTGTGCCTTCTATAGACCTATATCGTTATTAAATGCAGAGTCTAGGATCCTCACTAAGGTCTGGGTGCCCCGCTTTCGAAATTTTATATTAACTCTGATCCACCAAGATCAAATGGGATTCATGCGAGACAGAACTCAATTTTAGGAGAGTATGTGGATGTATGGAATACAGTAGGGAAATACAGGAGTTTATGGTAGTGATGTCCCTGTGCTCAGCCATGGCACTTGATACACTGGATTGACCCTACATGTTTGAGGTATTAAACAAACTGGGCTTCTGCCCTAATTTTAGATGATGGATTGAGCTTCTGTACAGCAGACCACTGGAAAGGGTAGGGGTTAATGGGGTGCTGCCCAGTACAATGCAGCTAGGCAGAGACACAATACAGGGCTGTTCCCTGTCACCGATGATATTCGCACTAGCCCTACAACCTCTGGCAGCATGCATCAGAAAAGACCCCCGATTGGAGGATTATAGTGGAAGGAGACAAAGGGAGGAGAGAATATCCCTATATGCAGGCAATATATTGATATGCTTGGCACAGCCTGAACTGATAATAAATAGGATACTGCACATATTTGGAAACTCTGGGAAATTTTCCAACTATAGAATAAATTGGAGGAAGTCCTATATATACTCATCTGCATACAAGGGAATGCCCGATAAGGATCTCTCACCAGGGTTTCCAATATCTAGCCATTTATGTTAAGAGATAGGAGCGCAGTTTTTTGGAAGATAATTTATACACAATACTGGACAAATTCCAGGGGGGTGGGGACCAGGCACTGAAGAACGCTGCCACTGTTGTTACTAGACATGGCTGCTATGTTCAAAAAGATTTACCTGTCTACATTTATACACACACTCCAGAATACCTTGTATAAAATACCACTCAGTTTCTTTCAGAGGCTGAAGTCTGAACTCCGGCTGCTGTTGTGGGATGGAGGAGCACCAGGAATACCATGCAGTAAGCTGATATGAGAGAGCTATGAAGGAGGAATTGCGCTGCTGGCTAGGCGTAAGCCTTACTATGCCATACAGCTAGTCACAACAAATGACTGGGCATTCATGCAATTTGATGAGACGCCAGTCAGGATCAACAACCATGCGATGGGGAGCAGAGGCTGTATGATGGAACTCTACAGCCACAGTTTAGTGGCAGCCATGCCGACGCACACCTAAGCAGTGGTGCTAATGTGGAGAGAAGCCATAAAATATGTTGGATGGGGAGCGCAACTGATGGGACAGGCCTCCCTAGTGGGTCATAAATTCCTCTCTGAGGCGAGAAGACCTGTTTGCTTCTAAGACTGGGATCGAATTGGCACAAGCAAGCTTGGAGATCTTTCGGTGGGAGATTACTTATCCAATTTAAGGACCTTCAGAAAGAAATATGACATGCTGGATGCCGGGGTCTTTAGGTTTCTCCAGATCTAACATACTGTGATGGCCCATATTAAAAAAGATACAGTGCTCCCAGACTCATTCCCGTTAGAAGATCAAGTGCTGAATGTGCCTCTGAGGAAAAAACAGTCTTGATGATTTTTAAGAAAATACAAGACAACTCTTCTGACATCCTTCAAAGATTAAAACGAACGCTGGAAAGGAGACTTGGTCCTCTTGGAAGAAGAGAAGTGGGAGGAGGCAAAGTAGCGATCAGATTAGGATTGCTGTCTCAGAGGCTGAATCCAGGTATGCTCCTTCAGTCATACTATGTAGACATGTCCACTGTGCAGGGCTACTCGGATGAAATAGGATACTGGATAGCAGGAGTGGTGGGGATCAGAATAGACAGCTCAGTGAAACAGACAATTCTGAACATATGGTGGGAAGAAAGAATCCCAAAATATACAAAAATATGGTTGACCCAGTGGGGGCAATGTTAAGGGAATTCTAGAGCCCTTGGGATTTCCCAGTTTGCAAGAGTCTTCCAATAAGCCAGGTTCTATCCTGGATGAGCAAATCACTAAGTTGAATTAAGATGACCAGCAAACTGAACTGGATATCATGCACAACCATTCACCAGTCATACCTTAATCAAACATATGTTTTAAAGTACATATGAGCATTTTGTGCAAAGCAGTCCTAAAGATGATTTCTCCAACCCTGCAGATGCTTGTGCAGACCATCTAAAGTGACATGTTAAGCTTCCAAAATGTCTAATATCTGTGGTCTTGTTAAGATAGGCACCCCACATGCTTAAAATGATCTGACTGAATCCACAGTATGACTATCATGCCATTGCTAGGCTCCCAGTAGTTCTAGGAAATCTAAGAAACAGAAACATATCATCTGCATATAAAAAACACAATATTCTTTGGCCTGTTCTGCTTCAAGCACTGCATCAATTGCATGATCCATTCTGCCAATAGTTCTATGGCAAGCAAAAACAGCAGTGATTGGAAGTGGCAGCTCTATGTAGGGCCTCTCTCAATTGAGAATATTGTGAGTAGTATGTCGTTTACTTGTACTTAAGCCCAGGAAGAGTTATATAATTCTGGGAGGTAAGAGAGAAACTGTGGGCCAAAATTCATCTTGCTAATAACCTCTTTCATGAAGTTTCAGCTGAGTGAATCAAATGCCTTCTCAAAGTCAAACAGAATTAGTGTGTTGGACCCAGAGAACTTATGGCCTTAGGCCAGCGCCAGGTGCAGATGTCTCTGGCAGTGTTGGGTGCGCTGACCAGTCATAAAGCCATTTTGATGATTTTAACCTTTGCGAGATATTTGGCAGGTATATTGGCTAATAAGCTGGCTTTGACAATATTAAATTAAAGTACAGCACTGATCCTGGGTGTTACCTGGCTTTGACAGAATTAAGATTGTTACCCGCCTTATATTACAGGGAAGAAAGCAAATTTCTGAAGCCTCTTTGACCGAGTTCACAAGGTGGGGTGTTAGTACAGAATCACATTTCTTGAAGAATTCTGAAGGAAGTTCTTCTGGTGTCTTCCCAGAATGCATTACAACTATTGCCTCTAAAATCTCCTCAAATGACATGGGGAAGTTCAAATCCCCCTCTACGGAGCTGTTAAGGAATGCACAGGAAACTTCTGGAGTATGGGATTAGTCAAGTAAGGGATTAATCCATTTCACCTTTAGGGTATACATGCTTCGCAGAGTGCCTAATAGAATGCCATGCATGCCTTTGTAATATGGTAGGATTTAGTTCTGTGCTTCACCTCTGCATCACACATTGCAATGCCCCCACCCTAAAAACGAATTAGTAATTCAGCGCACTACCCATTGCTGCACCCTAAAAACGAATTACTAAAAATGTACTACACCCATACTAGAACCCTAAAAACTAACCAATAACCCTGTGCAATACCCACCTCTCCGCCCTAAAAACTAATCTGTAACCTGGTGCAACACCACTTCCTCCACTCTAAAAACTAAATAGTAACCGGGTGCAATACTGATCCCTGCACCATAAAAAAAAAAATTAAAACACAATAACGCTAGTGCTTCTACCCATATAAACATACAAAACAGAACAAAAAGTAACACATTTACATTTAAAAATTATTTAAAAAAAACATTTTTCAATAATATGGTTTGATACACTATTACTAAACTACCTACCCAAAACCTTAAAATATCAAACAACCCAAATACATAAAAACAATATTTAAATAAAAGAACACTCATTAAACATAAAAAATAAAAAATATGCCAATACGATTAAACCAATACACACCAAAACCACTTAAAAAACAAAAAACATAAATAACAGGCAAAATAATTATTAACAAAATAATGAAATTAAAATTGCCAAAACAAAATGTAAAAATTAGATAACATTTAAAAAAGCATTGCACTACCCACCCAAACTCCTATAAAATCCCCAAACCCAAACTATAAATAGGATAATTACACTTTACACACTTTAAAAGATGAAATCCAAAAATAAATATAAACTTTAAAGAAACTATAATTCAATAAGTAAACACCAAAATAATCAACGCTCATCAAAACATGAACTAATTAAAAATAATTATTAAACTTTTTTAATGTATTATTAAAATATATATTTAAAAACATAATACAATTTAATGAGCTACTCACCCAAAGCCCCTACAGAACCCAGAAATTTGATCAATAAATAACATAATTACATTTTATATGTAAAACCATTATCAACTACCCAAGCCCCAAAAAAAACACAACCCGAAAATTAAATGAAAATAATATTAAACAATTCAAAAAAGCAATCAAATATTTGAAAAAATATGAATAAAAATGCAATCCTATTGAATACAATGCTCACCCTATTCTCCAATATACAGCACCCCAAAGCAAAACATACATATTTTTTTTTTAAAAAGAATAAAAAATAAAAATATAGATATATATATATATATATATGTATATATATATATTCGATCCATCTATCAGCAATATGTTTATTCACTGAAACAACTAAAGGTTAAAATAACATTACAGTTAGGTAAGAATTTCAGTGACAATGTACCTAACAAAAACATTGAAATTTACCAGTTATACTAATTTCAAGTAACTAAAACTTGTTCCCTAGGGTAACTTTAACTCACAACCCCTGCCATGCACCATTCTCTCATCAATAATTTCATTGCAAATGTTGAAGTGATGTTATCAATGATGTCCTAGAAGATGTCATGAGTGATTAAATATGTGGGGTAATTAGAAGTCCATGGCAAGAGGGCAAGTTACAGTTACATTAGGGCACGAGTTATAGTTACTTGAGATAACTATAATTGGTGAATTTTACTGTTTTTTTAAAGTTTCAAATGTTACATTGTCCCTGAATTTCTCACCTAACTATAACATTACTTTAACCTTTGTTTTGACAGTGAATTCCTGGGTTTTGTTTAATGGAAATGTATATTTTATTACCAAGCCCCTTGGCCAATACCCCCACCCCAAAGAGGCAGCCAGCCCCATACAGCATACATCCAAAGGCCTTGAACAGTGTGATATTGGCCGTAAGGCCAGTCCCACAGCATGCACAGCCTTTGGCTATATGCGGCATAGGGTCCCATCCCGTGGGGCGTGATCTGTGATGGTGTCGCCCCATCCCCTAAGCAATTGTCTTTTCCCTGATCACAAGAGTGCAGGCAGGAAAGGCTTCTCTGCTCCCACCAAGCATAAGAAGAAAGCTGCCCCCGTCAGGAGGGAGCAAAAAAGTTTCTCCCTGCCCGCATTATATAGAATTGCTCTCTTCCGGTGGGAGCAGATAGAAAAGCTGCTCCAGCCAGGTGGGAGTAACGCCTGCTCCTGCTGCACCCAGGATGGGTGCTGGCAGTGGTGCTGACAGAGCTACGGGGGCCTTACAGCTCCCCTAGTGTCCCCATCAAAAATGTTGAAGGGTGCCCCAGTGGGCACCAAGGCACCCCAGCTTTAAAAAAAATAAGGCACAATATGTTGATGACTCCTGCGTAGCTTCATTGAATAGAGCCACTTACATGGAGCCAGTAGGGTTATGTGTCTTTGGGTCTTCCCTGCAGTAAAAACTTTTGTGAGGTGCCCCGGGTGGGTACTGGGGCACCCTGAAGCTATGGTCAGCTCCTGCACAGCCTCATTGAATGGGGCCACTTGCAGGAGCCTGCGGCTTTCAGGAAGTTGGAGACTCTCTGGGCTCTCATAACTTGGTTGGGATTAGCCTACTCCTGCCAAAATGGATATTGCACGTAGCAGGAGAACCGGAGGGATGAAAAAGCTCCTCTGTTTGATGAATGGAAAAGGGGCATGAATTGCATTCCACACATTGAGGAGGCAATCTGCGGGGCTTGAGGATGCCCTGGGAAACATGTAAATCGAGGGACAATGATGAGATCACTTTCAGGACTTCCCTGTGGTCCACTACAAAAATTTACCCACAAAAATCATCTAAAATATCAAAAAAACACAGAAAGGGAATAAAAATAAATGAGCATCCATAGATGCTCGTTTATTATTCATTGCTCCTGGCACGAAACGCTCCATAACGCCTAAGGACTTTGTTTTTTAAATTCCTGGTCATGCCCTACCCTTTTTTCTCACGTTGCTCAAGGCTGCAGTGAGTGCAGCAGTCCCCCAGCAACATTACAAAAACACACTAAGGCCCTCATTTCCACCCTGGGGGTCGGTAACTGTCAGGGGAAATGTGACGGTAGTACCTCCAACAGGCTGGCAGTACTACACTGCGGAATACCGCCATGGTGGTCCCGGTGGTCGTAATCTGCCAGAGCAGCGCTGTCAGCAGCGCTGCCCTGAGGATTTCGACTCCCCTTACTGCCAGCCTTTCCATGGCAGTGAACACCGCAATGGAAAGGCTGGCGGTAAGGGGACTCGGGGTGCCCCTGGGAGCCTCTGCACTGCCCATGCACTTGGCATGGGGGGTGCAGTGGCCCCCAGGCACAGCCCCATCGCGCAATCCACTGCCCAAATTACGGATTGCGCGGCGGGTGCTGCTGCACCTGCCGCATGGCCACATTGCCGCCGGCTCCATTAGGAGGCGGTTGCAATGTTTCGGCCCTGCTCCCGCTGGGCCGGCGGGCGGAAACTCTGTCCAAATGCGGCCGGAGTGTTCCTGGCCGCATAGGCGGCCGACTGGCAGTCCAACATTGACGTCCGACCTCAGCCGACCACCAATGTTGTAATGAGGGCCTAAGTCCCATGGGTCATTAAATCCATGACCTAGAGAGAGCTTACTATATTTGGTAAAGCACTCCCAGCTGGAGTTGTATGTTCTTCAGTTGAAGAGCAGGGCTTCTTTGTAAGGGGGTTCGATGGCTACACTTTGTGCCCTGAAAAATGTTAACAGAAAGTCTCAAAGATATGTTGTTGTTTTTTATTAGTGCTTTAAAAAATGACAATCACTTTTATAAACCATTGATAAATGTGAATTTAAATATTGTACATTTGATTATGATTATTTGTGACTTTTTGACAAAGCTATAGATCTGGTTTATATTTCTTAACATGCTGACCACCTTCATAAAGTTAATAGGCCCACTTTTTATTTGTGGTATTCTAACCATTTGACCAAGTTGGTAGGTCTGCCTTATTTAAAATGACACCCCTATACATTGTAATATCCCATCGTCAGCTGTGTGCACCTGTAGGGTTTGGGTGCCAGCGGGACACTGGGTGCATGGTGGGCACAAGGCAATAGACATCCTATGTTACATTAAAAATAACATAGAAATTCACTGAAAAAACAAAGGTTAAAGTGACAAAAATAGGAATTGTAATTATATCTCACTCTACTTTTAAAACACCTTGGGAATTCACTGACAAGTTCAAAGGTTAAATGTCAGTTACAACATACTATTTAAATGAACAAAACCACTGACATTCATCAGTTAAATTTATCTCAAGTAACTATAACTTGTACCCTAAAGTAACTATAACTTAAGCTCTATATAATACAATAAATAACTTAAGAAATATATTATCATACAATATTTAAGTGTTGGATATTTAAAATATCTTGTTATTGTATAAAATAGTAAAATGGTATACTTAGCAATGATAATACTTACCTCAATATAATTATACTCATGATATTCTGTCATCGATATGTAGTACATCAATATTCTTTCTGGCTTAGATATTAAAGGAGCATAAAGTTGAAAAGATTACAGGAAATACTACCTCTGAGTAAGATAAAAATGTCCAGTAGGTGCTTAGAATTAACAAGCATAAACAATGCACAGAATAGTGCGTCCACATGCAGTACAAATAGTGTGCATTGTGCAGCGCCAGGGGAAAGACAACCTTTTTGTGCACGCCCTTTGGATTTCAAAGTGATCAAAAAAGCATTGAGATTATGATTTTAAAATGTCATTTTGTATCAGCCTTGCATCAGCCTTTTTGAGGAAAGTGGGAAAATGAATCCCTGACTGTGATGTTGTCAGTTAGCATTACCACCCCTACTAATGTCTACCAACAATCTCACCTGATACTCTACCTTCTCATATTAGAAACCTGCTGAGAGCTGGTTGTTGTCGTGATGAGTGATTATAACAACGTAGATAAAATGAAATTGGTATATTTAATAGTATTGTATTTTTGTTCCTGGAAACCCAGCAAGGCAGAAAGGAGGGCGAGTCAGCCCCTTTACATTCTGAAGTAAATGTTCATATTTGCATAGAAAATGCTACTTGGAGATAAAGGATGCACAAACAGGCATATTTCTGTACCGGTATTGGCACAGTTCAAGGAACATATAGTACTCTTAAACAGCTCCATAAATGCACCTTAAAGATGCATAGTAAAAAAAATTAAAACTCCTCTTAAATAGCTCCATGAATGCAACTTAAAGATGCATAGTAAAACGTTTTAAAACTCTGATGGCGAGTCATCACTAATTTATTATTATTAGTGTTAGAAATGGGGTCTTTGTTTGGCAGTCAGGTTACCCCCTGTCCAAGCAAGGACCCTCACTCTAGTCAGGACAAAGGAGAAACACACCTGGTTAATCCCCCACTCACCCCCTTGGTAGCTTGGCATGAGCAGACAGGCTTAACTCAGAAGCAATGTATAAAGTATTTGTACCAACACACATAGTAATAGAGTGAAACTCTACAAAATGGACACCACACCAGTTTAGAAAAATAGGCAATATTTATTTAACGCAAACAAGACCAAAGAGACAAAAATCCAACATACACAAGTTAAAATATGAATTTTCAAAAGAATAAGAGTCTTACTCATAGAAAACAATGATTTTGCACAAAGTGCGTCAAAAATAAAGCTGCACGGGTGAGCATGCGTTGGAAAAGACAGTGATGCGTCGATTACTTCCTTGCAAGGGAGGCCATGCATCATTTCTTCTCTATTCGGGGTAGTGATGGGTCATTTGTCTCCCTCAAGAGAGAGATGCGTTGATTTACGGAAGGGGCACCTCGGATCTGCGTAGAGTCGGGGTGACTTTAACACCCAGGGACAATGTGTGGAAAATCCCTTCGCACGGTGTTAGACAACAGCGCTGCATGGGGTTTGCGTCATTATCAGCAGCCGCAAGTGGGTGTTACACGTCGTTTCTCCAGCTGTGATGCGTCTATCCCCCAGCCGCGATACTGGTGGAGGTCGATTTCAGCCGCAAAGCCGGCAGCGCATCATTTATCAGCAGCGTTGCAGAAGGTGCATTGAAACTTTCCCCGTACAGTGTGCTGTGCGTGGATTTTCAGCTCATGTTCTGCCAACTTCTCGTTTCAAGGGCCCAGGGACTGGATAGGGCACCACTTGGCAGGGCAGGAGTCTCAGCAGAGAGTCCAGGTGCTGGCAGAGGAAGTCTTTGATGGCCCTGAGACTTCAAAACAGGAGGCAAGCTCAATTCAAGCCCTTGGAGATTCTTTACAAGCAGGAATATACCACAAAGTCCAGTCTTTGTTCCCTTTCACAGGTAGAAGCAGCAACTGCAGGATAGCCCAACAAAGTGCAGTCACAGACAGGGGCAGCACTTCTCATCAGCTCTTCAGCTATTCTCCTTGGCAGAGGTTCCTTTTGAATCCAGAAGTGATCTAATTTTCAGGGGGTTTGGGTCTAATACATATACCCCTGTCTGCCCATGAAGTTGGCACACTTCAAAGGGAAGCCACTCTTGTTTGCAAGATCAGGCCAGGCCCCAGACACACAGCCAGGGGTTGGAGACTGCACTATGAGAGGGCAGGCAAAGCCCATTTAGGTGTAAGTGACCACTCCTCCCTCCACTCTAGCACGAATGGCCCATTAGGATATGCAGGCTACACCCCAGCTCCCTTTGTCTAACTGTCTAGAGGGGATTCACAAACAGCCCAACTGTGAAAATTACCCTGGCAGGGAATCCACACACAGGCAGAGTCACAGAATGGTTTAAGCAAGAAATTGCCTACTTTCTAAAAGTGGCCTTTTCAAACCAACAATCTAAAAAATAACTTCACTAAAAGATGTATTTTTTAATCGTGAGTTCAGAGACCCCAAACTCCAAATTTCTATCTGCTCTCAAAGGGAATCTGCACATTAATAATATTTAAAGGCAGCCCCCATGTTAACCTATGGGAGAGATAGGCCTTGCAACAGTGAAAACAGAATTTAGCAGTATTTCACTGTTAGGATATGTAAAACACATAGGTACATGTCCCACCTTTAACATACACTGCACCCTGCCCAGGGGGATACCTAGGGCCTACCTTAGGGGTGCCTTACATGTATAAAAAGGAAAGGTTTAGGTCTGGTAAAGTGGATACACTTGACAGGTTGAATTGACAGGTTAAAACTGCACACACCGACACTGCAGTGAGCCATATTTACAGGGCTAATAATGTGGGTGGCACAACCAGTGCTGCAGGCCCACTAGTAGCATTTGATTTACAGACCCTGGGCACCTTTAGTGCACTTTACTAGGGACCTACTGGTAAATCAAATATACCAATCATGGAAAACCGATTACAGAGACATTTTACACAGGAGCACCTGCACTTTAGCACTGGTCAGCAGTGGTAAAGTGCCCAGAGTTTCAAAAACAGCAAAAACAGAGTCCAACACACATCAACAACCAGGGAAGCAGAGGCAAACCATTAGAGGAGATCAGGCCAAGGATGCCAAGTCTAACAATTAGGTAAAGATTTGTGTTTAAAACTGCCAAAGATGTCTTAATTGAGACATTACTCTGTTCATCTGACAGTCAGGGCCAACTGAAGATCAGTGTGTTCATTGTTATCTCACTGGCCAATGGAATGTTATCTTTTCTAAGCAGTTCTTCACATGAGTGCTAAAATGTTATGTTATTTTTTGTTAGAAGGTTTGTCTTAAATGCACAAAACTACTCAATGGGTCCTGCTGCACCAGGAAAACCTCAGCCCAAACACTGTGTAAATATGTTTTTTTTTTTATGACTATCAGGCAGTTCTGAAAGTATTCTCCGTCTAACAGGAGGAGGATTCCATAGGGTGAAGGTCAGCAATTGAAAGGAATTGCCTCTAACTCTATTCTGCTCAAATTTAGACACTGCAAGTTTGCTGTCATCTGTCAGAAGCAGAAGTCAACTTGGTCTGTAACAATGCTGGCTTTTATGAACAAACATGGTACAAACCATTAATGGCCTTAAGATGGATACAAATACTTTTAAAGGGGCCCTTCTTTTGAATAGAAAGTCAGTGAAAATCTAAGAAGAAGTGTAGCATGGGTAAACCTAGGGAAGTTTGTTGCTAGCTTGGGCGCCTTATTGTGTAAAACGTGCAGTTTTTTTCCCCTAAATGTTACCAATAAACAAGGGTAGATTCCAATGATTTTTACATCTTCTTAAATAATGATATAGTATTTGTCCTTGACCTACCTAATTTACTGCTTTACTACTACTTTTTTTAGTTAGAAAGTAAGGATTTGGGAAGTGTATTGCCTATTGTCCATAGCGCTAATTATACAGGCACATTCTTTATTTCCAAATGATTTTCAACCTACACCCGGCAACCGTTACTCGGTGGTCCTTATTTGCCTATAGGCAAAGTGTGTTATTGGATATCCTCATGATATTTGGAATACAATCCCTTGTGTCATCCATTATAAAGATATTACAAGTTGCTGAGGAGTTCTATGACTATATAGTGGAACAAGGCCAGAGGTCGAGTTTCTTTATAAGGTGATGAAACTTCAAGGTCATGTGCAATATCCTTTTAACATGTGGCATAGGGTATTTTATTATTTATAACACATGGCCAGATCATCACTTTTCCCACGGGCTGCTTAAATCCGTGGAGTCTTGATTTTTCAAATGAAAGATATAGTATATTGCAGACATAAAGTATAGAAACTGTCAAATTATACACATCAAAAATAATTAGTAATTTGTTGCAAAAATATATTAGAACCAGTTTAAAGTGAATCAGATTAAAAATAATAGCTGTAACTCACAATTTGAAAAAGAGATCATCAGAAAAGCTAGTTCTTGTTGTTTGAATTGCATCTGTAATTAGGCTCTGTGGCTTGCCTTTTACCTTGACTGCAGTCTCTGGCAGCAGGCATTATGATGTCAAAACTTAACTGTAATAACTTAATGCAGTTGAGGAGCTACATCATTTTCACACTACAAGTGACTAGTGACTTCACAACTCAGCTGTTATAAGGAAATTACAGACAGGCCGCCATGTATTACATAGCTTGTATGCAGGGGTGGCTCCTTCGCTATGGCAAAGGAGCGTCGCCCGACTGGCTGTGCCAGAAGCAGAAAAATAAAACAATAGTTTTCTATAGTTTTATTTTGCTGCTTCTGGCACAGCAGTGCGGGGATGGGTGGGGCAAGGCCACGTAAGGTGGGAGGGGGCGGGGGGAGAGTGCACTAAGTGCACATGTGAGTTTGACCAGCCATCTGAGACCGGCCAAACACACATGCGCACTTAGGTTTCTCCGAACCCGGCTGCATTCACAGCCGGGCTGGAGAAACTACATAAAGCCCAGGCTTGTGTCTGAGTGGCAGTGACTGCTACTCAGACCAATCCTGGTGCTGCTTACATGCTATGTTTAGCATGTAAGCAGCACCAGGATTGCTGGGGAGCATGTGATGGCGTCCCAGCAGTGAATGCTGGGACACCAGAAGAGGATCGAGGAGGCAGGTGGCGGCAACAGAAAGAGGTATGGTTTTTTTATTTCTTTTTTATTCGCTCCAAGCCCTCCCCTCCCCATCCTACACCCCATCCCTCCCTTGAGATCTGCGCAGCCACCGCTGCTTGTACATGTGTTTCTTGTAAGTTGCTTGGTGTGGCCATCTTCTGATGGGTAGAATCTTCTTTCTGTGGGACAAGTTAATGAAGAAACTGGTGCAGAGGCCCCTGATTGGAGCTTTTAAGGCATCCACATACATGTTAGTGCCGGCATAATTGTTATTTGTGAAGGGCCGGAAGGTTTCTTTCAGTCTAAGATGGAAGGATCAAGCAGTAAAGGTCTTTTGCATATTTAGTGCTCAGGATTTACTTAATTATTAAACAAGCTTAACTGTAACTCAATTGTTTCAAATTCCATAATTGAAAATGGATGGCTAACAGAATTAGTAAAGAGACTATGATCTTTTGATAGTGTCATAAAACTGTTACACAAGTATTGTTCACCAGGTAAGGAGAAAGAGTTGAAATGCCTGATGTGTCCTAATGTCAGTGACAACTAATATGCCTGTAGTGTTTGCCTACGTTCCAGCAAACCATTATGGTGATTCACTGAGGGGTCAGAGCGGACACACCCCTCCTCTGCGAGGAGCCGTGGTAGTGCCGTTGTGATGTCCAGCCAAAGGGGTTGAATAGGAGCCCATGGCGGCGGGAAAGTCAGTATATTATTACAGCGAGAATTTGACTAGTTCATAAAAGCTGTTATTAAACCCAGTTCCAGGCCCTGTATCATATGTGGTAGTGCCCCACTGCACATTGGCGACGAGAGCGAGTCACTCTGCTCCTGTGCACGCATTCAGCCTCTGGGACACTGCTGCGCGGCATGGAGATCAGCCTCTGCCCGCCTACACCACCGGAGACGCGGACCATGAAAGCCCCATCTTCCCTTCAGCAGTTGCTGGCGTGCAGGCAGTTGCCATCGTCACGGCAAGGCCCACCTCCAGACTTGCTGCTGCTGACGCTGGTGAGCGCCTCCTGTCTATGCTGCTGCTCCCCTGGGCCAAATGGAGCCCCGCCTGTCGGCATTCCTCAACCTGCCGGCCACAAGAATCAGCTGCAGTTCCATAGCAATGAGGGGCCGCGTTTGCTAAGGACACCGTTCAAGCTGCCTGACAAGTGCTCCAGGGCACGACAGCTTTCCCAAGGTACTGTGCCTGCTGTTGACTCCTAGTGCAGCCTGAGCTGAGGAGGCCCTCATAGGAAATGCTTGAGGGGGGATACACTCACCATTATAATCCTGCCACAACATCCAGCACTCCTTAGCCGCAGGCTGTGTGCAACACCTGAGCTCGCCCCAGACAGGCTCCAAGACTTCACCTGTGAGAGAGAAAAAGAGTCAGGCCTCAACACTGGCCACCCTACCCAGTCGAAGGGACCCCACCAAGAAAGCCAGCAACAGCCTGCTGCTCCCTACGACATGGCTAGCATACCAGCTTTTGAACCTTCCACAATTACGGGGGCCCCTCCCACACAAGCAGCGAGATGGAAAGCCTGGATCAAACGCCTTGAAACCTACCTTGAGGCTCTAGAAGCCAAAGATTAACAGAAAAGGCTTTTGCTCCTACACCTGGGTGGGGCTGACATACAAAAAGTATCGAAGTCAGTGATCAAAGCAGACCCCCACATGTACGCCACGCTGAAGGATGCCATCTCTGCGCATTTTGAACCGTATGCCAACCCCGACTATGAATGCTTTCTATTGCCCCGGGAATGCCAGAAGTCGGAGGAGTCTGTGGACGTCTTCTACGCATGCCTCAGAGAGCTAGCCAGTATGTGCACACTACCAGATGAGGAGGACAAGATCAGGGCCCAATTTATCCAGGGATGCGCATCCTCGAAGCTCCGCAAGCGCATTCTGCAATAACCTAATATGCGGATGAGGGATATCCTTACACTGAGGGACTCTCAGGAACTGTCAAAAGCAAGGGCTGCCCTCGTGGAACAAACAACAGTCCAAGTGAAGTCTGAGCCCATCAACGGGGTGGCCACAGGAAACCCCAAGGGCCAGGCGTTGAACGTCGGGGCAAAACCGAGAGATAGACCTTGCAGATGGTGTGGTGGCTCCCTGCCCCACCCGAGCGGCTGCCCTGCCCGAGGAAAGACCTGCAGTGCATGTGGCAAGCTAAATCATTTTGCGAAAGTGTGCTGCTCAACGCCCAAAGCACCCCCCACCCCCAAGAAAACCATCAAGGCCGTAGCTGCCCTCCCCACCACCTTGTCAGACAGTGACATGGAGGTTGACCCGCAAGTTTTCTGTGTGGTAAGGGCAGTAGACAAAGGAGCAATCAACAGCTGACGGTTAACCACCTGTCAGGCCACCATGCAGAGCTGGTCCATCCCAGCTCTAATTGACACGGGGGGCTCAATTAACCTTATGGCTGCCGAGATGTACCACAGCCTAACAATACAACCCCGCCAAACCTACCAAGGTGCTGGTGTATACTTTCAGGAACACCCGACCACTAAGGATAGCAGGCGTTTCCACAGCACACATCGAGCACGAGGGCATGAAGCTCACCATGAAGGTCTATGTGTCACAGGAGGGATCAGACTTCCTGCTCAGCTGCCAGACCGCCCAGAACCTAGGCCTGGTTCACTTCGCATTCAGCATCCACGCCAGCTGTTTGGAAGACCTCACCAAGGAGTTTGACACTCTTCAGCGGCATTGGCTGCCTCAAAGGACCACCCCTCCAACTACACATCAATGACCATGTGGCTCCTGTGGCTGTCCGATACGGGTGAGCGGCCTTCCACTTGTGCTCCAAAGTAGAGCGGGAGCTACTGCTTCTTGAACAGGCCAGGATCATCGAAAAGGTGTCGGGCCCACTCCCTGTGTCTCCCCGATTGTCGTTGTAAAACAAAAAAAACAGCCGGATGCAGTCCGCATCTGCCTGGACATGTGCCTGCCCAATCAGGCCATCAAGCGGGCGAGGCACCTTACCCCGATGATCGACGACATTATAGGAGAACTATCCAGGTCCAAATGGTTCTCCAAAATGGACCGCCGATCAGGGTACCACTAGAAGGTGTTGCACCCGGACTCCATACCGATAACGTCATTCTCCACTCACATGGGCCTCTGGAGGTACACGCGCCTGAACTTTGTCATATCTAGTGCCACAGAAATATTCCAACACACAATCAAAGGAGTATTAGAGGGGCTTGCAGGAGTTCTAAATGTGAGTGATGATATCCTCGTGCACGCCCCCACGCTTGAAAGTCACCTAGCTCACCTGCGAGCAGTGTTCAGCAGACTGCGGGAGCATGGACAAACGCTGCATCGCGAGAAGTGTGAGTTCCTAAAAGAAGACACTTTCTTTGGGTATCGATTCTCGAAGCAAGGGATTGGCCCCAACTCAGCCAAGATGAGGGACATCCAAGAAGCCCGCCCCCCACATCTGGATCTTGGGTCAGGAGCTTTCTGGGGATGGTCACGTACTGTGGCCGCTTCATGAGACACCTGTCAGACCTCACTGGGCCATTATGAGATCGCACCAAAGCTGATCACCCCTGGGCATGGGCGAGGAGCAAAATTGTGCGTTCGAAAGCACCAAGAAATCCCTCTTGGCTGACACCACCTTAGTTTTCTTCGACCCCAGGCTGGAGTCCCACTTGTCCATCGACACCAGTCCCACTGGTTTGGGGGCGGTCCTAGCCCTGAAACAGGACTGTGGAGAATGGACTCCCATAGCGTTCACAAGCAGCACTTTGACATCCACAGAGCAGCGCTATTCCCAAATAGAACGGGAAGCTATCGCCATCCACTGAGGGTGCTGGCATTTTTACATCTATCTTTACGGCAAAGCCTTCACAGTGGTTACCGACCAAAAGCAATTGCTTCCCCTTTTCAAGGGTTCATCATTGAAACCGCCACCACGGATTGAAAAATGGATACTGCAGCTGGAGGATTTTGATTTCCGGATAGAATACCAACCAGGTGTTAAGAACCCAGCACATTTCTTGTTGCGTCATGCACACACCGGCTACACCTCAGGAGGCCGAAGAGGCCCTCAAAACAGAAGAATATGTCAAGCTTGTAGTCGACCCAGCCAGGCTACTGCACATACCCCTCGCTGAGGTAGTGGAAGCCACAAGCCAAGATGACTGCCTGCTGTTGGCCATGGAAGCCGTGCACGCCAGTGACTGGCGCCCGCTACAACACCCCACCAATTTCCGCACAGAAGAGGCCAGAGACACACTTCAAGCCCTCTTTCACCTCCGGCACAAACTCTTGGTGAGTGACGATGGGTGCCTACTACGAGGGTCCCATCTGATGCTACCTGCTTGTTTAGGAGATAGAGCCATTTTGTTAGCACAAGGCACCCACCAAGGCATCATCAAGTCAAAGAATAGGCTTTGAAGCAAGGTCTGGTTCACAGGACTTGACCAACGGGTGGACATTGTCAGAGGAGGCCTAGTCTAGCAGGCAAGTAGGGCGCCTGACCCCCCCTGCATCCGTCATCACCGAAGAGGGCCCCACAGCCCCCTGGCAGAGAGTTGGCGACGACTTTGGGGGTCTTCCTAATGGGACCCACATGCTGGTAGTGATGGGTGACTACTCTCAGTACCCTGAAGTAGAACTGGTGCCATCTACAGCAGCCCATGTAGTCATCCCGAAAATGAAGAAACTGATGGCCACTCATGGCCTCTTTGGGGAGCTGCGCACAGACAACGGATCCCCGTTCAACAGCCGCGAGTGGGCTGACTTTTTGAGGTCAAGAAACACCACTCACCATCGGATCACGCCCCGATGACCTCAGGCCAATGGTGAGGTGGAAAGATTCGTCCAAAATGATCTGCATGGCCATAGGGGAGTCACAGAATGTTGAGAGTGCTATCTGTATCTTCCTCAGAGAATATAGAGTTACCCCTCATGCTATGACAGTTGTCACCCCGAACCAACACTGTTTTGGGAGAACCGTGACAGACACCATACCCCATCACCCTCTTTGGAATGCTCAGCCTAGTCCTCAAAGCCAATCAATGAGACGGGGGTCTCACAACAATGACTATGTGTCAAGGAGGCAGAGAGCCCGGAAGGTCTCTATCCACATAAGGGACATGGTACTGGTGAAGGACCGCCATCCTGGCGGAAAATTCCGTCTGCCTTGTGAGGCAGAGCTGTGGACTGAAACTGCCATCAAGGGGACCATGATCACAGCAGCAAGAGACAGCAAAAACGTCACAAAGAATATATCTAATTTCAAAAGATTTCCCACCTTGCCATACTCAGACCACACGAAGGATGGGTCCATGGACAACACCATCGTGAGTGTTCGGGAGGGTACCACTTTCTCTCCTGCATTCCCCCGACAGATAGAGCCTCAATAGTGGAAGGTGTTGCATCTGGGCAACCACCCCGTCATGCCAGGTTCTTCCAGCAGCGGAAGACGCGCCAACTCTAGACGGAAGCCCGAGAACCCCCAGTGACACTCAGGAGGTACTGTCTGGGAGGTCAAGAGGCGGGCAATATCATCTCCAGTCCAATCCGGGCCCCTCCCAAAGCTATGCAGACTTCCTATTTGATTGAATGTTCTCGTAGTTGCAAATGTTATAATTGTGCCTTTTAGACTGCACCCTCATTCTTTTTCTTTTGGTGTTTTTGTTTTTCTTGGGTGGGGAGGAATGTATTGTTTACCTGTGTTCCGGCAAACCCATTATGGTGATTCACTGAAGGGTCAGAGCGGACACACCCCTCCTCTGCGAGGAGCGGTGGAAGTGCCACTGTGACGTCCAACCAAAGGGGTTAAATAGGGGCCCGCCGCAGTGGGAAAGTCAGTATAGTATTACAGCGAGCATTTGACTAGTTTATAAAAGCTGTTATTAAACCCAGTTCCGGGCCCTGTGTCGTATGTGGTAGGGACCCATCCTCCAATGTCCTCCTGCCCTCCAAGCCTCTGACCCTATTTGTTGGATCTGTTGCTGGTCTCCTAGGGTGACCAACCATCCGTAATTTTCACGGACTACCCTTAATTTCGCCCTGCGGTCCGTTGTCGTGATGAAAGGCTTAACGGACAGCATTTGTCAGTAATTTTAGCCTTTCACCTAAAGGACAAAATGTAATGAGGACAGATCAGTTTCCCTAGCTGGATTGAAAGGCAGGGAATCTCCTGTGCTCTGAGAGAGGGCGGGCAGACAGATAAGAAAAGGCCTTCTTGCCAGGGTGTCTCTTTCCCTAAAGAAATGCAAATGTGCGCAGCTGGTAAATCTGCAAATGTAAAGGGGCTTGGAAACATACATTGACTTTAATCAAAGAAGTCACTTGGAGCTTTCTGATGACAAGGACATTTTCTTTTAGAGAGGTACTGTAAGAGTGTTCCAAGGTGAGCTGTGGAGTGTGTGGTTTTATTGGACTGTTATTAAAAATATGTTAGTACTAGGTATAAAGTTTATATTGTTCAAATATGTATTTTAGAAGGACTTTTTTATATATAACTGAAATGTATTTGCACATTTTGTAGCAGCCTATATTATGATGTGTGTAATGCATGTTTAAAAAAAGGACTTACACATTCACAGTTCTTTCCGGGATGTCGGTACCTCACAGTACTAACAAACATTGGCAAAACTAATAGGTCTCATCTACGCAAGAGTTATTGGCTTTGCCAATGTGTGTAAGCCATGTTATACACCAGAGTGGCTGCTGTTCAGCATGGTTAAATGTTAGTGGCATAGTGATGTAGAGTGTAGTAGAGTGGCATAGGAGCAGTGGCGTAGAGCACAGTGGTTCAGATTAGAGTGCAGGGGGGTGCAGTGCAGTTGTTTAGAGTGCATTGGCGTAGAGTGCAGTGGCATGGAGTGGCGTGGGGCAGAGTAGAGTGACATAGAATGCAGTGGAGTATAGTGGCATACAATAGAGTGGCAGAGAGTGCAGTAGTGTAGAGTGGTGCAGTGGCATTGAGTGCAAAGTAGGCTCGCGTGGCATAGAGTGCAGTGGCATAGCGTGGTGCAGAGTGGAGTAGTGTAGAGTGGTGCAGTGCAAAAGTAGAGTATAGTGGCATAGAGTGCAGTGGCATAGAGTGCAGTGGCATAGAATGCAGTAGTACAGAGTAGAGTGGTGTAGAATACAGTGGCAGAGAGTGCAATGTTGCAGAGTAAAGTGTCAATGCAGTGGTGTAGAGTAGCTCAGAGTGGTACAGAGAGCAGTGGCGAAGAATACAGTGATGCAGAGTAAAGGACAGTGGCATACAGTGCAGTTGTTTAGAGTGCATTGGCGTAGAGTGCAGTGGCATAGCGTGGCATGGGGCAGAGTAGAGTGGCATAGAGTGCAGTGGAGTACAGTGTCATACAATAGAGTGGCAGTGAGTGCAGTAATGTAGAGAGGTACGGTGGCATAGAGTACAGAGTAGACTCGAGTGGCAGAGAGTGCAGCGGCATAGAGTGGTGCAGTGGCGTAGTGTACCGTGGTGCAGAGTATAGTGCTGTGAAGTGTAGTGACGTAGAGTGGAGTTATGCAGAGTAGAGTGGTATAAAGTGCAGTGGATTAGAGTGTATTGTGCAGAATGCAGTAGTAGAGAGTAAAGTGGTGCAGGGTATAGTGGCGGCCAGTGCAGTGTTGCAGAGTAGGGTGTCAGAGTGCAGTGGCATATAGTGATGTTGTTTAGAGTGTATTGGCATAGAGTGCATTGAAGTAGAGTGCAGTGGGGCAGAGTGGTGCAGAGTGCAGTGGCGTAGAATAGATTGTTTCAGAGTAGAGTGCAGTGGCACAGGGTGGAGAGGAGTAGAGTAGAGTGCTGTGGCATAGAATGAGTGGCACAGAGTGCAGTGGTGTAAAGTAGATTGTTTCACAATAGAGTGAAGTGGCATAGAGTGGAGAAGTGCAGGGTAGGGTGGAGTTGCATAGATTGGTGATGGCTCGAATAAAGTGGTGTAGAGTGCTGTGGCATAGAGTAGATTAGAGTGACGTACAGTGTATTGATGTAGAGTGCATGGGCATAGAGTTGAGTGTTACAGAGTAAAGTGCACTGGCATAGAGTGTATTAGCATAGAGTGTAGTGGTGTACAGTGCAGTGTTGCAGAGTGGCACAGAGTGGAGTTGTGAGGACCACATTGGTGTTGCCTAGACTGGATTGATATAGCGTGCAGAGGCACAGAGCGCAGTGGTGTAGAGAGGCGTAAAATGCATAGGCATAGAGTAGAGTGGTACACAGTAGAGTAGAGAGGGGTAGTGTGAAGTATCATAGAGTGCAGTGGCATAGAGTGGATTGGTTCAGAGTGGAAAAGAGTGCAGTGTTCCACACTGCAGTGTCATGGAGTGGTGTAAAGTGGAGTGATGCAGAGTAGGGTGCAGTGGTGTGGAGGAGTGGTGCAGAGCAGAGTGGAGTGGAGTATGCATGGTGTGGTAACACAATGCCATTACAGACAACACATTTTTGATTTGAAATGACCATTACATTGCACAGACATACAGTTTTTCGATTAAAACTATACAATGCACAGGCGATGATGTTGGAAATTGCATTATCTAATGCAATGATTTGTTTTAATCATATAAAGGTATTTGTTTCCAGCACAGTTCAGAATGAACAAAAATGTGCTTCATTTGTACTCCTAATTCTGATATGTTCTGAAGTTTATTTAAATGTTGTCATGTGATAGAAAAAACTCTTTCCTAACCCCAGTATCCAGCAAGATTGTCACATAAATTCTCTCACTTTGAACTCAGAGAAAGAAAAGTAAACACTAAGGGGGTCATTACAACCCCTGCGGTCAACGATAATATGGCGGTGTGAGAAGGTAGCCTCTTTCTAGCCTTGTTACCCCCACTTTTGGCCTGTTTGTGAGTGTATGTCAGGGTGTTTGTCACTGTTTTCACTGTCTCACTGGGATCCTGATAGCCAGGCCTCAGTGCTCATAGTGAAAACACTATGTTTTCAGTATGGTTGTTATGTGTCACTGGGATCCTGCTGGTCAGGACCCCAGTGCTCATAGGTTTGTGGCCTATATGTATGTGTCACTGGGACCCTGTCACACAGGGCCCCAGTGCTCATAGGTGTGCATGTATATGTTCCCTGTGTGGTGCCTAACTGTCTCACTGAGGCTCTGCTAACCAGAACCTCAGTGGTTATGCTCTCTCATTACTTTCAAATTGTCACTGACAGGCTAGTGACCATTTTTACCAATTTACATTGGCTTACTGGAACACCCTTATAATTCCCTAGTATATGGTACTGAGGTACCCAGGGTATTGGGGTTCCAGGAGATCCCTATGGGCTGCAGCATTTCTTTTGCCACCCATAGGGAGCTCTGACAATTCTTACACAGGCCTGCCACTGCAGCCTGAGTGAAATAACGTCCACGTTATTTCACAGCCATTTTACACTGCACTTAAGTAACTTATAAGTCACCTATATGTCTAACCTTTACCTGGTAAAGGTTAGGTGCAAAGTTACTTAGTGTGAGGGCACCCTGGCACTAGCCAAGGTGCCCCCACATTGTTCAGAGCCAATTCACTGAACTTTGTGAGTGCGGGGACACCATTACACGCGTGCACTACATATAGGTCACTACCTATATGTAGCTTCACCATGGTAACTCCGAATATGGCCATGTAACATGTCTATGATCATGGAATTGCCCCCTCTATGCCATCCTGGCATTGTTGGTACAATTCCATGATCCCAGTGGTCTGTAGCACAGACCCTGGTACTGCCAGACTGCCCTTCCTGGGGTTTCACTGCAGCTGCTGCTGCTGCCAACCCCTCAGACAGGCAGCTGCCCTCCTGGGGTCCAGCCAGGCCTGGCCCAGGATGGCAGAACAAAGAACTTCCTCTGAGAGAGGGTGTGACACCCTCTCCCTTTGGAAAATGGTGTGATGGCAGGGGAGGAGTAGCCTCCCCCAGCCTCTGGAAATGCTTTGTTGGGCACAGATGTGCCCAATTCTGCATAAGCCAGTCTACACCGGTTCAGGGACCCCTTAGCCCCTGCTCTGGCGCAAAACTGGACAAAGGAAAGGGGAGTGACCACTCCCCTGACCTGCACCTCCCCTGGGAGGTGTCCAGAGCTCCTCCAGTGTGCTCCAGACCTCTGCCATCTTGGAAACAGAGGTGCTGCTGGCACACTGGACTGCTCTGAGTGGCCAGTGCCACCAGGTGACGTCAGAGACTCCTGCTGATAGGCTCCTTCAGGTGTTAGTAGCCTATCCTCTCTCCTAGGTAGCCAAACCCTCTTTTCTGGCTATTTAGGGTCTCTGTCTCTGGGGAAACTTTAGATAACGAATGCAAGAGCTCATCCGAGTTCCTCTGCATCTCTCTCTTCACCTTCTGATAAGGAAATGACCGCTGACCGCGCTGGAAGCCTGCAAACCTGCAACATAGTAGCAAAGACGACTACTGCAACTCTGTAACGCTGATCCTGCCGCCTTCTCGACTGTTTTCCTGCTTGTGCATGCTGTGGGGGTAGCCTGCCTCCTCTCTGCACCAGAAGCTCCGAAGAAATCTCCCGTGGGTCGACGGAATCTTCCCCCTGCAACTGCAGGCACCAAAAAGCTGCATTACTGGTCCCTTGGGTCTCCTCTCAGCACGACGAGCGAGGTCCCTCGAATCCAGCGACGCTGTCCAAGTGACCCCCACAGTCCAGTGACTCTTCAGCCCAAGTTTGGTGGAGGTAAGTCCTTGCCTCACCTCGCTGGGCTGCATTGCTGGGAACCGCGACTTTGCAGCTACTCCGGCCCCTGTGCACTTCCGGCGGAAATCCTTCGTGCACAGCCAAGCCTGGGTCCACGGCACTCTAACCTGCATTGCACGACTTTCTAAGTTGGTCTCCGGCGACGTGGGACTCCTTTGTGCAACTTCGGCGAGCACCGTTTCATGCATCCTCGTAGTGCCTGTTTCTGGCACTTCTCCGGGTGCTACCTGCTTCAGTGAGAGCTCTTTGTCTTGCTCGACGTCCCCTCTCTCTGCAGGTCCAATTTGCGACCTCCTGGTCCCTCCTGGGCCCCAGCAGCGTCCAAAAACGCCAAACGCACGATTTGCGTGTAGCAAGGCTTGTTGGCGTCCTTCCAGCGGGAAAACACTTCTGCACGACTCTCCAAGGCAAGAGGGATCCGTCCACCAAAGGGGAAGTCTCTAGCCCTTTTCGTTCCTGCAGAAACCTCAGCTTCTTCTGTCCATTCGAAGCTTCTTTGCACCCGCAGCTGGCATTTCCTGGGCATCTGCCCATCTCCGACTTGCTTGTGACTTTTGGACTTGGTCCCCTTATCCACAGGTACCCTAGATTGGAAATCCACAGTTGTTGCATTGCTGGTTTGTGTCTTTCCTGCATTATTCCTCTAACACAACTCTTTTGTCCTTAGGGGAACTTTAGTGCACTTTGCACTCACTTTTCAGGGTCTTGGGGAGGGTTATTTTTCTAACTCTCACTATTTTCTAATAGTCCCAGCGACCCTCTACAAGGTCACATAGGTTTGGGGTCCATTCGTGGTTCGCATTCCACTTTTGGAGTATATGGTTTGTGTTGCCCCTATCCCTATGTTTCCCCATTGCATCCTATTGTAACTATACATTGTTTGCACTGTTTTCTAAGACTATACTGCATATTTTTGCTATTGTGTATATATATCTTGTGTATATTTCCTATCCTCTCACTGAGGGTACACTCTAAGATACTTTGGCATATTGTCATAAAAATAAAGTACCTTTATTTTTAGTATAACTGTGTATTGTGTTTTCTTATGATATTGTGCATATGACACTAAGTGGTACTGTAGTAGCTTCACACGTCTCCTAGTTCAGCCTAAGCTGCTCTGCTAAGCTACCATTATCTATCAGCCTAAGCTGCTAGACACCCTATACACTAATAAGGGATAACTGGGCCTGGTGCAAGGTGCAAGTACCCCTTGGTACTCACTACAAGCCAGTCCAGCCTCCTACAGGCGGTACTTGCCGCCATATTATGACATTGGCAATGTACTACTCCGACCGCCACGGCGGTAACAGCCGCCGGACTGGAGATATCGATCTCCAGCCCGGTGGCTTTTACTATTCCGCTTGCTGGATTATGACCCCACCTACCGCCATGGTTTCCGTGGCTTTCTTAACGCCATGAAAACCGTGGCGGTAGGCACTATCAGTGTCAGAGAATTCCTTCCCTGTCACTGATAGGGGTCCCCCCTCCTCCAATTAGCCCCTCCACCCCCTACCTCTCCAAAGCCACCCCACCCCTCCCACATTCACGCCCCCTCTTCACACACATACACATACACACACCCATTCCCACATACATCCACATGCATACATCCATTCACACACACATCCGCACACACTTTCATACATACACGAAGACACGCATTCACATAACACAACATACACACACTCACACCTCCATACATGCCCACACGCATTCAACACACAACACACACCCGCTCACACAAACATTCACACACACCCCCACACACACAAACACACTCCACCCTCCTCCCCTGTCGGAGACCCGACTTAGCTGGATCCAGGGGGTCCTCCGGCAGGAGACAGGGTGGGGCGCTGCTACCGCCAGCAGTGTCCGCCAGCAGAACACCTCCAGGCAGTATTATGGGTCATAATACGGCTGGCGGCGGTCTACTGGTGTGGCGCTGCTGGTGGCAGCAGCGCCACCTTACCGCCATCCACGGGCATGGCCACAGATGGATTTCCGCCATTCTTCTGGCAGAAATCCAGCTGTGGTCATAATACGGGGGACGGCTGGTAGCCGCGGTGATGGTCTTTTGGCGGTCGACGCCGTGGCAGTAGGCGGCACTTACCGCCAATGTCTTAATGAGGGCCTAAGTTCCCACCGAAGACAGAGCCTGACATTTGACTTCGGTCTCTGAATGCACAGCAAGTGTGATGAGATAAGAACAAGATTTACAAGTCTGTTTACAGAAAGGGAGCACTCAGAAGGATACTGTAAATAAGGTTTGGGCAAGTGAAGGGATGAATTCAAGCTGCATAGCCTAAAACAAATAAAGCCAGCAAATTGAAGGCAAAACAATGTGAGTTACAAACCACAAAGCCAATGGCAAGCAACGGGTGAAATGCATTCCCAAGGAAGCTTTATGAATGTACTTAAAGTGACAGCCGTGGGATATTTTGTGGGGAAAGTCCAGTATTTTAGTCCAGTCTGTATCTTGCAGAGGTTTGGCCACATCGATCTCCCAGGTAGTATGACGAGAAGACCTGGAGTGGTCTCAATGTTGCAGGAAAAGTCTCTACACCCATTCTAGCAGTTTGGCACCAGTCCTTATGGTGCAGAGCTTCTGGCACACCTCATGTAGGGTTAGTGCTAGTTGGCAGACATGAAATAGGGAATTTTATAATTGTTTAAGGTGGTTGTAAGTAAGGAGTTAACCGGGATGAATACAGTAATCTGCCACAGGGGATTGGAAATTTAGTAGCTCACCGTCCAGAAACAAATCCCCCAATTTTAAGACACCTGCAGCATGCTACTGATGGAGTTGCTGTGAGCACAGCCGTCCTGTGTGAGTGGGAAGGCTTAGCAAAGGTAGTGCAGGAGCACAGAGTTTCTTCGTGTCAGTGAGTTTACAGGTTCTAGCAAGGCAAGAGAAAGATTTGCATGATAACCCCAGATGGTGATCCCTGGAATGGTCAGTAGGAAACAATGAGCAGTGCAATAAACCCTCCTTAAAAGTCTTTACGGATAAACCCCATCTTATGCAGGGGCGGGCAGAAACCAGCTAGCCACCCATTGGACCTGTGCAGCTGAATAATAGCGTTCTAAGTCCAAAAGGCCTAATCCACCCGCAGTCACGGGTAGCTTTAGAGTGGAAAGAGCTACCTGACAGCGCCCCAGTGACCAAATCAGATGTGTGGCATATCTGAAGAAGGATGAGCAGGGAAAGGTTTGCAAAATAATACTATCATTGGGGTAGCACACCATCTTCACTAGTGCTAATAGAAGAGAAGACCAAAAAGAAAACTGGACTCTGAGGGACTGTGACGCTCTGCTGAGATTTCCATCCTGCAAATCAGTGGGAAAATTGTAGATATTAATCACTAGGTTTCGAAAAGTAACTGGTTCCTAGTTCAAACTGAGGTCTAATTGTATATAAAAGGAGAAACAGTACCATATGTTGAAGAACCACTAATAATATTTTTTAATGTTTTAATTTTGTTTGTGCAATTTACATCCCAAGTATTTTGAAGATTCTATGTGTACTTGACACTGAGGGATAACCCAGAACACTAGCTTGGCTTTTGCTCAATTTTAAAACCATTTTAAGACATGGACAAAGTGGGCAATTGCCTTGCACACCCTTGCAAGGGGTCTCGCCCCTGCTCACCCTTCACAAGCACGAACAGCGGACCATTGCACCAGAAGAGTTTGCCAAGGTGGGTGGGTGCTGCTTGTTCAACCACTTGACAGTCCCTCCTCTGTTTCTCTCCTGTCTGCAGATACAACTCCCCAGCTACCCAATACCTTCTGGTAGTCTTGGTGGACCCTTCTTGTCTGATTTTAAGTATTGTCTCACCTTGTTCTTCTCTTCCTTATGTGTCCAGTTCTTAGCACCAACCTCACATTTGATCTTGATTTCATCCTCCTCTTTTATTAACTTTGATTGGTAGTCCGGGCTCCCAGTTCTGAGTTAAAGTAGAGTCACAGACATACACTCTAGTGCTGTGAGACCACAGACAAGTTGTAGGTACCTCACATCCTGACATTAGGTGTGAGACTGTCTCCCACACCATCTGCCCTGCCTCATTAATTTTTTTTTTAGGCTCAAAGTCCATGGTCGGTTGGGGTGAGCCAGATGTTTTTGTTCAATTTGTTTATACTAGCATAAGGTTAATTACCTTAATGTTTCCAAAACTGTTTGCCAGGGGTTTTAAAATGTTCAGAAACATCATCAAAATGTTGTTGTTGCTTTCTCTTTAAGAAAGATTGGGTAGATTTGGGTAGGGGTGATGGCCTTGACACAGTGCTGAAGGGCATTAATTTACCACTGAACACCTGAATGTAGCATACCAAGAGGCAATCACAAAATGACCACACTGAATAAATAGTGCTAGGTTAAAAAAAGAGTACATAAATGCACTGGTGACATAGTGAGGCACAGCCTTTCTTGGGTGTATCTTTAAAACTGACGTTTGTTCTTGAATTTCTGTCCTGAATTATGACCCTTCGTCCTGAATTTTTGTCCTGAATTTTGACCCTTTGTCCTGAATTTTTACAGTCCTGTCCAGAATTTGCCTAATGCCAACGGTCACTCTAGGGTCTCCCCGGTGCCAGAGTAGAAACACCTGCCTACACCCTCTCTTTGGTGTCTACATAACAGCTTGCCTGAGTGCGACCCTGCATGAGGCTTAAACCCCTTTTCTTCCACCGCAGCACTTGATTTCTTTCAGCGATAACACAGCTTGCCCGATCGCCTCTGACGGCCCGTGAGTCTACGGACTCGGTGTTGCCGTGAAATTGTCTAGTACGATCACACTCACCTCCCCAGGTTTTGAATGACACAATAAGAGCAAAACTCTGTCTCACCAAGCTTATCCAAACTTACTGTCGGCAAAAAAAAAAACACATTTACAAACAGAACGTATTTTTTTTAAATCTTTTCCTGTTTCCTTGTGTATACCAGAAATCCTTGTCGATTATTATTTCATGCGAAACCCCTGCAATACTTGACCCGCGGTTGGTGATTAAATACATTAAATAGAATCTCATAAGTGTTTAAGATGTTCCCTAAAAAAAACTATTATTCTGCGAGTGTGTGAAGCAACAGACTTCACACCGGATTGTCACTGCCTGCTTCTCCTGTGTTCCTCGTTGCAAAGTTCCGTTACCTTTTACTGGGGAGGGCGCTAACGACGCACTGAAACTTACCGAGCTTGACGTTTTAACTATCTCGTCTCGAGCGCGATTCATCTCAATTTACTTTCTTCAAAAATACAGTCGTGAGAAATGTGCTCTGCTAAACTACGAGAGACGTTGTTGGCCTCTCTCTCTTTCTCTGTTCAAGACCATAAAGCATACTAGCTGAATGAAATGTCAGCGTCCATGGGACATGCGTTTACTTATTGTGTCCTAATTGTGTTTCTAATGAGTTGTTTGTGTATTGTTTCGTAACCCGGAAGGCGTCGTGTCGCCATATTTTTCAGCTTGAGCGATGGTCGAGTGATGCAGAGGGGAAAGAAACTCTGCTGTCTGGCACCCTGCATTGTCTGATGGATTTCTGAAAAACAAGACCCAATGATCACCAGCTCCGCAGTATTGGCTTCTTTTCAGAATAATTGATAGCCCAAGGGGCACTTCAACTGCAAGATAAAAAATCTTCAAGAGGAAAAAAAATGATCTTTCCAAAGCTGCGGAAGTGACTCAAAAAGACGTTTGGGCTTCAGAGCCTGATGAAGAGTGTGTTCTCTGTTTCAGGGTAATTTAATACACCCAAGCAGTGCCCACACAGACACAGGGGCAGTTTGGCAGTGCTCTAACCAATTCCGATGTCTGTGTTTCACTGAGCACATCACTTCTACCCAATTCGCTCACATGGGTGATTGCACCTTGTGAAACAGGGCTAAATTTAACTGGGACAAAAGACCGACAAATGCAGAATTGGGTGCTTTAAATACCGATTCTGCTTGTGATGCGTCATATGGCCCTGTATTGCCGAGGCATCCCTACTTGACAATAGACCCGTCTTCCACAACACATTCCCCCTACTCCCCACATTGGCAGGCAAAGGTTCACACATCTCTTGGGTTAGGGGTCATAATGGCCCAGCCGTATTTTATTAAAAAACATAAAAAACTTTTGCAGTTAAAGACCACACATAATTTACAATTTTGATACGCAGTAACCCATAATGTTTACAGCTTTATTTACATATGTTGACAATTAGCCTTAACAGAGATGCTAATACATTTGATTTCCTAACACTGTCTAGACATGTTCCTGCATATCACAATTTAGGCCTTTGAGTGGGATCATGACTAGTCCTAATGGTATCTCCTGCTCCAGAACCACCCTTTTCCGTCTATTGGACCTGCGGTGGGTCCCTCATTAGGGGAGGAAACATCCCCTCCCAGGGTACACATGTGCTGGGGGCATGCTTGCCTGCCAGGACACCTACCTTGGGAACCCCCTACACCCATCATTACTCCCCAAAGGACCAGTGCTAGCTTCACACCAATTGAGCATTCATGGGTGGTTGGCCAGAAGAGCCCGATGCCACTAATCAATCGCAGCCCCCGCGCGCCTGAATCTTCAGTTCAACTCCCTGCCAGCACCTCTTGGAGGCATCCGTGACATTGGTGTCATTGTTGTGTAAGGAAAGGTACAGTGAATTGTGCCACCAACCATGACCTCACCCGTCACAGGCCAGCATAATTCCCCTACTATCTGGCCTTCCCCCCAGTCAGCCACCCTACGTGGACAGTGAATTAGCCAGGCCAGTAAGTTCTCTAGAAACATTTTGTTATCAATCTTTGACAGGTGTACTCCAACCTTTAGGAATAAGCATTCACCTTTTATGCAACCATGGGCTATGGAGGACAGCATTGGCGATCTGAAAAACTTACCAACCTTGTTGTTTATTCGTCTCACCAAATCATTCAAAGCCCTGACCAAGTTACCACTCATCCACTACAATCTTGAGATGATATTAGACCATGCCAGCACCGCTAGAGGGAATTCTTTCACTAGCCAACCAATCTGAGAGCTCAGTAGTTCAAATAGATGCTTCCAGCTAATGCAAACCAAATCGTTGCCACTGAGATGCACTATGATAATGCCCAGGGGCGTGTACCCAGTGGGTAACGTCCTGTCCAGTGTAGACCTCAAGTGGGCCAGCCACAGACATCCTCGGCTATAAAAGAACAGGTGGTTACCAACCTGCTGCGCCGTGGCTCGAAAACCTCCCGCCCGAAAATAACCCTCCTTTGTGCCCCACACTTAAGAATGGCATAAGACCTACACGCCTGTAATTCTTGTCACCTCCACATGGAGAGGGCCACCCAGAACTCAAGCCGCTCACTCAACTCTTTGCACCCACTACCTGCATCAACATGAGAGAAGACAGGGATTGGGTGTAGTCTTTACAACAAGTGCAATCTAACATAGCGCTTGGAGCAGTCTGTGGACAACTTGCCAATTCTTTGCATCAGCGACCCTGAGAGCCCCATTGCTGCCACCGCAGTGGTAGAGTCAATTCGAAAAGAGTGAGACGCAAACTCTGAAAGGTCATACCCTGCTGCCCGCAGGGGCCCGTTAAGAATTCTGCAAAACTGGTGACTGGTCAGAGGACTGGTGACTCCGTTAGAGTGGACCAGTAGGGCCCCCCTCCCACACCCTATGATCAGTGAGCTGGGAATGACTCAAGGTTATTTACTGGGCAACACACATTACCTGGAGCCCTGTGCAATAAGATGTGGTCACCTCTACCGACCTGGTCCATCTTGGAGCAAGAATATTAATTGCCAGAGCCCTTGCCCCATCCATCCATTGAATGTCTGCCGGCTGTAACCCCCATCCAGCATCCCTCTTCTTTTTGGCTATGAACTTGCTCACCTTGTGGGCCCCATAAAAGGCAAGGGTAAATCCTGCCCTAAAGAGGTGAACCTCTCCCATTGACCTGCAGAATTCTTACAGGGCATCCAAAATGGATGCCAATTTGCTCGTATCAATGGGGTGACTAGAATCCAGCCTGGACCCATGTAAGTGTTGCCAACCTGTCAAGGCCCTTTGCACTTAGAAAGACTTGTTCCCATCTGTGTGTCCCAGCATTTTTGGAAAAAAGAATAGTGCTGCAGTGTGGTGCAAGCCAGTGAGAACCCTTCACCCCTTACCACCCCCAGGAATACCATGACTAAGGTGGAAGCAATCCTATCTGCAACCCTTACATGCCCCCAAGAACTTGCAATAAGCACTAAACGCCCACTCATTAGCATGCCTGATCCTGGGCGCTAACCTGGCTGCCACGAGGTCTGGTAAGCTTGTGTTCCAAGAGCCCACAGATGGTCTGGGAAGGACGTAGGGGACTCCGCTGCTACTGGGTGATGGAATATGAATGCCTTCATCTCAAAACAAGACAATGCATCAGCTGCATTGTTTAACACACCAGGGTCACGTCTGGCTTTGAACAGTACATTTAACTTCAAACACTGCAATACAATGTCTTTAAATAGCCTCAGAATAATTTTGCATTTCACTGCCTGCTGATTGATGCATTCTACTGCAGTCCTATTATCAGACCAGAACACAATTGACTGGTTGCGGAACTGCTCTGGCCACATGGTCAATGCACCCACTTCCTGCGCCAATGCTGAGCACACCATGCTGACCCCAGAATAGAACCAAAACCCTTGCTAGCAGCTGCATCCGTGACCAGACCTAGCTCCTCATTGGTTCCGGGCTGACCGGGCCACAACACTGTCCCATTCAAATCCCTAAAAAATGTCTCCCTGAATTTTATATCTTGCCTGACCTCACTAGACAGTCTGGTATGATGATGCTTCATCTTAAGGCCAGACATGGCCTGGACAATCGACCGGGAGAGGGTGTGTCCCATGCGAATGATCCGCAAGGCAAAGTTCAGCTGTCCAAACAAGACTTGTAACTAATGTAATGTGACCTTCTTAGCTCCCAGACATGTTTGCAAAGCTTGGGAAAAAGCATTAACCTTCCCCAAGGGAAACCTTGTGACTCCTGCCACAGCATCCAACTCTATTCCCAGGAACTCAATTGTTGTTGCAGGACCCAGTGTCTTGTCCTGAGCTAGCAGGACTCCAAACTCTCCCATCAAGTCCTGGAAAGACTGCAAAAACGTGGCACATTAACCCCTTCTGGGTGGCCCCAGAAAGAGAAGATCGTTGAGATAGTGCAACACCTATTGATGGCCCGACCTCTGCCTGAAGACCCATTCAAGGAATATGCTGAACTTCTCAAAGTAGAAGCATGGCATCAAGCAGCCCATAGGGATATGCTTATCAAAGTAAAAGGCACCCTTGAATTGGAAACCTAGCAGATGAAAATACTGCGGATGTACAGGAAGTAGTCGGAGAGCAGATTCAATGTCAGATTTTGCCACAGAATGAACAACAGTATTTGAGCTTACAGGTCCCTGCTGGCTGGGTACAGGTTCGCCTGTTGAAATCCCAATAGGCACCTTTCTTCATCCGCCCCCCAGGCTGCTAGTGGACCCTGATCCTGCACAAAAGGTCTTACTTACTGTAGCGTCAGTTTGGTGAGGTTTCATATAATGGAGTCATGTGATGGCATCTATCTGATCACAGGCTAGCATGGGCCTAGTGGCCCTAATCCTCCAGAACATCTTATCACATTCTTTCCAGGCTGACCCACCATACTCATCATGAGCACACAAAATCACATTGTGGTAGCACACAAGTTGTGCACCCAAATCATTAAAACGCTCAGCCAAAATGATTTGGTAAGTTGAGAAGCCTCTAACTCAATTCACAAGTGTTTCCTCAACCTTCTTCTTGTATGGCCAATGGCCGCAGTCCCTAGAGTGCAACATTCTTGCAATGTTTTGCTTCCTCCTTTTTTCAGACTTATTCACCAGTAAGTCAAAAACATCTATGTATACCCGTTCCAGATTTTCTCTTTCACTTCCATTGAGACATGCCTGCCAAGCTGTTCTTGCTCGGACCACACATCATCCAAACCAACGGCCAGTAAAGGAGTTCCTTTACCTGAGTTTGCAGCTCTCTGAGTAGGGGAAATCATCACCATTGCTGCAGATCTCCCCGGGTGTACTGCCTCCCAATGCGGTGCCAGATGATGAAGGTACCTGGACCTCTGGCTGAGAGGGGGCCTCACCAAACCCCGCCTCAGGGATGACCCCGAGCAATCCCACCTGAGTCCCTGAGGGGGCTGCCAAATTAAGTGGAGGCACCTCACTGGCCCATGCAGCAGTCCCTACACCATCCGCACTCCCTTGCGATCCCTGACCACCCCCAGTACCATCATGGTGAGCCACCAAGCTCATTGCCCTTTCTTAATCTTCACCATCACCAATTTCCACCAGGCCCCCCACCACCAGGGTGGCAGACAGCATGCCCACTTTGGAGAGCCAGTGCAACACACTTGATAAGTTAGCCACAAAACCCAACAGGTCAGTGCCCACCATGGGCGTAACCCCAATAGCCATACACCTGTTGCTATTCTGCGCAAAGCCATGCCTGCTGCCGGTCCCATTACTGTTGTGGCATTACCCTTAACCACTACCTGGCTCAAGTCACCAAGTACTGGGGTCTGACCCACCGGAGGCACTTCCAGAGGAGTGGCCCCTTGAACCCCCTACATACCAGGGTTAGCTGCTGCCTGCCCCCACCAATCCTTTTTCCTTTTGCCCAGTTCATGGGCCCTCTTTTGGACCTGGGGAAATGCCTCCTTGGGAGGCACCCCTAACCTCCTAAGTCTCTCTACCTGTTCTACAGGCACACCTGTGGGCTGTGACTTCACTGAAGCAAATGCTTCATCCATAGCATCCATTCTATGCACCAATGTTTCTAGAAGCGCCTCAGTCCATGAGGGCATTGGCGCCATTTTGCACACCACCCGATATTACCGCAGCTCAAGTCAGGCAACCAAACAAAGTTAAAATAGCATGCAATCAATCAAGAAGGCTAAAAAATCACCCCTCACATCATCACTGCTCAGGCTCAGACTGCCCCTTAAAAACAAGCACCAAGTAACAGTTAAAAGATGACCTCCTGGGGGCTCTGCCCCTGTGAGGACTTGCCCTTCACATCAGAGTATGCTGACTAAATGTGCTGGACCCTACCCAATGCTAATGAGCCCAGCTGCCTTGCAAGAAAGGAAGACTATTCAACAATCAGCCTACCCAGCCACAAAATTGCCAGCCAAAAGCCCAAAACCGATGCTACAAAAAAGATGCCCCCAAAATTTGGCCACCCACCAGTCACAAGGCACCAAACAATGACCCAAAAATCACCCACAATTGCTATATATATATATATATATATATATATATATATATATATATATATATGAAATTAGTAGCTCCCCAATGCCTCCTGGCTCCACACAAAATGCTCCTAAAATGCACAAAAAGCTCAAAATTGTCTGCCAAGTTGACACAAGTTGCCCCTCTACAATGCCCCCCTCACCTGCAGCACCAGCGCTTCCCAGTTAGAGCTGCCACCAAGTACCCAAGTACCTGGGTCAGGTGAGCTAAGCTCTAACCAGTATGCCCCTGGGTAGTAGATGGTTGGGCTGCTGGGCTGTCCAAATGCAGAGGGCAGAGCGGAGCTCTCTGGACCTGCAAGAAATAAAAAGGAAAGAAAACACAATAAAGAAAATTTCTTTATGCCTGCGGGGAGGGAGCGGGCAGCATCTTTGTGAGGCAGAAAGTGGGAGTGAAAAGACCAGCTCGAGCCTTGCAGTGCTCTTTACCCCTTTTATGTGTGGGACACAATGCACCCACTAAGAGCACACGACCCAGAAGCACTCCAAGTGCTTCCAGGGTCGCGTTCATCGTGCAGCCTATCTACGCCTGCCTTTCCCCCAGATCTGGCCAGGCGAGGACCACCATATGTGTTGCTCTCCTTATATCGGGCAGCCTTCACCATTTGCAAGTTGAAAATTCTGAATAGGCGGTATTTACCACAACCAGTAAGGAGTATTGGTGTTTATCTAGTGTGGTACATACCTCAACCTATCCCTCCCGGCTTTGAATCAGGGCCTAGTCATGTGCCATTGATGCACGTGGAGAATGGCAAGTGTATACACAAGGAACGCTGACTTACACCACTTTTTACTTAATTACTCTACTTATTGGGAATCCAGTGCATGTCTATTGTTAGTAAATGTTTAGAATTCAGTTTTTGTTCTATTAGTTCCCTAGTTTCTATAAAAAAAAGTTTTTTTGTTTTTTTTGCCAATAACTTTGGAGCCATTTGATGAATCTTCACAAAATATTCCAAAAAAAGTATGACACTCACTTCAGCATCTGGAAAGTTTCAGAATGATCTGTCAAGGGGGACCTGAGAAAAAGGGGTGTCCCAAAACCCTTATTTCCCCATGCAGTTTTTGTTAGGGATTTTGTACAGGAATAATTCCCAACCCACTGGACAGAATTACACCAGATTTGTCAGAAAGGTAGCTCTTGGTCCAGAAAGCAACCTTTTTGTTAGTTGGTGTAAATCCATTCAGTAGTTTTTGAGTAATTAAAGAAAAAACAAATGTATATATATAGGGATGCAAAGGCTCCGTGAACCCTCCCGATCTCGGATGTGTTGGCAGCCATGTTGGGACTGGGCTTCAGCCGAGTCCCAGAAAAAAAGATTAAAAAAAGAAATGGGGCCAGGGTAGGGACACCCTGACCCCTGAGCTGTGGTGCTGGGGTCACAAAGGGACCCCTCCAGAGCACAAAAGCAGTTTATAAAAACATTTTCTGTCCTTCCCCGGGGTCAAGTAAAGAGAATTTGAGGGAGTCGCCATTGTTTAATGGAATGCGGGTGGCTGTCTGCACCCCCAGCCACCCAGGGGACTGCCACATCCCCAGGGCTTCAAGTAAAGAGAATGCAGGGAGGCCACCCAGCCCCCCTTGCAGCTCCAGGGACCTCCACCTCCCGGGGCTACAAGTTAAGAGAATACAGGGGGCCACTTGGCCCTCCCAAGGCCGATCTCGACCTGAGGACCCCAGAGTCTGGCATAAACATTTAATTTTTATTTGGGGAAGGGACCACGCAGCTCCCCTCCACAGGCCAATCTTGGCCCTGGGGACCCCATGCCCTGTGGCCTGGCCTAAATATGACATTTATAGAGGGGCCCAGCAGCCTCCCTCCCCAGGCCGATCTTGGCCCCAGGGACCCCATCCCCCGGGGTCTGGCCTAATTATTTTGTGGGGGGAAGTGGGGCCCTCCTCAACAGGCCAATCTTGCCCCTGGGGATCCTATCCCCCAGGGCCCGGCCTTATGACCTGGGTGCACTCCTGGGTCACAATGTTGGGGACCGTAGGGGGAGACTGAAGGCCCCACAGGTCCCAGCTAGCTAGCTCACAATCCCCTGGAGGAGCCAGCATTGCTGTCAAAGAGAGGGAACTGCTAAAGCATCTCTCTCTCTGTGAGACCAGTTGTTTCCTCTGTCTCCCTGCCTGGATCTCCCCGGGCAGGGAGACAGAAGAAACCTCTGCTTGCAGCAAGGGAGAGCTGATTGATAGCTCTTCCTCGTTGCAAGCAGAGTGTTTGCTGTGGCTTGGTGGCAGCTGTCAAAGCTGCCGCCAAGCCACAGCAAGCAGCTATGACCCCATTACATAGCAGGAGCTGGCCCTCGGGGGGTGATGGTCCCCAGGGCCAGCAATTGCTCCACGAGGGGGGGCTAAATGCCCCCCCTCCAACTAATATCACCCTGGGCAGGTAGTGGTCCCTGGTACTGCGCCCTTCCCCACCATTCAATTTTCAAAAGTGCCTAGGGAGGTGGCAGTCCATGGGGCTGCAGGGGGGCAGGGTGGCCCAACGACATTCTATTTGCAAAAGTGCCCCAAGGAGGTGGCGGTCCACGAGGTGTAGGGCCAGTACAGCCCGCACATATTTTACTAATCGCCCTAGGGAGGTGGTGGTCCCTGGGGCTGTGGGGGAGACTGTTGGGCCTCCTCTACACAATGGAATTTGCCCCAGGGAGGTGGGGCCCACCTCCCTGGGGCTGTGGGGGAGCAAGCAATAGAATTTGCCCCCAGGAGGTGGTGGTCCCCAGAGCACAGGGGAGCCGCACGACCCTTTGCATTCTAATTACACATCACTCCGGTGAGGTGGAGGTCCCCGGGGCTAATGGAAGCCCTAGAGTGGGGAGGCCCATGTGCCCCCTCTTTATTAAAATCCCCCATTCACGGGACCTGGCCCACCCAAGGGCTAATAAAAAGAGAAAGGGCAGGAGACCTTGCTTTTTTTAAAAAAACTCTCTGAAAAATCTGCGGTTCCGGATCCATAGATTTTTCCAAGATTAAAAAAAAATGTATGCTTTTTAGCCCTGGCAGGTTCCGAAGATGGCTGCCAACACTTTCATGTGAGGTGCTAGCAGCCAATCAGATATCAGCATAGGGACAGTTGTATCCACAGAGAATCCGCATCCCTAGATATCTATATTTTTCAACCTTCAATACCTTCAAAACTACTGACTGGATTTATATTAAACCACAATAAATGTAATCTGCGGAACAGGATGTAGCTTGCTGCCAAATTTGGTGTAATTCTGTTCAGGGAGTTGGATGTATGTGTGTCTAAAGACCCTATGGAAAAATGAATGGGGAAAACACATTATGGGACCCCCCCCTTTTCTCAGTCCCTGCTAGACATGATCACCCTGAAACTTCCAAGATAGCAGCTAAACTGACCAATGTATACGTTTTTAAAATTTCAGGAAAATTCGTCAAGTGACAGCAAAGTAATTGGCAAAACAAAAAATGCTCTGTCTATGCAAACTAGGTCCTAACTCTAACTACATAGCGGCGGCCGCCACTAGGTTACATGTATATATATACAGTTAGGAAATACATTTTTTTAAAAAGATAGAAATTCACTTGAAAAACGAAAGTTTACAGGGATGTTGAATTTAGGCTCACATTTTAAAAGTACAAAACCATAGAAATTCAGCAGCTATAGTTAGGTTTATTTCAAGTAACATAACTCAAGCCCTAAGGTAATTGTGACTCACACCCCCGCCACATACAGTTTTCTCCTCAATAGTTTTACTACTAATATTACATTCATACATTCATATTATCAGTGATGTTATCGAGGATGTCATCAGTGTTGCAATATGGGGGGGGGGGTAATTAGCAGTGCATGCCAAGGGAGGGAGAAGGTTAAAGCTTAGTTATAGTTAGCAAAACTTTTTTTTCCGATACATACTAAGTTTAAACTACACAGACTTTAAAAATGATAAAGTCATAGTTATAACTTTCATTTACAATATCCACCACTTTCAAATTATTATAAGTAGCGGAACTTGTTAGACACTCTTTTCAGCTTGCTAACCAGACAACACTAATTTTGACAGTGGAGTGTATGGTGATAGAGTGGAGTAGAGTCTAGTAGAGTGGCATAGAGTGTAGTGGATTTTTGTAGAGGGAAGTTACATAGGGTAGAGGAGAGCACACCAGATTGGCGTAGTAGCGTACAGTGGAGTGGCATAAAGTAAAATAGTGTAGAGTAGCGTAGATTGGAGTGGCATACAATGGAGTGGCATAGAGTGTAATAGCATATAGTGTAGTAGTGTGCAGTGTAATGGCGTTAAGTGTAATAGCATATAGTGTAGTAACGTATAGTGGAGTGGTGTACAGTGAAGTGGTTTAGACTGGAGTGGTGCATTCTAGGGTGGGCTAGAGTGTAATAGCATACAGTGGAGTGGCGTACAGTGCAGTGGGATAGAGTGGAATACCATGCAGTGGAGTTGCAAAGATTGAAGTTGCCTACAGTGAAATATCTTAGAATGGAGTAGAGTACAGTGGAATTGCATTGAGTGGAGTACAGTGGAGTGATGTAGACTGGCGTAATGTACAGTGGAGTGTGGTAGAGTGAAATAGTATATAGTGGTATGCGGTAGAGTGGAGTGGCGTCCAGTGGACTACTGTAGAATGGAGTAGTGTACACTGGAGTGGCGTAGAGTCGAGTAGCATGTACTGGAGTGGCATATTGTGGAATAGCATAGAGTTGGGTGGTGTACAAGAGAGTGGTTTAGGCTGGAATAGCATACAGTGGAGTAGTATACAGTGCAGTGGCATACAGTGTAGTGTAGACTGGAGTGGCATTCACTGGAACTGGATAGAGTCTAATAACATATAGTGGAGTGGCGTCCAATGGAATATCATGGACTAGAGTGGGTTAGAGTTGAGTGGTATACACTGGAGTGGTGTAGAGCGGAGTAGCATACAGTGGAGTGGCATACTCTGTAACAGCATTTAGTGGAATGGCATAGAGTGGAATAGCATTTACCGGAGTAGCATATATTGGAGAAGCATGCAGTGAAATGGCTTACACTGAAGAGGTGTAGAGTGGAGATGCACACAGTGTAAAAGCATAAAGTGGACTGGCTTAGAGTGGAGTTGTATACAGTGTAATAATATAAAGTGGGTGGCATAGAACAGAGTGCTGTAATGTGGAGTGGTATAGTGTGTAGTGGAATAGCGTACAGTGAAGTGGTGTATAATGGAGTGGTGTAGACAAGAGTGGCATACAGTGGTGTGGGGTAGAGTGCAATATACAGTTGAGTGCAGTACATTGTAGCTGGGTCCAATTGCATAGCATAGGTTGAAGAGGCTTTGAGTGAAGTGCCAAACACTGAAGTGGCATACAGTGGAATGGCACACACTGAAGAGGCCTAGAGTGGAGTTGCATAAAGTGTAATAGCATAGAGTGGGCTGGTGTAGAGTGGAATTGTGTACAGTGTAATAGTGTAGAGTGAAATGAAGTGGCATAGATTGGAGTGGCATACACTGGAGTGGTGTAGAGTGGAGTATTATCCAGTGGAGTGTTGCTGAGTGGAGGGGCATACAGTGGCATAGAGTACAGTGGAGTGGCATAGAGTGGAATAGCATATAGTGGAGTGGCATCCAGTGGAATGGCGTACAGTGGCGTGACATAGACTGGACTGACATACAATGGCATGCATAAAGTGTAATAACATAGACTGGAGTGGCGTAGAGTGGAATTTTGTACAGTGCAGAGGTGTAGAGTGGAGTGGCATACAGTGGAATAGAGTATAGTGGAGTGGCTACAATGGCATTACATATGGATATATGTGAAATTTAGCAGCAATGTACATTGTGGTATGCATAGTAACACAAAACAGTGAGTTGTGCTGCCTTGCATTTCTCCAGGTTGACCAATTAACGCAGGGCTATGCCTGGTGGCCTTGTGTTCCTTTGTAAATCTGACATAAGTATTGCATTGCCTCTGAGTGACCAAGGGTGCTGCAATCCAATAATACAGCTAGGTCTTAGTTATATTATGGGCCATGGTATACTGTGATAACTTTGCAGTATAGCGTGATACATAACAATGACAAGTTAGTATATAATCTGGTATTGGCTGTTTTTTTAGAATGAAAAGGCAGTCATATTGTTTTTACTGTACTTTGGCTGTGTTCAGTCTTAGGGCCTTTGATATAGATAAGTAGTAGGTTCCTACCTATTACCGCTTTACTTAAGTGGTAGTAGGTATGGAAATGTATTCATTTTTTTAAATATATTTTTAAATAAGTTTACGCCCATGTTTTGTGGTAGTTTCCCAAAAGTTTGTGAAATTATGTGAAAGTACAGCAGTGACAGATGTCACTAAGTTTAAATGCCTTATAGCTTAAAAAAACATATCCTTTTCAACTGCAGTACCCAAAAAGAATAATTTCTGTACCATAATGTATAATCCTGCCAAATTTCATGTACATCTATTTAGCCCTTTTAGCACTACATCAGATAGTCTATGAAAAATGCATTGGTGGAAAACATGTTTTGGGACTCCCTATTATCTTTGCATTCCCTTAAAGATTCACCATAAAAGTTTGGACCAAGGACCCCTCACTCAGAGCCGCCAGCACCTTGATATGGGCCCACAGCTGGTGGCCAGCAGAACCCAGACCCACCCCTATACCAACAGACCACACGCACTACTTCAGCATCATTCTCAACAGGCAACTGAATATGAAACAACAAATCAATGCAGTCACCTCCTCATGCTTCCACACTCTCGGCATGCTCTGCAGAATGCTCAGATGGAACCCTGTCAACACCAGATAGACCTTCATGCAGGCCCTCATCACCAGCCACCTAGACTACTGCAACGGTCTCTGTGCTGGGCTCTCCTCTCCAACTCCTCACAAAACTCCAGACCATACATAACACTGCAGCCAGACTCATCCTGGACCTCCCCAAATGGATCCACATCATCTCACACCTCAGAGACCTCCACTGGCTCCCCATCTAGAAGAGATGTCAGTTCAAGATCCTAACGCATGCCTACAAAGCACTACACAACCAAGGACCATCTTACATCAACCATTGACTGATCCTCCACCTTGCCGGAAGATACCTGTGCTCTGCCCATTCACCCTCACCCCACCAACATCCATCGCAGCCACACCTGGAGCCGCTCCTTCTCCTAAATCACCGGCAAGACCTGGCATGCCCTACCCCTCCACCTCCAAACAGCTTCCTCCCTGACAGAGTTCAGGAAAAAGCTTAAGACCTGGCTTTTCGACCCAGACATGGCACCTAAGTACCCAGATCCCCATAGGGGTGACAGTGTGCGCTCTACAAACACCAACTGATTGATTGATTACATCATCTCAAAATGTAGAAAATGCTATAGGCCTGGAAAGTTTTATGGTGATTAGTAAATGGGTGGAAAGTTATTAGGGAGGTTTTGTGAGCCAGATAGCATGCAAAGACAATCTGTATAGATTAAGATGTATTCTATTTGGTATGTATTTGTTTATAGGTTTCCCTTAGCATGTGTCTTTGAGTTGTTCATGTAGTAAATCTGAAACTTTTCACATCTAGTCTAGTTTATTCTTTGTACTCCCTTGATACTTTTAGTGGGATTATGCTACGTATGAAGGCCAAAGTGAATGAAAGGCAAGCATTGTTACTGTAAAAAAAAATTGTTGTTTTTTTTGTGGCCAATTATCATGTCTTCCAAAAAGTAGTTTGCGTGGCTCACTGCTCGGGCAATTTTTTTATTATGTTGCACAGGGCTGCATAAGAAATATGTTTTTTGTTTGGCTTGTACTGCCACTGTTATTTGTGAGCCAGAGAGCACACAAAGAAAACTTACATAGATTAATAAGTATTCTATTTATTATTTATTTGTTGATAGGTTTTCATTTGCATTTGACCATAAGTGGATCTTTCACTTGTTCATATATTAAACTTGAAACTTTATATATGCAGTTTAGTTTACTTTTTGGGCTTCCTTGCTACTGTTATCAGGAGTGTGCGACATATGAGGCCAAAGTGAATTAAAGGCAATCATTGTTATTGTTATAAAAATTGAGATTATTCATTTTTTTCCCAATGGATAATTATCATGGTCAAATAGTAGTTTATGTGGCTCACTGCTAGGTCCGTTTTTCATTTTGTTGCACAGGGGTGCATAAAAAAGATAGTTTCTGTTTAGCTTTTTGTGGCAGTTTCATTTTGAGAGCCAGAGAGCATGCAAAGAAAACTTATGTAGATTAAGATGTATTCTATACATTATGTATTTGTTTATATGTTTCCATTAGCATGTGCCCATAAATGGGTCTTTTAGTTGTTCATGTAGTAAATCTGAAAGTTTATATATGCAGTCTAGTTTATTATTTGGATTTCCCTGCTACGTTTAGTAGCATTTTGCTACAAGATATCACTAAGTTGAAAAACATTTTAACTTTACATTTATTTAGTCTAGTTACCTGCATTACCCCCGCAGAATCATCTTTGCTCTCTAATATGTAATACTGCCAAATTTCATAAAAATCCAGCTAACAGTTTTTGCCCTGTGCAAAATACAAACGCCTATGGGAAATGCATTGGATTTGAAGCCTGTTTTTGGGCTCCCCTATTTTCATTGCACCCTCTTGACCAAACACCATGAAACATTCAGTCCTCCCAAAATGAGGTCTGCAAAATTTAAATCATATTTGTCAAATGGGTGCAAAGTTATAAAGGGGAAAACATCCTAAAAATCCCTATATCTGGTTACCCTAACTATGATTATAGAGTGGCTACCACCACTCCGTAATATATATATATATATATATATATATATAAATATATATATGTGTGTATATATATATATATATATATATATATATATATATATATATATATATATTCAGAAATCATCCTTGTGAGCAAGGCTATGGCCAAAACGCGTCAGAGGGGAAACCTGTTTCTTAAATAAATGAAATTGCAGCACTTCGGAGGTGTCCGGGCTTTCCTTGTATCAAGGATGATTTCCGAATGTCTTGAGGATTCCGGAGTGTATTTCAGTATATATATATGTATATATTCACTGAAGAAAACAAAGGTTACAGGGACGTTATAGTTAGGTTCTGAATTTATTCGTACAAAACCATCGAAATTCCGCAGTTAGACTTAGAGTTCTTTCAAGTAACTATAACTCGCACCCTAAGGTAACTAAAACTTGCACCCTTGCCATGCACAGTTTTCTTATCAATCATTTTATTGCAAATTTTGCAGTGATAATATCAAAGATGCTAATCAAGATCTCATCAATGATATAATATGTGGAGTAATTAGCTGTGCATGGCGAAGGCAAAGGCGCGAGTTATAGTTACCTTATGGCACGAGTTATAGTTAATTGAAAGAACTCTTATTATAACTGCTGAATTTCTATGGTTTTGTATGAGTAAACTCAGAACCTAACGATAACGTCCCTGTAACCTTTGTTTTTTTCAGTGAATTTCTATGTTCTTTTTTAGTAATTTTGGTAATTACTTATTTTTTTGTAATTTTAATTACTATATGTTATTCCAACCCCGTGGGTGGCGGGGGTTGGTCGCAAGGCCTGGCCTGCAGCCAGACCTTGTAGCCAAGCCCTGATAACCACCCTACTGTGCGCCACACACAGCCTTTGGCTGTGCGCAGTACAAGTTGGCCACCAAGGTAGGGCCTGTCTATCTCAATGGATCTGTGAGTGGGTGCATGAGTGTCTGAGTGGGTCTGAAAGTGGGTGTGTGAGTCTAGGAGTGGGTCTGAGTGGGTGCATGAGTGTCTGAATGGGTGTGTAAGTGGGCGCATGAGTCTCTGAGTGCATGTATGAGTCTTTGGTATTTCTTTCAAAGTTTTTTACACTTATGAATATTTTAAAAATAATTTGCACAAATGTGCGAATTTTTGCAAATATTGTGCATGGTGATGCAAAATTATTTTAAACCCATAATTTGCCCCTAAAACACAGCTATATGACATCCCTTATGCCACTTTCAATTAGTATTTTCACACCTGGGGACCGTGTCCCATGAAGTAAAATGGCAGCTGCAACTTTCTAGTCAGGTTGCGGTCAGCCAATTACAGCACTTCTTTTTGCACGCGTATTTGTGAAAATTGGTGAATTTTCATAAAATATTAGCGAAATAATCGCAAAGTTGCTGCGGCCAGAGACATACAAATGTGGAATTTCCTACATTTCTGAAAAACTACTGAAAAGATTTACACCAAATTAGCGAAAGCACAATCTGCATACCAAAAGCTAGCTTTCTGATAAATTTGGTGTAATTGCGTCCAGAGTTTCGGGCTGTAGTTGTGTCTAAAGGTCCTATGGGAATTAACATGGGAAATGCAACTTTTTTGCCCCCCCCCCTTTTTCTCAGCCCCCGCTTGACAGATCACCCCAAAACTGTGTGTGTGCAACAAGAATCACTCTTACAGCATTTTGGGAAAATGTTTGTGAAGATTCGTCAAACGGCACCAAAGATATAGGCAAGTCAAAAAACACTTTATATATTTAATCCAAATGTTTCCTCCCAAATCGGAAAAATCTCCCAGTCACTTCATGTCTTCAATTCAAAGTAGTTTAATCGGCAAAAGCAAATAACCCAACGCGTTTCGGGAGTCGTAGCTCCCTTGCTCACGAGTAATTTTAAGTCCATCCTTCAGTTTCCATATATTCCCTTCACCAAAACATTGCCTGTGAAAACGGACAAGGAAATTACCTATTTCGATGCCAGCCATCTTAAAACATGCTTTTCGTTATTCAACAGAACGTACTACTTCCATTACTTTCATCCTTCATGATAATACCTGCACCTAGTTGTATTCATTACATGTTTGATTTGCAATCCTTCCCAATTATTATATATTTTAAATGATTTATAAAGATTTATTTATGAAGAACTTATTCATATATTTTCTCAATGTATATAAATACCATAAACGTTTGTTCATTATTCCGTAAATGCAATTTTTGACGCGTTTCTTTACAAACAATTTTTTAGACATTACATTCCTTATTGTACATTGAGTTCAGATTATATTATTCATCATTCCTCGTTGTTTATAATAATCAATTGTCCAGTGGGCGAATACTAAATCCCATTATTGCAAACATATCTCAAACAAAAATCATTGCTATTTTAGAATACACTCCATCTAATGCTGAATTAATCCGGATCCAGTAAAGCAGCAATGAAACACATTAAATTGCACTGTTCAATGAGTCTATCTTCAGATGCAATATTCTTTTATGCACAGGTAACTTGGTACTACCAACATTATGTTTCTGGCAAGGACAGGTCAGTATTTATACATCAAAATCATCCTTTCAACTGCAATAATTGGTTTCTTGGTGGCTTCAGAAGGGGTGTTAAGCATTTTGATGTTCCTGCGGTGTTTGCATGCCTCACATCTTGATTATTTAAAAAAACACACATTCCTTCCTGAGATAACAACTGCTTTCTTCTATTTTAAAATCACTATGTACCAACTTATCCCTCATGGAGGTGGGCTTCTTAAAAGTTAAAGCAGGTTTTCTGTTAAGGACTTTAGTAGTGGCCAATGTGTCTGCAAAATAAGCCTAACAGATCTGTCTTCTCTACTGTATGTGTTTATAAACTTACTGATAGAATGCAACTTGTGTATTACCCAGTAGCGGTTGCTACTGGTAGTTATAGTTAGTTCCACATTTCCATAGGAAATTGATTTTTTGGTTTTCGAAAAGATATGGCCCCATATATTTCATGATTGTAACAAAGTATCCCATCTGCCAAACTCTAAATCAGGTCCCCATGTCACAAGGTAGATCTTCATTTTGAAGCACTACCCAGGCCCACACTTAGGACTATCCTGGGAGGGGATCCGGTACCAAGGGTCATGCCTGATGCCATCCACCTTCTTGTAGTAGTGAATCATCACCTTTGAACAGAGAACCAGAGTGGCATCAGATTTCGATGGGTCTCTAGGAGCCAATTAGATGCCAATTCTTCATGGACCTCTCCTGTTCCTCACTTGTGACTGGTTACAGCTAAGATAGGGAGATGGCAGATTAATGGTGACTCGGTGCACCAGTGGAAGAGTCCAGAGGACCATAATACCAGAATGCTGTGGAACAAGGGATGGAAAGAGTACCACAAGAACCTCACATAGAAATAGGGTTCTATAACTTAATGGTGAGGTACAGTTTAGTTCATCAACAGACTGACAAAGGATTTCACTCCACCATCCTCAATAAGCTGCACGTCAGAAGAGCTTATGGACTGTGCAATGATATTGACTAAATGGACAACCCATAGCCAGTGCTGAACAGATGTATATAATCTGAAAGGTTAATAAATTGATTGATAATAAACAAATGGTATAGTGTGCACCCAATCAGGTAGGTAAAAGGAATGGCTTTGCCTTGTGCGACCTCAGATGAATGTTAGGGAGAACTGGACCTATTTTAAAAGGAAGCAAACATAAGCTAAATACTGAGTGGTGTCCCCAGAATGGTTCGTGTAAGTAAAGGTGAAGGAGCAGAAATGATTGCCTGTATTCAATTTCAATTTTAATGTGCGCCTAAGGAGCCACCTGCAGCATGTCAAGGATTCGTGTCCCTGATTGCTAACTCGCTGGAAAAGTGAAAATACTGCCCCTGCTTACCCTGTACAGCACAGCACCTATCTAGATTTTGTAAAAACGATAAGTGTCCTGTTCTGCACAAATTAACCCCGGGATGTGTGCAAGGGTTTACAATACTCTGGTTATTCTTCAGCCTCGTCAAGAGATTTATACGTTTTTATTTTATAAACATATGTCTATACTTTCCTCCCTCAAGTTCCACAGGTTATATTCATCAGCATGAAAGTGGTGGGTGATTAAGTATGTATTGGAGCTTTACAAGTGATCTGCAATATTTTATCAATCTTTTTGGTTCAAGGGTTTAAAACTTTATTGTTGGCCGTTTGTTGATTTTTCAAGCCTTAAAAATAAAATATATGCCACTAACGTTATTAACACCTGATCACCTTGTGTTTGAACAATACTAATGCACATTTTACTTTTCATTGTGCATTTGGGATTTTGTTATGCCTCACTTCTATTCTGGACCAATGACATTAGGAAATCAAAACAATATAATCCTTGGTCAATATGTGAATGTCATCGTTTTTATTTTAAATTCTCTTGCTAGTACGTTTGTTTTAAAGATTTTGTAAGTGCTTAGGTTGTAGTTGGCACACATATGAATCTGCTTTGGTGACTTAATAACTAAATAACCTTTGTTTATATACAACTTTGTACCGATGTTTTGTTGTTTCTAAGCACTTTAAAAAAACTGGTGTTACTATTAGTGAATGTAATAGTACTCAATATATCGATATCTGAATGATGAAAGGCTAAGTTGTCCCTTCGAGGGTCATGACCTGGAGGTCATACAGATGTCATCATCGGATTGCTGGCGTTGTGCTTGAGTTTGCAGATATGAATCCTGCACAAAATAGCCCCGCGAACAGCAAGCCAGGAAGAAACGGCAGGTTTTAAAGTGTGTTCGTGTTTTCTTATTTGTTCTTGGCATTCTGCAGAAGTGCTTGATGCTGTCAGCTTGAGGAGTTTTCTTACACGATCACTCCCGGGCTCGCTCTCGCTTCCAGTCTTCGATACGAAGAAATAATAATATATCACTGGCCTGACCCTTTAGCCTTTATGAGTTATCTGTTTTAGAAAGATGTGAAACCGCTTTTTATATCCACCATAATAGATATTTAGAGATTGCCGATCAATAGCGAACAAGTTTGCTGCTTGTAGTTAATGGGTGCCAAAGGGCCGCGGCGACATTGACCTCTTGACACACTCGGTGACAAAAAATCTATACAAAAATAAATAAAAAAAAGGCCCTGTCATTCACCCAAGTTGTGACTATAGATCTGCAGCAGGTAATTGTTATTTTCTGGGCAGAACTGTCGCAGAGTTTCAATTGTAAACCAATGTTTTGGGACCCTTCAGTTCTGACAAATGTAAGATTAATATCTAGCTCTCGTTGGCCTTTTCTCTACAGGAACACGCTGTTAAACACAACGCCGCACCTGTCCTTTCTTTGTTTCCTCATTGTTGAGCGCGTAAAGGATGATGGCACTTTAGCCCCTCAGGACTGATCACGACGCCATCTTCTTGTAATCCCGCAGAGCAATATAAAGGGAACCGCACTCTCGAAACATATTCAAAATGCACGAAGCCATTTCTCCGCTCTTTTCTATCCTAAGTGACGAGGTCCTCATGCCCCATTCTTCTTTTACCCAAACTCATTCCATTAACACGTTTAATAATGTTTTATAATGAAAAGTGAGACGCGTTTGCCTTGAAGTCTTCACCTTCACATAAACATGATGTTCTTTAGATTTAATTTATTGGAGTTCAAATCCATCGACATATTCTTGTAGTAGTCACATTCATTTGGCTTGTTTCGCTGCTAGTCTTGGGACTACTGCTCAGGTGGTAAAGGGTGGCAGTGGAAAGTGGCGGATGTGGCCTCAAGCTGCAGGGTATTGTCTGAGCACGAGCCGGCATGCTTCCTGAAGGGATGGTTTTCCAGCTGTCGGGGTCATGGGTGTCAGGTACTTTCCAGTATCAGTGGCCTACTATCAGATCAGATTAATTGATGCAGGTTGCAGCCACAAGGATGTGTCATCTGCCTTGTATCTGAACGAGGGGTCCTTGAGATCATGTAGGGGATGGCCTTCTTGGTAATGATGTCTGAGAAAGGTGTGGAGGTCTCAACACCAGCAGCATGCTCACACATATGCATGATGTGTAAGCCATATTTAATTGGGAGAAGAAAAGACTACCATGAATGCATGGTGGCCCTATTCCTAGGTAAAGGGTCTACTAACATGGCACAAACATTCAGCGGTGCATCTCTATTGCTTATAACTGGAACCGATCTTGATATCTAGTATTTTTCATTCAAGTTGTTTACTTGCTTTTCTGAGCTACCTCTTCTACCTCTGACCGAACATGCAGTGACTTGGCTCTTCGATCCTGATCAGCCACGTAGACCTTTCTTTTCTGCATTAGACCTGATTACCTGCAGTACTAGTTTTGTTTAAGGAGACAAGTATTCTCCCTGGCAGCCAACCTGTGCCTGGGATTGCTCCCTTTGTTTTATTGTACAATTAATTTCTCTGTCATTTGAATAGGGGCTGTTATATTTGATTGTTCATTCCAGTCCAGTCGATGTGCAAGGCATTCATTTGTCCTTTCTTTATGCAAGACTTTAATTTGTTATTTTTCTATACAAGGCTTTAATTTAATTTGGCCCAAGGAAGGATTGCATTTAATCTGCCTGTAGAAAGATGGTCAGCCGAGTCATTAAAACAACTCATCTCTTCTCTAGAGGAGGACTGCATCTCCATGATCAGTATCTCTTTTCTCCTTTTTTTTTGTTGCTCTTGGTCCATTGAAACATTCCATAGACATTCTTCGTCTTAGGAGTTCACCAGACAACCTGAGGAACTTGTCTAAGTATTGGCTAATCTCCAGTTTACCATACCTTAGCAAGATAATTGAAAATGAGATCACTAGATAGTTTTAAAGCTTTGTGAAACTCAACCACATTCTTTAAGACCACCACTCTTGGTCAAGGCATTAACAATGCCCTGGCCAAAATCCGAGAAGTTCTCCTGCTATGCTCAGATGAAGATAAGAACTCAGCCCTCATACAAAACCTCTCATTAGTCTACAGCACCACAAAGCATGACAACTGACTGATACGACTGGATGAGTGGGCTCGAATTACCAGTTCCACACTGAAATCAATGCTGTCCTGCCCAGTCATAGCTAACAAGTTCAATTGTGTAAAAAAATTTTCACCACAGGTTGTCTCTACTGCGTCTGCTGTTCAACATCCATATGCGCATGCTGGTCCTGCTCCTTAAGTAGTATCCAAATATACTCCGTTGGTTCTAAAATCCACTTGTATTTGAAAAATTTCACGTGACAGGACTTCACATTTGCTTGGATCATGTGTTACATTGAGTGAAATATAGCTTGCTACGCTTCAACGGGGCCAAGGCTGAGATGCTGGTGGTGTGTGGCACAAAAACCACAATCTGGCTTTGCCATCACACACTCTCTTTTATAAACTCATATTTTACCTATCAACATTTGCTTTTCTAATTGTGTCTAATTAGTGTTTCCAAGTGCATCACCAAATCAAGCCTAACCGTGGCTGGAATTACTAAATCAGTCAAACAGGAAACTGTACAGTTTATGTGAGATACACACCTTAAGTCCACATAGTACATTTAATTGTTTTGTACGGCAAAGAATCTTAAGGAAAACACATCCCTTTTTGATGTCATCTTAACTGTTTTCCCCTTCATGGAACTGAATGAAAATCGGCAAACATAGCTGCATGCACTAAGCGACTGTCAAATCTGGCACAGGTCTGTCCATGGGGGTAAAAAGGTTATAGGCAAATCATTTTTTTTTTTTTTTCGGTAGACAATGCAGCAGAAAGATAATCATATATGTTAGAATCATAACTGTATGTTATGGAAGGGACAATAGCACCTGTGCAGATATTGGCAGGCCAGAATTCCTACTGGAAAGGCATATTTTGGTTTCTTAACAAGTTTGACATAATTCGACGAATCTGCACAAACCTTTCCAAAAAAAGTACATGCAGTTTGAGTTCCTAGTAGCACGTTGTGAGCAGATCCATCAAGTGGGGGCCAACACAAAGTTGGGAGTCCCAAAAGTAACATTTTCCATTTCAGCTCCTGCAGGATACATTACTCCTCAATACAGAAAAAATACTGAACATAATGGCACCAATCTTAACACGCAAGCAGAATTTTACTCAAGGAAGTGCATTTACTTGGTTTGGCATATATCTATTTTTTAGTTTGTAGGTCCAGTCTGAATGTGTTACATATTAGAAATATGTTGACAATTGGAAAGGTGCATTTTGATTTACCTATAACTTTAGCATTGTTTGAAAAAATGCATGAAATTTGGCAGAATTTTTATATTACTTTTGGTGTTTTCATATTTGTGCAGACTCATCAAGGGGGGCTTATTTAGCAGGAGGGTCAAAAAGTGTTAATTTCTCAATAACTGTGGCATAATTTAATAAATCCACATGAAATGTGGCAGGCAGCTTATTTGGTCTTTTGAGAGTGTCCCAGGTCTGGTGCAGATCCATCAAGTAGGGGCAAAGATAAAAGGGGAGCAAAAATGATATATTGTGCTAGTAATGAATATGCATGAAATTTAGCAGGCTGTTAGCATGCTAACCACATTTCGGGAATCTCTTATTTCAAGGGGATCCAACAAGGGGATAAGGTTAAAGTCAAATCTTTTGTTAACCACCAACGTTTTAAGTATATCATAGAATTCTTGACCTCCCCCCTTTAAATTTCCTCTCTTAGAACAGGGGCATCCATGGAAAAGACGCAATGGCAGGCTCCTGCTGACATGACAATGGATGCTGCTGGGGAACTGCAGGGCCTTGGCTCCCCCCACAGCCCCAACTTAATATGAAAGGGGTGGGTGACCTGGGAGGGCACCTGCAAACCCACAGAAAAAGTGAAATGGCTGGCCCAACCCAGTACCACAAAGGGTGCTGGCTGGGGAGCCTGCAGATGCTGTGGGGATCCTCGGGCTTCCTCGACAGCCCCCATCAATGGACATGTTGTGGATGCCCCAGATGGGCACTGGACACCCACTGTAAAATAAATAGCCATCACCCACTAGCACCTGATTTGTGTACTAGCTGGGGAGCTGGCACAGCCCATGGGTGACTTGGGCCCCCTCCCCCACAGCCCTCAACGTTTGCCATATTGTCCGTGCTCCAGGTGGTCCACGGGCACCCATAAAAAGAAGAATGTAACCAACAAAGAATAATAAATAAGCAGCAGGAGCTGCTCATTTAATATTCAGTGCCCCATAATGCCCTGCAAAGGATTTTTTAATTTACATTGTGTCTACCTGGTGGCAGCAGCAGCTTCTCAGTTTGGGCAGAGAAGTATTGCCGTTCCTGCGGAGGGTGCAGAAAAAAGCAAAAAATACAATGGTAACAAAATGACTTTATTATCATTTTATTTTTTCCTCTGCCAGCCTGAGCTGATTGTGAGCAGGGAGGAGTATTGACTGACGACAGCAGTTTAAAATGTGCATGTTGAGTTCGCTGGCTGTCTTGCGGTGGCCAGCCTGAAATGCACACTTTAAACCTCTTTGACCTGAGAGTTGGATGCAGAGCAGGCACAGGCCTCCAGTGCCTATATCAGCTCTGAGACAGCCTGCTCCAACCAATCCTAGCACTTCTCTCATGCTGGTTTAACCGCATGAGAGCCATGTCTGGACTAGTAAGCTTAGTTGGCTGGCCTGAGTTGGACATCGGGAGAAGAATACCAGGACCGGAGAACGTGCAGCTAGGTAAGTGAATATTCAATTTTACTTTTTTAATATTTAGTCATTGTAAACATTTTAACTTTCAAACATTGATCCAATGTATGTCAGTGATTTATTTACTGTTATTGCATGTGAGGCAAGCCCTTTATTAAATTTTCCTCATGTCCAAGCCAGCACCTTTCGACCCACTGTTTGGCACTGAGAGAAATTTACACTGCCTTCCGCCCCACCTCCAGAGCTTTCAGGTGTGGCTCATTAAAAACACTGTTCATAAGGACTCACAATTGGGTGCTTTGGCACTGAGCCTAAAGGCATTGCTGGCTTCTCTCAGTGCCAGTTTACCAGTAAGTTTGCTTGCCCCACCACTTTCATTTGTCGCCAGCCACCACTGGCTGTTGGTGCCCCTGTTGTGGAGTGCTTCAGGGAGAGCAGCAACTTCCCATCAGCATTGAAAAAAATACAGTAACCCTCCTAGATCACTGAATCCATGGCACAAGAGAGCTCACCATACATTTTTTAAAAGCAGGGACTCTCTGTGGTTGGTTCTATGGCTGACCTTTGTGGCCTGAAAAATGTTTTAAAAAAAAATCAAAGTCATGTTTATTGTTTCACTGTCATTAAGCATTGCAATGTGTGAATTTATGAAACGTACATTTGATTATAGTTATTGGTGTTTTTTTAACAAAGCCAATAGGTCTGATTTATATATGTTGAGGTGCTGACCCCTTGCTACAACCAAGCAGCCATGCCACTTTTTATATTTAGTATCTTGAGACTTTAACAAAGCTAGTTGGTGTGCCTTTCTTAAGATGAAATCCTTTATATTGCTATGTGCCATAATCAGCAATGTACAGTGGGGGGGAGGGGCGGGATATCTGTCGGGTTTGGGCACAAAGCCTGGTCACATACCAGGATCTGAGTTCACCCCTACATTGGGCCCAGCGATGGATGTCTACATTTAAAATAATCACTGAAAAAGCCAAAGGTTAAAGGTATGTTATAGGTAGGTGGAAATATCAGTTAAAACATACCATTTTAAATCAACAAAACCAATGAAATTCACCAGTTACAGTTATGTCAATAACTTGTGCCCTAAAGTAACTATATCATGTGCCCTCACCATGCACTGCTAATTACCTCACATATTACATCACCCATAACATATTCTATTACATCATTCATATCATCACTGCAACATTTGAAATGACATAATTGATGACAGCACTGTGCATGGCCGGTGAGCGAGTAGCTGCTCATTTCGCATTCATTTCTCCGGCTGGGGAGTGCCTGTTAATGCCCTGCGGGGTCTTGTTAAATGTATTTCTGATGCTGGTGGTGTTCAGGGGTACCACCAAGCATTTTTTATGTTGTAGAGGGCTGCGGAGTGTAGTATCCTCCCAGCAATGTCTCCTGGGACATTGAATCCCTGACCCCAGGTGGGCTTACCATATTACTTTAAAACACTCTGAGTGGGAGCTATGTGTTTTTGAGCTGGAGTGCAGGCTCCTCTTGTGCTTGGTTCTATAGCTGCATTTTGTGGCCTGACAAAATGTTTAAAAAATACTCAAAGGCATGTAAATGTTTTTAAAGGCTTTTTTGAAAATATTTTGTGGCACTCATTTTTATTAAATATTTCTATGTGTGAATATATACAATATACATTTGATTATGGTTATTGGTGACTCTTTGACAAAGACAAAAGTTCTGCTTTCTATCTACTGATCCATTGATAAAGCCAGTAGGCCCACTTTTTTATGTTTTGGTGTTCTGACCCTTTGACAAAGTCAGTAGGTGTGCCTAACTTAAAATCACATCCTTTATTTTCCTACATCACATAGTAAGCTGTGCTTGCCAGCGGAGGTTGGACAGGCCCTGAGCTCAATCACATGCTGCTTAGGCCCAAAGGCTATGCACCATTAGTGGTAGGGTGCCTACTCAAAGTGATGAATATCTTACTTTACCTTAAAAAGAACACAGAAGTTCACTGAAAAAAGCAAGGGTTAAAGTGACATCATAGTTAGGAAATGCAATATTATCTTACTTTACATTTAAATACATAGAAATTCACTGAAAAAAACAAAGGTCAAAGGGATGTTAGAGTTAAGCGAAAATGTCAGTTAAAACATATTATTTTAAATTAACTAAATCACTGAACTTGACCAGTTAAGATTTGCTCAAGTATCATGAGGACCTCTTAGACCCAAGCTGGTTCCCCTGTTTTTAGCTTTATTTTACATTTCATTTTTTATGCATTAAAGCTGCATTGCTTGTATTAATGACATTTTACACACTTTCCTTGCATAATATTCTTCTAGGAATATGTTGTATGAGTTGCTTGTTTAGTTATCTTTTTTCTCAACATGTAATCAGTACATTCTGTTCAAGGCTAGGAATACAGACCACAATATCCCAGTGCTTGTGCTGCCCATTCAGGAGACAGCTTCTAACATGCAGAGATAGCATTGGATCGGACTTATGCTTCCAGCACGATATGGCTTTATTATATAAATGGTGCACTGTCCCAGAAGGGGCAGAGGGGCGTTCAAGCCGCAACCATCATTGGACAATGCTGTGTTCGACATGCAGCATGGCTGGCACTCATTTACCAGCTTTCTGAGAGGATTGCCATCCACACCACAGGCTGACTCCTGACACTGTTTCCACATCTGAGGCTAAGGCTAAGGCTGATTAATCCCTTAGATTGGGCCAGGCAGAATGGTACACCCACTATGCTGTCAGTATAGTCTTAGGGATAGGTAGGAACCTCTAGAATTTCTACAACCTTTAGAACTCATTTAACAGGGTTGGATTATTTAGTGTCTTTACCATGTTCATAATGCTGGTTACTTCGCTTTGTTCCATATGCCTAATTATTGCAGCTCATTATCTTTATGCAAGACTACTATTGTTTCAATAAATGTATTAAAACGTATCTTGTAATTCTCTTGTGTTTTAGCCTAGGCATGCATGAATAATACAACAAAAGGGTGAGATCTGTTTCCCCGTCCTCATGCCAGCTCCTCCAGTCTCCTGTCCAGCTAGTCTACAGTCTGCTTCCCTCTTGCTGCTTTGTCGCTTGCTGACCCCTGCTTTCTGCTCAATTTCTTCTTGTTTCTTCTCATCTGTTTGTGCATTTTCTGCTCATTTTCTGTCCTCTGTTTGTGCCTTTCTGCTTGTTTCTTGCCCACTGTATTTGCCTTTTCTGCTCACTTTCTGCTTGTTTCATGCCCACTGTTTGTGCCTTTTCTGCTAGTTTCTTGCCCTCTGTTTTTGCCTTTTCTGCATTGTTTCTGCTCGTTCCGTACCTTCTGTTTGTGCCTTTCTGCTCGTTTTGTTTCCCTCTGTTTTTTTCTTTTTTCAGCTTGTTTTTTAACTCATTGCCTCTTTTTATTTCTGCTCTTCCACAGCCTTGCTACCTACCGGTTACCCTCCTCCCGTCACCCAGCACCCCTCCCACCCCCCAGGACCTACTTAATGGAGACAGGGGTGAGACCCCATTGAGCAGGTCATTGAGCAGGTCACCGTGCCCGCTCCCCCTGAGACAGGTCACCTGTCCAGTTTGCCTGCAGTCTGCTACCCTCTTGCTGCTTTGTCACTTGCTGACCCCTGTTTGTGCCTTTTCTGGTCACTTTCTGCTCTTTTCTTACCCTCTGTTTTCCCTTTTCTGCTTATTTTCCTGTTCATTTCTTGCCCTCTGTTTTTGCCTTTTCTGCTCATTTTCTGCTCATTTCTTGCCTTCTGTTTGTGCCTTTTTTGATCATTTCTTGCCCTCTGTTTTGCCTTTTCTGCTTATTCTCTGCTCATTTCCAGCCCTCTATGTGTGCCTTTCTGCTTGCTTCTTGCCCTCTGTTTGTGCCTTTATGCTCATTCGAGACCTCTGTTTTGCCTTTTTTCGTGCTTGTTTTTGTTCGCTCATTACCCTCTTTTCAATTCTGCTCTTCCACTGCTTCGCTTCCTGTCTGCTTCCCGCCTGCTTTCTGCAATTTCCCTCCTCCTGCCAACCGGCCCCCATCCTCCAGGACCTACGTAATGGAGGGTGAAGTGCTGCTGCGCAGTGGGTGCACTGTCGGTGAGCCGAAGGTGCACCGAAGTCTAGCCCATCTGTGCCTGTCCACACCTGGACCGTGCCCAGCACCAGGAACCATGGCCCTCCTGCCACCCACGCTACACCGCCGAGGATACCGAAACAGCAACTTCTGCACCTCCTCCCCGTGAGCAACCAAAGGACCCTTCACTTGCTGACGTTGCCACTTCTCCTGCAATACAGAACCACCAGTCCTCATAGGATCCCACGGCACAATCTCCGGATAGACTAAGAAAAACCCAGAACTGTTTCAGTGTATCTTGCTCAACCTACGATCCCTTTTCAAACACGCCACGGAATCTGGGACATCATCACTACCCTCTCCCCCCATGTAGTCTTCATCACCGAAATATAGCTCAGCCTCTCCTTGAACCACAACATTATCACTGCAACACTCCCAGGTTACAAGATGATACACCAAGACCGCACCAACAAACATGGTGGAGGCATCATCTGCAAGACAACCATCAGCTGCATCACCACCAATGATGACCCCACACCACTCATAGAACACGTCAACTTCAAACTACAGATCGACACCAAGACAACCCTAAGAGGCACCTTTGTTTAGAGACCCACCGGGACCTTGAACAGCCTTCTGCGACACCATCGAAAACCTCATTGCCCCTCTAGCCATCGAATTGAATACAACCACTCAATTTCCTTGTCAGTGATCCCACTGATGCCAATTCTACCACTCTCCTGGGGAACTTGAACAACATTGGACTTACCCAACTGGTCACTGAACACACACACAAAGCTGGACACACACTCAACCCCATTTTCACCTCCATAGAGTCAAATTCAGCCATGTCACAGAACTCACTTGGTCCAACCACACCATTGTTCCCTTCACCATCTCCAGTGCACAACAAAGCATCATCAAGCATCACTCCTCCTCCCACCACAGCTGGGGCAAGGTAACAGAGATACAGTGGACTCAGTCCCTCAGCACCATTCAACCCAAAGTTTAATCATACCCAGAACTTCTCCACCTGGGTCACCAAATGCACCCAGATGAAACCTGCAAGAACCCACACAACCGCGAAACAAGCCAGCTGGTACACCCCAGAGCTCAAAACCACCAACCTCAACTGCTACCGACTCGAGAAATTATGGTGCCTCACCAGGAACCCCTCCGACAGAGCCGCTCGCAAAGCAGTCCTCAACAATTCCCACCTGCGCATCTACGAAGCCAAAAGAGCAGCCATCACAGCCCGCATCAAAACAGTAGCCAGCCACACGAAAGAACTATTCAAAATAGTCAAGGAATACTCCAACCCGGCAGACACAGAGAACACAATCCAGCCCTCCCAAGGACATTGCAACACCTTCTTGGACTATTTTCACAGGAAGATTGACACAATCTACAACAACTTCAACCCCCAATTCATGAACCTCCACAACCTTGGCCAATCAACGCACACCAGCCCAACTATCACCACATGGTCTCCACTCACCACACAGACCACCACGGCCATCCATCCACTCCGGAGCACCCACTGACTCATGCCCCACCATTTTTTAAACCTCAGAACCAACCAAATCAGCACAGAATTCACCAGCATCCTGAACACCTTCATCACCATGGCAGCCTTCCCGGACAGATGGAAACACGCATAGATCAGGCCCCTCCTGAAGAAACCCTCCTCTGAGCCCAGCAAACTCAAAAATTATAGACCGATCTCTTTGCTGCCTTACCCTGCCAAAGTACTCAAGGAGGCCATCAACCAACAGCTCACAAAATACCTACAACAAAATAACCTGCTTGAGGCCTTCCAATATGGATTCTGAACCAGTCACAGCATGGAGACCGCACTGATGACAGGCACAGATGACATCAGAACCCTCCGCAACCGCAAGGAAACTGCAGTCCTGATCCTCCTCGACCTCTCTGCTGCGTTCGACACCGTATCCCACCACACCCTCATAAACAGACTCTACAGCATCGGCATACAGCAAAACACCCTCAAGTGGATCACCTCTTTCCTTACAGGACACACTCAGGATGCCTCTCTTCACCTCTGAATCCAATAACATCATATGCAGCATGCCCCAAGCATCATCTCTCAGTCCCACATTTTTCAATGCTTACATGACCCCGTGGTGGATATTTTAGATCTCACGGTCTAAACATAATTTCCTACACAGACGACACACAAATTATCCTCTCACTCACCAAAGACCCTGCCACCACCAGAACAAACTTCTGCGACATCATCATGACCAATGTAGCCAATTGCCAATTGCCCTAAACTCAACTCCAACAAGACAGACGCACTGAGCTTAGGGAAAAACACATCCATATGGGAACACAGCTGCCGGCCAACCGCACTCGGACCTACACCCATGCCAACAATGCATGCAACCTAGGCATCATCCTCGACAGTGAATTGACCATGAAATGACAAGTCAGCTCAGTCACCTCCTCCGGCTTCCACACCCTCTGCAGAATCTTCATATGGATCCCAGTCAACACCAGAAAGACTGTCAACCAGGCTCTCATCACCAGCTGCCTCAACTACAGCAACCAACTCCACCCCAGCATCTCCACCTACCTCCTGAAAAGACTGCAGACCATACAGAATGCTGTAGCCAGACTCACTCTGGACATCCCCAAATGGACACATATCACCCCCCACCTCAGAAATCTCCACTGGCTCCCCTTCCAGAAGAGATGCCAGTTCAAGATCCTCACGTACACCTAAAAAACACTACATAATCAAGGACCTGCCCACATCAACCACTGACAACTTCCATCAACCTGCAAGACACCTGCACTCCTCCTCACTAGCCCTTGCGCACACCCCCTACATCCATCGCATCCATGGCAGTTCCTTCTCCTACATCACTACCAAGACCTGGAACGACCTGCCGTTCCACCTTTGAACAGCACCCTCCCTTGCGGACTTCAGAATGAAACTCAAGACCTGCCTTTTCGATGGAGACCTTGCTGTCCAGCACCCAGATACCCCTAGGGGTGACAGTGCTGCGCTCTACAAATGCTGATTAATTGATTGATTACTTCCCTGAGGAATCAGAGTATCATGTTTAGGTTGCCATAATCACCTTCCACCCCTTTAGGTTTAGGTTTTCGGGTGATGCACTATGACCTAGCCAGGAATTGGGCCAACAGCTCCCGATGGTGTGCATGGGTTTTGTTATCCTAATACACAGTCTAAGTTTATACCGAAAGTCTGACTTTATGACTTTTCAGTATTCAGAAAGGTAAGTTGTATCTTTCGGTCCGTCCTCTGTGCAGAATCAAGACAGAGATTCCACCCTGAGCGAACATGTAAAGATAGGACTTGCATCTTACCTTTCTGTTGGTTAGCTGGTAACTTTGTGTTAGCCAATGACGCAATTAACTTTCCACTGTGAAGGCATATGAAAAGTATGTCCCACTTAATAATCCACAGTGCCCTGCCTCAGGGCTTCACAGGCCTTCCTTATGGGAGACTTGCATATATTGTTAAGGAAACTGGGGACTTTGCAATTGATTTCAATCGCAAAGTAGAACTAACATTTTAAAACTGCCCTTCCAGTCTGCAGTAGCAGGCTGGAAATAATGTTGTACTTAGTCACACACAGAGTGGCATAAACAGTGCTGCAGCCCTGTTTAGACACTCTGGGGGTCATTCAGACCCCGGCGGGCGGCGGGAGCCGCCCGCCTTGCGGGAACCGCCGAATGACCGCACCGCGGTCAAAAGACCGCGGCGGCCATTCTGTGTTTCCCGCTGGGCTGGCGGGCGACCGCCAGAAGGCCGCCCGTCAGCCCAGCGGGAAACCCCTTCCCACGAGGAAGCCGTCTCCGAATGGAGCCGGCGGAGTGGGAAGGGTGCGACGGGTGCAGTAGCACCCGTCGCGAATTTCAGTGTCTGCTATGCAGACACTGAAATTCAAAGTGGGGCCCGCTTACGGGGGCCCCTGCAGTGCCCATGCCATTGGCATGGGCACTGCAGGGGCCCCCAGGGGCCCCACGACACCCCTCACCGCCATCCTGTTCCTGGCGGTCGGAACCGCCAGGAACAGGATGGCGGTGAGGGGGTCGGAATCCCCCATGGCGGCGCAGCAAGCTGCACCGCCATGGGGGATTCCTCAGGGCAGCGGAAAACCGGCGGGACACCGCCGGTTTTCCTGTTCTGACCGCGGCCATACCGCCGCGGTCAGAATGCCCTGCGGGGCACCGCCAGCCTGTTGGCGGTGCTCCCGCCGACCCCGGCCCCGGCGGTCAATGACCGCCGGGGTCGGAATGACCCCCTCTGTCCTACATTCCCCATGTATCCTGGGTACCATATACTAGGGACTTATAGGTAAGTCATCTTAGGTCAATTGGGGGTAGCCAATTCAACATATACTTTGTAAAGGGTTAGAACACAGGCACTAAGGTCTAGTTAGCAGGCCTCAGTGTACTCTCAGAGTCGAAAAACCAGCAGCCTCAGTCCATAATCCTGGGGGTGTTCATGCAAAAGAGGCATTTCCTTACATGGGCCCCTTTCAGACAAAAGAAGATGAGAAGCTAACCTTTGTCCTGGTAGTTCTCATCGTCTAAGAGGAAGAACCTGGAAAAGCCATCTGCATTGGCATGGCCAGTCCCAGGTCTGTGTTCCACTGTTAAATCCATACCCCATAGGTAGATGGACCACCACAGCAGTTTGGGGTTCTCTCCTCTCATCTGCGTCAGCCATCTGTGAGGTCTGTGGTTAGTTTGAACTCTGGAGTGAGCCTCAAACAGGCAGAGTCTTAGCATTTTCAGGGGCCAAACCACAGCAAAGGCTTCTTTCTCAATGCTGCTCTCTGGGAAGGAGTCCCCTGCTGATAAAGGGAACTGGTTGATCCTGACCCTGAACATCCAGCTGTGACAGCACTGCCCCAATCCCATGTTCTGAAGCATCAGTTTGTACAACAAACTCCTTGCTAAACTCAGGTGCCTTTGGGACAGGTGCTGAGCACAAAGCTTCCTTTAGGGCGTTAAAGGACGTTTGGCATTGGTCAGTCCAGGTGAGTTTTCTCTGTCAAAGGTGTCATTACGGTACCATAACCTTTAACAGATCTCATGTAGAACCCAGTCTGGCCAAGGAAGACTCTGACTTGTGTTTGCTTCCCAGGCCAGAATTGTCTGTTAGTGTATTTTAATTCCTCTTGACATGGTTTGTGGGTCCTGCCCCCTCTTCATTTCTCTTTTTCCACATTGTCAATTGCATAGAATTACATTGATCTGCAGCTGTTACTGTTTTTGTGACCATAATGATTTGCCATTGTGTAATAGTGATCTGTAATTTTGATTGCTGTTTTATGTTCTAGAAGCTTGTACAATGTAATTAAAGGATTTTGGGAAGACCTAATTAAAAGAAAGAATAGAAAATTGAGATGGGGCCAATTGGGCTTTCACCTTTGGAGAGGTTATGCCATTCCAATGAAAAATGTCAAAGCAGAGCACACAGAATAAACATCATCAGTTCTATTGCCCATCTCATAATCTTAAATAGATACATTTGAGAGCAGAAGTGGCTACAGCATCAAGGGTACTGGTCATTCTTTTTAAAGTAAAATGAGATAAAAAAAAGTGATACCCCAATTTTCAACACCAGATCCGAGACATATAAATACTTTAACAGCCAATGTACAGACAAGGATCAGGTGGAACCTCCAGGCATTCAGACAAGTGCCAGAAAAAAGAATAACAATTCAACAAAAGAAGAGCTTAACAATTAACTTGTTAAATATTCCCTTACCACCAAATATAACAAGCATACTGGATAAATGCCTGCCAGTTTGCCCACAGCCAAATGGATACTGAGAAAACATCACTCGTTTAAGGATAAGCCTCAATCCAAACAGAATTGGCATACACCACAGACATCTTAGTCCAGGATCTACAGGACATCAATCTAGTCACCAATGTATCAACTGTAAACCAGGAAGACATAAACATAGAAAGTATGTTCTAAAATTCTAATTTCAGGCGAAGGTGGTGCTGCCATCATATTTTAAGCCTGCAGACATTCCAGTACATGCACTGTGTATAAACTTTCACTCGTGAGGAGTTTCCTCATTACTTTTCTCTTGCCATTAAAGTAAACAAGGCTGTAAATCAGGCTGTTATCTTGGTCACATCTGGTCTTTGTGGGATCTGTGCACCCTCTCTCAGCTGCCTGGCTCATGGCCTTCCTTGGATTTTCTTTACCATGTGTGCCTGCCTGTGGTCTCCAGGGCGTAGGATCACTTGTAATTGCTTTTAGCCTATGCGCCCAGCTCTACTGGGGTTCTGCAATCCTTAGAGATAGTGCCCACTTCTGCTCTATACTGGGATCCCACTCGCAGCTCCATCAGTGCACCTCAGTTCACACACTCCAAGCCCCTCATCTGTGCCAGAACCCCACACACGCTGTTAGCGAGAGCACCACAGTTCATACAGTAAGTACACACTGCTGTTCCAGTACTGGGACTTCAGGCACAGCTCCATCAGTGCACCTCAGTTCACACACTCCAAGCCCCTCAGCCATGCTAGAACCCCACACACACTGTCAGCCAGAGCACCTCAGTTCTTACAGTCAGTACACTCTGCTGTTCCAGTACTGGGACCTCGGGCGCAGCTCTATCAGTGCACCACAGTTCACAAACTCCAAGCCCCTCAGCCGTGCCAGAACCCCACACACCCTGTCTGCCAGAGCACCTCAGTTCTTACAGTCAGTACACACTGCTCTTCCAGTATTGGGACCTTGGGCACAGCTCCATCAGTGCACCTGAGTTCACACACTCCAAGCCCCTCAGCAGTGCCAGAACCCTACACATGCTGTCTGCCAGAGCACCTCAGTTCTGACAGTCAGTACACACTGCTGTTCCAATTCTGGGACCTCGGGCGCAGCTCCATCAGTGCACCTCAGTTCTAAACCAGCAAGGTCACCTCCTTTCCTATACTGGAACCCGCTCACATACAGTTCCATTACAGCAGCTCAATTCTAATATTTAGTTCCACTGCCAAGCCAATACTGGACCCAAAAGAGCAAAACACAGCTCAGCCAGTGCGCCTCAAGTATAACATCCAATGACGCTGTTGATGGGAAACAACACAGTTTTGCCAGAATCCATCAATTCTAACATTCAGTACACTCTGCTGTTCCAGTACTGGGACCTTGGGCGCAGCTCCATCAGTGCATCTTAGTTCACACACTCCAAGCCCCTCAGCCATGCCAGAACCCCACACATGCTGTCTGCTAGAGCACCTCAGTTATTACAGTCAGTACACACTGTTGTTCCAGTACTGGGACCTCAGGCGCATCACCATCAGTACACCACAGTTCACACACTCCAAGCCCCTCAGCCGTGCCAGAACCCCACACACGCAGTCTGCCAGAGCACCTCAGTTCTTACATTCAGTACACTCTGCTGTTCCAGTACTCGGACCTCGGCCGCAGCTCCATCAGTGCACCTCAGTTCAAACACTCCAAGCCCCTCAGCCATGCCAGAACCCCACACACATTGTCTGCCAGATCACCTCAGTTCTTACATTCAGTACACTCTGCTGTTCCAGTACTCGGACCTCGGGCGCAGCTCCATCAGTGCACCTCAGTTCACACACTCCAAGCCCCTCAGCCATGCCAGAACCCCACACACATTGTCTGCCAGAGCACCTTAGTTCTTACGGTCAGTACACCCTGCTGTTCCAGTACTGGGACCTCAAGCACAGCTCCATCAGTGCACCTCAATTCTACCTCAGCGAGGTCAGCTCCTTTCCCATACTGCGACCCCGCTGACATTCCGTTCCATTACAGCAGCTCAATTCTAATATTCAGTCCCACTGCCGAGCCAATACTGGACCCAAAAGAGCAAAACACAGCTCGGCCACTGCAAATCAAGTCTAACATCCAACACCACTGTTGATGGGAACCACCACAGCTCCGCCAGAATCCATCAATTCTAATATTCAGTGCATGTTGCTTCTCAGTACTAAGGCTCACACATGCCCTTCGCTTCTGTGGTTCAGAGGCAAAGCCACTCCCATGCTGGGCCCCACTCACAGCTTCACCAAGGCACCTCCAGGCAAAACACTCGGCCACACTGGCACACCAATACTAGGTTCCACACATAGCTCCATTATCATACCTCACTTCTGACCTTGTGTGCCTGTTACTGTTCCAGTACTGCAGCCCACATACAACTCTGTCAGTGCACCTCAGCCCTAACCTGCAGTGCCTCATTATTCCAATATCAGGAATTATACGACACTCTGTTTCTCATTCCTCACCCACTGCCTTTCTGTGATTCCAGCACTTGGTTGGGACACAGCTCTGTCTATACCCCCAATCCTGATCTGAAGCACTCCAATATTGCTGTATTGGGGTTCACATACAACTCTGCTAATGCACCTCCTGCTCTTCTACAGTGTCCCCTGCTGTTCCACACTCTGACTTCTGTTTGAGGACGTGAGGGAGCCAATTATATCTATTCTTAGCTGCCATCTTTATTTGGGAGGGTCTGTTTCACCTATCTCAATCCATTCTTCCCTTTACTCTGTTTTCTTTCTTCTCCACTTTTCTCCTTCTAGCTCCTAAAATCCATACGGTAACAATTTCGCTCTCTTTCAACTGTTTATTTTCACTACTCTCCCTTTTATTTATTTCCCTCTTCCTTTTCCTACATCCTCTTTCAAAAACGCAAAAAGTTGGTTATTTCTTTCCTTGTTTCGTTCCTGTTTTTTTCTTCATCAGGCGTTCATTTTTTCACTATTGTTTTCTCTTCCCTTCATTCTTTCTTTCTTTTTTATTTTCTCTTTCCTTTGACTCAGTATGCCTCCTTTCACTTTTTTTAAAGATCTTTCTTCCTTCCTTTCTCTGGTGTTTTTCTTATCTTTAACTGTCAATTCACATTTTTCTTCCCATCTGTATGTGGAAGCCACAAGTTACTTGTCGGGACCCAAAGTGTCAAAGTGGTTTTCCCAATCTTTGTCTGTGGGAAATATGTTAGGACATACATACCCCAGTTATTTCGCTGCTTGTTTCTCTCACCATCTCTCTTTTTTCTCTAAAGTTCCTTTTTCTCTTTCTTTTCATACTTCTTTCAATATTTTTTCCTCTTTATCTTTTGTTTGCTAGCTTCCCTCCCTTTTTTCTTTTGTGTTACGTGCTTTCTCTATTTCTTCTCTTGGTTGTGTTTTCATTTTCTCATTCTTCCTTCCCCTTCTTTCTTTTATTTCTTTATATTTTTCTGCCCCATCCGCTTTCTCTCCTGAGGCCGAGTTATCAATGTAGCAACAGGTGCAGTTGTATCAATGCCCAGAGAGCTACGACCTCACTCAGCTCTAATTACTGCTCTGTTTTCCTACCTAAATTTCAGTCAACCATTTTCCTTTCTTACTCCAGGGCCCATGACACCGTTACTACGCCACTTGTCGTCTCCATCTTTACTGCTGACTCCCTCTTTCCTTTCACCCTCCAATTCGTTCCAAATAATATTTATGGTATGGTGTTTTGAGCATTACAATGTAATACCATTTCTGATAAAGGCTGATATGATGATTGTATATGTTTTAAGATAGAGAAAGAAAGTAAATGGAAGTGCGTTAGTTAAATGCTGGGCCACTGGAATTATATCGCAGGAAAAGATGACATTATGAGGCAGGGTTAACCAATTTATGGGGCAAGAAAAGTCCAGTCATTAATTCACAATGCTAATAGCTCTAACTCAAGAAAATGTGAGACCTATTGCATTGCAAATGCTTGTTTGATTTTTTTTTCAGTTGAGGGCCTGAGTTTGTCCACAGTTGATGATGTTTTTCATATCTTGCTTTTGTGTATTTACAATGGTCTTAAACAACGAGTGCAGTTTTTCTTGCATATTATTAAAGTAACAGTTCACATCCACTCTCAGAATCCAGCTTACATACCAATCCCTGATTCGCTGCCTCTTTGCTTTGGCCCTGCTGCTTTTGACTTGGCTCACACTATGCAAATACCACCCCTCAACACGCACAACCATACACATACACGCATATACATACATACATTCAGCCATAGGTCATGACGGAATCTCACTTTTACTCGAGCCATTTTTATTTATAAAACACAAACGTGACCCAAATTGGGGATATTGGAGCTGTAATGGGCAGCAAAAAATTACTAGTAAATACAAAACGAATGCTGACCTGTTTGATAATGTGTGTCTCCTCATTTATTTCAAGAAGCCTTGTATTTTACTAAAAATATACTTTTTGCTTCACAACTTTAGGGGAAGATGTCCTGTTTTAAATAGGGAATTGCCTGAATGGATAGTGCAATACACACAATCCTGTGGCTTACTTATTTTATTTATTTACTTATATCAAGGTATTTATAAAGTGCACAGCCATTCCTGGGTGGTTATTTGTCTCAACATTGCATATCACCACATCAGGAGTCACTACATTGCGGCCTCTACATCAGGAGTCATAAAGTGGGAATGCCATTACATTACAACTTCAAACGTAAGTGTTGGATATTGTATTTGTGTACATGTATGTACATTCAGTTAATTGAAGAGCCGGTACTCGGGGGCTCAGAAATGGACTCTAGCAAATGTGAATGAACCTTGAAAGTACAAAACGCAATGAGGAAGGTGCCTTTTTTGACAAAATGAGATTGATGTGTATGGATCACTAGTCCGGAAGGGTAATATGTCGGAACAACGAGTGCCTGAACCAGCCATGCCTGAACAACGAGGTCGGAACAACGACCTTGTTGTTACCACTAATGCCTTTACCACGAATTCCTGGTAAAGGCATTAGTGAATGGCAAGCATGGTTCAAGCATGCGTCCCCTCTCTGATCCCCCCCTAAAAATTACTGCGACCCCCCCTCAACCAACCCAACCCCCACCCCCAAAATTTCCGCAACCCCAACCCCTTCCCCTAAAACCTAAAGCACCCCAACCCCTAACCTAAACCCTGACCCCCCTCCCCGCCCCTAAACCTTAATCACCCCGAGCCCCCCACCCCACCCCACCCCCAAAAACTAAAAATACCCCGACTCCCCACCCCGCCCCTAAAACCTAAAGCACCCCAACCCCCACCCCACCCCTAAAACCTAAACCCTGACCCCCACCAGTAAACCTTAATCACCCCGAGCCCCCCACCCCACCCCCAAAAAAACAACCCCAGTCCCAGCCCAACTTACCTCCTCCTTGATCACGTCGACTCCCTTCTTCTGTGTCTTAACCACGCATGTACGTGGTTCAGCACATGCATGGTTAAGGCCCTGACTTCGTTGTTCAGGACTCGTTGTTCGGGATTCTTCCCATCCGGAAGTGGTAGGGTTGGAAGTAATATATGAGGTGATAAAACAATAAAAGCGAAAACAAAATGATCCAGGTTTGGAAGAACTAAATGAAGGGACCATATCGAGAAGGAGTAAGAAATACAAGAAAGTGATGAAAAATTGGAAATAAATAATTTCTTGAAAACAGAACTAACCATTGCAGAAAATACGATATTGAAAAAATGATTGGATTTTTGTCTAGAAACCCACCATGAACCACCAGAGACACAAATAGGCATTTACAAATTTGTTTGAGGAATAAAAATGGACACGCTTCTTGCCACAATGAAAAGGAAAAAAGACAAATATGCACCCCCAAACAAACTCCAATTAAGTTGGACATAGAGGACATCACAAGTATAAGAGTGTCACACAATTTACACAAGAATGACAGCAAACTATTGACAAAGTAGGTCATTGAAAAAACAGAAATATTAAGTGGCTTCATAGTGAAATCAAGATTTTGCCCAGCCTTGCCTCTGGACAATATAATTGATACATTTAATGAAATGGTAATCAAGGACATAAATATAATGAAAAATACAAACCATAAAGAAAAGGAGAATACATACAAAATCAAAAGAGAGGTGATGAACGCCCTAAAAATGATGATACAATTGAAATCAAAAAAGCCAATGGAGGGATACTTTGTAATCGTGCTCTCACCAATATGACAATTGGAGAAGAACTGTTATGAAGATATCGTTAAATGGTACCATAAAACATTATGCTACTGAAGAGATCAGAATCTGTGACAAAGATGAATTAAGTTAACTAATCAACATAATTTCATACAACCTACGATCGTCTTCCTTTCTTAAATTCAAGAAGATATCAAATAATCCTCTAGGAGGCCCAATTGCATCCTCGTGGGCATCACTATTTGAGAAGACATCAATCTAATAGACCACTTCCTAGCTCCTTTTGGGATGTTGTTAAATTCATACTTAAAAGACACAAGGGATTTATTGTAACATTTAAAAAACATACTGAGTTCAGATAATCATCACCATAAAACGGTGGGTGTCAGAACTCTATGCATTTCAATACAACATGAAACAGGCATGGAGACATTCAATTCGTTTCTAATGAAAAGATATGTCAGTATATTGAAACATACTAAAATTATTGAAATATGTCTGGAAAACAACATTTTCAGTCAACATCTTTCTGAAATATGGGCTTGAAAAATATTGCTTTTCTAAAGAATTTTGAGACAGTCAACCATCTTTATTTAACACACAGCCATTAGATCGGGATTGAGTTATGCTACTGGTACTTAAGGTAGTCGATGATCAGCTTTAGACAACATTTTCTGGCTCTTATCTCCAGAGGTCCGTAAATTCCAATGTGCCAGGCACCAGGATTTACAGCGTCCACCAAAATGTTAAGTTTTTTGTTTTTCAGATAGACATTGCTCGGAGCAGCCAAGATCTCCTTATGAAATTCTGGGGGAAATCATCGGAAATTTTACACAGGAAAAATGATTTCAACTTGTTATTCTACATAAAAAGTGGTTATCCTTGTTTTTCACTCCCCGAATTACTGGCACCCCCAATAATGGTCATTCTGAGGCGGGAACATGACAGGGGTGGATTCTAATGAGGGTTAGTGTCAAAAATTAAACCAGACCCATTTCTCCGATAATCTATTTGAAGAATCTCTGTAACATGTTTTCAAGGTACGTGATTAAAAATAAAATGAAATTATCAGGAAAAGAAGTGACGGGGCCTCTTCTGGGGGCGCTGCTTGCTCGGTACTGTACACAGTGCATTAATATGTCACACTCGAGTAACACGGCCCTGGAGCCACGGTGGTCCCCCTGCTGCTAAGCTCGGCTGGAAACACATTTGTCCTGACTCTTCCTTTCTTCGCCCCCTCCCATGTGCCCAAGATGAATCACTGCTGCAACCAGACTGACTCCGAGGGCAGCGCCGGGGCTCGAGGAGGTAACCTGCCACCCGTGGCTTAAACATTTTAATTAATTTCAACACTAATGCACAAATGAGAGTTAATCACTGCGTTGGAGGGCATTCTAATTTACTAAGTTTATTCATTAAAACTTTCCTCACTGAACTTTGATTGAATGTCATGCTTTTTAAAACGGCCTTAACAGACTTTTCTTCTGCCTCTGGGCTTTTTAGCTACAACAGGAGACGACCAGGAAGAGGGGGGACCTGGAAAGACCCACTAAACGATGTGCTAGAAAGAGTACTTTAAAAGGTAAAGAATTATTTTTGGATGGAGTAGAAATAAATAACTGGCTATAATTGTTGATATCCCACAAAAATGTTTGTCCTGAAATCCATTGGTTCTATCATCATCAGAAGCTTAATTCAAAGTGTCTGACAGCTTGTCCTTGTTGCGAGCCTTGCAGAAGACCCTGTGTCAACAACTATCGCGATACCAATTCTCTGGGCCTGGTTCAAAAACATGAGAACATTACACCAAGAGCTTTTCAACCTTGCATGGGTGTAAATTTACTCTTTTTGGAATTCACAAAGGGAAAAATTCCTGATTTGCCAAGGGCACTCCTAGAAATCTTTTAGAATTCCATGTTTGCATGAAGAAATACACACATATACATTTGCTCATGCAAAACTCTTAAGAGCAAGTGTACTTCTTAGCCTTTATTTCCTTTTTCTTGGTTGGAAAAACATTTGTTTTCTGAGGAGAAACCTTTTCCCCCAAAACCTCACCAATTTTGTGGGTATTCTTCCCTTTCCAGCCTGGAAAGGGATTTACTCTTCCTGGAAGGGATGAGGGCCGAAAGGTGCTTATAAATGCACAGACATGTAAGGTTTGTGCACAGACCCATAATTTTAAGAATAAATAATTTTACAAGTGCAAAACCAACATTTGTGAATACCAAAAGTGATATTGCATTTGTTAAAAAAAAAAAAAAAGTGATTTGCATATGTAACAAACAATTTACACTTGTATATTGCATTGTGGATTGTGGCCTAATTATCTCGAATACATCAAGGGAACCTGCGCATTACCTTTGGGTCATTTGCAGGACACTGCCAGTGTCATTCAGTTATGCCCTCACAGTGTCATTCAGTTATGCATTCGCATTCATGCTGCTAGACTAATCAAGGCAGGGTTGTTTGGAATCAGCCCATAATATGTTTTTCCAGCAGTAAAGGTATATCTGACACCTAGAATTCGCTTACATAGAAATGAAGATGGTTGTCACATCCATGAATGGCACCTATACAAGGTTCTAAAAGCTGATGATTTGTCCCATCTCTGTATGTAATCTTTTACAGTCACAAAACATCCAACCCTCATTTGTACCCATAATTCTCTCACCCTTCACTGCTTAAAAGCCCCTGCCATTACCATATCCTTCCACTTCTTCCTTGGCTGCTCTGGACTATACTGTGTACTCCACCTCTAATGCTGATCTCACTCCAACATCCTTCCCATCTAAACCCCTACTTACATATTCCCCCACTCCTGTTCGCCTTCCAGTCCTCCGAACTGTAATTCGATTACTTTGGTGTATGAAGCTTAAGTTGCTCATTTCTTGACATGTGTCAGTTTTACTCTAACCCCGCTTTAGGGCCTTTAATCAAGAGGGGTGCAAAATGTGGGCGTGATATTCGTCAGGGAAATACCCTTATCAAGTTCGCAGACGGTATTGCGCACATAATTGGCGATGCAAGGCCATGCAATGGGGAATAGCGCGCAGAAACAGTCTTTGCGACAGATTTTCCTGCACATGATTCCTCGTAACACGGTGCTTGGCCCTCGCAATGTGTGCTCAGAAAACATGCGATCAGTCCGAATCTGTACGCGATGAGTGAGTAAAGTCTAGCGCGAACATTCTTGTGCTCGTTGTAAGCTTACAGAAGCACTACTAATCACGACGATAGCTTCCTTCGTTAAGGCAACTGACGCTTCTAGTCCGCGTACTTTCCTGTCATAATTACATTTTCTCTGTCGTTTTTTCATATCAGTAACTGTGCTTTACCTTTTGAAAACTTATTTTACCTACTGAAGAAAATATTTGTGTTTCCCTGGCTTCTCTATTTAGCAGCCTATTTATTTGCTCTTATTTTTCTTTAAAAATCTAAAATGGAATTTTGCGCTCCAAGCTCCCCTATTTTCTTCTTGCGCACTGTGTTTTGATCATGTGCAACCTGGCTTTGCTCTGGTGACATTAAATAATCTGTTTTTCTTTCTGCTACAAATGTTGGGCCCGCTGCATAACATCTACAGCGGTCCTCTATTTTCATATCTCGATGTGCCTGTAGCTTTTACTATTATGTATCCTCATCATACTTTAAAGTCTGCTCTCATCTATGGGCTATTCAGCTGTCCCACAGTGAGATTTCTTGCCTCTTTTAGCATGTTCCTTCTCATGGAAAGGTTACTGAGTCTCCTCTTTTCCTATTTTTCGTGAGTTTAATTTCCATTTTCACTTATTTCTGTTGTTCCATCCACATGTTTTCACACCTATTTAATTGCTGATGACACAGATTTTCTTTTCTTTTCCCTTCTCTAATTCTTTTATAGACACCTTTTTGCTTGTCCTTCTGTCCCCCATGTCAAAACCCATATAAAACTGACCTCTTCGTTTTACCAGCTTCTTTTTTTATTAGTACCACTTCTTTCAATTTCCTTCATGTTTCTTTGAGTCTATCTGTCTTTATTTTAATTTTCTCATGTTCTCATTGTTCTTGCTTCCTCTTCCGTTACTTCACTGTGATTGTCTGTGCCATTTCTAACTATTTTCATGCCAATTCCTGTTCAACCTTCTGTGTACTTTCTTCATATTTTTTCATTTCCTCGCACCTTCTTCGTCACATCTTGCATTTGTACATCAACTTTCCCGACAACTTTGTTATGCTCTCCATTTAATGCTTTTTTTTTGTTACTACTGCACCAAATTAATGGAATTTTCTTCCTCTTACCATTTATCTTTTTCATTAAGACTGTCACTGAATAGGTTAATAGAACATCATTTTCCGAAGATGTTTGCATTTTTATCTCCCTAGCCTCTTTTAAGTTAAATTTTGTAAACATTATTACCGTACTAAACACATTTATCAGTCTCTCCACACAGATTCAATATTCAGACCATTTCTCCCAAAGTTTACTGTTTTCCTTCAAATATTACTGTGCAGGTTTAGAGTTTATTATTGTATTCGCTGTATGTCTAGTGGCCAGTTATACAAATTTACTACATAGTTGGTGGCATGCACAGATTTAAAAGAATGTTTGTCAGCCAATTTATTTACTTGATTTTGCTATTAGAACAAATGAGCATTTTGTTCTCTGAGTTTTTCTCCTTTTGGACACCTGAATTTTGTATTTTGTAGTTCAATTGTGGTATGAAGACAACTAATCAGGGATCAGCTACTCTATGTTTTGGGTAAATTATTTTTTATTCACTCTCGGTGCAGTCTCTGGAATTGGCTTAGTAGGTGTTAGGTTACCCCGCTAACATAGAAGGGTGTTAAATAGTAATAGCTAGCAAATTATGAATTAACTGTAATTGTTCTGGACCACACCCAGGTCAGTTACATATGTATCATTTATGAGGGCCTGAACCAAGATACTATTCCCCCCATTTAAAGGTGGGCCACACAAACATCTGACAGGCTGGCCATTAGTCCCATACTTTCTGAATCATTAATACATCCTTATATTGACACACTTTACCAGGTGGCAACTACTGGCTTGATATTCATAGTGTGGATCTAAATTGGCCCTCAGATGATTAGTTTTTTTCAGGGGTTAAGTTGTGAGAATTAAAATATTGTGTGTCCGTGTATTTTCCATTAACAATGACCTAATGAGGCTGAAGTAATAAAGTAGCACCTTCCTGGATGGTAAGAGAGAGAAACTAATTGGCTCATGCAAATGCCCTTACTCACCGCTCACCTCTGCTCCAACTTTGAAGGGATCCTGAAATAAATGGATATGAGATTCATGTTGGAAAATTTCCTGGGGTCAGCTAAGCTTAGCAGGAAATTGTGAACAATTCATAACCTTTAAGCTCCCATTTAGAGCTTGGTTCATGGGTGAAAATGGGTGCAAACACTTTTCTGCCAATTTTACCACAGAACAGTTACATTTAGGAATCCAGTTTACCATAATCCCTCATCATTTATTTGGTGGTATATTCAACTACCTAAACAAGAACTAATGGACATCAAATCGCTAACAAATGTTAACATTGCTTCACCCATTTTTAGCAGCAAACCTAAATCACACATAAAACTTGACAGTAACCCAAAACAATCACAAATAATCCAGGACAGTTTTTTGCATCTAGTTTATAGTAAAACACTAGTCTGTGCAACTTGTGGGGGTCCTCAAGGCTCGCTCACACACATCAATGTTAGGAAACTTGTCTATGGTGTTATGTGGGTGGATGCATTGGTTGTGGAAGCATCCAAATAGGTTTCCAAGAGGAGAAGTTGGGAAGGAGAATGGAAATTTGATTTGCTAAGAAAACATTCAGTCATATTTGATTTTATCTTTAGGGATCCCTGGGTCATTATCCTTCTGTTAGACTTGGCATTCTTGGAGTGGTCTCCCCTAACATTTTGCTTCTGTTTCCCAGGTTGTTGATGTGTGCTGGACTCTGTTTTTACTGATTTTGATACTCTGGACACCTTACCACTGCTAATAAGTGCTAAAGTTCAGGTGCTCCTGTGTAAAATGTATGTATAATTGACTATCCATGACTGGCATATTTGTTTTACTAGTAAGTCCCTAGTAGAGTTCACTAGAGGTGCCCAGGGCCTGTAATTCAAATGCTACTAGTGGGCCTGCAGCACTGGGTGTGCCACCCACATTAGTAGTCCTGTAAGCATGGCTCAGACCTGCCACTGCAGTGTCCGTGTGTGCAGTTTTAAACTGCCAATTCGACTTGGCAAGTGAACCTACTTGCCAGGTCTAAACCTTCCCTTTTTTCAAATGTAAGGCACCCCTAAGGTAGGCCCTAGGTAGCCCCATGGGCACGGTGCAGTGTATGTTAAAGGTGGGACATGTACTTATGTGTTTTACATGTGCTGTCAGTGAAATACTGCCAAATTCTGTTTTCATTGTTGCAAAGCCTATCTCTCTCATAGGTTAACATGGGGATTGCCTTTGAATATTAATAAAGTGCAGATTTCCTTTGGGAGCAGATAGAAATATGGACTTTAGGGTCTCTGAGCTCACAATTTAAAAATACATCTTTTAGTGAAGTTGGTTTTTAGATTCTGAGTTTGAAAATCCCACTTTTAGAAAGTAGGCATTTTCTTGCCTAAACCATTCTGTGACTCTGCCTGTTTGTGGATTCCCTGTCTGGGCCAGTTGGACAGTTGGGCTGTTTGCACTTCCTTCTAGACAGTGACACAAAGGGGGCTGGGCATATCCTGATGAGCCATCTGTGCTAGGAGGGAGGGGAGGAGTGGTCACTCATACCTGAAAGAGCTGTACCTGCCCTCACACAATGCAGTCTCCGCCCCCCTGGTGTGTGGATGGGGCCTGGTCTGGACAAGAACAGATCTTACAGACACTTGAGACTTTGCTTTGAAGTTTGCCAACTTCAAAGGCAGAAAGGAGTGTAAGTTTTGGACCCAAAACCCCAGACTTTAAATTACTTCAAGGATTCAAGAGGAACCTCTGCTTAGAGAAGAGCTGAAGAGCTGAGGAGAAGTGCTGCCCTGGCCTCTGACTGTGCTTTGTTGGGCTATCCTGCAGTTGCTGCTTCTTCCTGTGCAAGGGGACAGAGACTGGACTTTGTTGTGCATTCCTGATTGAGAAGTAACTCCAAGGGCTTAAAGTAGAGCTTGCCTCCTGTTTTGAAGCCTCAGAGACAGCAAAGGCACCACCAACCAGACCGAGTCTACTTGCTGTGGACTCTAGCTTGCCAGAGGGTGCCATTCCAGTTCTTGGACCCACTGAAGTGAATTCCTGGAGAAAAAACAGTTTACCAATGCCAGACGATGCCGTGCGACTTCGCAAAGGATGCCGCTGCCCAGAACCGTGATGCCGATTTCCCAGAGGCCATGGACCTCGCTGAGTGTGAGGAATCCGATGATCCTGTAAGCTGACACCGTTACCCAGAGCCGCAACACTGCCTGCCCCGAGGTCATGGACTGGGCTGTGGATATTAATGTGTTACGGTTGTTATTTGAATGTGTAGGCTTTTATTCTGAGCAATGGGGACCGGTATATGGATAATTTCTGATTACAAATTTGACCGATTGCACCTATGTGTTTCTTACTTTTTACACGGAACCTGTTAGAGTTGTGATTAGAATTTGTGGGCTTTAAATCTGAGTAATGGGGATAGGTACCTGGATTATTTCTGATTTGAATCGGACTGATTGCATCTAGGGGTTTCCTATACTTTACATGGAACCTTTGGTCCCATTTCCATGTCAGTGGATAGTTGTCCGTTTTTGCTGTTTGAGGCATCAACAGGTCTTTTTATAGCTTCCGGGGTCACGAACGCATTTAGCGTACTCGCGATTTTGGCTTTCTAATACGAGGACGCCGGTTTTTCCCAGTGATGAGGGTGAGTGGCTGAGGATGACGGCTTTCCATAGCGGTTTCCTCCGCTCTGGAGAGTATAAGATATGAATTAGGAATTCTGGTTATGAGGGAGTTTCTATATTAAATACTTGTTTCTTCTTTGTAGTTTACGGACAGAGACGGGCATTTGACCATTATATGAACTTTGCATTACTATTTCCACTGCTGGGCCATGAACTTAAGGTATTTCAGATGATATCATTCCAGGGGCCACATGTTTGACTGTGGACTTGTTATATTTTGTGTTGGATTTGTCTTTAGCAATTTATTTGTATATTTATTCATTGTTTACTTTTTTGATTAGATTTGGACAACTTTGATTTGTTTGTTGTATGTATTGACAACAGTTGTAGACGGACAGGATTACCCGTCTACACTGGATTTCGGTTAACAATAAGGTACTGCCATGAGCTTTATGGAATTCGTTAAACATAATTATGGGGACAGCACCACTAATCCACTGGTTACTGTGCACATACTTTGGTATGTGGCATTATTGGACATCAATTTGCATCTTATTACTAATTTGAATAGTGTGACTTAGGGTGTGTGTTCACAAATGAGTGATGATGATATGGCACTACACAGCTGTGTGAGCATGTGGAGAATTAGGGTTTCTATTTGGTGACTGGTTAATTTTAATTGTGGTTCATTCTCTTCCGAGTGAAGTTTAGAGTTTTTATTCTAAATACAATGGAATTTCTTTCCTCTCACTTGTTTTGGGTGTCTAGATTATTGGTCCAAATTTGGGGTTTTTGCACAACACTTAATTTTGGCGTTTGAGCATTTTGGTTTCTAACTCAAACAATTTGCTTACAATTTCTAGCCCTGAAGAAGTCGTTTGGGATGAAAGAATTTCCCATGACGAAACACGTGTTGGAATGAAATGTATTTCCATGGATGAATTGCTGAGTTATTGGAAGATTTGACTCATTAAATCATTTCATTGGACCAGACGTTACGGAACTATGTTAAATTTTGAATGAATTGTTTTCTTTAACATTACTCAATTGAGTTGACATACACCTTGATTGTTTAAATTGTAAAATTGTGGGGTGCCTCATATTGTTTTCCATGGACCTCGTAGAAGTCTGAAGACCCTGTAGCCTCGCGTTGCTGCAGTTGCTGAACCTGCCCGACTTCGCTGACACTGGAGTGTCGTCAGTCCAACGTCCGTGACGATCTGATGCCATCGCAGCATATGCAGCCCTGTGATGTCATCGCGACCCCGTGAGGTTGCCCCGCAGCATTCTGACTTAGCTGGACTTCATATTTGCAGGGTACCAAGGAACAAACCTAGCATCCAACGCCGCATCACCTCCACCGCCCTGTTGTAAGGATCCAACGCCGCTGCATGATGTCTCAACCCTTCTGCCTTGTGGCACCGGAACCTATCCGCATCAGATCCAGCGACGCCTCGCTCCATGAATCAGTGAACCAACCTGTTTCCTACCGTTTTACTTAGGTACTGTACTTGGAGGTCGAACGACTATGTAAACGGCCCCATTGGCGTCGCATTGTAGGAACCGACTCCGTCATGTACCAACTTTCAGTACTTGTGCTTCAAGGCACTGTTTTCATGCTTTTCAATGTTAAGTTCGTATTTTTAACTGTATCTTGTGGATTTTGATCGTATTTGGTCTTGTTTATTTAGATAAAATAATAATTATTTTTCTAAACTTGTGTTGTGTCATTTTGTAGTGGTTCACCGCATTACTGTGTGTGTTTGTGCAAATACATAACACATTGTCTCTGAAGTTAAGCCTGCCTGCTCGTGCCAAGCTACCAAGGGGGTGAGCGGGAGTTAACTGAGTGTGATTCTCCTTTATCCTGACTAGTGTGAGGGTCCTTGCTTGGACAGGGAGTAACATGACTGCCAACCAAAGACCACATTTCTAACATTGGTGATCAGCTGTGAGGATTTGAACTTGTATTTGTAGTTGACATACAGTGAGTAAGTGTACACTACTGTTTTCAGTGCAGACCATTACGTGACCACATACAGTTTGTTTTGCTTTTGCTCTGCCTTGGACTTTATTTTCTACTTCCATATTTTTGGTGATCACTTGATTTACTTTTGAACTTCATTGGGAACTATTTTTCTGCCTTGGAACTTTGCACTTTTGTTGATTCTTCATCATGTCTCAAACTGGAGATGTATCAGTTGGAGCTGCTTTTGACTTATGGAACCTTGAGAGCTATACAATTGCTCAGTTGAAGCAGTTCAGCAAAAAACTTGCCTGTTCCATTAAGGGCTCCACCAGGAAGAAGGAGCTGCAGACGCACTGAGGGCCTGGGTGACAGCCAAGGAAGCTGAGGGTCACACAGAGGAGGAGGGTGAGGATGAGGAGGTGCAATTCAAACACAATGATATAGCGGGTGGGCCTGTTATGTCCAGGGAGAGGGTCTCCAGGGCAGGTAGCAGTGTATCACCCAAGGGTCTGACTCCTGAACAGTTACAGGACAGACAGGCAGAGAGGACTCACTAGTTGGAGTTGGAAGAAATTGGGATGCAAAGAGAGATGGAAGAAAGGAGAATTGCCATAGAGGAAAAGAAGATACTGCTGGCTCATGAGCTCAGCTTGAGGGAGCTGGATCAGAGGAGCCAGTCCAGTAGGGATGGTGGCAGCAATATCACAGTGTAGCCTGAGAGAAGGGAGCACATTCCAAAAGACCTGGTGAAAGACTACAAAGGGGAGGATGACATATTCTTGTGGTTCAAGGGGGTATAAGTCTGCTCTCCTTATGAATCTGGTCCCTGAAGCTCATTGGGGTGGGGGGTCTGAGGAAGCACTTTGAAGTAGAGGGGAGGAACACTCTGACATCCTTAGGGGATACTCAGGGACTCACCTACACAATAATGAAAGACACCCTACTCACAAGTTAAGGTCGGACCCCTGAGCAGTATAAGGACAAGTTTAGGTCCTACAAAAAGAAAGAGTCTCAAACCTGGTTGGAATGTACAGACTCTTTTTGCAGGTCACTGGATGGTTGGGTGAAGGGCAATAAGGTGACAACGTATGAGGGGCTTTACAACTTAATTGCTTGGGAGCACTTGTGCAGTTTATGTTTTCCAAAGCTGTGCCAGCACCAGATTGACAGCAAGCTGACTGACCCCAGGAAGCTTGCTCAGGAAGCAGAAAGTTGGGACAGCATCAGGGTCCAAAAGAGGTATGGGGAGACCATGCCAAGGGTGGGCAGGGTCCCTCACAGAAGAGAGGGGGATAAGGGTAAGCAGGTGGAGCTCTCAAAAGAAAGGACCCCAACCTAGTTCCCAGGGTAAGGATTCCCAGCCCCCCAGTGAAAAGAAACCATGGTTCTCTAAAGGGAACCCTGTGGAAGGGGAGTCCCCCAGCAAGTGTTATGCATGTGACCAGGTGGGTCATATGAGAGGGGATCCCAAATGTCCCACTGGTACACCGGCACCCACTGGCTTGGCCAGTGTAGCTCTTGGGGAGGAGTTGGTTCCAGGTGGGTGGGAGCCAGCTGAGATGACCCTTGTCTCACTAGGGGACTGTGAGATGGTCCAGAGAACTCTCATGCCTGAGAACACTAAAAAGTACAGGCAGGGGTGAACATTAATGGACAGAGAGTGGAGGCTCTGAGAGACACAGGAGCCAGTGTGACCACAGTGAGGAGTCACCTGGTGTCTGAAGAGTAGATAGATCCCGGTGTACTTCACCAAGTAGTTGCAGTGGACAACTCAGAGCGCCTGTACAGAGTGGCACAGGTTCCCTTTGAATGGGGGGATCCTCAGGTTCCTTGAAAGTAGCTGTGAGTCCAACCATGCCTGTGGATTGTTTGCTTGGCAATGACCTGGAGGATTCCCCTTGGAAGGAGGTGGAACACAGGTCTCACTTGGAGATACTGGGTCTTCCTGGGTGGGTATGCGTATCCAACTGGTCAATGGTAGCCTGTCAAGGTAGTCAGAAGCCCCTGGAGCCTGAAACAGTGGCCCAGGGGACCACCAAAAAGAGGAAGGGTAGGGGAGCGGGAAACTGGCCCCAGAAGTTCCCACAGTCCGGGAGGAGGCAGACTCTGAGGGTGATGCCCCGGAGCCTCAGGGAAACAGGTGGCTGAGCTGGGGGAGGTCCCTGAGCTGTCACAGTGGCAGCAGGAAGGGGGACCCACCAGAGAAGCCTTCTGTGAGGCACAGAAAACCTGTCCTACTCTAGTAGGTTTGCTGCACCAGGATGCAGACCACGCAGCTGTCAAGGAGCCAGGATCTCAGCTGATCTATCGGGAGAATGGCCTCCTGTACAGCAAACCTAAGGTTGCTGAGCCTGGGTCAGCCCCTGTGCTGGTGGTACCTCAGTGCTTCAGAGTCTTCCTACTGGGTCTGGCTCATGACATGCTTTTAGCTGGACATCTATGGCAAGACAAGACCTTTGACAGGCTTGTCACTCACTTTTACTGGCCCCAGATGTGCAAGCACTCGGATGCACATTATAGATCTTGCCAAACTTGTCAGGCAAGTGGCAAAAGTGGGGGGAAATGCAAGGCTCCCCTCCAACATTTTCCACTGGTTAGTACACACTTTGAAAGGGTCGGCATTGACATTGTGGGACCTCTGGATCCCAAGACAGCCATGGGCAACAGCTTCACCCTGGTCTTGGTGGACTATGCCACCTGGTACCCAGAAGCCATTCCTCTGAGGTCAATCACTTCCCCTGTGGTGGGTCGTGCATTGATGGGGGTTTTTACCCGAATGGGATTCCCCAAGGAAGTGGTATCTGAAATGGGTACAAACTTCATATCTACTTATATGAAGTCTCTGTTGCAGGAGTGTGGTGTTATGTATAGGTTCACCACTCCTTACCACCCCCAAAGCAATGGTCTCGTTGAGAGATTCAACCGCACCTTAAAAATTGTCATGGGCCTGTCAGAGCCCTTGTGGTGGAAGTGAGACGTCCTCTTGCCATGCCTTCTGTTCGTCTACAGGGAGGTGCTCAAAAAGGGCTTGGAGTTTGTCCTTTTGACTTATTGTATGGCCACCTTGTCAGGGGACCTTTGAGTCTGGTGAAGGAGGGCTTAGAGAAAGCCCTCAGTAAACCTACCCAGGATGTATTTAGCTACATGCTGGCCTTCTGAAACTAGACTGCCCGTTTCAGAGCTCTCACGCAAGAGAACCTAGAAGCAAGCCAGGCAGACATGAAACGGTGGTATGATCAGAATGCCACTCTGGTCGAGTTTTAGCCTGAGCAAAAAGTGTGGGTGATGGTGCCAGTGGAGCCTAAGGTGCACAGGGTCAAGTGGACTGGGTCATTTGATGTGGTGGAGTTCAAGAGCTAAGTCACCTACCTGGTGGACTTGCGGACTCCCAGGAACCCTTTGAGGTTCCTCCATGTGAACCGCCTCAAGCCACACTTGACTGAATTGTCCATGTTCTTGGCAACAGATGATGGGTGGAGGAAGAGAGTGAACCTCTTCCTGACCTCCTGTCTACTGGAGAGAAGGATGGGTCTGTGGAGGGAGTAAACCCCTCCCCCTCCCTGACCACAGAACAGCAGAGGGAATGTCACCAGGTGTTGCATCATTTTGCCTCTCTGTTCTCTGTGATCCCAGGGGTCACACACTTGTGTACACATGATATGGACACTGGGGACAGTCCACCTGTTAAACAGAAAGTTTAAAGAGTGACTGATAGAGTCAGGGCTAGCATCAAAGATGAGGTATCTATGATGTTAACCCTAGGGGTAATTTGGACTTTATTTTCTACTTCCATATTTTTGGTGATCACTTGATTTACTTTTGAACTTCATTGGGAACTATTTTTCCGCCTTGGAACTTGCACTTTTGTTGATTCTTCATCATGTCTCAAACTGGAGATGTATCAGTTGGAGCTGCTTTTGACTTACGGAACCTTGAGAGCTATACAATTGCTCAGTTGAAGCATTTCAGCAAAAATCTTGCCTGTTCCATTAAGGGCTCCACCAGGAAGGAGGAGCTGCAGATGCACTGAGGGCCTGGGTGATAGCCAAGGAAGCTGAGGGTCACACAGAGGAGGAGGGTGAGGATGAGGAGGTGCAATTCATACACAATGGTATAGCGGGTGGGCCTGTTATGTCCAGGGAGAGGGTCTCCAGGGCAGGTAGCAGTGTGTCACCCAAGGGTCTGACTCCTGAACAGTTACAGGACAGACAGGCAGAGAGGAATCACTAGTTGGAGTTGGAAAAAATTGGGATGCAAAGAGAGATGGAAGAAAGGAGAATTGCCATAGAGGAAAAGAAGATACTGCTGGCTCATGAGCTCAGCTTGAGGGAGCTGGATCAGAGGAGCCAGTCCAGTAGGGATGGTGGCAGCAATATCACAGTGTAGCCTGAGAGAAGGGAGCACATTCCAAAAGACCTGGTGAAAGACTACAAAGGGGAGGATGACATATTCTTGTGGTTCAAGGGGGTATAAGTCTGCTCTCCTTATGAATCTGGTCCCTGAAGCTCATTGGGGGGGGGGGGGCGGGGTCTGAGGAAGCACTTTGAAGTAGAGGGGAGGAACACTCTGACATCCTTAGGGGATACTCAGGGACTCACCTACACCATAATGAAAGACACCCTACTCACAAGTTAAGGTCGGACCCCTGAGCAGTATAAGGACAAGTTTAGGTCCTACAAAAAGAAAGAGTCTCAAACCTGGTTGGAATGTACAGACTCTTTTTGCAGGTCACTGGATGGTTGGGTGAAGGGCAATAAGGTGACAACGTATGAGGGGCTTTACAACTTAATTGCTTGGGAGCACTTGTGCAGTTTATGTTTTCCAAAGCTGTGCCAGCACCAGATTGACAGCAAGCTGACTGACCCCAGGAAGCTTGCTCAGGAAGCAGAAAGTTGGGACAGCATCAGGGTCCAAAAGAGGTATGGGGAGACCATGCCAAGGGTGGACAGGGTCCCTCACAGAAGAGAGGGGGATAAGGGTAAGCAGGTGGAGCTCTCAAAAGGACCCCAACCTAGTTCCCAGGGTAAGGATTCCCAGCCCCCCAGTGAAAAGAAACCATGGTTCTCTAAAGGGAACCCTGTGGAAAGGGAGTCCCCCAGCAAGTGTTATGCATGTGACCAGGTGGGTCATATGAGAGGGGATCCCAAATGTCCCACGGGTACACCAGCACCCACTGGTGCTCAGTCACAGGGCTTGGCCAGTGTAGCTCTTGGGGAGGAGTTGGTTCCAGGTTGGTGGGAGCCAGCTGAGATGACCCTTGTCTCACTAGGGGACTGTGAGATGGTCCAGAGAACTCTCATGCCTGAGAACACTAAAAAGTACAGGCAGTGGGTGAACATTAATGGACAGAGAGTGGAGGCTCTGAGAGACACAGGAGCCAGTGTGACCACAGTGAGGAGTCACCTGGTGTCTGAAGAGTAGATAGATCCCGGTGTACTTCACCAAGTAGTTGCAGTGGACAACTCAGAGCGCCTGTACAGAGTGGCACAGGTTCCCTTTGAATGGGGGGATCCTCAGGTTCCTTGAAAGTAGCTGTGAGTCCAACCATGCCTGTGGATTGTTTGCTTGGCAATGACCTGGAGGATTCCCCTTGGAAGGAGGTGGAACACAGGTCTCACTTGGAGATACTGGGTCTTCCTGGGTGGGTATGCGTATCCAACTGGTCAATGGTAGCCTGTCAAGGTAGTCAGAAGCCCCTGGAGCCTGAAACAGTGGCCCAGGGGACCACCAAAAAGAGGAAGGGTAGGGGAGCGGGAAACTGGCCCCAGAAGTTCCCACAGTCCGGGAGGAGGCAGACTCTGAGGGTGATGCCCCGGAGCCTCAGGGAAACAGGTGGCTGAGCTGGGGGAGGTCCCTGAGCTGTCACAGTGGCAGCAGGAAGGGGGACCCACCAGAGAAGCCTTCTGTGAGGCACAGAAAACCTGTCCTACTCTAGTAGGTTTGCTGCACCAGGATGCAGACCACGCAGCTGTCAAGGAGCCAGGATCTCAGCTGATCTATTGGGAGAATGGCCTCCTGTACAGCAAACCTAAGGTTGCTGAGCCTGGGTCAGCCCCTGTGCTGGTGGTACCTCAGTGCTTCAGAGTCTTCCTACTGGGTCTGGCTCATGACATGCTTTTAGCTGGACATCTAGGGCAAGACAAGACCTTTGAGAGCCTTGTCACTCACTTTTACTGGCCCCAGATGTGCAAGCACTCGGATGCACATTATAGATCTTGCCAAACTTGTCAGGCAAGTGGCAAAAGTGGGGGGAAATGCAAGGCTCCCCTCCAACATTTTCCACTGGTTAGTACACACTTTGAAAGGGTCGGCATTGACATTGTGGGACCTCTGGATCCCAAGACAGCCATGGGCAACAGCTTCACCCTGGTCTTGGTGGACTATGCCACCTGGTACCCAGAAGCCATTCCTCTGAGGTCAATCACTTCCCCTGTGGTGGGTCGTGCATTGATGGGGGTTTTTACCCGAATGGGATTCCCCAAGGAAGTGGTATCTGAAATGGGTACAAACTTCATATCTACTTATATGAAGTCTCTGTTGCAGGAGTGTGGTGTTATGTATAGGTTCACCACTCCTTACCACCCCCAAAGCAATGGTCTCGTTGAGAGATTCAACCGCACCTTAAAAATTGTCATGGGCCTGTCAGAGCCCTTGTGGTGGAAGTGAGACGTCCTCTTGCCATGCCTTCTGTTCGTCTACAGGGAGGTGCTCAAAAAGGGCTTGGAGTTTGTCCTTTTGACTTATTGTATGGCCACCTTGTCAGGGGACCTTTGAGTCTGGTGAAGGAGGGCTTAGAGAAAGCCCTCAGTAAACCTACCCAGGATGTATTTAGCTACATGCTGGCCTTCTGAAACTAGACTGCCCGTTTCAGAGCTCTCACGCAAGAGAACCTAGAAGCAAGCCAGGCAGACATGAAACGGTGGTATGATCAGAATGCCACTCTGGTCGAGTTTTAGCCTGAGCAAAAAGTGTGGGTGATTGTGCCAGTGGAGCCTAAGGTGCACAGGGTCAAGTGGACTGGGTCATTTGATGTGGTGGAGTTCAAGAGCTAAGTCACCTACCTGGTGGACTTGCGGACTCCCAGGAACCCTTTGAGGTTCCTCCATGTGAACCGCCTCAAGCCACACTTGACTGAATTGTCCATGTTCTTGGCAACAGATGATGGGTGGAGGAAGAGAGTGAACCTCTTCCTGACCTCCTGTCTGCTGGAGAGAAGGATGGGTCTGTGGAGGGAGTAAACCCCTCCCCCTCCCTGACCACAGAACAGCAGAGGGAATGTCACCAGGTGTTGCATCATTTTGCCTCTCTGTTCTCTGTGATCCCAGGGGTCACACACTTGTGTACACATGATATGGACACTGGGGACAGTCCACCTGTTAAACAGAAAGTTTAAAGAGTGACTGATAGAGTCAGGGCTAGCATCAAAGATGAGGTATCTATGATGTTAACCCTAGGGGTAATTTGGACTTTATTTTCTACTTCCATATTTTTGGTGATCACTTGATTTACTTTTGAACTTCATTGGGAACTATTTTTCCGCCTTGGAACTTGCACTTTTGTTGATTCTTCATCATGTCTCAAACTGGAGATGTATCAGTTGGAGCTGCTTTTGACTTACGGAACCTTGAGAGCTATACAATTGCTCAGTTGAAGCATTTCAGCAAAAATCTTGCCTGTTCCATTAAGGGCTCCACCAGGAAGGAGGAGCTGCAGATGCACTGAGGGCCTGGGTGACAGCCAAGGAAGCTGAGGGTCACACAGAGGAGGAGGGTGAGGATGAGGAGGTGCAATTCATACACAATGGTATAGCGGGTGGGCCTGTTATGTCCAGGGAGAGGGTCTCCAGGGCAGGTAGCAGTGTGTCACCCAAGGGTCTGACTCCTGAACAGTTACAGGACAGACAGGCAGAGAGGAATCACTAGTTGGAGTTGGAAAAAATTGGGATGCAAAGAGAGATGGAAGAAAGGAGAATTGCCATAGAGGAAAAGAAGATACTGCTGGCTCATGAGCTCAGCTTGAGGGAGCTGGATCAGAGGAGCCAGTCCAGTAGGGATGGTGGCAGCAATATCACAGTGTAGCCTGAGAGAAGGGAGCACATTCCAAAAGACCTGGTGAAAGACTACAAAGGGGAGGATGACATATTCTTGTGGTTCAAGGGGGTATAAGTCTGCTCTCCTTATGAATCTGGTCCCTGAAGCTCATTGGGGGGGGGGGGGCGGGGTCTGAGGAAGCACTTTGAAGTAGAGGGGAGGAACACTCTGACATCCTTAGGGGATACTCAGGGACTCACCTACACCATAATGAAAGACACCCTACTCACAAGTTAAGGTCGGACCCCTGAGCAGTATAAGGACAAGTTTAGGTCCTACAAAAAGAAAGAGTCTCAAACCTGGTTGGAATGTACAGACTCTTTTTGCAGGTCACTGGATGGTTGGGTGAAGGGCAATAAGGTGACAACGTATGAGGGGCTTTACAACTTAATTGCTTGGGAGCACTTGTGCAGTTTATGTTTTCCAAAGCTGTGCCAGCACCAGATTGACAGCAAGCTGACTGACCCCAGGAAGCTTGCTCAGGAAGCAGAAAGTTGGGACAGCATCAGGGTCCCAAAGAGGTATGGGGAGACCATGCCAAGGGTGGACAGGGTCCCTCACAGAAGAGAGGGGGATAAGGGTAAGCAGGTGGAGCTCTCAAAAGGACCCCAACCTAGTTCCCAGGGTAAGGATTCCCAGCCCCCCAGTGAAAAGAAACCATGGTTCTCTAAAGGGAACCCTGTGGAAGGGGAGTCCCCCAGCAAGTGTTATGCATGTGACCAGGTGGGTCATATGAGAGGGGATCCCAAATGTCCCACGGGTACACCAGCACCCACTGGTGCTCAGTCACAGGGCTTGGCCAGTGTAGCTCTTGGGGAGGAGTTGGTTCCAGGTGGGTGGGAGCCAGCTGAGATGACCCTTGTCTCACTAGGGGACTGTGAGATGGTCCAGAGAACTCTCATGCCTGAGAACACTAAAAAGTACAGGCAGTGGGTGAACATTAATGGACAGAGAGTGGAGGCTCTGAGATACACAGGAGCCAGTGTGACCACAGTGAGGAGTCACCTGGTGTCTGAAGAGTAGATAGATCCCGGTGTACTTCACCAAGTAGTTGCAGTGGACAACTCAGAGCGCCTGTACAGAGTGGCACAGGTTCCCTTTGAATGGGGGGATCCTCAGGTTCCTTGAAAGTAGCTGTGAGTCCAACCATGCCTGTGGATTGTTTGCTTGGCAATGACCTGGAGGATTCCCCTTGGAAGGAGGTGGAACACAGGTCTCACTTGGAGATACTGGGTCTTCCTGGGTGGGTATGCGTATCCAACTGGTCAATGGTAGCCTGTCAAGGTAGTCAGAAGCCCCTGGAGCCTGAAACAGTGGCCCAGGGGACCACCAAAAAGAGGAAGGGTAGGGGAGCGGGAAACCGGCCCCAGAAGTTCCCACGGTCCGGGAGGAGGCAGACTCTGAGGGTGACGCCCCGGAGCCTCAGGGAAACAGGTGGCTGAGCTGGGGGAGGTCCCTGAGCTGTCACAGTGGCAGCAGGAAGGGGGACCCACCAGAGAAGCCTTCTGTGAGGCACAGAAAACCTGTCCTACTCTAGTAGGTTTGCTGCACCAGGATGCAGACCACGCAGCTGTCAAGGAGCCAGGATCTCAGCTGATCTATCGGGAGAATGGCCTCCTGTACAGCGAACCTAAGGTTGCTGAGCCTGGGTCAGCCCCTGTGCTGGTGGCACCTCAGTGCTTCAGAGTCTTCCTACTGGGTCTGGCTCATGACATGCTTTTAGCTGGACATCTAGGGCAAGACAAGACCTTTGACAGGCTTGTCACCCACTTTTACTGGCCCCAGATGTGCAAGCACTCGGATGCACATTGTAGATCTTGCCAAACTTGTCAGGCAAGTGGCAAAAGTGGGGGGAAATGCAAGGCTCCCCTCCAACATTTTCCACTGGTTAGTACACACTTTGAAAGGGTCGGCATTGACATTGTGGGACCTCTGGATCCCAAGACAGCCATGGGCAACAGCTTCACCCTGGTCTTGGTGGACTATGCCACCTGGTACCCAGAAGCCATTCCTCTGAGGTCAATCACTTCCCCTGTGGTGGGTCGTGCATTGATGGGGGTTTTTACCCGAATGGGATTCCCCAAGGAAGTGGTATCTGAAATGGGTACAAACTTCATATCTACTTATATGAAGTCTCTGTTGCAGGAGTGTGGTGTTATGTATAGGTTCACCACTCCTTACCACCCCCAAAGCAATGGTCTCGTTGAGAGATTCAACCGCACCTTAAAAATTGTCATGGGCCTGTCAAAGCCCTTGTGGTGGAAGTTAGACGTCCTCTTGCCATGCCATGTTCGTCTACAGGGAGGTGCTCAAAAAGGGCTTGGAGTTTGTCCTTTTGACTTACTGTATGGCCACCTTGTCAGGGGACCTTTGAGTCTGGTGAAGGAGGGCTTAGAGAAAGCCCTCAGTAAACCTACCCAGGATGTATTTAGCTACATGCTGGCCTTCTGAAACTAGACTGCCCGTTTCAGAGCTCTCATGCAAGAGAACCTAGAAGCAAGCCAGGAAGACATGAAACGGTGGTATGATCAGAATGCCACTCTGGTCGAGTTTCAGCCTGAGCAAAAAGTGTGGGTGATTGTGCCAGTGGAGCCTAAGGTGCACAGGGTCAAGTGGACTGGGTCATTTGATGTGGTGGAGTTCAAGAGCGAAGTCACCTACCTGGTGGACTTGCGGACTCCCAGGAACCCTTTGAGGTTCCTGCATGTGAACCGCCTCAAGCCACACTTGACTGAATTGTCCATGCTCTTGGCAACAGATGATGGGGTGGAGGAAGGGAGTAAACCTCTTCCTGACCTCCTGTCTGCTGGAGAGAAGGATGGGTCTGTGGAGGGAGTAAACCCCTCCCCCTCCCTGACCACAGAACAGCAGAGGGAATGTCACCAGGTGTTGGATCATTTTGCCTCTCTGTTCTCTGTGATCCCAGGGGTCACCCACTTGTGTACACATGATATGGACACTGGGGACAGTCCACCTGTTAAACAGAAAGTTTACAGAGTGACTGAAAGAGTCAGTGCTAGCATCAAAGATGAGGTATCTAAGATGTTAACCCTAGGGGTAATTGAGCTTTCCAGCAGTCCTTGGGCCAGCCCCGTGGTCTTGGTCCCAAATGCTGCTGCTCCTGGTGCCACCCCAGAACTCCCGGGGTCTCAATGCAGTCACTAAGACTGACGCGCACCCCATCCCCCGAGCTGATGAGCTCATCGATCGGTTGGGAGCTGGCAAATACTTCAGCACATTTGATTTGACGTCTGGGTATTGGCATATTGCTTTAACTGAAGGGGCCAAGGAGAGGTCAGCATTTTCTACCCCAGATGGGCACTTTCAGTTTAAGGTGATGTCATTTGGGATGAAAAATGTCCCTGCCACCTTTTAGAGGTTGGTCAACCAGGTGTTAACTGGGCTGGATGACTTCAGCGCAGCCTACCTGGATGGCATTGCAGTATTCAGTTCCACTTGGGAGACACACTTGCAGCACCTCTGCAGAGTGTTGGAGGCCCTGCAAAAGGCAGGCCTCACTATTAAGGCCAGTAAGTGCCAGATAGGGCAGGGTTCAGTTGTGTATTTAGGACACCAAGTAGGGAGTGGCCAGGTGGCCCTCCTACAGCCAACACTTTATACCATTCTGGCGTGGGAGCCTCCCAAGACCCAGACTGAGGTGAGGGCCTTTTTAGCCCTCACTGGCTATTACAGGAGGTTTGTCAAGGGATATGGCACTATTGATGCCCCTTGAATTAGTTGACTTCTAAGAAGCACCCCAAGAAGGTGATCTGGACGGAGGCTTGCCAGACCGCTTTGATGCCCTGAAGGCTGCCATGTGCACAGCACCTGTGCTGAAGGCAGCTGACTACTCCAAGGAGTTTATTGTGCAAACAGATGCTTTAGAGCATGGTACAGGAGCAGTACTCTCACAGCTTAATGAAGAGGGATTAGACCAACCTGTAGCCTTCATTAGCAGGAGGTTACTTCCCAGGGAACGTAGGTTGAGTGCAATAGAGCGTGAAGCTTTTGCTGTGGCCTGGACACTGAAGAAGCTAAGACCCTACTTGTGTGGGACTCACTTCTGAGTTCTGACCGACCAAAGGCCCCTCACATGGTTAATGCAGATGAGGGGTGAGAATCGAAAATTGTTGAGGTAGTCCATTTCCCTACAGGGAATGGACTTTACGGTGGAACACCGCCATGGCACAGTACACGCCAATGCTGATGGTCTGTCCAGATTCTTCCGCCTTAGTGATGAGAACTCCTATGAGGTTGGATAGTTGCGCCCCACTTTCAGCTGGAGGGACATGTGTTAGACTTGGCATCCTTGGCGTCGTCTCCTCTAACATTTTGCCTCTGTTTCCCAGGTTGTTGATGTGTGCTGGACTCTGTTTTTACTGTTTTTGATACTCTGGGCATTTTACCACTGCTAACCAGTGCCAAAGTGCGGGTGCTCCTGTGTAAAATGTATTTATAATTGACTGTCCATGATTGGCATATTTGTTTTACTAGTAAGTCCCTAGTAGAGTTCACTAGAGGTGCCCAGGGCCTGTAATTCAAATGCTACTAGTGGGCCTGCAGCACTGGTTGTGCCACCCACATTAGTAGCCCTGTAAGCATGGCTCAGACCTGCCACTGCAGTGTCTGTGTGTGCAGTTTTAAACTGCCAATTCGACTTGGCAAGTGAACCCACTTGCCAGGCCTAAACCTTCCCTTTTTATACATGTATGGCACCCCTAAGATAGGCCCTAGGTAGCCCCAATGGCAGTGTGCAGTGGATGTTAAAGGTGGGACATGTACTTCTGTGTTTTACATGTCCTGACAGTGAAACACTGCCAAATTCAGTTTTCACTGTGCAAGGCGTATCTCTCTCATAGGTTAACATGGGGACTGCCTTTGAATATTAATAAAGTGCAGATTCCCTTTGAGAGCAGATAGAAATATGGAGTTTAGGGCCTTTGAGCTCACAATTTAAAAATACATCTTTTAGTAAAGTTGTTTTTTAGATTGCAAGTTTGAAAATCCCACTATTAGAAAGTAGGCATTTTCTTGCTTAAACCATTCTGTGACTCTGCCTGTTTGTGGATTCCCTTTCTAGGTCAGTTGGACAGTTGGGCTGTTTGCACCTCTCTCTAGACAATGAAACAACAGGTCCTGGGGTGTAGCCTGCATTTCCCGATGAGCCATCTGTGCTAGGAGGGAGAGGAGGAGTGGTCACTCACACCTGAAAGGGCTGTACCTGCTCTCACACAACGCAGTCTCTGACCCCTGGTGTGTGGATGGGGCCTGGCCTGAACAAAAAGGATCTTACAGACACTTGAGACTTTGCTTTAAAGTTTGACAACTTCAAAGGCAGAAAGGGGTATAAGTATAGGACCCAAAACTGCAGACTTTAGATTACTTCAAGGATTCAAGAGGAACCTCTGCCTGGAGAAGAGCTGAAGAGCTGAGGAGAAATGCTGCCCTGGCCTGTGACTGTGCTTTGTTGGGTTATCCTGCAGTTGCTACTTCTGTCTGTGCAAGAGGACAGAGACTGGACTTTGTTGTGCATTCCTTCTTGAGAAGTAACTCCAAGGGCTTGGAGTAGAGCTTGCCTCCTGTTTTGAAGCCTCAGGGACAGCAAAGGCTTCACCAACCAGACCAAGTCTACTTGCTGTGGACTCTAGCTTGCCAGAGGGTGCCATTCCAGTTCCTGGACCCCTGGAAGTGAATTCCTGGAGAAAAAACAGTCTACCGATGCTGGACGACACCGTGTGACTTCGCAAAGGACGCCTCTGCCTGGAGCCGCGACGTCGCTTGCCCCTAGGCCGTGGACCTCGCTGAGTGCGATGAATCAGATGACCCTGCAATCTGACGCTGCTACCCCGTAGCCGCAATGCCGCCTGCCCCAGGCTGTTGACCTCCTAGAAGCCCAACGACCCTGTAGGTTTTGCGTTGCTGCAGTTGCTGAACCTGCCCGACTTCGCTCACACCGGAGTATCGTAAGTCCAACGTCTGTGATGATCCAACGCCATTGCAGCGCCTGCGGCCCTGTGATGTCATTGCGACCCTGTGAGGTTGCCCTTCACCATCGTAACATCGCTGGACTTCGTATTTGTCAGAACCGACTTTGCATCCAACGCCGCTTCACCTCCACCGCCCTGTAGTAAGGATCCGAAACCGCTGCACGCCACATCGACCCTTCTGCCCTGCGGTACCGGAACCGACGCCACATCGGATCCAGCGACGCCTCGCTCCACGGCTCTGTGCACCAGCATGTTTCCTACCATCTTAATAAGGTACTGTACCTGAGGGTCAAACGACTCGGTAAACGGCGTCATTGGTGTCGCATTGTAGGACCCAACTCAGTCACGACGCCGCATTGTACCAAATTTCAGTGTTTGTGCCTCAAGGCACTATTTCCATGCTTTTTAATGCTAAATTTGTGGATTTTTATCGTATTTGGTCTTGTTTATTTTGATAAAATAATAACTATTTTTCTAAAGCTGTGTATGTCATTTTGTAGTGGTTCACTGCATTACTGTGTGTTTTTGTACAAATACTTAACACATTGTCTCTAAAGTTAAGCCTGCCTGCTCATGCCAAGCTACTAAGGGGTTAGCGGTGGGTAACTGAGTGTGATTCTCCTTTACCCTGACTAGAGTGAGGGTCCTTGCTTGGACAGGGGGTAACCTGACTGCCAACCAAAGACCCCATTTCTAACACCCTCCATAAGGCAATCTCCCGGAGTAAAGTATATTGCACTGTTGAGAAAGTGAAAGTGAGACCTATGGAATCTAGTAAGAGATTGGTTTTAATGTACAGAATAACTGCATGCTATTCTAATCCTTTGACAACCTATTGTGTTAGAGGAATGCCCTTGTAGCAGACCGTTCTAGGTTGGTTTTAAAGAGGTGAAGTTGAAAAACAACAAAGAGACCTGTCTTGCTAAAAAAGCATTATGCATATGGGCTTTTATCTGTAGAGGGATCTGTGACAATTCCTCTACCATTTGGCTTTCTCTCAAAACTGAAAACATACTAGTCGTTTGAGAATGTGAGAACAGGGACTATAGAAAATAGTAGGACGTTGGTTTCTGATTACCTATTAACAACATGGTTATTTAACCTTTTGAGAAGCCATGCTCACCCACTTAATCTTCAAAACAAGATTGCAAGAGGACAAATTGGCTTACTATCTTCAGCTGAAAAGAAACCAGGCCCTGCCAACTGAATGAAAACTGGAAGAAATGTTCTAATATCTGGCATAGTTGTCTGCTCCAAGGCTTTGGTCCAGCAATTTTGAGTGACCATTTCCTGAACAGAGTTATGAGATAAAATGTCTGCGGTGTGCAGCAAATCTACCTGTTAAGGAATTTACCTCCTATAAGTCAGATTGTTTGGAAACTGAGAAGCTCTTGTGAAGGTTCCTACTGACCATATAAGATATTCCCAGTCAGACAGTGTGTTATTGAGAAAACTATGTTGTCCTCACTAGGTATGGGGACAACTCAGCAATCTTATTAAGAGAACGTCTAGAATCTGCCAGAAACAAATATTGGGAAGCCTGCAACTTCACCATCATAAAAAAAAAACAGTGTGCGTCAGCCTAGACCAATTTAGAAGTTAACTGGCACACACACATTCTGTGGCTTGGCCATGCATTTATTGCACAGGGGATCTGCAGGAAAATACAACATGCACAAATACAACCAGTCTGAAACTTGACCAAGTAAATTATCAATCTAGGCATCCTTACTTCTTTCACATATTGAAGGATAATCCCATTGATAAATGATCACTATACGTTTAAGTTTGGTTGGATAAGTGATCCATGAATGCTTGTATTAGCAAACTGACTAGTTTGCCCAACTGTTTGGGACTTATTTTTGTGATCATTTATAATTAGAAAATATTAAGCATTTTCACGTTTTACCCCATCCACCCATCTCTATGAAAAAGATGCTTCTTTCTTCAATTTAAGAAAAAGGGATACCTCATTTTTGAGAGGTGTAATCTATTTGGTGCAGGAATACACCAATAGTAGTAGTGGCATAGTTATGGCTTTCATTTGTCCCTCGTGGAAATCATGGAACCATTTTTACAATAAAGGCTATTCCTTAAAATCCCAAGGAATAATGTTTCTGTTTGTAGAGAATTATATCACCAGATATGGACACGGGTCTGGATTACGGTTTAGCCCAGATCCAAATGGAAGTGTGTCAGCTGTCGTAGTGTAGACTGTACAACAAGTGCATAAAGGGAGTTGTGCAGCCATCCAGGTAAATAAAAATATGCCACTCTAACAAACTGGTAGGTGTTTGCACACTCACATCATAGTTATTCATGACCGTGAAAGAGTACTAATTTACAATTTCAGTTTTAGTTGGTAGGGACAACAGAGCTATGCATTTTGGCATGTGATGGTTTCTTCTCTTTTGTCAAACAAATATGAACGTCCGCGACAGTGAATTTGGTGACCTCTTCTTTCGATTTTGTAACCTATTTAACTACTATTTTTATTGCTAATGATAGTGCGTCCAGTCCTTATAAATTACTTATACTTGGACACGCCGGAGGTCGGTAAACCTTTTGACTGGGTTGAGTTCTCCTCATCCAAGAACAGTCAGATCCCTCAAATCAATAATCAATAGTCATTTATAATCAATAACCAATACTCAATTAGTAATCAAACAACAAATTAAGAATCAATAGTAATCAGTAATTTGACATACCATGACCTTTCGGTCATGAATAACCACACCTGTTTATTAAAGTTAATGAGTTTATTTCCCTATATTAACAAAGCTAACACAATATAAGTAAGTCTCAAAATCAAATGATATACGTATACGAACATTACTAGCTGTCCATAGCGACGGAAGAAACGTAATCTACGCAAAATTTGGATTATAATGCACTCGGTTATAGCAATGCAAATCACTAAGAAGAGTAACTGAATTTGACTAATTGCATACATCGGTCAGCATAACAAGATTTAAATTCAGCACGGTGCATCAAATGAATACCTCAACTAACCTCTGATTAGCATTGGCATGTGGGGGCTTCATGCAAAACGAATTTAGTCAACATAAATTTAGAAAATGTCTAGCTTGGGTTCTGTCAAATAAGCAGTTGGTACCTAAGAAGGAAAACACAATGCATAATACGTTTATCTTTTCATAATTACCAAATACAATCAGCATTCAAGGAAAGTCTTCGTCCTTCAGGTACCGGTTCGATCAGCATGGGGCGGACTTCAAGGGGGCAAAGTTAAAGTCAAATTTTCCCTGCAGCAGCAAGGAATACGGGGGCAATAGTTATGGAATGGGCAAGGCAAAGTGAAGTTTAAGTTAAAGTCTCTAGGGTGAGAATTCTTTAAAGTCTCTCTCTCTCTGGGATAGAGAAAAAGCATCAAAGGGTCATCAAAATGGCTTCTTGAGTCTGGCTTCAAAATGGCATCAAAGAAAATGGCTGACTTCTCTTTGTCCGGTGGGTTTAAGTAAGAAACGTTCCAAATTCTTCAGGGTCTTCCATTGGAGGGTCCATGGGGTGGTTTCTCTTTAACCAATGAATAGTGTCCTTCTCTTAATGTTCACCTATGCATAAGGTGTCCTTGGAGTTTTGGAACACAAGCAGCAACAAAGTTGCCAATTAATTCTGCATCAGTGTCTTTATTGTCTGCACCTGCAGAAACTGACCTTGCTTCAAAGGGGATGAAACTTGCCTAGCACGAAACCTTGAGATAAGTGTATTAGTCATTCTACTGGAAAAATACAGCTTTTAAAGTTTAACGTCTTTGTTAATACAAGTGAAAACCACGCAATTAAATTTGAGACCAGTCAACTAGGCCAAAGCCTCTGCTAAATTTAAGCTAAGCATATAACAGTTTTCAACAAGAAAATCATAAAATACATCTGCAATTATGACGGATTACTACATTGTCGATTCTTCATGATTAATTAAGCTCGTTTATAATAATGGCGAACTACTTCGTGGGCACATTTTCCTACATACATTATTTTTCTTTGCTAAAATCACATTGCCTTATACGATTTTGTTACATGATATATGAATGTTTATTAGCCTTTCTTTTTTTGCTTCATCAATCCCTCCTCTGATGACTAATTATGTCATCACATTAAATCTTCCATCACAAATTTTATTTCATTAAAATTCTGTTTTAGTAATCTTGTATTTCAATCATCTCCCTCTTCCTTTTTACTCCCTTAGATTTTTCCCTGTAAATTTCAACCATTTTCTTTTGTTCTTTCTTTTCTATTCTCCTCTTGTTTCTTGATTTCAATATTTTAATAGCTTTCCATATTCCCCAAATACCTATTAAGCAAATTAATATTATTAATATCCCTTTTACTATTTTCAGTAATATTCCGTTCCAAATGTTGCTGAGCCAATTTCCCACGGAAGCAAATCCTTTTCCAACCTTTTCCCATACTCCTGGTTCTTTCAATTCTTTCAGATCTGTACTATCGTTAGTCAAATTTGTAAGCATATTTCTAATTTGTCTGCTGTTGTCTGGTATATATGAACAACAGTGACGTGCACTAAGCATTTTGCAAACGTCGCCATTCTTTGCTAAAAGAATGTCTAAAGCAAGCCGATTTTGAAGAGTCATAGCTCTTTCTGCAGCAAGTTCAGTATCAATCAGGATCATTGCTCCTGAGAAATTTGTCAGCATGTTATCCACAATAGTAGACAACTTTCGTATTTTGATTGAATTCAATATAACTCCTACTGAAGGAATTATTGCTCCAAATATATCTCCTACCACACCAGAAGCTGTCTCCCTTTTCTGGATACGATGTAATTCAGACAGCTTTGGGAATTTCTTTAAGTCGTCTAGTTGATAAATCTTGGGAAATACTATTCCCAAATAACATCTCCCATACCATCCTTTTGGAAGACGATAATAGGCATTGAGTCCACAAATATAGTATACTCTTGGAGTAGCTGGATCTAGGCCATTTAACATGAACGTCCATTTACTCTGGAATAAAAACACGTGTTTACATTCACTCGTTCCTACAAAGATTGTGTCATAGTATGATTTAGGTCTATATATACAAAGTTTCCCTATATGTATTGCGTCTAAAGCTAGTTTCCCTTGTGTCTTTATTGCGGCAAAAGCATAGTTATCTACAGATGTTCTTTTATGTAATTCTTTTTCTAATTTTTCCTTTACCATTTTCCTTCTATCTTCAGTATGATCTAAAAAGCTTTTCTCTACAGGTGAAAGCAAGTAAGCATGTAAGGTTTTCTTTATGAGCGTGAACTGTGGAAAAAGGTGATAATGGTTCAAAGAAACCTCTAACTAATTTTATATAATAATCCCTTGCTACTTTACTCAAGTACTCAATTATGGGGACACATGAAAATACGACATCATGATTGGAATAGAAGTATTGAATATACTCGTGGCCATAAAATCTTGTTAGTAACAAAACTACACGTTATTCCATACGTAAGGGGCATGCTATGATATGTTACCCCTTATATTACTTAGGTAGGTATTTGTGTGCATACATAACAGTCTTTCGCATCTATTGTCTCAACATACTCATTCAGCAAGCGATAGAAGACATTAGACGAAAGTTCTTTCTTGTCGTGTAAATATTTTTCGGCTTGTTCGAGTTTCTTCAAAGGGGTTAATGCAGTAGTAGTTTTAAAAGTAGAAGCATCATTCGCATCTCTGTCATTCCCTCCATGCATTCCAAGAATTATTGCCATAAATATTAGTACACACGCAGTTATTAGACCTATACACATATATTTACAATATTTCATTTTATGTCCTTGTGTGGTATTGTCTGTCATGATCTATATAGAATCAGAAAGCTGAAGACACTTTATCAAATCAGATTTGCAGATATATATAAAGGTTGAACGAGGTCAAAGTACAAATGGTTTTCTTTAGCAGCTTAGTCTCTTATCGGTTTAGCAGCTTTGTCTCAAAATAGGTTTCAAAAGTCAATCAGGTTATCAATGTCTTATTCGGTAATGTTCATGAAATTTCACTTTTCAAGTACTAAAGTGTCGTTCTGCTTCTTCGTTTTCAAGACTAAGAGATAGAAATTCGTCTGACCAATCGTTAGTGGCTGTGTACGCCCATTTTGGAACAGAATATCTTCTGCTCGCTATTGTTTTCCTTTTCAATTTTGCATCTCCTTTCGATTCCCTTTCGCTTATGTCTTGTTCTTTGGCTGAGTCTTTTTCTTAGTTCGATGTGGTTATGATAGACACTTCCTTTCTTTTCTCCTTCAATTTTGGCCATTTGTTTTCGTTCAATGTTTCTTTAGTCTTTGATATGCTTTGTCTCCGTTTCGTGTTGTTTTCATCTGATGGACCTGCGACCGGTTCTGGAAGAATTGGAACAATTTCACTTTGCTCTGTCTTGTCTTTTTCACCTGGGAGGTCAGTCAGGTTGTCTCCTTCTTTTCCTGTATCGTCTGCTTCTGGGAAAGCCCTCCTCTTATTAGGCTCTCCTGCTTCTTCACCTGTGATAGGATCTTTGTCACCTCCAGGATCTTTGTCACTTCCTGAGGCTTCTTCTCTGTTGTCCTCAATAGGATCGACTGCGTCTTCCTCAGAAAATATTTCTTCTGTCTCGATTTCTTCTTGTTCACTTTCAGGCTCTCTTCGTTCTGTCTCAGTGCCTGGTACTTCCCTGTTAGCTGTTGGTAATTTCAGTGCTTCACATCCTTTTCGTGTGATTGGCGTGAATCCAGTTGGGAACTCCCGTACACTTCACAGCGGTGGTAGTTGTCAGAATCACTTGAAAAGGTCCTTTCGAACGGGGTTCCAAACATGATTTTCTCACGTGCTTCTTTATCACAACCCAGTCACCTGCTTTCAGAGCGTTTCCTGGACCTTGGATCTGTGGCAAGGTGGTTGCCTCTACCTGGTGGGAAAAAGAGCGGACCACATCAGCCAGACCTTTGCAGTAGTCCAATACCATATCATCTGCAATATTTACAAGAGCATTTGCAGGAACTGCTGGAAGTCTCATGGCTCTGCCCATGAGAATTTCGTGTGGTGATAGTCCAGTTTTTCTATCAGGTGTGTTTCTCATTGACATTAACACCAAGGGGAACGCGTCAGACCATTTCAAGTTTGTGGATGCGCATATTTTCGCCATTCTTGATTTCAGCGTGCAATTCATTTGCTCCACTAATCCTGATGCTTCAGGGCGGTAGCTACAATGCACTTTTTGCTCAATGTTCAGTGCTGCACATAGTAATTTGATTACTTCGTTATTGAAGTGACTTCCCCTAACTGATTCTAAAGAGATCGGAAATCCGAAACGTGGTACTAGTTCTCTCAAGAGTAGTTTTGCAACTGTGAGACTGTCATTTCTGCGTGTAGGGTATGCTTCAATCCAGTGACTAAAAACACACACAATCACCAACACATATTTCAAGCCTGCATGCATAGGCATCTCAATGAAATCCATTTGCATCCTGCTGAATGGCCCACCTGCTCTTCCAATGTGGCTCAAATTTACTACGGTTTCCTTCCCTGCGTTCATTTGTTGGCAAATGACGCAACGATGGCAAACTGCTTCAGCAACTTGGCGGAATTTGGGATTAAACCAATCAATTTTGAATAATCTGATCGTGGAATCCCTTCCAGTGTGTGCTTGTCCATGGTATAGCCTAGCTATTTGCGCCAAAAGACTATCTGGCAAAACTAATCTCCCTTCACTTGAAACCCACAAATCATCTGGCTTTTTTACGCATTGTAATTTACTCCATGAGAGTTTTTCATCCTTACTAACATTATTTTGTAGGAATTTTAATTCTTCTATTGTGTCTACAACTTTTAGAGCAAAGGTTTCATTTGGTTCAAGTTCTGGCTCATTTATCAAATTCTATTCGTCTCTGAGCAATATACAGTTCAATGCGCAAAACCTGCATATCCATTTCCCAAAGAAACGAAGTCTTGTGATTTTGAGTGTGCACTGCATTTTACAACTGCTACTTCTCCTGGTAACTGGATAGCATGTAACAATTCTCTTATTCTTTCACCATTTTTCACTGGTGATCCTGAAGAGGTCATAAAGCCCCTTTGTGACCACAATTGTCCAAAATCATGCACTATTCCAAATCCGTACTGACTGTCAGTGTAAATGGTGACTTTCATTAATGCGGAAAGTTGGCAAGCTCTAGTAAGGGCTACTAGTTCCGCTACTTGTGCAGAGTAAACTCCTTGAAGCCAACATGCTTCTAGAACTCCAGTTTTTGTGCATACAGCATATCCTGCTTTCAATATTCCTAGTGCATCTCTTAAACATGAACCATCAACAAAAATAATCTGATCATTTTCTTCCAATCGGGTATCTTTGATATCAGGTCTTGGTTTAGTACAAAATTCAGTCACTTGAAGACAGTCGTGCTCAATATCATCAACATTTTCAATCTCAACATTTTCACTGGGAAACAAAGTTGCTGGATTTAATGTAGTGCATCTTTTTAACTGCACATTAGGTGATCCCAAAATTATTGTCTCGTACCTTGTAAGCCTAGCACCAGTCATGTGCTGTGTGCGGGAACGTATCAAGAGTATTTCGACTGAGTGAGGGAACATAACTGTTAAAGGATGTCCCATCACTATTCCTTCACTCTGATTTAAGCTTATACCAACTGCTGCTACAGCACTCAAGCATCCTGGTAAGGCTGCTGCGACTGGATCCAAAGTAGCTGAAAAATATGCTACTGGTCTGTTTACACCACCATGGGCTTGAGTCAAGACAGACAAGGAACATGCATCACGTTCATGACAAAACAATGTGAAAGGCTTTGTGTAATCAGGCATACCTAAAGCTGGAGCTCTGCACATGCTTTCCTTTAATTCAATAAAGGCATCCATTTCATCTCTTTTCAACATTCTTTCATCCTGCGCATCTTTCTGGGTCAGTTTTAGTAAAGGTTTGGCTAGAGTTTAGAAATTGGGAATCCATTGGCGACAGTAGCCCACCATTCCTAAAAACTTTCTCACCTCTTTTCTTGTTTTGGGTGGACTCATTTGAAGTACACTCGTTATTCTTTCTTTCATTATTTTTCTCGAACCTTTTTCTATTTGGTGACCCAAATATTTCACTTTCTTTTGGCAGAATTGCAATTTCGAAGGAGACACTTTGTGTCCATTCCTTCCCAAATGGTTCAGTAAGGCAATAGTGTCAACTGTACAGTCATTTTCTGTTTTGGATGCAGTCAGTAAATCGTCAATATACTGTACTAAGGTTGATTCAAAAGGTAATTCCAATAATTCCAAATTTTTCTTTAGAATCTGATTGAAAATTGATGGTGACTCCGAAAACCCTTGAGGAATTCGACACCAACTGTAGACTCTGTCCAGGAATTTGAAGCAAAGGAGAAATTGTCTGTCCTCATGAAGAGACACAGAAAAGAATGCTTGTGACAAATCGATGACTGAGAACCACTCTGCATCACAGGGAATTTGAAACATTATTACAGCTGGATTTGGTACTACGGGACAACATTTGACTATTATGTCATTTATTTTTCTCAAATCTTGAACAATTCGGACCTTTCCATTTGGTTTTATTAGTCCCATGATTGGTGAATTACATGGACTACTTAGTACTTCTTGCAGTACTCCCTGTTTCACAAATTCGTCAATGAGTTGGCCGACTTTCATGAGAGTGTCTTGTGACATATGGTATTGTGGAGTCTGAGGAAAATTTACATTAGGTTTTACAGTCACTTTCACTGGTTCTGCTCCTTTGACCAATCCTACTTCTTTCCCTGTCATATCCCACACTTACTTTTCAACAGTTTCTTGTAAATCAGCTGGAATATCTGCTTCAGTGAGCATCGGATAAAGAGTGATCAGGGGATAGTCTTCATCGACAGTTTCCACTTCGTCTTCTTCTAAACAGTCCTCTTCTTCCTCATCACTGTTTGTCTGAATTTTAATTCCATTATGTGAGCACATAATTGAGCATCCTAATTTGCATAATAAATCTCTCCCTAATAGGGATATCGGACTTGAGTCACACACCACAAATTTATGTAACCCTTGAAAGTTACCAATTTTGACTTGCACTGGATCCGTAATTGGGTTTGTCAGATACCTATTTGCCACTCCCACTACTTGAACTGTCCTCCCTGAAAGTCGCAAATTTGGTACTTCGATGCTTCTAACTGTAGAGCGTGTAGCTCCTGTGTCAACCAAAAATGAAACGCTGTGACACATAACTCTTCCTTCCACATATGGTCCCTTTTGATCAACTTCCAAAGATGCTGCAAGCATACAATTTCCCTCCTCATCTGAACTTTCACTCTCCCATTCATTGTTTATTCCATTCTCACTGTGTAACGGGAATTGGTGTACTGTGTTACTTTGATTCATTCCTTGACCTGTAACCTGTTGAGGAAGCATTACTTGTTGCTGATTCATTGGTGCTAAGGGTATTTGCATTTGCTGATTAGGTACCATAGGAAACTGCTGTTGCATTGGCTGTGCTTATGCCATTTGTACACGGGGCATTTGCACCTGCTGTTGTTGTATAGGTTGTAGACCCTGCATCTGATTTACATTATTTTGGAAATTTCATATTCTGAAATGTATTGACATCATTGTTTTGCTTACCTACACCTTCCTGCACCAACATTGGGCACTCCCGTTTCCAATGTCGGACGATTCCGCACGTGTGACATGGCATCACTTTCTTCATTGCCTGTATACCATTAGGAATCACGACAGTATTTAAATCAGGACCATTATTCACAAAACTCTCATCTGTGGCTGAAACATAGCACTTTCCTGTTGTTGCTGCTGCGGCAACTGTTGTTGGAAACCTTGCAAACCTGTCTGAGCTGCTCTAATCTGCATTACCATCACTTTTTCTTTTAACCTTTTCTGCTTTGTCTCAATTTCATCACTGCAGTATTTTGCATAGTTCAACACTTCATCGATCGATTTTGACTGCCAACAAATCAAATGCATTTTAATCATCTGTCTAATTTAAGGTCGCAATCCTTCCACAAATCTGAACACAAAATGGAGCATGCCCTTTGCCTCAATCGTTTCCGTGCCACTGTAATTTTGAAATGCTTTCAACAATCTCTCATAGTATGCATGTATCGACTCCTTAAATTCTTGTGCTGTTCTGTCAATTTTCTGCCAATCTACATTTTTCGACGCAACCTTCGTTTTCAGATACTCAATCACTTTATGGTACATGCTCATTACCCTAGGCGATGGTGCACCTGTGTCCCTATCTCTTTCTGGTTCACTTGTTGGCCAATCTTCAGCCCTTTTACAATCTTCCCACAAATCTGCCGGAACTACAATTTCGAATAAAGTATTCAGGTCTTCCCAAAGACATTTTGCGAGTTTCACAAATCTATCTGTTTGTTGATACCATTCGATCGGTTTCTCTCTTAACTTAGGGTAATCATCCGTAAAGGATTGAATATCACACCTGTGCCATGGTACATGGATACGTTTTCCCCCTGCTGTTTCTCTCATTGGTAACATGGTTATAAGATCATCATTCTGTTGTACTTTCTCATTCCGATCTGGGGTACTTTCTTTCTTCTTTTCCTTTTTCTTAACCCACCTGCTCTCCCACTTGTCTAAACATCTCCAAACCTGCGCGCTTTGCAGTATCTCTTTAAGGTGTGTTTTCATTCCTGCAGACCTCATGTGTTCAAAATCTTTTGTCTCAAAGTCTAACCTGTAACTTCTGCTCAAGTGTTTGGTTTTACTTATGTCTATTTTGTGTCTGTCTGCAATTTCTTGTAACCTCCTATGTATGCTGCTTACTTCTCTTGTAATTCTAGGGCAAATGTATCTCAGCTCTTCTTCTGTGTATGATTCTAACCTGTTCAGACCCATCGTTCCCTCTACTAGTTCACCTGCTTCCATGCCCAATCTTATTTGATTCAAATATTCTTCTCCTTTCCCGCTGGGTGTAATCTGTGGGGAATTCAGGCTGTTCAACCATTGTGTTAACTGTTGTGTGTTTAGTCCCATTAATGTGGCATCCACGTCTACTGCTACTGATGGTTTCTGTAACATTTCTGTTTTTGAAGTTAGCGGTACTATTAGTGGTGGACTTGACCTTACCACAGTTGACGGAACACAAATTGGAATTGGACTAAATTCCAACAAAGACCCAGATCTATTTGACAGTGTTCCTACCGGAGTATTTTCTATGTATCTCCTTCCTGTCTCATTTTGTATTATTACCCCTTGGTCGCATACACTTGGCTTTGCCTGTATATATAATGGTACTGGCGGACCTACAGTGATAGGCAAAGAAATTGCGTCCAGATTCTGTCTGTTCCCCAAATTCTGTGGCATGTTAATTCCCACATTATGGTTCATCATTGCTGGCATGTCTAACTGTGTCTCTGCTGTTTGAATGTACTTTGGCATAACTTGCATCTGCTTTGGAGGCACCACAATTTGTGTTGGTTCTGTTTGAATCAATGTCGGTCTTTGGTAATTCTGTCCTCCCTGCATCATTAAATTAGAAGTCATTTCCAAATTATGCTCATCATAATAGCGCCTTTGAACCTGTGGCTGATAATCACTAACAGGTTTCAGTTTAGTCATGTCAGGATATATTCTCTGAACTTGTGGTATTTCTGATGTAAAAGGCATATCGGGACTACTTTGCCTCTGCAATATTCTCAAATGCGGAGCTACAGTACCCCGTATTGGTTCTGGAGGGGCAGTACTAGTACTTGGGCCATTTTCGCTTTCCACATATGGTGGTGGACGGTCATTTAACAATTGCAGAATGAACTCCTCATCATCTGATTCGTCTGACCTTTTCGAGTTTCTATTGTTTTCTCTATCTCTGGACTGACTCCTGTTTGTTTTATGGGTAGCTTTCTTTCCTTCCATCTCTGCTTCGTCAGTAATTGCTGGAAACAATTTAATTCCCTGCAATATGTCTGATCTCCAAACATTTTGGGTACTATCCCATCTAGCATCCGCTAGTGTCTTTTCTACTTTTCTCACTCTTGTCTCAAATTTCTTTTGTAGTTGCCTTCTAGCCATTTGTTCCCAAATTGCTAATGCTTCAAACTTTGCTGGTCTTGGAGGTATTTTCAGGTCATATAGCGCAAATCTTAGATTCTCCAAGATTCTTAGGTTAAACGTCCCACGGATGGGAAACGCTACACTTCCATGCTTTTCTGTTAATTTACACCATTGCTTTAACCAAAGACATGGTGCAACACCCTTTTCTTCAATTACGATGTAAGCTGGTGTGCCCTCAGGCGGTGTTTCTTCTCCTACATTTGCTTTAATATATACATCTCCCCTCAAGGCACTCTTAAGTGCTTTGAAAAATTTCATCTTTCCGTCTTTTATTTTCTCAAAATGTAATCAATAAGTGACTTTAATTCCCAGAATACTCTTCGCTTGCCTTTCCCCACCAATTGCGCTTCACGGACTGCGTCCAATCCGTGTGCGACCCTTCTCACCAACCAACCTATCCCAGCGCGGCTGCTAGTGACGTTACACCCACACACTGCGGCTGACAAAGTCATTCAACTTCACTCAAAACTAAGTTCTGCAATATATCGCAAGCACTAACCAAAAAGAAGAAAACAAATCTGTCGGTTTACTACAGGAAGGGTAATACAATCGCTTCAGAAACCTTAGGGATTTTTCACTAGCCTCGGCAGTTATTCCATCTTTCTCGGTTTCCCACTTTCGCAAGCAAAATTTGACCTGCAAACTTTACTCTCAACTGATCAATGAACTATTCTAGTGCACCTTAGAATTCTTCAAATCTCAAAGTCGAAAATTTTCATTTATTCCTCAACATTCGTACAGACTCGTTGACCACGCCCGATCAACCTATTAAACCGAACAAATTACATCAATCAAGTGTCTCATACACTTTTCAACATACTCCGGAGTCTCTTGACCTCGCAGGGCCCGTCTCAACATAAACAACCACGTGGACAATTTTTCCTGCACAAAGCGCTACACACATATGAAGTTCGACGACTTCCCTACTCTCACACTTTGGAGTATCACTCCTCTAAAATTTTGATTTGGAGTTCGTAACCCCCTAAAAATCCTCACAAACTTCACAATTCATCTGCAGCATAAGCTATGCAAGCGCAAACCCTAACTTCACTCACACTGTCACTAGAAACGCCGAAAATATCCTCACACCTCCATTTCCTCCATTAGCAAGCTCAGAGATTCCGGGAAAGTCATTGGGGATTTAGGGCATCATCATCTCTCCAACTTTTTTTATCAAAGAAAATTCTAACTCGAATCCATCTATTGTTCGGATGGGGTTCCAAAGGGCCAAACCATCAAACTCTGCTACCATCTACTGATAGCGCGTCCAGTCCTTATAAATTACTTATACTTGGACACGCCGGAGGTCGGTGAACCTTTTGACCGGGTTGATTTCTCCTCATCCAAGAATAGTCGGATCCCTCAAATCAATAATCAATAGTCATTTATAATCAATAACCAATACTCAATTAGTAATCAAACAACAAATTAAGAATCAATAGTAATCAGTAATTTGACACACCATGACCTTTCGGTCATGAATAACCACACCTGTTTATTAAAGTTAATGAGTATATTTCCCTATATTAACAAAGCTAACACAATATAAGTAAGTCTCAAAATCAAATGATATACGTATACGAACATTACTAGCTGTCCATAGCGACGGAAGAAACGTAATCTACGCAAAATTTGGATTATAATGCACTCGGTTATAGCAATGCAAATCACTAAGAAGAGTAACTGAATTTGACTAATTGCATACATCGGTCAGCATAACAAGATTTCAATTCAGCACGGTGCATCAAATGAATACCTCAACTAACCTCTGATTAGCATTGGCATGTGGGGGCTTCATGCAAAACGAATTTAGTCAACATAAATTTAGAAAACGTCTAGCTTGGGTTCTGTCAAATAAGCAGTTGGTACCTAAGAAGGAAAACACAATGCATAATACGTTTATCTTTTCATAATTACCAAATACAATCAGCATTCAAGGAAAGTCTTCGTCCTTCAGGTACCGGTTCGATCAGCATGGGGCGGACTTCAAGGGGGCAAAGTTAAAGTCAAATTTTCCCTGCAGCAGCAAGGAATACGGGGGCAATAGTTATGGAATGGGCAAGGCAAAGTGAAGTTTAAGTTAAGGTCTCTAGGGTGAGAATTCTTTAAAGTCTCTCTCTCTCTGGGATAGAGAAAAAGCATCAAAGGGTCATCAAAATGGCTTCTTGAGCCTGGCTTCAAAATGGCATCAAAGAAAATGGCTGACTTCTCTTTGTCCGGTGGGTTTAAGTAAGAAACGTTCCAAATTCTTCAGGGTCTTCCATTGGAGGGTCCATGGGGTGGTTTCTCTTTAACCAATGAATAGTGTCCTTCTCTTAATTTTCACCTATGCATAAGGTGTCCTTGGAGTTTTGGAACACAAGCAGCAACAAAGTTGCCAATTAATTCTGCATCAGTGTCTTTATTGTCTGCACCTGCAGAAACTGACCTTGCTTCAAAGGGGATGAAACTTGCCTAGCACGAAACCTTGAGATATCATTCTACTGGAAAAATACAGCTTTTAAAGTTTAACGTCTTTGTTAATACAAGTGAAAACCACGCAGTTAAATTTGAGACCAGGCAACTAGGCCAAAGCCCCTGCTAAATTTAAGCTAAGCATATAACAGTTTTCAACAAGAAAATCATAAAATACAGCTGCAATTATGACGGATTACTACATTGTCGATTCTTCATGATTAATTAAGCTCATTTATAATAATGTCGAACTACTTCGTGGGCACATTTTCCTACATACATTATTTTTCTTTCCTAAAATCACATTGCCTTATACGATTTTGTTACATGATATATGAATGTTTATTAGCCTTTCTTTTTCTGCTTCATCACTAACTGACATCAATGATAGAATTAAGAAAAAGCGGCATGCACACTTTATACAAAATAGTCGAACAACTATTCATTGGCAATCATTGCGTTTAGTAGATTTCCTTTTTTTATTATTTGAAAAAATCTTTTAAAGTGCAAGAAGAGAAATAATCTCTTTTGTGTTTGTATTTATGATGCAATGATTATAGGAACTGGGTAAAGGAAAATTCTGTCCAAGTTTTGGCACACCCTATTCACTAAACAAAAGCAGATTAGCTCTTCTCAACATACCAGAATCTGAGGTTAATGGCATTGTGATTTCTGTGGAAAATCTTTAATTTCGTGATCACACTTGCAGATCCTTCGGTCTGTTTCAATTCTTTGAATTGATTTTTGTTTTCTTTTATTTTCTTTTAGGGCGGTTCCTACAGCATCCGAGAACACAGTTTGTTTTCATGTAGTATTAGATTGCCTATTTCCTTTCTGAGGTGTTCAGTGCACGTGTTCATAACCTGCTACTTCATCAACGTATATCAGTGCGTAACCCTAGAGTGACCTCCTGCAGTCAGCGACCAGTGAAATGTAAGTTAGCCTCAAATGGGTCTGGGTTAAGGGTCATCCACATAATTATTTTCAGCATGTTCTATGCTTCTAATTTGGCATTTACTCTTTTACCGCAATTAAAGTCAATTTGAGTTTATTGCTGTGGCAAACGGGTTCGTGCACATTGGAAAACTAGCAGCATTTTCTGCATCGAAGTATAATTTGAAATGATTTTGCAGGTTTCAGCTATGCCCGTTTAGTGTAAAGGAGGCAGCGTCGTATTTATTTGTTTATTCGTGGGTGATTGTACAGGTAGCACATAGCGCCTACAGGTTTCCATGTTTAGGAACATGGAGCCCGGCGCCATAGAGTGTTCAGTTGTTCCTAGGGGTCATAGCTCTAAATACAGTTATGAATCTGTTATTGTCTATATTGTGGAAACCTAGGTGGTTGAGAAACATTTGAGAGAAATGAAAGATCTGTATAGCAAGTATGGATTTACATCCTACTATTACTCATACTTCCATATTTACAGTTTTGTATCTTGTATATAAAATTTGGGAGGGCAGCTGTTGCAGGGATTTCAAACAAGATCCGCTGGTTACAAAGTTAGCATCCTAGCCACTAGTCCACATTCCTCCCCTGATATACCTCAATCTATATGACAATTAGGAGAGGATTCTACATAACACTGAACAGGCTCATGACAGAGGCTGGTCTATTATCGCCCTTTATGAAGGCCTAATAAGTGTTCTATTGACCATTATTGAAGCCTGGCCTTGTTAAAAGAAAGAGTAATGTTACAAACAAACCATTGGTCCAAACAAGCTATAAAGTGTAGATGAAGATACGATTAACAACATTCTTCCATGTATCAAAGCCATGGGGGTAGTGTGATGTTCATTATTGGAATTGTGCCCTATAGATATGAATTGTTATTCAGCACTTAATTTGTCAAAAACTAAGTACCAGGGCCCTTGCCAGATGATCCCCTGCAGCTTGCACTACCCATTGCCCCTGCCAGCCCTGCAAATGTCAGTACCAACACAACTTCTAACCAGCACACTCCTAGAAGAGTGACAATTGAGACTATTAGAGGTCCCCAAAGCTATAAGAATGGCTTGGCCAGCAAGTATTAGTTATTTTCAATGCATGTTGAATAAATAAACAGCTGTGGATGTCCTCATCCCTAAATTAGACAGACAGACCATGTGGCAGACTGTCATAAGTGCTGGTGTTGACAATTAAGTGCTGGTGCTGAGCACCGGAAACCATTGGCTCAAATTAAGCACTGGTTATGGTTAAACAATACTGACCGATTAACTTTATCTTTATGTTGGATTTGTCTTACCACCCCTGGCCTCTTTCACGTATTTAAGATAGCAATGTACTGTTGCTAGGGGGTTCCAGTCAGTAATTCACCTAGAGCTATGTCTTCTAGGCTTTCATAGCATCGTGATTATTGAGGCGGGCTGAGCTCGGCCGTACGCTTTTTGTACACTTTTTCAAGATGCGGTCCAAATAAATAAAAAATACATATTTTTAACTTTAGGTAGCTCTCCATTTCTGTTTGATTTGAGCCCGGATTTAATGAAGGTTTGAGCTGGTGCTGCTCACCTGATGGAAAGCAATGCAAAGCATCTCAAAGTGCTTCCACCCAACCAGTAAACACTGCAAAACCTGTTTTGCTCTGCAGTGTATGCAAAAGTCTTTGCATGCCCATCCCCACCCACTGCTAATTGCCATGTCTGGGATGGGTCATCACAAAAACCTTTGGTGTTGGCGCAATGCCTAAATTAGAGTACTCTGGCTTTGCCCCAAATCCTAACACCATGTAGAAACAGTCGTAAGCAAGACGTCAGGCGGTATCTCACTAAATATATCTGTGTGGAACATCTGTGATTTACCATAGAGCACGCATCTTACGTTTTTGCCATGCGTGCTGTTCTCTAGATAGGGAAGTTGTACCTGCAGGTGTGCAATCCTAGGGGCATTTTGATACTCTGTTTGCGCTGAATTAGCATCAATTTTTTTGACGCTAATTCAGCACAAACCGAACTCCATATTTATATTTTGGTGCTAGACATGTCTAGCGCCAAAATATTGGAGTTTAAGTAATTTTTTGGATGCGTGAACCTACCTTGTGTCAATAAGATGCAAGGTAGGTGTTCCTACCCAAAAAATGACTCTAAGGCCCTAGCGCCTTATTTATCCTCTAGTGCAAAAATGGTGCACAGGAGGGAGGCAGGCTTAAATAATGGCGCTAAGCATGCTTAGCACCATTATTTAACGCCTCGGTCAGGGCAGGCATTAGGGGACCGGTGGGCCCATTTCCATGGTGGAACACCAGGGAAAGAGCCCACAGTTACCTCCCCAGCCCCCAGGGACACCCCCACCCACAACAGAAGGACAGCGGAGGATGGGGACCCCATCCAGGTACGTAGAGGTAAGTATTTTGTATTATTTTTTAAAGTGCCATTGGGGGCCCTGAAATGCCCCCCTACCCCCACGTGGCACTGGGTGCAATGGCCATGCACAGGGGATCCTTGTCCCCTGTGCTGGCCATTGGAGTGGTGGGCATGACCCCTGTCTTTTATAAGACAGGAGTCATGTGGTGTGGTAGGTTTTACGTCAAGAAATGAAGCTAGGCAGGTTAGAGTCATTTTTATTGACTTTACCCAGCTTAACGTCATTTTTTTGGTGCAAAACCCCCTTCTCCCATAATGCCACTCCCACCTGGCTAACGCCAATTATTTTGACACTAGCCCACCCTTTGCGCCATTCAATTAATATGGCGCCCGTCTGGTGTCTGTGAATGACGCAAGCCGGCGCTATACTTTTTGACACAAAACTACATTAGTGCAGTTTTGCATCAAAAAGTATACATCAGGGCCCTAGTCTCATTATTGCTGGCTTGCGTTTGGGCAACAGAGAGAGGGTCAGCGCCATGCAGAACAGCCAGATTTAGAATGAGCTTTACCAGTGATGGCATCATGAGCATGCTAAATATGCTGTAGCGCTTTTTTTTTAACCTCTGCCTGCGCAGCGCTTAATTTTTTTTTACACAGCCCTTCGTTGAGTGTAATATACTAAATCAGTGTCTCGGTGTGTTAATAATTTTGCAAATCCCATTCCGTATAACAATTTTATAAATTATTGTGGGTCAGTGTTAACTCGCATTGGGAACTGTTTTCCCAATGCAGGATTTTATCATAACTGGCTATGGTAATATTGTATGTTCGTTCTAGTTTTTATGTTTTTATATGCTATGTCATTTTAATTTTAATATGCCAATTTATCCCAAGCTGCACAATTCTGCCCTATGTATATTGCCGCGCCATGAACAGTTTAAGAACATTTTCAGTTAGAAGTCAGCAGTTTTTGCTTCATTCAGATCCCGTGATTAACATTAAAACGAAAGACTTAAATTTTGTGGAATAGCTTTTATATTTCGACTTTTCATTCTAAGTTGCCTTTCCATTGTTTTGGCGCAATCTTTGCAAAAATGTCCACTGAATGCACAACCTCTTGTATTTTTCTATCATGAGAGTTTTTTACTCCAGAAGTAAAACCACTTATACCGGATTTTCTTACTACAAGTATGTGGCTGCAATTGGATAGTCTCACACCACTTGTTGTTGGTTTATCTTGTGACAAGCTGAATGTGGAAATTCATCTGCACAGGAACACTTTCTCATAGTCTTCCCTTGTTTAATTGATGTTGAACCTCGTTAGTGTGTCTCTTCGTTTTAGAGATAGTCACCTTAGCCCTTTGAGCAATTGCTCCCGCAGTTTATGGAAGAGTGTACAGATGTCTTCTAATCAAATTACCGAGTGGCATAGCGTTGACAGTCAGACCACTTCTCCTTTATTCAGGAGTGTAGGTCATGTGTAGTAGAGGTTGAGTCCGTTTATGCTTTTGGTCAGTGCTTAATCTGCAAATGAAAACGTGCCGGTGCCCAAAGCCTTCCTCTTAAACATGCGGCTGCTGCATCTAAATGTGCGAGCATGAAATACTAACGCAGCGTAATCATGAAGCCATCTCGGGCATCTTCAATCCATTTAAAGCGACTCTCTGCCCCTTCAGCTCACTCTGGCAGCTTTCTGCTTTTTCCCTTTGTGACGCTTTTTCGTTTTCCTCTTCCTCCGTCTTTCCCATATGTATCTTTTGCTTGCAGCAAATGCTTGAGGCAGAAAAATGAGCCCGGCCCTCAAAAATAAGTGCCGGTGCCCCGCACCGGAAACAATAAGCACAAATTAAGCACTGCTTTTGGTTTAGTTGGTGTCCTGTCCTTCCTTCCCCTCTTCACACTACTTCTGTCCCATTTTCTCCTCCATCACTACCCTCATAGTTTGTCCTTCCATACTGAGGTTAGAAAAGGGTTTTCAAGGGACCAACTTTCATTGGGTCTTAAATGTGCCAAAGTAGTTAGAACTAGCAATTTCCCTTTTGCATTTTTTCATGCTGCAGGATCCTGATGCGATGTTGTGAGCTCATTATATTAGAATACAGGTCTCTTTTATCTGCCCAGTTACTTTGCCCAAAGAACACATTATTGAATGAAGATTCAGGAATGCATCATGGGACTGCAATATGGTCGTGTTTTCATGTTTCACTTTGAATATTTTTTATGTTTTATATTTTCATTCTCTCTACCATTTACTGGATAGCAATAAACATCTGGTGATACCACCATGGAATGAGCGCGCACTTTACAAATACAGCTATGTTAAATTATGTTTCATTTCTACCAGTTTATTGTAACGTTGGGTTTGTTATGTGGTGAATTAACTCAAAATGAGGCCCTGAATGTTTATTTGCCAAAACAGCCTAAATCAGGTAAGGGTGACAGAGGTTACAGTCCAATCAGTGGAGGGAGGATCTCAATCCAATCCTCATTGAGCATGAACTTCACTTTCTGAACCCCATGTATTTTGTTTTGGGCTCCCAGGTTTGGTATATGAATCTCCATAATCTGGGGCCCTATACTCCCAGGGAACCTCCCTGTTTCATTCATTTGAAGGTTCATTGCCCGTTTAAATGTGCAGTATGTTTAGTATTGATTGCTAGCTGCTGTATAATGGAGCAGTCTGTTTTCACATGTTTGTTGGGCCTTCGTTCACTAATACACTTTGTTAAAAGTATAGATGATCTAAAATTGATTTAGTAGATGATGTTTTAAGTTGGTTATATGAGGTCATGCTTATGGCGATTGAAGTACATTCTTGCCTGCCTAGTTTTCTAACCTTTACAACTTATTGATGAGTCCTTAAAGAGGCCTATGTGAATGTTGTCGAAATAAATGATGCATGTCATGACCAGGGGTCAAGTGAGGTACGCTCAGTTTAGGGCAAGTGAAAGTTTTTCTGAACTAGGGACACGTAAATGTTGATTTTCTTGACAACGTCATTAACTTGGAACATGAACAAGAGGTTGCAGCTGAAAAGCATAACAAGCATTCTTACTTTTAGTGAAGTAGACAAAGGTGCTAAGGCCATAGGTCAGTTGGAAAGGAAGTCAACTGGGCCGAGTATCTGTCATCACCAGAATCTTGATTTTAGCTTTTGTTCATCCACTGAAGTAAGTAGATCTGGCTAAAGTTATTTTGGCCTCGTTATTTGTTCTTCTTTTACAGGCAGAAGTGGATTTAGGTGTTAGTGGCACACACTTGGATGTTTATTTGATATTGCTAAGGAATCTGAGCAAGGGGTGACATTAAGCGGTAAGAAGATTAATGACCTCCGTATTACATCACAAGAGAACTTTCATGAGTATGGTTTCTATAAACTAATCCAATTTCAGTTTGGGACAAGGTCCAGTAATACCCACCCATTTGTTTAGCTTTTCTGGTAGAATTTCATGGTACACTCAAATATGAGCAGTGAGCAGATTGAGGATTATTACAGATGATTTGTTCTTCTTCCAGTAGGAGGAGGAGCTCTTCTGTGATGTGGGCCTAGGTAGATTCAGTGCCCTTTAATGGTATGAACCCTAATTGATGGTTAACAAGAAGATGGCTGGTCCACATGTTCTTGTAGTTGTCTTGTTATTTTCTTTATTTCACTGGGACTGGCTATGATAGAGATTGATTAGTATTTTGCTAGGATATTCAGACCTGCTGATGATTTTTCTGAATTGGATAATGGTGGCATATTTTAGAGGGCATGCAAAAACGCCTTCTAGAAGGAGTGCGTTTATCATTTCTGTGATGTCCACAATGAATGACGGAAGAAGTTATTTAATGCATACAGCTGTGCGTGATTCCATTAGAGTTTGAATATAAGATGGGTGGATGGAGTTGAGCTAGGGAGGTGAAATATTAGTGTGATGCTACTTAATTGTTAGAAATGAAGTAAAAAAATACACATTAGTCTTGGACATCATCAGGACAAATGGTAGTGGAGACTCCTGCCAGATATGCCAGAGGCAGAAGGGCAAATAGAATCATGGTATTGCAGGTGCTGAAAGATTCCCAGCAAGTGTCATAAGCAGGCCATTGGGTACAAAAATGTCAATACAAATTCGTGAACTATTCAAGATGTAGGTACTATCTGGGTTAAAGAACTCCTCGATAGTAGTGGACCCACTCAGTCTATAGTAAAAGCTGCAGCCCCGTTGAAGACCCGGTTCCCAACTAATAGACATTTTACAGGTCAAAACATCAACATATAATTGTAATAGTGCGTAGATGTGGTATTTGTAACTCACCAACACTTTGATAAATATTCTAGGTTGCCTGTAATACTATTGAAATTTCACTAGGCTCTAGTATTTTGTTTTCACCCAATGTTCACTGACTTTGCACTCTTCATGAGCCCTGCGCCATCACAGAATCTTTTGTCTTGTTCAACACCTACTTGGCAGTGTTCTTTCCCTTTGAGTCCATGCTTTGAGGACATTTTTTATGTGTGTGTAGTGTATTTTCATTAATTGTATACAAAAGAGTCATTTTCCTTGGCCTCTTTCTAAATTTTAAATAGTCCCTGTACAGGTTCATCCGACAAAATCAGTTTGTATTTATAACTGTCTTGATTACCCATATTCTGATGATAACCCAATGGTATAATAGGTTGTTTAGGCAGGCAGGAGCAGGTGAACAATTCCTTTAACAGTTATCCAGTAGTGCTTTCAGATTTGTGGTCCTGGAGATAGGTTTTGACTTTATTGTTGATGCCCTCAAACTCATCTACCCTGACATTTTTTTAATGGATGTGGGGACGGGTGGTGAGTTATCTCTGCTGTGGTGAAAGTGATTGCTTTTTCGTTCGAGAACTAGATAGAGGTGAAAGAATGGTCCAACTGAGTTTGGCGAGCACTGACTGGTCAGAGGTACGAAGAACATTTGTTATCATTAGGTCCTCAGGCTGTCCATCTGTCTCTGTAGTACCACTCATTGTCTCCTGGAAGCTCTGTCACAAATTTAGAGCCTGGGCTGCTGACCCATAGAATAGACCATGATCACATCATCTTGAATAGAATCCACCGGTGAAGGGTCAATTTGTGGTATTTGCGTGGCATGTTCTGTCCTAGACGTTTTAGTCCACTGAACGAGCTATTAGGATTGATTATGCAGCAAACAGCCTTGCCTTGCATGCAACTTTACCTTTGAATGAAAATGGTTAGTTTCCTGTTTTGCTACATTCATAAGTTTGATAAATGTCTCAAAATCAATGGTACAAAACCTTTCTCGAATTACTCTTGTGCTGTTTCTGTTTCATCATTGATGGAGAGCCCAGCCCTATGAAAAATCGATACATGTATTTTACCACTAAACTAGAAATGCCCGGAGAAATACGAATTGCGTCCAGCTTCCCCATATGTGTATTACTTTGAGATAGGGCATGACAGTGTGTCAAGCAAAAACATAGCCTCCTCATTTTGAGTGAGGACTCATGGGCTGCCATTTAAGAGCATTGGAACCTGCTACAGACTGATACATTATTTTCAGTTGTCCAGATTCAGATTTTGGTGTCGTTTTTCTACCTTTTGCTAGATGTCAATGAGGAACCACTATTATGCAAAGAAATATCAGGAGAAGGTACCACGTAACTGCATCCTGAAGCAAGAATCTAAACCCAATTAACGTCTTATCGCCACTTTCAAGAGGAATAGGTAAAGGATGTGGCCCCACATGTCTGAGTTGTTTTTTGGCTGAGAGAGGCATAATCGTCTAAATCTCACTTGATGGAAGATAGAAACCAAACTTTAGCAAGGTTTCCTGGATAGTCAATCAGGAGAAATCACGTATACATTGGATCAATATTTTCTTCAAAGTCTACAAAATCCAACACTGTGTGGGTTCATCATGTTTGCTATGATACTGGAGTTGACTTCCATCTACAAGTGATGGTGGCAACAGTGCTTTTTAAAAATACTAACTCATGTTCTAGCACCAAACATACTGCAAACCTATATAGCTGCATTCAAAATACCCAGAGATTTACACATATGTAGGGATCTTCCCTCAGGGCTGTTAGCCTTGCTGGATAGCTAATGATCCACCTATCCATCCATCCATCTATCTATCTATCTATCTATCTATCTATCTATCTATCTATCTATCTATCTATCTGTCTATGTATCTATCTATCTATCCACCTTCGAAAGGCTCCTCAGCCTCCTGCCGTCGTCCCTGTGTCCCATATGAATAGTACAGCTTCTGTTGAAGTGGAAGAGAGTTCAGACACATGGCCTTAGAATGGGCTTGAAACACAAAGGGCCCCATTACGAGTCTGGCGGTCAGTAGATATACCATACCATACAATAACACATCATAACATCCAATGACAGGTTTCGTCAATGGGAATAAAAGGAATACATATATGAATAGGTGCACTCCTACAGGATGTGTTACACAAAGTGCAATTTCAATCTGATCAGATGATTTTAAAGGAATAATGCCAAGGAGAGAACTGGGTGATACCTGTGAAATCAGTGATAGATACATGAGGTATTGTTTCCTCACGTTTTGATAGATATGCAAAAATCCATACATATACAGTTACCAAAGTGATGTTTTACAAATTAGACTGCTAGTCATAGCTCAATGAATGAAGTCAGTAATTGGTACATTAATTATCACTTCCTCAGAAGGTTTGACAAATATGAAAAAATCCATACTTTTGCAGTTAGTTAAGCGATGCAATACAGATTAAATTGCAATTCATAACTCAGTTGATGATTCAAGCACTTTCCTTAAAATAATTAGAGAGAACTGGGTGATACATGTGTCATCTGAGTATAATAGACCAAATGACACTTTCTTTCTGAGTACAATCACAATACTTAAACAGTTGTCTCTCAAATACAGACTCCACTGGACACAACCATGCTGTGCTGGTAAGGCTTAACCACAAGTGGTCTGAGTGGCCAACTGTTCACATTGTTAATATCATCAATGTGAAAAGTGGCCTCTTTTTGGCATGATTGCCTGATGTATTATGTAGCCTAGAAATTGTAGTGCCCAGGGCCCCTGCTAACCAGGTTCCCTGGGCCAGAACTCTTTCCCTGAAACTGTTGTGATGCATTAGCACAATAGGAGACACCTTTAGCTGCCACCATACGTCCCAAGTAAATGGCACTTAGGTGCCCAAGATAGTAGGTATTAAGGTAAGGGTAGGCCACTGAGGGTAGAAACTCTGATTGTGCTACCCTCTAGGGCCATGCATTCAGGTGCACCCAGTACTGCCATTGCAGGCTGAGTGCCCTGGTGCAAACTTAAAATGCAAACTTGAAATGGCACACTGCTTGTGTGCCATTCCCACTACATACTGCATACAATATGGGCAAGTGATTCCTCTGGCAGGCCTTCCAGCCCTAAGGAAGGGTGCACCATACTGTATGTGGGAGCATAGATGCATGAGAACTGTGCCCCCACTGTGTCCTTGCTAAACCGTGGGCACAGTGAGTAGACAGAGCAGTAATCTTAATACATGTGCTGGGCACTGGTCAACACGAGTTTCACAGCTACATGATGGCTACTCTGAGACCTGGGTTGTTTGGGGTCAAAAAACTCAGAATGACAAATCCAAACTGGAGTCAGTATTGAATTTATTACTAAATGTACCCAGGGTTCACCTTAGAGGTGCCCCATTAAAATCTAACTCCCCTGGCATGTTTGTTGACTGGTTCTAACCCGTCTGCCATCGCCAGACAGCCAATCAACAACCTTGGAATAAGAGATTCTTCTCTCTGGGTTGGAGACAAATCCCTTCTTGGGTGGAGGTGCCAACACCCCTTCCCTCTGGAATGTGCACTGCCCTGGCGGCGAGCTTCAAAGGACTTACCGCCTTTAAAACTCAACTCCCAGACCTGCTGCTAGTAGCAGATGGCAACCTTCATTACAAACCCCCACTTTTGGTGGGAGAAAAGGAGGGAAATTCAAACAAATGGTAGGATGAGTGGGCCCACCTGGCATGCACCACCCTTAAGGTGTTGCCTGCGAGGTGGACACTCTATTTCATTTTCCTCCATCTTTGATAGAAGGAAGATAGCCAAACAAGGTATAGGAAAGTGACCCCTGCCCACAGGAAGTGGTCACTTAGTGGGTGTAGCCACCCTAAGTTAGATGACCCATTGGTCACTATCAGGTTACCCCAAAAAGCCCACTAAATGCAGTATTTAGTGGGCATCCCTAGACCAAGAAATCAGATTTGACGGACAATAGAAGACCAGTACCAAGAAGATCTGAAGCACAAGAACTGTGGACCTGCTGCACCAAAGAAAAGGTTCCAAACCGTGCCTGCTGCACACAGGACTCGCCACTGACGAGCTGCTTGACAACTGAACAACTCTACAAAAACCCCAGAGGACCTCAAGTTTTCACAAATCACAAGAGAACTCCCTCCAGAGTGGAGGTACCACTCTAAAACTACAAGAAACCAACCAGCCAGTGAGGGTCACTTCACTGACCAGCCACTACCTCAAGAACTGGACATCGCAGCTGGACCAAACTACACACTGACAACTGTGAGGTCAAACCCTGCCAGTGTGCCAAGTTTGGTAGAACTGTGCCCTCCAGCCACCAAACCGTACCAATACTCTTGGTATTGGTCAGCTGACATCAGACATCTGGAAAAACAGACGCCCGGGGCTGCAAAGAGACCAGAAGGAAGCCCCAGTTGAGCGACATCAGGAACACCCTGGACCTCCCACCAGAGTGTCCCTGTTGTCCTGCAAACAACCCTTGAACCAACTTACCTCCTGCTAATGATGGCATCCTTGTGCTTAGGTCCTGGCTCACCGTCCGGGTGACCTGTGCCCTGCACCGAAGAACCTGCTGTGCCCTAAGGGTCCCCCACCCCTTGCGACCTCGACACTCCAAGGGGACCCCAAGGATCCATCTTTAAACTTACCTGTGCAGTGCTTTTCCAAGTAGTCCCCCACAGTGGCTCTGCACCTGCTCCAGAGACCTGCTCCCGCAGGAACCCAGCAAAGGAAGAACTTGGTAAACCAACTATGTGATTTTATATGTATTTTTAAAGGTGATCCTCCTTCGATTCCTATGGTGCGGAAATACGCATTAAAATACTATTTTTATTAAACTTCAAAAATTCATATCTCCAAAAGTACTTGCCCAATTCTTATGATCTTGGTATAAAAATGTATATACAAACTTAAAGTAGTTAGTTTTATAAATTGTTCTTGAGTTATTTGTTTGAGTGTGTGAGTTGCAAGATGGATGCTGTGAGTCCAACAAATGCTTTGCTATTTTCCAAAATTGGCCTAACTGCTCGACCAAGCTACCATAAACGTTAGAGCATTAGGAGGTCTCATTTTTACCCCTGTAAACCAATGTGCAGGTACCTGGACTCCCTGCACAGTGCGCCTAGCTTTGCACACTACATAGAGAGCCACCCTCCTACGATCAAGCTCAAAGTACAAGCTAATTCAGATAAATACTGCTTGTTCCCAATCCTCTACTGTGTTGAGGCCCTCATTGATAGAGTCCAATCTGTTTATCCAGAACAGTTCTCTTTTAGATAATGCACTCGACTTGTCACTGCCACATGGTCCCATTGAGATCTGCTCCACCACCTGCCACTTGGTCTTCTTGCAGGCATGATTAAGCCTTTGGAAGTGTTCAACCAGCGGTGCCCCAGCTGTACCACATTTGATCCAACCTCTGTGTTGAAGAATTTTGCATTTGGCCTTTTGCGTAGTTTGACCCACATATATGAGGTCACACAGAAACCAAATCACCTATATAACATCCTAACTGTTGCAATTTGTAAAACTAGACACTGTGGCCTTAAAAGTTTTATTAATAAACACATTTATTTTCAAACTGTATTTACAGGCATTTGTAGTGTCCAACCATTGCCAGAAGTCTCCATAAGACATGAAGGGTATTGCAAGGGGCCTGCGGTAGAAGAGCCTGCACTAGGGCATCATTAAGATTTCTGACTCTTTTAAAGGAAAATAGTGGTTCTTCTTTGCTAGTCAGGTGTCCTTTCACAAACCCACAATACTTTCTTATGATTTTCTCATTACTAGCTGGATTGAAGGTAGTTACACAAGTATCCTATCCTGACTGTCCTCCCTCGGTTGTGATTCCAGCAGGTATTCTCTTTGGCTATACAATGTTCTTTTCATTTCTCTTATTATTAAACTTAGAGGATAGCCTCGTACTACGAGATTTTTTATGAGGATATCAGACTCCGTGAAAAAGTCTCTTCTGGTACAACTTATACGAATGCATAGGAATTGTCCGAAGGGCAAATTATCCCTCAGGCTCCTGGGATGGCTGCTGGTGTAGTGCAATAAGGAATTCCTCTTTGTTGGTTTCCTATAGAGTGACACATTGACCTTCCCTTCATCAATAGCAACATCAAGATCCAAAAATAGAATACTGTCATAAATGTGAGCCATTGTGAAATGAATGTCTGTTGATCTCGTGTTCAATCAAGCAGGGGTGGATATTACATGCCTTTTCATCAGGGGGGAGGGGCCACTGTCTTTTTGCTGGCTAGTTTTTGCTTGTTATGACTTTACACATAATTCCACAATCACAATCCAGGCGCTGCTTTGTATTTTTACAGCCTTGGTATAGCATAGAAGGGATTTAGGCTTTGGATACTTCCTCGGGTTTTGTTAAGTTACTGAACACTGGATATTACAACATACTTTCTTTGCAAGGGCCAAACCCCTCCAAGATGACACCTTGATGATTTTGGGCATCTTACCTTGTTTGGTAAGTTTGTTTTGAAATCATATACCATATACCATGACATGTTAACACAGTAGATTAACTCACCTGATAGCACGTTTTCTTGTTCATAGGTGTCTCTGCTTGATTACCTTAGTCCTGATTATTTAAGTTGCCACATGAGTCGAAAGGTCAACAATTTCGTGCAAAGGAGTGGTTCTCTGAAGAATGCAACTAAAGGATTTCAACACTTTAATTCTTGAGTTTTGTTGGTTTTACTTATATGTCATACCACACATTTGTATATATTTGTACTCTGTATAGCACTTGTGCACCTTTATCTCACTCAATCACTTGCAATGCACCGTATTACTTACTCTTAGGAGCACCCATGTTTATGTAATAGTTTGATATGAAATCGAAGTTTGATTGAAAGATCATTTTTGTTACAAATAAATTCATTTTATGTATTAGCCTGCCAATTGGAGGTACATTCTTAATCATTGCGGTGGAAGTCTAGGCGCATACTTTCCCCCGTTAGGACCAGTTTTGTGCTGTTGTTTACGTTACCCAGGTTATGGGGTTACTGGGTAGCCCCTTATGTTTTACACCTGTTCTCTGAGAAGCACTGGGCCTGTTCCCTTCGTTCCAGGCAGAGGGACTTGAAGGGTAAAGTGGCTGACCTTATGGTCTAAGCCACAGGGCCACAACAAGCTCCAGAGGCCTCCCTGCAACTCATCTGTTGCACTGAAGCTGCCTGGACCTGCAACTAGACCTGCCTAAGCCGCGGTGGCCACTGCTGGAGTGAGTTCCTGATCTCTAAGAGGTGCCACCCCAGGTCCCGGACACTTGACTGGCATCAGTTGGGCTCTTTGCAACTACGGCCACGCCTGGTCACACCAAGATCTCACCACCCACAACGACCACCAATGTGAAGCTCTAGTGGACCCACTTCTATTGCTACCTCATCCTCCTGCGACGACCTGCAATAGAAATCTGCACTGCAAGCTACAGGAATGACAGCCTGCAGTGACCACCAACACGAAGCTCCAGCAACAACCATCTGTAATGCCCAACAGGATCTTCACACGTCAGAGATAATCCTCTGTGATACCAGTCTTGCTCTTTGTGCTACAGCAACAACCACGCAACACTCTTGCGGCCTTCTCCACCGTGAATTGGACTCTTCACACTGGACTTTGAGAAGGTAACTTTTTCTGTAGGATTAACCTGGTCCCTGTAGCTGGCCTGTGCTCCATCATGGTCAGCCTGAACTTGTGACCTTTTCCAGGTCCAGCACAACCAGATGACCACAAGTGCTGCTTTCTGCTTTTAGGCACTATACCTACCTAAATCTTTGAATTTGCATATTTCCGGTTTTCCTGACTGGGTTTTTGTCATTGTGGTCTCATTTTTTTCATTAAATCTTACTCTATTTTTCTAAATTGGTGTGGGATTTTTCTTGTGTTGTTTTTGCAGGCTAGTAGTCATTGTGTGCTGTAGAAATAGGTTACACATTGCCTCTAAGTAAAGCCTGACTGCCTTTGTGCCATACTACCAGAGGGTCAAGCACAGGTTAATTTAATGACTTGATGTGGATCACCTTGGCAAGGATTGTGGATGTTCGTTGACTAGGGTTTCACTCTCCTTAATCAACAACCCAATTTCTCAGCATAACATAACATAACTCTTAAAGGACAGCTGGCAAACCAAATGGGAGTGGTCAACTCGTGCTTTCAATCACTTTCCAAAGCAGGCATGCTTTCTGTGCATTTCAGAACAATCTTCCGTTACAGGATCTACAGGAGGTAACTCTGGTAAAAATAGTTTTTAGCTTTAGAAGAATGAAATAAATAGAACTGAAACCAAAGAACATCGTCCTTCAGGGAGATGAGATGATCCCCAGGCATGCTTTGGGGAGCTCAAGAAGGGTTTTTGCAGGTACTCTGACAGTGCACCCTCTTATGAAGAAGAGATTCAGGACTCAAAATGGTGGGGGTCAATGGGTAGATGGGACTTGGCATTTATGTGGCACATAAGCCATATATTGTGATCACAAGACGAAGAATTTCAACCTAATGGAAATATGATATAGACAATTGAGGTGAGGGATATGCAAGGAGGTAAATCAAGTTATCATAAGGTTCATTTGCACCTAAGTAAAAACAGTGTTGGCCAATGAAGAGGAACATCCAGTACTAAATCTTGTGACATACAGAATTGCTTCCGGAAACGGAATGCTGCTCCCAATAGGTAGAGCACTGGAGCAGTAAATTTACAGAGCAAAAGAGATGAACAACAGCGGGCCCATGAATTTCAAAGAAAATTGAGTCCCCTTTTTCCCTCTAGACTGCATATCCACTAACTGTATTTCACGTGCCTTCCAAACCTTGAATATATATTTTGCCAGTAGTACTGCTAGGCTGTTTTCGCAAACTTTGCAGGAAGGAGTCCACTTTTTCTACTTTTCTAGCTATTACTGCTCTGCCTTGAGTCATACAGTATTGTTGCTCGGCTAAACTCTCCATTTTTCTAATCCACATTTTCAATAAGCAGTATATTGAGACTTGTGCTCGATGGATATGTTTACATGGAAACGAAAGGCGGTGAATTGTGCTAGGCCTGCATAATGATCTATGATATTAAGATGGCAGGGGGATCTCCACAAGGTTCGCTCTTGTTTTCTAATCCAGGCCCGCTCGGGTTCAACAGCATTCATGAGAACCAATGAATGATCGCCGGGCATTTACATGTATGAATAATTCAGCGTCAGGAGCGTTCAGTAGCGCGGAGAACTCATCTGTGATTGCTGTGCTTTACTTAAAAAACAAAGTCCATGTTTTGATGCAAATCTGTGTATTAAGCTACACAATATCAGCGCAAAGCAGTAAGGCAGGCCTTGTACTGCGGGAAAGAGATGCTAGATTTGTACTTGAAGGGTGAGTGATCAGAAAAGATGCACATTGTCGAATAATTATTAATAATGAATGTTCAGAGTCCAGTCTCACTGCATTAGAATATCATTAAAATAGTGCTCTGAAGCAGCCTGCTTTCAGCATTTGGCGCACAATATCCAAGCATTCATAAAAAATATTGTTAAGAGTTGATGGCAGAAACTCACATTAAATCTCATGTACAATAGAAGCCATCATTTTGGAAGAAAGAGGGGAACGTCTTGTGATGTGTTCCAAGTAATGAAGAGCAGGTTATCAAAACAGGACTTGAAAAAATCACATTGCAAAATATAAAAAAGTTAAGCTATAATCTGACTTCTTTATGTTGTCACAGGCCTCCATTTGTATTATATTTGCGATTTTTCACTTTTTGCACTTGGAACATATGCTTTGTACTACGATGTGCTTATAATAATGGCGAGGCCCCAATGATGCCAATTCAATAAAATCGGAAATGTGACCGACACACAGGTGCGGGTCCTTCACTATGACAGAGGAGCATCGTTCCCCACCAGCAGCAGCAGCTGCAAACCTTTTACTGTAAAACATTAACGACATAGTTTATTATCATTTTTTAGTAAAAGGGGTGGTCCATGGGGATGTGATGAGCACGAAGGGGACGTGCACAGCACTCCCTCAGTGCGCATGTATGTCTGGCCAGCCGTCTCAGGCCGGCCAAAACACACATGCGCACTGGGCTGTCTTCAACCCAGCACTGTGTTGCAGGGTTGGAGAGAGCAGGCAGAGTGTTTTGCTTTGCCTCGGATGCCCCGGCTGGGCACTCTGGCCAATCTGAATGCTGCTGTCTTGCTGCCAGCAGCATGACAGCAGCGTTTGGATTGGCTTCGGGGCAGGATTGGAGCCTGTGCCTGCAGCTGTCACAGAGGAGCGGCGCGGTGGTGGCAGCAGCGGCGAGAAAGGTAAGTGTTTTTTTTTTAAATTAATCCCCCCCCACCGTGTGCCGCCTGCCCCTTCAAAGAGCCACAAGCCGCTCCCGCCTACACATTAGTCTTCCCAAGTCAGACTCTTTCCTAGGGGGCTGGAATGGTGTGACACCCTGGCTGCATATTATCTTGCTGTCAGAGAGTTCTGACACTCTATTACATGACAGCGCAACCCCAAGGTTGGCGAGAAGGAAACTAGAGGGCTGGAAGCTCTGCCGTTTGACCTGACAGGTGGTGGCCAACAGCCTCAACCAGGTATTGAGTCTAAAACCTGTGCAAACCTGATCCTTCCTTAGGACAGCACAACTTTTACAATATGGAGATCACCATGTTGTACTCTGCAGTTGTCTGTTGTCACCACAGCAATCGTTTCTGTTTATCTTCCTCCTTGTCACTTGTGTGTGTTCACGGTGGATAAGTGTAGTTTGCAGGGAGCTCAGAGCTTCACAAAGCTTCCAGTACCACGTTTGGATTTTTGGATTTGTGATTTTTGCCCATGTTATTTTTTACTCTTTGTTAACTTCCTTTCTGTTCCTGTGTTGCTGGTTGCTGATACTTCTTGGTGGCTCCAACCCTTGCTTTGTTGTTTTCAGTCAGTTATCCTGCATTAATTTGTGTCACATTCTACAGTCTTGAGACCTTTTATGTCTTTTGGCTTTTGGTAAGCAGCACAATAGCCTTCTGTATTTCGACCCTGTCTATAATCCTTTTTGCTTGGTGTTGAGCCCTTACTTGTAGCTACAAGTGCATGACTGGACAATTATACATCATATTTATCAACCTACAAGCGGATGTTTCAAAGGCTTGACACAGAATATTCAGCAGCTATTGTGCTACATTAAGCAAGGCAATAGTGACTTCCCATCATTCGTCACTAAAGAACAACTGAGGGACGTAGCCAAGATGGTGGATGGATAGGACACATTTCCTCGTCCCGCTGATCTCGCTGCTGATCAGGCCCTGCCGCTTACCCTACCCACCAAACAGCTGAAGCCCAATGGTCCAGAAATTGCCAGACATCAGGGGGCATAGCCACAACAGGCACCTGGCCTCTCCCACTAATTTCCAGCAGCAAGAGCTGTTCCAGGAGCAGCAAAATGGAGGTGACCAGATGCACGATCCCTGCTCTAATTCAGAAGGCCCAGTCCCTGCAGTAGCTGGAAGGGGCACCACTGCAAACCTGGACTCCTGATTGGAGCAGAGGGGCGAGTTACCAACACTATAGCGCAGCATATGACTCCGGGGGATGGCCCAGCAGCCACAGCCTGGCCTGAAATGGCGGCTTGACTGACACTGGCGGTGAAGTAAGGCCTGCAGCCCTGGGGCCCGAAGCGTTGCACTGAAGGCATTTACAGGATGATCACACTCACTTCCACTGGGTGGGGCAGCTCTTCCAGGGGCTAGCATTTGCACGATGTGGCCCAGGCAACACAGGCCCCCCAGAGACCACCTGCCACTGCCATGGTCACCAATTAGTATATCACCTGGTTGCTGCATATACGGTGGAGACCCCCATAGTCTGCATGACGGCGACTGCTGCAACACATGCAGGTGGAGCACACCTGGGGGCCACTTCAGGTCCCTGAGGTGCCCTACCCCTGAAACACAGACCTCGCCAAATGCACATGATCGCTCTGTGAGGTTTACGGAGCCACAAGGAGACACCCTGACCATAGCAGAGAGTGGGCCTGGGGGCACTGAACTGCAACCTCGGTGAAGCCTGAGGGTGAGGGCCACAGAGACATAGAGGAAAAAGCTGGGGTGTGAAACTGAGGCCCTGACAGGAACCTCACCTGGGGACACTGGTGCCTGTGGCTGCTGAGCCCTGAGGTACCTCCTGTGATAGCATCCAAGAAGGCATGCTGCGACCCTGCCTGGCTCATGTTGAACCCTCATGGGGAGCCTCTGCCTCTACACCTCTCCCTCACTGAGCAGCCCAGAGTCACAGATGAACATGGGCGCAGCATGAGTGAAAAAGGACCACTCCCTCAAAGAGATGTTGACCAAACGAAATGGGGGACAACCAGGGGATCGACCACCACCTCAAGGCCCAGAGCAACCACCAGAAAGTGAGGATACAGAGAGTCCAATGACGCGACCCTTCTTGGAGATTCTGTTTGCTTCCCTGCGGGATGACCTCCAGGCAGCTAAAAAAGACCTATCAAGTGAGCTGAAAGAGGTCCTCCATGACCTTCACAGAGGTGGGCGATAGGGTTTCTAAACTAGAAGACCATGAATTCAGTTGAGATGAAGAAATTGAACAGTTGCAGCAGGACGTTATTCGGTTCCGAGACCAGCAGCTAGACGTGCAAGCCCATGCTCAAGACAAAATAGTATACACATCATTGGGCCGCCGACCAATGCAGAAGGCAAAGATGTGGAAGCATATGTCAGGGACCTCTTCCTTCAAATACTCTAACTTCCACCAGACAGAGAGATACAAATCAACAGGGTGCACACTGACCAAAGAACACCTATCCAGCCTACATCCTGGTATGCGTTCATGACTTTCAACTCAAAGAACGTATTCTCTGCAAGACCAGGAACCTCCCCACTTTTACTTTTCAGAGTGGATGTGTTGATGCTCTACCAGGATCTAGTGGCTCTGCAAAAACATTCCAACTTCCTACCAGTGAAACATTACTTTTGGAGTAAAGGCATTCTGTACTCCTGGGTCCATCCATTCTGCACAATCTTTTGCCTAGATGCCAAGCTCCATTAGCTTTGATCCCTAGGCGTGACAGGTGCTGAACATTGAGGAGTCACTCAAGAGGAGCCATCAGGCCAGCCCCGGAGAACGGAAGGCTTGAAAATGATCAAGATGGCAAAGAGGTAAGGTCTCACCTAAAGGTCTGCGTCTGGAGCCAGAAACCATGGCTGTGGAACGGCGAGTGGTGCTGGAGACACTGTCTGGCGAACCAAGCGGAACAGAAACAACATGAGTATCACAAAGCTCCCTGACCATAATCATCAGCTTTGGCGGGTGGGGGTTGGGGCAGAAGGATGAGGGGGTTTGGAGAAAAGCTCAAAATCCGTAGTCAGTCATTCTTGATGACACCAGCCGAAGCTTCTGGTTTTGGAGTTATAATGTTTTTGAAATTGTTTTATGGTTTTCATTGTTCTAAGGAGGTGTACTTTCAAAATAAGCAATCACACTCCATTGCAGACTGTGGTACACACAGGCTCCAATGGAGGATGGTGGATTCTCATTCTGGGCAGGTGCAACTGAGCACTTCCTATCCTCATTCTGCACAGTAGTTTAAAGGTGATCGCCCTTAATGTGAGGGGGTTTAACAACCCAACCAAACGTCGTGCCATTCTATCATACCTATAACTGTCAGGGGCAGACCTGTGTCTCCTATAGGAGAACCATTTAGTATCCAGCAATTGCCACAGGTGGCGTTTCCTTGTCTTTCCACAACAGTTCTTCTCATCTGTCCCTTCTAAAACCACAGGGGAAGCTATATTGGTTTCCTGCTCCTTCTGAGGTAGAGTGGGTCCTAAACTGGTAGAAATTGGAGGCAGACTCCTGATCTTCACCGTGAGTATATGAGACTGCACATTAACACTGGGTCCCCTATATGCCCCCAATGACGGACACAAACGATTCCTATGCCGGGCTGGATCGGACGTAATGTCCACCCAGGACATATTGATGCTGCTGGGGGGAGACCTCACTTTGGTGTGCAACAATGACCTAGACCGATCAACTCACTGCTATGGTCATACTGGAGCCCTTTTGTGAGATGGAGCCCAGTGGCTACCAGAGATGGTTATGAGGGACCTGTGCGTGACTAGCACCGCAGACACATTCTACTCACATGATCATAAAACATATGCCCGTTGTGACCACTTTCTAGCAACAAGAGCTTCAAAACATAGTTACAGCAATCAAGATTGAGCCATGATCTCTCTCAGACCACGCCGTAGTATCCCTTAGCCTAGCTCTCCCACCTAGTCGAAGGCCCTCCCAGACCTGGAGAATGTGGGAAACACTGTATTATAGACCTGAAATAATTAAGAGGCTCACCCAAGCAATAACAGACTTCCTAGCCATTAACAACACAGCTGACACCTCAATCACCGTCCTCCGGGAGACCCTAAAGGCATTCATCTGTGGCGAACTGATTGCTGTATCAGTGTCAGACAACTAACTCTGTCACATCAAGAGAGAGCATTTACACATGCATGTGCAGGAATTAGAATGCATACGCAAGCACAAGGAGGCCCAAGGGTCTGGTGGCAACTAGACACAGCATGGGCATAATTAGCAGGGCTTGATTTAGATAAGGCTGAATATTCATTGCTTTGGCTCTGAAATTCCTTCTATGTGGGGGGAGAAAGATGTGGGAGACTTCTAGACAACAGAATGAGGGCACAGCAACAACTCACTCTCTACTGGCCAAGGACAGTACAGAAATAGGGCCTGATTCAGATCATTGCAGTGTTACCGCAAAACCACAGGGGCGGCAGCCCCGAGAAGACCATCAATTCGACGGTGTTCTGCCCACCCTATTTAGATGTTACATTCCTGCAGGTGGTGTACTGGGACGGTTTGCTGATGGAGGGAGGACATCGCTGGACCCAATGGACATTGGAAAATGGCAGTGGCTATGGAATAGAGGCAAGTCACACACACACATTGTACCTTTGCCATATCTGTCCCCCTATCCTAACACATGACACAACACACCACATACACACCATTATACATTGCAATCCCATCAAAACATGTACATGCCACAAATACACATTGACGTACATCCATGACACAACATACACACACTATTGATAAATCATCCACATACGACACAACAACCAACACAACTAAACACTCATCTACAAGAATACACTCACACAACAATGCAACTACACACATCACAACAACGACAGCCACACAACAACACTCACCGGAATGTTGCATTCCGCAACACAGCACAACACACAAATTCACAACAATAGCAATGCCATCTGCAAGTGGCACAAATACTGACACAGCCACATCGCCTACACCAGCTCCCTCCACCTCAACCAGCCAGTCGAATCACACATACACGTACTGAGTCACACACACAACTCGAATCACAACATGACAGGTACAGATCCCCTTGCAATGTGCACACATGGACACAGTTGACAAGTGTGATTGTACCATCATTGAGGTGCCACATTCATTTTGCAATGAATACTAAAACTAAAATGACAGTTGGGTATGTGTGCAATATTTATTGTGTACCAGTGTGTCCCTTTCCCTGTCTGATCCACTCGTATTCCCCGACATATGCATGTCACAGTAAATCTTAGACATTACTGTGACATGTATATGTCTGCAGTGGTCCCGAGCTTATGTGCAGTGACCACCCAACGTACACAGCCAATGTGGGTTGCCTAACTTTGCGTCCAGTGATGGGACAGGGGCGTGGTTTCTCCATGGTTCAGTGGCAGCAGCGATGAAGGGACTTGTCCATCCGTGTCCAGCTGGAAACAGAAGTGGAATCGAGAAAACAGGTGAGTTTTCACCCCTTTTCCTCACAATCCACCAACTCAGAAGTGGAGGTTGGACTGGCACATTTTGCTTGGTGGTCAGGCACATTCACATGTGAACAGCGGTAAGTATGGTTGGTGTCCCGCCACCAGCAGCAATTTACTTTGGCACCATTGTGGTGGATGGGAATCCTTGGCGAGTAGGTGGGACTCGGGCGGGTTAAAGTCTATGGGACCGCCAACATCTAAATTGGGCAGGCGGACCGCCAAGCTGGCAGACAGGGTTTCTGTTGAAAAAGTGGCAGCAGACCTGTTACCATCAACATCTAAATCAGCCCCATATTTGTGGATGGTTCCATAGGGTCTGCCTTCTGGGACTTCTATGAGAAACTCTATTCATAGCAGACCCTGCCACCGGAGAGACGACGCCTATATCTTAGCAAGAGGCAAACACTCCACACCTAGCTCCAGAACAAGCTGGCATTTCAGATCGCTCCATACGGATAGAAGACATCATCTCCACCATCGCTCATCAGAAACGTCTCAAATCACCAGGAATGGACTGTTTCCCATCTCTTTTTTAACTAAAACTTTCTGTTCCTTATTCACTCCAATCTCAACTTGGTTCTTCAACTCGATAACGAGCCCAGATCCGATACCTCCCACGATGCTTGTTGGAAGAGCTTATCCTCATTTCCTTCTCCACTGACTCCGGTCATAGGCAACACTGACTTCACTCCAGGATTGTCCCAAGCCACATTTTGGCTGTGGCAACAAGCATGGTGCCAGTCTCTGGACCATATGTTTGATGAAGAAGGCCTCTTCGCTTTCGATCAGCTGTGTACTGATTACTCTCTGCCAGAATAAGAGAAAATGCACTACATTCAGGTCTGCCATTGGCTTATGCATCCAACAAGCACATCGACCCCTTATGACCTTCAAGAAGTGGCTGGTTATGAAAACTTCAGATAAGCCCCCTATCAAGGAACTATATGGCATACTACACCAAGCTACCCCACAGACTAAAACCCCAGGGCAGAAAAGATGAGAGCTAGAACTGGGACGGCAGTTGACACAGATAGAATGGAAGAAGGTGTACTACAGAGCATATCATACAGCTTGAAACAGCCACTAAAATAGTTACATATTGGTATCTTACACCGATGCTACTGCACCGGAGTAACCCTGCGTGGAGTGCTGATTGCTGGAGAGGCTGTGGGTCCCCCAAGACATCACTCCGCCTGCTTTGGGACTGTCCCAAACTTACACGGTATTGGGATACAATCCTAACTGACATAGACACCCACTTGGACACACAACTACCTTGATTCCCTGGCATATACTATCCTGGGACTCCCAAGTGCTCTCACCTTTCCACTAAAATCCCACAGAGGGTGACAAATTGGTCTGCCTTTGTGGGCAGCCCTTCAGAATGCCTTAACGCACTGGGGCACTGGGAAGGTCAAGTGCCCCTTTTACATGAGGAAAGTCACAAAGCTGAAAGACACATCTAGTTTGAGCACTGAAGAGGCAACGTGAGAAGGCCTAAATGATGACGTGGATGCTAAGGCTGACTATAAACAACAATCTCAGGTTAATTGATAGCAGACATGAAAGGTGTGTTCAATACTGATGAAATATTGCTCCATATGGAACAGGCTTGGGAGGTAATAAAGGGCAAAAATGAGGGCCTAAAGGGTTGCTTGTACTGAAATAAGGATTGAAGGTATTTCAACGTTCACTAATATGGGGAAAGCTCAAACCTTCATAAGTCCCCCCTGCCTGACTTACTGGACAGAACAAACTTGTCAAGCTTATTTATTAACGAATAATTGCATTGTTCACTGGCCCCTAAGCCCCCCCTCATCTGCAGGGGGCACACCCAGGCTATTATAGAGCAGTACTTGGTGTATAGTGACTGGGCTACAATGCTGTACTTAGCCAGGTGGATGGTGGGAACTCAGGGTTCAAGCATATCAATATAACTATGTTTTAAAACAACTGTGCAAGAGACCTGAGGCCATATTATGGAAAGTGCCCCATGGGTGGAACAGGCAAGTACATCAAATTCCTGCACCTTCTGTGCACTTTCATATTTCAGAAGGGGCTGCAGATACATGCACAGCTCCTTCTGTAACAGATAGTACAGGTGTACATGTAATGCTGGCACTATCTTAAGGGGCAATTTCTCATTAGAATGGGGGCATGGCCCCATGTTTATGAGGGAAATATTTCAAGTCTGTGCCTGTGCCATATTATGGACTCAGGTCCAGATACAAAGAGGCAATCAGGATGTGTACTGATTGTGTGCCACAAAAAAGTAGAATGCAGCCAGTGCACCTCTTGAAGGCAGCCCTCAGGAGAGTTGAAAGTGGGGTTCCATAGCTCCCAGACTTCGCCCTGCAGGCAAGTGCAGTCACTCACTGCATCCACTTACAAGAGTATCTCTGTCCCGCTTGAAAATACTGGCTGAGTAATGCCTACACTTAGAAAGGCAGACCAGTGCTTCAAACAGCCAGCCCATCTTTCACTAATGCACAGCCCTGGATGAAGTGCGAGTCCACTGCTGAAATTAGGGTGGCCCTCTTTATCAGTGTGTGCTGTCCTTGTTTGCACCACATTGCACCTACTTAAAACTGTGCTGTGGAGCAAACAGAGACAGTGCACTTTTACTATAATATGGCACCTGATTTGTATTCAAAGCAGAGAAAGGGAAGATTAGGTAGGGCAGCATCTCATATGTCATGCAGTATCCAGACATGTTCAAAGTGACTTACAAGGAGAAGGTGCATTTCTTCATACATGCAGTGGCAGATTCTGAATTTGTCTATCAAAACCTATAGAAAGAAAACAGAGTCAGAGCCGAATCCTGCAGGAGAGAGGATACGTTGATCTACACTATTTTGGTGACAAAAGTTAAGAAAATTTGTGACCAACAGTGGGAACTTCTGTGTATTTACTAGATTGTTGAAAGATAGGCTGTTGTGTCACCAGAGGCACAACCCCACAAGAGACCTAAATGACATCATACACAGAGAAGATTGAGAATAGGGCATTGGAAACTAAAGACAGAAAGGACAAATACTTCCAGGACAATATAGTTCAGTATGCCACACTAGCCATTCCATGATATGGCTAGCCACAGTGAAGCCCATAAACTATCCTAACAAGTAACTTTTAAAGATCAATCCAGGCAGACTTGTATAAACACTTACTATGTGCTTCAGCAGTTGTCTGGTGATAGCGGATGTTATGACTGCTTGGCTTTGCTTCAGTTCATGCCTGGCCTTTACCATTTTTGTTTTTCTCCCTCCTTAGTTCCCTCTGTCCCAATCCCTTTGGACTTTGAAGTTTAGTTGCATTGTTGCTGCTTGGTTTCCCCACTTGTAGAATTCTACCTATTGATGCTGAAGAGTCCTTCCACTCTAACTCAATTCTTGGCCAAATTTCTGTTATGCTTGGGATCTAGTCATAGTCTACTTGCACCTAGTTCCTTAATGATTTACTAATGTGTTTCTGTGTTACATCTTTCATGCTTAAGGCATGTCCTACCTTTTTGGCAGGGAAGCTGCAGTCCCTCAACTCCTGTTCAAGATGCTGTGCTATTGCTGATGGTCCTACTACTACAGGCCAGGTCTTTCTTGAGAGATAACTTGAATGTCTAAGGACAGTATATCTGTTCCATTCCTTTTTCCTGTGCCTGGGGATGAAAAGACATGTCCAACCCACTGTCTTTTAAGTTTAGCTGTTTCCGCAGCAGCTATATGAGTGTCTTGTAATAAAACAATATATTTTTTTAGTTTAGATAAATGTGTTAATATTCTTTGATGTTTTATAGGAGAGCCCAAACCTTTAACATTCCAAGAAACAATTCTTAATGCCATCTAAGAAGTAACAAGAAATACTTGAGCTACATACCAATGAGATTTCAACTATCATTAATCTATAAACAATGACAATTTTATTAGGAAAGGCAATGATGAGACATAATATAGAGGTGAAGTAAGAATGGAAGGAATATATCAGGAAGAGGGTGTAGAAGAGAAGATAGAAGAAGAGAGATTGAGAAGGAAACTGAATAACAGGTGAAAAATAGATAAACCACAGGTTATAGCAAGCAATAGAAACATATATACAGGACAAATACAAAAATGAGGGTTGTGAAGGCACAAACGGAAGACGGCATAACCGTAACTCCACAGCAGCTGATATCGGAGGGAAGACCTGACCATACAATACTTTATCACAAAGGCAATTATGTAAATGGATAATATCTAAGGAAACTAAAAATAAAAATAATTAACTAACATTCAGAAAATAAATCATGTGTAATAATATATCTGTACACAAGAGAGACAAAACTATAAGATTAGCAGAGATGCAATAATAATTAACATTCCAACATTAGGAAGAACAAGTATCCAATGCTTTGGAGATGGGCCTGGTCTCACCCCTGTAAGATTCAATACATTTGTGAAGGAGAATCGGTCCTCATATGTTGTAGCTTTATTATTATAAATCATCTTAAATAAGCAGGGGTGAAAAAGACGTACGCATACCTGAGAATTTCTTCCACTTGTTCGCTCTAGATTTGGCATAGTCTTATGCAAAGAAGAAATCAGATCCAGACCAGGAGATGTGTCCCTTGACTTTGGCAGCTTTAATAACTTTGACAAGGTCTAAATATTCTAAAAAGTAAATTATTACTCCTGTAGGTTTCTTAAAAGATGAAGCAAAATGCAAGGGGTGGCCAAGTCCATGTGCTCTTTGTATATTCAATAGGGGTGATGAGGGCAGATCAAGAACTGTAGGCAAAAATGATTGAAAGAAAGATGGGGGATCCAACCCTTCTATTCCTTCAACCAGGCCATAAACATGCAGATTATTCCTTCTATGGTGGTTTTCCATGTCCTCTGTGTGCTTCTTTAAAGATGCAACTTCAGTTTGCAGCCCCTTAATGATCCTTGCAGAGTCCTCTAGCACCTCCACTTTCTGTTCTATCTGAGTGACTCTATCTTCCAAATGTTAGCATTTATCATCCAATATCTGTAACTGTTTATTAGATTCCTCCATGTAAGGCTTGAGCACTGTAATTTCTTCAAGAAGCAGTTCCATGGAGATTGCAGTTGTTTTTTTTATAGGCGGTGGAGGATCTCTCTTAGCTCTCTTATTAGACGATATGGAGGAGGTTATGGGAAGTTTACAGGACAATTTATTTCTAGAGGATGACAAAGCAGTTGACAAAGTAGTTGGATATGTGGACTAATTTCCCCAATATTCTCCATATTAGGTAGTAAATAGAATGGGTTTGACCGCAGAAGTCTGTTTGAATTTTTGTTAATTTGAGTTTTATTTTATTGTTGGATATCTGAAGAGTCCTGGATCTGCCCATAAGTATCATAATGGATATTTAAGATAATATATTCACTGAAGAAAAAGTAAATCTTCTAAGGGATATTTCTCCTTAAAAATCTTAAACTCACAGGAAAATCTAAACTAACTATCTTGAGTAATATTCAAAACATGTCTTGAGGCACTGAATTCATTTTGGGCATGTCATGAAATTATAAAATCATTTTGAGAGAGCGGCAAAGTTTACTAAGCGGAAAGGGGCATTTCTGACAGGAATGAAGATACAAAACGGCAGGCGAGATTGGTTCCTCAGTGCCAATCCAAAACTTTGAAGTAAATGTGCCTCAGATAATAAGGGAATCCTCCTTGTAATGCACCTGTTGGGTCCGCAAGAGTTCTCCTGACATTTCCTGCTTTATTGGTGGTGAAATTCGCTTCTATTATGTGCTCTGGCACATCCGTTCCCTGAGACCACTGAGAAGCTTACGGGAAGCCAGTCATCCTACAGCGTGCCAAGCTGTGCCCCTCCAGTAACATTGCATCTTAATTAGCCCAACACCTAGAAGACAATCACCTGTTCAGCATAGTCCCATGTGTCCATTAAATCATATATAACTAGATACATTTCCACATGTACCTGCACTGCCATGATTAGCCTAGCACTATGTGCACCCTGAATAAGTCAGAATGAGAAGGGAGGCAAATATGCAGGAAAAAAATATCAAATCAAAAATATCGAAAGATAAGTAACTTTAGACTTTCTACAGCTAACTCCACATATATGTACCTTGACAATATATATATCTTTAAGGTACGTAGATGTGGAGTTAGGAATAGTACATTTACACTTCCTTTATATGCAGTTACCTGTCAATATTTTAGGCTTTGATATTTTGTCCATGATATTCTTGTACCACGTCATTCATAGGCTTTATGTTCAGTAGTGCAATCACCCAGTACAGCCCATTATCTAAATTGCAGCTTCATCTACCCATGTACAATGTCATGTGCACACAGCACCAAGATAATACCATTAAAATCTAGTATGCCTAATACAACATCAATTGCCAAATCACTGCCTCAAAACCTCAGGAATAGTATTCCCAGGTACACCATCTGTACATTGGTAAAGGAATTGCCAGTTAAACAAAAAACATTGTAATGCACAGCTCCAGAATGCTATGATGGTACATATATCACTTTCAGCTGTACACTTCAATGTACTGCCACATTTGCCCTTACACAGCCTCGTGTGCCCAGGCAAAGACTCAAATGCCCAGGTAAAGCCCTCTGTAACCAGCTGCAGGCTTACATTCCCATCCTCAATTTCCGAAAAACACAATCCTAACAGACTGAATATCCTTTTTCCAGACGGTCACCGCTCTAATGTCAAAAGGTTCAGAAAGCCATGCAGAGGCACTCTGGGACCCTCAGTAATGGGAGCAATGTGGCTAGGAAGCAAATAAAGTAAATATATCTCTTAGAGAGCTATGCTTTCTTCCAGGCACTGGCACTAATTTTTGGATCTCAGAACTGAAGTATGCAGGGACACTGATAATGAGAGTAAAGGTTGGCTAGATGCGGCCTCTGGTGACCAATCAGTGACATCCATGTAAAACATAGAAATTGAATCAAGGTTATTTTTCTCCATAACATATCAGTAGATACTCAAAGCACCAATACCAACACATTGATCCAGCATAACTCATTTGCAACTGACCAACTGAAATTTCAGCCTAGGTGAATACAGGAAGAAACTCATTCTTTTTATTTTGCCACATTTGTAACCCACATTGTAATGCCTTTCTTTGAATCACCACTACAAATATAAGTTCTCAAGTCTTAACGAGATACTTAAAGTTGTATATATGTAATGTAAAATATTGTTCGACAAGACTTCTTATTAACGGAAAAGGTGTTTGTAAAAGCCCACCGTGTGATCACAAGTAAAAATCAGAACTGAAGACCCGTACTAAAACATAACCGGGATAAATAAAATAGGAATACAAGAGGCACACCCTTTTTAAATGGAGTTTGCAAAGGTAGCTTGTTTTTTGTTTTCGTCTATATTTACACAATTTTACTACAGAAGTTAGAAGGGTCAGTGTTCATAAAATTGTGTTTCCATACAAGACAAAATTATTATTCTGTTATTTTCAAAAGCATCTAATGAATGTGCACAGTTTTTTCTTTGTATTTTACTCAGCATTGGAATCCATTTTGTTTCTAAGGGTATTAAACTGACAAAATAGCGAGATAACACTGCAATACAATGTGCCATATAACGCTGCACTTTGCTTTATCCTGCCACATAATTTACTAAACTTAATAACCCCCTATGTGAAGCATTTTTGGGGACATCGGTGGGACATATCATAGGGCCCACCCTTTAGAAAACACTGTAGAACGTTTTACCCATTATAAACATGTTTAAGCTTTTGTAATGCCAAACAATATTGAATTATATATTTAACTTTCAAAGTGAGGAGCATGCAAAACACGCTGAATGTTCTTCTGCCCGATGTCCACTAGCTAAATAGTACCAAAAAAGCATGAATAACTACTGATAAAGCCCTTTCCTTTTGTGCTTGGATCTAGAGTTTCTGCTCTGCAATATTTAAGATGGATTAATAGAAACTTATGGTGTCATAATATCGAGCCTACATATTGTCTGAGAAAAATAACATTCCTTAAATAGTTGTACAACATATCAGTCCATTGGAGTTAATAATAGAAAATCTATTCACATTGAAGCTATATAAACAATACGTAGGCCATGCCATTTGTATCAGACTATTTGTATCAATATTTCAACTTACAACCAAGAGAAATTGGAAGGAAGTGGCAGAAGAGGAAAAGAGAAGAGGCTTATACAGGGAGAGAGTTGAAGCAGAGGAACAGGAAGAGAAAAAGGGAAGAGGGAGATACAGTGGGAGAGTTGAAGCAGAGGAAGAAGAGAGGAAGAGATATAAATGAGAAAGAGAGATGATCAGGTAGGAAGAGACGCTAGGTAAAGAGAGAAAGATGAGGTAGCTAGATGGATACAGATAAGCAACAAGAGGAAAAGATAGGGAGAGGTAGGAAGAGAGGAAGAGAGAGGTACGATTTTAGAGTACAGTAAAAGTTGGAGTGAAGAGGTGAGAAATGAGGCTACTGATTGAGGGGGGTGAAACCCTACTCAAGCAGCAACCACAATCCTACTCTGGGTGAGGTACAAGCATACTCCAAACAAACCTGTGATTATCTTTCTGGTAGCTTGGCACAGAGCAGTCACGTGTAACTTAGAGGAAATGTGTAAAGCATTTATACAGCACTTCAAACAATAATAAAGTGAAAGCATAATGTAAGACAATTCCCACACCAATTTAGAATAATAGAGCAACATTTAATAAATCAACGAAGACCAAAACAACAAAAATCCAATCAGTAGAACCAGAGATATGCAATTATAAAGATTTAAGTGAAAATAGTGCCAAAAGCACAAACCGTCAGCTGTGAATATCTGGTTGCGCAGGTCGGCCAAAGGGACCCGGCTAGGCCCACTGAACAAGAGTACCTTAAATCCTAGGGTACGGAGAGTTGCTGAGTCCTGCGTAGAGGATGAGTTATACAGTCAAGGTAATGCATCAATCTCAAAGGGCTGTGAGGCTGAGATGTGAGGTCCCGCGTCACCTTTAAGGATCTTTTTGATGAGGTCTTGCCATGAAAAGTCCAGAGTTCAAGGATGAGTTGTGCAGCAGTGGTTCAATGGGGCTGCAGGGCTGCAATGCCAAGTCCTTGCATTAAGAAAGTCCACGCAGCAGAAGTGATGCTTCTGTTCTGCTCGAGGTTGCGCCATGCAGCAGAGGAGATGCGTTGGTTCAGCTGGATCAACAGGTGGGCTGGCAGAGCACCTTCAGGCCCCCTTCCAAGGGTGCAGGATTGGGGTGGCACCACTTAGCAGGGTATTACTTACAGATGGTAGAGTCCAGGTGCTGGGTTTAAGGTTGTTGGGGGCTTCTGTCCCTGAAGCTCTAGTCAGGAGGCCAGCTATCTAGAGTGGAGTCACTCTGGGGTCCTGGCTTCCACAGATGCAGGCCCAGTCCTTCTCACTGAGGAAAAAGGTAGCAGGTCAGCACAGAACAGCAAGGAAGCAGTCCTTCAAAGCAGCATCACAGCAGTCCTTCTTTCTGGCAGAGTCCACAGATCCAGAAGAGTACTGAAGAGTTGGTGCTTTAGGTCCAATATTTATACAAGGTGCCTCCTTTGAAGTGGGAGAAGTTCTAGAGGTTTCCATTTGACGTGCCCTGGTTTTCTGCCTTGGCTGCAGACTAACTAGAGGGGGTATACAGCCCTCTGTGGGGAGGCAGGACACATCATATTTAAGTGTAAGTAGGGCTGTGCCCAGCTCCACCCTCCCATCCTGCCAGTGATTGCCCATCCAGGCACACCTAAGCAATCTATTGTGTGTGACTGTCTAGGAACAATACACAAAGCTCAACTGTCATCTACACTCAGTCACGTGGCCCAGAGACATGCTGCAGGCACTACATGGCCAAGGCAGGAAAATACCAACTTCTAAAAGGATATTTTCAAAATTGTAATTTAAAATCCGACTTAAAGAACAGGGGTGAGATAGAAAGAATTGGGAGAAAGGTGAGGAAGAGAGAAGTACAAAGAGAGAGCCATAGAGAGAGAAGTGTGCTAAGAAGCATGGGTTGAAATAGATAGTGCAAAGAGAAACTAGGGAGCAGTAGAGAGAAGATAATGATAGAGAGAAAAGGGTGAGCTAGAGAAAGAGTAGTGAGAACTAAATAAGACAGTGAGGGAGGTGGAGTTGAGAGAATAGAGAAGATAGGGGTGGGAAGGGGAAGCAGTGAACAAACAATGAGGTAAAGTGAGAGGTTAGGTACAGAGAGGAAGTGGAAACAGATGACACATTTAGAGAGATGTGAGGTTGAGAGAGAAATAGTGGAGAGAGAATGCTCTGGAAGAAAGAGGGCTAGGAGAGAAGGTGGAAGTGGGTGGGGTATACAGAGGTGGGGTGAGGGGTAGAGAGGTGAGGTAAAGAGAGACAGATGTGAATTTGAGGAAATGGTGAGAGCAGTGAGGTGCATTGGGAGGCCTGAGGGAGAGAGAGAGAGAGAGAGAAGGGTGGAGAGAGAGAGGGGGGTGTGGGGAGAGGGAGAGAGAAGTAGAGCGAGTGGGGTTAAAGAGGTGAGGTGATAGAGAGGAAGAGAACGAGAGAAGTGAGATCATGAAAGAGAGGTAGGGAGATTTGGGTGGAGAGGTGTATTGAAAGAGAGTTGAGAGACAGCTGAAGTAGAGGATTGAGAAAGAGTGAGAGTGAAAGGGGGATGTCGATGGAAATGTGGAGAGAGATAGTGGGGGCTGATGGAAAAAGTCAGGTCGAAGATAAAAAAGTATGCTTTCCTTTAACTGACACTAACTGCCTGAAAGCAAGAGGGCTACAGATTGTGCAGGATGGAAATCACCATCTGTAAAAATTCTAAATAATGTTTTTTATATGAACAGTTATTTAGCAGAGGGCGACCTGGAGAGTGGGTCCCTGAGCATTTGTCCACTTTGCTGATCCTTTAAAACATTTCTAAATTGGGTCCTCCATTGCTGCACTGTTACAGTGGCCCTGCTTCTAACTCGTGCAATGACAGGAGATGTTTCCTTTATAATACACCCACTTTAACAAAAAACAGAATAAATGCTAGGTGAGATAAAGGGATGAGGCTAGATTTACGGAGGGTCCATGTAATTAGCAGACAGGTGGTCACCATAGCGACAGAACGCTTTATAGGAAGCACGTACTGGACATTAGACGAGTAAACCATGAAAGTGAGAATCTAAATAGAAATCGCAAACGGTGAGTCTGCACCCAAGAACGCACACTTCACTGATGGTCTGACGCTGCCGACGCTGGTACCAGGTGGCTCATGACTCTCCGGCTCCCCGCTGCGAGTGGAGGCAAATGGTGATCGCGGGTCGTGGATCACGGGGGCAGTGCGGCGCGGATCCTGCCGCGAAGTGTGCCGCCTTTCCACCGGCGGCGCTTGGAGGTGCTGGTGGCGTTGGTGGCGTGGTGAGCTGATCCTGCTGCTGCTGGCCCCTGTGCCCCTGTGCTGTTCCCTGCTGTTGGCTTGAGATGGGGGGCCCGTTCGCTCCTTGCTGCCCCCCTCATTCCCGCTCTGGCTGTTGCCGCTTCCTGGCAGTCTGGTTGCCCGGTTGCCTGGTTGCCTGGCTGCGGGCTGCCGCCTGGCCTGTGTGTTCCTCGTGTGGCACAAGGCAAGGCATATCCTGAGCGACGTGAGGAGGAGAGGAGTGGAGACACCAGACGCCAAATAGACGCAAGTAAGCAACTTGATAAATTGCTTGATTTGCTTGATAAACAAACTATAGACAATTGAGCTGCGAAACGAGGGGCTGCTAAGGGGAGAAAGAAAGGAGACAGTTAAGGAGAGGAGTGGAGCAGATGCTAACGCACCAGAGGGATAGTTAAACCTTGTATATTAACCACTGAAACTGTGTTAGACGGCAAGAGCCCAACAACAACAAAAAAGTAATTCTCAAAGATCTAGCAAGGAACTAAGGTGAAGCCACGCACCTTCAGGATGTTTGGAACAAGGGGAAAAACAAAGAGGGCTAAGGTGGCCAATGAAGGACTAGCCCGCCCAATGAAAATCCAATGTTCAAAGCGGGTGCTCGACCATCTGCAAGATCACGGGCCAGATCAGGATCCCGGAACCTCACAACCAACCCAAGGGAAACTCGCAAGACAAATAGAGGCCGCAGCAGGGGGGACTTAACGAAGCCCCAGTGATGAAAGTGAATCAGTAGAGAAGACGGGTGGGGTGCCCAATTTGGATTTGGAACCTTCGCTGCCAGCTTGCAATGGCCCCGACGATACGAAAGAAACCAATTGTGGGGTACGGCCGTAGCTTGAACCGCGACACTGGGCATGCAACATCGAATGTAGGAGAAACTGAGGGGGGCCGGCAAGTCCCCCAAGTAGGAAACAGAACATACCGATGCACATGGGATAAGCTGGGGACAAGGAGAGCCAAATCAAAAGCAAACACTATAACCAACTACTATAACTATCTTAACTCAAGCACTGACTGGTTGCAGGTGCAAAGCTCCATGACTAGTGACTTCATAGTACAGTCACTGGGGGATAAAGGCGACGCCAATGTGAGGGGAGTTGAACTAGAGCAATTGGAGACTTGGCAGCTGGATATTCCTCTATTTCGGCTGCGATAATCCCGACCAATGAACGACTCCCCAAAGGGGGGTGAAGCGGAACTAAACAAGCTACCAGAGTGGGGTCATTCCTTAGGGGAGCAAAGAACAAGTCATGAATTACATAGGAATTATTCCCGAGCCCAAATAGGATTACCAAACCTCAGGAGCTCCTCACAAACAACCCCTGCAGAATGCCCCCAAGCAGAGCCAATAGTACATCAGAATATATTGCGGAATGAAACGGAACAACCATCACCAAAGCAGCCCCGTAAGCTTTCAGCGCTGCAGTGCTATCTTGGAAGCCAAGTAGGAAAAACCAATACAACACTACATAGACATAACATTAGCTCATTTAGTCTAGAGTTCTCCTCACTTGATAACTCTGTAATTCGCAACATAGAGCCCCAATTAAACAGCATAACATCGGAAGACCTAAATTTCTTGGATGGCAATCTAATAAAAGGCCTTAGGGGCAAGGATGACAAGATCTTAGAAGGCCAAACAATTAACAAGCAAAACGGGCAAGCTTGGGAAAATAGAGATGATTTCTTATTAGATCAACCAATTCTTGAAAGTTATATGTACAACTTTGGACTCAATTGCAACAACGATCATGGCCCACTCCCTTAAACGCAATACTCAACTTGAGCTTACCAAACAATTTACAGCCTCAATAAAGACCATAGATTATAGGATGGCCCTGGTAGAGGGCGCTGTAAGGGAAAATTTGAGGCATCAGGCTGTGGTTGACAAAGTGGATAAGCAAGCCTGTGGACCACGGCTGGAAAAACTACGGGAAGTCCCGAAGGTAATTAAAAATATAATTGAAGATTGCAAACATATCCTAAAAAGCTCATATGTGTGCAACCGTGAGCCCACAGAATAAGAGTTTAGAACTCTAGGAATGCCAACAGATAGAGAAGGGCCACAAGCCCAGGTCGAGAAGACTGCCCAGACATGAACATTTGAATAGACAAGACTGAGGGAAAGAATGGAAGCTTTGTATCAGGAACTGAAGCTTCAAGTATAGCAGGAAAGAGGTCCCAGAGCAAAAGGCTTCAACGAATAGGGAAATAGAAAAATAAGTGGAAAAAAGTTAGAGGGAATAAAAAAGTTACAGCAAAAAAGGCACCAAATCTGATGTGGCAGTCAAGCCCAGCAGGGCAAATTAGAAAAATTGTCTATCAGCCCACTCAGCAGCAGTATATAGACCAAAATATCAAGATAGAGAGTACTGAAAAAGCAACGGACAAAGATAGTAACTTCACAAATAAAAACCCAGGCTTATTGTGTGACAAAAGCTGCACTTACCATTCCCACATAAATTGCATTCCCACTGGACTTAGGGGAAGCCAAGCACTTAGCCATGGTACAGGCAACATAAAGAGGCCGGAAACAGATTCAGTAGCAAACCCAGGGTTAAGGGAGGCAAGCAATGCCTTAGTCAATGGAACACACAAATGGAGCCCAGAGACATCAAATCAAAGTCAAGCTCCGGTATAGAAAAGCATCCCGTAGTTACAAAAATAGAACATCCAGACCAAGTACATTACCCAAATGTAGTGGGGTATTATAATGGAAATTGTCAGCAACTTTTAAACTCCACCATCGAGGGGACACCACAAGCAAAACGTAAAAGTGAAATCAGGAGGGCAAAGAGCCCTGAGCCCAAAGGAAGCAAACAAAGTATAAGAATAATCATGTGTGTGGAAACTAATGGCAATTCAATAGCTCCGGCTCCTGCACCTCGGACAAAAACAAAATATTGTTCTCAGGTCAGTCTAATAAATTACAGTAGCCAGCTTGGGCGGGTCACCGCCTTGCCTGCTCTATTGCGCCCAGCACTTGACCGCGAAAATAAAGTAAAAACTGAATACTGGCTGTCAAAAAGACAAATATATGAAGGATGCAGGAATACAGAGACTCATTACGGAAGAATAAAAGATCAGGAAGAGCCGGCATCTACAGGACCTGTAGTTACCACCAATAGAAGTGAAAAGGAAGATAATCGATCTCGAGGAAGTTGGTCGCAGGGAGCATATTGAGACCCACATTGAAAGAAGCAAAGAGCTTTAAGACACGATCATGTTTACCCCCTAGTATTCCTCAAGAGGGAGCCAAGACATTCTAAACAGGTGTAATATTCTACATATGGTAAAAAAAAAAAAACTTTGGGGGATTTGAACATGTCCCCAGGGATCCGAGGGGTGGCAATCGTGAATTATCCTTATGTAGAAAAGAGGCACTATGGATAATGAGATTAATGGCTGTTGAGATGGGTCTCAACTCAGACAGAGAGTTGGAATACTTCTTGGGGGATTGAATAGTCTTTTTGGTGTATTTTTGAATAAGATCTAATTCATTATGTAATTATATTTGTTTGTGCTAAATAGGTAACATTTGCATATGTAAGATCTTTGTCATGACTAGTATTTGCTTTATTGTTCCATGTGGTACTTGAATGGACAACCGAAATCCTCAAATAGACAATTAATGCAGATTCTTACATGGCATAAGGTGTTATTTTCGACATCACCGTTACTCCTTTTCTATTGCCTCTTTATCACTTTTACACTTATCATATATATATCTGGATTAGTCACCAATTAATTTCCTTTCTTTTCTTTGCTTATTTTCCTTTCAGTAGTGATATTATAATGGTTTTTGTATAGTCCTTTTGGGATTGTGTTTATGACACTAAGAGCACTGTAGTGGTAAGTTACTATCTATTTGCACTTTGCTGTAATCTTACTTAGTTTTGGAGATGGAGCTTTAATTTGAATTTTGGTCACTCAACAAATCTTAGAAATGTTGTTCTCATATATTTGGTCCACAGATAGATTTTCTTTTGATTGTTGATTAATAACAACAATCTCTGTTGTGTTTTAGTAGAAACTACACAACCTGTAGTTGTACTTCTATGCTTTTAGTCGAGATCGTTTTTGATTCTCAGGACTCGAATAACGACAGTTTTTAGTTAAAACTACACGATAGGTAGTCCTACTTTTATTTTAACAGTTTAGTCCTTTCTTGATGTTGATGGCTCTCACAGTATTCATAATGACTTCCGGGTACAGCGATCATGGTCGGCGTACTCGCGAAGAGGATCGGGCATTAACACATGACGGTTTCTTTATTGATTTGGGGTAAGCTGCGGTTTTGTCTCGTATTTGTTGGCCAGGAGATAATACATTTATTTATTAGTGTTACTCACTTCTACAGCATGCAGTTATTTACACGGATGCACTTTGTAGTTCTCTCTTGTTTTGTAGTTCTCGTGTCATTGACTGAATAACTTGAGGAGATTGGAAGGCATGTTTGACACTTTATTTGTATACCGTGATTCAGGTATTACCGTCTTTACTTTTAAGTTTATCCTATTAACGTTATGTTTTGCATTACACTTTAAGATTTTGAATGTTTGGACAAGGTATTTCCAGTTTTTACACTCATACACTTACCTTGTTCTAGACTTTGTCTATGTTGTTCTGGATCAATGGACTTCACGGGAACGGACGACGTGTGTGCAGATTCAATTTACTTTCATTATGCATAACGTATTGCAATTGATTTTGGGCAACCTCACTATGGTGAGCACGGTGTGTTCACGAGGTGCTTCGCAGGATATGGCTTATTTCTTCTTTTTCATTTATGGACTCTCGATAATTCTCAGTGCGATATCTCCTTGCTGTAGATACACGGTTAGGTTTGTTTACTCTTCACGGGTTATAAGGTTTTAAGTGGATACTTTTGATTATTCTAGTGACCCCAGATTAGCGATTACTCAATTTGTAGAATAACATCTCCTTTTGTGAATCCAGTCTGTGTAAATTATTGTGCATTAATACTTGTTAGGCGTTCAGGTGGGTCTTGTGTAGCTTCACACTTGCTTGTTTCCCTTTTCCCTTTTCTTTGCATTTATTCATCTTTTCTACATTCTTGCCCCTTTGTTTTGGGACATTTTGGGTTCACACACCCAGTCGGTTATTTGAGCAATTTAGTTTTCTAATTCAAACTATTTATTTATAATTTCCAGCCCTGAAGAAGTTGTTTGGGTTATTTTCCCATGACGAAACACGTGTTGGCTTGGAATATCGGGTGTTTGGACTGTTGGGATTCAAGATTTTGAAGACTTCTCTCAATAAACTACGCAGGCGGGATCACATATTCAAACTGTTCTGACTTTGATTGTTAAATCATTTGGTAAAATATCTCTGATAAGGTTCTGTAATATGCATTTACTTGTAAAGAGTGCCTCACACTTATGTTTCATTAGTTTTGGTTTACTTATAAACCCTTAAAGGTTGGGTGTAGTCCCTTGTGTAGGCACCTTTGAGGTACATTTGTGGCCAGACTTTCCCGGAGCGCCTTTTCTTGCCCCTCATTATACACACCCTCTTTTTACTGCATCTGGTTAATTCCCTGCCAGCCCTGCAGAACGTAACGACTAAAGATCTGCTCTCAGTAAGATTCATACAAGGAAAATGGTCAGAAAGTGGGGAATCAACAGATACAGTCTAGGTTTTGCCATGAATAGTAAAACAGATCCTAAAATGCTCCAGTCTGTTGAAGACCGGGGGACTATCCACTGTCATCCCGCAAAAGGAACTGTATCCATCAAAATTTCTCGAAAAAGCTCAAAAGCAAAATGCGCCAAGCAGGTACGAGGCAAAAGGCAACTCTGGCACGATATTGCAGGGAGCAAGTAGCTCCAAACAACAATTACCTGAACGAATAAACTTGAGCAACATGAGGTTACGCCTGCTGGTTAATTCCCCAAGAAACATCATGGGTAACCCCCAACTGCCACAGGCATGTGACAATCAGTCATTCAGAAGCCTGTAGCAAAAAATGGATTGCCCGAGCATAAAAGATAGAACTAGTCCATCACTAAAAATCCTAAAATGGAATATCGCAGGCCTAAAAGCCAGAATGGAGGACAAGGACTGGGTAGAATTCATTAAACAACAAGATATCAGTTTCTTCCAGGAATCTTGGTCTATCAATGCCATCAATCTAGATGGGTTTTCCACTTTTCATCTACCCACTACTAAACACAAAAAAGGAAGACCAATAGGAGGCTTGATCATGTGGATTAGAACTTCACTGTTGGAATATTTTGTAGCAACTCATGTTGTATTAAGCAAGGAAATTCATACGCTAGCAGTAAAATATGAGGAGTGGTCACCCGAAATAGTGAACATGTACTTCCCTCCTATTAGTTGGGTTCAAGTCAAGCCAGGTGTGCGGCTGCTTCAGGAACACATCTTAAATAAAAGATCTAGAGGCTGGTAGAATCCAGCATTTGGCCACATGAATGACCGCCCCCTCAGTCCTGTAAAAGCTTCCTACTAATATGTGGCGATTTTAGCACCAAACCCCATTCTATCCTCGGGGATGAACAAGTAGTAGAGGAAGATCATGCATGGAATATTCCGATCCCCCCTACTCAAAGTTGCCAAGACTCCAAGAAAGGAGAATTCATTTTTGAAGCTCTAATAGAAGGAGGAATCCATATACTAAACGGAAGAACAAACTCAGATAGAACTTTCAAATCCACCTTTTGAATTGGAAAAAGGCAAAGTATTATTGACTATATGGCAATAAACATCGAAGCCTAGCACTACGTTATCGATATGGAAATAAGGGACAGGATAGAGAGTGACCACGACCCATTGCTAACGGAGATGGCCCACCCAGACATGAGTTCTGGGAAATCTGCTTCCCTATATAAAGGAAATAGCCTAACAATAGCTCTGAGACCAAACAGGAAAAACCTTGCAAAGGACAGATGTGGTCAAATCTTTTATGGGTGCACCTAGTCAGACCTGGTTGTCATCACTCTCCATGTTCCTTAATCTACCAGGTAATGAGACCTCACTCCTTTTGCATAATTTTAACAATTTGCTATTACAAACATCAAAGGAAAGAACAAGGCATCTCAAAACTAACCCAAAATCGACTGGGGGCTGGGTTGCCGGCAAGTGTTTAAAATTAAAAAAGGTGCTATCACAAGCACTAAAGAATCGACATCTGAATAACTCCAATGAGCAATATTTTTTAGAGTGCAGGCAACAATATGAGAAATTACTGTGATATAAGAAGAAGACTTTTCCACACAAGCTTTGAAAAGACCTATTGCATACAATCTCGGCTGGAAACTCTAAAACGTTCTGGAAGATAATTAGGTGGAGATGCGAAGGCCCTCTGAAAAATTTAGAGCTGAACATCAACCCACAACTCTGGGTAAAGCACTTCACCGCCATGTATCAGGAAGAGGACAAGACAGTACCTGGGAGCATCAATAATCCAAATAGCCTTAGTCAAGGGTCGGATAGCAGCAACCAGAAATCAAGCAAGGCATTACCATCCCAAGAGACCTACATGGTATCAACAAAGCGGCTCTTTGTGTCAGAACACGAAACACAGGATGAATCAGTCCCCAGCAACCCTCCCAGTGTAAACTCTATGCAAATAATCCACGCTGTTCCACGCGCCATGGAGCTAGTGCTTGAATTCAGTGAGAAAGAAATTAAACATGCTATCCTTCTCCAAAAGCCGTACAAGGCTGCAGGCCCAGATGGTATTCCCTCAGACGTCTATCGTAACCAACTAACGTTATGGCTACCTGCTCTTGCCTGCCTATTTAACAGTGTTTGGCAATTTGAGGTACTCCCGACTTCATGGAGGAAATCAATAATTGTTCCAATCCACAAAAAAGAACCACAGGATGTGGTGTGTAATTACAGGCCAATCTCATTGCTTGACAGTGTTGGAAAAATGTTCGCCAAACTGATCCAGTCGCGCCTAGACCAGTGGCTAGAGGATGGAGAACTATTATCGTTACATCAAGCTGGTTGCAGGAGCACAACAGATCAACTCTTTAAACTGAACATGATTTGCACTAAATATTCGCATTAAAGGACTCCCTATTATACCTGTTTTTTGTGGATCTTCAAACAGCATTTGACAGCATAAATCGCCAAACATTATGGCAGCTACAGTCAGAAATGGGAATACCAGGAAAGATCTTAAGGCTGTTCATCTTACTGCATACAGGAAATACCACCAGATTCAGATACAGCACGAGAAATCACTATACGGCAGAGATTCCAATCCAGCGAGGCGTAAAACAAGGCTGTGTCTTGGCCCCAACTCTATTTTATTGCTATATAAATGAAGTTGGCCAAAACCTGAGGAACTTAAACTTGGATGTGTCAAAACTAGCTAACGAAAGCATACCTATCTTGCTCTTTGCAGATGACGCTGTACTATTGACAAGAACGGAGATAGCAATGCACCGGCCACTAAAGGATTTTGAATCATTTTGTGTATTGAGGAACATGGTGATTAACAAAGGTAAAAATAGGTGACCTATGATTACATGGGCTGCAGGCTGGATGATAAACTGACATGGAAACCGCAAGTCTACAAAAGTAACATCTCCCTGGCCCAACAAGCTGGAGCCGTACTTAGATTTGCAAAAGCCACAGGCAATCGCTCCATGAGTTCTGCACTGCTTGCGTACAAAACAAAAGCAAGGGCTGCAGCACTATATGGCACAGAGATTTGGGGATTCAAAAAGACTTCACCAATACAAGTAACTGAAAATAAATTTACACGGCAATTACTTTGTCTAGGCAACGCCACACCGATGAACGCGATAAGACTAGACCTAAAAATGAGGAAAATTGAGGACTAAATTGCATTGGCTCCAAAAAGATACTGGATTTGCATTTGGGCAAAAGAGGAACTTAAATCATATAAAGATGTATTGATCGACAACATCAATTTCAAAACCATTGGAAACTGCCTTTGTTTAAACACATCTCAACCACCCTGGCTGCAGTACGCCTGGAAGAACTCTGGCTTCATCCAGAAAAAAATCAGAAGGCCTAGTTTACTTGCTATAAAAAAGGCATATTGGGACCAAAAGACACGGAACATGTGTGAGACACTTAGGCCCCTGTATATACTTTTTTAGTGCGCATTTGCGCCGCTTTTTGACGCAAAAGCAGCGCACACTTACAAAATATAATTGTATTTTGTAAGTTTGCGTAGCTTTTGCGTCAAAAAATGATGCAAATGCGGCGCTAAAAAAGTATAAATATGGGCCTTAGTCCTTTATTTAAGTGTAACATTTTATTTAATCAAGAACTCACACCAGCTGCTTTTATAGATAGTATCTACCTGGAGGAAAAAAGAGCTCTTTATTTTAAATTTCGTATGGGCACACTACCAGTGACCGCGGTGACCAATAAATGGCAGCCAGTCCCCCTGGGTAGATTAGATTGCTATCCATGCCTTCACGGCGGCCAAGAAACATTATCTCACTTCCTTTTATTATGTCACTTTACGCTTAAACTTCATGAACTGTATTTACGCCCACTTTTCAGAACGCACCGAGTCAGGAAGTGCAAAGAAGTGGAAGTGTTATGTATGCGATCAGATGAAAAATACATTGTGAAGATGGTTTCAACAAACATCCTGGCGGCATGGAAGCTACGATCATCAATACACCTGCAGCTGGCACAAGAATAACTGCTTGCGGCATTCTACAGGTGTCACCAGCCTGGGGAAATTGGTGCAGGAGAAGGTAAAACAGGGATAGTTTCTAGTCATCAAACTGGAGGTTCGTACTGAAAGGTCCCAAATGACTAGTGCCAGGCCATGTTATTTAATTTTTAGATTCATAACGCCATCATAGAACAGTCTAGTGTGTTATGTAAACAAACTATGGCACGATTGGTTAGCCACAGTTATAAACCATTTACATGATAATGTAGGATAAACTGGGGTGCAGCCTTGAGGCGCACGTCGAAGCCCTGATGTTAAGTGTAGTTTTTTATTGATATGTTTTCATTTTATGTGATTTTTTAAAGTGTTACGTTGGATTGGTATTTGTAAGTGTGTAATTGTTATGGCCTGATAGGCTGACAACAATGAATGTTTAAAAAAATGGTAAAAAATGGATAAAGGGATCATAATACATTTGCAGGAAATAAGAGAAATCGAAGGGCGACAGGATGGAACGGATGTGAGGGAGTAAGGAATGGTAGGAGGACAGGGATGGAAGAGAAAGGAGGAATGGAGGTTTCCGAATGAAAACAGGAAGGAAGTAATAAAGGAAAGGTGGACAGAAAAACAAAAAGAGCAGCGGGGAGAAGTAGATGAAGCAGAAAGAATGAATAAAAGGGAAGAAAGGACAAAAACACAAAAGAGAGAAAAAGGAAAGGAGAAAAGAAGAAAGATAGTAAGGAAAAACAATGGATTTAAGGAACAAAGGAATAAAGAAAGGGAGACAGGACGGAAGGCATTGTGTTTTGGAATGCTTTTATTTAAATCAGTAATGCACCATTACCTGAATTTCAGTTTTGGGGCCAGAGCACAATACATTTCTGACCGGCATTATTGCATGTCCTTGATGGAAAATAAGGAAGCAAAAGCGGATTTTTGGGTAGCAATGTGTGAAATATTTGTGTGTATTAAGCAAACAGATTGCAGACGAAGTACAGCAATACCACATTACAATAGCACCACACAGTAACAGTATGACAAGAGCAGTACAACAGCAGTAACAGCAATGCAACCAACTATAATAAAACAACATAAAAATGCAACAATAACACAACAATATACAACCCAGCACAATACAACACACCACAACACAATGCTACCACAAATCAACTCAAAACACAATCCTACAAACATCATGCTAATACAACACACAATGGCAACGCAACTACTCAATATAGCAATGTAACACAATGATACACCAACAAAAAAATAACACAACAGCACAAATCTTCAAATATGTTGTATTCAACTGTGTTGTATTTTCCTGTTGTGATGTTATTGTGTTGTGATTCTGCTTTCATTCTGTTTTGTTTTGTGGAGTTACATTGTTGTACTGTTGTGGATGTGTGGAATTATGTTATTGTATTTGTTGGGACCCTTTGGTCGGTTGTGACATTTTTGTATGTTTAATTGTGTTACTGTGTTATTTTGTGTTGTGTTATATATTTGGTTATTGTGATACAGTCTGTGATTTAAGATTTTATGTTTCTGTTTTGCACACTGTTATATTTTGTTGTGGTATTAAGTGCATTGTGTTATATTTTTGTTTAGTGTCAAATTGTGTTCTATGGGGTTGCATACCGCAATGTCAAACTAAGTAATGTCATTCTGTCAAAATATAAAATTCCAATTATCAACTATCGCTATATCTTCAAGGTAAGTATATGTGGGTAAGAATAAATTTTACTATTCATAAATCCACATCTGCATATTTTGATGGTATATGTTTTGAAAAGCTACAAAGATGTAGAGTTAAGAATACTTAGGGGGTCATTAAAACCCTGGCAGACGGTGTTAAAGCGGCGGTAAGACCGCCAACAGGCTGGCGGTCTTTTTTTGAGGATTATGACCATGGTGGTTACCGCCATGGTCATCCGCCGCTTCTCCGTTCCGGCCGCCAGGGCGAAGACGATCGCTGGGCTGGAGACCTGGGTCTCCAGCCCGGCGGCCGTGACAATACCGCAGCCGGTATTTTGACCCGGCTTACCGCCGTGGATTTCTAGCGGTAGGAACCGCCATGAAATCCATGGCGGTAAACACTATCAGTGCCAGAGAATTCCTTCCCTGGCACTGATAGGGGTCTCCCCCACCCCGACTCCCTCCCCTACACCCCCCACCACTCCTGCCACCCCCCAAAGGTGGCAGGACCCCCCTCCCCACCCCGACCCCGACATTACCTTACACATACACACCCGACACGCACGCAGGCACCACCAACACACATACATGCATACACACGGACATACATGCCAACATCCACACACACAGTCAGACACGCACACCCACAGTCAAACATACACACACACATCCATACAGACATACCTACAGACATACACGCACTCATTCCCAAAACACGCAACACCCCCGCAAGCATACACGCACTCACACCCCCCTCTACATACACCCACGCACACCCCCATGCACCCACACAACACACAACACCCCCTCACCCCCCTCCCCTAACGGACGATCGACTTACCTGTTCCGTCGATCCTCCCGGAGGGGACGGGAGCCATGGGGGCAGCTCCGCCGACACCGCACCGCCAACAGAACACTGCCGCGCCGAATCACAGGACGTGATTCGCTGGGCGGTGTTCTGTTGGCGTGGTGGTGGAGCAACCTCCACTTCCCCGCCGCCCGTCAGTATGGCTGTTGGCGGCTCTCTTTCGGAAAAACGACGAGAGCTGCCAACAGTCATAATACGCCGAGCGGAAAACCACCACCACTGGCGGTCTTCAGCACGGCGGTCCCTCGGCGGTCTTGTAAAAAGACCGCCGAGGTTGTAATGACCCCCTAAATCTCTGTTTACCTGTTCATCGGTACTAGGCATAGGTACTAGAGTATAGGTATTAAAGTCAAGATTCTGCATTAGTCAGTATTCTGAATGTAATATATTGACAGGACGATATTAAAAATTAAATCACATGCTTGAACACCCTCTGTGATTAATTTTAGACATTAACACATTCTGCTACATTCCTAGTCAAAGTAGCACATTCCTTTAAATTTCCATTAACAAACAACAATTCTCCAATTTCCAAGGTGGTAACATACCAATGGCACTGTTAGTGCTCTTCAACTATTTAAGGCACTAGCTAGTCTAAAAGAGTGACTGAGATAGTGTCTTTCAGTGCTTACTTTATGTGATCTGGCCCCAGATTGTTATGGTATTATTTTGTCATACAGTAATCTCGTCCAAATTTAATTAGTAATCACAAAAATTAATCAGATCCCCAAAAACAGTAGGACTGCATAAAAATGGTAATTCTGACCTTGTCAGGATTCTTGTAGTCAACACTAGGTGCTGTCGAAATTAATGCATGCCATACAAATTATGCTCTTGAATATAGTCTGCATTGTCCCTCCAGCAAGATGGTTGGTTGCCAAAAGTAATATTTCTAATACCATAGTGCATCTTTAGGTCTCACCTAGCAGACAGCGTAAATGGTGACCTTACAGTGTGCTTAAAATCTGCCCATTGCTTACCATTTGCTGGCTTTATTGTCATTCTTATATGCTTGCTTCTTTTTCAATGGCTACTCTTTTTTTGTGTGGTTGTCTCTTCCCTGGAGCATAGCCTTTTCATAATCTTTTTGTTTGGCTGACTTATAGAGTTCCACTACTCACCTTTAGGAAACTACTTTTTTCATTGTAGTTAGGCACTCCAAGAAAGTGCACGTTTCCAGCACTTTCTCTCATATTCTTCTGTCCACCACACACTGTTATGCTCTCTATTTTGTGCTTCTCTCCTAGCTCCATGATCTGTGCTGTTCCTCTCCTCGGGGCATTCTTCCAGAGCCCTCCTGTGTTGCTCACTCCCAATGTGTGCTTTCCCCCTGCCCACCATGTGGCTCTCTCACTCGTGTGTTGATTTGTCCCTTCATCCAGCTATATTTTCATTGCATCCCACCTTGCTCCACTCACCACCTCCTCTGCTGCCCCACCCAAACCCAGGGGCGATTTCTCCATTATAGCAGAGGAGTGTCCCCCCCACTGTTAAAAATGCCCCCAGACACTGTCCAGAGATGAAAAATAAAATGGTAATACATTTCATTTATAACTATTTTCTTTTTCATCCCCCATTCCAAAACGGGGCTGAGTGCCAGTGCCAGTAGCAAGGAGAAGTGGTGGGCTGCTTGAGGCACTTGTTTAAAGTGTGCATGTCTCTTTGGCTGACTGGCATGCGATGGGCAGCTAGACTTAGACTACATAGGCCAGTTGCATGAATATGCATTATCATTCTACTCAGACAGCTGGGTTGAGAGCGAGGAGGATGCCAGCTTGCAAGCAAGGTAAGTTGTTTTTTTATTTTATTTATTATATTTGCCACCTCCTTGAACCCACCCCCAGTCATTTGCCCGCCCCACCCCTCTCAGTAGATGTCAGCCACCCCTGTCCTAACCCTGCAGTCCTTTTTTAAAATATTTTATTTTGGGAGGGGGAATTAGACAGCAAGTGGCAAGTTTCCCACCACTTCAGGTTCATTTTTTTATTTGTGGATTCATCTCAGATACGTAACTAAAATAAATTATGATGCCCATGTAATTTCATAGGCGCACACATGCATGGTGATGCAGGATATGTGCACCTACCAAAATGACTCCGCTGCATCATAAAGCCTCTTTTCTTTTTTTTTTCTTTTGGCCCAGCTGCAGCACATCTTTGGCTGATGCCATACAGCACAGCCAAAAGGCACTGACAAAGTTAATAGGTCCCAACGGTGAGACCTGCTGGCTTTGCCAATGCTTTTTGGATTTAGGTTGCCAGACTCCTGAGGAAAGAGGCAGCATGCAATAGCGCACTTGCACTTTTTTGCCATTCAGGCAAATATGTTATAAGGACTGAGTAGAATGATGATGCAAATGTATGCAACTGGCCTTTGTAGTTTTCAATAAAGATTATATTCCATTTTGGAAGGTGAGATAACTAACCGTGGTTAAAGTTTCGACTTACCAGTAGCTAATACTCTGAGAAACGTAAGTACAGAGGACAATCCAGTCAGTCACAGAGCTAGAGGAAATGTAAAGTAAAAAAAAATCTATATAGCAAAGCCCTAACAACAGTGTCTGGGTATAGGTAGGTTCCCTTTTGTATGGTAACCTATGTCTATGATCCCAGTATGTGACTCAGTAGTCTACTTGGTTCTCGTGCTTTACGTGAACTGATGCCCCAGTCTATTCACCCTTTTACTGTTTGCTTTATTGCAAATGAATACTATTGTCCCATGACAAAGATCCCAAGGATTTTATGGAAAATGGCTTAAATTGAAACATGTTGAATGGAGTAGTGCAAATTGAGGATTTGTGTTTCAAGATTAGGACCTAAAACCTTTCCCTCATCCATACTAGCACAGCAAACCGAAGACCTGATTGAAACAATGGACAACTCATGATGGGAATGTTCATTTTCCATGGAGGACATTTATCTTCATTGCACCACAGAATATTGAAAGTGGATTATATGCTATTGTGACATAATTATAAATTTTGGGCCCGATTCATAAAGGTAAACTTAGACGTTTGTTCTAAACTTATCTAAACTTAGACCAAACGTCTAATTTTACACCTTTGGGAATTCACAAAGGGCATTTACGAGTAGTATCTTTATGCCTGAACTTAGGGTAGAGATCCGCCCGAGTGCGGACATAAAGCAACAGCAATGTTTTGATTGTGTTTCTAAACATTTTAAAACCCATGGCAAGCAGTTTGGGAAACATTAAGGTAAGCAACCATATGCTAGTTTACACAAGTTGAACAAAAATATCTGGCTCACTTTAACCTCCAGTAGATTTTAAACCTTAAAAAAATCTAATGAGGCAGAGCACGTAGGCCCTCATTACAACATTGGCGGTAAATCCCGCTTTCTGCCGTGCAGAAGACCGCCAACATACAGTCGTGGCAGCGGAATTCCGCCACAGGTATAACGACCCACAGCTCGGAATCCGCCACAATACAGACACCCACACAAGTCCGCCACACCAAAGGTCAGTGATAAACTGGCGATACCAAAACCCACACCGTCACGCCAACAGGAATACGCCCACAGTATCATGATCCATGAATCAACGCAGCGGTCTTTCATTGGCCACACCGCCACACTCAAAATACATACACGCTTACAAAACACAACCACATTGGACAATTCAAAATACACACACCTGATACACATACTCACACCACACCCACACACCCAATCCAATATAAAGCACACACCCACAACACCAGCATCCTCAGACACACAACACCATCACTCATACAACATCCACGCACCTCAAACAACACACACCAACACATCCCCTGACACATCACAACAGACACCACCTCACACATCACCCACACCACATCATGGCACCCCAAAGACACCCCAGGTTTTCAGAGGAGAAGCTCAGGGTCATGGTGGAGGAAATCGTCCGGGTAGAGCCACAGCTATTCGGATCACAGGTGCAGCAGACATCCATTGCAAGGAAGATGGAGCTATGGCGCAGAATTGTCGACAGGGTAAACGCAGTGGGACAGCATCCAAGAACAAGGGATGACATCAGGAAGAGGTGGAACGACCTATGGGGGAAGGTACGTTCCGTGGTATCCAGACACCAGATTCTGTACAAAGGACTGGCGGTGGACCCTCACTTCCTCCCACACAACTAACAACATGGGAGGAACAAGTCTTGGCAAATATGCATCCTGAGGGTCTCGCAGGAGTAGCAGGAGGACTGGACTCTGGTAAGGCAAATCTTTACTACTTTATCCCCCCCACCCCACCTGGATGCCATCACATACTCCCACCCTCACCCTCACCCTCACACCCATCACCCCAACAACCCACAGATACCCCACCAACACAACCCACACACCCCAAAACCAATCCCTGCATGTAACACCAATGCATGGACACCTATCACCAAAGCATGTCCAGTAGGGAGACTCACTCATGCCCCAAAATCACCAATCACACAAGGACCAAGCCAATAATGCAAGCACAGGAGTAGAGGGTAACTCACCCATTGCACAAGATGGCACACACACATACAATAACTATGCATTTACACCCCAACAGGACCCCTACCCAACATCATCGGACAGGAGGTGCCAGACATATCCAGTCCCCCACAGAAGAGGCCCACAGTGACGACAGCAGCTCTGCACGCCTGGATCAAGATGACCAGCCCGGCCCATCAGGAACCTCAGGACAGTCGGTTCCCCTGACACAGTCACAAACCACCATTGAACCTAGCCCCTCAGGAAACACCACCATAGCACCCACCCAGCGGGCCCATCCCTCTGTCCCCAGGACACGTCAATCAGCAGTGTGTCCACCACTACAGGGAACCCAGGCAACCCAACTAAAACAGGGTGATCAGGGACCTGGGGACAGTGGCAGTAGGCACACGGTTCAGGGGACAATAGCACAGGATAACAGGGAAGCTGGGAGGACTGCTGTGCGACAGGGGGAGGACAGGCCCAGGGAACCAACACTCCACGAGGCACTCTCCAACATCATGGGAGCTTATAACCATCCCCAGGAGACCATGGGCACGGTACTGGCCAAGTTTCAGGAGACCCAGCGGCTGCAGGAGGAACACTATCTGGGGATCAGGGAGGACTTGAAGTCCATCGACACCACCCTGGTCACCATTGCAGGGGTTCTGGCAGACCTTCTCAACACCAGGAGGGACACAGTGGCACACCAACGGGCCCCTGACACTAGCCTGGACGATGAACAGCCCTCCACCTCGGCCGGCGCTAGTGGGCAGGAGGCACCGCCACAGGAACAACAGGACACCAGCACCCCACCCCTGCAGAAGGAGAACCACCCCGCAAACGGTCCCAGAGATCCAGGAACAAGACAGAGAACATTGCCAAGACTCCCGCCAGGAAATAAGACCCCCCTGAATGTCACCCTTCTGTCCCACTTTGACACCCTGTCCACCTGAAACTGCCATTGCTCCACTTCCTATACCCCATTAGACAATGCACCTGTGAAACAAATAGACTGGACTCTGCCATGGACATTCCTCCACCATCACCCTAGCCCCTTTTATGCCCCCCTGCACTTATTTGAACACAAATAAACACACTTGAATCACTAAACAAGCTGGAGTCAGTCTGTGCTTTCACAAATTTGTAATTGCTAAATCTCTGGAATATAGCAATGTCAATGTACTTGTTCACATACCAATGTAACACAGCTGTAGGCCAGTAGTAAACATAGCACAGGGTACAAAGTGGGAGCCAGATCTGTGAAATGGAAAGCCAAAGTAACAAGTCAGGGTCCATACACAGAGTGAAAATGACAGACTTATGCTAGCTCCAACAATAGTATGAGATGGGGGAAGCAGTTACATCTTCTTACCTGTGTCTCACTGGAAGTATTGCAGGATGATGTTGTTTCAGTTGTCGACATCTTCTTCTTCTGCCTCCTCTTCTTCACTGTCCACAGGCTCCACAGCTGCCACAAGACCACCATCTGGCCTATCCTCCTGCAGAAAAGGCACCTGCCGTCGCAAAGCCAGGTTGTGCAGCATACAGCAGGCCACGATTATCTGGCACACCTTCTTCGGTGAGTAGTATAGGGAGCCACCTGTCAGATGGAGGCACCGGAATCTGGCCTTCAGGAGGCCGAAGGTGCGTTCTATAATCCTCCTAGCTCGCCCAGGTGACTCATTGTAGCGTTCCTCTGCCCTTGTCCTGGGATTCCTCACTGGGGTCAGTAGCCATGACAGGTTGGGGTAACCAGAGTCACCTGCAAATGTCGAGGGACAATTGTTAGACACACACTAACCCTTAGGGACAATCCCATACCCAGACACCTATGTCAACTGTGTTGGGACCCTGGCCTCACTTATTAGCCACACACAGTGCCTCTGGAGTTGGCCCATCACATAAGGGATGCTGCTATTCCTCAAAATGTAAGCGTCATGCACTGAGCCAGGATACCTGGCATTCACATGGGAGATGTACTGGTCTGCCCAACACACCATCTGCACATTCATCGAATGGTAGCTTTTCCGGTTTCTGTACACCTGTTCATTCCTGCGGGGGTGGGACAAATGCCACATGTGTACCATCAATTGCACCAAATGATGTTGTGGATATGTCCCAGGGCATAAAAGTCACCTTTCACTGTGGGCAAATCCTCCACCTGAGGGAAAACGATGTAGATGCGCATGTGTTTCAGCAGGGCAGATAACACTCTGGACAACACATTTGGGAACATTGGCTGGGACATCCCTGATGCCATGGCCACTGTTGTTTGAAAAGACCCACTGGCCAGGAAATGGAGTACAGACAGAACCTGCACTAGAGGGGGGATTCCTCTGGAATGGCGGACAGCTGAAATCAGGTCTGGCTCCAACTGGGCACACAGTTCCAGGATTGTTGCACGATCAAGTCTGTATGTGATTATGATGTGTCTCTCTTCCATTGTCGACAGGTCCACCAGGGGTCTGTACACTGGAGGATGCCGCCATCTCATCACCTGCCCCAGCAGACGTGCCCTATGGAGGAGAACAGCGAGCAGAGGGTCATCCAACACTGAGGTATCACAATGTGTAATTTGCTGAAACGTTGGTAATTCGCAATGTGCCGATATCTGTCTGTATTCCCGGCCTAGATAGCTGAAATGGCGGCTGCCTGACCTGTAAGGTGGGACAAGGGGAAATGAGGTAACTGCGCTGGCGTTGTATACTGTCGCGGTGGGCGGTCAAAGACTGCGGCGCTATTCAGCATTGGTTAACATTGGGCCCTATGGGTCCCAGGAGCCAATGACGATGTACGTTGGCGGTGACGGTACGCACCGCCGTGGATGCGACCGCTATTTTCTATTTGTTCTCTCACTTGAAACCTGATCTTCAACAGGAGAGGACCTACACTGCAAGTGCTGCTGTGACTTGTGTCTGGAAGAGAAGATGGCTACAGTGTCTGAGGAAAGAGCCCCTGCCTTCACTTCGGAGGAGTTGGAGAAACTGGTGGATGGGCTCCTCCCCTAGTACACGCAACTGTACGATCCTCCTGACAAACAGGTGAGTACACTGTGAGCATGCTGCGTGGGCAATGCCTGTTTAGAGTGGTGTGGATGGGAGATACACGGGGGGGACTGAGGCCTGCATGTGCGGATGGTGAGTGTATGTGTGTCAGGGCATGGGTGGGAACTGGTGGGCAATGAGTATGACGGTCCGGACAGGTGAGTAATATCCTTTCCTCCTGTACCTTTCCTCTAGGTCAGCGCCCACCAGAAGAAGGGTATTGGGCGTGCCATTGCCAAGGACACCCAGACCCTGGGGGTCTACCACAAACGGAGCACCCACTGCCGTAAAAGATGGGAGGACCTGCGCCGCTGGAGCAAGAAGATGGGGGAGGCCCAGCTGGGGATGGCCTCCCAACGTGGAAGGGGTGCCCGTCGCACCATGACCCCCCTGATGTCCCGGATCCTGGCGGTGGCCTATCCGGAGTTGGATGGGCGCTTGAGGGCATCACAGCAGCCACAAGGGGTGAGTACACTCTCAGTCAGCTGACTCTGCGCAAATTACGTGGTGTCTGGGTGGGAGAGGTGGGCAGTGGGTTCCCCTAGGCCAGGGCGGACTTGATAGGCAAGGTCCCTTGTTAGGCAGGCTCTGTGGCACCACAACCCCACTAGTGGTAATAGCCATCTACACCTAGTCAGGCTCCTGTGACTTCCAGGTGTACAGCAATTGGGCTTAGGCCTCGTAACCCATGGGCACGTGATTTTGCCAGGAACTGTTAGTGCATCTCGTAGTGGAGAGGGCTGCTCCCTGTGTGTTGTGTCCGCCAACGGTAGTGGTAATGCATGCAATGAACATGTTTTTCTTCTGTCTTTCCCACCCCTTTTTGTTTTGTCTCCATGTTCTTGTGTGCAATAGCATCATCTGGCGGAGGAGCAGTTGCACCGGAGCAGGAGGGAGCTGCAACCCACTTGGCACTGGAGGGTGAAGCAACGGAGTCTGAAGCCACCAGTGGGATGGAGGGCGAGGGGAGCTCCACGACGGAGACTGGAGCATACACCAGCGACAGATGGGAGCTCCCTTGCGGTTTTGGGCACCTCTGTGCCCACCGCATCAACAGGTACAGCCGCCACCCCCCTACCAGCACCGCCCTCCCAGCAGCCCCTCAGCTTGTGTCCCGTGCCCGCTCACCCAGGAGGGTGAGCATCTCCTTCACCCCAGACACCTCAGGCCCTTCCCCACTCAGCCCTGCTGCCCTCAGTGAGGAGGCTATTGACCTCCTGAGATCCCTCACTGTTGGGCAATCTACCATTTTGAATGCCATCCAGGGTGTTGAGAGGCATTTGCAACAAACAAATGCATACCAGGAGGTCATTCATTCTGGGCAGGTGGCCCAACAGAGAGCATTTCAGGCTCTGGCCTCAGCACTGATGGCAGCCATTGTCCCTGTGTCCAGCCTCCGCCCTCCAACTTCCTCCACCCTGACCCAATCCCCTGTACCTCAGCCTATCCCAAGCACACCATCAGACTAGCATGCACACTCATCAACACACAAGAATGGACATGGCAAACATAAGCACCACACATAAGCACCACACATCCCACAAGCACTCACACAAACACCATCCGCATGCAGACACAGCAACATCCACTGCCTCCACTGTGTCCCCCTCCTCCACATCCTCCTCCTCCCTCCTTGTCTCATCTCCACTCACACCTGCATGCACTACATACTCAGCCACTACCTCCATCACCAGCACGCCCATCACCACACACCGCTCATGTGCAATCATCACCCCAACTACCATGCACAAATCCCCAGTGTCCTCTCCCAGTGTTTCTGTGAGCCCTCCTCCCAAAGTACACAAACGCAGGCACACAACCACTCAACAGCCATCCACCTCACAACAGCCTCCGGCCCATGCACCTTCACTCAAATTCAGCAAACTTACACCTCCTACAACCACTACCTCTTCCTCCACTCCTAAACCCCTCCATCTTCCCGTCCCAGTGTGTCTAAAAAACTTTTCCTGGCGAACCTTGACCTCTTCCCTTCACCTCCCCCCGTCCTTCTCCTAGGGCCAGGCTTTCCAGGTCCCAACCAGCACCTCAGCCACCAAATCCCCAGGCACAGTGGTGCCAGCAACTGCGGGGTCTTCCAGTGCGCCACCCATCAGGGCTGCCAGTGTGCCACGTAGCGAGGGCAAGGACATTCCGCCACTTGCCAAGGTGAAGAAGGTGCCCACATCCCGGAGGGAGAAGCCACACCTACCAGCCACCAAGGGCTCCGCCAAAACAAAAGGGGACAGTGGCAAGACACCTGCGGCACCATCAAATGTGGAGAAGGGACAAAATCAGAAGAGCAGGTCAGGACAGGGCACGGTGGCACCGACTGAGGGATTTGTGTCACTCCTTCTGTCCACGACTCCACCAACCTGTACGGTGGCGAACACCACAACCTGCCCCGCCACCAGCACCGCCACCTGCACCGCCACCTGCCCCGCCACCTACACCACCACCTGCACAGCTACCGGCACATCTGCAGCCTCAGCAACAGTCCCCAGCATCTTCCCCAGTGGGCAGCCGTCCCAGGCTGCAGGAGACGTCCTGCTGTGTCCTTCAACAGGTGCTGACCCATGCACCGCCGCCAGCACTGCCGCCACAGACACCACCACCAGCCCCGCGACGTGCTCGGACAGTGGCACCAACGCTGACATGGCTACCATCCCCAGTGGTCAGCTGTCCGAGGCTGGAGGAGAGTTCCTGGACCCTGCCCAGCTTCCATGAGGCATGCTTCCATCACTGTTTGCACCTGCAGGTGGAAGGCGAAGCCACAGCAGTGTGGCGTATGTCTCTGCCTCCATGGCGTATCATGCTACCTGTTCCTAGGCAATCTCATGGCACACACACCCAGGTGAGGGAATGGGACCGGCAACACTGAATGTGGAGCACTCTGGGCACCATGCCCCCTCCAGAACCAGTGGAGATTGACATCCACTACCTCAGTCCTTGGCAGTATGAAGCACTCTGGGCACTAGCCCCCCTCCAGAACCAGTGGAGATTGACATCCACTATCTCAGTCCTTGGCAGTATGAAGCACTCTGGGCACCAGCCCCCCTCCAGAACCAGTGGAGATTGACATCCACTACCAAGCCCCTTTACATTTGCAGATTTACCACTTGCGCACATTTGCTTTTCTTTCAGGAAGTAGGCACCCTTGCAAGAAGGCTTGTTCTTATCTGTCTGGCCCTCCATCAAATCTGAGTACAGGTGACTCCCTCCCTTCCACTCCAGCTGGGGAAAATGAGTTGTCCTAATTACCTTTTGTCCTTTAGCTGAAAGTCTAAAATTTTTGACAAATGCAGACTGTTAAACCATGCATCACGGACAACGGACAGTAAGGCTAAATCATGAAAACTACGGACGGGCGGTCACCTTAAATAAAAGACACCTGGGGAACTGTAAGTCATTCAGGAAGTGACACCCTTTGGCAGAGAACACTGAGATTCTCAGGGAACCCAGAATGCACTCCACACAGAAGGTTGCCATCACTTTGATGTGGGTGAGGATCCAGACCCACTTTGGTTGACAGGCTACAGGTATACCTGCTAAAACATTGACCATGCAACCTGAGCCATGCTGCCATTGTATCTGCATGCACATCCTGCTCCCTGCCCTCTATAGGGTATCCCGAAGGTAGCCACAAGGGAAGTGCAGTCTATGACTAATCCCAACTACGCAGAAGCAAATAAGGTCCTCCTCAAGATCATGGGCCCAGCTACAGAGAAACAGGAATCCGTGGTTTGACCTGTCACTTATGTTTTCTTGCTGTACTCTCTCTAGTGCAAGTGCTAACTCTAAGATCTAGGAGCCATAGGGGCAAAATTTAGAGATTGTGAGTTCCTGAATCACAATCTGGAAATCACGTTCTCTGATGTAGGAAAACTTACATCTTTTCAATAGCAATTCCCAGTGTGTTGCAAATCAACCTACCTCATGAATATTATTGAGGTAGGTCACAATTCGCGACCAATTAGAAATTGAAGCCATCACAGGGCTGGTGGTCTGCTGAGGTCATCAGACCATCATGTCATGAATGACCTTTTAATGAAGTCACCCTTTAAAAAAAAATGCAGCCCATTTTCCTAAAGGGAAAACGGAATGCATTTAAAAAGAAAAAGTGAAACTTTGAAGTTCCATTCTTTAACAGTAGACGGTTGTCAATGGGACCACTGCCTTGCTCTTAATTTTTTTTTACATTCTCAAAGGGTAACGTGTTCCTTTGGCACCCCTTCCCATTTGCAAATGGTTACCACATCGTTCGGGGTGTTGGTAAAAAATGAATGTTGTGCAACTGTAATTCGGGTGCAAAACATTCATACATAGCACTGCAATTCAGTATTTGAAAGGGACTTCCTAAGCACACCCCTTCCAAACACTGAATCGCTAACACAAATTGTGAATTTGGGGCTACATGTAAGAACGTTTGAAATTGTGATTTCCTAATTGCAATTCCAAGTGAATTGCAATAAGTAATCGCAATTCCAAGTGTTCCACTGAGTTTCTTTTGCAATTCCCAGTGGGTTGCAAATAGACCTACCTCATTAATAATGATGAGTTCAGTCGCAATTTGTGACCCACTGGGAATCACTAAAATCATAGAGATGGTGGCCTACTGGTGTCAGCAGACCACCATGTCTGTGATTGCTTTTAAATAAAGCAATCTTATTTTTTAAACGCATCCCATTTTCCTTTAAGGAAAATGGGATGCGTTGAAAAAGCAAAAAATTAAACGTTTCAGTTTTATTTTTTAAGAGTAGGCAATGGTGTTGGGACCACTGCCTGCCCTTAAAAATGTTTTTGCATGCATTCACAGAGAGGGAAGGGTCCCCTTGGGGTCCCCTTCCCTTTTGTGAAAATGGATTACCACCAATTTGAAATTGGTGGTAACTGCAATTGTTTTGTGACTGCATTCACAGCCACAAAGCAATCATATATACCACTGCAAGTCGATATTAGGAAGGGACAACCTTGGTACGCCCCTTTTAATTAGCGACACAAACCCTTTTTGCGATTCGGTAAATAGATTACCAAATCTCAAAATAGCATTTGTACATACCAAAATGCTTTTTTCTGTGCACAAACGGCCCAATTCTGCAAATCAGGTGGTTTACGCACAGAAAAAAGCTTTCTACATCTGGCCACTGGTAACGTGCTACTGAATCACGATTTGTGCTTATGTACATTTTAAAAAGCTGTTTTGCTGTTAGAAGCGACCTAATTGTGTCTAGCTTGCTACCTGGGCTAGCAACAAGGAGTGTGCCAGGGATTTCTAATAGGGGTGTCCAACTGCTTCACTGGTAACATGCCACATTGGACAAGTCTGCAAAACAATCAGTGTACCAATATCCACAAAGATGGTGCATGCACAGTGGTGGAATCAACAGCCTCGAGTCCCATTTAAAATGATCTAAAGATAGGCTCTACGAGCCTATGGTGGTCTCTGTAACACAGAGCTTATAATGAAGTGTTCAACACATTGGCCCTCATTACGATGACTGCTGTCAACCACGCTGGCGGTCGTCGATGGAACACAGCCAGCACTGCAAAGCCCCCTCTGGCCCTATAATGATGTCCCTGCTGAGCCGGCGGGCGGAAACAGTGTTTTTGCCCGCCGGTCCAGCTATAAACAGGGCCTTTACATTGACGCTGGCTCCAAATGGAGCCGGCGCCAATGTGGCAGTGCGGTGGGTGCAGCAGCACCCGTCGCGCATTTCACTGCCCGTAATTTGGGCAGTGAAATGCACGACGGGGCTGTGCCTGGGGGCCCTGAGTCACCCATTCCGCCTACCTTTCCCTGGCAGTGTAAACTACCAGAAAAAGGCTGGCAGACGGGACTCATAATCTGCAAGGCAGCGCTGCCCTGTTGGATCTGAAACGCCGCAACCGCCAGTTCTCTTGGTAGAGGGAGCCTGGCGGTGGCGGCATTTCCATCTTGGCGTTTTGCCCACGGTCATAATGGGGCTGGCGGACCGCCACTACCATGTTGGACTGCCCGCCACCATGAGCCTGGCGGTCCATGGACCGGCAGATTCATAATGAGGACCATTATCTTCCTGCCCACTTCGCTATTCTTTTTTCAAATTTTACCTTGCATTTCTCTCACATGCTTGATCTTTGTGCAATGCAGGTCCATCTTTCTTTCCATCCGACCACTTCATTAGGAGCCCTTGGCCAAAACTGAACCAACAAAACTATTTGGGGAACAAATATATTTTTCTCACTTTTCTTTTGTTCAGATGTACAAGCCCTTGCATCAAAAAGCAGCGTCACACTATGTTCACTAGCACTTCTCAAGCAAGCAGAATGCAGAGGCTACACCGCAAGGTGTCCTGTCTCGTTCCCCCATATAAACTCTCATTTGTATGCTCCAGTTTATTTAAATGTTCTTTTTCCCTTTGATTAGGTGGTGAGGAAGATTAAAAATGATTCCATCTCAGCCCGTCGAGTACTTTCCATTTTCTGACCTTTCATGTAATTTGAAACGTTCCTCCAGATATCTCGGGATGTGTTGGCTCAGAAGGTGATTTATGTACAATTTATTTATGTACTCCGCTCCGGTTTTTTTCTTTCAAGTAACCTGCATGCCACTGTTGTCCTTTAAATCGACTCTCTCTTTTGTGTTTGGAATAAGGAGCAGCCAAGGCAAATGTGGCAACAAAGTCATTTCTACTCGAGTTCGTCACAACTGCAGAACTGAAAAAGTCGCAGGAAATATATATTCACGTTCCATACTTAGTTATATTGTATTTCCTACAGAAGATAGTCTTTTATTTAGGAAAATATATTCAGGTTTGTAATTTGAGCAATTGATTTTGTTAATTTTAAACCAGATCTTTTAATTCTACCTCCCATATGAGTCAGAAGGGATCTTCTCATTTCTCACCTCTTTTAATTATTTATAAACATTTTCCTTCCTTTATGCATGCATTTACTGATTGATATCTATATCAATTTCTGGTAATAGTAAGCCACAAAATCTCAAGAAGTTGCTACAATTCAGCACACTTGCACATAAAACCTGTATAAGTCCACTTCAGTTGGAGCCACAATCCTACCCAGATAGACCACTAGACCTGGCACCCTCCTTCATGCAAGCACCAATGACTCACTCCTTATTAGACTTGGGTGGAACTCACAGAAAACGTCACAAGATTTGTGGACTTCCAAGAGTGGGCGGGATTTGGGAACGTTGCAATGATTTTGAGCACCAGGAGCTTGTGCCCCCCTGTAAAATCAGTTCAGATGGCATCCATCAGTGCGCCAGAGGGCGCTGCTTCTTTCTGCCACTTAAGTACATTTTCTACTCGAGCATTAGCTTTCACATTATGAATGGTGACAACCCATGGCAACTGCTGCATTGAGAAATCTCACCAGGAGGAGTTCTAGCGCCCGGAAATCATGCTAGGGGACGCAAATTCTTGCTCGCAAACATAACATCAGAAAGCCATGCATAAAAACAAAAATCCTCCACATGGCGGTTGGCAGAGTTTTGCTTGAACTCCACACTCCAAGCAGAGTGCGGAGTGGGCAAAATTCCCCAAACTCTCCCGGTGGAGCAGAATGTCTCTCCTACCCTTACTCCTTATAGAGGTTTATCATGATGCAGGGGTATGGCTTGATGGCAGTTGTTTTCCCTATTCTCTCTTCCCTAATGGATGATTGTCTGGTTTCCTATCACTGTGTACGTGCTGTTGAAACTTTCATAGAGGTGGGCGAGCCATTGAAAGCTTGAGCCAGGCTCAAGGCTGAAGTCTGGCTCTGGTTCACATCAAGGTCCTGCTGCAACCTCGAGCCAATAACTAGCTTAACTTTCAGATGGCTTCTGTTTGCCACCTTCCTTCTGCCCTTCTGTGGGGTTGCCGCCAAGACTGCCAACTTTGGAACTGGGGAAGCCAGGTTCAAGTCTCGGCATTGATTCAACATCCTGTGATTCTGAGCAAATCACTTAGGCCCTCATTACAACCCTGGCGGTCAGTGATAAAGCGGCAGTAATACCACCAACACAGACAGCCACTTTAACACTCTGACCGCCACGGCTGTAGCAAAAAGCACCCCGGCGGTAACCGCCAACAGCCAGGTGGAAGACAGTGTACCGCCCACTGTATTATGAGAGGCCAATCCGCCAGTTTTTCTGGGGCGGTACCAACGCCATCAAAAACATGGCGGAAACAGTACACAGAAGGGAAACGACTCACCTCTCGACATTCAAGTAAGAACCACGAAGCCATGGAGCCTGAGTTGCACACTTTTCTAATGCTGGTCTACCTCCTCCTACACCAGGAACACGAACTGCGGCGAAGATGACCACGGTGAGCACCGCACCTAGCACACAAGGGGGGGGGAGAGAGTGACACACACATGCAACAATCCCTAACCCCCAACACCATACACGCAGACAGATGCAACAACATGACATATCCACCCTGTAACCCTCAGGAATAACACAAGGACAAAAGGATTTGATTTAAATCATTGTAATATTAAAAATTAGATAAATACGTCCTTAAAGCACAAACAGTATGTACAATATATACAAATGGAGGGACAATGACCACTCCAAAATGTTAGTGGCCCACAGGGCCATAACACATAGGCCAAGGCCACACTTAACTCCTGCCTCAATACGGAGAGAACACTGCTGGGGCATCAGGTCGAAGATACACAGGCACCTCAGGGGGAAGAGAGGTGGGGGGGCACCTAAGCCTGAAGATGGTACAACGCCACTGCTCCTGGAGGGGGCAACATGCCCTTTGCGATGTCCTGGGGAGTGCAAAGCCACAGTCTCTCAAGTGGGTGGTTTGTCCACTGCTTGGTCCTGGGGAGTGCAAAGCCGCAGTCTCTCAAGTGGGTGGTTTGCCCACTGCTTGTTCCTGGGGAGTGCAAAGCCACAGTCTCTCAAGTGGGTGGTTTGCCCACTGGTTCTGGAGGGGTCTTGTGCCCAGTGTGCTTCATCCTGGCAAGGAGGGGCTGAGTGGGTGCCTTCTTCCACTGGTTCTGGAGGGGAACTTGTGCCCTGTGATGCAGATTCTTGATGGTGCAAGGTCACAGTCTCTCACCTGGGTGTCACACCTACAGTTGTTGCAGGGCCGAGGATGCACTACAGTCCATGCAGTCACGATTACACACTGCTCGCCAGCGGTGATGGCTGCTCAGTGGATGTTAGTTGCAGGGCTGGCGGCGGTGCTGTCAGTGGTGGGGGGAGGCACCTGCCCTTCCCCTGCAGCCTCAAACGGCTGCCCACTGGGGCTGCTGCTGCTGGCAGTGGTGCTGCTGGTAGTGGTGCAGGTGGTGGTGCAGGTGGCGGTGTTGGCAGCGGGGCAGGTGACGGTGCTCTCAGTAGTGGGGGGAGGCTCCAGCCCTTCTCCTGCAGCCTCAGAAGGCTGCCCACTGTGGCTGCTGGCAGTGGTGCAGGTGGCGGTGCAGGAGACGGTGCTGTAACTGGTGGGGGGTGGCTCCAGCCCTTTCCCTGCAGCTTTGGACGGCTGAAGTGCCATGGCTGGTGTTGTTTGCCCAGATGCTGCTCCAGCCCCAGGCTCCAGATCCATCCTGCCTGCGGCATCTGTTCCTTTTACAGTGCCCTTGGCAGCTGTTGTTCCCTTCCTGACCTTGGCAGCTGGTGGTGCCTCCTTGCTTCTGCCAGCTGGTGTACCCTTCCTGCCCTTGCTGGATGGTGTTCCCTCCTTCCCCTTGCTGGCTGATGGTGCCTCCTTCCCCTTGCTGACTAGTGGTGCCTCTTTCCTCTTGCTAGCTGATGGTGCCTCCTTCCCCTTGCTGGCCGGTGTCCCCTTCCTGCCCTTGCTAGCTGGTGGCCCCTTCTTGCCCTTGGCAGGTGGTGCAGGCACACTGGCTGTGCTGATGGGTGCCTCCTTGGAGCCTCTCACACCTGCAGTAGCTGCAGAAACTACAGTGGCCATGGACTGGGTGGCTGAGGTGCTGGGCTGGGTTCTGCCTACCTTGGCCCAAAATGAAGGGGGGAGGGGCAGGGAATAGGCCATGGGTGGAGAGGAAAAGCCTTTTTAGGGACACTGGGGCTGGAAGAGGGAGAAGTTTTGGGAGTGGAGGAAGAGGGAGTGGTTGTAGGAGGTGTCTGTCTGCTGTGTTTGGGTGCAGGTGCATGGGCTGGATGTTGTTGAGAGGTGGATGGCTGTTGGGTGTCTGAGTGCTTGCGTTTGTGTACTTTGGGAGGAGGGGCCACAGACACAGTGGGAGAGGACACAGGGGACGTGTGCATGGATGTGGGGGAGGTGACTGACAGTGAGGGGCTTGTGATAGGTGTGCTGGTGATGGAGGTAGTGGATGAGGATGTAGTGCATGAAGGTTTGAGTGGAGACGCCACTGGGAGGGAGGTGGACGATGAGGAGGAGGGGGACACAGTGGAGGCAGTGGATGTTGGTGTGTCTGCATCTAGATGGTGCTTGTGTGAGTGCCTGTGGGATGAAGTGTGGTGCTTGTGTTTGCCTGAGCCACTTCTGTGTTGATTTGGGTGCATGCAGGTCTGAAGGTGTGCTTGGGATAGCGTGGGGTTGAGGGGAATGGGACTGGGTAGAGGAAGTTGGAGGGGGGAGGCTAAAGACAGGGGCAATGGCTGCCATCAGTGAGTTGGCCAGTGCCTGTTATGATCTCTGTTGGGCCGCCATGCCAGAGTGAATGTCCTCCAGGTATGCATTTGTTTGTTGCAAATGCCCTGCTAGACCCTGGATGCCATTCAGTATGGTTGACTGCCCAACAGAGAGGGATCTCAGGAGGTCAATAGCCACCTCACTGAAGGCAGCAGGGCTGACTGGGGCAGGGCCTGAGGTGCCTGGAACGAAGGAGATGCCCGACCTCCTGGGTGAGCGGGCACGGAAAACTCGCTGAGGGGCTGCTGGGAGGGTGGTGCTGGTACAGGGGGTGGCGGCTGTACCTGTAGTTAGGGTGGGCACAGAGGTGTCAGCCACCACCTGGGAGCTTCCATTGGAGGAGGTGTCGCTGTCAGAACTGTCCCCTCCTGTCTCCGTCATGGTGCTCCCCTCACCCTCTGTCCCACTGGTGCCCTCACAGTCAGTGGATTCGGCCTCCAGGCCCATGTGGGATGCAGCTCCCTCCGTCGCCGGTGCCTCTTCTCCTCCGCCAGATGATGCTAATGCACACAAGGACAGGGTGACAAAACAAAAAGGGGGGATGAGACAGAGGATACACTTGGTCAATGCCAGCAACAACACTACTGTTGGTGTACACAACTCACAGGGAACAGCCCTATACACTAGGCCATGCACTACCAGTTACAATGCTAGTCACCAGCCCCTGGGTTACAATGCCTAACACCATTAGCTGAACACCTGAAACCCACAGGACCCTGCCCAGAAGTAGATGCCCACTAGCATTATTGGGGTTGGAGCGCATCTGAGCTTGCCCATCATAGAACCTACCCTGCCATGTTCGCCCTGACCTGGGGGCACCCACAGACCCACATCCCCCACGCAGGTAACACCTTAACACGCACAAATTCATGATTCTGAATCTGTACTCATCCCCTTGTGGCTGCTGTGATGCCTTCAAGCACCCATCCAACTCTGGATAGGCCACCGCCAGGATGCGGAACATCAGGGGGGTCAGGGTACGACGGGCACCCCTTCCTCGTTGGGAGGCCAGCCCCAGCTGGGCCTCCTCCGTGTTCCTTGCCTAGTGGTGCAGGTCCTCCCACCGTTTGCGACAGTGGGTGCTCCGCCTGTCAAAGACCCCCAGGGTCTGCACCTCCTTGACGATGGCACACCAAATACCCTTTTTCTGATGGGCGCTGACCTGCTGAAAAAGATACATAAGAATAGGTATTAATCATACCGTCCGTACTGTTATACTCATGGCCCACCATATCCCTCCCATCCCCTTACGCACAGACATTGCCCACCAAACATGCAAGAACCTGGGGTGTCTTTGTGGTGCCATGGGTGTCATGTGAGTGGTGTGTGTGAGGGTGTGTGGGGTGATGGGTTGTGTACTGTGAGGTGCGTGGATGGTGTATGGGTGATGGTGTTCTGTGGCTCTGATTCTGTGGGTGCTCCTGGCGTGTCTCTCCCTCAGTTGTCAATTTTCTTGAGTTGTAAGGGGTTGTGGGTAATGTGGGTGTGCGTTTTATAGTGGTGTGTGTATGTGTGTCAGGTGTTTGTTATTTAAATTGTCAAATGTGGTGTGGTTTTGTTAGTGTGTGTGTATTTTGAGGGTGGCGATATGTACCGCCAATGATTTACCGCAGTTGAATGTCCACCACGGTGATCCGTGTGTCATAATGCTGTGGGCGTATTTCTGTTGGCGTAACGGTGTTGGTTTTGGTACCGCCAGTTTATCACTGACCTTTGGGCTGGCGGACTTGTGTGTGTGTCTGTATCGTGGCGGATTTCTATGTGTGGTCATAATATTTGTAGCGGTATACCGCTGCGGTCGCGGTATGTTGGCGGCAGTCAGAATGGCGGTAAGCGGCACTTATCGCCAATGTCATAATGAGGGCCTTAATGTTCCTGTGTCTTTGAAATTTAAATGCGACATTGTGTAATGTATCTCATGTTCATGTAAACCACTCCTTTAAAAGGGAAATGTAACTGGTGCTCACATAAAGTGCTCAGATACCTTCTGGTGGACTTCTAGCTGCAGGAAAATGCACAAAGAGGTAAAAACAAAGTGTTCACATCAAAAAGGAAAGAGCTTTTTATACCCATTTAGCGGCCAACTTGTACAAAGTGAAACCTTAAAACCTAGATAAATCATGGCTTTCCCACTTAGATTATGTGATCTTAGGCAAGAGTTTTATTTTGCCAAAACTCAATTTTCCCATATGAAAGCACTTTCAAATATGTGAGTTCAGAGTACCAGTTGACCAAAAAAACTATTGTGTTTGGTTTAATAAACTAGAATGTTGCTCTATTATGATCATGCCAAATATCTTGCTTCTTAACTCACTAATAGTTTGTTTCAAAACTGTTTTTTATAAGTACTTCTCAGTGCAATGCTATAATGTGATGTATTAATGTCAAAGGTTCCACGTGTCATACTCTTTTTTTTTATTTTGAAGAGACTTTGTCATATTTTATATGATGTTTTATGTAGCAAAGATTTTTAGGGCTTGGCTCATGCATGTGCTTAAAGAGTGAGTGAGACTATTGGCCCTGCTTTAGCCCAGCTTACAGTGTTAATTTGTTGGCTTGCACATCTCTAAACTTTCAATCCTATGTGCGACCCCTACCTGAAAGTGCTCTGATGCTAATGCAAGGTTTTCAGTAGTACTTTACAAAAACCCTACAATTTAAATGAATGTCGTACAATGTACGAGTTCTCTGGCCATAATGAGTGAATGTAATTTTGCAGCGTTTAATGTCTAGTGAAAGTAAACCTTATTGCCCCACTACTTTGGTTTCATCTTGTAACCCTGGTACTGGGTGTGTCCAAGGAGCTCTATGACAACCAACACTTAGGCCCTCATTACAACATTGGCGGTAAATGATGCTTACCGCCGTGCAGAAGACCGCCAACACACCGCTGCGCCCGTGGAAATCCGCTACACGACCCACAGACCGGAATCCGCCAAAATCTAGACACCTACACAAGTCCGCCACACCAAAGGTCAGTGATAAACTGGCGATAACAAATCCTCCACCGTCACGCCAACAAGAATATGACCACACTATCGCGACCCATGAATCCACGCGGCGGTCTTTCAACCACGGTACTCCATTGGCGGTACACACCGCCGCGCTCAAAATACACACACATTTACAAAACAAACCACATTGGACAAATCGAAATACACACACCTGATACACATACACACACCACTCCCACACACCCAATACAATACAAAACACCCACCCACATCACCCACAAACCCGTACGACAAATATTTAGAAGAATGCACAGAGAGAGACACCACCATCAACAAACTAGCATCCACAGACACACAACACCATCACTCACACAACATCCTCGCACCTCACACAACATACACAAACACATCCCCTCACACATCACAACACACACCACCTCACACATCACCCACACCACACCATGGCACCACAAAGACACCCCAGGTTCTCTGAGGAGGAGCTCAGGGTCATGCTGGAGGAAATCATCCAGGTAGAGCCACAGCTATTCGTATCACAGGTGCAGCACACGTCCATTGGTAGGAAGATGAAGCTATGGCGCAGAATCGTAGACAGGGTCAACGCAGTGGGACAGCACCCAAGAACACGGAATGACATCAGGAAGAGGTGGAGCGACCTACGGGGGAAGGTGCATTCCGTGGTCTCAAGACACCAGATTGCAGTTCAGAGGACTGGCGGCGGACCCCCAAGTCCTCCCCCACAACTAACAACATGGGAGGAGCAGGTCTTGGCTATACTGCATCCTGAGGGCCACGCAGGAGTAGCAGGAGGTAAGTCAGATCTTAACTATTACATCCCCCACCCTACCTGCATGCTATCACATACCCCACCCTCACCCTCACACCCATCACTCCAACACCTCACAAATGTCCCACTATACCCACCCATACCAACACCAAGCCCTGAATGGCACACCAAAGCATGGACACCCATCACCAAAGCATGTCCACTACACATACCCACACAGATCCCCAAGCCAAATATCACACAAGGTCCTAGACAAGAATGTAAGCACTGGGGTACAGGGTCACACAGATACAATAATCATGCCCCTACACCCTTGCAGGACCCCTATCCAACGTCACCGGACAGCAGGTTCAAGACATGTCCACCCCTACCCCCCACAGAAGAGGCCCACAGTGATGACAGCAGCTCTGTCCAACTGGATCTAGATGACCAGCAGGCCCATCGGGGACCTCTGGACAGTCGGTTCCCCACACACTGGCACATGCCACCACAGAGCATCCCCCCTCAGGAAACACCAGCACAGCACCCACCCAGCGGGCCCATATCTCTGTCCCCAGGACACATCAAGCAGCAGTGTGTCCACCACTACAGGGAACCCAGGCAAACCCACCAACCCAAGAACATCAGGGACCTGGGGGCAGTGGCAGTGGGCACACGGTTCAGGGGACAGAGGAACAGGAAAACGGGGGACCTGGGGGGACTGCTGTGCGACAGGGGAAGGACAGGCCCAGGGAACCCACTCTCCACGAGGCTCTCTCCAACATCATGGGAGTGTACCATCATTCCCAGGAGACGAGGGCAACAGTACTGTGGAGAATTGTGGCACAATGGTTAGAGCGGCAGACCCTGATGCAGAGATCTGGCCCGGGACCAGGGTTCAATTCCCACCTCAGTGGGTCTTGAGCTCAGTTCCTTTGGACCAGATAATTCTTGCCTCAGTGCCTAATCTAATTAATGGGTGTAACTCTGGGCAATAGCTTGCTTAATCTCCACAACAGCCCTCACAGTGCTTGGATGCCTGGCTTCACCTTGGGGCTGTCCAGGAGTGGGTGCTTCACAGGGAAAAGCCAGGAGGGGGTCCACAGTGGTATGTGTATAGCACCTTGAGACCCTAACAGGTGAGTAGTGCGCTATACAAGTGCGAAGTTTACAGTTTTACTGGCCAAGTTTCAGGAGACCCAGCGGCTGCAGGAGGAACAGTGTTTGGGGATCAGGGAGAAACTCAAGTCCATCAACACCACACTGGTCACCATTGTAGGGGTGCTGAAAGACCTTGTGAACACCAGGAGGGACACTGTGACACAACAAGGGGCCCCTGACACTAGCCACGATGATGAACTGCCCACCACCTCCGCTGGCGCTAGTGGGCAGGAGGCACCGCCACAGGACCACGACACCAGCACCCACCCCCTGCAGATGGAGAACCACCCCGCAAACGGTCCCTGAGATCCAGGACAAAGACAGAGAACAATGCCAAGACCCCAGCCAAGAAATGAGACCACCCTGAAGGTCATCCTTCTGTCCCACTTTGTCACCCTGTCCATCCTTAAACTGCCCTAGCTCCACTTCCTATGCCCCTTTGAACAATGCACCTGTGAGACAAATAACTGGACTCTGCCATGGACATTCCTCCACCAACACCCCGACAATTTTACAACCCCCTCAGCTAATTTGCAGTTAAATAAACATCCTTGAATCACAAAACAAGCTGGAGTCAGTCTGTGCTTTCACAAATGTGTATTTGCTATAACTAAGGAACATAGCAATGTCCATTGTATTGTCAACATACCTATGTCACACAGCTCTAGTCAATGAGGTAACATAGCAGAGGTCACAAAGTGGGACCCACAACTGTGAAATGGAAAGGCAAAGTGACAGGTCAGGGTCCATACACTGGGTGAAAGTGACAGACATATGATAGGTCTAACAATTGTGTGAGATGCAGGAGTCAGTGATGTCTTCTTACCTGTGTCTCACTGGAAGTATTGCAGGATCACGTTGTTTCTGTTGTCGATGTCCTCTTCATCTGCCTCATCTTCTTCACTGTCCACAGGCTCCACAGCTGCCACAAGACCTCCTTCTGGCCCATCCTCCTGCAGAAAAGGCACCTGTCATCGCAAAGCCAGGTTGTGCAGCATACAGCAGGCCACGATGATCTGGCACACCTTCTTTGGTGAGTAGTAGAGAGAACCACCTGTCATATGGAGGCCCCGGAACCTGGCCTTCAGGAGGCCGAAGATCCTTTCTATCACTCTCCTAGTTCACCCATGTGCCTCATTGTAGCGTTCCTCTGCCCTTGTCCTGGGATTTCGCACTGGGGTCAGTAGCCATGACAGGTTGGGGTACCCAGAGTCACCTGCAAATGTCGAGGGACAACCGTTAGACACACACTAACCCTTAAGGACAACCCCAGACCCAGACAACTATTCACAGGGTATAGGGTCCTTGTCCTCACCTATTAGCCACACACGGTGCCTCTGGAGTTGCTCCATTACATAAGGGATGCTGCTATTCCTCAAAATGTAAGCATCATGCACTGAGCCTGGAAACTTGGCGTTCACATGGGATATGTACTGGTCGGCCAAACACACCATTTGCACATTCATTGAATGGTAGCTCTTCCTGTTTCTGTACACCTGTTCACTCCTGCGGGGTGTACCAAGACCACATGTGTCCCATCAATGGCACCTATGATGTTGGGGATATGTCCCAGGGCATAGAAGTTACCTTTCACTGTGGGCAAATCCTCCACCTGAGGGAAAACGATGTAGCTGTGCATGTGTTTCAGCAGGGCAGACAACACTCTGGAAAACACGTTTGAGAACATAGGCTGGGACAGGTTTGAAAAGACCCACTTGCCAGGAAATGAAGTACTGACAGGACCTGCACTAGAGGGGGGATTCCTGTGGGATGGCGGATAGCTGAAATCAGGTCTGGCTCCAACTGGACACACAGTTCCAGGATTGTGGCACGATCAAGTCTGTAAGTGATAATGATGTGTCTGTCTTCCATTGTCGACAGGTCCACCAGCGGTCTGTACACCGGAGGATGCCGCTATCTCCTCAGCTGCCCCAGCAGACGTGCCCTGTGGACGAGATCAGCGAGCACAGAGTCAGCCAACACTGAGGTAGTAAAAAAATAATTTATTGCACACATTTGTCAATCCGCTTTGTGCCTGTCACTGTGTGTATGCAAGGCCTAGATATGTGTGATGCATTTAAAAATAATGCCATGTGCCCACCTGAAATGGCAGCTGCCTGACCTGTAATGTGGAACAAGGGGATATGAGGTAACTGTGCTGGCGTTGTACACCGTCGCGGTAGGCGATCGAAGACCGCGGCGCAATCCTGCATTGGTTAACATTGGGCCCTATGGGTCCAAGGAGCCAATGACGATGTACGCCGGGAGTGACGGTACGCACTGCCGCGGACGTGACCCCCATTTTCGGTCTGTTCACTCACTAGATACCTGACCTTCGACAGGAGAGGACCTACACTGCAAGTGCTGCTGTGACCTGTGTCTGGAAGCGACGATGGCTCATGTGTCTGGGGAAAGGGCCCCTGCCTTCACTTCGGAGGAGTTGGAGAAGTTAGTGGATGGGGTCTTCCCCCAGTACACGCTACTCTACGGTCCTCCAGACAAACAGGTGAGTACACTGTGAGCATGCTGTATGGGCAATGCCTGTTTGTCGTGGTGTGGATGGAAGATACAGGGGGGGCTGAGGCCTGCATGAGCGGACGGTGAGTGTGTATGTGTCAGGGCAAGGGTGGGAACGTGGGCCAATGACTGTGGCGGTCCGGACGGTTAAAGTTTTTCCTTTTCCCCTGTACTATTCCTCTAGGTCAGCGCCCACCAGAAGAAGGATATTTCGCGTGCCACCGCCAAGGACGTCCGGACCCCGGACCCAGAGCACCCACTGCTGTAAAAGATGGGAGGAAATTCGCTGCTGGAGCAAGAAGACGCTGGAGGCCCAGCTGGGGATGGCCTCCCAACGTGGGTCGGGTGCCCTTCGTACCATGACCCCCCTGATGTTCCGGATCCTGGCCGTGGCATATCCGGAGTTGGATGGGGGCTTGAGGGCATTACGGCAGCCACAAGGGGGTGAGTACCGTCACATCCATCTGACTCTGCACGCATTACAAGGTGTCTGGGTGGGGGAGGTGTCTTTGTGGGTTACCCTAGGCCAGGGCGTGCTTTGTAGGCAAGGACCCTTTGTGAGGCAGGCTATGTGGCACCCCAACCCCACCAGTGGAAGAGCCATGTACACCTAGTCAGGCTGCTGTGACTTCCATGTGTGCAGCAATCGGGCATAGGCCTTGTACCCCATCTCCCTGTGATTAATTAGGGAACTCTAAGTGCATGGCGAAGTGAAGAGGGCTGCTGTGTCTGTAGTGTCCGCTAACAGCAGGGGTATTGCATGCACTGAACATGTCTTTCTTCTTTCTTTACCCCCCCTTTTTGTGGGCTCCCTGTTCTTGTGTGTATTGGCATCATCAGGCGGAGGAGCAGTGCCACCGGAGCAGGAGGGAGCTGCATCCCACATGGCCCTGGAGGGCGAGACAACGGAGTCTGAAGTCACCAGTGGGATGGAGGGCGAGGGGAGCTCCACGGCGGGGACAGGAGCAGAGACCAGCGACACCGACTCCTCCTCTGATGGGAGCTCCCTTGCGGTGGCGGACCCTCTGTGCTCACCGCATCTACAGGTACAGCCGCCACCCCCCCTACCAGCACTGCCCTCCCAGCAGCCCCTCAGCGTGTGTCCCGTGGCCGCTCACCCAGGAGGGTGGGCATCTCCTTCGCCCCAGGCACCTCAGGCCCTGCCCCAGTCAGCCCTGCTGCCCTCAGTGAGGAGGCTATTGACCTCCTGAGATCCCTCACTGTTGGGCAGTCTACCATTCTGAATGCCATCCAGGGTGTAGAGAGGCAGTTGCAACAAACAAATGCATACCTGGAGGGCATTCATTCTGGCCAGGCAGCCCAACTGCGATCATTTCAGGCTCTGGCCTCAGCACTGATGGCAGCCATTGTCCCTGTTTCCAGCCTCCCCCCTCTAACCTCCTCCACCCAGACCCAATCCCCTGTACCTCAGCCTATCACAGGCACACCATCAGACCAGCATGCACACACCTCAACACACAAGGGTGGCTCAGGCAAACATAAGCACCACACATTTCACAGGCGCTCACACAAGCACCATACCCATGCAGACATACCAACATCCACTGCCTCCACTGTGTCGACCTCCTCCACGCCTCCCTCCTCCCTCCCTGTCTCGTCTCCACTCACACCTGCATGCACTACATCTTCAGCCACTACCTCCATCACCAGCATGCCCATCACCACACACCGCTCACGTGCACTCACCACCCCACTACCATTCACACATTCCCTGTGTCCTCTCCCAGTGTGTCCGTGAGCCCTCCTTCCAAACTACACAAATGCAGCCACACACCCACCCAACAGCCATCCACCTCACAACAGCCTCCAGCCCATGCACCTTCACTCTAAACCGGAACACAAACCCTGGGGAAGGTGCAGTGGTGAATTTAACTGTGGTAACTCCCATCCCTGCTCCCTTAGGCAGCCCCAGAGAGGTTCACAGGGGATAGCAATAAATATGACATCTTCATGAATCAGTGTCAACTTCAATTTCTTTGCAGGCCAGGTGCTTTCCCTGACTGCACTGCCAAAGTGGCTTTTGTTCTCTCTTAGCTAGCAGGCAATGCAGCTAACAGGTCTATGGCCTTGGTTCAAAACTACAACTCTCTCCTGTATAATGTTTCAGCCTTTAAGACCCAAATGAAAAAGCTCATTTCCGAGCACACCTTTGTGCAAGCAAGTGAAACTGAAATACTAAGGGCCTGATTTATGAGAAGTTAGCACCGCCTTTACATCATTTTTTTATGCAAAAGCAGCACAAACTTAGAAAAAATATAGTTTGTGACACTTTTGCATCAAAAAATGACATAAAGGCGACACTAACTTTTCAGAAATGTGACCTCAAATCTCAAAAAGGGTAACAAGGACCTGTTAACTTATGTTACCAGTTTTAACAGACTGATTTCTGAGACGCACTGGCCCGAGGATAAGAGCATGTCACTGTTGTATCAGGGTCTCCGAGATGACTAGGTTTGCTATCTGAAATAGTGGACCCCCAGGAGGATTGCGCCGACTTTATTGATCTAGTAATTAAACTTAAGCGAGGTAAAAGGAGAAAAGTTTAAAGGTGGTTCTAGCCGCCTCCTGGTAATGAGCACTGAAAAGGAAGATGACTCAAAAAACTAGGATGGCAGTGAACCCATGCAGATACGGGGGCTTTGTTCGCCTCTTTCTAATGAAGAGAAGAAGAGGCGCAGTTCTCATGATCTGTGTTTTTACTGTGGCAAGGCAGGCCATTTTGCGTGTGAATGTCCTGTTAGACCCAAGACCAAGGTCCCAGCAATAAAAAAAACTGTGGCTTCTGTAAACCCCCCCCACCGAGCATTGCCCAAAGAAGCATGGGGTCGATTCACTGGGAAAGAACCAGTCTGCCCTAACATCACAGTTTTGACTGCCATAGAGATCTGGTACCTGGTGCTACATTACCTTGCAGGATGATTTATGCCTTATCAGAACTTGAGACTCAACTTCCCAAACAGTACTTAGACAAATTATTGGCCATTGGTTTTATACAGCATTCCACATCTCCTGTTTCATGCCCTTTATTCTTTGTTCCTCAGCAGAACGAGGAGCTTAGTGTATGTATTGACTACAGGCCACTTAACAAACAACACATTAAACAACAAGAATAAATACCCTCTTCCACTAATTCCAGTCTTAATAGACTAGTCTTGATAGACTAAGTGCAAAAGACTTCTATCTTTACCAAATTCGACCTTCGCAGGGCTTATCATCGCATATAGGTCCGTGAAGGGGTCGCATAGGCTCTCAACTGCATCTTAGGAAAAAAAGCATGTATTGCAATAACCAGGACGATAAAGCATGACAGAATTAAGATTGTGACTAGGAGAGTAAAGCATAGAAATAACGCTACCATAATGTCACTACAGTCAATAGACCTACCTAGGTTATATTAGAGCACAGCATGTTAAGCTCTAGTTCTGCTCTTCAGGTTCTCCTGGGAAGACATCATCCTCCTTACCTGAGCAAAGGCCTGAAGTCTGCATACGCAGCTGTAGCAAAGCTTTCAGAAATCAGCATACAGTCGTGATCATCTGGCTGGAATCTCCCTCCAAAGTATATGGGACAGGAAAGTGTTTTAATATTAAAACAGCTGGTGTTCTTAGAAACTGTCCCTACGTAAGGATGTGTATGTTTCTATGAATACCAGAGACAAAGCGTTACCACGTTTACCGGCAACCTATCTTACTGCAGCCTTGAGAAAAGCACAGAGTGAACAAAATGTTGTGTTGTGCTGGCTTAGGCAAAGAACAGCTAGATAGAGAAAAATAAAACAAGACCGCAAATGTGGCTGTTGTTCAAATAATAAACAAAGCTGAATAAAATATATCTAAGTTAAAGTGCACAGCTGCAGGCCTACTTTTGCTAAAATAACGTGAATGGAGCTATAACTAAAATGGCTACACAACATCCTCCCCTTGCCGGTTTAAAGGCGGTTCAAAGCCTAATTGTGTATAAAAGCTTCCAAAATTCAACCTAAGATATATATAAAAATGTCAATAATGACAAGTTAAAAAGGACACTTGAGCGTATTTAAAGGGACAATTTAATTATTTTTACTTGTGGCATAAAAAAGGCTGAATTTCAAGAGTCAGAGTCATTTTGGAAGTTGCTAATAGAATCTGGGATAATTGAAGACAGGAAATCTTCCACTTCGGCAGGTAATAAAATAGGAAACTCATCGCCAAGAAGAACCAAGGAGCATTCGTGTTCCATAGCCTGAGCGTCAGCCAAGGCAGCAGCATTCCGTGGTGTGCCCAATAATGAGTGCAGAGCTGCATCCTCCATGAAGGGAAACTCATAAGCAGCTTCCCGTAGCAAACACACGTGCATGTCTGGTAATGAGCCCTCAGGGAGAACATCAACAGATCAGCATCCGTAGAAAGGCAAACTTTCAGTGCATGTTTGAACGAGCACCAGAGGCATCAAAACACGGGCTGCACACAATGCAAAACCAGTCTGAATGACAGAGACCAGTCACACTCCAATTGCTTCAGGAGTGTTGCTCCAAAGTACTGCATCATGCGTTCACGATACATCTGCGCTGGTGGGACCGCTTTTATTCCTCCTTGTTGTGGCGGGAGAGCCATTGCGTAGAAAAAATAGCAATAGCAAAATGCCACCTATTATAGCCAAAGATATTGGAAATTCCCCTGAAAATACTTGAGAATATTAAGTGGATGGCTGATGACCCGTACTTAAGACTCTGGCTGTTAAGGACTGCTTTAAATCGCAGTTTTGTCGCTTCACAACACTATTTCCCTCGGGATGAAAAGGAGATGAGTAATGGAGTTGGACCCCAAACGAAGCCATTGCGTCCCTGAATGCCCTTGAGGCGAAAGCAGGGCCCTGGTCCGAGTGGAAAGCCACAACTGCATATGTACCAATAAAGTTTTGCAACCCTTCAATAACAGTCAGAGTGTCAGCTGAGCTTTGTGGCCCCACCCATAGAAATCTGGAGCAGGAGTCGACAGCAACTAAAGTATATTTGTGTGCACTATCCGGTGTTAGGGGACCACAATGGTCCAAGTACACACATTGTAATGGTTTGTTGGAAATTAGGAGGGGTGTCTGCGGTGGGCGTTTGACAGTGGAACCCTTAATTTGTTGGCAGATGTCACAACAAAGGACATACTGCTTGGCCTGTTTGTATAGACCTGGCCACCAATAACATGATTGCAACAATGATATTGTGGCCACCACACCAGTATGGGCAGATGCTACTCCCTCATGCGCTGCTTTAATCAACTCTGATCTTATGTCTTTGTTGGGACTCACTCTAACCCCCACGCCTGGTATTTTTACTTCGGCATCTAGGAAGCCTCCCATTCGGTAGGAATATTTAGCAGGAAATGCTTTTGGATAGTGCGTGTCTTCAGCCGTGGCTTTCATGGCAGTCCATATATCATTGTCCGGTTTTGCTCCTGAGCGGGTTACTGCAGCAGCTGTAGCTACTGCTGATTTGGCGGCTTCATCAGCCAGTGTATTTCCAGCAATATGTATTCCAATGCGCTGGTGTCCAAGTGTATGTACAACATGGACATTTGGTAGTATTTCCTGCAGATCCGCTACTTTCCCCCACAGAAGTCTGTGTTTGATGATGTTGCCTTTAGAATCTCTGAACCCATTTTGGCACCAGTAATGCAGGTATTCATTGAAGGACGTGACAAAGTAGTACGAATCACAAACAATCAGTGTTAACTGTGCAGGATCTGTATGTTCTAGTGCCATCACCAGAGCCTTTACCTCTGCTAATTGTGCTGTGCAATCCTCTAGGGTTTGCGTGAATGTGTGTTGGGGACAAAATGTATTATTCTCCATATAGGTGCTTACGACTGCGCAAGCAGCGGAGTATTGATGTTTTGTGCCAACTTCAGGTTGTGCTGAGCCATGGGTGTACATGACTCTTTGCTATTGATCAATAGGTAGTGTATTTGCAGGAACTGGGTATTCTAGTTCATATTGCAAAACTTCTTGAGTTTGTAATTTTGGGTAAAAAAATGTAGTCTACATCAGTGGCCGTCAAAGACGTTGCCCATTGAATCCAACATGGATGTAATGCTTTAGCGTTTGGAACGCTGTGGAAGGTTGCATGTGAAATGGCACATGTGTTGGGTAGTGAGGCATTCTACAGCATTGAGAGATGTGACTGGGAATCAGGGACAGAAAGGTTATGGTGGAGTGGCGACAGGTGGAGAGTCGGCGTCAGAGGACCATGGATCCTGTCGGTGGAAACAGATGCGTGGTGATGGGCTTGTCTTTGTAACACCTGCTGGGCACCAGTGGTGTACATAATTCACACATCCACTGCGTGTCTAGGTTGCGGCTGCCATTATTGAAGACAGTTTAGGCAGAAAGCCAGTGATGTTACTTCCTAGGGGCGTGGCTAATCTCCCCCGCTTTTCAGTCTTGCGGTTGGAGCAGGGGGCCCGGAGCCAGCGTGGAATTGGTGGCTGGGGGTGAGTGGAGTGGGCGGATGACCTAGTGGAGGACTACTTCCTGCGGCAAGTGCTGTGGGGCCGGCGACGGGGGACGGCTGGTGTGAGTATTAAGGCCTGGTTTGGACAATGGCGGGCCCCCTTTTTCTGTTGCCCCTCCCCCCCTGCATTCAGCATTTTCTGGGAGGGTGTTGGGGTGAGGTTGTGGCCCCACACACTCCCGGAGAGGAAGAAGAAGACTGAACTGTAGTGGCCTATTGCGAGGTGACAGTTGGGAGACCACGTGGTGGAGGGGGGGGGTGTGGCCCGCCGCTCCATGCCCTGATTTTTGAACACGTGGGACCCGCAGATGGGTGGAGCCCTGGCAGCCTCCTGGTGGGTGTGCATCTAGCATGGTGAGGAACAAAGGGCGGCTTTCACAGCAGACCAACAAAATGGAAAACTACGCTGTTTTGAGACAGTCGGGCGGGCGGGCGGCGACGGGGGGCAGAGACGGGGGATGGAGCAAGACCCCCAGCATGAACCCTCCCTGAGGGAAATTATGGCTGCGATTCACGACTTGAAGGGACCTCTGGAGCCCCGGCTCAACGTGGCGGCGGTGGAAGTGGGCCTTCTCCGGAACAACCTTCAAAAAGTTTCAGAAAAGGTCTCGATGGCAGAGACAGATATTGCCCGTCTGCAGTCTACAACCAAGGCACTTGAGGAGCAGGTGCCCTTTCTCAGGGGGGAGCATGGGCACCTGGCGGCGGGCTTGGAGGACCAGGAGGGGAGGGTGTGGAGAAAGAATATCAGGGTGTTTGGGATGTCGGAGGGAGCCGAGGGGCCCGATCACTGGCTATCTGCACCCCAGTTCTTCATGGTGGAGCGGGCGCACAGGGCTCTGATCCCTCCTCCGCGCCCGGGCCCCCCGAGACAGTCCTTGCACATATCTTTAATTTTTGGGATCGTATGCTATCCTCCAGGCTGCTAGATCTCGGGGGACCTACAGTACGAGAATGCCCCTGCTCGCTTCTTCCCAGACTTCACACTGAAGCACCAAAGACAGCGGCAAAGATTTTTGGAGGTCAGAAAAGCTCTGCAGGACCATGAACTTAAGTACACAATGCTCTTCCCAGCGCAGCTGAGGGTAATCACGGATGGCAAGACTTGGCACTGGCCTGGGAGTGGCTGGAGGGGTCAAAAGCTGCAGGCCACACGGATCTTTGGAGTGAGAGAGGAGGGCCCGGTGGCAGGAAGAAGACAGCCTCTCAGGCGGGGCGACAGGAGCTGGGACCGGGACAGACAGGAGCTTCTGAATCATAGACGATGCACAGTAACGTACAATGGGGGATTGTTTTGAACTGACTGTATACATACCTTATGGTAGAGGTCATGCTTGGTGTCGCTGGTCCACCCACGCAAGAGTTTCAAATGTTTTGTGCGACATGGCCTCCGCTGCTTTAGTGGGGTGGGCAGTTTAGAGCCTCGGGGGTTGCAGGGAGGCGGGTGTTCTTACTAGGGGATTGTTGTTTTACAGTTCATGGTTGGACCTTGTTCTGAAGACATTGCACAGTACTGCAATGCTATGGGATACTGCTTGGAGTGGGGGTCACATGCAGCACTGCAGAACCGGGGGACACTCAATGGCAGATTTAAGAGCGCGTACCCTTAGGGTCATGACATGGAATGTGAATGGTCTGGGCAGTCGCATTAAACAGACCATAGACCTTCAGTTCCTGCGCAGACGTGGCCCTGATCTTCTTTTATTGCAGGAAACACATCTCAAAGGAAATTACTGCAGGACGCTGGACAGGTTTGAATACCAACTGGTCGCTCATGCGGGCTATACAGCCGGGTCCAGGGGTGTGGGAATCAATACCATTCATTCTGACACGCACCTGGTGGAACACACTGGGACACAATGTGGCAGTCTCGGGGGATTGGGAGGGGCACACTCTTAACATGTGTTCCGTCTACGCTCTGCCGCAACTTCAGGGGTCTATCCTAGCGGACCTGGGCACACTGTTGCTTGACTTCCCGACGGGTCTCTTGGTTCTGGGAGGGGATATGAATCTTGTGGTTGACCCAGATTTCGTTAGAGTCTCACATGCACGGACATCTGATGTTTCTTTGACAATGAAGTGCTTTTTGGACTCCCTCGGTCTGGGGACATTTGGAGGGAATAGAATCCAGGGAAGAGGCAGTTCACTATTTTTTCGCTCCCCCACGGTGGCTCAACTAGGCTTGACTATCTATTCACGACTTGGGCCTATGTGGATATGTTCCGAGAGGCTATGCACTACCCGAGAGGGATATCCGACCATTCTCCTGTGGGAGTCACTGTGCTGGGTTCTTCGCAGGCGTACTCACAGCCGCCCTGGCTAGATCCCTGGTATCTGAGAGACAAATCCTTTGCTGACAGGGTGAGTGAAAGGGCGATGCAATACTTTGAGGAGAATCTGGGTTCGGTGGTTCTGCATGCATATTGTGGGAAGCCTTCAAACCGGTTCTAAGGGGTCATGTACAGGCCATGATCGGGGGTAAAAAAAAGGACCAACATTTGAAGGCCACAGAACTTGAGCGAGAAATCGTAGCTTTGGAGGCCCGCTGTCAGACAGAGAGAGGGGCGGAGGATGGTCTTCCCCACCAGCTGCATCTCAAATGATATGAGCCGAGCGACATGCTAGGGCCTATGTTCTGGTGTCTCAGCGCCGGCTGTATGATGGGGTGGACAAAGCCAACAAATTATTGGCGTGGTTGGATAAGAGAGACCGAGAGCGTTCTTGGGTCAGGGCGATAGTGACCAAGGAGGGGGCTACGTGCGAGTCTAGCAAGTCCATAGCGGAGGCCTTTGCTGTCTACTATGAGGAGTTCTATACCTCGGTGTCTCGGATGAGGCAGAGGACTGCTCGGACCTTCTGCGGGATATTCCGTTGCCGGCGCTCTCGGAGTCGGAGAGTGGGGAGCTTGAAGCTGATCTGACGGAAGAGGAGGTCACCGCGGCGTTGCAGGGGCTCCAATCGGGCAAGGCTGCAGGGCCCAATGGACTCCCGGCAGAGTTATTTAAGTGCCTGGGGAGTAAAGTGGCTAAGCATATGCTAGCTATGTTCTGGGAGGCACGGAATGTGGGACTGCTGCCGCTAGATCAGAGGACCGTGACTGTTGTGGTGATCCCAAAGAAAGTTAGACCCCCAGAGAGGTGCACTTCTTACAGGCCCATCCCCCTTCTAAATACGGAGGTCACGGTCCTGGCGAAGGTCCTGGCGGCTAGACTGCATGTAATTATTGCTAAACTGGTTCATCCAGACCAATCTGGCTTCATGCCGTCCAGGTCCACGTGTCTGAACTTGCGGAGACTTTATGGAGTCTTACACATCACGGATGGTCCGCTTAAGGAACAAACGGCGCTCCTGTCTCTGGATGCCCAGATGGCCTTCGACAGCGTGGAATGGCCGTATATTTTCGCTGTGCTCAGAAGATTCGGAGTGGGTTCCATGGTTTTTGTCGTGGATCAGACTGCTGTATCAGGAACCGGTGGTCTTGGTGAGGGTCAATGCTGCGTTGTTGCGGCCCATCCCTTCCACAGGGGCACCCACCAGGGGTGTCTGCTTTCTCCCATCCTGTTTGCCCTGGCAATTGAGCCCCTGGCAGCATGGATCCGGCAGGATCTGCTGATTTGGGGCATAGACTCAGGTGCAACGTGGGTAGAACGTTTCTCTCTGTACACGGACGATGTTCTGCTATATGTCACACAGCCCGGGCAGTCCATCAACAGAATAATGCAGGTCTTTGATATCTTTGGGGACCATTCCGGTTACCAGATTAACTGGGAGAAGTCACTGGTCTTCCCTCTGACAAGGGCCCCTGGGCCCTGGGGCCCCGCCCATCCTGCCCCCGGGCTGTAGCATGCCAATCTGCATAGGGGGCTTAAAGTACCTGGGGATTTATGTCACTAGGAATAAGGAGTGCTTTTTGCCAAAAAACCTCCAAACCGAGCTGGATAGATTTCACAGGGATGTGGCCCACTGGAGGACGTTACCTCTTTCACTAAACGATAGAGCTGTCCCCTACAAAATGATGACACTGCCCTGTCTTCTGTATGTTTTTCAGAACACTCCCTATGAGATACCAGCGGAGGTGTTCCCAAGTCTGGACTGGGATATCAGGCTATTGTTGTGGGACGACGGCTGCTACCGAATTGCACTGTTGAAACTAAAGCTTGGAGTGTATGAGGGTGGGCTGGCAATTCCAGATCCCCTTCGCTATTACTGGACGACTCAATTGGTCAATTTTAATGACTAGGCATTTGCGGACCAGTAGGACCCGGTCTTTTGTGTGGACAGACAGATACTGGGCAGGGGGAGATATGAGCCCACCCTTTATACCCGTGGAGGTTCGCGATCACTCCCGGCACACACCGCAATGGTGGTGAAGGCCTGGCACAATGCTACCCATTATCTGGGTTGGGGCTCCACCCTGACAGTGCGGACTCCACTGTGGTGTAGTGATCTTCTGGGGGACTTGAGGACCCTGGATGGATTCCGCAGATGGTCTCTTGTGGGGATCGAACACCTGGGGGATGTCTGGAGGGATCAGGCACTCGTGATGTGTAAGGTCCTACAGCAAGTGGCGGGAACAGAACAGTTTAGGTACCTGCAGCTGTGACATGCTTTGAGCCAATATGTTCCGGAGCATAAGCAGTTGCCAGAGGCGGCTCCTCTGGAGGACCGCCTCTTGACAGAGTCCCCGGAGTCGAAGGCCATATCCTTGCTTTACAAGAGAGTTTAGAGTAGAGAGTTGAACGAGAATCAGAGTGGTATGAAAAGAATAATTGAATCTGGTCTGAAGATTGAAGAGTGTTATGAGTAGTCTCCCCCAACAAAGAACCTAACCTTCATGAAAGTAGTCCCAGGGTAGAGTTTAATTTCAAGACTCTTCCTCATGTTAGTCATAGGAAGAGTGGCAGGTATCTTGAATCCTGCGCTACATCACCAGCCCTTGTAAAAATACAGAGAGGTGAACTCTTAGTATAGGATGAACTACCAGGAACCTTGATTTAAGTAACATTGTTATTTTAGGTACATTGTTGCACTTGTGGTCTGCTCAATGGTAGCTCCTGAGTTGATCTCAAGTGTACAGCTTCACCAGAGAGGTTTGGACCAGGATGTGCCAGTGCACCACCGCACATGCCTGTTCGACTTACCTCATGGTGGCCGACCCACAGGTATGATTTCTCTCACTCTCGTGCTTCTCCCTCGGGGGACCTCGGTGGAAGATGCGTTTGGCTTCTCCATACTATTTTACCTTCTCTAACAAGGATTTCTGTAATATATCCTACCCTTTTAAAGATGGCCACATTACCATTAGTAGCTATACCATTAGTAGCTATAAAGTGATTTACAACCCATTATGACTAAGTTCGCTTCCTATGAGGTATTTCCTGTCTTTAGGGTATAAAAGCCAGCTGATTTGTTTTTGCTTCTGTTGCATCAGTTCTTGCTCACTGTTCATGTGTTTCATCGCTGTGTTTAGGAACTCCTGAAAATTCACCCATATAGCTCCAACTCTTGGCATTCCTATGTATCCTGAAGTCTATTGCAACTTGGAGTTCAGTTTTCTGTCCTTGGGTTTCTACTAATAACTTGAAGCTTTCTGTCAACTAGGAGGGTTTTTGCCTTCTGACTTTTCCTCCATGCGGGTCTCCTTCTGGGAGGCATCATCTGCTTAGTTTATTTCATGTGTCTGCAATGTCAAGGCTACTAGATGAAGTTGCCCTTACCTCTGACAGACCGAGACTGTAAGGACCTGGGCTTCTTCACCTCCCACAGTCAGACACTTCTAGCTAGGAGTCAGGTTCATGACACACTCACCATCACTCCAAAAGGCAATACATAATGAATGAGGGATTTCATGTTAGTAATAGGTGCCCCTGGCATTAGTCAACCTGATGGCCATAAGGACCATCAAATAGTTAGTGTAGCACTGAAGTGATGTTGTTCTCATGTTGAAACAGAGCTAGGAACAGTGAGGTCATGAGAAAGGAAAAGTAAATGACTGAGTTCCCTCAATAGTTTAACAGATCATTTATAAGAACCTTTCTCATTATCCTGGATATGGTAAAAAGAAAATACAGCTTGACTGACTGGAACATATCAGTGAATCATTACAATGGAGGGCAGGGCTTGATGACCCTAAAAAAGATGCATTTTGTAAATGCATATATTAAGAACAAATAGAACCATGGGCGTGAATTAGGACACCTCATAACAGATAGAACAATATTAAAATAGTGTTTAAATTAGATAGGCTTTGTATTCTCTACAAAAAAAGTATTTTTCTAAATGAGTTCTCTTTGAACTACTGTTTTTATATACACAGCTCATTAAAAGATATGGTGTACAGTGTTTGTGTTACTTATATTCACTCAGGTTGATTCACTTCCTTAATATAGCTCCTCATAAGCTGCCTCTGAGTCAGTGGAACATAGATCCAATCTAATGCCAAAATGTCAATCTTGGTGTCATCAATAATATATGATACTATGTAATAGTTTACTTCAGAAAACTTCAGAAAAATTTTGTTTATTCAATTTAATGTTTCCATTAGTTCACTGTAAATTAGATTTATTGTATGGTTAATTAAAATCTTCACAATAAAAAACAAACAATACAATGTAATAAATACTTTAAAACTGTGACATTATTAAAGAAGATAGCATAACATTCATTTAAATATGAAAGTGAAAAAGAGGTAAAATGCAAAATTAGCTCTGAGGTACCAGCATTATAGCAGCATGTCTGGTTCGACCACCTTGTCCATACCTCTTAGTGCAAAGTAAGAGAGTAAAACATGGAAGTGTAAATTTAGAATGCAAGTGTTATGACAACATTTCAAGTTCATGTTAAGCTGGCAGTAAATGGAATAACAGTATTTTAAATTCAAGCCGGATTGCAGAGAGCCTTCATGTGGCTGAATCCAATCGAAAAGGTTCTAGTACTGGGAGTTATGATAGATAGCACACTTCATGTATTGCAAATAACGGCTTCAATAGTTCTGTCTCATCTAGTTTTGTTTCATTCTACATTTAAAGTAGATATATGACATGAATTTACAAAAATATTTATTACACAAATACTTTTAATATTTACTTTTGCGTTAAACCAACATGATTTGCGATTTCTCTATAGTTTACAATCGTGAGTCTCCACAGTCAAGTGGAGCTATCCACATAGTAAAGAACAGGGAAACATGAAAAATGTGTTTAACTTGAGCTATTCATATACCTGTGCAGACCTTAATAATAACAGTTGAAAGACATACCTACTCAACCCATGGCCACGTTCGTCTGGTAAGTCTGGTGAGTCTCCTTGGTACATAGAATCCTGCTCATATCGCTAACATTGTTCAAATCGGAGTACATGTCAAATCACTGCTATAACCTCAACAATTACATATATGCATTCACCATACAGCGCATCCCATAAATGTGTCAGTACTCCCAAAGGGGTATTGAAGAGAGAGAGATGGAAGAGAGACGGAGATAACTAGTAAATTATGCTTGACTCACTGTTGAACCTCTGCCTTCCCCTTCCGATTACCTCCTTCACTGTGCTACCCCAAGTAACAAAGTGACACCCCTTCCCTGGCTGGCCCACACTTAAACAATCGCCACAATGCATCTCAGTGAGTGATCAGCCTGAACTGACCCAAGCTTGGCCAGCTATTTAGCATTAAATATTATTTTAATATAAGATATTGCAGTAAAAGTTTAAATTTTAAAATTATTGTAAACTTCATATTCAGTAATTTTAAAAACCAAATCAGAAATTGTGAATCACTTTAGGTCGTAATATGCAGTTGTTGCACTAAAAGCAAGTGACGACCTCACCCATTTCAGGATATAGATTTACATTCAGCTGCACAACAGAACGTCTCTCCCTACAAAAAACTATCTGATAGCTCTATGCCCAGCCAGGGGTCACAGGAGGCAGAAAGAAAAGGAAAGTACAAATTCACTGATCAAGGGCTGGAAATACTGGTGGAGGAGTGTGTCTTTGAAGATGACAAACTGTTTGGCAAAATAATCACGTGATTTGACATTGATTGACATTTAATGCGGGGAGTATCACAAAGTGGATGTGGGAAAGATCAGGAACTGCCAATATAATCTATGCTCCTGCACCAAGGACAAACGAGCAACAAGCAGAAAGGAAGCTGCAGTTACCTGGAGGACCAAGTACAGAGCCACCACCCATCCTTGTGGAAGAACTAATAGAGACAAAATTCCAGCCTGAAGCTATCTCTGGAGTATTTAATATAAATACATCAGCTCCTATATCTGATGCTCCGCATTAGTTACTTACAATGTACTTATAAATATATCTTGAGTAAGCATTAGTTTTAAAACTTGTAAAAAAGTTAACACCAGCATTGTTGATATAATTGTTTTTAGAAAATACTCAAAGTAGTATTTCTTAGAAACAATGCAAATCGAGAAATTATTATATTTCAGATTTTCATGATGTTCAGAACAATGGATTGTGGGTAAGGTAGTTCACATGCATAAAAAAGACTTGCATACAACACTTTCATCTTTACATTTCTACCTTGCTAGCCTATGTAACAGATTTTGTTAATAAAACATATATTTCAAAAGAATGCTGATAAACTATATCAAAATAATGTGTTTCTGTGTTTTGAAATTCCACACCTCAACCTATTAATACAACACCAACAGAAACGGAGGATGTTGGTGAGTCATCCTGTCATACGAAACCTGAAACTGCTGAAATTCTAATTACCATTCCTACAGAGACTGAAGTCATACCAAACAGCCACAGCACCACCCCTTTTTTAGGATACCATACTGCAACTATTGTGTCCTTTGCAGTAACTCAATTAGTATCACTCCCTCCTTTTTTAGAGAGAGAAAGAAAGCCTTTAATGCCTTTGTAAGGTAAAAAATTAGAGAAGTCCGGGAAAGCTCCCATACTCCAACACAATTCCATGCACTTGAACAATCAATATTGAAAATTAAAATAAAAAAAAACACATGTCTACCTCTGAATTGAATAGACTGTTGGCAAAATTAGATAGAACCATTTCTGAAGACATTAGATCAGGGTTTGAAGAGCTAATTATGACTATAAATGGTGGGGCTCTGGAATCTGCATCACACTGATGTCAAAACAGAAGGTTTGGGTGGAGAAAATGAGGAGCGCTCAAGTGTGGGCAGTAAGCTAGGCCAAGGAGTTCTAAAAGCCAGAGTAGAGAAGGACAAGGATATATCATACAGTGTTCAACAGAAAGACCAACTACTAGACATCAAAGGCACAAACAGTAAAAACAAATAATGAAACTGTTTTCAAGAAATGAAAGAAAACACTGCTAAATAGGATATCTATTCTTGAGTAATATGCTCAAAATGCACATGTTCATCTTGAAAATTCACCTCTAACTCAATAAAACCACTTTTGTTAAGTACTCAGTACACTACATTTGGTATTTATTTACAAATATGTATGGGATATCTACCTTGGAAGTAGCTGCTTGTGACCACATCCCTGGCGTGTATCTCTCTGCTGTTCCTGCAACATCAGGTCCTGTAGGTGGCAATACAAGGGGGTTTTCTACATCGTCTTCAGTAGAATCTTCACTTGTAGGGTCAATTGAAAATCTTTTACTTATGGCTAGTATAGGAAAGTGTCTCTTTTTGACATGGTTACCCCCCCACTTTTTGCCTGGTATGTGATGTGATTTTGACTGAAAGTACACTTGGTTTCTGCTAACCAGGTCCCCAGTGCCAGATTTCTTTCCCTAAACTGTACAATTGTTTCCCCAATTAGCAAATCCTTTAGCACCCTCTGTAAGTCCCTAGTAAATGGTACTCCTGGTACCTGGGGCCTGAGGTACTAAAGGGGAAACTAAGGGTGGCAGCACAAATTGTGCCCCCACCTAAGAGACCCTTCACCAAGCACATGCAAGGCTGCCATTGCAGGCTGTGTGTCTTGTTGCAGACAAAAGTGAAAACACAACATGGCACTCAGCCTGTTTGCCATGTCCCCTAACACTGCATGCAACATTTGTAAGTCACCTCTCTAGCAAGCCTTGCAGCCCTAAGGCAGCGGCATTATATTACATGCGAGGGTATATCTGCCTGTGCAGATATGCCCCTGCTAAGTCTTTGTCAATTCTCAGACATAGTAAGTGATCAGGGAAGCCATTTTCAATCCATGTGCTGGACACTGGTCAATACAATTTTCCCAATTGCTTCACTGAAGATATGGATGTTTAGTATCAAACAGCTTGAAGTGGTGAACCCACACTGATGCCAGTGATGGATTTACCAATACATGCACCCAGAGGGTACCTAAGAGGTGCCCCCTGACACCATACCAGCCTCTGGTGTTCTTACGGACTGGTTTCTTTCCAGCCTGACACCTGAGACACATTCTGGACCCCTATGGTGAGAATCTTCTGCTCTGTGGAGCCCCAGAACAAAAGCCTGTCCGGAAAGTGGATGTAACACCCCCTCCCACAGGATGACCTGCTTATTAGCCTTCCTAAATTAGCAAGCCTCAAAGGGCTGCCACCTTTGAAATGCAAATCTGGCTCAGCTCACAGGAGAGAAAGCTTCCTCCCCTGTCCATGGCCCATTTGGCACCTGGACAGGCAAGAGAATTAGCTAGTCAGGTAGGCATGCCACCCCCAGGCTAGTACCACACTTAAGGCGGGCTACTGTGAGGTGGACACGATTTTTCAGAGATAGCCATTTTTGCATACCTAGGAATTCTGAGACAGGGTTATGCTCACTTCCCACAGGAAGTGTTCATTTAGGTGGAGTAGTGCCCTCTACACACCCCTAACTCCTCTAAATTCAGTATTTAGGGGAGCCACCTGGTACCAACCCCATTGGTATGTCTCTATCTCTGGTCGAAACCTGCACCAAAGGTGACTCATCCTGCAACTGTGACTCCAGAAACCAGGTAAGAATGCCTGCCTTCAAAGACTCAAGACCTCCTGTGAACAGCAGACCGGTTCGCCAACAAACTCCAAAAGACGGGACTCGGATGCCTCTCGAACCACCAAAAACCAACACCTGAAGTCACCACTGCACATGTCATCTGTGACCAGAGTTGAAGTGGTCCACTGGTGCCAATAAGGTTTCCCAGGCCTCCAGAGTCCGAGTCCATCGAGGTTTCACCCCTCCTGGACTCCAACAACGCCTCTAGCCTCTGTATGCAGCCCCCATCTACTGCGACTGCTCTGGTCAGAAAAACCCAGCACCTAAGGCCACCTTTGTACATGTTGCCCTTGAGCAATGGAGAAGAGGACCAAAAGTGACCACCTGTGACCGAGCATCGTGAGGCATTAGCCCTGCTGTTGGTTCAGCGAAACTGGCCTCCTGACCAGAGCCTGCAGCCTCTTCCCACAGTGACCGATTCCAATAGGAATGCATGGTGCACCCAATGCTGTTTTGCATTCTTCACCCAGCTGCCCAGTGCCACTGAGGATGTACTGTGGGTACCTTGCCCACTACTCACCTTAACTCCAGGAGATTGTTCTTGTAAGTCGCTGTACTCCACCTGTTTGCAAAACCTTTTTTCCTCCCTTAGGACAACATTGCAAAACTCAGAAATTGTAATGTACACTTTTTAAAGTGAAAAGAATTCCTATTTAAAAAGGTATTCACCTGAACAATAATTCTGTGGTGCTTAAACATACATAATGATGTCTGCTATGTTTATAAATTGGTGTGAATCTCCTTCTTGAGCCGTGTGTCTCATTTATTAACTATTGAGCATATTTGTAGATGTCTTGCACTCCTCTGTGTTAGGCCTAAGGCTGCTTGTCCACACTACCCCTAAATACAGCACTTTGGGATTACATAGCAGGCCCTGTCCACCCACTGCAGAACCCCTGGACAATTTACAAAGTATTCACATAGTACATAGAGGGCCAGTTTCCTACAGCTAGATTATGCAGTGTAGCACAGTTGGATATAATTTTGCAGCACATTGCTGGGTCATACTCTAGCGCACCCCCACTTTTGTGCAAACTTTGGAATCTGCCTATAAGTAAACCAAATGTCACTCAATAATAATCCTTGTTTGCCTGTGAGCAGCATAGTACATCCTTTGCTTTGGGTTTTAGATATGAAAGTATGGAGTCATGCTCCATGGTCTTAATGCATATGCACTGTCATCTGATGTGAATATGTAAGTGTACTATATGATATGGTTGTGGGGTCTTACTGTGGAGTATACTTACAAATCCCATCTGGGGTCCAGTCAGGCATGTTTACTTAACATTAAGCTTAACCCTGGGTAGCTGTAGCTATGAGCAGTAAGACATAGCAAAGGAACAATGTGTAAAGCATTTAGCAGCATTAAACAATGAAATAGGAAAGCAACAACATACAAAAGAAAGAGGCCACCAATTTATAAAAATAGCTTATATTTTCATGAACTTTTAGAGACCTTTATGAACAAAATCGATCAAAGGGTTACAGAGATATAGATTTTTAAAGATATTATTACTGTTAAATGTGACCCCAAGCAAGCATTGGTCAACAAAAGCTTTGTAAAATTTTGAAAAATTTGAAACAGTTTGGCTACTCAGGTCTGGGTTGGGCAGCCGGTTCTGGCAGGGCAGCGGTTTTGGGGGTCAGAGTGGACACTTTGGAAAGTTACCTGCCCACCAGAGAGTTTTTGAAGCAAAATCCAAACTTTAGAGGACACCCACCATAGATGACAATGGATGCAGGCAAAAGATGCTCAAAGGATGCTCTGGTTGTGGTGCAGTCAATAGGAGTCTGTTTGTGGGTGTTTCTCGGTCCATGGGTGAAGTGAGGCAAACTTGGCCGAAGAGGTTGGGGTCCCTCTGGGTCCTCTACATTGTAGTAGCAGGCCAGCCAATGCTGAGCTACTGGTCAGTCTGCTTCGCAGTTGAGGCGGGATCCTTAGTTGGGTGCTCCTGTCCCTAGGGTGCAATGAAGCAGGACTTTGATAGCACTCCTGGGTCAGGCAGACTCGGGTGTAACATTTGGCAAACTCAGATTTGTCCTCTTGCATGACCAGCGACTTGTAGCAGCAAAACATCTGCAGTGGCTACCAACTTGGCGATTTGGGCAACTTGTGCTCCTGTGTCCCTGGAGCTGGGTCCAGGAGATCAGCCAACTAATCTTTGGAGTCACTGCTGTTGTTGCAAGTTGGGGATCAACTTTTCCCAGAGCCAGGAGCCATCAGCACAGTCCAAACTCTGCTATTTCAAAGTGCAGGAGGTACAGTCCTCCAGAGCATGCAACCTCGCTTTGTGCTTTGGGCTGCTAAGCAATCCTTCCACTGTCAGCCTCTCTTTGTGCTGGGGCAGTCCTTTTCTGGTCCTCTTTCTGATTCCAGTCTGAGCTGAGGGCCACACTGCCCGGGGTGCCATATAAATCCCAGGAAAGTGCCCTGAGGGGACCATGTGGTCACTAGCCAATAGGCTACTGGGTCCCCCTTCTACCTAGTGACGAAGTTCTTGTGAGACTGTGGCATCTGGCTATCCCAGAGGGCAACATTCTTGCCCCTTTCAAGATGGCACGATCCATCCTTGGTTGGTAGGAGCCTGATAGCCCACCCTAGAGTATGGCTACCAGAGGGCTACGCGACCATGGTAGAACTGGATTGGACCGAGCTTTCCCTCCTTGATCCTGCCTCCACTTTATCTGCAGGAATAAAAGGCATCCTGATCAGGGGTGTTGGTGCTACTTTCTTCACAAAGGTGGCTTGACCTTAGAAGCTCGACCTTTGGGCTAACACGACTGAGAGGCCATCCTAGGGGAGGAGGTGACAGTGTTAGCTGGATTGGAGTGCCAACCAGGTACCCTCTCCTGCTTCTCCTCCTCTGTGAAGCTCCAAGAATCTGCATCCTCCTCAGTGGATCATAGGGAGCATCAGTTGTGAAAGATTGCAATGCATTTTGGCAGCACATTATACTTTGTATCTGGATACCACCTCCTTCCAATTGATGGTATTTTGAACATGCAAAATAATGGGTTTTAACAAAGTTTCTTTTAGTGAATTTGAGTATATTTTGAAATAGTGGTTCACTATTTGGTAATCGTATTTAGCAGTTTAGTACTTTCTATCACAAAGAAAAGGAATTGTCAGAAATTTGTTGCAGTATAATATTTTGAGAAATACACAACTAGCGCATCTACTTAAATCAAAAACATCCTATTTAGTCGCTGATAAGCAGTTTGTGACTAGTTAGCAAGTCGCTTATTTTTCATACATCATGCCCTTGGTACCTATAGTATTAAGCCATATTTATACAGATGCCACACATTTCTTAGTGGCTGTTTGTGACTTATTACCCCCACCTGTCCCCACCACCATTCATCACTGCCACTTACACCACCTCCTATTTTACACAAAAAACTGTCTTGAACAAAAAAGTTGCTTCAGTCTGTCAATGACGATGTAATACTTAGTAAAATATCTCCGAGAGCACTTGTTTACAGAATGTGAAAAGAAGGAATATGAACATCAACAAAGAAAAAAATGTGAATCTCCAATTATTACTGTTTATTATATAACAAGTTCAATGACTGCTCTCATCACTTCAAAATAAGTAATTATATATTTCAAACTTTGAAGTGTTGAAATATGAGTAGTTACCACTTCACAGTGGTTCATATCTATAGTTCATATCTATAGTTCAATCTCCCATTACATCTCAAAATATGTCATGCAACTCCTTTATAGTATATCTTCACATGCACTCAGGATTATATGAGGCTATAACACAGGACCTACACCACAATGTGCTCTAATAATTTGCTACCTCCTTAATGCAGTTACTTTCATTACGTAACTTACATTTACTCTATAGATAGACCCATCTTGTCAGATAAACATAAAAATCTCTGATGCTTATGTTTCCAAAGTTTCTTTGAACATGCTTCTACAGAGCTATTTTGTGTATGCTTAAAATATTTTCAATCGGATATATAATCACTAGTTTTGTAAATGTAGGATGATGTCTCCCTGTTGACTTTTTGTGGGGGGATAGTATGGGGGCAAGAGGGTTTGTTCAGGTTTTTTTTTAGGGGTTTCTTCCTTTGTTTTTCTATATTTCTTTGAGCTTATGCTGATTGTTTACATTGGCTGTTTATAGCATATTTACCACAACACAGATTGTGACAACGCTAAAAATCATAACAAACACCTTGCTTTTAGCCATGCGTATTCTTCCTTTATACAGTCCAAACATCAATCAATTACAAGGTGAATGTGGAACACGGGTTCTATATCTATTATATTCTACAATGCAGCATAATCTGTTTCGTTACAACATGAAACTTCTGTCATGTTAAATTTTTATCAGAAACTAATTCTTGAAATATGGCTAACCTACCGCTGAACACAGATTTGAAAATTGTATTCAGGGGTAGGTTAAAGTTTCACTGAATGTTAAAGGTTTAAACCACCCGGTTAAGCGCAAAACAATTGAGAAATAAGGGCCAGATTTAGATTTCGGTGGATGGGTTACTCTGTCACAACAGTAACTAATATCCCGTCTGCCAAAATCTAAATCTATTAGTAGACAATGGGATTTAGGTTTCAGCGGACAGGCTATCCGTCACCGCTGTGACAGAATATCCCTTTCGCCAAAATATAAATCAGGCCCTATATCGCTAAGCTTAAGCAGCTCTTTTACTACTGGAGCCTAAATTTGGCCAAAAGGAAGATATCTCATTTAATAATAAATGGTAAGTGATATGCTCCCCAGCAATGAATAAAAAATGGTGTAATAACAATTATCTCTAACAATTCTAACCTTACCTTATTATCACACCTATCAGATAACGAAGGCAGGCTCCTCTAACAGAAGCTCAGCCAGAATGGAAAACACATTCATCTTTTTAACCTTGATGACCCAAATGCTGACACACATGAGTTTTGGGATTCTGTAATTGATTCCCTTCAACATATTCCCAGAAATGGAGTAATGATGATTGGTGGTGACTTCAATCTCACCCTTGACCCAATCCTAGACAGGCAGTCACAATATCCAAGTTACTCATCGCAACCGCACAAAGCCTTACTAAATATCTGGAACAGGTACAATTTAAAAGACTGCTGGAGATTACAAATATCCCGATACCAAGGATTACACCTTCTTTTAATTTCCACACTCCTCATTTTCAAGAATCGATCATTTACTTATTTCAGTTAATCATACTCATTTCATTGATCAAAACTGACATATTACCCAGGGTAATCTCAAACCGTTCCTGTATATCTTTGACAGTCTCAGGGATTAACCCTAAACCGAAAAAAAATATTTGTCGATTCAATAATGATTCTACTGAAGACAACTCCCACACGTTGTGCATAAAAATAACTATCCTTAACTATATTGCAGAAAAAAACACTCCAGATATTGAGCCACCTATTTTTTGGACACACTAAAACCACAGTCAGGGGCACCTTAATTGAAATTCAATCAAAACTAAACAAAGGACTTAATAATAAGATTACTTCCTTAGAGAATGAAATTAACAGACTTGAAGCTCTCCACATAACGAATCTAAATCCAAAGATCTGAATAAAAATATGAATATAACAGATTGCTAAGTTAAAATGCTGGGATTTGAATCAACAAGTTCAAAGGCTTAAAACTTTGTGAAGCAAATAAAACAGGGCAAAGGTTTGCACACTATTTAAAACACAGACACAACCACAAACAAATAACTTCCATCAAAGATAAAAGAAACAATATACAGACAGCCCCCCAAAAAAATTCCTAGACGTGTTTAAAGTCTTCTGTGAATCCTTATATCAAATAGACTCTCAGATCTCACTTGAGGCCTGTAAAGCCTATCTAGATACTCTAAATCTAACTTCATTAAACCAGATAGACAAAGAGAAATTAAGTACAACCCTTACTGCTGATGAAATTCAATTAGCAATCAAATCCCTAAAATCCAATACAGCTCCAGGCCCTGATGGCTTTGAAGCAAACTTCTATAAAACATTTGCCTCCTCTTTGATCCCTACAAAGTTTGCTTCTTCTGACTCTGTATGGGAAACAGCAAGTGAAGCAACCATAGTGGTTATACCAAAAGATGATAAAGATCTAAATTTAGCCAAAGATTATAGACCAGTGTCTCTAATCAACCTAGATTCTAAAATACACACCCAAATTTTATCCAAACGCTTGGAAACATTTCTACCTAAAATGATTAGTATATCTTAAGTTAGCTTTCTGAAAGGCCAAATGTCAAATGATAACACCAGTGTATTATGCCATGTACTGGAAGAGGCACAAACATCATCCTCTGAAACAGTGGCCATTACAGGAGATGCTAAAAAGGCATTTGATAAGGTCCTATGGGTATTTCTCTAGGAAACGTTATCTAAATTCAGTCTTGGAAATGAGTTTGTTAAAATGGTTATGCCTCTATATGACTCTCCTACTGCTAGAGTGAGAACTGGAGGCTATACAGTATCTCCTTTTCTTTCAAATTAGAAAAAGGGACTAGGCAGGGATGGTCACTTCCTCCTTCCTTATTCATCCTAGCATTAGAACCTCTCCTTTACAATATATAATGCAACAACTCCTTAGCTAGTGTTCAATATAATGATCTTACAGTTAAAGTTGCTGCATATGAGGAAGATATTTTGATTGTGACAGAGAATGCCCACTCATTAATTGAAGCACTTATCAATACCATTGTTGCCTACTCCTTAGTGGCAGGGTACAGTCTCAATCGAGACAAACCAGAAGTGAAAGTACTTTATAATATTCGTTCTAAAGAAATAATAGGTAACTCTGGACTAACGTGGCAAATGGACTATCTAAAATATTTGGGGACTGAACTTGAATCAGACCTAGTGACTCCTTACAGCACAGTGAAAAATTGACTTCCCAAAAAATCCAAGAACCTCTTGATGGCTGGAACCCTAAGTTCAGTACATGTTGGGGAGGCACTGAGACGATAAACACGATGATTACACCAACAGTAAACTACATAGTAGCCATGCTCCCACTTTCTCTTTCTGATGAGTTTCATCATAAATGCAGTCTCAAAATACGCCAAACTTTTAGAACCATCCTCCACAAACCTGAATCTTGATACTCAAGGGAAATAGAACCAAGACACCTCTATTTCCCAAGAGAACTGGAAGCTGATTTGGAAATCAGCTGTTTCACACAAAATAATTCCAGCCCTCTCTCAAACCAAGTTTGGGCTCTTTCATAGTATTTTTGGACCCCCCTCAAGACTACATAAAGCTGGCTTTAATGATGATCCTACCTGTTGGAATTGCAAAAAAGCACTAGGAGATTTACCACACTAAGGGGCTAATTAAGAGTTTGGCGGACAGAAACACCCATCTGCCAAACTCCTGACAGAGTGGTCAGTGCCATGTGGTCAACCTCCTTGGCTGCCCCATTACGTCTTTCCCACTGGGCTGATGGGGGGAACCAAGGTTCCAAATGGTGGGAATGGCGCTGTGCAGACAGTGCACATTTATAGGGTGCTGGGCAGGGGGACCCCTGCACTGCCCATGCCACAGGCCACAGGCAAGGGCAGTGGAGGGCCCACCCTGTGGTCCCCTGCACTGGTTCTCCACCAGCCTTTTCATGGCAGTTGACCCACCAAGAAAAGGCTGTCAGAGAGCAAGGTTGTAACCTTCACCGCCGTCAGCCCGTTGAGATCTGAGATCCTGGCGGGGATGGCGGGAGGTTGGCGGGTCTGCCCCCCAACCTTGTAATGTGGAGGTAGGACCCCCACAGCTGCGGTGGTCCGACAGCCACCGCAAGGCTGGTGGTCTTCAGACCGCCAGCCTGGTCATCTGGCCCTTACTGTTTTACTGTAGTGCTGTTAAATCTTTTTTGGACCAAATATTCAAATTTCTAACCACTTTTTGGCTTTCAGCTTAAACATGGGTTAAATACTATTATTATGGGATTTCTTAATTCTCGTTTACCCTCCAAAAATCATGCCCTACTCTTAGACTTTCTGTTAGTAACTGTTTGAAGATCTGTTCTCACTAATAGGAAAAACACTTCAGCCACCTCATTTAAATCTTGGCTGAATTGGATTATACACAAATAAGAGGTGCCAACAACATCACCCTACAACATTCCCCTTGGAAATCACAGTTTCAACCCTAATGGGGTTGACTTTTTTCACTAAAAATAAACCTCCTTGAATTTCCTTTTCCAATCTTCATCTAATTATGCTTCGATAGTCAATTAAACACTCCTTGTCTCTCACTATTCATATGAATATAGTTAGCTTGCATATTTCTTGCTATCAATGTGGACTACTATATATACTATACTAGTATATATAAAGCAAGTGTTTATATAGTACCTGTAATTGTTTCGGTCTAACAATTGTTCTATATTGCGAGATTTTCAAACATACTATTTGCATGTATATCAATTGAAATATATGTTTCTTTGCCCCTTTGGCATTCTATTATATTCTAAGTATATATATTGTTCACATTCTGACATATACCAGCTCTATTGTTCTATTACAGCCATGGATTATTTTTCTAAAAAAGCAAATTCTTTCTTTATGTATTCCTATTATTCCTAATATTATTTCACAGGATATTTGTTGACTTTACAAGACAATTCATGTATACCAATTTACTTTGTATTTGTTTTATTTTATTTCTATCTTTGACTTATGTCTCTTGATTTATGTATGGTTCATGAAAAATTCAATAAATCTCTTTAAAATAAAAAAAAGAATGCCTCTGACAATGATGACAGTGACCATCATTTTACCCATGTTCTGTGCCTGATCTAGCTAACCTTACTGTCTCACTTGTATTTCTGCCAGAGAAAGTGGGTGCCTCAGGGGCTTGAAAGAACAGACCCTGGTGCTGAGTTCAAGTGCAAGCAGGGAACTCAGCACTATATACTGTTTTAAAAGACTTTGCCATTTTTTTAATACCGTTGCTTTTTCAAGTGAAGACTGAAAGCCAAGAAATGACAATGCAGTGTTGCTCCTGCTACACTTCACTATTATTATTTATATTTGGTGCCACTGCGAAGTACTTGGAAGCCATCTTAAAAGTTCCTGACACTATGTGGCTACTTTTTCCACCACCACTGTGGACCTTTTTCAGATAAGATGCCAGTCTTTCTGTTATAGTTTCCTTTTCAGGTCTGTTGATGTCTTTTTACTCGTTGTAGAGTAAGAGTTGTAGATTCCATTTTTCACACTGAGGTCAAAGAATTTAAATGAAATGTGTAATGGTTTCCCCTAGACAACCCTCATGGCTAGGAGAAGGAGACCTACTTGGATACCTGTAAGCATGCAACTGTCTAGAATTAGGGCTTTTGGTTTTATAGCATTTTTTTACATTTATGTCTGTATTGTATTCTATATGCATTTATCCACATTTATTGTGTGCTTGCTTGGAGTAGAAATTGAAGCTGCAATGGGTAATTTTCACGTTTATTTAACTTATAAATGTTTACTTGTGTTTGAATGCCAAATGACTTTTAGCCATTCACACTACAGTAGCCATTCAAAACCCTTTGCATTGTAAACATCATAAACAGCAGTACTGTTGCAGTTACTTAAGCTTCATTAGGAAATATTTTTTACTTTTCTTTACTCCCCTACCTGTCACTTTGTACAGCTGTTGACCTAGCACTCATGATTGAAAGTAGTGAGAATCATCCAAAAGAAAACCTATTTTCCACATTTATCCATGTATAAAAATAAATACGGTCAGGAAGGTAGATGATTTCTCTCTGCATATATCTAGACAAATCCGTAAAACAGAAAACTGGGAGCCTTATCCATATTGCATGACCCCTGTCTTGCTAAAGACACACACAATAATATCAAACAACTAACAGGAATGTTTGTGTCCCCAAAGGGGCATGGTGAATGCCATACCCTTGAGGCACATCAGTTGTCACTAAGGCCCATGTTTATACTTTTTTAGCCCCACATCTGCGTCATTTTTTGATGCAAAAGCAGCGCAAACTTGCAAAATACAATTGTAAAAATGTATAAATATGGGCCAAAGTACCTTACTTCAATGTGAATATTTTTATAGGAAATTGATTTTTGTGGTTGGCTCATACCTTTTGCTCTGTTTGATGAATCTTCAAAAATCTTTAAAAAAAAGCTCATCTACCTTAACTCTGTCCTGGAAAGTATTGGGGTAATCTGTCAAGTGGGAGCTGAGAAAAAGGTATAGGATAATCAGACACATCTACAGCCAAAACAGCTGAACAGAATTACACCACATTTGGAAGAACGCTATATCTTTGGTCAGAAAGTGTGCTTTTTGTGATTTTGTGGGGATCTGTTCAGTCATTTTTGAGGAATTAAGGTTCACAATTTATGTTTATTTCGCACTGTGAAGGATCTGTGGAGCCAACAGATCTAAAGATAATTTGTGATTTTCTGCCACCACATCAACAAAGATGTGGCAGCAGCCATTTTGGGACTCGGGGGCTCAGCCCCCTCCTACTTCAAAAAGTAAATAAATATATAAGGATGCAGTGCACAGCATGGAGTTGGAGGCAGTGCCTGGCATTTGGCCAGGCCCTGCTGGCATCTCCCCTCACAGCAGATACCCAACCCTGCTGCAGGCACACAACCCTCTTTTTTGGGGGGAGGTGCAGTGGATCCACAGATTTACAGTGGCACCCAATGTGACACCTCTGGGGATTCCCTCCAGATCTGCGAATCTGGAGCAAATCCCCGAGGTGTCACATTGGATGTTGCTGTGGATCTGGTGATGCACGGAACCCTGACCAAAAGCATTTCTTTAAATTTCACCCGGGGGGGGGAATCGGGGACCACCCAGAAGGCCAAGGGTGTTAAAGTGGCCCTAAGCTGCCCCCTTGTATCTTATTTTGTCTTATTTTTTTCTGACTCAGGACTGAGTACTCAAGCTCTAAGATGGCAGCTGAAACTTTTCCTTCTGCTTGCAGCCAGCCAATCACAATGCATGGTTGAACTAGCAGAAATTATAGGGCAGCCTGGGGGGGGTTTCTTCATCTTTGTGCATCTTTGGTAGGTGATAGAGTGTTAGGGTAGTAGGTGTATCATTTTTCAATAACATACACTCATCCCAATCCAGGATAGTTTGATTATACCACTCTAACAGACTCTGGCTCTGACAATTAAGAGGGGGTGACATAGTTGTGACACTTTGCAGAGTAGACTCTAAGTACATACTTGAAGCTGGATGTATTGTTGCAAGTGGTATGAACCAGGATGAGAAACTGCATGTCCAATTATAATCAAGCCACGTCTTATGGTCCTGAGTTTAGTCTTCCAGTATGAATTCATGATGATTTCTATGATTTTATATAATATTTTCATTGTGTCTTTAACCTGGGTTTGTAGTTTTATTCTTATGTAGATTGCTTAATAATACTGATAAGGATCATTTTGTTTGTGCTTCTTCAGAATTGCTGATTTATTCTCAATAAAGTTTTTGAACAGGGTCATGATGTTTGGTGATGACTGAAAGGTCAAGGAGAGTTTACAGTTTATTTTTCCCTTATATAATTCTTTTTTCCTTTTTTTTGTTTTTTGTGTTATGAGTCTATGTTACTTGGTTTTGATATGGACAAAGTGACCTAATGATGTACATTGATACAGTTTGATTCTGATTTTTGTATTTCTTCTATTTCCTTCAAACATTTTGCTACAGTAGCAACAGAGCTGCATTATCATGGAATGTGTTTCTTGATATCTTGGTGGTAATTACATATCCTGCCTACAGACTGCCTACTTGGGCATTAAGATGAGAGTTACATAGTATGATGCCCATTAATAGCGAGAATATTGCGGTTTATTCACACATAAGTCTTGAATAGAAAATGGAGGTGGAGCATATGCTCTGGTTACTTTCTATTTACTGACATTAATAACCTTGGAAAAATCATTTTTTGGATTATTCCCTTCCCAAGGACAACCGAAATACTAATAGTTTATTTTTCTCTGTACAATCGGGACATTATCAGCACCACATAAATTAGGTTTATATAAGTTTCAGTATCACTATTGAAATATGTGATCAATGTTTTCAGATTTTTTTCTTTGCAATCTAACATAATTGTGAGGAATCCTCTATATTAAGAAGGTTGACCTGTTGTCTTTCGGCACCCTTTCAAGTTTTTGCAGTTTTGGAATTGTTTTTTCTTTTACTTTACCATATACTTTATATAATTCAAACTGGCATTCTACCTCCAACACCAGTACTCTGTGATTTTCAGTCAAAACTGAAGAATCAAAAGGTGTCAATTTGTCAATTGGGGCAATAAACTTTCACCGCCTTTGAAGTTCTGAGTGCACATCTCTTGTTTCTTCAAGAAGTATTTTCCCGTTCCTCCGGTCTCTCCACCAGCAACTCGACACCCCCGCAGGGAATTGCTCACGGAGCTGCATCTAAGTGTTTATATATATATATATATATATATATATATATATACATATATAGCAATATAACCTAGCTGCAGTAGTCAGCACTAGGTCGTTATAGGTAGGACCTAGTTTCTATATAAAAAGCTTTTTTTACTTGCCTACATCTTTGGCGCTGCTTTACAAATCTTCACAAAACTTTCTAAAACAAATTGCCATTCACATCAGCTGTTGTCTGGAAAGTTTTGGGGTGATCCGTCCAGGGGGTCCAAGAAAAAAGGGGAGTTCCAAAACATATTTTCCCATTAATGTTTCCATAGGGATTTTGAACAGTGATGGCACCAAAAATACTGGGCATATTTGGCAGGAAGGTAGGTCCTGGTCCAGAAGGAAATCCTTTTTTTGTTTTGGTGTAAATCCGTTGAGTAGTTTTTGAGAAATTAAGGGGAGAACAAATTTGTATAAATAGGGACGTGAACGATTTGCAACCCCTCCCGATCTCGTGCTGAGAACTGATTGGCTGACAACACCTCCACAAGGAAGCTGCTGAAGTGTTGTCAGCCATGTTGGTACTCAGCTTCAGGCGAGTCCCAAAAAGAAAGGTAAAAAAAGATAAAAAATAAAGGAAAGGAGCAAGGCTACGAACACCCCTTAGCTCTGGCGGTGGGGTCCGAAAGGGACCCATAGGCTTAAAAGCATTTTTATTTTATTTTACGGCCAGAGTAGAGGTGGATCCACAGATCCACCATATAATCAAATTAAAAAATGAAGTGCGGGCTCCCGCTCTTCATTATTATAAGGCCCCTGGGTGGGCCAAGCCCGATCCTCCTGGCCCCCTCCTGCTGCCCTGTGGACTGCCACCTCCCTGGGGCTTATAAATAATATGAGGGGAAGCCATAAGGCCCCCCTCTGCTCCAGGGAACACCACCTCCTCAGGCTAAGAATTAATATAAAGTGGGGAAACCACACACACCCAACTGCCCGGGGATCACCACCTCCGTAGGGCAAATCATTAAGAACAGAAAGAAGATCCAAAAGGGACCCCCAAGCCCTGGGGATCACCACCTCCCCAGGGCTTCTAACAATTATAGTAGAGTTACCATAAGTAACTATAACTGGTGCCCTAAGGTAACTATAACTCTCTCCCCCACCATGCACTGCTAATTACCCCAAAAATTACAGCACTCATGATATCTTTGATAATATTATTGATCATATCAATGTAATATTTGCAGTAACGTTTTGACAAAAAAAACTGCACAGAGAGGGCGCGAGTTTTAGTTACGTGAAGTAACTCTAACTATAACTGGTGAATTTCTGTGGTTTCTTATGTTTAAAATGTGAGCCTAACTATAATGTCCCTGTAACCTTTAGTTTTTTTAACTGAATTTTTATGGTCTTTTTAAATTCTATTTTCCAACTATAATGTCCCTGGCTCGTGGCATGAGTGTGTGAGCGGTTCGGATCGGCAGCAGCTGGACACCCTTGAGCTTCCCCAGGCTCCCTTCTCCCAAGCGGGTGCTAGCAGCTTGATGCGGCCGATCCGGGGAAGAGCTGGAGAAGAGCCACAGAGGCAGGAAGGTCATGCATAAAAACTAAATCCAACCCTCTTCAGAATAAAGCAAATCTGTCCGCCAAGCTGAAAGGTCAGAAGCAAATATTTTCTTTTTGAGAAAAAGAGAAAGGAAAAACCTCTCCTGAAGATTCAAACAGAGCTGCCTCCTCTTTCATGATACTTGGTTTGGAGCCAAAGGGTACCCCGCTCAAGGGATTTCTTGGAGATCCTTTGAGGGAATTTTATGACACAGAAAAAATCCAGGAACGGGGAGTTGAGGTTCCGGATCAGGACTTCCTGGAGCCCCCCTTAGAGAGTGCAGAGAATATCCAGTATATCCAGAACATTCAGGGCATTTTGAACACTGATCTCTCTGAACTTGGCAAGGCAACAGCTTCATTCTCCTCCCCTCTCTCAATCCGCCTGGCTAGTTAGTCTCCCTTCACTAACTAAGCCCATCTGAAATCTTCTCATGGCAGTAAACAGTACCAGAGAAGATGGCGCTCTTCCGTTATCAGTTACATCCTCGGCTGTTGGGCCCCAAGACTTTGCCTTGCCGGATCTGGATTTAGACTTATGTCGGTGATACGGTTTTCAGGTCAAAGATTTCTCTCCACCTCCCGAGGTCTCTACGCCCACGTTTATACCTTCATCTACTGGTCTGCATTTGTTCAGTACTACTTCCTCTTTACAAGACTCTGTGTATTCTCTTCTGTCCGTGACTCCTGCCCAACAAGTAAGTGGTATTTTGCTTAGTCAACTTCCTGACCATGAGGTCAGGTTTTTGACTTCTCTGAATAGCCTGGAAAATCTACTTTCATCAATCTTAAAGCTCCTGAAGAAATGTTTAGGAGATTTGGACTGTATTCTTGACTCTGTGACTGTAATTTTCAGGGAATTGACTAAAGAAAAAAAGGGGGGATCTGATCTTAGGCACACTGAGGACCAAAGATGCACCTCTACAGTTATCAAAAGATTGGAGGACTCCTAGGTCATCCCCTAGGGTGATTGCAAAGGTGTATCCAAGAGTGGATGTGTGCACACAAGCCAGTAAACCACAGAGTAATAGGCCCTGTGAGGTAAAGACATTGTCGGACAGCCCAGTTGATTTTATTCATTTTATTTTCGATACCCCGGTGGCCAAGGGTAAACAATCAGCAAAGTCTAAACAGACTGCGCAGAAGGTATTCCCTATCTTTGAAAACATTTCTATCCAAAAGAATGGCTCTCTGGAACCATCTCCTTCATCACCTAGAGAAGAAGGAAAAAATAACGGAGACGAAGTTAAAGGTGTGAAAAGAACGAAAAGTTCATTTTCCTGAGATGATAGTTTCCTCGCAAATACACCAGGAGTCATTGTCTCCGTCCTCTGATTCTCTCCAGCCTGGAAGGGAATGTAAATCTGATCCTTCTTTTACCCATCCCTTGGGAATGCCTTCAGACTTGAATCCAACAGCTGTGCCTCTTTTGCCTGCAAGTCTGGTCACCGACCTCAATGACATTAATGTTTCTGCATTTGAGAAAGGCGCTTCTTCAATAGATCATAACTTGGATATCCTGTAGTAGACTTAATTCCAATTTTCAATGCAGACTTAACTTTAAATAGATCTACTTTGTTAAGATGCTTCTCAGAGTCTAGCATATTGGCAAAAATTCTAAGCTATTATATTGCTCTTGTTTTGCTAATGGTTTCTAATGCAGGATTTGAGTCTAGAGTCACATTTTGCTCTACGTGATTGGCGAATTAGGTCCTACAAAATGCTGATTTCTTGCAATATGGTGGGATTTATGAAGTTCCTTTCTTGAATAATGCTGGTGCTCCTCGAGCGAATCAGGCCCATAATGGTCTTCTATCCCGTGAGCATTTTAAACACGTTGAACATTCTATGATTAGTTCTAAAATAGATCTGCATGCTCTTAAAGTTTCCCTAATAGGGAATGATAGGCAGGTGCTTCTGCACAAACTGTCCTGCACCCAAGCAACAAAACACTAGTGCTCTGGATGAATGGTGGTGGCTCCCGGGTGTTCTTATCCAGGCACCGGGGTCTAAGTTCCTGTCCCAATACTCTAACTAGCAGAGCCCTAAAAATTTTTTCCTGGAACGTAGCAGGGGTAAAAGTTAGCAGAGAAAAACTATTCTATCTTAGTCAGTTAAATCCTGATTTGATCTGCCTCCAGGAAACTTGTTCTGATATAGGTGTATTATGGGATTACTATTTTGTTATTGGTTGCAAGGCCACAACATCCCGAAGGGGGCATGCGAAAGGGGACGGGGGAGCCTGTCTATTGTCCAATACACTTAAATCGGATATTCTTTGTTATAAAGACCCAAGTAATCTTTTTATGGCCTTAACCCTTCAATTACATAATACAACTCAGTGTTCTTCCCCGCTTTTACTAATTAATGTTTATGCTCCCCCCCAAGGCAGCCTATGATTTCCTGTTACAGAATGTTTTTGCCTATAGTGAGAATGCATTAGACAGCGAGTTTCCTCCCTTTACAGTTTTAGTGGGAGACCTAAACTGCATAATATTCTCTGCCTCTTCTTAGAACACAGCAGCGTTATCAGGTGCTGCGGGTCACTACACACGCCGTCTTCCTCTGTTTCCCGGATTCTCGGGGCAGCACAGATTGGGTCTACTTAGACCTTTCAGACAGTGTTTTCCTACACTGCGGATACACTACAGGATGCAGAACTGTTGCATGAGATGAATACCTGTCCCCTTTACTGAAGGGACGCATATATACCTTTTTGGACTATTTAGTTGTTGATAAAGTATCACCATTTGGATTTGCAACAGAAGTACACTAGATACTCTAATGTCAGTTTTTGAGCCTTGAAAAAGTCAGTGAGGACGAAACACGTGTTGGCTGTTTCTGTAACTCGTATATACCTGTTCATTATGTGGACTTGGACTGTTTCTGTAACTCGTATATACCTGTTCATTTGTGGACTTGAATATCTTTGAGCTTCCATTCAACTACCGATCACAAAGGATTAAAGTATCTCATATAAATCCACTCATTTTTGACTTATCATTTTGGAGTGCCCTGGTTGCTCTTTTTTCCTACATTCTGCATAATATCTAAGTATGCCGCTTGTCAAATGCGTGAGGTGGAGAGAGAAGCTGCACTGCGCTGCGCTGCGAATACCAGCCTGCGTTTTCCATTCCTCAATAAGAACTAACAAAAGAGGGAAACTTTTACTCAGTCTTCTTAGGAAAAATGACTGCATTATTACCAATGGAAGGCCTCCCTCTGATTCTCCTGCTTCCTTTACACAAAGCTCTCCGGGGGAAAGGGCGATCCTAGATTATTTGGTGCTTGGTTATTATATTTATTGTTGTTTGGATGATCTTAAGATTATAAATACCGCTCACAGCGACCATAACTTGCTTTTTTTTTACATTAGAAACAAATTTACCACTGATGGAGACTTGGAAGCTGGGTGGGTCAGTTCTGTCTTTTATAAAAAGACAGGGAGGACACAGTGGGACTTTAAAAGGGTTGCAGGTTAATTGGAGATCTTAATACCTGTGGTTGCTGTTCTGAGTGATTGGGAAGAGAATGAACTGCAGCATTTTTTTTTATTTATGAAGCAGTTGTTAACTAACTCTTCGTCCGGTGTGTCAAAGAATAACCAGAGAATGAGCCCTCGCCCATTACTTGATTTGAACAGGGAAATAAACCACCTGGTTAGGTCTCCGTATCTAGCATACTCAGGGGAAAGGAATATTAGGGTGGCTTTGCTGAGAAGGAGAAAGATGCATTATAAGGCCCGCCTCACAAGAGAATCTGGGGATAGGCTATGGATCCACCTACGGGAAGCAGCAGCAAAGGGTCAGGCAAGGCGTGTTTGAGCATTCGTGTGCGAGGGTTGTGGGTCTAGAGTTCGATCTTCGCCTGTTGCCATTTCCGAAGTACGCTGGCCTAATTTATTGCCTCCCTATATGCGTCAAATGGGGTAGAACTGTTTTGGGCCCCTGAAAGTACTGAGACGCATTCTTTCACCCCTCACTGTGTAAAGGAGATAGAATTTGTTATTCGCTCTATGCGTATCTCTGCTGCAATGGGTCCTGATAATCTTCCTATTTCTATATTAAAACAAGATATAGATATTTGGAGTAAGATCTTATATGTGCTATTCAGAAGGTGCTTTCTCTCCAGAAGTATTTCTCCCTCCTCGATTGGTAGTATTATTGTTCCTTTATAAAAAAAAAGAGAGATCGAAATTGTCCTGCCAACTACCGGCAGATCACCCTACTGGATGCAGTTGGAAATTATTTTACTAAATGCTGCTTTCCAGACTTATCAACTGGGCAGAGGAGAATAATATTATTTTCCTGGAGTAATCTAGGTTTAGACGTAATCATAGTACTTTGGACAACATTGCCGCATTACAAGTTATTACAGAAAAATTCATGAAACTGAGAGGTGGAGTGGTCTATGGTGCTTTTATCAATTTTTCAACAGCATTCAATAAGGTGGATAGCGATCTGTTATGGAGAAAGTTAGCTAGTTTGGGGATGCCTTTGTTCCACCTACAGTTGATAATAGCTCTACACTCTACTACCTGGTGTAGAATAGTTCTAGGGGGTGATAAAGGTCTATCCCAAGAGATACCTACTCTGAATGGATTAAAGCAAGGATTTCTATTGGCGCCCCTGCTTTTCTCCTAATACATCTCAGATTCTCCTTCTTTCTTGTCCCTGAGTAAGGGCTTTCCCCCCAAAAAAGGTGGGTACCCATAAAGTTACCTGTTTTATGCTGATGACATCATAATTTTTGACCTAACCCCTAAAGGTTTACAAAATCATCTTCAGTCTCTTTCAATTCTTAATGATCAATGCTTCAAAAAGTGAGGTCCTCTGCTTACATGGGAATAAAACAATGGCATTTCCTTACTTCCACTGGTAATTACGAAAGCAAAAACTGGAAATTGTGAAATTGTATCCTTTTAAAGGGAAAATTGTTTGTGGGGACCTTAGTGAGGTAGCTCATATTTCTTCTAATAAATTGAAAGCTGAGTGTCAAGCAAGAGGTTTGGGGCTATATAGAGCTACCAGAAGAAGGCATTTTTCATACCTCTTATCAGCATATCGAGCTAAAATCCCTGCTTCCCTTCTTTATGGTGTGGAATTTATTGATATAAATGGGGGTTTCTGAATCATTTGGAAGGTTAAATCCTTAGAAAAAATTGTCTGTGAACACTGCAGTGTCGGTAGCGGCATTAAGGCCCGAAATGGGGTTACGAAGTGCGTATGTCCAAGGATTGGCAGAAGTTATACGCGTGGCTGCTTCGCTTATAAGGAGCAAGGAAAATACTTTAAGGTCAGTGTTAAGGAAATAAATCTTTCTAAATAATAATAACCCCAAAAACTCCCTCTGTAAGAATTTCTCTTATGCTCTTGAAAGGTTGGAGTTAAACTGAAATCTGGTCCTGGCAATATGCCCTCTGCATTTGAAAACTGGATTGAAGCAGGCAACATGGTGATTGAGTTTTCGGCTAGACTTTGAGAGCTGTGTAAAAAAGAGATCTTTTATAAACTTAGCAAATGAGTTAGAAGTACAAAAAAACTCAACCCTATATTTCATGAAATATTCCACACAGGGTTAGGCATTTTTGGACGCTGCTGCGCCTGGGGTTGCTTCCTTTGAACACGCTTCAGGCAAAATGGCACAGCTTGGCTAACTAGTGTAATTTTTGTCTGTCCGAAATCCAAGATTTAAATCATATTTTATTTGTCTGTTCATCTCTCGCCCCATTCCGGCATAAATGGTTAAAGCCTATTTGTCTTCAACTGTCTTTGTTGTCTGCATCTGAGCTTCTTTGAGCTTTATGTGATCTGCCTAATGAATTATTCTGTTTAAGAATTTTTAATTTCTTTCAATGTTTTTTATATTTATTCTAAGTATACATCCTGTAAAGTAGATTCATTGATTTGTATGAAAATCGACCCTGGGATGTCAGATGAAATAATATTAGCAGGCAGATCTGTCACAATGATGCACTTTTATCATATCTTATTACACCACGTTTCCATAGGGGATAAGGGGCTGGGCAAAGACATATAAACGCTCACTTATATGTCTAACGAGGTTTCTCCATAGGAGGATGAAAAAGGTATGTGATGGTTTCACTTGTTTTAACCCCATGTTTTTAGGTGATTGGGATTGAAGCATTTCATTATGATGCACTTTATGAAGAGTTGGGTACAGGTAGAGAGTATTTTATCTGATATTTTAGATTATCTGTGCATTTTTATGGGGGGGGACAGTTAAAGTATTAGACCTCTTATGGATAGATTTTATTTTATCCTAACACAAAGGCAATGCTTTTAAATTGACTTAGTACCTTTGCACTAAACTTATTCCAATTGCACTGATATGCACATTTGCACTTTCTTGCTTTTTGCACTTTATTTTGGAATATTGTATTTTGTAATTATATTATTGTCAAAAATATTGCAGAGTTCCTTTCTTAAAAAACTTTTAGTGTATTGGTTTTAAACAGGCTCATCCTGATTTTGTGTGTAAAGGGTGGCAGAGATAAATGTGTAGTTTTATTGTTTATGTGTATCTCAATCGAGTACCAAATCATAAATAAATAAAAATTGAATTATAACGTCCCTGTAATCTTTGTTTTTTTAGTGAATTTATATATGCACTGAGCAGCACCAATTTTGAGAATAAAAGATCTGATATCTCAGGGTTTTTCTGTTGTCATCAGTGCAAGGCCTGTAGACACAGTAAAGATTAGAAAACTGTAACATGGGGCGTTGGCCAAAATGAATACATCATAAAGGGATTTTTTACATGCAATACTGATTTTTGTGGGTACTGTTTACGATGTCCTTGTGATAAGATATACGTGGGAAGTACGATTCATAAAGCAAAAAAGAGAATGTTAGAACATGTGAGAGCCATTCGTAATTTTGATCGTAACTACCCGGTGGCACGACATTTTCATGAAGTACATCAAGGTGATGAAAAACAACTTTCATATGTGGTTTGTGATCAAATTAAACTCAATGTACGAGGTGGAGACAGACAGAGAATGTTACGTGTTCTCAAATCTAAATATATTATCAAATTTATGACTCTGTTTCCGAATGGGTTAAACTTGAGTGAAGAAATGAATACTCACCTTGGCAGCTAATTGATTACTGTTTTGGAACCTTCGAGCTTCTATGATTAGAGGTTGGAGATTTTTCATTAATCTCTATTGGATATTTTAATCATAATTTTCTTTGGGTTTTTTTTCAGATGTATAGCACTTGATAAAGGTATTGAATTAATGGGAAATATTAACACGCAATAGAAGGCCACCTGCTCAAGTATTGAATATGCAAATTGTAATATATTGTCATATATTTGTAAATAAATAATGATGTTGAGATAAATATATTAGGTAAACTGACAATTAGACAGCAAAGAAACTATATATATTTATGGTATCCTCCTTGAGGCATGTTGCTCTATATACCTTTACAAGATGGCACTTATGTATTTAGGGTGATATATACTAGCACTATGGTATGAGTCCTTTGTTTATGTTTGTGTATTTGTAAAGGGTATTTATTTTGTTGTGCGTAATACTCCCCCATCCGTGAACAAGGCTACGGCTGAAACGCGTTGGGAGGAAGTACATTTTTCACTTGCTTTAATATATTTTGAAACTGTCCGACTGGTGTCTTGAATTTCTTTCCGATTGGGTGAGAATTATTTACAAATATATTTTTGGGATTCCCGATCCTTCATCAAGACCAGCACAAATTTGAGCCTCGACAAGTCGGGTGCCCTCTTTTTTTTGGATATATATATATATATATATATATATATATATATATATATCTTACAACAGAAAGCCGAGTCACCAATCCACAGTAAAATCAAGCGTTTTAATGCCACTTCAGAGCAGCAGAAATCGTGAGTTCTCAATCCTGACACGTTTCGGCTAATGCCTTGATCACAGGTAATTTGAAACAGATGTACTCTCTCACAGTGTTTTTCAATCATCAGCACGTAGTTCAGTTATCTAAAATACAAATCCCACAATTCACCTTAGTGTTCGTTATTTCATTCTACAGTATTTAGGCCCTCATTACAACTCTGGCGGTTGGTGATAAAGTGGCGGTAATACCGCCAACAGGCCTGTAGTAAATACCGCCAAATTATGACCATGGCGGAAACAGCTCAGACAGACAGCCACTTTAACACACCGACCGCTAGGGCGGAATCAACAGACACCATGGCGGTAACCACCTACAACCAGGCGGAAGACAATGTTCTGCCCACTGTATCATGACACACCAATCTGCCACCTTTTCCGGGCAATACCAACGACACCAAAAGCCTGACGGAAACACTGCACAGAAGGGAAACGACTCACCTGTGGAGACTCAGGGAACAACCACGATGCCATGGAGCCCGAGCTGCATATCTTCCTAGTGCTCTTCTACGTGCTGCTCCACTACAAACACCAATGACGGCGAAGATGACCACGGTGAGTACAGCCGCCTAGCACACAGGGAAGGGAGGGAGGAAAAAGTGATTGACACACACACCCAACACCCCCACCCCAACACCATACACACAAGCAGATGCAGCAACATAACATATTTACCCTGGTCCCCTCAGGAATAATGCAAGGACCATAGGAATAGATGTAAGTGAGTGTAATGATATAAATACAGTAGAAATAGGTGCATCAAAATTAAAAAGTATATACATATTTAGAAATGTAGGGACATTGCCCAGTCTTCAATGTTCTTAGGCCACAGTGCCACATTACAAAGTCCAAGGCCTCACTTTACTCCTGCAACAACACAGAGAGAACACTGCAGTGGCACCAGGTCAAAAATAGCAGGCATCTCAGGAGGGTGGGGAACGGGAGAGGGTCACCTCAGCCGGCAGATGGAACAAATCCACTGGTTCTGGAGGGGGCAACATGGCAACATGGCCTGTGCTTGGTCCTGGGGAATGCAAGGCCACAGTCTCTCAAGTGGGTGACTTGCCCACTGGCTCTAGAGGGGGCAACATGCCCTGTGCTTGGTCCTGCGGAGTGGAAGGCCACAGTCTCTCAAGTGGGTGACTTGCCCACTGGCTTTAGAGGGGGCAACATGCCCTATGCTTGGTCCTGGGGAGTGCAAGGCCACAGTCTCTCAAGTGGGTGACTTGCCCACTGGCTCTAGAGGTGGCAACATGCCCTGTGCTTGGTCCTGGGGAGTGCAAGGTTACAGTCTCTCAGGTGGGGGTCATACCCACTGGATTTGCAGGAGGCAGACCGCACAACAGTCCATGGATGCATGTCTACAGAATGTTCGCTGGCAGTGACGGCTGTTCAGTGGTGGCAGTGGTGCTGCTGCTGCTGGTGGTGGTGGGGGGAAGCTCCAGCCCATTCCCTGCAGCCTCAGACGGCTGCCCACTGATGCTGTTGCTGGTGGTGGGGGAAGCTCCAGCCCATCCCCTGCAGCCTCGAACAGCTGCCCACTGCTGCTGGTGGTGGTACTGGGGGGGGCTCCAGCCTATCCCCTGCAGCCTTGGATGGCTGCTCACTGCTGCTGGTGCTGCTGGTGGTGTGGAGAGAGGCTCCAGCCCATCCCCTGCAGCCTTAGATGGCTGCACCACCATGGTTGGTGGTGGGGCCAAGACTGGGTCCCAGCACCAGGCCCCTTGTCCTTACTGCCTGCTGATGCAGGCCCTTTTGCCTTTCCTTTCTGCAGCACTTGGGGCTGGCTCCTTGCCCTTCTTTCCTGCAGCACTTGGGGCTGGCTCCTTGCCCTTCTTTCCTGCAGCACTTGGGGCTGGCTCCTTGTCCTTTTTTTCCTGCAGCACATGGGGCAGGCACCCTTTTCATCTGGCTGGCTGGTGGCCAGGATCTTTTCCCACTTGGAGATGCTGGGGAACCTACTGTGCCCGTGGTCTGGGTGGCTGAGGTGCTTGCCTGGGTTTTGACTTCCCTGGCCTGACGTGAAGGATGGGGGGAGAGGGGGAGAAGAGGTCAATGGTGGAGAGGAAAAGCTTCTTAGGGACATTGGGGCGGGAAGAGGGAGAAGGTTTGGGAGTGGGGGAAGAGGGAGTGGTTGTAGGAGGTGTCAGTCTGCTGTGTTTGGGTGCAGGTGCATGGGCTGGATGCTGTTGTGAGGTGGATGGCTGTTGGGTGTCTGAGTGCTTGCGTTTGTGTACTTTGGGAGGAGGGGGCACATACATAGTGTAAGAGGATACAGGGGAGGTGTGCATGGATGTGGGGTGGTGACTGCCAGTGAGGTGTGTCCTGATAGGTGTGCTGGTGACGGGGGTAGTGGATGAGGATGTAGTGCATGCCGGTGTAAGTGTCGACGCAACTGGGAGGGAGGAGGTCGACGAGGAGGAGGGGCCCGCTGGGGAGGCAGTGGATGTTGGTATGTCTGCATCTGGATGGTGTTTGTGTGAGTGCCTGTGGAATGAAATATGGTGCTTGTGTTTGCCATGTCCACTCTTGTGTGTTGTCCTGTGTGCATGCTCATCTGCCTGTGTGCTTGGGATAGTTTGGGGTTGAGGGGAATGGGATTGGGTAGAGGAAGTTGGAGAGGGGAGGGTGGAAACAGGAACAATGGCTGTCATCAGAGAGGAGGCCAGAGCCTGGATTGATTTCTGTTGGGCCGCCAAGCCAGTGTGAATGCCCTCCAGAAATGCATTGGTCTGCTGCATTTGGGCTGCCAGCCCCTGGATGGCATTCACAATGGTTGACTGCCCAAAAGAGATGGATCGCAGGAGGTCAATAGCCTCCTCACTCAGGGCAGCAGGGCACACTGGGGCAGGGCCTGAGGTACCTGGGGCCAAGGAGATGTCCACCCTCCTGGGTGAGCGGGCACAGGAAACTCACTGAGGGGCTGCAGGGATGCCGGTGCTGGTACGGGGGTGGCGGATGTGCCTGTAGCTAGGGTGGGCACAGAGGTGTCCGCCAGCACCAGGGAGATTCCATCGGAGGAGGTATCCGTGTCTGAACTACCCCCTCCAGTCTCCGCCGTGGTGCTCCCCTCGCCCTCTGTACCACTGTTGCCCTCACCATTGGTGGACTCGGCCTCCTGGGTCCTGTGGGATGAAGCTCCCTCTGTCGCCCGTGCCTCTGCTCCTCCACCAGATGATGCTAATGCACATAAGGACAGGGTGACAAAACAAAAAGGGGGGGAAGAGACAAAGTATACTCTTGGTCAATGGTGGCACCAACACCACCATTGGCGTACACAACACACTCGCACACAGGGGGCAGCCCTACGCACTAGGCAATGCACTACCAGTTACAATGCTAGTCACCAGGCCATGGGTAGGGACACATACCGCCAACTGAAGCATACCTGAGACCCACACACCCCTTCCCAGTAGTGGATGCCTACTAGCTAGGTTGGAGGAATTTCACATCAGAACCATGCCTAACATGGGACGTACTCTGCAATGTCAGGCCTGGCCTAGGGGCACCCAAAGGCCCACATCCCCCACCCAGATACCACCCCACCAGGCGTAAGTTGTAATGAAAGGCACTGTACTCACCCCTTTGTTGCTGCTGTGATGCCCCCAAGTGCCCATCCAGCTCCAGATATGCCACCGCCAGGGGAGTCAGGGTTCGATGGGCACCCCTTCCTCGTTGGGAGGCCATCCCCAGCTGGGCTTCCGCCGCCCTCCGTGCCCAGCATTGCAGGTCCTCCCACCATTTCTGACAGTGGGTGCTCTGACTGCCATAGACCCCCAAGGTCCGCACGTCCTTGGCAATGGCACGGCATATACCCTTCTTTTGATGGGCGCTGACCTGCAGAGAAATACACCCAGAGAAAAGTATTAGTCAGACCGTCCTGCCTGTTACACTCATGGCCCACCATGCCCCTTCCCATCCCCTTTAGCACCGACATGGCCCAGCACACATGCTGCATGCTGCCCAGGGGACATCCACCCCCCCCACACGAGGCCTGCACACACACCACTCCATGCATTCATGCCCCATGCATCGTGCTCACAGTGTACTCACCTGTTGGTCTGGAGGCCCATACAGCAGTTGGTACTGGGGTAGGACCCCATCCACCAGTCGGTTCAACTCAGCCGAGGTGAAGGCTGGGGCCCTTTCCCCAGTCACACGAGTCATGGTAGGTTCCAGACACAGGTCAAAGCAGCACATGCAGTGTAGGTCCTCTCCTATTGAAGGTCAGGAGCAAGGGAGTGAACAGATAGAAAATGGCAGTCACGTCCGCAGCGGTGCTTACCGTCACCGCCGGCGTACATCACCATTGGCCACTGTAACCCATAGGGCCCAACGATAACCAATGAGGAGTTGCACGGCGGTTCTCGACTGCCTCCCACAACAGCGCACAACATCATCGGAATTACCTCACTTTCACCTGTCCCTCCATACCAGACAGGCGGATGCCATTTCTACAGGCCATTGATCCTAACTGCGCCACAGTTCACATCTTCACATTCTGGACATATGCCACCATGATATTGTACGAATCACAATATGCATTGAACTGTAGTGATTGCAATGTGCAGATAATGACCAGCTGCTCACTCTTTTACCCCATAGAATGCAACCGCTGTGGATAAATAGACCACAATCACAGAGCTGTGTGCCCAATTGGAGCCTGACCTGATATCTGCTATTCATTACCCCACTGGGATCCCCCCTCTTGTGCAAGTTCTGTCAGTGCTCCATTTCTTGGCAACTGGTTCTTTCCAAGTGACAGTGGGCTTGGCAGCAGGAATGTCACAGCCAATGTTCTCAATAGTGCAGACCAGAGTGTTGTCTGCCCTGATCAAACACATGTGCAGCTACATCGTTTTTCCCCAGGTGGAGGATTTGGCCACAGTGAAGGCTGACTTCTATGCAATGGGACATATCCCCAACATAATTGGTGCGACTGATGGGACACATATTGCATTTGTTCCCCCCCGGCAAAATGAACAGGTTTTCAGAAATTGAAAAAGTTATCACTCTATGAATGTGCAGATGATGTGTTTGGCGGACCAGTACATCTCTCATGTCAATGCTAAGAATCCAGGCTCGGTGCATGATGCTTTTATCCTGCGGAATAGCAGGATCCCAAATGTGATGGGCCAACTCCAGAGGCACAGGGTGTGGCTAATAGGTGAACCCTGGTTCCCACCCAGTGGTTGTTGGTGTATGGGTATGGTGTAGGCCATATAGGATGGTGTGTGTATTTGCAGGTGACTCTGGTTACCCCAACCTCTCATGACAACTGACCCCTGTGAGGAATCCCATGGCAAGGGTAGAACAACGTTACAATGAGGCACATTGGAGAACAAGAAGGATAATAGAAAGGACGGCCTCCTGAAGGCCAGATTTCCTTGCCTCCATCTAACAGGTGGATCCCTGTGCTACTCACACAAAAAGGTCTGCCAGATCATCGTGGCATGCTGTATGTTGCACAACCTTGCCTTGAGATGCCATGTGCCTTTTCTGCAGGAGGAGGAGGCTGGAGATGGCTGTGTGGCAGAAGTGGAACCTGTGGACAGTGAAGATGAGGAGGCAGAGGATGAGGATGAGGGCAACAGAAGTGCAGTCATTCGTCAATACTTCCAATGACACACAGGTAAGACAGTGTATTTTCACTTTTCATTGACAGTTTGGTGTGTGACATTGTCACAGTCAGGCTGTGAATTCCTACTTCTATGCCCACTCACTGTACTCGTTGGGATCTCTTTTTTGTGGTTGTTGGTGCCCCACTATTGCTCCTGGTGTGTTCAGTGCAGCAAACTACAGGTCTTTCCTATGTTAACATTACTGTACAGTTGAAATGCAATGTTTAAAGCTTGTTAAACAAATACACACTTAAATCATTCGACATACACCATACTTGTATTTTTTCAAAGTGTGTTTATTGCAGTGTTCTGACGAAAAGGGGGAAGTGCTATGGGCTGGGGTGATGATGGAGGAAAGTGCAGGTTAGAGTCCAGTCTATTTGTAGCACAGGTGCATTGACCAAGGGGGCATAGGAAGGGGAGCAATGGCAGTTCAAGGTGGACAGGGTGACAGAGTGTGACACAAGGGTGACAATCAGGAGAGTCTTATTTCCGGCGGGGGTCTTGGCAATAGTCTCTGGCTTCTGGCTGGATCGCAGGGAACGTTTGCGGGGTGGTTCTCCTTCTGCAGGGGGAGGAGTGCTGGTGGCCTGTTGGTCCTGTGGCGGGGCCTCCTGTCCACTAGCAGCAGTGGAGGTGGAGGGCTGTTCAATGTTCTGGCTAGTGTCAGGGGCCCGCTGTTGTGCCACTGCCTCCCTCATACTGTTGGCCATGTCTGCCAGCACCCTTGCAATGGAGACCAGGGTGGTGTTAATGGCCTTCAAGTCCTCCCTGCTCCCCAGGTACTGCCCTCTTGTAGCCACATGTTCTCCTGCATCTTGTCCAGGATCTGGCCCAGCGTATCCTGGGAATGTTGGTATGCTCCCAGGATCGCAGTGAGTGCCTCCTGGAGGGTCGGTTCCCTGGTCCTGTCCTCCCACTGGCGCACAGCAGGCTTCCCGGCTTCCCTGTTGTCCTGTGCCTCTGTCCCCTGAACCGTGTGCCCCCTGCCACTGACCCCAGGTCCCTGATTGTCTTGGGTTTGTGGTGTGCCCTGGGGTCCCTGTAGTGGTGGACACATGGTTGGTAATCCAGATCCAGGCGACCAGAGGAGCTGCTGTCATCACTGTGGGCCTTTTATGGGGGACTGGATGTTGCTGGCACCTATTCTCCGGTGACATTGGGTGGGGATGTAAATGCAGTGTTACTGTTTCTGTGAGTGACATATTGTGCATGGGTGGGTTGCCCTTTATGATTGTTATTGCCCTGGCAGCTTTGCCTTGTGTGAGTTGTTATTTGGTGGGCTAGGTGATTGTCTCTAGTGTGCATGCTGTAGTGATAGGTGTCCATGCAGGTCTGTGAGTGGTGTCCATGCATTGGTAGGGCATGCAGGGCTTGGCATTGGGATGTGTGGGTTGTGATGGTAGGGTGTGCGTGAGGTGGTGGAGTGATGGGAGTGAGGGTGAGGGTGAGGGTGGGGGCATGCAGGTGGGGGGGAGATAGTTATTGGAGTTGACTTACCAGACTCCAGTCCTCCTGCTACTCCTGGCAGGCCCTCAGGATGCATGTTTACCAAGACTTGCTCCTCCCATGTTGTTGGTTGTGGGGGAGGAGGTGGAGGTCCACCACCAGTCCTCTGTACAGCGAGTTGGTATCTTGCTGCAATGGAACATACCTTCCCCTGTAGGTCGTTCCACCTCTTACTGATGTCATCCATGGTTCTTGGGTGCTGTCCCACGGCGTTGACCATGTCCACGATTCTCGCCCATAGCTACACCTGTGCTCCAAATAGCTGTGGCTCTACCCAGATGATTTCCTCCACCATGACCCTCAGCTCCTCCTCAGAGAATCTCTGGTGTCGTTGTTGTGCCATGGGTGTAGTGTGAGTGGTGTGGGTGAGGATGTGTAGGGTGATGTGTTGGGGTATGTGAGGTAAGGTGCGTGGGTGGTGTATTGTTGATGGTGGTATGTGGCTCTGGTTGTGTGGGTACTCTTGATGTCTCTCTCAGCTGGCAATTATTTGTTGTAAGGGGTTGTGGGTAGTGTGTGTGTTTTATAGTGGTGTGGGTGTGGTGTGTGTATGGGTGTCAGGTGTGTGTTATTCAAATTGTCCAATGTGGTGTTGTTTTGTTTGAGTGTGTGTATTTTGAGCGCAGCTGTATGTACCGCCAATGGTTTACCACCATTGAAAGTCCGCCGTGGTGATTCGTGGGTCATAATGTTGTGGGCGTTGTTCTGTTGGTGTAAAAGTGTGGGTTTTGATACTGACAGTTATCACTGGCCTTTGGGCTGGCAGATTTATGTGTGGGGCTCTATAGTGACGGATTGGTGTGTGTGTGTCATAATATGGTTAGCGGATATCTGCCGCGACAGTCAGCATGGCAGTAAGTGGTATTTATCGCCAATGTCATAATGAGGGCCTTAATCTTTATATTGCTCAAATAACGTGAAAGGCATCAGTTCCAACCATGTTATACAGCATCCCAATATTAATTACAACAGAAAGCAGAGGCACCAACCCACAGTAAAATCAAGCGTTTTCAATCCTGACGTGTTTCGGCTAATGACTTGATCACAAAGTAATTTGAAACATATGTACTCTCTCACAGTGTTTTTCAATCATCAGCTTGTGGTTCGATAATCTGAAATACAAATCCCATAATGCACCTTAGTGTTCGTTATTTCGTTCTACAGTACTTAATCTTTATATATATGTATATATATATATATATATTTATATATATATATATATATATATATATATATCACCAAATGGCCGCATACCAGACCGCGCGCTCTTTCTGCCAGTGCTGATGTGGGAGTTAACGGCCATACTCCCATAAATTATTCAAGAAGAAATGAACATTGCACTCCAGGAAATCCATTTGTCAGCTTTTTATTGAAAGAGTATGTGCTCCCACCACCCTCTGTGTTTTGACCAACAAAGGTCTTGATCACATGTGATTTCCTGGAGTGTGATGTTCATTTCTTGTTGAATAATATATATATATATATATATATCCACAAACAGCCTCCTTGAAGTCAAGAAGAGTGCGGACTCCGTGGCACTGAAATATAGTTTAATATATAAAAATAGATGTTGGCATCCACACCGTGTTTCAGACGTAGCCTTGTTCACTGTAACATATAAAACCGTTCAATACACATATATAGCCATATTGACAACATAAATGAGGGACCATCCTACAAACAGTGGTGGGAATCGGAACTACTATGGCAGCCATATTGGAACAGTACTATTTTCATTAATTCATTGGGTAATGTCAGACTCACCGAATTCCTAGTGCAACACTTGAGAGGTTATGGTACTAAAAGAACTTTACATGTTCATAATGTATATAAAAAATTTTTTTTCAAGTAATACCAAAAACATTTAATAAATAAATACAATTATAGCGATCCAAGTGTAAACAGTAATAATAGCAAAATCCTGCCCCAGTGGGCTTATGATAACATCAATGCAGCCAACAATCTCCATGTGTACATATACTGCCCTTATGCATACCTGAGCGCTCAAGATTGAAAATCTGCATTAATTACATCAAAATGAATATTCTAATAAATAACAGGTATCATATCGCTCACATGCCTCCAAGGAGGTCCCATATATGCACCCAGGGGCAAGAGATATTAGAGTCATAAACCCACTGCTAATGACATAGTCCACATAGACATAAAATACAAACATAGATATAAAATCCTATGTGCTTAAAAACTGTGAAATTGAATAATCACTAAAAATCCATAACACCCCCAATTGCTACTATAAAGTGCCAATAATGCCAAATGGCTGTACTAATTAAAGTGACTCATGCATGTACTATCATAAAGTGCCCAGAAATACTGCCCTAAGCGTACGGCTAATTCCTTACTTGAATTCAATCCTCTAGGAATGAGTTTCGAAATCAATAAGATATCTTAACTTCAAAATTCTCAATCTCAATTCTCTGTCACCTCCTAGTGTGTCTCTTCTCACATGATCTATCACTACAAATTTCAGTAGTCTTTCATCTCCCCCATGTATTTCATGGAAATGTCTGGCAACAGGTTATTTTTTATCATTATGGCAATTGGCTCTTTTGTGTTCAAGAACCCTTTTCTTTGCCCGATGTATGGTACTACCCACATATACCTTGCAACAGGGACAGATCAAGCAGTACACACAAAAATCAGTGTTGCAATTGTAGGTCCCTCTAATGCAGAAATGTCTGTTACCTGGTCCTATCAGTAGACTTTTGCAATTATCACTGCTGGAATGAGATTTAAGGTACATCATATAAATAGTGTGTCAATACAGGGTCTGTTTGGAGGAAATGCCAACTCTTGTACAATGTATGGCGAACATTATGTGATTGTTTGTAAAACGTAGTGATGAATCTGATAGTCTCATCATGTGATTTCTTCTTATTTGAAACATTGACTAGCAGGCTATCCCTTGTGATAGTGTTCACATTTTCTACTGCCTGGGATATCACTTGTTTGCTGTAACCTCTATCTTTGAACCTCTTACACATAATACTACATTCCTGTTCATAATCCTCCACAGTGCTACATATCCGCCTTGCACGTAGTAGCTCCCCATAGGGGATACTGTGTACAAGGCTGGATGGATAGGCACTGTGTGCACTCAACAAGCTGTTCCCTGCTGTTTTCTTCCTAAACAATCTAGTAGTTAAGCATCCTCCCTTTACTCTGACCTCCACATCCAAAAATTCAGGATGCTGGAAAATGCCAAGCCTATGGACTGGTGCTCGTTCAGTGGGTGTCACGACTGTAATTATCACTCCGCTCCAGCCTGCACTTCACTGCTCACAGGAAAAATTAGACACACCAGCGCGGTTAGTTCATATGTTTTATTGGAAGAAATTGGAAAACCACAATGCGTTTAGACCGTTCTACAGTTTTGATCTTGTGATATGTATCCACACTCCGTCATATTAAAGGAACTACAACTACAATTGACAAAACCAAAAGATCCCATGTATCAAACAGTGTGTTCAGAAAACAACTCAAAATCGATACATAGTGTAGCAATTCAAATAATTGTACAGATGTTCCTGTAATAATAATCCTGAATTCTCAAATCTGGGCAGTCCTATGATTAACATGAATATAATTAAATATAATTTCTCTTAATCCTTTCATGATTTCCAAAGCAAACAAGGTCATTGATTCCAGCAATGCTAAGTATAAACATTCATCCAGATGTTCTGATTAAAATATATGCAATGTGTTTGCTGAATAAAGCTAGTAGCAAGCTTAGCCCTAATCAAAACCATTGATTCAGTTCTATCAATATGATTACCAGTCATGCATAGTAATGGAAAAATGACACTCATCCTCTTCATAGTGAATTTATAGGAATAGATCTGATTCTGCATATCCATGAAAAAATTCCTGGTAAGGATATCCTCCCATATATATCTGAGGGGAGAAAGAAAATTAAAGAAAATTCTAAAAAATTGATGAATGAGAACTAACTCTCAACAAATGTATAAAGAACTTCCAACATAAACTACAATAACACAATGCCCTAAAAAGGGGATCTTACTGGGATGGGGAAGAAATAGGTCTAAAATACAATATTCCATGCCATTACAAATGGACAAACAACTCCTCATCCATGTTCATGCCCGCAGGGATCCAGGTTCTAAAATTAACAAGATTCTAGTCTCCTTAAGGTCATTAACCTGTTGCCACCTCTAGGATGTTTAGGCACTGTGTCCAGACCAAAATATTTAGCCAATCTCCAGTCACTGGCATGGTGTTCATAGAAATGTTTTGCTGTGCTGTATGTAGAGTCATGATTAGTTATCACTTGCCAGTCCTCTAGAATACGCTTTTTTACAGGAAAAATCATGGACCTAATTTACCACTTTCACATGGACACACTATGGCATACTCCATATAGTCAGTAATGCAGGAGATATATTTGGTTATCCAACACTGTTTATGTGAATGAGTTGGGACCACATGCTCTATGTTGGTACTGTATTTGCTAGCCTTACAATGGCCACAGAACTTGAAACCTCTATGATGTGTAGCCATGTAACCTTCCATAGTTTTAAGGAAGCTGTGCAATAGCGTTTTTGTGGTATGTGATTGATGGATGGGTTCCAATTCTAATTTTGAGGACTTGGTCTTCTGTAAGAATATCCCATCTGTTTGATTTTTGTAATATATATATATATATATCAATTGGCCCACAATCGGAGGTAGCAATGAGCAGTGTGAAAAAGTATTTTAATGGTTTTGATTCATCTAAGACAAAATTGAAAAATGGAAATAAATAAAAAATATATAGAGCAAGACTTAACATCACCCACAAAGTCCATAATCCACATATTTTAATCAAATCAATCAACGAATATGAATCACCAGCTTTTTTTCAGCATTTTAAACCTTATGGGAGTTTTGTTCCAATCTCGATAATGAATTTGGATTCGAGGATGACCCTGGAATTGTGCTTAAATTCTCTAACAAAGATGAAAACGTTATACTCAGGGACCTGGGTGAATACAGGGGGAAGAGAATTGCCAATTATTCACATCTGGTTGTTATGACTCAATAAATCTTATTGAACATAAACAACAACATGTATTTAACATAATCTTCTATGGGACTGGAAAGAGAAGGATTGCTAGATCACAACCACTATCAATTTCTAAAACCTGACAAACCCACCACTCCATTATTTTACATTCTCACAAGAACACATAAAGATTTAACAAAACCACAAGGCAGGCCAATATAATCTTCTGCTGCAGATCTACACGAAAACACTATCACACAGTTAAATCACTTCATGTGGCCTTTTGTGTTTAACCTCTCATCCTACTGCTGAGACAACACTGAATTTTGAAGAAAATTGTGCAGATTAATTAGGAACCTTAATTGCTCCTGCTTACACTAGAGGCAACCTCACTATACACATGCTTTGCAAACAAGCATGAAGCGGAAGCATGCAGGTATTCTTTCTAAATTGGAAGCTTGAAGTAGTTTCCTAGAGGATTAAAGGCAGGGCATCCCAGTATCTATGTATACACACAGAATATCACATTTCTTTTGGCAACATATTCCCAGTGAAGATACTTGAAAAGATCATCAACAAGCAACTCATGACATACTTGAAGCAGAACCAGCTACTCAACGCCTCCCAACCCAGCTTCCACAGCAGTCCCAGCACCACAACTGCCCTGATTGCAGCCACCAATGACATCTGAACCCTCCTTGACCAAGGAGAAACAGCAGCTTTGATCCTTCTCAACCTCTCGGCAGTCTTCGACCACTACATGGTGATCGAAAGACTCCACCACATCGGCATCCAAGGGGACGTGCTCAGCTGGATCACCTCTTTCCTCACCAGAAGAAACCAGAAGATTCACCTCCCACCTTTCACCTCCGAACCAAAGGAGATCACCTGCGGAGTATCTCAGGACTCACCCCTTAGTCCCACGCTCTTCAATGCATATATCACCCAGGTGGCCAACATCGTCAGATCCCATGGTCTCAACATAATTTTCTATGCAGGCAACACCCAACTCATCCTCTCGCTCACCGATGACCCCTCCACCAACAGAACCAACTTCCCCAGGTGCATGACAAGGCCACTGACTGAATGAACAACAACTGCCTGCAGCTGAACAAAGACAAGACAGAAGTACTGACCATTGGTAACAGCAGCAACACATGGAAAGACTCCTGGTGGCCATCAGACCTAGGATCAGCATCCATTCCCTCTGACAATGCCATAAACCTAGAATCATCATTGAAACAGGCTCACCATAAAATCACAGATCAATGACGTCTTTTCTGCCTGCTTCCTCACTTTGCACATGCTACGTAAGATCTTCAAGTGGCTACCCCTACACGAGATACAATGTGACACAGGCCCTCATCACCAGCTAACTGGACTACGGCAATGACCTCTATGTAGGAATCACCACACACAGCTAGACTCATCCTGAGCCTTCTCTGCGAACACATATCACACCCCACCTCAGACAACTCCACTAGCTCCCCGTACAGAAAAGAAGCCAATTCAAGCTGCTGACCCATGCACACAAGGGTCTTCACAACCAAGGACCTGCGTATATTAACCACCTCCTGAACTTCCACCAACCATTGAAAAGCCTACACTCTGCCTCCTTTTCACTTGCCCATACACCCCTCATCTACCAAAGCATAAGTGGAGGACGCTCCTTCTCTCACCTCACAGCTAAAACCTGGAATAGCCTCCCCACGTACCTCTGGACAATCAACTCACTTCTGAAATTCCAAATGTCCTTCAAGCCCTGGTTCTTTGAATAAGCCTCTGGACCTGCATGCCCCTGGATACCCTATCGGATGATTAGCTGAGCTTTATAAATCCTAATTGATTGATTGATTGATTGATTGATTGATTGACACATTGAGACTTGTGGCTTTAAACTCCATGAGACTCTAAGTTCCCTGTGGCAAATAAGAATAGATTTCTAGACATCTGTAAATTGGTGCTTAGACTTTAAAGCATATATGAATTCAGTTTTTGATGTTAAATGTAATTCTATCTGAAGGTGGGAGCAGTTGAAGTTGATTATTTGGTCAATCCAGTCAATGACTAGATTGCAGCATTTTTCACTCTTGGAAAATTAAGGAAAGATTTATTTTATGGAATCCCTACATACAGGGTATATATTGTCGAAAGAATAATTCAATAATTACCACACTCTAATGGAACACTTTCCAGGTTATTAAAAGTGAAAATTAGTTTTCTCATTGGATGTTAAAAAGATTTGGGGACTGGACATAATTTAGAAACAATAGATCAGATGGCAATAAAGATGACACCCAAAGTTTACTTTTTTTAAGACAGTTATGTTTTCTGGAAATCAGTAAGTTCCTCAGTTCCGACCCAGTTGTTTATATCACCTTACTGAAGCCAAAAAAGAAGTATATCTTTCTTTTTTGAAAATATAATTTGCTTTATCACAATTATGATTGAATATGTCCTAGACCGATGGTTCTTAACCTGTGGTCTGGGGACTCCAGAGGTCCAGAAGGCTGACTCAGTGGGCATGCAGCTGCCTAGAAAATTAAATATTATTAACAGATTAATAAAGTGTATATAAATAAAAATTCAAAATGTAGAATTCAAAAATGTAAAACATTCTGTAAATGTGAAGGATTTTAAAATGGGAAACTAAACATTAAAGTAAGCATCCTCAGATTGATTCATGGTAGCAGTGCAAATGCAGCAAACAGAATACATTATGGACTATGAGTGGCTTCAACTGAATTTAGGAAAACTCCAACCTTCATTCCCATTAATATTAAATCTTTTATTTTCCCTATATTGTTTTGAGAATTAAATAAAATATTTAAACATTTGTGTATTTGTTTGTGCGTGTTTCGGTATTTTCTGGGTATGATATTTCTTTTGAGATCTTTGAAAATGCTTATGCCAAGGTCCCTAGTTTTCACTAAAGGCTCAGGAGGGGTCCCTGTATCTCAACAATGATTCAGTAGGAGTCCGTCCCCATGTTCCAGTATTAATTAAGTGGGGGGTCCACAGAAGTCAGAAGAATAAGAGACGCTGTCCTATACACGTCCTCAGTTTATCAATTTGATCTGAATTCCTCGCCACGGTCAGATAAATCTCTGTACCACATGTATATGATTGGAAATCAAATATTTTATATCAAGTTAATCAGATTAGTCATAACGACAATAGATCATTCCCATAAGAAACCTACACTACTGTAGGCATGTCACAAGTCCAGCCCATTCTCCACTTTCCTCTTAAAATGAAAGGAAGAGTAATTGTTTTCTAAGTCAAAGAAGATGGAGTTTCCAAGCTTTAATATTGTGTTGAATAAATTGGTTAGTATGACTATTACTATGATAGATATGTTTATTGCCTTCTACACAAGTTCCGCCAGTAGTGAACCCTTTCCCTATTACTGTTTTTGATAATCTGTGAAATGTTTTCCATTGTTGTGGTGTTTTTTCATATGCCTTTTGGTTCAGCACCATTACTGTATTCTAACATCTGTATAGTTATCATTTCTTCCCTCCTAGACATTTCACTTCATACACATTCATAGTGGTCATATTAAAACTTTGTTTACCTTGCTGGTATTAGGGTTGCTAAAATCAGAATGTTTTCTTTAACAGTGATAAATGTACCCCTTTAAACTGAACTTTATATATGCCCATTTTGAATTTCATTCTTTTATAGTTCATGACCATAGACAATATCCAGTGAATGCTCAGGGAGCAATGTTTGTATTTGTCCCCTGCCATGGGCCTTCCATATGTAATGTAAATATGTAAAATACTTATTCTAATAATTGAGTAGAGGGTTTAGTAAATTTGGGTATTTGAACTATTGTTTTCTTAATAGACCATACTGTAGCAGATGAATCAGGGTTTTCTTTTTCATATTTTAAAAAATGCTTAATAAGTGCTATAAAGTGGGAGGGGCATACAATAGCAAATCTAGCAACCTACTTTGGGATGGGGAGGAAAAAGGGTACAGGCAGGAAATGTGATCAGAAACACTAAATAATTAAAACATTTGAAAGAGTGTGAACATATCTAAATGAGCTTGTGGAAAGCAAGAAGAACAAGCAATGGAAAAACAAATAATAGCCAGTAGGTCTCAGCAGTGAACTCTTTTGCCTTTGCAAATGCTTCTTTTGTTAAATAGCCTTTGGGGATGTGCACACAGCCATGGGGACTATCTTTGAATGCATTTGTAATATTTGAAGAAACCCCTTCAAAGATTGCCCCAGTAGGAGTGGTAGAAGTGTGTGAGAAGGGACGATAAGTAAGTGGGGCAGAGAAGCAAGGGATGAAGAGATGGGCGAGGTGAATATTTAGAAAAACAAGTAAGATCAGGAGAGAGAGGGGAAGAAATGGATGAACTGGGTGGGGGGAAGCAACACGGAGATCAAGGGTGCATGGCAAAGTGAAGGGGAGCAGCATGGAGCAAAAGCAAGATATCACATGCACTACCATCAAGTACTTAAAGAAAAAGAAAAAAAACGAGTTGCTTGAATGCAAGCTCCATCAGAAGTGAAAAGATAGATACAAGTCAAACAATCAGCACACTTTGAGGCCAATAGGGTCCTAGACTGAGCAAACAAAAGAAGAGAAAGGAAAACAATTGAATCAAGCAAAGACAACTGAGATAGGCAACAAAGCTATCCAGTCATGAGCAAAGGGATGACCCAAAACACATCTAAAGATGCAACCTAAAACCTACTAGTCTACCTAGTCCAACTTCATCTCCCAAAAATGAGATTGTGTTATCTGATGTAAAAGCTTTGTTTTCTAGCATTAAAGTTTTTGCAACTTGAGTTTACAGGGAAAGTCAACATGCATAATCTAAGTACTCCTTTGATAAGCCTGTCTGACGGGAGAGCGAATACATGGAATTGTCTGCAGTCTGTCATGAAGCTGGTACCAAGACTGAACCAGCATACAGGTAACTGAAATTTGCGTCAAATATGGTAGAGATGTTGGTAAACTGACAAGTGTCGAAGCACCCTCCATGTAGCCCATCGTTCAAGGTGAGCTCCATACATTGTAAAGCAAATATTTGCCAAAAGATAAATGCTGTCTAAAAACTAGAATATTCCTTTAGGGAAGATGGGAGAAAGGCAACATCTTGGTGGAAGAGGTGGCTTATTAAATCCCTGCTGTGTGGTAAATAGGGTTTACTTGTTAGGGGTCTAATTAAAAAACGTATGCTTCAATACTTAGTTATATATAAAATCTGGCTTCATGAGAGTCATTTTTACCATCTGCTACAAGTTTTTCTTGCCATCCTTTCAAACATATTGATCCAATATGGAGGGCAAAGTTGGAAATCAACTCGTCCTCATCACTAACATCATCAGCTTAGGCTTTAGCGTTTGAAATTGTGAGTTTAAATTGTTCTTTGTTTTGTAGCAACTCGTCAGACTTTTTAATTATTAGACTTATACCAACTCTTCACCTCCCAATGCACAAAACTCCTCTAAGGAGATGAGAGTAAGCAAGACTGTGCGGCACAATGCCTCCTGACTCAAGTTTGGGAGGTGCTGCACTGGTTAACTAACTCACAACTATCCTCCTTAGAGCAAGTCTTGAAGTTGAACTTGAGAGGATAATGTTGTTTAGATCGTTCCTCAGAGGGGGATTCAATAAAGGGGTCCTTAAATAACATAACATTGCCAGAAAAAAAACTGAGGTAAATGAGTTAAGAGTGTTGATGCCTTAAACAAAATAGAGGAAATTCAGGAGAGGTTGCAACTAAGCCGCTTGCCATAGGGTGCAATAAGCATTCTCAAAAATATTAATGGATGCAGAAATTCTGAACATTTTGAACTGGAAAAGGTTTAATTGCTATATTTGAGGTTGTCAGGAGACTAACAACTTCTGAATGTTTGAAGAGTACCATTCCAGATTCTCAACAGATAGCAGAAACACTGGACTCTGTTTCCTAGGACAGAATCTTTATTATCTGAAACAGTCCCTGGTTTGTTAACAAACAACTTCCCCATGGAAGTTCCTCAACTCTAACAGAATGGAGGAAAGTAAAAATGGGAACATGTTACCTAATTTCTTTCCAAGCCTAACGGTTGCCTTTGCATGTAGACCTGCTGTACCAAGTGAGGTTATTAAGACCATTGCTTATTTTGTGGTACCACCAGTAACTGTTATTATCAATCACATCCTTATTAGGGACATTATTATGGATATGTGCACTGTCTTACTCTGTACTGCAGTGTACACCTGCCACAGAGTAAATAGTATGTTGTATCTCAGTAAGTGTGTTGCGCTCAGTGCACATTCAAACTTGTGTCTGTACTGGGAGCTGCACATTAGTGAAAGTCAAACAGGCTGTTTAAAGTTACCTGTATTCTTGTCACTGTTTGCATCAATGCTGTCTGCTTTACAAATATGGGCAGATATATGCCTACAGGTGAGTAACCTCATCTGCCTACGTGATGTCTGAGGTGTCAGGTCCATGGGATCACCCACCCCTTCCAAGGAATGCCAGCTGGGGATGCACTGACTATGTGCCACCACTTTCACAGGCCGGCCTATCACAATTAAATGAGGGGGCCACATTGCCCCCTCCTGGAGCTCTTAATGGCTCTGGGGACTGCCATCCCTCAAGGCCAGCTCCTGCTATCTCCCGAGGAGCCCACCCTCTGGAGATAGCTGTTTGCTTTTGCTTGGTGGGAGCTGTGACAGCTCTGACCAAGCAAAAGCAAATACTAACTCTGCTCCTAGCAAGCGGGAGCATGAAAATGGCTCCTGCTTGCTGGGAGCGGGGTTTTCATCTGTTGCCCTGCCCACTGTCATATGGGCAGAGCAACAGATGAAATATTGCTCCAGCTTGCAGGGAGCTGCATATTTAGCAGCTCCTTGCATGAGGGAATAATGCTTTCTCCCACAGGAGGAGGGGAGCTGGCTAGGACTGTGGGCCTTGAGGCTCCCTTTGTGGACCTCATCAGAGATATGATCTATGTGATTGCATCTCCATCAAACACAGAAGCACTCACTTCTGTAAAGTACAAATCATCCTCCCGTCTTGACCATGGCCAAGTCAAATTCACACTTGGGCTCCATGTTTAACCTTGAATTGATACCTTGATGAATTCTGAAAGCCTACGTAAATGAAACTGTGCTTTATGGAATATTTTGCCTATAATGTGTATACAGTGTAAGCACCACAAACATTCAGTAAGCATTACAAACCTATGCTATGAATTCTCACTCATACTATAAGACCAACCCTAAGACACTACCAATCCATGGAGAGTCACTGACTGACAACCTACCTGTGTGCAGATATCAGACTGCATAAGATGGTAGTCTACATGTGCTGCTCACACACACATGTTCATGTGTAACCAGCCCAGATCGTCTTACACTAGCTGCACAGCAGTGGCCCTTATTTTAAAAGGCAGACACTGGCAGCTAGCACCCTTAGGCCAATTACCATGAATTTACTGTGAGTGAGGCTCAGGTAGTGAGACTCACTCACAGTAAAAGTCCAAAGACCGCGTGGTCAAAAGCTAAAAATCCTGGGAGACTAAATAGGCAGAACACTTTAGCTACAATATTTTTTTGCATTGTGCTCTCATTGGTCTCAAGGCACCATTGAGATCAGAGATATGCTTGCATGTTAAGAAATGTTTTCACTCCCTTGAGATTGGCTGAATGTCACTGAGTGGGCGATTTATATGGGGGGCGGTTTGTTTTCCTTGGATAGCTCACATTTAGTTTAAGTTTGTCAATATGATTTTGTCAGAGCTGTTTAGATGCATAGTCATTTTTTGAGAGTTTGAATTGTGGAGTTTTTCTGAGTATTTAAATACTTAAATATCAGGGATTAGGAAGTGCACTGATCAGGGAGAGGGATAGGGATAGGGCTCTGGCTCTAGGGCATGAAGTTCTTAATGATGTAGTGTAAAGTGAGAGTAGGTGAGCACAATGTTGAATAAATTCATTGCCTTTTTAGACGTTTGGGAGCCTGGGCTGAATTTCTCACCAATTAAAGAAGAAGTCACCTAAAAATATGTTTTCATTTTTATCTACGAAATGAGAGATAAAGTAGTCTGATCGTCCTAAATTGTAAATCACATATGATGGCGAAGGTGAACATTTTAGTGTAGGAATTCGGCATTGCATTGGATACTAAATATTTCCACCAAAGATATATTTTGAAAAAGATTGTGTTTTTATATAGGGCTCATTTAAAATGTGGTGGAAGCCGGCCAGTTATTTGGACACGTTGGCCTCCATCCCCATAAGGGAAAACTGCCACCACATTTTGAGATACCTGCCTTCTTGGCGGGGAACTCTGGCCCAGATTTAAGAAGCACAAGCGCCACATTAGCGTCATTTTTTTTTTTTACGCTAATGTGGCGTCAGGCTTAAAAAATCGCTGTGTCATATTTACAAAGTGGCGCAATGCATGCATTGTGCCACTTTGTAACCCTTTGCTCCACATTATGCATGCTCTATGCATATTGTATGCAAAGGGGATGTTAGCCCATTAGGGGGACTGCAAAAATGTGTCATTTTTTGCTACTACTTTTAACGCCTGCTCAGAGCAGGCGTTAAAAAGGGGTACGCCATTGGTTACAATGGGCCCCTTTGTACTGTTCAGGGTTAGCACCAAAATGTTGGTGCTAACCCTGAACAGTACATCAATAGCGTCAAGAATGTTGATGCTATTGCCCCCTACCCTGTGCCATGGTGTGTTGTATTTTAAATATAGTGCACACATGGTAGCGATAGGGGGGGCACTAACGGGCTCAGGAAAAGTGGTGCTTCACTAAGTGCAGCACCACTTTTCTTAAATCTGCCCCTCTGTGTCGTCAATGCATCTGCCACTGCATTGAATGCACTGAAGGCACAGGTGAATGCTAAGTGGTCATCATGCTTGTTTTGTCCAGTCAGCATCTATATTTTGTAGTAAGAAGGATTAGGAGAAGGTTAGTGTAAGAAAATGCTACAGGGATACAGGGAATGTTATACCACAAAATGGCAGAGACAACATGGTGTAGATAGAAAAAGATTAGGGTTATGGTTAAGGAGAGAGAGGTATTTACGAGTTGATTTTATGTGTATGTACAATTCATAATGGCAGTGGTACAAAAACAACTTTTTAACTCTATATGTTTGTACCTTCCAAGAGGCCCACTGGGAAAGTACACGTTCTATCTATTTCACATCTGTCTATTCTATTTCTCTAAGTCTCTCCTCCTTACTTACCTCTGTCTCTATTCCCAGTATCAGAGGCAATGTGTATTTAAACTGTGTTTGTGACCCTGCTAAAGTTTAACATATAACTTAAAATTGTTTGGCAACATGCAGTCTTGAATTAGCAGGAAATGGGTAATACAATTCATATATATTTCAAAGAGGGGCTCCAAAATGTGTCTTGCAGGGCCCCCAAAATCTTTAAATTGGCACTAATGTTATGTTCAGAGTCAGATTCAGACTTAATTTAACACTTAATACTGAACCATTTGTGATTTAAGAGTGGGTTACAATTTAAGCAGTCAGTTTACATGTAGTGGTGAGACTTGTTCAATCAACTTTGTGGCTTAATTACGGCAAACATGCTTAACTGAAAAGAGATACAGAGAATTGCCATTGTTAACCTTTACGCTAAAGGTGCATCTTGACAAACTTAATTTGTTCCAACAATTGGAAAACAAAGTTCACTACATTTCATTTTTTTTCTCAGCCCAGCTCCTATCCCTTGACATTATGTATTGCACCTCAGTCTATATGTTTGTATGTGTGAGAGAGTGTGAGTGTGTGTGATTCTCTCAATCGGCGTTTTCTAATAACAGATCATTTCTTTTTGTCTAAGTTTAATCTGGGCCTGCTTGACAAGCATCATCCTTTTCATTGAAGGGTAAGACCACTTAGAGAAAGGCCAATAAGCCCTTGCACTGCTCAGCTGACGAGGGTGATTTGTCACCCTGTGCGGTGGTGGCCACACCAATGGATTTATCTCAAGGTAAATGGAGATGCTGAGACCTGGGACCAGGAGCTTTGATTAAGGCCCCCTTTTTGTTGCGTTGATAGATGTTGCTTGTGTTTATCTATTTCAAATGCCACTAAATCTGTGAACACAATGGCAAAAGAGAGTACCTTGCTGCCGAAAACACATTAGTGATTTATGCTTCACTAAGAAGCACAATAAAGAGACGGACAGTATTAAAAGGAGCTATATTCATGAAAAACAGGCCCCGTTAAGGCCATTACCAGCCGAGCCTTCATAGAAATAGCAGCACGCGCGTATGCAATGCCATCCTCTCCTGCCGCCAGTGCATTAAAATACAAGTGACATATTTACACCGAGCTCCTAATAGGTTAACGAGAACCTCTTAGAAATGACAGATGATTTTGGAATATTTGTGCATGTTGACTCTGTTACATGCAGAGCTCTTGCCTGTTTGTTGGCCCAAAGGGATACGGAGGAGTTTACACAGAATTCATACTCCTTAAAACAGGTCCACATTCCACTCACAATTATTTCCAGCATGTGGTCACAACATTCGAGTGGAAATAACCAGCAGGGTGACACTTTAAGAGATTACAATGCATTGATATCAGTTCTAACATGAATCAATGTCACAAGAGCGCACCCATTTAAATGAATAGGGTCAAATGAGAGCGCTGTATCACCCTGACGCTTGTGACAGTTACAAATGCGTAACCTGGTATGCATAATAGGAGTGTACAAACCAGCAGAGATTTGTAAACTTGGTTCATCTCAAGCAGAACTGTCCCACAGGACTGGAGCCAAGGAAAGCGAGCAAGCTGTCTGTGGAATAAGTGATTCCGCCGTTCGCTGTTTAACATGTGCGTAATGAGCTTTCATCCTCTCAAGGTTGAATGGGAAACGCACACAGTCATAACGCCATTAAACAGCTCGTGTGCTGTTTGGTTAATGCATACGGATTTAATTTGCAAAGAAGACATTTCTGTCAGAGATGCAAACAGAGCCCGTGGCTTCATGCGCGACCCTGGCAACGTCTGCAGTCAAATGTGTTGGAAGGCCGGTCCTTTGTGTCACAAACGCATCTCCTGAAGATATTGTCTTCTTACCCTAATGAACGAGTGAGTGAGAAAAGGCCACTGTGCTGCATAACGCGCGCGCACCTGCAGCAGAGAACGTGGCGGTGGCGTCAGTTACGCACCAGCAGGCGGACACTCCGTCTGTGGCTTGGCAGTGTGCTGACAGTCTAGGAAAGCTCTTAAATCTGGACAACACCTGCACCTCATTTGCTTTGCAGAAGCGCCATGACCTGACTGCTGATGGCAAGCCTTCCCTTCCATCCCCGGGATTATGACAAGTTATTAATTGCCACCATTAGCCGCAGCAGCCTGTCTGAGATCTCTGCTGCTCTCTGGAGGTGAGAAATGGCGCGCATCTGAATGCGGAAAGCTAGGCCCGGAAGCATCGGGGCAAACAGCGCAACAATCTGCCCAAAAGGGATTGCAGGATGGTGAATAATTTATTAGAAAACATTTTTCTTTGTCCTTCCCGCAGACCCACAAATCCTCCCTGAGCGCTCTTTAGCAGCCTTGCAGATAATGTACTTACACATCTCAGAGCTTGCTAAATAGACTGGAGAGGCCACGGGGTTCAGCGCTGTAACACTGCTGTTTCTGAGCGCTCTGCGCCGGCTTGAAGAGTGTCATTATTTGAGCATTTCTCTGTGAATGTTATGTAACGGGCTAGGAATGTATCAAGGAAAATGTGGCGGCAAAGAAAATGGACTGCTCTTTTAAACAGGCCTGTGTGCGTTGTGTCGGTCCCCGGACACAGCCCGCCTTTCAGGGGGCCCAGGGCTAAACAGTCATATATTGTAACTGCCCAGATGATGCTTTGTCTGCTTGGCTCAAGCCCTATCGCAAACACAGCAGAGAGGGACGGCTTTGTGTTATTTTGAAATATCTAAATACTGTATTTCTGCATTCCAAATGCATGTGGTTCAATACTGCTGTACATGAGAGCAAACCATAACTCGAGCTGCAGAAGATAACACCGTTTGAAATCTGGTCAGAAACAAGAGGTGGCACAAGTCTAACCCTTTTGAGGTCAAGGAGTCTAGTGACAGGAAGGCAGTAACAGATAGCAGGAGCAATGCTAGTGTGTTATCTTTATTTAATCTGAAAAAATTTAATTGCAGCAATTGGTCGCTTGCCACATAAGAGATAAATGTCTCAGGATCTCGTTTCTTCTTTGGGTATTTGTCGGTATGACTGATATCTGTTCGAGGGCTGTGGTGCAGAAGATTCTGCAGTCTGCAAGTCTGAAGCATCAGTCATGTCATCAATAGAATTGATACTTTTTTGCAGTTAATGCCAAATACAGAAAGGCTTTATAGATCCTTTGGCAAAGTGCAGGCTCTGCCAATTAGCCAATTTACGAACTAGAAACAGGGAACCTGGTGTACTGTAGCCCATGAACCACCTGCACATTACGTGAGGATGGTTCTTCCTGGGAACAATAATTCCTGTGAAACATTAAGGATTATGCATTCATAGTGAGCTGCGGGTTTCGTTTTACCAAGAATGGACACACAGGAGAGTCCATAGAAAATGCTATATTACAAAATTATATTAAAATCAAGGTCGTAGGCCTCATGGCAAAGGCGGAGACCCACAAAGCCACATCTCTGCTAGGCTCTGCATGCCGGGTCCCCACCAGGCTTGAAAAACACAAACGCAGAAACTGCCCAATTGATAACAAAACATACAAATTACAATTGGAGGGGATTGTGGCTCAAAGCAGTGTTGAAGATAGACATGGTTACATGCCCTTCATGCCTTAATTTCCATTAGCTCAGGCATGCTGGCTGCATCCAAGGTGATTGGTGGACCGAGGAGTCGAGTCTTGAAGCTAGTGGCAGCCAGCCACTGATAAATCAACACTAGCTGGAGGGGTGCCTAGTGAACGTTGTACTGACAAGCACAGTCTCAATGAAGAACAGACCCCATGGCTTATTGCTACCTGGCCTGAGGCTGAATGCTCTCAGGAACTGGCTCGCAAGATGACAGATGCCTGCTTGAGTGAAGTCCTGTGAGGAAGAGGCAGCCCCTGTATTAAGAGTCCAGGCCAGCACTGGTAGCCCCTGGTTGAAGGAGGATTGGGTAAGGAACTGGAGGCTCATAGGGCAGAGGTGAGCTTACAAATAGACTAGTGACCCATGGGAGTGCACCACTGATTCGTGCGGGAGGGAGACATTTGACTGTCCCCTGTGGGTTCATATAGGAGAGCTTCCACCCGAAACATCTGTGGGAAAGAGTAAAGGCCCAAGTAACATTACAAGGAGTGCTCCAAGAGACAGCACCCTGCCTGCAAATCGGGTCAGCAAAACCCTAGCCACCCAGAACTTTCCCATTATGGAAACAGTGAAAACCAATAACATGGTGGTAACGATTACCTGGCCCCCAAACCTGGTCTCACGCTTTATGTGAAAGGTAAGCATGGGAAACACAAATTCTGAGCATTAAACCCAAGAGCTAGCAAAGCTAAGCGTATTTGAAGGAGTGGTGAGGGAATTCACCCTGGCCCAAAGTTTACATATCCTACACTGGCACCAAAGAAACTAGCATATAAAACAACATGCTAGAGTAGACCTAACCATCCCTGTGCTTCAGTCGCTTACTGGATAAATTCAGACAGCAGGGAAAATGGCTAGCAACAGAGCAAAAACTCGGAAACTTACATCCATTAAAGACCTACTCAAAACCCACAAGGCCGACGTGGGTCCACCATCCGACAGCTCACGCACAACTTGCAAGGGCCATCCAGATGACTAATTAGACTCTTAAGTCCCGGCAACCAAAGAGGACATCAAAATCCTCCAGGAATTTCAAAAGGACCTCACTAGGAAAGGACCTTTCTGGGAAAATCCCAGAGTTACCTCGCCCTCTCCAGGGGACGAAACTTTGGCTGGACTAGGCAGAGAGTAGCTTTGCTGAACAGATGCACAAACAGGACAAACAAATCCTCAATAGAACAACACCAGCAAATCATATCATGACATACAAGATTGACAATCTCAAAGATCTGCTCCAGTGCAACAATATTCAAATAAGAGTTTTTACCAAGGACATAAGAAACCATCAGCTAGAGGCCCATTTCCAGGTGTTTTTCACACACATGCTTCAACAATTGCTAGACCAGACAATACTTCTCAACCGTACCCATATCGTACTGTCGATCTTCCAGCAATGCAAAAACATACTCCCCAATATGCTGATGTGGGTCCAGTCTTTCCAAGAAAATGAAAAGATCCTTCTAAAGGCCTGAAAGCAAGAGCCCCCTCTCACTCTACCAAGATACATCAGTTACCAAACCACAGTTTCCAGCCACTGAACAGGCACCATCCCTGACAGGCAGCAAAGAGGGTGAGTGGAGACTACACAAACCACAGCCCAATGGTAAAAAGAACTGCACCATCAAAGACAATTGTAAGAAATTGGATTATTTGTTGAGGAGGGTGGATGCCCCACCCAGGCACCAACCACAGTCCTTGTCAGGGCGAACAACAAAAGTCACTAAATTAACCTGTGCTTATCCTTCTGGTAGCTTGGCACAAAGCAGTCAAGCTTAACTTAGAGGCAAAGTCTAAAGTATCTGTGCAGCACACAAACAGTGTTAGAGTGAAAACACAACACAAGAAAATCCAAACCAATTTAGAACAATAGAATACAGTGATACCTGAATGACAAAAAGTCAATCTATAAAACTGGAGAAATGCAGTTTCAAATTATTAGGTAAATATATTGCCTTAAAGCACAAATCACCACTTGGGGAAAGTCACAAGTTCAGGATGGATACAGAGACCAGACCAGAGACCCACTGAAAAAGTTACCTTCTCAAATTCTGACGTGAATAGTCTTGTTTACAGTAGAGGAGGCCACGAGGAGCAGGGAGACTGTTGTGGATGGTCAATGCTGTGACCCAAAGAGCTGGTCCAGCATCACAGCCAGTCATTGCTGGAGCTTTGCTTTGGTGGTCACTGCAGGCTGCAGTTGCTGTAGTGCAAAGTGTAGATCTCTCACTTCTGGTCGTCGGAGATGTCCATAGCTTAGAGTCAAGTTCAAAGGAGCTTCACTTTGGCAGTTGTTGCGGGCATCAACGTCTTTTAAAAAAAATATTTTTTATTTTGCAAGTAAACACCTCTGTAATTGGTGCCAAATGGAAACCCACATTGGTACAGACTCTGTGAGAGACAGGCACTCCTCCCATATTTTAACACTCTAGATGGCCAATCTAGCAAAAAATGAGGAATGACACTTGCGAAGTCCCTTAGATTGTTATTGTGCGCTATGTCTCCTGATCTGCCCAGTCCTGGTTGATTCATGCTCTTGGAATATGTCTGTCCTCTTCCCCTGGTGACCCTACCAAATAGTATTTGAGCCAGCCGTTGCATACTTAATAAAACCTATGGGGGCAACCCCTACTGGTGTATGTGGCTTTCTCCGCCGCCATGTATATGTCTATGCCCTGTCTCCATTCATGTATTGTTGGGATTTTCCTTGCACCCAAGTATCTGAACAATGTCCCTTTTTGTCCCTTTTTGCCACCACCCACCTGCTGAACAGTAGCTTGGCTTGCTGGACATCTGTGTTACTCGGAATCCCCAGAAGAGCATATTTTAGCTGGATAGTGACTTCCAGGATAGCACTGAGTTCCTTGGTATTCTCCCCTGGGTACACATGTATGGGCAGGCAGCCCCAAATGGTGTACATAAAATTCCCATTGTCTCTGTCACCACATGTGTATGTTGGGAATGCCTCCCTCCCCATAATGTGCAGTCTCTGCCTGTCATGTAGGCCCTTTGTAATATCTTAAGCTGGATCAGCCGCAGTCTTGATTTAATCGCCACCTCCCTCAGGTGCATTAGTTCCGCCTCTCAGTTTATATCTTCCATTTCTGCTACACCCTGCTACCATCTCTCTCTCAGCTTGCCTAAGTTGAATGGCATAGTATTATTCAACTTCCCATACGTGAGGGAGATTTTGCCTCTCCCTAGTTCCGCCATTAATAAACATCCTTTACGGGGTGCATTTTCCAGGATCTTCTCCACTTTAAACTTCTGTGATTGCCAGCCATGTGGTAATCGTGCATACTTGGTGTATGTTGTAGCATCGCTGTAGGGGGGAGAATGACATATTATCACAATTTTCCAGCAGGTTCCCCACCTTAGAGATTCTCATGAGGTCCCACAAGTCGAATCACTGGAGCTTCCCCACCTCTCTAAGCCATGTACCCTCTTATAAAGGCATTTCCTGTGTGATTTTGCATGCCCAGCCCATACATCTGATGGCTTTGCCCCATGCTGTTAGGGCCACCTGAATTCCCTGGCAGCAGTAGTTGTGTCCCCTTCCTCCTGTACAGGTTATGCATATATGATCTCGTACCTAACTTTTCCCATTCCAGCCTGAAGGTAGAGTGGTCTTGGGGGAAAATATCCAGTCATTTATGTTCATTAAATGTGCCTCCTAGCACTACACCTCTAAGTCATGGAGAGCTATCCTCCCATTATAGGGGTTATGTTAGAGTGTATTCATGGCAATTCTGGGGTGTCCCCCCCTTCCAGAGCAGAGACCTTATGTCCCCCTCCAGTCTGGTGAACACCTCTTGTGGAGTATAGTAGTAGGTGTTCCCCAGAGCTTATAGCAGCTTAGGGAGCGTCATCATTTTGAAGATGACTGTTCGCCCCATAAGGATAAGGAACATCTCTTTCCACCTTTATTCATCCTCCTGAAAGTTTTGTGTCATCCTCCCTGGGTTCCTTTGGAGACAGAGCTCTCTCTTTGGTATCATGAAAATCCCTAGGTATTTAAATACCCCTGTTGCCACTGCTAGGCTATAGTGATGCAGGGACATGCCAATATGTCCCCTGGGTTGGTAGACCTCCGGTTTGTCCCATTTGATCCTATATCCAAAATAGGCCCCATACTCCTCAAATAGGACCGCTGTGGCCTGGTGAGTAATATAGAGTAGAATGTTGTCTACATATAGCAATATTTTTTCTTCATCTTCATCTGCCCTGGATATTTTAAACCCTCTAATCTCATGATGATTCCACACCGTGCACACCAGGGACTCTATGGCGAGGGAAAACAAGAAAGGTTATATCTAGTACCCCTTTCACATGGGAAGTCCGAAGATATCACCCCATTTAATCTCACTGCTGCAACCGGGGCCTGGTATAGCAATGCCACACATCTCCTGTACTTAGGGCCAATCCTAAATTTCAGCAGTTTTTGATCCAAGAAGGGCCAGTGCACAACATCAAAGGCCTTCTCATCAAATGTGAGGAAGATGTGTGCGCTGATCGAGTCTTTACCTCGGTCAGCCAGTTGTGGGTCCGCCTCAGATTATACAGCGGCAACCTACCAGGCATAAAGCACGACTGATCCCTGTATATCAAGGATGTTATTACTTGCATGAGCCATGTGGCTAAAATTGTGGCAAAAATTATGACTTCGAAATTGAGCAGGGAGACACGAAGAGTCTAAAACTTCAGGATTTCACTTCCTTTCAGAGGAGGAGCTCAACTGATGCCAGCTAAGGGTCCAGGACCTGGGAAGGCACCTCCTGGGATTAGGCCAGCAGAGTTCAGGTATGCCAAGTTGGAGGTCTGGGGAGGTCCAGTGCAGCAGATGAGCTGAGCAGTTGCAGAGAACTCTCTGGAGCTTGTTGTGCCCTGTAGCTCAGACAAGAGGTGAGCCAATCGACCCTTGGACTCACTGAAGTAGCTTTAGACGAAGGGAGCAGGTCCAGTCTTCCTTCTCAGAGAACAGGGTAATCCTTCCAGTAGTAGGGCATCAGGGCAGTCTTTTCTGCAACAAGGGAGCAGAGCAGTCCTTATTCTGAGTTTTCCAGGGGTCCAAATGTGATCTCAAGAGTGGCTATGGAAGTCTTATATTTATACCCGGAACCTTTGAAGTGGGGGGAGGGGGCTTCCCTGTATTACCCCACACCTAGTTCTATAAACTCCTTCCCTTTCCCTGTCAGGACTCCAAGAAGTGTTGGGTGACAATAGACTAGTGTCAGGTTCCTTTGTGTGTTCAGAAAGCAGAGCCCTCTGAAATGTAAGTGGAGCTTGGTAGTGCACCTCCCCCATCTGCCTTGGCAGGATGGCCCACCCTGTCCACACCTAATCCCTTTTTGTGTCACTGTCTGGAAGAAATACACAAACCACGATAACATGGCCATTCACAGTCATGTGATCCAGGACACTGGCAGAAGGCACGAAAGGTTAGGACAAGAACATGCTAAGTTTCTAAAAGTGGTATTTTCAGAATTGTGACTTAAAATCTGTCCTTATCATTAAAATGGTTTTACAATAATTTGAGTGTAAACACCATATCTCGATCTGCTCCCAATCTAAAGTTACCATGGAATAAGGTAACTTAGTGTTAGCCAATGAGAGGGATAGGCCTTACAGTAGTGAAAGGTGACTTTAGGAGTTTTTCACTGCTAGTACATGTAAGTTATACACCCACATGCCTTACTTTTTAAATCCAGTAAACTCTAACATGTACAACTTTAGGGCCTACCTTAGGGGTGGCTTATATGTGTCAAAAAGGTAGGTTTAGGCCTGGCAAAATATTTATTTTGAAAGGTTGAAATGGCAGATTAAAACTGCACTTATAGGCTGCAGTGGCAGGCCTGAGACGTTTCAAATTGCTACATTAGTGAGTGGCCCAATGAGTGCCGCTGCGCTCTAGAAGCATTCAATTTATGTGCACATGCCCTGGGTATATGTAGTACCATTTACTGGGGACCTACAAGTAAATTAAATGTGCCAATTAGGTAGATGTTGATTGCACCATGTTTTAGGGGATGGGCACAAGCACTTTAACACTGCGTTAGCAGTAGTAAAGTACACAGAGTTCCAATGCCAACAAAAACTGATTCAGCAACAGAAGGCAAAAATCTTGGGGAGACCCTGCAAAAAAGTCCAGGTTGTACACCGTCGCTTACAAAAAGAAACGGCGCAGGTCACAAACTACCAACTGTATCCTTTTATTCTAGCTAAAGGCAAAGGGCCTGATTACGACCTTGGCGGATGGGATACTCCCTCACAAATGTGACGGATCTCACGTCCTCCATATTACAAGTTCCATTATATCCTGTGGAACTTGTAAAACGGCTGGTGGGATATCCGTCACGTTTGTGACGGAGTGTCTCATCCGCCAAGGTCGTAATCAGGCCCAAAGTGCCTAAAACTTTGGGCTCTCATTGGGCTTAATGATCTGGCAGGCCTTTACCACCACTTTTCTGTGGAGCCAGCCCTGCATCAATCCCTCTTACCAGAAGAACCCTTATGCTATAAGTATCATAATTGACACATGCAGGTCAACAACGGCTATTATGATGCTACAAGTTATTGTTCTTGTTTCCCTGCTATCTTGTTTTTACACACGTGGAAGCTGTATATGCTTTCATTAGATGCTTCAGAGGATGAAGTGACGGTGGGCCTACTGGGGTGAGATGAGGAACACTCCCAAAAAGCATCAACCATAATCCCGGGTGACCTGATCCCAACCTAAGGTCTAATAGCTACCCCAAAGGTTTCTGCTCTGTTTCTTTATCTATTGTTTCCTTGAATGTTCAGGGCCTCAACTCCACGATTAAATGTTGAACACTTCTCCAATGGCTTTTTCCCAAGGAGGTAGATATAGCGCGCATCCAGGAATCTCACCTATTGAAAAATGATACCCAGTCCTTGAGCACTTATTGGTATACCTCCCAGTTTCACTTCACACAGCTGGCTAAATCGAGAGGGGTGATTATACTCTTCCGCAGGGGGTAGATATTTCTTAGGCATCCACATATTGTGACAAGGGGAAGGGATCTGGGGATAAAGAAAAGTGTGAGCTTACCTATACGTCCCTTCATAGTTGTGTATGCTCCCAAGAAGGGTAAAGAGCAGTTCTTCTCAGTTTTCTTTCCTTGAGTCTCCTATCTAATTTATTGGGTGACTTCAATTCAGTCATCTGTCCAACACTAGAAAGAAGCCAGGTAATCCCACACCCTTATCCCCTCCCTCTCTAAGGTAATTACTGACTGATCTTAACCTAGCTGACATCTGGAGACATCAACGTCCTAATGACAAGGATTTCACATTTTACTCACATGTCCACAGAATGCATTTTCAGATAGATGTTTTCTTACATTTCCAGAGACCTCCAGCCCAGAGTCATAGATCCTCAAATATATGTCCAAGCCCTATCCGACCACACTCCAATCAGGCACCACGTCTGTACTATCACACCTATCAAACCTGTCCAATAACCCTGGATACTTAATAGGATTGCATTTCGTGACCTTGCAACGCACAAAACAATAGAAGAAACAAACAATATTTTGAAATTCATGATAATTGTAAAGTCATTGAGGCAACTCTATGGAATGCCATGAAAGCGGTCATCTGAGGGAATTGATCTCGCACACTGCTACACTTAAACACACAGCAAAACAGAAAAAGGAGAACATGGGAGCTCAGCTTGTCAAGCTGAACAAACACTAAGGCAGGGAGGGTCACATAAAGCGAGAAGGGAGGAAACTAGACTCCATGTGGGACCCCAACCGATAACCATGAAGGAGGCAGTCCATAAATTGTTTTATATCTGACAACACTATTGTGGAAAAGGTGACAAAGCAGATAGGCTGTTTTTTAAATTTAGGAACCACATCCGGGAGATAACCAATGACAGAGGCATTAAAAACTAATCAACTGGGGAGATCCTCAATGTGTTCACAACTTAATTTGCAGCGCTGTTTAAGTGCCGACAACTAGACACCCAGAAACAAGATGACTAGGCAATTTCACTCCCCCAGCATTGCGTCAGGATTTTGGGACTTTAGAGAAACAGATTTCACAGGAGGAAGTATAAGAGGCCCAATGGCCTTGCAGCCTCCATTTATAAGTACATATTAGCATCTTAACTGAACCCCTGTGGACAGTGCTTAGCTCCTTTCTGACAACTTGGACAGTCCTTGAGTCCATGTTGCAATCACACCTCACATTGCTTTGAAAACCAAAGAAGGACCCCAGTGATTGTGGGGCCTACAGAACAATTGCACTTCCTAAAAGTGATGTGAAGATCTTTGCTTCCATTTTGGTCTCTAGCCTCCCCCCTCATTGGCTTACTATAATTTCTGCACAACAGTTGGGCTTTCTAAGAGGTTGACAAGCAGGGGACAACCTAACATTAGCTAGTAATCTACTCGGAATAGCTGAACAAAATAAGCAATTGACGGTCCTTCTTTCGCGTGAGGTGGAGGAGGCCTTACATAGATTTGACTGAATGTTCATAACTAGGGCCCTAAATAGAACTGCGATGGGGTGAAGGATTAAGTTGTTTATCCAGGCCCTTTATGTTGACCCCGCTACTAAAATAAAGATGCCCCCATCTCCCTTGCTCTTCATGGAGGCGTTTCTCCAATGTATAATACATAGGCCCTCATTACAACCCTGACGGTAAATCCCGCTTTCCGCCGTGCAGAAGACCACCAACATACCGCTGCGGCCGCGGAATTCCGCTACAGGTATTACGACCCACAGCTCGGAATCCGCCACAATACAGACACCCACACAAGTCCGCCACACCAAAGGTCAGTGATAAACTGGCGATACCAAAACCGACACCGTCACGTCAAAAGGAATACGCCCACAGTATCACGACCCACAAATCAACGCAGCGGTCTTTCAAACGTGGTATTCCATTGGTGGTACACACCGCTGCGCTCAAAATACACACACATTTACAAAACACAACCACATTGGACGATTCAAAATACACACACCTGATACACATACACACACCACTCCCACACACCCAATCCAATATAAAGCACACACCCACATCACCCACAAACCCTTAGTACCAAAATTTTGAAAGAAGGCCTGAGAGAGAGACTACCTAAAACAACACCAGCATCCACAGACACACAACACCATCACTTACACAACATCCACGCACCTCAATCAGCACACACCAACACATCCCCTCACACATCACAACAGACACCACCTCACCATGATCACCCACACCACATCATGGCACCTCCAAGACACCCCAGGTTTTCTGAGGAGGAGTTCAGGGTCATGGTGGAGGAAATCGTCCGGGTAGAGCCACAGCTATTCGAATCACAGGTGCAGCAGACATCCATTGCTAGGAAGATGGAGCAATGGCGCAGAATTGATGACACGGTCAACGCAGTGGGACAGCATCCAAGAACACGGGATGACATCAGGAAGAGGTGAAACGACCTATGGGGGAAGGTACGTTCCGTGGTATCCAGACACCAGATTGCTGTACAGAGGACTGGCAGTGGAACTCCACCTCCACCCCCACAACTAACAACATGGGAGGAGCAAGTCTTGGCAATTATGCATCCTGAGGGCCTCGCAGGAGTAGCAGGAGGACTGGACTCTGGTTAGACATATCTTTACTACTTTATCCCCCACAGCCCACCTGCATACCATCACATACCACCACCTTTACCCTCACATCCATCACCCCAACAACACACAGATACCCCACTAACACAACCCACACATCCCAAAATCAAGTCCTGCATGGAACACCAATGCATGGACACCCATCACCAAAGTATGTCCAGTACAGAGACTCACTCATGCCCCAAAATCACCAATCACACAAGGACCAAGCCAATAATGCAAGCACAGGAGTAGAGGGTCACTCACCCATTGCACAAGATTTCACACACACATACAATATCTATGCATTTACACCCCAACAGGACCCATACCCAACGTCACCGGACAGAAGGTGGCAGACATATCCAGTCCCCCCACAGAAGAGACCCATAGTGATGACAGCAGCTCTGCACGCCTGGATCAAGATGACCAGCCTGGCCCATCAGGTACCTCGGGACAGTCAGTTCCCCTGACACAGTCACAAACCACCACAGAGCCTCCCCCCTCAGGAAACACCAGCACAGCACCCACCCAGCGGGCCCATCCCTCTGTCCCCAGGACACGTCAATCAGCAGTGTGTCCACCACTACAGGGAACCCAGGCAACCCCACTAACACAGGAAGATCAGGGACCTGGGGGCAGTGGGCACACCGTTCAGGGGACAGAGGCACAGGATAACAGGGAAGCTGGGAGGACTGCTGTGCGACAGGGGGAGGACAGGCCCAGGGAACCCACTCTCCACGAGGCACTCTCCAACATCATGGGAGCATACCACCATTCCCAGGAGACCATGGGCACGGTACTGGCCAAGTTTCAGGAGACCCAGCGGCTGCAGGAGGAACACTACCTGGGGATCAGGGAGGACTTGAAGTCCATCAACACCACCCTGGTCACCATTGCAGGGGTGCTGGCAGACCTTCTGAACACCAGGCGGGACACAGTGGCACAACACTAGCCTGGACGATGAACAGCCCTCCACCTCCGCTGGCGCTAGTGCACAGGAGGCACTGCCACAGGAACAACAGGACACCAGCGCCCCACCCCTTGCAGATGGAGAACCACCCAGCAAACGGTCCCTGAGATCCAGGAACAGGACAGAGAACATTGCCAAGACCTGCGCCAGGAAATAAGAACCCCCTGAATGTCACCCTTCTGTCCCACTATGTCACCCTGTCCATCCTTAAACTGCCATTGCTCCACTTCCTATGCCCCTTTGGACAATGCACCTGTGAAACTAATAGACTGGACTCTGCCATGGACATACCTCCACCATCACCCCAGCCCATTTTACAACCCTGTCCACTTATTTGTACAGGAATAAACACACTTCAATCACAAAACAATCTGGAATCAGTCTGTGCTTTCACAAATGTGTAATTGCAATATCTATGGAATATAGCAATGTCAATTTACTTGTTCACATACCAATGTAACAGAGCTGTAGGCCAGGAGTAAACATAGCAGAAGGCACAAAGTGGGACCCAGATCTGTGAAATGGAAAGTCAAAGTGACAAGTCAGTGTCCATACACTGAGTGAAAATGACAGACTTATGCTAGCTCCAACAATAGTATGAGATGTGGGAAGCAGTTACATCTTCTTACCTGTGTCTCACTGGAAGTATTGCATGATGATGTTTCGGTTGTCGATATCCTCTTCTTCTGCCTCCTCTTCTTCACTGTCCACAGGCTCCACAGCTGCTACAAGACCACCATCTGGCCCATCCTCCTGCAGAAAAGGCACCTGGCATCGCTAAGCCAGGTTGTGCAGCATACAGCAGGCCACGATTATCTGGCACACCTTCTTCGTGAGTAGTATAGGGAACCACCTGTCAGATGGACCACCGGAATCGGGCCTTCAGGAGGCCAAAGGTGCGTTTGATTATCCTCCTAGTTCGCCCATGTGCCTCATTGTAGCGTTCCGTTGCCCTTGTCCTGGGATTCCTCACTGGGGTCAGTAGCCATGACAGGTTGGGGTAACCAGAGTCACCTGCAAATGTCGAGGGACAACTGTTAGACACACACTAACCCTTAGGGACAACCCCATACCCAGACACCTATGTCAACTGTATTGGGACCTTGGCCTCACCTATTAGCCACACACAGTGCCTCAGGAGTTGCCCTATCACATAAGGGATGCTGCTATTTCTCAAAATGTAAGTGTCATGCACAGAGCCAGGATACTTGGCATTGACATGGGAGATGTACTGGTCTGCCAAACACACCATCTGCACATTCATCAAATGGTAGCTCTTCCGGTTTCTGTACACATGTTCATTCCTGCGGGGGGACGACAAATGCCACATGTGTACCATCAATGGCACCAATGATGTTGGGGATATGTCCCAAGGCATAGAAGTCACCTTTCACTGTGGGCAAATCCTCCACCCGAGGGAAAACGATGTAGCTGCGCATGTTTTTCAGCAGGGCAGACAACACTCTGGACAACACATTAGAGAACATTGGCTGGGACATCCCTGATGCCATGGCCACTGTTGTTTGAAAAGAACCACTGGCCAGGAAATGGAGTACAGACAGGACCTGCACTAGAGGAGGTATCCCTGTGGGATGGCGGATAGCTGACATCAGGTCTGGCTCCCACTGGGCACACAGTTCCAGGATTGTTGCACGATCAAGTCTGTATGTGATTATGTGTCTCTCTTCCATTGTCGACAGGTCCACCAGGGGTCTGTACACCGGAGGATGCCGCCATCTCATCACCTGCCCCGGCAGACGTTCCCTATGGAGGAGAACAGCGAGCAGAGAGTCATCCAACACTGAGGAATCACAATGTGTTATTAGCAGAAACATTAGTAATCCGCTATGTGCTGGTATCTGTCTGTATTCCCGGCCTAGATAGGTGTGACTCAGTTTTTTTCCATGCCATGTTGCCCCCTAAAATGGCGTCTGCCTGACCTGTAAGGTGGGTCAAGGGGATAGGAGGTAACTGTGCTGGCGTTGTACACCGTCGCGGTGGGCGGTCGAAGACCGTGGCGCATTTCTGCATTGGTTAACATTGGGCGTTATGGGTCCCAGGAGCCAATGACGATGTACGCCGGCGGTGACTGTATGCACCGCCGCGGACGTGACCGCCATTTTCTGTCTGTTCACTCACTTGATACCTGACCTTCAACTGGAGAGGACCTACACTGCAAGTGCTGCTGTGACCTGTGTCTGGAAACGACATTGGCTACAGTGTCTGGGGAAAGGGCCCCTGCCTTCACTTTGGAGGAGTTGGAGAAACTAGTGGATGGGGTTCTCCCCAGTACACGCAACTGTACTGTCCTCCAGACAAACAGGTGAGTACACTGTGAGCATGCTGTATGAGCAATGCCTGTTTAGAGTGGTGTGGATGGGAGATACACGGGGGGGACTGAGGCCGGCATGTGCGGATGGTGAGTGTATGTGCGTCAGGGCATGGGTGGGAACTGGTGGGCAATGAGTATGACGGTCCGGACGGGTGAGTAATATCCTTTCCTCCTGTACCTTTCCTCTAGGTCAGCGCCCGCCAGGAGAATGGTATTTGGCGTGCCATCGCCAAGGATGCCCGGACCCTGGGGGTCTCCCACAGACGGAGCACCCACTGCTGTAAAAGATGGGAGGACCTGCACCGCTAGAGCAAGAAGGCGGCGAATGCCCAGTTGGGGATGGCCTCCCAATGTGGAAGCGGTGCCCGTCGCACCATGACCCCCCTGATGTCCCGGATCCTGGCGGTGGCATATCCGGAGTTGGATGGGCACTTGAGGGCATCACAGCAGCCACAAGGTTGTGAGTATACTCTCCTTAAGCTGACTCTGCGCGCATAACGAGGTGTCTGGGTGGGGGAGGTGGGCAGTGGGTTCCCCTAGGCCAGGGCGAACTTGGTAGGCAAGGTCCCTTGTTAGGCAGGCTATGTGGCACCCCAACCCCACTAGTGGTAAGAGCCATCTACACCTAGTCAGGCTCCTGTGACTTCCAGGTGTGCAGCAATTGGGCTTAGGCCTCGTACCCCATGGTCAGGTGAAATTTCCAGGAACTGTTAGTGCATGATGTTGTGCAGAGGGCTGCTCCCTGTGTGTTGTGTCCGCCAACGGTAGTGGTGTTGCATGCACTGAACATGTTTTTCTTCTGTCTCCCCCCCCCCTTTTTGTGGTCTCCCTGTTCTTGTGTGCAATAGCATCATCAGGCGGAGGAGCATTGGCACCGGTGCAGGAGGGAGCTGCAACCCACTTGGCCCTGGAGGGTGAAGCAACGGAGTCTGAAGCCACCAGTGGGACGGAGGGTGAGGGAAGCTCCACGGCGGGGACAGGAGCAGACACCAGTGACAGCGACTCCTCCTCTGATGGGAGATCCCTTGGAGTGGCGGGCACCTCTGTGCCCACCGCATCAACAGGTACAGCCGCCACCCCCCTACCAGTACCGTCCACCCGGCAGCCTCTCAGCGTGTGTCCCGTGCCCGCTCACCCTGGAGGGTGGGCATCTGTTTTGCCTCAGACACCTCAGGCCCTGCCCCAGTCAGCTCTGCTGCCCTCAGTGAGGAGGCTATTGACCTCCTGAGATCCCTCACTGTTGGGCAATCTACCATTTTGAATGCCATCCAGGGAGTTGAGAGGCATTTGCAACAAACAAATGCATACCTGGAAGGCATTCATTCTGGGCAGGCGGCCCAACAGAGAGCATTTCAGGCTCTGGCCTCAGCACTGATGGCAGCCATTGTCCCTGTGTCCAGCCTCCCCACTCCAACTTCCTCCACCCAGACCCAATCCCCTGTACCCTGAGCCTATCCCAAGCACACCATCAGACCAGCATGCACACACATCAACACACAAGAGTGGCTCAGGCAAACATAAGCACCATACATCCCACAGGCACTCACACAAGCACCATCCCCATGCAGACACACCAACATCCACTGTGTCCCCCCTCTCCACGTCCTCCTCCTCCCTCCCTGTCTCGTCTCCACTCACACCTGCATGCAGTACATCCTCAGCCACTACCTCCATCACCAGATCGCCAATCACCACACACCGCTCACGTGCAATCACCACCCCCACTACCATTCACACATCCCCTGTGTCCTCTCCCACTGTGTCTGTGAGCCCTCCTCCCAAACTACACAAACGCAGGCACACGCCCACCCAACAGCCATCCACCTCACAACAGCCTCCGGCCCATGCACCTTCACCCAAATTCAGCAGACGTACACCTCCTACAACCACTACCTCTTCCTCCACTCCTAAACCCCCTCCATCTCCCCGTCCCAGTGTGTCTAAAAAACTTTTCCTGGCAAACTTTGAACTTTTCCCTTCACCTCCCCCCCGTCTTTCTGCTAGGGCCAGGCTTTCCATGTCCCAGCCCAGCGCCTCAGCCACCAAATCCCCAGGCACAGTGGTGCCAGCAACTGCGGGGTCATCGATTGCGCCACCCATCAGGGCTGCCAGTGTGCCACGTAGTTAGGGCAAGGACATTCCGCCACCTGCCAAGGTGAAAAAGGTGCCCACACCTCGGATGGATAAGCCGAAACTACCAGCCACAAAGGGCTCAGCAAAAATAAAAGGGGATAGTGGCAAGACAACTGCAGCACCATCAAAGGTGGGGAAGGGCCAAAAGCAGAAGAGCAGGTCAGGAGAGGGCTTAAAGGGTGAATTGTGGCTGTGTAAAACAATGGTGCACACTTCCAAGATTTTAGCTTTTATTGTGAATATGAAAAGACAGTCAATCATATTGAAACTTAAACATGTAAATTTCAGGAGTGCCAAGGTAGTTCCACACCCAGCCACAGGGTGTGTAGGCTGTGAGCCAACTGGTCCACAGTGGATAAATAGAGCAGAAGGAACCACGGCACATCCAAATATTCAAAATAATGTCCTTTATTCTTCCATTTAGTTTATCCATTGAAACATCAGCCACAGTGTTCAATGTGGAGACAGCCGACACATGTTTCGTCGTAACAACGACTTTTTCAAGGCTGTGAAACAATGTTCAAATACAATGGTAAGCTGGTAGTTCCAATTGTCCAGTGTACGGTCTTAACTAGCACCCGAAACGTGATAAACCAGATTATTTGGCTGTAAAGATTGCCAAAGAATTCTTCATGCATTTGATTATATTTGCCACAGTACATGGTGAATCAAAAGTAGACTGATTAGTGCTCCCTATAGTGTTAGATATATTTAGTGAAAGATAATGATAATAGAGATAAGTGAATGTTTGAGAGTACAGTATTGCACCAAAGAGTGCGCAAATATATATTCACGTTACCCTAATGAGAGTAGTGCAAAGGAAATCAAGATTTACCTTAGAGGACATACCTTGCTGATATAGTATATGGTACTCAAAGTGTGCCATTTATGTCCATAATATGGCATTCAGAGTGAAGAGTCCTTTAATGTATGAAGGTACTCCATGTTGAATTCAGAGGTGCACCATAAATTTATATCAATAGTTGCACCAGGACCATGTAGGAGAAAAGGAGCGAAAAGCGGAGCCATCAATAGTACTGGCCAAGTGTTTGAAGTAGCTAAGAGAGTAGAACACAGGTATATTAAATGTACGCAGCGTCTCAGGAGAGGGCATGGTGGCACCGACTGAGGGACTAGTGTCACAACTTCTGTCGACGACCACACCAACCTGTACAGCAGCGAACACCGCTAGTTGCCCCGCCACCACAACCGCCTCCTGCACCGCCACCAGCACGTCCACAGCCTCAGCGACAGTCCCCAGCCTCTTCCCCAGTGGACAGCCATCTGAGGCTACAGGAGACATCCTGCTGTGTCCCTCACCAGGTGCTGACCCATGCACCGCCGCCACAGACACTGCCGCAAGCACTGCCACCAGCCCCGCGACGTACTCGGACAGTGGCACCACCGCTGACATGTCTACCATCCCCAGTGGTCAGTCGTCCGAGGCTGGAGGAGAGTTCCTGGACCCGGGGCAGCTTCCATGAGGCATGACTTCCATCACTGTTTGCACCTGCAGGTGGAAGGCGAAGCCGCAGCAGTGTGGGGTATGTCTCTTCCTCCATGGCGTATCATGCTACCTGTACCTCGCCAATCTCGTGGCACACACACCCAGGTGAGGGAATTGTACCGGCCACACTGCACATGGAGCACTCTGGGCCCCAGGCCCCCTCCTGAACCAGTGGAGAGATACATCCACTACCTCAGACCTTGGAAGGATGAAGCACTCTGGGCACAATGCCCCCTCCAGAACAAGTGGAGAGATACATCCACTACCTCAGTCCTTGGCAGGATGAAGCACTGTAGGCACAAGGCCCCCTCCAGAACCAGTGGAGAGATTCATTCACTACCTCAGTCCTTGGTAGGATGAAGCACTCTGGGCACAATGCCCCCTCCAGAACCAGTGGAGAGCTACATCCACTACCTCAGTCCTTGGCAGGATGAAGCACTCTGGGCACCAGGCCCCCCCAGAAACAGTGGAGACTTTTATCCACTTGAAAGACTGTGGCTTTGCACTCCCCAGGATAAAGCAGTGGGCACACCACCCACTGGAAAGACTTGAGAGACTGTGGCTTTGCACTCCCCAGGATAAAACAGTGTCGCAAACCACCACTTGAGAGTCTTGAGAGACTGTGGCTTTGCACTCCCCAGGATAAAGCAGTGGGTAAACCACCCACTTGAGAGACTTGAGAGACTGTGGCTTTGCACTACCCAGGATAAAGCAGTGGGCAAACCACCCACTTGAGAGACTGTGACTTTGCACTCCCCAGGATAAAGCAGTGGGCAAACCTCCCACTGAAGAGACTTGTGAGACTGTGGCTTTGCACTCCCCAGGATACAGCAATGGGCATGGAGCCCCCTCATGCAGCAGTGGCGTCGTGATTTCAACTGGCTGAGGTGCCCTCCTCCCTCTCCCCCTGAGGTGCCTGTATATTTTCGGTCTGATGCCCTAGCAGTGTTCTCTCCGTTTCCAGTCAGGTATCTAGTGTGGGCTTTACCCATGCATTTTGGGCCCAGTGGTCCACGGACAATGATTGGTACACTATCCGGACTTGTGTAGTTGGTGTACATATTTGTATATACTGAATTTTTAATTTTGACTATCTGATTTTTCATGATTACACTGGTTACAATCATTTCCTTTTGTCCTTGCGTTCTTCCAGGGGGTGGGGGGGTGTATATGTAATGTTGCTGCATGTGTTTGTGTGTATGTTGTTGTGGGTGAGGATGGGGATGGGGGTATTACGTGTTGCGTGTGTGTGTAACTCTCTTCCCCCCTCCACTGTGTTGTAGGTGCAGTACTCACCGTGGTCGCCGCCGTTCGTACTCCTGGTAGATGAGAAGATACACCAACATTGGTAACACCTGTAGTTCAGGCTCCATGGCGTCCTGGGTGAGGTGAGTGTTTTCCCTTCTGTGTACTGTTTCCGCCATGCTTTTGATCGCGTTGGTTCTGCCCTGTATTGGTTGAAATACAATGGGCGGTACTTTGTCTTCCGCCTGTCTGTTGGCGGTGACCGCTGCAGTGTTTGTTTCTACCCCCGTGGCCGTCGGAGTGTTAAAGTGGTTGTCTATGTTGGCGGTTTCCGCCATGGTCGTGATTAAAAAAAAATTACGCCGGCCTGTTGGCGGTATTACCGCCGCTTTAACACCGACCGCCAGGGTTGTAATGAGGGCCATAATCCGAACATCAGGGGAATTCAGGTGGGGGAGGTCAACTGACCAAATTCTCAAAGATCTCGGGGTTTCAAATTAACTACAAAAAAATAACAAGGGATGGGTGAGACAGACCCCCGCCCCCCCCCCCCCCAAGCAGAAAACCAAACATGGGATAATGGCGGCGGTGTTCACCTAGACAGGAAACTCTGTAAAATGTTTAGGCAAATATCTCCTACCTTGGATCAGACACCTATTTATTTGCAACATCCCGCCACTTCTTTAGATAATCTTTCAGGACCTGTATCGCTGGGGCAAGTTTGAAATTTCTGGACTGGTACAGATCACAAGACTGAAAAGGATTTTCAGCTCCCATTCTATCCTTATTCTAGTACAGACTGTTAAAATTTAATTTGAAAGTGAAAAGGCCCAGTGTCCCTAAGCAACCCTTACTTGAGCAGCAAATTATTGAGGTTTTGGCCTCTTGAACATACGCATCTACATAAAGGTGACAGAAATCCACCCAGAGCTGGATTGTAACTACAAACTAGACCATAAACTTTGAATTTGGATGGAACAGAAGTTTCCCTTATTCCTCTCTATTTTATGTTGTCGCTCCCACGGAGGGTTCTACTAAAATACTGGCTACTAGTATCCCGTTACAACTGTTCCACAACCTCCCTCTTCACTTTTGACGCCCATTACCCATAACCATGACTTTTTACCAGGCATTTCGGACTTTAAGTTATGTTCCTGGAACTCTGGTTCTCCAACCAGGTTTGGTGAGTTCTTTGAAGACGGTGATCTGCTACCCACCAAGGAAATATACCAGCACTTTCAACTACCCCACAATAAAAACTTTAGATTAGCACAACTGAAACTTTAGGTATCCTATAGAGGCATAAAGGGGACCCTCACTAGATATATCACTCCACTAAAGGCCCTATTTACAAAGAAGTTTCATGGCTATACAAGAACTTCCACTCCATTCTCAAAGCAAACACAAATATGTTCAGATATCGGAGCAGGACGGGGAGATGGAGATATCACAGGGCTCATGTACAGAAATATGGAGCTGAGCTATCTAAAAATCAATTTGCATACAGCACCAAGAAAACACCTATAAAACCATAACTCAGTGGTACTTCTCCCCGGTTTATATAAAAACAATGTTAGGGGTTCAGATTTATGCTGAAGGGATGCAGGTTACTCTCCTATGCACTTGGTGGGAATGCAACCATATCAGTCTGTTTAGGAGCAAGGTTTATACCATATTATTTCAATAATGAATCAAATTTGCCCCTGCAGCCCCTCATGCTCCTACTAGATGACCCAGCTGAACACAGTGTGTTCCTCCTAACCGCACCCCTGGACAAACTTTTCTGCTTGTTACTTGCTGCATGACTCTAAATAGCTCTTATGTGGAAGCAGCTGCTGGCAACCCTTCTTACCCTGTGGTGAAGCAAGGTGTGCGATGGAAAAACTATCAACCATTGTCCACAACAGAGGGGCATATTTAAGAGCCCCTAGCACCATTCCAATGCCATATTAGCGTCATTTGTTACGCTAATGTGGCGTTAGAAGGCTAAAAGGCCGTGCTGTATTTATAAAGTGGCACTATGCATGCATTGCACCACTTTGCAACTCTTTGTGCTACAATGTGCCTGCCCCAGGCATAAAGGATGCAAAGAGAGCATTCCCTCATTAGGGGGGCTGAAAAAATGGCGCAAGGAAATCTAAGAAATTTCCTTCCGCCATTTTTTTCCGGCACTTTTAATGCCTGCTCAGAGCAGGCATTAAAAGGAGGCTTCCATTGGTTACAATGGGCCCCTGGGTGCTTGGCAGGATTAGCTCACAATTTTAGATGCTAATCCTGCAAAGCGCAGGACTAGCGTAAAAAATTCTGACACTAGTCCCCTAACTACCGCCATGGTGCCCCATATTTTAAATATGGCGCACACATGGTGGTGTTAGGTGGGCGTTTACAGGGTGCAAGAAAAGTGGTGCCGCACCGTGTGCAGCGTCATTTTTCTTAAATATGCCCCAGAGTTTACAAATTTAATAGAATGCAGCTTCCCTTAGTTACACACATGAAATGATCACAGGTCTTGGAGGGTGACCCTACAGCCATGTGTGAGGTTCTCAGGCAATCTCATATTTGTGATCTATCTTCACCCCAAAGCACGGACAATGAACATTCCCCATGAGGATGGAGTGTTGCGTTCGATCCCGTACTCTCCTGTGGAAATCACCCGCCTTGAGGCAGCCACTGGAAGCACCCCTGTTATTTTGATGTCAGGTGGCCCATGGATTCATGGTGGCTAGCCCTGAACCAGAAGCTGATAATCTGGAACATTGTTTACGCATCCAAAAGGTTTTTATGCATTCTAAAATCTGTGCCTTTTTTATAAAATGAAAATAAAGTTTTAAAAAATCAATGTCATAATCTATTACAGTCAATATCAATATATGTAATGATAAAAAAAATAGTGTGGATAGATGCAATTAATAAGCAGAGTATTAAAAAGAATTGCAACATTCTGAATGGGATTCAGTATTTGTTTCACTAAACCCTCATTTCTAGGCCCTAAACTAAGCTGCTTTAACACAAAAAGTCCATGTATGTGTTCCTTGAAGTGGCCTCCAGCTCACATAGTTTAGCCAAACAAAATATCTGGTGTTCTCCATTTCAAGATGGTAAGTTTCTTTCTCTGTGTTTAGTTGTGGTCTTCCAGCAAGCCGAAAAGGCCAAGCTAGCTCTGAGGAACCTATGGCATTTGATGAGGATGTATACAGCTACAGCTTTTATGAACCAAAATGTCTTCCCAGGAAATCAAAGAGTCATTTCTGCCTAATATCTGCCTGTAGCCAGCTTAAATACACTTTTCTGGTTATTTTGAAAAGGAAGTTCTCTTGCAGAACGATATAAAATTCAAGTATTAACAAATTCATCTTGTTACACTTTCATTGAAAATGTCACAGATTATAAACTATATGAGTATATACATGAATATTGTCTGTACTATCATACTATTATAAACTAAATGTATGTTGTACATGTGCAATCAACACTAAATTCAATAAGCACTCAAAAAGATGAATATATGAAATGTAAGCAGAAACACACAAGGTTTATATCATCCCCAGAATGATAGAGCAACCACTGTAATGAATCAACATGTGTATATTTCTGTGTGCTTTGATGAATGCAAAAGCTAGCTGAAAATGACTATTGTCTAATTTGACTATGTGCCATGGCATAAAAACAAAAACAAATCCAAAAGTGATCCAAAACAAAAGCTGCCTTAGAATGGCTATACAGACAAACAGTAGCAGAAGGTTCTGATTGTCTTTCTTTTGCTTTACTAAGGTCATATAATTCTGGAAAGAGGTGATAACTTTCAATTCTGCAGCATTGAAGAGAGAATTTACAGATGGAGATAATGGTGTTTTACAAATCTCACTTATTTCAGGAAAGCCAGAGATGTTGGAGCTAAGTGCAGTTATGCTGATACTGGCTAACTGTTGTTGATGAATTTGGTGCGTTAGAAGACTGAAGATGTTGAATTCGCAGATGAGTATTGCATCAAAGGTGGAGTTGATGGTGGTGTGGCAGCTGTTGAAGCACTTTGTAAAACAACACTGAATGTTTCTGAAAATAGTGAGATTGTCAGCACCATGCTTTGAGGTACATGTGCCAGGAAAAGTAAACCTTCATACACAGTTACTTTGACGGTTAGCAGTTGCATTGCATTGGAGAACTCCTGTTGCTGTGTGATCGGTCAAGCTAATTTCCAGAAGTCGAAAGCAGCACACCTTGTTGTTCCAATTAAATGTTCAAGATGACAATTTGAAAACAATTCAAGCAGGAGTTTGAAGTTTGCGAAATCAGAGTCTAGTGTGCACTTAATTTAGCAAGCAGTTTTCTTCCCAAATAGAATGAAATGGCATTGCAGCATAGAGATTCAGTTGTATAGTATGTGTTGACACTCATGCTGATTTTACTTCTCCGCAGATAAAAAATCAAAATTGCATGCCCTGCAATGAGGAGAGTTCAACCAAAGGATATTCAACCAAACAGGTTTTAAAACAATGAACCAAAGAAGGAAGGGATAAATGCAAAAAATATTCTGGAAGCCAACCAGTAAACCAGATCCTATAGTTTTCAAAACATGAGTAACATGAGTGGTGCCAGTTGTATTCAAGCCATGGAGCACAGTGTGCAACAGACCAGGCTTTCGATCAGCAGCGGTACTTGAAAGGGAAGCGCCAAGCATGTTGTAGAAATGTGTTTACATATTTTCATAGCATCCAAAAGATGTATGTTGTTGATAGTTATAGAAGTCAATAGCAGTGATAGGAAAATAATATACTTTATGCAGGATATACTTAAGATGTGCATCGGCAGTGACAAAAGGGTGTTTTATAAGTTTCAGGGAAGATTGTATGATGCACCTTTTTAGTGACCATTCTCTGTCTCAATAAGATTGTAAGGGAGAAAGAGGACAAATAATTTATGACCAACCATGGCATCCTACATGATTTAGTTATTTGTAGTGCTCAACTGAACTTTGTCATTGCATGCATTTGAGCTTGCCCATGTTGCAAAGAGGTCAGATCTTCTTACAGAAGATTTAAAGCAGATGATGGGATAGTAGAGATAATGTTAATGCATTTAGACAAAGTCTGAAAACCATTGTCTATAACCTTAAAAGTAGTTTGCATTATTTCTCTGTCAGCTTCCCTGGTGTTCTCTACGACTTCTCTTCCACAGTATACCTGTTCATTTTCTTTTATAGCCACATGAATCATGGTAGCTGTAAGTTTCTTTTCTTTATGAGATGCGGCCCAAAAAAATCTTTTAAATCCATATCTACACTTAAGGCCCTCATTTTGACTTTGGCGGTCTTTTTGAAAGACCACGGAAACCGCTGCAGCCAACAGACTGCCAGTGCTGGCGGTCTGCTGACCGTCATATTAGGAGTCATTGGAGGACTTCCACCCATTTATGGACGGAAGCCCGAATCAGAAGAGGCGGTTGCATCGCCAGCACCACCACGCCACGCCAGCAAGACTCCGTCCGCCTTATTATGAGCCGTAATATGGCTTGGCGGAGTCTTGCTGGTGTGGTGGTGCTGGCGATGCAAGACCGCCAGGACCCATCCCTTCCTAGACAACCTCCTCGACGGAGAAGGTAAGTGATCGTCCGAAAGGGGGCGGGGGACAGTGTTAAGTGCATGTGTGTGGTGTGTGTGTATGTGTGCAAATGGAGGTGTATGAGTGTGTGTTTGTGAGCGAGTGAGTGGGGGTGTCTGTGTGCAAGTGTGCGGATGTGGGGGATGCGTATGTGTGAGTGTGGGTGTGTAAATGGATGTGTACGGTGGGGGGGTGTTTGTGGGTGCCTGTATGTGGTGCAGGGGGTGTTTGTGTATGCGTGTGTGAGTGCGTGTATGTGGAGGGGGTGGTGAATGCTTGCATGTATGTGATTGAATGTGAATGTTTGTGCGCATGATTGAGGGTGTGTGTCTGCATGTATTCAAGTGAATGGGCGTGTGTGTCTGCATGTATGCGAGTGAATGGAGGTGTCTGTGAATGTATGCGAGTGAGTGGGGGTGTCTGTGTGAATATATGCATATGCCGAGGGGTGTGTATGTGAATGCATGCATGCGTGCGTGAAGGGGTGGGGGGCTGTTTGAAATTATGTGGACGGGTAGGGGGGTGTCTGCATGTGTGTGGACGTGTGGGGGTGCGTGTGCCGGGGAATGGGGATTCATGTCACCAGGTGCATTTCTGCCAGGGTTTTCATGGCGGGGTGACCACCAAGGAAAGCCTGCCGGTCTGCAGCCTCGTATTCCATCTGAGTTGGAGGTGCTGACCGCCGGCCGCAGTAGTGCGACCGAACCGGTGGGCCAGGCGGCGTTGTGGAGGTTTGGCGCCTGCCAAACCCCACAACTTGTGATGTGGCGGTCTTTACCGCTGGGTCCGCGGCGGTAAGACCACCTCGTAATGAGTGCCTTAATTTTGACATGTGTTTCTTCACAGCACTCAAGCTAGATTGTGAAGTGCCTATAATCATAGGGTATTAAGGCCCTCATTACAACCCTGGCGGTCGGTGATAAAGCGTCGGTAATACCGCCAACAGGCTGGCGGTAAAAAAAACAGAATCATGACCACGGCGGAAACCTCCAACACAGACAGCCACTTTAACACTCTGACCGCCACAGCAGTAGCAACAGACACTGCGGCGGTAACCGTCAACAGCCAGGCGGAAGACAACGTACCGCCCACTGCATTACAACACGCCTATCCACCACCTTTTCCGGGGCGGTACCAACGCCATCAAAAGCATGGCAGAAACACGGGAAATGACTAACCTCTTGACACTCAAGGAAGAAACACGACACCATGGAGCCCGAGCTGCACTTCTTACCAATGCTGGTGTATCTTATCATACACCAGGAATACGAACGCTGGCGAAGGCGACCATGGTGAGTACTGCACCTAGCACACAAGGGAGGGGGGAGGAAAAAGAGACTGACACACACACGCAACACCCCCACCACACCCCAACACCATACACACAAACAGATGCAAAACATTACATATACACCCCGTAATCCTCATGGATAACGCAAGGACAAAAGGAATGGAATAAAATGAGTGTAATAGTACAGTTTTAGAAAAATACATACTAAAATCAATAAACAGTATGTACAATATTTACAATGTATACTAAAGGAGGGCCAATGCCCACTCCAAAATGTCCGTGGCCCACTGGGCCAAAACACATAGGCCAAGGCCACACTTGACTCCTGCCTAAATAGGGAGAGAACACTGCAGGGGCATCAAGTCGAAAACACACAGGCACCTCAGGGGGAGGTGGAATGGGGGGGCACCTCAGCCAGAAGATGGTACAACGCCACTGGCCTGGAGGGGGCTCCATGCCCACTGCTTGGTCCTGGGGAGTGCAAAGCCACAGTCTCTCTAGTGGGTGGGTTGCCCACTGCTTGGTCCTGGGGAGCGGAAAGCCACAGTCTCTCTAGTGGGTGGGTTGCCCACTGCTTGGTCCTGGGGAGTGCAAAGCCACAGTCTCTCTAGTGGGTGGTTTGCCCACTGCTTGGTCCTGGCGAGTGCAAAGCCACAATCTCTCTAGTGGATGCCTTCTTCCACTAGTTCTGGAGGGGGCCTGGTGCCCAATGTGCTTCATCCTGCCAAAGAGGTGCTGAGTGGATGCCTTCTTCCACTGGTTCTGGAGGGGCCTGGCGCCCAGTGTGGGGGAAGGTCACTGTCTCTCACCTGTGTGTCACACCGACATGTGTTGCAGGGGCCAGGACGCACTGCAGCCCATGTAGTAACCCTACACGCTGCATTCTGGCGGTGACGGCTGCTCAGTGGATGCCAGTTGCGCTGCAGGTGGCGGTGCTGGCAGTGGTGGTAGTAGCCTCCAGGCCTTCACCTGCAGCTTCGGACGGCTGCCCACTTGGGCAGCTGCTGCTGGCGGTGGTGCTGGTGGCCATGGTGAAGGTGGCGGTGCTGGCCACGGTGCAGGTGGTGGTGCTGGCAGAGGTGGTGGTAGCCTCCAGGCCTTCACCTGCAGCCTCGGACGGCTGCCCACTGGGACTGCTGCTGCTGGTAGTGGTGCTGGTGGCCACAGTGCAGGTGGCGGTGTTGGCCGCAGTGCAGGTGGCGGTGCTGGCCGTGGTGCAGGTGGCAGTGCCGGCAGAGGTGGTGGTAGCCTCCAGACCTTCACCTGCAGCCTAGGACGGCTGCCCACTGGGGCTGCTGCTGCTGGCAGTGGTGCTGGTGGCCGCGGTGCAGTGCTGGTCGCGGTGCAGGTGATGGTGCTGGCCATGGTGCAGGTGGTGGTGCTGGCAGTGGTGGTGGTTGCCTCCAGGCATTCACCTGCATCCTCGGACGGCTGAAGTGCCATGGCTGGTGTTGTGTGCCCCTTCCTGCCCTTGGCAGATGGTGGTTCCTCCTTGCTTCTGCCAACTGGTGTCTTTTTCCTGCCCTTGCTGGCTGGTGGTGCCTCCTTCCCCTTGCTGGCTGGTGTCCCCTTCTTGCCCTTGCTAGGTGGCTGACCCTTCTTGGCCTTGAAAGGTGGTGCTGGCACACTGGCTGGGCTGACAGGTGCCTCCTTGGAGCCTCTCACACCTGCAGTAGCTGCAGAAACCACAGTGGCAGTGGACTGGGTGGCTGAGGTGCTTGGGGGGTTCTGGCCACCCTGGCCTGAAGTGAAAGATGGGGAGACGGGTAGGGAATAGGTTAAGGGTGGCGAGGAAAAGCTTCTTAGGGACACTGGGGTGGGAAGAGGGTGAAGGTTTGGGAGTGGAGGAAGAGGGAGTGGTTGTAGGAGGTGTCAGTCTGCTGTGTTTGGGTGCTGGTGCATGGGCTGGATGCTGTTGTGAGGTGGATGGCTGTTGGGTGTCTGTGTGTTTGCGTTTGTGTACTATGGGAGGAGGGGGGCACAGAAACAGTGGGAGTCTGTGTGCTTGCGTTTGTGTACTTTGGGAGGAGGGGCAAAGACACAGTGGGAGAGGACACAGATGACGTGTGCATGGATGTGGGGTTGGTGACTGCCAGTGAGGGGCGTGTAGTGATAGGCGTGCTGGTGATGGAGGTAGTGGATGAGGATGTAGTGCATGCAGGTGTGAGTGGAGATGCTACTATGAGGCAGGTGGATGAGGAGGAGGAGGGGGACACAGTGGAGGCAGTGGATGTTGGTGTGTCTGCATGGGGATGGTGCTTGTGTGAGTGCCTGTGAGATGAAGTGTGGTGCTTGTGTTTGCCTGAGCCACTTCTGTGTGTTGATTTGGGTGATTGCTGGTCTGAAGGTGTGCTTGGGATAGGCTGGGGTTGAGGGGATTGGGATTGGGTAGAGGAAGTTGGAGGGGGAGGCTGGAGACAGGGACAATGGCTGCCATCAGTGCATTGGCCAGAGCCTGGAATGCTCTCTGTTGGGCCGCAACGCCAGAGTGAATGTCCTCCAGGTATGCATTTGTTTGTTGCAAATGCCCTGCTACACCCTGGATGGTATTCAGTATGGTTGACTGCCCAACAGAGAGGGATCTCAGGAGGTCAATAGCCTCCTACTGAGGGCAGCAGGGCTGACTGGGGCAGGGCCTGAGGTGCCTGGGGCGAAGGAGATGCCCACCCTCCTGGGTGAGCGGGCACGGAAAACACTCTGAGGCGCTGCTGGGAGAGCGGTGCTGGTATAGGGGTGGCAGCTGTACCTGTAGTTGGGGTGGCCACAGAGGTGTCCGCCACTGCCAGGGAGCTGCCATCAGAGGAGGTGTTGCTGTCGGTAGTGTTCCCTCCTGTCTCCGTCGTGGTGCTCCCATTGCCTTCCGTCCCACTGGTGCCCTCACCGTCGGTGAATTCGGCCTCCAGGCCCATGTGGGATGCAGCTCCCTCCGTCACCGGTGCCTCTGCTCCTCTGCCAGATGATGCTAATGCACACAAGGACAGGGTGACAAAACAAAAAGGGGAGGACGAGACAGAGGATACACTTGGTCAATGCCAGCAACAACACTACCGTTGGCATACACAACTCACAATGAACAGCCCTATGCAGTAGGCCATGCACTACCTTTTACAATGCTAGTCATCATGCCATGGGGTACAATGCCTAACACCATTAGCTGCACACCTGAAAGCCACAGGACCCTGCCCAGTAGTAGATACCCACTAACATTATTGGGGTTGGAGTGCATCTGAGCTTGCCCATCATTGAACATACCCTGCTATGTTCGCCTTGGCCTAGGGGCACCCAGAGCCCACATCCCCCACCCAGGTAAAACCTTAACACGAGCAAAGTCATGATTCTGAATCTGTACTCAGCCCCTCGTGGTTGCTGTGATGCCTTTAAGTGCCAATCCAACTCCGGATAGGCCACCGCCAGGATGCGGAACATCGGGGGGGGGTCAGGGTACGACGGGCACCCCTTCCTCGTTGGGAGGCCAGCCCCGGCTGGGCCTCCGCCGTCTTCCTTGCCCAGTGGCGCAGGTCCTCCCACCATTTGCAGCAGTGGGTGCTCTGCCTGTCAAAGACCTGGGTCTGCACCTCCTTGGCGATGGCCCACCAAATACCATTTTTCTGATTGGCGCTGACATACAGAAAAAATACAGCAGAAAAGGTATTAGTCATACCGTCCGGACTTTTATACTCATGGCCCAACATATCCCCCCATTCCCTTACGCGCATACATTGACCACCATGCATGCAGCACTCTGCCCAGGACCACTCAGACCCCACCCTACACGAGGCTTACACACACAGCAATCCATACAATCATGCCCCACGCATCATGCTCACAGTGTACCCACCTGTTTGTCTGGAGGACCATAGAGTAAAGTGTACTGGGGTAGGACCCCATCTACCAGTCCCTCCAACTCCTCCGAATTGAAGGCAGGGGCCCTTTCCCCAGACACTCGAGCCATTGTCGCTTCCAGACACAGATCACAGCAGCACTTGCAGAGTAGGTCCTCTCCTGTTGAAGGTCAGGTAGCAAGTGAGTGCACGGATAGAAAATGGCAGTCACGTCCGTGGCGGTGCATACTGTCACCGCCAGCCTACATCGCCATTGGCTCCTGGAATCCATAGGGCCCAGTGATAACCAATGCGGTGTTGCGTGGCGGTCATCGACCGCCGACCGCAATGGCACACAACGCCAGCGGAATTACCTAATTTCCACTTGTCTCTCCTTACAGGTCAGGCAGCCAGCATTTCAGGGGGGCACAGGCCATGCCACCTAACTGCGTCACAGCAGACACTGGCACATCAACTGACTTACGAGTACACATACGGTTTCTGTAAAGCAAAAATTGCATATTAATTTTGACATATGTGTGAATATGACCTTCTGCTCACCGTTTTTCACCCTAGAGTTCAACCGCTGAGGATGAATAGGAGATGGAGACATCCCCCCATGTACAGACCCCTGGTGGACCTAGCGACAATGGAGGACAGGCACAGTATCTTGACCTACAAACTTGATAGGGCCACAATCCAAGAACTGTGTGCCCAATTGGAGCCAGACCTGATTTCAGCTATCCGCCACCCCACAGGTATCCCCCCTCTAGTGCAGCTCCATTTCCTGGCAAGTGGTTCCTTCCAAGCGACAGTGGTCATGGCATCTGGGATGTCACAGCCTATGTTCTTAAATGTGCTGACCAGAGTGTTGTCTGCCCTGCTAAAACACATATGCAGCTACATTGTATTCCCACTGGTGAAGGATTTGGCCACAGTGAAGGCTGACTTTTTTTGGCCTGGGACATATCCCCAACATCATTGGTGCCGTTGATGGTACACATTTTGCATTTGTCCCCCCCGAGAAATGAACAAGTGTTCAGAAATAGGAAAAGCTTTCACTCTCTGAATGTGCAGATGGTGTGTTTGGTGGACCAGTACATCTCCCATGTCAACGCCAAGTATCCTGGCTCTGTGCATGATGCCTTTATCTTGAGGAACAGCAGCATCCCATATGTGATGTCTCAACTCCAGAGGCACCGGGTGTGGCTAATAGGTCAGCCCATGGTCCCCATCCAGTTGATGTAGGTATATGGGTATGGGTTGGGCCCTAAAGGTGAGTGTGTGGCTAACAGGTATCCCTCAAATATTTGCAGGTGACTCTGGTTACCCCAGCCTCTCATGGCTACTGACCCCAGTGAGGAATGCCAGGACACGGGCAGAGGAACGTTACAATGAGGCACATGGGCAAACAAGGAGGATCATTGAGAGAACCTTTGGCCTCTTGAAGGCCAGATTCTGGTGCCTCCAGCTGACAGGTGGATCCCTGTACTACTCACCCAAAAAGGTGTGCCAGATCATCGTTGCATGTTGCATGTTGCACATCCTGGCCTTGAGATGCCAGATGCCTTTTCTGCAGGAGGATGAGCCTGGGGATGGTCGTTTGGCAGCGGTGGAGCCTGTGGACAGTGACGAAGAGGAGGCAGAGGAAGAAGATTTGGACAACAGAACTACAGTAATTCAACAGTACTTCCAGTGACACACAGGTAAGACACTGTAACTTCACCTTCCATTGCAGTTTTGTGTTTCACATTGAACGTGGCAGCCTGATTTCCCTATTTCGATGGCCATTCACTGTACCCTTTGGGATCTCTATTTTCAGATCTCTGTGCCCCACTCTGGCTCCTGGTGTGTTTACTGCTGCCCACTACAGGTCATACCTATGTAATTATTACAGTACATTTGAATTGCAATGTTTACAGTTTGTGAAACTAATACATTTGACAAACAATTGCCAGACTCCATATTTGATTTTGTTCCAAGGGTGTTTATTTCTGTGATAATAAGTGTAGGGGGTATTGCATTGGGCTGGGTTGCTGATGGAGGAAAGTCCATGGTAGAGTCCAGTCTATTTATATCACAGGTGCATTGTCCAAGGGGACATAGGAAGGGGAGCAATGGCAGTTCAAGGTGGACAGTGTGACAGAGTGGGACAGAAGGATGACAATCAGGAGAGTCTTATTTCCTGGTGGGGGTCTTGGCAATGTTCTCTGGCTTCCACCTGGATCACAGGGACCGTTAGCAGAGTGGTTCTCCTTCTGCAAGGGGTGGGGTGCTGGTGACCTGTTGGTCCTGTGGCGGGGCCTCCTGTCCACTAGCGTCGGCAGAGGTGGAGGGCTGTTCTTCGGTTTGGCTACTGTCAGGGCCCCATTGGTGTTCCACTGCCTTCCTCATGGTGTTGGCCATGTCAGCCAGCACCCCTGCAATGGTGACCGGGGTGGTGTGGATGTCCCTCAGGTCCTCCCTGATCCCCAGGTACTGTCCCTCCTTCAGCTTGGCCAGTATCTGGCCCATGGTCTCCTGGGAATGGTGGTATGCTCTCAGGATGTTGGTGAGTGCCTCATGGAGAGTCGGTTCCCCGGGCCTGTCTTCCCCCTGTCACACAGCAGTCCTCCCAGCTTCCCTATTGTCCCTGGCCTCTGTCCCCTGAACCGTGTGCCCACTGCCACTGACCCCAGATCCCTGATCGTCCTGTGTTAGTGGGGATGCCTGGGGTCCCTGTAGTGGTGGACACACTGCTGATTGACGTGTCCTGGGGACAGAAGAATGGGCCCGCTGGGTGGGTGCTGTGCTAGTGTTTCCTGAGGCGGGAGGCTCTGTGGTGGGTTGGGACTGTGCCTGGGTCACCGACTATCCAGAGGTCCCTGATGGGCCAGGTTGATCATCGTGATCCAGGCATGCAGAGCTGCTGTCATCACTGTGGGCCTCTTCTGTGGGGGGACTGGATGTTGCTGTCACCTCCTCTCTGGTGACGTTGAGTCCTGTGGGGATGTAAATGCAGTTTTATTGTATCTGTGTGTGCCATCTTGTGCATGGATATGTTTCCCACTATGGTTGTTATTAGCAAGGCAGCTTTGGCTTGTGTGAGTTGTGCTTGGTTTGGCTAAGTGATTGTCACTAGTGTGCATGCTGTGGTTATGGGTGTCCATGCAGGTCTGTGATGGGGGTCCATGCATTGGTGTTGCATGCAGGGCTTGGTATTGGGATGGGTGGGATGTGATGGTGGGGTATATGTGAGGTGGTGGGGTGATGGGGGTGAGGGTAGGGGTTGTTGTTTGTGATGGCATGCAGGTAAGGTGGGGGATAAAGTAGTAAAGATTTGACTTACCCAAGTCCAGTCGTCCTGCTACTCCTGCCAGGCCGTCAGGATGCATGATTGCCAAGACTTGCTCCTCCTGTGTTGTTAGTTGTGGGGGAGGAGGTGGGGGTCCACCCCCAGTACTCTGTACTGCTATCTGGTGCCTTGCTACTACCAAACGCATCTTCCCCCATAGGTCATTCCACCTCTTCCTGTTGTCATCCCTTGTTCTTGGGTGCTGTCCTACGGCGTTGACCCTGTCCATGACTCTCCGCCAAAGCTCCATCTTCCTTGCAATAGATGTCTGCTGCACCTGTGATCCGAATAGCTGTGGCTGTACCCGGATGTTTTCCTCCACCCTTAGCTCCTCCTCTGAGAACCGGGGGTGTCTTTTTGGTGCCATGGGTGTAGTGTGAGTGGTATGTGTGTGGGTGTGTGCGGTGATGTGTTGGCGTGTGTGCTGTGAGGTGCGTGAATGGTGTATGGGTGATGGTGTTTTGTGGCTCAGATTCAGTGGGTGCTCCTGGCTTGTCTCTCTCTCACTTGCCAAAATCTTTGGGTCGTAAAGGGTTGTGGGTAGTGTGTATGTGTGTTTTATATTGGTGTGGGTGTGTGGGGGTGGTGTGTGTATGTGTGTCAGGTGTGTGTATTTTGAATTGTCCAATGTGGTATTGTTTTGTTAGTGCGTGTGTTCTTTGAGCGCGGGGTGTGTTCTGCCAATGGTTTACCGCGGTTGATTGACCGCCACGGTGATTCGTGGGTCATGATGCTGTGGGTGTATTTCTGTTGGCGTAATGGTGTGGGTTTTGCTACCACCATTTTATCACTGACGTTTGGGCTGGCGGACTTGTGTGTGTGTCTGTATAGTGGTGGATTTCTACGTGTCGGTCATAATACGGGTAGCGGTAAACCTCCATGGTCACGGTATGTTGGCGCCAGTCAGCATGGCTGTAAGCAGCACTTATCGCCAATGTTGTAATGAGGGCCTAAGTGTTATACCTAGAGCATTGCCTATTTGCCAATGGACTGATAGTTTTAGACAGGAACCTGTACGCACATGTATCTGTATTTCTTGGACATAAAATTATATGAGCTGAACCAAACAATTTGAAAATGCATGTTCCATTCTGAATCATTTAATTCAAATCATTAACATTACATTTTTCTTTCCATTTCCAGTCTGCAAAATGGTGGCCATTAATGCTAACGATGATGAGCATTTAGGTCTTTAAAACATGCAAAGATCAAGTAAGTTTTTTGGTGCTCTGTGGTTTTTGTGAATATAATTTCCCTAGGACTCAGGCCTGTTCTAAAGAAGATATCAGTGCCTTAATTTGCTAAAATATAGTTCTCCAAATACTTTTTCCTTAATATTGTCCTAATACACATATATTTGTTCTAAAACCAAATCAATGAACTGTGGTGACAGATAACTGTATTGTGAGTAATCAAAATCATTTTATACTTTTCAGGTTTTTGAAAATAATAAACTGTCGATGGATCAGCTCTGTTACTAAAAATGGGTATTAATGTTAATTGGTGGGGTCCCACAGTGCTCGCCACTGTGTGAAATTTTATAATTTCTTGTCAGGGATTCAGTCCTGAACTAGCTATCCCACTTTGGGGCACCACCAGTCAGCAGCTGTATCTTCAAAAGAGGAGAAGTCCTCATCGTTGGAGAGAATTTCTTGAATTTCTCAAATATTCTGTAAAAACTCCAATCATGGAACAGGGTTAGATGAATCAGTTTTTGACTCTGCCACCCTTACAAGGAGATCAGGTACATACCAGTGGGATGCCAAACAGCATCTAATATGAGGGAAAAAAGGCAACCAGGGCACTCATAAGTCATGGAACCGAGATACGTAGATTAGCAGAGGAATTTATTGGTAAACCTCCTTGGTGATAACTTAATATTTATACAGTAATAATAGTGTCCATATGTTCTGATAAATGCATGAAAATTCGGTAACCGCCAACACGTGTTTCGTCCTCAACGGACTTCTTCAAGGCTGGAAGCAAAAACAGATTGGATCTCTTAAAAAATATAAATTCACTACCATCCGGTAGGTACATGTATGAATTAAGACCTTAATTGTAAATTGAAAATAGTGAGAAGCGAACATATTATATAGGTCAAGTGTAAAGACCCATTATGGGTAATATACAATCAAAGTAGAAATAACCCATTCGTTCGTGATGTGTTGTGTCCAAAGAGTATTACTTTAGATGACAAAAGTGGTGCGTGACAGTGAGAAAACCCAGACGTTATTGTCTGTGAATGATGAAGATAGTAACACCCATCACCGGGAAACGGGGTGTGCTACGGGGGGTGTAAGATCTTTCCAGGAGAGAGGGTCGTGTTAGGATTGACATTCCATGCACATGAGTGATCTAACATGGTGCCCGTGGAGAAATAAAATTACCTCATGAACTAAACTGTAAATGGGAATCAAAATGTTTCCGTTGGAGTTCCACGTAAGAATTCTAGAATGGTAGAGAAAGCCCAGAGGAAAAACACATTACTAGTGTAGAGGGCTCATATGGATAAAGTATAAAAAGAGAAAATAAGTGTATCGAGGTCAAACATATGACCTACCAGGGAGACCGAAGGGTTCTCCATCATAGTGACAAGGTCCCTTTATATTCAAGAAACGAGTATTGTTTTAGGAAGCTAGCAAGCTATCATGTAGAGTGTGTCCGTAGTAGGAAGAACACTCTGAATGCGGCCTTGGTAAAACCAGTCTGTATAAGTTGAGCTAGGGAGAAAGGGGAGAATGAGTTCCAATTAAAATCATAGCATAGGACCGAGAGTATCGACTAGGATAGCTGTACGGGAGATTCCAGTTAACTAAAGTGCAAGTGGGAGAGAAAACAAAAACACAAAGAAATATATTTATATAAAACACGGGTCTTCGTTTCTATAGCTTTAAGTATGTCAAGAGGTAAAGGGCCACTCCCCAGAGATACCAGGATTAGTCCCCTGCTAGCTAGCCGAAGTCAAACGACTTCTATTTCCGTGCGCCGGGGCATGTTGTAAAAAGAGTAAAACCCATAACTCTAATCAGGTTATATTGCGGAGCTAAATAAACTACAGGGATACGCAGTAGAAGCACTTACCCGTGTTTCCCCAGATTCCGGGAAACTGCACACCAGTGTGTGTGCGCGATCGACAGCGCGTGCTAACGCTGCCGTATTCAGTCCGACAACAGAACGTTTGAGGAGTGTCGGCGTATGTATACGCGTACTCCGAAAATAAAAGAGGGACTAGCGTCTAGTCTGCATTGGCGCATGGGGATGAAGGCTCCGTGATAGGAGCACACCATGGACGCCATATTGGAAGAAATAGAGCGGATAGTCAGTATCTATGTGCCACAATGGTTGTGTGAGAGACCATGGTCACACTACATTATAAAGCAGGCGAGTGGGTGCCACTGATATATATAGGAAGCAAGAAAGTGGTATTGCGTGGAGACCAAATTCACCAGACTAGCTACATGCTTACTGGAATTCAACTGATAAATGAGTACTGTTAAATGGAGGGGTGGAAGACAAGAGAGAGTGCATGCATAGAGAATTACGTAAAGAAGAAAACAGGGAGGGATGTAAAAAACAGAACAACCAAAAAATGCATGAGTATCCATTGAAAATCTATATACATACAGTGTACAGTTTGTAGAAAATTTAACATGGTGTTTTAACAATACTACTGTATTGGCATTTTCATATAGGTATATAATGGATGGCACAAACAAAAACATTCCAAGGTTTATAGAGAGAGGCAGAAATAGGAAATGTTGAGAAGATTATTAAAACAGAATGTAAAAGTTGTTCATATTAGTGCCAGGTGCTTACAATACATTGGGGATAAAGACCAAGTATAATGCGAGAGTTACATTAGGCATTACAATGTTGCAATACATATGGAACATCTTGGGGCACGTATATTATTATGAGTTGTTTTTTATTTTTTATATTTTTTATATATAGCCTTAAGGGACAGCTAGAAGGAACTGCGTAAAAACCAAAATCTGGATCCTATTGATGTACAGGTGACTAATGTATTAGGGATATAGTAGGGAGGTGGGGCACTGCACCTTTGTTAGAGAAAAACATGCAGGTCCTTATTCATGTTAAGGCCCTGTTCTACTGCTCGTAGCTTAATGATCCACCTACTTTCAAGGCGTCTGAGGGCCAAAGTGCGGTTACCTCCTCGAGGCATCTTTTTTACAGAGTCGACCCCGTGGATAAGAATGTCCAGGACTTCTCTACGTCCATGTGTCTCATTATAATGGGTCGCAAAGGGATAATTAATGTTCGAAGATCGAATGGCTCTCAAGTGCTCTTGGATTCTCTCTTTCAATGGTCGGATGGTACTTCCCACATAGATGAGTCCACATGTACAAACAATGCAATACACCACAAAACTTGTGTTGCAATTAATAAAATGCTTAAGTTTATGTGTGATCTGTGTATTGTATTGGAAATTCACTGTCTTATCTTTGATGTATCTACAGATGTTGCAGTGTCCACATCTGTACGTACCAGGTGGTGGTTTGGACATCCAGGTATCCCTATTCTCTGGTGGCATAAAGCTGTGACATAACTTATCCCGTAGGGTGGTGCCTCTCATGTAAATGATGCTAGGGTTGGTAGTAAGTCCATTTTTTAAAATGTCGTCTGTTAGTAATGTAGACCAATGTTTACGTACAGTCTTGTAGATTTGTGAGCTTAGTGCACTGTGTTTTATAACCAAGGATATGTGTTCCTGTGACCCGTTCTTCTTTGTGTTAGTAAGTAAATTGGGACGTTTCATTTTCATGATCTTATGAACGGCTTTATTCAGGGTCTGAGGATGATAACCTCTGTGCCTAAAGCGTTGTTCCATGTTGTGTAATTCTTCACGGAATGTCAGTTCCTCGCTACAGTTGCGTCGGATCCTGGTTGCTTCCCCATATGGAATGGCATCAATTTGGGATTTAGGATGTGAACTGGTGGCATGCAGTAAAGCGTTGCATGCTGTGGGCTTTCTGAATAGTCTGGTGCATATTTTACCATTCTTTATGTAGATGGTGAGGTCAAGAAAATTGATGGAGGATTGGCTGGCCTCATGTGTGAACTTCATGTTGAAAATGTTGTTGTTAAGATGTTCTGTGAACAATAGGAGTGAGGGTACATCGCCTGACCAAAAAACTAAGATATCATCGATGTATCTGCCCCAATATAAAATGTGTTGTGTAAGGGGTGGAGGACAAGAACGCCACACATGTACTTTTTCTAGGTAACCCATATAAAGGTTAGCATATGATGGGGAGAATTTGGCTCCCATTGCCACTCCCTGTATCTGGCGATACCAGCATCCATTATGTAGGAAAACGTTGTTGTCTAAGGCTAAACTTATCAGGTCCATGAGCATGTTTGTATGGACTAGTAAGGCAGCATCCCTAGTGTCTAGGTAATGTAGGATGGCAGTAAGCCCCTCTGTTCTCGGGATACTCGTGTACAATGAGGTGACATCCAAAGTAACTAGATAGTGACCGTCCGTCCAGTCGTAGTCAGTGATTTTGCATAGTAGGTCCTTGGTGTCCCTAATGTAAGAGGGTAAATTCCGCACAAAGGGCTGTAGGAAGATATCTATATATTCCGATAGTTTCTCCGTAGGAGAGCCAATGCCGGAAATGATAGGTCTACCTGGGGGAAACGTGCCCGGTTTACGTATTTTTGGTAGGATATAGATGCACGGTGAGGTAGGTGTGTTATTGTATAGGTATTTAAACTCCATATCAGATATCAAGTCCTGGTCCAGGTACGTTTGGAGTTTGCGTAGGATACATCTATTAACTTCCGGCATGGGGTTGGAAGTGAGTTTGAGATATGCAGAGCGATCTGATACTTGTCGATCTAATTCTGATATATAGTCCGCCCTGTCCATGATCACGATATTTCCACCCTTGTCAGCTTCTTTGATTATTATGTCATTGCAAGTACCAAGTGAGATTAAGGCTTGCTTTTCGGCCAAGGTAATGTTGTGCCAAGGGATAGATTTATGTCCTGACAAGTATTGTTCCTCCATGTGGTATAACTCACTGGTAACCTTATTGCAGAAAGAGTCAATTGCAAAGTCCCTGGGTATTATGGGTGTGAATTTAGAGCTTATCTTTAGATCACTGTAGGTCCTGGGGTTAGTATCTATGTTCAGATCAGTAAGGATCTCTGTAAGAGTAGGTAAGTGTCCCTCCTGATATTCAATTGAGAGCAGCGTTTGGATGTCTTTAACGTCCTTGATGGTCATTGTGCTGGGAGTATGGTGTAGGGTAGTAGTAGCCCGAGCCCGAGTGTTTACATCGTAAAAATACTTGTAGAGTTTACATTTGCGAACAAATTTGAACAAACTGATATGGAGTTCTGTGAAGTCTGGAAGTGTGGTAGGTACAAATCCTAAGCCTTTTTTGAGCATGTTGGTTTGGTTGGGGGTCAGGATTCTAGAGGATAGATTGACGATAGAAATGGCACTGGAAGTATCATTCTTGGGGTCAGGGGTGTCTATCACTGTTGGGCACTGCGAGTTGTTGAGCGCGTGGCCACTCCCTCTTGACGTCTGTTTGGGTTTGCACTTGTGCTTCCCCCGTCTAGTGGCCTTGTAGTTGCTTCTTCCCTTCTTTGCAGTTGTTTTTGGCCCCTCCGGAATCGCTCCAGTTCCAATAAAATAGGAGATCTATATGAGGTGGAAGACAGAGGTATTTTTTCCCTAGTGTCTTCACTAGTCCCACTGGAGATGCTGGATATGTCTGTGTCGCTAGTTGTGAGATTTGACAAGGGGGGGTTCTTATCCGTAATAGGGGATTCCCTGTCTATGTCTAGTTTGGAATTGTCAAACTTCCGTGCGAAAGTAAACACCCTCCCCTTCTTATAGTCATTGTCATCCCTCCTAAGTTTACGTACTTTCTTGTCCTTGATATATAATTGGTGTTTTTGTAGAACATCCTTAAGGATATTAAAGTTTCTTGTTTTAGTGTCGGGAGAGTCTATGTCATTGATTTCTTTCTCTAGTTGTGCAATGTCCTGTAAAAGTTTCTCCCGCTTATTCTTGGCATCACGGATAAGTATATCCATCATGCCATACGATGAAGTGATCAGCAGTTGTTCCCACTCTTTGAGTAAGTCACGGCTAAGGTCATCGAAAGATGGAAAGAGGATAACCCTCAGACCCCTCGGGATTTGGTTGTTTTCCATGTATTTTTCTAAGATCGTATAGTCCCACCATCGTGAGAGTTCTTGTTTTCTTAGACGTTCTAGTTTAGTAAATTTATTTCTAAGACCCTCCGGTGTTGGGCGAGATGTACTAGGTACATTAGTCTGGGCGTTAGTTTGAAATAGTTCTTTGAGCAGGGTATCTCTATTATCATCAAAGTTGTCCATTGTTTAACATGAACAAATGGTAATGTGAGAACAGATGAGTGAAACAAATGCAAATGGAAAAGTACGAACTGATATGTAGTTGAACTTATGTATACACAGTAGTAATGAAACAGAGTGCAAACAAAACATCCACTTGTAAACAATCAAAGTATTCCATCAGGTGGTTGATGTTGAGCGTCGCACATCCGATATAGGTAAGTCAGAATATCAAATACAAAGAAATGTAGTCATGTGGAGGGTGCCGACCTGGTAGATAAACCCAACCACCACGGGTTTCAGAGTGCACAGAGACACTAGTGGCACTGCAAGAGAGCCACTTATGTCCCGCGCTGTACTAGACAAAATGTAAGGGAAAAAAGGCAACCAGGGCACTCATAAGTCATGGAACCGAGATACGTAGATTAGCAGAGGACTTTATTGGTAAACCTCCTTGGTGATAACTTAATATTTATACAGTAATAATAGTGTCCATATGTTCTGATAAATGCATGAAAATTCGGTAACAGCCAACACGTGTTTCGTCCTCAACGGACTTCTTCAAGGCTGGAAGCAAAAACAGATTGGAGCTCTTAAAAAATATAAATTCACTACCATCCGGTAGGTACATGTATGAATTAAGACCTTAATTGTAAATTGAAAATAGTGAGAAGCGAACATATTATATAGGTCAAGTGTAAAGACCCATTATGGGTAATATACAATCAAAGTAGAGATAACCCATTCGTTCGTGATGTGTTGTGTCCAAAGAGTATTACTTTAGATGACAAAAGTGGTGCGTGACAGTGAGAAAACCCAGACGTTATTGTTTGTGAATGATGAAGATAGTAACACCCATCACCGGGAAACGGGGTGTGCTACGGGGGGTGTAAGATCTTTCCAGGAGAGAGGGTCGTGTTAGGATTGACATTCCATGCACATGAGTGATCTAACATGGTGCCCGTAGAGAAATAAAATTACCTCATGAACTAAACTGTAAATGGGAATCAAAATGTTTCCGTTGGAGTTCCACGTAAGAATTCTAGAATGGTAGAGAAAGCCCAGAGGAAAAACACATTACTAGTGTAGAGGGCTCATATGGATAAAGTATAAAAAGAGAAAATAAGTGTATCGAGGTCAAACATATGACCTACCAGGGAGACCGAAGGGTTCTCCATCATAGTGACAAGGTCCCTTTATATTCAAGAAACGAGTATTGTTTTAGGAAGCTAGCAAGCTATCATGTAGAGTGTGTCCGTAGTAGGAAGAACACTCTGAATGCGGCCTTGGTAAAACCAGTCTGTATAAGTTGAGCTAGGGAGAAAGGGGAGAATGAGTTCCAATTAAAATCATAGCATAGGACCGAGAGTATCGACTAGGATAGCTGTACGGGAGATTCCAGTTAACTAAAGTGCAAGTGGGAGAGAAAACAAAAACACAAAGAAATATATTTATATAAAACACGGGTCTTCGTTTCTATAGCTTTAAGTATGTCAAGAGGTAAAGGGCCACTCCCCAGAGATACCAGGATTAGTCCCCTGCTAGCTAGCCGAAGTCAAACGACTTCTATTTCCGTGCGCCGGGGCATGTTGTAAAAAGAGTAAAACCCATAACTCTAATCAGGTTATATTGCGGAGCTAAATAAACTACAGGGATACGCAGTAGAAGCACTTACCCGTGTTTCCCCAGATTCCGGGAAACTGCACACCAGTGTGTGTGCGCGATCGACAGCGCGTGCTAACGCTGCCGTATTCAGTCCGACAACAGAACGTTTGAGGAGTGTCGGCGTATGTATACGCGTACTCCGAAAATAAAAGAGGGACTAGCGTCTAGTCTGCATTGGCGCATGGGGATGAAGGCTCCGTGATAGGAGCACACCATGGACGCCATATTGGAAGAAATAGAGCGGATAGTCAGTATCTATGTGCCACAATGGTTGTGTGAGAGACCATGGTCACACTACATTATAAAGCAGGCGAGTGGGTGCCACTGATATATATAGGAAGCAAGAAAGTGGTATTGCGTGGAGACCAAATTCACCAGACTAGCTACATGCTTACTGGAATTCAACTGATAAATGAGTACTGTTAAATGGAGGGGTGGAAGACAAGAGAGAGTGCATGCATAGAGAATTACGTAAAGAAGAAAACAGGGAGGGATGTAAAAAACAGAACAACCAAAAAATGCATGAGTATCCATTGAAAATCTATATACATACAGTGTACAGTTTGTAGAAAATTTAACATGGTGTTTTAACAATACTACTGTATTGGCATTTTCATATAGGTATATAATGGATGGCACAAACAAAAACATTCCAAGGTTTATAGAGAGAGGCAGAAATAGGAAATGTTGAGAAGATTATTAAAACAGAATGTAAAAGTTGTTCATATTAGTGCCAGGTGCTTACAATACATTGGGGATAAAGACCAAGTATAATGCGAGAGTTACATTAGGCATTACAATGTTGCAATACGTATGGAACATCTTGGGGCACGTATATTATTATGAGTTGTTTTTTATTTTTTATATTTTTTATATATAGCCTTAAGGGACAGCTAGAAGGAACTGCGTAAAAACCAAAATCTGGATCCTATTGCTGTACAGGTGACTAATGTATTAGGGATATAGTTGGGAGGTGGGGCACTGCACCTTTGTTAGAGAAAAACATGCAGGTCCTTATTCATGTTAAGGCCCTGTTCTACTGCTCGTAGCTTAATGATCCACCTACTTTCAAGGCGTCTGAGGGCCAAAGTGCGGTTACCTCCTCGAGGCATCTTTTTTACAGAGTCGACCCCGTGGATAAGAATGTCCAGGACTTCTCTACGTCCATGTGTCTCATTATAATGGGTCGCAAAGGGATAATTAATGTTCGAAGATCGAATGGCTCTCAAGTGCTCTTGGATTCTCTCGTTCAATGGTCGGATGGTACTTCCCACATAGATGAGTCAACATGTACAAACAATGCAATACACCACAAAACTTGTGTTGCAATTAATAAAATGCTTAAGTTTATGTGTGATCTGTGTATTGTATTGGAAATTCACTGTCTTATCTTTGATGTATCCACAGATGTTGCAGTGTCCACATCTGTACGTACCAGGTGGTGGTTTGGGCATCCAGGTATCCCTATTCTCTGGTGGCATAAAGCTGTGACATAACTTATCCCGTAGGGTGGTGCCTCTCATGTAAATGATGCTAGGGTTGGTAGTAAGTCCATTTTTTAAAATGTCGTCTGTTAGTAATGTAGACCAATGTTTACGTACAGTCTTGTAGATTTGTGAGCTTAGTGCACTGTGTTTTATAACCAAGGATATGTGTTCCTGTGACCCGTTCTTCTTTGTGTTAGTAAGTAAATTGGGACGTTTCATTTTCATGATCTTATGAACAGCTTTATTCAGGGTCTGAGGATGATAACATCTGTGCCTAAAGCGTTGTTCCATGTTGTGTAATTCCTCACGGAATGTCAGTTCCTCGCTACAGTTGCGTCGGATCCTGGTTGCTTCCCCATATGGAATGGCATCAATTTGGGATTTAGGATGTGAACTGGTGGCATGCAGTAAAGCGTTGCATGCTGTGGGCTTTCTGAATAGTCTGGTGCATATTTTACCATTCTTTATGTAGATGGTGAGGTCAAGAAAATTGATGGAGGATTGGCTGGCCTCATGTGTGAACTTCATGTTTAAAATGTTGTTGTTAAGATGTTCTGTGAACAATAGGAGTGAGGGTACATCGCCTGACCAAAAAACTAAGATATCATCGATGTATCTGCCCCAATATAAAATGTGTTGTGTAAGGGGTGGAGGACAAGAACGCCACACATGTACTTTTTCTAGGTAACCCATATAAAGGTTAGCATATGATGGGGAGAATTTGGCTCCCATTGCCACTCCCTGTATCTGGCGATACCAGCATCCATTATGTAGGAAAACATTGTTGTCTAAGGCTAAACTTATCAGGTCCATGAGCATGTTTGTATGGTCTAGTAAGGCAGCATCCCTAGTGTCTAGGTAATGTAGGATGGCAGTAAGCCCCTCTGTTCTCGGGATACTCGTGTACAATGAGGTGCCATCCAAAGTAACTAGATAGTGACCGTCCGTCCAGTCGTAGTCAGTGATTTTGCATAGTAGGTTCTTGGTGTCCCTAATGAAAGAGGGTAAATTCCGCACAAAGGGCTGTAGGAAGATATCTATATATTCCGATAGTTTCTCCGTAGGAGAGCCAATGCCGGAAATGATAGGTCTACCTGGGGGAAACGTGCCCGGTTTATGTATTTTTGGTAGGATATAGATGCACGGTGAGGTAGATGTGTTATTGTATAGGTATTTAAACTCCATATCAGATATCAAGTCCTGGTCCAGGTACGTTTGGAGTTTGCGTAGGATACATCTATTAACTTCCGGCATGGGGTTGGAAGTGAGTTTGAGATATGCAGAGCGATCTGATACTTGTCGATCTAATTCTTATATATAGTCCGCCCTGTCCATGATCACGATATTTCCACCCTTGTCAGCTTCTTTGATTATTATGTCATTGCAAGTTCCAAGTGAGATTAAGGCTTGCTTTTCGGCCAAGGTAATGTTGTGCCAAGGGATAGATTTATGTCCTGACAAGTATTGTTCCTCCATGTGGTATAACTCACTGGTAACCTTATTGCAGAAAGAGTCAATTGCAAAGTCCCTGGGTATTATGGGTGTGAATTTAGAGCTTATCTTTAGATCACTGTAGGTCCTGGGGTTAGTATCTATGTTCAGATCAGTAAGGATCTCTGTAAGAGTAGGTAAGTGTCCCTCCTGATATTCAATTAAGAGCAGCGTTTGGATGTCTTTAACGTCCTTGATGGTCATTGTGCTGGGAGTATGGTGTAGGGTAGTAGTAGCCCGAGCCCGAGTGTTTACATCGTAAAAATACTTGTAGAGTTTACATTTGCGAACAAATTTGAACAAACTGATATGGAGTTCTGTGAAGTCTGGAAGTGTGGTAGGTACAAATCCTAAGCCTTTTTTGAGCATGTTGGTTTGGTTGGGGGTCAGGATTCTAGAGGATAGATTGACGATAGAAATGGCACTGGAAGTATCATTCTTGGGGTCTTGGGGTCAGGGGTGTCTATCACTGTTGGGCACTGCGAGTTGTTGAGCGCGTGGCCACTCCCTCTTGACGTCTGTTTGGGTTTGCACTTGTGCTTCCCCCGTCTAGTGGCCTTGTAGTTGCTTCTTCCCTTCTTTGCAGTTGTTTTTCGCCCCTCCGGAATCGCTCCAGTTCCAATAAAAAAGGAGATCTATATGAGGTGGAAGGCAGAGGCTCCACCTGGTACGTACAGATGTGGACACTGCAACATCTGTGGATACATCAAAGATAAGACAGTGAATTTCCAATACAATACACAGATCACACATAAACTTAAGCATTTTATTAATTGCAACACAAGTTTTGTGGTGTATTGCATTGTTTGTACATGTGGACTCATCTATGTGGGAAGTACCATCCGACCATTGAAAGAGAGAATGCAAGAGCACTTGAGAGCCATTCGATCTTCGAACATTAATTATCCCTTTGCGACCCATTATAATGAGACACATGGACGTAGAGAAGTCCTGGACATTCTTATCCACGGGGTCGACTCTGTAAAAAAGATGCCTCAAGGAGGTAACCGCACTTTGGCCCTCAGACGCCTTGAAAGTAGGTGGATCATTAAGCTACGAGCAGTAGAACAGGGCCTTAACATGAATAAAGACCTGCATTTTTTTCTCTAACAAAGGTGCAGTGCCCCACCTCCTGACTATATCCCTAATACATTAGTCACCTGTACATCAATAGGATCCAGATTTTGGTTTTTACGCAGTTCCTTCTAGCTGTCCCTTAAGGCTATATATAAAAAATATAAAAAATAAAAAACAACTCATAATAATATACGTGCCCCAAGATGTTCCATACGTATTGCAACATTGTAATGCCTAATGTAACTCTCGCATTATACTTGGTCTTTATCCCCAATGTATTGTAAGCACCTGGCACTAATATGAACAACTTTTACATTCTGTTTTAATAATCTTCTCAACATTTCCTATTTCTGCCTCTCTCTATAAACCTTGGAATGTTTTTGTTTGTGCCATCCATTATATACCTATATGAAAATGCCAATACAGTAGTATTGTTAAAACACCATGTTAAATTTTCTACAAACTGTACACTGTATGTATATAGATTTTCAATGGATACTCATGCATTTTTTGGTTGTTCTGTTTTTTACATCCCTCCCTGTTTCCTTCTTTACGTAATTCTCTATGCATGCACTCTCTCTTGTCTTCCACCCCTCCATTTAACAGTACTCATTTATCAGTTGAATTGTAGTAAGCATGTAGCTAGTCTGGTGAATTTGGTCTCCACGCAATACCACTTTCTTGCTTCCTATATATATCAGTGGCACCCACTCGCCTGCTTTATAATGTAGTGTGACCATGGTCTCTCACACAACCATTGTGGCACATAGATACTGACTATCCGCTCTATTTCTTCCAATATGGCGTCCATGGTGTGCTCCTATCACGGAGCCTTCATCCCCATGCGCCAATGCAGACTAGATGCTAGTCCCTCTTTTATTTTCGGAGTACGCGTATACATACGCCGACACTCCTCAAACGTTCTGTTGTCGGACGGAATACGGCAGCGTTAGCACGTGCTGTCGATCGCGCACACACACTGGTGTGCAGTTTCCCGGAATCTGGGGAAACACGGGTAAGTGCTTCTACTGCGTATCCCTGTAGTTTATTTAGCTCCGCAATATAACCTGATTAGAGTTATGGGTTTTACTCTTTTTACAACATGCCCCGGCGCACGGAAATAGAAGTCGTTTGACTTCGGCTAGCTAGCAGGGGACTAATCCTGGTATCTCTGGGGAGTGGCCCTTTACCTCTTGACATACTTAAAGCTATAGAAACGAAGACCCGTGTTTTATATAAATATATTTGTTCGTGTTTTTGTTTTCTCTCCCACTTGCACTTTAGTTAACTGGAATCTCCCGTACAGCTATCCTAGTCGATACTCTCGGTCCTATGCTATGATTTTAATTGGAACTCATTCTCCCCTTTCTCCCTAGCTCAACTTATACAGACTGGTTTTACCAAGGCCGCATTCAGAGTGTTCTTCCTACTACGGACACACTCTACATGATAGCTTGCTAGCTTCCTAAAACAATACTCGTTTCTTGAATATAAAGGGACCTTGTCACTATGATGGAGAACCCTTCGGTCTCCCTGGTAGGTCATATGTTTGACCTCGATACACTTATTTTCTCTTTTTATACTTTATCCATATGAGCCCTCTACACTAGTAATGTGTTTTTCCTCTGGGCTTTCTCTACCATTCTAGAATTCTTACGTGGAACTCCAACGGAAACATTTTGATTCCCATTTACAGTTTAGTTCATGAGGTAATTTTATTTCTCTACGGGCACCATGTTAGATCACTCATGTGCATGGAATGTCAATCCTAACACGACCCTCTCTCCTGGAAAGATCTTACACCCCCCGTAGCACACCCCGTTTCCCGGTGATGGGTGTTACTATCTTCATCATTCACAAACAATAACGTCTGGGTTTTCTCACTGTCACGCACCACTTTTGTCATCTAAAGTAATACTCTTTGGACACAACACATCACAAACGAATGGGTTATCTCTACTTTGATTGTATATTACCCATAATGGGTCTTTACACTTGACCTATATAATATGTTCGCTTCTCACTATTTTCAATTTACAATTAAGGTCTTAATTCATACATGTACCTACCGGATGGTAGTGAATTTATATTTTTTAAGAGCTCCAATCTGTTTTTGCTTCCAGCCTTGAAGAAGTCCGTTGAGGACGAAACACGTGTTGGCTGTTACCGAATTTTCATGCATTTATCAGAACATATGGACACTATTATTACTGTATAAATATTAAGTTATCACCAAGGAGGTTTACCAATAAATTCCTCTGCTAATCTACGTATCTCGGTTCCATGACTTATGAGTGCCCTGGTTGCCTTTTTTCCCTTACATTTTGTCTAGTACAGCGCGGGACATAAGTGGCTCTCTTGCAGTGCTACTAGTGTCTCTGTGCACTCTGAAACCCGTGGTGGTTGGGTTTATCTACCAGGTCGGCACCCTCCACATGACTACATTTCTTTGTATTTGATATTCTTACTTACCTATATCGGATGTGCGACGCTCAACATCAACCACCTGATGGAATACTTTGATTGTTTACAAGCATCTAATATGAGGTTAAGCCGCCAACTAATACTCCTCTGAGCAAATTATTTAGCGCTCTTTGAGCCCGATATGAGCCCTGTTGTAATACAATCCTGTCTCCAATACCCAAGCAATCCAGGCCTTCTTTGACATACTTCTGGCCTGCTTCATCATGCCATTTGATTCTGGATGGAAAGGGTGCAAGTATAGCAGTTGCACTTCCAGAGCAGACATAGCATCCAAAAACTCCTTAGCAGCAAATGCAGGATCGTTGTCTACAGGAGAATGTACTGCTCCCATTGCTACAAGGTACCTTAAGTCTTTTATGGCTGCTCAGACAGTGGCAGTTTTTTGTAGCCTCACCCAAAGAAACCTAGAGCAAGGATCAACTGAAACCAATGTGTACTTATATTGACTGACTTTTGGAAAGGGATCATGACACCAAATAGTTTGTTGGATATCACAAGAGGAGTAGGTGCTGGACTTACTGTAGTTGAATGTTTTATCTGCTGACCAACATTACATTGCTGTACATACTTCTTTGCATTCCCTGGTAACTATGGCCAATAGTGCTGTTGCTCTAGCATTGACACTGTGGCACCGATGCCAGCATGAGCCAATGCTAACCCTTCATGAGCTGCCCTGATGATCGTATCTAATCTAACTTGCTCGTTACGTTGTCTTTAGTGAAGGTATAATAATGTTTGGAAAGGGAACCATCAGGAGCCTTTTCATCTTTCAGTGTTGCTTGTGTTGCCACCATGAAATTGAGTCATAGCAACTACCTAACAAGTTTGTACTGCTGTCTTTGTAGCTAGATCAGCTGCACAGTTCACTTTTGTGTGAATTCCTTCACTTTTATCTGTCATGGTGTGTTATACATGGAGCAAGGGAAGCTCTATCTGTAGAACAGCTACTTTTCCCCTAAGCTGCTTTGCTTTTATCAATTTATCTTTTGAGTTTCTGAATCCATTTATGTGCCAGTGTGGCAGGTCCACATTGTAGTCCCGTGCATAGAAGGCTGAATTTAACACAATAAGTGTAGGAGCTGATGGATCAGCTTTCTCAACAGTAAGTAGAAGGGCATACATTTCTGCTATTTTTGTGGTGGAGTCACCTAAGACTTTAGTATGTGTGGACAGCTCTTTGAAGTTTCCATTTTACAAAATTCCCTGCACTGCAGTGCAAGCCACAGAATAGTTTTGGGTAGTCATAATCCCCGTCTGTGTATAACTATCACTCTTGAACTCATGTATGGGTCAGATTTTTGTATTTAAAGAATTCTTCATTTCAAATTATAAGATTGTACTCAAACATTGCATCAGTCGCCATTTGCGTTGTGGCCCACTGGGAGCTGGCACAATGATTAATACAAGCTTTAGTAGTCACCACTAGTATAGGTATAGGGGAAACTACAACAATTTGCGTTCCCTGTGCAAGAACACAAACCTTAAAATGGCTATCTATACTGCTGTGTTGGTTTTCCCAATAGAGTAAATCACTCCGCTGCAATCACTTTTAAGTGTGATTTATAAGCTATGGAGGTTGTCTCTCCCTCATTATAGACTACTTCTGTGTAGTATGAAGTGCTAGGAACAACGGCGGTTCCTGTAAATCAATTGAAAGGTGCGCCGTGCTGCTACATCAACATGACAGCACCATACTGTACACTTTTGTTTTATTTTTTTATTTTCAAAACAAAATTTCAAAGCTGGATTTTTTTTAAATAAAACAATCAATCACCCCCCACTCCTCTTCTAGATGGGAGTTTTCTCCATGGTGTGGTAGTCTTTGAAAGGTTTTTATTTTTACTTACCACCACGTTTTGTGTGATGGTTTGCAAAAATCAGGTGGTCAAACATGTGGTCACATGGTCAAACCTCCTACAGCCCTTACTGGGAGGGGTATGTAGGTTGTAGAGACAGAGAAGTCTCTGCCGTCGACATACTGAATGTATGCCCATCTGTAAATCAGACAAGCAGACCTTCAGTTTAGTGGAGACAGTACTCTGTCAGCTTTGTATCAGAGTACCCTCCCCGCTAAAATGTAAATCAGCTCCTTAACTTCTAATATTTCAACTTGCAGTCCATGTAAGACAACTGAGTTTGTTTCCTTGCATATCCTTTCAGAATATGTTGATGTGATTAATTCACATGAGAGCTTAACTCACTCATCATAATATGGAAAGTAAACTTTTCCAAAGTTTAGAAACCCCATCAGCACTTGCAACTTTCTCAGTGTGTTTGGAGGTTGTACAGTCACACTCTTCTGTAGGAAGTTTGGTGCCAATCATTCATTGGACAGTTCATATCCAAGGAAAACCAAGTTAAGATCTTCTATCTTAGGTTTCGTTGAAATGTATACTTCTGGTTGGCTAGGAGGGTATTATTCTGTGCTCTGTTAAGTCATCTCCTGTGATGTAGATGTCATCAATTTATAATAAAACCTTTAGATCTTCTAGAACACCATAATTGTAGCCGCAAACAGCAAAGGCCGTTCTTATACTCCTGGGGTAATCTCGTATAGTTCTATGCCCAATGAAAAAGTGTTAGATACTAGGATTCAGGTGCTATATTTTGGCTAAAGAATACATTTGATTTATCTATTTATTTTTATTTTTTATAAGCAGGTTAATGATCAATCCAGTACTCCGAGGTTTTTGTACCACATGTATGTGTGTGGGTGCATTTAAAAATTCTTTAATCTAAAACAAATCTATATGAAGTGCCCGGTTTTAACACCAGCAATATGGGGAAGGTTCCTTTTTTAAATGATAAGGCACTATTACACCTTCATACTGTAATTGATCTACCATGGTCTTTATATTTTTCTTAACACCTGGTATTTATGGGTATTGAGCCTAAACTCAGGGCTCATTACATGAGGGAATTACCAGTGGAACCAATTCTTTGTCTAACCCAATTTGGTCTCTATGAAGCACTGAATCCTGTTTTAAAGCCCACTCATCCATATTTTCCCCCTGAATTAATCAAGTACTGAGGAGGAAAATACTAGCATTATTACCTCCTCCCCCAGAGGTGCGTCCATTATAAATGATGAAGCCCAATTAGCTTCTGCGAGAATGATGCCATGGGTGTCCATAAAGTGTGACCAGAATGCAACTTTAATTTTCAGTAAATTTTATAAACTCAACCTGGAGAGTGTATGTGTCCATACATTGTTTCAACCTGTATGTATTCTTTTTTTTAAATCCCTATATTTATCATTTTGCAAATAACAAGTAACAAAGTAGCATTGTCAACAATGGGGTGCATTGAAATATCTGCAATGACATAATATTGAGCACACTAGGCTTACAATTACAGTCTCAATACAATACACAGAACGTAGTAACATAAGCTGTCATCAAGAAGTGCTTAACATACCACTGATACACTTTATCCAGTGCATAATGGGACTTCCCCACAATATAGTAATGAGTCAATATCAGTATATTCATCAAACCTGTATGTATTCTTTAGTTGGAGTCACCACCAGATGCGCCTTGACAGTCCTGCAAACTGTAGTTACTTCTGTTGGGCTATCCAGCAGCATTATTGCTCCAGTCCTGCCCTGAAGATGTATGTGCAATTTCTGAGGCATGTTTTTGTCAGTCCAGCTACTTTTTTCTTATGATTACCTTTAGAATTTGAACATTTGTCTTTTTTCTTCATGTTAACCTCAACATTGTTCCCACCTCTCTTTCACTTTTCTGACTGATGCGTTCGTCCTTTCTGCAATACTCAATACATCCACTCCTTTCTGTCCTCTTACTCTACCCAGAATCCTGCAAAGAACAGGACATTTCTTATTGCCTTGGCCTAATATTTCTGTGGATGGATGGGAAGAGGACCCTGAAAAAAATATGTCAGGGAAAGTGCCAGAACTCTAACCATTGAGCAGCCATGAGTTACCCAAGACCTTGTTTGCTTGGAGTAATATTAGTGAACTGCAGGGTGTAGCTGCAGGAATGATACAGGGTGTATGTAAAGGATTTCAGAGCATGGATGTCAAGATTCCCCTAACCTGAGGTTCAAGATCTGTAGGAGTGAATTTGATTCAACCAATCCTCCTGGGAATAACCCTCAAAATGTGACTAGTATGAATACCGGCAACTGTTCCCTGGGAGAAAGGAGCTAATGACGTGGAAGAAGTCGAAAAGGAAAGACAGGACCCTCAGCCTCCTTTACAGATAGATAGCAGTATCCTTAATCAGGAATTTCCAATCAATCCTGGATAGGGTCTCTAAAGGGACATAAAGACACCATTATCACGTCATCATAGGCTGTTCAAAAGCATTTCTCCTCCGATCACGTGGAGGGGGCTAGACAGGCATGAAAGGAAAGGAAAGGCCTTTCCCTTCCTTTCATGTCTCTCTCTGCATTTCTGCTCCCCTTATTGTTGAATAAGGGGAGTGGCCCCTTGGGCAAGGGCCACTCCCCGGGGGGGGGGGAATTTATTTTTAGGCCTTTTCTGCCCCTCCGGTGGCAGATCAGCCTTTTCTAATTAGGCCGATCTGCCCCCGCAAGACACCAGGGAATATATATATATATATATTTGTAATTTTATTTTTTTATATTTGGGGAGCAACCCCTTAGGCAAGGGTCGTTCCCTGGGGGAGTGGGGGAAAATTAACTTTATAGGCCTATTTTTATTACTACTAGACACCAGGGATTTTTTTTTTAAGTTTCACGCGAGGGGAGCGATCCCTTAGGTAAGGGTCACTTCCCTGGAGGGAGGCAAATTTGTTTTAGGACATTTCTGGCCCCCTTGGGGGCAGATCGGCCTATTGCAATTAGGCCAATCTGCCCCCAGAGGAGGCAGAAACCTCTAGGCATCAGGAATACATTTTTAAAAAACATTTTAGACATAGGGAGTGACCTCTTAGGCAAGGGTCGCTCCCCTGGGGGGAACAAATCTTTTTAGGCCATTTCTGCCCCCCTTGGGGGCAGATCGACTTATTTTTATTAGGCCAATCTGCCCCCAAGGGGGGCAGAAACCTCTAGACACTAGGGCTTTTTATTTTTTTGTGTCAATTTCACGCATGGGGAGCGACCCCTTAGTCAAAGGTAGTTTCCCACAGGGGCAATTCTATTATAGGCCATTTCTGCCCCCCTTTTTATTTTTATTAGGCCGATCTGCCCTCAAGGGAGGCAGAAACCACTAAGCTCCAGGGATTTTTTTTTTGCATCAATTTCACAGAAGGGGAGCGACTCCTTATGCAAGGGCCACTCCCTGGGGGGCAAATTTATTTTAGGCCATCTCTGCCCCCTCGGCCTATTTGTATTAGGCCAATCTGTCCCCGGGTGGGGGCAGAAACCACTTAAGCACCAGAGATTGGTGTGTGTGTATGTGTTGTGTGTGTTTTGTTTGGGGGGCAGCCCCTTGGGCAAGGGTCGCTCCCCATGGGGGCACATTACTGTTGGCCATATCTGCCCCCCTTGGGGTCAGATCAGCCTATACGCCCACGAGAGACCAGGGAAGATTTCTTTTTAAAATAAAGAGGGTGGGGGCATGGCCCAAATAAATGGGGCCATAGTTGTTCTGCCATCCGGTGGTCAGATGGGGCAATTACCCCGATCCACTCCCCGGAGGGCGCAGAAAGCCTACTAGATGCCAGAGAATTTAAAAACACAAAAAAATAGTGGGGTGGTGGCTACCAACCAGTATGGGCATGGTTATGTCCCCAACCCAACTGAATGGGGTAACAGTCATTCAGCTCTTCCCTGCACACTAAAATACCTTATCCCACCGCAAGCAAGAGGATATTTGATTATTTTGGGTCTAGGTTTCACATTTGGGCCATGAGAGCTTGTCTAAGTCTCAAAATCGTCCTACTTGGAATGGTGAGGGCTGCACCTTTTGGACTTTGGGACGCTGCCATGTCGAAAAATCTACAAGACCTAGACATATCTGAAAACTAAACATCTGGGTGAGTACAGGGTGGTGTGCGTCACATGCACCCTGCACCATTTTCTTACCCACAATGCTGTGCAAACCTCCCATTTTGCTGGACATCACACATTTTTCCCACATTTTTTGTGATGGAACCTTCCAGAATCTGCAGGAATCCAGAAAATTCCTACCACCCAGCATTGTCGCATCTATACCAATAACAATTCTACCCCACTTGTCAGCCTAAAAATGTTTTTTTTCAAACTGCCCTTTTGGATCCGCTTTGGATCCCCCTCAATTTCGACTAGTTTTTGGCTCTTCCCTGTCACAGGCACTTGGCCCACCTACACAAGTGAGGCATCATTTTTACCGGGAGACTGAGGGGAGCCTCATTTTTACCGGAAGACTGAGGGGAACGTTGGGTGGTAAATTTGGCCCGGTGCTGTGATCCCACACAGCAATGTGGGAAAGATGTGATTTCTTAGCTAAATTTGAGGTTTGCTGAGGATTCTTGGTAAGAAACCCTGGAGGATCCACGCAAGTCACAGCTCCGTGGACTCCCTTGGGTGTCTAGTTTTCAGAAATGTCTGGGTTTGGTAGGTTTTCCTGTATGGCTGCTGAGCCCAGGACCAAAAATGCAGGTGCCTCCAGCAAAAACAGATAGTTTTGTATTGGATAATTTTGATGTGTCCAGATAGTGTTTTGTGGCATTTCGTTTCGCGCGCACTAGTCCAACCCACACAAGTGAGGTACAGTTTTTATCGGGAGACTTGGGGGAACGCTGGGTGGAAGGAAATTTGTGGCTCCTTTCAGTTTCCAGAACTTTCTGTCACCGAAATGTGAGGAAAAAGTATTTGTTTTCCCCAACTTTTGAGGTTTGCAAAGGATTCTGGATAACAGAACCTGGTGAGAGCCCCACAAGTCACCCCATCTTGGATTTCCCTAGGTGTCTAGTTTTAAAAAATGCACAGGTTTGGTAGGTTTCCCTAGGTGCCGGCTGAGCTAGAGGCTAAAATCCACAGCTAGGCACTTTGCAAAAAACAGCTCTGTTTTCTTTGGAAAAATGTGATGTATCCACGTTGTGCTTTGGGGCATTTCCTGTCGCAGGCCCTAGGCCTACCCACACAAGTGAGGTACCATTTTTATTGGGAGATTTGGGGAAACGCTGGGTGGAAGGAAATTTGTGGCTCCTCTCAGATTCCAGAACTTTCTGTCACTGAAATGTGAGGAAAAAGTGTTTTTTTGGCCACATTTTGAGGTTTGCAAATGAGTAACATAACGTGGTGAGAGCCCCACAAGTCACCCCATCTTGGATTTCCCCTAGGTGTCTAGTTTAAAAAAATGCACAGGTTTGGTAGGTTTTCCTAGGTGCCGGCTGAGCTAGAGATCAAAATCCACAGCTAAGCACTTTCTCAAAAACACATCAGTTTTCATTGTAAAAATGTGTTGTGTCCATGTTGCTTTTCCTGTCGCGGGAATTAGGCCTACCCACACATGTGAGGTACCATTTTTATTGGGAGACTTGAGGGAGCACAGAGTACAGAATAAGTGTTATTGCCCCTTGTCTTTATCTATATTTTTTCCTTCCAAATGTAAGACAGTGTGTAAAAAAGAGGTTTATTTAAATGCCCTGTAATTCACATGCTAGTATGGGCACCCCGGGATTCAGAGATGTGCAAATAACCACTGCTTCTCAACACCTTATTTTGTGCCCATTTTGGAAATACAAAGGTTTTCTTGATACATATTTTTCACTCTTTATATTTCAACAACTGAATTGCTGTATACCCGGAATAGAATGAAAACCCATTGCAAGGTGTAGCTCATTTATTGGCTCTGGGTACCTAGGGTTCTTGATGAACCTGCAAGCCCTATTTATCCCTGCAAGCAGAAGAGTCCAGCAGATGTAACGGTATATTGCTTTAAAAAATCTGATATCGCAGTAAAACATGGAGAAAAATGGCAGCTTGTTTTTTACCTCAATTTCAATTTTGTTTTTATTCCAGCTGTTATTTTCTATAGGAAATCCTTGTAGGATCTACACAAATGACCCATTGCTGAATTCAGAATTGTGTATACTTTTCAGAAATGTTTAGCTGTCCAGGATCCAGCATTGGTTTCACACCCATTTCTGTCACTATCTGGTAGGAGGCTAAAAACACAAAAAATAATAAAATGGGGTATGTCCCAGTAAAATGCCAAAATTGTGTTGAAAAATTTGGTTTTCTGATTCAAGTCTGCCTGTTCCTGAAAGGTGGGAAGATGTTGATTTTAGCACCACAAACCCTTTGTTGATGCCATTTTCAGGAAAAAAAACACAAGCCTTTTTCTGCAGCCCTTATTTCTCATTTAAAAAAAAAAATGTTTTGCTGTATTTTGGCTAATTTCTTGGTCTCCTTCAGGGAAACCCACAAACTATGGGTACCTCTAGAATCCCTAGGATGTTAGAAAAAAGGATGCAAATTTGGCGTGGGTAGCTTATGTGGACAAAAAGGTATGAGGGCCTAAGTGCGAACTGCCCCAAATAGCCAAAAAAAGGCCTGGCACCTGAGGGGGAAAAGGCCTGGCAGCGAAGGGGTTAAGGAACTAAGGCGGTCATTACAACATTGGCGGTAAAAGCCGCTTACCGCCGTGCAGAAGACCACCAACACACCGCCACAGGCGCGGAATTCCGCCACAGCTATTATGACCCACAGTTCGGAATCCGCCAAAATCTAGACACCCACACAAGTCCGCCACACCAAAGTGATAAACTGGCGAAAACAAAACCTCCACCGTCACGCCAACAGAAATACACCCACACTATCACGACACACGAATCCACGCGGCGGTCTTTCAACCGCGGTATTCCATTGGCGGTACACACCGCCGCGCTCAAAATATACACACTTTTACAAAACACATCCACATTGGACAATTCAAAATACACACACCTGATACACATACACACACCACTCCCACACACCCATTACAATATAAAACACACACCCACATCACCCACAAACCCCTATGACCAAAAATTCCGAAAGTAGGCCAGAGAGAGACAGCACCAGCAAGAACAACAGCATCCACAGGCACACAACACCATCACCCACAGAACTTCTACGCACCTCACACAACATACCACTACATATCAGCACACTTATCACCACACATACACACACTCACACTCCACCCCACACATCACCTACACCACCCCATCGCACGGCAAAGACACCCCAGGTTCTCGGAGGGGGAGCTCAGGGTCATGGTGGAGGAAATCGGGTAGAGCCACAGCTATTCGGATCACAGGTGCAGCACACCTCCATTGCAAGGAAGATTGAGCTACGGCGAAGAATAGTGGACAGGGTCAACGCAGTGGGACAGCACCCAAGAAATCGGGAGGACATCAGGAAGAGGTGGAATGACCTACGGGGGAAGGTGCGTTCCGTGGTCTCAAGACACCACCTAGCGGTGCAGCGGACTGGCGACGGACCCCCACCTCCTCACCACAACTAACAACATGGGAGGAGCAGGTCTTGGCGATTCTGCATCCTGAGGGCCTCGCAGGAGTAGGTGGAGGAATGGACTCTGGTAAGTCAAATCTTAACTATTACATCCCCCACACTACCTGCATGCCAGCACATACCCCCACCCTCCCCTCACCCCCAGCACTCCAACTCCTCACATATGTCCCAACATCACAAACCACCCATCCCAACACCAAGCCATGCATGCAACAACAAAGCATGGACACCCATCACAAAAGCATGCCCACTGCAAATACCCATACAACCCCCTAAACCATCATCACACAAGGTCCCACACAGGAATGCAAGCATTGGGGTACACGGTCACCCACCCATTGCACACCATGGCACACACAGATGCAATAATAATGCTTTTATACCCCTGCAGGACCCCTACCCAACGTCACCGGACAGGAGGGTCCACACATGTCCACACCACCAACAGAAGAGGCCCACAGTGATGACAGCAGCTCTGTCCAACTGGATCTAGATGACCAGCCGGGCCCATCGGGGACCTCTGGTCAGTTGGTTCCCCTCACGCACTCATAGGCCACCACAGACCTTCCCCCCTCTGGAAACACCAGCACAGCACCCACCCAGCGGGCCCATACCTCCGTCCCCAGGACACGTCAATCAGCAGTGTGTCCACCACTACAGGGAACCCAGGCTAACCCACCACCCCAACAACAACAGGGACCTGGGGGCAGTGGCAGTGGTCCCACGGTCCAGGGGATGGAGGCCCAGGAACACAGGGGAACTGGGAGGGCTGCTGTGCGACAGGGGGCGGACAGGCCAAGGGAACCCACTCTCCATGAGGCCCTCTCCTCCATCATGGGAGCCTACCACCACTCCCAGGAGACGATGGCAACGGTACTGGACAAGTTTCAGGAGACCCAGCGCCTGCAGGAGGAACAGTAAGTGGGCTTCAGGGAGGAACTCAGAACCATCAGCTCCACCCTGCGCACCATCGTAGGGGTGCTGAAGGAACTTGTCAACACCAGGAGGGACACTGTGGCACTACAAGGGGCCCCTGACACTAGCATGGACGATGAACTGCCCACCACCTCCGCCGGCGCTAGGGGACAGGACGCCCCGCCAAAGGACCACCACACCAGCACCCCCTGCAGAGGGAGAACCACCCTGCAAACGGTCCCTGAGATCCAGGAACAAGACAGAGCACAATGCCAAGACCCCCGCCAAGAAATGAGACCACCCTGATTGTCATCCCACTGTCCCACTTTGTCACCCTGTCCATACTTAAACTGCCCCAGCTCCACTTCTTATGCCCATATGGGCAATGCACCTGTGAGACTAATAGACTGGACTCTGCCATGGACATTCCTCGCCATCACCCCTCACCATTTCACTACCCCCTCCAATATTGAACACTTAAATAAACACCCTCAAAGCCCAAAACAATCTGGAGTCTATCAGTGATTTAGAAATAGTGTATTAGCAATTACAGTGACAAAATGCTCTTTCAATTGTAATGTCAACATACCTATGTCACACAGCTCTAGTCCATGAGGAATCAAAGCAGATGTCACACATTGGGACCCACATCTGTGAAATCGTAAGGGAAAGTGACAACTCAGTGACCATACACTGGGTGAAAACGACAGACAGTAGAGAGGTAGTAGTGTTTAAGTACATGTAGTAGGCAGGTATGTACTCTTATCTGTGTCTCACTGGAAATATTGCTGGATCACTGAGTCCCTGTTGTTCATGTCTTCTTCCTCTGCTTCCTCGTCTTCACTGTCCACAGGCTCCACAGCTGCCACAACACCACCATCTGAACCATCCTCCTCCAGAAAAGGCACCTGTTGTCGCAAAGCCAAGTTGTGAAGCATACAGCAGGCCACGATGATCTGGCACACCTTCTTTGGTGAGTAGAATAGGGATCCACCTGTCATATGGAGGCACCGGAACCTGGCCTTCAGGAGGCCGAAGGTCCGCTCGATCACCCTCCTAGTTCGCCCATGGGTCTCATTGTAGCGTTTCTCTGCCCTTGTCCTGGGATTCCTCACTGGGATCAGTAGCCATGACAGGTTGGGGTAACCAGAGTCACCTGCAAATGGCGAGGGACAACTGTTAGACACACACTAACTCTTAGGGATATCCCCAGACCCAGACAACCATTCCCACTGTCTTGCTTCCAGGTGCTCACCTAATAGCCACACACAGTGCCTCTGGAGTTGACCCATCACATAAGGGATGCTGCTATTCCGCAGGATGTAGGCGTCATGCACTGAGCCAGGGAACATGGCATTCACATGGGAGATGTACTGGTCTGCCAAACATACCATCTGTACATTCATTGAATGATAACTCTTCCAGTTTCTGTACACCTGTTCACTCCTGTGGGGGGGGGTACCAAAGCCACATGGGTCCCATCAATGGCACCTATGATGTTGGGGATGTGTCCCAGGGCATAGAAATCACCTTTCATTGTAGGCAAATCCTCCACCTGAGGAAAAACGATGTAGCTCTGCATGTGTTTCAGAAGGGCAGATAACACTCTGGACAACACGTTGGAAAACATAGGCTGGGACATCCCTGATGCTATGGCCACTGTTGTTTGAAAAGACCCACTTGCAAGGAAATGGAGCACTGACAGCACCTGCACTTGAGAGGGGATTCCTGTGGGATGGCGGATTGCTGACATCAGGGCTGACTCCAACTGGGTACACAGTTCCTGGATTGTGGCATGGTCAAGCCTGTATGTGATAATCACATGTCGCTCCTCCATTGTCGACAGTTCCACCAACGGTCGGTACACCGGAGGATGCCGCCATCTCCTCACATGTCCCAGCAGATGGTGCTTGTGAAGGACAACATCGAGCACAGAGTCAAACAACTCAGAGGTACGTACCCACAGTTTACACAGAACACCATTCATACAAAAAAGGTGGCCTGTATGTGTGTTGAGTCTAGGCCTAGGTATGTGTGACGCAGTTGAAAATGAAGCCATGTGGGCCCCTGAAATGGCGGCTGCCTGACCTCTAAAGTGGGACAATGGGATGTGAGGTAACTGCGCTGGCGTTGTACACCGTCGCGGTAGGCGGTCGAAGACCGCGGCGCATGCTGCATTGGTTAACATTGGACCCTATGGGTCCCAGGAGCCAATGGTGATGTACACCGGCGGTGACGGTACGCACCACCTCGGACGTGACCGCCATTTTCTATCTGTTCAATCACTCAATACCTGATCTTCGACAGGAGAGGACCTACACTTCAAGTGCTGCTGTGACCTCGGTCTGGAAGAGACAATGGCTCGAGTGTCTGGGGAAAGGGCCCCTGCCTTCACATCGGAGGAGTTGGAGAAACTTGTGGATGGGGTCCTCCCCCAGTACACGCTACTCTACGGTCCTCCAGACAAACAGGTAAGTACACAGGGAGAATGTTGTATGGGCTATGCCTGTGTGGAGAGGGCTGGATGCAAGAACGAAGGGGGGAGAGTGCTGCGTGCATTAAAGACGGTGAATGCATGTGTCACATGGCAAGGGTAGGGATGGGGGCCAATCTGTTTGACGGTGCAGTTGGTAATTACTTACTCTTCCCCCTGTACATTTCATGTAGGTCAGCGCCCACCAGAAAAAAAGATATTTGGTGTGCCATCGCCAAGGACGTCCGTACCCTGGGGGTCTACCACAGACGGAGAACCCACTGCCGGAAAAGATGGGAGGACATTCGCCACTGGAGCAAGAAGACGGTGGAGGCTCAGCTGGGGATGGCCTCCCAACGTGGGAGGGGTGCCCGTCGCACCATGACCCCCGTGATGTTCAGGATCCTGGCGGTGGCCTACCCGGAGTTGGATGGGCGCTTGAGGGCATCACAGCAGCCACAAGGGGGTGAGTACACTCTCGTTCTGCTGACATTGCGCGCAGTGGAGGTGTCTGGGTGGGGGAGGTGGGCTGTGGGTTCTCCTAGGCCAGGGCGAGTTCCGTAGGCAAGCTCTCTCCGTAAGGCAGGCCATGTGGCACCCCACCCTAGCTCTGTAGAGTGCCAAGTACACCTAGTCATGCCCCAGTGTAATCTACGTGTGCAGATGTTGTCCATAGCCTTGTAGGCCATTTCCCAGGAATTGAGTAGTGGAGCCCAAGAGCGCGGCGTAGTGCAGGGGGCTTCTGTGTCTGTCGTGTCTGCCAACGGTAGCGGTGATGCATGCACTCAACATGTCTTTCTTCTGTCCCCCCCCCTTTTTGTGGTCTCCCTGTTCTTGTGTGCATTAGCATCATCAGGCAGAGGAGCAGTGGCACCGGAGCACCAGGGGCTGCATCCCACATAGCCATGGAGGGCCACACTACGGACTCGGACTTCACCAGTGGGACGGAGGGCGAGGGGAGCTCCACGGCGGGGACAGGAGCTGACACCAGTGACACGGACTCATCCTCTGATGGGAGCTCCCTTGTGGTGGCAGCAACATCTGTGCCACCCCCATCTACAGGTATAGCCGCCACCCCCTCTTCCAGCACTGCCCTCCCAGCAGCCCCTCAGCCTTCGCCCCGTGCCCGCTCACCCGGGAGGGTGGGTATCACCTTCGCCCCAGGCACCTCAGGCCCTGCCCCAGTCACCCCTGCTGCCCTCAGTGAGGAGGCCATTGACCTCCTCAGGTCACTCACTGTTGGGCAGTCTACCATTTTGAATGCCATCCAGGGTGTAGAAAGGCAGTTGCAACAAACAAATGCATTCCTGGAGGGCATTCATTCTGGTCAGGCGGCCCTTCAGCAAGCTTTTCAGACTTTGGCCTCAGCACTGATGGCAGCCATTGTCCCTGTGTCTAGCCTCCCCCCTCCAACTTCCTCCACCCGACCCAACATCCTGTACCTCAGCCTATCCCAAACACACCTACAGACCAGCATGCACACACGTCAACACACAAGGGAAGCTCTGGCAAACATAAGCACCACACATCCCACAGGCACTCACGCAAGCATCACACACATGCAGACACTCAACATCCACTGCCTCCACTGTGTCCCCCTCCTTCTCGTCTCCCTCCTCCCTCCCAGTCTCATCTACACTCACACCTGCATGCACTACCTCTACAGCCACTACGTCCCTCTCCACCACCACACCCCGCTCACGTGCAGTCACCACCCCCACTACCATTCACACGTCCCCTGTGTCCTCTCCCAGTGTGTCTCTGATGCCCCCTCCAAAGATACACAAACGCAGGCACACACCCACCCAACAGCCATCCACCTCACGACAGCCTCCAGTGCATGCACCTTCACCCAAAGTCACCAAACGAACACCTCCTACAACCACCACCTCTTCCTCCACTCCCAAACCCCCTCCAGCTACCCGTCCCAGTGTGTCCAAAAAACTGTTCCTGTCCAACCTTGACCTCTTTCCCACACCTCCCCCACCCCGTCCATCTCATAGGTTCCGAACTAGCACCTCAGCCACAACATCTCCGGGACCAGTGGTGCCTGTAGTCACCGGAATCTGGAGTGTACCGGCCACCAGGGCAGCCAGTGTGGCACGGAGCCACAGCACAGACAGTCCCCCACCTGTGAAGCATCAGAAGTTGGCCAGTGCCCGGCGGGAGAGGGGGAAGACTCCAGCCACCAAAGCCGCTCCCAGGGGTACCGGTGGGAGTGTGGAGTCAGCTGTGACACCATCCAAGGTAGGGAAGGGCCACAAGAAAACCCGCAAGTCTGGGAAGAGCAGCACGGCGGAGAAGACCGCCATCATCCCCGCTGCCCAGGAGGCCACCTCCAGCACCAGCCCAGCTGCCCAAGACAGGCCCGCCAGCACAAGCCCAGCTGCCCAGGAGGCCACCTCCAGCACCAGCCCAGCCAGCACAAGCCCAGCTGCCAAGGAGGACACCGCCAGCACAAGCCCAGCTGCCCAGGACAGGCCCGCCAGCACAAGCCCAGCTGCCCAGGACGGGCCCGCCAGCACAAGCCCAGCTGCCCAGGAGGGGCCCGCCAGCACCAGCCCACCTGCACCGGAGGGGCCCGCCAGCACCAGCCCAGCTGCACAGGAGGGGCCCGCCAGCACCAGCCCAGCTGCCCAGAAGGGGCCCGCCAGCATCAGCCCACCTGCCCAGGAGGGGCCCGCCAGCGCCACCACACCTGCCAGGAGGGGTCCGCCAGCACCAGCCCACCTGCCCAGGAGGCTACCGCCAGCACAAGCCCCACTGGGCCATGAAGGACCGCCAGCAAAAGCCCCGCTGGGCCATGAAGGACCAACAGCAAAAGCCCCGCTGGGCCATGAAGGACTGCCAGCAAAAGCCCTGCTGGGCCATGAAGGACCGCCAGCAGCTGAGTCCCTGCAATGGAGACCGCCATCTCAAGCACCACTGAACAGGGCACCGCCATCTCAAGCACCGCTGAACAGGACACCGCCATCTCAAGCACCGCTGGCCCATGAGCGGCAAGGGCACTGACACAACTGAGTCTGTCACGGGGTGAATGATGCACTCTGGGCACCATGCCCCCTTCAGAACCAGTGGAGACTGTCATCCACTACCTCTGTCCTTAGCAGGATGAAGCACTCTGGGCACCATGCCCCCTCCAGAACCAGTGGAGACTGTCATCCACTACCACTGTCTTTAGCAGCATGAAGCACTCTGGGCACCATGCCCCCTCCCCAGGATTGAACAGTGGGCAAACCACCCACTGTAGAGACTTGAGAGACTGTGGCTTTGCACTCCCCAGGATTGAACAGTGGGCAAACCACCCACTGTAGAGACTTGAGAGACTGTGGCTTTGCACTCTCCAGGGTTGAACAGTGGGCAAACCACCCACTGTAGAGACTTGAGAGACTGTGGCTTTGCACTCCCCAGGATGGAACAGTGGGCATGTGGCCCCCTCGTGGATTTGGCGTCGTGCACTCAAGCGGCTGAGGTGCCCCCCCTTTCCCTCCCCCTGAGGTGCCTGTTTAGTTGCTCTCTGATGCCCCTGCAGTTTTCTCTCCATCATGGTCGGGGATCTTGTGTGGGCCTCGCCCATACTGTGTGGTCCCAGTGTTCCACGGACTTTATTAGAGCACTACCTGGACTACTATGCTTGGTATATATTTTGTACATGGTGTATATATATATTTCTGCCTACTTGCTTTTAATATATTACAATGGTTACACTCATTTTCTACTGTCTTTGCATTCTTCCGGGAGGTTTGGGGGGTGTAACTGTGATGTATTGATATTGCGTGTGTGTGTCCCTGTTTTTTGCCTCCCCCCTCCCCTGTGTCGTAGGTGCAGTACTCACCGTGGTCTTCGCCGCCGGCGTTCGTGCTCCTGGTAGAGGAGCAGGAAGACTATTGCAGGGAGAATTTGGAGTTCCGGATCCATGGCGTCCTCGTTCCTCGTGGGGTGTGTAGAGGTGAGGGTTTTTCCTTCGGGATTCCTGTTTCCGCCGTGTTTTCATTCGTGGGGAATCAGCCCCGGAAAAAGTTGCGGTGACCGCTGTGCTGTTGGCGGTGACCGCTGTGCTGTTTGTTTGTACCGCCGTGGCGGTCGGTGTGTTAAAGTGGCTGTCTGTGTTGGCGGTTTCCGCCACGGTCGTAATTGCAATTTTATTACCGCCGGCCTGTTGGCGGTCTTACCGCCGCTTTAACACCGTCCGCCAGGGTTGTAATGACCACCTAAGTGTAACACAGAGCTTTGTTTTAGTGAAATTCCCAAGTGGTCTCATCTGGGTGTTGTTGGGGATTGGTGGGGTGAGGGCTCCGTAAGGGTATTATATGGTGGTACTAGAGTGCAGCTTGCTGTGACTATCTCTGTGGAGCTTCCTGGGATGGGCTAGTCCAAAGGTAATGCAGAGGAAACTTCAGTACTGTGGGATGCCAGTTTTCCAGGAGTGTGTATTGAGGGTGTTCTGGGGTGATGTTGGGGTAAGTCATTGTGAAGCACTGTCCTGGCCCGAAGCCAATGATACCAGGGTCAGCAGCAGTCCCCTGTGCAGTGCTGTCGTGCCCTGTCTGCCTCAATAAGTACAGAGGAAGGAGAACGTGTGAAAGCCTGCTTACTTTAAAAAAAACTTATAACATTTTACAGGGCCTGGGAAAACTGTAAGTGAGAAAGTATTAATTGCTTTTTTGTATTTGGGAGAGCCATCAAACGTGTGGGAAAGTGCTCTTTTACCCAATGTGTTTCTTCCTCTTGCCAGGGGTTAAATAAATTACATTATTTTGACTTTCTTTTAAATTTAAATGCTTAAAATCGTTTTAAATATTACTGATTAAAATATTTTATTTTAAAAATAAATATTGACTTTTGTTTGGAAATATTTCAATTAAACCTTTAGAATATTATTAAACATGTTAAACTATTGTAAATTATTACAAAACACATACCATTTAATTGCATGTGCTAAATATGAATTATTAAAATGCTATTAAAAGTATTTATTTGCATTAAAAATAAAATGTATAATAATATATATTAATTATTTAATGAGCATTTATTTTGATGAGTTACTATGTTGTAACATTTAATTTTATTATTTTAGGTTAATAATGCTTATTTTTAAATGATTTACATTTGATTTTACATAAAAAAATCATTTTTGTAAAACAATTAATAAATATAATTATTATGTGTAGAAATGACTCCTCTGAACCTGACAGAATATGTAGAGTGGGGCTGCGAGCATCTTTTGACATTACAATGTCAAATCCTGCTTGAATGTCAAATTCTGCTTGACAGGTCTGCTAGTTTTACATATAGCACTGGGTGCACACTTGAAATTAAGGGAAACAGGATGGCAAAATACTTCTTGTGTATTCATTGCCTAGTTGGTGAAAAACCCTGCTTTGTTGTACCAGATGCCTGTCTATGGGTTTATTGGGAGTAATGCGCTTCAAACTGAATGTTGGTGTTAGGTGCAGGAGGACATTACGAATTCCATAGTACATCCCCCCCACACACACACAGCCCTCAGAGTCCAAGTTTAGTGTGGTTGAAAACTTTTGTCTTCTTGCAAATGCCCAGTGTGGGTAGGGTTAGCCCTGGGAACCTTTAGCTCTTTGGTTAGGGCATGCCTATGAGTCATTCTCATCAAGTAACTTGTGACTGGCATAAATATGGCATCTCTACACTCTCACTTCAGGGTCCTCCTGGACCTGAGGAAGATTAGAAGAGGACTGAACTGTCTGTCTGTGACCTGAGAAGAGTCCTGAAGGACTGGACCTGCCATTACTTCTTCTCAGGACAAAGAAGTGAACCCCAAGGGTCATATAGTTGATCTCTTGTTCAAGCTAGGGAGACGTAAGCTATAGGAGGCCTTTCCTGTAACTGCCTCGCAGTGGCAACTGGACTTAGACTGGACCCTGATATTGGCCTTTGCCTGACACCCTGTGAGTCTCTAACCATTTTCCCTGAGGTCCTGTGGGCTTTGGAGGTGTACCCCTGTGGTGGTTTGGGACTGGAGTCAGAAGGTAAATTCTTTGAGCAGGACAAACATGGTTGGTGTATCTGACCCATGCTATGTCACTGTAAAATTGCACCTAGGTCCTAGTCTGTTGGAATCATTGGCACTTTATGTTTCTTTGCGCTATTCCTAATTAAAACTTGAAAAATCCATTTCCTTGCTTCCCCTTATTGGATCTTTGCCATTGTATTTTCATTTTTTGTAATTACATTTTTGCTTTTTTTCTAATTTGCTTTAGGATTTTATTGTTTTACATCTCAACTTTATTACTGTTTTGGTGCAGCATACATACTATACTAATTACCCTAAAGTAAGCCTATCTTCTCTGTGCCATAACTACCAAGGGTGAGGGCGGGGTTGAGCTCAGTTTCATTGAGTGTCTTTAAGGGTTTACCCTGACATTATTCATTGAAGTGGGTAGTCACCCACCCCATATAATAATCCATTTTCTTATCCTCATTCTTTAAGCGTACCTCTAAAAGACTTAAAGTCAATATGTAAATACAAATATCTTAATACACATAATCATGTAAAGTAACACCTCTATATGCTGATCAGTGGGCCACTTAAAAAGGGGTTCTGTAACAGGGCAGAGATATCTCAACAACAGAGACAACACAACCTTATGATACTCTTCAAATTGCCTATGAACTCGGTCTAGTCAGACAGCTACTTGAGAAGCCCATTGAAGATACCAGGATAATTCTTTTACCCAAAAAAGATGACATCCACTGAAGTATGCATTAATTTGAGGAACGATGTCTATAACTTCAAGACATCAAACAATACTGAGATAATGTAATGTGTAAATTATTATAGTAATGGTCCCTTTATCATATTTCGGGCCTGGAAACAATGACATTTGATAAATGAAACCCACAGAACAGCTTAATCTGAATTAGAACATTGGAATGCTGGCGGCTCCATTGAAAACAATGGAGTGCTGCAGGCTTTTACTGGCCGGTAAAAGCCCGCAGCGCCAACATTCCAATGTTCGCTTTGTTCACAGCAACAGCTGTGAACAAAGCCTCACGGAGCCCGAGGGGATTTTAATCCCCTCGGGCTCCGTGAACATTTTTTTTGTTTAATAGAACATTCTGCCCTGAGTGGCAGAATGTTCTAATAGCCTTAGAACCCGCCGTAGCGGGCTGTGCCGGCTATTAAAGTCCCTCTCCCTTGTTAAATGCCCTCGCCTTCGGCTCGGGCATTTAACGCGGGGTGCAGGCCTTTAATAGCCGGTAGAGCCCGCTACGGCGGGTTCTAAGGCTATAATCTTGTTAACACGCTCTGCAAAGAAATACTGAGCTGGTATCTACAACCTTATGATATCAATTCATGTAGCTATCCTCTTAATCTCTTCTTATACACCACTCAACAAAGCAGCTGCACTCACTTTTGCTAGCGCAGGTGTTCTAATAAAACTTATTAAGCAGTGCTCTTGTATTCTGAATAATGGATTTGTGTAGAAAAAATAACGTAGAAAAATAATGCACGCATCTGAAAATGAGATTACGATGAGTGGCTGCCAATGTTCATGAAGTGTACTTATTAATATTCTAATACTGTGAAATGTTGAATATGTGTTTGACTAATGTACTAATATGTCATATTAAAGGTTATGCACTATGTATTAGTTTTATTAGTTGTAGGTCTTAACTTAGCGAAGGTCTTGGCCCACTTGCTAGGCCTCATGTCAAAGCTGTATTTCTTAACGTTTAAATATATGGCTGTCCTAAAGAGTTAAACTGTGATTTTCCATTTGCATTGTTTAAATGTGCTCATAGCTGAGAAGTTTTCTCATGAGAACCGACTGCTAGAAGATGCTGTTGTTGCTAATGTAACATTTTGTGTGTAATGTGTGTGAGATTGACTTTCTCAGGAGAAGAACAATGGAGATACTGACTGGAGTAAAAGCTTCAACAATATTGTCACCTGATGAGCCGGGTGATGAGGTCATTGCAGGACAACCAATCAACGACATGTGAACGGAGTAATAGTAGAATTCATATATTTGGAGTTTTAGTTTTATTGGACAAAGTGTGAACATGCAATTCATTGAAAAAATAGGGATTTGAGACATAGTTTTAGTGGTTTTTATTTAACGAGACTGCACTGAGGGAAGACACCGTCATTGCCCATTTTCTTGCTGGCCGAAAGGTCAATGTTTTCCTGTGCGTCTTGACAAGAGACGTGCTTAAGTTTATTTGCTTAAAGACTTTGCGTTTTCTGAACTTTGATGCTGAATCCTGATGCCTTGCTGATCGACTGATGTCCTGAGGACGAAGACTGACTCTGCTTGCTGATCCACATTGAGGATAGGTATTATGAATTAGACTGTTGATTATTATGTCTATTTCCTTTTTTTTTCTAGGTACCAACTGCACTGTTTTGATAGAGCCATAGTTGAATCATTTTTCCAAATTTGTGTTACTAAATTGTTTTGCATGAAGCCCAACATGCTGATGCTAATCTGATGTTAGTTAAGGATCCTCACTAATGAAAATCTGCTATTAGGGAATAACGCTTGATGAATTTCTCTGCTGAACTCGAATGTATGTAATCACTCTGACGCAGTTGACTTTGTTATTAATTTGCACCATAACCTTAGAACGTGTCGTAGTTCAAGTTTTGATTAGATTACGTTTCTTCCACCTCTTTGGACAGCCAGTATTGTTTCTGTATGTGTTTCATTTGATTTTGAGATTAATCTACATAACCGTAGCATTGGTAATATAGGGAAATAATTATTCTAACTTTTACTAAAAGGTGTGGTTATTCATGGCTGAAAGGTCATGGTGCATGACAATTACTTACTCTATTGATTATTAATGTTATTGATTATTGTTGATTATTGATATTGTGTGTTAGTTATTGATCTTTGATTTGCAAGTACCGGGAGTTATGGTAAGAACATCTTAATTGCGAGTCAAAAGGTTCATCGACCTATTGGCGTCCCTTTGTAAGTTTACTTATTAAGGTCAGACGCGCTACACTTTCGAATTTGTGTCCCATCTTTCTGAATGTGACCAAAATGTTCATATCATCTACCATTCATCACTGGCAAATGCCTGATGTGTCATTTGCCTTGTCAACTTGTTAAATCAGCAGAAATGTAGTACCTAATATGGTATTTTAGTATATGAACATATAAACTAGACAGACCTTTCGACAGCGTGCTACAATCTGTTGAAAGGTATCACACCTACAACATCAGTAGTTATGCGAGTACAATTTTACCTGGCAATTGTGCCAGTCTCCCCCCCACTTCCAAGTGTAGCGCTTCTCTTCTTGTTCTGTTTTCCCCCGTCTTAATAGGATTATCATCTTTCTTTCATCCATCAACTGTTTAGAACTTCAAACCTAACATATTAACCTAACATACTACTTTTAATTTCAGGCAAACTCAGCTTCAAAGCCACTTAGCTTTATAAACATGCACAAGCGTATAAATTCTCAACTGTACCTTTTCTCGGATACAAACCTTTATAACTATAAACGTTCACAAATTTGACATGTTTTAAATGTAAACATTCGTAACCTCAAACTTCTAGAATGCCATACTTTTAAACTACATTTTGCACTACAGAAGCACATCATTGAGAGAAAGAGCCAAGACATGCACTTTTGTAGGTGCCACACACTATAGTGGAGCAGCATCATTACAAACACCCTACCCAAGGTGGTTGCAGAAAATTACGCAGGTGCTCATGTCTTCTGCTTTGCAGTCAACTGTATGGGAGGATGATGCAGGTGGTGGAGAAACCGATGGCGGCGGAGAAATTGCAATCTACAAAACAATAGGGCCATAGGTTTTGTGTTCATGGTTAAGAAGGCAGTTCCGACAACAAGAAAAACATATGACATCCAGCATACACATAGAGCCGGGAAAACTCATGTGCATAGACACATTCTCATGCAGTTGTCTCTGTGAGAAATGATAAATTTGATTAACAAGCCTGATTGAGAATATACCAAATACAAGGCTAGGAAAAACGTAGGACACCTAGGTCCGTGGTTTTACCATAACGTTGCTCATGGCACCCTCAAAACATGCCTCCCCTCCTATTGTCAGTTGTTTACTTTGCAACTCAGATGCACTTTTTAAGCCAAGAACCACCTCTGTATCAAATAAACCTTGTTTGGCACATAACCTGTAGGAAAGGCTCCCAAAAAATCTCAACAAAAGTTTCCATTATTAATCATGGCCAGAAGGCCTTTGATCACTGCTTCCCTCAACAGCCCATCACATCTTGATCAATACAAGTATCACTCTTTTGCTCATTATGCCTATTGGATCCTCTGCACTGGAATATCTTCCAAGGCAGTATTTGAGACAAATATTGTGTAGTGATGCATTGATATTTTCATTCACGTTGGAGTTGTTCAAGGCACCATTTCCTAATACAATTTCCTGATCTGTCCATTGTGAATTTTGCAGTTTCCCACGTCTTAAGTGTTTCCAGCAACTAACAAACCAAATTTTGTAAATAATGTCTTACACTCCTACTTTTTATACAACCTTTTATTACAGCTTTACTTAAAGAAGATAAAAGCTGCTTAATGCAGCCCCAATGCATTTTACAATATTATGCAAGTAACATAGCACCTCTATATAAAACACTCGTCATTTATCACTAGTGATGCACTGCTGGTGGACTCTGCCACTACAGGGCTGGCAAGGTGTGTTTGGAGCAAAGTTTCATTTTAAGTTATGTTACATGGCATTTGTATAGCACATTTCCGCCATTGGTGGAGCTTTGTATTGATGCAGGTTATTTCCGCTAGAATGTGTGGTATCCTCCTACACTGTATTTAGACCAGAGTCTGAATTGGGACAGGGCGAGGTGGATATCTCCTTTTCCCTTATCAATGTCGGTCTATCTTAATGTCTAGTTATTACCTGTTTTCAATTATCTGTGAGTCGTAGACTGTCCACCTTAGATGTCTGTGTCTTACATTGCTTATATTTCCTTGTCCTACAAACCTTTCACCTTTCTAAAAGAACATATTTTAATTGCTAGGGAATACCACTGAGACAACAAACATTTAGGAAAAAAAATCACATGAAAGCTGTGGTGGGGTGGATCAACCAGTGAACAGAAAATGTATTCAGCAGGGATTTTATTTGCTTCTTTGTTGAGTTAGCATTGTATATGTTTGAATTATTTTTCAACTCTCTTTTGAGGTCTCATTGTTTTTGTTGTGTTGTGAAGTAAGAACTATTTTCGGTTTTCACAAAAAGAAATGTTACATTTTGTAGAACACAAATCCACATGTTGGTTTATTTTACAATGTCTGTCCATCGAGTTTGGTTTGCACATAGCAGCCACCCCACAAATATGGAGATCTGTTGAGGCTTGAAATACGATTCAAAGCCCAATGAACATGGCAGTCAGAGGTGAAGACTGTTAGGGTTATTGAACGTTGAATGGGAATGGTAGAGAGTAAGGAAAAGGCTGGGATCTGTTATGTCAGACATTAATGCCCTTGTGGAAAGATGGGCACACGATTATGCTCTAGCTGTATCTTCTCAAATTGACAGTGTTGCCAAATACTAAAGGCCTTGCCGAGAGTATTTGGTATTTGGAGAGGAAATACTAGAACTGTAAATACCAATCCCACCAAGAGGTGTATTTCTTGGCAAAATGATACCTCCTCACATGATAAAACACACAAAAAACAGACTAATTGGATGTATAAAGAGTAAGTACAGATTCGTTAGAACAGTTCCCAGTTTTCACAAAATCTGAAGAATGTTCTGCTGTGAAACATGAAGTACCTTGACTTTCACATAATTTGGCTGGAATTTCTTTTGGTGTGGTCTTCGCAGCAACACGTGACAGCCACCTGCCCCTTGACAGAAAGCAGAAGTTGGATTTGTTGGCGTTAACAGTGTACTTTAGTGGCAGAATTTTCCTCTGCCAGTGTGGTTGATCTACATCCTGTGCCACAATGGTGGGTGAAATTGCCCTGCACTTTAACTTACTTGTGATGGTGGCGAATGTTTCTGCACAATGCAGTTGTTTCTGACATCAGAGTCTGTCCGAGTCTGACTGAAACTCTGCTAAATGGTGAATGGTGCTATTTCTCCTAACAACAATTGAACATTGACAATACACCTCCAAATTGGGAGTGAATTTTCAGTACGCACGCCTAGTCGTCCTCACTTGATTTGGTTGACTCCTTCAGACCTGAACGCATGGGATTGGTTGCTATGCCACCATGCCATACAGAGTACTCAATATACATTAGCAAGAGAGTGATATCTCATTTGAAAGGATATCAGCTCTGTCCAGTGCTCAGAATATGAGATCTAATGAAGCGAACATGCGCAGAGGAGCCATAGTTTATTTTAGACCCTCCCTTACCACCCTGCTCTATATCGACCCCATCATTGGCTCTTTAAGCAATATTGTGCTCACTGAGGTCATTACAACGAGCTTCCCGCCTCCTGCGTGTTACCTCTACAATAAGATTGGAAACTAAAGGTGAGAACAGATATTCATTGCAGCTCAAGCTCAGTGTAGGTCACATACTCCCTCTCTTAGACTGCCAGGACCACTCATCACTTTTTCTGAGAGCAGTTCTCTTTCGTTCTATGAGCTTTCATTTTTGTTTGCTTTCATGTCGTATTTCACCAAGAGAACAGTTTAATTTATTACCCAAGAGCACTGGCAGGCTCTACGTCTACTAGGTCCTACGATTGTTACCTAAAATTGTAAGGATATAATGGATTATTCCCGTGATATATCGTAAGTCATGTCCAAACAGTATTTTTGTCCAATATCTAACTAAGTGTTGGTCGCAAACTGTGCTTAGATCCTGCGTTCTTCCTTCAGCACGTCGCGCCAGATATTGCACAGGGGTAAATTGCTTGTGGCAAATAGTTTGGAAGTGTAACTACATGTAGAAAATTAGTATGCGCAACCAAAATCTCACGTTATTCCCTTTTCCTTGTTATTACCATAATCATATTTCCCACAGCCTGTACTATCACCCAATAATTCGAAACACTCCGAATGATTCTGCTTTACGATTGTGCACAGTATATTAGGTTCACAAGTTTGAAGCTGTCATATGTCTAAACTGACTAACTTGTTAAAAAGTTCCTATTGACAACTGCCATTTGACTACCTATACAAGCAAGTTTCCAATTACTAAATGCTTTTCACCCATGACTTGCCGATTATGCTTTCGTTATCAGAGTTGTTTATATGTTCCATCACCTAGTTTGAAAAAGTTTGTTTACAGACCCTGTTACTGACCAAGACATCTTGACCTTTCATTCTTTCTTTGAAACCCAGAAACATATCTTGAATGATTTAAAAGGCTTGCACTGAGATTGGAATTACACTCCTGGGTATTTGCACACCTTCTGAAACCTCTATTATTTTCTGACAAACATGAGCAATATATGGCTTTCATATCATGCAGTCCTTTTTAAATTTTAAATCTATGGTTTAAATTACTCTAAAATCACTTCCAGATGGCAAGTTTCAGTAAAGAAACTGTATTTTTTTATTGGCTTCTGATACCCCATAGTTTCACAGTGATTTGGACGCAGACTTACATGGAGATTGCCTTTTTGCAACATCCTTTCCCTCACTAAGCTTAAATTAAGACTTAAATTCACTCTTACGGTACCAATGAGTATCGTGTCCACCTCGGTGGAATGAGATGTACTTAGCAGCAAACTTTCCAGTTCCAATGGTCAGTGGCGGACAGTAATTTTAGGAGGGCGGATGGGACATAGAGTCACACATGCACACTCACACCAATTCATTCATTCACGCGCAAATACACATCCATTCACAACACTATCAAATATTCAAGCATACACGCGTGCACCAAACATTCATTATAAAAAAATACACACACACTTACCTTCAGCTCTGCATCTTAGGTCCCAGGAGGGTTGGGACTGCTGTCTTCCCTCACTGGCTAACCTATGGTCAGCCAATGCAGAAAGGCAGCAGTTCCAACTCGTTACCGAGTGGGATGGGGTCAGTGAGACTGCTGACCTCACCCCACTTTGTTATGAGGTGTCACTGATTGACATTCAACCCTGGGCGCTTCAGGGCTTAAACATGAAGCGCCTAGGTCTGAAGAAATCAGTGACGTTCCCCCTCGTCATGAGGGGGAGTGGTCTCAAGGCACCTCTGCTAGGCTGAAGAGGTCACGCCCACAGGGCTGTGACTTCATCAGCCCAGCAAAGTTCAGCTCAGGCAGCCAGGAGCCTGAGCAAATAGGGCATGTCTAACTCCTGGCTGCCTGACCTGAAAATGGAGAGTGTCTGTCAGGCTGACCTTTGCTCAGTCTGACAGGCACTCTTCTTGAGGGGCAAGAGGTGTAGGGTGTGGCCCCTCAGCCCCAAAGGACAGACCACGGCTGCCCATGGTGCCACCATGGGCCACATGATATTGGCACTCTTCACAGGGTCTCGCAGTGAACAGTCCATATCACACAATGAAACACAAAGGGAACTGGAAAACCCTGCACAGCGAGGGTTTCCAGCTGCTTCTTGGACGGTTTGTCCAGCAAAAATCACCACCCCTCCTCACATGGAGAACAATTTGCTGGAAAGCCTGTAGTTTGTCACAGAGCATGACAATCACATGGTCTGACCACATACACTCCAATTACACCACTGTTATGCAGTTCACATTGTACAATACGTGAGCACAGGAAAGTGGTCCCACAGAAATTCAATGTTCTCAATGTTTGACACGTCATCAGCATTGCTAATTGTAAGGACATCTGCCTTTTCTGCTTAGTCACTCTGGGTTTTTCACCCTTTCCTGACTCTATATTGTTGCTGGCTGCAGACCTCTGTGCACTTTACCCCTGCTAACCAGTGATAAAGTGCTTGTGCTCCTCCTTTCAACATAGTAAAATTGTGATTTTCTTATTTGGCATATTTAACTTACCTATAAGTTCCTAGTATTAGGTGCCCAAATGTAACCAGTGCCTGTAAGTTAAATGCCACAAGTAGACTGCAGGACCCACTGTACTATACACTAGTGTGCAATGGAAACATCAAAGCAGGCCTAGCTTCTGCAACCTGGCTGAGCAGTATTAAACTGCAAATGCAACCAGTCAAAAGAACCACTTTTGACAGGCCTTATTCTTCCTTTTAAATATTTATAAGACACCCCTATGTAGGTCTTATGACCCACAAGATAGGATGCATGATATTTAGGTAGGACATGTACATGTTTAATGTTACTCGTGTCCTTCGAGTGAAGAGGCGTCAAAGGCTATTTTCATTGTTGCAAGGCTGGCTGCTCCATAGGAAAATACTCAGTTACATTATTGCATTTACTAATGCTAATTTTGGTTTGGAAGCAGCTAGAAACATTATTCAAGGACTCTCTTTAATAGTTATTTATAATCCAATTGGATGGCAACATCAAATTTGTAATAACTATTAAGGAAAATGCACTTTTAGAAAGTTCCTTTTTCCTTGTCTAAAGCTTCTGGAGGAGCATTTGTATTTGTTCTCCCACTTCTGGCAACCAGTAATTAGCATCTGAATAGGTTTGAAATGCCTCCCATGAGCAAATAATATGCTGCCCTGAATGGGCAGATATGACCACTACAAAAATGCATAAGGGGGTGGGGTCTGAGCATAGTTTTTGACAATAAATAATCCTTGCTTGATAGGTCTTCTGGGGTTTGTCATATAACATTTGGGACGTACTTGAGAGAGGACTTCTTTATCACAGGCAAAAGTTAGATGACACCTGGGCAAGACCCTTCCTTTGACCTCCCAGTCAGTCAGGCTCCAATTACAGAGGACTTCTTTTTTGATATTACAGTGTCAAAACCTACTTGACCAGTGTACTAGGTTTACATAAAGCACATGTGGTGCCCTTCAAAGTTGGGAAACAGGATGGCAAAACAATCCTTATGTGTCCACTGTCTGGTTGCTGACACCCCTATCACACTTACCATGTCTGAGTTTATTGGAAGGGTGCAATGGCTGCTTCAAACTGGATTTTTGTTTTAGATGTAGGAGAGCAATAGAATTGCCATAGTATATTCCTCACAGACACACTCCCAGCCCTCTGAGCCCAGGGGTTAGGGCAGCTTAACCCCAAAGTGAGTAGGGCTAGCTGCAGGAACATTTACTCCATTGGGTAGGCGGTCCTCATGGGTCATTCACCATCCAGTAGCTCAGGCCAGGCATAAATGTGGCATCTCCAGAGACCAACTTCTGAACACTCCCAGTCCTATACTGAACCTATTCTCTAAGACATAAGAACTGCCCTAAAGGACTACTTTCCCTTTGTACCCAGGACAAAGAAGTAGACTCCATGGATTTTCAGGCTGACCTCCTCTTTATAGTACAGGGATACAAGAAGCTACCAGTGGCCTTTCCTGCAACTGCCCAACTGACCAGTGACAAATGAACCTGGACTGGACCCTGTTGTTGGATTCCACCTGACGCACAGTGACACTCTAAGTGCCTCCCTTAGAGGTGTTGGAGGGCATTAAAAGTGTACTCTTGTGGTGGTTTGGGATGTAAAATCAGAAGGTAAAATCTTTTGCCCAGGACAAACATGGTTGACGTATCCAACCCAGGCTCCATCGCTGTCAGTGTCCAGCTGTGCCTGGGTCCAGTTCTACTGTGACAATTGAATATCTTTCCCACTTTGTGCTTATCAGCTGTATTTTTACTTAAAACGTTAAAAATTCTTATCTGTTGTTTCCCTTATTGGATTGTTTGTCATTTTATTGTCAATTTGTTTATAATATTTTACTTTATTTTTCTCATTTATTTAGGGATTTTTATTGTTTTGCATTTCAACTTTATTTACGTTGTAGTATTTCATAAATACTTTACACATTGCCTATAAGTTAAGCCTGCCTGCTCTTTGCCATAGCTTCCAAGAGGTGGAGCTCGGGTTAATTTAATTACTTTTGTTGTGCACCCTGACAGTGATTATGATCGTTAGTTGAGGTAGGAACTTACCCCACTTAACTAATAATTCAATTTCTGACACTCATTATGGCAACTTGTGTAGTATAACAAAAGGTGTGTTTGTAATGTGCACGTTCACCCATTGGGGCATGTGGGCACTGAATAACAGATGCTTATTGTTGCCTTGCCCAGTGGTACTCAATTCATTGACCTCAGGTGCATGAAGGCTGAGTGGATGCACTCAGGTCAGAACACCATGAGGTCAACCACAAATTCCAAGAGTGAAAGCATCAGTCCACCGAACTGCCAGACAGGAAACAGAGAAAGGATAAAAAACCGTTTCTAAATAGTTTTATCTTTTTGACATGTTTCAGGTATTTGATTTATCAACTCTTTTATGTTTGGTTAGGTCAGGAAATAGACAGTCAGATAGAAATAGCATATCTTAATGAATAACCATCATGAAACTGAATATGAAAGAGCACACGTGCTGAAAAATGAACTAGATCTTTTTCAATTTTTGATAAATATACAGTACCTGTGCACTTCAATAAGTTTGGTTTGGAAGGCATTTTCAATCTAAATCTTCTTTGAAGATGGTCATATTTGTACAAAACGTATCGGTTCTCTTTAGATTTACTTTCCTAGTTTTCATGGAGTAAAGATATGCTAATCAATAAAAATCATTTTTCAATAACAAAGTATTGTAAAGGAAGTGCGACTGCAAGAAATCATCAAATTATTTTGACACCAGGGTGGCTTAACCATTAGGCTCCTCAGACGCCATCCCTATTTTTTGTCCCATCAGGCAGATGGTGCAGTGCACACCTCTAGATCCTTGGAATGGTGAGGGAAAATACAAACCATGCATAGTCTGAGTGGCCAGAGCTTCACACCTGGGCCATTGTTACAGAGAGGGTGCACTTCTTTCTGTTTGTGCCATGGCACACCTTTAAATAGGTGCACCGTGCGCAAACAGGGAATGTGAATGTGATGTTGCACAAGAAAGGCTCTGAGAGCAGTAAATGCTTTTCTTTGAATAAAGAGGCAAGCTACATTTTGTCCTGAGTATGAAAGTACATGAAACCACAAGGACCATAATTCCCAGCAGGATGTAAAGGGACATAGCAATTGTTACCGGATTTGTAACTCCGACAAGACCACAATGGCTAAAACGTGTAAGTGGATATATATATATATATATATATATATATTTCACTGAAAAAGCAAAGCAGAAAGTAACATTTTGTCATGACCACACAAACTTGCCAAGTCAAATCAAAGAAGTGCATGAGAAAAGCAAAGAGATATCCTCAGTGGAGACAGCAAAGCCCAAACTGGAAGAAGGTTTGCAGAGTAATCTTGCGCTTATTTCAAAGGAAGAATCAAGAAGAGAAGATCCAAGATGGCCGCTGTGAGTCCTGAAGGTTAGTTACAGTTCTAGTCTTGCAATCGGTTGGTTGCTAGGTTACGAGCTCTCCAGCTGGAAGCCTTGCACTTCAACTGAGGTCTGACAGGAATCAGCTGTGTGGAGAGAGAGCGCGCTTCAGAACAGAAACTCCTGTGAGGTAAAATTACATTTGAAGATTAAATTACAGAAAACGGATAAATATTGTCAAGGTTTATTCGAAGAGTTTGATAGTAGACCGTTCCCGTGGAAGTTGGCAAGGCTACAGAGTTAATGTATGAATTAACCTTATGTTTACAAGGTTCTTGTTTAAGATATTAAAGTCAAAGAAAAAACGAACTTTAAAAGAGCAAGTACCTACAAATGTCAAGGTTATAAACAAAGGCCAAGTTTAAAGGAGAAACGAACTGTTAACAAATAAGCATTTACAAATTCAATGGTAATAAACCAAAATAGAGTTTAAAAGAGAAACGAACTTAAATAAACAAGCATTTACAACTACAAGTTATCGACAGATGTCAAAGTAAGGAAGGAGAAACTAACTGTAATAAACAAGCATTTACAAATACAAGTTATCAACAAATGTCGAAGTAAGAAAGGAGAAACAAACTTTAATAAACAAGCATTTACAAATACAAGTATTGACAGAAGTCACAATAAGACAGGAGAAATTAAATAACATCAGCTGATTTGAAGAACGCATTATCACCAACTATATATATATATATATATATATAGCAACATAAAACCAATCTCTAACAAAGGTTGAGAAGTTCTTCCAGAATCAGTAATAAGCATTTTTTTAAGAAGAGCTATCATTTATAGAGAGAAGCAAGGCTACAGAGAACTCAGGGTGAGTGAAGAAATAATGGAATTAAAGAGAATTAAGTGTTGAGAGTAGAAAGTGAAAAACTGATGTTGTATGTCCCTAGTAATTGCGACTGTGACTCTTGCAGGTGCTGTATCCAATCTTAGATGTGAAGAGGCAGACTGAGTACTGGCGTTCATCATCTCTGTGACAGTCTCTCTACCATCCCATTCCCCTTTCCCCCTCCGGGGTACTCAGCACGAAGGATTAATATTCGTTGTGAGTAGCTCGGGTCGGGACTGAGGAGTTATCTTCTGCTTCTGAGGAAATCGAATTGAAGTATCCTGACAGATTGAAGTGCCATCACCCTAATTTTAGGGAAAAAACAGATTTCCTCCTGAGCAGAATGGCAGAAGGAATTGATATAAAAGCATTAGCCACCGTTTTGGAAGGGTTACAGAAACAATTAAATAACACCATAGAAGAAACAGTCAAAATAAAACAGTGAATAAATGAGTTAGGGAACACCGCTAAATCAAATGAATCTGTGTTTTCACAAATCCCTAGCCCTTCACAGTCTGCAGGTATATCCACTCAAGTAATTAATGCGGTTTCCCCTATTATTCCTTTGGCTCAACCCGAGCGCTTCGGTGGGGATCCAAATAAGGCGCAGATTTTTCTGACCCAATGCTCATTGCATTTTTTATGTAGACCAGTCATTTTTTCCGAAGACCAGTCCAAAGTGGCATTTATATTGTCTTATCTGACAGGAGATGCGGCCGCATGGTCCATGCCAATAATTTCCAGAAATGATCCTGTTTTATATAATTTCCAAAATTTCAAGGAAGAGTTCTTAAGAATATTTGATCGGCGAACTGCAGCTCTTGCCACTGACAATGAACTACTGGAAATCAAGCAAGGTAATAAAGATCTAGTAGCCTATCTGGCTCATTTCAATAAACTCATTGTAGAGACTGCCTGGCCGGAGTCAAAAAGAGGCGCCATATTTTATCGTGGACTGAGAGATGAATTGAAAGATGCCTTAGCACAAGTTCCAAATAGACCCACCGAAATTTCGGAGTTAATTGATCTTGTGTTACAGATTGACCACCGGTTAACTGAACGAAGAGCAGAAAAGAGAAGAGAGTATCGACCATTTCCCCTGAGAATTGATCGTGTAAGAAATAATCATACGAGAGCCGGAGAAGGGATAACGATAGAAGAACCAATGCAAATTGGTTCCATCCGAGGTCCTTTATCTAAGGAAGAAAAAGAGAAAAGAAGCGTGAATCAACTATGTTTATATTGCGGTGCATCTGGGCATTTTGTTAAAAACTGTCCCAAGAAACCCAAAGCTCTTCAGTCGGGAAAAGGCCAGCTTCATCAGTAGAGGGAGTTGCCCTGATGAAAGCAGAACCCAAGACAACTCCTTTAGATCAACGAGTGGCAAATACCTTACAAACCGCAGCGCCACATTTGGTACAAACAGTATCAGTTAAGACCCTTGAGAAGGAAATTCAAGGGATCTCAGTTATGATAGACGCTGGAGCTACGGGCAACTTCTGTGATATCAAATACGCTCGTAAAATGGGTATTCGATTTATCAAGAAATCTACTTTGGAAGTAGTAAGAGCTGTGGATGGAACCAATCTTTCTTCAGGACCCGTTTCCTATGAGACCGAACCAATTCAGATGCAAGGTTTTGGTGGAAATCAGGAGCAGATAATCTTTAATTTGATAGATGCTCCACAATTTCAACTCATTTTGGGTCTGCCCTGGCTTACAGAACAGAATCCACAAATTGATTGGAGCAAAAGAACGATCAAGATGAATTCCTCTTACTGCAAAGAGAATTGCTTTCATGATGGAGTGGAAGTGTCCACCAAGTCCCAAGCGGCCTGTTTATCATCACACTCTTCAATGATCTGTGCACTAAAGACAGCAGAAATCCCAAAAGAATATGAGGATTTAGTCGCCGTTTTTGATGAAAAGGAGGCTGAGAAATTGTCATCACATCGACCCTACGACTGCAAAATTGAACTGGAGCCAGGTGCGATATTGCCATGTAGCAGAATATACGCATTGACCGAAGCAGAGAATCAACATTTAAAGGAGTATTTGGATCAATATCTTGCTAATGGTTTTATTCGTCCTTCTGAATCTCCAGTGTCATCCCCACTATTTTTCATACCAAAGAAGGATGGGAGTCTTCGAACTTGCATTGATTATCGAGCCCTCAATCAGGTTACCATCAAGAATCGATACCCACTGCCTTTAGTGTCAGTTTTATTAGATCAAGTAAAGAATGCTAGAATCTACACCAAATTGGACCTGCGAGGAGCATATAATTTGATTTGAGTGGCTTCAGGGGATGAATGGAAAACCGCTTTTCGGACTCGATACGGATTATTTGAATATCAAGTGATGCCTTATGGGTTATGCAATGCTCCCGCTGCCTTCCAGCATTTTGTTAATGATATATTACGAGAATTCCTCGACCGGATTGCCGTGGTTTATATAGATGACATTTTAATCTTTTCCGACAATCTACAGGAGCACATTTCCCATGTTCGATCCATCCTCACAAGGTTGCAAGAAAACCATCTCTATGTAAAATTGGAGAAGTGTGCATTTCATGTGGAACGAGTTGAGTTCTTAGGATTCATTTTGTCACCAGAAGGAGTAAGTATGAATCCTGCCAAGATAAAGACAGTGCAACATTGGCCTTCTCCTTGCAATGTCAAAGAGATCCTGTTTTCTTGGGGTTCGCTAATTTTTATCGAAGATTCATATCCAATTTTTCTCAAACAGTTACACCCATTACTCGATTGTTGAAGAAAGGAGTGAAGTTTGAGTGGACAAAAGAAGCTGAAAATGCTTTTAATTTTTTGAAGAATTCCTTCGTCTCAGCTCCAATCTTGCTCCACCCCAATCCAGATGAGCCATATTATGTGGAGGCAGATGCTTCAGATGTTGCCATAGTAGGTATCCTTTCCCAGCGTCATAAAGATACAGGTCAATTACATCCAGTGGCCTATTTCTCTCGAAAATTAACACCACCAGAGATAAATTATTCAATTGCAGATAAGGAGCTATTGGCAGTCAAAGAAACTTTTCGTGAGTGGAGGCATTACATTTTGGGAGCTAAGCATAAAGTGACCGTTTACACGGACCACCGAAATTTACAGTTTTTAAAATCAGCTCGCTAACAGCTAGACAACTGCAATGGTCTCTATATTTTGCAGACTTTGATTTTTTTATCACTTTCAGACCAGGAAAAGTAAATGGGAAGGCAGATGCTCTATCTCGAATTGATACCGGTGCAGTTAAAGAGCCTCCAGAAAAAGAATTGATTATTCCACAAGAGAAGTTCATATCTGCCATATTGTATGAAAATTTAACCAAAGAAATTCAAGAAAACTTAACATTCGAAGGAATGCTGAAGTGGTCTAAAGAAGGCCAAGGAAGAGAAATCAAAAAAGGTTTGCCATACTTTAAAGGTGCACTGTATGTTCCGACTGTGGAGCTGCAAGAAAAAATTCTTCACGCTTATCATGACGATCAATTGGCTGGACACAAAGGAATTCAAAAGACTCAAAATCTAATACAACGAGAATTTTGGTGGCCAAAAATGAAAACTCAGATAGGACAATATGTGTCAACTTGTGACAAATGTCAAAGAGGGAAATCAAATAGAACAGCTTCACAAAGTCTGTTAAGACCTTTGCCCACTGCACCCCATGCCTGGCATACTGTTACTATGGATCTTATAGTGGACCTCCCTAGTAGGCAAGGTTTTAACACTATCCTAGTTTTTGTAGACACTTTCACTAAAATGGCGCATTTCATTCCTTTGAAAGAAATCCCTCGAGCCCCACAGGTTGCACAGTTGTTTACACAACACATAGTACGCGCCCATGGTATCCCAAAAATTCTAGTTTCAGACAGGGGGTCCCAATTTGTTTCTCGCTTTTGGAAGGCCTTTAGTAAAAGATTAGGAATTGATTCTCGTTACTCTACCAGTTACCATCCTGAAACCGATGGGCAAACAGAGAGAGTGAATCAAGAGTTAGAACAGTATTTAAGACTCAATTTATTCGATTAAGAGAAGGAATGGCCCGAGTTGATGTGGGCAGCTGAATTTGCTTACAATAATGCTGTTCATTCCACCACTGGGTTCACCCCCTTTTATCTGAACCATGGTAGACATCCTAATGTAATGTTGGGTAAAGAAGATGATTCAGTGCCTGCAGTAGAAGAGATGGTGAGGGATTTGCAGACCACGTTAGTTAGGGCTAGAAAAAACATAATTCAAGCAAAAGACTCATATAAGACTCAGGCTGATAGAAAAAGAAGAGAGAGCCCCATTTATTCGAAAGGAGACAAAGGGGGTCATTCTGACCCTGGCGGTCATTGACCGCCAGGGCCAACGACCATGGAAGCACCGCCAACAGGCTGGCGGTGCTTCCTGGCCAATTCTGACCGCGGCGGTAAAGCCGCGGTCAGAAAAGGGAAACCGGCGGTTTCCCGCCGGTTTTCCCCTGGCCAAAGGAATCCTCCATGGCGGCATGGGGATTTCGACCCCCTTCCCGCCAGCCTGTTCCTGGCGGTTTACACCGCCAGGAAGAGGCTGGCGGGAACGGGTGTCGTGGGGCCCCCTAACAGGGCTCCAGCAAGATTTTCAGTGTCTGCTTGGCAGACACTGAAAATCGCAAAATCCGCCGGCTCCATTCGGAGCCGGCTTCATCTTTGCTGGGGCTTTCCCGCTGGGCCGGCGGGCGATCTTTTGCCCGCCGCCCGCAGGGGTCGGAATGACCCCCAAAGTTTGGTTATCCACTCGTCATTTACGTCTCAAAGGAAATCGCAAATTTCAGCCACGATTTATAGGCCCATTCAAAGTTGACAAGATGATCAATCCAGTGGCAGTTAAATTGCAGTTGCCAGCTCATCTAAAGATACATCCTGTTTTCCATGTCTCCTTGTTAAAGAACAGTCCTCCAAATTTACGTCAAAACTCCCCTCCAATTCCTATCCAGATTAGCTCTGCAGAAGAGTATGAGGTCAATCAAATCTTAGATTCCAAAATCCATAATGGCCAGCTTTATTATCTAATTGATTGGAAAGGTTATGGTCCAGAGGAACGATCCTGGGTGCCGCACGAGTATGTACATGCTTCAAGATTAGTGAGAAACTTTCATAGAACCTACCCAAGCAAACCTAAATTGGAGAACTGTTCCTTGAGGGGGAGTACTGTCATGACCACACAAACTTGCCAAGTCAAATCAAAGAAATGCATGAGAAAAGCAAAGAGATATCCTCAGTGGAGACAGCAAAGCCCAAACTGGAAGAAGGTTTGGAGAGTAATCTTGCGCTTATTTCAAAGGAAGAATCAAGAAGAGAAGATCCAAGATGGCCGCTGTGAGTCCTGAAGGTTAGTTACAGTTCTAGTCTTGCAATCGGTTGGTTGCTAGGTTACGAGCTCTCCAGCTGGAAGCCTTGCACTTCAACTGAGGTCTGACAGGAATCAGCTGTGTGGAGAGAGAGCGCGCTTCAGAACAGAAACTCCTGTGAGGTAAAATTACATATGAAGATTATATTACAGAAAACGGATAAATATTGTCAAGGTTTATTCGAAGAGTTTGATAATTGACCGTTCCCGTGGAAGTTGGCAAGGCTACAAAGTTAATGTATGAATTAACCTTATGTTTACAAGGTTCTTGTTTAAGATATTAAAGTCAAAGAAAAAACGAACTTTAAAAGAGCAAGTACCTACTAATGTCAAGGTTATAAACAAAGGCCAAGTTTAATGGAGAAACGAACTGTTAACAAATAAGCATTTACAAATTCAATGGTAATAAACCAAAATAGAGTTTAAAAGAGAAACGAACTTAAATAAACAAGCATTTACAACTACAAGTTATCGACAGATGTCGAAGTAAGGAAGGAGAAACTAACTGTAATAAACAAGCATTTACAAATACAAGTTATCAACAAATGTCGAAGTAAGAAAGGAAAAACAAACTTTAATAAACAAGCATTTACAAATACAAGTATTGACAGAAGTCACAATAAGACAGGAGAAATTAAATAACATCAGCTGATTTGAAGAACGCATTATCACCAACTATATATATATATATATATATAGCAACATAAAACCAATCTCTAACGAAGGTTGAGAAGTTCTTCCAGAATCAGTAATAAGCATTTTTTTAAGAAGAGCTATCATTTATAGAGAGAAGCAAGGCTACAGAGAACTCAGGGTGAGTGAAGAAATAATAGAATTAAAGAGAATTAAGTGTTGAGAGTAGAAAGTGAAAAACTGATGTTGTATGTCCCTAGTAATTGAGACTGTGACTCTTGCAGGTGCTGTATCCAATCTTAGATGTGAAGAGGCAGACTGAGTACTGGCGTTCATCATCTCTGTGGCAGTCTCTCTACCATCCCATTCCCCTTTCCCCCTCCGGGGTACTCAGCACGAAGGATTAATATTCGTTGTGAGTAGCTCGGGTCGGGACTGAGGAGTTATCTTCTGCTTCTGAGGAAATCGAATTGAAGTATCCTGACACATTTTTGGTGAAATGTTCAATTACAACATAATGTTTTAAATTCTAAAAACCACAAAGATTCACCAATTATAGTTATATCAAGTAACTATGATTTGTGGTTTAAGGTAACTATAACATGTCCCCACCATGCAATTTTCTCATCAATAATTTCACTGCGAATGGTACAGTGATATTATCAATGAAGTCATAGAATATGTAACGAGTGATTTAATATGTGGGGTAATTAGCAGTGCATGGCGAGGGCATGCGTTATAAGCTATCTTAGTAGTGATAGTGACTGTGTAACTGTAGTTATGGTCCAGCCCCACTTTCCACTGAAAACTCATTTTGTAATTTGCCCTTTCCTTATGACCACGTGGACTTATTTGTACTAAATTTGGCAATCAAGTGACATATTCAAGTAAGGTATGGCATGGAAATTTTTGTGCAGCTCCGTGTATGGAAAAAAGTTAGGAAGGGGAAAAAAGTATGTGTTTGCCATTTTAGCACCCAAAGGAATTTTTTCTTGCACCCACAGTCCAAACCACAAAACAACACATTTAAACCAAACCTGTCACAAAAGTACAATTTTACTAAGAAATTATGCTTCTGTTGGTTTTGCCTAAATACATTCAATATTTTTTTATACAAAACCATTTTTTTTAAAGTTGCTGAGTGGTTTTAAAGGGTCAATACTTTTGTGTATCTCAGCCATTAAGAATTTGCAGATCCTTTGCGAGTACAAAAATTTAAAAAACAATGGAAGCTGATTAAATGAGGAAGTCCTTTCTCCCATTGTCCTTTTTGGATCCATGGATCTGAGAGATCTGATTGGCTGACACAAGAGAAAAAGTTCTCTTACAGCAACCATGTCTGGATGCAGGGCATGGTCCCCATGTTCAGAACAAAAATTATAAAACCATATAAGGGGGCAGGCTAGGGAAAACCTGATTCCCCCCAAGCCGCAGGGAAGGGGACCCTCATAGATATCTTATGCAGTAGATTAAAAAAATTAAATACGCTGTGGGATCTGCTCACATTTTTAGGATTTGTGGACCTCTGACAACTAAAGTGGCAGCCAGGGTCCAAGAAACAAAGCTGCCAATTAAGGACAAAGTGATTCCTGAATCCTGTAAAAGTACAGTGGATCCAGGGAAAATGACATGCGTGATACTACATATCTACAACATACTTCTCCAACCCATGCATCTCCTTTAGCTGATTCTTGGAACCACAATCCGGAACCATAAACCCATAAAAGGGGCAGCGTAGCATGAACATGATTTACAGAACTGAGAATGATGCTTGCTTTGGATTCTCAGTTCCAAAGCAGAATCTGCAAAAAAAAAGTAAACAGTTAAAAAAGCAAAATAAGGACAGCTTAAATGAGATGCTCTATGGGCCAAATGCCCACATAGCAATTCATTTCACATTAAGGAGGGGCCACATCCCCCCGCAACTCCATGGACCACCACCTCCCATGGCAAATTTAAAATGTTGGAGGGGGCCATAGAAATTCAGCTGTTATAGTTAGACTTATTTCAATGAACTATAACTCATGCCCTAAGATGACTATAACTCTCGCCCTCGCCATGCACAGTTTTCTCACCAAAACATTTACTGCAGATGTTACAGTGATATTGTCAATGATGTCATGGAAGAAGTCATGAGTGATGTAATATCTGTGGTAATCAGCAGTGCATGGTGAGTGCGCGAATTATAGTTACTTGAAATAAGAAGAAAAATCCTTTGTGTATAGCTTCAGAAATCTCCCGCACTCCAAGATGTTGCTTAGAGAGATTTATTCATGCTCACTTGTATCGACCAACAAGGTCTTCGTTAGAGCACAAAAAGTGAAACAAAGCATCATCATTTTTTAAGACATACAGAGATCTTTAATTTTATTTTGCAGTATTACATAATTTGACTGTCACTATGTTTTTTGTGAGTAAGCCACTTGGTTTTCTTCACTGTTTGGCTGACTGAATTATAAGAATGTATTCAGTAAGCTTTTGTTAATGGATATTTCATTGTAACTTATTTTTTCTGGACATGGTCTTGCAGTGATACTTTGCTGCAAGTAACTGTCAGTATTGAGTTATTATGACAGGAGATTCAAGGGCAACGAACTGATAACCTTTGAAGTATTTTCTTTATGTTTATTTTGTGAAAGATGTCTGTCTGTCTTTGAAAGTTATGGCACTTTATTCCACTTTTTGTGCTCTGACGAAGACCTTGTTGGTCGATATGTGTGAGCGTGAATAAAAATCTCTCGAAGCAACATCTCTGAATGCGGGTGATTTCTGAATTTATACACAAAGGCTTTGTCTGCTGATTTATAGTGGGTTCTGTGCCCGCTTGCCCGACACCGGCCAGTGGGTGGAAAATATCAGGGAAAGCAGGAGTGTTTTGTGTTACTTGAAATAACTCTAACTGAATTTCTATTGTTTTGTGCGTGCCAAATCGGAACCTAACTGTCCTTGTAACCTTTGTTTTTTAGTGAATGTCCAAGGTTTTAAAAAAAAGTCTATTTCCTATCTATAACGTCCCTGTAAACTTTGTTTTTATACTGAATTTCTAGGTTTTTTAAATGTTAAGTAAAATGCCCATCACAATACATGGTGGGGGGGCAGAGTTGGCCACAGGGCCTGACATTATGCTGCCCCCACCTCTCCTGGACATCCATTGTCTAAGTTTATGCCCCTGCTTCCTCATTTCAGCCCTATGTGCCCATTGTTCTTCCCTTCCCACATGCCCTGAAAAGTTAGCTTGGTCCCCTATCCACCTCCTCCCTACCCTTTCTTGTCCAAGTCCATGCACCAGCCCCTCCTTCCTTCCCTGCATGGTCCAATGTGCTGTCATTGCCCAGCATTTAGCTTGATGCCCCTGTCCACTCTTCCTGCCCTCTGTTGCTCAATTTTATACCCCATCATTGCCCTCTTGCTAAGCTACAGTGCTAAATTTGATGTCCCTACCCTCGTTTCCTCACCATCTGATGTCTGTGTGCTTGCCCCTGCTCCCTTCTTTTGGCCCACTATGTCCCCTTGACCTGCCACTGCCCCTCCTATCTACTGTGAGTGTTCTGTTGAGCTGCCACAGCCTCTCCTACCTGCCTAGCATGGTCAGATGACTGCCGCCTGTGCCTGTGCCTGCCACCTCCATCCTGCACGTCTGAGTCCCATGCCCCATCCCCTCCCTCCTATACTCCAATGTCCATTTTGCTGCCACTCCCTTCTGTCTTCCATGCTCTGTTGAGCTGCAACTGCTCCTTCTGCCTACTGTATTTGGTCTATTGTGAAGCCCCTTCTCCTGCCCCCTCTTGTCTGTGTCCAGTCCCTACCAATCCCTTCTGACCTCTATTGTCTTTTGTGCATGCCTCTGCCCCCTCCCTCTTGCCCACCATGGCTGTTGTTCTGCCACTAACCCTCACATTTGCCATGCATGGCCTTCTGTGCTGCCACAGCCCCTCCCACCTGCCCTGTGTGGTGAGCTTGCTGCTCCTTACCCTCTCCCACCTTCCCTGTGTTGTCTATGTGTATGCCATTATAGTCTCACTGTTGTCCTCCATGGTGTGTTGTGCTTCCAGTGCCCATCCACCTGCCCTCCATGGTGCACTTACTGCTCAAGTCATGCCCCTTGCCTCCTGCCCTCCGTTTTTCATGTGCAGGCCAGATCACATTTTTTTCTGCCTTGTATGGTCCATTGTTGTGCCCTGACCCCACCCTCCTGCCCTTCATGGTCCATTAATCTGCAACTGTCCCTCCTGTCTGTCCGGTATGGTCACCTTTCTGCCCTTGCCTCTTTCCCCTCTGCTTTCTGTTGTCCATGTGCATGGCCCTGTCCCCTCCCTACTGCTTTCCATGATCCGTTGTGCTGCACTGGTGTCCTGCTTGCCTTGTGTAGTGAATTGTGCAGCTGCAACCCCTGACACTTGTCCTGTACTGTCAGTTTGGTGCCCCTTCCCATCTCCCTCCTGCCCTCTGTAATTCGAGTCCATGTCCCTACCCCAGTCTTCCTGCCATTAGTGATGCAATGTACCATACTTGCCAACATTTTTAACTTGGTAGGCGGGAGATTTTGAAAACAAACCTGGGCAATTGATTTTCCCCACTGATTTACATTGAAAAATAGGAGAATTTAGGTGTAAAATAGATAAAATGAAGCTCTTTTGGGCTTAAAAACATTGTGAGTCTCCCGCATGAATCAGGTCTATTGACATGTATGGGTGTACTGCCTCTTCCTCTTCCTTATGCCCTCAATGGTCTTTTAGATTACCACAGCCTATCTGGCCTGACCTGCATGGTTGGTTTGTTGCCCCCGCCACCCTTTCCCCTGCCCTCCATGGTCTATTGTGCTGCCACTGCTTCTCCCACCTGGCCATCATGGTCAACTTGTTGCCTCTGCACCATCCTCCTTGCCCTCAGTTATCCGTGTCTGTGCCCCTGACATCTGCCTCCCCACAGTATTGTAATGAAAAACTAGATTTCTAGTCTGGCACGACTCACGCCACTTTCAATCAAAATTTGTAATACCTAAGGCATTTCTTTTAGAAATTATACAAATGGGTGGGTCTTATTCCCATAGAAATTATGGTTAGTGGACTAAAAAACTAAAATGAGGACATATTTTCTGAGTTCTCAAATAGCCACAAAGCACTTTTAAATTATTTGCTATCTTGATGGTTGGGGGAGAGAATGTGGTATCATGGCCAGAACTGCAGACTTTGCAACTGGAGAACTAGGTTTGAATTTCAATGTCAGCTCGACATCCTGTGATTCAGGGCAAATCACTTAATCTCCCCATGCCTAAAGCCCAAAAAGAATGTGTCCTTGTGTAATGTAACTTATGCTCATGTAATGCCCTCCAATACCTTCAAGTCTGCAGTATATAAAACTGTGAACAAAACAAAGAAATAACTGTTTTTTAACACTTCTGCCATTGGGCTACAATTGCGCTACATTTGGGTGATATTTCTGCTACATTTGGGCTCTCTTTTCTCTGTGGTGGCCATCTTGGGAGACTTATTTGTTATGTAACTCCCTAAGGCCTCATTTACTGCAGTATCTTCAGTAGAAAATGCTTTCAGTTTTCCACTTCGATTCCATCAAGATGGTGGTCGGATGTGCCACACTTTTGACATAAATTCAGCATGTTAGCACTCAAGTTGCCCATTAGAACACTGTGGTAAACTGCGGATCTCAAGGGAGTTAACTGGCAGTCACCTTCTGGTGTTGAATGTGCATGTTTCAGACTACATGTCAGAATGATTTAATGAAATAGATGAGGAAGATATTTGAGAACTCACTTAAAACGTGTCCTAATTTTTCTTTCTACAGCAATAACCATAATTTCTGTGACAAAATGAACCCCCTCATTTTGTTCCTTTCTAAGTTAAACATTTTAAGTTTTACCAGTTTGAGTAAATGAAGATGGCTTCAGGTGTGCCGCACTTTTGTCATAAGTAAGACTGTTGGCGCTACTGTTGTTCCATGGAACACTCTGGGAGGCTGCAGTAGAACACAAGGGAATCAATGGATAGGCTTCTCCTGTTGGAAGTACATGTTTTACTGAGAAAGTGAGACTTCATTCTCATATGGCTGAGAAAGATAGTGTGAATTTACAGAAAATTAGCTATCCTTTTATCTTCTAGAGCACCTTCCATAACTTCTATGGGATAATCATGAGAAAACAGTTTTCTCTCAGGCATCATTCATGAACTTCCAGCAGAAGGCATTTTCACAGGGCAAAATCATCTTAGCAACAAATGATTTATATTGTAACTAAAATCTGTTATCACCCTTTATACATTCTCCTTTTTGTAACCCTCAAACCCCAACATTCACTACCATGCATTTCAGTGGGTGCAGTGATGTATATTGGTCCCAGGATGGCTGCCAGCACTTTCTGGTTGAAGTGCTGATGGCCAATCAGATCTCACCATAAGATCCGTGCTTGGGCTCTGCCCAGATATCTATATTTCTTTTTCCTTTCATAGCTCAAAACCTACTTAATGATTTGCACCAGATAACAACAAATGTGCTTTCTGGACCAAGATCTACCTTTCTGCTAAATTTGGTGCAATTCCGCCTAGTGGTTCAGGCTGTAGTGATGTTCAAAATGCCTATGGAAATTAACATTAGAAGCACACTTTTTTGATCCCCTCTTTTTCTTGGCCCCTGTTTGATGGATCACCCTGAAATTTTCCATGCCCAGCAAGACCTCAAAGGACACCTCTTTTGGAAACTTTCATGAAGATTTGTCAAACGGTGCCAAAGATATAGCCAACTCAAAAAACACTTCTTCTATGGAAACTAGGTCCTAACTTAATTAGCTACTGGCTAGCTATATATAAGTATACATGCAGCCTTTGGTGTACAAATAGATGGATGGATGGATGGATGGATAGATAGATAGATAGATAGATAGATAGATAGATAGATAGATAGATAGATAGATAGAGACAGACAGGTAGCTAGAGAGGCAGATCGATGGAGAAAGACAGAGAGATATAAAGATGGACAGATAAATAGTACAAGAAATTGGAATAAATAGTTTAGCTTCAAATAACTATTAGCCATGCCTTAAGGTAACTATAACTCGTGCCCCCGCCATGCACAGTTTTCTCGTAATTATTTTTACTGCAAATATTACATTGATATTATCAGTGATGTTATTATGTCATGAGTGCTATAAATTGTGGGGTAATTAGCAGTGCATGGCGAGGGCATGAGTTATAGTTACCTTAGGGCACGACTTATAAGTAACTATAACAGGTGAATTTCTGTGGTTTTGTAGGTTTAAAATTTGAGCCTAACTATTTCGTCCCTGTAACCTTTGTTTTTTTCAGTGAATTTCTACGTTTTTTAAATTCTATTTCCTAACTATAATATCCCTCTAACCTTTGTTTTTTTTTTCAGTGAATTTCTATGTCTTTTTTAACGTATAGTCATTTTCATTACTCTACGTTAATCCAACCACCACCGTGCATGGCCTTTGGTTGTGCACAACGGTGGTTGGCTACAAGGCCTGGCCTATGGTCAGGCTATGAATCCAACCCTACATAAGCACCAAACTTCGCACAGTGCACAGCCTTTGCCCATGCGTGGCAGGGGTTGCCCGCAAGGAATGGCCTGCAACCAGACCCTGTGGCCAGGAGGGTGTCAGTGGGTCTGTGAGTGTCTGGATGGGTCTGTGAGTAGGTGCGTGAGAGTCTGAGTGAGTCTGTGAGTGGGTGCTTGAGGGTCTGAGTGGGTCTGTGAGTGGGTGCATGAGTGTCTGAGTGGGTCTCTGAGTGGGTGCCTGACTGTCTGAATGGGTCTGTGAGTGGGTGCGTAAGGGTCCGAGTGGGAGTGTGAGTGGGAGAAACAAAGAGAGAAAGAGGGAGAGGGAGAGGGAGAGATATAGAGTTTTTTAGGCTTTGGAGGATGATATACTTAGAATGAGATATTTCTGGACAAAGTGAAATGAAAAATGTATTTGTCAATTAGAAAGAGTCACATCACCTTTCAGTTTGAACCTTAAACTTTTGAATTTGAAAGAAAATTGAAGAAGGGAACTGATCAGGGAGACACCTGGAGTAGAACTCTTAACTTTGAGTGTGAGGGTCTGAGACCTCAACCATTATAGGCTAACTGGGACTATGGGGGGAGCCTCAAGGCCTCCCTCGTGGTCCCAGTCATTTTCCCCCCTTTCTTTGCCATTTACAGGCTATCTGGAACTGCAAGTATAGCCTAAAGGCCTGCCCCGCTGTCGCTGCCAATTGTTTTAAAAAATATATTTTTTTCCTTCATGGGCCCTGTTGGATCGCAGTGGTCCCAGCTGGCTCCCACCACCTGCAGGAGTCAGCATTGCTCCAGCGAGAAGGGAGCTGATTTTAAAAGCAGCTCCTTTCTTGCTGGAGCAATGTTTTCATCTGTCTTCACTGCATGCATATCTGCGTGCAGGGAAGACAGATGAAAACTCCACTTTCTGACAGCAGGACCTGTTTACCAGGTCTCGCTGTCAGAAAGCGGAGTTATGTTTGCTTTTGCTTGGTGGGAGTTGTCAGCAAAAGCTATGGCACCCCGGGACATAATAGGAGCTGTCCCTAGGGGGTGGTTGGTCTCTAGACCCGCGTGGCCCCCTCCAATGAACATAGCCCCGGGGAGATGTGATCCCTGGGGTTTGGGGGTTGCAAAACGGACCCCCTTTATTCTTTTTTAAGGCCCCTCCACACTTCATAGTCATTTGTGCCCTGGGGAGGTGGTGGACCCTGAGGTTCCAACAGGCCCCCCACTGAACTACTTATACTGAATGCTCTGGGTATGGGGAGGACACATGGCCCCCCGCACAAATAACAAAAAGCGCCCTGGGGAGGTGGTGGTCCCCAGGGCTGTGGGGGAGACAGGAAGCTCCCACACATTCAAAATTATAAATGCCCCCGGGACATGGCCCACCGAGGGGCTTTAAAAAAACACAAGCGTGGGAGCCTTTTTTTTTTCCAATTATGCATTTGTCAAATTTGCAGCAAAAAAAAAAAAATAAATGCTTTTTAGACCTCTTGGACCCAGCACCAGAGATAAGGGGTCAGGGTGACTCTACCCTGTTCCCTTTTCTTATTTGTAGCATTTTTTCTGGGACTCTGCTAGATGGCTGCCAACACTTCCTGGTTCAAAGTGTTGGCACCCAATCAGAGCTGTCCATTTCCCGTTTTCCCAAGCTTGTTTCTTTTCGTGAAATAGTTACAAAGGATCCGCAGCCCTAGATATACAAATGTATTTTCCCTAAAATATCTCCAAAACAACTGAACGGATTTCCACCAAATAAGCAAAAGTGTGATCTGCATACTGAAAGCTAGCTTCCTGTCAAATTTGGTGTAATTGCTTCCAGTGGTTTGGGCTGTAGTCATGTCTAAAGGTCCTATGAGAATTAACATAGGAAACACAGCATTGTTTTACCCCCTTTTTCTCAGCCCCTGCTTGACCAATCACCCTGAAACTTTTCCTGCCCAACAAGAATCATCAGGCCACTTGTTTTAGAACATTTTGTGAAGATTCGTCAAACGGTGCCAAAGATATAGGCAAGTCAAAAAACGCTTTTTCTATGGAAACATGGTTCTAACTATAACTACGTATTGGCGACCGCCATATCTGGGGCAGAGAAAAGGTGGGGGTCCCAAAACAATTTTTCGTTAGGCAGTTTCCAAAGGGAAAATTAGACAATGATGCTGAATAAACAGCTTGATAGAATTATGCCAGATTTGTCAGAAAGCTGGATCATTACTCACAAAGCCTGCTTTTTATGATGCCATGTCAAACTGTTCAGCTGATTTAAAGAAATTAAAGTTTATAAAATAATGATATGTAGTGCTGCAGGAATGTTTGTTTTCTAACAGTATTTTGTAATTATTAGAAGATCTATGTATAACTTCCCTTCAACATTTGCGTTTTTTCAGTGAAATCCCATGGCTTTTTATTGGAAGTTACTTATTTACTACCTTCTCTACATAAAACTCCACTTTATCCTCTGGGTTTTTTCAGTGAATATAATATACAGTTGTGGTTGACACTGTGGAGTTATAATTAGGTCAAACTTTGCACAGGAAGAGCATTTTTTGTTTTGCTAACCAGTTTAGTACTGTTTGATGAATCTTCACAAAACTTTCCAAAAAATGTTAATCCACCTCAGTTCCTTGACAAAGAGGTTGAGGGGCCTTAAAAACAATTTCCCACGCAATATGAATAGGGGATTTGCTACAGCCAAAACGGATGAACAGAGTTAAACCAAATTTGGCATAAAGATAGATCTTTAGCCAGAAAGCTTGCTTTTTGTAATTTGGTTTAAATATGTTTCTTAGTTTTGGTGAATTTAAGGTTTAACATCTAAACATATATTGACAGTTGGGCTGGAATCCAAAAATGCAAGTCTTCTGATCAGTGGGGGTTTGTTTTGGAGCAAGTGCTCTGATTGGATGGTTGCAATATGAACAGATATGTTATGGTGGCCATTACAGGACTTAGGGACTTGTTACCCTGTCCTGAAACTGTTTTAAAAAAGGTTATTAAAAAATGGGGGTTGCCTCAATACTGTGGGACTCCCACAGGACCCTCAAAGGAGTCTGTGGAAGTCCCACGTGAACTCTGAAAATGAATTATAATAAGCAAATAAAATGGGGTGGGTGTCAATGGGGGTTTGACTATCCAAAGTCTTACTGAGCATGCATTTAGGTTGGGCTCAGCAGAGTTGTTGGTTGCCCGCAGGGTGATGGGTTCAGGGCCTTCATCCAACCCCATGCGGCACATGGTCCATGGCTGTGCTTGCTGGGAGGGAGGGGTTGGATACCAAAGGGGGATGGGTATAGGAATAAAAACTTGTTTTATATATATATATTCTACATTTGTGACTGATTGATGGTTTCTCTTCTTCACAACCTGTAGTTTATGACACAAGGTTTTCTGGGAAATGCAGTTTTTGCTAATTTGTGGCTGCCATGATAAAAGTAGTAAGTCAAGAAAGTATAGTATTTGTTCCTGTGTGTTTAATACAATCAGAACATTCCTTTGCTATTCGTACTCTGTTTTAGAGTGATACCTACTGGTGCAAAGAAATCCAGCAGGAAGTGAAGGGTCAATTATGGTGTTCCCTGAGGTCAACCATGCTTTCAGACACTCAGCTCTATGCACATCTGGACACCAATATGGGATACGAAATGATGGTCCACAGGAGTTATAAATATAACTAAATAAAATCAGATGTTTGTGACTGTGTGGAGCTGTTGATCAGGATGTCAACATTCAGATGTTTAGCAGGGTCACGAAGCGTAGTGAAAAACACAATTCTATGTGCCCAATCCTGCATCTAGGACCAATACACACAAGAGACATCTGGAATATTGATTTTGATGATGTTTGTTGCGGTTTTGAGATCCAATATGACATCCGCCGGCAGGGCGGTATTTTTTGCCTACTCCTTACTGATAACACAGGACGCAGTATTTACTGGGTTCAATAATTATATTGAATTATGACGTTTCCTATTGAAAATGAGGAATTACATGAGGAAACGTATGCTTTCTGTACCAAATTCTGCATGTTTTGCATGGTAAATTTCAACAGATTTGACACAGGGAAATTCACCAGGGGAAAATTGTGGGCTCCAGTAATAACCACAAATATTCTGATCACTTTGCAAATAGTGTGCGCGGGAATCAGAACTTCACCATCAACCTGGAATCAGGTTGGTTCAAATGGAACACTTACTTTATGAGTTTGTTTTACAGCATGGGAGCACCCTGAATGCGCTCTTTTGCTTCAGCACCCAGCCCTACCTAAAGTGTGTATTATAACTGTGTTCTATAACACATGCAGCCATTTGTTCTTAATCATCACAAATGACACATGATACAAAGAGTTGTTAAATTCAGTTCAGAGGCCTTTTTCTTTTGTCAGAAGTAATCCTATTAAAATGGGTTGGGCAATGTACCTGTGCTCCTTATGCCTCTTCTGGTTTTACTCTCTTGTATTAATTGCATCCACTGAGAACAATATGTGTGCAGGGTTTGTTCTAAGAATACTAATCTGATAATGCATTCCTCATGAACAGGCCTCTTCATGGTTTAAAGTGATGACAGATTCGCCCCCATATGTTCAGGCCCTTCATCACAAAGGATACTCAGTGGAGTGAGAAGACAGGTACAGTGGACATAACGCTCCTGTGAAATAAAACATGATTTTTGATACAAAGCGAATCCCCCAAGGAAATATGACCGAAAACAGCTCCAGTCTAAAGTAATAGCAATCTCTCAAATCCCAGTTCCCAGATATAAACAATTACCTGTAACAAGTGACTAGCAATTTCCCATTTTTGTAAAATAACTAATCTTTTAGGTGAAAATACCAGTCCTCAATAACAGAAGCCGGTGATCCACATCTCGCATGTCCCTTTTACCAACCCACACTCAGGGCATTGAACATGCACAGCGGTAGTGACACAGCTAATGTATTGAAGAATGAAAACGTGACAATACTGCAACAGTTGCATATCCCAAGAATGCGCCCTAACTAACCCTTTTGTACGGATTCCGACAGTGATGTCTATGGGCCCGGTCTTCTCATAACAATGGGAAGTGCTTCAACTGTAAAACAAAAAAAACAAAAAAATACATAAGTAAGGGCCAGATGTAGCAAAGGTTTTTACCCATTCTGTATCTATGGGAAAAAGTGTTCGTACATATGGCCCTAAGTGTAGGAGCTGAACATTTTCTTCAGAGACTGTCTCAGACGTTGCCTGTATTTGAATATACCTCTTGCCTCCTTCTTCCACTTCCCTACACCTGTCTGTTTATCTCAGCCATACTTTTTTTTTTCAAATCTGCTTTCTCAGATTGTCATTGTTTTCCTACTTTTCATTCCGTCTTCCATCTCCCTCTTCTGCTTTTGTTCTCTCATGCTCTGGGTCAAAGTTTGATGTATTTAAATAAGTCCTGGTACACAAAAAGCAGTGCAAGTGCCCTCCACGTGCAACCGCCTGTACAAATTACACATTATAAATTTGTTGCATGACCGAAGACTATGCCGCTAATCCGAAGGAATCCTAAAGCAAGAGAGTAGGGCACTGCGGATTATGGGGGTTATTACAACTTTGGAGGAGGTGTTAATCCGTCCCAAAAGTGACGGATATACCACCAGCCGTATTACGAGTTCCATAGGATATAATGGACTCGTAATACGGCTGGTGGTATATCCGTCACTTTACCGTCACTTTTGGGATGGATTAACACCTCCTCCAAAGTTGTAATAACCCCCTATGTCTGGTGAAGTGTTCTGCCAATCTGAATGGTTTTACCTGACTGCATTTATGTACCATCACATAAATATCGAGAATAGGTAGGCCAAAGATCTAAAACAGGAGCAACTGTTTCCAATATGTTATAATTCAGGATTTTATAGCAATCCTTTGTGTGCTCAATTTGTATTAAGTCTTCACACTTTCTTGATTGATTTGAGTGCAAGATGTTTATCTAAGATGCTGGCAGGGATAGACTTACCTTTAACATAGGACCTGATTGTGACCTTGGTGGATGGGATACTCGACGGATATCCCACCTGCCGTTTAACAAGTTCCATAGGATATAATGGAATTTGTAATACGGCAGATGGGATATCCATCACATTTATGAGGGAGTATCCCATCTGCCAAAGTCGTAATTAGGGCTAAATCTGGTCAACACTGAATGGGGGTTGAAGTCATTGCAGGCTTGGGGCCAGTCCTCTGCTCAGTTAGGGATGCTCTGTGTGGAACTGTCCTTCCTCAATCACAAACATGTTTGTGAATCTCCTGCCACATTGCCCAAGACCCATTTACAATCCTGTGCCCTTCATCGTCCCTGTCATACCTTTAGCTAAGTCTCTTTCATAGGTTGTATTACCTGTGGCTGAAGTATAAAGCATTTGTGGGGGCAGTGGGTGTGGAAATCTTTATTGGGAAGGTAGGACGAAATTGGAAAACTTCACCCACTTTTGCCAAAGTAAAGGTTTCAAATTCATCAGACTTTTTGAGCAGAGTAAAATGTTTTGCCCGCCACCGTCTTACACATCCCTCAACTGGCACCACAAATCTAGAGGAGTCCAATCTCAGTGTATCACTGCAAGCACTCTTCAGAAGATTGACAGGCCCCTAGGTTATCAGCCTGCACAGTAAGGCTAATTTTATGAAAAAAGAATAACAAAACAAATTAGGTTACTTGGGGCCAGATGTACAAAGCCTTTTTGTGGTCAAAAATGGTTTACGTACACAAAGCCCTAGTCGTGATTCAGTAACATATCACTGAATCGCAAATTGTGCTTGCGATTCGGTATTAGAAAGGGGTGTGTTTAGGACTTCCATTTCTAATACTGAATCGCAGTGGTATGTGTGAATGTTTTGCGACCAGAATGCAGTCACAAACTTCACATTTTCCCACCTTCATTTACAAATGGGAAGGAGTCCTCATTGGACATCTTCCCCTTTGTGAATGATTGTGACAAAAATTTTTAAGAATAGGAAGTGGTCCCATGGACCACTGCCTACTCTTACAAAGTGAAAAGAAAATTTTTAATTTTTCTTTTTGTAACGCATCCTGTTTTTCTTGAAGGAAAAATGCTGCATTTAAAAATAAAAAGATTGCTTTATTGAAAATGAATCTCAGACATGGTGGTTGGCTGACCCCAGCAGGCCACCATCCCTATGATTTTAGCAATTCCCAATGAGTCGCAAACCAAGACCTACCTCATTAATATTTATGAGGTAAGTACATTTGTTTATTGGTGTATGTGATTACCAAAAAGTGCATCACAAACATTTTCTATTTGGTAATTGCAAACAACTACATTTGTACATGTGGACCTAGATGTGAACAAGCCTGGTCTGCAGAAGGAAAACCTCCCTTCTCAACCCCTCAAACAAAGCCAACATGCAAAACAAAGAAAAGGGGGCTGTAGCTTGCTTCAAAGCAGCATCTAGTTTGTCTCAGGGAAACCGAAAAACAACACTCCTGAATAAAGAATCATCTATTTATGTTTTGCCAATTTCTTACTCCTCCATGAGTCAAATATTGGCTAAACACTCAATTAAAATGTGATGATTTCATAAAGCGTAAATACAGTATACCGTTTAGGAACAGTTTCAAGATTTTTAGAGAGTTAGGATTAAAGTTTCATGAACAGAGAATATAAATAAAGTAAATTATTTCCAAAGATATGTAAAAAGCCAACAGCCAGATCCTCAAAGAGTTTGCTGTTAGTAGGTAGCAGGTACTCTTCTAGAACTCCTCGCTTATTCCTGGATTTCAGGACAAATCCAAGAGTAAACAACAGAAAAAGTGTTGTGAATCAGACCCATAGCGGGTCATTATGAGTTTGACGGATGGAAAAGCCTGTCCGCAAACTCCCTCAGTCAGGTTGCCGCTAGTGCGGCGGCCTTCCCGCGGGCCCCATTACGAGTTCCCCGCTAGGTCAGGGGGCGGAAACGGTGCTTCCGCCCACTGGCCTGGCAGGAAACAGCCTACAACATTGACGCCGGCTCATAATATACCAGGTGGCAATGTTGCAGTGCGTAGGGTGCACTAGCACCTGTCACACTGTTCACTGTCTGCACCGCAGACAGTGAACAGTGCGACAAGGCTGGCCATGGTGGCCCCTGCACTGCCCATGGCAAGTGCATGGGCAGTGCAGGGCCCCCCTGTGAGCCCCTGCACCTCGTCTCTGCCAGCCTTTACCTGGTGGTGCTATCACCATGAAAAAGATGGCGGAGAGGGGGGTCGAAATCCCCAGGGCGCACTGCTTGCAGTGCTGCCCTGGAGCATTAGGACTGCCAGCACAGCCAGTCCCTCCAGTGGAGGTAAACTGGCGGTGCTGGCATTCCGACAGTGGCACAACCGCCAAGGTCGTAATGACCCCCTTAGTGTTCAATTAAAAGGTAATTTAAAGAAGAATTTCTCAAAGAAATCATGCACACATAGTTGTGGCACAGAAATATCAGACCACCAGGATATTTCTTCACAGAGACACCTGAAAGTAGCACATCAACATTCTTGCCCAGCAACCATTTCAGTGGCGATGTTCCATTTATTCTCCTACATTCTAAGGACAAGCATTTTCCCACATAATATTTGTCATAAAAAAAATACAGAACCAAAATGAGATAAATTATGTTATTCCTTGAAAATTATTTAAAAAAGAAAAAGGAAGAGTCAAATGAAACCTTTTAGAGTTAATAAGCAAGGACTGAAAAGTCTATTCTAGTCCTATTGAAAGTCACCGTTGTCAGATGATAAAAAGCAAATTTTGGGCCCTAATGTAGTATTCCCATTTGCAAACCAGGGATGAGCAATTTGAACACTGACTGGCTTGCAAATGGGAATGTCATTTTCAAAAACAGCCTATGCACTAATAGGTCACATTGCAAACTGTACATTTGCAGATGGTACAAAAAATTACCTGCCTCAGGATTATTAAATATGCGAGTTACAATTTGTGAAACCTTGTGATTTGCTGTAAATAAGGGGGTAGAGCCTACAAGGGGCAGCAGACCTCCGTCCCTGCATTAGCATTCCCAAAGGGAAATAGCTTTTTTTCAAAAGCAGCCCTTGTCCACTAAAGGAATCAGTGCTGTTTTAAACCAAATAAAGCATTCCATTTGGAAAGATATCAGTAAGCTACTGTGACAATACCCAGAGAGGAAGCCTTTTTATGTACTTTCCAGAGGAAAACATGTTTAGTGCTGAAAAGTGCTGATAAGTTCCCTCAAAGTAACGGAAAGCAGTGCTTAACACTGCTTTGCATTACTCTTCGTCAGGATGCATTCTATAGGTGGTACATGGACGAGTCCTATGCAACCATCCATGGTTTTTTAGGTGAAACCCTATATACTAACAATAGTAGGCAGGGTTTTGTATCAAAACATAATAACACTTTGAAGCTGGCGTCAAAAAGGAGAAATGTTTTTATTTCTCTTAAATTTTCCCACTTTGCATGTGTGTTGCATTGTACAGCACAATTCTGAAATAGGTAAAGTTTTAAACTTTTAGACTTTTGACTAAGTCTTGTATTTTGTATTGGAGGGATACCGTTCCAACGCAAATCCTTTCCTAAACCCATTGCACTGTAATGCAAACGCAAAGGCCTGCGCGTGGTGCTCGGCAGCCTGACTGTAAGCGTAAGCCCTCCTATTAGTCTGGCGGTCTTTTCAACTCATAAAAGAGCCTTTTGTAAATAGGAAAAAGTCTTTTGCTGTTGCAAACCCTGTGTTTGTACCAACCGCAGGCTTTGCCACCACTAAATACTTTTGAAGATCAAGCTCCATCACTTTAGAAACAAGAAAATAAGAAAGATAGTACGGACGATCACGATGCAACAAACCTCTTTTAAAGCCGAATTCATGTATTTGTTTGTATCTTTTTAACGTTTGTAGTGATTTTCAAATGTATTTACATTTTCACCCTGTGGGGGTGTGGAAATCATATTTGTGATATCCCAAAAGTTTTTCTGAGTTTCGGAAAGAGGGAACTTTTAAATATCAAAAAGTGACAAGTAGATGCACATTCATTTTTAACGTGGTACTTTTGAACTCGGAAAATGGCTCTTTACCATCAAGGCATGGATCAATTTGTGTTAACTCTATCTCAGAGAAAATTAACTCGGTTACTGCTACTAAACATTAAAGACTCGACAAACAACCTGCTCCTTCCGACTTTTTTTTCTTTATTAATTAGCTGACAACTGCGAGGCCTAGTGCTCGTCAGAGTCCCTTACATCACACCGGAAAAAATAAGAAGAAAACGTAGAAACACGACAAAAAACACAATTTAAGGAAAGGGGGCTGGGACAAATAGGATCGTATGTAATTGAAGGTGTACACATACAAATCTGACAGAAAACATTTTTGAAGAGTACAAAAGAAATCTAGATGTAGAATCTCTCTACAATACAAGGAAAGTATATCGTTGGGTGAAAAAAAGCAACACATAGCTAAGACAAATGCATATTTGTAAGTGTGAAAAAAATGGTGTGCATAAACAGAGACAAATGTACCTACAATGTCACGTGCATGTAATAATTACAAATCATTTCAGAAAAACTTGAAATTAAGTGATGTAGAGTGGTCAGTGAATTGCAGAAATGGACCTCTAAAGAGAAACCCTCAATTTACTTAAAAACGTAACCATTTTTTGATCATATATTCAAGAGTATGTCAGAAGTTAAAATGTTTATTAAACCTCCTATGTTTCAGCTTTGGTCACGCCCGGCCATCTTCCTTTACTACAAGCTAACTTCCCCGTGTAATCGTGGGTTTTTTTACATAGTGTTTGACTCAACAATTCAAATTCTTTATATGCAAGTTTGCCTAGGCACCTGTTTTCTACTTCAAAACGTACTTGACCTGCTATTTCACCTCTCTCCCACTGCACTGGGTACTCCTTGCCTTTCGCATTAATCTCTTCTACATATGTCGCTTATCACATGGAAAGCAGTCCTGTTTCAAGGCCTGGGCAAAGCGGGCAGATGCCGAGAGCCCCCACCTTCCAGAGAGTCCCCTGGTAGAGTAATACCTGTGCATTTAAAAAAAACTTTAAAAAAAATTGGCAGCTGGGCTTGCCAGCCCAACCATAACCCTCTATTCTTGGGCAATTGGAAGGAATTAAATGAAACATGTTTTCATTTCACTGACTCTTCTATTTACCCCATCTCTACGTCTCTATGCATCTACCCCCCTTACCCTCTCTTCGTCCTCCTTACCTCAGCTAAGTCTGTCACCTCTCTCTCAGTACACCTCTTTACCCCCACCTGTCTCTACCTCCCTCTCGCTCACTCACATCTCTCACCACCTCTCTCTGGGTATGCCCCTTTTGCACACATAGAACAGGTTCTTAATGAAAAACTCATTGGCCCCTGGTATGAATATGTGTTTAATGAAAACCCCATCAAAATTGCCAGTTATTTGCAAACCAGTTGACAAACATAGCTTAAACATCAACAAATTAATGGTTGTCTATCCGAGCTATGCACAATCTATACACGAAGGGGCTCCCAAGAGCTGCCATGGAAAGGCAGTGTGCCATAGAGATCATGCTATGAATTTGGAAACACAGAGGACTTTCTAATCACAGTGACTGTGGTCAGGAACATATGAATAAACTTTATTTGCAGACACAAATCAAATTGGTAAAGAGGGAATGATGATGTGTAGGGGTAGCACATTGACTAGTTCTGCGTAATGTATAAACAAGCATATATTTAGCAGAAATGATCAATTGGGTTAAAGTTATCCCGGGGACGTCAGCATGACGTAGATATTCAGATGGGCCATAAAAAAAATGAATGAAATAAAACAAATATTGACCTTGTTAATATCACATTTACTTTCTTCTCAATTATTTTGAAAGAAACTATTTGGTTATTGGCTTCTTAAAAACATCCTTCAGAAATAAACCTATCTTCTTGTGTGAATGTGGTACTATCATAACTATGACAATCACTCTGCTCTGCACACCTCTTTTCTCCCTACCTGATTTAGAATTATGGTGGACCGGGTTACTCTGTCACAAATGTGATGGATATCCTGTCTGCTGTACTACAAGTCCAATGTATCTTAAGGCACTTGAAATAAGGCAGATGGGATATCTGTCACGTTTGTGACAGAGTAAACCGTCCACCCAACTCTAAATAAGACCCCAATGTCCTTTCCGGTATTTCCTGTGACTTTAGACATCTTTCAATAACCTTCCATAGCCCCAGGTTTTCTCACAAATATTGTAAGGTTGGTTATGTGAGCCCCCACAAACCGAATGTGTTTCCCAATTCCTCATTTCTGGGAAAAGGCATACAGTGAAACTTAGCAATTTAATTCTATGCATAAATTGGTCTAGTGGATACCCACTACCAGGTTGCTGTTTGGGAAGGCTTTAAATACTTCTGGTGTTTGGGTCACTTATAAAGCCCTCTTTTGGATAGGGTAAATGTCTGTCCCTTGGTGCTGGGGGCTCCTTTGAGATGTATGACACAACTGAGCAAAAGGTCTGATGTAATATTTCCAAGACTCATAATGGGGTCAGGGCTTCACTACTTGATTGATTAGCTTCCTTTCCTATCACTGGGTTGCAAATGGTGAATATGTGTGAGTTTATCTTAATGGCCTTTTCTGTTCTGGTCCTTCATTAATTGATTCCATCTATATCTTTGTTAAGTTTATAAATAGAACTTCTGGGAATTCTCCTCTGTGCTGTGGATGACAGGGCCTAACTAATACTGATACCTGTTCATTCGCATGGGCACCTCCAAAGCCCAGACAATTCTGATCATCTCTGAAGTTCCCAAGGTTCCATCTTGTCCCCTTTTGTCTTCAACCTATGCATGGAGCCCCTAAGTGTTGATGCCACACAAATATATTTGAAAGTGTCCTCTGCTCCAGACATCCATTGACTCAAGTCCTGCTTGCATCTCATTCAGTCTTAAATGTCAAGTACCTACCTGACTCCCAACAAAAGAGATTTCCTGATATCCTCCATGAAAACAACATGGACAAAGTAGTCCAAACCTGGCTCAATAACATGAGTCTGGATGAATCCGAACCCCAACTTTCACCCAATGTTAAGTCACTTGAATTCAGCAACACTGATCTCACCCTCAAGAAATACATCACCCAGAAAACCAAGACATTCTTTCTCAGCTGTGCTACAGAGCACAGCTGGAGACTACAGAGAGACTATTCCTCACAGAAAGGTACTTTATAACTACCATTCATACCAATGCACTGTTACATCTGGATGGTTGCAGTGCCCTGCTTCATGGCCTCCTAAACTCTATAGTGCCCCTTCCCCCCAATGGGAACCTACAAACAACAGCTGGCCTCATCAAAAACCTGAAGAAACATGCCCACATCACCCAACCATGATGGAACTCAACTGGCTTTTCCTGCCTGCCTGCTGAAGGTTCAGAACTAGCTCATCTACAAAGATATCACCACCAACACTATTACCTACCTGGCTGACAAGCACACCATTTCTGGTAGCTCTGAGCACGCCTTCACCCAGAAGACCATCAGGTTCCAGACAAAGAAGTGCAAAAAACAAGACAACAGACCTTCATCTTTGCACGCATAATCTGGAACAGCATCCTCATTTTCATAAGAACTTCTGGAATCCTTTTTCAATATGAAAAGAGCTGAAGACACCCCGCCAGGGCCGGGGAATGCGGATGCACCGCCAACAGGCTGGCGGTGCATCCAGGCCAATTCTGACCGCGGCGGTAAAGCCGCGGTCAGAAAAGGGAAACCGGCGGTTTCCCGCCGGTTTTCCCCTGGCCAAAGGAATCCTCCATGGCGGCGCTGCAGGCAGCGCCGCCATGGGGATTCCGACCCCCTTCCCGCCAGCCTGGTTCTGGCGGTTTTGACCACCAGAACCTTGCTGGCGGGAACGGGTGTCGTGGGGCCCCTGGGGGCCCCTGCAGTGCCCATGCATGCCAATGGCATGGGCACTGCAGGGGCCCCCTAACAGGGCCCCACAAAGATTTTCAGTGTCTGCATAGCAGACACTGAAAATCACGACGGGTGCAACTGCACCCGTCGCACCCTTTCCACTCCACCGGCTCCATTCGGAGCCGGCATCCTCGTGGAAGGGGGTTTCCCGCTGGGCGGGTGGACGGCCTTCTGGTGGTCGCCCGCCGACCCAGCGGGAAACTCAGAATTACCGCGGCGGTCTTTTGACCGCGCTGCGGTATTCTGTCGGGGGAACTTTGGCAGGCGGCCTCCGCCGCCCGCCGAAGTCAGAATGATCCCCTATATTATGACAAGTAATAGTCCACTTTCGCTCTTAGAAACTGGTTACCCCTTCATACAATGTTGACTGTGTTTTGTCTGTCACCCTGTATAGCTTTCTGCTGCCTTTTCGGATAGTTTGTACTTTACAAATACCACACATGCACACAGACACACCAGTATGTAGTTACAAATATCTCTATTTTATCTTTAGAGGGAGGAACAGGAGCAAAAGCATGGTGGAAGCAGGGTTAACTCATAGATGTTTGTTATAATGAAAACAACAAGTTATCGAGTAAAAGAGAGAAAACAAAAACGTTCTGAGGAGGGGAAATGGGCTAAAACACTATGGAGGTTTCAAATTACACCCTATTGGCTTTGCTTCCATGTTTTTGGAGGGATGAGGGGGATAACATTGGTCACAGCTTCTAAACTTCCTGTTAGAGATGTATTAAATAGACATACACAGGTAATCATGACAGGAAATAGTTTTCCAATCCACTGTTTCCATGCTATTTTCAAATAGTAGAAAAATGGTTAAAATGAAAAGAATGAAAATGGCTGAAGAAAAGTCGGAGCTAGAAATTTGTAGTGAGACTTCGATTCCACTATTTTTCTAAATATTCTAAATTAGGGGAGAAACACCAAGATTAGTGAAAATAATATATTGGAAATAGGTGAAGGTGTACAGTGTAGACTCCGGAGTATACCATCTTCGAAAAATGTCTAGTCACTTAAAGCTGATATTGTGGACTTTCTTGCACATACTTTTCTATGCTTGGGACGTAATACAAAGATTGAACTTTGCAGGGATCATCTGTTCAAGGCTTATGATGCCTTTTTTCTAATGGGGAAGTGTATAATGCTCCTCCCTCCACTAGCAATAAACTTCCCTCATCTAATGTCCCATTCCCTCCTTTATTCTCACCCCACACTCCAGTCGTACATACATTTACTACCTGCTCAAAGCACGAAAAATCGGCCCCAAAAGGTAATTTCCCCTTCCATTTTACTTGTAATTACATAGTACTGGGTTTATTTTACTGCACATGAAATGTAAAATTGCATGAAATTTTATAGGGCGATAAAATAGCCATACTACTGCCCAGCTTGTAATTAGGGCCTATGTGTTGGGCCACAGGTCCATAGCATGTTAACTGTCACCAAAGGACTTATTTACAGGTTACCAAGGCTTAAAATATTGACTCCATATGCAACCACAATTCAATTCCTATGCCTGTTTTTTGTATGATATTGAAGTAAATTAATATTTTTACCAGGTCAGGGGCGGCTCCTCCGCAGGGACGGAGGATCGTTGCACCCTGGCCAAGCGCCAGGAGATTAAAATTGAAACAATAGTTCCACAATTGTTTAATTTTTCATATGCTGACTTAGCCAGCAGTAGAGGGAGGGGTGGGGCTGGGCAACGGGAGGTGGGAGGAGAGAGGAGGAGGGAGTGTACCTAAGTGCGCATGTGTGTTTGGCCGGCCGTCTCAGGCAGGCCAAACACACATGCACACTTAGGTTTCTCTAGCCCAGCTGTGTTTAACTGGAGAACCTGCACAGACCCCAGGGCTGTGTCTATGTGGCAGTTCGAGCCGCTCAGACCATTCCTTGCAGTGCTTGCATGCTAGCTTTAGCATGGAAGCAGCACAAGGATTGCTGGGGAGCAGGGGAGCCTGTGCTGTTGTCCCAGTGAGTGCTGGGACACCGAAAGAAGAGGAGCAACGAGCGAGGCAGCAGGAGACCGAGGAAGGTAAGTGTCCTTTTTTTGTTGTTGTTCTTTCCTACCCCCTTTGTCCCTCCCACCCTGCATTGAGATTTGCAGCATCTGCTGCTGATCTTTACACATTTTTTGTAGAATTATTTTTATTGATTTTCAGAACATTATAAGACAACTTATACAGGTGATGGCAAAGCAGTCGTTTCAAACAGACACATTTTCAGTTCTTCGTACATTTGGTTATCATGCATCTATCATGTGCACAGATTGATGCTGTCTATAGAATGCATCAAATCTTGGTCAGCAGCATACTTGGCAATACATATATTCATATGTTGAACAAGATAACAATTCAAAATATCCCTCACCCACTTGTCAGCACCGAGGAAACACCAGCCTGACCACCTGTGTTTGGCTGTTCAATGGTATAATCAGGAAGCTTGGATCAGCCATAGAGCTAATATCTTCAATTGTAAGTATCCCTAGTATGCTTCTTTTGTAGCTAGTCTATGAGGCTTAATGTCATCTTCCTCAGATTCCCTGTAGGCCCGATGAGGGTGACTCCTCTTTTCCTCCCTATGCTGCACATTGCTCCCCACCCCAGCCCACTGTGTGACTGCTCTCTTTCAGGTAATCAGTATGGGGTCTGAATGGACTTTTCATATTTCTACACATATTGTAGATTTTTTCTCTACTTCCTCTTATTTCATAAGGTCCAAAGGCTATGTCATGCTACTTTTTGCTGCATGTAAGGAGTCAGAAGCTACCTGAATTTATTTCTTATTGTGCCATAAGGGGCGAAAGAGCTTGTGTTGTATTACTATTCTGATAATGTTGGTGGTATTACACCAGTGCGTATAGATATCAGTGTTTAGACATGCAGGAAAGGCTACAGTGTCTTGATGGAGTCAAAGCAGGTGTCATGAAATGAAGAATGTTGTTTGAATACATTTAGTTTCTTTGACTCCCACCACCCCTAACACGACTGCATTTTTTCTTGCAGGAGCGATCCCATCTGTGTTGTCTCACTTGCAGGTGTTGGGCTTTTAATTAAAATTCCTAACTAATATGTTTCTGTTTTGTGAAGGCAGGTGAATTATTGCAAAGACAAATTATGAATGATAATGAGGAACAATGTGTGTGCCTTTCGAAATCATTATGTTTGATAGAGCATCAGTGTAAAGAAAAGGTCATTTAGTGCAATGGCAGTGAGCCCTGCCGAAACAGACATTTATTCCACTCAATGCATTCTTTCCCCTAATCAATTAAATATCCCAAACATGAGCACTTCCCATTTCATAATAAAGACACCCAGTGGACATAGTTTTTTTTAACTATAATTTAATTTCTTGTAGAATAAATGTGTTTAGAAGGAAACATTTAAAATATGCATTTGCTTATTGAAGTGCAGAATGTTTGTGTATAGGGTGCTTGGTTGTATGTCAGAATACCAAGATAAAAACATTGCATCGTGAGATAAAACTATTGAGGTCTAAATTTTGAGAACCATATTATCATGAAGGTACTTTTAAGTGCATGAGGATAAGTGTAGACTTACTAGTCTTAACTACTTATTTATACCATAAATATATATATATATATATGGTTTAACTTTAGTTTTTTTTATTATAAGTCTGAATGTATGTTGTCCTAATTATAACTAAGTTTTAATCTTGGGTTCCATATTGAATACTCAATATGGAACCCAAGATTAAAACTTAGTTGTTTTGTAGAACTTATAGTAATGACATTAATGTTATCCATTGCAGTTGTGTGATAGAAGTATAATATATATGAAAAGGTCAAATATTTATGTAGTTTAACATTTGTTTTTTTTATCATAAATCTGAATGTATGTTGTCCTAATTATAAATACGTTTTAATCTTGGTTCCATATTGAGTACTTAGTTCTATTACACAACTGCAATGGATAACATTAAGGTCATTACTATAAGTTCTACAAAACAACACTCACTGTCTTTTGGTCACAAACCATACAACTATAACTTTGAGTCACTTTTCTACTGGACTCCAATTACACTATCTCCTGTTGCATCAGTCATAGTAACTGAAAACATAGCCTATCTAGTAACTCTTATAATTTAATACATACCAGTATAACCAATAATACTCTTTATTTCACTTTATGTTACTCTGGAGAGTTATAGGTCAATCAATCAGGAATTTATAAAGCACAGCAAATCACCTGCGAGGGTCTCAAGGAGCTGAAAAAGCAAGGAGAAGACAGGAGCCATGCAGCAGCATGGAGAGAGCTGGGCCGAGATCTGCTCAATGGAGTCGCTCTGCGGGCTCGATTAAGCAGGTCCTGGGAGGAAAGACGAGTGCTGGGAGGTGGTGGGCGGGGCTAGGCAGGAGGCAGGAAATAATGGGCGGCATGTGGGAGCGGCAATTGAAAAGCACGGAGAAAGCAGTGAAAACAAGTGAAAAGCAAGGATAAGGCACACAAAAAATGGGGGAAAAGCCATGAGAAAGCAGTGAAAATGAGGGAAAATCAAGGAGGAAATGCAGTGAAAACAAGGGAAAAGCAAGGAGAAAGTGGTGAAAACGAGGGAAAAGCCAGGAGTAGGCACTTACAAAATGGGGCAAAGGCAAGGAGAAGACAGAAACAAGAGCGATGCAGAAGCACAGGGAGAGCTGGGCCGGGCGCCTGGGTTAAGGGGTTTGTGAGCAAAAGACAATGGTGGTCATTACAACCCTGGCGGTTGGTGACCGCCAGGGTTAAAGTGGCGTTCTTACCGCCAACAGGCTGGCGGTACGAAAACCCATAGTTTGACCGCGGCGGTACCACCGCGGTCGCACCGCCCTGGGGATTATGACTCCCCTACCGCCAGCCTGTTTCTGGCGGTTTGCACCGCCAGGAAGAGGATGGCGGTAAGGGGACTCAGGGGGCCCCTGGGGGCCCCTGCACTGCCCATGCACTTGGCATGGGCAGTGCAGGGGCCCCCAGGCAGAGCCCCGTCGCGCATTTCACTGCCCAAATTTCAGGCAGTGAAATGCGCGACGGGTGCTACTGCACCCGCTGCACATCAGCATTTCCACCGGCTCAATTACTAGTCGGCGGCAATGTTGATGTGCCTTTTCCGCTGGGCCAGCGGACGGTAAAAAAGTCAAAATACGGAGCCAGCCATACCGCCAGCACTGGCGGTATTCTGGCTCCCGCAACCTCCCGCCGAGGTTGTAATGACCCCCAAAATGTTGTTTTATAGAACTTAGAACAATGGTATTGAGTTTTATCAGTAGCAGTTGTGTGATAAATGTATAACAGAAACATCTAAAATGTTAGTGCAGCTTAACTTTTTGGTTTTTATTATGTTTGAAGATATGTTTTCTTGGCTATAACTAAGCTTTAACCTTTGTTTTTATTGAGTTTTATTTATGTGGAAAACATAGGTAAATGTTATGAGTTAATAATTATTCTGAAAGCATGGCACACTACAACAACATTGTCATGTATATACATATATCCATATTAATCTGAAGATTTGTGAAGCTTTTTTTCTAAAATACACAGTAAATTGCAATATGTTTGTACAGTTGATAGTTGATTTCCAGAGCACAAGGCAGCAGTACTCTTGTGAACACTGGCATGAAAAAAACAACTTATGTCTATGCACTCCATAAGATGGGCACATGCACAAAGGAAGAGGGAGCAAGAGCTTGAGGAGATGGCTGCAGGAAGTTCACGAGTGGCAAAGCAAGTGGACTTTGCATGACCTTAGACCTTTGCAGTCTCCACTGTAGCAGCACCCCAAGCCAGTATATTGGCTACGGTATCTGTACTTCCTGCTGGGACTGCCATGCCTGTAGACATGTTGAGGCAAGAAAGGGGCATAGTTGAAGAGTATGATAGTTCTTCCACGTATTGCCTCCTGTGCCATTTCATAGTAGCTAGGGAGAGAGACACCAGCACGGTTACACAGCTTGTTATTACTCACCAATGCCTGCACCAACATCCGTAGTTTTTTTTGTACCCTTCCTTCTATTGCGGTATTTATCCGTTCCATGCTTTTTGTATTTTTTATTGGTCCTGTTGACCTGTTAGAAAAAATAAATCCTAAAAACAGTTAAAAATTCAGAAAAGAAGGAAAAAAGGTTCTTTCTAGAATTACCCAAATGTTAGGTGCATCTCTAATCCACATAAACATATGAATGTGTGACGCTCCTCTTTTTCTTGTTGTTGGTCAAGTATTGAATCATGGTTTGAAATTTGTGGTTGAAAGTTCGACAAACATTGGTGGGATCCAGAGAACAGCTATTCAGCTGTAGAATTGGTGTTCATGTTTGCAATATTAGCAGTTTCTTCAAGTAGAAATTGATAGAGGTCGTCACATAGGTACTCAGCACAGATGAAAGTAAGAAACCAAGTTGGTCGTCCTAGGTTTCAGAGAATGCATTTCAGTTCTCCATCTTTTTGAAACCAATAATAATTTGTCCCCTACTGACATGCCATAATGTTGATCATGTTATAGTCTATGTTTTCATCTTTCTACTGCAGTTTTGGACAAAATCGTGAGCTGTTAAATATTGAAGCCAGTTCCAGTCCACAATATGTGCACAACAGCATAAGAAGTGGCTGAAAGTGCACTTGCATGCAAGAGTGTGAGAATATAAGGAATGTCTTGATTAAAATGTGGATCTTCTGATTATAAACTTGCTGCTCATTACTCTGATGCAGAAATTGAACCTAGAAACCATTATAGAGTCTACCTTTCCCATTGAGGAATAAGTGTGGATGGCATCTTGGCTTCAATCTTTTTCACAAACACTAATTGGCTCTCCTCTAGCTTCACTCATCTGATAGGGTTCTAAAGCATCATTCATCATATCACTGGGGCTATACTGTAAAGTATATATTTCGTCAGCATGTGCGCAAATTATATTTTGAAATTGTCAAGTAACATTTTCGCTATCAATAGATAAATAAGAGGGTGAAATAAAGTGCTGTATGTCCTAATCCTTATAGTAGATGTTGTTTTGAAGGTAAGATATACCTTTGTAAACCATGGTAATACTTATTGCTTCCTGCTAAACTTTGTCTTTTGTAGATACTCCATTGACTAGAACCAGTAACGATTTCTGTAATGAGCTTTGTATTCCAAAAGTGGTAATGTTTTTTTCAAATGTAAGGAAAGGAAAAGCACTTTCCCTTTCAGTGCATGAACCAATTCATGTGGTTGGAATTTTCCTGATTTTGGTTGCATTCTGAAAATAGTTTGAAAATCATGTACAGTGTGTATTAAAATGTACTTTTATATACATTGTATTTCAGTAGATCAGTCAGCATTGGATATATTTCCAAATGGCTATGAATACCCCAGAAAGGCATTCAGTTATGATCTAGTTTTCCTAGGCAGTTGTTGCGTATAATCTGTTCTGATTCTCAGTTTTGTCAACAATGTCTATAGTTTTCAGTTGTTTTAGATAATGTGTTCTGCAGCAGCAAATGCAACTTTTATTAGTTTTTTCTGAATGGTTTCTTGAAACTAAAGAATGTCCATTTTATAATTGTGCAAGTTTGGACTAATGGATTTTCTAGCGGCTTTTGGGTGAAGACAGCATCTGGAAATTTGTTGTGTCCTATACTGCAACAAACTATTCACATTTGATTTGATGTGTAATACTGCTCACTTCTGCTAGATTTGATTCAAACAGAGCTCTAATTGCAAGGATGGTGTTTTGACAAAGTATAATGTGCAGATACATTTTTGTAGAGATGAATGATGTGAGGAAAGCACCTTGATGTGATGGACGGTGGAGTCACACATGATTTTTAAGGCAACTTAAAAACAATGTCCTTGTAGGTAAGTCCTGGTCCAAACCGGGCATAGCTCCATGGCCTGTAGTAATTACAGTAGTTAATTATTTTGCTTGTAACCACAAAGTGACTTAACTTCAGCATGAAAGAATATTGAATTTTGCAAATAGAAGTGCAATTCCATTCTTATGCAGATGTTTCCCCCCTGTACATCATCTACAGAAATATTTGTTGTTTTCCATTTTTTTCTCTATCCCTACTACATTTTCATGAAACACTTCATAGCAACGTCCTTGATGGAGTGAAATTACACAATCTGTCTGTTAATGGTAAATCTCTTCATGAAAGTATAGTTCAGTACTGGATGTATGTCTCTAATATCCCTGGAAAATTGTACAGAAGTCTATTCTTGTTAGTTTATTCGTGCCTAGTTGATGTAGTTTATAGGTTGAAATTAAACTGTTCTGCCTTTTCATCTGATTAATAATAAACATTTTACTTTTTACATGAAATGCTTTTTTTCAACAATACCATGAACACATTGTTTTTGTACCAGTGTGTCAAGTTATTTTTTACCGATGAAAGGAAGTGTTTGGAGTAGATTTTTGAAGACACTAATTGTATACTGCCTTACAGTAATATTCCTATTTTTTATCTTCTTGTCATAATGTAGAAGTTTTGTGAATACTCATTATTTTGGGACTTGAAGTGCATACCTGCACATTTTGTTCTCTTTGGGCATTTTCATAGCAAAGTTAATATAATCCATCCTAGGATATGTGGAAAAATTCTTAATATTTTTAGTAGACTTACCAAAACAGTTGTTTGTCTCTGCAGGTCTTTGTTCTATCTGTGCGTTTTGTGGTTGTCTCATTTGTCTGTTGTATAACTTCATGTGTTGCCTCTTGTCATAATGTTTTGTAGTTATATTTGTAATTTGGAGCAAATATGATGGTTGACACACATAAAACATGAGTAGTTTCACAAATTAATAGGCATATACAACATTACTTTGTTTTAGCTAAATAAATGTGAAGTATATTTTACCTCCTTGTATGACACAATAATATGTAGCTGGTGCATAATTCAATTTGTAGTTGATGATGTAGTATCTGTAGTAGTTGTATATTCTGAAAGATAAAATAGAGCTGTTTTGCTTTCTAACAGTCCCCACAATGGCTATGGTTGAAGAAGATATTTAGTACTATTCGGCTATGGGACAAGAAACGGCCATGGTTGAAGAGTATGCTATTCAACTATGGTTGAAGATGATGTTTAGTACTATTAGTACTTTGGCTATGGTTGAAGTTGATAGGTAATACTATTGAGCTATAGGACAAGAAAAGGGCATAGTTGAAGAGTATGCTAGTCCTTCCACTTACTGCCTCCTTTGTCACAGAGTCATAGTGGCTGGGGAGAGAGACACCAGTATTGTAAGGCAGCTTGTTGTTACTCACTTTGGCACTGGTTAGCAGTGGTAAAGTGCTCAGAGTCCAAGCCCAGCTGCTGAGATCAGCCAATCAGATTTAATGTGACATTTCCTTTCATAAATTGTATTTGTTAGGTATTTGTTCATTGGTTTGCAGTATCATGACCATAAATGTGTCTTCTAGTTGTTCATGAAACTCTACATATGCAAACTAGTTTATTTTTGAGCTTCCTCGCTACTTTTATTCATTTTGTGCTACATGTGAAACCCAAAATGAATGAACCCCAGTTGTTGTTGTTATAAAAAATTGAGAATATTATTATTTTTCCTAGTGGCTAATTATCATCTCCTCCACATAGTAGTTAGTGAATCTCACTGCTAGATGACTGTTACATTTTGTTGAACAGGAGTTGTTATAAATTGGGTCTCTGGCTGGCAGAGGTATGCAGCCTGTCCAAGTAGGACCCACAATCCTAGTCACTGTAAGTCAAATACACACCCTAAATTAACCTTTATTCACCCTCTGGTAGCTTGGTGCAGAGCAGTCAGGCATAACTTAAGAGGCAATGTGTAAAATATTTGTGCAACAAGCACATGTAGCAACACTATGTAAACACCACAAAAAGGACTCCACACAGTTTTGGATAAATAGAGAATATTTATCTGAGTTGAATGAGACAAAAATGACAAAAATCCAATCAGTAGAATAATAGCTATTCACTTTTCAATACATCAAACGTAGTGCTTTCAACAGAATTCGTTTTAGAGTCTTTACGGTAACTTGGATGGGGTGAAAAAACATTTCTGTCCCAGAAGTCGATGTACATCTCATAAATCATTTGTGACCCCACTGTCATGATATTGTAATTATGAGTAAAGTGTATGCCTCCCAACTGCAAGGAGCACCATGCAACAACGTTGGGGCCATTTGCGTCCAGGTTAAGCAATTAAACACACCACCATGGCTTGGAACAATAAAGTACCTGGTAAGATGCAGGTGTCACCGCTGAGAGTGGAGTCGGGTTCGAGCATGGATCACAGGGCATGCAAAGTGCAGGTGCGTACAACGCATTGTGGTTGCCTGGACAACTGGTGGGGAGGCACCTGCGACAGTAGTGCCCGTGGAGATCGGCGAAGACGCGCCCAGTGCGTGGGAGTGGATCACAGCAACCGGAAGGTCTCGTCAGGTGCAGACTAAATGAAATGCCACACTCGCCAGTACGACATACGAGGGAATGCGTCACTTCTCCCAAAGCTGGGTGGGAATGGCAATTATTTGTTGCACTTTGGCTCCAGCCGGTCAGTCATGAATGCTCCCAGAAGCGGAGAGCGGGTGCCTGATGAACAGTGCAGCGTGCTAGGTTTGAGCGGCTCACGAGGTCTTTGATGTCCCTGAGACCTAGGGGAAGAACAGGGGGCAAGCCAACAAGCCCTGAACTTACTCTGGGGTAGTCCTTAGTTAATTGTGTCAGGGCAGAGATCAGCAGGCATCCGGGCAGGTCATCAAAGCAGGCAGCAGTTCCTAGGAACAGTCAGGCATAACAAGTTGGCAATCCTTTAAGCACAGCAGCCTTTACTCCAGCAGAGTTTCCTTCATGCCCAGCAGTGTACTGATTTCAGTGGGTCAGAGCCCCAGTACTTATACTAAAAAGTGTGTCTGATGTAGGGGATGACTTTAAAGCATCCTTCTAAAGTGTGAAGGTCCCCCTTTTAACCCAGCCCTGGCTCCAGACCATAAGTAGGGGGTAATCAGCCCTTTGTGTGGGGACAGGCACTTCCCTATTGCATAGGTGTGAGCTCCCCCTCCACTCTTCCAGTCCAGGAAGGCTAATGAGTATGCAGATGAATGCAGATGCAGTTGTGTGTCTTGTGGTGTTTGTGTCTGGAGGAAATGCACAAACCTATTAGTCACCCAGCCTAGACCAGACACCTATTGGAGTCAAGTAGTAAGGCACACAGAGTAGTGAGAGCAGAGAAATACCCACTTTCTAAAAGTGGCATTTCTAAAATAGTAATAATAAATCTGACTTTACCAGTAAAGAGGATTTATTATTAACTTTCCAATGATATGAAACATGAAGCAGCTACTCCTTTCTGATCAGGAATTATAGCTTAAAAGTATATTAAGGAATTCACAATGCTGGCCTATGGAAGTAGCAGACATCAGAGTAATGAAAAATTACTTTGGGAGTTTTTCATTACCAGGAGATGTCAAACTTAAGAGTACATGTCCTGCCTTTTACTTGCATGGCACCTTGACCTTTGGGCTACCGAGGGCCTACTTAAGGGGTTACTTATATGTAAGAAAAGGGGAGTTTAAGGCTTAACAAGAGTGTTTAAATGCCAAGCCTAAGTGGCAGTGAAACTGCACATATAGACTCTGCAATGGCAGACATGTGTAAGGCCTACTGAAGTGGTTGGCACAATTAGTGCTGCAGACACACTAGTAGTATTTAATTTACAGGCCCTGGTTATATGTGATACAACTTTACAAGGAACTTACAAGTAAATTAAATATGGCAGTTGTAGATACACTAGTATTACCATGTTTAGGGAAGAAGCACATACACTTTAGCACTGGTCAGCAGTGGTAAAGTACTCAGAGTCCTAAGGCCAACAAAAGGATACAGAATAAACAGGAGGTGAAAAGCAAAAAGTCTGGGGGGACGAACATCCTAAGGATGCTAGGTCTTACAGGAGTGCATAGGAAAGATGGTTTGTGTTTGGCTTATTGAACACAGCTTTATTTTTGGAGCCAGAGAGTACTCAAAGAACACTTATGTAGATTAACATGTATTCAATGTTTTATGTATTATGTGACCAGAAATGGGTCTTTCAGTAGTTCATGTAGTAAATCTGAAACTTTACATATGCAGTCTGGTCTCTTTTGTGCTTTCTTGCTACATTTAGTAGTATTGTACTACAAATGAAGTCCAAAGTGAACAGATATCACTACGTTTTTTGCCTGTAAAACTTTACAACCATTTCATACAATCCTTTGCAATAGAGAAAAGGATCATCTACACACTATAATATATATTCATGTCAAATCTATTAAAAAAAAACATTCAGCTGTTTTTGCGCTATGAGAAATGCAAAGGTCTGTGGAAAATAGATTAAGGGAAAATCGGCTACGAGATCCCCTTTTAGCTTTGGAACCCCTTAATGGTTCACCCAAACAAAAAGCCATCACCTAAAAATTTTGAAAATCCCAGAGGTATGGAAAGTTTTGTGGATATTGACAAATGGGTGGGAAACTATTAGGGAGCAAAAATCAGATGTGAAATATAGCAAAACTATACTTACTTATAAATACATACCTTTATGATATTTTGGACCTTGATATTTAGACCTCAATATGTTGATTCCATAATATTTTGTTGCTGATATTGTTGTGAAATGCCCCTTGCTTCAGAAGTCAAAACTACTTTATTGATGTTTTACTTAAGAATATAGCTGTTGTAGTCAAAAATTGAGACAAATAGTGTTTTGAAGCATATTTTAAATTATTGGTTTAACAAAAAATTACAGATTATAAAAGCAGTCGTTAAGCCAAGTGTGAGGAAGTGGTGCACACTAGTAATATTTAATATTAAAAATGGTGAAACGTGAATAAAAGTTTACAGCGCAATGAGAATATCTCTTATTTGTGCCTGGAAAAACTAACACACTTTAGCCAAGTCAGTTACTAAAATTTGGAGTAGCCCAGCATTACCAAACAATGTCCCTCCAATCAGCCACAAATATGTCCCTCTCTCTGTGACTCCCCAGAGCTCCAGCTACCTGAGGCCATCTCTGTCCTCTTTCCCCATGTTCCTCGTGCATCCCCTGTGAGTTGTCTTCATTTTTCTGAAGTGATCCGTAAAATGAACTTATGGACAATCATGGTACTCTGGGACTGTTCCCACTTAAGGTTGTCCAGATACAGTAACTGATGGTATGTCTTCTGAATACTGAAGCTAGAATATCGAAGTATACAAAAGTTGAGGAAAAAATATTGAATCCAAAATATTGAATGGTATAGATTTTCTACATCTAACTCCACATATATGTACCTTGACAATATGTATAACTTAGTGCATAGATATAGGTACACTGACAATACGTATAACTTAGTCCATAGATGTGAAGTTAGGAATAGTGAATCTATACTTCCTGAATTTGCACCTACCTTTCGATATTATGGTCCTCGATTTTTTTGTACACGATATGCTTGTATCTTGAAATTCTTAGCCTCCAGGCTCATGTGGCAAACTAACATTGCTTTTAACACTGCCTGCCAACAATCAAATCATACATCAAATTTAGAGACCACAACACGCATGAACAGGTTGCTCATCCAGACCAAGGATAAAATGGCCTTTAAACAAATACTGATGATGTGTGCCTTCACCCACATTTTGTATATAACATCAAGAAAAACTGAAAAATGTTGTCCTCTACTCTGCCAGTGTGGGAATTGATATGGTGAAGGCCAGTGATGAAACTATCTCAGGAATGCCTCAGAGATGCTGCAAATGGAAAGAAGCAGAGTCAGAATGAGACTGATGTATTCAACATAAGGCTCCATGTGCACAAACAAAGAGGAATATTTTAAAAGGCAAGCAGGCGGATTCTGATATGAATCATTTTCCCCAGGAATCTCTACTGTCAGTAGAGATCAGAATGTTATTAGAATGTGAACACTTCTAAGCTCATAGGTCTAGTTAGGAGTTATACACCTTTGGAGCATAAGTTGCTAATTATTTAGGCATAGGAAGAATGGAATGAAAACAGGAAGAAAGATAGGGATGAAGGAAGGAAGGACAGGACAGAGTAAATGAAGGAAAATAATATTTTTTATGACGTCATTTCTATACTCTGTAAAAATTTGTAGAAAGAGAAATTAAACATTGTTTAAAGAAAAGACTCACAAAGGTAAAGTTTGTAGTAAACGTTTAGGACCAAGTTTACCTTGCTTACACCTGCCATTTAGGTGTGCAAAGATTCTCCACACCTGTAAATTCCACCCGAGGAGTTTTTTCTCCAGTCCAGCCAATGAAAGCGGGTCAAGGTTATTCTTCAGTCAAAGGCTGGCATAAATCGATTTCCAATATGAGGGGGGAATAAATCACCACCTTCTTTGCCAACACTGTTGCACGTTCCAAGGATGTATAGGAAGGCTGACTCTATGCCAGCACCCCACATGAAATATTTGCATACTTTCACATGATAAACTGGCATATAAAAAAATCAAACTGAACTCATTCACTGGGTAACCCTGTAAAGTCTAGCAAGGATCTGGTTCACCTGGACCTACAGTGGATACTGCTGAAGTAGCAAGATGCATATCATTGCTGGAGAAATGCTCAATAAACACTTTTTTTTTCTTTTTTCAAAACACTTTCTCCTTGAGAGCTATGGTTTCAAAGCCCGAAATTTTGAAAAATACATCTTTTTAAAATGTCTTTCTGATTTGTGAGAGAGCTTTTGCAGTTTGTTATGATTTACAAATAGGAAGGGGCAAGAAAAGAGGTATCCCCTTCAAATTTGGAATTAATGTATCCATGGTTTTGGACCTCTGTTGCAGTTTCAAATAATTGATCATTTCCTGAGTTGAGTTATTCACTGATTCTCAAAGGGCAATCTGTCATTGGAGACAGACAACACTTAGGGAGTCATGTTGTTGGTGTCCTCGAAGTCGAGTGGAGGGAACAGATCCAGGGAACCCCTGCCTACTCTTTGTGAATTCAAAGAGCAGGAAGGGGTTTGCCTGGCCCTTCCACGCATCCATCCAGGCACTTGCAGCCATTAATTTGAGGTCACTAATTGTAACAGGTATTCATTAGGCAGGTCCTTTTATGACCTATTGCAATGTGGTGTATTAATACACAGGTCACATTGCAAGTTGCATTCCTAGCTGTAAATCAGCCAGTGTGCAGATTGCACATCCCTTGCTTGCAAACGGGACATCTGGCCTCTAATTCAGTGAGCTGAAATCTGTTTTTCTCACATTTTGTTTCATGTTTCCTTGTTTAATTTTATCTAAGGCTCAGAGTTTTACATTTTTACTGATTTGTTCACATAAATACAGATAGAAAACAATGTGTTTGCTGTCTGTATTTATTTTAAAAAGTGGAAAAATACAGAAAATGGTCCTTTTGTGAGAGACTCTCCATGCTGTCCTTTATGAATTCCAGGCCAGCTGCTGAGCTTGGGGAGTTAAAAAACAGAATGATATTTCCGTAACCCCTTCTGTGTGGAGGATGGCTGGGAATCATTCTCCGTGGCGGTACGTGTGTGTGGAGGATGACTCCCAGCTGCCCTGCACAGGACACAGGAAAGCCCTCTGGTGTGGGCACCAGAAGGGTTCCCTACTCAAAGAAACAGCCCTGAAAGCAGGAGACCTTCCCCTGCTCCTGATGCTGCTTCTTTGTTTTCGCTGAAATGACGATCAGCGTGCATGGCGCACTGACATCATTTCAATGAAAACGAAAGTGAAATGAGTCGATCGCCTGATTTCACTTTCTCTGCCTCTGTGCTCGAGGGGGTATCTCAGTCCCTTGAGCTCCAAGGCAGATGGGAGAGGTATCCCTGGAAAGGTGAGAATGTTCCAATGGTACCCCCTTCCCAGTGGTTTCCTGATTGAGGATCGCCGTTGGAGGGCGATCCCCAAGCAGAAGTCCACTACTAGCCCCTGGGAGCGGGGAATGGCCTTTTTGGCATGGACGTTTGCTCCCCCAGGCATCTTTTGACACTACTACAGGGCAGAAAGCATACTAAGCACCAGGGATAATTTTATGTGAATAGTGTATTTTAATCAATGTGCACAGTCTTTCTGCCCTCCCTGGGGGCAGATGTGTATTATTGCCCCAATATGCTTCCTGGGGGGCCAGAAAGCCCACTAAACATCAGGGACTGTTTTATTTTTTATATAAAACCGCAATGGCATAGCCATGACCCCACCCAAAACAGATGGGGCTAAAGTCTTTCAAAAAAGGACCTGTTTTTGCAAGGAGGTATCAACGTTTTTGGTCCCGGCTCGGTGGCTATCTAGGGAAACCTACCAAACCCAGACATTTCTGAAAACTAGACACCTGGGAGAATCATGAGAAGTGTGGTTTGCGTGGATCCCCCAACGTTTTCATCAAGCAGCCAGGAGGTAGACATGCGCTTAATGTGCAGGCTCCAGGCTGCCTGAACCAAACTTTGCTGGGCTGAAGACGCCACAGCTCTTGTGGGCGTGAACTCCTCAGCTCAGAAAAGGCCATCAAGGATGTCCTTCTCATGATGATGGGGAGCGACCCTGATTGACTCAGAACTGGGCGCTTCAGATTTGTCCAGGGCAGAATGTCAATCAGTGAAACCTCGTCACAGAGTGGGGTTAGGTCAAGTACACTCACTGACTCCTTTGCACTTTGTGACAAGTAGGGACTGCTGCCTCCTCTCATTGGCTGGCCTAAGCTCAGCCAGTGATAGGAGGCAGCAGTCGCAATCCTTCTGGGACCTCCGGGGCACAGCTGAGAGTAAGTGTGATTTTATTTTTATTAATGTTTGGTGTGTGCATGTATGTGTGAATATTTGGTAGTGAGTGCTGTGAATTGATGTGTGAGTGTGCTTGCACGTTTAAATGCATAGGTGTGTGTATGTGTGTGTGTCCCATCCGCCTCCTCTCTGCTAAAATTACGGCCCACCACTGCTGTTTAGGGACACTATGATTACTACCATCAACATCAGGGATAATTCTAAACAAGTCTCCCTCAATAGTCCCCATGTTTGTTCATAAACAGGTGTACTGACTACAGGCTTGTAAACAGACCAGTGTGTACTTTCAATGTTGAAAGCTGACTCTTTCCAGCCTTCGAGGGTAGGATGGCATGGCATGGTCCTAAATAAAAAATCAATAATAAAAGAAATTACACTAGAGACAGACACAGAGAGAAAATAATTTTGCATTCCCATTTTTCAATAATCTCTCAACTCTGTGCTTCTCAAGGTTAAATGAGTTTTCTATTAGATGTAAGATAATTAACCTTTTAGCCACGTATATTTTTTTATTTTTTATTCCCCCTTTCATTTTTGTTTGTGGGTCTGTTGATTTTTGTGATGTTGGTCATGTTGCTAGGTAACGGACTCCTGAGTGAGCAGACATGTTAGCCTCTGTCTCCTGGCTGTGCCACCATAGCTTCCCTCCCTAGCGCTTGCTGCCGGCTACGCAACCTCTTACAAAAAGCATTTATCACAGACTTGCGCTGTAATGGCTACTCATTGGAGGGGAAATTGAGCTGACCCACAGGCCAAAGCTGTTAGGTAGACTGGAGCGGAGGGGGCGACAGGGTCACAGCACCCTTTCCACACCCACTTAGTGGGTAGGAAGCGATACAGCGCGGTGGCCACTGTTTTCACTTACATAACCTTAGGCTCTGTGCCTGAAATCACTGTTTGTGTGACTGTGAAGGGAAGGAAAAAGTGGTTTAGTGCTAAATAAGGAATGATACCTGCAACCTTTGCACACAGCGAGGCCCCGCATCAATTCTGTGTGATTGTAATACCCTCTGGTTTTATTTTATTGGACACCATGCACCATCATACGGCCGCTTAGATCACTGTTCATAATTTGTGAAGGGATGACATACATCTCAAACATATTTTATTTATGCGTCAACCCCACTGCTAGTCTCGTGATTTTAGTTTTTATATCATAACGAAAGCCCAACTTTTTGTGTTATGTCTATTATTCCTTTTGTCAATCCAGAAGCAGAGTAAATAGGTAAAACGCAGGTCGATTCGCCACAAAGTCCTGAAACAGATCGCCAAATGATTCAGAAGGCAAGAAGCAAAGCAAATGTAAGAAATAACTACTATATTTGTAAACTACTTAATTTTAAAGACGTTTTAGGGTCTGTCTCGAAAACCCAAGGGTAAGGGATAAGGTGCAGGACGAGCATTCCTTAAAGTAGGATGTTGACTGACAGTACATTAGAAAGGTGCAAAATTTAAATTCATATGCTATTGTCAAATGGGGTGAATAAAGGCAAATATAACTTGAAAGCAAAAGAAATGTGTAAGAAGTGAGATATGAGTTTTGTATACCACAAAGAAGTGAAACAACATACAGCATTATTGGCAGCAGCAACTCTGTATCCATGGTTAGGAGATTAAGCCATATGAAAAGCATTTTTTGATTACTTATAACGAGACCTCTCTCGCAGGAGTTACAGAATTAGCATTCAGATTATAATTATCGTATATAGGCTCAGTTTTTCTCAAAGATGATGGCATATCCTGGGCACAGAATGATATTTTTTAAAGAATCTGATGACAATGTTAGGAAACCAATACCACATCCGACATTGATTAGGACATTTTCTTTTAGAAATCTTTAGCATTTTTCATCAAATCTGGTACTTAGTAATATTTTACCAGCTTCTTCATTTCACCAAATTCATTACAGTGGCTAAATGTAATTCATGTAGGCTCAGAGCCATCAGTGACATCACAGGAAGTGACAACACCTGACATCACAATGATCATTAACATCACAGGAAGTGACAACACCTGACCTCAGGTGTACAGCAAGGCAGTGTACCTATTTTTTCTTTTTTTAGAAATCCTTATTGTAAACTTGAGCCTGGAGCATTTTATTAAGCAATGGGTGGTTACAAGGCTCATACATTTGGTAAGTTAAACTGACAATAGCTAAAAGTGTACTTACCTTTTAGAGATAGGTTTTCAGTTGTTTAACTCCTACAGTGCGGTGGATGAATCAGTCATGTCTGTAATGTGGTGTACGTGAACAGTTCACCCACCCCGAGGGTGCTGTGGAACCTCCAGTTCTTGCACTAGAAGCTTCCACGAATTTTGTTTAAAATGTTTTTATTAACAGTTTTGCTAAGTCGTGGCAATTTGCCAACAATACACTGTGCAGCAGTGTTACATTGGTGTGCCATAGCACTACTCAGAATTCTGTAATTCACCATATCCCGCAGTGGGGGAAGGTGGGCGAGAGAGGTTAAAAAAACACTTACCCCTAGCCCAGTTAGACAAAATGGTCCATTGAGCCTCTCACACAGCCATCACAACTGGTTTCTGCTCGTAGCCAGTGGCTCTATCTTGCAGCTGGCCTTGCTTCCAGGTCCATCAGGGTCTACATCGCCCCCATTCTGGGTAACCTAGGTCCTCTTCAGGCTCCCGATCATTCACATCCAGACAGTCAAGCATGGCACCCCAAAGCTTCAGATCCTGCTCCACAAGTTCATCCTGTCTTACTCTTTTCAACCTACATTCCTCAGCCACTGCTCATTCATTAAGGACTAGCAGCCAGTGAATCAATGTCGGCGGTGCAGGGTTGGCCCAGTGAATAGTAACACATCTCACCAGCACCAAACCAAGCAAGGCAAAGCGATACCTCATCTTACTCCTTTTACCCGGGCGAGGCACTAAGCTCAGCAGGCAGTGCTTCATTCCCCTCTCCACTCAAGGACCCATCACCCTATGTAGTGTGTCAGTCACCCCAGTCTAGGGCATTCCCATATCATATGAATGAAGTTTGCAGGTGTGCCTCCACACCTGTGGCAGGTGTCCAACCTAGTCAGAAAAATCCTATGCAATATTTGTGGCATGAGATAAATGCGATGCAGATCGAAAGTGTCCATCAATTTAAATATTTATGGTGAGTAGCACAGGTCACATCCTCATCAGCCCCCACCCCATCCATCAATGACTAAGAATGAGTAAGAGTCCACCACACTGCATGCACTGGGGAGCAGGTAAGAGCACCTCTTGCTGTCTGATGGAATTGCTCCCTCCAGCAGACTCTTTTTTTGATAGAGAGAGAGAGAGAGAGAGAGCGAGAGAGAGAGGCAGGAATCAGCACTAGATGCCAGGGATGTGTATTTTTTGGGGTGGGCCGCCCATCCAACATGGATCAGCAGCCCCTGCCTCCCCCTGAGGACATATAATTAATCTTGACATTCTTTCTTTCCTGGGGCAGCCAATTGAACCCAGGGAATCAAGCTGGGAGCAATGAAAATGGTACCATCTCTTGTGTAGATGAACATATTACCTGAAGCAAGAATGGACAAAACCACTGGCCATATAAAGTCCATATTTCCTTTAAATGGTCATAGTTTTCATTTGTTCCCATTTTTCGTGCTAAATTGAGCCAGAAAAAGTATGTCAGGGTTTTTAGCAATAGAAGTGCTGTGTGGTAGCAATTTTGTAAATGCCTGCTTTGCTGAAGTTTGGAACTTTTAGTCAGTGATTGACGTTTTCAAAGCATAGTGCAATCCATGGAAGTCATGCCTGTGGACTCCCTCAAGTGTCTGGTTGTCAGAATTTTCTGGGTTTAATAGGTTTCCCTGGGTGCTACCCGAGCCTGGGCCCAAATATCGCAGCTGCCAACAACACCAAAATTAGTCAATTTTCCTTGAGAAAACTTGATGTCTCTACATTGTGGTTTCACTTATCGTTTCATGGGCAATAGGCGCAGCCACACCAGGGGAATACTATTTCTATATACATTTAGGTATGCTGGGTGGTAGAAATGTTGTGGATTTGTGCAGATTCCAGAACTTCCCCTCACAGAAATGTGAGGAAAATGGACATTTATAGCAAAGGTGTAAGGCTGCAGGGCATTCTCAGTAAGGAAATGTAGTGGGATTAATGCAAGTCACACCACCCTGGAATCCCTGTGTGTCTAGGTTTCAGAAATGTCTGGCTTTCTTAGGGGTCCGCGTGTGAAGGGTGAGCTCAGGTCTAAATACTGCAGCTACACACATTGAAAAAAATGTCATTTTTCATGGCAAAAACTTGATGTTTCCACATTGAATTGTGGGGCCTATTGTCTCACGGGTGATAGGTCCTGCCTCACAAGTGGGGTAACATTTTTATCGGGAGAAATATGAGAATGCTGAGTGGTAGCAATTTTGTGGGTGCCCACAGATGCCAGAATTTTCTCTCTCAGAAGCATGATGAAAATGTGCAATTGTAGCCAAATGTTGTGGTTTTCAGGGCATTATGGATAAGAAAATGTTGTGGGATGCATGCACCTACAACTCCCACTGGGTGTCTAGATGTCTGGGATTTAAAGGTTTACCCGGGTAGTGGCAAGCCTGGTCCCAAATACTGCAGCATCCCACATTGCCAAAAAGGTTGTGTTTTGGGGCCGTTTGTGTCACAGGCAAAAGGTCCAGCCACACAAGTGGGGTAACTAGTTGATCATAAGAAGTGTGGGAACACAGAGTTACAGAACCTTTGTTATTATCAATTGAATTCCTCTACATTTATGGCTTGTAAATGTAAGCCAATATAAAGAAAGAGCACATTTTGCAGACTGTCCTCTGAATCAAGATTCAATGGGTAACACCAAAGTTGTAAGATTAACCACTATTCCTAAAACTCAGTACATTGGACATATTTCAAACATGTATATGTTTCTCTGACACTCATTTTTCATTCGTTATATTTTACCATGTGAACTGCTCTCTGTTCGTTCCACAATGAACACTCATTGTATGCTGCGGCTCAGTTGTTGCTGTGGGTATTGCATGTTTTTGGAAAACCAACAAACACTTTATATCCCTGTGACCACAAAGGTCTAATGAACACAATGGTTTATTTTTTTTGTAAGCCAGACTTTGGAACAAAAATTTATAAATGAAAACGTTGCCACCTATTTCGTATTTTGTTACTTATCTTCATTATTTTTTTAACTCAAAAATGTGTTTCTTTGGGAAAACCATAAGTTTACTATCCAAAAGACCCCTTGCCTGATTCAGAAATGTATCTACTTTTCAGAAATGTGTAGCTTTTCGGGTTCATCCTTAGGGTTCACTGCTGTTCCCATCACACTCTGCAATTAGGTAGAAACCACAAAATAGATAGCAAATATCGAATAGCACTAAGAAAAATTTAAAAAGTGTGTTAAAAATGGTATTTTGTACAACTCTGCTTGTTCCTGAAACATTGGAGGAGGGTGATCGCAGCACAGCAAACCTTTTGGTGATTACATTTTTAGAAAAAAAAGCTTTCTTGCACAACAGTTTTTCCCATTTTATAAAAACAAATCACTCTAAATTGTCTATTTCCTCAGTTCTCTCCGGGAGACTCCTCGAACCCAGGGCAGCTTTAAAAGTCCCAACACATTGGGAAAAGACGCAAATTTGTCCCTGCTAGTGTTAAAATAAAAGTCACAAAGGCACAGGTTTGAAGTGCCTCAGAAATAAATAAAAAAAGGGCTGAGCCTGATGCGGGAGAGTGTAGTGGGGGCTTGGGTGGGATGTGATGGAGAGTGGCTAAAGGTTTAAATTACACAAGTTGCCAATTCGCTTAGAGAGGTTGCACGCAGTGCCTCTGTGTGCGTAAGAACAGCTATCTTCAGCTAGGTGCGTAATGTAGGCCCCTAAAGCCTTGTGGTGCGTGGGGGACCCAACCAGTTAAAGGGCCCCTTCCTACAGGGGCTCCCTTTGAGCCCAAGGTCAATGAGTATCTGTGAGGTATGGGAGAATTAGAGGCCCCTCTCCTCACATTCTGGAGGGGGGGGGGGGCTATCATTTTGTGTTACAACAGTGCCCTCAGCCATACCGAAAAGGCGCCCTCGCTCTTTTTGTTTATTAAACCAATATAGCCCACATTAGGTTTTCTGACCTGCAGAACATGTGAGTTCAACATGACATTAAGAACTCATCAAGTAGGATGCAGTGTTTTTAAAGAATGCCTCACCAACAAAAGGGACAGTGTCAATCCGGACTTTAACTATTCCCTGGGCAGCCATAAAATAAAAATGTGAACTGTAAAATTGATCAGGTTTAATTTCACTGACACAGAATTATCACAGATATTCCCCTGGGGAGCTATTTGTTGTGCTGCTGATGCCCAGGAAGCTAAGGGGGAAATAAATCAAAGTACAGAAAAAGGTAATTAGACCCTTGCTACGTACAGAATCGTAGCAGTAAATGATTTATCAAAACAAGGACTATCGGCCGCAAACGCAAGGAGTGCAGTATTTACTTGTAAAAGACCGGGCTTCTCTGAGCTTTTGATCAAGTAAATCACTTCATAGCCATTATCGTGTCTGTAATGGTCAGAATAACCTTACTTTACTAAACAGCTGCTTTTTAAAGCAAAAACGACTATCACATATTTTAGGCAGTCTTCAATTATTAGATTGTATAACTAAGCGAGTTTAAATTAATATGATTTATTTATATGCAGAAATCTTTTTAGCAATTTGTAGATCCAGCGCATGATATTTTGGAGACTCAACAGTATTGGAAATTTCAACTATAAAAAATCTCCTAGCTAGTGTGCAGTGTTAACTTAAGTCACCCCTCTAATACAATAGTATCAACGAGTCATTGAAGCATGTGTTTACCTTTGCAAACTGCATTCATTATGTGAAATGAGCCAGGGCTTCCTATTGCTGTTTATGAATGCATCGTGATTCCACAGCATTCACTGATTACCATCCACTATAAGTGATGGCTGGTGAACTACTTATAGGTATTGAAAGTGAACTGAGACCATAGTGGTGCAATTGCAGTGCGACAGCCTACATTGCCCTCTTCTGTCTGCTGCAACAAGGTGACGCATTGAAAGTGAATGACACATCTCTTCAAGGGCTGCCACAACCCTACAAAATAGGAACCTACATGCTACCTATCTCTTTTTAGATGATTCTTTGCTTTTTCCCCATAATCTGGCCATTCTGCTGCACCCTGTTAATTCAACTTACATAATTATGAATATTGTGCCCCAGGTAACTGAAAAGAACAGTAATACAGCTTGGGGCACACTGTCCCTGTTGATGTTGCAGTGCACATTTGTGGCAGGAGCAACCGAGTGTGCGCCCTATTAATCATAATGTACTGCCCCCAAGGCAGCTGCAAACATGTTGGGCAGCTGCTTTGCTCTGTCTTTCACCGTGTAGGCCGCACCCGCCTGCACTTCAAAGGGGAGCAGAGATCCATCTTCCAGGCAAGTGCAGTGTTTGCCCCACCTACAGCAGGATGTCTGAAGGGGTCTATGGGGCTCATTTATCCCCTTCAGAGGGTTTCCTTCTGGGGCACACTGAGAGTCTGCTACCTCTGTGGGGGCACACTCAATTCATCTCCTGAAGGACTCTTTGCTTCTGCACCTGTGTCCATAATATAGCATGGACGAAGAGGCAAAGAGTTTCCCTCATTTGCATGGGAGTCACACTCCCTTGCAAATAAGGAAACACCCTTTTGGGATAGAGCTAGTGAGACATGTGTCCCACTGCTATCTGTATTACAGAAGGGGCTGCTCAGGTGTCTCTGATACAGCCCCTGCTGAGTAGATCTGCTAAGAAAATTCATGAATTCTTTGTTTCTGTTGTGCTCTGCAAGTGCATTCTCTTTGGTCAGAACAAGCAACTTCCATCCCTTTCTGTGAAACTACTGAATTAAACCATGGTACCTAGGATCTCTGTACTGCAAAACCTATAAATGTGACCCTCTATATTTAGTGCAACCAGCATTGGTCATCCTCTAGGATTCCTCTGTAAATTGGAAAACATAATTCATAGGCTGATAGACTAGACATGTCTGATATTCAGCTGAGCCTTAAAAAGCATAAGATGGGTTAGCTGTTCCTTATAAAGTTTGTGCATTAGTATTCCTCAAGCAAGGCTGGACACAAACAGTGGCCTAGCCTAGTCAAGTAAAAACTAATTTGGGTTTTCCAGATAACTTCTTGCATGCTTACATCTTGATGCTCATTCACAGACCTTCCCAGTAGGTTGGGTGTCAGGAATGTCCTCAGTGAGTGAGAACTGCATGACCAATGATAATGGATCCAAACCTAATAATAGGAGAAAAGCCTTGAATGTTGCAATGCTTCTTCTGCTCAACAGAACATTTTTGCATACTCATCCCTTTGTTCTGTTACGAGTAGGCCTGGGCAGAGTGCACGGAGTCGCACTACGCGGAACTCTGTGAAGCGGGCCAAAAACTCTGCAGCGCTATGCATAGCTCCGTAAGTGGCCGGAGTTTCCTGTTGCACTCGTTTGTTTTGCATTTTACATCAAACGCAACACAATGTATGTTCTCACATTTAAAATTGTGCACAAACGGCAACACACAGTTGGCATGGGCACAGCCATCCTGTTTTACTTACTCTGTTCATGCTGCTCGGCCTAGTTTGAATCCTTCTTTTATATTTTCAATCCTCCACCCTGTTAAATAATCCACACCTCATTTTTATTTAGTGTATTCGTGTGTGTTTATGTGTCTGTGTATTTCATGATTTTTAAAAACAAATTGTGTTTTCGTGACTTTTTGTATTTTTGTTTATTACTTTAACCTTTAATTCCTTATTTTATTTTATTTTATTTTATTCCTTCCTTCCTTCCTTCCCCTGTTTCTTTTTGTTTTCTTTGGCCCACCCAAGCCAGCGCCATAGCAAACCAGGGTGTCGAGCAAGAGAGCAGCGTCACCATGCCCTCCAAAGCAGCCAGTGGCAGCAACCCCCTACCTTGTGGGTGGCAGCGCCACCAAGAGGTGCAGCCCTGAGCAATCTTTTGAGAGATGGAGGTGGCAGCACTCGTTTTTTGTGTGCAGCACCACCTGCCCTTCATACTGGCAGCATTCCTGGCAGCGGGTACGCCCTGCGGGAGTGTTAACTGCATTGGAGGAGGGTGCACCGGTGTGTGTGGCGCACCAGCCAGGTACAGGACACCATCAAGCAGCTGACACACCACTGGGTGGATTCCATCGACCGGGAGCAGGACCTGTTCGACTTGCTAGGCGTAGAGATCCTGGGGCTCGATGAGTATTAACTATAATATTGCGTTTTTATTCTAGAATGCTAACTTTTATTTCTGAATAGCATGCTGAAGACACTCAGAGGTACGTTACGTTAGTTTATGTTTAGAATATTATTGTGTGATCCAGTTAGAGCTAGGCAGGGGCTCGGCGCTACGTCATCTTACTTGTTGCGATCGCTTTGGCTGATTATTTAAGAAGCCATTACAATGCAGGCTCCTCTGTCCTTCTGTCATCATAGGGAAATACTGATATCAGTGAGTTTGCTTTCTCTGTAACTTTTATCCATGTTGCTCCAACAGTCTGAAGCAATTTCACGTTGATTTGTAGTACTACTAGTATGCAGTTATACATTGCAAAAAGTGGGGACTGAGTTGGTCCATCAAGGGGGGGTTTGAGAAATGAGAATAGAATCAAATATCATTCATTGCAATGCATTAGATCCAGATTTTTGTAAGGAAATTTGGAAAAGGGATTTTAGGAGTATAGTCAACTCAGCGATTGTCGATCATACTATTACATAGGCGATCGCATTTAGATAAGTACAATGTTACTGTTATAATAATTTTGTGGAAATTAACTGTACCACTAATCTATTTTTTATCTTCTTTATTTCTTACATCAGCACCCACGGACAACAATAGGGGCTCAGAGGCAGGTCTGGCAAGACATGGGGAGGAGGCAATGACCAACCCCAATGCTAAGGACTCTCCTCATCCCAGTAGATCCTATTATTTATTATTATTATTACTTCCCTAACTTTTACCTCTGCCCACCATTACACAAATTTTGCCTTGTTTTTTATACTGTCTCCTTTTTTCCTACTTCCCTATCCAATGTTTGTTCAATTCCTGTTATCCCTGCATTATCTTTTTTCTGTCTTTCATTGACCATTTTATTCCACCCTTTCATTGAACTTCATGAGTCATCATCATCATCACCATCATAGGCTACACCTCTGCCCCTCCATTACGTAACGTTTTGGTGGGCTTGACTACCTGGGTTTTCTAACATTGTGAACCAACAAACTGCCCAGAGTGATATTTTTGATAGAAGATACTGCAGTGTTAACTGAACTCTAGCGATGTATTGCGGTTTTGATTAAAACAATTAAGTAGAGGTGTACCTGGCATCCAAAACTATATAAAGTATGTATAAACTGTATAATGTTTTTTCTAGCCACACCGACCACCTGTGGCACAGGCTCAAATGCTGCTGCAGGGGGAGATAGAGCTGGAGGAGAAGCGGTGGCAGGGACGGGTGGGGGAAAGTCACACTGCGTGCTTAATGACAATTACTATCATAATCACTAGCTACAAAGGCATCATCGTGATCGTGAACCCCAAGAATTACCAGCTACAGGGGTGGTTGGGTTATGGCCTCTTCTATCTGCAACTCAGCAAAAGCACACATAATGTACGCTAAAATGATGGCTTGATGCACACGGGAAAGAGCAAAATGTTAAAAGAAAGGATGGGTGAAATGCGTGAAAGAAAATGATGTGTGGGTGAGGGAAAGGATGCATGGGTGAATATTTGGTAAATAGATGCATGGATGAAAGGATGATTGAAAGAAAGGGTGGATAGTGGATACTGAATGGATGGATAATGGATTGTGAATTTAGGTGAAAGACTGGAGGAGAGAATGTAAAGCTTATATCATAGGGCTATGGATGAATATAGTAGGAAGAATAAAAGGATGATAGAATAATTGCTTGAATGAATAAGCAAGAGAGCTCTTCTGGAGAGGGGCATGCTACTCACCTACTTCGCTTACTTTGTTTTATGGTTATCAAAGCTATGGTTCAAAGTGGGGGGTATTTTACTTTGTGTTCTAATCCCTTGTCTTACTGTACTAGTTAAGCGAGGCAGATATGTATCTCACCCATCATCATTCATCAACCCCCTCCTTGCCCATGGCATTTCACTACTCATAACCAAAGAAGTGCACTATGGTTCAATTCATGACTGCAGTGTTGGCTGTGCAATGTGCATCTGCTTCACTTAATGCCACAGTTCTAAAGTTTTCAATACATTGCAAATCGAATACGCAAGGTGTGTTTCCAATCGCCCACTCAGTCACCTCTTTCTTTCCTAAGTTCTTCCATCCCAACCTGACAAACAAATTGAAAAATCAATTCTTGGCATGTGCCACATTTTTATGGCCTTGTGAAGTGTTTCCAAAATATATTTCATAGTTTCCCTTAACAGATTTATTTTACGCCTGTCCATATTTTCCCCTTTAGACTTTCATCTATACATTGACTGAATATAAGCCAAAGCTTAGGCACATGATGAATGGATGATCAGTGACACCCCTCTATTCTACAGCAAAAGCTCTATCTACCAGCCTAATCCCTCTGCCTTACCTCGCGGTAGAGTAAGTCAATTTACATTTCCTTACTGGCCAGCGAATTAATTTCTTGGAAAGAATTTGTGGTGGTGCCAGCTAGTAAAGTGGGACTAGTAAGTGCCTGATATGATTTCAAGTTTGGCATAAGGGATACTCTGTGTTAAACATTCCAAATACAATCTATATAGCCCGTGCCTTTCCCTGTAGTGCAGTGTATTGTTTTCCCCACCATCTATTTATGGCAGACGGCGTAATATATCTGCATTTTATATGTGACTTGGGTGACATATCTTATTTATTATTGATCTGCCACTTCGGAGTCAGAGTAGAAACTGAGTGAAAGGCATTTGGAGAGGAAGGCCTTTGGAATTAAAGATAGATAATTGTCAACTAGGCAGCCGCAACTGCAGACAGTAGCAAAGTACTCGAAGCGCTGGCTAGCATGCCTCCATTAACTTGGCACAACAACTTGAAATCTATAATGCATAAAGCCTAACACATAAATGAGAGGTAATTCATTTTTATTTTTCCACTAAAAGTGTGTTTAATTACTACAAAAGATTTTAAAAGAATAAAATCAAATCACTGTTTTTTAATCCAGTGTTATTCTGCTTAAATTCTATTTTACCAGACAGGCAGTGCTTTTTATTGGAGGCACTGTGGGTAAACTAATAAAATTGGCCCTGTGACTGTCCTAATCATGATCACATTAAATTCCAATGTCCCTAGGGAACCAGCAGTGTACTGCTACTGTGCCACCCATAACTGTCAACACCAGGACAGTGTGCGCTCTATGGGCAACTAGAATGCAAAAACCCAACACTCGCAAGATAATGTAATTTATGCATTGTGATGATATGTTATTGTTTAACCTTTTGCATTGCAGAATTCCATCCAAAAGATTCATTTTTAAGGTGCTTATAAATACTGTACATTTGCAATGTATTGCTGCAGACATTCAGAGTGTGATAGGGTGTGGTCCCTTTCCAGGGCCTTCTAGAGACTTTCCCTGCAACATGCCTGGGCGTGGTTCTAGGCTAGGCCAAGACTCTATAAAAGAGAGTCAGCCCAACTTCCAGTGCTCACTATTCAGAGGTCCCGGTGCAGAGCAGCAGCTTCTTCCTGAGCTCCTGTCCCGGTGGCCTATTTGGATTTTCCAGTCTTCTGCACTCATCTCTCATTGGTGATCACTGTTTCCAGGTGGTAAGACGGTGTTTGGACATTTCCCAACACCGTAATTGAGAATTTTCATATTCTTGATTTTAATTCTTAAATGAATAACAGATTACTTGTGTGCTGCCATTTTTTGACATTTGTATGGTGGTTTGCAAATAGGGAGGACGTGCAATTTATTCCATAAAGATTTGACTTCGTTATTACATTGTTGTTCATTGCGCACTGATATTTCTTGACATTTACATGATGTTTTACGAGTTGGCAAGACGTGCAACTCGTTTCATGAGCATTTAACTTTGTTGTTCATTGCGCGCTACCTTTTCTTGACATTTACATGGTGGCATTCGAATCGGCGAAACACGCGATTCGCTTCTCATGTGTAATTCATGCTGTTCATTGTGCGCTACAATTTTCTGGCATTTACATGGTGGCATTCGAATCGGCAACACGCGCGATTCTTTCCTTGAGTGTTTTTTCATGTTATTCATTGTGCGCTACCATTTCTTGGCATTTGCATGGTGGTATTTGAATCGACAAGACGCGCAATTCTTTCCCTGAGTGCTTTTCATGTTGTTCATTGTGCGCTACCATTTCTTGGCATTTGTATGGTGGTATTTGAATCGGCAAGACGCGCAATTCTTTCCTCGTTTATAAATAATGTAAATTACTGTGCGCTACTATTCTAAGACATTTTCTTGGTAGCATTTCAAGTTGACACGTTGCGTGATTTATTCCTTGAATCTACGTTGTGTGATTTCATGGTGCACAATCCTTTATGGTGTTTAATACTCATATAAAGATCTGCAATGTGCGCAATTCACTTCCCAATGTTTTTTTCTGAGATGAACACAACAATACCAGAGTTCTAGATGTAATGCTGTGTGTTCCTGATATATATTCTTAAAAGGAGATTCATATGGTTGTTTAGAAATTGCTCAGAGTGTTTCCTGATTCTCATGCTAAAGAAAGTACTCAAATCTGAAAGTCCTATTTAACTTTTCCTGTTTCCTCCTCAGGCATTCGATCATCTAAAGCCTAGTCAGTTTTAGGACTATTTTAGGGTTGTTCATGTTTTTTCGGAAAAGATGAAGCTTAGAGTTGTAGCATGGTACTGATTTCATGAGATATAATTTTGATGTTGTGTTTTAACCTTTTGCTTCCTACAGGTCTCCTTCCCAGCTGTTCCCGTCCTAATCCCCTTTTCCCCACTTGGACTCTCTGATAAATCTAATCAGAGTATTGGAGCTGTCTTGTGGTGGAAGTGTTGGGAACGTGCACAGACCCCGAGGATCTGGTGACTCTGACAGAATAGTGAGCCCACGAAATATTATCCTCCTGGTTTGTGTATGTTCTCAGCATGGCCACACTGGACAAACTAGTCAAGGCTATCACCCAGCTCCAGTCAGAACTGGTATCATCAAAGGATTTGACAAATAGTCTAGCTGAGAGGGTGAGTCAGTTACAGAATAAGGTTGAGAAGAAAGAACAAAGTCCCACAGGTGTGTCTTGGCCAGGTACTTCTTCTCAGACTTCTGGAGGTAATCCGACTAACATTTCCCTCAATGTTCCTTCAGCCATTCCTTTAGCTCCCCGAGAACGCTTCTCAGGTGATCCCTTGAAAGCGCAATCTTTTCTGGTTCAAGTGGAACTTCACTTCACCTGCAGACCACATATTTTCCCCGATGCCCAGTCTAAAGTAGCTTTCTTGTTGTCATATCTGTCTGGAGATGCAGCTACCTGGGCTATTCCTCTTGTGCATAAAAATAGTCCCCTGTTGTACAACTGGAAACATTTTGTTCGTGAATTTGAGAGAGTTTTCGATCGTAGAACTGTAACACAGTCAGCAGATCATGAATTATTAGACTTACGCCAAGGGAATCAGGACTTAGTGTCATATTTAGCCAACTTTAATCGGCTGGTCGCTGAGACATCCTGGCCTGAAGAAAAACAACGGGCCTTGTTTTACAGAGGACTCAAAGAGGAGCTAAAAGACATCTTAGCGCAAATCAACCCACAACCTGCAAACTGTCAAGATTTAATAAACCTTGTCTTGAGGCTTGATCATCGTTTAAATGAACGAAAAGGAACACGTAAAAAGACTGAAAAACATTCTTGGCATGCTCATGATAACAAAGACTCAAGACCTCCGAGAGAAAGAACGCCGGAACCGATGGAAATTGGAACCATCAGGAGACCTTTGACCAAAGATGAAAAGGACCTACGCAGAAAAAATGGGCAAAGTCTCTATTGTGGGCGGAAAGGTCATTTCGCCAAAGATTGTCCAATCAAAACAAAGAGCAAGCGAGGCCCAGTTCAGAAAGTGCAACCAATGCATCAGTCGAGTCGGAAAATCTAAAGCACCCAAGTTGCAGAGAAGGGTTGCTCTTGGGTGTCACCATGGATCCTTTACAATCCAAACATCTAAAATTGGGAATAAGAGTTCAGGTCAAGAAAAAGACCTATTTCAAGAAGGCTCTAGTCGACTCTGGGGCTACCGGAAACTTTGTTGACGCCCAATTGGTTCGTGCATGGGGGAATCCCATGTATTGAAAAGAAGAGCCCAGAAACCATCCAGGCAGTTGATGGAAAACTCTTGACTGGAGGTCCAATAACTCTTCAGACTGTCCCCTTGACAATAATTTGTGAAGGTAAAAATCAAAGAAAGAAACATAAAGAGGAACTCATTCTTGACATGATCCATGCTCCCCAGTATGGGATCATCCTTGGCTTGCCATGGTTAACTCATCACAATCCAGAGATTAATTGGGCAGAATGAAAGATCGTGTTCTCATCAGTGCTATGTAAAGAACATTGTCTCCAAAGGACTCAAGAATCGGAAGTTCGTCATTCTTACATAGCTACCGCCGCAGAGAAAGAAGTTCAGTTGCCCAAACAGTATTCGTCTTATGAAGATGTATTTGATGAGAAGGAAGCAGAGAACTTACCTCCTCATAGATCTTATGACTGTCAAATTGATCTAGTCCCAGGGGGGATACTTCCCAACTGTTGTGTGTATGCCCTGTCAGAACATGAAAATCAACATTTACGAAAATACTTGGATCAATTCTTAGAGAATGGTTTCATCCGCCCCTCTAAGTCTCCCACAGCTTCTCCTTTATTTTTTGTTCCAAAAGCGAACGGAGAGCTTCGAACTTGTATCGACTATAGGGGCTTGAATAAAATCACCATCAAGAACAAATATCCTTTGCCTCTAATTCCGGTCTTACTGGAACAAGTAAAGAAAGCAAAAATCTACACGAAGCTTGATCTTCGAGGTGCTTACCATTTGGTCAGAATGAGAGAGGGTGACGAATGGAAAACGGCATTCAAAACAAGATATGGCCTTTTTGAATACACCGTCATGCCTTTTGGTCTGTGCAATGCTCCAGCAGCATTTCAATTTTTCTTAAATGACGTTCTTAGAGAGTACCTCGATATCTTTGCCATAGTTTACATTGATGACATTTTGATCTACTCAGACAATGAGAATGAACATGTTCAACAGGTCAAGAAAATTTTAGCAGCCCTTCGTAAACACCATTTATATTTCAAGCTAACCAAGTGTGAGTTTCATGTTACCACAGTTGAGTTTTTAGGGGTTATCCTTACCCCTCGAGGTATGGTGATGGCAGAAAGGAAAGTAAAAGCCGTATCTGAATGGCCCATCCCAAAGACTGTTCGTGATGTACAATGTTTTCTGGGCTTTGCAAATTTTTACCGGAGGTTCATCAATCATTTCTCCCAGACAGTGGCGCCAATTACTAAGTTATTAAGAAAGAAATAAAAATTTGTATGGTCCCCAGAAGCAGACCAAGCCTTTTCAACTTTGAAAGAAGCTTTCTCCACTGCCCCAGTCTTGACTCATCCAGATGCGGATCGACCTTTCATAGTGGAAGCTGATGCTTCAGATGTGGCGATAGGAGCAGTCTTGTCACAACGAAACAAAGACACTGGTCAGCTTCATCCTGTAGCTCTCATGTCTCGGAAGTTGAACAAAGCCGAACAGAACTATGTCATTGCTGAAAAAGAGCTTCTGGCGATTCGTGACGCCTTTAACCCCTTCGCTGCCAGGCCTTTTCCCCCTCCTGTGCCGAGCCTTTTTTTGGCTATTTGGAGCAGTTCGCGCTTAGGCCCTCATAACTTTTTGTTCACATAAGCTACCCACGCCAAATTTGCGTCATTGTTTTCCAACATCCTAGGGATTCTAGAGGTACCCAGACTTTGTGGGTTCCCCAGAAGGAGGCCAAGAAATTAGCCAAAAAACAGTAAAAATTTTGTTTTTTTCAAAAAAATTGGGAAAATGGGCTGCAGAAGAAGGCTTGTGTTTTTTTCCCTGAAAAGGGCATCAACAAAGGGTTTGCGGTGATAAAATCACCAGCTTCCCAGCTTTCAGGAACAGGCAGCCTTGAATCAGAAAACCCAATTTTTCAACACAATTTTGGCATTTTACTGGGACATACCCCATTTTAACGATTTTTTGTGCTTTCAGCCTCCTTCCAGTCAGTGACAGAAATGGGCATGAAACCAACGCTGGATCCCAGAAACCGCAACATTTCTGAAAAGTAGACAAAAATCTGAATTCAGCAAGGGGTCATTTGTGTAGATCCTACAAGGGTTTCCTACAGAAAATAACAACTGAAAAAGAAAAATATTGAAATTGAGGTGAAAAAAACATCAGTTTTTCTCTACGTTTTACTCTGTAACTTTTTCCAGCAATGTCAGATTTTCGAAAGCAATATACCGTTACGTCTGCTGGACTCTTCTGGTTGCGGGGATATATAGGGCTTATAGGTTCATCAAGAACTCTAGCTACCCAGAGCCAATAAATGACCTGCACCCTGCAGTGGGTTTTCAATCTATGCCGGGAATACAGCAATTCATTTGCTGAAATATAAAGAGTAAAAAATAGCTATCAAGAAAACCTGTGTATTTCCAAAATGGGCACAAGATAAGGTGTTGAGAAGCAGTGGTTATTTGCACATCTCTGAATTCCGGGGTGCCCATACTAGCATGTGAATTACAGGGCATTTCTCAAATAGACGTCTTTTTTACACACTGTCTTACATTTGGAAGGAAAAAATGTAGAGAAAGACAAGGGGCAATAACACTTGTTTTGCTATTCTATGTTCCCCCAAGTCTCCCGATAAAAATGATACCTCACTTGTGTGGGTAGGCCTAGCGCCCGCGACAGGATATGCCCCAAAACACAACGTGGACACATCACAGAAAACAGAGGTGTTTTTTGCAAAGTGCCTACCTGTAGATTTTGGCCTGTAGCTCAGCCGCCACCTAGGGAAACCTACCAAACCTTTGCATTTCTGAAAACTAGAGACCTAGGGGAATCCAAGATGGGGTGACTTGTGTGGCTCGGACCAGGTTCTGTTAACCAGAATCCTTTGCAAACCTCCAAATGTGGCTAAAAAAACACATGTTCCTCACATTTCTGTGGCAGAAAGTTCTGGAATCTGAGAGGAGCCACGAATTTCCTTCCCCCCAGCGTTCCCCTACGTCTCCCGATAAAAATGATACCTCACTTGTGTGGGTAGGCCTAGCGCCCGCGACAGGAAACGCCCCAAAGCGCAACGTGGACACAGCCAAATTGGTGAAGGAAAACAGAGGTGTTTTTTGCAAAGTGCCTACCTGTAGATTTTGGCCTGTAGCTCAGCCGCCACCTAGGGAAACCTACCAAACCTGTGCATTTCTGAAAACTAGAGACCTAGGGGAATCCAAGATGGGGTGACTTGTGTGGCTCGGACCAGGTTCTGTTACCCAGAATCCTTTGCAAACCTCAAAATTTGGCTAAAAAAACACATGTTCCTCACATTTCTGTGGCAGAAAGTTCTGGAATCTGAGAGGAGCCGCGAATTTCCTTCCACCCAGCGTTCCCCCACGTCTCCCGATAAAAATGATACCTCACTTGTGTGGGTAGGCCTAGCGCCCGCAACAGGAAACGCCCCAAAGCGCAACGTGGACACAGCCAAATTGGTGAAGGAAAACAGAGGTGTTTTTTGCAAAGTGCCTACCTGTAGATTTTGGCCTGTAGCTCAGCCGCCACCTAGGGAAACCTACCAAACCTGTGCATTTCTGAAAACTAGAGACCTAGGGGAATCCAAGATGGGGTGACTTGTGTGGCTCGGACCAGGTTCTGTTACCCAGAATCCTTTGCAAACCTCAAAATGTGGCTAAAAAAACACATGTTCCTCACATTTCTGTGGCAGAAAGTTCTGGAATCTGAGAGGAGCCACGAATTTCCTTCCACCCAGCGTTCCCCCACGTCTCCCGATAAAAATGATACCTCACTTGTGTGGGTAGGCCTAGCGCCCGCGACAGGAAACGCCCCAAAGCGCAACGTGGACACAGCCAAATTGGTGAAGGAAAACAGAGGTGTTTTTTGCAAAGTGCCTACCTGTAGATTTTAGCCTGTAGCTCAGCCGCCCCCTAGGGAAACCTACCAAACCTGTGCATTTCTGAAAACTAGAGACCTAGGGGAATCCAAGATGGGGTGAATTGTGTGGCTCGGACCAGGTTCTGTTACCCAGAATCCTTTGCAAACCTCAAAATGTGGCTAAAAAAACACATGTTCCTCACATTTCTGTGGCAGAAAGTTCTGGAATCTGAGAGGAGCCACGAATTTCCTTCCACCCAGCGTTCCCCCACGTCTCCCGATAAAAATGATACCTCACTTGTGTGGTTAGGCCTAGCGCCCGCGACAGGAAACGCCCCAAAGCGCAACGTGGACACAGCCAAATTGGTGAAGGAAAACAGAGGTGTTTTTTGCAAAGTGCCTACCTGTAGATTTTGGCCTGTAGCTCAGCCGCCACCTAGGGAAACCTACAAAAACCTGTGCATTTCTGAAAACTAGAGACCTAGGGGAATCCAAGATGGGGTGACTTGTGTGGCTCGGACCAGGTTCTGTTACCCAGAATCCTTTGCAAACCTCAAAATGTGGCTAAAAAAAACACATGTTCCTCACATTTCTGTGGCAGAAAGTTCTGGAATCTGAGAGGAGCCACGAATTTCCTTCCACCCAGCGTTCCCCCACGTCTCCCGATAAAAATGATACCTCACTTGTGTGGGTAGGCCTAGCGCCCGCGACAGGAAACGCCCCAAAGCGCAACGTGGACACAGCCAAATTGGTGAAGGAAAACAGAGGTGTTTTTTGCAAAGTGCCTACCTGTAGATTTTGGCCTGTAGCTCAGCCGCCACCTAGGGAAACCTACCAAACCTGTGCATTTCTGAAAACTAGAGACCTAGGGGAATCCAAGATGGCGTGAATTGTGTGGCTCGGACCAGGTTCTGTTACCCAGAATCCTTTGCAAACCTCAAAATTTGGCTAAAAAAACACATGTTCCTCACATTTCTGTGGCAGAAAGTTCTGGAATCTGAGAGGAGCCACGAATTTCCTTCCACCCAGCGTTCCCCCACGTCTCCCGATAAAAATGATACCTCACTTGTGTGGGTAGGCCTAGCGCCCGCGACAGGAAACGCCCCAAAGCGCAACGTGGACACAGCCAAATTGGTGAAGGAAAACAGAGGTGTTTTTTGCAAAGTGCCTACCTGTAGATTTTGGCCTGTAGCTCAGCCGCCACCTAGGGAAACCTACCAAACCTGTGCATTTCTGAAAACTAGAGACATAGGGGAATCCAAGATGGGGTGACTTGTGTGGCTCGGACCAGGTTCTGTTACCCAGAATCCTTTGCAAACCTCAAAATGTGGCTAAAAAAACACATGTTCCTCACATTTCTGTGGCAGAAAGTTCTGGAATCTGAGAGGAGCCACGAATTTCCTTCCACCCAGCGTTCCCCCACGTCTCCCGATAAAAATGATACCTCACTTGTGTGGTTAGGCCTAGCGCCCGCGACAGGAAACGCCCCTAAGCGCAACGTGGACACAGCCAAATTGGTGAAGGAAAACAGAGGTGTTTTTTGCAAAGTGCCTACCTGTAGATTTTGGCCTGTAGCTCAGCCGCCACCTAGGGAAACCTACCAAACCTGTGCATTTCTGAAAACTAGAGACCTAGGGGAATCCAAGATGGGGTGAATTGTGTGGCTCGGACCAGGTTCTGTTACACAGAATCCTTTGCAAACCTCAAAATGTGGCTAAAAAAACACATGTTGCACACATTTCTGTGGCAGAAAGTTCTGGAATCTGAGAGGAGCCACGAATTTCCTTCCACCCAGCGTTCCCCCACGTCTCCCGATAAAAATGATACCTCACTTGTGTGGTTAGGCCTAGCGCCCGCGACAGGAAACGCCCCAAAGCGCAACGTGGACACAGCCAAATTGGTGAAGGAAAACAGAGGTGTTTTTTGCAAAGTGCCTACCTGTAGATTTTGGCCTGTAGCTCAGCCGCCACCTAGGGAAACCTACCAAACCTGTGCATTTCTGAAAACTAGAGACCTAGGGGAATCCAAGATGGGGTGAATTGTGTGGCTCGGACCAGGTTCTGTTACCCAGAATCCTTTGCAAACCTCAAAATTTGGCTAAAAAAAACACATGTTCCTCACATTTCTGTGGCAGAAATTTCTGGAATCTGAGAGGAGCCACGAATTTCCTTCCACCCAGCGTTCCCCCACGTCTCCCGATAAAAATGATACCTCACTTGTGTGGGTAGGCCTAGCGCCCGCGACAGGAAACGCCCCAAAGCGCAACGTGGACACAGCCAAATTGGTGAAGGAAAACAGAGGTGTTTTTTGCAAAGTGCCTACCTGTAGATTTTGGCCTGTAGCTCAGCCGCCACCTAGGGAAACCTACCAAACCTGTGCATTTCTGAAAACTAGAGACCTAGGGGAATCCAAGATGGGGTGACTTGTGTGGCTCGGACCAGGTTCTGTTACCCAGAATCCTTTGCAAACCTCAAAATGTGGCTAAAAAAACACATGTTCCTCACATTACTGTGGCAGAAAGTTCTGGAATCTGAGAGGAGCCACGAATTTCCTTCCACCCAGCGTTCCCCCACGTCTCCCAATAAAAATGATACCTCACTTGTGTGGGTAGGCCTAGCGCCCGCGACAGGAAACGCCCCAAAGCGCAACGTGGACACAGCCAAATTGGTGAAGGAAAACAGAGGTGTTTTTTGCAAAGTGCCTACCTGTAGATTTTGGCCTGTAGCTCAGCCGCCACCTAGGGAAACCTACCAAACCTGTGCATTTCTGAAAACTAGAGACCTAGGGGAATCCAAGATGGGGTGACTTGTGTGGCTCGGACCAGGTTCTGTTACCCAGAATCCTTTGCAAACCTCAAAATGTGGCTAAAAAAACACATGTTCCTCACATTTCTGTGGCAGAAAGTTCTGGAATCTGAGAGGAGCCACGAATTTCCTTCCACCCAGCGTTCCCCCACGTCTCCCGATAAAAATGATACCTCACTTGTGTGGGTAGGCCTAGCGCCCGCGACAGGAAACGCCCCAAAGCGCAACGTGGACACAGCCAAATTGGTGAAGGAAAACAGAGGTGTTTTTTGCAAAGTGCCTACCTGTAGATTTTGGCCTGTAGCTCAGCCGCCACCTAGGGAAACCTACCAAACCTGTGCATTTCTGAAAACTAGAGACCTAGGGGAATCCAAGATGGGGTGACTTGTGTGGCTCGGACCAGGTTCTGTTACCCAGAATCCTTTGCAAACCTCAAAATGTGGCTAAAAAAACACATGGTCCTCACATTTCTGTGGCAGAAAGTTCTAGAATCTGAGAGGAGCCACGAATTTCCTTCCACCCAGCGTTCCCCCACGTCTCCCGATAAAAATGATACCTCACTTGTGTGGGTAGGCCTTGCGCCCGCGACAGGAAACGCCCCAAAGCGCAACGTGGACACAGCCAAATTGGTGAAGGAAAACAGAGGTGTTTTTTGCAAAGTGCCTACCTGTAGATTTTGGCCTGTAGCTCAGCCGCCACCTAGGGAAACCTACCAAACCTGTGCATTTCTGAAAACTAGAGACATAGGGGAATCCAAGATGGGGTGACTTGTGTGGCTCGGACCAGGTTCTGTTACCCAGAATCCTTTGCAAACCTCAAAATGTGGCTAAAAAAACACATGGTCCTCACATTTCTGTGGCAGAAAGTTCTAGAATCTGAGAGGAGCCACGAATTTCCTTCCACCCAGCGTTCCCCCACGTCTCCCGATAAAAATGATACCTCACTTGTGTGGGTAGGCCTAGCGCCCGCGACAGGAAACGCCCCAAAGCGCAACGTGGACACAGCCAAATTGGTGAAGGAAAACAGAGGTGTTTTTTGCAAAGTGCCTACCTGTAGATTTTGGCCTGTAGCTCAGCCACCACCTAGGGAAACCTACCAAACCTGTGCATTTCTGAAAACTAGAGACAAAGGGGAATCCAAGATGGGGTGACTTGTGTGGCTCGGACCAGGTTCTGTTACCCAGAATCCTTTGCAAACCTCAAAATTTAGCTAAAAAAACACATGTTCCTCACATTTCTGTGGCAGAAAGTTCTGGAATCTGAGAGGAGCCACGAATTTCCTTCCACCCAGCGTTCCCCCACGTCTCCCGATAAAAATGATACCTCACTTGTGTGGGTAGGCCTAGCGCCCGCGACAGGAAGCGCCCCAAAGCGCAACGTGGACACAGCCAAATTGGTGAAGGAAAACAGAGGTGTTTTTTGCAAAGTGCCTACCTGTAGATTTTGGCCTGTAGCTCAGCCGCCACCTAGGGAAACCTACCAAACCTGTGCATTTCTGAAAACTAGAGACCTAGGGGAATCCAAGATGGGGTGACTTGTGTGGCTCGGACCAGGTTCTGTTACCCAGAATCCTTTGCAAACCTCAAAATGTGGCTAAAAAAACACATGTTCCTCACATTTCTGTGGCAGAAAGTTCTGGAATCTGAGAGGAGCCACGAATTTCCTTCCACCCAGCGTTCCCCCACGTCTCCCAATAAAAATGATACCTCACTTGTGTGGGTAGGCCTAGCGCCCGTGACAGGAAACGCCCCAAAGCGCAACGTGGACACAGCCAAATTGGTGAAGGAAAACAGAGGTGTTTTTTGCAAAGTGCCTACCTGTAGATTTTGGCCTGTAGCTCAGCCGCCACCTAGGGAAACCTACCAAACCTGTGCATTTCTGAAAACTAGAGACCTAGGGGAATTCAAGATGGGGTGACTTGTGTGGCTCGGACCAGGTTCTGTTACCCAGAATCCTTTGCAAACCTCAAAATTTGGCTAAAAAAACACATGTTCCTCACATTTCTGTGGCAGAAAGTTCTGGAATCTGAGAGGAGCCACGAATTTCCTTCCACTCAGCGTTCCCCCACGTCTCCCGATAAAAATGATACCTCACTTGTGTGGGTAGGCCTAGCGCCCGCGACAGGAAACACCCCAAAGCGCAACGTGGACACAGCCAAATTGGTGAAGGAAAACAGAGGTGTTTTTTGCAAAGTGCCTACCTGTAGATTTTGGCCTGTAGCTCAGCCGCCACCTAGGGAAACCTACCAAACCTGTGCATTTCTGAAAACTAGAGACCTAGGGGAATCCAAGATGGGGTGACTTGTGTGGCTCGGACCAGGTTCTGTTACCCAGAATCCTTTGCAAACCTCAAAATTTGGCTAAAAAAACACATGTTCCTCACATTTCTGTGGCAGAAAGTTCTGGAATCTGAGAGGAGCCACGAATTTCCTTCCACCCAGCGTTCCCCCACGTCTCCCGATAAAAATGATACCTCACTTGTGTGGGTAGGCCTAGCGCCCGCGACAGGAAACGCCCCAAAGCGCAACGTGGACACAGCCAAATTGGTGAAGGAAAACAGAGGTGTTTTTTGCAAAGTGCCTACCTGTAGATTTTGGCCTGTAGCTCAGCCGCCACCTAGGGAAACCTACCAAACCTGTGCATTTCTGAAAACTAGAGACCTAGGGGAATCCGAGATGGGGTGACTTGTGTGGCTCGGACCAGGTTCTGTTACCCAGAATCCTTTGCAAACCTCAAAATTTGGCTAAAAAAACACATGTTCCTCACATTTCTGTGGCAGAAAGTTCTGGAATCTGAGAGGAGCCACGAATTTCCTTCCACCCAGCGTTCCCCCACGTCTCCCGATAAAAATGATACCTCACTTGTGTGGGTAGGCCTAGCGCCTGCGACAGAAAACGCCCCAAAGCGCAACGTGGACACAGCCAAATTGGTGAAGGAAAACAGAGGTGTTTTTTGCAAAGTGCCTACCTGTAGATTTTGGCCTGTAGCTCAGCCGCCACCTAGGGAAACCTACCAAACCTGTGCATTTCTGAAAACTAGAGACCTAGGAGAATCCAAGATGGTGTGACTTGTGTGGCTCGGACCAGGTTCTGTTACCCAGAATCCTTTGCAAACCTCAAAATTTGGCTAAAAAAACCACATGTTCCTCACATTTCTGTGGCAGAAAGTTCTGGAATCTGAGAGCAGCCACGAATTTCCTTCCACCCAGCGTTCCCCCACGTCTCCCGATAAAAATGATACCTCACTTGTGTGGGTAGGCCTAGCGCCCGCGATAGGAAACGCCCCAAAGCGCAACGTGGACACAGCCAAATTGGTGAAGGAAAACAGAGGTGTTTTTTGCAAAGTGCCTACCTGTAGATTTTGGCCTGTAGCTCAGCCGCCACCTAGGGAAACCTACCAAACCTGTGCATTTCTGAAAACTAGAGACCTAGGGGAATCCAAGATGGGGTGACTTGTGTGGCTCGGACCAGGTTCTGTTACCCAGAATCCTTTGCAAACCTCAAAATGTGGCTAAAAAAACACATGTTCCTCACATTTCTGTGGCAGAAAGTTCTGGAATCTGAGAGGAGCCACGAATTTCCTTCCACCCAGCGTTCCCCCACGTCTCCCGATAAAAATGATACCTCACTTGTGTGGGTAGGCCTAGCGCCCGCAACAGGAAATGCCCCAAAGCGCAACGTGGACTCAGCCAAATTGGTGAAGGAAAACAGAGGTGTTTTTTGCAAAGTGCCTACCTGTAGATTTTGGCATGTAGCTCAGCCGCCACCTAGGGAAACCTACCAAACCTGTGCATTTCTGAAAACTAGAGACCTAGGGGAATCCAAGAAGGGGTGACTTGTGTGGCTCGGACCAGGTTCTGTTACCCAGAATCCTTTGCAAACCTCAAAATTTGGCTAAAAAAACACATGTTCCTCACATTTCTGTGGCAGAAAGTTCTGGAATCTGAGAGGAGCCACGAATTTCCTTCCACCCAGCATTCCCCCACGTCTCCCGATAAAAATGATACCTCACTTGTGTGGGTAGGCCTAGCGCCCGCGACAGGAAACGCCCCAAAGCGCAACGTGGGCACATCACATTTTTTCATTGAAAACAGTGCCTACCTGTAGATTTTGGCCTCTAGCTCAGCCGGCACCTAGGGTAACCTACCAAACCTGTGCATTTCTGAAAACTAGAGACCTAGGGGAATCCAAGATGGGTTGACTTGTGTGGCTCGGACCAGGTTATGTTACCCAGAATCCTTTGCAAACCTCAAATTCTGTCTAAAAAAACACATTCTCCACACATTTCGGTGACAGAAAGTTCTGGAATCTGAGTGGAGCCACAAATTTCCTTCCACCCAGCGTTCCCCCAAGTCTCCCGATAAAAATGATACCTCACTTGTGTGGGTGGGCCAGGTGCCTGCAACAGAATAAGGCCCAAAGCTTGTAGAGATAAAGGGGATAGCACAGCAAGTTTATAAGGACATATTCTTTTATACATCTTTAGACTGACTCTGCTTTGGGGACCCACATAAGTGAGGTGTCATTTTACTTGGGAGGCTGAGGGGAACACTGGGGAGTAGGAATTTTGTGCTGGAGTGGTAATCCTACGAAGAAAAGTCAGGAAAATATGCTTTTTTTAAGCACATTGAGGTTTACAGAGGAGTCTGGGTAAGAAAATGTTGGGGGATCCACGCAAGCCACACCTCCCTGGACTCCTTGGGGTGTCTAGTTTTATAAAATGTCTGGGTTTGGTAGGTTTCCCTAGATGAAGGCCGCACACAGGACCAAAAACATAGGTGCCCTCTCCCCCCCAAACACAGGTAGTTTTGTAATATATCGTTTTGATGTGCCCACATACGTCCGTGATATGCCAAACACTAAAATTTTGAAAAGAAACACAGTTAGGTTATGTGAAAAAGACCCCTCACCCACCAACCACGTTGGTGGCATGCTTCATCATCGGGGTCCCACCTGAGGCACCTAGCGTGTCACAGGTGTGCTGCGACGCCTGATTACAGCGGAGCAGGTTTTGTCATTTTTACCACACATACTGGTTGGATTTGGCACGAGGGTGAGTGATGGTTCAGTGGATCAAATTTTACTAACAAGAGCTTTCACAAAAATGAAATGCACTGTTAGTAACTGAAAGGCAAAAAACTGAACCAATGACTCACAGCTCGTGAGCTGTAAAGCCGCAACAAGGCACCAACCGCTTTACAGTCCATTCACACAACTTTCATACATGACACACACAAGGCCATTCACACCGCCAGCCATGGGCCCAGCACATTACAACACTCACATCGACAGACAGCGCCACTCAAGGGCCCATCACTTACATACGCCCACGTGCCTGATACAACAATCACACCAGCTGATGGGAGTGTGTGGACTGGTGTTTGGCTGGCAGTGTGTTGCAGTAGCCAACAGCAAGTCAATATGTACACTCTCAGCCAAGCCCCACTCCACCCACAATGGAATCTTTTTTTTTTTTTTTTTTAACAGAGGAACCCCTAACTAAGTAGAAAGAATTACAAAACTACAAACACAAAAGCTCTAACTAAGAACATGACAGAAATGCTAACCATGAAACTAAACACATGAAAATACAAAACAGACATGAGTTTACACTCATGGTTGTTCCCAGAAATTCTTCTGGGTGTGGTAATTCTTAAAACAAGCACCAACACACAGCCCAGGCTTTGAAGGACAATCCGGGCAGTACATTCGAGACTCCCTCCGGATACCTCTTCGAAAACACACTCTACATTTCTTAGCTGGAAAGTCTTTTTTGGGTGTGGGAGGAATGTGCTCAGCAAAGTGGCGATCTTTCAATCTAGCCACATCCTCCACCACTGCTTCTCTAGGAACTCTGGCCTGTTCCACCACAATAAGGCTCTCTATCACTGACTCCTGAAATTTCACAAATGTCATCTTTGACTCTGGAGACCTATCCCTAAACACAATAAAAGCATTGAAGGTTGCTAAGTGGAAGAGGTGAAGTGCTAACTTCTTATACCAAACGTAAGACTTACGAATAGCAGTATAAGGTTCCAACCTCTGGTCAACTCTATCTACACCTCCCATGTGCTTATTATAATCTAAAATGCACACAGGTTTGCGCACTTCAGCAACCTGGCCCCAAACAGTCACAGGGGAAGTACTCTCATCATGGATGGTACTTAGCATGTAGACATCCCTCTTATCTGAAAATTTCAAAGCTAGCAGCTCCTCGTTCCGCAAGGCACAGCACTGTCCTCTCTCAAGTTTTTTACAGACAAGCTCCCTTGGATAGCCTTTCCGGTTAGAACGGATTGTGCCACAAGCAACTGTGTCCACTCTAAACAATTCCTTGAACAATTGCACACCAGTGTAGAAGTTATCTACATACAAATGGTGACCTTTGTTGAACAGTCGTCTACCAAGATCCCACACAATTTTCTCAGTAACTCCAAACGTGGGAGGACAACCAGGGGGGTCAATATTGGAATCCCTACCAGTGTACACACGGAAACTATACACATATCCTGTCCTACTTTCAGACAGCATATACAATTTAATTCCATATCGTGCCCTTTTGCTAGGAATGTACTGCCTAAAAACCAAACGACCCTTGAAGAGGACCAAAGACTCGTCCGCACTTAACTCTTTGCCTGGAACATAGACCTCCGAAAACCGATCTACAAAATGATCAAGGACAGGCCTAATCTTAAAAAGACGGTCAGAATCTGGGTGATCTCGTGGCAAGGCTAATGCATTGTCAACAAAATGCAGCATCCTAAGAAGAAGCAAATACCGATTACGACTCATGGTCGCTGGAAATATAGCTGTTGCCATCAAGGGACTAGTAGACCAATAAGAAGCCAGTGACGGCTTCCTTATCAACCCCATCAAAAAAGTCAAACCCAAAAACTTTTTTAACTCCTCCAAATTAGTGGGAATCCACTGGGCAGCTCTAGAGTGTGGCCTAAGTCTAGCAGCGTTGTCCCTCAAATGCTGCTCCGCATACAAATTAGTCTGCTCAACAATCTCTTCCAAAAACACATCATCCATGAATAACTCAAAGAAATTGATAGGCATAAAGTTCTCTGTATTGGCGTTACACCCCGGGAGACCAGTAAAGGCAGGCAACTATGGCTGCTGCATGTTTGGGGCAACCCAGACATCAGGTCTTATAACGGGAAACCTTTCAGCCCCAGGTTGCTGCACTATTGGCACATCAATGTCCTCCTCTACAACAGGCCCTTCATCTGCACTGAGTGTGGCTTCATCATCAGAAGATTCCCCTCCAAGAGAAACATCACTGCCAGAATCTCCGACTTCCTCCTCTGCCTCAGATGCAGAGTCTGTCTTATAGTCATGATCAGACTGTGACTCAAAAAGCATACCAACCACCTGCGGCTAGCCATGATATCTCCTGCTAAAATTAACTGGACAAATTCACCACCAACAACCAGCACTGTGTAAGACAAGTGACAAAGTGTAGCTTTGTTAGTAAGAGTTATAAACTCAAAAACTATACCGCTCACTTGCCTGAAAAAGCTTGATTCACCAGCAACTACACAGCAATCACCAATGATATCCCACTAAAAATAAAGAAAGAAAGGCAAATTAGAAATAAGACAAAACAAATATCATTGGGCACAAACCTAAGGACAATTTCACACACAATCCTGCATTTAGTACACCCCCTACAAACATGTCATTCATGCATGGCAACAATACTCCTTTGGAGTAAATTGTTTTTACTTACCTAAAACATGCAACTGTGCAAACTGCAGGTCAACCACCGCCAAAACCGCAAGGAGCCACAGCAAATAAAGCAAAAGCTTTGAACTAGAACAAAAAGGAGGAAAACATTTTTTTATCACAAATGCAAAGACTTCTTCAGTTGACAAACACCCACCATCAAACATTTAGAAATTGGTGCCTAAGTGGATTCTGCCATGGGGCAGATGGGCCTACTAATAAAATAGACCTGTCTACCCCAAGGAAGCCAGAAAATACCTTTAGTAGTGTGTCCCCATGGAGAGCGACCCTTGCCAAAGGGGACAGCCCTCAAAAAAAAAAGCAACAAAAAAACAAAAAAAACACACACACAACACTATCCCTGGTGCCTAAGTGGCTTCTGCCCCCCTTGGGGGCAGGTGGGCCGAAGAAAATAGGCCCATCTGCCCCCAGGGGGTGTAGAAATGGGCAACAGGTCAATGCCCCCCTTGGGGGGGTGCCCCGTGACCAAGGGGACGCCCCCCCACAAAAATAAACAAATAAAAAAAAATCCCTGGCGTTCTAGTAGTTTCTGCCCCCCCTTGGGGGCAGACCAGCCTAAAAATAATAGGCTGATCCGTCTCCAAGGGGTGCAGAAATGGCCTGGGTACATGTGCCCCCAAAGTGGGGGGCGACCCTTGCCCAAGGCCCCACCCATCCACTAACACACACACACACACTATCCCTGGTGTCTAAGTGGCTTCTGCCCCCCTTGGGGGCAGGTGGGCCTAAGAAAATAGGCCCATCTGCCCCCAGGGGGTGTAGAAATGGACAACAGGTCAATGCCCCCCTTGGGGGGGCGCCCCGTGACCAAGGGGACGCCCCCCCACAAAAATAAACAAATAAAAAAAAATCCCTGGCGTTCTAGTAGTTTCTGCCCCCCTTGGGGGCAGACCAGCCTAAAAATAATAGGCTGATCTGTCTCCAAGGGGTGCAGAAATGGCCTGGGTACATGTGCCCCCAAAGTGGGGGGCGACCCTTGCCCAAGGCCCCACCCATCCACTAACACACACACACACACACACACACACACACACACACTATCCCTGGTGTCTAAGTGGCTTCTGCCCCCCTTGGGGGCAGGTGGGCCTAAGAAAATAGGCCCATCTGCCCCCAGGGGGTGTAGAAATGGGCAACAGGTCAATGCCCCCCTTGGGGGGGCGCCCCGTGACCAAGGGGACGCCCCCCCACAAAAATAAACAAATAAAAAAAAATCCCTGGCGTTCTAGTAGTTTCTGCCCCCCTTGGGGGCAGACTAGCCTAAAAATAATAGGCTGATCTGTCTCCAAGGGGTGCAGAAATGGCCTGGGTACATGTGCCCCCAAAGTGGGGGGCGACCCTTGCCCAAGGCCCCACCCATCCACTAACACACACACACACACACACACACACACACTATCCCTGGTGTCTAAGTGGCTTCTGCCCCCCTTGGGGGCAGGTGGGCCTAAGAAAATAGGCCCATCTGCCCCCAGGGGGTGTAGAAATGGACAACAGGTCAATGCCCCCCTTGGGGGGGCGCCCCATGACCAAGGGGACGCCCCCCCACAAAAATAAACAAATAAAAAAAAATCCCTGGCGTTCTAGTAGTTTCTGCCCCCCTTGGGGGCAGACTAGCCTAAAAATAATAGGCTGATCTGTCTCCAAGGGGTGCAGAAATGGCCTGGGTACATGTGCCCCCAAAGTGGGGGGCGACCCTTGCCCAAGGCCCCACCCATCCACTAACACACACACACACACACACACACACTATCCCTGGTGTCTAAGTGGCTTCTGCCCCCCTTGGGGGCAGGTGGGCCTAAGAAAATAGGCCCATCTGCCCCCAGGGGGTGTAGAAATGGACAACAGGTCAATGCCCCCCTTGGGGGGGCGCCCCATGACCAAGGGGACGCCCCCCCACAAAAATAAACAAATAAAAAAAAATCCCTGGCGTTCTAGTTGTTTCTGCCCCCCTTGGGGGCAGACCAGCCTAAAAATAATAGGCTGATCTGTCTCCAAGGGGTGCAGAAATGGCCTGGGTACATGTGCCCCCAAAGTGGGGGGCGACCCTTGCCCAAGGCCCCACCCATCCACTAACACACACACACACACACACACACACACACACACACACACTATCCCTGGTGTCTAAGTGGCTTCTGCCCCCCTTGGGGGCAGGTGGGCCTAAGAAAATAGGCCCATCTGCCCCCAGGGGGTGTAGAAATGGGCAACAGGTCAATGCCCCCCTTGGGGGGGCGCCCCGTGACCAAGGGGACGCCCCCCCCCCAAAAATAAACAAATAAAAAAAAATCCCTGGTGTTCTAGTAGTTTCTGCCCCCCTTGGGGGCAGACCAGCCTAAAAATAATAGGCTGATCTGCCCTCAAGGGGGGCAGAAATGGCCCTAAAAGACATGCCCCCCAAAGGGGAGCGACCCTTGCCCAAGGGGGCGCCCCCCCATCCACTACACACACAATCCCTGGTGCCTAAGTGGCTTCTGCCCCCCTTGGGGGCAGATGGACCTAAAAAAAATAGGCCGATTTGCCCCCAAGGGGGGCAGGAAAGGCCAACAGTTCTCTGCCCCCTTGGGGGGGCGCCCCTTGCCCAAGGGGGCACCCCCCCCACATAAATACACATAAAAATAAAAAACCCTGGTGATCTAGTGTTTTCTGCCCCCCTTGGGGGCAGATCTGGCTAAAAAGTAGCCAATCTGCCCTCAAGGGGGGCAGAAATGGCCCGAAAAGACATGCCCCCCAAAGGGGAGCGACCCTTGCCCAAGGGGGCGCCCCCCCATCCACTACACACACAATCCCTGGTGCCTAAGTGGCTTCTGCCCCCGACCTAAAAAAAATAGGCCGATCTGCCCCCAAGGGGGGCAGAAAAGGCCAACAGTTCTCTGCCCCCTTGGGGGGGGCGCCCCTTGCCCAAGGGGGCACCCCCAACACATAAATGCAAAAAAATAAAATAATCCCTGGTGATCTAGTGTTTTCTGCCCCCCTTGGGGGCAGATCTGGCTGAAAAGTAGCCAATCTGCCCCCAAGGGGGGCAGAAATGGCCGTAGTAATTGCCCCCCTAAAGGGGAGCGACCCTTGCCCAAGGGGCCGCTCCCCGCGTGCCAAAAACAGTAAAAAACAATAAAGAAAACAAATCCCTGGTGTCTAGTGGGCATTCCTGCTGCCCGATCGCAATGCGATCGGGCAGCAGGAATGCTCAAAGAGACACCGGGGAAAAGGAAAAGCCTTTCCTTTTCCCCGGTGCCTCTTTAGCCCCAACCCCCCACCCACCGGGAAGAGGAACTCACCTCTTCTATCGTCGCCGCACAGGAAGCAAATGGCTTCCTGTGCGGCGAGGATCCCATAATGAAGTCAGCGCGCGATCGCGCGCTGACGTCATTGTGGGGGGGTCGGGGGTGGAAGGGGAAGGGCTTCCCCTTCCATCCCCGACTTTGGGGGGTGGGAGGGAAGCACACAGAGGGAGCGAGAGCGCTCCCTCTGGGCTGTGTGCCGAGGACGTAGTGGTTACGTCCTCGGCACAGCAGCACTGTGCCGCGGGACGTAACCACTACGTCCGCGGCACAGAAGGGGTTAAAGAATGGAGACATCATTTGTTGGGAGCTAAATATACTGTCACAGTATATACTGATCATCGCAATCTTCAATTCATGAGTTCTGCCAGACTTTTGACTCCTCGGCAATTACGCTGGATGCTGTTTTTTGCCGAGTTTGATTTTGTGGTAACCTTCCGGCCTGGTAAAGATAATCGCAAAGCTGACGCCTTGTCCCGCCAAGAGTCTACCACATTGCCTGCAGTTCAAACCTCCAGAGCTATCATTGCTCCTGACAAGGTCCTATGTATCATAAAAACAGAAGATTTCTTTGAAGACATCCGCAATTCATTCACTGTTGAAAAATGGCAGGCGTGGGCCCAAGCAGATCCGAAAAGATCAATCAAGCAAGGATTACCCTTTCACGATGCTCGTTTTTTCGTGCCCACTACCAAACTTCGCAAGATAGTGTTTCATTGGTTGCATGTTATACCTACAGCAGGTCACCCTGGTACTCCTAAAACTCTTGAATTAATCCAACACTATTTTTGGTGACCTACCTTAACAAAGGATGTAAAAACAATGGTAAACAACTGCGAAGTCTGTGCTCACACTAAAACAAGTCATTCAAAACCGAAAGGGTTGTTACACCCACTCCCAACCCCAAGTCGTCCGTGGGAACACATCTCTTTAGACTTTATTACAGGTCTGCCAGTGGTTCAACAGCATTCAGTAATTCTGGTGGTAGTAGATAGTCTCACGAAATATGGACATTTCATTGCCTGTAAGAAATTACCCACCTCTAGTGAACTGGCAACTATCTTACTGAATAGAGTGGTTCGTTATCATGGACTGCCAAAAGTGATCCTCTCCGATCGGGGATCGCAATTTGCCTCCAACTTCTGGAAGACATGGTGTAAAACACTCCAAGTGACATCTACCCTATCTACTAGCCACCATCCTCAAACAGATGGTCAAACGGAGAGACTAAATCAGACTTTGAAGCAATACCTACGTGCTTACGCTGAAAAAGCACTTAATTCATGGACATCAATGCTCTGGTTAGCTGAGTTAGCCTACAGCAACTCCTTCCACACGTCTACTGGCGTTACACCCTTCTTTGGTTTGTTTGGCTATCATCCTGACACCTTGCCCATCCCAATTCCTCAAGAAAGTTCTCTCACTCCAGCTGTGTCAGAAATCATTCAACATTTGCATCAAACTCAGAAATCGATTCAACAACATTTAGAAAAAGCCAAAAAAAAATACAAAAAGCATTATGACAAGAAACATTGTGAGGGACCGCAGTATCAACCTGGTGACAAAGTGTGGCTTTCCACAAAACAAATAGACTTCAAGAAGAAGCACATGTTCAACCCCAAATTTATAGGTCCTTACACTGTTCTTCAGCAAATCAATCCTGTGACCTATAAACTACAATTGCCAAAATCATTGCGGATTCATCCAGTGTTCCATACTTCCCTCTTAAAAAAGGCAGTCCAAAAGGTCCACCCTCATCCAGCTCCTGTTCTAGTACAGGGGGAAGAAGAATATGAAGTCAAGAAAGTGTTGGACTCTAAACTGAGAGGGCGTAACCTATGGTACTTAATCTCATGGAAAGGTTATGGCCCTGAAAGTAATTCATGGGTTTCCGCATCTGATGTTCATGCTCCAGTACTTGTGAGACGCTTTCATCGTCTCAATCCAGATAAACCAAGCCCTAGAGCGCGCCTGGGAGAGGGGAGTACTGTCAACACCAGGACAGTGCGCGCTCTACGGGCATCTAGAATGCAAAAACCCAACACTCGCAAGATAATGTAATTTATGCATTGTGATGATATGTTATTGTTTAACCTTTTGCATTTCCCAACACCGTAATTGAGAATTTTCATATTCTTGATTTTAATTCTTAAATTAATAACAGATTACTTGTGTGCTGCCATTTTTTGACATTTGTATGGTGGTTTGCAAATAGGGAGGACGCGCAATTTATTCCATAAAGATTTGACTTCGTTATTACATTGTTGTTCATTGCGCACTGATATTTCTTGACATTTACATGATGTTTTACGAGTTGGCAAGACGTGCAACTCGTTTCATGAGCATTTAACTTTGTTGTTCATTGCGCGCTACCTTTTCTTGACATTTACATGGTGGCATTCGAATCGGCAACACGCGCGATTCTTTCCTTGAGTGTTTTTTCATGTTATTCATTGTGCGCTACCATTCTTGGCATTTGCATGGTGGCATTTGAATCGACAAGACGCGCAATTCTTTCCCTGAGTGCTTTTCATGTTGTTCATTGTGCGCTACCATTCTTGGCATTTGCATGGTGGCATTTGAATCGGCAAGACGTGCAATTCTTTCCTCATGTATAAATAATGTAAATTACTGTGCGCTACTATTCTAAGACATTTTCTTGGTAGCATTTCAAGTTGACACGTCGCATGATTTATTCCTTGAATCTACGTTGTGTGATTTCATGGTGCACAATCCTTTATGGTGTTTAATACTCATATAAAAATCTGCAATGTGCGCAATTCACTTCCCAATGTTTTTTCTGAGATGAACACAACAATACCAGAGTTCTAGATGTAATGCTGTGTGTTCCTGATATATATTCTTAAAAGGAGATTCATATGGTTGTTTAGAAATTGCTCAGAGTGTTTCCTGATTCTCATGCTAAAGAAAGTACTCGAATCTGAAAGTCCTATTTAACTTTTCCTGTTTCCTCCTCAGGCATTCGATCATCTAAAGCCTAGTCAGTTTTAGGACTATTTTAGGGTTGTTCATGTTTTTTCTGAAAAGACGAAGCTTAGAGTTGTAGCATGGTACTGATTTCATGAGATATAATTTTGATGTTGTGTTTTAACCTTTTGCTTCCTACAGGTCTCCTTCCCAGCTGTTCCCGTCCTAATCCCCTTTTCCCCACTTGGACTCTCTTAGACTCTGTGATAAATCTAATCAGAGTATTGGAGCTGTCTTGTGGTGGAAGTGTTGGGAATGTGCACAGACCCCGAGGATCTGGTGACTCTGACAATAACCTACTTTTGAAGAAGTGTTTGCTCAGAGCATTGTTTGCAATTTGTCTTTTTTTTATTTTAGCTTTTCTCCATATAGCTACTCCTGCTGGTTGACCAGCACCACCCACCAGGCAGGAGATAGTAGCCCGTCTGTGGCAGCAGAGGCTGGACAGTATACAGGCAGAATACCAGCAGCTGGTGGTCCTGGAGGATGAAGAGGGGGAAATAGCTGCCTCTAACCCTGGACCCAGTTCAGCAGCACACCAGCCCCAGGCTCCAGCCTCCCTGCCACTACACTGCCACTGCTGCCAGCTGTCAGGGTCCCTGACTGCACCTGCTGCATCTTTCTCCCACTCTGACAGGGCATTTGCTCCACCATATTCTGCAGCAGATAGACGGTATGGAGTGCCAGCTCACCAAGATGAAGCACAGCCTGGATCAGCTCTGGACCCAAATGAACAGTGTCCTCTTCTGAGCCATTTTTTAAAAAGATTTGTTTTGGTGGAGAGACCTATTGTGGGTGGAAAGGGTGGAATACAGACCTATTGTGGGTGGAAAGGGTGGAGATGGAATTGGGACCGGGTTTCATTTTGGACTTTCATTGGACTTTTTGGGGCCAGGGCTATTTGTTTGGGGAAAGTGGTCGGCCTGCTGTGGGTGGAAAGGGTGGGTTTTCTATTTGTTAAAAATAAAGGAGAATAATTTATTTTACTTCATTTATGCCTCAAATGTTTATTTCGGCATTTTAGTTTGCACTGCTGTTTTTAAATCTGCTAAAAAAGCATATACCATTTACTTATACCCTTGCTGTTCTGCCTTCTGCAACTATATTGACCACTAGGGGGTGATTGCCATTGCCTATTTTGCAGACAAAAACCTAGATACACACAAACATCATCTTTTTCAATACAAGTGAATTACTAACTAAACAAGTTCAAGTCAATCCATAGATCTTTTCTTACCTGAATAGATGAAGCAAGGGAGTCTTCTTACTGCAGGTTTTTTCCCAAGGTGGCATTTTAACCCCTTTGCTGCCAGGCCTTTTCCTCTCCTGTGCCGAGCCTTTTTTTTGGCTATTTTGGGCAGTTTGCGCTTAGGCCCTCATAACTATTTGTTCACATAAGCTACCCACGCCAAATTTGTGTCCTTGTTTTCCAACATCCTAGGTATTCTAGAGGTACCCAGACTTTGTGCGTTCCCCTGAAGGAGACCAAGAAACTAGCCAAAATACAATGACATTTTTATTTTATTTTTTAAATGGGAAAAAAGGGCGGCAGAACGCGGCTCGTGTTTTTTTCCCTGAAAATGGCATCAACAGAGGGTTTGCGGTGACAAGATCACCATCTTCCCAGCTTTCAGGAACATGCAGACTTGAATTAGAAAACCCAATTGTTCAATACAATTTTGCCATTTTACTGGGACATACCTTATTTTAACTGTTTTTTGTGCTTTCAGCCTCCTTCCTGTTAGTGACGAAAATGGGTGAGAAACCAATGCTGGATCCCAAAAAGCGAAACATTTCTGAAAAAGTAGACAGAAATCTGAATTCAGCTTAGGGGTCATTTGAGTAGATCCTACAAGTGTTTCTTACAGAAAATAACAGCTGAAATAAAAAAAAATTGAAATTGAGGTGAAAAAAACCAGCCATTTTTCTCCACCTTTTATTCTGTAACTTTTTCCTGCGATGTCAGATTTTTTAAAGCAATATATCGTTATGTCCGCTGGACTCTTCTGGTTGTGGGGATATATAGGGCTTGTAGGTTCATAAAGAACCCTAGGTACCCAAAGCCAATAAATGAGCTGCACCGTGCAATGGGTTTTTATTCTATACCGGGTATACAGCAATTCATTTGCTGAAATATAAAAAGTGAAAAATAGGTATCAAGAAAACCTTTGCATTTCCAAAATGGCCACAAGATAAGGTGTTGAGAAGCAGTGGTTATTTGCACATCTCTGAATTCCGGGGTGCCCATACTAGCATGTGAATTACAGGGCATTTCTCAAATAGACGTCTTTTTTACACACTGTCTTACATTTGGAAGGAAAAAATGTAGAGAAGGACAAGGGGCAATAGCACTTGTTTTGCTATTCTGTGTTTGGTCCCCCACATCTCCCGATAAAAATGGTACCTCACTTGCGTGGATAGGCCTAGCACCCACGACAGGAAATGCCCCAAAACACAATGTGGACACATCACATTTTCACAAAGAAAACAGAGCTGTTTTTTGCAAAGTGCCTAGCTGTGGATTTTGGCCTCTAGCTCAGCCGGCACCTAGGGAAACTTAGCAAACCTGCACAGTTTTGAAAACTAGACACCTAGGGGAATCCAAAATGGGGTGACTTGTGGGGCTCTGACCAGGTTCTGTTACCCGGAATCCTTTGCAAACCTCAAAATTTGGCCAAAAAATACTTTTTTCTCTCATTCCGGTGACAGAAAGTTCTGGAATCTGAGAGGAGCCACAAATTTCCTTCCACCCAGTGTTCCCACAAGTCTCCCGATAAAAATGGTACCTCACTTGTGGGGTTAGGCCTAGCGCACACGAAAGGAAATGCCCCAAAACACAGCGTGGACACATCAAATTTTTCCACAGAAAACAGAGGAGTTTTTTACAAACTGCCTACCTGTGGATTTTGCCCTCTAGCTCAGCCGGCACCTGGGGAAACCTAGCAAACCAGCACATTTGTGAAACCTGACACCTAGGGGAATCCAAGATGGGGAGACTTGTGGGGCTCTGACCAGGTTCTGTTACCCAGAATCCTTTGAAAACCTCAAAATTTGGCCCAAAACAACTTTTTCCTCTCATTCCGGTGACAGAAAGTTCTGGAATCTGAGAGGAGCCACAAATTTCCTTCCACCCAGCGTTCCCCCAAGTCTCCCGATAAAAATGTAACCTCACTTGTGTGGGTAGGCCTAGCGCCCACGAAAGGAAATGGCCCAAAACACAACGTGGACACATCACATTTTTTCACAGAAAACAGAGGTGTTTTTTACAAGGTGCCTACCTGTGGATTGTGGCCTCTAGCTCAGCCGGCACCTGGGGAAACCTAGCAAACCAGTGCATTTTTAAAACTAAACACCTAGGGGAATCCAAAATGGGGTGACTTGTGGGGCTATGACCAGGTTCTCTTACCCAGAATCCTTTGCAAACCTCACAATCTGGCCAAAAAAACACTTTTTCCTCTCATTTCGGTGACAGAAAGTTCTGGAATCAGAGAGGAGCCACAAATTTCCTTCCACCCAGCGTTCCCCCAAGTTTCCTGAGAAAAATGGTACCTCACTTTTGTGCGTGGGCCTACTGCCTGCGAAAGGAAATGCCCCAAAACACTATCTGAACTCATCAAAATTATCAAATACAAAAATACCTGTTTTTGCAGGGGGGCACCTGTGTTTTTGGTCCTGGGCTCAGCAGCCTTCTAGGGAAACCTATCAAACCCAAACATTTCTGAAAACTAGACACCGAGTGAGTCCAGTGAGGTGTGACTTGTGTGGATCCCCCAATGTTTTCTTATCCAGAATCCTCAGCAAACCTCAAATTTAGCTAAAAAATCAATTTTTTCCCTCATTTCTGTGTGGGATCACCGCACTGGGACACATTTCATAGCATCCAATGTTCCCCTCAGTCTCCCAGTAAAAATTATACCTCATTTGTGTAGGTTGGCCAAGTGCTTGTGAAAGGGAAGAGCCAAAAACATGTCGATATTGAGGGGGAACAAAGAGGGTCCAAAAGGGCAGTTTGCAAAAAAAAAATTTTTAGGCTGACAAGTGCAGAAGAATTTTTATCGGTATAGATGAGACAATGCTGGGTGGTAGGAATTTTGTGGATTCCTGCAGATTCCGGAATGTTCAATCACAAAAACGTGGGAAAAATGTGTGATTTCCAGCAAAGTTGGAGGTTTGCAGGGGATTGTGGGTAAAGAAATGGTGTGGCATGCATGTGAAACACACCACCCTGGAATCACCCAGATGTTTAGTTTTCGGATGTGTCTAGGTCTTGTGGATTTTTCTACATGGCGGCGTCCCAAAGTCCATAAAGTGCAGCCCTCACCATTCAAGTGGGACGATTTTGAGAGTAAGCCAAGCTCTCATGGCCCAAATGTAAAACTAAAACCCAAAATAATCAAATGTCTTCTTGCTTGCTATGGGATAATATGTTTTAGAGTGCGGGGGAGAGCTGAAAGACTGTTACCCCCTTTACTTGAAGTGGGGGCGTGACCAGGCCCATACTGGTTGGTAGCCACCACCTGAATATTTTTTGTTTTTTTTAAATTCCCTGGCATCTAGTAGACTTTCTGCCCCCCCCGGGTGTGGATCAGGGATAATTGCCCCATCTGCCCACTGGTGGGCAGAACATCTTTGGCCGCATTTGTTTGGGGTGGGGGCATGGCCATACCCCCACCCTCTTATTTTTGAAAAAAAAAACTTCCCTGGCCTCTGGTGGGCTTTCTGCCCCCCTTGGGGGCAGATGGGCCTTCCAAAAATAGGCCCATCTGCCCCCAATGGGGGGCAGATATGGCCAACAGTACTGTGCCCCCATGGGGAGCGACCCTTACCCAAGTTGCTGCCCCCCTAAAGAAAACACACGCATACACACACACCAATCCCTGGTGCCTTAGTGGTTTCTGTCCCCATGGGGGCAGATTGGCCTAACAAAAATCGGCCGATCTGCCCCCAAGTGGGGCAGAAATGGTCTAAATACAATTTGCCCCCCAGGAAAGCGACCCTTGACTAAGGGGTCGCTCTCCACCTCTAAAAAACAAAACAAAAAAAACAAAAAATGTTTTTATCCCTGGCGCCTAGATAGGCCGATCTGCCCCCAGGTGGGGCAGAAAAGGCCTAAAATAAATTTGTCCCCCCTCCCCCGGGGAGTGACATTTGCCTCTAAAAAACAAAAGAAAAACAAAAAAACTATTTTTCTTTATCCCTGGCGCCTAGAGGCTTCTGGCCCCCCTGGGGGCAGATCGACCTAATAGCAATAGGCCGATCTGCCCCCGGGGGCAGAAAAGGCCCAAAATAAATGTGCCTCCCCCGGGTAGCGACCCTTGCCTAAGCGGTCGCTCCCCACCTCTAAAAAAACAAAACAAAATAAAACAAAAATACCAATTTTTTTAATCCCTGGTGCCTAGAGGCTTCTGCCCCCCCTGGGGGCAGATCGCCTAATAACAATAGGCCGATCTGCCTTCGGGGGCAGAAATGGCCTAAAATATATTTGCCACCCTGCGCCCACAACCCCCCTGGGAAGCGACCCTTGCCTACGGGGTCGCTCCCCTTGTGTGACATTGGCACAAAAAAAAGATGCCCGATGCCTAGTGGTTTCTGCCCCCAAGACCTAAAATCGGCCCATCTGCCCCCAAGGGGGGCAGAAATGGTCTAAATACAATTTGCCCCCCAGGGGAGCAACCCTTGCCTAATGGGTCGCTCCCCATCTCTAAAAAAAAAAAAAAAAAAAAAAAAAAAAAAAAAAAAACACCAAATAAAAATTTGCCCTGGCGCCTAGAGGTTTCTGTCCCCCCCGGGGGCAGATCGGCCTAATAACAAAAGGCTGATCTGCCCCCAGGGGGGGCAGAAATGGTCTAAAATAAATTTGCCCCCGTCCCCCCCTACCACACAGGGAGCAACCCTTGCCTACGGGGTCGCTTCCCTTGCGTGACATTGGCGCAAAAAAAAAAAGATCCCTGGTGCCTAGTGGTTTCTGCCCCCCTTGGGGGGAGATTGACCTAAAATCAGCAATGGCCTAAATACAATTTGCCCCTCCAGGGTAGCGACCCTTGCCTTAGGGGTTGCTCTCCATCTGTAAAACAACAACAAAAATATCCCTAGTGCCTAGTGGTTTCTGCCCCCCTTGGGGGCAGATTGGCCTAATTAAAATAGGATGATCTGCCCCCCAGGGGGACAGAAATGGCCTAAAATAAATCCTCCCCCCCCCAGGGGAACGACCCTTGCCTAAGGGGTCGCTCCCCTTGCGTGAAATTCACACAAAAAAAAAACTCCCTGGTGTCTAGTGGTTTCTGTCCCCCTTGGGGGAAGATTGGCCTCATAAAAATAGGCGGGCAGAAATGTCCTAAATATAATTTGCCCCATAGGGGAGCGACCCTTGCCCAAGGGGTTGCTTCCCTTATGCCAATTTCATACATAATATAACTCCCTGGTGTCTAGTGGGCATTTTAGCGCTCAGAGAGACTTCAAAGGGAAGGAAATTAATTTCCTTCCCTTTGAAGCCTCTCAGGCCTCCTCCACGTGATCGGAAGAGAAATGCTGAGCATTTCTCTTCCGATCGCGCTGGAAGCTCAGCTTCCAGCGCGATGGGAGGAGGCCTCTGTGATAGTCAGCGCGCAATTGCGCTGTGACATCACGGGGGCGGGGTGAGGGGGCTGTCGGGGGTTGAAGGGGAAGGACTCCCCCTTCAATCCCTGCGTTGGGGGAGCGGGGGGGAACCCCACAGAGGGAGCGCTAGCACTCCCTCTGGGCTCTGTGGCCAGGACGTAATGGTTACGTCCTGGGCACACGAGCACTGTGCCGCAGGACGTAACCATTACATCCGCGGCACAGAAGGGGTTAAGGTGGTGGTACCAGTAGAGTAGGCTAGCGTGCTAACAGGTAAGACTGAAAGTACAACTCCCACCTATGCAAACTCCAACTGCAGGATTAATCACAGAGTTATGCATTGCTGTCAACTAGATTGAAAGAAAACAGAGTTAGTGGGTCATCATATTACATCATAACCTTAGGAAGACAGAGACCAGACTACCACAATGACAGTATTTGACACACAACAAAGAAGATCTTATATGATGAAAGCTAGCAGTATCAACTTTTTATGAGGAATGGTGGGGACCTACTATTTAAAAGCTAAACTTAGGAAATTAAATCAGGGCGTTAGGAGAAGTGTGCTCAGAGTAAGGAGTGGTTGAAGAAGGTTTAGTGTTTATGCAATGCACAACAAAAGGCTTTAATGATGATATTTATAGGGCCAGTGAGGAATATTGCTCAGATAATAGAAGGTCATGCAGTGAGTTGGTGTCGCTTTCCCCACATTCGCCCAAGCAAGTGTGTGATCCATTTATGTGTAAATTAAGTCCCACCTCAATAAATCACACATCCCGGTGAAGAGGGTTAGGGGCTCATTGAATGGATGGGAAAGGTGATTTGGGGACACATGTGACAAAGACAAACACTACAGAAAAGAAACCACAACAATATTCATCTGGACACAAAGCAGCACATCATCATCAATTGTGTAAGGAAACAATGAAGGGATAAGTATGACACAGTTCAGTTAAATTTATTGCAAACAGTCTTTTTGCTTCAGAGAGATCCAAGATAGTATAACTCTAAATGTTATGTTTTCTAGGTTTGAAAAATACAAATTATGGAGAATTGAAGTTAACCCACCCAGTTCTAAAAATTATGATTGTTAAACAAAAAATGATACTGTATTGCCAGACTGGGTGGTGCATCTCCATTCTTTTTGGAATGTTAGTCAGTCTTGGGTTCCTGGCTAAACCTGTCTGGTAGGTAAGCTGGAGTGTTGAGCTTTCACCAAGTTTTGTTTGTGCAGGAGAGGACTAAAAGAAGGCTTGCACATTGAAAAAAACAGTTATTGTATTATAAAGTAATGGAGAAGGACAAAAGGAAGCAAGGTAAGCTTCATGAGGAGTCAGAGTGTACCAAGAAGACTCAGAGGTAGAGCAAGAATATAAGAGGAGTTTCATGTTTGAGCCAGCAATGCAGCAGACACTTACTCAGCAGACTTTCCCAAATCATCGCACCTCTCTCCAGTCCACAGAGCTGAGAGAGTACTATGCCTCAGAGTGTTTGCCATCATCATGGTTTCTCTTTGAAGTTGATAACTTTCTCCTTCTAGCTGTGGAGGTAGATCCGCCTTGAGCCCTCCCATCCTCCTCCTCCTGATTCTGAGACCCAAACCGAGCAAGATAGACCTGTGTAGTGAACTGCTGTTGAAGGGCAAATAGAGAAACAGAAATTGAGTATTTTGTGTAGATTTGTGTTTGGTAACTAAATTGTCTGGTCTGCTCTGGGGAACTAAAGAAAAGGAGTGGACCCTGCAGGCAAATTTCACAAAGTTTGAAAGGCCAACCACTTTCAGGAAAAAATGATCAGCAATCAGCCCCCAACGATTGAAAATAATTGGAAACAAGTTTACAAATTTGTTGAACTCCCCCGCCCACTGTCAGCCACCACATACATCACCAAACATAATTCGCAATCACTCAATATATCACCACTCATTGGTATAACAGTTGGTAGAACCTCTTCCAATTCAAGCTTGGTGGTTGAACAAAATATTATCTCCTCTTTGATTGTAACAACACATTGGAATTTGATATTGCCACTGGCAGTCGGTTAATCAATTCTCTTCTGGGGGAGCCTTGCTAGGTGGTATAAAAAAAGGATAGGCAATGGCATGTGAAAGAGGCAGGCATTGTCTACAATGTCCTAAAGGGAATGTTGGGGCTTCTTCACTGCACACAGGTCCAACTCCAATCTGGCAATGTATGTGACTAAACAATGGTGGGACAGCATAAATCCAACACAAACATAATGTTCCACTAGCATTTTTTAGCAAAGCAAGAAAGAAGTTCAATGAGAAATAATAAAAAAGTTCTATGGTGGCACTGGCATACTCAGTGCAGGAAGCAGAGTTCATCCTCAAACTCAGTTGGTTCACCCAGAAGTTGGCCAGCAAGCACACTTGATTCTGACCAATCATCCTCTTTCTCCTCCTGTGGTATTTTGGGAACTGTGTAATAAGATGGAATAACTCCTCATTTTGCAGTGAGAGCCTGTTCCTTCACACTGTTAGAACTGCACCAGCTACACTGAGCGCATGCTCAGCAGACATGGTAGCTACAGGGCATGCCTTATTATTTTTTGCAGCCTGCTGAGCTCTGCCAATTTGCCCATTTTCCCATACCAACACACCAATGGAATTTGATCTACATAAAACTTTTTTGGGTCATCCAGATACTCCTGGAACATCCTCTGAAGTGTCATTAGTGCTGCCACTTGCTCAACCTCTTTTTCCTTTGCATCCGGACTGCACTTAAGACCTACCACTTGAAACCAAGCTAATGCAAAAGTTGGGTCCAATTCTTCTGATGCTGTTGTTGCCGGTTTTGGCTGCTGTGAGACAAGAGTGCTCTCTCTGGAAGTTAAAGGCAACACCCCATAACCTGCCATTTTTCTTCCTGTTCTCCCACTTGCTTCACAATCCACCTCTTGTATTTTGAAATTAAAGTGGGAATAATTTTTTGTAGCGTGGATCAAGCAGGGTGGCACTGGTCTATTCTTTGGATGAGATAATGTCATTTTGAAACATTGCATTACAAGCCAAGTGAAGGATTAAGCTCTCAACTCAGGCATGTGCTTCTGGGTAATTGTTCACACCTTTGAGTGCGAACCTGTAAGACATCTTCTTTAGCTGCCCATGTAGCAGACGCAATAGCAGGATTACTTGGCCGATTGTACTGTCCTCGTTGCTAACTTCCTGTTAAAACCTCAAAAGGGAGCAGCATCTGTGTCAGACTTTTGACAGGGCCTCATTAGTTTGCATCCATGGCCATAGCTTCCTCAATTGCATCTCCACTTAGAATGACATAGTCATTGATCCATCTGTGCTGCTGAAACAGACGTTGCAACATATAGTAGGTTCAGTTCCAATGTGTTGGCACCTCCTTATCAAGGCTTTTACTGGAACTCTGTTACCATACTGAAAAACTCTCAACCTCTTCCAGGCTTTAAAAGAATTGCTGAAATGAGTGCAGATTCATCTGCAGCTGATCAGTATGTTGCTGACTATGTCTTCTTTGTTGAGAAAGTCTCGCACAACCAGATTGAAGCAGTGCGCCAAACACAGGACCCTGAAATAGCCACCATCTGCTATGGCCTTGACTATGTTACTGCAAGTGTCCGTGGCAACAACTCCAATTCGGAGGCCTCTGGGTTGCAGTTATTTATATACTTTGCTATTAAATTCATCCAAGATGTTTGCAACTGTATGTGTTTTCTCCATGGCCAACATGGCTAATGTTACATGCTGCCGAACACTCAAATTTTCTTCAGGGACATGACCTGTAGATCGTTTTTGCTGTATCACTGCAAAAGAGATCCAATGTGCAGTGATGCACATGTAATCAGTATCCTGACAACTCGTCCACATGCCTGTTGTCAGGGGGATAGCGTGGACAAAATCTTTGCTGCAAAACTTGTCTAACCAATTGCAACACATTGTGATGCAGCACTTGAACAGCAACTCAGGGAAAATAGGTCTGACTTGGAACCTTCCATTTCGGGCAGATGGCTGCCACAAACTCTAAGAATCCCACTTTCATTACACAAAAGAAAAAGGGAGAAGGTCCATCGCTAACATTTTTGCCACCTTCGCATTGTACAAATGTGCCATTAGGTGGTTGCATTCGTAGAGCCCCTCCTGCCTAAACATGTCCATAATTGTAGCCTGGATTTTATTTTTTTCTGGGGTCACTGACTTAGGTGACTTTTAAGATGTAGGTGATGGTAGACTCAATGTGAGTTGTGGTGCAGTCACTGTATGCCGTGGTGTCTTCATCTGACTCTGAGTCTTTCTATGCCTTTGTGAGGTCGCTGAGGCAGGTGATTCTGGCACACTGCTGAGGACAGGGCTGCTTTGCTTGAGGATGTCACCCTCTTCTTCTTCACCTTCCACTGTGATTAGACCAATTGTAGCTGATGTTTCCTGGCTCTCCTCACTTTCACCACTGCGACCATGTTCAGCAATTTTTTTCAGGTGCTTCTCCCACCGGATTGGATGATTTTTTTTCATATGGGTCGTCTGGTCTCCAGTACCATAATGTGAAACAGACTTACCTCTACGTGCACTCATGTGGCAAATGGAGCCTCTTGCAATGTTTTCCCCTTGTTTGCTAATGATAAGAAAGACCCAAACTGAGAGAAGTACTTTCTTACTGGGTTACTGCCAATGCCTGAAGAAGAACTGGAAGTAGGTGGGTGTGTGGATTGCCTCTCTGCAGTATATACTTCCACTGAGGTATGGGTTGGTGCAGGCCATATCTGTCGGAGCAGGTTGGATAGTGATGTCGGACTCCTCTGTGCCAGCTTCCACAATGACTGGCTTGCCCTCATCCTCCTCTTCACCATTATTCCCTTCCATGAGTCTAAGGCTTTCTGGATCTGTTCTTCACCTTTGCCTCTCGTGACATCTCCCAGACTCTACTCAATGCCCTTATCATCGTCATCAGAAGTGGTGCTTGGAGAAGATTTGATGTAATACCCTTCCTTTTTGTTGCTGGAGATCTGGGAGCCATTGATTCTAAAAGAGGAGGTTCTTGCTCAGCAGGAAGCTTGACCTCCTATTCTGCTCCAAATTCGGGAAGATCTACTATTGCTGATTGCAGGCTGCTGTCTACTTTGCTCGGTTTCCTGAAACCTTTGCCACTAATTTGTGAAAGGGACAAATCCAATTCATTGTCACTGCTTTGTAGCATCACCATGATTGCAGTGGCTGCCCCACTGACAGACGTGGTTTGGGGCTTAGGTTGGGGTGGTGCTGTAGATGCGGGAGTGCTGATCCCAGGCTCCTCCCATGAGGCCAGTGTGGGAGGCACACTTCTCCTGAAAAAGGTTTGGTCGGCACACCACTGGTGCTTCATCTCACTGACCACTTTCTTGGGAGCAACTTTCTTTGGGGCCATCTTAAAGCTCTGAGCTGCACAAGTCAAAGAGATTAGAGTACTCAACTGTACAGGCCTTCTCTTTGGCAGTACTGCAGGTGATGTGACATCTCTTCTGTTGTGCACCTAAAAGCAACCAAGCAAGAAAAGCGTGTTGGTAGTGAAACGTGGCATTGTTGCAGGTTAAATAGTTCAGACAAATGCAATCGTAGTGTGGTTGGTTAACACCAATTTAATCAAACATTGTAAAGTCAAACCACACCATAAAATGCCATTTCAAATCTGGCAACACAACATGCAGCTATAGCTCTTTCCTTTATCTCCATCTGTCTTATAGGAGACACCTGTGGTAGTCAGAAAGAGGTGCGTGGGCAAATGGAATAATCCGTTAAAAACCTATGGCAGCAAGATGGTACAGGGCAAATGCATTAATAATTAACAAAAAGGAATTATGCTGCTGATTTGTCAGCAGTGTGCCACAGCCATGATGTCCATGGGGAAATGAAGTTATTATACACCTAAAGAAACCAAATGCTGTAGAGCGGCTGTGCACCTTTGGTGAATGGATGGACGGATGGAGGAATGGATGTGGATTGATGGATGGATCAAGGCAAAGTGCAGAATTAAATAAAAAAAATGTAAAAAAATTTCAAAACTATAAAAATTACAAAAATAATACTAAAAACAGATTAAAAAAAGTAAAATTAATTAAAATAAAGAAACAAAAATTAAAAACATTCAATCCAAATATTTATAAAAAATGAAATAAAAATTAAATTAAAATAGAATAAAAATGGAAAATGAACAGCTAACATAGAAAATTGAAATTAAAATTAAAATATAAATTTAAAATAAACAAATGATCAATAATTAACAATGTTTATATGTAAGCCTGTGGCAAAAACACACTGGCTTGATGCAAAAAATGTCTGCCAGTCACATGGTAAAACAACAAAAAAGGAGCAAGGAAGCATGGCAAACGAAGAACATGCAAGCCTATGGCAAAGGGACACCGGCTGGATGGACAAAATGGCCACCAGCCACATGGTCAAACAACAACAACATGAAGCAAGGAGGCATGTTGAACAAAGAAAAAACACATGCAAGCCTATGGCAAAGGAACCCTGGCTGCATGCACAAAATGGCTGGCAGCCATGTGGGCAAACAACAACAAGGTGCAAGGAGGCATGGGGAACAAAAAAAGAACAAATTCAAGCCTGTAGCAAAGGAACAATGGCTGCATGCACAAAATGTTTTCCAGCCACATGGTCATAAAACAACAAGAAGGAGCAAGGAGTACAAAGAAGAACACATGCAAGTCTATGGCAAAGACAAGCTGGTTGGATGCAGAAAATGTCTGCAAGCCACATGGTCAAACAACAACTGCGAAGGTGGCATGGAGAACAAAGAACACATGCAAGCTGATGGATATAGACTAAATCAAATCAAATCAAATCATTAACATTTATAAAGCGCGCTACTCACCCGTGCGGGTCTCAAGGCGCTAGGGGGGAAAGGGGGGGTTATCGCTGCTCGAACAGCCAAGTCTTTAGGAGTCTCCGGAAAGCGGAGTGGTCCTGGGTGGTCCTGAGGCTGGTGGGGAGGGAGTTCCAGGTCTTGGCCGCCAGGAAGGAGAAAGATCTCCCACCCGCCGTGGAGCGGCGGGTGCGAGGGACGGCAGCAAGTGCGAGGCCAGCGGAGCGGAGGGGGCGGGTGGGGACGTAGAAGCTGAGGCGTCTGTTGAGGTATTCCGGTCCCTTGTTGTGGAGGGCTTTGTGTGCGTGGGTGAGAAGACGGAAGGTGATCCTTTTGCTGACTGGGAGCCAATGCAGGTGTCTCAGGTGTGCGGAGATGTGGCTGTTGCGGGGTACGTCGAGGATGAGGCGGGCCGAGGCGTTTTGGATGCGTTGCAGGCGGTTTTGGAGTTTGGCGGTGGTCCCGGCGTAGAGGGTGTTGCCGTAGTCCAGGCGACTCGTGACAAGGGCGTGGGTCACGGTTTTTCTGGTGTCGGCGGGGATCCAGCGGAAGATCTTGCGGAGCATGCGGAGAGTGAGGAAGCAGGCGGAGGACACGGCGTTGACTTGCTTGGTCATGGTGAGAAGAGGGTCCAAGATGAAGCCGAGGTTGCGGGCGTGGTCTGCGGGGGTCGGTGCGGTGCCGAGGGCCGTGGGCCACCAGGAGTCGTCCCAGGCGGACGGGGTGTTGCCGAGGAAAATGGCCACTGGCCACACGACATGGAGAACAAAGACACATGGTGGACGATGACAAACACACACACCGGCCATAGGGAGGCATGGTGGTAGCACTGAAGAAAACACTAACATTAATTCAACCATGCAAAATTAACTGATCTATAAACATTTCACATCAGTACACACATCCTCCTATGCGACATAGTTAAATAATATTGCAAATGTTCCAAACATGTAGAAAAGGACAGTTACTGCGCTGTGCAACAATTTTCTTTACAAAAGATGAAAAATTAATTAAATGCAAAATAAATATCTAGACCCATACTTAAACCACTGTACATTTTTCAAAATCAAATTAAAGTAGAAAAATATTGGTGCATGCCCAAGCAAACAAACAACACCCGTATTCAATAGTTTTGCAACTTACTTGTGCGATTTCACAAAACAATGGGCTCGATTACAAGTCTGGCAGCCTGAGGAATGCAGTGACGGTCGGCCCGCTGCACTCCAGGCCGTCCGACCGCAACATTAAAACTCTGGTGGTCGGACCACCACGGGACTGCCGTCACTGCCAGGAAAGTGGTTTCTGGCGGGTTGATGGTGGTCTGGGTTGTGCTCAGTCACGGGGGTGCTAAACTCAGCTACGCCATGCTGATTACAACTCAGCTTTCCTCCAGCCCTTCTATGCCGGCCACCCCACCATGGAAAGGCTGGTTGAAAGCCAGTGCAAGAGCCACAAGGGGACTGGGCCCTCCTGCCCAGCACCAGCCTTTGCAGGCAGTGCACATGCCGAGGGTGCTGTAGTGCTACAGTATTGACCTCGGTTCCCTTGTAGCATTATTCCTGTCGGGCTGACTGGCGGGAAGATTGTAATATGACTGGGCAGGACTGGCAGCATGACAGAGGCATCTTCCCCACGGCATTGGCGATGCTGTGGTGGGACCACCAATGTTGTAAGGAGCCCCAAAGTCATTAAATCCAAAGGTATATTCAGGAGACAAAGAGAGTGATCCTTCCACCTTGAAATCCAATTGAAAAGAGACCAGGAGGTGGACACTTCTTTCCTGTTTAAAATAAAAGACTTCTCAATCTTAAAAACAACTTGAAGGGTCCATCGGAGAAGAAATTCCACTCAAAAACTCTTTTTGACTAGATTTAAATGCATCTTCAGTAGAAAATCTACTCCAGGTGCATTCATGCTTGTGAGTGGGTCTGACCGCCATGAAAAGGCTGGCGGAGAACAAGTGCAGGGGTCCCCCTTGCCAGCATCCTTGAAGGATGCTGGTGCAGACAGCATGTGGCAGCATTGCCGGTGGCTCAATTGTAAGCTGGGAACAATGCAGCTGCACCTTTTACACTGGCTGACCAACAAAAACCTTGGATTCCGCTGGTCCGCCCAGTGGAAAAGATGTAATGGGACCAGTGGGGAGACCACCCAGCACCATGACAGTCTCCTCGTCCGGAGTTTGGCAGACTGATGTTTCTGTCCGCCAAACTGCTAATGTCCCCCTTAGTCCAGCAAGGCACGCTGATCACACTATCAATTCACAATGAATGCCTAGGAAAGCAACAAACATCCCTTGAACAAACCAAACCTTCACATGCTTGTTAACGTTTGTGCCATCACATCAAGGAGGAACTTCCTCTGCCCTTCAGTGCCTGTATCAATGTGTTGCCTAGTATCATATGCTATATTAAGGGGTGCTCTATAGGCCCAGTGTTTACTTGACAACAGGATCTCAATGTTTTCCTTGGTTGATTTGTTCTTTTCAGGTCAGCTTCTCCTCCGTGTATCACCCTAACAGACCTGCTCCCCTTTAGCTTCTGTGCAAAGAGATAGTAAGTCACATATGTGCATACCCTCTTTTGTCTCAATTCCTGGTTCTCAACACAAAAGACCTTGAGCATCAGGCAATTAGAATCGTAAACAAGCACTAGCAAATCCAATATGTCTAACGATGGCCAGCAAACTTTTGGCAACATCAATGCTTGTTTTGTTATGTCATGGTCCTCTTCGATCTAAAAACAAGTAAAACAATGGCTAAAAGCAAAATATTTTTTTACTTCAAACGTATACTTTACCATAGTTGTCCTGGGTATGAAAATTAACTACTTTGTGTGTTGATGTACTCCTTGTGAAAGGGCACATGCTGTGTCTCAAAGTGAAGGTAGCCAATGGCTGAAGTTAGCTGCCCCATGCTGTATGCTGTGTGCAGAAGACAAATGTGAATGATACAATTACAGACCGGTAGGTGAGGAGAGCTCGCTGAAAGACCCTAGAACTAAGTATAATATGCATTTAATTTTAGTAGAAATCATAGGGTCATGGCTAAAGCTAGATCTTAAAATCTAATAAAAGATTAGGTCATGATCACACTGATTGTATCTGAATTCTTTAAACAGACCAGGAAAGCTTGTTATCTAAGGGCAAATAACCCAACTGCAAAAATACATTTCATTTTCTGTGAAGGCTTCTTAGGGCAGGAAAAACGATTTCTCTTCGTGATCATACATGGTCGCTCTTTTGACAATCTGCAAACCTCCTTTTCTATTGCCTCACTTAGTGAAAATGAAAGATTTACACACAGGTGTCTGGCTGAAATTAAACATTATATCTGAGTATCAGAGACTCTGATGATTCCAAAAGGGATTCCATGCAAATATTAACACCTCTGAGCTTTACGGAAATAAAAACTATTACAAGATTTACTAGGGACCTTAGCTACTTGTAACGCTCCTCAAAATACAGTCGAAGGCATGAAACTGCTCCACATATTTCATGGCGCCGTTCTAATAATGCTATGAAAACAGCCGCTCTGCATGCGATACATCTTGCTTCAAATGTATGCTGGGGCGAATTCAAAGCTTCTGAAACATAGCCACCTAATGCATCAAGTTTAGCTTACCTGTTGCTCCTTTGTTAGAAAAAAAGGAGAAGGGAGAGTGTAAATCACATGAAATGTTTCTAACTGGTGGGGTCTGAGCGGCATTGAGTGAATGTCTGAGGGGAACGAAAAGCACGGATTTTGAAAGTTTGAACCAACCCTCACTCCCCAAAGCACCCCCCTCATCAAGACTTCCTGGTCTCTTCTGCTGACTGCAGGGAAAACAGGGATAGCATTTTTGTGTGCTTTGAATAATTCCTTCACTAATTTTCTCAAACTACAGTATACTTACGGTGTCAGAATATCGAAGGGACTTAGGGCCTGATTACGAGGCTGTTGGTCTTAGAGCATGACCAGCCTCGCAGTGGCAGTCAGGACTGCCGCTGCTTTGGTGGCCCGACAATCACATTACGACCCCAGAGGTCAGACCATCAAGGTATCGCCATCTCTGCCGGGATCAGTGATCCCAACGGGCTGACAGTGGCGCAGGTCGGAATCAGCCAGGTCGGCGCTGCATGCAGCGCCACCCTGCTGATTACGGCCTGGTTCTCTGCCAGCATTTTTATGGCGGTATCACCGCCATGATAAGGCTAGTGGAGAACAGGTGCAGGGGGCTGCAAGAGGACCCCTGCACTGCCCATGCATTTGAGCAGTGCAGGGGACCCCCTGATCAGCACCCTCGCAATGCTTACTGTCTGCTGTGCAAACAGAGAGCATTGCAAGGCTGACAATGCTGCTGCCACTTTCCTCTGGGCTGACAGGCGAAAACCTTCGTTTCCGCCTGTCAGCCCAGCAGGAAAGTCATAATGGGCCCAGTGGGGAGGTAGCCAGCATGGCGGAAACCTTTCCATCGGAGGTTCAGCGGGCGGTTTATCCCATCCGCCGAACTTGTATTGAGGCCCTAAATAGTGAAGCCTGAGAATCATGCATATATTTATTCAGGTATATATTTTCCTTTATAAGTATATCGCTTTGGTATTTTATATAATAATATCCATGTTCCAAAAAGGTAAAACTTGAATAATGTACGTTTTAATGTTTTTTTATGTGTAATGGTTTTATAATGTATATTTTAATGTTAAATGAGGTTCTGTATTTTTAAATATGTATGTTATTAACTAGATAGATAGATAATGTGGACTTGTATCCAAATTTCAGGAAACAGATCAGCACTTTGGGGTTTTGAATCCAGTGAAATTTATTGCGATCAGTTGTGTTTCCTCATTCAGGCCCCCATTATGATGTTGTGTAGCCATTTTAGTTATAGCTCCATGCACGTTATTTTAGCATACTAGGCCTGCCGCTGTGCACTTTAACCTAGATATATTTTATTCAGCTTCATTTTATTATTCTTACAATAGCCCCTTTTGCTGTCTTGTTTTATTTCTCTCTGTCTAGCTGTTTTTGCCTAGGCCAGCATTGCGTTTCCAAACAAGAAATTCTGTGCTTCTTTCAAGGCTATAATAAGATAGGTTGCTGATGAATGTGGTATAGGTTTTGTCTCTGACATTCATAGAAAAACACACATCCTTGCGTAGGGACATTTCTCAGAACATCAGCTGTTTTATTATAAAAACACTTCCCTGTCCCTTATATGTTAGAGGGAGATTCCAGTCAGAGACCATGACTGTATGCTGATTGCTGATTGCTTCGCTACAGCTGCTTATGCTGACTTCAGGCCTTTGCTCAAGTATGGGGGATGATGTCTTCCCAGGGGAACCTGAAGAGCAGAATTAGAGCTTAACACGCTGTGCTCTGTTATAGCCTAGGTAGGAATTAGTCTATTGACTCTGGTGACAATATGGTAGCGTTATTTCTATGCTTTACTCTCCTTGTCACCATTTTAATCTTGTCATGCTGTATCGTCCTGGTTATTGCAGTCCATGCTTTGCTATCCAAGATGCAGTCACTTTATTAAAGCTTTATTGAAATCTATACTGCCTCTGTTTGTCATTTTCTATGTGAGACTGATGTAACTGAGAGAAACGGATGAGACCTGAGTGACTACGATTTCCCTGAGAAATTAATTATGTCATGCACTCGGCTGCACAATCATCCCCACCCTCGGGTGGAGATGAGGCACTGCTAGTTAGCTGGAGCAAAACCCGGATTGGGGCGACAGGTGTCACCTGTAGTGGGTCAGATTCAGTCTCCCACACCGCAGGCGATCCTGCAGCCCAATATCCAGTAGTCTCATTAGAATAATGAGAGCCTATGCGACAATGACTTCAGTGGCCTTTTCCAAAGACCGCCAAAGCCGCTGCAGCCAGCAAACTGCCAACACTGGTGGTCTTCTGACTGCCATATTTGGAGTCATTGGAGGACTTCCGCCCATTTAAGGGCAGAAGTCCGACTCCGTTGGCCTGGCTGACTGAGTTTAAGAGGTGGGTGCATCGCCAGCACCGCCACAGCAGCGATACTCTGCCTGCCATATTACGAACCGGTATACGGCTTGGTGGAGTCTTGCTGGCGTGGTGATGCTGTCAGTGCAAAAACTGCCAGGACTCATCCCCTCCCGCACAACCAGCTCGCCACAAAAGGTAAGGTGATCTGAAAGAGGGGGAGTGTTGGGTGCATGTGTGTAATGTGTGCATGTATGTGTACGAATGGGGGTGTATGAGTGCATTTTTGTGAGCGACTGAGTAGGGGTGTCTGTGTGCAAGTGTGTGGCTGACGGGGTGCATATGTGAGTGCGGGTGTGTGAATGGATGTGTACGGTTGGGGGTGTTTGTGGGTGCTTGTATGCAGTGCAGGGGAGTTGTCTGTGTGTGCATCTGCGTGTGTTAGCGCTAGTATGCAGAGGGGGTATGGTATGAGTGTGAGTATACAGATGGGGAGGGAAGTGTAGTATGAGTGCGAGTATGCAGAGGGGGGTTGTGAATGTGTGCATGTATGCAATTGAATGTGAATGTTTGTTTGCATGTGTGCACGAGAATAGGGGTGTTCATGTGCGCGCTTGCATGGGTGTGCCTGAGTGTGTTTAAGTGCATGGATGTGTGTTTCAGTGTGTGTCTCCGAGTGAATGGTGGTGTATGTAGCAAGTGTGCGGGTGAGTGGGGGGAGTGTTTGTAAGAGTGTGGACGTGTTAGGGTGCATGTGTGGATGTGTGGGGGTGCGTGTGCAGGCAACAGGAATGGGAATTCCTGTCTCCGGGTGCGTTTCTGCCAGGGTTTTCGTGGTGGGGTGACTGCCACTGAAAGCCTGGCAGTCTGCAGCCTTGTAATCCGGCTGGCAGGCTGAGGCCTGCCGCCGGGCTGGAGGTGTTCAATGCCGGCCACGTCGGTGCAACCGCACTGGTGGGCCAAGGCAGCATTGTGGAGGTTTGGCTACTGCCAAAACCCCACAACTTGTGATGTGGTGATTTTTACCACTGGCTTCGCGGCGGTAAGACCGCACAGCAAGCAGCCTCGTCGTGAGGTCCTCATTCTTACTCAAACAATAGTGTGCCCTATTTCCCCACCGTACACATACCCTGGATATTAAAGTCACTGCAGCCCTCAATTCAAGAGAGTAATGCTTGTTCAACAAGACACACAGAAAAGGCAACGTACTATGGGGCCAGATGTATTTGCAGGTATTAATGGGCTACTAAAGAGGTCAGCAGGATATGGTCTAGACATTGGCATGTGATCAAGGCAGACCTTATCATAGGATCTGAAATAATGCATGATCCTGCCATAACTATATATCTAAATCTCTAAAGTATACTCTGATCAGGAGTCATCTAAAAGAGGCAGCAGATACAAGCTGATTGAGCTCCCACAAAGGTTTTTTTTAAGATGTTCTAGATTTAAAGCTTGAAAATTACCTCTTCAATTTTCTGTGTGTTGGAAGCACTGTCTTTCCAGTATGCAAAAGGATTTTTGAACTAGGCCTGGGATGGAACTTGCAGTATTTCACTCAGAGTGCAGAGTTACATTAAAAATTAAACGTAGGCCCTTCCCAAATATGTGCACACTTTTTCCCTTAGAAAAAAAGAAAAAGGTCAATGCAAAATAGGTCTGTGCTGCAACTCTAGACCACCCACAATCAAATTTAAACATTTAAGAAAAAATGAAAAAAGGTAAAAAAAATAAAAATTCAGATGCATGCCCTCCACCAAATAACAAACGTATCCAAAGGTTCTTTAGCTTATGTGGCATTCTAGGATTAGAATGTATTTCTTAGAATACTGGGGGTTACCTAGGTGATAGCGACAGTTGGAGAAGAGAGAAAGCAGGAGAAGACCGGGGGGAGAACGTCTGCAGGCTGAGGTGTTCATCTGTATTAGAGACTTTAAATAAAGCAGAATATTTCAACAAGGAAACAAGACCACTCACCTCTATTTCACTGGTGACGAGGATGGTGAAACTCGTGGTAGGAGTCGTGACCCGAACACCTCAACTTTCAACTCTGGTACGGTGCGACTCCAATTGACTTTTGCTTGTCACTCTTGTCTGGCTGCACTGCGGTTCCTGGGGACTGTTTGCCTTATGTTAGTTTTGTGCCTGCTGCTTCTTGCCGACTAACCGGGCTGGCACGCGCTGTCTTTTGACATGCACCGTCTTTCTCGTGCTCTTTCTCCAGCTTCCACACACGTGCATTTCTGTGCACGTCAAGAAGCGCCTAGACTTCGGACGACGTACGCCTGGACCTTTCGGCAGCCATCTTGTCTAATTGGGAACCGTCCAACACAGCTTTAAGTGGCGGCCATCTTAAGAAAGATATCTCCTGAACATTAAAACGTTGTAAAAAAGGATATCTCCTGAACCGTAATAGCGGCAGCCATCTTACACTGGTGGGATTATTTCAACACACCCATTGGGATTTATAAATTATCACTTTAGCTGGCTTGCTCTTCAAGAACTTACCAGGAATCTCATTTCAGTGACAGGCACACGTCTGGATATTTGCTTCAGCCTGTATATTTATTTCAGTGACAGGCACACTTTTTTTTTCTCTTTACAACGTGCCTTCAAGACACTCCTACTGCAATTTTAATATTCAATTAATCATTATATACAAACATGCAGAATGTTACCTGTCCACCATTTTTTTTATCCTCTCCTGGGGAACCACAAATTCCTTGGGAGAAATGGAAAAGTGTTTTTGCACACTATGCTAGAGTTTGTGGCACCTCTTTAAGTGCGGAGCAATAAATGTCTCTTCTGTTGCATTGCTTAGGCCCTGAAGGACAAGAGGTTTTTGAAAACCTTCCTGAGCTCACAGTTGAAGATGCTGGTGATCTCAATGATTTTGAAATTTGCATAAAGAAACTTGATTTTCACTACTTACCGAAAATTTCCACAGTTTTAGAGAGGTATCATTTTGGGAAGAGATTTCAAAGGTCTGGATAATCTGTGGAGGAATATATTACTGTGCTTAGGAAATTAGCTTCGACATGTGGTTTTGGAAGTAGTAAAGAAGAGCGGTTGAGGGATCAATTCATGTTGGGCTGCAATATTGCTAAGGCAAGAGAATTCTTTTGGACTAAAGATAATCTGTCTCTTTTTGAGGTAGTATCCATTGCTAAAACACATGAACATAGCTCTGCTTGTCCTGAAGAAATTAGGAAGATGAGTTCTTGTGGAAAAGAGGATGAAATTCATTATGTCAGTCAAGGGGGACGTTTACAAGATAAGGCAAACTCCCAGAAATTAGTAAAAGATAATTTGGGCTGCTCCAGAATTAAGAAAGATGTGCAAGGTAGATGTTATAGGTGTGGTGAGCTTGGTCACTATGCTAATTTTAAAGGTTGTGTAGGTTGGAAAGTTTTTGGCAAAACCTGTGGTAAGAAGGGATATGTTACTTCATGTTGTAAGAATTCCAATTGAAAAAAAAGGTGTTCAGGAAATAACTTTAGAAGACGATGATTCTCCTAAAGAATTTGTTTTACAAATCCAAAATGGTATAAGTGGCCCGGTAGAGATTGTACAAATTGATGGAGTACGTGTTCCTATGATGTTTGATTCAGGTGCAAAGATCACATTAATTCCTATGAGTTTATTTGAAAAACATCTGAAATCCTTTGTAAAACTGTTCAAACCAGATATTTCTCCTAAAGGTTATGGTGGTAAACCTATTAAGTTGTTGGGTTATTTCATAGGTTACATTCAATACATGGATAGACTCACAGCTGGCAAGATATATATCTCCATCAGAGGGGATTCTCTCATCAGTTGGTCTCACCAGAGAGATTTAACGGTTTATCTCGATCCAAACGAGTCCCCATCGGTTAGATTGAAAGATCTAAGCTGTGCCAATACTGTAGAAAACATTAGACCATCCTATGAACAAGAATTCCCTGATCTTTTTCAGTCTAGGCCTGGTTGTTTGAAAGGCTATGTTCATGAGATTAAGATAAAGAAACGTGTTACTCCTGTAGTCAGTAAGGTGAGAAGTGTTCCTTTGATGGTAAAGGAGAAAATGAGAGCAGAATTTGAAAGGTTGGAACTGAATGGAATAATTGAGAGGGTAGAGGACACTGAGTGGTTGGCCCCGGTTGTGATGGCAGTAAAAGCTAATGTTGAGCCGAGATTATGTGTTGACTTGAGGGAGCTAAATAAATGTGTGATAATTGATCACTACCCGTTGCCCAACATTAACGAAATGTTAGCTCTTCTTAATAATGCAAAATGTTTTTCATCTATTGATTTGACCTCTGCCTACCACCAGATTAAGTTACATAAGGATTCACAAGACTTGACAGCATTTATTACACCTTTTGGTACTTAAAAGTTCATCCAGATGCCTTTTGGTTTGGTTTCTGCGACTGCTGTATTTCAACGTGCCATGGAGAGAGTACTTGAAGGAAATCAAGGCATCAAAATATACCAGGATGACATTTTAGTACATGGCAAGGATGTAACTGAACATAATACGAGAGTTCGTCAAGTTCTTCAGAGACTGAATGAGTGTGGTCTAACATTGAAAGCAGAAAAATGTAAATTCAATCTTGATGAAATTGATTATCTAGGTCATAAGATCTCTTCTCTTGGTATTGAGCCTAAAAAAAGCTTAGTTGACACAATTGTTAACCTTGTGAGCCCAACTTCAAAAGAAGAAGTGACAAAGTTTCTGGGGATGGCTGAGTTTTATAGTAAATTTGTAGACAATTTTGCAGATAAGACCAAGACTATTAAAGGTTTAGTGAGGAAGGGTGTTACATTTCGATGGGATAAAGCATGTGAGGATGAATTTATGAATGTGAAACATAACTTGAAGTTTGCTTCAAGTTTACAAAGCTTTGAACCTGGCCAAGATACTATAATTATGTCTGATGCTAGTGCCAAATGACTTGGTCCTGTTCTATTACAAACTCACAATGGTGTGGAGAAAACTATACTTTTCATCTCAAGGTGCTTAAGAGGAGCGGAATTAAATTATTCGGTGATCGAGAGAGAGGCACTAGCTGTATTTTGGGCTGTGAATAAACTAAGGAAATTTATTTGGGGTAGTACATTTTTCATAAGAACTGACCATAAACACCTAAAAGAAATTTTTGAAAGAAAGGGTCTAGATGCGGTTCCAGGTAGAATTAGGAAATGGGTGCTGATTTTGCAAGAATTTTGTTTTGAAGTCCAATATATACCTGGCGCACAGAATCTTATCGCTGATTGCTGTTCTAGACTAGTGAATGAGGTTTCAGATTCTGAGGATCAGTTTGTGGGGAGCTTTGATGAATTTTATGTTTGTAGGATCAGGGAAGGGATAATTAAAGAAAGTGAGTGGATGGCTGAGCTACTCGGTGATGTAGTTTTACAAAAAGTTCTTAAGAAGATCAAAAATGGATGAGATGGCACTGAGAAGCAAGATCAACACTTAAGTGGTTTCTGGAGCGTCAGAGAAGAATTATCCTCTCATGGTGACTTATTATTGAGAGCCACTAGGCTCGTTCCTCCAGAGAAGCTAAGGGATGAACTAATATCGATAGCAGACAAGAGTCATCCTGGAATCTCTAAAACTAAGGAAAGATTAAGGCTCACGTATTGGTGGCCGGGAATGGATGTTCAAATTGAGCGGAGTGTTAGAGAGTGTATAGAGTGTTCCAGAGCTGATAAGACCTTGACGTGTAGAGTTCAGCCTATGGAAGTGAGGGAACTACCAAAAGAACCTTGGCAGGAAGTTTTGTTAGATATCTTGGGGCCTGTTAGATATTGCAGCACTGATAAGTATGTGATAGTATTAATAGACATGTATTCAAGGTGGCCTGAAATTGGGATCACATCTTCAGTTGAAACACACGTTGTTATAGATTTTCTTAATCAGATGTTTGACAGGGAGGGGTTCCCATCTTCCATTCTCACTGACAATGGTGTACAACTTGCTTCTCAAGACATGGAAGGGTTTCTTAGTGACAGGGGAATTAGGCATAAGAAGGCTTCTCTCTATCATCCTGAGACAAATGGTATGGTGGAGAGGTTAAACAGAGTGCTAAAGGAAACTATTCAATTGGCTTTGGTCAATAGCAAATGTTGGAAGGAGGAAATGTTGAATAAAATCAAGAATTATCGGTTGACTCCACATACAAGCATAGGCCTTTCTCCTTTTGAGTTGTTCAGGTGAACAAAACCTAATACACTACTATGCCCTTCATGGGTAAACGATAAAGTGGGTTCAGAGTCTGAAATTGTGTGTAAAGAAGAGCACAAGTTTGACAGGGAACTCAGAAAAGCTTTTGAAAGAAAGGCCAATTTTGATAGACGGAAGGACGTAAAGAAGATAGTGATTTGTTTAGGTGATCTTATCAAAGTGAGAAATCCTCGCCTTGGTCTATCTAGTAGTCATTCAAAATTTTCTTCTCCTCTCAAAGTAATAAAGGTCATGAGGAACGCTGTGAAGACTGAGGATCATAAAATATGGAACATTGGGAGAGTGGTGAAAATCACTGAGGATGAAGAAGATAAATCTGTAGAAAGTTGTGGGAGAAGGAGTGAACAAGATGATAGCCATGTAAAATTGAGAAAGAGCTCTAGAATCATTAAACGTCCTACAACTTTAGATGACTTTGTATAATGCATGATGGGGGCGTAATCTAAATGTTCTAAAAACTTTGCTTGCCTTTGTATAAGATATAATGGTGAGCAAGAAGATAGTCATGAAATAGAAAATAATAAGGAATTAAGAAAGAGCTCTGGAACCTTCAAATGTTCTAAAACTAATGTGTTAAGATTGTATTTTTTATTTTATTTACTTTGGTTGCTGTTCTTTTAGTTAGTGCGTTTGTTGATGAGGGGAAGATGTGTGGCATTCTAGGATTAGAATGTATTTCTTAGAATACTGGGGTCACCTAGGTGATAGCGATAGTTGGAGAAGAGAGAAATCAGGAGAAGACCAGGGGAGAACGTCTGCAGGCTGAGGTGTTCATCTGTATTAGAGACTTTGAATAAAGCCGAATATTTCAACAAGGAAACAGGACCACTCACCTTTATTTCAGCTTACATAATTTAAAAAAAAAAAAAAAAAATCCAATGTTATATATATGTATGCAGAAGGCATTGTAGACAAAGAAAGTGGTCATTTCCCTCCAAACTCAATTGAAAAGTGGCCAAGGCATGGACAAAGTAGTGGGAAGTGCCTTCTGGACAGGAACAGGATGTTGGAGTCTCTGTGGCACTTTCTTCCTGTTAAAAAAATAAAGTAAAATAAAAAAATGTGTTTTGAGCTAAATAGAAAGGGTCCAAACCATCCTTTCCGGTAGAATACCTAATTGAAAAATTGTTTTAGAGTTGATCTTGCTGCAGCTCGAGAAGGAAATCTACTTAGGAAGCAGCCCTCTGTCTACGGCTGCCTGCGACCACATGTGTTGCTAAAATCACACCAGCAATCCTCCTAGCAAACATAAATCACACTAGGGGATGCTAAATCTCACTCATGCTCACAAGCTCACATTCTGAAGCCCCGTTCCTGTTGTCCTGTATTGCTCAAACAGGAAAAAATTCCACCATGCAGTGATTGACAGATTTTGGTGTAAACTCCATGTTACAAAAGTAAAATTCTCCAGTTCCATTTGCAGAATTAAAATTCAGCCCAGTGTTAGCTTGAACACACCAGGGTCATTAGAAAGGCAGACACAACATACCCACTACCAAGACACTTCACAAGTCTACACAAACAAAATTGTGACCATTTACAATTTTTTGGGTTGTTAGGTTTGAGCAAAATGAAAGAGGTGGTATCCAGACCACTTGGAGAGCAGATATATTCTGCATCTAAATAATTAACACCCCCATGAACACAACATTGGAAAAATATTTAATGTTTGTGTGACCCCACTCAAGCCTAATGTGAATTAAAATGTCTTGCTTGACTTGTGGACACATAAATACTTCACCATTGGGATTACTGTTCATTATGTGTGTTATGATACATAATCAGAAAATATTGATGCCCACTTCAATGAATATCACAAATTATACATGGAGATATACACATGACTTTAATATGATGTTGCAAAACTAAAGTTGCACATGTACCCACAGGGGTAGAAAAAATGTAATGCACAATGTGTAGTATATTGAACATGTAACCCACTTGGGTTTTACGTTACACTATAAAGCTGCTTACACATGATTGTTCAAAAATCATATATAATAATAATATGCCTCATTAGTCACTGAACTGCTGTATATCTTCAGGCATTTGTTTTTAACCTCACTACTTTATTTGCACTGTTAATAATATGTACGCTCAGCTGGACTGTGGCTGTGACCTGAGGAACACGTTAGTTCGAGGATTATATATAATCTGAAATTTTGTTCTATTTAAGATGTAGGTACTCCACAAAATAAGAATTACTGGAAAAGTGTTAATTATTACATTTATTATTTAAGCGTTTGGAATTATTTTTATTTGTACAATTTTGTAAGTGCAGTAGTGTTATTAATTCATTAGGTTGGTGGTTATTTAGAGGTTTTGTGTGGTGATTTATCACATTATACTTTTTCAACTTTAGATGCATATTTGAGAATTTAATTTTTTCAAAATATATAAATGGAATTATGTTATTTATTGTTCAGTTTTTGGGGCTTTTGTAGGAGTTGGGTTGGGTACTGAATTACATTTTTGTGAATGTTTATAGATATTGAAATGTTATCAGTGTTATTAATTTTTTAAGTTTATGATTTTTTCTTTTTGGGACTGTTGCTTATTTGGAAGCCTTAGGTAGAAAAGTTAATTTTTTTAATTTAGGTTTCTTTCTGGGAACCTCATTGTTTAAAATATAAACATAACTGTTTTATGTATTGTTCAGGTTTTTGGCTTTTATGGGGGTTTTATGGTAGAGTATTAAATTGTAATTTTTTTTATTTTGTTTTTGTAATTTCTTTTATGTTATAAATATTTTTTATGTCATTTACGTTATGTTTTCTTCTGATTGTGGGTCCTATATGGGTTTTGGCCAGGTATTGTTTTAATCATATTTTAAACATCTGAATGGAATTTTTGTGTTCATGTTTTAATATTTATTGACAGTTTTTTATTCAAATAATATTTTTTATTTTATTGTGTATACCAACTCGCTAGGTAGAGAATGTTTGAGCCAGAAAATTCTCATGTGAGCATCAAATGACTACGGATATGCACTTACATGCCCCTGCACTCTAAAAAGTATGTTGTCAGTACTATCTTTCAGGTTCACAAGAGGGTTCTAGAGTAGCTCAAGGCTATATGGCAGGAGGATCCCACCTACCCAGTGTGACATAAACATCAATCTAATGCAGATTTATTGTCATTTATTGGCATAGACATGGTTCCACCAGCCAGGAGAGGAGGAGACCAAATAAAAAGACTAAGGAGGTTGGAGAGTAGATACATCATTGAGCTGGGGAATAAAAAGCCAAATGGACTTAACATGGAGGAAGACAGACTAGCCACACACATTGGATGACTGGAGAGCCCTGGGTTCTTCTGTGTGATTCCACTTATGGAAAACTGCTACTGTTGTATACATTAGGGTGTAATCTATATTCTTGTGATTTGTATGTTCTCACATTTGCCCATATGATTAGCAGAGATGGATTATCTCTATGATTCTGTAAAATGAATTATGTGGTAGTTTATAAATTACTGTTTGATTATCGGTGCATTTCTGTAAGATAAGCTCCTGGAACTACATACTATGATGATACCTGTCACACTGGGGCAAGATGTTATTTGCATATATTTTGCTTGGGGAGCTCAGTACTTACTTACCTGAACAAAACGGGCTGGTTGTTATTTAGTATGATTATCTGCACATACAATATTTGGGTCATAATCAATTCCTCCCATCATTTGACATTAACTATTTGAAACTTTTATTTTATAGGATGGATCCCACTTTTGTATATATGTATAGTATGTAATGATAACTTGTTTTTAGTTCTTACATTTAATTGATTGTGTTTTTCACAATGCACTTTATTCAGTTCTCTACCATTACGAACTCTCTTCCAATATGGCCACTGAACAACAGTCCTCTTCTTATGTTGAGTATGGGACTGACTAAGGTTATTTTGTTAAAATCTATCTATCGATCTATCTATCTACCATGTTTCCATGGTAGATAGTATTTTTTGACTTCCCTATATCTTTGGTGCTGTTTGACAAATCTTCTGAAAAAGTATGCCGGTGATTCTTGTGCATGGAATGTTTCGGGGTGATCCGTCAAGCGGTGTCGGATAAAAAGGGGGGTAAACAAAGGTGCGTTTCCCATGTTAATTCCCATAGGAGTTTTGAACACGACTACAGCCTGCTGGACAGAATTACACCAAATTTGTCAGAAAAGTAGAATTTATTCTGCAGATTGTGCTTTTTACTATTTGGTGTACATCCGTTCAGTACTTGTTGAGAAATTTAAGGAAATCCAAATTTGTATACCTAGGGCCATGGTTCCTCCTGAAATACTTTGCAAACAATAACAAGCTTGTGCAGAGATCCGCAGAGCTCTGATTTCCTGCCAACACTACAAACAGAAACCATTGGCAGCCATCTTGGGACTCGGCTTTGAAAGCTCCTGCCAAATCAGAGCAAACACTCTGCTTCCAGCAGGCGAGAGCTGTCAAACTGCTCTCGCCCACTGGAAGCAGAGGTTTCATCTCTTTCCCTGATCTCAGAGATGCGGGCATGGAAAGACATGAAATGGTTGCTTTTGCAGACAGGGAGCTGCATGTTTATCAGCTCCATCTGTGCAAAAGTAATGCAGGCTCCTGCAGGAGGTGGGGAGATGGCTCGGATTGCGGGGGCCTTGAGGCTCCCCCCATGGTGCTATTGCACAGTGAGAGCTCTGGGGGCACCCAGGAGAGATGGCAAGTTGATGGGGTCCCCCGGGACTGAGATTGGCACCCCACCCCCATTGCATAGAGGTGGGCCCCAGGGATGCACAGCTGTAATGGAGCTGATTTGCTGGACATTTGCTCAAGGAGGCAGAATGAACTCCATTTGGGTAGATATTTAATGCAAAGCTGTGGCTCTTGGTGGATAAAAGGGCAGGTGAGTTTCCTTTGTCACTCACACAGCTACTGAGACACCCACACAGATACACACACCCACTCACAGATGCACTCAGACACTCACACACCCACTCACAGACCCACTCAGAAGCTCACACACCCATTCACAGACCCACTCAGACGCTCACACACCCACTCACAGACCCACTCAGACGCTCACACACCCACTCAGACACTCATGCACCCACTCACAGACCCACTCAAACATTCAGACACCCACTCACAGGCCCACTCAGACTCTCACACATACACTCACAGCCCCACACAGATACTAACACACCAATTCACACCCACTGTCACCCCAGAGACATCCTCTTACACCTATTCTCACACCCAGACACTCTCACACCCACTCTCACACCCAGACAGTGTTACACCCAGAGACACCCTCTCACACCTATTTGCACACCCAGAGAGACAGTCCCTGCAGCCAACTTCTGCCGCACACAGCCAAAGGCTGTGCACAGCGCGGTGTTGGGTAATTAGGGGGATTGAATGCAGGGACTGGCTGCAGGCCATGCGCAGCACGGGGTTGGGCGATCATAGAGGGTTGGCCACTGGGACTGGCCTGCAGCCAACCCCCCCACCTCGTACGGCCAAAGGTCATGCGTGGCAGTGGTTGGATTTACGTATAGTAATGGAAATTACTTTACGTTAAGAAAACCATAGATTTCACCTTAAAAACCAAAGGTTACAGGGACGATATAGTTAGGGTCACATTTCAAACAAACAAAGCCATAAACATTTGCCAGTTATAGTTAGAGTTACCTCAAGTAACTATAGCTTGTGCCCTCGTCATGCACTGCTAATTACCCCACAAATTACACCACTCATGACATCTTTGATAATACCATTGACAATATCAATATAATATTTGCAGTAAAATTTTTGTTGAGGAAAAAAGTGTGCATGGCAGGGGTGTAAGTTAAAGTTACCTTAGGGCACAAGTTATAGTTACTTGAGGTAACTCTAACACTATATCTGGCGAATTACTATAGTGCTGTACGTTTAAAATGTGAGCCTAACTATAACTTCCCTGCAGTCTTTGTTTTTTTCTTATAAATATATATATGGATATATATATATATATATATATATATATATATAGATATAGATAGATATATGTATGTATAAAGAGAGAGAGAGAGTTTTAAAGATGTTTTAAATTTTAATGACATTTATTTTTATTTTTAATGTTTAAGAAAATGAACTATAATTATTTTTTTCAGATAGATAGATGTTCTTAGAACTTTTTTCATTTTTCGGTGCAATATATTTCTATGAATATAAATATATTCTAATTATTTTTAAATAGATAATATTTTGTATAGAATAATTATAAGATTAGTTAATTTCATGTTTATAATAATATATTTTATAAAAATGTTTCAAAATTTTTGAAGTTTAAAATGTTTTTAGGTGAATGCCTTTAATATTTTAAAAGAAATGTAATATATAATTTGATATTCATTTTTTTTTATTGTTAATGTTAATTTTAATAGCCAGTATTATTGTATGAAATTTTTGGTTTAGATTTTTTTTAACTTTTGCTATGTTTGCATGACAGTTCTTTGGATTCAATATTTTTGTTGTTTTAATTACAAGTATGGGGTTGTCAATATTACAGGCGGCTATATTTTGGCTTCAATATTATAGTTTGATAATGTTAATGTTGTTATTGAGAAGTACAATCATCCTTATATGCTCTTGGTCCTGCCACTATGACATCTATCGTTGCAAAAGATTATGAACTTCTTTTCACTTTGGTGGAGAGGGAGCAACAATGTAAATTGGCAATGCTTCTGCTCCAACAAATTCATGGTTTCTGGCTATATTAGAGAAATCTAACCTGTGTAGGTTCTGTCAGTTTAAGCTAAGCACTTCCGCAACAGACCATTGTGGACCTTTGACCTATTGGCTCATTTGCCAAAAGATCACCATATCACTGTGATGGTCACTGTGGCCTATATGTGGCAAAGTGACAGGCACTTATTTTTCCTTCTTTTGTTCACCATAAGAAGCATGGCAGACACCGGGAGGTAAATTATAGTGCGGCCTCTATGAGTAGAAAGAAAAATCCCTGCGTGTAGGGTCCATTTATGTAATTATGCCTCTTCTTGCATGAACACCTACAAAACTTTAGACTGATAATTATGGCTTTTCAACTCTGGAAGTGCACTGGAACCGGTCAACTAGTCCCTATTGCCAGTACTGTGACCCTTCAAAACTGTAGAGCTGATTACGAGTTTGGCAGTCAGTGGTGGTTTGACTACCAGATTATGATCCTGACAGTCTGACCGCATGGAGACTGCTGCCACCACCAGGATCATAGAACCCGATGGGTTGTCGGTGGTCAGAGTTGTGGTCAGCAACAGAGGTGCCGACTTTGGCACCACCATGCTGATAATGACTTCAATTTCTGTCAGCCTTTCTATGGGATTTGCACCGCCATGGAAAGGCTTGTGGGAAGCCAGTGTCGGGGGCCACAGTGGGGCCCCTGCACTGCCCAGGACCATGTCATTGGCAGTGGAGGGGCCTTCCTGCCAGCACCCTCAAAATGCGCATTCTGTGGGTGCTGGTGTGCGATGGCATTGACCTTGGCTCCCTAAGGGATGTGTCCTTAAGAGAGCCGAGTCCAATGCTGCCACACTGTTTCCGCTGGACTGACTGGCAGAAATTTTGTAATAAAAAGTTTCCACCAGTCAGCCTAGTAGAAGCGTCATAATACGACGGGGTGAGGCCGTTGGCTTGACAGAGGCCTCATCCACTTTGGGTTTGGCGGTCTGACGGTCAGACCGCCAAACTCGTAATCAGCACCTGAATGTTTAATTGCTTTTCACCAAATTGGAATAGGCTTGTGTAGTTATAAGTCCCTAGTATATGGTACCAGGCGTACCCAGGGTCTGTAAGGTAAGTGGTCTTCTTGGAGTGAAGCACTGATTCATGTGTGTAACAAAACAAAGCATGACTTCCAGTCTGCCATTGCAGACTGGCAGAGTGGGTTTTAAACTGATACTCGACTTTTCCATTTCAACATTTGGCAAAGCCCACACCTGCATTTATAATTTTAATATGTCACCTCCAGGTAGGCGTATTGACCCCTAGAGGCAGGGTACATTATATTAAAAAGGAGGACATGTGTTTTAATGATTTTACATGTGCTGACAGTAAGAACTCTGCACTGTTGTGTTTACTGTAGTAAGGCTAGTAGCCATTGGCAAGTATGGAGTAATACACTGACAACACAGCAGTGCTAACTTCCAGATGGGAGTATTAAATCTAATACTTCAATGTATCAAAATATGCATTGCACTAACCCAAGTCAAATTTAATATAACTATTTTTCAAATAGCAACTTTAGAAAGTTGACACTTTTTGCTCAAGTTTTCAACCAGTCAGTTTCTGTTGCAAACAGCTGCTGTCCTTGATACAGCCTGCTGCCCTCCTGGAGAAGTGTGATGACAACTTTCAGGAAGAGGAATAAAAGACTTGCCAAGGGAAGAGATGTAAACTCATTTTGGCAGGAAGGCCAGAGTGGGTGTGAGTCTAAGTGGCTTGCCTCAAAGGGGAATTCGCCTTTGAAGGGTGAATGGTAGTCACACTAGGAAGGGGAAGATGTATCATCTCAGGGAGAGAGGACAAACACATTGCCAAACCTTTTTTATCAGGTCGAGTATAGCTCCCAGATAGCTGGCCCTATGGGTTGAGCTAGGGGGCTTCACACACCAAGAGAAGGGCCTCGTCATGTTAGGAGTGGGCAGAATAGTGCACACTGGAAGTTTTCATTGGATGGTAGGAGACCTGGTGGCCCATTGGCTAGTTAGTCGCCACCACCCCCTAAGCTTGTAGGGGGCATGAGAGTGTCACCCTTGCTATCCAGGCCTCAGATAGCAACTGTTCAGAAAAGGAGGCCTGGCCTGCCACTCCCTGGACCCAGCTAAGATAGGTTGCACCAAAGACTGCACTGCACTTGCAAAACCTGAGGAATGGCAAAGAGAGGACTGTGCCTGCCGTACCCCAATTTAGGAAACGTTGCCACCTGTGCCAGACAGAAGGAGTGAGTCCAAGAGTCAGTTGGCTGACTCCTTGTGACAGCCAAAGACCTATAAAAGTTGAGAATCCTTTACCCTTGAGAGCCTTGCGTCGGGACCTTGACCTCTGTTGGATACCGAGTTGTAGCCTGGATGTCTGACTCCTGACCCTCAAGCTATGTCCCTGAGTTTGCTGGGCCTGTGAATGCCAATAGAATTCAGTGTCAACACCCTGTAAGAAACCTATTGCCAACTAAAGGAAACTGCTGGGATTGCTGTAACCTGAGACTAGTAGACCAATGGCAATGGGTCCTGTTCTGGACTTCATCAGATCACCATGGGAGATCAAGCCCTGAGGCCAAAGTTGCCTACCCCTCCCGAGTCTTATGACCAATGGATGGCCACAGAAAGACACACTGCACCAGCTGCTCAGCGTCCCCAGCATGTTCAGCAACCTTCAGCATCCTGTATCCCATGCATCAGTACCACTTCCACTGACTTCAAGAGCAGCCCTGCATAGAAATTCATAACTAGCCTTGAGAAATCTGAAAGTGACAGGTAACTGTCCCCCTGGACCTTTTTGGTCCCTGTGACTGGTACCCCATTTGAGTAAACCACTACTGTGGTTGATTACAATGATTTATTGCATAGAGTGAAAAAGCTGTGATTTATTGTTTCATTCTAACAATCATATCTTGAATCTCTCTGGTAGATTTTTTGCCATTCAGGTGTCAATTGAAAGATACAAATATAACCTATTTTTATAAATTGGTTTTAGATTTTAATTAGGTCAGGTCCTCCTCTTATTTTACTGTTTTGGTACTTCTTAATGTTTTACACTTGTTCCTTTGATTAAGCCAGATTGCTTTGTGCCACTGCTACCCAGGACTAGTTTTTTTACAAACAAGCCTAACAAGATTTGATACGGAAATGTTTCATTAGGTTGCACAACCACACCATGTAAACTGATATCCTGGTGCTGCGAATATGTGTGTTTCTAGTCCTACCTATGGTAGGTTGGTTAATTGAAAAGCCAGGTTTTCCTAATCTTGTGGGCTTCAAGAAGAGAGGAGGAGACTCTAATATGAATGGGGAGGTTGTTCCACACTCTAGGAATGATGTAAAAGAATGGTCTTCCTCCAGCTCTGGTTCTGTGTATGCGGAGGATGTTGGTGAGTAGGAGTCCTGCGGAGCAGAGGTGATTCGCACTCCTATTATTAGTTTCTCCATCTCTGCTAAACATTGCTCATCTTACTTTTCTTGTAAAATAGCTGGCATAAAGTAAGGTGAATGCACAACTCCTGAGCCTCCATTACTCATCTTCATGCTTCCCTCCCTCTTACTTTCTCATGCATATATTGTGCCAAAATAATACCCATGTTGGCAGCTACCAACACATCAGGCACATGTTGTGAGCTCCTTTTTCCACTAAACTCACTGAACAAATGGGGTTTAGCCACCTCACTACAGATCCCCTTCTATCTGTTTTTATGCTCTGCATTCTATTGAAACTTCCCTGTCTTATGCCAAATTTCATAACCTTAGTCCATCACAATCACTTCTATTCCTATAATTCTTGATCTCTTTTTTTGCATTTGACACTGTTTACCCTACCTTACTCCATGAACTACCCATTCTTGACATCCCAAATCTGGCCTTAAATAGTATTCATTCTATGTTTCTGATCAGTTGTTTTCTGTATCTTGGTATTTGTTGATTTCGACCTCATCATCTTTTCCAGTCAGAGTACCACAAGGCTCAGACAGAGACCCTCTCCTCTTCTTCCCCTATAATTTATACCTTTGCTAAATCCTAATCTTCTTTGGTTTCTCCTATCATCTTTTCAGTGACAACATCCAAATATTTCCCTCTTTTATAAATTTCAACCCACCCCATCAAACAAGGATCTTCAACTGCCTTCCAGCCACCCACAGCTGGATGTCTATCATATCACTTATGCCAACCTCAATCAAAAATAAACATAATCTATGTCCATGCCATTTCAGCAAATGCCTCCCTCCCTTTCCCTATTCACGTTCTTCAAATCATTAAGCATTTGGGGCTGGATGTCTGAACAACCAAACCTTGAAGGTTTTGCAGAGCAGATTTAGACACAAATTCATGACAAACAATAAGAAATGTGGCCATGTAGTCACAATGAGGAAGCATACATTAAGAAAAATATAAAATTCAAAAGCAACTAGACGTCTTCAGTCCTTCAAGGGAACATATCTTTTTTTTCATGTTTTTGCTTTTCCTTAAATCAAAAGAGTCATTTATTGCAGGCACCACATCACATGGGAAACAAATGCTGGGGAAAGAAATTCAGCATTTCTATATATTTCTATTTATATGTATATGTCTATACATGTGCATTCTATAGTCAATCATTTTAATACAGACGTTTCTCAACTGGGTAGTGTCTGGGGATAGAATAATGCCTAGGCAAACGTTTTCCCGTTTTGTGGATCACTATCCAGCTTCTCTTATCTTCTAACCATTTTCATTCCATTCATAATTCTTCCACAATTGATCATTCAAGCGCAAATTCAACCATTCTTTCTCATTTGCCATTTTCACAATCATCATTCTATGGAGCAACACTCTCACCCTTATTTCCCTAGGCAGGACTTACTCTCTGTAACTCATTTGTAGTTACCGTTTCAGGCAAGACTTTTTGATTTTAGTACTATTACACATGTAATATGTTTACATATAAATGCTTTCAGCCAGCCCTATTCATCCATTCGTCATTGTATTGTGCCATTTAAATTTTTCTTCCATCTGCTAAGGCAGGGATCAGCCCTCTTCAGTCATTAGCCAAATTCACTGGGAGTCCTGGTTTTGCACAAAGTGAACATCACAACTAGTTCACTTCAGTATCAGAGATTTATTTGAACCAATGTTCTGTTGATGAGAATGCAGCAGCTCCTCAAAAATAACATTTTGCAAAAATAATGATAAAAAAGCAATCATTAATAATAATAATTGGTACCACTGCCAGACCTATTGGCTTTGCCATTTAAGAATAGTTTCATCCTTTCAAACATGTAGCCTTAAAAGAGCTCTCAGATTTCTATGATTGCCTGTGTGAGTAGCTTAATCAGACCTCTATTTTTCTTTCTGCTATAATACTTGCAGTCCTATTGATCAAGGGGAGTAACTATTATTAGTACAGCAAGTCCATTTGCACCAGTTCCCAGAGGCATGAGAGAACTACAGTACCCTAATCATGGCTATCTATTTTTTTACTATCCGGCAAGAGGGAAAGTCGTCCCTTACCTTCATTAGCACCCTTTCTACTGTGTTTGCATTTATAAATTCAGAAATATACATACCATAATGCTAAAATAAATATATGTTAAGCTGTTTAGCATTAAAAAGAGGACACTCAAGAGCTCGAGCCTCAATGGGTCTCTGCCCCAGTGATATATTAGATTAATTTGTAATAACAATTTAAGAACAGCATGGTGAAAAATGGATCTGGTTCCATTTCGGAGCTTTCAAATGCAGGTAGAATTCCAATAATACAAATAGCATTTGTAATCAAGAGCCAAAAAAATGACAACTAAAATACTTGGAAAAGCCATATTTGCAAACACACTGACAGCTGCAGACCTGAGATGTCCTACATAAGGTTAAGAAGCCCATTCAACCCTGTTTGTTTTATCTTTGCATTGTGGTACTTTTTCACTTTCTCTAATGAAATAACTTATCGTAGGTGCCATAAAGCACCTTTGTGGAAGGTAGTTCTTGTGCAGGTCACAGAACACACTAGTTTTTCACAGTGAATCTTGGCATTCCTTGATTTTGACCCCAGCCCAGAACGACACTTTTCTCTTATGGATCCTGGTCCCCCCCACTGCATGGCTCTTACTGCGTTGCCACATCCTTACAGTTAACCTGTTTACTAGGCTAAATGTCTTCCCCTGTGGCCTAATACTTCTATCCAGCTTTCCCTGCTGCCAAGAGTCTCCCTAGTTTTCTCTCTGTAGAACCTGATTGATGTGGTCATTCAAGTCACACCACCTTGGCTGGTGGATGGGTTGTCCCCGTTCATTCTGGGACTTTTGCTTGGTGCCAGTGATCTTCCTCTATACCCACACAAGTCCTGTCTGGCCCTACTGTATCCAACTAGGTCTTGGAATACTTAATGCAGTACTCTATTTGGGTGGCTCTTTGAACCGGGTATTTCACATTCAGTCTTCCTGCACACTCATTGACACCAGGCCAGTAATGGGTGCGATTGAGAGAGGTGGAGCTGCTGCAGTTCCAGTGGGCAGAAGTATTGGACATCTCTACCTGGCAGGGTGGTCCCGCATGTTGGATTTCCTTGCCTCAAGTGCACCTTAACTAATTATCTTTTTAAATATTTGCTATGTTTAGTGCTGTGTGTAAACTCCAGAAATACATAAGATATTTCATAAAATACCCTCAAACGTATATTATGGGGATTTTGCAAGCCGCCTCTCATTACCAAGAACAATATGTTCATGGATACTTTACTGGATTGGAATATCCTGTGATGAATTAGAGTACTTTATGCAACATATAAAAGACTGTGGGCCTACCAACAGAGGCAATTTGGAGTAGCTAAACTAGTACTACTCTTCTACATATTCTTACATGCCTTTGTGAATTGGCTTCAAAACATCTAAAAAGGGGGTACAATCGTACAATTAGTACAAATGGGAATGTCTGGTCTCTATTAGTACTTTTAGTAGTAGGGAGTTGAACATTTCAGGCAGATTCGCAGAGACATGTAAGAGTAAGTAAAAGAGTACTTCTGAAGTACTACCTCCCATGCTCATAAATGCTGTTGTGAATATGCCAGGTTGTTTCTACTCAATGGACAGTCTCCAAAGTATTTGCAAAATGATTGGCAATTGTTCTGTCGAGGTGTGCAACCAATCACTGACAAAAACCTCAGTAGTTCCAGCGGTAATGAATAAAACAAAACGTGTTCAGCACTCCCTGATACTGGTTATTAAACGATCCTTTTCCACTCCTTGAAGCAAATACGGTACAAGACAGACTGTATAAAAAGAAAAGGCTAACTCTGTAAATCAGGAAAAATATTAGCCTAGAATCTACTGCAAGTATTCTCAAAAACACTTCCGAAAGAGCTACGAGGGCTTTTATCTAAATGGCAAGAATTTATCATGCTGATATACATTTTAAATTTAAAGTGAATAGTTTGGGCAGAAGCGCTCTGGCACAACCCTTTATGGTTTCAACCGTGGCCAGGTTTGACTTTGCTGTCTTGGCATCGGCTTATCAGAGGCGTCCCTGAGACTCTCTTGGGTTCTTGGGAGATGAGTTTAACTTGTTGCACATGGGTGCCCAATGTAAAATAAACCCCTGGCAGCTGCAATACTTTTTTTTTTTTTTAGAAAGACAGTATTCATGTTTTGCATTGAATAAACAAAAGGAAAAAAGGCAATAGATAACATGCAGGTGGAGCAGCTGTGACTGTGTGATTCTGTGTGAGTTCAGGGTTGGCGTGGGTGGATGTTTATAATGGGCCATAAATGAGAGCTGTGAAGTTCAGGCCGAAGGCAGTGCGAGTTTCTCACAGTTCCTGTCAGTACATCACAAAGCAGTTCTGAATAAATGTTCATCCAAACCATGGTAATTATATGCTAAAATCTGTGAATGAAGTACATGGCAGTCCAAGCACTGACAGGGTGAAAGTTAAAGAACATGCAGTGGTAACAGGAGTTGGTTTTATATGTGTGTGGGGATGGTGAATTAAAGGATATGCAAGGAAGTACTTGCAGAAGATGGTGAAAAGAGGGTGTGAAAAGGAAAGAGGTGAGGTGTGGTAGTTGATATGGAGTGTTAAAAAAAAATATGAGGAGAAAAATATAATGTCTGCGAGAAGATAGTAATTGAGGCATTCCAAGGACCACTATCCCTTCCACAGCCATTGTAATGTTTATATAGGGATGCAAAGGATTTATGATCCCTCCTGATCTCGTGCGAAATCTGAGTGGCTGCCAACACTTCAACAAGGAAGCCAAGTCCCAAAACAAAATGTAAAAAAAAAAGAAAAGGGGCTAGGGCAGGGACACCCTGAAGCCTTAGCTCTGGTGCTGGGGTCCCAGAAGGACTCCACCAGAGCAAAAAAGCATGTTTTATAAAAGTTTTGCCAGGAGTCACAGAGGATCTGCCGAAACCCCCCCCCCCCCCAAAAAAACAAGTGCAGACTCCCACTGCAGCCCCTGGGTGGGCCGGGTCCCAGGGACATTTATATTTTGAATTTTTGGGGACCACCACCTCCCGGGGCAGTTATTGCAAATTAAATGCAGGGGGCCTCTCTGCCCCCCACAGCCCTGGGGACTGCCACTTCCCCGGGGACACTAATTATAAATTAAATAGGGGGCGTCCAGCCCCCACAGCTGATGGCTCCCACCAAGCAAAAGCAAACAAACTCCACTTTCTGCAAGAGAGAGTTGTCAAACAGCTCTCCCTTGCAGAAAGCAAAGCTTTATCTGTCTTCCCTGCACGCAAATATGCATGCGGGGAAAAGACAGATGAAAACATTTCACCCTGCTTAGTACTTCTGAGATTGGGCGCATTTAGAAGAGGTCCTTGGGGGCAGGCCGGTGCACAAGAGGCCTGAAATGGCAGCTTTCCTTTGCTGCCTACCGCCCTGTCCTGAGTTCAGGCCAGGGCCGTAGGCAGCGAAAGCTGCCATTTCAGTCCTTGTTTGTGCACCAGTGTGCATGAACAATGATAAAAAGAGACTTAGACTTACCTGGGTCTTCCCGACGGTCGTCCTCTCCTCGTGTCCAATGTCGACGAGTCTCTCTGTAGGGGCTGGCTCCCTCTGTGCTCCGGTGCACGCTGCAGCCCACTTATGGGCTGCACAGCGCAAGCGCAGACTGTCTGCACTTGCACTGTGCAGCCCATACTGGGCTGCAGCACGCATTGAGTGAGCTCCGCTCCGCTGGCAGGGCCAGCTGAGTTTTAGGACTTACGCTGCACTCCAAGCGGAGCACGGAGTTCCAAAAACTCGATTAGCTCTGCCAGCAGAGCAGAGCTCCCCTCACGGGCCTAGTGAGTTCAAGTATAGGTTTGAAAGTGGTTATTTCCCTACTTCAATTTCTTTTCAGCTTGAAATTTTTAGGGTACACACTGAAAGGTGATGTCAATCTTTTTAATTGATAAATACATTTTTCTTTTCAATTTTTTCAGAAATATATCATTCTACGTAGATCATTCATCAAAGCCTAAAAAAACACTCTCTCTCCCTCTCACTCTTTTTCTCTCACTCTCTCAATTTCTCTTTCAATCTCTTTCTCCCACTCACACACCCACTCAGACCCTTGTGCGCCCACTTACAGACCAACTCAAACACTGATGTACCCACTTACAGACCCACTCAGACTCTTGCACACCTAGTCACGACCCACTCAGACAATGACTCACCCACATACAGACCCATTCAGACCATCACACATCCACTCACAGCCCCACTCAGACCCTAATGCACCCACTCACAAACCTACTCAGACCCTCAAGCACCCACTCACAGACCAACTCAGACACTCAACACCAATTCTCAGACCCACACAGGCCCTCATTTACCCACTCACAGACCCAATCAGACACTCATGCACCCACTCACAGATACACTTAGTCACTGATGCACCCCCTACTCACAGACTCACTCAGACACTGATGCACCAGGTCACAGACCAATTCAGACGTCACACACGCACTCACAGACTCACTCAGACTCTCAAGCACCCACTCACAGACCCACTAAGACCCTCACACACCACTCTGAGACCCACTCCAACACTCATGCACCCACTCACAGACCTACTCAGACCCTCAGGCATCCACTCACAGACTCTCTCAAACCCTCACAAACCCACCCACAGATCCACTCAGACACTAACTCACCCACTCACAGACCCATTCAGACACTGACGCACCCACTCTCACACCTCTTACACCCAGACAGATACTCTCACACCCATTCTCACATCCAGAGAGACAGACCCTTCAGCCGTGCGTGGCACGGAGTTGGGTTGTAATAGGGGGTTGGAGGCCCTGAGGTCAGCCGTGCGCGCCAGTGGTTCGACTAACATATAGGTGGTCATTATGACAATGGCGGTGACTGTTAAAGTGGCGGTAATACTGCCAACAGGCTGACGGTAATTACTGCCAAATTATGACCATGGCGGTGACAATTCCCATAGACAGCCAATGTACCACACCAACCGCCAGGGCATTAACACCACTGACCACAGCGGCAGCCGTCAACAGCCAGGCGGAAGCCAAGGTACCACCCACCATATTATGACATAGCAAACCACCACGATTACTGGGCCGGTACCAACGCCATCAAAAGCCTGGCGGAAACACTGCACACAAGACGAAAGACTCACCATCAGAGACACAGAGAAGATAAATGCAGCCATGGAACCGGAACTTCAAGTTTTTCTGATGCTCTTCTTCGCCATGCTCCACCTGGAACACAAACACCGACGAAGACGACGACGGTGAGTACAGCCACCTAGCACACAAGGGAGGGAGGGAGGAAAAAGGGAGTGACACGCACAACACACATCATTCACACAAACACCATACACACAAGCAGCTGCAGAGGAAAACCAGTGTCACAGGACCCACGTCATAATAATGCAAGGACAACATATAGGTGGAACTGATATTGTAATTTGATCCCAACAGCCACCATATTGTCCATGTGATAAAAGACATTGGAGTAAATGTTCAGAAAGGGCCAATGGCCAGTCCAAAGTACAAAAGGCCCACAAGGCCAGAGGGCACAGTCCAAGCCCCAAGTTGTTTCCTGACAATATCCACACTACACTGTGCAGGGGCATCATGTTGGAAAAGGAAAGGCACCTCAGGGGGAAAGGGGTGGGGGCACCTTAGCTGATGTGTGGAACTTGCCCACTGGTTCTGGAGGGGGCTCCATGTCCATTTTCCTTTGCTGGGAAGTGCAAGGTCAAAGTCTCGGAGGTGGGAAACGTGCCCACTGGTTCTGGAGGGGGCTCCATGCCCATTTTCCTTTGCTGGGGATAGCAAGGTCACAGTCTCTGAGGTGGGGAACTTGCCCACTGGTCCTGGAGGGGGCTTCTTGTACAGCAGTCCCTGGAGGGTGGGCTAAGTGCCCTCTGCTGGAGGTGAGGGCTGCTGGGTCCCAGCTGGAGGTGAGGGCTGCTGTGTCCCAGCTGGAGGTGAGGGATGCTGTGTGCCAACTGGAGGTGAGGGATGCTGTGTGCCAACTGGAGGTGAGGGCTCCTTGCCCACTGCTGTTGGAGGGGGATGATTGCCTCTCTTAGTTGGTGGAGTGGGAATCTTCTCTTTCCTGGGTGGTGGAGTGGGATCCTTACTTTTCCTGGGTGGTGGAGTGGGATCCTTCCCTTTCTTGGGTGGTGGAGTGGGATCCTTCCCTTTCTAGGGTGGTGGAGTGGGATCCTTCCTTTTCTTCGGTGGTGGAGTGGGATCCTTCCCTTTCTTGCCTCCACGACTAGGAGGTGCCTCCACTGTCCCCATGGACTGTTTTGCTGAGGTGCTGGGTTGGGTCGTTGGGCAGGATGAGGGGGTGGTGGGGAAGGGAAGAGGTCAAGTTGGGCAAAGAAAAGCTTCTTAGGTAATGAGAGTGTGTGTTTTATAGTGCTATGAGTGGGTGGGTGTGGTGTGTGTATGAATGTCAGGTGTGTGGTTTTGGCCAATGTTTTGTTGTTTTGTATTTGTCTGGCCATTCTGAGCGCATCAGTATGTACTGCCAATGGTTTACCGCAATTGAATGTCCGCCGTGTTGATTTGTGGGTCATAATGTGGTAGGTGTTATTTTGTTGGCATAACGGTATGGGTGTTCGTACTGACACTTTAACACTGACTTTTGGACTGGCGGATATGTGTTTGTGGCAGTATTCTGTCGGTTTTGGGGGTGTTTCTCATAATATGGCGAACGGATGTTCGCCACCGCGAAGGATTGTTGGTGGCTGTCACTGCGGTGGTAAGCAGCATTTACCGCCAATGTCATAATGAAGGCCATAGTAATTAAAATTACTTTATGTTAAAAAACCATAGAAATTCACTGAAAAAAAAAACAAAGGTTTTAGGGACGTTACAGTTAGGTAAAGGAATTTTAAAAAAACTGAGAAATTCACTGAAAAAACTAAAGGTTACAGGCATGTTAGAGTTAGGTTCTAAATGTACATGTAGAAAAGCATAGGAATTCAGCAGTAATTAGCAGTGCATAGTGAGGGCCCTAGTTATAGTTACCTTAGGGCACGAGTTATAGTTACTTGGAATAACTCTAACTATAACAGCTGAATTTATACAGCTTTGTACATGTAACGCCTGAACCTAACTCCAACGTCCCTGTAACTTTTTTGGGATGAATTTCTAAGGTTTAAAAAAAAATCTATTTCTTTGTTTTTTTCAGTGAATTTCTAAGATTTTTTATAACATTAAGTAAAATTCCCATTGCAATGAATGGTGAGGGTGTGGAGTTGGACTCAGGGCCTGGCCTGGCATTGTGCTGCCCCCCACACAATTTTGCTGCTCCTGCCCACCCTCCTCCTTGCCATTTACTGTCCAAGTCCCCGATCCCTCATTACTGACCTTTTCGCCATTGTTCTGCCACTGCTGTTCCCACCTGTCCTGAACACTCAGCTTGCTGTCTCATCCACCACCTCTCTACCCTATGTTGTCAATGTCCCTGCACAAGCCCCCTCCCTCCTGCCCTGCATGGTCCGAAGAACTGCCATTGCCCTCCATTTAGCTTGATGTCCATACCCACTCCTCTTGCCCTCCGTTCCCCAATTTTACACCCCATCATTGCCCTTCTGCTTAGCCCCTGTGCTTAGCTTGCTGCCCTCCGATTTCTGTGTGTTTGCCCCTGCTCCCTCCTTTTTCCCATTATGTTCCATGGACCTGCTACTGCCCTTCCTGTCTACTCTGACTGTTCTGTTGAGCTGCCACAGCCCCTCCCACCTATCTAGCATGGTCAGATGACTGCTGCTTGCTTCCAATCCCTTCTGACCTCCATTGTCCTTTGTGCATGCCCCTGCCCCCTCCTTCTTGCCCACCATAGCCGTTGTGCTGCCAGTAACACTTTAGCTTGCCTTGCATGGCCCTCTGTGCTGCCACAGTCCCTCCCACCTGCCCTGTGTGGTAATTTTGCTGCTCCTGATCCCCTCGCACCTTCCCTCCACCTTCTTTGTGTATGCCATTATAGGCTCACTGTTGCCCTCTATGATGTGTTGTGCTTCCAGTGCCCATCCCGCCTACCCTCATTGGTCTGCGTGCTGCTCCAGCCCTGCCTCCTTGCCTCCTGCCCTATTATTTTATGTGCAGGCCCCTATCCCCTCCTTCCTGCCTTGTCTAGTCTGTTTTGCCCCTGCTCCGTCCCTCCTGCCCTTCATGGTCCGTTATGCTGCAGCTGTCCCTCCTGTCTGTCCAGTATGGTCAGCTTGCTGCCCTTGCCTCTTTCCCCTCTGCTATCAGTTGTGCATGTCCTTGTCCCCTCCCTATTGGTTTCGATGGTCTGTTGTGCTGCACTACCGTCCTGTTTGCCCTGTGTGGTGTATAATGTTGCTGCCTGCAACCCCTGATGCCCTCCTTGTAAGGTTAGTTTGGTCCCCCCCATCTCCCTCCTGCCCTTTGTTATACAAGTCTATGTCCCTATCCATTTCTCTTGCCCTCAGCGATCCAATGTACCATATGCGCTAACATTTTGAACTTGGCAATAGGGATAAATTTGAAAGAAAATCTGGGGAATTGATTTTCCCCATTGACTTGCATTGGAAAAGAAGCAATTTAATCAGGAGACAGATAAAATAAAGCCCTTTTGGGCTTAAAAACATTGAGAGTCTCTTTCCTGAATGAGGTCTTTTGGCATGTATGGTTGTACTGCCTCTGCATCTTCCGTCTGCCTTCAATGGTCTGTTATATTGCTACCGCATCTCTTGCCTGTTCTGCAAGGTTGTTTTGTTGCCCCATCACTTGCTTATATGTTACAGTTAGGGGAGAGAATGTGTCCATAGGGCCAGAGCTGCAGACTTTGCAACTGGGAAACCAGGTTCGAGGTTCAGCATTAGCTCGACATCCTTTAATTCTGGCCAAATCAATTAATATCCGCATACCTAAAGCCCAAAAGGAATGTGTCCTTGTGTAATTTAATTGATCCTCATGTATAGCACTCCAGTATCTTTGAGTCAAATCTGCGCTATATAAAACTGCAAAAAATCAACAAAATTAAGTGTTTTGCACACATCTGTCATTGGGCTATACTTGGGCTACATTTGGGTGACATTTGTACTACATTTTGATTTTTTTCTCTGGTGGTCATCTTGGGAGAGAGACTTAATTGTTATGATACTCACTAATCTCCTCAGTGGGAAATGCTTTCAGTTTTCCACTTCGATTCCATCAAGATGGTGGTCAGATGTGCCACACTTTTGGCATAAATTAAGAATGTTGCCACTCTAGTTGCTTATTAGAACACTCTCATAAAGCTTCTGATCACCAGGGAGTTAACTGGCAGTCTGCTGCTGGTGTTGAAAGTACATGTTTCAGTCTACATGTCAGAATGTTTTAATGAAATAGAAGAGGAAGATATTTGAGAACTCACTTAAAAAATGTCCTAATTTTTACTTCAACAGCACTAACCTTAAGTCTATGACAAAATGAAACCTCTCATTTTGTTCCTTTCTGAATTAAATGTTTTACGTTTTACTAGTTTGGTTCAATCAAGACGGCTTCAGATGTGCCACACATTTGTCAGAAGTAAGACTACTCACGCTCTAGTTGCTCTTTGGAACACTTGGGGAGGTGGCAGTAGAACACAAGGGGATCAACTGCCTCCGGTCCTGTTGGAAGTACATGTTTTACTGAGAATGTCAGACTTCATTCTCATATGGCTGAGAAAAATAGTGCGACTATACAGAAAATATGCTCTCATTTTAGCTTCCGGAGCACCTTCATCACCTCTATGGAAAATCATGAGAAAACAGTTTTCTGTCAAACATGATTCATGAAATCAAAGCAGAAGGCTTTTTCAAAGGGTACAATCACCTTAGCAACAAATGATTTATATTGTAACTAAAATCTCTTATCGCCCTTTATACTTTCTCCTTTTTGTGACCCTCAAAACCTGCCATTCACTACAGTGAATTCATTTTAATGGGGTGCTATCACATATATTGGTCCCAAGATGGCTTCTATCACTTTGTGATTGAAGTACTGACAGCCAATTAGATCTCATAATGAGATCTGAGCTTAGGCTCCACCCATATATACAAATCTCAAAAACTACTGAATGGATTTGCACCAAATAACAAGTTGCATGCGTTCTGGACCAAGAGATACCTTCCTGCCAAATTTGGTGTAAATCCGTTCAGCCGTTCGGGCTGCAGTCTTGTCTAAATTAACCTGAAATCACACTGTTTTTGCACCCCCCCCCCGCTTAATGGATCACCCCAAAACTTTCTATGGACAACAAGACGCAAAAAGACAATGTTTTTGGGAAAATTTCATGAAGATTTGTCAAAAGATGCCAAAGATATAACCAAAGTCAAACAAACATTTTCCTATGAAAACAAAGTCCTAACTATAACTACCTACTGGCGACAAATATATATATATATATATATATATATATATATCTATATATATATATATTTATAGAGAGAGAGAGAGCGAGAGAAGGAGAGATTGATAGATATATGGTATAGATATATATCTATGCATGTGCGTATGTGTGTATATATATATATATAAATAAATATATATATACATACATGTATATAAATGTATGTATGTATATATATATATATATATATATATATATATATATATATATATAGTTATATTTTACACACAAACACTTGGTCTAAAATAAGCGAAGCGCCTTTCTGCTGGTGCGACGTTAGGGCTAAGACCAAAAACCCTCATATATCAATTCAAAGAACGACGTCGCACTCCCGGAGACTGCAATTATAATTTTCATTTATTCCTCATGAAAGCTGGCCATCAGACACCACGACGCGTTTCGACAAACTGTCTTCTTCCAGGTGGTTTTGTCTATGTTACTGATTCTTTCCTGTCACCCAGATTTATACACGGCATTCCAGGATTGGTAGTCCACAAGTCTCCACACCTGTTAACACTTACGACATTTCTCCTCCTTAAGGCACGTTAGTTTTACTTTATAACTTATAGTAAGATGCGTTTTCAATTCTATTCTCTTTATCTCATGTTCGTAATGAGCTGTGCCAAACCATTGTCAATATACCATAATCCGTTAATAATACCTATTATTCATTTTCAGCACTTTTGTTTCACTCCAATTTACAAACATGCAAGAAGTTTTATCCATATAACTGCCGTTTTAATCCATGCACAGCATTATGGGATTGGAAGTCCATCAGCAGTTACAACATATCTCCCCCATTTTTTCTTGTGCACGTTACTTGCAGTATTATGGTCATGTACTTTTTCAAATAATCATTTTAGCATACTCATAATGAACTGTGCTGAACCACTTCCGATGTTTCTAAATCCAGCAAATTAATTGTCGAGTTATTAACTTTAGGCACATTTATTTCCTTCCATATTTTCACCGCATTTACAGCAAACCGTGTCGAACACCATTTTCAATGTCAATTGATTTATATATCATTTGTAAACTCCATCCGTTTCCTGCTCAAATGCTTTCAACTGAACAAACTATAAATTAAAAAGGCAGTCTTCGGACCCCATTATATGAGGGCCGCATCGGCAATATCAACAACTTTTAAAGGCATCTACTCACAAAATCTGCAGATGAGATAGTGCCCTGTGTCCTGGGGTAGCACTAGGCGTTTTTAGAAGTCAGACCAATCCCAATATCTTCCAGTGTAATGTACACACGCAGGAGATAAGTATCTGCTGGTGCGACGTTAGGGCTAAGACCAAAAACCCTCATATATCAATTCAAAGAACGACGTCGCACTCCCGGAGACTGCAATTATAATTTTCATTTATTCCTCATGAAAGCTGGCCATCAGACACCACAACGCGTTTCGACAAACTGTCTTCTTCCAGGTGGTTTTGTCTATGTTACTGATTCTTTCCTGTCATCCAGATTTATACACGGCATTCCAAGATTGGTAGTCCACAAGTCTCCACACCTGTTAACACTTACGACATTTCTCCTCCTTAAGGCACGTTAGTTTTACTTTATAACTTATAGTAAGATGCGTTTCCAATTCTATTCTCTTTATCTCATGTTCGTAATGAGCTGTGCCAAACCATTGTCAATATACCATAATCCGTTGATAATACCTATTATTCATTTTCAGCACTTTTGTTTCACTCCAATTTACAAACATGCAAGAAGTTTTATCCATATAATTGCCGTTTTAATCCATGCACAGCATTATGGGATTGGAAGTCCATCAGCAGTTACAACATATCTCCCCATTTTTTCTTGTGCACGTTACTTGCAGTATTATGGTCATGTACTTTTTCAAATAATCATTTTAGCATACTCATAATAAACTGTGCTGAACCACTTCCGATGTTTCTAAATCCAGCAAATTAATTGTCGAGTTATTAACTTTAGGCACATTTATTTCCTTCCATATTGTCACCGCATTTACAGCAAACCGTGTCGAACACCATTTTCAATGTCAATTGATTTATATATCATTTGTAAACTCCATCCGTTTCCTGCTCAAATGCTTTCAACTGAACAAACTATAAATTAAAAAGGCAGTTATATATATATAGTTATATGTATATATATAGTTATATATATACATATATATACTGTTAGACCTGGCAGCTTTTTGGCGTGTCTCCCCTGTATTTTTGCCTTCTGACCTCCTAGTTTTGGACTCTGTTTTTGCTGGTTTACTGTCTCTGCGCACTTCACCACTGCTAATCAATGCTAAAGTGCAAGTGCTCCCCATATAAATTGTACTGTGGACTGGTTTATCCATAATTGGCATATTTGATTTACTAGTAAGTCCCTAGTAAAGTGCACTAAAGGTGCCCAAGGCCTATAAGTCAAATGCTACTAGTGGGCCTGCAGCACTGGTTGTGCCACCCACATAAGTAGCTCTATAATCATGTCTCAGACCTGCCACTGCAGTGTCTGTGTGTGGAGTTTTGACTGTAACTTCGACTTGGCAAGTGTACCCACTTGCCAGGCCTAAACCTTCCCTTTTCTCACATGTAAGACACCCCTAAGGTAGGCCCTAGGTAGCCCCCAGGGCAGGGTGCAGTGTATGGTTAAGGTAGGACATATAGTAATGTGTTTTATATGTCCTGACAGTGAAATATTGCTAAATTCGTTTTTCACTGTTGCAAGGCCTGTCCCTATCATAGATTAACATGGGGGCTACCTTTAAATCTGATTAAAGTGTAGATTCCCTTTGGGAGAGGTTGGACATGTGGAGTTTGGGGTCTCTGAGCTCACAATTTATAAAAACATCTTTTAGTAAAGTTGATTTTAAGATTGTGCGTTTGAAAATGCCACTTTTAGAAAGTAGGCATTTTCTTGCTTAATCCATTCTGTGACTCTGCCTGTTTGTGGATTCCCTGTCTGGGTCAGTTTGACAGTTGGGCTGTTCACACCTCTCCTCTAGACAGTGACAAAAAGGGGGCTGGGGTGTAGCCTGCATATCTTGATTAGCCATCTGTGCTGGAGGGGAGGGGAGGAGTGGTTACTCACACCTGAAAGGACTATGCTTGCCCTCACACAATGCCGTCTCCGACCCCCTGGCGAGTGTCTGGGGCCTGGCCTGGACAAGGAAGGATCTTGCAAACACTTGAGACTTTGCTTTGAAGTTTGCAAACTTCAAAGGCAGAACTGGGTATAAGAAGCAGACCCAAAACCCCAGACTTTTAGAATCTTTCTGGAATCAAGAGGAACCTCTGCCCAGGAGAAGAGCTGAAGGAGGAGTACTGTCCCTTTTCTGTGTTGCTTTGCTGGACTTGCCTGCAGTTGCTGCTTCTGCCTGAAAAGAGTGCAAAGGGTGAACTTTGCTGTGTGTCCTGCTTGAGAAAATTCTCCAAGGGCTTGGAGTAGAGCTTGCCTCCTGTTGGAAGTCTCAGGGACATCAAAGACTTCAGTTTCCTCGACCTGCAGCACTAGGAACTGTGTGTTTTGTGCTGTTCAAGAGGAGAAACCACTGCGACGCCGTCAACGAAGCCACTGGCCTGCACCATGACCTGCCGATGCCGCACGAAGTCGCATTGCCCCGCTTCGCGACCCTGGTCTCAACGACGCCGTCATCGGACGACTTCATGAGCCGCTGCTCGCACCGCGACCTGAGGGCCCCGCACTCCAGCATCACCTGCTCACACCGCAGCCTGGGCATCCCCGATGATGTCGCTCCTGCTGACACCGGCGCCGCTGCCTGCACTGTGGCCTGTGGACACCCCTCGTGAGGAGCACGAAGCACCGTCCCGTCCTGCGCCACAGCCCCGGTCCACCGACGCCAGCACCATCGGCTCCAGTGTCGTCACCAGGCATCCTTGCCTGCACCGTGGCCTGTGGACACCGCTTGTGAGGGTCACGAAGCACCGTCTCATCCCGCACCGCTGGCTTGGGGCTACCGACGACAGCGCTTCCGCAACGACGCCGCCGCTGCCTGCACCGTGACCTGTGGACACCGCACATTGCACCGCCCCACTTCACACCGCAGCCCTGGTCTCACCGACGCCGCTGGACGCCGTCACCGAGCCGTTGCCTGCACCGTGACATGTGGGCACTGCACGTCGCATTGTCCCGCTTCGCAGCGCCATCCCCGCCAGCGCAACTGATTTCATCAGCCCGGAGTTCGATCCCGAGGTGCGTGACTTCAAGGGCCCGATGACTCCTGCACCGACTCCGGAACCGACGCCGGCGACGCCGCTCTCCGGAGCTCACCGCGAGGGCCGCGACGCCCTGCGAATCCAAGGTACTGTTTGTGGGTCTTCCCGACACCGCAGCTGGCCTGCGACACCGAGGCCAGCCTGAACTTTTGGTTTTGTTGTTCACGACGCCGTGATAGCCCCAGGTGGAGTTATCTACTTCAAGGAACTGTATTGTTAAGTACATCTTGCAGCATTCATATTTTTATTACTGTATGTTGGATCTTTATCGTATTTGGTCTTGTTTTATATAGATAAATATTGGCTATTTTTCTAAAACTGGTGTGGTGTCCTTTTGTAGTGTTTTCACTTATTACAGTGTGTTATGTGCAAATGCTTTACACATTGCTTCTGAGATAAGCCTGACTGCTCGTGCCAAGCTACCAAGGGGGTGAGCAGGGGTTATCTGAGCGGGTATCTCCCTTATCCTGAATAGAGTGATGGTCCCTACTTGGACAGGGTGCAAACCGACTGCAAACTGGAGACCCCATTTCTAACATTGGTTGTCAGCGGTGAGGATAGGACTTGCATTTGCACTTGACCTACAGTGATTGGTGTACACTACTACCATATCGCAGACCATTACGTGCCACATACATTTTTTTATTTTTTTTATTTCCTTCTCTTTGACCTATTTTTGATCTTGAGTTCAAGTGAACCCCAACGACATCATGTCTCAATCAAGAGCATCTTCAGTTGCATCCCAGGATTTGGTTTTTGAGGAGGATAGGTTGGAAACCTATTCCATGAAGGAACTGAAGGCAGTTTGTAAAAACCTCAAAGTTCAGATCAGAGGCCTCACCAAAAAGGAGGAGCTACAGAAGGCGCTGAGGGCCTGGGTAGCAGCCAGAACTGCCAGTGGGCAGTCTGAGGATCCAAATTCTAGGGAAGATGCACTGAGGGTGCAGGATCTGCCAGGGGGGGAGTTACCCCCTGTGCCAAGCAGCAGTGGTGGATCAAAAGGACTGACTCCAGAGGAGCTGGAGGACAGGAGAGAATCCAGGAGGCACCAGATTGAGTTGGAGAGATTAAAAATGGAGGCTCAGAGGGAGCAGCGAGTCATGGAGGAAAGAAAGATGCCTTTGAACCATGAGCTTAAAGTGAAAGAGCTGGATGTGAGGAGCAGGTCCAGCCAGGATGGTGGCAGCAATTCCTCAGTGCAGTCAGACAGAATTGTGCACATTCCTAAAAACGTAGGGAGAGAGTACAAGAAGGGAGATGACATACAGAGGTGGTTTCAGGGATGTGAGGCGTCCATCCACATGAATGGGGTCCCTGAGAAGAATTGCGGAGCAGGATTGTGGAACCACTTCACAGAGGAGGGTAGGGACACTTTGCTAGCTTTGGAGAAGGGGTACAACCACACCTACGCTGACATGAAGGAGGCCCTTCTCACTCGGTATGGTCTCACTCCTGACAAGTACAGGGATCAGTTTAGGCAGAGTAAGAAAACTGAGTCCCAGACCTGGTTAGAGTGTGTAGATTTGTTTTGCAGAGCACTGGATGGTTGGGTGAAGGGCAGTAATGTGACAGATTTTCAGGGGCTGTACAACTTAATTGCGTGGGAGCACTTGTCTAGTCTGTGTTTTGCAGAGCTGCGCCAGCACTTGATTGATAGCAGGTTGACTGACCCCAGGAAGCTTGCTATAGAGGCAGACCGCTGGGTGAGTACCAGAGTCCACAAAAAGGTGTATGGGGGAGATTCTGCCAAAGGTGGGTAGGGTTCCCAGCAGCAGAGTGGGGGGGAACAAGGGAAAACAAAAGGAGTCTTCCAAAGGGCCCCAATCTAGTAACCCGGGTAAGAAATCCCACCCCCCAGGAGATAAGAAACCATGGGCCTCTGCAGGAAAGCCTGCAGAGGCAGGGCACCATAAGTGCTTTGCTTGTGACCAGGAGGGTCACATGAAGGGAGATCCCAAGTGTCCCAAGTGGACACCACCACCCAGCGGTGGGCAGACCAAGGGGTTGGCCAGTGTAGTGCTTGGGGAGGAGGTGGTCCCAGGGGGGTGTGGGGATCCCACAGAAATGACCCTTGTCTCACTAGGGGATGGTGAGATGGTCCAGAGAAATCTAATGCCTGATAACACTAAAAAATACAGGCAGTGGGTGACCATCAATGGGCAGAGGGTAGAGGCTCTCAGAGATACTGGAGCCAGTGTGACCACGGTCCGGTGTCACCTGGTGTCTGAAGAGCACATAGTCCCTGGTGTATTCCACCAAGTAGTTGCAGTGGACAGCTCAGAGCGCCAGTGTAAGGTGGCGCAGGTTCCCTTTGAGTGGGGAGGGGTCTCAGGTTCCTTGAGGGTAGCTGTGAGTCCCACCATGCCAGTTGACTGTCTGCTGGGCAACGGCCTGGAGACTTCCGCCTGGAAGGAGGTGGATCTCAGGTCGCACTTGGGGATGTTGGGGTTGCCAGAGTGGGCATGCGTGACCACTTGGTCCATGGCAGCCAATCAGGGTGATCAGACAGACCTGGAGCCTGAAACAGTGGCCCAGGTGACTGCCACGAGAAAGGGCAAGGGGTGTGGGAAACCCGCCCCAGAAGTTCCCATGGTCCGGGAGGAGGATGACCTCGAGGGGGAAGCCCTGGCACCTACAGGGGAACAAGTGGCTGGACTGGGAGACCTACCTGAGCTGACCCATTGGCAGCAAGAGGGGGGTCCCACCAGGGAGGAGTTCTGCACAGAGCAGAAGGTGTGCCCTACTCTTATGGTTCTTAGGCAGCAGGCCGAAGACCAGGCAGCTGGTGCTGAGTCCAAGGATCACCTGATATACTGGGACAATGATCTCCTGTACAGCGAGCCTAAGGTTGCTGAACCAGCCCATGTGCTGGTGGTACCCCAGCGCTTCAGAGCCTTCCTACTGGGTTTGGCTCATGATGTGCCTCTGGCAGGACATTTGGGGCAAGGCAAGACCGTTGATAGGCTTGTCACCCACTTTCATAGGCCCCAGATGAGAAAACATTCTGATGCATTCTGCAGATCCTGTCAGACTTGCCAAGCAAGCGGCAAAAGTGGAGGGAAATGTAAGGCCCCCCTCCAACCCGTTCCTGTTGTGAGCACCCCTTTTGAGCAGGTGGGCATTGACATAGTGGGGCCTTTGGACCCCAAGGCAGCCCTAGGCAACAGGTTCATCTTGGTCTTAGTGGACCATGCCACCCGGTACCCAGAAGCTATCCCTCTGAGGACAGTGACAGCACCCGTTGTGGCCAGGGCACTGATCGGGATCTTTACCCGAGTGGGTTTCCCCAAGGAGGTGGTATCTGACCGGGGTACCAACTTTATGGCCATATACATAAATGGCATTTGGATGTGGAGTGAACTACAAATTCACCCCCCCTTACCACCCCCAAAGTAATGGGTTGGTTGAGAGATTCAACCGAACCCTGAAAGGCATGATTGCTGGTCTGTCAGACTCCGTGAGGCGTAAGTGTGACATCCTATTACCATGCCTTCTCTTTGCCTACCGGGAAGTACCACAGAAGGGGGTGGGCTTTAGCCCCTTTGAACTGTTGTATGGGCACCCGGTCAGAGGACCTCTGAGTCTGGTGAAAGAGGGCTGGGAGCAAGCTCCTAGGAAGCCACCCCAGGATGTATTTAGTTACATGCTGGCCTTTCGAAACCAGACCGCCCGCTTCAGGAAGCTTGCACAAGAGAACCTTGAGGCAAGCCAGGAGGACATGAAATGCTGGTACGACCAGAATACCACTCTGGTTGAGTTTCAGCCTGGCCAAAAAGTGTGGGTCATGGCCCCCGTAGAGCCTTGTGCTCTACAAGACAGGTGGTCAGGGCCATTTGAGGTGAAGGAGCGCAAGAGTGACGTCACCTACTTGGTGGACTTGCAGACTCCTAGGAACCCCTTGAGGGTTCTACATGTGAACCGCCTCAAACCTCACTTTGAGAGGTCCGAGTTAACCATGCTTCTGGCTACAGATGATGGGACAGAAGAGTGAACCTCTCCCTGACCTCCTGTGTAGCAAGGAGCAGGATGGGTCAGTAGAATGCGTGGTCCTCTCCCCTTTTCTGACTCTAGAACAGCAGAGTGAGTGTCGCCAGTTACTGGAACACTTTGCCACTCTGTTCTCAGTCACTCCAGGGGTCACCCATCTATGCATGCATGATGTGGACACTGGGGACATCCTGCCTGTGAAAAACAAGGTTTACAGGTTGGCTGACAGAGTGAAGGCTAGCATCAAGGAGGAGGTTTCCAAGATGTTGGCTCTAGGGGTGATTGAGCGCTCCAGCAGCCCTTGGTCCAGTCCAGTGGTTCTGGTACCCAAGCCTGCTGCACCTGGTGCCACACCAGAACTTCGGTTCTGTGTGGACTACCGGGGGCTCAATACCGTCACCAAAACAGACGCCCACCTCATCCCCAGAGCTGATGAGCTCATAGACTGGTTGGGGGCAGCCAAGTTCCTCAGCACGTTTGATTTAACGTCTGGGTACTGGCAGATTGCCTTAACTGAAGGGGCCAAGGAGAGGTCAGCGTTCTCAACACCAGAGGGACACTTCCAGTTCCGTGCCATGCCCTTTGGGTTGAAGAATGCCCCTGCCACCTTCCAGAGGTTGGTCAATCAGGTCCTGGCAGGGCTTGAAAACTTCAGTGCCGCTTACCTTGACGACATTGCTGTTTTCAGCTCCAGTTGGGAATACCACCTGCACCACCTCTGGGAAGTGTTGAAGGCACTGCAAGCCGCAGGCCTCACTATCAAGGCCAGTAAGTGCCAGATAGGGCAGGGGTCGGTGGTGTACTTAGGATACCAGGTAGGGAGTGGCCGGGTGGCACCCCTACAAACCAAAATTTATGCCATTCGGGCTTGGGCACCCCCCAAGACCCCGACAGAGGTGAGAGCCTTCTTAGGCCTCACCGGGTACTACAGGAGGTTTGTCATGGGATATGGCACCATTGTTGCCCCCTTGACAGAAATGACTTCTAAGAAGCAGCCTAGACAGGTGATCTGGACTGAGGCGTTTGACACCCTGAAGGAGGCCATGTGCACGTGCCCGTGCTACTGGCCCCTGACTTCTCCAAGGAGTCTGTGGTACAGACAGATGCTTCGAAGCATGGTGTGGGAGCAGTACTTTCACAGCTAAATGAAGAAGGCCTAGACCAACCTGTAGTCTTCCTTAGCAGGAGACTACTCCCCAGGGAACAGAGGTGGAGTGCAATTGAAAGGGAAGCTTTTGCTGTGGTCTGGGCAGTGAAGAAGCTAAGACCCTACTTGTTTGGGTCTCACTTCCGGATTCAGATTGACCACAGGCCCCTCAGATGGTTAATGCAGATGAGGGGTGAGAACCCAAAACTGTTGAGGTGGTCCATTTCCCTACAGGGGATGGACTTTACGGTGGAACACCGCCCTGGCACAGAACACGCCAACGCAGATGGTCTGTCCAGGCTCTTCCGCCTTAGTGAGGAGAACTCCCCAGGGGTTGGGTAGTTCCCCCTACTCTCAGCTGGAGGGGACATGTGTTAGACCTGGCAGCTTTTTGGCGTGTCTCCCCTGTCTTTTTGCCTTCTGACCTCCTAGTTTTGGACTCTGTTTTTGCTGGTTTACTGTCTCTGCACACTTCACCACTGCTAATCAGTGCTAACGTGCAAGTGCTCCCCATAGAAATTGTACTGTTATCTGGTTTATCCATAATTGGCATATTTGATTTACTAGTAAGTCCCTAGTAAAGTACACTAGAGGTGCCCAGGGCCTATGAATCAAATGCTACTAGTGAGCCTGCAGCACTGGTTGTGCCACCCACATAAGTAGCTCTATAATCATGTCTCAGACCTGCCACTGCAGTGTCTGTGTGTGCAGTTTTGACTGTAACTTCGACTTGGCAAGTGTACCCACTTGCCAGGCCTAAAACTTCCCTTTTCTTACATGTAAGACACCCCTAAGGTAGGCCCTAGGTAGCCCCCAGGGCAGGGTGCAGTGTATGGTTAAGGTAGGACATATAGGGGGTCATTCCGACCTTGGCGGTAAAAGGCGCTTACCGCCGGTCAGAAGACCGCCATAACACCGCCGCGGTCACGGTAAACCGCCACGGTCATTCTGACCCGCAACTGGCAAACCCGACACCAACAAAAGTCCGCCACACCAAAGGTCAGCGGGAAACTGGAGATGACCAAACCTCTACCGTCACGCCAACAGAAATACGCCCATACCATTCCGACCCACAAATCCCCGCAGCGGTCTTTCAACGGCGGTATTCCATTGGCGGTACACACCGCCACGCTCAAAATACACACTCCTTTACAAAACACTACCACATTGGACAAATCAAATTATACACACCTGAGACACATACACACACCACTCCCACACACCCAATTAAATATAAAACACACACCCACATCACCCACAAACCCTTACGACCACAATTGCCACAGAAGGACAGAGAGAGACAGCACAGCATAGAGTAGACCATCACACAGAGGCAAATCACAACATCACCCACACAATTTCCACGCACAAAACACCATACACCACCACACTCACCACACTCTACAACACATACACCACCCCTCACCTCATCCACCCCACCCCATGGCACCCCAAAGACACCCCAGGTTCTCTGACGCAGAACTCAGGGTCATGGTGGAGGAAATAGTTCGTGTAGAGCCCCAGCTCTTCGGGGCACAGGTGCAGCACACCACCATTGCCAGGAAGATGGAGCTACGGAGCAGAATAGTGGACAGGGTCAACGCTGTGGGACAGCATCCACGCAATCGGGACGACATCAGGAAGCGGTGGAACGACCTACGGGGGAAGGTGCGTTCCATGGTATCAAGGCACAACATCGCGGTACAGCGGACTGGCGGCGGACCCCCACCTACTCCCCCAGAATTCACAGCATGGGAGGAGGAAGTCTTGCACATCCTGCATCCTGAGGGCCTCGCAGGAGTAGGCGGAGGAATGGACTCTGGTAAGGCAAATCTCCACTACTTCATTCCCCCCACCCCACCTGCATGCCAAATCATACCCCCACCCTCACCCCCACCCCCATCACACCAACTCCTTGCAAATGCCTCACCATCACATCCCACCCATCCCAATACCTAGCCCTGCATGCGTCCCCAAAGCATGGACACCCATCCCCAAAGCATGCCCACTGCACACACCCATCACCCCCACAAGCCACCGTCACAAAAGCCCCCACAAGGGAATGCCAGCACTGGGGTACACGGCCACCCACCCATTACATGAAATGCCACACACAGAAGCAATAACCATACTCTTATACCCCTGCAGGACCCGAACGCCACCACACCGCCACGGAGGGTCCAGAGATGTCCATCCCACCCCCAGAAGAGGCCCCCAGTGACGACAGCAGCTCTGTCTCCCTGGACCCAGATGACCAGCCCGGCCCATCGGGGACCTCGGGGCAGTCGGTTCCCCACAGACAGCCACAGGCTACACCTGACCTAACCCCCTCTGGGAAGACCAGCACAGCTCCCACCCAGCGGGCCCATGCCTCTGTCTCCAGGACACGTCAATCAGCGGTGTGTCCACCACTACAGGGCACCCAGGTTGACCCACCACCCCAACAACAACAGGGACCTGGGTGCAGTGGTAGTGGGCACACCGTCCAGGGGACAGAGGCCCAGGGAAACAGGGGAACTGGGAGGGCTGCTGTGCGACAGGGGGGGGACAGGCCCAGGGAACCGACTCTCCAAGAGGCCCTCTCCTCCATCATGGGAGCATACCACCACTCCCAGGAGACGATGGCTACGGTACTGGCCAGGTTCCAGGAGATCCAGGTACTGCAGGAGGAACAGTTCATGGGGTTCAGAGAGGAACTGAGGAACATTAGTTCCGCAATGGGGACCATCGTCGTGGCCCTTAACCAGATAGTCACCACATTGCGGGACCATGTGGCACCACAAAGGGCCCCTGTCACTAGCCTGGACCAGGAACAGCCTACCACCTCTGCCGGCGCTAGTGGACAGGAGGCCCCCACACAACGACAGGCCACCAGAACCCCACCTCCTGCAGAAGAAGAACCACCCCGCAAGCGGAACCTGAGATCTCACAAGAAGACAGAGTAGGATGCCAAGACCCCCGCCAGCAAACGATACCCCCTGATGTCATCCCACTGTCCCACATTGTCACCCTGTCCAACCTTGAACTGCCTCTGCTCCATCCTTCCACAGGCATATGGACAATGCACCTGTGAGACTGAGAACTGGACTCTGCCATGGACATTACTCCACCATCACCCATCACCGTTTTACAATCATGTTCCTAAATGTAGCACTTTAATTAAATCACTTATTGCACTTAAAAAATCTGGAGTCTGCTTGTATTTTGAACAAATGTATTAGACATAACGGTGCAAAAATGTTCAGTTACATTGTGATGACAACATACCTCTGTCACACAGCTGTAGTCCATGGGCAAACAAAGCAGAGGTCACGCAGTGGGGCCCACAGCTCTGAAAACGGAAGGGAAAGTCACAACTCAGTTAACAGGAACTGGGGGGAACTCAGACTGTAGAGAGGCAGGAGACTTTAAGTAAATGTAAAATGTCGTTGTTGATTCGTACCTGTGTGCTACTGAAAATACTGTTGTATCACTGTGTCCCTGTTGTCTGTGTCGTCCCCGTCGTCTTCCTCCTCTTCACTCTCCACAGGCTCCACAGCTGCTACAACACCACCATCTGGACCATCCTCCTGCAGGAAAGGCACCTGGCGTCGCAAAGCCAGGTTGTGAAGCATACAGCAGCCACGATGATATGGCACACCTTCTTTGGTGAGTACATTAGGGATCCACCTGTCATATGCAGGCACCTAAACCTGGCCTTCAGGAGGCCGAAGGTTCTTTCTATAATCCTCCTAGTTCGCCCATGGGCCTCATTGTAGCGTTCCTCTGCCCTTGTCTTGGGATTCCTCACTGGGGTAAGTAGCCACGACAGGTTGGGGTAACCAGAGTCACCTATTAGCCACACACGGTGTCTCTGTAGCTGTTCCATCACATAAGGGATGCTGCTATTTCGCATGATGTACGCCTCATGCACTGACCCAGGGAACTTGGCATTTACATGGGAGATGTACTGGTCAGCCAAACAGACCACCTGGACATTCATCGAATGATAACTTTTTCTGTTCCTGTACACCTGCTCACTTCCACTGGGGGGAACCAAAGCCACATGGGTCCCATCAATGGCACCAATGATGTTGGGGATATGTCCAAGGGCATAGAAATCACCCTTCTCTGTAGCCAAATCGCCCACCTCAGGGAAAACAAAGTAGCTCCGCATGTATTTCATCAGGGCAGACAACACTCTGAACAAAACCTTAGAAAACATAGGCTGAGACATCCCAGATGATATGGCCACTGTTGTTTGGAATGATCCACTTGCCAAAAAATGGAGTACTGACAGAACCTGCACCAGAGGGGGAATCCCTGTGGGTTGGCAAATGGGGGACATCAGGTCTGGCTCCAGCTGGGCACACAGTTCCTGTATAGTGGCTCGGTCAAGTCTGTATGTCAGTATGACATGTCTTTCTTCCATTGTCGACAGGTCCACCAGCGGTCTGTGCACGGGAGGATTCCTCCATCTCCTCGCAAGTCCCAGCGGACGGTGCCTAGGAAGGACAACATGGAGCACAGAGTCAAGCAACCCACAGGTACGTAACCACAGCTTGCACAGTACACGATTCGCTATGCTTTGAATGGCTTGTATGAGTGGCAATGCAAGGCCTAGGCCTGTGTGACGCAGTAGAAATTAAGCCATGTGGGCCCTTGAAATGGCGGCTGCCTGACCTGTGAAGTGTGACAATGGGATGTGCTGGCGTGGCACACCGTGGCGGTAGGCGGTCGAAGACCGCGGCGCAAAGCAGCATTGGTTAACATTGAACCCTATGGGTCTCAGGAGCCTATGACGATGTGCGCCGGCGGTCGCGGTACGCACAGCCGCGGTACGCACCGCCGCGGGCGTGACCGCCATTTTCTAACTGCTTAATCACTCGAGACCTGATCATCCACAGGAGAGGACCTATACTGCAAATGCTGCTGTGACCTCTGTCTGGAAGATACAATGGCTGCTGCGACTGGGGAAAGGGCCCCTGCCTTCACTTCTGAGGAATTGGAGAAACTTGTTGATGGGGTCCTCCCCCAGTATGTGCTACTCTACGGTCCTCCAGACCAACAGGTGAGTACACAGGGAGCACGTAGTATGGGCTATGCCTGTGTTGAGTGGGGTGGATGTAAGATGGTGGGGAGGGGAGCGAATGAGGAGTGCAACGCACGTCAGATGAGAGCATGTGCCACATGGCAAAGTTGGGGAGGGGGGGCCACTCACATCGACCAAGCAGAAAAGTGATGATATTTCTTTTTCCACCCTGTACATGTCACATAGGTCAGCGCCCATCAGAAGATTGACATTTGGCGTGCCATCGCCAAGGACGTCCGGGCCCTGGGGGTCCACAACAGATGGGGCACCCACTGCCGCAAGAGGTGGGAGGACATCCGCCGCGGGAGCAGAAAGACCGCCGAGGCTCTGCTGGGGATGGCCTCCCAACCTAGGAGGGGTGCCACACGGCAATTGACCCCCCTGATGTCCCAGATCCTGCCGGTGACCTACCCCGATTTGGATGGGCGCGTGAGGACATCACAGCAGACACAAGGGGGTGAGTATCAGCACATTCTGCTATATTAGCGCACAGTGGAGGTGTCTGGGTGGGGGAGGAGGGCTGTGGCTATCTCTAGGCCAGGGCGGTTTCTGTAGGCTAGGCCCCTCCGTTTGGCATGGCCCTGTGCCCCCACCCCCCACCTCTGTAGGGTGCTAAGTACAGCTATCCATGGTCCGGGCTCACCTATGTGTGCATTTGTCATCCATAGACTTGTAGGCCAGGTCACAATAATTGAGTAGTGTACCCCGAGTGCGCGGCGTAGTGCAGGGGGCTTCTGTGTCTGTACTCTCCGCCAACGGTGCCGCCAATGCATGCACTCAACATGTCTTTCTTTCTTCTCCCCCCCCCTTTTTTTTGGTTTTCCTGTTCATGTGTGCATTAGCATCATCAGGCGGAGGAGAAGTGGCATCGGCGCACGAGGTAGCTGCATCTCACATGGCCCCGGAGGGCCATGCAACCGACTCCGAGTACACCAGTGAGACGGAGGGCGAGTGGAGCTCCACAACGGGGACCCGTGGAGACGTCAGCGACACCGACACGTCCTCGGAAGGGAGCTCCCTTGTGGTGGCGGCAACATCCGTGCCCACCGCAACAACAGGTACAGCCGCCACCCAGCGCACCAGCTCCGCCCTCCCAGCAGCCCCTCAGCTTTCGCCCCGTGCCCGCTCGGCCAGGAAGCCGGGCATCTCCTTCGCCCCTGGCACCTCAGGTCCTGCCCCAGTTACCCCTGCTGCCCTCAGTACGGAGATCATTGACCTCCTCCAGACGCTCATTGTTGGGCAGTCTACCCTTTTGAATGACATCCAGGGGATAGAAAGGGAGGTGCATCGGAGCAATGCACACCTGGAGGGCATTCATTCGGGTCAGGCGGCCCATCAGCGATCGTTCAACGCTCTGGCCTCAGCACTGACGGCAGCTATTGTCCCTGTGTCTAGCCTCCCCCCTCCAACTTCCTCAACCCAGTCCCACTCCCCTGTTCCTCTGCCTATCCCAGACACACCTACAGACCAGCCTGCACACACCTCAACACCCAGGGGCAGCTCATCCAGACATAAGCACCACAGATCACACAAGCATTCACCCAAGCAACATCCACATGCAGACATGCCAACAGCCACTGCCTCCTCTGTGTCCCCCTCCTCCTCGTCTCCCTCCTCCCTCCCTGTGACGTCTCCACTCACACCTGCATGCACACCACCATCAGCCAGTACGTCCATCACCACCACACCCACCAGAACAGTCCACACACGTGCAGTCACCACCCCCACTGCCCTGTGTCCTCTCCCAGTGTGTCTGTCACCACCTCTTCCAAACCACACAAACGCAGGCAGCCACCCACCCAACAGCCATCCACCTCACGACAGCCTCCAGCACAAGCACCTGCACCCAAAGACACCAGACTTCACTCTCCTACAACCACATCCTCTTCCTCCACTCCCATACCCACTACAACTACCCGTCCCTGTCTTTCTAAATTGATTTTCCTTTCCAACCTTGACCTCTTTCCAACAACTGACCCACCCCCTCCATCTCATAAGACTCCAATCAGCTCCTCAGCCACCACAAGCCCTGCACCTACTAGGACCATCGTTCAGGGCTATTGGAGTCCACCAGCTCCTAGGGCAGGGACATCGGCCAGCAACAAGGGGACAGCCAGCCCACCCCCTGGGAAAAAAAACAAAAAAGGGAAGGGCTGGCGCAACAGGCCTGAGACGGCTGCCCCCAAGGACACCACCCATGCACCGTCACCTGGCCCATCCACAAAGGGAGGCAAGGGCCCCAGAGTTTCTGCCAAGGAGGGCAAGGGCAGCAGGGCAGACAAGTCCGGCAGCAGGCGAGCTGCCCAGGAGGGCCCCACCAGCCCCATTTGGGGTGTGACGGAGGACACCCACGGGCCCAGGACTCCAGCACAGGAGGGCCCCGCAAGCGAAAGGTCAGATGGCGACTGAGAGGGAATTATTGGCCAGATCTGGTTCCCTAGGAACACAAGACAGGCACCGCTGAACAGGGCCCCGCCGTGAGGAGCACCGCTGAACAGGGCCCCGCCGTGAGGAGCACCGCTGAACAGGGCCCCGCGGTGAGAGACACCGCTGAACAGGGCCCCGCCGTGACAAGCACCGCTGAACAGGGCCCCGCCGTGACAAGCACCGCTGAACAGGGCCCCGCCGTAACAAGCACTGCTGAACAGGGCCCCGCCGTGAGAGGCACCGCTGAACAGGGCCCCGCCGTGAGAGGCACCGCTGAACAGGGCCCTGCGGTGAGAGGCACCGCTGAACAGGGCCCCGCCGTGACAAGCACCGCTGAACAGGGCCCCGCCGTGACAAGCACCGCTGAACAGGGCCCCGCGGTGAGAGGCACTGCTGAACTGGGCCCCGCCGTGAAAAGCACCGCTCCGCTGGGCCCTTCATCTCAAGCACCGCTCCGCTGGGCCCTTCATCTCAAGCACCGCTCCGCTGGGCACCGCCGTCTCTTCACCGCTCCGCTGGGCCCTTCATGTCAAGCACCGCTCCGCTAGGCACCGCCGTCTCTGCACCGCTCCGCTGGGCCCTTCATCTCAAGCACCGCTCCGCTGGGCCCTTCATCTCAAGCACCGCTCCGCTGGGCACCGCCATCTCTGCACCGCTCCGCTGGGCCCTTCATGTCAAGCACCGCTCCGATGGGCACCGCCGTCTCTGCACCGCTCCGCTGGGCGCTTCATCTCAAGCACCGCTCCGCTGGGCCCTTCATCTCAAGCACCGCTCCGCTGGGCACCGCGGTCTCTGCACACTCCGCTGGGCCCTTCATGTCAAGCACCGCTCCGCTGGGCACCGCCGTCTCTACACCGCTCCGCTGGGCCCTTCATCTCAAGCATCGCTCCGCTGGGCACCGCCGTCTCAGCACCGCTCCGCTTGGCCCTTCATTTCAAGCACCGCTCCGCTGGGCCCTTCATCTCAAGCACCGCTCCGCTTGGCCCTTCATCTCAAGCACCGCTCCGCTGGGCCCTTCATCTCAAGCACCGCTCCGCTGGGCACCGCCGTCTCTGCACCGCTCCGCTGGACCCTTCATCTCAAGCACCGCTCCGCTGGGCACCGCCGTCTCTGCACCGCTCCGCTGGGCCCTTCATCTCAAGCACCGCTCCACTGGGCACCGCCGTCTCTGCACCGCTCCGCTGGGCCCTTCATCTCAAGCACCGCTGGACACCGCCGTCTCTGCACCGCTCCACTGGGCCCTTCATCTCATGCACCGCTGGCCCATTGGCAGGGCCGGATCTGTGTCGGGCAGGGCTTCACGAAGCACTCTGGCCAACATGCCTCCTCCATATCCAGTGGAGTCTGTAATCCACCTGATGGACTGTGGCTTTGCACTCCCCCGGATGGTACAGTGGGCAATCCACCCACTGTAGAGACTTGGAAAACGGTGGCTTTGTACTCCCCAGGATGGTACAATGGGCAATCCACCCACTGTAGAGACTTGAGAGACTGTGGCTTTGCACTCCCCAGGATGGTACAGTGGGCATGGAGGCCCCTCGTGGATCTGGCGTCGTGGACTCAGGTGGCTGAGGTGCCCCCCCTTCCTTTCCCCCTGAGGTGCCTGTGTTTTTATTATCTGATGCCCCAGCAGTGTTCTCTCCAATGGAATCGGGTCTCGTGTGTGGGCTTTGCCCATGTGTTTATGCACATTGGCCCACGAACAATGGAATGTAGCCAATATGTGCCGGACTTTTGGACTATGTATATATTGTTCATGTTGTAATATATTTATTAGATAAATTTCATATTTCACTTAAAATCAAATATGCTTTAATATACTTCAATTTTAATGAACATTTTATTTTGTCTTTGCATTATTCTAGGGGGTTTGGGGGGTGTCACTCTGACTTGTTGCTCTGCATTGGTGTGTAGGGATTGGGGGGTGAGGGAGGGGGTGGGTGTGTCGCGTGTGTGTGTGCCCGTAACCTTTCCCCTCCCCCCTCCTCTGTGTCGTAGGTGCAGTACTCACCGTTGTCTTCTGCGCCGGCGTTCGTGCTCCTGGTAGAGGAGCAGGAAGACAATGGCTGGTAGGATGTTTAATTCGGGTTCCATGCTGTCCAGATTCCTCGTGGAGTGTGTATAGGTGAGCGTTTTCCCGTTCGTAGTCTGTTTCTGCCGTGTTTTTATCGGCGGAAAAGGTGGCGGATTGGTGGGTCGTGATAGTGTGGGCGGTACATTGTCTGCCGCCTGTCTGTTGGCGGTGACCGCCGCGCTGTTTGTTTGTCCCGCCGTGGCGGTCGGAGTGTTAAAGTGGCGGCCTGTGTTGGCGGTTCCCGCCAGGGTCAGAATCCCATTTTTATTACCGCCTGCCTGTTGGTAGGTTGGCCGCCGCTTTAACACCGACCGCCAGGGTCGGAATGACCCCCATAGTAATGTGTTTTATATGTCTTGACAATGAAATATTGCTAAATTCGTTTTTCACTGTTGCAAGGCCTGTCCCTCTCATAGGTTAACATGGGGGCTACCTTTAAATCTGATTAAAGTGTAGATTCCCTTTGGGAGCGGATGGACATGTGGAGTTTGGAGACTCTGAGCTCACAATTTAAAAATACATCTTTTAGTAAAGTTGATTTTAAGATTGTGCGTTTGAAAATGCCACTTTTAGAAAGTAGGCATTTTCTTGCTTAATCCGTTCTGTGACTCTGCCTGTTTGTGGATTCCCTGTCTGGGTAAGTTTGACAGTTGGGCTGTTCACACCTCTCCTCTAGACAGTGACACAAAGGGGGCTGGGGTGTAGCCTGCATATCTTGATTAGCCATCTGTGCTGGAGGGGAGGGGAGGAGTGGTCACTCACACCTGAAAGGACTGTGCCTGCCCTCACACAATGCCGTCTCCGACCCCCTGGTGAGTGTCTGGGGCCTGGCCTGGACAAGGAAGGATCTTGCAAACACTTGAGACTTTGCTTTGAAGTTTGCAAACTTCAAAGGCAGAACTGGGTATAAGAAACAGACCCAAAACCTCAGACTTTTAGAATCTTTCTGGAATCAAGAGGAACCTCTGCCCAGGAGAAGAGCTGAAGGAGGAGTACTGTCCCTTTGCTGTGTTGCTTTGCTGGACTTGCCTGCAGTTGCTGCTTCTGCCTGAAAAGAGTGCAAAGGGTGAACTTTGCTGTGTGTCCTGCTTGAGAAAATTCTCCAAGGGCTTGGAGTAGAGCTTGCCTCTTGTTTGAAGTCTCAGGGACACCAAAGACTTCAGTTTCCTCGACCTGCAGCACTGGGAACTGTGTGTTTTGTGCTGTTCAAGAGGAGAAACCACTGCGACACCGCCAATGACGCCACTGGCCTGCACCATGACCTGCTGACGCCACATGGAGTCGCATTGCCCCGCTTCGCACCGAGACCCTGGTCTCACCGACGCCGTCATCGGACGACTTCACTGAGCCGCTGCTCGCACCACGACCTGAGGGCCCCGCACTCCGGCATCACCTGCTCACACCGCAGCCTGGGCATCCCCGACGATGTCGCTCCTGCTGACACCGGCGCTGCTGCCTGCACTGTGGCCTGTGGACAGCGCTCGTGAGGAGCACGAAGCACCGTCCCGTCCCGCGCCGCAGCCCACAGACGCCTGCACCATCGGCTCCAGTGTCATCACCAGGCACCCTTGCCTGCACCGTGGCCTGTGGATACCACTCGTGAGGGTCACGAAGCACCGTCTCATCCCGCACCGCTGGCTTGGGCCTACCGACGACAGCGCTTCCGTAACGATGACGCTGCTGCCCGCACCGTGACCTGTGGACACCGCACATTGCACCGCCCCGCTTCACACCGCAGCCCTGGTCTCACCGACGCTGCTGGACGCCGTCACCGAGCCGTTGCCTGCACCGTGACCTGTGGGCACCACACGTCTCATTGTCCCGCTTCGCACCGCAGCCCCGACGCCATCCCCGCCAGCACACCTGATTTCATCAGCCCGGAGTTCGATACCCGAGGTGCGTGACTTCAAGGGCCCGACGACTCCTGCACCGACTCTGGAACCGACGCCGGCGACGCCGCTTTCCGGAGCTCACCGCGGGGGTCACGACGCCCTGCTAATCCAAGGTACTGTTTGTGGGTCTTCCCGACACCACAGCTGGCCCGCGACGCCGAGGCCAGCCTGAACTTTTGGTTTTGTTGTTCATGACGCCGTGATAGCCCCAGGTGGAGTTATCGACTTCAAGGAATTGTATTGTTAAGTACATCTTGCAGCATTCATATTATTACTGTATGTTGGATTTTTATCGTATTTGGTCTTGTTTTATATAGATAAATATTGGCTATTTTTCTAAAACTGGTGTGGTTTCCTTTTGTAGTGTTTTCACTTATTACTGCGTGTTATGTGCAAATGCTTTACACATTGCTTCTGAGATAAGCCTGACTGCTCGTGCCAAGCTACCAAGGGGGTGAGCAGGGGTTATCTGAGCGGGTATCTCCCTCATCCTGACTAGAGTGAGGGTCCCTACTTGGACAGGGTGCAAACCGACTGCCAACTGGAGACCCCATTTCTAACATATATATATATATATATATATATATATATATATATATATATACACACACACACACACACACACACACATATTCACTGTATTTACTGAAAAAACTAAGGTTACTGAAACAAGATAGTAAGGTGCATTTCTCAGTGACAACAATAATGATTTGAACTAAAACAAACACAGAAACACACTAGTTATAGTTAGCAGCACTAACTATACCTTGCGTCCCTGCCATGCACTGCTTATGATCTCACACATGAAATCACTAATAAAATTTTCTACAACATCATTTTTGACATCACTGTTGACATCTCAAATTACATCATTGATGACATCACTGATCTCATCTCAAATGACATCTCAAATTACATCACTGATGTGTTGCTAAGAGAGACTACTCTCTCTGCCGAGACATCTTTCTGAGATGACGAGTGTGCGTATTAGAATGTGTACATGGTCTGGCTTCTCCTGTCAGACCTTTCTATCAGACAGCTAGTGTGCATAGTACGGCTTGTACATGAACTACCCTTTCCTCAGATGACGGGTGTACATAGTAGGATGTGGGAAGAGAGACTGGTCTCTCCATTGAGACCTCTCACTTGGATTACATATGTGCATAGTGTGCTCTGTCCAGGTACTGTCCTCCCTGCTAACACCCCTCTCTCTGATAATAGGTGTGCATAGTAGGATGTGGGAAGAGACTATTCTCTACTCACAACTCTTTCAAAGCTGATGGGCATAAATAGTAGACTCTGATAAGACACATCTCCAGTAATATTCCTTCTCACAGTCCCAAGTGTGCATACTATAGTATGTTCAAAGATAATCTACAGCTTATCACAATCTTGCGTGAATCTCAAGCGCTGATAACTTTTTTGACAATAAGAATCAAGCAGGCTCCCTGTGGTCTGTGCTCCTGCCTGTAAAAGCATGGGCATGAAGCACTTCAGCTCCCTGCGGCAATCTTGTGGTCAGAAGACTTAGGTTTGCTCCCACCCAGCAGAAAGAAAAGCTGCTCATAGTTAGGCATGAGCAAAGCCAGCTCCCACCAGCAGCTGAGATGAGTGCCGGAAGGGAAACCAGCAAGGCCACAGGAGCCCTGAACCTCTTGCCACAGCCCTCATTGGTCATCACAGTTGTGGATGCTCTGGGTGGGACTGGAACATCCCCCCCCAAAAATTAATAAAATGGAAAATAATTAAAAATGATGGAATAATGGAAAGTAATAATGAATAAGTGGCTCGAGCCGCTAATTTTTTATAGACTGCCCCTGGGCAAGGAGCACCCCATAATGCCATGTGATTACTTTTAATTATATTTTTTATCCTGATGGTGTCACTAGAAGGGGTAGGAGCACCACCATGTTTTAAAAAAAAAAAAACATTACGAGCTGTAGGAGCAAAGCAGCCTCCCAGCAACATTTAAAAACAAATCAGTCTAAGACTCATGGGGCATTGAATACATGATTCCAGGATAGCATACCATTATTTTTAAAGCAGTACAATCTGGAGCTTCATGCTATGTCGCTGGATTACAAGGACCCCGTGTGTTTTGTTCTCTTACCTGACAAATGTTTAAAAAAAGAGTCAAAGACACACTTCTAGTTGCTTTTCTAATGTTTTATTGAAATTATTTTGTGACAATAGGTATTATTAATCATTGCAATGTGTATATCAAAAACATATACATTTGATTATAGCTATTTGTGACTTTTTCACAAAGTCAATAGGTCTGCTTTGTCTGTTTTAATGTGCCAACCTCCTGATAAAGCCAATAGACGTGCCTTTTTATATTCTGGGGTTCTGACCCTTTGATAAAGTCAGAACACCTGCCTTACTTAAAATGACACCCCTTTATATGTAGTTGCTTACATTAAAAACACAGAGATGCACTGAAAAAAACAAATGTTAAAGCGGCATTATAGTTAGATTTGTTAATAATATCTTACTTTACCTTTAAAAAACCCACTGAAATTCACTTGAAAAAACTCAAAGGTTAAAGTGACATTATGGTTAGGTGAAACATAATGTTTTAAACTCTAAAAGCCACTGAAGTTCGCCAGTTATAGTAAACTGAAGTAGTGATTAACTCGTGCCCATCAGGCACTGCTTATGATCTCACCCATTTTAAAACACTCAGGACATGTCCTATGACATCACTGATAACATCTCTGATGACATCTCAAATGACATGTATAATACCACTGTGTCTAGGGGGCACAAGTTGCGAGTTATAGTTACTTCAGTCACCTATACCTGGTGAATTTCAGTTGCTTTTAGAGTCTAAAACATTACTTTTCGTTGCTTTTCACCTGTAACATCACTTTACCCTTTGTTCTTTTTCAGTGAAAATAAATATATATTTATTTATGGCCCCTTGTGTGCCCTCCCTAAAATTCACTTCTAGATTTCTATTGCTATTTCTGGGGTGTACCTCCAGGGGAGTTGGTCTACGCCTGCCTAACCTCTCTTTAGTTTCTGTGAGATCTTAGCTAGGCAGTGACGAGGATGTTTGGAATCTGTCCATGCACCTCTTTGTACTAACCCCTTTTTCAATGTATTCTTTTTAAACAATAATTTCTCCAAGAGCGGCGCTGGTGCCACAAATCTCAGCCATCACCGTGCATTAGGCCTTCCCTCGGGTCTCTGACAACATGTAGGCAAAAATAAACAGAGGGATGGATGGGAAGGTCATCATTTGAAGTCTATTCTCGCAACGTGGTTGCCTTTAGCTTCACAAATGTGAGCATAGTCACAGAATTCGCAAACTGCATAGGTAATTTGCAAATCAATGTGCGATTGCAGTTTGCATTGTACATAAATAAATAGACCAATATTGAAAGGTGCTACAATATTTGAAAAGGTCTTCCCTTTTAGGAGTCCATTGCAAATCGGGAATTTCCTTGATGTTAACAGATGGGGATGGAATGGTGTTTTAACACATTAGTCAATGCGACAAAAGACAGGCGTCAGTAACGATAGCTTGTTGCTACCACAAAGAGTGTGAAAACAAAGACGTGTCAGAAGTAGGCTTCCCAGGTAGAAATGCTAGTGTACAACATTACATCTTGAAAGACATGGATATTCTTAAATCTCTCTCATAACTGAATGGTCAATCATTTTGAAACATATCTGATATCTTTACTAATTTTCTCTAGGACGTGTTTCACAAACTTCTCTAACTTCCAAGATTAAAAAAGATAATAAAAAGTAACGTGTCCAACACAAGAGGTCTGTGCCATAGTTTTTCTATAGAGGGTAAAATGAGCTAAGTGTAAAATTCTTATCATAATTTCTTTATGTGGTACATGAATTACAAGGAAAGCCTTGAGTATTAGCTGCTATAAATTCAAAGGCACCAGTTTCAAGTCACAGAGTTCCTTCCTTCAGCTAACACTTGAGTAATCGCTGCTGGCAAGGTCATCAAAGAGCTCCTTAAGTTTCAACTATTGTCGAGTCGACCTACTAAAGGTCAGCGAAGGTAATAAGGAGGGTAGTGGTTTCTCCAGGATATGAAAACCAGGCAGAATGATAATATACAAAATGATATTGAATATTAAATATATTTAGAGGTAGATAGATTTTTTTAACTTACTTTTTAATGAAAGCTCTGTACCCTCAATGAATGTTGCTACCTGGCAGACTTATTATATCACACACACAATGATCTGAAAATAGCAAATGATTGGCTATGGTCACACTTAGGGCCAGATGTAGCAAGGTTCCAAATTGCGAGTTGCAATTTGCGAGTCCCAGCGACTGGCAAATTGCAACTCGCAATTTGGAATGCAGAAAGGTGTCTCAGACACCGTCTGCGATTCGCTATGGGGTCGCAAAGACCCACCTCATTAATATTAATGAGGTGGGTCGCAATTTGCGACCCCATAGCGATTCAGGGCACTCACTGGGATGGTGGCCTGCTGGGAACAGCAGACCACCATGTCCGTGACTGCTTTTAAATAAAGCAGTCTTTTTTTTTCAAAGTGCAACCCATTTTCCTTAAGGAAAACGAGCTGCACTCTGAAAAAAAAACGAAACCTTTAGTTTCGGTATTTTTCAGGGCAGGTAGTGGTCCATTGGACCACTGCCTGCCCTGAAAAATTATTTTTTTTGCCAGACACAAAGGGGAAGGGGTCCCATGGGGACCCCTTCCCGTTTGCTCCTGGGTTACCATCCACTTCAAGTGGATGGTAACTGCGCTTTCATTTGCATACCATTGCGAGTCGCAAATAGGAAGGGAACACCCCTTCCTATTTGCGAGTCGGAAATGCATTTTGCGAGTCGGTTCCGACTCGCAAAATGCATTTCTACATAGCAAAGTGGCTTTAGCGACTCGCAAACGGCGATTTTCACCGTTTGCTACTCGCTAAAGCTTTGCTACATCTGGCCCTTAGGGCCAGATGTAGCAAGGTTCCAAATTGCGAGTTGCAATTTGCGAGTCCCAGCGACTCGCAAATTGCAACTCGCAATTTGGAATGCAGAAAGGTGTCTCAGACACCTTCTGCGAGTCGCTATGGGGTCGCAAAGACCCACCTCATTAATATTAATGAGGTGGGTCGCAATTTGCGACCCCATAGCGATTCAGGGCACTCACGGGGATGGTGGCCTGCTGGGAACAGCTGACCACCATGTCCGTGACTGCTTTTAAATAAAGCAGTCTTTTTTTTTCAAAGTGCAACCCGTTTTCCTTAAGGAAAACGAGCTGCACTTTGAAAAAAATAAACGAAACCTTTAGTTTCGGTATTTTTCAGGACAGGTAGTGGTCCATTGGACCACTGCCTGTCCTGAAAAAATATTTTTTTTGCCAGACACAAAGGGGAAGGGGTCCCATGGGGACCCCTTCCCGTTTGCGCTTGGGTTACCATCCACTTCAAGTGGATGGTAACTGCGCTTTCATTTCCGACCGCAATCGCGGTCGCAAATGAAAATGCATACCATTGCGAGTCGCAAATAGGAAGGGAACACCCCTTCCTATTTGCGAGTCGGAAATGCATTTTGCGAGTCGGTTCCGACTCGCAAAATGCATTTCTACATAGCAAAGTGGCTTTAGCAACTCGCAAACGGCGATTTTCGCCGTTTGCGACTCGCTAAAGCTTTGCTACATCTGGCCCTTAATGTGCTCTGGTGGAATGTCTCTCGAATAAGTCGCTATAACCTTAATCTTTAACCTTCTGAACTTAATTTGTGGGTTCCTTGTCTTCCAGGAGATGACTACTCAAATAAATGTAAATTATTTCTGTTTGTCACAAGAATATAAGATATTGCCCCAACTTACATAGGCCCTGATTCTCACCCTGGCGGTAATTACCGCCAGGGCGGAGGTCAGCGGTAGCACCGCCAACAGGCTGGCGGTGCTCCGCCGGGCATTCTGAGCGCGGCGGTACAGCCGCGGCCAGAAGCGGAAAGCCGGCGGGTTACCGCCGACTTTCCGCTGCCCGTCTGAATCCTCCATGGCGGCGGAGCGCGCTCCGCCGCCATGGGGATTCAGACACCCCCTACCGCCATCCTGTTCATGGCGGCTCTCCCGCCATGAACAGGATGGCGGTAGGGGGTGCCGCGGGGCCCCTGGGGGCCCCTGCAGTGCCCATGCCAATGGCATGGGCACTGCAGGGGCCCCCGTAAGAGGGCCCCTCAAAGTATTTCAGTGTCTGCTTTGCAGACACTGAAATACGCGACGGGTGCAACTGCACACGTCGCACCTTCCCACTCCGCCGGCTCAATTCTGAGCCGGCATCCTAGTGGGAAGGTTGATTTGCCCTGGGCTGGCGGGCGGCCTTTTGGCATCTGCCCGCCAGCCCAGGGCAAATGTCAGAATCACCGCCGCGGTCTTTCAACCGCGGTGCGGTGTTCTGACGGCGGTACCTTGGCGGACGGCCTCTGCCGTCCGCCAAGGTCAGAATGACCGCCATAGTTGTTGTGAGATTTTACCATTTATGTTTACCTTTCAGCACAAACTTTAACCATCTGGTGGTCATACCCATCCCCCAGAAAACCTGATAAGTTGGTTCAGTCAGGAGACTCAATTGGAGGAGTTGCAGATAAATATCTTTTCCTCCACCAGAATGGGTGCACCCCCCCACACATGTTCATATAGAGAAACTGCTCCCAAAAATATGGTTTTACTTCTTCTTTTTCAGCTCACCTCTCCCAAAAATCAGATTTTACCGGGTAAGGGGATAGAGTAACCAGCTAGGCTTTTTCTGTAATCTTTGAAAAAATATTTTGCCAAAACATAGCTGCTTGTGTTTTTCATTTTGAACCCCATTGTGAACTTTGAATTTATTACTAATTATTTTCTTGTATGTTGGATTATGAATCTGCATAGAATTTGACTAGCAGAGAAAATAATGTGCGACTTGGAAAATGTGCCCACTTGAGTGGCCATCATTAATCACAAAGGGGGTCATTCCTACCCTGGCGGTCATAGACCGCCAGGGTAGGTGACGGAGGAAGCACCGCCAACAGGCTGGCGGTGCTTCCGGGGGCATTCTGACCGCGGCGGTAAAGCCGCGGTCAGAAAAGGAAAGCCGGCGGTTTCCCGCCGGCTTCCCGCTGCCCCAGGGAATCCTCCACGGCGGCGATGCAAGCAGCGCCGCCATGGGGATTCCGACCCCCTTCCCGCCAGCCTGGTTCTGGCGGTTTTCACTGCCAGAACCTGGCTGGCGGGAACGGGTGTCGTGGGGCACCCTAACAGGGCCCCACATTGATTTTCAGTGTCTGCGTGGCAGACACTGAAAATCGCGTTGGGTGCAACTGCACCCGTCGCACACCAGCAACTCCGCCGGCTCCATTCGGAGCCGGCTTCCTCGTTGCTGGTGCTTTCCCGCTGGGCGGGCGGGCGGCCTTTTGGCGGTCGCCCGCCCGCCCAGCGGGAAAGTCAGAATCACCGCAGCGGTCATTTGACCGCGCTGCGGTGTTCTGGCGGGGGAACTTTGGCGGGCGGCCTCCGCCGCCCGCCGAAGTTAGAATGACCCCCAAAGTGTCATTATTAAATGCATATTAATATTAATTGAGGTGCCTTTGTTGAGGTTATTTTAGTAGTGTGATATATTAATGGTTTTGCATTTATGTATTTCTTTTATTATTTATAGGCCTTGAGTTAGTGATGTTTGGGCCTAGTTTGCACAGCCTCATGTTAAGCAGCACTGTTCAAATAAAATTTGGGGGAATGTATGTCTAAAGAAATTAATTCATGTATTGTTTTTCAGTGAGTTGACCAAACTTTAGCAGATGTCTTTAACTCTCTCATGAGAACTGCCTGCTAGAATATCTTGTATTAGTTATTGCTAAAAAGTGTAGTTTAATATGTGAGCTAGCGCTGTTCCCAGAAGCTAACAATGGATGCACTGACTGGAGTGCGGATGGATACAAAAATGTTACCTGACGAGCCTGAAGCGGAGAACAGGAAAAGAGGAGCCAATCATTAACATGACCTGTGAAAGACAGTTTAGTTGTATCTTAGATTTTGAAGTTTAATCCTTATTGGACTAATGCTGAATGTACAATTCCTTGACCAATGGCCACGTGGGAAGTTCTTTAGACGATTTTAACTTAGCCCGACTGTACAGAGAGAGGTGTGCTCATTCCTATTTCGATTTTCATCCAGAGAGGACTCTGGCCCTCATTACAACATTGGCGGTAAGTGCCGCTTACCGCCGTGCTGACTGACGCCAACATACCGTGAACGTGGCGGTATACCGCTACAGGTATTATGACCCACACATAGATATCTGCCACTATACAGACACCCACACAAGTCCGCCAGCCCAAAGGCCAGTGATAAACTGGCAGTAGCAAAACCCACACTGTTACGCCAACAGGAATACGCCCACAGCATCATGACCCACGAATCACCGTGGCGGACATTCAACAGTGGTAAACCATTGGCGGTACACACCGCCGCGCTCAAAATACACCCACACCAACAAAACTACACCACATAGGACAATTCAAACAACATACACCTGACACACATACACACACCACACCCACACACCCACAACACTATAAAACACACACACAGAATACCCACAACCTTTTACGACCCAAACATTTTGACAAGTGAGAGAGAGAGAGACAAGCCAGGAGCACCCACTCAATCTGAGCCACAAAACACCATCACCCATACACCATCCACGCTCCTCACAGCACACACCCCAACACATCACGCTACACATCCTCACACATATCACTCACACTACACCCATGGCACCACAAAGACACCCCAGGTTCTCAGAGGAGGAGCTAAGGGTCATGGTAGAGGAAATCATCTGGGTAGAGCCACAGCTATTTGGATCACAGGTGCAGCAGACATCTATTGCAAGGAAGATGGAGCTATGGCGGAGAGTCGTGGACAGGGTCAACGCTGTGGGACAGCACCCAAGAACAAGGGATAACATCAGGAAGAGATGGATCGACCTATGGGGGAAGGTGCTTTCCGTGGTAGCAAGGCACCAGGTAGCTGTACAGAGGACTGACGGTGGACCCCTCATCCTTCCCCACAACTAACAACATGGGAGGAGCAAGTCTTGGCGATCATGCATCCTGAGAGCCTTGCAGGAGTAGTAGGAGGACTGGACTCTAGTAAGTCAAATCTTTATTACTTTATCCCCCACCCTACCTGTATGCCATCACAAACAACAACCCCTACCCTCACCCCCATCACCCCACCACCTCATATATACCCTACCATCACAACCCACCCATCCCAATACCAAGCCCTGCATGCAACACCAATGCATGGACCCCCATCACAGACCTGCATGGACACCCATCACCACAGCATGCACACTAGTGACAATCACTTAGCCAAACTAAGCACAACTCGCACAAGCCACAGCTGCCTTGCTAATAACAACCACGGAAGGAAACATATCCATGCACAAGATGGCACAAGCAGATACAATAACACCGCATTTACATCTCCACAGGACCCCCACTGAACGTCACCGGAGAGGAGGTGCCAGCCACATCCAGTCTCCCCCCCTGAAGAGGCCCACAGTGATGACAGCAGCTCTGCACGCCTGGATCACGATGACCAACCTGGCCCATCAGGGACCTCTGGACAGTTGGTGACCCAGCCACAGTCCCAACCCACCACAGAGCATTCCCCCTCAGGAAACACCAGCACAGCACCCACCCAACGGGCCCATCCCTCTGTTCCCAAGATGCGTCAATGAGCAGTTAGTCCACCACTACAGGGACCCCAGGCAACCCCCCAAACACAGGACGATCAGGGAAATGGGGTCAGTGGGCACACAGTTCAGGGGACAGAGGCACAGGACAACAGGGAACCTGGGAGGACTGCTGGGAGTCGGTTCCCTGGGCTGTCGGGGGGAGGACAGGCCCAGGGAACCGACTCTCCATGAGGCCCTCACCAGCATCTTGGGAGAATACCACCATTCCCAGGAGACCATGGGCCAGATACTAGCCAAGCTGCAGGAGACCCAGCGGCTGCAGGAGGAACAGTACTCTGGGATCAGGGAGGACCGGAGGGACATCCACACCACCCTGGTCACCATTGAAGGGGTGCTGGCAGGCATGGCCAACACCATGAGGGAGGCAGTGGCACACCAACGTGCCCCTGACACTAGCCAAACCGAAGAACAGCCCTCCACCTCAGGCCGGTGCTAGTGGACAGGAGGTCCTGCCACAGGACGAACAGGCCACCAGCACCCCAACCCCTGCACAAGGAGAATCACCCCGCAAACAGTCCCTGCGATCTAGGCAGAAGCCAGAGAACATTGCCAGCCCCCCCCCCACCAGGAAATAAGACTCTCCTGATTGTCACCCTTCTGTCCCACTCTGTCACCCTGTCCACCTTGAACTGTCATTGCTCCACTTCCTATGCCCCTTGGACAATGTACCTGTGATACAAATAGACTGGACTCTACCCTGCACTTTCCTCCATCAGCAACCCAGCCCATTGCAATACCCCCTATACTTATTAGCACCTAAATAAACACATTTGGAACAAATTCAAGTATGGAGTCTGTGAATTCTTTGACAAATGTATTAGTTTCACAAACTGTAAACATTGCAATTCAAATGTACTGTAATATTTGCATAGGTATGACCTGTAGTGGGCAGCAGTAAACACACCAGGAGCCAGAGTGGGGCACAGAGATCTGAAAATAGAGATGCCAAAGGGTACAGTAAGCGGCCATAGAAATAGGGAAATCAGGCTGCCATATTCAATGTCAAACACTAAATTGCAATGGAAGGTGAAGTTACAAGTATCTTACCTGTGTGTCACTGGAAGTACTGTTGAATTAGTGTACTTCTGTTGTCCACATGTTCTTTCTCTACCTCCTCTTCATCACTGTCCACAGGCTCCACCGCTGCCACACGACCATCCCCAGGCTCATCCTCCTGCAAAAAAGGCACCTGGCGTCTCAAGGCCAGGTTGTGCAACATGCTACATGCAACGATGATTTAGCACACCTTCTTGGGTGAGTAGTACAGGGATCCACCTGTCAGAGGGAGGCACCGGAATCTGGCCTTCAGGAGGCCAAAGGTTCTCTCAATGATCCTCCTTGTTCGCCCATGTGCCTCGTTGTAACTTTCCTCTGTCCTTGTCCTGGCATTCCTCACTGGGGTCAGTATTCATGAGAGGTTGGGGTAACCAGAGTCACCTGCAAATATTTGAGGGATACCTGTTAGCCACACACTCACCCTTAGGACCAACCCCACACCCATATACCTACATCAACTGGGTGGGGACCATGGGCTCAGCTATTAGCCACACCCGGTGCCTCTGGAGTTGAGACATCACATATGGGATGCTGTTATTCCTCAAGATAAAGGCATCATGCACAGAGCCAGGATACTTGGCATTGACATGGGAGATGTACTGGTCATCCAAAAACACCATCTGCACATTCAGAGAGTGAAAGCTTTTCCTATTTCTGACCACTTGTTCAGTTCTCCGGGGGGAGGGGACAAATGCAATATGTGTACCATCAATGGCACCAATGATGTTGGGGATATGTCCCAGTGCATAGAAGTAAGCCTTCACTGTGGCCAAATCCTCCACCTGGGGGAATATGATGTAGCTGCACATGTGTTTCAGCAGGGCAGACAACACTCTGGTCAGCACGTTTGAGAACATAGGCTGTGACATCCCTGATGCCATGGCCACTGTCGCTTGGAAGAAACCACTTGCCAGGAAATGGAGCACTGACAGGACCTGCACTAGAGGTGGGATCCCAGTGGGGTGACGGATAGCAGATATCAGGTCTGGTTCCAATTGGGCACACAGTTCTTGGATTGTGGCCCTATCAAGTCTGTTGGTTAGGATAATGTGCCTGTCCTCCATTGTCACCAGGTCCGCCAGGGGTCTGTACACGGGGGATGTCTCCATCTCCTATTCATCCTCAGCGGTTGAACTCTAGGGTGAAAAACGGTGGGCAGAAGGTCATATTCAAACATATACTCAGATTAATATGCTATATTTGTTTTACAGAAACAGTATGTGAACCTTTAAGTCAGTTGATGTACCTATGTCTGCTGTGACGCAGTTAGGTGCCATGGCCTGTGTCCCCCTGAAATGGCGGCTGCCTACCCTGTGAGGAGAGACAAGTGGAAATGAGGTAATTCCGCTGGCGTTGTCTCTGGAGTCTTCTCAGGGTGGACCAACAGTTTCTAGGCGTGCGGCGTATCTTTCTCCTCCGTCTTCCTCGTTTCGCTCGGGAACTCCTCCTCCTCTTCTCTTGAGTCTGTCCTCTCTTTTGGCGGCGAAACCCGGAAATCCAGGTTTGGAGCGTCTGGAGGCGTTCCCATGTTACCATGGGAACGCAGGAGTGCTTCGAGGGAGGCGCGCGAAAGGCGCCAGCCCGGGGAACTGCAAGACGCGGTCGAAGAGACCCGTCTACACTCCCCATCCCATGATCGGGACTGGTAGAGGACCGAAGAGGTAGGACACCCACTTGAGAGACCGTGGCCTTGCACTCCCCAGGACTGAGATGTGGCCAAACCACCCACTTGAGAGACCGTGGCCTTGCACTCCTCAGGACCGAGCAGTGGGCAAACCACCCACTTATGAGACCGTGGCCTTGTTCTCCCCAGGACCAAGCAGTGGGCAAACCACTCACTTGAGAGACTGTTGCCTTGCACTCCCCAGGACCAAGCAGTGGGCAAACCACCCACTTGAAAGACTGTGGCCTTGCACTCCCCAGGATCAAGCAGTGGGCATGGAGCCCCCTCCAGGCCAGTGGCGTTATACCATCTTCCGGCTGAGGTGCCCTCCCATTCTCCGTCCCCCTGAGGCGCCTGTGTGTTTTCAACCTGATGCCCCTGCAATGTTCTCTCCGTATCGAGGTAGGAGTCAAGTGTAGCCTTGGCCTATGTGCTTTGGCCCAGTGGGTCACGGACATTTTTGAGTGGATATTGTCCCTCCTTTTGTATATATTGTATATATTGTACATACTGTTTATTGCTTTAAGAACGTATTTCTCAAAATTACTAACATTACACTCATTTTACTCCATTCCTTTTGTCCTTGTGTTATTCCTGAGGGTTACGGGGTGTATATGTGATGTTGTTGCATGTGTTTGTGTGTATGGTGTTGGGGTTGAGGGTGGGGGTGTTGCGTGTGTGTGTCACTCTCTTTTTCCTCCCCCGTGTGCTAGGTGCAGTACTCACCGTGAACGTCTTCGCCGGTGTTCATGTTCCTGGTGTATGAGCAGGTACACTAGCATGGGGAACACCTGCAGTTCGGGCTCCATGGCGTCCTGGTTCTTCCTTGAGTATCGACAGGTGAGTTGTTTCCCGTCTGTGTTCTGTTTCCACCGTGCTTTTGATGGCCTTGGTACCTCCCCGGAAAAGATGGCGGATACCGCTGTCGTGGTCGGAGTGTTAAAGTGACTGTTTGTGGCGGTTTCTGCTGTGGTCATGATTCCAATTTTTTTTACCGCCAGCCTGTTGGCGGTATTACCGCCACTTTATCACCGACCGCCAGGGTTGTAATGAGGGCCTCTATCTTTAACTTTATTGCTTAAACTTCTAATGCTAAATGCTGATCCCTTATATATTGCTTCTTCTGTGGTTCCGAAAGCTTAGAGTCCCCGGTTCTGAACTATTCTCTTTCATGACCCGTTGCTGATGCTGACCAACTGATATCCAAATGACTAAGATAATCGCAGCTTACTGATTCATATGAAGGGAGGTATAACAAAATGCTATTGTTCTTGATGTGAGTTTGTCTTTTGTTCTAGGTACCAACCGCTATTATGATAGAGCCATAGTTAGACGTTTTCCAAATTAACCTTGTCTAAAATTGTCTTGCATGAAGTCCAAACATGTTATTCTAATCAGAAGGTTAGTAAGAGAAATCCTGATATGTTAACAGGTTGTTACTAATAACAATTGATTTTGCTCAGTTGCTGAACCCTTGATGTTTGCTATTTCTATTACGTAATTGTTCTCACTTTTAATTTGTACTGTGACTCTCAAAGGCTTAGTAATTAACACACTAGTTAAATTGAGATTCTTTAGTAGGTTTGGTCAACCAGTGTTGTTCTTATATGTGTACCAGATGGTTTTGAGACTAATTTACATGATACTAGCATTGTTAATATAGGGAAATAAACATTCTAATCTTTACATAAAGGTGTGGTTATTCATGGCCTAATGGGTCATGGTGTGTGAAGATTCCTGTCTCCGAAGGTTATTAATGTGGTTTAGCGATATTATTGATGATTTTGTGTTGTATTTTGAATTTATGGTTGGAATCACTTTAAGCGCAGTCAAAACATCCACCAAACCTCTAATGCGACCCCTTATACAATAACAATAAAAGACCAAATAAGGACAGACCCGCTAACACCTGTGACTACCATATTGCACACATTCATGCATATATAAATATACTTACTTACATACATACTGTTCGCACCTCTGTTTAATCCACCAATGTCACTCGATCAGTGCACATGCTGGGGTCAAAAACCTTCTTGTATTCAAATCATCTTGAGGTGAAAAGAGAGGGATGAATTACTCTGGTGCAACCCCCCACAAATATAAGCAGAACCCTGAGACATTCTAGATTTAGCAGGTGCTGAGTGGTGAGTGGTTGTCTGTTAATGTGGCGATATCACCGCCAACAGGCTGGAGGTAATGACTGCCAAATTATGACCATGGCTGTGATCCGATTGACAGCCAATGTACTACACCAACCGCCAGCGTGGTACGAACACCGAACACGGCGGTAGCCACCTACAGGCATGCGAAGACAAGGATCCACCCACCATGTTATGACATGGCACACTTCCACGATTTCTGGGACTGTAGCAACAACACCAAAAGCCTCGCGGAAACACATCATTTAAAAGGAGACGCTCACCTCCAGGGACACACAGGAGTCTGCGGCTGCCATGGAACCTGATTCCTGATGCTGTACCACACCACAGCCATCCTGGAGTACCAATGCCAACAAAGATGACGACGGTGAGTACAGCCGCCTAGCACACAAGGGTGGGAGAGAGAGGGTGATAGTGACACACATGCACAGCACACCATACACACACCACACACCCAGAAACACATGCACAGGAATAAACAGTAACAGAACCCCAGAGTAAATAAAAGCAGGACACATACACAGTTCCAACCACTGTATTCCATTTGTAAGAATATTTAAAATGCAAAAAAATGCACAACTGCAGAAATAAATAAATGCAGGCCCAAAGGCCAGTCAAAAGTCACTAATGCCCACAGGACAAAGTCCGAGCCCCAACTTGACTCCTGACAACATCGGGACTCCACTGTTCAGGGGCATCATGTTGGAAATGGGCAGGCACCTTAGGGGGTGGGGAGGGCGGTGTGGGTTGCAATTTATTGTGAGGGGGCTCCTAGCCCACCGGTTCTGGAGGGTGCTTCCTGCCCACAGGATGAGGAGGGGGCTGGCAGCCCACAGGTTGAGGATGGGGCTGGCTGCCCACAGGTTCTGGAGGGGGCTTCCTGCCCACAGGATGAGGAGGGGGCGGGCTGCCCACAGGTTGAGGATGGGGCGGGCTGCCCACAGGTTGAGGATGGGACTGGCTGCCCCATGGGTTCTGGAGGGCGCTTCCTGCATACAGGATGAGGAGGGGCTGACTGCCCACTGGTTCTGGAGGGGGCTTCCTGCCCACAGGATGAGGAGGAGGCTGGCTGCCCACTGATTATTGATGGTGCCCGCTGGTCTCTGGTTCTGGATGCTGCTCTTTGGCCTCTGGTTCCGGATGCCGCTCTCTGGCCGCTGGTTCTGGATGCTGCTCCATGGCCACTATATTGTGGGCCTCCTGGTCCAGGGATTTCTGGGGGGCCTCCTTGGCCTTTGATTTCAATGGGGCCTTCTTGGCCTTGGATGTCTGGGAGGCCTCCTTGGCCTTTGACTTTTGGGGTCCTCCTTGGCCTTGGATGTCTAGGGGGCCTCCTTGGCCTTTGATTTTTGGGTGGCATCCTTGTTTTTTGATTTTATGGGGGGCCTCCTTGGGCATGGATGTCTGTGGGGCCTCCTTGGCCTTCGATATCTGGGGGGGCTCCTTTGCCTTTGATTTTTTGGGGCCTCCTTGGCCTTGGATGTCTGGGGGGCCTCTTTGGGCAGGGACTTAGTTGGGGCCTCCTAGGCCCTGGGTTTGGGAGGTGGTCCCATGGTCTTGCCAGTCTGTTTGGGAGGGGGTGGCACTTTAGCCCTCCGTTTGGGGGGAGGGGAGTGTCCATGTTGCAGGAGTCTGGCTTTTCACTCATGTGCCCCTTAGTGGCAGCTGGAGACTTTGGGCGAGGAGCTGTATTGGACTGGGTGCTTGAGGTACTGGCCTGGGGTGGTGGGACTTTCCTCTTACCGGCAAGGGGGAGAGGAAAGAGGTTAAGGCGGGCAATAAAAAGCTTCTTAGGGATGTGGGAGGAGTGATGAGAGTGGAGGTAGAGGGAGTGGTTGAAGGAGGAAGAGGTGTGCTGGACTTGGGTGAAGGTGCATGGACAGTGTGCATGTGTGAGGTGGATTTCTGTTGGGGGTCTGAGTGCCAGTGTGTGTGTGTTACTGGAGGGGGGCAGACAGGGTGGGGGCCGAACATGACATGTGTATGTAGGTTGTGGTGGTGTCTGCAAATGAGGTGGGTGTGCTGCATGTGGTGGTGGTGGTGACTGTGCATGTGGTGTGTGAGGTGCATGTCTGTGGGTCTGCTGTTGTGGTGACTGTAGGCAAGGCTGTGCAGGTGACAGGATCTGGGACTGTTGATGCAGTGCATGCAGGTATGAGTGAGGATGTGACTGTGAGGGAGGAGAAAGAGGGGGAGACAGTGGAGACAGAGTATGATGTTGTGTGTTCATCTGTCTGTTGGCTGTGTGAGTGCTTGTGGACTGAAGTGTGCTGCTTGTGTTTTTCTGTGTGAATCTTTTGTGTTGTTTTGGATGCATGCTTGTCTGAATGTGTACATGGGATGGGTTGGTGGTGAGGAGACTGGGACTGGGTAGTGGTAGTTGGAGGTGGGACGGATAAAACAGGGACACTGGCTGCCGTCAGTGAAAAGGCCAGAGCCTGAAACAATCTCTGTAGGTCCGCCAACCCACCATGGATGCCCTCCAGGAAGGCACTGCATTGCTGCATCTGGGATGCTAGCCCCTGGATGGCATTCACAATGATTGACTGCCCTACAGAGATAGATGTCAAGAGGTCAATAGCCTCCTCACTGAGGGCAGCAGGGCTCACTGGGGCAGGGCTTGAGGTGCCTGCGGCGAAGGAGATGCCCACCCTCCTGGGTGATTGGGCACGGGCAACTCGGTGGGGGGCTACTGGGAGTGCAGTGCTGATACGGGGGTTGCAGTAGAACCTGTAGCTGGGGTGGTCCCAGAGGGGTCCGCCACTACCAGGGAGCTCCCATTGGAGGACAAATCAAAGTCAGTGGCGTCACCTCCTGTCCCCACAGTACTGCTCCCCTCGCCCTCCGTCCCACTGCACTGGGCCCCTCGGCGTTGATGGACTCTGCCTCCTGTGTCCTGTGGGCTGCAGCTCCCTCACTCGCTGGTGCCCCTACTCCTTCTCCAGATGATGCTAATGCACACATGGACAGGATGACAAAAGGAGAGGGGAGAGAGAGAGAAAGGGAGCACAGGGTCAATCTCAGCACCAACAGCACAGATGGCAGCGTCACACACTGAGACTGCAAATTGGCAGTGTGGACCACACTGGCATACCATTGGCCAAGTACCACAGAAGGTAGGAGCCAAACACTTCCTGCTACACGCCAACTGGGACCAACTAAGCCCTGCCTGACATAGGAAACCCCCTATCTAGCTAACTAATACATGCTTTACACCCTATTATCCTGAGCTGGACCACGCAGCTATATCTGTACTGGCATATTGGGGCATCGACTGACTACTACCCTGCACCCTAATCCCATGCAAGGCAACAGAGATGGTTGACATACACACTATACTCACCCCCTTGTGGCTGCTGTGATGCCCTCAAGCGCCCATCCAACTCTGGGTAGGCCACCCCCAGTATGCGGGCCATCTGGGGGGGTCAGGTTCTGACTGACGGTCACCCCTCACTCGTTAGGAGGCCATTCCCAGCAGGGCCTCGACGGTCTTCCAGCCCCAGCGCCTCAGGTCCTCCCATGTTTCCTGTAGTCGGTGCTCTGCCTGCTATAGACCCCCAGGGTCCGCATGTTCTTGGTGATGGCACACCATAATCCCTTCTTCTGATGGGCGCTGACCTGCAGAAGAACCACAGAAGGCAGTACACCATGAATCTGACAATCCAGCCTGTCACACATTTGGCCCGCAAAAAGCATTTCCCCTTATCAGGCACACACATGACCCATACCCTTGCATTGACGCTGCCACCAGACATACCCCCATCCCCACCTTACATACTGCCAGCACACAAACACATCTCCACACAGTCATGTGTCATGTCAGTCCAGTGAATGGCGAGCTGGTGCCTTGCTGTTATGGAACATACCTTCCCCCGTAGGTCGTTCCACCTCTTCCTGCTCTTGGCCCTTGTTCGTGGATGCTGTCCCACGGCATTCACCCAGTCCATGATTCTCCACCATAGCTCCATCTTCCTGGCAATGGAGATCTGCCGAATCTGTGTCCCAAGCAGCTGTGGCCCTACCCTGACTATTTCCTCCACCATGACCTGCAACTCCTCATCAGTGAAACGGGGATGCTTTTCTTGTGCAGTGTGTGTTGTGCAGAGGGTGTTGAGTAATGTGGTGGGGTGTGGGTTGTGGGGGGTGTGGTGCGTGATGGTTGAATGGGTGGTTTTGGTGTATGCGTCTAGTTGTCTCTGTGATTTGTGTGGCTAGCTATTGGGGTCTTTTTGTATTAGCAAAGGATTGTAGGTGATGTGGGTGTGTGTTTTATAGTGCTGTTGGTGGGTGTGTGGGGTGTGTGTAATTGTGTGGGTTTTTTGTACTGGCCATTGTTGTCTTGTTTTGTCTTTGGTTGGCCTTATCCACCGCAACGGTGTTCACTACCAATGATTTACTGTCGTTGAATGTCCGCTATGGTGATTGGTGGGTCATTATTTGGACGGCATAGTGTTGGTGGCGTAACGGCATGGGTGGTAGTACCGACAGTTTATCACGTTTAGTGGGCCTAGTGGATTTGTGGTTGTGGCTGTTTTCTCTCGAATTTGTATGTCTCTGTCATAATGTGGCAGACAGATGTCCGCCTCCACTGTGATTTTTTGCTATTTACTGCCAAGGTCATAATGAGGGCCATTGTCTTTACAGTATTCATTATAAAGTGTTAGTATGGTTCCTGTAACAGGGAAATCACCAGCAACCTTTCTTCTTCTTGGTGTCACTTGGGAGAATTGTTTTGACAGCCTTGGATGTCCACTTCTGAATACTGAACCAATCTTCCCTGATTCAAATTGCACTCTTTCACATGTTTTGTTTCGTCAGGATTTTCTAAATTACTGAATGAGAAAGCCATCCATTGCATGCTGAAAAAATGCCTTCACAATTTGATGGCTGGTATGCAGAGATTACTTTTACCCATGATTGGCCAAACCCTTTTGGCATGATCCATATCTGATGTATTCCTTCTTTTTAAGACACCGAGGGACTTATTTACAATCCCTATGTGCCACCGGTGCATCACTTTGTCACTTTTTGTGGCACACCGGTTGTGCATAGTGCATAATTCAGGCCCATATCTACAAGGCCACCCAAAGCCATATTGCATGTTTTTTTATGGCCTTGTAGATATGGTGTAAGGCAGTGCAGTGCAAGCAGCTATGTTGCATTACACTGCGTCACTGCATTAGGGAGGCATTCCATGGCTGTTGAAGTGGGTTTTCAAATGCAACACCCATGGGTTTTGACGTATTCCCAGATTTTCAGGAATATGCAAACCTGGGAATGCATCAGAATCCTACGCCTCCCTAAGGGAGGCACAACAAGGGGACATATCTTTATTTCTCCTTTTTCTATGTGTGCTCCATGGATTGTTTTTGTGCAGGAAGATGCTCCTTCCTGCACAAAAACAATCTTGTCTGCCACACAGGCATCCTTGCACCATGGTGCAATGGTGCCTGAATTGGTGCTAGGCAGCCCATTGTGTGCCAGCTCAGGGGGAGAGGACAGAAATGCACTGTATCTTGTAGATGCAGCACATTTCTGCCCCTTCCCTGTGGTGCAGGGTAGCATAGCCGGGTTACTTGCTGCGCTGTGTTGCCCAACGTCACGAGGCTTGCAAATAAGCCCACCGAGATTTTGAAAATGATGAGCACTGAGACATGATTCGGAACTAAGGGGCATATTTACAAGCCCCTAGCGCCACGAGAGTGTGACTGTGAACTGCACCGTATTTACAGGGTGGCGTTAAGCCACTTTTTGTGACTTAATGCCACCTTGTAAATAGGGCCTCACACACAGCACATTGCGTGGAAGTGGTGTGCAATAGGCATTCCACAGCAACACCCATTGCACTTTGATACTGCCCCAGATTTACATGAAATCGTAAATCTGTGGCAGTACCAAAATCTAAAGCTGGGGTGGTGTTAGCATGGCAAAACGAGGAGAAATACTTTCATTCTCCTCGTTTTTTGGCCTATCCATATGTGCTGCATTCTGCAGCACACATAGAAAGAGCAAATCACCATTTAACATTATGTTTGTGCAGGAAGGTGTGCCTTCCTGCACAAAAACAATCTCCCCAGCAACGCAGCCATCTTTGCACTATGGCACAAAGGTGGCTGCATTGGCGCTAGACAGCTAGATTAGCATTGGTGCAGGTGGAAACACAGGGATGCACCGTATTTTTGTAAATATGGTGGATTCCTGCTTTCAGAACTGGTGCGTCGGTGCCAAATTTGGTGCAGCACTGCATTGGTTCTTTGTAAATATGCCCCTAAATGCTCTGCACCACCTTTGCTTTGTTCCTGCTCTTTCTTGTGTTGGGCAGCCTCTACCACATAAGAGCAAGAGATGTACATTCATATGTGTTCAGATTTAAACTTGAATTCTGTGAACAGTGATCACTCAACCTTTTAATGTGGCACTTATGTTCTGCAAACCATTGAAGCCAAAGGTCTGCACAGTCTAAGGGATGCATGGGAACATAATACCCAAAGCACACAGGGTACCATTCCAAACAGTACCATTCCAAACAGAGATTCCCCCGCTTCATTAAATTCTACTTTCCAGGCCACACCTGACAACTCTTCTGTTCAAGGAACCTCTCATTTGCAGATAAACAGACCGACTGCTCTTTTGACTTTGACTTTATATGTTATGTAACACAAAAACCATGCACCCTGTCTCCAAAAAGTGTATTACACTTGCTCCATCCCTACTGCTTCCTCTCCCTACTCTGTACAGAGCTTAATTGCCTTATAGCTAGGTTCATGCTTTATAAATGAATGTTTATGCATGCATACACCATCGCAACAACGACTTATTCCAGAGAGCCACAACACCATTAGGCCATAATGATGGAAGAAATACAAAGGCTGATCAATACCATAATGTGATATAACCGATGTTTGTTCTATTATGAGGTAGGCAGTGTCACACCAGCAGGCCCCTGCCACTAGCCAGTCATCTGAACAGCCCCCCACTTCCGCTGCCTCTAGTGGCAAGGAGGCACTGCCACAGGACCAACAGGCCACCAGCACCCCTCCTCCTGCAGAAGGTGAACCACTCTGCAAGCGTTCCCTGCGATCCAGATAGAAGCCAAAGACACTTGCCAAGACCACCGCCAGGAAATGAGACTCTCCTGATTGTCCCCCTTGTGTCCCACTCAGTCACCTTGTCCACCTTGAACTGCCATTGCTCCCCTTCCTATGTCCCCTTGGACAATGCGCCTGTGCTACGAACAGACTGGTACAATACCCTGGACTGTCCTCCATCATCACCCCATCCCATTGCACTTCCCCCTCTATATATTAACACTACAATAAACACCCTTTGATAAAAATCGACTTCGAGTATGTCATGCATTTCAAATATGTATTGATTGAAACAGCTACAACCATTGCAAATGAACTGTACATAGTGTGAGCATAGAATTAATGGCCTGTAGCTGGCTGTTGTGATCACACCAGGAGTATTTGTCAAATCACCAACATCTGCAAAATAAATATCCAGAAGTAACAGTAAGTGGGCAAAGAAGTGGGAAATACCAGCATGCCAATGCCACACAGAAGTCAACCAAAGTCATTGAAATGTAAAGTTGCAATGTCTCACCTGTGTGTCATTGGAAGTACTGACGGATCACAGATGTTCTGTTGTCCACATCCTCATCCTCTGCCTCCTCATCCTCACTGTCCACAGGGTCCACTGCTGCCACAGGGGCATCTCCATTCTTCTCCTCCTGCAGAAAAGGTACATGGTGTCTGAGGGCCAGGTTGTGCAACACGCAGCATGCCACTACTATCTGGCAGACCTTCTTGGGTGAATAGCACAGGGATCCACCTGTCAGATGGAGGCACCGGAACCTGGTCTTCAGGAGGCCAAAGGTCCTTTCTATGATCCTTCTGGTTCGTTCATGTGCCTCATTATAACGTTCTTCTACCCTTGTCCTGGCATTCCTCTCAGGGGTCAGCAGCCATGATAGGTTTGGGTAGCCAGAATCACCTGCAAATATTGATGGACAACATTTAGCCACACTCTATCCTATATGGCCCACACCATAGTCATACATCAACATACACTGGGTGGGAACCAGGGCTCACCTATTAGCCACACCCTGTGCCTCTGTAGTTGGGCCATCACATTTGGTATGCTGCTATTTCCTCCCAGGATACTTAGCATTGACGTGGGAGATGTTGTGGTCCGCCAAGCACACCATCTGCACATTCATGGAGTGGAAACTCCTATGATTCCTGAACACTTGTTCATTCTGGCGGGGGGTACAAATCCAATATGTGTTGCGTCAATCGCACCAATTATATTGGGGATATGTCCCATTGCATAGAATCCACCCTTCACAGTGGCCAAATCCTCAACCTGGGGGAATGCATTGTAGCTGCACATGTGTTTTATCAGGGCAGACTCTTGTCAGCACTATTGAGAACATTGGCTGTGACATTCCTGCTGCCAAGCCCAATGTTACTTGAAAAGAACCAGTTGCCAGGAAATGGAGAACTGATAGCACTTGCACAAGAGGGGGGATCCCAGTGGGGTGCGGACTGCTGTATGGACCTCCAGACCAACAGATGAGTACATTGTGGGCACGATGCATGTGGCATGAATGCATGGTGTTGTGTGTGTGAAGGTCTCGTGTAAGGGGGGTGGATGGATGTCCTCTTGGCAGTGTTCACGCTGTGTGCTGGGCTATGTGTGTGCCAATGGTAATGGAAACGGGTATGGTGGGCCATTTGTGTTACCGGCTGCATTGTTTGTCTAATGGTGTTCTCCTGTCTGTATTGCCTCTGCAGGTCAGTGCCCATCAAAAGATGTTTTGTCATCCTGTCATTATGTGCATTAGCAGAGGAGCAGAGGCATGTCAACAGAGGAAGCTGATCCCACAGGACCCTGGAGGCTGAGTCCACCGACGCTGAGAGCACCAGTAGGACGGAGGGCGAGTGGAGCACCACCGGCAGAGACTGGAGGGGACAACACAGACTCTGATACCTCCTCCGATGGGAGCTCCCTAGTGGCGGCGGACACCTCTGTGACCACCCCAGCTGCAGGTACAGCCGCCACCCCCATATCAGCACTGCCCTCCCAGTAGCCCCTCAGCGAGTTGCCTGTGCCCGCTCACCCAGGAGGGTGGGCATCTCCTTCACCCCAGGCACCTCAGGACCTGCCCCAGTCAGCCCTGATGCCCTGAGTAAGGAGGCTATTGACCTCCGGAGATCCATCTCTGTAGGGCAGTCAACCATTGTGAATGCCATCCAGGGGCTGGCAGCCCAGATGCAGCAATCTAATGCATTCCTGGAGGGCATTCAGGGTGGATTGGCGGCCCAACAGAGATCGATACAGGCTCTGGCCTCCTCTCTGATGGCAACCATTTTCCCTGTTTCTACCATCCCCCCTCCGAAATCCACTTCCCAGTCCCATTCTCCTCAAGCCCAACCCATCCCAAGCACACAGGCAGATGAGCATGCACACAAGACAACACCCAAGAGTGTCATAGGCGAACACAAGCAGCACACTTCATCCCACAGGCACTCACACAAACACCATTCATTTGCAGACACAACAACATCCACTCTTTCAACTGTCTCCACTGTCTCCTCCTCGTCCACCTCCCACCCAGTTATGTCCACAATCACACCTGCATGCACTACATCAACATGCACTACCAGCATCACCACATCAAGCAAAACCCACACCTCACTGGCAGACACCTCCACAACATCCATGCACACGTCCCCTGTGTCCTCTTCCACTGTGTCGGTCTCCCCCTCCTAAAGTACACAAACGTAAGCACTCAGACACCCAACAGCCATCCACCTCACAACAGCATACAGCCCATGCACCTGCACCCAAATCCAGCAGACAAACACCTCAAACAACCACTCCTCTACTCCATTTACTCCTCCCTCTTCCCACCCCAACGTCCCTAAAAAGCTTTTCCTTTCCCAGATTGACCTCTTCCCTATCCCACCTTACCACACCCCCATCCTGCACGTATGGGCAGGGTAGCAAGGACCCAGCCAAGCACCTCAGCCAAACAGTCCAAGGGCCCAGTGGTAGCAGCACCTACTTGTGGTGGATAGGATTCCAGGCCACAAATACTGAAGGGGAAGGAGCCTGCACCAGCCACAAAGAAGGGGAAGGAGCCTACGCCAGCCACAAAGAAGGGGAAGGACCCTGAACCAGCCACAAAGAAGGGGAATGAGCCTGCACCAGCAGCTGTCATGGAGCCCAAACCGCCAACAGTGGTTGTACAGCCATCAAAGAGTGAAGGGGCTGAGCAAGAGCCTCCCACAACCACCACCCCAGTGTAGCCATCGGAGGGTGCAGGGGCTGAGCAGGAGCCTCCGACAACCACCACCACAGTGCAGCCATCACCGCCGGCGGAGGCCATATAGTCCAGTCTCCAAGGGCTGCTGTGTAGCCTGCCTCCTCCAGAACTAGTAGGGTATTCACCCACTCGAGAGACTGTGGTCTTGCACTCTCCAGGACCAAGAACAGGGCATGTTGCCCCCTCCAGAACCAGTGGGGAAGACACCCACTCGAGAGACTGTGGCCTTGCACTCCCCAGAACCAAGCACGGGGCATGTTGCCCCTCCAGAACCAGTGGGGAAGACGCCCACTCAAGAGACTGTGGCCTTGCACACCGAGGACCAAGCACAGGGCATGTTGCCCCCTCCAGAACCAGTGGTCTTGTTTCCGCATCCGGCTGAGGTGCACCCCGAGGTGCCTGCCTATTTGCCAACTGATGCCCCTGCAGTGTTCTCTCTGTATTGGGGCAGGATTGGAGTGGGGCCTTGGACTTTGCCCTGTGGCCATGTGGGCCCTGTGAACTATGGACTGTGCAGTGTCCCTTTTTTGTACATTTGTACATATCTCTTGCATTGCCACATTGACTTATTAATTTTGATGTTGATCTTATTACAATCACTTTAGTTAATTCCTTTTGTCCTTGTATTACTCTGCCCATTATCGGGGACAAATTGTTTTTCTTGTGCAGCTGGTTGTGTGTATGGTGTGTGTGTGTGTCGGGTGTGTGTTGCACGTGTGTGTGTCACTCTCGTTTTCCTCCCACCCTCCCTTGTGTGCTAAGTGTCTGTACTCACCGTCGTCATCTTCACCGCCGTTGGTGTTCCAGGTGGAGCATGACGTAGAAGATCACTGGGAAAACTTGCAGTTCTGGTTCCATGGTGGCGTGGCCCTTCCCTGTGTCTCTAATGGTGAGTCCTTTGACTTTTGTGCTCTGTTTCCGCCAGGCTTTTGATGGCGCTCGTACCACCCCAGAAAAGGTGGCGGATTGAAGGGTCAAAATATGGTGGGTGGTACTTTGTCTTCCACCTGGCTGTAGGTGGCTACCACTGTGGTGCCTGTTGTATCCGCCCTGGCAGTCGGTGTGGTACATTGGCTGTCTTTCGGAGATATCACCGCCATGGTCATAATTTGCCGGTAGTTACCACCAACCTGTTGGTGGTATTACTGCCACTTTATCACCGACCGCCAGGGTCGTAATGAGGGCCTATATGTTAATTCAACCACCACTGCGTACAACCTTTGACTACGTGTGGCAGGGGTTGGCTGCTGGCCTGGCTGGTAGCCTGGTCCTGTGTCCAACCCACTCTAATGACCCAACATTGTGCCATCCACGGCCTTCGACAAGGCGCAGCAGGGGTTGGCTGCTATAACCACCCAACCCAGCGTCGCGCACGGCCAAAGAGGTTAGGTTTCAGCAGCAGTTGACAAGAGAGTACCCACTTGTTACAGTCACTACATGAGATATGGTGCTTGAAAAAGGCAAGGAAGCAAATACCTCCATCAAGGATTACAGATAGCTTTTTCAAGGTGGAAATGCAGAGAAAACACACTTGCTTTGCCTTGGCCATGCAACAAAGTTGGGGTGATTAGTACGTTACAGAAGTGGAGCTTCAGCCTGAACACCTGCATTGTTTATATCCGTAAGTGCTTCCATTTAAGGTTTAATTTCTGTGAGAATGTGAGATGAGCATCGTGATATATTGCCCTGTCATTTATCCAAGAAGAGGCCATAGTTTTGTGCAAAATGGCTCCCACCTGGAGTACTTTCTACTGGCTGATTGGGTAAATGTATAGTGCATCTTTTACAATACAGATGCATGAAGGATGTCAAGGAAATCTCTCCAGTGACCTTGTGTGTCTGTAACTTTGCCAGTGTTATTGTTCCTGGAATGTCTTCCTCGGATAATTTTGAAGGTGGAACTGCAGTTTTGCAGCTCCACCATGATTTTTTTATTTTTTATATTTTTATTTTTATTTTGGGGGTCCGTGGGGGGAGTCTCAAGGCCCTCAAGGTCCCAGCCCGCTCCCGACTTCTGCAGTAGATGGCATTGCTCCCGCAAGCAGGGAGCTGCTTTAAATAGAAGCTGTAAGCAGGAGTGACGGACGCACTGAATTATTTTATTTGTTGCCCGGTGGGGTGGCGGCCCCTAGGGTGCGAGGGTTGGCACATGGTCCCCATACATTGTATGTATTGCTCCAGGGACGTGGCAGTCCTGGGAGCCCATAATGGACCCCCTACATTATTTTATTTGTGCCGTGGTGAGGAGGCAGTCCCTATGGTGCGAGGGGGCATGCAGCCCCATCATACATTGTGTGTATTGCCCAAGGGCGGTCCGGGGTTGGGGGGTCTGCAATAGACCAACTTCATTATTTTATTTGTGCCCCAGGGATGTGGCGGTCCTTAGGGCTGTGGGGGGCATACAGACCCCGCATTAATTTAAATACATTTGCCCCAGGGACATGGTGTTCCCCGTGGTGCAGGAAAGACCATGCAGGCCCCCGCACATATATTTTACAGCATTTGCCCAAGGGAATTGGCAGTTCCTAGGGAGGGGCAGGCCCAGCTGACTCACTCGCATACATATAAAATTATTGCCGCAGTAAGGTGGTGATCCCTAGGGCACAGGCACCCTCTGTATACAATATATAGAGTACATAATATACATTTTAAATGTACAAAACCATAGAAGTTCACCTGTTATAGTTATCTCAAGTAACTATAACTCATGTCCTGAGGTAACTGTAATTATAACTCGCACCCACGACATGCACAATTTTCGGGAAAAATGTACTTCAAATATCACATTGATATTATTAATGATGTTATCAAAGATGTCCTGAGTGCTGTAATTTGTGGGGTAACTAGCAGTGCATGGTGAGCGGGAGAGTTATAGTTACATTAGATAACTCTAACTATAACAGGTGAATTTCTATGGTTTTGTACATTTAAAATGCAAGCCGAACTATAATGTATAACTATAATATTTAAATTTTTTAAAAATTCTATTTCCTAACTATAACATCCCTGTATCCTTTGCTTTTTCAGTGAATTTCAATGTTTTTTAATGTAAAGTAGTTTTAAACACAGTATGTTAATTTAACCACCGCCATGCACGGCCCTAGGCCATGCGCAGTGGGGGTTGGCTGCCCCCCTGCAATAACCAAACCCTATGTCACTCACTGCCTTTACCCAAGTACCGAGGGGTTGGGTCTCACCACCAGTTGACACGAAAGAACCCACTTGTCACTACGTGAGATATTGCACTTGAAAAAGGTTGGACAGCTCCAGCTTGCAGAAGGTGGAGTTATGTTTGCTTTTGCTTGGTGTGAGGAGGTAGCAGGAGCCGGCCCTGGAAGTAGCGGTCCCCAGGGCCATCTATGGCTCTATGTGCGGGGCTTCATGGGCCCCCTCCACTGTTTATTTTAGCCCTGGGAAGGTGGTGGTCCCTGGGATAGGGGTCTGCAACGGACCCCCTTAATTACTTTATTGGAGGCTCGGGAGGTGGCTGTCCCTGTGGTGTGGCAGGTGGGCCATGTGCTCCCCCATGAATTGTATGAATTTCCCTAGGCTAGTGGCGGTCCCCAGGGTCCAAGGGGCAGTGCCCTCTCCCACATAGCTTCTAGTGTATTGCGCCGGGGAGTTGGTGGGCTCCAGGGGTCTGCAACAGACCCTCTACTTTATGTTTTTGAGCTCCAGTGAGGTGGTGGCCCATGTGCCCCCCTCCTATTTTATTGGAAAAAGAACAGTTGATGGACGGAATGCAGAGCAAATCAGCCATGCACCCCCAGTCAAAGATCTGGGTTTAATCCATCAGATTTTTTGCTCACCATGCCATTCCAGTTTGGACCTAGCCATATGCAAATCAGTCTTGACCCTGTTTCCCATGGAAACAGTCCAGCCTGACGTTCCAGACCAGATCCTCCCTGGACCAGAAACAAGCACCCTGGGACTGGTTTCGGGGTATCTCCCCTCTTCAGCCAGGCGAGCTTGAATCTGGTGGCTAAGTGAGCACGGGACCCACGTCTGGGCATACCCTTCCCACTTGGGGTGACAAGTTTGGGCTGGACTATTCCCATGAGGAACAGGGTCAAGCATTCCGTCCATCATCTGTTCTTTTTGCATTTGTCAACCAAAGTGGGAAGGGTATGCCCAGACGTGGGTCCTGCGCTCACTGCCCCACTGGATTCAAGCTAGCCTAGTTGATGAAGGGTGATGCCCTGAAACCGGTCCTAGGATGCTTGTTACCGGTCCAGGGAGGACCTGGCTGGGCAGTTTGGGCTGGACTGTTCCCATGAGGAACAGGGTCAAGACTGATCTGCATATGGCTAGGTCAAAAATTGGGTGGCATGGTGAGCAAAAAAAACAATGGATTAAACACAGATCTTTGTGACTGGGGGTGAATGTTATCATTGTTCTGCATTCCATCCATCATCTGCTCTTTTTGCATTCCTCCTCCTATTTTATGGCAATGCCCTGGGATCTGGCCAACCTAGGGGCAAAAATAAAAGCAAGCACAGGAAACCGCACTTGCTTTATTTGAAAAACAAATTGCAGCGAAATTTGCGAATAGTCGTGATTTGGCAATGCTTTTTTTTTAATTGCTTTTTAGCCATGGAGAGGGCTTCCCTGGGGGACCTCTGCACCAAGGTTAAGAGGGTAGGGTAAAGGTAGCCTTTATTTTTGAGACTCAGCTGAGGCCAAGTCTCAAAATGGTTGCCAACAATTCAGGCCTCATTACGACTTCAGACCGCCGATGGTGCTGCAGGCAAAAGACCGCCAGTACTGGAGGTCTTTTGCTCACCATATTAGGAGTGTTCCACGGGGCCAGTGGGTGAAAACAGCGTTTTCACCCACTGGCCCAGTGGAACACTCACCACAACATTTACGCCGGGTTGTAATTGAGCCTGCAGCAATGTTGTGCTGTGTAAGGTGCGACAGCACCCATCGCTCATTTCACCGCACAAATTTTGGGCAATGAAATGTGCAACGGTGCTGTGCATGGGGGCCCCTGCACTGCCCATGCTAAGTGCATGGGCAGTGCAGGGGCCCCCAGGGGCCCCCCAACTCCCCCATTCTGCCAGCCTTTCCATGGTGGTGTTAACGGCTCTGTCTGCGGCGGTCTGACCGCCACCACGGCCCTGGCGATTGAAGACTGCCAGAGTCAGAAAGACCACCTTCGTGGTTGAAATGTTGACAGACAATCAGATCTGCGCAGAAGCTCATCAGTATGCACAAATTCGCCCTGACCCTAGATATGCAAATTTAGATTGCCTTTAATTTCTTCTAAACTACTGAATGGACTTATACCAAAAAACAGAAAGCGCTCTTTCTGGACCAACAGCTCCCTTCCTGCCAAATTTGGTGTAATTCCGTCCAGCAGTTCTGGCTGTATTCATTTCTAAAATCTCTATAGGAATTAAAATGGGAAATACACTTTTTTTAACTCCCCCACCCCCTTTTTCTCAGCCCCCAGTTGATCACCCCGAAATGTTCCATGCACAAGATTCTAGGGAGCACTTTTTTTGGAACATTTCGTGAAGGTGCCAAATATATAGGCAAGTAAGGTTTAGAAAACACACTGTTTACGTGATATATGGAAGGCATGCTGTGATCTCTTAGGAAGGCAAACACTGTTTTGTTTATATGTCTGCAAATTTTTTCATACTTTCTAGCATTTGCTAATGAGTATTTCCATTTTATCGTTTGGCAAATATTTGAAAATACAAAATGGGTGCAATGAAATCGAGCCCTTAATATTTAAAAGTAGCTATGATCTCTATTTTAATTAGAACATCAGTGGGGTGATCGATATCATTGCCTCCACAATGAAAAATTATAAAATGGGGATGCTGACAAGCAGTAAGGGATGAAATGAGAGGTTTGGTGCTATTCCACCTTAAACTTCTTTCAGGCACCCATGTTATTTCAATGTTTGCCAAACCTAAATTAGGCTAAATTCCACGGTTCTTGGCATGCTCTCAAACACAAAAGGTATAACTGTGTCCAGTTGTCTGCACATGAACCATCTTTTATGAACACATCAAAAAGCTTCAACAAACATTGACCGAATATAGGGAAGTAAAACATGTACGTACTGGGCTATAGCACTGTCCAGTTAGATACTATTTTACAAATTACATTTATGAAAGAAACTCTGTGAGTGGATATATTTAAATTGGGCTACTAATGTAGCCCAAACACTACTAAAGAAGCACATTATACTATACTTGCAGCTACTTCAGCAATTATTAAGGTCATATGACCAAGTAAGCCAATAGTGTGCAAGATTAGAATGGTAAGCCACCATTTATATCTTATGTATTTGGTGATTTGTTGAACACAGATTTGAAAGAGAGACTAAGGGCCTCCTTATGAGGAGGTCCGACCCCCAGATTATGACCCTGGCAGTCGGATCACTGTCCCCACCGGGTACATGGTTCACAACGGTCCAACTGTAGTCTGAAGTGTATTCAGCGAGGGTGGTCTGACTGCCATAGAAAGGCTGGCAGTAAGCCAGTGCTGGGGGCCACAGGGGAGCCTCTGCACTGCCTATGGCATGGGCAGTGCAGGGGCTCTCCTGCTTAGCACTGTCGGAGTATGCACTGTCTGCTTTGCAGACAGTGTGCATTCCAAGAATGCTGGTGGGCCCCCCTGTGCACTGGTATTGGTATTAACCAATGTAACCACACAGTTTCCACTGGGCTAACCGGTGGAAACCTTGGTTTCTGCTGGTCAGCCCAGTGGAAACCTTGTAATGGGGCTGGTGGGGAGACCACCAGCTCCGCAGTGGTTTCCTCACCGCGAGTCTGCCAGTTGGCTTGTTGACTCATAATGAGGCCCTAAGTTTAATCACATGATAAAATAAACTAATAGTATGCTATCTAACAAATACAATAGAGCTGTAGCACAGATTGCTGTTGTATTATATTTTGCATTAGTCTACATAGCTAGCCCAATATTATTAAACGTATGCAAACACTATTTAGATTAGCTGAACCTCTGTACTAGAACTCAAGTTTAATTAAAACTTGGAGATAAACATATGTATATAATGCCATTACCTTATTAGGGAAAGAAATCACATCATGTACTGGTGGTGAAGGTAAATTGAAATAAAGTTGTATTACATTTGACTAAGAATACTTGTTATATGCACAGCTAATGTGTGATTTATAGTTCAATCTCATTATCACTAATAGTACTGTTGCTTGGTTTTCTATTTATATAGGTACAGTTAGCACAATGCCTTCTAAATGTTACCAGAATAAAAATAAAATGTATTCTAAAAATATTAGAGAAAATGTACTCACACTTAAAAAAGGACAAAGTGGGGATTCCAAAAATGAAAAGGTTACTAGTACATGTTTACAAACTGAGAAAACGCTTTCTGCTGATGAACTGGTTATGCATGCAAAAAAAGCTTCCTATTAAATGTAATATGTCTAGAAAACATACCTATACAAACAAACCAGAACATTGTTCTCTGTTTGACAGTCATGCATTTAGGAAACACATTAGAAATATCATATGTTAACAGTTTAAAAATAGAGTACTTGGGAGTTTACTACTAAATGGTCCCACTTCCAAAAACTGTACTGCCAAACTGAAACATTAATAATATCTTCAATTGAGTCTGGAAAAAGTGCTTGCTGTGAAAAGAAAATTATTCATTTTAACTATGAATTGAATGAAAACACTAACATGTTTAATTCTAACATATAAATATATGTAAGGAAATCAAAATTGAGTCGTTAAGTTAAACTTCTCAACTATATTTGGAGGCTATTGGAGACACAAGTCCAGTAGTGAACCATGCTTTCAGGAAGAAGCTTACCATACATGCACTAATTGGGTCCTATATGTGAACAATGAAGTCTGTTGCTATGAAGTAATGCATAGCTCTGTGGTAGGGTTAGAAAAAAAGTGAAAAATGTATTGTGGTACTCAAAACAGGATTTTGAGGAGAAAGCTACAACACACCCTGTCTACCAATGGACTTGTACTTCCATATGCAAGACCCCCCGCCATATTTTAATGTTCCAGCCGGTCTGACTGGCAAGAACCTTGCAAATAGAGTGTTCCCGCTGGTCAGACCTGCAGGAGCAGTGCAGGGCCCCCTCTGTAGCCCCTAGCACCCCCCCACCGCCAGCCTTTCCATGTGGTGCCAGGCGGTGCTGAATTCAGCACCGCCCTGGCTGAGTACAACTCTGACCATCTTCATGCCGTCGGGAACCATGTTTCTGACGAGAATGGTGGTCCCTTGGCAGGTACACCTGCCAGGGTTGTAAGTGGGTGGTCAGACCATCAGAAGTGCGTTCTGACGTCAAACTCGAGTGCGGCTGTGCTTGGACAGCCACACTCATAATGAGGCCCTAAATCTATTAAAAAACTACAAAAGTTCATTACTGTTTGAAAAAAAAAAGATTTGCAAAGCAAAATAAAGATTTTGCAAACATTGAGTAACAGCCCATTTAGAAACATTACACAGCTACAAGGCCACCTTCAAAACTAAATGTGTAAACTTTCCATGACATTAAACTGCTTGCAACTCATCATTCAAATAAACAAATACTTGTACAAGCTTTATACTTTGTGAAAGGGCCAGCAATAGAATTGGAGCAAATAAATTATGGTCTACTACACTCTAATACTGAGAAGGTCTTATCAGTTACAAAGAATATACAATCCAAATAGTTTGGTGGTGAATCTGAAGTTGCGGTGTCTCCAAATATTGTATACTCACAAACTACAATGGACAATCCACTTATGAACTTTAAAAAGTATGATTTGCATATTTAGCAATTTCATGAAACCATTTCTGAAATTCTGAAGAAAGTGTGCATTTGATATAGATATACACATTATACTAAACAAACTAAATATATGGATTTACTACAAGAAACACAAAAAAGACAGATTAGCTTGGATGAAGCTTGCTATTTATCGTATTGTGGAAACAGATATGATGTTTGTGTTGGTCAAAATGTATGTTATTGTATTGGAAAACTAGACCATAACTTGATGCCTTCACATGCAATTTTTTATAATTTGGAGATTTAGCCTGTACCTTCAGAGTTGAAAAAAATGAATTTATATGAAAGTATATTAATTTAAGCTATACACAATTTCAAACAATTATTCAAATGCAACCTAAATCTGGGAAATTTCAAGCAGAAGAATTAGCACATGCACTTAAAAAAAAGGTTGTGTTCTACCATTAGATTTTTAAAAAAAATATTGAAACTGTGGGAGTACAGCATAAACTAGAAGAAACTTTAGTTGTATTGGTTAATGGAGTGCTAAGAAAGATAAATAAATTTGGCAAGAATTATTATCCAGAACCAGTGTTTTAGATGTGCACAGTATGATAAAGGGGATTGGTTACATAATTTTTATCTTTGCCTCAAACTGTTCCAATTCTGGCAGGGTGTATTTTGAACTCTGAGTTAATGTTTACAGATCATGATTGCACCTGTAGCTATGGTAGTGTTTTTTGGGGGTATCCCATGTCACTCTACAACTAAATAAATGTACACAATATTTTATATCCGCAGCTCTATCTTTTGCCTGATCTCTGATTCTCCGATATTGGAGGTCAATAAATGCTCTTATGATCAAAATCTGGCTTGATAAATTAAAGAGGATCAATGCCTTTGAGGAGGCTTATGCCCAGCGGATTGGTAATAAAAATAGATAGCTGTTTGGGCACCATTAGCTGCGCAACAAATTAGACATGCACCTTATTCAATCTAGTGCGAATGAGACGATCATGTAAACTAGATAATCCGTGTTTTTGCAATATATCATTTTTAAGCTGAATTGAACGTATGCATTTTCACATTTTATTGGCTGTAATGATGTTATTTATTTTCCATTGATGATATGGTACAGGATTAAAGCCCACTCAGGGCCAAGTAAGTGATAGTGCAAAACCTAGCGTTATTAGCTATAGGAGCACCATGAATTGATGTATATGATACTGTAAGAGATTAATCCATTTCTTTTACGATTTATGTAATGGTTAGTGCAATGCTAGAGTTATAGGCTATGGGTGTGCTATGCACTATGGTTAAAATGGATTAATAATGTGACTTTCTTCTTGTATCTTTTGGCAGCCTATTCTGGTGATGACTATTTTTGATCTAATCTGCGCAAATGCACTTTACGTGTCCTTAAGGTGCTCCTAAGCTTTTTCGTACTAAATGCACTTTTGCACTTTATCTTTATCTGTGTTCAGGCTGCTATATTCCTCCTACACTTAGTGCTGCATTTTTACACAATGTTATTCTGTATAGCAAAATTGTCATGTAGTCTGTAATGTAATGACTTTTCTTGATAAATGTAGGTGTATCAGCTCAATAAATAAATATTAAAAGAAAATAATTCATAAGTATTTCAAAAATACAAGAGGTTATTTCATACTTCTTAGAAAATAACATACACTACCAACATTTTAAAATGAGTAATTCATAGATACCACTGACCTACTATTTATAGATGAAACTATAAGAAATATATGAGCACTATAGTATGCTCCTACTGCATTCTAAATAGTTACTGGGTGATGCTTTAGGACTATATCAAATGAGAGAGGCTACAGGAGATCCACTTACTATCTGGGAAAAAAACTTTAGAAGTCAAATGTTATCCAATTTTATTTCCAACTGGAAAAGGAGGATGATATGATGATTATTATTATTATAATTTCAGCATCGCAATATCATTCCACAAGACTATGGGCCTGATTTAGGTCATGCAGAGGGGAGTACTCCATCATAAATGTGACGGATTTCCCATTCGCATTATTACAATCCCATGATTTCTTCTGGAGTTCGTCTTTAGACGTCGGGATATCTGTCACATGACCCACTTTTTAAGCAAAATATACCTTATATTTTTACTTTACTATATGAAAGTGAATTATCCATTGTATCTTATGCTACTGTGCATGTGATACGAACTGGAACATGATTTAAAAATCTAACAGCTAAAGAACTGCTAAATAAGGTGGGAAACAATGACAGTGATGAAAACCTGGAATATAACGTAATAAATATTATGGCATGTCAGTGAGGAGCAAATGAATATTGGTTCTAAAGACTTGAAGAACTGAGATATATGTTAAGGAATTTGGGGCCAGCAACTTGTTTTTTTACTTTTAGTTGTGCAGAATACCAATGGGATGATTTACACTGTCGACAGATGTTGGTTTTAAAACACCAGGGAAATTATTTTTTTTCGATCTAGAAAATGTTTGATGATTTTTTTTCTCCACAAATTCCAAACCATGCTTACATTTAAAACAAATTAAAAGAAAAATTCCGTAGGAGAGGTGGTTGATTTCTTTTGGCGAAAACAATATAAAGCGAGAGTTGCACCTTTTATTAATTTGCTTTTATAGATAAAAACGCCCCCAAATTTGGATGTGATTCAATTGAATCTGTTCTGCTGTTTACTGAGCAATTTGCTACTTGGAAATAAAGAAACAGGCTAAGAAACTTTGAACACATTCTTAAATTTCAAAGTCATCAATGTGGAAAATACTGTTTGCAAAAATGTAAAAACAAATTAAAACAATACTCTCAGGGGGTCATTAAGAATTTGGTGGATGGAAAAGGCCATCCGCCAAACTCCCGTGGTCAGGTTACGGCCAGTGCGGTCCCCTTCCTGCGGGCCCCATTACAGGTATCAAGCTGGGCCTGCGGGTGGAAACAGAGTGCATGGGCAATGCAGAGGCTCCTATTGGAACCCCTGCACCCTATCTCTGCCAGCCTTTACATAGCGGGGCTTCCGCCATGTAATCGACGATGGAGAGAGGGATCATGATCCAAAGTCAAGTGCTGCTTGCAGATTAGGACTGTCTGCACCGCCAGCCCTTCCATTGGAGTGGAAGTGGCAGTGCTGGCGATCTGACCGTGGCACATCCACCATCGTCGTAATGTGGCGGCAGTCTGACTGCCACTGTGACCCTGGAGGTCTTAAGACTGCCAGGGTCGTAGTGAGGGCCTAAATGTCATTTTGGGTTCTCAAGGCCAATTTCAAATAAAGGAAGAGTAAATAGTCTTATGTCTTCTGTTAGGTATGTTGTTAATGGAAAGTCATTTAATTTAAAAAGACAACATGCATTGCAGGGGATAAATGACTACAACCCTTTAATAATGCATATGTGGAATGCTAATATCGACATACAAATTGTTGCTGATAACTTAACAGCCGTTACCTGGTATATGACTTAATATTTTACTAAGGCAGAGGAAACTGGCGTGAAGGAAGTATGGGAACAAATATCTGCTTAGCAGTATTTAATTAAAAGGCTCAATAAATGTAGGGCCTGATTATAAATCAAATCAAATCACGGTTTAAAAAGTGCAACTACTCACCCGTAAGGGCCTCAATGCGCTAAGGGGGTTTGTCCTCTGAGCTTCAGTTCAAGAGCCAGGTCGTAAGGTCCTTCCTGAATTTAGGTAGCAATGGTGACTGCCTGAGGTGCAGGGGCAGGGTGTTCCAGCTCTTTGCCAGGAGATAGGCAAAGGATTTTCCACTAGCCGTGGTCTTTCATATGCGGGGTAAGATGGCTAGTGCTTGTTGAGTGGAGTGGAGAGTTCTGGTGGTGGAGTGGAAGGTAATGCAGTGTTTGAGGTAGGCGGGTCCTAGGTCATGGAGGGCTTTGTAAGCGTGCACGAGCAGCTCTTAGGTGATTGGAGACGTGTTTGCGGTGGGGGATACAAATGTGACAGATATCCCACCTGCCGTATTACAAGTTCCATTGTATCCTACAGTCATAATCAGGCCCATAGTCTTCAAATGCTATATCACAGAGAGGTTAGCAGTTATGAGGTGTGTGATTGTTATGCTCTTCAGGTTTATATGCTATGTCTTTGGCCATTACAGGGCTTAGTTTAAGATTAGTGTTCTCTCAAAGAAGAGTAATAGAATGTTTACTGAAATTTAATATCTTGCTCAGCCTAATCCTGAAAACAATTTTGTTAGACACTTACTATCCAAACAGAAGCCCTTTATTGACTCACTTATCTTTACATGGAGTAGCTCAATTTTATAATTACAGAAATAATGTAGTTGAGGATGTTAATGCTGGAACAGTTCATGTGAATGGAACAAACAGCTGTTTAATATGTCATTCCAAACCTACACGAATTAATCACTGCAAACGTACATATGATAATCCTGGAGATATAGATTTTTTTTTTGTGCACTGTTGCATCTTTTTAAACCATGATGAACAGAGGAAGAATTGATTTGAACATCAATATCATATGAGGAAGCTTTTTATGAGTACAAACATTATATTACAATACCAGAAAACCAGATTTATGTTGACATGTTGGACCAAGAAATATGGATTTTGTCTGTAAAAGGGGCTAGAAAATCCAATTCAAAATATTATACAACACTGCAAGTAAAAAATAGCCTTTCTAAGATTACACCTGCAGACCCTCTTGGACAACCAATTATTGGTAATGAAGCTACTGTTGTATGAGTGAGGTAAAACTTGTTTTAAGTAAAATGCGTAAACATGGTGAAAACTATGACTACCTTTTATCACAATTATATTCTACTGGGATCGTAATACAGAGGACAGGAAATCCGTCACATTTGTGACAGAGTATTCCCTTTTCTGGGTCTAAATCAGGCCCTTATTTTGTTGCAAGAAATATTGTGTCATATTACAATGCAATCTGAATGTAGAACATGGACTTACAAATAGAGCAAAGGGACATTTACTACAATTTGTAAATTACTAAAATAATGATGAACTTGAATTTGTTATTGAAAAAATTGGCAATATAAAAGAACCAAAACAGATTGCAAGAGCAACAGCAAGAATTTGACTAATGAAAGACCTATATATTTGAAGATAACAATTCCTCATTACATTTAGCTTATACTGTAACAATACACAAATCTCAAGGTTTAAGTTTGGATTATGCATTAATTAACATTGGCTCAACTTTTTTTAAAGACGGTGTGGCATATGTAGCTCTTTGACATATGTGAAAGTATAGCAAGGATTACATATGAAAGATCTAAATTAAACCAAAATTAAGGCTGACACTTCTTGTGCATGCGAATATAATTGTTTATGAAAATATATACTCCTTCTCATGGTTAATATCTGGTGGTGTGTAATCCTAAAATGTAGAGAAAAAGGAAAGAAAGCTTCGAAACTAATGAGCCTTGAGAAAATGTGATACCATGTCAAAAAAATGGAAAAAGAACACCACCTTGAGATTGTAGGCTTTCAGTTTAGTAATAGAACTTGTATTAACTGCTATAGTAATGTGATTGTTAATCGGATTTTATACTTACCATTAGTAAAATAATTATTTTTGATAATACAGATAAGCTGTTTTGCAAGACTACCCCTGTACTGTATTCCCTACTTAATCATAGAAACAATTGTGCAAAGTGGCATAAGAGATATTGTAGATGAGTGTACAGGAAATGTTCCTTTCTGTTCATTTCTCTGTAAGTCGGCAACAGGAAGCCCAGGGATGTTTATATGGCTATTCTGAAAATTCTAGCTAATTAGACCTTTCCGCATACAGATGTTTTTGGTGTAAGCTCTATTGGGAAAATGAATGCTTCCAATGCTTGAATGCTTTCTCAACAGTCACAAAATGTTAAAGATTTGTTTACCTTCCCTGTCAATCAATATCATTATCAAGCTGTACATTCTAACTTTTGTTCAAACTGTGGATTAAAGGTTCTGTCAACACTTAGGTTAACTATGGTGTATAAGAATGTATGTGTAATGATAGAAAGAGGTGTTCCACAAAATAGAAAAACAATACTTTAATTATTGATTTGACTGCTAGCCAAATGTCCATTTCTGGATGCACTTTTACTTGTTCTGCATTTGTTTTGCATCATGGAGAAAATACTATTTCAGGACATTACCTTACATGATGGACTAAATGTGATGAGAGTAAGTTAACCTTTAAACCTAGACTCCCCAAAAATATAACTAACTGTTGCCAATTCATTCTAATGCCAAGAAGTAAACCTTAGGTCCAAACATCTATGGGTGCAAAATGTGGGGTCTATATACTACATAGTACCAGCAGTACCAACAGCAGATATGTCTTTATGTGGCCTAGCATAGTGATTTACTTTTGAAGAAATCTATTGCTTAAGTTGAGAAATGTAGTTAGTTGCTTTAGTTTGTTTTTGTAGGTTGACTACAACTCACAGTTGAACAAGGACAGTATTAAAACGGGGTTTGTCACAATCCATTTGATTTGTGTTTTACTCAGTGTTTGGTTATGAATATAATATAATGCTTATCTGCACCCTGCTAGGTAGCAAATTATAGCATATAGCCAAGTTCTGTTCCCTGCCCGAGAGAGTATGGGCAGGATATGCCTGAACTATCCCAGGCAGGGATTCACAGTATCCCTGGGTACTTCAAGGGTGGGCTCCCTGAGGCACTATTAAGTATCTGGCCTCAGGGGTTGAGTTTAAGTACGGGCCTAGTTATTATTATTTATTTTAATTGATTTTTCATATTTTGTAATGGAAAATTGTTACACAGCTCAATACCTTTTCTCCATGTATGTAACATTTGCAATATTATTTTACTATGTGGCCTAAATTTCCAAAGGGCCAGCTAGCCAGTAGGCCCAGTACAAGTGTCAGGAATAAGGCCATGTGCGGTCCAGGTCCCGTCCGAAACTCCGCTGTGTGGCTCTGCTGAGCTTTCTGCGCACCACTTGTCATCCCCTCTTGCGCCAAAGGTGGCCATCAGCGTCGTCTGCCCTGTGGCAAAGCTCATAGAGCTGCAGGTTCAGGACATTGGTGAACAAGATGCACTTATCAGTGCTATTCCATGAAGGGACTACCATTCCCATGTTTTTAGAGGCAGCAGCGATCTTGGGGTGTGGCAGGCCTATAAAGCCCAGCCGCACCCAAGCACGTTGCTCACTATTTTGAAGACTTTGATGCAGTCAGACCTCATGAGGGATTCTCTGAAGAAGAGCAGAGTTCCTGCATGGCAGCGTGGCATCCGATCGAAGTATCCTTGTTTCCATGGTGAATTCAGAAATGAGTAGGTCGTACTCTGACTTCAATTTTGGAGGAAGTCATTACTTCCAGAAGTAGAGCGCCCCTTAGCACAACGAGCAAAGCGTTTTCAGTTTCCAGATTTTAGCGGCCTAGGCGCGATGATCAAAGGCATTTCAGTCCACATATGTCAAGCTCTCTAGGCACGGCAGTTCAAGCACTTCAGTCCACAGGTGTAAAGCGCTCTAGGCACAGCAATTCAAGCGCTTTAGTCCACAGGTGTAAAGCGCTCTTGGCACGGCAGTTCAGGCGCTTCAGTCCACAGGTGTAAAGCGCTCTCGCCACTGCAATTCAAGTGCTTCAGTCTACAGATGTAAAGCGCTCTTGGCACGACAATTTAGGCGCTCCAGTTCACAGATGTAAAGCGCTCTTGGCACAGCAGTTCAGGCGCTTCAGTCCACAGATGTAAAGCGCTCTTGGCACTGCAATTCAAGCGCTTCAGTCCACAGATGTAAAGCGCTCTTGGCACGGCAATTCAAGCGCTTCAGTCCACAGATGTAAAGCGCTCTTGGCACGGCAATTCAAGCGCTTCAGTCCACAGATGTAAAGCGCTCTTGGCACGGCAATTCAAGCGCTTCAGTTCACAGATGAAAAGCGCCCTTGGCACGGTAATCAAAGCGCTTCAATCCACAGGAGTAAAAGGCTCTTGGTACAACAATCAACGTGATTCAGGCTACATGAGTAAAGCGCCTCCTTAGCATAACAAGTGTAGCGCTTCGGGCAAGACAAGTAAAAGCGCTTTCTGGCGTTATGAGTAAAGCGCTTCAAGTTCAATGAGTAAAAACCTTGTAGCCTTTATAGTTGTGAATGTGAAAGTATTTCTGGAGATGAACAAATCATAGTTTTCATTGTTTTTTGGAAAGCATAATATGTGAAAAGCATATTTAATTCTTTGAGATTTTCCAGGTCATGATCAAAGGTTTATGTTATAAATGCATAAATGTTACAGGATTGATGTTCTGAGTATAATCATAGTTCAAAGCTCTTGCCACCTCTTGGTTCTGAGGTCGTAGTTTATTCCTGCTCCATGATGATCATAGTCTAAAGCTCTTGTCATCTCTTGGTTCTGAGATTGTAGTTTATTCTTATTCCATGATTCAAAGAAGGGGCTTTGCTCTCTTTTCAAAAGGGGTCTCCATCAGATATCGGAGACGCATTTGAGTCAAGAGTCTATTGATGAGTTATATTTCTATGAATGAGTAAATGCATATTTGTTGTAACCTTTTCTTTTCAGATCTCTCTTCCTGCAGTTCCCTACCCTAATTCCCTTCCCCCCGACTGGCTTCATCATAACTCTGTGCTATTATAGCTTTCTGAGTTGGTGACGCCGGAAGGTGGGCCTTTTGTTCAGCAACGTACAGATCCTGAGGAAAGGACACTGTGGCAACTAGTAGTCATCAGTGCATAAACTAAATGTTTCAGTTCTATATGTTTTTAAAACTTCATTTAGGGTGGGGATTGCATTGGATTGAATTAGTAAGGTTGGCTATTGTTTGCATTCCATTTTTTTTCCAAAAAGTGTATATGTTGTGGGGTAATATTTGCTGACATAGGAGGATGTGTACTGTTGTTGTGAAATATTTACAGCTCAGTTAATTTTCATGTTTTGCATTGCTGAATTAATGTTAGCATTTTCATCAGTGTTACCACCATGCCTCCTTATGGCCAGTGTGTGTGTGTGGGTGTGGGTGTGTGTTTGTCATTGTTTACCATTTGTCTTTTTTCTCCAAGCCATGTGGCCTGGGGCCATTTTGCATAGTCTATGTCCGTAGACTTGCATGCGTTCTTTGTTCTCCAAGCCTCCTTGTTTACAATTGTTGTTTGACCATGTGGCTGATGGCCATTATCTGCATTGTCCAGTATCCCTTTGCCATAGGCTTGCGTGTCTTCTTTGTTTGCCATGCTTCCTTGCTCCTTGTTGTTGTTTAACCATGTGGCTGGCAGACATTTTGTGCATCCATCCAGTGTGTCTTTGCTATAGGCTTACGTGGATTCTTCTTTGCTCCCCGTGCCTCCTTGCTCCTTGTTGTTGTCTGACCATGTGGCTGGTGGTCATTTTCTGCATCCTGCCAGAGTTCCTTTGCTATAGGCTTGCATGTGTTCCTTATTTGGCATGCTTCCTTGCTCCTTGTTGTTGATTTACCATGTGGCTGGCAGTCAGTTTGTGCTTCTAGTCAGTGTGTCGTTGTCATAGGCTTGCATGGGGTCTTCTTTATTCTCCACATCTCCTTTCTCCTTGTTGCTATTGTTTGACCATGTCCCTGGTGACCATTTTCTGCACCCAGCCTGTGTCCCTTTGCCATAGGCTAGCATTTGTTTATTATTTGCCATGCCTTCTTGCTCCTTGTTGTTATTTTACCGTGTGGCTAGCAATCATTTTGTGCATTCAGCAAGTGTGTCTTTGCTATAGGCTCACATGGACTCTTCTTTGTTCCCCATGCCTCCTTGCTGTTGTTTGACCATGTCCCTGGTGACCATTTTCTGCATCCAGCCTGGGTCCCTGTGCCATAGGCTAGCATTTCTTTTTTGTTTGCCATGCCTTCTTGCTCCTTGTTGTTATTTTACCATGTGCCTAGCAGTCATTTTGTGCATCCAGCCAGTGTGTCTTTGCCATTGGCTTGCATCGGCTCTTCTTTGTTCCTCATGCCTCCTTTCTCCTTGTTGTTTGACCATGTAGCTAGCGGCAATTTTCTGCATCCAGCAAGTTTCCCTATGCCGTAGGCTTGCGTGTTATTTGTTTTCCATGCCTCCTTGCTTCTTGTTGTTGTTTTACCATGTGACTGGCAGCCATTTTGTGCATCAAAATGGTGTGTCTTTGCCATTGTTTTGCATATGTTCTTCTTTATCTCGCATGCCTCCTTGGTCATTCTTGATGTTGTTTGACCATGTGGCTGGTGGCCATTTTCTGAACCCAGCCTGTGTGCCTTTGTCAAAGCCTTGCAGACAAGCATCAGTAATTGTTGATCCTTTGTTTATTTTAAGAGTATATTTCATTTTATATTTTAATTTTCCATTTTATTTTTTTATTTTATTTTATTTTTCATGTAATTTTGGGTCAGATATATCAAAAGTTGTTATGCATTCCATGTCTATGGGGAAATGTGTTCATGCATATGGCCCTTTGTCTTTTAGTTTTGCATTTACATTTTGATTTTATTTTTGTATTTACATTTTTTATTTAACATTTGTTTTTCATTTTTTTTTTTTTTTTTTTTTTTTTATAAAATATTTTTATTTTTTAAATTTCTTATTTCATTTTATTGCATTCTGCATTTTGTCTTGATCCATCCATCCATCACCCATCCACATCCATTCCTTCATCCATCCATACACACATTCACCAAAGGTGCAGTCATGCTACAGCAATCAGTGCCCTGCAGAAAAATCAGCAGCATAATTAATCTTTTAATTATTATTTTATTTCCCCTGGATCACCTTGCCGCCATAGATTTTTTAAGGGTTATTCCATTTACCCACGCACCTCTCTCTGATTACCACAGGTGTATCTAATAAAACAGATAGAGATAAAGCAAAGAGCTATGCCTGCATGTTGTGCTGCCTGATTTGAAATAACATTTTATGGTGTGGTGTGGTTTGACTTCACAATGTTTGATTAAATTGGTGTTTATTACATAAGTAACCAACTGCACTAATATTGCATTTATCTGTACTATTTCAACCTGCAACAGTACTATGTTTCACTAACTACATGTTTTACTTGCTTGGTTCCTTTTAGGTGCACAAGAGAAGAGACGTCACATCACCGACAGTACTGCCAAAGAGAAGGCCTGTACAGGTAGTCCTTCAGTCTCTTCCACTGTGCAGCTTCATGCCACTGCCAACTGAAAGCTTTAAGATGGCCCTAAAGGAAGTTGCTCCCAATAAAGTAGTCAGTGAGTAGAAGCAGCTTTCCACCATTGGCGAACCAACAACAACCTTTTTCGGGAGACTTGTGCCTGCCACACTGGCCCCCGGGGAGGAACCTGGGATCAGCACTCCCACATCTACAGTACCATCCCAACCTAAGCCCAAGACAATGGTCCTCATTACGACCCTGGCGGTCTGCAGTAATTTAGGAAAAGGTAACGCCAACGGGCTGGCGGTACCTTTTCCCAAATTATGACATTGGCGGTTTGGCTGAAGCCAAACCGCCAACGTACCACTCCGTCCGCCAGGGTGGTAACAGCCTCCGGGCTGGAGACTTCGGTCTACAGCCAGGCGGCCATCACAATCCCACCCTCTGGATTATGACCCCACCTACTGCCATTGTTTTCGTGGCAAATCTACTGCCACGAAAACCATTGCGGTAGGCTCTATCAGTGCCAGGGAATTACTTCCCTGGCACTGATGGGGTCTCTCCCGCCACCCCCTCCCCAGAGTCCTCCCTCACCCTCTCCCACCCTCTCCTGACCCCCCCAACATCCATACACCCACACACGTACACATACACCCTCATACACACACGCATACCCACATACACCCACGCATGCACACATACATACTCACACCCCGCAACACACACTAAAATACATTGTAGCACACACGCATTCACAACACACAACATACACGTACACTCACTTTCATTCATTCATGCGCGCGCTCCGTGCGACTCACACCCGCATGCACGCATACAAATACAGACACACACCCCACACACGCACACAACACCCCCACCCCCTCTTCTATTGAAGAACCCGACTTACCTGCTTGCAGGGGGTCCTCTGGCAAGAGACGGGACGTGGCGCTCCAGCAGCAGTGTCCACCAGCAAAACTCCGCCAGGCCGTATCATGGATCATGATACAGTAGGCAGTGTTTTGCTGGCGTGGCACTGCTGCTGGCAGCAGCCCCACCTTACTGCCGTCCTCAGCCATGACCGTCAACAGAATTCCGCCAGCCTACTGGCGGAATTCCAACTACCGTCATAATGTGGTTGACGGCTGGTAGCCACGGTGACAGTATGTTTGTAGCCGACGCCGTGGCAGTAGGCGGCAAAGTCATAATGAGGGCCTATGTCTGTCAGTGAGGCAGCCACTGCAATCATGGCAACACTGGCAAGCAGTGACGTTGTATTGAATTTATCCCTTTTGCAAAGTAGTACCCAATGGTTTGAGGAAACAGAGCAAAGTGGACAGAAGCCTCAGCCAGAAATAGTAGATCTCTGGAAAGATGGAGAAGAACAGGAGATCAAGTTTCCTGCCGAGCAAGAACCTCATCACTTAGAATCAATGTCTCCCAGATCTTCAGCAAGAAAAGGGAAGGGTAGTACTCCACCATCTTTTACAAGCACCACTTCTGATGATGATGATAGGGACATGGAGTGGACCCCGGCAGAAGCCGGGAGATAGCAGGAGAGGCAAGGTAAAAGAAAAGTTACAGAAAGCCTTAGAATCATGGAAGGGGATTATGGTGAGGAGGATGATGACGACAAGTCAATCATTATGAAAGCTGGCACAGAGGAGTCTGACATTACTATCCAACCTGCTCTGAAGGATTTGGCACAGTCTGCACCACCAGCTTCCATATTTGCAAGGCCCCAGCAGAGACCTGCACCAACCCATACCACTCCAGAGAGGCAATCAACACACCCAGCTATCTCCAGTTCTTCTCCAGGCATTGGCCTAGTTAGAAAATACTTCTCCTTAGTTTGTGACTTTTTTACTATTAACCCCTTCGCTGCCAGGCCTTTTCCCCCTCCTGTGCCAGGCCTTTTTTTGCCTATTTGGGGCAGTTCGCGCTTAGGCCCTCATAACTTTTTGTCCACCTAAGCTAACCAAGCCAAATTTGCGTCCTTTTTTTCCAACATCCTAGGGATTCTAGAGGTACCCAGACTTTGTGGGTTCCCTTGAAGGAGGCCAAGAAATTGGCCAAAATACAGTGAAAATTTCGTTTTTTAAAAAAAAAATTGAAAAAGTGGCTGCAGAAGAAGGCTTGTGGATTTCCCCCTGAAAATGGCATCAACAAAGGGTTTGTAGTGCTAAACTCAGCAGCTTCCTAGCTTTCAGGAACAGGCAGACTTGAATCAGAAAACCCAATTTTTCAACACAATTTTGGCATTTTACTGGGGCATACCCCATTTTTGCAATTTTTTGTGCTTTCAGCCTCCTTCCAGTCAGTGACAGGAATGGGCATGAAACCAATGCTGGATCCCAGAAACCTAACCATTTCTCAAAAGTAGACAAAATTCTGAATTCAGCAAGGGGTCATTTGTGTAGATCCTACAAGGGTTTCCTACAGAAAATAACAGCTGAAAAAGAAAAATATTGAAATTGAGGTGAAAAAACCATCAATTTTTCTCTACGTTTTACTCTGTAACTTTTCCCTGCAATGTCAGATTATGGAAAGCAATATACCGTTACGTCTGCTGGACTCCTCTGGTTGCGGGATATATAGGGCTTGTAGGTTCATCAAGAACCCGAGGAACCCAGAGCCAATAAATGAGCTGCACCCTGCAGTGCGTTTTCATTCTATACCGGGTATACAGCAATTAATTTGCTGAAATATAAAGAGTAAAAAATTGCTATCAAGAAAACCTTTGCATTTCCAAAAAGGGCACAAGATAAGGTGCTGAGGAGCAGTGGTTATTTGCACATCTCTGAATTCCGGGGTGACCATACAAGCATGTGAATTATAGGGAATTTCTCAAATAGATGTCTTTTTTACACACTCTCCTACATTTGGAAGGAAAAAATGTAGAGAAAGACAAGGGGCAATAGCACTTGTTTTGCTAATCTATGTTCCCCCAAGTCTCCCGATAAAAATGATACCTCACTTGCGTGGGTAGGCCTAGCGCCCGTGACAGGAAACGCCCCAAAGCGCAACGTGGACACATCCAAAATTTTGGGAGAAAACAGAGGTGTTTTTTGCGAAGTGCCTACCTGTAGATTTTGGCCTGTAGCTCAGCCGGCACCTAGGGAAACCTACCAAACCTGTGCATGTCTGAAAACTAGAGACCTAGGGGAATCCAAGGAGGGGTGACTTGCGGGGCTCGGACCAGGTTCTGTTACCCAGAATCCTTTGCAAACCTCAAAATTTGGCTAAAAAAACACATGTCCCTCACATTTCTGTGGCAGAAAGTTCTGGAATCTGAGAGGAGCTACAAATTTCCTTCCACCCAGCGTTCCCCCAAGTCTCCCGATAAAAATGATACCTCACTTGCGTGGGTAGGCCTAGCGCCGGCGACAGGAAACACCCCAAAGCGCAACGTGGACACATCCTAAATTTTGGAAAAAACCAGAGGTGTTTTTTGCGAAGTGCCTACCTGTAGATTTTGGCCTGTAGCTCAGCCGGCACCTAGGGAAACCTACCAAACCTGTGCATTTCTGAAAACTAGAGACCTAGGGGAATCCAAGGAGGGGTGACTTGCGGGGCTCGGACCAGGTTCTGTTACCCAGAATCCTTTGCAAACCTCAAAATTTGGCTAAAAAAACACATGTCCCTCACATTTCTGTGGCAGAAAGTTCTGGAATCTGAGAGGAGCTACAAATTTCCTTCCACCCAGCGTTCCCCCAAGTCTCCCGATAAAAATGATACCTCACTTGCGTGGGTAGGCCTAGCGCCGGCGACAGGAAACACCCCAAAGCGCAACGTGGACACATCCTAAATTTTGGAAAAAAACAGAGGTGTTTTTTGCGAAGTGCCTACCTGTAGATTTTGGCCTCTAGCTCAGCCGGCACCTAGGGAAACCTACCAAACCTGTGCATTTCTGAAAACTAGAGACCTAGGGGAATCCAAGGAGGGGTGACTTGCGGGGCTCGGACCAGGTTCTGTTACCCAGAATCCTTTGCAAACCTCAAAATTTGGCTAAAAAAACACATGTCCCTCACATTTCTGTGGCAGAAAGTTCTGGAATCTGAGAGGAGCTACAAATTTCCTTCCACCCAGCGTTCCCCCAAGTCTCCCGATAAAAATGATACCTCACTTGCGTGGGTAGGCCTAGCGCCGGCGACAGGAAACACCCCAAAGCGCAACGTGGACACATTCTAAATTTTGGAAAAAAACAGAGGTGTTTTTTGCGAAGTGCCTACCTGTAGATTTTGGCCTGTAGCTCAGCCGGCACCTAGGGACACCTACCAAACCTGTGCATTTCTGAAAACTAGAGACCTAGGGGAATCCAAGGAGGGGTGACTTGCGGGGCTCGGACCAGGTTCTGTTACCCAGAATCCTTTGCAAACCTCAAAATTTGGCTAAAAAAACACATGTCCCTCACATTTCTGTGGCAGAAAGTTCTGGAATCTGAGAGGAGCTACAAATTTCCTTCCACCCAGCGTTCCCCCAAGTCTCCCGATAAAAATGATACCTCACTTGCGTGGGTTGGCCTAGCGCCGGCGACAGGAAACACCCCAAAGCGCAACGTGGACACATCCTAAATTTTGGAAAAAAACAGAGGTGTTTTTTGCGAAGTGCCTACCTGTAGATTTTGGCCTCTAGCTCAGCCGGCACCTAGGGAAACCTACCAAACCTGTGCATTTCTGAAAACTAGAGACCTAGGGGAATCCAAGGAGGGGTGACTTGCGGGGCTCGGACCAGGTTCTGTTACCCAGAATCCTTTGCAAACCTCAAAATTTGGCTAAAAAAACACATGTGCCTCTCATTTCTGTGGCAGAAAGTTCTGGAATCTGAGAGGAGCTACAAATTTCCTTCCACCCAGCGTTCCCCCAAGTCTCCCGATAAAAATGATACCTCACTTGCGTGGGTAGGCCTAGCGCCGGCGACAGGAAACACCCCAAAGCGCAACGTGGACACATCCTAAATTTTGGAAAAAAACAGAGGTGTTTTTTGCAAAGTGCCTACCTGTAGATTTTGGCCTGTAGCTCAGCCGGCACCTAGGGAAACCTACCAAACCTGTGCATTTCTGAAAACTAGAGACCTAGGGGAATCCAAGAAAGGGTGACTTGCAGGGCTCGGACCAGGTTCTGTTACCCAGAATCCTTTACAAACCTCAACATTTAGCTTAAAAAAACACATGTCCCTCACATTTCTGTGGCAGAAAGTTCTGGAATCTGAGAGGAGCTACAAATTTCCTTCCACCCAGCGTTCCCCCAAGTCTCCCGATAAAAATGATACCTCACTTGCGTGGGTAGGCCTAGCGCCGGCGACAGGAAACACCCCAAAGCGCAACGTGGACACATCCTAAATTTTGGAAAAAAACAGAGGTGTTTTTTGCGAAGTGCCTACCTGTAGATTTTGGCCTCTAGCTCAGCCGGCACCTAGGGAAACCTACCAAACCTGTGCATTTCTGAAAACTAGAGACCTAGGGGAATCCAAGGAGGGGTGACTTGCGGGGCTCTGACCAGGTTCTGTTACCCAGAATCCTTTGCAAACCTCAAAATTTGGCTAAAAAAACACATGTCCCTCACATTTCTGTGGCAGAAAGTTCTGGAATCTGAGAGGAGCTACAAATTTCCTTCCACCCAGCGTTCCCCCAAGTCTCCCGATAAAAATGATACCTCACTTGCGTGGGTAGGCCTAGCGCCGGCGACAGGAAACACCCTAAAGCGCAACGTGGACACATCCTAAATTTTGGAAAAAAACAGAGGTGTTTTTTGCGAAGTGCCTACCTGTAGATTTTGGCCTCTAGCTCAACCGGCACCTAGGGAAACCTACCAAACCTGTGCATTTCTGAAAACTAGAGACCTAGGGGAATCCAAGGAGGGGTGACTTGCGGGGCTCGGACCAGGTTCTGTTACCCAGAATCCTTTGCAAACCTCAAAATTTGGCTAAAAAAACACATGTCCCTCACATTTCTGTGGCAGAAAGTTCTGGAATCTGAGAGGAGCTACAAATTTCCTTCCACCCAGCGTTCCCCCAAGTCTCCCGATAAAAATGATACCTCACTTGCGTGGGTAGGCCTAGCGCCGGCGACAGGAAACACCCCAAAGCGCAACGTGGACACATCCTAAATTTTGGAAAAAAACAGAGGTGTTTTTTGCGAAGTGCCTACCTGTAGATTTTGGCCTCTAGCTCAGCCGGCACCTAGGGAAACCTACCAAACCTGTGCATTTCTGAAAACTAGAGACCTAGGGGAATCCAAGGAGGGGTGACTTGCGGGGCTCGGACCAGGTTCTGTTACCCAGAATCCTTTGCAAACCTCAAAATGTGGCTAAAAAAACACATGTCCCTCACATTTCTGTGGCAGAAAGTTCTGGAATCTGAGAGGAGCTACAAATTTCCTTCCACCCAGCGTTCCCCCAAGTCTCCCGATAAAAATGATACCTCACTTGCGTGGGTAGGCCTAGCGCCGGCGACAGGAAACACCCCAAAGCGCAACGTGGACACATCCTAAATTTTGGAAAAAAACAGAGGTGTTTTTTGCGAAGTGCCTACCTGTAGATTTTGGCCTGTAGCTCAGCCGGCACCTAGGGAAACCTACCAAACCTGTGCATTTCTGAAAACTAGAGACCTAGGGGAATCCAAGGAGGGGTGACTTGCGGGGCTCGGACCAGGTTCTGTTACCCAGAATCCTTTGCAAACCTCAAAATTTGGCTAAAAAAACACATGTCCCTCACATTTCTGTGGCAGAAAGTTCTGGAATCTGAGAGGAGCTACAGATTTCCTTCCACCCAGCGTTCCCCCAAGTCTCCCGATAAAAATGATACCTCACTTGCGTGGGTAGGCCTAGCGCCGGCGACAGGAAACACCCCAAAGCGCAACGTGGACACATCCTAAATTTTGGAAAAAAACAGAGGTGTTTTTTGCGAAGTGCCTACCTGTAGATTTTGGCCTGTAGCTCAGCCGGCACCTAGGGAAACCTACCAAACCTGTGCATTTCTGAAAACTAGAGACCTAGGGGAATCCAAGAAGGGGTGACTTGCAGGGCTCGGACCAGGTTCTGTTACCCAGAATCCTTTGCAAACCTCAAAATTTAGCTAAAAAAACACATGTCCCTCACATTTCTGTGGCAGAAAGTTCTGGAATCTGAGAGGAGCTACAAATTTCCTTCCTCCCAGCATTCCCCCAAGTCTCCCGATAAAAATGATACCTCACTTGCGTGGGTAGGCCTAGCGCCGGCGACAGGAAACACCCCAAAGCGCAACGTGGACACATCCTAAATTTTGGAAAAAAACGGAGGTGTTTTTTGCGAAGTGCCTACCTGTAGATTTTGGCCTGTAGCTCAGCCGGCACCTAGGGAAACCTACCAAACCTGTGCATTTCTGAAAACTAGAGACCTAGGGGAATCCAAGGAGGGGTGACTTGCGGGGCTCGGACCAGGTTCTGTTACCCAGAATCCTTTGCAAACCTCAAAATTTGGCTAAAAAAACACATGTCCCTCACATTTCTGTGGCAGAAAGTTCTGGAATCTGAGAGGAGCTACAAATTTCCTTCCACCCAGCGTTCCCCCAAGTCTCCCGATAAAAATGATACCTCACTTGCGTGGGTAGGCCTAGCGCCGGCGACAGGAAACACCCTAAAGCGCAACGTGGACACATCCTAAATTTGGGAAAAAAACAGAGGTGTTTTTTGCGAAGTGCCTACCTGTAGATTTTGGCCTCTAGCTCAGCCGGCACCTAGGGAAACCTACCAAACCTGTGCATTTCTGAAAACTAGAGACCTAGGGGAATCCAACGAGGGGTGACTTGCGGGGCTCGGACCAGGTTCTGTTACCCAGAATCCTTTGCAAACCTCAAAATTTGGCTAAAAAAACACATGTCCCTCACATTTCTGTGGCAGAAAGTTCTGGAATCTGAGAGGAGCTACAAATTTCCTTCCACCCAGCGTTCCCCCAAGTCTCCCGATAAAAATGATACCTCACTTGCGTGGGTAGGCCTAGCGCCGGCGACAGGAAACACCCCAAAGCGCAACGTGGACACATCCTAAATTTTGGAAAAAAACAGAGGTGTTTTTTGCGAAGTGCCTACCTGTAGATTTTGGCCTCTAGCTCAACCGGCACCTAGGGAAACCTACCAAACCTGTGCATTTCTGAAAACTAGAGACCTAGGGGAATCCAAGGAGGGGTGACTTGCGGGGCTCGGACCAGGTTCTGTTACCCAGAATCCTTTGCAAACCTCAAAATTTGGCTAAAAAAACACATGTCCCTCACATTTCTGTGGCAGAAAGTTCTGGAATCTGAGAGGAGCTACAAATTTCCTTCCACCCAGCGTTCCCCCAAGTCTCCCGATAAAAATGATACCTCACTTGCGTGGGTAGGCCTAGCGCCGGCGACAGGAAACACCCCAAAGCGCAACGTGGACACATCCTAAATTTTGGAAAAAAACAGAGGTGTTTTTTGCGAAGTGCCTACCTGTAGATTTTGGCCTCTAGCTCAACCGGCACCTAGGGAAACCTACCAAACCTGTGCATTTCTGAAAACTAGAGACCTAGGGGAATCCAAGGAGGGGTGACTTGCGGGGCTCGGACCAGGTTCTGTTACCCAGAATCCTTTGCAAACCTCAAAATTTGGCTAAAAAAACACATGTCCCTCACATTTCTGTGGCAGAAAGTTCTGGAATCTGAGAGGAGCTACAAATTTCCTTCCACCCAGCGTTCCCCCAAGTCTCCCGATAAAAATGATACCTCACTTGCGTGGGTAGGCCTAGCGCCAGCGACAGGAAACACCCCAAAGCGCAACGTGGACACATCCTAAATTTTGGAAAAAAACAGAGGTGTTTTTTGCGAAGTGCCTACCTGTAGATTTTGGCCTCTAGCTCAGCCGGCACCTAGGGAAACCTACCAAACCTGTGCATTTCTGAAAACTAGAGACCTAGGGGAATCCAAGGAGGGGTGACTTGCGGGGCTCGGACCAGATTCTGTTACCCAGAATCCTTTGCAAACCTCAAAATTTGGCTAAAAAAACACATGTCCCTCACATTTCTGTGGCAGAAAGTTCTGGAATCTGAGAGGAGCTACAAATTTCCTTCCACCCAGCGTTCCCCCAAGTCTCCCGATAAAAATGATACCTCACTTGCGTGGGTAGGCCTAGCGCCGGCGACAGGAAACACCCCAAAGCGCAACGTGGACACATCCTAAATTTTGGAAAAAAACAGAGGTGTTTTTTGCGAAGTGCCTACCTGTAGATTTTGGCCTGTAGCTCAGCCGGCACCTAGGGAAACCTACCAAACCTGTGCATTTCTGAAAACTAGAGACCTAGGGGAATCCAAGGCGGGGTGACTTGCGGGGCTCGGACCAGGTTCTGTTACCCAGAATCCTTTGCAAACCTCAAAATTTGGCTAAAAAAACACATGTCCCTCACATTTCTGTGGCAGAAAGTTCTGGAATCTGAGAGGAGCTACAAATTTCCTTCCACCCAGCGTTCCCCCAAGTCTCCCGATAAAAATGATACCTCACTTGCGTGGGTAGTCCTAGCGCCGGCGACAGGAAACACCCCAAAGCGCAACGTGGACACATCCTAAATTTTGGAAAAAAACAGAGGTGTTTTTTGCGAAGTGCCTACCTGTAGATTTTGGCCTGTAGCTCAGCCGGCACCTAGGGAAACCTACCAAACCTGTGCATTTCTGAAAACTAGAGACCTAGGGGAATCCAAGAAGGGGTGACTTGCAGGGCTCGGACCAGGTTCTGTTACCCAGAATCCTTTGCAAACCTCAAAATTTAGCTAAAAAAACACATGTCCCTCACATTTCTGTGGCAGAAAGTTCTGGAATCTGAGAGGAGCTACAAATTTCCTTCCACCCAGCGTTCCCCCAAGTCTCCCGATAAAAATGATACCTCACTTGCGTGGGTAGTCCTAGCGCCGGCGACAGGAAACACCCCAAAGCGCAACGTGGACACATCCTAAATTTTGGAAAAAAACAGAGGTGTTTTTTGCGAAGTGCCTACCTGTAGATTTTGGCCTGTAGCTCAGCCGGCACCTAGGGAAACCTACCAAACCTGTGCATTTCTGAAAACTAGAGACCTAGGGGAATCCAAGAAGGGGTGACTTGCAGGGCTCGGACCAGGTTCTGTTACCCAGAATCCTTTGCAAACCTCAAAATTTAGCTAAAAAAACACATGTCCCTCACATTTCTGTGGCAGAAAGTTCTGGAATCTGAGAGGAGCTACAAATTTCCTTCCACCCAGCGTTCCCCCAAGTCTCCCGATAAAAATGATACCTCACTTGCGTGGGTAGGCCTAGCGCCGGCGACAGGAAACACCCCCAAGCGCAACGTGGACACATCCTAAATTTTGGAAAAAAACAGAGGTGTTTTTTGCGAAGTGCCTACCTGTAGATTTTGGCCTCTAGCTCAGCCGGCACCTAGGGAAACCTACCAAACCTGTGCATTTCTGAAAACTAGAGACCTAGGGGAATCCAAGGAGGGGTGACTTGCGGGGCTCGGACCAGGTTCTGTTACCCAGAATCCTTTGCAAACCTCAAAATGTGGCTAAAAAAACACATGTCCCTCACATTTCTGTGGCAGAAAGTTCTGGAATCTGAGAGGAGCTACAAATTTCCTTCCACCCAGCGTTCCCCCAAGTCTCCCGATAAAAATGATACCTCACTTGCGTGGGTAGGCCTAGCGCCGGCGAGAGGAAACACCCCAAAGCCCAACGTGGACACATCCTAAATTTTGGAAAAAAACAGAGGTGTTTTTTGCGAAGTGCCTACCTGTAGATTTTGGCCTGTAGCTCAGCCGGCACCTAGGGAAACCTACCAAACCTGTGCATTTCTGAAAACTAGAGACCTAGGGGAATCCAAGGAGGGGTGACTTGCGGGGCTCGGACCAGGTTCTGTTACCCAGAATCCTTTGCAAACCTCAAAATTTGGCTAAAAAAACACATGTCCCTCACATTTCTGTGGCAGAAAGTTCTGGAATCTGAGAGGAGCTACAGATTTCCTTCCACCCAGCGTTCCCCCAAGTCTCCCGATAAAAATGATACCTCACTTGCGTGGGTAGGCCTAGCGCCGGCGACAGGAAACACCCCAAAGCGCAACGTGGACACATCCTAAATTTTGGAAAAAAACAGAGGTGTTTTTTGCGAAGTGCCTACCTGTAGATTTTGGCCTGTAGCTCAGCCGGCACCTCGGGAAACCTACCAAACCTGTGCATTTCTGAAAACTAGAGACCTAGGGGAATCCAAGAAGGGGTGACTTGCAGGGCTCGGACCAGGTTCTGTTACCCAGAATCCTTTGCAAACCTCAAAATTTAGCTAAAAAAACACATGTCCCTCACATTTCTGTGGCAGAAAGTTCTGGAATCTGAGAGGAGCTACAAATTTCCTTCCTCCCAGCATTCCCCCAAGTCTCCCGATAAAAATGATACCTCACTTGCGTGGGTAGGCCTAGCGCCGGCGACAGGAAACACCCCAAAGCGCAACGTGGACACATCCTAAATTTTGGAAAAAAACGGAGGTGTTTTTTGCGAAGTGCCTACCTGTAGATTTTGGCCTGTAGCTCAGCCGGCACCTAGGGAAACCTACCAAACCTGTGCATTTCTGAAAACTAGAGACCTAGGGGAATCCAAGGAGGGGTGACTTGCGGGGCTCGGACCAGGTTCTGTTACCCAGAATCCTTTGCAAACCTCAAAATTTGGCTAAAAAAACACATGTCCCTCACATTTCTGTGGCAGAAAGTTCTGGAATCTGAGAGGAGCTACAAATTTCCTTCCACCCAGCGTTCCCCCAAGTCTCCCGATAAAAATGATACCTCACTTGCGTGGGTAGGCCTAGCGCCGGCGACAGGAAACACCCCAAAGCGCAACGTGGACACATCCTAAATTTTGGAAAAAAACAGAGGTGTTTTTTGCGAAGTGCCTACCTGTAGATTTTGGCCTCTAGCTCAACCGGCACCTAGGGAAACCTACCAAACCTGTGCATTTCTGAAAACTAGAGACCTAGGGGAATCCAAGGAGGGGTGACTTGCGGGGCTCGGACCAGGTTCTGTTACCCAGAATCCTTTGCAAACCTCAAAATTTGGCTAAAAAAACACATGTCCCTCACATTTCTGTGGCAGAAAGTTCTGGAATCTGAGAGGAGCTACAAATTTCCTTCCACCCAGCGTTCCCCCAAGTCTCCCGATAAAAATGATACCTCACTTGCGTGGGTAGGCCTAGCGCCAGCGACAGGAAACACCCCAAAGCGCAACGTGGACACATCCTAAATTTTGGAAAAAAACAGAGGTGTTTTTTGCGAAGTGCCTACCTGTAGATTTTGGCCTCTAGCTCAGCCGGCACCTAGGGAAACCTACCAAACCTGTGCATTTCTGAAAACTAGAGACCTAGGGGAATCCAAGGAGGGGTGACTTGCGGGGCTCGGACCAGATTCTGTTACCCAGAATCCTTTGCAAACCTCAAAATTTGGCTAAAAAAACACATGTCCCTCACATTTCTGTGGCAGAAAGTTCTGGAATCTGAGAGGAGCTACAAATTTCCTTCCACCCAGCGTTCCCCCAAGTCTCCCGATAAAAATGATACCTCACTTGCGTGGGTAGGCCTAGCGCCGGCGACAGGAAACACCCCAAAGCGCAACGTGGACACATCCTAAATTTTGGAAAAAAACAGAGGTGTTTTTTGCGAAGTGCCTACCTGTAGATTTTGGCCTGTAGCTCAGCCGGCACCTAGGGAAACCTACCAAACCTGTGCATTTCTGAAAACTAGAGACCTAGGGGAATCCAAGGCGGGGTGACTTGCGGGGCTCGGACCAGGTTCTGTTACCCAGAATCCTTTGCAAACCTCAAAATTTGGCTAAAAAAACACATGTCCCTCACATTTCTGTGGCAGAAAGTTCTGGAATCTGAGAGGAGCTACAAATTTCCTTCCACCCAGCGTTCCCCCAAGTCTCCCGATAAAAATGATACCTCACTTGCGTGGGTAGTCCTAGCGCCGGCGACAGGAAACACCCCAAAGCGCAACGTGGACACATCCTAAATTTTGGAAAAAAACAGAGGTGTTTTTTGCGAAGTGCCTACCTGTAGATTTTGGCCTGTAGCTCAGCCGGCACCTAGGGAAACCTACCAAACCTGTGCATTTCTGAAAACTAGAGACCTAGGGGAATCCAAGAAGGGGTGACTTGCAGGGCTCGGACCAGGTTCTGTTACCCAGAATCCTTTGCAAACCTCAAAATTTAGCTAAAAAAACACATGTCCCTCACATTTCTGTGGCAGAAAGTTCTGGAATCTGAGAGGAGCTACAAATTTCCTTCCACCCAGCGTTCCCCCAAGTCTCCCGATAAAAATGATACCTCACTTGCGTGGGTAGTCCTAGCGCCGGCGACAGGAAACACCCCAAAGCGCAACGTGGACACATCCTAAATTTTGGAAAAAAACAGAGGTGTTTTTTGCGAAGTGCCTACCTGTAGATTTTGGCCTGTAGCTCAGCCGGCACCTAGGGAAACCTACCAAACCTGTGCATTTCTGAAAACTAGAGACCTAGGGGAATCCAAGAAGGGGTGACTTGCAGGGCTCGGACCAGGTTCTGTTACCCAGAATCCTTTGCAAACCTCAAAATTTAGCTAAAAAAACACATGTCCCTCACATTTCTGTGGCAGAAAGTTCTGGAATCTGAGAGGAGCTACAAATTTCCTTCCACCCAGCGTTCCCCCAAGTCTCCCGATAAAAATGATACCTCACTTGCGTGGGTAGGCCTAGCGCCGGCGACAGGAAACACCCCCAAGCGCAACGTGGACACATCCTAAATTTTGGAAAAAAACAGAGGTGTTTTTTGCGAAGTGCCTACCTGTAGATTTTGGCCTCTAGCTCAGCCGGCACCTAGGGAAACCTACCAAACCTGTGCATTTCTGAAAACTAGAGACCTAGGGGAATCCAAGGAGGGGTGACTTGCGGGGCTCGGACCAGGTTCTGTTACCCAGAATCCTTTGCAAACCTCAAAATGTGGCTAAAAAAACACATGTCCCTCACATTTCTGTGGCAGAAAGTTCTGGAATCTGAGAGGAGCTACAAATTTCCTTCCACCCAGCGTTCCCCCAAGTCTCCCGATAAAAATGATACCTCACTTGCGTGGGTAGGCCTAGCGCCGGCGACAGGAAACACCCCAAAGCGCAACGTGGACACATCCTAAATTTTGGAAAAAAACAGAGGTGTTTTTTGCGAAGTGCCTACCTGTAGATTTTGGCCTGTAGCTCAGCCGGCACCTAGGGAAACCTACCAAACCTGTGCATTTCTGAAAACTAGAGACCTAGGGGAATCCAAGGAGGGGTGACTTGCGGGGCTCGGACCAGGTTCTGTTACCCAGAATCCTTTGCAAACCTCAAAATTTGGCTAAAAAAACACATGTCCCTCACATTTCTGTGGCAGAAAGTTCTGGAATCTGAGAGGAGCTACAGATTTCCTTCCACCCAGCGTTCCCCCAAGTCTCCCGATAAAAATGATACCTCACTTGCGTGGGTAGGCCTAGCGCCGGCGACAGGAAACACCCCAAAGCGCAACGTGGACACATCCTAAATTTTGGAAAAAAACAGAGGTGTTTTTTGCGAAGTGCCTACCTGTAGATTTTGGCCTGTAGCTCAGCCGGCACCTAGGGAAACCTACCAAACCTGTGCATTTCTGAAAACTAGAGACCTAGGGGAATCCAAGAAGGGGTGACTTGCAGGGCTCGGACCAGGTTCTGTTACCCAGAATCCTTTGCAAACCTCAAAATTTAGCTAAAAAAACACATGTCCCTCACATTTCTGTGGCAGAAAGTTCTGGAATCTGAGAGGAGCTACAAATTTCCTTCCTCCCAGCATTCCCCCAAGTCTCCCGATAAAAATGATACCTCACTTGCGTGGGTAGGCCTAGCGCCGGCGACAGGAAACACCCCAAAGCGCAACGTGGACACATCCTAAATTTTGGAAAAAAACGGAGGTGTTTTTTGCGAAGTGCCTACCTGTAGATTTTGGCCTGTAGCTCAGCCGGCACCTAGGGAAACCTACCAAACCTGTGCATTTCTGAAAACTAGAGACCTAGGGGAATCCAAGGAGGGGTGACTTGCGGGGCTCGGACCAGGTTCTGTTACCCAGAATCCTTTGCAAACCTCAAAATTTGGCTAAAAAAACACATGTCCCTCACATTTCTGTGGCAGAAAGTTCTGGAATCTGAGAGGAGCTACAAATTTCCTTCCACCCAGCGTTCCCCCAAGTCTCCCGATAAAAATGATACCTCACTTGCGTGGGTAGGCCTAGCGCCGGCGACAGGAAACACCCTAAAGCGCAACGTGGACACATCCTAAATTTGGGAAAAAAACAGAGGTGTTTTTTGCGAAGTGCCTACCTGTAGATTTTGGCCTCTAGCTCAGCCGGCACCTAGGGAAACCTACCAAACCTGTGCATTTCTGAAAACTAGAGACCTAGGGGAATCCAACGAGGGGTGACTTGCGGGGCTCGGACCAGGTTCTGTTACCCAGAATCCTTTGCAAACCTCAAAATTTGGCTAAAAAAACACATGTCCCTCACATTTCTGTGGCAGAAAGTTCTGGAATCTGAGAGGAGCTACAAATTTCCTTCCACCCAGCGTTCCCCCAAGTCTCCCGATAAAAATGATACCTCACTTGCGTGGGTAGGCCTAGCGCCGGCGACAGGAAACACCCCAAAGCGCAACGTGGACACATCCTAAATTTTGGAAAAAAACAGAGGTGTTTTTTGCGAAGTGCCTACCTGTAGATTTTGGCCTCTAGCTCAACCGGCACCTAGGGAAACCTACCAAACCTGTGCATTTCTGAAAACTAGAGACCTAGGGGAATCCAAGGAGGGGTGACTTGCGGGGCTCGGACCAGGTTCTGTTACCCAGAATCCTTTGCAAACCTCAAAATTTGGCTAAAAAAACACATGTCCCTCACATTTCTGTGGCAGAAAGTTCTGGAATCTGAGAGGAGCTACAAATTTCCTTCCACCCAGCGTTCCCCCAAGTCTCCCGATAAAAATGATACCTCACTTGCGTGGGTAGGCCTAGCGCCAGCGACAGGAAACACCCCAAAGCGCAACGTGGACACATCCTAAATTTTGGAAAAAAACAGAGGTGTTTTTTGCGAAGTGCCTACCTGTAGATTTTGGCCTCTAGCTCAGCCGGCACCTAGGGAAACCTACCAAACCTGTGCATTTCTGAAAACTAGAGACCTAGGGGAATCCAAGGAGGGGTGACTTGCGGGGCTCGGACCAGATTCTGTTACCCAGAATCCTTTGCAAACCTCAAAATTTGGCTAAAAAAACACATGTCCCTCACATTTCTGTGGCAGAAAGTTCTGGAATCTGAGAGGAGCTACAAATTTCCTTCCACCCAGCGTTCCCCCAAGTCTCCCGATAAAAATGATACCTCACTTGCGTGGGTAGGCCTAGCGCCGGCGACAGGAAACACCCCAAAGCGCAACGTGGACACATCCTAAATTTTGGAAAAAAACAGAGGTGTTTTTTGCGAAGTGCCTACCTGTAGATTTTGGCCTGTAGCTCAGCCGGCACCTAGGGAAACCTACCAAACCTGTGCATTTCTGAAAACTAGAGACCTAGGGGAATCCAAGGCGGGGTGACTTGCGGGGCTCGGACCAGGTTCTGTTACCCAGAATCCTTTGCAAACCTCAAAATTTGGCTAAAAAAACACATGTCCCTCACATTTCTGTGGCAGAAAGTTCTGGAATCTGAGAGGAGCTACAAATTTCCTTCCACCCAGCGTTCCCCCAAGTCTCCCGATAAAAATGATACCTCACTTGCGTGGGTAGTCCTAGCGCCGGCGACAGGAAACACCCCAAAGCGCAACGTGGACACATCCTAAATTTTGGAAAAAAACAGAGGTGTTTTTTGCGAAGTGCCTACCTGTAGATTTTGGCCTGTAGCTCAGCCGGCACCTAGGGAAACCTACCAAACCTGTGCATTTCTGAAAACTAGAGACCTAGGGGAATCCAAGAAGGGGTGACTTGCAGGGCTCGGACCAGGTTCTGTTACCCAGAATCCTTTGCAAACCTCAAAATTTAGCTAAAAAAACACATGTCCCTCACATTTCTGTGGCAGAAAGTTCTGGAATCTGAGAGGAGCTACAAATTTCCTTCCACCCAGCGTTCCCCCAAGTCTCCCGATAAAAATGATACCTCACTTGCGTGGGTAGTCCTAGCGCCGGCGACAGGAAACACCCCAAAGCGCAACGTGGACACATCCTAAATTTTGGAAAAAAACAGAGGTGTTTTTTGCGAAGTGCCTACCTGTAGATTTTGGCCTGTAGCTCAGCCGGCACCTAGGGAAACCTACCAAACCTGTGCATTTCTGAAAACTAGAGACCTAGGGGAATCCAAGAAGGGGTGACTTGCAGGGCTCGGACCAGGTTCTGTTACCCAGAATCCTTTGCAAACCTCAAAATTTAGCTAAAAAAACACATGTCCCTCACATTTCTGTGGCAGAAAGTTCTGGAATCTGAGAGGAGCTACAAATTTCCTTCCACCCAGCGTTCCCCAAGTCTCCCGATAAAAATGATACCTCACTTGCGTGGGTAGGCCTAGCGCCAGCGACAGGAAACACCCTAAAGCGCAACGTGGACACATCCTAAATTTGGGAAAAAAACAGAGGTGTTTTTTGCGAAGTGCCTACCTGTAGATTTTGGCCTCTAGCTCAGCCGGCACCTAGGGAAACCTACCAAACCTGTGCATTTCTGAAAACTAGAGACCTAGGGGAATCCAACGAGGGGTGACTTGCGGGGCTCGGACCAGGTTCTGTTACCCAGAATCCTTTGCAAACCTCAAAATTTGGCTAAAAAAACACATGTCCCTCACATTTCTGTGGCAGAAAGTTCTGGAATCTGAGAGGAGCTACAAATTTCCTTCCACCCAGCGTTCCCCCAAGTCTCCCGATAAAAATGATACCTCACTTGCGTGGGTAGGCCTAGCGCCGGCGACAGGAAACACCCCAAAGCGCAACGTGGACACATCCTAAATTTTGGAAAAAAACAGAGGTGTTTTTTGCGAAGTGCCTACCTGTAGATTTTGGCCTCTAGCTCAACCGGCACCTAGGGAAACCTACCAAACCTGTGCATTTCTGAAAACTAGAGACCTAGGGGAATCCAAGGAGGGGTGACTTGCGGGGCTCGGACCAGGTTCTGTTACCCAGAATCCTTTGCAAACCTCAAAATTTGGCTAAAAAAACACATGTCCCTCACATTTCTGTGGCAGAAAGTTCTGGAATCTGAGAGGAGCTACAAATTTCCTTCCACCCAGCGTTCCCCCAAGTCTCCCGATAAAAATGATACCTCACTTGCGTGGGTAGGCCTAGCGCCAGCGACAGGAAACACCCCAAAGCGCAACGTGGACACATCCTAAATTTTGGAAAAAAACAGAGGTGTTTTTTGCGAAGTGCCTACCTGTAGATTTTGGCCTCTAGCTCAGCCGGCACCTAGGGAAACCTACCAAACCTGTGCATTTCTGAAAACTAGAGACCTAGGGGAATCCAAGGAGGGGTGACTTGCGGGGCTCGGACCAGGTTCTGTTACCCAGAATCCTTTGCAAACCTCAAAATTTGGCTGAAAAAAACACATGTCCCTCACATTTCTGTGGCAGAAAGTTCTGGAATCTGAGAGGAGCTACAAATTTCCTTCCACCCAGCGTTCCCCCAAGTCTCCCGATATAAATGATACCTCACTTGCGTGGGTAGGCCTAGCGCCGGCGACAGGAAACACCCCAAAGCGCAACGTGGACACATCCTAAATTTTGGAAAAAAACAGAGGTGTTTTTTGCGAAGTGCCTACCTGTAGATTTTGGCCTGTAGCTCAGCCGGCACCTAGGGAAACCTACCAAACCTGTGCATTTCTGAAAACTAGAGACCTAGGGGAATCCAAGGAGGGGTGACTTGCGGGGCTCGGACCAGGTTCTGTTACCCAGAATCCTTTGCAAACCTCAAAATTTGGCTAAAAAAACACATGTCCCTCAAATTTCTGTGGCAGAAAGTTCTGGAATCTGAGAGGAGCTACAAATTTCCTTCCACCCAGCGTTCCCCCAAGTCTCCCGATAAAAATGATACCTCACTTGCGTGGGTTGGCCTAGCGCCGGCAACAGGAAACACCCCAAAGCGCAACGTGGACACATCCTAAATTTTGGAAAAAAACAGAGGTGATTTTTGCGAAGTGCCTACCTGTAGATTTTGGCCTCTAGCTCAGCCGGCACCTAGGGAAACCTACCAAACCTGTGCATTTCTGAAAACTAGAGACCTAGGGGAATCCAAGGAGGGGTGACTTGCGGGGCTCGGACCAGGTTCTGTTACCCAGAATCCTTTGCAAACCTCAAAATTTGGCTAAAAAAACACATGTCCCTCACATTTCTGTGGCAGAAAGTTCTGGAATCTGAGAGGAGCTACAAATTTCCTTCCACCCAGCGTTCCCCCAAGTCTCCCGATAAAAATGATACCTCACTTGCGTGGGTAGGCCTAGCGCCGGCGACAGGAAACACCCCAAAGCGCAACGTGGACACATCCTAAATTTTGGAAAAAAACAGAGGTGTTTTTTGCGAAGTGCCTACCTGTAGATTTTGGCCTGTAGCTCAGCCGGCACCTAGGGAAACCTACCAAACCTGTGCATTTCTGAAAACTAGAGACCTAGGGGAATCCAAGAAGGGGTGACTTGCAGGGCTCGGACCAGGTTCTGTTACCCAGAATCCTTTGCAAACCTCAAAATTTAGCTAAAAAAACACATGTCCCTCACATTTCTGTGGCAGAAAGTTCTGGAATCTGAGAGGAGCTACAAATTTCCTTCCACCCAGCGTTCCCCCAAGTCTCCCGATAAAAATGATACCTCACTTGCGTGGGTAGGCCTAGCGCCGGCGACAGGAAACACCCCAAAGCGCAACGTGGACACATCCTAAATTTTGGAAAAAAACAGAGGTGTTTTTTGCGAAGTGCCTACCTGTAGATTTTGGCCTGTAGCTCAGCCGGCACCTAGGGAAACCTACCAAACCTGTGCATTTCTGAAAACTAGAGACCTAGGGGAATCCAAGAAGTGGTGACTTGCAGGGCTCGGACCAGGTTCTGTTACCCAGAATCCTTTGCAAACCTCAAAATTTGGCTAAAAAAACACATGTCCCTCACATTTCTGTGGCAGAAAGTTCTGGAATCTGAGAGGAGCTACAAATTTCCTTCCACCCAGCGTTCCCCCAAGTCTCCCGATAAAAATGATACCTCACTTGCGTGGGTAGGCCTAGCGCCGGCGACAGGAAACACCCCAAAGCGCAACGTGGACACATCCTAAATTTTGGAAAAAAACAGAGGTGTTTTTTGCGAAGTGCCTACCTGTAGATTTTGGCCTCTAGCTCAGCCGGCACCTAGGGAAACCTACCAAACCTGTGCATTTCTGAAAACTAGAGACCTAGGGGAATCCAACGAGGGGTGACTTGCGGGGCTCGGACCAGGTTCTGTTACCCAGAATCCTTTGCAAACCTCAAAATTTGGCTAAAAAAACACATGTCCCTCACATTTCTGTGGCAGAAAGTTCTGGAATCTGAGAGGAGCTACAAATTTCCTTCCACCCAGCGTTCCCCCAAGTCTCCCGATAAAAATGATACCTCACTTGCGTCAGTAGGCCTAGCGCCGGCGACAGGAAACACCCCAAAGCGCAACGTGGACACATCCTAAATTTTGGAAAAAAACGGAGGTGTTTTTTGCGAAGTGCCTACCTGTAGATTTTGGCCTGTAGCTCAGCCGGCACCTAGGGAAACCTACCAAACCTGTGCATTTCTGAAAACTAGAGACCTAGGGGAATCCAAGGAGGGGTGACTTGCGGGGCTCGGACCAGGTTCTGTTACCCAGAATCCTTTGCAAACCTCAAAATTTGGCTAAAAAAACACATGTCCCTCACATTTCTGTGGCAGAAAGTTCTGGAATCTGAGAGGAGCTACAAATTTCCTTCCACCCAGCGTTCCCCCAAGTCTCCCGATAAAAATGATACCTCACTTGCGTGGGTAGGCCTAGCGCCGGCGACAGGAAACACCCCAAAGCGCAACGTGGACACATCCTAAATTTTGGAAAAAAACAGAGGTGTTTTTTGCGAAGTGCCTACCTGTAGATTTTGGCCTGTAGCTCAGCCGGCACCTAGGGAAACCTACCAAACCTGTGCATTTCTGAAAACTAGAGACCTAGGGGAATCCAAGGAGGGGTGACTTGCGGGGCTCGGACCAGGTTCTGTTACCCAGAATCCTTTGCAAACCTCAAAATTTGGCTAAAAAAACACATGTCCCTCAAATTTCTGTGGCAGAAAGTTCTGGAATCTGAGAGGAGCTACAAATTTCCTTCCACCCAGCGTTCCCCCAAGTCTCCCGATAAAAATGATACCTCACTTGCGTGGGTTGGCCTAGCGCCGGCAACAGGAAACACCCCAAAGCGCAACGTGGACACATCCTAAATTTTGGAAAAAAACAGAGGTGATTTTTGCGAAGTGCCTACCTGTAGATTTTGGCCTCTACCTCAGCCGGCACCTAGGGAAACCTACCAAACCTGTGCATTTCTGAAAACTAGAGACCTAGGGGAATCCAAGGAGGGGTGACTTGCGGGGCTCGGACCAGGTTCTGTTACCCAGAATCCTTTGCAAACCTCAAAATTTGGCTAAAAAAACACATGTCCCTCACATTTCTGTGGCAGAAAGTTCTGGAATCTGAGAGGAGCTACAAATTTCCTTCCACCCAGCGTTCCCCCAAGTCTCCCGATAAAAATGATACCTCACTTGCGTGGGTAGGCCTAGCGCCGGCGACAGGAAACACCCCAAAGCGCAACGTGGACACATCCTAAATTTTGGAAAAAAACAGAGGTGTTTTTTGCGAAGTGCCTACCTGTAGATTTTGGCCTGTAGCTCAGCCGGCACCTAGGGAAACCTACCAAACCTGTGCATTTCTGAAAACTAGAGACCTAGGGGAATCCAAGAAGGGGTGACTTGCAGGGCTCGGACCAGGTTCTGTTACCCAGAATCCTTTGCAAACCTCAAAATTTAGCTAAAAAAACACATGTCCCTCACATTTCTGTGGCAGAAAGTTCTGGAATCTGAGAGGAGCTACAAATTTCCTTCCACCCAGCGTTCCCCCAAGTCTCCCGATAAAAATGATACCTCACTTGCGTGGGTAGGCCTAGCGCCGGCGACAGGAAACACCCCAAAGCGCAACGTGGACACATCCTAAATTTTGGAAAAAAAAGAGGTGTTTTTTGCGAAGTGCCTACCTGTAGATTTTGGCCTGTAGCTCAGCCGGCACCTAGGGAAACCTACCAAACCTGTGCATTTCTGAAAACTAGAGACCTAGGGGAATCTAAGAAGGGGTGACTTGCAGGGCTCGGACCAGGTTCTGTTACCCAGAATCCTTTGCAAACCTCAAAATTTGGTTAAAAAAACACATGTCCCTCACATTTCTGTGGCAGAAAGTTCTGGAATCTGAGAGGAGCTACAAATTTCCTTCCACCCAGCGTTCCCCCAAGTCTCCCGATAAAAATGATACCTTCACTTGCGTGGGTAGGCCTAGCGCCGGCGACAGGAAACACCCCAAAGCGCAACGTGGACACATCCTAAATTTTGGAAAAAAACAGAGGTGTTTTTTGCGAAGTGCCTACCTGTAGATTTTGGCCTCTAGCTCAGCCGGCACCTAGGGAAACCTACCAAACCTGTGCATTTCTGAAAACTAGAGACCTAGGGGAATCCAACGAGGGGTGACTTGCGGGGCTCGGACCAGGTTCTGTTACCCAGAATCCTTTGCAAACCTCAAAATTTGGCTAAAAAAACACATGTCCCTCACATTTCTGTGGCAGAAAGTTCTGGAATCTGAGAGGAGCTACAAATTTCCTTCCACCCAGCGTTCCCCCAAGTCTCCCGATAAAAATGATACCTCACTTGCGTCGGTAGGCCTAGCGCCGGCGACAGGAAACACCCCAAAGCGCAACGTGGACACATCCTAAATTTTGGGAAAAAACTGAGGTGTTTTTTGCGAAGTGCCTACCTGTAGATTTTGGCCTGTAGCTCAGCCGGCACCTAGGGAAACCTACCAAACCTGTGCATTTCTGAAAACTAGAGACCTAGGGGAATCCAAGGAGGGGTGACTTGCGGGGCTCGGACCAGGTTCTGTTACCCAGAATCCTTTGCAAACCTCAAAATTTGGCTAAAAAAACACATGTCCCTCACATTTCTGTGGCAGAAAGTTCTGGAATCTGAGAGGAGCTACAAATTTCCTTCCACCCAGCGTTCCCCCAAGTCTCCCGATAAAAATGATACCTCACTTGCGTGGGTAGGCCTAGCGCCGGCGACAGGAAACACCCCAAAGCGCAACGTGGACACATCCTAAATTTTGGAAAAAAACAGAGGTGTTTTTTGCGAAGTGCCTACCTGTAGATTTTGGCCTCTAGCTCAGCCGGCACCTAGGGAAACCTACCAAACCTGTGCATTTCTGAAAACTAGAGACCTAGGGGAATCCAAGGAGGGGTGACTTGCGGGGCTCGGACCAGGTTCTGTTACCCAGAATCCTTTGCAAACCTCAAAATTTGGCTAAAAAAACACATGTCCCTCACATTTCTGTGGCAGAAAGTTCTGGAATCTGAGAGGAGCTACAAATTTCCTTCCACCCAGCGTTCCCCCAAGTCTCCCGATAAAAATGATACCTCACTTGCGTGGGTAGGCCTAGCGCCGGCGACAGGAAACACCCCAAAGCGCAACGTGGACACATCCTAAATTTTGGAAAAAAACAGAGGTGTTTTTTGCGAAGTGCCTACCTGTAGATTTTGGCCTCTAGCTCAGCCGGCACCTAGGGAAACCTACCAAACCTGTGCATTTCTGAAAACTAGAGACCTAGGGGAATCCAAGGAGGGGTGACTTGCGGGGCTCGGACCAGGTTCTGTTACCCAGAATCCTTTGCAAACCTCAAAATGTGGCTAAAAAAACACATGTCCCTCACATTTCTGTGGCAGAAAGTTCTGGAATCTGAGAGGAGCTACAAATTTCCTTCCACCCAGCCTTCCCCCAAGTCTCCCGATAAAAATGATACCTCACTTGCGTGGGTAGGCCTAGCGCCGGCGACAGGAAACACCCCAAAGCGCAACGTGGACACATCCTAAATTTTGGAAAAAAACAGAGGTGTTTTTTGCGAAGTGCCTACCTGTAGATTTTGGCCTGTAGCTCAGCCGGCACCTAGGGAAACCTACCAAACCTGTGCATTTCTGAAAACTAGAGACCTAGGGGAATCCAAGAAGGGGTGACTTGCAGGGCTCGGACCAGGTTCTGTTACCCAGAATCCTTTGCAAACCTCAAAATTTGGCTAAAAAAACACATGTCCCTCACATTTCTGTGGCAGAAAGTTCTGGAATCTGAGAGGAGCTACAAATTTCCTTCCACCCAGCGTTCCCCCAAGTCTCCCGATAAAAATGATACCTCACTTGCGTGGGTAGGCCTAGCGCCGGCGACAGGAAACACCCCAAAGCGCAACGTGGACACATCCTAAATTTTGGAAAAAAACAGAGGTGTTTTTTGCGAAGTGCCTACCTGTAGATTTTGGCCTCTAGCTCAGCCGGCACCTAGGGAAACCTACCAAACCTGTGCATTTCTGAAAACTAGAGACCTAGGGGAATCCAAGGAGGGGTGACTTGCGGGGCTCGGACCAGGTTCTGTTACCCAGAATCCTTTGCAAACCTCAAAATGTGGCTAAAAAAACACATGTCCCTCACATTTCTGTGGCAGAAAGTTCTGGAATCTGAGAGGAGCTACAAATTTCCTTCCACCCAGCCTTCCCCCAAGTCTCCCGATAAAAATGATACCTCACTTGCGTGGGTAGGCCTAGCGCCGGCGACAGGAAACACCCCAAAGCGCAACGTGGACACATCCTAAATTTTGGAAAAAAACAGAGGTGTTTTTTGCGAAGTGCCTACCTGTAGATTTTGGCCTGTAGCTCAGCCGGCACCTAGGGAAACCTACCAAACCTGTGCATTTCTGAAAACTAGAGACCTAGGGGAATCCAAGAAGGGGTGACTTGCAGGGCTCGGACCAGGTTCTGTTACCCAGAATCCTTTGCAAACCTCAAAATTTAGCTAAAAAAACACATGTCCCTCACATTTCTGTGGCAGAAAGTTCTGGAATCTGAGAGGAGCTACAAATTTCCTTCCACCCAGCGTTCCCCCAAGTCTCCCGATAAAAATGATACCTCACTTGCGTGGGTAGGCCTAGCGCCGGCGACAGGAAACACCCCAAAGCGCAACGTGGACACATCCTAAATTTTGGAAAAAAACAGAGGTGTTTTTTGCGAAGTGCCTACCTGTAGATTTTGGCCTCTAGCTCAGCCGGCACCTAGGGAAACCTACCAAACCTGTGCATTTCTGAAAACTAGAGACCTAGGGGAATCCAAGGAGGGGTGACTTGCGGGGCTCGGACCAGGTTCTGTTACCCAGAATCCTTTGCAAACCTCAAAATGTGGCTAAAAAAACACATGTCCCTCACATTTCTGTGGCAGAAAGTTCTGGAATCTGAGAGGAGCTACAAATTTCCTTCCACCCAGCGTTCCCCCAAGTCTCCCGATAAAAATGATACCTCACTTGCGTGGGTAGGCCTAGCGCCGGCGACAGGAAACACCCCAAAGCGCAACGTGGACACATCCTACATTTTGGAAAAAAACAGAGGTGTTTTTTGCGAAGTGCCTACCTGTAGATTTTGGCCTGTAGCTCAGCCGGCACCTAGGGAAACCTACCAAACCTGTGCATTTCTGAAAACTAGAGACCTAGGGGAATCCAAGGAGGGGTGACTTGCGGGGCTCGGACCAGGTTCTGTTACCCAGAATCCTTTGCAAACCTCAAAATTTGGCTAAAAAAACACATGTCCCTCACATTTCTGTTGCAGAAAGTTCTGGAATCTGAGAGGAGCTACAAATTTCCTTCCACCCAGCGTTCCCCCAAGTCTCCCGATAAAAATGATACCTCACTTGCGTGGGTAGGCCTAGCGCCGGCGACAGGAAACACCCTAAAGCGCAACGTGGACACATCCTAAATTTTGGAAAAAAACAGAGGTGTTTTTTGCGAAGTGCCTACCTGTAGATTTTGTCCTCTAGCTCAGCCGGCACCTAGGGAAACCTACCAAACCTGTGCATTTCTGAAAACTAGAGACCTAGGGGAATCCAACGAGGGGTGACTTGCGGGGCTCGGACCAGGTTCTGTTACTCAGAATCCTTTGCAAACCTCAAAATTTGGCTAAAAAAACACATGTCCCTCACATTTCTGTGGCAGAAAGTTCTGGAATCTGAGAGGAGCTACAAATTTCCTTCCACCCAGCGTTCCCCCAAGTCTCCCGATAAAAATGATACCTCACTTGCGTGGGTAGGCCTAGCGCCGGCGACAGGAAACACCCCAAAGCGCAACGTGGACACATCCTAAATTTTGGAAAAAAACAGAGGTGTTTTTTGCGAAGTGCCTACCTGTAGATTTTGGCCTCTAGCTCAGCCGGCACCTAGGGAAACCTACCAAACCTGTGCATTTCTGAAAACTAGAGACCTAGGGGAATCCAAGGAGGGGTGACTTGCGGGGCTCAGACCAGGTTCTGTTACCCAGAATCCTTTGCAAACCTCAAAATGTGGCTAAAAAAACACATGTCCCTCACATTTCTGTGGCAGAAAGTTCTGGAATCTGAGAGGAGCTACAAATTTCCTTCCACCCAGCGTTCCCCCAAGTCTCCCGATAAAAATGATACCTCACTTGCGTGGGTAGGCCTAGCGCCGGCGACAGGAAACACCCCAAAGCGCAACGTGGACACATCCTAAATTTTGGAAAAAAACAGAGGTGTTTTTTGCGAAGTGCCTACCTGTAGATTTTGGCCTGTAGCTCAGCCGGCACCTAGGGAAACCTACCAAACCTGTGCATTTCTGAAAACTAGAGACCTAGGGGAATCCAAGGAGGGGTGACTTGCGGGGCTCGGACCAGGTTCTGTTACCCAGAATCCTTTGCAAACCTCAAAATTTGGCTAAAAAAACACATGTCCCTCACATTTCTGTGGCAGAAAGTTCTGGAATCTGAGAGGAGCTACAAATTTCCTTCCACCCAGCGTTCCCCCAAGTCTCCCGATAAAAATGATACCTCACTTGCGTGGGTAGGCCTAGCGCCGGCGACAGGAAACACCCTAAAGCGCAACGTGGACACATCCTAAATTTTGGAAAAAAACAGAGGTGTTTTTTGCGAAGTGCCTACCTGTAGATTTTGTCCTCTAGCTCAGCCGGCACCTAGGGAAACCTACCAAACCTGTGCATTTCTGAAAACTAGAGACCTAGGGGAATCCAACGAGGGGTGACTTGCGGGGCTCGGACCAGGTTCTGTTACCCAGAATCCTTTGCAAACCTCAAAATTTGGCTAAAAAAACACATGTCCCTCACATTTCTGTGGCAGAAAGTTCTGGAATCTGAGAGGAGCTACAAATTTCCTTCCACCCAGCGTTCCCCCAAGTCTCCCGATAAAAATGATACCTCACTTGCGTGGGTAGGCCTAGCGCCGGCGACAGGAAACACCCTAAAGCGCAACGTGGACACATCCTAAATTTTGGAAAAAAACAGAGGTGTTTTTTGAGAAGTGCCTACCTGTAGATTTTGGCCTCTAGCTCAGCCGGCACCTAGGGAAACCTACCAAACCTGTGCATTTCTGAAAACTAGAGACCTAGGGGAATCCAAGGAGGGGTGGCTTGCGGGGCTCGGACCAGGTTCTGTTACCCAGAATCCTTTGCAAACCTCAAAATTTGGCTAAAAAAACACATGTCCCTCACATTTCTGTGGCAGAAAGTTCTGGAATCTAAGAGGAGCTACAAATTTCCTTCCACCCAGCGTTTCCCCAAGTCTCCCGATAAAAATGATACCTCACTTGCGTGGGTAGGCCTAGCGCCGGCGACAGGAAACACCCCAAAGCGCAACGTGGACACATCCTAAATTTTGGAAAAAAACAGAGGTGTTTTTTGCGAAGTGCCTACCTGTAGATTTTGGCCTGTAGCTCAGCCGGCACCTAGGGAAACCTACCAAACCTGTGCATTTCTGAAAACTAGAGACCTAGGGAAATCCAAGAAGGGGTGACTTGCAGGGCTCGGACCAGATTCTGTTACCCAGAATCCTTTGCAAACCTCAAAATTTAGCTAAAAAAACACATGTCCCTCACATTTCTGTGGCAGAAAGTTCTGGAATCTGAGAGGAGCTAAAAATTTCCTTCCACCCAGCGTTCCCCCAAGTCTCCCGATAAAAATGATACCTCACTTGCGTGGGTAGGCCTAGCGCCGGCGACAGGAAACACCCCAAAGCGCAACGTGGACACATCCTAAATTTTGGAAAAAAACAGAGGTGTTTTTTGCGAAGTGCCTACCTGTAGATTTTGGCCTCTAGCTCAGCCGGCACCTAGGGAAACCTACCAAACCTGTGCATTTCTGAAAACTAGAGACCTAGGGGAATCCAAGGAGGGGTGACTTGCGGGGCTCTGACCAGGTTCTGTTACCCAGAATCCTTTGCAAACCTGAAAATTTGGCTAAAAAAACACATGTCCCTCACATTTCTGTGGCAGAAAGTTCTGGAATCTGAGAGGAGCTACAAATTTTCTACCACCCAGCGTTCCCCCAAGTCTCCCGATAAAAATGATACCTCACTTGCGTGGGTAGGCCTAGCGCCGGCGACAGGAAACACCCCAAAGCGCAACGTGGACACATCCTAAATTTTGGAAAAAAACAGAGGTGTTTTTTGCGAAGTGCCTACCTGTAGATTTTGGCCTCTAGCTCATCCGGCACCTAGGGAAACCTACCAAACCTGTGCATTTCTGAAAACTAGAGACCTAGGGGAATCCAAGGAGGGGTGACTTGCGGGGCTCGGACCAGGTTCTGTTACCCAGAATCCTTTGCAAACCTCAAAATTTGGCTAAAAAAACACATGTCCCTCACATTTCTGTGGCAGAAAGTTCTGGAATCTGAGAGGAGCTACAAATTTCCTTCCACCCAGCGTTCCCCCAAGTCTCCCGATAAAAATGATACCTCACTTGCGTGGGTAGGCCTAGCGCCGGCGACAGGAAACACCCCAAAGCGCAACGTGGACACATCCTAAATTTTGGAAAAAAACAGAGGTGTTTTTTGCGAAGTGCCTACCTGTAGATTTTGGCCTGTAGCTCAGCCGGCACCTAGGGAAACCTACCAAACCTGTGCATTTCTGAAAACTAGAGACCTAGGGGAATCCAAGGAGGGGTGACTTGCGGGGATCTGACCAGGTTCTGTTACCCAGAATCCTTTGCAAACCTGAAAATTTGGCTAAAAAAACACATGTCCCTCACATTTCTGTGGCAGAAAGTTCTGGAATCTGAGAGGAGCTACAAATTTTCTACCACCCAGCGTTCCCCCAAGTCTCCCGATAAAAATGATACCTCACTTGCGTGGGTAGGCCTAGCGCCGGCGACAGGAAACACCCCAAAGCGCAACGTGGACACATCCTAAATTTTGGAAAAAAACAGAGGTGTTTTTTGCGAAGTGCCTACCGGTAGATTTTGGCCTCTAGCTCAGCCGGCACCTAGGGAAACCTACCAAACCTGTGCATTTCTGAAAACTAGAGACCTAGGGGAATCCAAGGAGGGGTGACTTGCGGGGCTCTGACCAGGTCCTGTTACCCAGAATCCTTTGCAAACCTCAAAATTTGGCTAAAAAAACACATGTCCCTCACATTTCTGTGGCAGAAAGTTCTGGAATCTGAGAGGAGCTACAAATTTCCTTCCACCCAGCGTTCCCCCAAGTCTCCCGATAAAAATGATACCTCACTTGCGTGGGTAGGCCTAGCGCCGGCGACAGGAAACACCCCAAAGCGCAACGTGGACACATCCTAAATTTTGGAAAAAAACAGAGGTGTTTTTTGCGAAGTGCCTACCTGTAGATTTTGGCCTGTAGCTCAGCCGGCACCTAGGGAAACCTACCAAACCTGTGCATTTCTGAAAACTAGAGACCTAGGGGAATCCAAGGAGGGGTGACTTGCGGGGCTCGGACCAGGTTCTGTTACCCAGAATCCTTTGCAAACCTCAAAATTTGGCTAAAAAAACACATGTCCCTCACATTTCTGTGGCAGAAAGTTCTGGAATCTGAGAGGAGCTACAAATTTCCTTGCACCCAGCGTTCCCCCAAGTCTCCCGATAAAAATGATACCTCACTTGCGTGGGTAGGCCTAGCGCCGGCGACAGGAAACACCCTAAAGCGCAACGTGGACACATCCTAAATTTTGGAAAAAAACAGAGGTGTTTTTTGCGAAGTGCCTACCTGTAGATTTTGGCCTCTAGCTCAGCCGGCACCTAGGGAAACCTACCAAACCTGTGCATTTCTGAAAACTAGAGACCTAGGGGAATCCAACGAGGGGTGACTTGCGGGGCTCGGACCAGGTTCTGTTACCCAGAATCCTTTGCAAACCTCAAAATTTGGCTAAAAAAACACATGTCCCTCACATTTCTGTGGCAGAAAGTTCTGGAATCTGAGAGGAGCTACTAATTTCCTTCCACCCAGCGTTCCCCCAAGTCTCCCGATAAAAATGATACCTCACTTGCGTGGGTAGGCCTAGCGCCGGCGACAGGAAACACCCCAAAGCGCAACGTGGACACATCCTAAATTTTGGAAAAAAACAGAGGTGTTTTTTGCGAAGTGCCTACCTGTAGATTTTGGCCTCTAGCTCAGCCGGCACCTAGGGAAACCTACCAAACCTGTGCATTTCTGAAAACTAGAGACCTAGGGGAATCCAAGGAGGGGTGACTTGCGGGGCTCTGACCAGGTTCTGTTACCCAGAATCCTTTGCAAACCTGAAAATTTGGCTAAAAAAACACATGTCCCTCACATTTCTGTGGCAGAAAGTTCTGGAATCTGAGAGGAGCTACAAATTTTCTACCACCCAGCGTTCCCCCAAGTCTCCCGATAAAAATGATACCTCACTTGCGTGGGTAGGCCTAGCGCCGGCGACAGGAAACACCCCAAAGCGCAACGTGGACACATCCTAAATTTTGGAAAAAAACAGAGGTGTTTTTTGCGAAGTGCCTACCTGTAGATTTTGGCCTCTAGCTCATCCGGCACCTAGGGAAACCTACCAAACCTGTGCATTTCTGAAAACTAGAGACCTAGGGGAATCCAAGGAGGGGTGACTTGCGGGGCTCGGACCAGGTTCTGTTACCCAGAATCCTTTGCAAACCTCAAAATTTGGCTAAAAAAACACATGTCCCTCACATTTCTGTGGCAGAAAGTTCTGGAATCTGAGAGGAGCTACAAATTTCCTTCCACCCAGCGTTCCCCCAAGTCTCCCGATAAAAATGATACCTCACTTGCGTGGGTAGGCCTAGCGCCGGCGACAGGAAACACCCCAAAGCGCAACGTGGACACATCCTAAATTTTGGAAAAAAACAGAGGTGTTTTTTGCGAAGTGCCTACCTGTAGATTTTGGCCTGTAGCTCAGCCGGCACCTAGGGAAACCTACCAAACCTGTGCATTTCTGAAAACTAGAGACCTAGGGGAATCCAAGGAGGGGTGACTTGCGGGGCTCTGACCAGGTTCTGTTACCCAGAATCCTTTGCAAACCTGAAAATTTGGCTAAAAAAACACATGTCCCTCACATTTCTGTGGCAGAAAGTTCTGGAATCTGAGAGGAGCTACAAATTTTCTACCACCCAGCGTTCCCCCAAGTCTCCCGATAAAAATGATACCTCACTTGCGTGGGTAGGCCTAGCGCCGGCGACAGGAAACACCCCAAAGCGCAACGTGGACACATCCTAAATTTTGGAAAAAAACAGAGGTGTTTTTTGCGAAGTGCCTACCGGTAGATTTTGGCCTCTAGCTCAGCCGGCACCTAGGGAAACCTACCAAACCTGTGCATTTCTGAAAACTAGAGACCTAGGGGAATCCAAGGAGGGGTGACTTGCGGGGCTCTGACCAGGTCCTGTTACCCAGAATCCTTTGCAAACCTCAAAATTTGGCTAAAAAAACACATGTCCCTCACATTTCTGTGGCAGAAAGTTCTGGAATCTGAGAGGAGCTACAAATTTCCTTCCACCCAGCGTTCCCCCAAGTCTCCCGATAAAAATGATACCTCACTTGCGTGGGTAGGCCTAGCGCCGGCGACAGGAAACACCCCAAAGCGCAACGTGGACACATCCTAAATTTTGGAAAAAAACAGAGGTGTTTTTTGCGAAGTGCCTACCTGTAGATTTTGGCCTGTAGCTCAGCCGGCACCTAGGGAAACCTACCAAACCTGTGCATTTCTGAAAACTAGAGACCTAGGGGAATCCAAGGAGGGGTGACTTGCGGGGCTCGGACCAGGTTCTGTTACCCAGAATCCTTTGCAAACCTCAAAATTTGGCTAAAAAAACACATGTCCCTCACATTTCTGTGGCAGAAAGTTCTGGAATCTGAGAGGAGCTACAAATTTCCTTGCACCCAGCGTTCCCCCAAGTCTCCCGATAAAAATGATACCTCACTTGCGTGGGTAGGCCTAGCGCCGGCGACAGGAAACACCCTAAAGCGCAACGTGGACACATCCTAAATTTTGGAAAAAAACAGAGGTGTTTTTTGCGAAGTGCCTACCTGTAGATTTTGGCCTCTAGCTCAGCCGGCACCTAGGGAAACCTACCAAACCTGTGCATTTCTGAAAACTAGAGACCTAGGGGAATCCAACGAGGGGTGACTTGCGGGGCTCGGACCAGGTTCTGTTACCCAGAATCCTTTGCAAACCTCAAAATTTGGCTAAAAAAACACATGTCCCTCACATTTCTGTGGCAGAAAGTTCTGGAATCTGAGAGGAGCTACTAATTTCCTTCCACCCAGCGTTCCCCCAAGTCTCCCGATAAAAATGATACCTCACTTGCGTGGGTAGGCCTAGCGCCGGCGACAGGAAACACCCCAAAAGCGCAACGTGGACACATCCTAAATTTTGGAAAAAAACAGAGGTGTTTTTTGCGAAGTGCCTACCTGTAGATTTTGGCCTCTAGCTCAGCCGGCACCTAAGAAAACCTACCAAACCTGTGCATTTCTGAAAACTAGAGACCTAGGGGAATCCAAGGAGGGGTGGCTTGCGGGGCTCGGACCAGGTTCTGTTACCCAGAATCCTTTGCAAACCTCAAAATTTGGCTAAAAAAACACATGTCCCTCACATTTCTGTGGCAGAAAGTTCTGGAATCTGAGAGGAGCTACAAATTTCCTTCCACCCAGCGTTTCCCCAAGTCTCCCGATAAAAATGATACCTCACTTGCGTGGGTAGGCCTAGCGCCGGCGACAGGAAACACCCCAAAGCGCAACGTGGACACATCCTAAATTTTGGAAAAAAACAGAGGTGTTTTTTGCGAAGTGTCTACCTGTAGATTTTGGCCTGTAGCTCAGCCGGCACCTAGGGAAACCTACCAAACCTGTGCATTTCTGAAAACTAGAGACCTAGGGAAATCCAAGAAGGGGTGACTTGCAGGGCTCGGACCAGATTCTGTTACCCAGAATCCTTTGCAAACCTCAAAATTTAGCTAAAAAAACACATGTCCCTCACATTTCTGTGGCAGAAAGTTCTGGAATCTGAGAGGAGCTACAAATTTCCTTCCACCCAGCGTTCCCCCAAGTCTCCCGATAAAAATGATACCTCACTTGCGTGGGTAGGCCTAGCGCCGGCGACAGGAAACACCCCAAAGCGCAACGTGGACACATCCTAAATTTTGGAAAAAAACAGAGGTGTTTTTTGCGAAGTGCCTACCTGTAGATTTTGGCCTCTAGCTCAGCCGGCACCTAGGGAAACCTACCAAACCTGTGCATTTCTGAAAACTAGAGACCTAGGGGAATCCAAGGAGGGGTGACTTGCGGGGCTCTGACCAGGTTCTGTTACCCAGAATCCTTTGCAAACCTGAAAATTTGGCTAAAAAAACACATGTCCCTCACATTTCTGTGGCAGAAAGTTCTGGAATCTGAGAGGAGCTACAAATTTTCTACCACCCAGCGTTCCCCCAAGTCTCCCGATAAAAATGATACCTCACTTGCGTGGGTAGGCCTAGCGCCGGCGACAGGAAACACCCCAAAGCGCAACGTGGACACATCCTAAATTTTGGAAAAAAACAGAGGTGTTTTTTGCGAAGTGCCTACCTGTAGATTTTGGCCTCTAGCTCATCCGGCACCTAGGAAAACCTACCAAACCTGTGCATTTCTGAAAACTAGAGACCTAGGGGAATCCAAGGAGGGGTGACTTGCGGGGCTCGGACCAGGTTCTGTTACCCAGAATCCTTTGCAAACCTCAAAATTTGGCTAAAAAAACACATGTCCCTCACATTTCTGTGGCAGAAAGTTCTGGAATCTGAGAGGAGCTACAAATTTCCTTCCACCCAGCGTTCCCCCAAGTCTCCCGATAAAAATGATACCTCACTTGCGTGGGTAGGCCTAGCGCCGGCGACAGGAAACACCCTAAAGCGCAACGTGGACACATCCTAAATTTTGGAAAAAAACAGAGGTGTTTTTTGTGAAGTGCCTACCTGTAGATTTTGGCCTCTAGCTCAGCCGGCACCTAGGGAAACCTACCAAACCTGTGCATTTCTGAAAACTAGAGACCTAGGGGAATCCAAGGAGGGGTGACTTGTGGGGCTCGGACCAGGTTCTGTTACCCAGAATCCTTTGCAAACCTCAAAATTTGGCTAAAAAAACACATGTCCCTCACATTTCTGTGGCAGAAAGTTCTGGAATCTGAGAGGAGCTACAAATTTCCTTCCACCCAGCGTTCCCCCAAGTCTCCCGATAAAAATGATACCTCACTTGCGTGGGTAGGCCTAGCGCCGGCGACAGGAAACACCCCAAAGCGCAACGTGGACACATCCTAAATTTTGGAAAAAAACAGAGGTGTTTATTGCGAAGTGCCTACCTGTAGATTTTGGCCTCTAGCTCAGCCGGCACCTAGGGAAACCTACCAAACCTGTGCATTTCTGAAAACTAGAGACCTAGGGGAATCCAAGGAGGGGTGACTTGCGGGGCTCGGACCAGGTTCTGTTACCCAGAATCCTTTGCAAACCTCAAAATTTGGCTAAAAAAACACATGTCCCTCACATTTCTGTGGCAGAAAGTTCTGGAATCTGAGAGGAGCTACAAATTTCCTTCCACCCAGCGTTCCCCCAAGTCTCCCGATAAAAATGATACCTCACTTGCGTGGGTAGGCCTAGCGCCGGCGACAGGAAACACCCCAAAGCGCAACGTGGACACATCCTAAATTTTGGAAAAAAACAGAGGTGTTTTTTGCGAAGTGCCTACCTGTAGATTTTGGCCTCTAGCTCAGCCGGCACCTAGGGAAACCTACCAAACCTGTGCATTTCTGAAAACTAGAGACCTAGGGGAATCCAAGGAGGGGTGACTTGCGGGGCTCGGACCAGGTTCTGTTACCCAGAATCCTTTGCAAACCTCAAAATTTGGCTAAAAATACACATGTTACTCACATTTCTGTGGCAGAAAGTTCTGGAATCTGAGAGGAGCCACAAATTTCCTTCGACCCAGCGTTCCCCCAAGTCTCCCGATAAAAATGATACCTCACTTGTGTGGGTAGGACTAGCGCCCACGAAAGGAAAGGGCCCAAAACACAACGTGGACACATCACATTTTTTTATAAAAAGCAGTGCCTACCTGTGGATTTTGGCCTGTAGCTCAGCCGACACCTGAGGAAACTTAGCAAACCAGTGCATTTTTGAAAACTAGAAACCCAGGGGAATCCAAGATGGGGTGACTTGCGGGGCTCTGACCAGGTTATGTTACCCAGAATCCTTTGCAAACATCAAAATTTAGCCCAAAAAACACTTTTTCCTCTCATTTCGGTGACAGAAAGTTGTGGAATCTGAGAGGAGCCACAAATTTCCTTCCACCCAGCGTTCCCCTAAGTCTCTCGATAAAAATGGTACCTCACTTCTGTGGGTAGGCCTAGCGCCCACAAAAGGAAATGGCCCAAAACACAACGTGGACACAACATATTTTTTCACAGAAAACAGAGGTGTTTTTTGCAAGGTGCCTACCTGTGGTGTTTGGCCTGTAGCTCAGCCGGCCCCAGGGGGGGGGGCAGAAATGCCCTAAAATAAATTTGCCACCCCAACCCCCACCCTCCCCGGGAGCGACCCTTGCCTACGGGGTCGCTCCCCCTGCGTGACATTGGCACCAAAAAACAAATCCCCGGTGCCTAGTGGTTTCTGCCCCCTTGGGGGCACATTGACCTAAACTCTGCCAATCTGTGTCCAGGGGGGCAGAAATGGTCTAAATACAATTTGCCCTCCTGTGGAGCGACCCTTGCCTGATGGGTCACTCCCCATCTCTAAAAAAACAAACAAACAAAAGGGGGGCAGAAAAGGCCTTCTCAAAAAAATGCCCCCCCTGGGAGCGACCCTTGCCCAAGGGGTCGCTCCCTTTTGTCACTTTCAATAAAAAAAAAAAAAATCCCTGGTGTCTAGTGGGGTTTCAAAAGCCGGATTGCAAGCAATCCGGCTTTTGAAACCCTCGGAGGGACTTCAAAGGGAAGGAAATACTTTTCCTTCCCTTTGAAGCCCCTCCCGGCCTCCCAGTGATTGAAAAAGAAATGCTTTTGCATTTCTTTTTCAATCGTGCTGGAAGCAGAGCTTCCAGCGCGACTAGGGAGGCCCCTGTGACACATCAGCGCGCACGCGCTGACGTCACAGGGGGGGTTGGGGGGGGGGGTTGGGGGTGGAAGGGGAAGGTCTTCCCCTTCCATCCCCGACTTGGGGGGGGAGGGGGGTGCACGGGGGGCGCGCTAGCGCGCCCCCAAGTTCCCCTGTGCCTAGGACGAGATGATCTCGTCCAAGGCACAGGGGAACTGTAGCCTTGGACGAGATCATCTCGTCCAAGGCACAGAAGGGGTTAAGAAACAGGAGGAAAACATTTTGATATGCTCCATTTGCCATGCAAGTGTTAATAGAGGTAACCCTGGTTCACATTATGGTACTGGAGGCCAGATGACCCATATGAAAATCATCATCCAATCCAGTGGGAGAAGTACCTTAAAAAGATTCTTGAACATAGTTGCAGTAGTGAAGGAGAGGAGAGCTGGGAAACATCAGCTAAAACTGGTCAAATCATGGAAGGTGAAGAAGAAGAGGGTGAAATTCTCACGCAAAGCAGTCCTGTCCCCAGCAGTGCACTAGAATCACCCACCTCAGTGACCTCACAATGGTACAGGATGACACAGAGTCAGATGGAGCCATCACAGCATATGCTGAATGCACCGCAATGTACATTGAGTCTACCATCACAAAAGTCGCCTACATCGGTGACCCCGTAAAATAAGAAAATCCAGGCTACTATTCTGGGCAGGAGGCACCTTATGGCAGCAACCATCCAATGGCATGTTTGTACAATGGGAATCTGGGAAGAATGTAAGCACTGGACATCCTCCCTTTTTATGTGGAAGGAGTGTGATTCTTAGAGTTTGCGGCAGCCATCTGCCTCAAATGGAAGGTTCCAAGTTGGACCTATGTTGCCAGATTTGCTGTTCCAGTGCTGCATCACGATATGCTGCAATAGGTTGTACAAGCTTTGCAGCAAAGTGTTGTCAATACTATCCACCTGACGACAGTCATGTGGAGCAGTTATCAGGCTACTGATTACATGTGCACCACTGCACACTAGATCTCTTTTGTGTAGGTAAAGCCAAAGCTATTTACATGTCTTGGCCCTGAAGAAATTTTTAAGAGCGATTAACAGTAGCCATGTTCGCCACAGAGGAATCACATACAGCTGCAAACATTTTAATTTAATAGTAAGGTGTCTGAATGGCTGTGACCTTGAGGTCTCCAAATTGGATTTGTTGCCATGGAAAATTCCAGTAACATACTCAAGGCAATGGCAGATGGTGGCTATTTGAGGGTCCTTTGTTTGGTGCACTGCATCAACTTGGTTATGCAAGACTTTCTAAAAAAAGAAGACATAGACCCTCATTATGACAATGGCAGTCAGCTGACCGCCACAATGGCGGTAGTACCGTCACCAGGCTGGCAGTGAAGACTGGCAAATAATGACCATGGCGGTAATCCCTCCCATAGACAGCTGATGTACCACCCGAACCGCCAGTACAGTCCGACCATTGACCACAGTGGTACCCATCTTCAGGCAGGCGGAAGACAACGACCCGCCCACCATAGTATGACATTGCAGACTACCAGGATTTCCGGGGTGGAACCACCGCCACCAGAATCCTGGCGGAAGCACATCACATAAAGGGAGACACTCACCTACAGGGACACAGAGGAGTCCGCGGCCGCCATGGAACCCGAACTGGAAGTCCTGCCAATGCTGTACCACGCAATGGCAGTCCAGGAGCAGCAACGACAACGGTGAGTACAGCCACCTAGCACACAAAGGAGGTAAGGGAGAGTGGCACACCCACATGCACAACACACATACCACCCACCTAGAACAATCTGCAGAGTAAATCGACAGCAACATAACCCAGGAGCAAAGAAAGCTAGGAAACATACCTTTGGTCCAACCACTGTAGTAATGTGGGAACAGCAACCTCAATTATAAATAAATAAATATGTACATATGTACAAATATGCAGAAGGGCCATTGGCCAGTCCACAGTCAACAAATGGCCACAGTGCAATGTCCAAGGCCCAACTTGTCTCCTGACAGCCCAGTCACTCCACTGGGCAGGGGCATCATGATGAGGTTAGGCAGGCACCTCATGGTGCAGGCATGTGTGGGGGAGTTTATTTTTGGGAGAGGGGTCCTTGGACTTGGTTTTGGGAGGAGGCGGGTCTTTACCCTTCTTTTTAGGGTGGAGGAGTGGGAATGGGGTGGGGGGCCTGAGTGTCACTCTTGTGGCCCTTAGTGGCAGGTGTAGTTTTAGGGGGAGGGACAGGAGTCGACTGGGAGCTGGAGGTACTGGGCTGGGGGGAGGGATCTTTCTCTTACGGGAAGGATGGTGGGAGGGAAGAGGTCAAGGCAGGAAAGGAAAAGTTTCTCAGGACCAAAGGGGCGGGTTGTGGGAGGAGGATTGGGGGTGGGCTACTGGGAGGACGATGCTGGTAAGGGGGTGGCGGAAGACCGTGTAGCTGGGGTTGTCCCAGAAGTGTCCAACACCACCAGGGAGCTTCCATCGGAGGAGGAATCTGAGTCTTTAGTCATCGCTCATGTCTCCCCTGTGGTGCTCCCTTCGCCCTCCAACCCACTGGTCCCCTTGGAGTCTGTGCTCTCTGCCTCCTGGGTCTGGTGGGCTGCAGTTCCCCCACTCACCGGTGCCCCTGCTCCTTTGCCAGATGATGCTAATGCATACAAGGACAGGATGAGAAAAGGAGACAGAGTGGGGGAGGAAGAAAGAGAGCACAGGGTGAATCACAGCAGCAAAAGCACATAAGGCATACACATTACAATCACTCACTGGGACTAACACTGTGTAGTATGGACCCCAATTACATACCATTTGCTGGGTACAACAACAGTAAAGAACCCAAACACTACCATCTGCACACCTCCTGGGACTCACTAAGTCCTGTCTGCCCTGGTATGTTAGCTACTTACCAATACCAAATATACATACTACCCTACATAGCTAAGCAGGACCACACAGGAAAAGCTAAACCGGCATATTGGGTCACTCACTTACTAGAACCATGCACCCAAACCCAATGCCAGGCAACAAAAAACGAATACCACACAGTCTGTACTCATCCCTTGTGGCTGCTGTGCTGCCCTCAAGCTCCCATCCAACTCAGGATGGCCACCCCCAGTATGTGGGCCATAAGGGGGGATCAGGCTCTGACGGGCACCCCTCCTTCATTGGGAGGCCATCCCCAGCTGGGCCTCCGCGGTCTTCTGGGCCCAGCGTCTCAGGTCCTCCCACCATCTCCTGCAGTGGGTGCTCCACTGGCTATGGACCCCCAGGGTCTGCACGTCCTTGGCGTTGGCACTCCACAACCCTTTCTTTTGATGGGCTCTGACCTGCAGAGGAGACGCAGACAGAAGGACACCATTAACTCAACAATCCATTCTGTTACACAAATGGCTTACATTCTGCATAGGACCCACATTAAGCACACACATGACCCCTACCTCTGCATACACATTGCATGCAGCCAAACCGCCCCTCAAATGACACACTGCTAGCACACACATACATCTTCATGCAGCCATGTCGCATCTAACGTACCCATGATGTACTCACCTGTTGGTCTGGAGGCCCATACAACTGCCCACACAGGGGTAGGACCCCAACCACAAGCTTCTCCAACTCCTCGGATGTGAAGGCTTGGGCCCTTCCCCCTGTAGCACGGGCCATCGCACATTCCAGACACAGGTCACAGCAGCTCATGCAGTGGAGCTGTTCAACCCTAGACAGTCAGGAATCAAGTGAAGTGGTACAGAGAAAATGGCACTCACGTCCGCGGCAGTGAACACCGTCACCACCGGCCTTGATCATCATTGGTTCCTGTACACCATAGGGCTCCATGTTAGCCAATGAGGAGTTGCACGGCGGTGCAGACCGCCTTCCGCCATGACACCAAACGCCAGTGGAATGAGGTCACTTCCACCTGTCCCTGCATACAGGACAGGCGGTTGCCATTTCCTAAAGCTAGTACTCATGTTGGACAAATGTATGTGCATTATTGGTATGGATTGTACACACCTAGACAGTTCCGGTATTCTACATACATACATGCTCTGTGTACTGTTATATTGTGTATCCCTACTTCCTGTAGTCACAGACATTTTAATTTTGGTTCACTTAGATACCAACCACTGCGGAGGACGAGGAGGAGGAGGCAAGCACCTCTGTACAGACCCCTAGTGGACTTGGCTACACTGTAGGACCGGCACATCATAGTCACCTATCGTCTGGGCAGGTCCACAATTACTGAGCTGTGTGCACAATTGGAGCCTGATCTAATTCCTGCTATCCGTAGCACTACAGCAATTCGCCCTGTAGGTCAGGTACTCTCAGTGCTCCACTTCCTGGCAAGTGGTTCATTCCAGGTGACAGGTGGGCTTGGCGGCAGGAATGTCACAGCCAATGTTTTCAATTGTGCTTGGAAAGGTTTTGTCTGTCTTGCTCAAACACATGAGCAGCTAAATCTCATTCCCCCAGAGTGAAGATTTGCCCACTGTGAAGGCTGGATTCTATGCCATGGGTCACATACCACATGTGATTGGGGCCACTGACGGGACCCATATTGCCTTGGTCCCTGCCAGGGCAAATGAGAAGGTCTACAGGAATAGGAAGAGTTCCCACTCTCTAAATGTCCAGATGGTGTGCCTTGTGAATCAATACATCTCCCACGTCACTGTGAAGTTTCCTTGATCTGTGCATGATGCCTATGTATTGAGGAATAGCAGCATCCCACAGGTGATGGTGGCACAACTACAGAGGCACATAGTGTGGCTCATAGGTGAGCTTGTGCCTTCACACAATGTATGTCAGTGTATGCCAACTGGAGTTGTACTTCATGCCATTGTACATAGGTAATGTGTGTCCCCCACTACTTCTGGGAGACTCCGGCTACCCAAACCTGACCTGTCTGTTGACCTCCGTTAGGAATCTAAGAACAGAGGCTGAAAATAGGTACAATGAGAGACACGGCTGTACCAGGAGGGTTTGTTGGATGGATTCACACATTACAGGACATTTGCACAGGATAACACAGTTCATTACATTGCACATTTGTGTCTGATAAAGCACTATTACTCCAGTTGTGATCAAGGGTGTTTATTAAAGTGACAATAATGAAGGGATGGTGCAATAGAGTAGGGTGATGGTTGAGGGAAACTTCAGTGTAGCGGCCCAGCTGGTTTGTAGCACAGGTCAAGTGTCTCTGGAGCCATAAGAAGAGGAACAGTGGCAGTCCAAAGTGAACAAGGTGACTCAGTGGCACACAAGGGGGACATTCTTGAGAGGCTCATTTCCTGGGGGTGGTTTTGGTCTTGGCAACAGTCTCTGGTGTCTGTCTGGGTTGCAGGGAACGTTTGCGGGTTGCTTCTTCTGCTGCAGAGGGAAGGGTGCTGCTGGCCTGTATGTCTTGTAGCAGGTCCTCCTGTCCACCAGGATAGCTGCTGCTGATGTTGATAGCTGCTGAGTGGAGTGGCAAGTGGAAGTGGGCCGCTGGTGGGCTCTGTTCTCCCGCATGGTGTTGGCCATGTCACCCAGCACCCCTACAAATGAGGCCAGGTTGGCATTTAGGCCCTGCAACTGCTGCCTGACCTCCTGGTGGTGTACCCCCTGCAGCCACGGGTTCTCCTGCATGATGTTGATGACCTGGCCCATCCTGTCCTGGGATTTTTGGTATCCCCCAGGACATGTGTGAGTGCCTCCTGGGCAGTTGGTTCCCTGGGCCTGGTTTCCCCTTGGCGCACAGCTGACCTCCAACTGTCCCTGGGCCCCTGTACCTATGTCCCCTGAACGGTGTGCCCACTCCCACTTACACCAGGGCCTTCTCCGTCTTGCCCGTGTGGTGTTGACTCGGGTCCATGTACAGGTGGGCACACTATTGATCGACGTGTCCTGGAGACAGGAGTCTTGGGACATTGAGTGGCTGCTGTGGTGTTGGAGTCGGAGGGGGGGAGCCCTGTGGTGGACTGACTGGGGGATGTGGAAGCCGACTGACCAGTGGTCCCAGATGGGCCAGGGAGTTCATCCAGCTTGGGACATCCAGAGTTGCTGTCATCACTGAGGGCATCTTCTGGTGGATGATTGGGTTGCCGTGGCACCTACTGGCCACTGACATTGGCTGGGGCACCTGTGGCGATGTACGTGATTTGCTAGGGTCATTGTCCGTCACATTTTCTGCATTTCCACCTTTCCCTATGGGTTTTGTGTTGTCCTCCCACCTTTGGTGGTGTATGGTGATGGATTGTGGGATTGGTAGGTCTGCATGCTGTCCATGCATTGCTGTTGTGTGTGCATGCAGAGCTGGGAGGGGTGTGCTTGCAGTGGGTAGGGCATGCAGGGGTATACATTTAAGTGTGGTCATTGGGGTGGTGCACTGTGTGGGATGGAGTGGGGTGTGGGGAGTCGGGGTGAGGGGGTGACATGACATGCAGGTATCAGTGGAGGTAGGTTAGTAATAGTGACTTGCCAGTGTCCAGCCCTCCAGTGACTCCAGTTAGGCCCTCAGTGTGCAGGATTGCCAAGACTTGCTCCTCCCATGCTGTCAGCTGTGGGGGAGGAGGTGGGGGTCCACTGCCAGTCCTCATAATGGTGATCTGGTGCTTTGATGCAATGGAACACACCTTCCCCCATAAGTCATTCCACCTCTTTTGGATGTCGTCCCTTGTGCATGTATATTGTCCCACAGAGTTCACCCTGTCCACGATCATCCACCATAGCTCAATCTTCCTGGCAATGGGGATCCGCTGGACCTGTGCACCAAACAGCTGTGGCTCTTCCCTGAATATTTCCTCCACCAGCACCCGCAACTCCTCATTTGTGAAACGGGGGTGCTGTTGTGTGGACATGCCTATTGTGTGTGTTGTGCAGAGGGTGTTGAGTGTTGTGGTATAGTGTGTGGTGTGTGATGCGTGACAGACATGTAGGTAGATGTGGTGTGTGTGAGCAGTTCTCTAAGGGTTTGGCCTGGCAAGGTGTAGCAGTCTTCTTGTATTTGCAAAGGATTGTGGGTTATGTGGGGGGTGTTTTATAGTGCTGTTGGTGGGCGTGTTGGGTGTGTGTATATGTGTCAGGTGTGGGTTTTTTGATCTGCTCAATGTTGGCTTGATGTGGTGTTGGGTGCCTAATACTGCCGCAGTGGTGTGCACTGCCAATGGCTGATGCTATTGAATGTCCGCAGTGGAGATTCGTGGGTCATAATTTGGAGGGCGGTGGGTCTGACAGTTTTTCGCCTTCTTTGGGTCTGGTGGACTTGTGGTTGTGGCTAGTTTCTGTTGGTTTTCTGTTTGTGTGTCATTATCTGGTGAGCAGATTAGCACCTCCGCGGTGGTCTGTTGGCGGCCGTCTCCACAGCGGTCTTCGGGATAGAACACCAGTATAATAATGGCCACCATAGTCTGCAACATACTGACTAACTGCAGAATAATCTGCACTCATTTCAGCCATTCTTTTGAAGCATCAAAGCAGTTGCAGATTATTCAGCGTGGTAACAAAGTAAAAGTTAAAGCCCTGATACAGGAGGTGCCAATACTTTGGATCTGAACCTATCATATGTTGCAACGTCTATTTGAGCAGGACAGGCTGATCAATGACTTTGTCATTCTAAGAGGAGGGGATGCAATATGGAAAGTTGTGACCATGGATGCAGACCAATAGGGCCAAGTCGAATGCCTGACACAGATGCCGCTCCCTTTTGAGGTTTTCATGCAGGAAGTTAGCAAGGAGGACAGTACAATGGGCCAAGCTATCCCAGTCTTGAATCTGCTACAGGAGCAGCAAAAGAAGATGTCTGAGAGGTTCACACTCGGAGATGTGAACAAAAACTCAAAATTGCATGCCTTGGTTGAGAGCCTAAGCTATCGCCTGACTTGTAATGCAAGGCTGCAAAATGACATTATCAAGTCCAAAGAGTACATCTGTGCCACCCTACTTGATCCATGTTACAAAACAAATCTTCCCACTTTCATTCCTTTTTCTGAAGGGGATGTTTCAAAACACAGGAGGTGGATTGTTGAGGAAGAAGAATGGCTGGAACTTAGACTCCCACTCTGCAGTTCTGGGGTGCGGCCTTCAGCTTCCAGAGAGGGCAGTCTTATCTCACAGTAGCCAACACCAGGAACAAGGATTCCAACAACAACGGAATTAGAAGAATCAGACCCAACCTCTGCATTGGCTCTGTTTTCTTTCAATCTAGTTGACAGTGATAGATAACCCTTTGATTAATCCTGCAGTCGGAGTTGGCATAGGTGGGAGTGGCACCTTGTGTCTTCCTTGTTAGCACATTAGCATTTTACTACAACTACTACTACCCCCTTAAGATGCCGCCTTGGGAAAAACCTGCAGTAAGAAGACTAAGTTATCAGCCGCCACTTCATCCATTCGGGTAAGAGAAGAACTATGGATTGAAGTGAACTTGTTTAGTTAGTAATTAACTTCTACAGAAGAAGATGATGCTTTTGTGTATGTAGGATTTTGTAGGCAAAATAGGCAATTTCAATCATCCCCTAGTGGTCATTATAGTTGGAGGACAATAGAGCAATGGTATGAGTAAGTGACATACACTTTTTTAGCAGATTTTAAAAACAAGCTACACCAAAAAATAGCATTGCAAAGTAAAACATCAAAATACACTTTTGAGGCATAAATCAAGTAAAATAAATTATCTCCTTTTATTTTTACAAATAGAATATCCATCCTTTTCACCCACAACAGGCCCACCACTCTCCCCAAACCAATAGCCCTGGGCAGCATGCCCCTCTCCAAAAGAGCATCCTTGTTTATTCATCCATGCAATCATTTATTCATTCTTTCTTTCTTCCTACTATAATTGAACCATACTCACCATGATTTAAGCTTTACTTTTTCTTATCCAGTCTTTTATCAAAATTTCCAATACATTATCCATCCATTTTGTGTCCACCCTTTCTTTCAATCACCCTTCCATCCATTTAGGCAATACTCACTTATGCATCCTTTCACCCATCCACGGATCCTTTCCTTTTACTAATTTCACCCATCCTTTCTTTTAATCATCCATTCTTTCCTGTTTCCATCAAGCTATCATTTTTAGTGTACATTATGTGAGCTTTTGCTGAGTTGCAGATAGAACAGGCCATAACTGAACCACCGATGTAGCTGGTCATGAGTCACAACTAAACCCTTGTAACTAGTGATTCTATTAGTAATTGTCCATAACCAAGTGATGTGACTTACAACCGCCCTCCCCCTCCAACTGACACTCTTCCTGCAGTGGCACGTGAGCAAGCAGCAGTCGTGGTCAGTGGGGATAGAATAAAACTTTATAAATTTTTTAGATGCCAGATACGCCGCTCCTTAATTTTTTTAATCAAAATAATACAATTACAATACATCACTACAGTTCACTTAGCAATGCAGTATCTTCTAGCAAAAATATCACTCTGGTTATTTTGTTGGTTCACAATGTTAGAAAAGCCAGGTAGTCAAGCTTACCAAAAACTATTCGTAATGGAGGGTCAGAGCTATACCATATGATGATGACTCTGAATCATTGAATTGCAATGAAGGGATGGAATAATAAAGGTCAATGAAAGACAAATCGTGTTGGTTTGCAAATGCAATGGGACCTCATACTTTCCAGCCATGCTGCATTTATAGTAACTGCTGGTATACTGTATAAATGAATTACACATTACAACATTGGTGATAGGGTCAATGCCCATGACCACTCTTACGTTAACTGTCAGAGCATGAGCCAACCTTCTCAAGAAACATAAATGGTGATTACTATTTATAATACCAGTTTACTTGGGCCTGCAATCTTCGCACTAGATAGAAGAGTATCTTAGTCTTACAGTACCAGAAGATATAAAGGGGAAGGGAAAGATTACCAACAAAGCAGTAGACATCTACAAACTGCTACAGACCGGAAAAAGACCGCACAAATAAAAAAACATGGGAGAAAAGATAATGCAGGGCTGGTAAAATTCAGATAGGGGAGTTGGAAAAAAAGGAGACAGTATAAAAAAAATAAGACAAATCAAAAGAAGTATAATAGTGGGTAGAGGTAAAAGTTAGGGAAATAATAATAATTAATAATAGGACTTACTGGGATGAGCAGAGCCCTCAACATTGACGCTCGTGGTCAGTGCCTCCTCCCCAGCTCTTGCCGGACCCTCCACTATGCTGCCCCTCTTCTTGACCTTGGGTGCTGAAATAAAGAAGTTAAAAAAATAGATTAGTAGTACAGTGAATCTTCCCAAAATTATTACAACAGGCAAACACAGTAACATTGTACTTATCTAAATCAGATCTCCTATGGTACTAGTATCGACTATCGTTGAGTTGGCTATTCTCCTAAAAACCCTTTTCCAAATGTCCTTAACAAAAACTATATTTAGAACTAATGCATTGCAATGAATGATCTTTGAGTCTATTCTCATTTCTCAGCCCCCTTAACGGACCAACTCAGTCTCCCTTTTTTGCAACGCATAGATGCATACTAGTAACGAACAGTGTGAAATTGCTTGGGCTCTATGAGCTACATAAAGAAACTCACAAAGCTAACTCACTGATATCACTTCACTAATTCACTATGGTGACAGGAGGACAGAGGAGCCTGCATTGCAATGGCTTCTTAAATAACCAGCCAAAGCGAGCGGCAACAAGTACGATGAGGTAGCACCCAGCATTTGCTTACCTCAAACTGGATAACATAACAATATTCCTAATCCAAATTAAACGTAATTTACCTCTGAGTGTGAGAAGCATGCTATTCAGAAAAAAGGTAGCATTGTAGAATACAAACAGAACAAATAATATAGTTGATACTCACCGAGCCCTGGAATCCCAATGCCTAGTAGGGTGAGCAGGTCCTGCTCCTGGTCGAGGATATCCACCCAGCAGTGCATCAGCTGCTGGGTGGTGCGCTGGACCAGCCTGGTGTGCCGCACATACTTGTGCACCCTCCCCCGATGCAGTTAATGCTCCCGCACGGGGGACCCTCTACTAGGCTTGACGCCTGCTACCAGCATGGAGGGGAGGTGGTGTTGCATGAAAAAACTAGTGCTGCCACCTCCACCTCACAAAAAATAGTGCAGGGCTTCACACCTTGATGGCACCACCCTTCACAGGGTAGCCAGCTGCTGCAGGCTGTTCGGGGGAGGGCCTGGCGACACAGCTCCACAGTTTGCTGCCCTGCTCTGCCATGGATGGGATGAAAAAAAACCAGGACAAGGAAGGAAGGAAGAAATAAGGAAGTAAAGGGGAAAGAAAAGAAAAATACAAAAAGTCACAAAAACATAAAAACTACACAGACACAAAAACATACACTAACACAATATATAAAAAATGAGGGGTAAATTAAGTAGGAGGATGGAATATTGTAAGGATAAGAAAGGGATTAAAAAAAATTAAAAAACAGGCCCAGCACCATGAACAGAGTAAGAAAACAAGATGGCCGCGCCATATGAATCGTGTGATGACTTTCGCACATGATTTTGAGCCCGAGGTGGTATTCCTTGTTGCATTTGGAATAATATCAATGCGAGTGGGCGTGACGGGGAATCTCCATAGCGCAGCATAGTTTTTTTAACTACTCCGCAAGTTACACATAGCGCGATTCCATGAATTCTGCGCAGGCCTAATAAAAATGCTATAAAAAGTTAAATAAACTTCTGGATCAAATTAATGCACGTACACATGTAACATCAATCAAAGGAACCATACAATATGTTCCAGTACCCCAGTGTGCTCAAATGCACTTCTGCAACACTTGGGCAAACGTTCTGCTTGGCAGACAAGCCACAGGACTAAGTATCACAGTAGAAATGTTTATGGACATCTATAACTTGCATAGATCTCCATGCTTACACTTAGACATTTTGTCACAGCACCATTGGAGTAAGACTTAAGGCATGAGGAGCAAAAATCCTAACAGTTTACCTCCCTCCATGGAGCACCAGGTTTGGTGAGATGTTGGTGAAAAAAATGCATGAAATAAAGTGGGTGCATGACTGCTCAGCAAAAGCTTACCCCTTCCACCTGAACAATAATTGCACCTTACCTGAGAAAAGGCAAGAATCTAGAATAGCTGACACACACATTTTGGTGGACTATCAATTTAAATGGGCAATGGAGGAGGGTAAACTCTAGCAAAGCTACCAAAATGAATGGTTTCAGTTGTGATAGAGGAAATGTCGAATGATTTTTCGAAGGCTTGGAACGTTTCAAACAAACAGAAAGAGTTTATTTTTGTTATAATGGCAAAAGTCCCTGAGAAATTAGGGTGGAATTTAGATTGATAGGCAAAACCTGTGAGTGCAGCCATACCTTATCCCCAATCTGACAGTCAGGCACAGTTTGCCCATGTTTGTCAGAGTAATCCTTCATAATTTTCGGTGCTATTTGTAAATTTCTTGCTGCTTGTCTTCTCTTTTCTGCTCGAGGATGAAGAAGCTCAGAAACTGCTGGTGCTGTCAGGTCACAACTTAGGATGAAACCCCTGTAAGCAGAAACATAGAGATACTTTAGTGGCAATACGAACAATGTTATTAAAAGCAAGTTCAGCAAAAGGAAATAATGTTACCCAGCTATCACTTGCAGCGCTGCAAAAGCACCTCAAATATTGCTCAAGTGCTAGTTTAGTGCTCTCCATGAGTCACTTAGGGCCAGATGTAGGAAAATGCCAATTTGCGACTTGCAAATTGCGAGTCCCTACGACTCGCAATTTGCAACTCGCAAATTGGTATGCAGAACGGTGTCTCAGTTCGAGTCGCTATGGGGTCGCAATGACCCACCTCATTAATATTAATGAGGTGGGTCGCAAATTGCGGCCCCATAGCGAGTCTAGGCACTCGCAAACATGGAGGCCTGCTGTCGTCAGCAGACCTCCATGTTCGTGACTGCTTTATCAATAAAGCAGTTTTTTTTTTTTTAAGTGTAGCCCGTTTTCCTTAAAGGAAAACGAGCTGCACTTAAAAAAAAAACGCAACCTTTAGTTTCTGTATTTTTTCAGGGCAGGTAATGGTCCCTTGGACCACTACCTGCCCTGAAAAAATTGTTTTGAGTCCATTCGCAAAGGGGAAGGGGTCCCATAGGGACCCCTTCCAATTTGCGAGTGGGTTACCATCCACTTGAAGTGGATGGTAACTGCGATACCATTTGCGACCGCATATGCGGTCGCAAATGGTATTGCATGCCACTCCGAATCGCAAATAGGAAGGGAACACCCCTTCCTATTTGCGATTTTGAAATGCATATTGCGAGTCGGTCCCGACTCGCAATATGCATTTCTGCATAGGGAAATGCGATTAGCGAGTCACAAATGGCAATTTTTGCCGTTTGCGACTCGCTAATCGTTTCCTGCATCTGGCCCTTAGTCTGTGGATTAAACCCAGAAGATAAGACCCTGGCTGTTCAAGCATTGCACAAAATGTCTTCCAAAAATTTGAAACAAACTGAGGTCCCCATCAGCGATAATCTTCTCCAGGCATCCATGAAGTCTATTGATATCTTAAATGAAACACAAGGCTGTTTGCTTAGCATTAAGTAACTTGGATCTCATGAACAAATGTCAACATCAGGACAGTGTGTGCTCTACGGGCGACGTAATGCAAAAAGCCAATCCTTATATATTGTAATAATTCATGCATTATGTGTTAATGAAGTATGTTAACTTTATGCATTGCAGAGATTCATATTGAAACATCATTAATGCTGTTTGCAATGCATTGCTCATATTCAAGACTTTGCTGCAGGATTACAGGGTGTGGTTAGGGTGTGGTCCCTATTCTAAGCCTTTCTAGAAACCTTTCCTGCAGCCTGGCTGGGTGTGGCACATGGGCGGGGCCTGGCTCTATTTAAGGGAGCCAGCCCAGCTTCACATGCTCACTATTCAGAGGTCCCTGTGCAGAGCAGCAGCATTTTCCTGAGCTCCTGTTTCGGAGGCCTACGTAGGATTTCCAGGCCCTGTCTTCATTTCCTTGGTGATCTTCAAGCAGGGCGGTAAGGCAGAGGTCGGGTTAGGCCCCCGACTCCGTTTTCAGAAATACTCGAGTTTTGGGCCTTTTGGTTAAATCACGTGTGCGATGGTTTTCTTGGCATTTAACTTTTACAGTTCGGATCGGCAGTGTGCGCGATCGTATCTTGGCATTTAAACCTTGATGGTTGAATCGGCAGCAGAGTGCACGATTCATTCTTGGCATTTAACTCTTACAGTTCGGATCGGCAGTGTGTGTGATCGTATCTTGCCATTTAAACCTTGATGGTTGAATCGGCAGCAGAGTGCACGATTCATTCTTGGCATTTAACTCTTATAGTTCGGATCGGCAGTGTGCGAGTTCGTATCTTGGCATTTAAACCTTGATGGTTGAATCGGCAGCAGAGTGCACGATTCATTCTTGGTCTGTAACTCTTACAGTTCGGAACAGCAGTGTGCGCAATCGTATCTTGGCATTTAAACCTTGATGGTTGAATCGGCAGCAGAGTGCATGATTCATTCTTGGAATTTAACTCTTGTAATTCGGATCGCCAGTGTGCACGATCATATCCTGACATTTAAACCGTGATGGTTGAATCGGCAGCAGTGTGCACGATTCATACTTGGCATTTAACTCTTGTAGTTCGGATCGGCAGCGTGCGCGATCATATCCTGGCATTTAAACCTTGATGGTTGAATTGACAGCAGTATGCGCAATTAATTCTTGGCATTTAACTCTTGTAGTTAAGATCCGGAGTGTGTACAATCCTGTTTTGACATTTGAACCTTGATGGTCGAATCGGCATCGGTGTGCGCAATTCATTCTTGCCAATTAAAACTTGCAACTCAGATCGGCAGAGTGCGCGATCGTATTTTGACATTTAAATCCTGATGGTTGAATCAATGGCAGAGAGTGTGAGTCATTCTTGGCATTTAACCCTTGTGTTTCAGATCGACAGATTGCGCAATCATTTCTAGACATTGAAATCTTGATGCAGTTTGATATTCAAAGTGTATAATAATTTGTAAGCAATTGAATCTTGAAAGTCTAGACAGAGTATGTCCTTGCAGTATCATTCAGGAGCTTATCACAGTTTATTCCTGAAAACCAATGTGTTAATTATTGAGCTTATCACAGTTTATTCCTGAAAACCAATGTGTTGATTGATTACTGTTATAGTGTGTCCTTGCAGTATCATTCATGAGTCTAACACAGTTTATTCCTGAAAACTAACAAGTTTATTGAATACTATTATTAAGTAGTTTCTATTCAAAGAAAAAACTTGAGTCAGTTCAAGGTTCAGAGCATAAGATTGTATTCTACAAAACTCTCATATGAAAGCTTGCATAATCCTTATTTATTTTCCAGGTACTCAGAGCTAATAAGGTCATGAAATAAGAAAGCTCTTGATCATTCATGTTATCAGTATATAGATATTATGAACAAAGCTTATGAAAGTCAATGTAAATAATCTGGCTATTGTGTTCTTAACTTTTACTTCCACAGGTCTCCTTCCCCGCTGTTCCCAACCTAAAACCCCATCCCCCACTTGGCCATTCTTTAACTCTGTGCTATAATGGCTAGTAGAGTTTGGAGCTGCCAAGAGGTGGACATATTGGAAATAGGCGTAAACCTTGAGGATCCAGACTCCCTGACACAAATGACACATTTTGGAAACTGAATCGGCTGTAACCATAATGGTCCTCTTTACCTCCGAAGGAGGAAGTTTCACAATGAAAACCATACCAATAGAATGCCATGTTCAAGCATTGAAGACTGCTCTGATGAGAGGCATTAATTTGAGCACAGACTGGGCAGAAAAACTTCCCACATCATTATCAACTGCTGGCCGCCAAAAGCATCAGGAAACCAGTTCCAACATGTTACTAAACCCCCTACGACCAACAGGTTTTCATTTGTGACAGAGTTGGAGAACTGCTTATTTTAATATCTTACTGGGAACATGGAGAGATGTTCCATGAAAATATCATCATTCCTTGCTATTTAAAGAAAGTCTTATTCCCTTTTCTTGTTTTAGTCTTTAGAAATGTAGTACTGAGAAGTCACATTCTGGAGGAATGATAATTCGGAGATTAGACTCTTCCCATTAGAGTATCGCAAGAAAGTGCATGAGCTACCTTGTTTAAGTGTCACGGGATGAAAGTTACTTGAAAATGAAATTGGGAAAAAAATAAGGCCAATGAGCCTGGCAACTATTCTGGCACTGAATGGTCTTAAGAGCTTGTTTTGATATTGAAGGGATGATTTGCTCCTGGTAGTAAATGTTTCCTCTCCAATCATGACTCTTTCATAGCCAACAATTCATGTTCTAAAATGAAATAATTCCATTCAATCTGGACAGGGAATGAGGATAGTAGCCAATGTTTTGCCATAAGGACTCATCACCTTGAATTTGCAAAAGGACCACTCATAAGGCATTTTGAGACATGTCAGTCTCCACCACAAATTACTTACCAGGGTCTGGATGTCAAAGAACTGGCGCAAAGGTAAAGGCTGATTTCAAAATGGGGAATGCCTTTACTGCTCAAGAATCCCATCAAAACCTACCAAGAAGTTGTTCCTTCTTTACAAGTTGCAAGATTTCAGAATAGTATGTGGAAAAGTTCTTAACAAATTGTCTGTAAAAGTTTGCAAATCCCAAAAAGCATTGGGTTACTTTGATGGGTGATGGAGATGGCTAATTAAGTATGGTAGTTATTTTTTTAGGATCCATGGTAGCTTCTTCTCAGTTTAAGATATAACCCAAATACTCTACTTCAGAAGTTTCAAAAATGCATTTTCAGATTTACAATCCAGATGGTTCTTGTGATGTCTGTACAAAACCTCAAAAACATGAAGATGATGATTGGGTAAATTCCTGAAAAAAATAGAAAATCATACAAATATCCAATGACAAACAAGTTCAAGATATCAGACAATACACTAACTATATATCTTTAGAATACTAATAGAGCACTACTGACACTCAAAGGTACTCAGTACTCAAAATGTCCAATGGGGTGAGGAAGGTCCTTTTCCACTCATCTTCATTTCAGATGCACATTGATTGGTATACTCCCTTGAGATCTGATTTGATGAACACCTTGGAACCGCATACTGGCTCTAATATATCTTTAATCAAGGGAAAGGGAGATCAATCTTTGATAGTGATATCATTTAATCTTTGAAAATCAATGCAAGGCCTTAGTTTGTTTGATTTCTTGGGAACAAAAAAATAGAGGAGCTCCAGCAGGTGAAGATGATGGTGAAATGAAACAATTTTGGGGAATTTTGACCAGGTATTGCTGCAGGGCCTTTTTTGTGACTCTGATAAAGAGTACATTCGGCTGAAAAGCAATTCAGCTCCTGGTTTGAGACTGATAGCAAAGTCCCAGGGCTGATGTGGTGGTAATTGTTTAGAGTTTGAGGAACAAATTACATCTTTACATTTTCTTCACCATTTTGGAATTATCCCCACTGTAGCCTCCAGTGAACTCATTCCTTCTTTATCAATGACTAAATATTCTGCCATTTCTTCTGTAGCCTTGAAGCAATTCTGATTCCAATCGATGGAACCTAAGGAAATGGTACAAGTTACCCAACTAAGATACGGGTTATGCTGGCACAATCAAGCGAGACCCAAGATGAATGGAAGATTAGGAGAGGAAATTAAATAAAAAAATATTCTTTTCTGATGCTTGAATATTGTTATCTATGATTTGGAGGAGCATTCTACAACCAAACCAGATATCAAGGGTGTACCATCCACTTTGTGAATAACATCCCCTACGTCTTCTATCCCTTAGGGATCTGATGGATTAGTGCCCATTTGGAGTCTAAACACATTTTGGCAGACCCTGAGTCCAATAAGGCCATTATTGACACCTTGATCTCAGACCCAACATGTAAGGTGATAGGTAGCAAAAACAATTAAATTCTGGTTTCAGGAAAAAATATTGAGGTTGATATTTGAGGAAGACTACCTACATCCAAACTGTCCTTCTTCTCCACAGTTGTACTTAAGCTTTTACTCCAAACTCTGGGTAGGGTTAGTGGAACACTCCTTAATTAAATGACCTCTTTCCCCACAACATAGGCATAGACCCTTTTAATAGCATCTTAGTTTCTCTCCTTCTGATAAGGGCCCTCCCATCGACCCTATCTCCATCAGCTCCTCTCCAGGATCCATGCTCTTAATTTCCTCCACTTGTGAGACTGGGAAAGACCTTGTAGCAGGAAATGGAAAGTTAGCTTTCTTTCATTACTTTAGATGAAATTCAATGGGTAGCGCAGTTTCAATGGCTTCATTCAAGTCGGTGGATCAGGAACATGGACTAATTTATCCTTTATTTCTTCATCTGGGCCACATTGCAACAAGGAGAGAAACGTGCATAGGGCCCATTGAGTTTCTGCAGCCAGTCTTCTGAAGTGGGTTACATTTGCCATTACTCCATGAGCAGCCTGTTGGATATCACACAAGACTTCTTTAGCATAATATTCCAAATTGGGGTGACAAAACATATTTAGAAAAATTTCCAGTAACAAGTAATGATTTTCCAGACAAGGGTCACAAGTGGTCACCAAGGGCATTGCCCAAGAGAGAGAATCTCCAGAAAGACAACTAATCACATAGCCCACCTTGGTCTTATTAGGCACAAACTAGGCTGAGCGAAAGGTAAACTGAGCATTCATTGCATCCAACAATTCTCATCCTTTGTCTGTACTTCTGTCAATGCAAAAAGTACCAGAAGGCACCAGAAGAAGATCTGAAGTGTTAGCAGCTGCCAAGGATTGTCGAAGTGTGGCATTTTAATTTTGTAACACGTCCAGTTGAGTATTCTGTTATTGGATGGTGTCTTGTAATCCTTGTATTGGATCCATGATTATGGACTGAAATTATTCCAGTTGGCATCGCAATCTGATAGCTGGCTGTGACAGTTGAGTCTGGGTCCAGGAGACCTTGTCCTTGAAGAAAAGGCGATCCCTTCTTGAAGCCACCTACAATTGTGTACACAGAATAGAAACATTTGTGACACAAGCAGTAATGACCAAGGCTGTCTCATATACTGACAAATAACCTGCAACAGGAAGCAAACCCTCCCAAGAGATATGACCGCCATCTTGGATTGTGGAGGTGTAGTGAGAAACATGACTAGGGATGTATTTTGGTTTGAAAGATACATTACCAAGATGGTGCCCTCTGCTCCAGGAAGCTGAGAAAAAACCACAGCAGGACCACGTTGCAAACTACACATCTTGGTGTGTCCTCAGCCCAGGCTTGCCTCCTCTAACTACCAGAGAGGGGGACTACTACCAGGACAGGAGTGAGTTTGGCCCATGACCATGTGCCCTGTAGAATGACTAGGGATGAGCAAGACTAGGGATGAGCTGCGCACTTGGAGCAGGGATCCCATTGGCATTTAATACAAAACACAGGAGCTTTATGTTAGGAGGACCTGAGAATCTAATGAGTCACTCTATCATCTTACAGCATGTGCATGTGTGCACAGGGTAAGTTAGCAAGGGAAACTGTATTTTCAGCAACCACATCTACCAACTCAACTACAGTTCTCAGCGCAATTTTATGAAGCACAATAAGTATCACTAATCTCAGTCCCATGTCAAAGTCAAAATATTACCAGGTGTAATACTGTAGATCTTATTCAATTACATATTTGATATCTTATGAATCAGCATCCATCCTAAAATGTTATTTAAACCACAAAATCACAAAAGCCTTCGGCCTAGCATTAAAGATAAACCATGTAAGATAAAGTACCAAATATCGGTGAGACAATTCTCTGAACTTTTGTCACATTGATTGGTGTTTTGTGTGATAAACATATATTGTTGCATGGATGAGTGAAGAATTCATCCTTCATCTATATTTTGATACAAATACCAGAAAAACACATAAAATACTGAACTATAACTTACTATAACATGAAATATCATATCATAGTTTAACACAAAATAACATCACACAGCACAACATAGATGTCTTAGATGTCATAGAAAATAGTTTTGATCAACTAACTTGTGATTAAACATTTTAGCAGCTAAATGTATCTGGTAGCTCCTCAAATACCTCTATCACTGTCAACCTGCATTTGTAAAGTGCCACTAGTGGTGATTTAATCCAAAACATATGTTCGGCTTAACGACTAAAGTAAACACGAGGCACAGAAAATAAACAGCATAAGAAAACCTCATCCATGTTATGAGATCTTTCACTCCAGAGGCTGAGCATCAAAGAATAAAACCAATTGGAGGAGTGGGGGGTCCCGCTGGGGGACGGATTGAAGCGAGGTGCGAATATGTGGTGGATTTAGAATGTAAAAGATAAAAAGTGCATCTGAAGCCCCAAAACAATGCGATCTTGTCATTTTCAATAAAATACCAGAAAGATCATGCTCGCTGGACAAGATGCCGCAAGTCATGTCATGGATTCTGCTAAGAAGGACCCCTGGGCGTCTGGGAGTGAGAAATCAAAGATCCTATACATCCAACAACTGGGTTACAAAAAAGCTCTTTCTTAAATCATTTTCCAGAGAATTAACCTCCTAAATTTTCAGAAGATGTTATTGTCATGCTCGGCTACCTCTTAGCCTACGGGCAGTGTTTACAGCCACCATTAAGCAGTCCCATAAAGTCGACCGTGCTTTTGTACAGACCCAGCAGAACTTACATTTCTTCCCTCCTGCTATTACCCTTTTCAGCTATCGAGGCTACTCCATCATAAACATGACTTTGTGTCTGCAAATAAACAAAAAGCTACAATTGTGCAGTCGATTGCTTTGTAAAACAGCACTTGCCACCATCTTCAATGCTACTTGTTGTTAGAGCCCTGTGCGATCTGGAGTGAAATTGCACTGTTTAGTTACCAAGCATACCTTTTGTTCTTTTCAACTAAAAGGACAAAATTAAAAAAATGAATACTGAATTTTGGAAGCCTGGCCCCTAAACTGTGAAATGTAGATGTAATTCCAGGTTTACACAAATAGACAAAGCGGGGCTTAATGTTTGGATAGAAGGAGATATACGATAAAGCATTATCCAATAAAGGGTGCCAGAAGAAGACCTAATTATCAAAACACTGCCTGAAGCCAACACGTGGAGACGTGCCTGCAAACCACTCCTGTATATCCCATAACAGAACAAGAGAACCACCTAGTGTGAGAACATCAGTCTTGTCTGCATTTCGAGATATATATTCTCACCTATAATCTAACAGGATTTTTACTGAAAAAATAATACCTTTCTATTTGTGTCTCTCATAAAAAGAAATCCCCCTAAACTGAAAAATGGATGAAATTGGCTATTTTTTCCCAGAAGAGCCCCACTTCAGGCTCATTTTGCTTTGTAATTAAGAGGAACGTCAGAAATATCATTTATACATTAAGAATTTAATAGATATATTTTCCCAGCTTTATACATTAGCGCAGGACAGCCCATTAATGAAATAAGTCTCCCTTCAGGGTCAATTTAGATGGGCCGTAATCTTCTGCAAATATATTGCAAATGACGATCATTTAATGATCCTAAAACTAACTGCCAGAAGAGGATTGCTCATAACTCTCCAGAAAACAAAAAAGAACGAGTTTTTGGCACGGCTGGGGAAACTTTTTAATTGACTGAGAGGACATTTCTCCTCAGTCAGGCAAAGGGCACGATCATTTGAGGCAGACAGACTATTCTGATACGGTGTCTGCCAGTCAAGCTTCCAGCATTTAAATTGCCGGTATTTATTGTTCAGCTCTCCTTCTTTCTGCGCGGCCCAGTGAAATGTGAAACGCTGACTACACTGTATGTGGCATTCATGCCAATAAAGTGGACTTGGCTTTCTGGCAGGTGATATAACACTTGAATACACAGTCAAATCATCTGTGTCAAGCCCCTACCGCCGCAGCAAATAGCTTCCAGTGTAAACAGAAGCTGAGTTGGTATTCAGCTGACCGACCGTAACTAGGACAAGGGATCAGACACACACAAATGCTACATGCCGGCACAAGGTCATGACATTATAGTCAGCAATTCCACTTTAAGGTCTGAAACGCGAAATCCCCTTTCAAACTCGCCAAGGTTATGGACGTGACAGCCATGTTCAAATGGTATTTGTGCAGGCACAAGTGAAATCATAGTTTAAGATGGACGACCGTATGTGTAAGTGTGTATTTTTACGTACTACGAACCTAGCTGTAAAACAACTGAGCACTGCATAGAAGGTGGGGGTCCAGTTGGCGTAGGGGCTTGCAGATGGTGGGTTTCTCACTCGTTTGTGGGGACCAGTAATTCTTTTTTACCATCATATTTTGCCTCAATGCATGAGAAAAAAAGGCAGAAAAACTAGTGAGAGAGCGTAGTTTAAACATTACCTATTTTAGATGTGAAGTGCTTATATTAACAACGCTAATATTATTCATTGAAACATATTTTAAGCGTGGAGAATTTTTCGCATGCATAAACTAATGTCGACTGTAAGAAATAATTGCTTGAATTATGACTAATTGAATATATTAATACGTATGATAATTGCATTTTATTAGAACCATAAGCCTTAAGTTAGCGTGAGTCGAAAACTAGCTGTGTAGCTCTCATATTAAAGCGTATTTTTCTGTTTCTCCAGTGTGCCGACTTGCAAAAGGCCATGACCCAGCATTTGTTCTTTTTTCTCCGCTTATTGTATCATTGACCGTTATACTCTCATCCGCATGCTAGTTGCTTTAGGATAAAGTTGCATGCTTTGCAACAAATATGGACACTTTCAAGGACACTGAACCACGGAAAGGAGAACTCTTGACCTGAAGAACGTGCCAGAAAATGAAGTAACCCCGGATATGCCACCTACGAAAGACGTCAATTATAAAGACCAATCAGAAGGATGTAAATTATCGAAGAATGACAAATGCATTACTTAATGTATAATTTGATAGGTTACAGATAGTGGGGTGTAGTGACTATCCAATAGAATTTTGGGTGAATGTATTACGAAAAAAGGATAAAAACCCATGTCACAAGAGACTCGAGAGCTTTAGGTAAGGAATGATATCGATTGCATCCAGAAACTCTGTCACTCTATTTGGTGATTTGAGACTTAGACAAAACCATCCTCACCCATAGACTGCCCCATTACACTTTCCTCCTTATGAGGGAAGTGTCCCCTGCCCATGACTAGATAGACTGACGGCGAACTAACTGATGTCCTGAAGACGATGACTGATCCTGTATGCTGACCTATTCCGAGGAGGGTAAATTATGTTGTTGTTATTGAAATTCACTTATTGCCTTTTCTTTCTAGGTACCAACTGCTGTGTATTTTTGATTAGAGACCTTAGTTAGATGTTTTCCAAATTGATGTTCTAAATTGTTTTGCATGAAGTCCAACATGCTGATGCTAATTGTGGTTAGATGAGGAATTTCATCTTGACTGACGTGACTGACGTGACTGACGTGGTGCTATGCTGAGCTAAACATATATGAGGTTTTATGCGTCTAGATTTGTTCATCTTCATATTGCCATCTTATGTCTGTGATTTTAGCATCATTACCATATTGTGACTATGCTCTTTGCTCCTTGGTTTTGAGACTAATACATGTGCTATTAGATTGTAATCAATAGGGAATAAAATTCTTAAAACTTCAATAAGGTGTGGTTATTCATGACTGAAAGGTCATGGTTGCGCCGAAGGTTTACTAATGCCTAAAGTGAAATATATTGTGGTGATATATGTTGACAATATTATTGATATATTGATTGATATATTGATCAGTTATCTCGTCTTACGGTGTCTCACCACTGGGTCCAAAGATTCATCGGCCTAAAACGAGTCCTAATGTGTATAAATTAACATAGAAGGACGCGTTAACACTAGACAAGGGAAAAATCGACAACAAGAGAAAACAATGATTATGAAGAATCATGCAGGAGTGTGATAAAGAGGCAAGAAGTATTAAACGGTGCAAAAAAGAAGCAAGAGGTTTAATTTGGCATCCCTGGCGTTCACCAACGTCAGCAGTGGGACCCAAAGACAAATTTGGGCTTCGATCTTGTAAACAAATAAAGCATTTCATAGGTGAAGTAGGATGGGAGTCTGTAGGGAGAGTGGTAGGTTGGAGGAGAGGGTGATAGCTGTGTGACCCATGTGGTTATGAAAAATAGGTGGACGTAAAGAGGGGGATACGCCTCAGTGGGTAATGTGGTCCTAGATTACAGGTTGGTGAGAGGCTATTTGAAGATCTTAGCCTTCGGCTGTTTTCTGAAGTGGAGAATGAATACATCCTACCTAATTATCAATACAAACACCAGATACAAAGCGGTGATTTGTAAACAACATATTGTGCTACTGTATCGCATTTATGTATTAAAGATGATATATTATGATTAGTTCACGTTTGAGTGTCAGAGTGTTTTGGGGTCTGTTAGTTATCAGGTTCGCTGTGTGCCCTGCTCCTTTGATGTCCGTCTGCCTCAGCTGCTCTCTGCTACATCTGAAGAGGGCGATCTTAATGACAATAGCTACTTCACTTCTGTGGATTATTCTATGAATACTAGTGAAGAGCTGGGTTAGATCATTACATCACAAACGTTTCCAACTTGCAAATAAGTAGAACATTTCTTTCAAAACAATAACTCAGTCACAACGTAGTCATACAATATAATCTTGAGGGGAAGGTTTTTTGCTTGACACCTTAACGTAGTTATTTAACTTTGTAAAATGTTTTTTTAATGGCTTTAGTGACGAAATATGATTCATTCTGTCGGCACCATTGACATTGTTACACTGTTATCAGTATTATTTTCTTACGATTATCCTTCTGGGTTTATGCCTATGTTGTCTTTTTTTTTAAGTTATCTGTTAAAGGTGGTCATTAAAGTAAAAACATGGTGGATATTCTGCGAACGTAAATGTGTTAATTTTAATGGCTGTATGCCAAGGAGTATATTTGCGGGTATGAATAAGCGTGTGTCTGACCCTGTATGCACCATTTTACATGTCTGAGTAAATGTATGTGAGTGTCTGTGTGTGACTCCGTACAATTATGCAGGACACAGCACATATATCTATCTATCTGTGGGTTCTGTTCAATCACAGGATCATTGGTAAGGTGGTGCAGAGTTGTAAAGTTGCATGTATCGCAATTTTGCAATACTCTTTTTAATCTTCAAAAGGGATGAAGCTCGCAAGTAATGCACATTATGATGTGAGCATTTTAGGCCATACCTATACGCATGAGACATGTACACTTCATACAGGGTGTGGCCACTGGATGTTCTCCGTAAATATCAACTCACAAATATTGTTTGACCATAGTATTGTGGTCAAAATATTGTGATTGCAAAAATGTCAAGGACAAAAATATCAAAGAAAATTATTGTATTGCATGTTTTTATTTTATTATTTATGTTATTGATTAATTTATTTTTTAAATTATTTTTAAATAATATTTTGGTAATATATAGAATACTTATCTCGGGTTGTTGAGTTTAATAGTAAATTTTGTGGGTATTATTTTTTTATGTGGGGTTTATTGTGCGGTGTGGGATTTGAGTGGGTAGTTAGTTTTACTATTTATTAATGTTAGTTGATATTTGTAGTAGGTATTTATTTGCTTTACATGTTTAATAAGATTTTTTATTAATTAATATCTGTGTTGTTGGGTTGATTGGGAGATTGGGTGGGTATGTTTAAGAAAAATATATTGAAATTGATAGAAAATGATGAATATATTAATTTTGCTACTTTATTATTATTATTATTATTATTATTATTATTATGCTTTTTATCTTGATTTAAAACTTTCTAGTTTATAAAAATGTGTAACTATCATTTTATATATTTTTATAGCTAGTATTGTGTATTGAGGTTTGGGCTGGTAATGTCATTAGGGTCGAGCCTACGAGTGTATTCGCTTGCACATGCATCTTGCTTGTAAGACTCTGTTGTGTAAAGTAAAGGGCTTGGACCCCGCCTATCACTTACCATTTGTTGGTTTGCATGGCACTCTGCTTTGCAGTCCCATAATTCATTACTACAGTCTTGGCATCATTTCTGTTCCTCTGTGTGGAGCAGGGACCAAGCACTGATTAATTCAGCTTAATCAGTCAGTACCTGTCCACCACTCCTGACATGACTGAGGTACTATTTTGTTCTTTTTAACTTGTAGTGCCCTGCAAACAGAAGGCGCGTGACTGTCAAGAATGTGCCCAGCAGGACAAGCAAAATTGCAAAGTTGTATTTTTTATATCGAGCATTTTTTTATTTTGCCAAGTCATCTTTTCTCACTTTGCACTCATGTTTTCTTTTGTTTTTGTTCATGGGCACTCTTCTCAAACAAAAAAAATATATTTTCTTAAATATTGCAAAGCGACATTGTTTCTTTATTATGTGTAATTTCCGAAATGATGCTTTAAGACATAATTGCGCAATCCACCCCAATCCACACCGCTCCAATCCGCCCCACTAGAATCCATCCCATCCACCCCTCACCAATCTACCCCACCCCACCCCAAACCAATCCACTCCAACCCACCACACTCCAATTTTACCAATCCACCCCAATCTAATCTGCTCCACTCCAGTTCACTCCATTCCAATCCCTAACAATCTACACCAATCCAAAACAATCTATCCCACTAAAACCCAAAACAATCTGCCCCACTCCAATCCAAAACGATATGCCCCTCTCCAATTCAAAACAATATGCCCGCTCCCATTTACCCCACTCCAATCTACCCCACTCCAATCCAAAACAATCTGCACCACTCCAATCAAAAACAATCTGCCCCACTGCAATGTGCAGCACTCCAATCCAAAACAATGTGCCTCACTCAAATCTGCCCCACTGCAATCCAAAACAATCTTCCCCATTCCTATTCAAAACACAATGCCCCACTCCAATCTGCCCCACTTTAATCCAAAACAATCAGCCTTACTCCAGTCTGCCTCACTACAATCCAACACAATCTGTCCCATTCCAATCTGCCCCACTCCAATCTGCCCTACTCAAATCCAAAACAATATGCCCCAGTCCTATCCAACTTAATTCAAGCCAATCCACTCTACCCATCCCAATTCACACCACTCCAATCCACCCCACTTCCATCCAATCCACACCAACCCAATTCAATCCACACACTCCAGTCCAATCCACCCACTCCAATCCACCCTACTCCAATCTGCTCCAATCTGCCCCACTCAAATCTGAAACAATCTGCCCCACTCTAGTCTGCCTCACTCCAATCCAAAACAATCTGTCCCAATCCAAAGCACCCCACTCCGCTCCATTTAAATCTATTTCAATCTGCCCCTCTTTAACCCAAAATAATCTGCCCACTCCAACCTGCCCCACTCTACCTGACCACATTCCAAACCCAAACAGCCCACTCCAATCCAAAGCAATCTCACTTCATCCCAATTCACCCCACTCCAATCCACCACACTCCACTCCACTACAATCCAGTCCACCCCTCATAATCCAATCCACCCCAATCCAGCCCAGTTCAATCTAACCCACTCTAATCCTGTACACTTCGCTCCAATTCAATCCACCCCACCCCAATCCACTCCAGTTCAATCCACCCCACTTATGACCGATCCACCCCACTCCTATACAACCCACTCCAATACATCCCACCCCATTCCAATCCAGCTCACACCACACCAAATCAACTCACTCTACTTCAATTCAATCCACACCACTCCAGTTCAATCAACCAATCCACCCACTCCAATTCACCCCACTCCAATCAGGTCCAATGCAACCTAAATCGCCTCACTCCATTTCAATACACCCATACCACCCAGATCAATTCCACTCCAATACACTCCACTTCAATCCACCCCACTCCAGTCCAATTTAGTCCACAATAATTGACCCTGCTCCAGTACAATCCACACCACTCCAAACCACCTTAATCTACCCCACTCCAATCCAGTCCACCCCTCCCCAATTAATCCACCATACACCAATTCAATCCCCCCCACTCTAATCCAATTCACCCTACTCCAATCTAATCCACCCCACTCTATTCTGATCCGACCCACTCCAATCCAATCCACCACAATCTACTCCAGTCCAATCCACACCAATCCAATCCACTCTGCTCGAATCCTCCCCACTCCACTCCAATCCAGGCCACCCCAATCCTGTCCACCCCACCCCTGTTCAGTCCACTCCACTTCACCCCTATCCAATCAACCCCAATTCAATCAACCACAGTCAATCTAATCCACCACACTCAATCGAATCCACCCACCCCAATCCAATCAACCCCACTCAAATGCAATCCACCCCTCCTGTCTAACCCACCCACTCCATTTCAATCTACCCCATCCCACCTCACTCCAATCCACCCCACTCTACTCCAATCCACCCCACTTTACCCCAATCCATCCCACCCATCTCAGTTAAGTCCACCACACTCCAGTCCAATCCATTCAGCCCATTCCACCCCACTCCAATCCAATTCACCCCACCCCACTCCAGTCCAAGGAATCCGATCCAATCCACCCCCTCCAATCAGCCCCACTCCAGTCCAGTCTAATCCAATCCACCCAGTCCATTCTGATCTGCCCAACCCCAGCTCTATCACTCCAATCCAAACCACCCACCCCAATCCAATCTAATCCACCCCACTTGAATCCACGCCAATCCAATCCCCCTCACCCCATTTCAAACCATCCCACTCCAATCTAGTTCACTTCACACCAATCCACCCCACTGCACTCAATCCACCCCACTCTACCCCAATCCAATCCCCCACTCTATTCCAATCCAATCCACCCCACTACCTCAATCCACTCCAACCCACTCCACCCTATTCCACATCACTCCACTCTCCAACACTCTCTGCCACTGAAGCACTGAACCACTGAACTTTATTCTCTTCTACTCAATTCTACAACACTCTACTCCCCCAAATCCACTCTATGACACTTCAGCAGATCCACTCTATGACACTCTACTCCCTCACTGCACTCTGACACACCATGCCACTAACCGAACAGCAGCCACACTGGTGTACAACATGGTAAAACACATTGTCAAGACAATAGCCGTTGTATAGGCAAGACCTATTGGCTTTGCCAATGCTTGTTTTCAATTTTCAATACATTTTTATTCATTTGAACAAGTTATTTTCATGTTTACAAGCCCTATGTCAACCATATTTGACTGATAGTTCGTACTATATAAGCAAATAACAAGTGAAGCAATTGAACTAGTCCTCCCCCTTTCAAACCCCATTGCCTTTCTGCCCCACCCCCACTCAACCTTTCTATTGATATTTCCTTTCCCTTCTAGTCTTTAAGTTCCCTACTCTGTTATACACTGGATTATGATGCACTGTCTGTGTCTCTTCCTAACAGTGGTTAGACTTTTCTAATATAGGGGGTTATTCTAACTTTGGAGGAGTGTTAATCCGTCCCAAAAGTGACGGTAAAGTGACGGATATACCACCAGCCGTATTACGAGTTCCATAGGATATAATGGACTCGTAATACGGCTGGTGGTAAATCCGTCACTTTTCCGTCACTTTTGGGACGGATTAACACCTCCTCCAAAGTTAGAATAACCCCCATAGTCTTTTTGGACATCTGAGTTATCTGAAGTCTTTAAGCACATCTGACACTAGTGGGTCCCAGATTTTCGTAAATGTTTCCTCTTTGGTTTGGATCTTGTGTGCTAATCTTTCCATGCTTAGTAGGGACCGTAACCTTACACACCAGGTAGATATGGTTGGAGTTGCTGTTTTTCCCCGTAGCGCCAGTCTTTCTGCCAAAAGCAAGTTTGCTATAGGATCACCTTTTTATATGTAGTAAATAATCCCCTCCTAGTGGTCTGCCTTGTAAAATTATCTCAGGGCATTGGTCACTCGGATGTCTGTGATCATGTCGATTGTTCTCAGGGCCTACTTCCAAATGTTTTCTAGTTCAGGGTGCCTCAATATATCTGTGATATTGACACTATTGTCACAACCCCTCCAACATTATTCTGATCCAGCTGAGTCTATTAACTGCAGTCTTTTAAGTGATGAGCTCCATCAATGTAAAATTTTACTTAAGGGTTCTCTCTATGATCCCTTGTCTTATTTTATGCCTCTTTCCTGTTCCCAAGATGTCTGGCAGGTGCCTCTTTATTGTTTAGGGACCCAATCAGGGAATTGTATGGATTATGAAAAGCATATGTCATATCTCTATGAATTCTCAGGCACTTCTCTATTGTTGTGAGGCTTCTAGTCACTCCTTGTTTTATCCCTGGCCGAAGTCCTATGGGGTTTATTTACTAAGATTTAGCACCATGTTTCCATCACAAAAGTGGCGCAAATCGATGCTAAATCTTTTTGTGCTAACTTAATTTCAAGCTCCAACTTTTCTTAGCACTGGAAAATCACTCAAAGGTAGCGCAAAGCAGTGCAAAGCTCTGCTTTGCATTACTTAGCGCCAAGGGGTCATACCTTGGGTGTTGCATGGGTGCACCTAAGGTTTCGAACACTAAGCCCCATTTACTAAAACAAGGAGACAGGGTTTAGAGTCAAAAAATAGTGCTTGCTATAACCCAGCACTGCCCCCTAATGTCTAACCTGAGTTTATCCACAATGTTCTTCCTTTATCCACCTATATTTCTGCTTAAGTTCCTTAAAACGTTTCACTTGTTCTTCGTACAACAAACCCCGTAATCGAAAACACCCTGCATTATTCCATTTCCTAAACACATCCTTTTGCATTCCTAGTGTGAAATCTAAGTTACCCAAACGTGCAGTAAAGGTGGCAAGTACAATTTTATTTCACCTTTTCTATTCTATAGGCTCCAAGTGTTCGGACAGTCTTCATCTGACATGTGTATAAGTATTATTAATACTTTCAGAGTGCTTCTCGTTTATCACCCTTGGATGTTTGGAAGAATCAATACACCTGAGCAGGGTCCAGCCCAAAACCAGAAAAGCAAAATAATTGTGGGCATTGGGCAGGCATGATCAGCATGTATTGTTCATATGAAAACAGTACTGGAAATTGAGTACTGTGCTCTTGTGAGAATTCAAGATCTTGTGAGAATGAAAACGATCTTGGGTTTACTATTTAACACACCCTTAGTAAGATTGCCTGTTATTAAATACTTACTTGAAGCAGCATCCAGTGGTTCTGCAGTGTGGCTTAAGTGGAAGTACTGCACTTTTCTCCCGAGCTTCAGAGGAAGTAGCCATCCTGCAACTAAATTCCTCATAGTTAATTGCCTTAAAAGACGAATAAACAATGAAGTAGGCAACAGGATTAGAATTAAGACGGTAACGCACACGTGCTCTGCATTGCAAAAGAGCTCACCTGATGGAAGATGGCGGTCTTGGGTCTGAGCTGCAAACTTTTCTGAATGTTTCTGAAAAAGAAGCAAAAGATGTGAGAGTTCAGAAATCAAAACATTTGAAGACTTCTTTTTTCAAGGGCAGATACTTATGTAATAGAAGAACTCAAACATGCCAGAACATTGCATTAAGAGTACATTAACGTTATGGAAAATGATTAATACAAATTTACATTACAATTTTGAGAGAATGTGCATGTGTACTTACCTGCTATTCCATTCCCAAGAATTCCAACCTGTGAGAGGTGGAACAGGCAAACACGTTATTTATTAATGTGAGTTTTACCATCCGGATTCAGTTTCATTGCATGGTGGTTAATAGGTGTATGATATGACATGTGTGCCAACTGCAGTTGAGTATTTAAATCGATTGGACTATGAGCAGGAAACAAAAAATACTAAGGTAAGGGAGGGGTGAGCAGTTTGAGAGAAAAACAGGGAGGATCGCACAATATGTAAAACTAATTGACTTTCTTATACTTTAGCTGGACTGCAGAGGGCACTGTGCCGAGTGCCAGCTGACCAGTAAATAAGTAGCAAACAAGGGACCTTAACCAATGCTGACAGCTTTCCTGCCAACCAACATCTTGAAAGTTTCCTCTCTTCTCATCTTATTCCCCTTTTCCTAGTTGGACTTGTCTCTACAGCCAGTACGGTGTAGAGACAGCAAGAGTTCGACAAAGGAGTTGGGAGTGAGCCTTGCTGAATCCACTAGTTCCCACAAGTCTATTGGCCAAACCTTCACAAGAATAATAAATCTAACCCTCCCAATATAAACACTTTTCATTTTTTGTTTTGTTTGTTACATTGGATTTAGAATTTTAATTTCCCTCTCTTGTAAATATGCTCCCCAATGTTTGCTAGAATGGAGTTAGAATTGTAAATTTGACACTCCCCCAAAACCAATCTATGTACTTTCCCCAATGATTGTTAGATTGAACTTAGAATAGTGAATTTTTAACTCCATATTGGGAAACATTCCTGTATTGCGTAGAAGTTTAGCCAGTCTAATGTATGTAATAGTTAGGTTTTTAAAAAATATTTTGGATTGGAGTTAGATTATGACATATTATTTGATGCTTCAAATTTATAAAGATATTTTAGGCATATTTAAGTTTGAGTTATATATTTTTGAAATATTTTATTTTCTAATTCATCTTCAATTGTATTATGTTTTTTAATTGTTTACTATGTTATTTATTTGTTCAGATTTTTAAAAACATTTTTGTTATATAATTTTAATATTATTTATATTGGTTAAATGTTTTTAAAATATGTGTAATATGTGTTAATATTTGTGAGCTTATTTGTGTGGTGTTTTATCCTCTAGTATTTATGGTTATAGATATATTTACTCTGTTTTGAAATATACAATCAATGTATTCTAATTTTGTATTTCATATTCGAATCTGCTAGCTAATTAATTATAAATATATTTGTAAAGTTACATATATTTTTATTTTTTAAGTTAAGGAATCAATGTGTATATGTTATTTTAAGTCAAATATATTTTTAAAAACTTATTTTATGAAAAATAATCTCACTTTTATTTTACATATTAATAATATTAATTGCAATTATCTATCTATCTATCTATCTATCTATCTATCTATCTATCTATCTATCTGTCTATCTATCTATTTATCTATCTATTTATATATACAGTGATGTTATAGTTAGGTTCATGTTTTACCTGCACAAAATCATAGAAATTTTGCAGTCATAGTTATACTTATAGTTTAACTTATGTCAAGAAACTATAACTTGTGGCCTAAAGTTATTTAATGGCACAAATTATAGTTTCTTCGGATAAGTATAACTATGAGTATAATTATAACTTCTGAATTTCTATGGTTTTGTGTGGGTAAAATGTGACCCTAACTATGACGTCTTTGTAACCTTTGCTTTTTTCAGTGAATTTGTATGTTGTTTTTAACGTAAAGTAATATGTAATTACCCTATGTTAATACAACCACCACACATGGCCAAAGGCTGTGTGCATCCTGTGGCCAACCCCCCTCATGCACCCAACCCAACAATGCGCACAGCCTTTGGCCATGTGCGATGGGGGTTTGATGGATGAGTGGCCGCATGTTTTTTTATTGTGCTTCAGGGCCACAGATCTATTACAGTTACATTGGGGGTTGTACTGAATGCTGTAGGGGATTTGCAGATCCTCACATCAGCCCAAAATAATTGGGGGGCAAATTCCTACCCACAAGCGGTCCCTCAACACTGCATGCATTCAATGGGGTCACTTACACGGGGGGGTTGCACTGAATGCTGCGGGCATTTGTGGATCCTCACACAGGGCAAAAAAAATTGGAGGGCATATTTGTGCCCACCAGGGGTCTCTCAATGACCCCTCCATGTGTTCTATGAGGTCAGGATACCATGGGTGGATCCGCATCCCTAGATATCTGTATGTCTTTCCTTTAATAACTTTGAAACTCCTGAAGAGATTTGCACCAAATAACAAAAAGAGATCTTTCTGGACAAAGAACTAGTTTTCTGCCAATTTTGGTGTAAATCCATTTAGCAGTTCAGGCTATAGTCATGTTCAAAAAATGCAATATCCCCATAGACATTGCATTGGGAAAATGTTTTTGGGACCCTGCTTTTCTCAGGCTCCGCTTGACGAATCACCCTGAAACTTTCCAGAGAACAGCTGAAACACCTGGTGTACTAGTTTCGAAAATTTCATGAAGATTCTTCAAATGGATCCAAAAAAAACACTTCACCTATGGGAAAAGCTAGTCCTAATGATAACTACCAACTAGTTATTGCCAATAGGATATATAAAAATATAAGAAGAATGATGGGCACTCATGTGGCACTTCTTCAATCAGTGTTTATTTTACAATTACATACACAATATACAATTATATTGTTGATAATTTGGGCCATAGCATGTTTTACTTATTTACTTTACATTCTAAGTATACAATGTTAAGATATTTGTGTTTGATTTTTTTACCACAATATTTTTTGTAGTCGATATTTCATCATATATTTCATGTTCCATCATACATTCTTGGGCATGATTACAGAGCTTGTCATTGAGCCGTGAAAGCTAAAGACCATATCCTGTGCTCTATACATAGAGGAAATGAAGGCATGCTCTTTGCCAAATAAGGCGGGTAAATACTGTGTGCAGGGCATGGAATATATCTGTACTTGGGCACAGTACATGATACACATTTTCACAATTTGCATTTACTACTTTAGATATTTTTGCTGAAATTAAATTGCCCTTTTCTATGATGATTATATTATTGAAGCTGTTAAGAACAGTGCATGTCTCAGTTAATTTAAGAGTTTCTTGTCAAGGTGGAACATTGTTTGACCTGGGTTTGGATGCTGCAGCATTGCCTACCTCTTCTTTTCTTATTTTTTTTTTTACAGGGCATAATTGGATCCAGTTCTTACAGATGGGGCCTGCCTGCAGTCATTTTAGGGGACCAGCACTTTTTTTTCTCTACATGGTTTGATCTAGAGCAGGATAGAGAGAAAAACACAAAAGAAAAAAGAAAGGAGAAAGAGAGAGAGATGGAATAAAGTGAGATTCAGCAAGAGTGACATAATGAGACAGCAAGTATCTGGTAATGGATTAAAGAAGAATGAACTGGAATCATGATTAGGCATCCTTGGTATTCGGTACCCTGACTTTTAATAGCAATTATCGCAGGCTTCCGGACAAAACCTAGGGCCTAAGCACTTATTCTTTTACAATAAAGGACTGGGCCCTGATTCACAGAGGTAAACTTACACTATTGTGTAGGTTTACAATTGTTTGCTACTCACAAATAATTTTTACTAGTAGCATCTTTATGACTGTGGAGTCTCTGCCCATAAAAAGTTAGGACTGTCCAATCTTTTTATATTGCAGACTCCACAGTCGCAAAGATGCTACCAATAAAACACCTTTGAGAATAGAAATTCACTCAAAAATGTAAGTTTACCTTATGAATGAGGCTGTAGTTACTGAGGTGTTTCAGACAGCTTGCATATCACCATGTAGTATGTTCAGGGGTCCAAAACTTGGAAAATGGTAAAGAACAACAACCAAGGGTGGCTACAATCCAGTCCTATTTTTCTAGATCCAGTCTTCAGTCATTTGGTAGTTGAACAATCTTTTTTGCTAATTTTCTTGAAGTTCATATTTTTTGGTCTCTCTTCAGATATAGATCTAGGCCACTCTTAACTTTGGTTCCCTGCTTTAGCCATTTGAAATATCAGTGGATTAACTGTGAAGTGACTGATAGGAAATTCCTAACAGGAGTGTACTGGGGTACAACCATTTGCTGGTATTACAGGCTTTATGCCAGTAAGCCTTGTGCAGAATGCATAGTTCTAGCAAATTGAAGGCTATCAGTGATAATTCAGCATGATAATGTTTTATCAGTTTTAGACAAATTTTCCTGGGCAGATTTTGAAATCTCTGAAGGCTGTCTGTGTGCTCATCACTTTGGTAGGCTTATGCACAGCATACTACAACTGGACACATTTGTGATTTACATATCTACCCTTCGTTGCTATTCTGCTGTGCACTGAGTGGCTATTTGGGTTTCGTTAATACTTATGGACAATTCCTTCTTGAATGTTTGAAAGTGTAAGATAGGAGCATGATTCAGGAAGTGAGTGGAAAATCATCTGAGATGCTCTGATATGCTCAGATGTTTTCCTGTAGAATAAAATAACTCTCCAGATCAGCCTTGGTTTTTGTTCCACTGTTCATGACGCAGTACATTGTTCTAATTTGCAATGTAACTCCCATCAAGAGTATTTGTAATCCCAAAAACCTATAAAATCATTCCAAACATCGTGTGTTCTAAATATTTTATGTGTGGCTTCCACAGTGGAATAGGGTACACTACAAGCAACAATCAATGAAAAACGAGCTCACTGCCATAGTCTATTATCTATTTGAGATGTCCTTCACACATCTTTTAAAACTCCTAAAGGTTTCTCCTACACAGCGGTGTGAAGGACATCTCAAATAGATGGTAGAATATGGTAGCAAGCTCATTTGTCATTGATCGTTGCATTAAAAAGGGAAAGTGAGCAAGCTCTCTACTCACTCTCTATTCTTGTTACTCCTTATACTCTAAAAGCTGCCATAACTAATGGCCAGTTACACAAAGCTCTTGCCTACAATCCACTATATCACAGAGTTTGCAACTGCTAAATAGCATGTACAAATGTAGTAAACCTGTTTTGTGATTCATTTGTGATTCATTATCTGGGCACCAAATTACAAAATATGCTCAGAAATTCATCACAAATGAGGATCTTTAGAATGTCGCTTTCCATATTCTGATTCGCAATGCACATATCAATTGTTTGTGACCACAATTTCAGTCGCAAACCATTTACAGTTTATTGACTTCTCAAAGGTGATAACCCATACGCAATGGGGAAGGTGTCCAAATGGGCCCCTTCCCCTTTGCGAATATGAAAAATGTATGGGCCTCATTATGAGTTTGGCAGTCTTTTGGCAAGACTGCTGTGGTTACGGTCATGTTGGCAGTCATACGACCACTGTATAATGACTCACAAAGCAAAGCCAGTGAAAAACCAGCCAAAATTCAGAAACCTCCAGGACACTGGAGGGCAGGAAAGAGGTGATACCACCACCGGCACTTCCAGCCCGTCAAAAAATCTCTGAACCTATTATGACCCACAAATCACAATAGCAGTTCTTCCATGGTGGAAGACCAAAGGCGGTGCGAACTGCGGTGGTCGGCAGACACCACAGTAATACATCACATCACATTGGATAGTTTGAAAACTCCACACCTGACACACATCCACATATTCGACACACCTACACACTGCACTATAAAACACATCCCTTCACACCCCACAATCCTTTGCAACCAGAACGCCATACACAGCTCAAAAAAGGCAGCACTCAAAAATCAGAATCATACATTAGGCATCCCTACAAACTTCGCACAGCACACATCACACACCTGCACAACACACCCAACACAACAATTAGTACCCAACACATTAGATACCACCTGTCACCCACTCACATCACAGCACCCACACTTCATCACCAATTTAATGTTCCTATTTTTTAATTCCTTACCATCTTGAACACTACTACTATGTCCCCATAAAAACATCCCCGTCTCACAGATGATGAATTGAAGATCATGGTGGACAAAATCATCAGAGTAGAGCCACACCTATTTGGATGAGGGGCACAATTCCAGCAAACGTCTAACACCAGAATAATGGAGATGTGGCAAATAATAGAAGACAGGATGAATTCTGTAGGCACCTATCCACGCACAAAGGAGGACATCAGGAAGAGGTGGAACAACCTTAGGGGGAAGGTGTGTTCCATGGATGCCAGACACCAGTTGGCGGTCTTCAAGACTGGCGGTGGGTCCCCACCTCCCCCCTACTTTCACATCATGGGAGGAAAAGGTCTTGGACATCCTTCATCCTGGGGGCTTGACAGGAATACCTGGGGGAATGGAGTCGGGTAAGTCACAACACCTATGATGTCACCCTAAACTTTTTTCTTGCATAATCACTGATCACCTTCTGACATCTTAACAGCCAGCCTACTTACCACCCCTGTGTCAAGGGTTCCAATACCCCATCCCAAATGTCAACTAAGCTCACCTGGAGCCCAAGTGTCAGTGTATGGCATATGTAGTACAGGGACTGATAGCACTACAACTTCCAGCAGGCACTGTTCCACAATTAAGAAAACCAGAACAGTGTACCACAATTAAAATTGCTTATACTGTTGACCTGCTCTGTCTCCATAGTACATTGTGCAGCTGTTAGCTGACTCAATGATGCTATACACCTAACTTGGAGATAACTTTAAAATGCAAACTAATTTAGCAGAGAAGACATGAGTCTAACCAACAAGATACTCCAACATATTGTATTAAGGTGTATAATATAGGAAATCTCTGTTTTCCGTATAGCTCTAACCCAGATTTGGAAGCAGGTATCAATGTCATATCAGGGGATCAAATAAGGCTTTATGTGCATGTCACACAGCATGTCTACCAGTCAAAGTTTGATATCATTTGTTGCATTACTTTCAGTAAGTGTGTGTTCCACTTCTCTTGCAGGTAACCTAGCCATTGTGATAATGGAAAGGACACTAGAGACAGCCTCTTCCCCTCTGAGGAAATCACCCCTGGATGCATGGACATTGAGGAAAACGCTGGCCCATCTGGGACACCTGGCCAGTCAACAAATGTCAGCCTCACCCTGCCTACATTGACTCCTCCCAGCCCTGTTGCTTCAACATCTCAGGCAACCATTCACCCCCAACCCTGTATTCCAAGAACAGTGTGAACCATCATCTCCCCCCCCAGCACAGGTACCTGAGTCACCAGTCGTAAACCCAGACAATGATGGACCTAGCACCAGTGGGAGTGGGCAAACAGTACCAGGGGCACAGGCATGTGAGGGTAGGGTACAAGGGAGGGATGGTCTGGGCCCAAAGCTGGAGGCTCCTAGGGATACAACTGGCCAGGACACCATCTCCAAGCCTTGGAAGCTTACCAACAACCTCAAGGCTTGATGGGCCAGGTACTTACTAAGATGGGGGAGAACAAGCAGCTGCAGAGGGACTACCACCAGAAAGTGATGCAACAGTGGGAGGCCTAGAATGCCCATTTGGCTGCCATTTCAGGGGAGCTGAGAGATATGAATACCACCCTGAGTAGGGTATGTTCACAACAGCTGCCCCTTCCACTAGCAATGTGACATCTGCCCCTTTTACATCTGTGGCAGCCAGTGGAATGGAGGCCCTGCCAAGGGAAGGACATGCCTCAGACACTCCTGCCTCTGCAGCTGACAAACCCCCAGCAAACGTGGACCTCTACCTAAACATCCAGGAGGAGCAGAGACTATGACTTCAACCACTGCTAGGAAGTGAACCTCTAGTGATCGGTTCCCCTTGTGTGTCACTGATACACCCTGTTGACTGTCCTATAACCAACCTCAATTTTTCAATGGTACAAGAACACTGGACTAGAGACTCCAAATGTTGTAGCAGCTACCCTCATGATTTCATCCACCATGACTGAACCCTTCCCTATTTATATACATTTCATTTGATCAAATTCCCACATATGAATTTGCATTCCTTAATAAACACTACTAAACCACGGATCATGTGTGAGAGGCATAATTCAGCTACATGTAACTGTTAACATCTTGCACATCTTGCACATCAAGACCTCTTGCACATAAAAGATATGCACAAATGTACAAACTTAGTAAAGTCCCTTCTTACAGGTACTGTTAAATCGGGGTACAATTGCAGTTGATGATACTGATGGGCAAAGCTCTATTCACATTCATTGCACTTTCCCTCATATAGTTTGGAAAAATGCCAATGATCACACAGTGAAGTACTGCTGCTCACTTTAGTGACTCCTCTGCAAAGGTGTGAATTACTAGCACCCCTAGTCCACTGACGTTAGGGACAAGTCAGGCTTTCACTATACAAACAGGCAAACAGATTGATTTAATGTATCATCAGCTAAAACCTTATTAAATACCCATACTATACTTCCATACCATCCAAATGACCATACCCCATAATACCAATAGAGGTCAGTACAAATGCCCCCAGTCATTGAACCTTCCACTTACCATGGTCAGATATCAGAAGGCATGCTACTCACCTATGTCATGCACAGAGACCTGAAATGATTAAGCACAGTGACAGCTACATACAAATAACGTATTACCAAAATCAAGCCATTAAGAAGGTTGAAGTAATGGATTGCACAGGACATGTGTCAGAGACACAAGACCACACACATGGCACCATAGGTCCCAGCTCCCATTGCAAACAGGTCTATGGTGTGGAATAGGACACTACCATCCCACTGTCCTGGCAGTCTGTCATTGAACTCACACACCACAAATCTCATGCCTGACAGTATCTTGTTCAATCTATGTGCACTTCACGTCAGTATGCAAATCTCACCTGCCTGTGGCACTGTCAGATATTGCAAAATGAGGATGACCTTGTGAAGTAATCTGCAAAATAAAAATGTCATACATAAGTATAGGCAGAAATTGATTGTAAAATATCATACAGGTATGTCCTAAATCCAATGGTAACACTGTGCATTCTAACAAACGTAGACTGTGGTGATCAAAAAGCTGCACACTACTCCATGTAGTATTCTGCATGCACATCTGAGTTATGTGCTTTGAAGCTACTTATGAACTGTCTGTTGGCCATACTAAAAACCCTTATCAAGCATCCCTAAACCCCCCATAATGCCACTGTTAGAAAAATTACAGGACATCACATACCTATAGTCAGGTGAAGTACTGATTGATGAGATCAGCGTGGATGTCTCCAGCTTCATCCTCATCACAGTTATCCTCACTTTTCAATTCTGCATTCTCACTTGCTAGAACTGCTGGTTCCCCCTCAGCTGGTATAAATGGGATTTGACGTCTCAGGGCGAGGTTGTGGAGCATGCAACACACAACAATAATTTGATATATTTTGGTGGGTGAGTAGAGGAGGGCTCCACCAGACTTATCTATACCACATAATCTTGCCTTCAGGAGCCCAAAAGTCTGCTCCATGACATGCCTTGTCCTTCCGTGGGCCTCATTGAAGTGGACTATCCTGGGGATGGTTGGGTACTTCACAGGTGTCAACAACCTAGGACAGTTTGGGTAGCCAAAGACCTCTGTAAGGAATAGTTACAAAAAAGCAAACATAAATCTTGGGCATCCACACATTTGGTAGCAGATAAAAGTTAAAGACACACATGACATATATGACTTACTAACCAGCCAGGCCCTCTCTGTGTACTGTCGTGTCACCAGCAGTGAGATATTGCTGTTCCGCATGATGAAGGCATCATGGGGTGACCCCATGTACCTTGCACAAACTGTGAAATGTAGAGGTCAGGCAAACAGACCACTTGGACAATAATGGAGCTGAGGTTTTTCATATTTGTATACACCTGTTCATTGCTATTTGGGGGGAACCAAGGCTACATAGGTGCACTCAATTGGTCCCACCACATGTGGGATGTGTGCCAAAGCATAAAAATCAGCCTTCACATGGGCCAAATCTTCACACTGTGGAAATCCGATGTAGCTCTTTAGGTTTTTTCAATAATGCAGACAGTACAGCCTTCATAACCAGACTGAACATAGCCTGAGACATCCCTGCAGTTAGGGCCACTGTATTTTGAAAGGAGCCTGTGGCCAGGAAGTACAGCACTGACATGACTTGTACAATGAGTGGTATGCTATAGGGAATACAAATGGCAGGCATCAGATCTGGCTCCAACTGACGACAAAGATCCATGACTGTATTCCTATCCAGGCAGTAGATTTGGACAATGCGTTGATTCTCCATGGTCTGCAGGTCTGCTGGTAGACAGTACACTAGAGGTTCTCTCACTCTTCTCATACCAGGGTAACTATGTGTGAAAAAAACAGGATGTATGTGTATCACTCATTCTGTCCACTGTAAGTGTTAAAATACATGTCACACATAATGCTCGGACATGCCATATGAAAATGTAGAAACATTGCAGACAGAACATACATTGTCAAATAATGACTTATTACTGCAATCACATTCTCTTTCCTCAATCATGATTTAGAAATGGATAAGCAGGTCACTAAAAGTCTCTGTGATAATGACATTCTTATCATGTTTCACATTTATAAGGCACAAATACCATATTTCAGATTGCCATTGGTGTGCTGACTATGCCACTAAAGTTATTTTACTTATAGCTCATCAGGTTTACAACCTGTACATTAATGCTGCATATTCTTACATGTTTGCTCAAAGCCAGCAGTGAACACAATGTCATAGACTAGTTTCACAGCTTGTGACACAACCTTGAGCTAACTTTACCGATCATCTATGAGCCTGAAAAATGGCAGCTGCCTGGCCTACTGTACTGGACTTTAAGAAATGACCTAACTCCGCCAGCGGAAGTCATCATGGTGGTAGGGGGGTAAAACCGCGGTGGACATTGCTACTGGAACACATTGCTGCCTTTGGCAGTCTTGCACCAATGGCGATGTCCACTGATGGTGACGGTCTCTTACATGATGGACGTGACCGCCATCTCATACTTCATCTCTCACTTGACTCCTGACACTGCTGCCAGTAAGACCTCCCCGACCTGAGCTGCTGTGTACTGCCACTGGGAGCAATCATACCATTTACTACAGGTGATAGGGCCCCTGCCTTCTCCCCGGAGGAGCTTGATAAACTGGTGGAGGAGGTCTTTCCCCTGTATGGACTGCTCCATGGTGCACCAAAGGAACAAGTAAGTGTACCATGTGCACATATGTATATTTCCTCATCCATCCTTTGTTATGACAAGCAATGGTTGCTGGCTAAAGTTTATGATGATGTCCAGGAAATGTGGAAGAATGAAGGGTTGTGGTAATATGTGTGGGTAGACCGGCATGTGCATATGTGTTTTGATAGATTTTGAGTTCTGAGCCATAATAGAGAGTGTGTGATGTATGTTCCCTGACCCACCTACTGACAGTAATACATGATCACTGAAGGTGGTATAACAACCTGTGCCAGGATTACCATGTTTACAGATATGCTTGTGGTCTGGTCATACGCACAAATCTGACACCAGGTGCTAGATATAAATGCTGTATGCCTGTTTCAACGTCACACATGGCCTGACTGTACATGGCCATCTATCATTGAAGGGGATGTTGAAGACAGTTTGTGTGTGGCTAGTTGCACTAACTTGTTTTTCACCCTGCTTGATTTGGTAAGGTGCATGTGGACATGACATTCTCTTCTTGTCTGTGTCAGCCATGCAGGTCAACACCCACCAGAAAAAGGGGATTTGGCGTGCCATCGCCAAGAAAGTGCAGACCCTGGGGGTCCACCGCCGGCAGAGGTGGAAGGACCTGAGATGCTGGGCTCGGAAGAACGCAGAGGACCAGCTGGAGATGTCCTCCAAAGGAGGACAGGGTGCCCGTCAGACCTTGACCCCCCTAATGGCCGACATATTGGTAGTGGCCTACCCAGAGTTGGATGGGCATTTGAGGGCAGCACATCAGCCACAAGGGGGTAAGTATAGACCTAACACAATTTCACCCCTTTACCAGATTAGTGTCTGATGTGACAGATTGTTAGCTCTGAAAATATGGTAAGTGCAAAGTGACAAAAATCTCCAGTCAACACATTGATCTACAGTCCCCAACAATGGCACACAGGTGTATACATTCTAATGTGCATGGGGACATATTACTCACCTATGTTGTCCCCTCTGTACGAAAGCATATAATGATGCACATGTGACAGTGTCATACGTGTACTACTATGCAGCTTTTCATACCCTGGCGGTTGTTCATTCTCACCTACAAGTCAACATTCCCAATATCAAGATGATACGTTTTCCAGGTCCTTGCTCTCTGTCCATTGCAATGTCCCTTGATCCATGTCTGTGTGTAACATTGAGTCTGACAATTTGAAGTCATTCCTACTTTTCAAAAGTTTTCTGATGAGTGACAGCATCATGTGAGGCTGTGATGTCCATCTGACATTTCACATGACATACTTGCTTAACTTATTCAGACCTGTTAAAAGGTGATCCTCCTTGGTAGGAGAGGGATGTACATAGACACTTGTAACGTCTCAACTGAGTGGACAACCTACATGTTGGGAACCATGGAGGTTTTGCTAGACTCCTATTGGATGACATACATAGGTGTCAGGGCTATGAATGTTAGTACCATGTTCTGTGAGTCTTAAGTGGCTACACAGCATTTTTCTTAGCCATACTGTTGTAGGCATGATAAATAGGCAAATATATCTTACTCACAGTTACAATTTCATCAGTTTTTTTGCCAACATCATGTGTAAATTGAAAGGTTCTGTCATGATTCCACATTGTAAAGAGTTACATACATACTTTCTGTTGCTATTTAGGTTATGTTTACTGAGTCCTGGCTGTATGGAAACCTATTGTTTGCACTGACACGAATGAGGTGCAGGTGTGGTCGTTCACTTACACATGTGAGTGGTATGGTATGTTTAATCAGGCATTTGGCTTGCATCATGGTGGGTGTACCTGTCATGGTAGCATCAGAAGTGGTTTGTCTCTCTGATTTTTTCAGACAGATGTAAGGCTAGTCATGTCTGATGTGTGGATAGTGATGTTGCCATCCAGTCATTGGGCTATTGATCGAATAATTGCATGATTTGTTAATTCTGATTGTCACCTCCATGCACATGACAGTGGCCCGTTGATTAGAAACAGAAGATATACTAGCTGTTGTTGTGTGTGAGTAAATACTCTGAGCTTATTAGGCCCCTTTATGACTGATACTCTTTGTTTTCAGGAGGACAATGACTTCAATGCCTTGGTCCATAATGTATTTACAATCCTTTCATACATCACTATTGGTACATGTGTAGGTGACGTGTTCAGACTCTTTCATCTCAAAAAATGTAAGTATGTCAATTCGAGGAGTTGCATGATTGCATATATCCATTGTGCATATTGTTGAATATGTGACGTGATATGAAGGTATGGCTTGTCTTTACCTGGTACATGACATCAGGCTTAATTGTTAGTATGTGCTGAGTTTGTGTATGTGAATTGTGGAAATCAATGTCACATTTCTAAGCTATAGCTTGATTGTTGCTAGAACATGTTGCTGTGGATAGGGACCCTGTATCATGTGACAAACTCACCTTGCCATGGAATGGTCAGTGTGATAGGTCTACTGACATCATTGTTTTGTAGGTGTGAGATAGTTAGCTTAGCTGGTGTGTAACAATGTTTTTATTGAGGGATATACAGAGTATCTTGTTGTGACATGATGTTGGCACTTAACTGGTACTACCTGGGGGTTGTTGATCAACTGGATGTAATATTACTGATGTGTAACGTATGATGGAAGTGGTATGTAGAGAAGGTGATGACCATAGCTTATTTTCTGTTTTGTACATCAGCATTGGCAGGTGAAGGAAATGGGGCACAGCTGAGTGGGAAAGCTTCTGGCCAGGGGACCTCCAATCATGAGAACACCAATACCCAAGGACCCAGCGGGTCAGAGGGTAAGTGGAGTGCCACGAGGGACACCAGATCCAGTACATCATCATCGGAATACTCTTCCAGTGGCCACTCCCTTGTGGTGGCGGACCCATGTGGGACCACCCCAGCACCATCTCTGTCTATCACCTCCGGTTCTATCACCACCCTCCCTGTAGCTCCCCATCCAGTTGGCCATGCCCACCCACCCAAGAGGGTGGGCGTCTCCTTTGCCGCAGGCACCTCTGCCCCAGACCCTGTTAGCCCTGTTGCCTTCCTGAGGTCGCTCTCTGTGGGTCAGTTGACCATCGTGAATGCCATCCAGGGACTGGCAACTCAGATACAATAGAGTATTGCATTACTGAAGGGCATTCACAGTACACTGGCTGGCCGACAGGGATCTTTTCAGGCTCTGACCTCACACTGATGGCAGCCAGTCACCCCTTGTATTCCATTCCCCGTCCACCTTCCACTTTCCAATCAGAGTCCCCCCTTCCCCGACCCAGCCAAAGTACATAAACAAGCATGCATCCACCTCAACATCCAAGGGTAGTGCAAACAAACATAAGCACTACAAGACCACCAGCATACACAAGCGGCATCTACCTGCATATACAAAAGCATCACAGACATAACACCTGACACACCTGCAGACACCACACCAACATTCAGTGATACAACCACCACACCTATCCTACCCACAGACACCACCCCGGTGGACCCTCAGACATCCACCCCAGTCACCACACCCACAGGCACCACAACCATAGAAGACATGCCTACATGGACTACATCCACCATACCTGTAGTCACCACCCCAACAGATGGCTCCCCACCCACCATGGCATCCCCTAGCACACCCACCACCCTCAGCCCATGACACATAAATGTCCTCACTCACTCACCCACCCAACAGATACCCACCACCCACATGCATACATTCAACAAACACGTACCCGAGACATCCACACCAACACCTCTGCCAACTACTCCCTCTCCCTCCACACCAAAACCCTTTTATTATGACTGTTCCCGTGTGTGCAAAAAAGCTTTACTCTTGGAGTTTAACCTTTTCCCTACTGTTCCTCCTGTGACACCCCTAAAAGATCTGTTTCCAAGACTCCCTGAGGTGCCTGCCTTCCCCCTTGATGCCCCTACCTGTGGCGGTTACATGGCAGTCAGGAGTCAAGTTGGGGTAAGATTTTGTGCCTTTGTCACAAAATAATGTTGTTATTCAGGACTGGCCAATGGCTTTGGACTTTTATCTTATTTATTATCTTATTATTTATTATCAAAATATATTATAACCAACCAGTTGTTGGTTTTCTGGTTACATCTTTGTCCTGCATTTCCTTTCTTAGTTTTGAGTTGATCCTGGCTGATATTGGTTGTATGCCAGAATTTTGTGTGTTGTGCTTGTGCTTCCTGTATTGTGTGAGCAGAATGTGAGGGTGTGTGCAGTGCTTTTGTCCCCCAGTGATAAGGTGTGTGTTGCGTGATGGGCATGTGTATGTTGCAGACATGTTGTTGTCACTGTATTGTGTTGTGTTTGTGTTGACATGTGTTTGTTGCTGTAGTGTGTGGCTGTATGTGCTTTGACTGTGTGAGTCTGTGTGTATTGTGCATGGTATGATAGGTACGATATGCTGTGTGTGTGATGTGTGTGTCGATTGCTAAGTTGCATGATGGTGGTATTGTGTGTGTTTGTTCCCACTTGGTTGTACATTGTGTTGTATGTCTGATGAGTCCCTGGCCAGTGTCAGTTGTGAGTGGCTGACAATGTATTTATGATTGTGCAGTTGTGGTGTGGTTGTGATGTGTTGGTATGTTGTATGGGATTGTGTGAGACGGGGGTATGCTGTGTTGCCGTGCGTAACTGTGTGTTCTTGACGTGTGGTGTGTGTGTGTGTGCTGGCTGCAGTGTTGCTGTGTATGTGTGGGTGTCTTTGTTGCTGTAAGTGAGCATGCCTGTCACTGTATTGTTACTTGTGAGCACAGCCCTCAAACACCCCTTCCTATGGTATGTAATGTGAGTATACAGAATCTGCCAATATGCAAATGTAACAGGTGAGTGTGTGTACTTAGGGTTGCTGTCAGCGGCAGCTGCGATGATTTTGTTGTCTTTCAGTGAGCAGGAGTAGTGGGATGACGTCTATTTGTGGTTCCATGGTGGCTCCAGATAAGTATGGCTTCCTGGAGGTGAGTGTCTCCTTTTAAACTGTTAGTTTCTGCCTGGGTTTCCATGTTGGTCCGACTGCGGTGGAAATGTTGGCAGTGTACAACCTTGTAAGGAGTCCGAAGGAAACATGGTCTCTGCCGGACTGGTGGTGGCTCCAATCGTCTGCGGCGGTCTGACTGCACTGGCGGTGCCATCGGTGCTTTCAGCTATATTCTGTTGGCATCACCACCAAACTCATAATTTGGCGGTCATCTCCGCTATCCTGTTAGTGGTCTGACCACCACTGCCAACATGGCAGCCACAGGACCGCCAAACCCGTACTGGGGCCCCATGTTTGGAGTGAGCAGTGTTCTTGATTTAAATGCAATCACAGATATGGTGGGCTGCTGATCTCAGCAGGCTACCATGCCAGTGATGGCATCCATTCAGAGTGAGTCTCAATTTGCAACCTTTCTCATGAATATTGCTGAGATAGGCCAAATTGCGACCTACTCTAAATTGTGACCTATTAGTAGAACCTGGGTTGGCTAGCAAAATCTGATTACATTCACAAAAGTCAGTTTTCAATTTGTGAATGAAATTTTAGCACATCTCACCCTTGATTCGTTAATCACACTGGAGGATCAAGTGCCCATGCATTAAATACTGGACTTTGGGGCCCCTGGGAGGTGCACGTACTGGGGATATAACGAGTGCTAACATTCATCTGCACATGGAGAAGAGAGAGGCAGAGCTGGGCACTGAATTATGGCAGGCTGGTGGTGCTGGGCTGTGGAGGAGTGCAGGGTAATATGGGCTCTGCTGTTTAGCTGTATGGAGTGGGTCCTCAGAAATCTGCCTGACATGCATTGGACTGTTTCTGGCCCTGCTGGCTAATGCAAGCTGCATAGGGGACCACGTGCAGCTTCACTTGTGCCGTGAGGTCCCCTATTGCCCCCGGCTCATTGCAGTAGGGATGATACTACAATAAAGCATACATCTTGCCTGACTTCACAGCACCTCATTGCGCAATAGTGGAATGCCCTGGAGCCTACCCGAATCACCCCCTAATGAGCTGAGGGAACTTCACCCACCCGTATAGCCAGGGTAGACTGGGCATCTAACTCTTAGCAGAACGGTCTCTGAATTGCTGGCCAATCCTCCCAGAAGCCACCACATCTTGGATCCCTGAGAACAAAACTGAGGCCTGCAATATCCCAGACTGAGATTAATGGTGTGCAGGTCCCTTTATTGATGCAAAAGATGAGTTGTTGTGGCTAGCGTAGGGCTTTTGGGCTCTTAACAAACCTGTTGATTGTGGAGGTCAGGACACTTGATCAGGGCCATGTCGACAAATGTCCCCCCCTGGCGATTCTGCTGGGGTGAGGTGGGACTGGGTGGCCAACCTGCCTTGGGTGTCCTCTTACATACTACTATAGGCTCAGGGTCTCAATATACACTCATGAAAGAGATCATACCCCATCTTTACTGACTACCTTGAATGGTTGACTACCAGACCTTGGGATGCTTTGGGCAAACTGCTTGAAGACAGGCTGTGGTCACCTACTCCATCGCATGTGACTCACCAGCAATGTTGATCCTAAAGTGTGCACTAACTCATGTGCTGTTGGCAAAGTGGTGCATGGTGAAATTATGTGTAAGGCGGACATGCGACAAACCAAACTGCAATTTGATGCCCAGCAGTGCATTTGGACCCTGAGTAGTTGCACAGGCCAACCTAGTATGGAAGATTCACCCCCAGATGATGCAAGTGGTGCAGTAGACATTAAGGTGTTCCTTGTCGCAATGCAGCTGAGCCTACCACCCATAGAGAAAAAAATGGACACTATGTGCACAACAATGGACTCCATCACACACAAGCTGGAAAAATAGGATGGACGCCTAACCAAGGCAGAACAAAGGATTTCCATGGTTGAAGCCACAGTCTCTACTCATAATAAACAACTACTTATTATGGAAAAAGTCCTCGAGCTCATCTCTGCCAAGATTGAAGACTTAGAAGTGATGTCCTGTAGGAACAATTTGCATATGGTTGGGATCCCAGAATCCATCAATACTAGAAAAAAGACTTTGTCGAACGATTATTCACCACACTCTTTGGCGAGGAAGCTTTATCAAAAATGCTAATTGTTGAACGTGCTCATCATGCACTATATGCCCGTCTTCTGCCTTTCGCCACTTGGAGACGATGATTGCTCGACTCCTTAATTATTGGATCGGGACACTGCTCTTGCCTCGCAAGGTAAAAATGTATCCTGCAGTTTGATTTTAATAAGGCTGAAACATTTCTGGTTTTCACTATAGTGGTCCAAGAAGAGCAGAGAAAATGTGCACCCATTAAATTAAGGCTTGCTGCAGTTCTATGCGCAATGCTATATCTGGCTCGCCTCTGCATCTCCTTCCAAGGGAAGACCGTCTTTTGGGTTCTCCCAAACAGACTGCTGAATTGATGCAATGAAATTCCATGCGCACCTCACTGAAGAAGCTTCCATCCCAATTGTCCAGATGCTCTTCACCCATGTCAGACATTGGCTAAACCTGGTGTACTTGAGCTGCTGCTGTCTGCTATGAGTCTATGTGTGATGACACAGTTTGTATAAAGTATATTTCCTGAGAGGTACTAACACCCCATCTCTGTTTTTGTGGAGCAGCCCATTGGCTGAACTGATTTTGGATATGTCACTGGGATCGCTAACCCCACTTCTCTCCCTACATCCGTCATATTTGGTAGTGTTTTGTGCCACCTGAGAAAACAAATGCTTCCCCTGGATGCCATCATACCCAAGAGAAAGATCCTGTTTGGCTCTCTGGAGGACCCCCTACGGAATACCCTTTATCATCTCATCTAGTCCTAGCTTTGTCTGTTAATCTCGGTCTTCCTTACTAATCCTCCTACGGCCACTCCCTCTACTTATCTTTACAAATCCACCTATTTATTATCCATCTCTTTTTCTAACCCTCATTGTTTCTGTCTTTTCTTTCATTCTTTCTAAATTGGTGTATGGGTGCCAGTGTCATCATTCCGTTACAATGTTGAGAATTACTTTAAACCTACTTTTCAGGTTGATTGGGAGGGATGTACATACCTGGTGAAATTGAGTCATCAGTGTGGACGGAGGGGGAAATAGGTTATGACTGAACCTTTACCTTGTGCACATTGTTCAATCTTTTAATTGCCACACTGCACTTGTCTCACATATCTATGTCTTTACATTCAACAACTCACACACATCCCTCACTACCCACCCTGAGATGAATAATGATGTGGCTATAATGGGGAGCAGCTTGAACACAATGTACAATTGTTTAACATGGAATGTTAGGGGACTAGGCAACCATGTAAATGCAGGTACATATTGGCATCCTTGGATAGGCCCAATATCCACATAGCTTTGCTCAAGAATCCCATTTAATAGATTCTATTTGCACAACTTTCGCCACCCAATGGGCCTCTCACATGCAATTCTCTACATTTTCTTCATATGCACGAGTAACTGTTACCCTCATCGTCAAAGGGATGACATATATATCACAGGGGTTGGTAAATTACACCCAGGGCCGATATATCTTGATTTGGGACCGGCTGGTTTCATTGGTTGTCACCATAGCGTATTATTATGTACCTAGTCCTGACGACTCTCCCTTTTTTGATTATGGGGGCACATTGCAGACATAGGCTAATCCCACGTTCTCTGTGGGGAGACTTCAATAGTATGCTGAGTGCACTCACTAATAGGTTGCATGACCCTGCCATATACCATAGCACTGCTGCCCGCCATATATGGGATATTATAGAAGAACATGAACTACTGGAAGTATGGAGGACACTGCACCCATCTGCCACAAAGGGCACAGAAGACACCTTCTATTCAGGGTGCACAACAGCTGGTTGTGGTTGGACAAATGACTTATTTCCAGAGGCATAGTCTCCTCAATTCACAAAGTCACACACCTGGCACAAATATACTCTGGCCACTCCCTTGTCCTAATAGTGTTGTACTTTCCGACCCCACCCTCCTCTGCAGATGAGTCATGGAGGCTCTCCCCTACACTGACACCCCATTACGAGAAGAGCTGTGACAGAAAATAGCCATTTAAAAAAAAAAAAAAAACACTCTGTACCAACACTGAGTACTATATGGGTAGCTTTCAAAATCACAACCTGTGGTATCTGTCTGACCAAGAGTAGAGGACATTCTATATGTGACCAATTGGGCAAACTGGAAGGAAAGTTGAAAGCTCTGGAGTCACGAATGGGCGATTTCGGTGACTCTGAAATAATAAACAAATTGGAACTACACTGACGAGCTTTCAGGAGACGGCAGAGAGAGAGTGCCTCTACCCAGTATATATGACAGGGCCAGAGCATATGGTGAGGGTGAACGCCCATGCCATACTCTAGCAATCATGACATGCAAGCCACGGTTTATCAATGATATCCTGGAGATGCGTGTTGGGGACGGTTCATTAGTTAGAGACATGCCATAAATCTTACACACATGCCCTGTAGGACACAACATGCAGAAACTGACGTGTATCTCAAAGATGGTGCACTTGGGTGGCTAAGTGATGCCCAATGACATTTGTTAGATACAGACATTGAGAAGGACGAGATAAGAAAGGCCATTATGCAGCTACAGTCCAGAAAGGCCCATGGGCCCGATGGGCTGTCTGCACACTTCTACAAGACATATATCGATATGTTGCTCCCAATACTAAAAGCACTGTACCAGGGATTAAAGACGAATATCTATAAACAAAAATGGGGACTGGGAGATTGATGGTCCAGTGCACAATCTCCCAAAATTAACCTGTAATATCAATATCAGTGCACTGTTCCACAAGAGAGAGATAAAACAAGAGAACCAATTAAGTTCTGCGAAGGCGAGTCTATACTGAGTGTTTTAGGAGAGCCCTCAAGCACCCACTTGGGTGACAGGTATCATCATCGGGCTTACTCCTCGCCAGACTGGTGCTGCAATGCCTGGAGGGCCACCCAGCATTCTGGGTGGCACTCAACCATTGTTAAATTGCTAACAACAAAAGTCTGGGAAAGAGACTGACTAAGAAACGGAGAGTGTGAAGAAGAGACAAAACTCTTAAAATTAGCTCTGAACCTGAGCCATTATTTTAATGTGTTAGAAATTAGGTCCAGGCCAAGATTAAAAAACGAGAATATAGGAGTGTTACTTGAAATAATGTACCGTTACACTCTCTAATTAGGGAAGGTAGTTTACCTAATCCTACATGGTCAACATGTTTCGCGTCTATGGTCGGTCACAGAGTGATCCTATGACGCTTCTTCAGGACCCACGAAAAAAACTTTGTTATTAAACTACTTCTCCTATGTGTCAAAAATTAATCAAGTGCACACAAAGTCACTTACAGAATAGAAGACAGAGTATGTCTAAGTCAGTTGGTCAGTACAGTCGCCCATCCCATATTAGAGATTGGGCTCCCTAGGTCTGCGCTAGCATCAACCAAGGAGATTGTATTGGATTGCTCCTCCTTCAGGCGCGCGGCACGGGGGAGGTTTTCCAGATGCATCGAGGAGCAATCCAATACGATGGGCCATCCGCACACAGACATTCTCTAAAGGCAGATTTGAAGCTGCGGATATGGAGCTCTACTACTTGTGTGCCCAAGCGCACTATGCCATTTACTGGTACAAACCTACCCCATTCTTGTTGCACCTGGCAGTAGAGCAGGGATACCTAGGCTCAATGGTGACTTTGGCCACCTTGACAGACTCCATACTAGCGTGCACATCCATCTCATGGTGCAAAATTGCCCGGAAACCAGACAAGCCATTGCTGTACTCACCGCTCATCCCAATGGCATCCCATTTGCTATTACCGGCTACACACAAAGAAGCTTGCAGGCAACTGCTCCAAGAATATGAGACCATGGCCTGGAGTGATATCTATTGAGAAGGTTCCTTTATACCTAGACAAGCTTTCTTTGCAGGAGGGACATCACCATCCCTACTTGATATATTTCTGTATATCCGATTATGGTATTATGTCAAAGCTGTTTTCCCCTGATTTTCCACAGGAGCCCCCCACTATAGATACTCTGCATAAGTTGCCCAAAGTGACAACCGGAGACACTTGGGCCCTCATTATGAACACGGTGGGAAAGACTGCACCGCTGGCGGTGCCAGTAACTACCACCAACAGTCATGCAGTCTGGGCTGCCAAATAATGAAGCACATTAAAGAAAGGGAGCCTGAAAAACACTCACAGCCAGCAGAGGAGTGCCAACAACGACGGAATAGGTCGTCCACAGGCCGACGGAAAGGCCCAACCCGTCCAACAAATAATGAAGCACTAGACCGCCGTCAGTTCCGGGACGGAAACCACCGCCACGCAAAGCTAGGCAGCAATGAACCAAATAAAAGGAAACACTCACCGGAGGCTCACAGAACACGCCGAAGCAGACACGGATAGAGAGTTGCAAATCATGCCAGTCCTGCTCCTTGCAATATACCTCCACGACCGAGACCGCGGACGAAGACGACGACAATAAGTACTGCAACCCACCCCGCAACGGACCCACAACCCCTCACAACATTACAAGCCATACACCCCAGAGCCACAGGTACTTACCCGACAATCCGAAAGTCAATTTAAACCTGCCCAAAGTACACACATGTGCACAATACCCCCCCACAATGAAACAAGTAACCACGGATCCAGAGTGTGCCAACAACAACACTGGCCACACAAACTTTATTAACGCTCCATGAGCAAAAGAACATCCACATTAGGCCCATGGCCAGTCCATATCTAAAAGGCTGATGGGCCCAAATGGCCCCAACTTGACTCCCACATGTGCACATGGTACTCCACCATAAAGGGGCATCAATGGGGCAGCCAGGCACCTCAGGGAACAGAGGCAGGGGGTGGTGGGGGCTTACGTCTGGGATGGGGGGCTTGAGCTTACGTTTGGGAGGTGGAGGGGGTTTAGTTTTTGTCTTGGAAAGTGGGGGAGCGGCCTTTGACTGGGGTGCGGCAGATGTACCTGGGACAGCACAGGGCCTCTTGCTCACAGGGGAAGGTGCACAGGAACGTGAAGGGCGGACAGGGGCGGACTTGAACGTGGGAGGAGTGGACAGGGCAAGGAGGTGGGCACGTTTAGGGACGAGACGGGTGGGCCGGTGGGTTCAAAGAGGTCAACAAGGGTTAGGAAAAGTTTCTTAGGGGCAATCGGGGTGGACCTGGAGGAAGGTGTGGGAGTGGAGGTAGAGGGAGTGGTCGTAACAGGTGTAGGTGTGCGTGACGTAGATGCAAGTGACTGTACAGTATGCTGAGGTGTGGTGGATGTGTGTTGGGTGGGTGTCTGGGAATGTTTGAGTGTCTTGGGAGGAGGGTGGTGGACACAGTGGGACAAGACAGGCTGCCAATGTAAATGGATGTTGTCCGGGTGTCTGCAGGTCTGGTGAGTGTGCTGCATGTGACAGTCAATGTTGTTGTAGTGAGTGCAGGTGTGGTGCCTGGGGTGCATGACAGGATGTCTGATGTTGTGGTGACTGCAAGAATGGGGCCAGAAACAGTAAATGAAGGTGCAGTGCCTGTGAGTGTGCATGTAGAGGTGAGAGACAGGGAGGCGGGAGAGGTGGACACACTGGAGGAAGTGGATGTTGGTCTGTGTGCCTTTGTATGTTTGCTGTGTGTATGCCTGTGGTGGGAAGTGTGGTGCTTGTGTTTCTCTGTGTGCTTCTTGTGTGTTGAGGTGTGTGCATGGCTATCAGAATGTGTGCTTGGGACAGGTGAAGGGAGTGGGGTGCTGGAAGGGGTGGAGGTGCTGGGAGGGGGGACAGAAAGACCAGGGACACTGGCTGCCGTCAAAGAGGAGGCCAGAGCCTGGAAAGATCTCTGTAGGCCAGACACGGCACCGTGAATGCCATCCAGCTAGGCATTGGTCTGCTGCACCTGTGATGCTAGCCCCTGGATGGCATTGACAGTGGTTGTCTGCCCTACAGAGATGGTACTCAGGAGGTCAATAGCCTCCTCCGTGAGGGCAGCAGGGCTGACTGGGGTAGGGGATGAGGTGCTTGGGGCAAAGGAGATGGCCACCCTTCTGGGTGAGCGGGCACGGGCAACTGGGTGGGGAACAACTGGGAGGGCGGTGATGGTATGGGGGTGGCAGATGATGACAAAGAATGGGTGGGCCCACTAGGGACCACCACCACCATGGAGCTCCCATCGGAGGAGGTGTCAGAATCACTCCATTCAGTGGAAGTTGCCTCCCCCATGGTACTCCCCTCGCCCTCCAACCCACTAGTCCCCTTGGCGTCGCTCGACTCTGCCTATTTGGAACCATGGGCTGCTGCATCCCCACTCGCCGGTGCCACTGCTCCCTCGCCAGATGATGCTGATGTACACAGACAACACAGGAGAAAGGGGCAGGGGGACATTTGTAAATAGCTGAATGGATGTACATAACTGGTTCTCACATACTCCCACCCAGCAAATATACCACCATCCAGCACCTTCAGCTATACTAATGGCTATGCCCCTGACTATTGGCCACAACCCTGGTATACATCCATCTCTAACATCACAGAAGGACCTGAAGAACTGCACACCGTCCCTTATCATCTAACTGTCCATGGGGACCACTATGCCAAATGACATCTGTCAGAGTCCCTGCCACTAGACAGCATACCTACTACAGCACCCTCAGACATCCATCAAGGAGGCATACCATTGTCTCTGTACTCACCCCCCTTGTGTCTGCTGTGCAGCATTCAAGCGCCCATCCAAGTCTGGATATGCCACTGCCAGAATGCAGCACATTAGGGGGTCAGTGCCTGATGGGCACCCCTTCCTTGTTGGGAGGACTTCCCCAGCTGGGCCTCACAGGTCTTCCTCGCCCAGCACCGCAGGTCCTCCCACCTGCTTCCTGCAGTGGGTGCTCTGCCGGTTGCAGGCCCCCAGGGTCCGCATTTCTCTGGCGATGGCCTGCCATAGTTACCCCTTCTGATGGGCACTGGCCTGTAGGGGACACACAGAAAAGTGACACAGGGGTCAGACAATGCCCATTTGATACCGCTGGCTACATGTCCCCAATGGGACGGACACTTAAAACAGCATTACAGCACCTCACACAGGCAGTATGCCATGCATTTCACGGTTGTACAGTGACAAATCGTGCACACATGTTTACAGCCATCTACCACCATGTCACACATCCATGCACCCCAATCTGCCTACTCACCTGTACCTCTGGTCGACCATAGAGCGTGGTGTACAGGGGTAGGTTCCCCCTCCACCAGCTTCTCCAGTGCCTCGGTGGTGAAGGCCAGGGCCCTTTCCCCTGCCACTCGTGCCATTTCCAGGACCAGGGTCAGGACACAGCAGCACACTCAGTGAAGTACTTGCATGCACGTAATCCGGGAGTCAAGTGAAGTTGTGGTGACGAGATAGCGTACGCTCCGCGGTGGTGTGCACTGTCACCACCGGCGGCGATCACGGTAGGCCCATAATCCCCATTGACAACCATGCTAACCAATGAATGGTTGCACGGCGGTGAACACCGCCTTACGCCATTACAACAACCGCTAGCGATATGAGGTCACTTCCACTGCTACATATCTGGATTACTGGGGGCAGACATTTTGCACACTACTACGCAGTTATAAATTTCTCATTGGTCCCATGCAGGCCCTATAGACCCCACCCTTCAAATGCATGTACCAAAAAATATTTACTCACCACAACAGTCCAGATGTATCAGTGAGGACATGTCACTCCAGTTTAACATCCTACAATACATATGTGTCATTGACTTGTTTGCCAGCAGTGATGAATAATCAACATGTTGGGAACATGAATATGTGTCCCTCACATGTGTTCTCCACTCGTCGTAGGTTCAGACCCATGTGGTGAGGGAGGGCTCCATCTGTGTACAGACCACTTGTTGATTTGGAGACCATGGTGGAGCATCACATCATAATCAATTACAGACTCACTTGTGCTACTATTCATAAACTTTGTGCATTACTGGATCCAGCACTGAGACCGTCTAATCGTAATCAGCATGCCATCCCTATTAAAGTGCAAATGCTCTCTGCACTCCATTTCCTGGCCACGGGCTCATTTCAGGTGATAGTGGGCATGGGTGCAGGGTTCTCACAGCCAGTGTTCTGCCTCATACTGTCCAGATTCCTGAATGCATTTGTACGACACCTGCAGTCATATGTGAGGTTTCCCCAAAGTACTGAACGCCCTGCCATCAAGTCAGACTTTTATGCCTTTACCAACATCCCTCATGTGATTGGTGCCATCAATGGCACCCACATAGCTCTCATCCCCCCAAGAGTAAGTGAACAGATGTAGAGAAACAGGAAGAACTTTCACTCTATGAACATTAAATTGGTGTGTACTGCTGAGCAGTACCTCTCACATGTGAACGCCATGTTCCCGGGATCAGTCCATGATTCCTTTGTGCTGAGGAACAGCAGTGTGTCACACATGATGGAACAACTACAAGGGGACAGAGGATGGATCATAGTTGACAGCCAGCCTGTCTGCAACTGAGGGCTGTTAGTTTCAGACCTGTTTTGCTCACTTTTTGCAATTGATTCTGTCTACCCCAACATGCATTGGCTCCTGACACCACTGAGGAATCCTAGGACAGATGCAGAGAGCAATTACAATGAGGCCCATAGAGCGCATTGTAGGTCTCCTGAAGGCTAGATTATGTTGCCGCCATATTTCTGGGGGGTCCTGGGCCTATGGCCCTGAAAAGGTCTGTAGAACAGTGGTGTCCTGCTGAATGCTGCACAACGTGGCTCTGAGAAAATCTATTCCCCTTTTGGAGGAGGAGGGTGCTGTATATCCAGACCAGCTTCCTCTAAGAGGGGATGAGAGTGAAGGTGATGATGAAGAGGGGGAAGATGTACACTCCAGGAAGCAACTGATCCAACTGTACTTCCAGTGGCTAAGATGTACTATTTGCTGCTGTTGTCTGTGCTGCATACTGTCTGTCTGACTTGTCCCCTATGTGGGCGTTGGGTCAATAGACATTTTCTCTGTAACAAGGTTTGCATGTGACATGTGACATGATGAACAACTTGTTAGACATTTCTGTTGACACCACCCCATGTTGTGTGTGGGGTGCCATTCCTGCAATAAAGGTATGATTATATGATTACAATGACAATTGCATGCACAGTTTGATTTGATTCAACATACTGACAGAGGACATTGACATTGGTGCACATGTGTTTTTTTAGGTGTCAGGAATGCCAGGGTGTTCTCTACAGTGATGGGAGTGGGCTGCTGGTGGATGTCCATACTGGCTACATGGTCTCAGCTATTTTTTGGCAGTGGTAATATGTCATCTGTATTTTACATGTTGTTGAGTTGATATTGCATGGTGGGGATGGCTGTTGAGTGGCACACTTGGGGGACAGTTCGTGTCACAGTCACTTCTTTGAGGGTGCCTTGGTCTTGGCAGGTATTCATATCTGGTCCTGAGGGACCATTTGGGTGCCTGGTGTTGGCCTGTACGGGTGGAGGTGCTGGTCTCCTGTGTGTCCTTAGATTGTGGCACCAGTCCAGTTGCTACTGCTGCTGTTGATGGCTGGTCTGTATCTTGGTCCGTGGCAGGGGATTCCTGGTCTGTGGGGGTCTCAGGTTGGGTTGGGAAGTGGTGCAGCAGCGCCCCTGCAATAGTGGCCATGGTGACATTGAGTTGTTTCCACATGGCCTCCTGGTGGTGTGCTATCTGCAGCCTTTGATTCTGCTTCAGGGTGACCACGATCTGGCCCATCCTGTCCTGGGCATGGTGGTATGGTCCCAGGACCTCAGAGATGACCTCCTGGGCTGCAGCATCCATCCTTTGGCCTCCCCCCGGGCCACTGTTGCCCTCCCACTGGGCCTAGCCCCCTGTGCCTGTCTCGCCTGCACAGGTCTGGCGGTGCCACTTGTACTGGGGCCATCGTCTTCCTGCCTGTTGGGAGGTGGTGACTGTGGCCTCTGTCCCTGTGTTCCACCAGTGTGTGGCCTGTATACACAGGTGTGGGGCCGGTTTCCCAGAGCTGATTTTGGTGGCTGGGTGGTAGGGGTGTCAGTGGTGTCCTGGGTGGGGCTGCTGGATGGTGACAGCCCAGGATTGTGTGAAGGGCCAGGGTATTCCTCAAAGTCAAGAGTTCCCTCTCCAGCGTCCTGAGTGGTGCCTCTGTCTCCATGTGGGCCACTGGCACTCCTTGTCCTGTCCGTCAGAGTAGCATGGGTGATGGTGCCTGTTGGTGGGAATGGACATGTATGTTACAATTGCAAAATCGGATGGGGTGCACAGGGCAAGCCTATTTTGTGCAGGGCTTCCATTGGTGGGCCATGCAGGGTGCTTTTGTGAGGTTGCCATTGCATTTTGCTTGGGATGTGGAGCTGCATTGTGGGTGGTGCCATTGTGATGCCTTCCAGGGGTAGGTGGCTGTGCACAGGGGGAGGGATGTGGGCCTGTTGGTGGGTTTGTGGGCATGCAGGGTGACTGGATTTAGTGATTGTGGTCTGGGTGACATAGTGGTCCTGGTGGTAGTTTGAGGGGTGGGGTGGTGCATGCATTCAAGGTGTGGTGGATATGGGGTAATTGTGGATGACTTACCTAAGTCCATTCCTCCAATGAGTCCAGTGAGGCCCTCCGGGTGCAGGATGGCCAGTACCTTTTCCTCTCAGTCAGTGTAGTCGGGGGTGTTGGTGGAGGTCCTCCCCCAGTCTTCTGTACCGCAATGTTGTGCTGGATGCTATGGACCTCACCTTCCCGCGCAGGTCATTCCATCTCTTGCGGATGTCGTCCCTCGTGCGTGGATGGTTTCCCACTGCGTTGACCTTGTTGACAATGGTCTGCCATAACTCCATCTTACTCGCGATGGGTGTGTGCTGGACCTGTGCCCCAAATATTTGTGGCTTGACCATGAGTATCTCGTCCACTATGGTCGTTAGCTCCCTTTCTGTGAAGCGTGGGTGCTTGGGGAGTACCATGGTGTGTATTGTGGGTGGTGTGTTGTGTGGATATTGGTGAGGGTGCTGTTGTGTGGTTGAGTGTGTGAGTCGTGTGATGTGGCGTTCAGTGTCTGCCTGTAGTGTTGTCCGTCTGGCTTCTCCTATTGGGGATGCAAAGGATCGTGGGGTGTGTCTGTGAGTGTTTTATAGTGTGTGGATGTGTGTCAGGTGTGTGGGTTTCAAACTTGCCAATGTGTGCATTTCTTTCTGTTGGGTCCACTTGCTGGCCGTGGCGGCAATGATTGTTTGACATCCACTGACTGCCGCAGTAATTTGTGCATCATTATTTGGAGGATGGGGGATTTGTGTGCTCGGCAGTGGGGGGAGGGGTGGGATGTGCAGCTTTTTCGCCGACAAGGCCCTGGCGGTGGCTGTTGGTAGGAATATTTGTGGCGGATTCTGTTTTTTGCATCCTTATATGGCGAGTTTCTGTTCATCGCCAATGGCCGGATTCTGTTCTCTGTCGCCATGTCGGGAGATGGTGTTTACCGCCATGTTCATAATGACCTCCTTGGTCTCCCTTTTGTATTACACAACTCAAATAGAATTACCATGCACTACAGGGCAGGCCCAGGTAGGTGGGAAATGGAAATAGGAACTCCCACTACAGATGAACAATAGCGTTTCTGCTGTATCCAGATGGGACGCATTGCCTCAAGTAGTAGACTTCGCATAATACATTACAGGTTCCTCCACAGAATATAGTACACCCCTCTCAGATTGCATTAATATCATCTCCACCCGGATGATCGTTGCTCAAAGTGCGGAGTGGCAGAGGTGGACTATCTTCACCTGGCTTGGTAATGTAGCTCAATACAAGCATACTGGGGAGAAGTATCTGCAGCACTCTCACTCATGACAGGACCTTATACTCATCCCACTCGTGGCCCTCTTGGAACACATAAGAGAATTTGAAGCAGGCTTCCAGAAATTTGTGGCACTATGCCTCCTCTTGACGAAATGTAAAATTGCTTGCCGATGGGAAAGGGCTAGTGCACCCAAGTCTAAGGAGTTGCTGACCAATCTAATCTATTATAAAGACCAACTAACCACGTATGCTGAAATACTGGCCCCCAAGGTCTAGGCCCAGAGACATATGGGACTTATTTACATACTTACTTATTAAGCCAGACACAGGAGACAACTGATGAGAATAAAAACCAACACCCTGAACTGGATAGCCCTCAGCACATTCTGGCTCCACTGCACACTTCTCTGTGTATTTAACTCATACCATGCTGTAACATATTGCTAAATCCACAGTGAAACATCAAATCAGAACTACACCCCTATCCTTGTTGAATACACTTAAACTGTACAATGTGCAATGTGATGAGATGCCTGGATTGTTGATGTGATATGTGCATACAGGGTTGTCTTATTTATGTTCACTAGCTATTTATGGATGACTTGAGATGTGAAAAGAGGTAATTGAGGTGTATGTCAGATATTATTTGTAACAATGATGATGCACAGTAGTACAAATTGATCTCTGATTGTTTATGTTATCAAATGAAAACACTTAATGGAAAAATTCCCTCCCCCACAGAAAAAGAATAGTTCTGACCGTAGTACTATACAGGTTGAGCGTTGTTATTGTTGGAATGATAATCACAAGCAATTTAAATCCGTGAGTAGTGAGATGCGTTTTGATATTTGTGTATTTTTTGGGCTAGAGCAACAAGAAAGCTAGGACCATAGCATTAGAAACTACACCAGATGTTTTATGTGTTGTGCAAGGCCACTTATGAGGGTGGGAGCTAAACCAGGTATGTTTGAGCATAGGCATGCATGTGTGTTCTGAAAGAAGCATGGTATCAAGCCAGATTAATCCTGGCATCCATCGATCCTTTGAGCTTCAACCCCTTGTAGCATTACTCAATGAATAAGGTTCAAGGGAAGGGATGATGTCCATTTTCATTTATGTTTCCTATGGCACACTCAGAGTGGCCAGAATAAACAGCATCCATAATTATCTATAGGACTGATTGCTCACTGTGGCATAAACGGTTTCGCCCTTCACTTGTTATACCCTTTCAAGGTTTGCACTTTTTTTGTGAGGTCCTGTCACATAGCAGAAGCTGGGTAGAATAGGTTTGACTCAGTTGTGCCAAGCAAGGGATGTGTGGGAGCATTGGAAAGGTCCCCGCAAACCCCAAGCAAGTATAAGGGACCAGAACTTGTTGCAGCCTGGCGAGACATCGCTGCTCAGCATGCGGCCACAATACGGTCCCTCCCATACCAAGATGCGGATCATTGCAGGTTAGAGAAAGGGGTCAGGCCAGTTCTAGGTGATGGGTCGCGTCATGCAAAATCACTGTCTTCCTAGACATAACAGTATTTTAGGAGCATGCGCTCTTCAGTGCTCTACCTGGCAAGTTGTGTTGTTGGTGGCTTATTTTTTTATTTTGCCCTGTGCTAGTTTATACCCAACTCTCCTTCAGGTGGCACTTCTGTGTTTTTTTTCTGTTCCTTTCTTGCAACCCTTACTCATGCTTAATCCTCCTCTGGATTGTCTCCCTAATTTCTCTCCTAATTCTGTTTATTCGCTTTGGTGCATAAGAACTTGGACTAGTTTTTTTCTGTTGATACATCACCTGCTTCTGAAACGTTTCTGGGATTTCTAGGCTTTGCTTCCTCATGCCTTTGAAAACTTCCTAAGTGGTCATCAGTTTGCAAACTGTGGTAAGCATAATTTGAATTCAATCTATTTCCAACCCATATTCCCGGTTTAACTCTTAGTCTCCAGGATATATATTTGCTATATAATATTGGCCTGCTAGCAAGTGGTAGGGAGGTAATTGTTTGAATCCATACATTTCCTGTGCTTCTCCACTTATTAAGCATGCCAATTCCCGAGTTCCAATTTGTGAGGCTTTGAGTGTACTATATGATGTGGCTGGATAGACTTATCATGCAGTACACTCATTAATACTGTCTTGGGTCCAGCCAGGTAGGTTTACTCAACCTTAAGCTTAACCCTGGGGAACTATGGCTGCAAGCAGTAATGCGTAGCAAAGGAATAAAGTATAAAGCATTTAACAGCACCAAACAACAAAATAAGAAAGTCACAAGACACGAAAGAAACACCAATTTATAAAACTATAGAGCTTCTTTTTATGAATCTTTAGAGACTTTAATTATTAAAATGTGGAAATACAGATTTTAAAAGCAATGAAAAACTTTTAAATCAATTGCAAACAAGCATGGGGCAACAGAAAGTTGGGAAACGTTTGAAAAGTTTGAAACATTTAGTTCGACAACTCCAGCCTGGGCTGGGTGACTAAGGCTGACAGGACAGAGGACTAAGGGTGCCAGAATGGACACTTTGGACAGTCACCTGGCCACCAGAGCATTTTTAAAACGGATTCAAACTTTACAGGATGACCAAAATAGACAACAGTGGAGAGGTCCTAATGCTGAGGGATGCAGGCTTAATTCTTAAGGATGCTCTTCATGCTGTGTGGTCCACAGGGGTGAAATCCGGTAGAATCCTTGGTATACAGGTGAGAGGTGGCGACTCTGTCCACAGACCTTGGGGGTCCCACAAAGTCCTCTTTGCAGGGTTCCAAGAGCTGCCAATACAGATCTTGCGCTTTTATGACACAGCGATCATGGTGCAAATCTTAGTGGATGGTGGTGTCTGCCTTGAGTGACAAACCTGGTCACAACCAACACTGATACGTCCAGCAAACACAGGTACACCTTTTGTCTATCTCTGAATTATCCTTTGGGGTGCCCTGTGTCCAGTAGCGGCAAAACATCTGCGGTGGCCAGCAGAAATGCAACTTGGGCTTTTCCAGCTTTAATGTCCCCAATGCCGTTCCAGGGGGCCAACCAGCTGATCTTTAGAGTCTCTGCTTCAGACTGGCACTAGGAATCAACTTTTCCCCAAAACAGGCATGCAGAACAGGCAGATGCAGTTACTCTGGCATTGCAGCGTCTCTTTGTGCGCTTCCATTGGGTGCAAAATGGTTTTCTTCTCTTTCTCCTTTCAAGTCCAGTGCGTACTGAGGGTCAAAGTGTTAGGGGTGCCTTATTTATCCCAGTAAAGTGCCCAGAGGGTACCACGCATCACTTGCCAATAGTCTACTGGGTATCCTCCTACCTAGTGACAAAGCTCCTGTGAAGTATGGTATCTGACTATCCCAGAATGCCACATTCTTGCCCATTTCAAAATGGCATGACTCTTACTCGCTTGTGAGTGGCGAGGTAACCTATATTAGAGGTGTAGCTACCTGAGGGCAACACGCCAACTGTATAACTGGTTTTGGGTTGAGCTTCCTCTTTCTGGCCCTGTCTCCATGCTGTCTACAGGAACAAAAGGCATCCTGTTCAGGGGTGTTGGGCCAGGCGGCGCGTCAAAGGCGGCTTTCCCTTTGGAGCTCGCCTCTGGTCTAAACCTCAGTGATCATCCGGGCAAAGGAGGTGACACCTCGCTGCTGCAGCACTGCCCTTTGTTCCCGAGCCTGGGAGTCATTCAGACACCTCCCCAGTTTGTCAGAAACCTGTCTAAGTGTGCATGCCTTTGTGAGGCTGCTGGACAAGGAGAGAACAGAGGGGCAACTTTGTAAAAGCTGCTTATCATTAATAGTACATTAATTTTGACCTGGGCATCAGGTCGCATTTAATGCCATGATACCTCACATGAACCAGTTTGGTAGCCCCAGTCAAAAGTTAGCTGGGTGAGAATGCCACACAGGCTTTACCAGCAGCAAAAGAACTACTTGGAAGTGTTGCTGCTAAGATTTACTCCCTTTAAGCACATCATATGTTAGAAATTTTACTTAAGATAAAAACTGTAGGGCTTTTTATTACTTTTTTCTTTGGAAGAAACCTTTTCCGAAATACAAAATTGGCTTGTGAGGGTACAGAATAAATAAAATGTTCTTTACTTTGCTCAATTCATGATTTGCTTATTTGTTACAAAATTAGTAAAACAGTCCAAAGTTTTTCTTATGAGCCTTCTGTCGGCCCTGCTAAATGCCAGGGTTGCCGACTACCAAGGATGCCTGATTTTCATTCCACCTCATGCCTCTTTCATCAACCACCCTACATTTCCTGTCTCTTTACCTCACTCCTCGATGTTCTTTTTCACACCCACGTCTCCCTCTATTAATGTTGCCCAATCTTTTTCTTCTGCCCCTTTCCATTTCCTCTTTTTCTCTCTCTTATCGGATTCAAAGTCTGATGACAAAAAATAAATCCTGACACCCAAAATTAGTGCTGGTGCCAACGACCAGCACAAATTAAACATTGCATGTACATATCTGTTCAGGAGTTGCAGTAGGGCCAGTTGCGAAAATGCTAATGGTTTCTATGAACGAGATGAGCAATGTATGCCATGAATAATTTACACATGTAAATCAGGAAAATATATTGGAAATATTCATCCCCTTCAAGGAATATAGACCATATTTGAGACACTTAATACCGTATCACGTAAAGTGAACACTGCTACTTCTAATTAAACAACAGGAGACATATAACATAAAGCGCTGCAAGTCCTAATTTAAGACACTGTCTATTATCAAGTTTTGGGCTGATTCTTGTTTTATACAGCGGAAGAAGTGGAGCTGCACTATGTTACCTCCCTAGACAGTGTTGCTTCTCACTGGAACTTTTTAGAAAATGTTCGTAATTTGTAAGTCCATCAAAACTTTAGTGTACCTTATACATTTGACAAAGTTACATAACACATCCATGAAATTCACCAATCACACACAACCCATAGCTGTTCATAATCCAGTCCACCTTCCCATGCATCATACCCCACCTGAGCAGACGTCCTCACTAGAACTTTGAAGGTATGAACTATTTGTGCCTGAAAATGTTGCAATATTTGCTGACATATCTAAAGCAAACATCATTACGTTAATATCATAAAATAAACAACGCAACAATGATAGTGCAAGACAACATCACATTGCAATAATGCAACAGAAAGCCACAGTATTACAAAAGACAAGTAAACACATCAAAAAGGGTTGCTAGTCACAGGCACTTCAAGTGCAAGTGCACGTTTGGCTGAAAAAGTTGCAGCATCTGTTGACATATGTGAAATTAACACAGAAACATACTCAAAGCAATATAACAACGCAATTAAAGCAGGCCAGAATGCAACAAAATAGTCAAAACAGAACACAGCAAAACAACCACAGAATAACACAACATCAAATTGCAATAATGCAGCGCAAAAAAGCACCGAAAAATAACAGAACATTACACTATCACAACAAAAAGCAACTCAAGAAATATGCGCAAATAATATTATGACATTTTACCGCCCCCAGAAATCTAACCTTATGACCAAGGACATTAAATAATACCAGCCAAAAATGTTTTATGATCTGGCCCTTATTGATTTGCATGCTGCAATCTTTCAGATCTGTGTCATTTACAAGTGGAGGTCCAGCCCCTAGCTTTACAGCCAGCGCTCCAAGATGGCAACCAGTTATTTGGGCGTTTTATTGAAAAAAAATGAACTTGTCAAATGGAAAATTATTCAGAGGCCCGAATGTAGTTTTCATTTATAGTCAATTTCAAATACTCTGAAAACACGCAACGCCTCGTCAGGTGCAGTAAACGCAATATAAATTATATTTCAATCCAATGCATTGTTTTGTTTCTGATTTTGCTGCACGTGTGTGTGACTACATGGCAATGTAGAACTAGGAAGAGTGGTCCTTTCCCCACATGCAGCTGCTGTCCAGGATGCCATCGCCCCCTCATAATGGAGATGTAATAAACAGTACCTTTTAAGTATGTCCTAGGCGGCTACACATAGCCAGCATTGTCTTACCATCAATTGATCTACTTAAAGCAGAGAGCCTCGGAGCCTGGCTGGAGGCGCTTTGTGCGTCCCTCTGTTTTATGGCACAACCTTAGACACTAAGCAGAGAAAGGTCAAGACAGCATGTAGGCTTTGGCATTAAACAGTGCAACACTAATTAGTTTTAGCCACAATGGCTTTTTGTTTATGTACTCCAATATTTTGATGTCTCGTTTTGTTTGAAAACACTTTCAACAGATAAAAAGCACCTTCTGTCTTGAGTTCCCATTACTTCAGAGGCCACTCTGCAACCAAGTGACTGCGCTCCACTTCCAAGATTCTGCTGATTATTTCTTGGCATGTTTGAGAACATTTGGTCACTAATTCGTAAATTATCTTCAATTGAAATATGCCTAATGTATTACATGTTACTTTTGTGAACATGCCTAAAAACGTTGTTAATGCTGCGTAAATGGCTAATTGTTGTTACACGAACACTTTAAATGGTGGTGATTTGCGTGAGTCTGATGTCCACTACAACTCATAAAATTACCTGCGAGTCATCGCACCGAGAATAAAATAGCCAGACATCGAATCTTGCATTTACCCTTTAAAAATCCCCTCAGCTTGTGGTTTTGAGCAAAAATATGCAACCATGTTGTGTTTCACTTATGTTGCATTTTTTAAAAATAGACCTAAAATAGACCATCGTCAGTTAATTTAACATCAAGTGACATTTTGGTTATTTTGATTCTAGCTACTGTTTTGATTGCATTGTGATATTGCTTTATTTTTGTATAATTGTTAAATCCTAAACACTCCCACACAAGTGAATGTATGTGTACATATATAATAATATATAGTGCCTGTTTGGTTTTGTTTTGTTTTGTATAACAACTCGCATTTCACAGCAATCTGTGAAATATTTGTCATACTTTGCAGAAATTGCAACCTAATGGCAGCCTCTGCAGAGATTCACTTGTGTCTATTGTAACACAGTAAGGAAAAGCACCAAGCATCTCTGAACATAACAACAATCAATTGTTTAATTAGCAGTTTATTTGTGAACGCCAAGCATAACTACAACATTCTAAATACAGTCTAGGTGCATTGTTAGCCAGTGTGACAAATCGTATACAATTTCTACCTCTGTCTATAGTTTAATCAACACTTTTCATGAAATCAGTCAGTGTCCATTTTAAGGTCTGTCTTGCTTTAAGCAAACAACAGTTCCAAGAATCTCTGAGAATAATCACTGTCTATTGTTGTTGACAGCTGAACATTGTAATTGCAGTCAGAGTCCATTGTAAGGTCTGTCTTGCTTACAACAATTCCAAGAATCTCCGAGAATAATCACTGCCTATTGTTGAAAGCTGAACATTCTACATGCAATCAGTGCCACTGCTTGCTCTGCCATGAGAGGATAGCTCTGGTTTATAAAGCCACAATATGTTTTAACACAAGCAAATAATGCTTTACCTGAAATGCTATATTCATAATACATAATTAAACAATCTCATATTTTCATTAGGGACAAATGCAGTCAAATTATTTTATTGTATGATTAATGAAAACCTTTACAATATATATCAGAAGGAAGGAAATTAACTTTTGCAAGTAATTAAGGAAAACGGAGCTGATTACTAGAGTTGTGTGGGCTGGCATATCAAGTGTAAAACAAACTTAAAGTGCAGAATGCTCTTATATAAAGGCCTAGAATTATAGCAACAGCTATATAAAGTGCTCAGAGATGCCTGCTCTGAAAAAATGAAAAGAAAACTTTTCAGTTTTGTTTTTGAAATGCATCTCATTTTCCTTTAAGGCTGTATTTAAAAAAAAAACTGTTTTATTTAAAAGCAGTCTCAGACATGGTGGTCTGCTGTCTCAAGCAGGCCACCATCCCTGTGAGGGCGGCCATTCCCAATTGGGTCACAAATTGCGACCTACCTCATGAATATTCATGAGGTCATTCATTTGCGACCCTATTGCGAATCGCAAACAGTGTAAAGTACACTGTTGTACATATTGTTTTGCGGCTTGCAATTTGTGACTCGCAAACAAGTCGCAAATTGCGAGTCGCAAACCTCGGGGTCATACATCTGGCCCTTAGTCTTTCTCCTAAAAGCTATGACTTTTGTTTTAGTTCTGTTTGCCGTCATTGTATTGCTCTTGTTGTATTTATAGAGAGCATTGAGTGCTTTCTGGATCCCACTCCTAGAGAGGTTCAAGAGAACAATGTTGTCTGTATATTGTAGTAAAGTGACTTTGACATCTCTTATCATTGGAGGGATCAGGTTGACATGTTTTAGTGCCAAATACATGTCTGCAATATACAGATTAACTAACAGGGGCAAGGCATTCTTGCTTTAAACCATTGTCTGTTCATATTTTCCGTGTTACAGATGTCTGCAGTAGCTTGACCCTCACCCAAATCAAGGTGTATAGTTATAGTGATGTTATTGCCCAGAGCAAGTTATTTGAATGCCCTGGCCCTGCAGTTTCCTCCACAAATTATTCCTGTCCACTGCATCAAATGCGGCTGAGTAGTCTACAAAGCACGTGTAAAGTGGAAGTCATTTGTGACTGGCTGCTTGATGTATTAAATAAGAAAGTGCTACTCTGTTGTCCATGGTCAAGGAGTTCACCCTGAAGCCTGTTTGGCAGATTAGAACTATCTCATTTGTTTCTGCCCAGCACTCCAGTTCTTTCAAAAGGAAGGAGGCATACGCCTTCACTTCTATATCCAGAAGAGCAATAATGCGATATGTTTGCTGGGTCCTGCCTATCTCCCTTCTTGAAACTTGTGTGTAAAATTGAGCCCTTCCAACTCTCCGGGACCTGCTTCGTCAGTAAATATGTGTGATAAAACAAAAGAATCGTTGCAGACTATAGGTCAGAGTCCTTTATAAAGACTTGGGCTGGGATACCGTTTAGACCTTGGGCTCCGGTTGCTCTAATTTTTCCCAGGATTTTTGAGATGTCAGTAAGTATGAGTATTGACTGGGGATATGATGTACCAGATAATGGGCCAAGTTTGCTCTGGCAATTATCGCTCGCTGATTTTGCTGCATGTGACTTATTCGCATACTGTGACAAAGAGTACAATCCTCTATTTTACTTACTGTTGTATTAAAACATCTTGCTGCACCTACTTAGGTGAAAGACTTTTGATTACTTTTTCAGCACAAAACGAAGTGACTGCATTTACCATGATGCATTGGGGCTAACTTTTTGCTTGAGTGTGAGGCAGTGTGCTCCCTTTTTTCTTTTTGTCCAATGACTGCTCCCTTGAGCTAACGAGCTGACGAGCTCTGGTGAGGCACCTGTGCACCAGTGAGTGGTACATAAACCTGAGAAGACTTTTGGCGGCATTTCAAGCAACCCCACAGACTTGCTGCACCTACTTAGGTGAAAGACTTTTGATTACTTTTTCAGCACAAAACGAAGTGACTGCATTTACCATGATGCATTGGGGCTAACTTTTTGCTTGAGTGTGAGGCAGTGTGCTCCCTTTTTTCTTTTTGTATTAAAACATGTCCATTTGTTTTCAGAATACTTAGACCTAAGTAAACATGCACTATAAAAAGTACAGAATGTGTAATTGTGTATGATTAAATGCTTAATAAACAATTAATGAAAAAACACATAGCAGATACCTTCTGTAACTTGTTCTGTATTGCAATTGTAGGGTTCTGGTGACAGTACCCTTGTGGTTTGTGATTTCATGAGTTAGCCGGTATGTATCCTCTATTTATAATCCTCCACTCTTCTCAGACTGTGGTGGGCAAGCCACTGAAAGCTTAAGCCAGGTGCCTGATCTTGGCTCAGCTTGAGGTCCTCTTGGACTTGGTCATGTGGCTTCTACCTGTCACCCACAGTCTAAAGCCATGCACAAAAAAATTAAAAACAAAGCAGTAATCTTTGATGTAATATGGGAGTGAGAAGGAGATACCTATTGTAGATCTAGAAAACCTAGGATCAGTCCCAGCTTACCTGCTCAGCCAAATTGATTTTTGTCAAATATTTAATTTCACCAAGCCACCTTTTTTTCATTATCACATATGAGAGCACCTTTTGAGCTTTAGAGAAACATATTGTGTTTGATTTAATGTACTGTTAACGTTGCATTGTCATCAGTGTGAGGGCATGAATGTTTCTAAGTTCATGTTTAAAATCTATCACTTTTAACCACTACCTCTCACTGCATTGATATAACCTGATGTACTGGGGTGAAAATTCTCTTCATTATGAAGAAATGCACGTGTTGGAATATGAGATTTGCTGCATTATTTACATGCATGGCCTGTGCATGTAAATGATGCATGGCTGCATGTCCCGACTCATCCATGGGTTCTTAAAGGCAAGCCAGACCCTTGGTTTGTCTCTCCCTGTAAATTTCTTGTCTCATGCACCTCTAGTCACTCAGAGATATCTGGGTATGCCTGGAAGTATGTGCATATTTGTGTGCGTGAGAAAGATGAATATACAGTACACATACTCACACATATATTAATACAAAGGCAAATGTTATTCACTTGGTTCATTACAAATTGCTTCTTTGTTTAAAAAAAACGTACATTTATTTAAAAATGTAAAAAGAAGTGTAATGCCACTATAGACCACCAGCTAAAAATAGTTTAAAACGAGCAGAATAGTACACAGGCTCATGAGTGCAAACTAAATCACATGTAACCAGTGTTAAACAATAAAGTACCCGCTACCATATTTTAACCGATATTGCCAATCACCAAGGAATTCCATGATGGTGTAGAGGTGGGAGGCCAAAAGCCAAGATCCTGTATTAGGTCATACAGAGAAAGACGGAGCAGCATTTTCCGATATCTTATGATCTGACACTTGGTCTACAGTTTTTCAAGCAGCCTGCAACAGTGTTGGTACTCTGTTGACAGATCCTTTTGTATCCCATACCATTGTTCTTAGTCTTTAAGACCCTCAGGATTGAGGTGCAATGTACTATATATGTTATCGTCCCATTGGCAGCAGCATGCCTTTATTCACCACTTTTTTGTCTGTGGCTTTGGCAGGTCCAGATACAATTGTGATGTCACTGCTGTGACCAAGAAAGTTATGATTCCTGGTGTTGTTTCAAATGGTGCCCAGTATGGCATCTTCCACTGTTCACTCCCCAGCGAGAACAACAACCTGAGATCCATCTTCCCTACGAGAGGCCTAGTGAGGCATACAGAGCAAAAGAAGGAGAAGCCACATAGTTAAGGAAGCTCTGAACATCTAGTAGTGCAGTTTTACCTAGCAAGGCTCAGTTCATTTTGAGTAGCTTCCATGGACATCATTTTCACAGTTGGTGTTCCTGCCTTGGTACCAAATTCCCTACAAGCAAATCCCTTCAGGCTGGGGACCTTTATAATCAACACCAAATATTTATTTTATGAAGATAGCATGTTAGCAGCAATCCATTTAGCTAGGAGGTGTGTTAATGTGGAAGCACCATAGTCCAAGGAATAGTTCCTGGTGTAGTACCAGAATAATTCGGTGTTGCATTCAGGTACCTGTTTTTGGCATACAGGTCTGTCCTCATTTCATAATTCTGAGGAGATTGTTTACTACTGAGGAGAAGAGAGCTGAAGCTTTTTTCTGAAGCTTTAGTGGTTTTATGTGTCTGAATCGCTTGTCTTTTCAGAATGCCTCATGCGGAGGAGGAGAATAAAAAGGAGGGATGTGAGAGTAAGGCCTCAGTGACTTGCTGTTTAACTACATTAAAGACATCTGAGGAAAACGTAGAAAGGGTCTCCATCCTAGTATCATATGTATATATTTCTTTACTTAGAGGAATGTTGTTTCTGATGCACTAAGATTGTTGGACTCCAACTAAATGAGGGGAAATGAGGGGAAAGACTTCTATCTATTATTCCTCACTCACGTCCATACTTAGATATAACTTAGATATTAGGTTTCTTGAACCACAGGTTATTGGCTTTATGGTTCTGCCCCTAAGGCCAGGTTCAGTACATTCCAGAGCATTGATCCTGGAGATCTGCCAGAGATTTGCTTCTGTGCTCTAGTCCCTGGAAGGTTTGTTGAGTTATGCAATGTTATGTAGCTGATCAGAGATTCCTTACTAGGATGTAATAGAAGAGAAGGGCATTCTTGTTTGTAATCTTGAGAAAATAGAGAAAGAAGAGCACAAAATATGACATGCATATTATGTGCAAGATAATACCACAGCAGAGACGTGGCTGCTCATTTGGAGCAGAGCATACATTTTTACTCCCAGACTTTTTACAGAAGGCCAGAAAATAAGTTCCTGAGAAATCTGACATCATGACCTGGGTCTAAATGCTATTCCGTTTTAACCACTGGGAATTCATCCAGTTATGTACAGCAACAAGACAATTTTGCGGAGATGAAGTGTCGCTGTAAGAGTTGCTGAGTCTTTTTAAAAGTAGGGAATCATCTGCATAGATATATGTTGATGCCTGAGGAGAGTGCCAATGAAACTCATTAAGATATTGAAAAGATATGGGGGTGGGCATGAGCCCTGAGCAGCACCACATAAGCAGTTTTCAGAAAGAAAGTGAAATTGTCATACCTCATACCAACAACTAACTTTCTCACCAAGAGCATAAACTGATTGTTTCAAAATTATATCTACACAGATTTGGAGGTAAGTTCTTGAAAGTGAAGGGCACCGACGTGTGGAACAATCTCCAAATTATTTAAGAATCGATACTGTCCTTTAAAAAGAGAAAAACAACACCTAAGGCAAACCGTAAGCTTGTTTTAGAGAGCCTCATCTCAGTGATCCTTGTTCGTTATTGTTTCCCTCCACTTTAGGGACACGCACACACTTGCACACATATGCGCGCACACCCACACACACACACACACACACATACACATACACATAAACTCAAACACACATGTTGTTTTCTGTATTGTATTTAAAAATTGTAGCCAACCTGCAAAGAGCTGCTATCAGGCCATTACTTTTTTGGCAGAGATGTACTGAGGAATAGTCTTAGTATTGCCACGTCCTATTTCCAGTCATAGTCATTGCAAAATAACTTTGATTAACAACATCTGACCTATGGGGAACTATAGAACAATAGACTGGAATCTCCAGCAATATCCACAAATCATATAAGATAAAAGAGAGATGTTGGTATTATGAAGCAGGAAGAGAATATAATAACCCTAGTCTTGGGTCACTTACAGGAGCATTTTTGGATTTCCATTATACTGCAGTGCTTGAACCCTTTTTGACACTATTTTGACTGAAACAGCTAGACAATTGCACATAAAATTCAGACATGGGAAACTGCCTATAAACAGGTTCTGCAGTAAATGGCAGAATACTTGTTACACCTATAGTTCTTGTCCAGATTGTAAAGAGGCAATGAATCTGTGGCACACGTATTGTTTTTATACATGTATGCTGTGCTTCTAAGAAAGTGGATAATTCCGATCTCTCACTTCGATTCAACACAGTTGCTCTAAGTATACTGAGGGCCATATCTACAAGGCCCTGTGGCGCAGGGTGGCACAGCAAGTGCCTTGCTGCACCACTCTGCGCCACCAGGAAAGAGCAGAAATGTGCCGTATCTACAAGGTACTACAAGCATACTACAAGTGTAGGTATTGTACCAATTGTAGGTATTGCACCAATTTAAGAATCTCCTCTATGTAAATGCTCTCATTTCTGCCCACACAGATGAGGGCTGCATGGGTTGATGAGGAGGAGGAAGTCATCCTCAACCTAGAAGCCATCAAGCGACATCTTCCATTACTTCTATGAACTGTACAGCACTCTACTAATGTGGCCTGGGTCTTGGAAGCGCTATAGCAAAAGGTTCCTCCCCCAGGTGTCACTGTTTGCTTAGTTCTTTTTTTACCTTTTTGTCTACCTTAAACGTGAGCCCCTTCGCGCGTGAAACTGGACTTCAACCATTATGTCCATGGGTCTTTTCTGGTCCTGTATTGCACTGCAAAAAGATCTACATATATATATACACAACATTGTGCAGTATAAAGCAGACTGTTCATCTATAGGACAATTAAACAAAATATTAAAATTACGTTTGGGCAACATTCCCATACGGTGCCTACTTTTACACAACACACCCCGATTATTTTCAGAAAAATTGATCCGAATTTCTTCTTTACATCTCAAAATTACCCTTAAAGGGCTCACTGACACATTGCACTGAACATTTTAAACTTTTGTCTTCTAAAAGGCATAAACCCAGCCTATTTTTAAATGATTTTCCCCGCAGGGACAGGGTTGCAGAAACTCATTTGAAAATAGGGCCCTAAACAGATCACGATGATTTATAGACTAATAAATAAAAGGTGGTTCCATGCAAATCGTCACCGTATTTAAAAATTTATCCTGCTGGCTCTTTTATGTGTTTCAATGTTGTCAGTTTCTCATTATTTTTAGTACCGTATAAGGGAGTTAACACTACAGGCTCTAGTTTGCAGGTTACCCTTCGGACAGAGGCACTGTGGATGGTGTTGGGGGAGGTGGGGCGTCCAAATCTCATCCAAGGCACTGATGCCTTTGGGACATTGAAAGGTGATGCTAAGCGCCTAAACACTAATGCTGGCTGCTGCACGGGCACCTCGGAAAGCCTTCTGTAATACCCTTCAGATGGAATATTAAACAAAGGCTATTGTTTTATATAAGTCAGAGTAGTTTTAATGGGGGAGAGGGGTGATGATAACTTTAGTGCAAGCGACCAGCTGTTAATCTGGCAGACATTTAAGACCCTTTGACCTTTGACTCCAAATTAAAATTCATGACCCCGGGTTGCGGAACATTTAGTGTATGTCCCTATACGCGCCAGTGGTAGGAGTTTTAGCAATTTACTTCCAATCCAGACATTTGTAAGAAGTGGAATGGCTAAAGTCACTCGTAAACTGCATGTTTCTCGGTGACCTGATGACCTACGACTCCACACTTCAATATATTAGTACATAATCCTAACACGATTTTTTTGTTTTTGTTTTTTTGCGTGGGCTACTAGAATATATTAAAACCTAAAACAAAGGCAAAATTGCTGCACAACACCAAGGAAGACAAATCTGATTCATTTCAGTCAGAACATAACTCTATATTATTACATAAAACAGATCATAACAGTCTAAAGAGGAGGAACAGGAAAATAATAAAGAAATACAAATATTCTTATTTCATCCTCAGGTCATGTGTTTGGTGTGGCTGATCTGTAACGTTGGAAGCCAAATTACTGATGAGAGATCAGAACTTAAATGTGAGCTTGTGCTGACCCAAGCTGGATGCGCCATAAGCACTGTGTAGGTTGGCATCCCATTAACAAGCTTTGGCAACATGCCTGGTGTCGTCCACCAGCCTTTTGGGAATTCTTGTTTTGTGATGGCTTTTGCAAAACGTCATTCTTAATCAAAAAGAGAAAAAATCTACTACAGGCAGAAATGTTTTTGGTCTTAAAAAAGCACGCATTACCTTAGTGCTCCCTGGCTTTGTAGGGAACTACTTTGTGTGTGGATGTGCTCCTTGGGAAAGGGCAGCATGCTGTAACTCATAGTAAAGTCGGCCAATAGCTGAAGTGGGGTGACTCGTTTCCCCTCGATGCATGTTCAAGTGGGTTGGAGGAAACACAACCACAGACAATTGGATGAAGTGTGGCTGAAATCCCCTATAAGTAACTAAGTCAAACACAGTATTTTAGTAAAATCAAAAGGTCTTGGCTAACACAGACTGAAAAAAACAAAGAAAAAGAGAAAGAAAGAAAGAAAGAAAGAAAGAAAGAAAGAAAGTAGATAGGTTAGGGGGAAAGAAGGAAAGAAGACATAGCAAGAAAGAAGGAATGAACACAAGAAAGAAGGAAAGAGGGAAATAAGGCACGCGAGAAAGAGCGAAAGCAAGCAAAAAGTTGGACGAATGGAATGAAAGCAAAAACGAAGGCAAGAAAGAAGGAAACAAAGAAGGAGAGAAGGAAACAAGTAAAAAAAGAAGGAATGAAGGCAAGAAAAAAGCACAAAAGGAATTAAATCATGAAATGAGGAAAGAGAAAAAAGGCGAAAGAGAAACAAAGCAGGAAGGAAAGAATGAATGAGATAAAATGAAAGCAGGGAAGAATGACAGGAAAAAGAAAGAAAGAAGAAAAGAAGGGATGAAATAAAAAAGTTAAAAAGGAGAGTTAATATGAATGAAAGGAAAAATGAAAGAAAGAAATGAAAGAATGAATACAAAAATAAAGCATGATAGATGGAAAGAAAGAATGAAAGGAAAATGAAAGAAATGAAGAAACAAAGAAAGAAAGAAAGTATGAGTGAATTACAAATTATGCAAATTAACCATGATAAAAACTGGATTTCTTCTTGGCAAAATGTATTAAAGTACCACTGGTGAAACTGACTCCAGAATAACTGTGTTCTGAAGAATTGTCTGGTTATGGACCCACATGTACAATATTGAAGCTTTCAACAATTTACTACAGAACAATTTCAAATGGACACAATCTGTTATACTGTGAAATATCAGCAGTCAGATATAGAGTACTCCAAAAGGAATTTACCACAGCATTGGCAAGAGACAGAAATTCATGAAGTGTGGAATGTGGCCTGTGCCATCACCTGGCTCATTGGTATAAAGTGTCCTGCTGTCACATCAGACTCTAAACACAAAGGGAACACCAAAGTAACAAATTAAAAACAAAACACTGCTGCTTATGGGAACTATTTTGTGTGGATGTGCTCCTTGTGAAAGAGCAAAATGCAGTCACTCAAAGTGAAGTTATCCAGTGGCTGAAGTGGGCTATCTTCTGCCCCATGCTGTATGCTAGGGTGTGTTTCAATGTGCAGCCTCTATTGGGCCTGGCGAATGAGTGCACATGGTGCATGGTAGGCACATTGGAGCTGTACATCACAAAGAAAAGTATGTTCCAAGGCACCGCTACTCACAGACCTGTGTGCGTCTGCACACAGGAAGATGCAGGAGGCACACACGTAGTGATGTGTGAACCTGCTAATATGTCTACAAGAGCCCTCCATGACTGTAGAAGGGGCTGCAGAGGACCATGTGAAGTAGGTGAAGTCCAAGGCTTGCATCCAGTTTTGTAGGGATCTTTAGGGCCTTTCGCAATGGACTGCTTGTGGTTTTGGTTGCACTGGTACTGGCAGCAGGATACAAGCTATGGTGGCTTTGTGTTTCCACATCAGTCACTATAAGGAAGTTGACCCATGACCTCCAGCCGGGGAGGATGGTGTTACCCTCCCCATCCCCAGCATCCTTCAGCTCACCTTACAGTTGGCACTCAACAAACAAGCATCCCTCACTTCATCAGTGGAATGCATTTGCAGATGCTTGTGCATGCTTCTGTAATGTAACTAGGGGTGTAGTTTCAGGGGGTGGTGTTTGGGGTCCTATATCCCCCTAATAAATGTATTTTCTGGTGAATAGTTGGGTTCAGATGCTTTAATCTGGTATGGTGAGGAGTCTGTCAGATTTCACCAAGAATTTTTACAGACACACAGACTAAAACATACACACACATTCTCTCTCTCTCTCTGTTTTGAAAGACTTCAATAATGTTGGTTATTTTACAAAATATTGTGTTTCTGTCACTTAGTACCCCTACCAATCTGCATTTGTCTCCCTTTCCGCTGCCTCTTTAGCCGCTGTCATACACCCTGCTTGTTGCATAATCTATTTAACATTATATTGTTCGAAAATCTCAAGCTCACACCTCCTTAATCTTAGTGACCAAGCTAAGTTCCTGAATGCAACCTGTACAAAGGCAACTGGAATTGTTAATTAATTTCCATGGCCATGCGATGCAGTCGTTGTCATAGGAAAGATTCCAAGTCCTTTCTTAAATATGTATTTGCACTGTCAACAGAGCAAAGAGCTAACACAGCCTTTACTAAACACTGGTCATTAAACACTGGTCATAATGAACGACAAATATTTTTTTGACCAGTGTGGTATTTTGCAAAATATCAATTCGTAGTGGGTTGCAATTTAACATACCTCATGAGTATTAATGAGTTGAGTTACAAATTGCGATCCACTATGATTTGCTAACATAACAGGGATTATGGCCTGTTGCGTTCAGCAGACCATCATATCTGTAATTGCTTTTAAATAATGCAATCATTAAACATATATTGTTTTCCTTAATGGAAACCAGGCTGGATTTAATAATAAAAAGAAAACTCACAAAATGTTTTAAGACCACGCAGCTTTCCATGAGATCACTGCCTACTCTTAAAAATGTTTTTTCTCAACATTCACAAAAGGGAAGGGGTTCCTTGGGGACTACTTCCTGTTTGCGAATGGGAAAACCACTGGCTTTCAGTAGTTGGTAAAAAATGAAGGTTTTGCAACTTCAGGCACAAAACATGAATGCATCCCATTGTGAATCAGTATTTAAAAGGGATTTGCTAAATACGTCCCTTCAAATATTGTGTTGTATGTAGTTTTAAATCCAAATTGTGATTCACTAATGTGTTACTGAATTACAGTTGAGATTTTGTACATACCAAATTGTCAGTTAGAGTTCACAAAGGTTCTGATTTTGCAAGTGGACCCTTTACTACCACAAAATGCCTTAGTACATCTGGCACCTGGCCCATTGTGGGTCACAGCTAAATTATTGATTTATTCAGTTTGTCTGTTCATCCAAAAAACAAAATTACCACGTGATCTGTTAGACAGGGAACCCCACTGCATTTGTTGTTTTAAGTAGTGCTTCTCTATCTTAAGGATAATGTTTACAACAGCCATGCAGCATCATTTTACATCTAGGATGTCTATTTTTCTTACTTACATGGCCATTTAAATTTAACTTGCTTTCAGCATCACTATAACTGAAACATAATGTATTAATATGTGGATAGCAAGAGTTTATGTTAATCTATTGAAAATGCCTATAATCCTGTGGTGACCTAGTAGGGGAGTGTTAGAATAGTGGTTGTTCAGGTGTACCAATGTGCTGTTGGGACATGTTCCAGAGGAGAAGGCAGAGAACAATAATGGAGCTCATTCAACCAGTGATGTTGGGTCAAATTGGCAGATTACATTTCAGAACAACATCTTCAGTTTCATGGAGGATATATAAGAAGCAGGGCTGGATTGTCCCGTAGGGCATCCTGGCATTTCCATGTTGAGCTAGACAGTAGGGGGCTGCTTTCAGGCCTGTCATGATCTAGCCTTAAAAGTTCATATATAATACATCTGGAAAAACTGTACTTTAGTTTGCAATGTGTGTCCCATTTTTCTAAAAAACATCTTTGAAGGAGAACCCCCACACATACGCACACTTAAAAACAAACTTTGAAGGTGGATAGCCCACACACATACACACACATCCGAAGGAGACACTACCTTAAATTCCCTTGCCTGAAGCAATGTGAGGTTGGGTTGAACCTGTTTTGCCAGGTCTGATTTTGATTCCCAATGCAGTCCTGATGAGAAGATAGGGTCCCTTAGCTGATGATGCTACATTGATACTGCTTACTTTATGCTGTCTATGAGTCACATAGGTAATCTGAGCATAGGTTGACTGAATTGTGGCTTACCGTGATCATAGGGCAAGTTCTGCAAGAGATGGTTCTTCAGTACTGAATATGGTGTCCAGTGTCTGAATCCATAATTAATTTGACAGCAAAGTTGTCCCTGTAAGTTTCCCTTTTGGTGTATGAAAGCATAGTGTCAGCCTCAGGTGCATGAAGAGATGGATGCTTTTACAGTGTACTTCCCAGAAACTCACCCACACTCTTGGGTAAGCATGAATAAAAAATAGTTTTAGAGAGTGAAGAACACTGCATTTGTTTTGCAGTTTTATACAGCACAAACGTGACTCAAAGGTTTTGGAGCTCTTTACATGAACACCAGTTCCCCACCAACATTACACAAGGACACATTCATGTTTCTTTGTGTGTTTTTACGCACAAGGAGATTACGTGATTTGCCCAGGGTCTCAGGAGTTTGAGCGAACGCCGGATTAGAACCTGGTTCTCCAGTTCCTAAGGTGTCAGCTCTGGCTTTTGCACCACATTCTTGCCATTAAAATGGCTATTACAGGTGTAACCACCATTACGTTATGAATTCCCGCCATAAAACCAATGATTTCTGCAGTAGGCCAAGGATGATTCATTACAGCAAACTATGGTTATGCCATTGAGGGCTAGTGTTAAGCCAGGTATAGCCACTACTGTACCTGGATTGACTACCAGTATGCCATTTATTCTAATCTTACTCTAAGAATATCTCGTCAGATGACATTCATCATGTATTCACCATCAACATTTACACCTCATTCATGAAGCTACACACACACACACACACACACACACACACACATAATTAACCACAGAGCCCAACGTTCGCCACCCACCTGAATAATGTGACAACATGATTGTATTTTGAGTCCTAACCACCTCACTTATCCTAACCACGTGAACTGTAGCGTTTAGGGCAATCTATATTAGGTCCCAGAGCACCCCTCACCCATTTGGGATAGGGCAAATAGGATTGGAGTTAGAGCTTAACATTAGGCTTGCATGGCTCTTACTGGCCATAATTAGTGTGGAAATCTAGATTTGTGTCAGGTCTGTGCACATGGTAAGTGTAGTAGGCAAGCCTGATGCTGAGTAACAGGAAACAATAGACTTGAATGTACAATAAGTGATGTTTCTTGTTACTCTGTTCCTTAATCACAGTACTGCTCAGAACGTTTGTCCATGTCACATACAGACCATGAATGATAAAGTGCATTACATGAAAGTTGCCTCCCAAACTGAAATGAAAGATGTCTCTCCTTTTCAAAGTATGCACAATTGGAGTTTATCCCACTCCAAGATAGAGGGAGCATCATCACAAAATCTTCTGTAACCCTATGAGGTCTGGGATTTGTTTTCCATAATTTTTAAAGGGGTGACAAGCTTGATTGCTGTTTTTTAAGCATTCTTTTCGTTGGACAGAACAGCTTCCCTAACAATGTCATCCATCAGAGATACCAGTCAGTGAATATTTGTGGAACCTGGAATACTTTCAGCATTCCCATCTTAATATTTTTTTTCAGAAAATGATCCACTAGGAATACTTAGGGATTTTGTTTGCGTTATATACAGAACTCAAATAGCAGACAAGAACTTTAAGTACTCACATGTGCAATTTAAGGATCCAGAGTATGGAACTAGAGATTGTGAAGAAATAATCATTATTAATTATGTTCCTCTGCTAAAGTGGAGATAGGTTGTGCTGTAAATAACTCAACTTCCTTTGTTGCTGTCCCTGCATCCACATGTAAACTTTAGCTATGTTGTATAAGGTCAGGATTTACTAGCTAAATGTATGAATCATAGTTTTAATGAATAATTCAGTATTGAACATAGGGCTTTTGGCATTAAGATAACATAATGAATACTGCTGTGCCTAAGCCACTTTAGAGACAGTGGACTTGGTTAGTTGTGATGATCTTGTAACAGGTGTGTTTGGAATGTCTACCTGAACACTTGTGGGTAGTCTTGTCAGTTCTCACTGATTGTGAATTTTTTTAATACAACCAATGCCAAAGCAGTGTGAGTCAACTTTGCTTGCACCAGTGTAAATTAAATATAAGTCTGATCCTTAGCACTCAACCCCCCGGGGAGCCACTGCTTAAGAATCACCAGTCATAGACATAAAATAAAGCTTTGAAGAGGAGCGCTCAATATTGGTTAAAAGATCTTCACCCATTGGAAGGATGGGAGAATGCAATTGGATGTTTTCTAGTCATCCATGTGATAGATGCTTGGGAGTGTAGGGTTCTTATTTGTAATGAGAATATAAGAGATACCAATTGGTCTATTACAAGCCATATTGTTTTGCAAATGTTAGTGTTCTTTCATTGGCCCTGGTTACTTACCTAACCATATTGGGAACTGCAAATGTGAACTTACGCTCCCAATAATTAAAATATCTTTACCCATTGAAAAGATGGGAGAGTGCAATTAAATGTTTTCTAGTCATCCATGTGATAGGGTCTTCAGAGCATTGGATGACAACAATTGGTTTTGCTTAAGTATAAATAAGGTTCAGGAATATATGACTGGTGATGCTTGGTAATTTCACTTTGGGTGGTCAGCTGATACAGGTCATTTTGGGTATTGAAGGGAAGAGAGGTGGTTGGTTTATTCTAATGGGGAATCTAAGTGTTTATATGTTTTTGTGTTTAGATCTTAACTGGGCAAGTTACTATTTCTCCTGTGTAATGGATTGTGGGGAATCTATCTGACAAGAAAACTACAAGCAATATAAATATACTGATACAATGAGTTAGTAAAATGTGGCTGTAATTCAAGTTGGATTGTAATTTTGATACTCATTGTGACTATAGAGAATATATTAGGACAGAAACACTGCAACATAATTGTTTTTAATTCTCTTCTTTGGATAAAGAAACTCAGTTGAACAAATATCACTTTCATTTTTTTATATATCATGAATCTAATGATGTAAATTTATGCTTCGGCACTAGATTCTAAATGAGTTGGGGTTATTGTGGGTGATATATCGGGGATCCATGTGTTTAAGGGATAGTATTTATACATGTATATAATGGTGTTCTAAATTATGTAATGTATGAAAATTGTGCCTTTTATATTTTATCGTGTACTGTTTTGAGGTCATGGGCTGCTGTATGTTACAAAGAGAATCTAGTAAAACATGAATGTGACATTACAACATGGCTCCTTGCTTATACTTGCCTGAAGAATTTGATGAACTGGATAAGAAGAATTATTCCTTATATAAGTGGATTTTCTTTCTTGGTGTGGAATACCACTACCAATTGGGGAAGCATTTCTCTGTAATCGAGTGCTCCTCTTCAACGTTTTGTTTTGAGTTTTTTTAATGTTTGTAGCCATTTTTCATTGTAAAATAGAATTGAATGGGTTTAGCTAACAATTTTGGTATAACAGTGCACAATGATCTGTTAAAGAATTATTTAGGAACTATTTGCCGTTCTTTTTCTGTCACCATCAAAAAATATAGAAACAAAACAGCACTATGAGCATGAATTATAGTGTAATCCATGCATTTTTTGGACTTCTCAATTTCTTTTTTCTATAGCTTCATGATGGATCTTTGAGTTAATGTCAGTGCTCTAAAATATTGATCTTTAATGTAAATAATAAGGGACAAATGTGCTGCAATTAATGGAACAAGTCAAGTTCTAACACACTAGTTTGATCATGCAATGGTCAGGCAATGACGTTTTAAAGCATGGGCAAAATTGACATTTGCTCGAGACCCCCAAGTGAACCTTCTCTATCTGATCTCTGACTACTCCATTTTTCTATCTAAACCTCTACCTCTCTCCTCTCATCCTACCTCTACCCCTATCTGTCTACACCGTGTCTTTCTAAAGCTTTTTGGGGTCCCAGCCAACATACATTTCAACTGGTTTTGGGTGACCCTGCTCTTCAAGATTAACATAATTTAGTATTGTTTGGCATCATGTGGACTTGAATTGGCAGGAGATGGGTAATAAAATGAAAAGTTAAGATGTACAATTTGTCTTCAATTCAGCCCTGGACGTGTAAACGTAATCCTCAAAAGGAAGACCATTCTCATGATTGACATCCTCATGGTTTCTCTCTTTAAAATTCCATTCAAAGTTCTTTTTCTTGAAAAAATGGGAGCAAGTGAAACATCACCCTTATGGTGACAAGGCAAGTGAATGCCTTGCCTTTATTGGCAGTGTATTGTCTCTTTTGTTTCCTTTAGCATCCAGTTTTATTTTCAAACAGATTTCTCACTGGCCTACTCTTCAAGTATTTTTGCTCCTGTGGAAATTTGTTTTCTGGGACTCCTGCTGAATTTATGGACACTTTGAATTTTAGCACCAAAGTTAGGAAAAGCTGATGACTTTTGTTCTCCGTGAAGACTGGGGTGAAGTTTCAATCAGAAACAATTTATGTGAAGGACTTTTCCTGCTAAATACAATTTTTCATTGAATAAAATGTGTATATTCAAAATATGGTTTTATGTGAATTATTTCATAGCAACTAACAGGTTGCAGATTAATTTGATGTTTTTCAATTAGAAATTTACCAACTGTTTTAATTACAAATGTACAAACTTCATATCATTTATGGAGTTTCTAAAGTGTTATAGAAGACTTAATAAATTTAGAGTGCACCAAGTTTCACAACTATCATCACTTCCACAAGGAGAAACCTTGTTCGTCACTAACTTCTTTCCAGTTACATAGTAAATTATGTACTTACTGTGTCCTTCTTCATTTTGACCTTCATTTTATTTTTCCTTCCTTAGAGATGGGATGTCTCAGATGATGGAACAGGTAAGATAATACAGTAATGAACATTGGAAGGGACCACTTCCAGCGACCCTAAAGGTCATATCATAAGGGGCACACCTTTCAAATAAAATTACATAATAGAACGTCTAAGTTTAAATTAGATCCTGAATTTTATGGATGAATCAAGTTTTTCAACATAGACTTCACTTAAAAAACACTAAAAGGTTAAGCATGCAAATTTTGACTGCATCTACTGATCCCTCTAAAAGAGTAGGATGTTCAGATCCTATACTCAATGAATCCCTGATTTACTTAATGCAGATAAATATATCTAAATCAGTGTGATTAGCAGTGATATTTTTGCGGTAAGCACCTGCCCACTAATCACTGTACTAATGACTTCCTCTAATTTCACAATGCCAGTGAAGGGCCATCTGAGGTTAATGACTCTTGGTCACCCCGGCCTTGAGCTGCATTTGAACTCATGACCTTGAGTTGAAATGTTCCCTAACCCTATCTTAAGCAGATGATCCATCCTGTCAGTTCTCAGCTCATTTTTCAAAATACGAGAGTTTCAGTTCAACTAAAACTTTAGAACTGCAATCATTCTTGCTATATTCTGACAGCGATACTTGAGTTCCACGCAAAGCATTCTTTCACGGGAGGGATCAGACCACACACAAAGGTTAGTGCCTGCACTGCATCTGAATACAGTGGCTTACATCCGGAAGTGACGCACACATACTCCTAAAGCGATAGTAGGCCTGTCGTTGGCACGAATCTTAAACTTGTAATTTTCATAGTTGAAATATCTGTGATTTAGAATAACATTTGACGAAAAAGAACGTTCTGTGAGAAAAAAAAAACATAGATTGTTGTTAGAAAAAGATAACCGGAATATATAAACAGACTTACTAGGAAATTTTTAAAAAATATGCTACCGAGCACTGAGACCCGAAGCTGTTAAATTGTTATTTTGGAAAGCATGGGTGGGGATAATTGCAACTGACAAAAATAATTTCTACAACAAACTCAGTTTTACTCATTGTCACGCAGTTATGACATTTGTGTTGAAATGACAATAAATATCCATTCACAGGACAGGCTTTAGCGCTGATGGCGCCTGGTGTGAGAGTCTCCCCCCCAACCCCCCCCCCCCCCCCACCATCCCATGACCTCCTGCTTCATGAATTTCATCACCACTATCCTCCAGCAGCAGCGCCCCACATTTCACCTTAGCCCTTCTCTGGAATGCATTTCCTTTTTTTAGTAGCACTACTGTTCGCCCACACTCAGATCTTTGATCGAATTGTACACGTTCTTTGCAGCAGGAATATTAACCCTCTGTGCTACTATGACGAGTCAAACCTGTTACAAAACATTAATATCTCTCACCAGCCGGATCTTTAGTCCCCAGAGCTATCTTGACCTCTTTATTGTTGCCTAAAAACCGATGGATGCACAAGGAAGTTCATTTGCTTTTAAACCCAAAAGTTATTTTTAAACACATCTCCCCCCACCAAAGTCAGCGCTAGGTTTCAACTGCACTGGTCACAGCGCCTTAAATCCAGCCCTCTCTGTTAATGTTCGTATGAGCCATATTGCCTTGAATACTTTACAGCCCAAAAGAGGCAAAACTGGACTAGGCATTATTACATTTACAAATATAAAATGTTGTACCTTGAGAATAAACCCCCAAAAATGCCATGACCTAATAAAATACATTAAGGAGAAGGACAGTGAATAAAAATTGACCAGTGAAAAACCGACAGATTGGAGCAAAGGCATTTCTCCATAACGTTCATGTATCTAGGACAAAGTAATTGTTTAGGAATTAGACAACAGATATCAAAAATACAAATAAAAAGTGAAAAGAAGCCTGTGCATGACAAATTAAATCCAAAATGTGAATTCTGTTTGGAAATGCTTCAGAGAGGCACAACAAATAGAATGAATGTGTGAAAAACCAAGTATAATGGATAGCAGGTGGAAAGTGGTCCAGATTTTTCTGAAGAGTGGATGGAAATTTTTATTCAGCTTGTGAATTTGGCATATGTGGTCACTCCACATTACTCTTGTAGGGCAGAGTTCCGGCCAAATTCCGCCAATTGGCATGTGTTGGAATTTTTCTCCCATTCGAGCAATGCAATGACAAGAGGAACAACATAAGGCTTCAGCAAGTGAGCTGGCAAACGCAAACGAGATTTGACATTCCTTAGTGTGATTTCCGGTCACTAGGAAGCCTTCCGGAGCTGTTTTCTAATGCGGACTGTCGCAAGTGGTTGAGGAATGTTTATGAGAAATCAAGTAAGCTAAAGAACATTTGGATGTTTGTTGAGATGAAGGGCATGCAAAAGTATTTTTTCACCTTTTTTGTTTTTTCTTCTATTTTTAAATTTGATTGTTGATGACCTGTAGTTGCAGTAGTGGCCTATTTTGCATCAACTTTATTCATTTTTCTAAGGGGAAAAGTTTGTTCAGGGTTGAGAGGGCTTGTATCCTGGTTTTAAAATGCTTAAAGTAGATTTCCCACATTTTCTTGTGCGTTTTTTGTGAATTTTGCACTATTATTTTTCTCATTTTACTGTGGGGCCTAGTCTGCCAACAAGCCATGGCCAACCAGCCATTACTAGACACTGGGTATCGATTATGCAACTGTTTCTGTGGTATATGTTTTTTAAAAACATTTATTGATTTAGACATGACATTAGATTAAATGCAAAATGTGTGCTTTTTTAATGATAAGTAGTTTTTTTCTGCAAAGGGTTCAAGTGTTTTGTTGGGGTAATTTGTTATGCATTAGAATGTTTGTGGTTGGTGATTTTTTAAAGTGAATATAATTTTCGTTTTTGGCATTGCTGAATTAATGGCAGTGTTTCCTTCTTTGTTTACCGTGCCTTCTTCCTTTGCTGGGAAAACAAAGATCTCCCTTTGAAAACCCTCACCCACCAGGGTTACCCCTTCGTGGCATGCTTCATCATTGGGTTCCTCCCGTTCCTCTGTGGAACAGGGTGTGCTACGACCTACATGATACGTGGGACCACTTTTTAGAATATTAATTCGTCAATGTGACTCAGGTGAAAGAGATGATAGGAGTGGGGGGTCTTAACCCCTTCGCTGCCAGGCCTTTTCCTCCTCAGGTGGCAGGCCTTTTTTTGGCTATTTAGGGCAGTTCGCGCTTAGGCCCTCATAACTTTTTGCCCATATAAGCTACTGTAGTGCTTCTGCTCTTATCTAGTTTTTAGCACTTACATAACATATCAAGAATGCACTACTGAGTTCAAAGAAGACTTTTATTGTTGTTAATTCTTCCCCACGTAAATGACGGATTAGTAGATTTCAAGCACACGTTAATGAAAACAAAATATATCAGTTTGCAATATACACAGCAGGTTATATTTATAAGATATTGAATGCAAAGCAAAACAAATACTTCACCGTGTGAGAAACTATTTACAGCTTCATCTTTCTAGGGTCTGCAAGCTGATGACTCCCTGTCAGCTGCGAGAAAGAGATTTATCTACCCACACGGGATGCTGGCAACTGGCGCCAAGCTCGCACGAAGTCAGGCAGATTCGAATCTAATTCTCTGAAGCCTGTGACATTCGTTACAAAGGTGTGCCCCCTCCTCTCAGACTCGGGAAAACTACGCAAGCCTTTGGAGACTGGCCAGATCTCCGAGACTGCTCCTCTTCCGAAGCTCAAGCAGAGAGAAAAACAACCAATGTACCCTGTCTTATCAGGTCTAGTCTACTGTGAGAAGAAAACAGCTTGGTTCATCTTGTGCAAAAACACAGCTTGGAAAAATACAGCTTGGATTCTCAACTGCAATGTCTAACTCCACGTTAAAGGCAATAGGCAGCTAACCTAGATATCAAATGCAATGTCTAGTGTCATGTCAAAGCCAATAGGCAGCTGAGCTGAATACAAAATGCAATGTATAATATCATGTCAAAGCCAATAGGCAGCTGAGCTGAATACAAAATGCAATGTCTAATATCATGTCAAAGCCAATAGGCAGCCAAGCTGAATACAAAATGCAATGTATAATATCATGTCAAAGCCCATAGGCAGCTGACCTGAATACAGAATGTAATATCTAATAGCATGTCAAAGCCAATAGGCAGCTAGACTGAATACAGCATGTCAAAGCCAATAGGCAGAATACAGAATGTAATGGCTAATGCAATGTCAAAGCCCATAGACGGCTAAACTGAACAAAACATACAATGTGCTACTGGTGAACATTGAGGAACTAATATGCGCAGTGCTGAAACACAAAGTCATTGGTCAAACATGATCAATAGTATCACAGCTACCCACGCCAAATTTGCATCCTTTTTTCCAATAGTCTAGTGATTCTAGAGGTACCCAGAGCTCCCTGAAGGAAACCAAGAAATTAGCCAAAATACAGCAAAATTTAATTTAAAAAAAAAAAAGAAATGGGGAAAAAGGGATGCAGAAGAAGGCTTGTGTTTTTTTTTCCCTGAAAATGATATCAACAAAGGGTTTGCAGTGCTAAAATCACCATCTTCCCAGCTTTCAGGAACAGGCAGACATGATTCAGAAAACCACATTTTTCAACACAATTTTGGCATTTTACTGGGATACCCCATTTATACTATTTTGTGTGCTTTTACCTCCTTCCAGTTAGTGACAGAAATGGGTATGAAACCAATGCTGGATCCCAGAGACCTAAACATTTCTGAAAAGAAGATATAATTCTGAATTTAGCAAGGGGTCATTTGTGTAGATCCTACAAGGTTTTCCTACAGAAAATAACAGCTGAAATATCAAAATATTGAAATTGAGCTGAAAAACAATCAAATTTTCTCCATGTTTTACTCTGTAACTTTTTCCTGCGATGTCAGATTTGTGAAAGCAATATACCGTTACGTCTGCTGGACTCTTCTGGTTGTGGAAATATATAGGGCTTGTAGGTTCACCAAGAACCCTAGGTTCCCAGAGCCAATAAAGGAGCTGCACCTTGCAATGGGTTTTCCTTGTAATTCATTTGGTGAAGTATAAAGAGTGAAAATAGGTATCAAGGAAACCTTTGTATTTCCAAATCGGCACAAGATAAGGTGTTGAGACAGTGGTTATTTGCACATCTCTGAATTCTGGGGTCCCCATACTAGCATGTGAATTACAGGGCATTTCTCAAATAGTCGTCTTTTTTACTCACTTTCTTACATTTGGAAGGGAAAAATGTAGAGAAGTACAAGGGACAATAACACTTGTTCTGCTATTCTGTGTTCCCCCAAGTCTCCCGATACAAATGGTACCTCACTTGCGTGGGTAGGCCTAACGCCTGCGACAGAAAATGCATCATGGACACATCACATTTTTACATTGAAAACTGACGTCTTTTTTGGAAAGTGCCTAGCTGTGGATTTTGATCTCTAACTCAGCCGGCACCTAGGAAAACCTACCAAACCTGTGCATTTTTTAACACTAGACACCTAGGGGAATCCAAGATGGGGTGACTTGTGGGGATCTCACCTGGTTCTGTTACCCATAATCCTGTCCAAACCTAAAAGTTTGGCCAAAAAAACACTTTTTCCTCACATTTCGGTGACAGAAAGTTCTGTAATCTGAGAGGAGCCACACATTTCCTTCCACCAAGTGTTCCCCCAAGTATCCTGATAAAAATGGTACCTCACTTGTGTGGGTAGACCTAGTGCTCGCAACAGGAAATGCCCCAAAACACAACGTGGACACATCACATTTTCCCAAGGAAAACAGAGCTGTTTTTTGGAAAGTGCCTAGTTGTGGATTTTGGACTCTAGCTCAGCCGGCACATAGGGAAACCTACCAAACCTGTGCATTTTTTAAAACTGGAGACCTAGGGGAATCAAAGATGGGGTGACGTGTGGGACTCTCACCAGGTTCTGTTACCCAGAATCCTTTGCAAACCTCAAAAGCTGGACAAAAAATACTTTTTCTTCACATTTTGGTGACAGAAAGTTGTGGAATCTGAGAGGAGCCACAAATTTCCTTCCACCCAGCGTTCCTCCAGGTCTCCCGATAAAAATGGTACCTCACTTGTGTGGGTAGACCTAGTGCCCACAACAGGGAATGTCCCAAAACAAAACGTGGACACATCACATTTTCCCAAAGAAAACAGAGCTTTTTTTTGCAAAGTGCCTAGCTGTGGATTTTAGCCTCTAGCTCAGCCGGCACATAGGGAAACCTACCAAACCTGTGCATTTTTTAAAACTGGAGACCTAGGGGGATCAAAGATGGGGTGACGTGTGGGACTCTCACCAGGTTCTGTGACCCAGAATCCTTTGCAAACCTCACAATTTGGCCAAAAAATACTTTTTCTTCATATTTTGGTGACAGAAAGTTCTGGAATCTGAGAGGAGCCACAAATTTCCTTCCAGCCAGCATTCCCCCAATTCTCCTGATAAAAATGGTACCTCACTTATGTGGGTAGACCTAGTGCCCGCAACAGGAAATGCTGCAAACCACAAAGTGGACACATCACATTTTCCCAAAGAAAACAGAGCTATTTTTTGCAAAGTGCCTAGCTGTGGATTTTGGCCTCTAGCTCAGCCAGCACTAGGGAAAACCTACCAAACCTGAGCATTTTTTAAAACGGGACACATAGGGGAATCCAGGATGGGGTGACCTGTGGGGCTCTCACCAGGTTCTGTTACCCAAAATCCTTTGCAAACCTCAAATTTGGCCCAAAAACTATTTTTCCTCACATTTCGGTGACAGAAAGTTCTGGAACTGAGAGGAGCCACCAATTTCCTTCTACCTACTGTTCCTCCAAGTCTCCAGAAAAAAAATGGTACCTCACTTATGTGGATAGACCTAGTGCCCGTGACAGGAAATGCCCCAAAACACTATGTTGACACATCAAAATTATCAAATACAAAACTACCTGTTTTTGCGGGGGGCACCTGCGTTTTTAGTCCTGGGCTCAGCAGCCATATAGGGAAACCTACCAATCCCAAACATTTCTGAAAACTAGACACCCGAGGAAATTCATGGTGGTGTGACTTGGGTGGATCCCCCAGTGTTTTCTTACCCAGAAACCTTAGCAAACCTCAAATTTAGCTAAAATAAAATACTTTTTTTCCCACATTTCTGTGTGGGATCACTGCACCTGGACAAATTTCCTACCAACCAAAGTTCCCCTCAGTCTCCCGGTAAAAATGATACCTCAGTTGTGTAGGTGGGCCAAGTGTCTGTGACAGGGAAGAGCCAATAACATGTTGAAATTGAAAGGGAACCAAAGCGGGTCCAAAATGGTAGTTTGAAAAAAACATTTTTAGGCTGACAAGTGGGGCAGCATTTTTATCTGTATAGATCTGACAATGCTGGGTGGTAGGAATTTTGTGGATTCCTGTAGATACTGGAAGATTCCATCACAAAAATGTGTGATTTCCAGCAAAGGTGGAAGTTTCCAGGGCATTATGGGTAAGAAAGTGGTGTGGCGTGTAAGTGAAGCACACCACCCTGGACACATCCAGATGTTTAGTTTTCAGATGTGTCTAGGTCTTGTGGATCTTTCTACATGTCAGCATCCCCAAGTCCAAAAAGTGCAGCCCTCACCATTCAAAGTGGGATTATTTTGAGAGTTAGACAAGCTCTCATGGCCCTAATGTAAAACCAAAATCCAAAATAATCAAATGTCCTTTTGCTTGCCGTGGGATAAGATATTTTATTGTGCAGGGGAGAGCTGAAAGACTATTACCCCCTTCAGTTGGGGTGGGGGCATAACCCTTTCCATACTGGTTGGTAGCCACCACTGCACTATTTTTTATATTGGTGCAAAAATAAAATCCCTAGTGCCTAGTAGTTTCTGCCCTTCTTGGGGGCAGATCATCCTAATACAAATAGGCCAATCTGCCCCCAAGGGGGGCAGAAATGGCCTAAAATAAATCCCCCCCCCGGGGAGAGACCCTTGCCTAACGGATCACTCCCCTTGCATGAAATTGACTCAAAAAAATAAAAAATCCCCGGTGTCTAGTGGTTTCTGCCCCCAGAAATGCTGAGAGAGACATGAAAGGAGTGGAAAGGCCTTTCCTCTCCTATCATGCCTCTCTCACCCCCTCCATGTGATCGGAGGAGAAAGGCTTTTGCATTCCTCCTCCGATAGCGCGGAGGAGGAAGCCTCTGATGATGTCATCAGACACCACGGGGGCAGGTGTGGGGGTAGGAGGGAAGGGATTCCCCTTCCATCCCTGCCCAGGGGAGGGGGTGCCAGGCTCTACAGGACGAGCTGGTCTCGTCTTCAGCACCGGGCAACCGTGGCCAAGAGCGAGACCAGCTCGTCCTGGGCACCGTGGGGGTTAAAGAGGTTAAAAATACCTGCCTCCCAGCAGTTTCTATACTTTAATCAATGCCCTAGTGGCGGTATAAATAAAATGGGGGGGTACGTGGAAGTAGGGTATGTAATGTACCTGCCTTCCCTGTCTACATGTTTCAAAGTCTACCTCTAGGCTTATCATCAGGACCAAGGGTGACTCCTTGGTTCCACTCCTCACAGAGAGATTTAAAATACAAGCACATACTTTGCGTGCTAAGGATAGAGAATACTACCCCTATCTCATGTGGTGACATCAAAGTAAGTGGAGTAATAAGAGACACAATTAACCTGCATCAGTGCAATGGTGGGCCTAAATTAATTTAATCTGCTTCTGGGTGAGGTGCCAAAACTGAGCAAATGATACCCCAAACGTGTAAAACACTCGTGATTTTCAACGTTCAAGTGATGGGTGCTGATCAATTATCATAATACTATTGCAATGTCTGTGGACAATAAAAGACAAACTTAACGTAGAACACGTGAAGCAAACAGAATAACACACAAGGTTCACGCACAGAATACTTTGTAGGTTACTGGCTCCTACCCCCTGGATCTGTACACCCTGCCTGCTATAGGTGTCTCATCATAGTCGCACACTAGTAATAATTTTTTTAAGGATTATTCCATTTTGTCCTGCACCCCCTGTCTGCCACAGGAGTCTCATAGACACACCCCAGCAATTTTTCTTTTTAAGGAGTATTCCATTTTCCCACGGCAAACCCTGCCTACCATAAGCCATAGGTAAACACCAACAATATATTTTTAAGGATTATTCCCTTTACCCCCATAAGCCCTCTACCTGCCATAGACACACACCATCAATAATTTTCTTAAGGATTATTCTATTTTCTGCGTTCACCCCATCCTTGCCAGGATGAAGCACACTGGGCACAAGGCCCCCTCCAGAACCAGTGGAAGAAGCCATCCACTAGAGAGACAGTGGCTTTTCCACTCCCCAGGACCAAGCAGTGGGCAAACCACCCACTTGAGAGACTGTGGCCTTGCACTCCCCAGGACCAAGCAGTGGGAAACCACCCACTTGAGAGACTGTGGCCTTGGACAGGGCATGTGACCCCCTCTAGGACCAGTGGCATTGTACCATCTTCCGGCTGAGGTGCCCCCCATCCCCCTGAGGTGCCTGTGTATTTTCGACCTGATGCCCCTGCAGTGTTCTCTCCATTTTGTTGCAGGAGTAAGGTGGGGCTTTGGCCTATGTGTAGCGTAGTGTAAACCAACTCTTCTCAAACTCTAATGGGATAGTGTTGAACAAAAAAGTAAATTTTGGAAGGATACACATCTTCAAAATATTAGATCTCCCAATTATCGTAAGAGGAAGAGCAGCCCACGCTTTTAACAGTTTTTTGGTTTCCCTATATACTATATCAAAGTTCAATTTAGCTACCTCGTTAAGAGCAGCTGTTAACCGAATACCCAAATATCTGATCTCTTGTTTAACTAAAGGGGAAGCATACATCAAATTCCAACACATTATTTCTGTCTTTTCTGCATTTATGCTGTACCCAGAAAGTCTTCCAAATTGTTCCATCAAAGCAGTGACCTTAGGTAGAGTAGAGCTAACATCACTCGTATATATCATCAAATCATCTGCGTATAAAGCCAGTTTTTTTTCCCATCCCCCAGTTCGAAATGGGATAATCTCTTTAGAAGACCGGAGTAAAGTTGCCAAGGGTTCAATGTATAAATTAAAAAGCAAAGGAGATAGGGGGCATCCCTGTCTCGTACCTCGCCAAATCCTAAATTCTTGTGTTAAATGGCCATTTACCAGAATTCTCGCTAGAGGACATCTATACAGTTCTCCTATTGCCCTGATAAAAGGGATTCCCAAGCCCGCTTTTTCCAGAACCACCTTTAGAAACAACCAATTAACACGGTCAAAGGCCTTGGCCGCATCAAAAGACAAGATCGCCAGAGGCGCCTTCTCGTGAACCGCCAAATCAATTGCAGCAAATAACTCGTGAGTTATCTCGTGAAGCTGCCTCCCCTTCATAAAGCCCTTTTGGTCCGAATGGATTAGATTGCCAGCAACTCTCCCCAGTCTCTTGGCTAAAAGTCCTGAATAAAGTTTATAGTCTACGTTCAGCAAAGAGATGGGCCTATAGGAGGAACAAGACGTGGAATCCTTACCCGGCTTTAGCAATAAGCAAATTGTCGCCTCTCTCCAGGAATTGGGAATTTGGGTCCCTTCTATCAACATAGAGTTGAATAACTCTAATAAAAAAGGGATAAGTTCCTCCCCCAAAGCCCTATATAATTCGTTAGGGAGACTATCTGGCCCGCTGCCTTACCTTTTTTTAGTGCCTTTAGACCTTCCGCCAACTCAGCCTCATTTAACTTATCATTCAGTAGGAGCCTCTTCGACTCCTCTAAAACTGGAAGATCTACATTATCTAAGAATTCTCTTACCGGCTCTTCTAAGTTAACCGAACTTTCTGAATATATCTCCTGAAAAAAAGATACGAATGCCCCCTCAATCTCCTCTTGCTCCGTACAGACCTGATTCGCAGGCTCTGATTTGACTGATAAAATGTGCCTTTTGGAAAAGTCTGACTTAACCTTCCACGCTAACAGTTTACTGCAGCCTTCTCCATAATCAAAATGAGCATATTGACTACTTTCCCATTTTAACCTACAGCGGTTTTCCAAAAAAGCATCTAGATTAGACCGGACCTTTTCCTCTTGACAAGACAGCTCCATTACTAAATCCGTTTTCCCTTCTAACTGCGCATTATACCTTGCAACCTGCAAGGTTTTCAATGACAACTCCATGTTTCCCAACTTTTCCCTCTCTTCACGATACTTATAAGCTGCAAGGTTAACTAGCCTCCCTCTTATAAAAGCCTTGAACGCATCCCAAACACACCCCAAACTTGCTGTTCCTTGATTCAACTGAAAAAATTCTCTAGTATCTTTTTTTAACACTTCTACTGATGCGTTGTCTAAAAATAGAGCACGATTGATTGTGCTCCTAATTGTCCTGTTACTCACCCTAATATCTAAATGTAGTATTACTGCAGAATGGTCTGACATGTGTGCTGTGTTGTGAGCTACCCTTCTTACCTCCGGGCATAAACTTTTATGAATTAAAAAAAAATCTATTCTAGATCTATGCCCATATTTTTTATTGTGGAATGTATATCTATCTCCTTCACCCCTTCTCCAGTGCCAGACATCTACCAAGCCTAAATCCTGCATTGCTTGCTTCACTACTGCCCTTGTTTTAGGTGAATTAACCGTACCCCTAGGGGTTGAATATGAGGACAAAAAAAAAAAACAAAAAAAAAAAGGATTATTCTATTTTCTCCCTCCATCCCCTGCCTGCCATAGGTGTTTCGTAGGTGCACACCAGCAACAGCATTTCCCTTTCTGGAGGTTGAAGGCTGCACAACTGAACCTCTGCCTGGGCCTCTAACATCCAGCCATTCTTCCAGATCTCTTGCTTGATCAACAATCCAAGTCTTGCAAAGTCTTGTAAAGTGGCACATTCCTTCTGAAAAATAGGAAGGAAAATGGCCAGTATATTTGTTTCATGGATCAAGAATCTGTGACACACGTGCACTCTTTGGAGCTCATAATCTGTCTTTACAGCCTTGGGTTAACAGCCAAGAGAAGGATAAATCTCTGAACCAACTAAAAAGCTGCTTCATTCACACCAGCGAATCTTTGCACAACCTTTTTTCAGCTGGTCTTATAGAAGATGCAAAAAGGGATTGATTGGCTCATCGTACTGTCGTCCTTGGAAAGTTCCTGAGTGAAAACCTCAAATGGAAGTAACATTTGGGTCAGGCACTTGAATAGCCCCTATTTTTCCACCTCTATTGTCATGCTTTTCCCAGTTACATCCCTTCCTCTTTGAAGGACATAGTTGGTTATCGGTCTGTACTGCTCAAACAACATGCAGTAGGTCGAGGTTCAACATGTTGGCATCTCCTGTATGAGGGCTTTAACCCTTACTCTATTACCATGCTGGATGATCCACACCTGCTTTGGGTCTGTCAAAGAATGATGGCAATGAGTGCAGATTCTTTCGCATGTGGCCAGTATGCTGCTGACTATGGGGGTCATTCAGACCTTGGCGGACGGCGGAGGCCGTCCGCCAAGGTACCGCCGACAAATGACCGCACCGCGGTCAAAAGACCGCGGCGGCCATTCAAACATTTCCGCTGGGCCGGCGGGCGCTCTCCAAAAGAGCGCCCGCCGGCCCAGCGGAAATGCCCCTGCAACGAGGACGCCGGCTCAGAATTGAGCCGGCGTAGTTGCAGGGGTGCGACGGGTGCAGTTGCACCCGTCGCGTATTTCAGTGTCTGCAAAGCAGACACTGAAATACTTTGTGGGGCCCTCTTACGGGGGCCCCTGCAGTGCCCATGCCATTGGCATGGGCACTGCAGGGGCCCCCAGGGGCCCCGCGGCACCCCCTACCGCCATCCTGTTCATGGCGGGTTTCCCGCCATGAACAGGATGGCGGTATGGGGTGTCTGAATCCCCATGGCGGCGGAGCACGCTCCGCCGCCATGGAGGATTCAATGGGGCAGCGGTAAACTGGCGGGAAACCGCCGGTTTACCCTTTCTGACCGCGGCTGAACCGCCGCGGTCAGAATGCCCTTGGGAGCACCGCCAGCCTGTTGGCGGTGCTCCCGTGGTCGGTGACCCTGGCGGTCACCGGCCGCCAGGGTCAGAATGACCCCCTATGTCTTATTTTTTTAGAAAGTTCTGCACATCAGGTTGATGCAATGCACAGAGCAGAAGACCCGGAAATAGCCACCATCTGCCATGGCCTTGACTATATTAATGCCATTGTCCTTGGCAACAAATCCAGTTTTGAGACCTCAGGGGCGAAGCCAGGCAAACATTTTGCTGTTAATCACTTCCAAGATGTTTGCTCCTGTATGAGTTTTCTCCATAGCGAACATCGCTACTGTTGCATACTGCCAAACATCCTTAAAACTTTCTTCAGTGCTGAGATCTGCAGATAGCTGTTGCCTAACCCACAGAAAAGAAATCCAGTGTGCAGTCATACACATGTAGTCAGTTGCTAGACAACTGGTCCATATATCTGGTCAGAAGGATTGTTTGAACTGCATTCTGCTGCATAGCTTGGCCAACCAATTGCAGCACATCACGATGGAGTGCAGGAACAGCAACTCTGGCAAAATAGGTCTGGCTGGGAAACTTCAATTTCAGGAAGATTGCCACACAAATTCTAAAACTCCCACTTCTTCCACAAAAGAAAAAGGGAGGAGGGCCGGTGCTAACATTTAGCCAGCTTCCCATTGTACAAATGTGACATTTCGTGGTTGCATTTGTAGGGCCCTTCCTGCTTAAACATTCCTATAATAGTAACTTGGATATTTTTTCATTTGTGGTACCACTGACACAGGTGACTTCCAGAGAGAACCAGGAGGTGGTAGACTCAATGTGTGTCTTGAGAGGATCACTGTGTGTGTTGGGGCCTACATCTGAGTCTTGTGCCATTTGGAGATTGCGGATACAGGTGATGCTGGCACACTGCAGGGTACCGGGCTGCTTTGTGTAATGATGCAGTCCTCATGATCACCTTCCTCTTCTATCACTGTGCACTCAGCTGCTTCCCCTCTCTCATCACCACCAATATCTATCTTTGTAAAGTTCTCCTCTCACCCGATCGTGTGATGTTTTCTCAGATGGAACGCTTTGCCACCAGTAATGTAGTGTGAACCAGGCTTACCTCGATGAACACTTGCATGGCAAATGGAGCATATTGCAATGTTATGCTCCTGCTTGCTAATTGTAAAGATGTCCCAAAATGAGGAGGAGAATTTTTTTAGTATGCCACTGTCAATGGCTGAAGAACTGTCAGTAGGTGGCTGTGTCATTTGTCTCTCTGTTGAGCATACTTCAACTGTGGTAGTGGTGGATGCACATCTCGGGGGTCTTACAAATATTGAATCCAGCAGTGGTTTTTCAGATACCAGACAGTTTAGTTAAGAAACTACACAAAATGCTGATATTCCTTTTCTTTTCTTGTTCATCAACATAACAGGTCTATCTCAATCTCATTTGGGTCAGGACTAAGAGTCCGGGTGGGACTACCACAACAGCCAGAAGAAGAACATTATGAACAATGCCTATCTACTTCAATGGGAAACTACATGACTCAAAAAACCTACTCAGTCCTGTGGATTGAAAAGTGCTTTGATTTGGGAAATGCTGAGTAGTGTGTTGGCACAAATGTCAAATTCCTCTAATAAAGTGATTGTGGGCTGGGGGACTGTCACCAGACATATGTCACATGATGTATGCACACAGCTAAATGTTATGACAATTGTTATTTGTGAGATTGATCAGACAGGTACATGCAGCTACTTGTCAGGGATTGGTGATAAAAGATTGTTTTCACTTCTCAGGTAACCACGCAAAACTGCACCACCCTATGCTTTGCCCTCTTGATCCTCATACACCATGAAACTTACCTTCTCCTTGACCCTTACTTTTTGATATTCCACAGGCCTTCTCTTCTTCTGCATGAAAGCTTCATAACATCACTGCTTACCGGTTCGGTTCAGCCCTGCACCCAAGATGGACATTGCAAGAAGAATGCAAATGCACCGTCCATTTTGGCATTTCTGTACAGTATCATTTTTATTTTCTGAACTATATTTTGTAGAACTGTGTAGGACATCCCTATTTTGTATTTTTCAAACCTAGGTAACAGAACAATTAGATAACTTGGGACTCTGGGGCTGAAGGACTGTTTGCATTTAGTAATTGAACTGTGTCATTCCTTGATTTCCTTCCTCAACAGATGTGATGATGATGTGCTGCTCATCGAATTCATGAAAGTTGTGTTTGTCTTTGTCTCACCTTTTCCCAACTCCTCCTCACCACCTACTCACAGAACCTCTAACCCTCTTCCCCCCATTTGTGTGATCTGTTGAGGCGTGACTTAACAATTTACACCATAAATGGATCACACACTTGATTGGGCAGATGTGGTGAAAGCAACACCAACTCACTGTTACAGGATCTTCTTAACTAAACAATAGACCACGCCAGCCCTACTGCACACCCAGGCATGAAAGAGACATGATCATCATTGTGCAGAGTCTTAGTTTGAACAATACCCGTCCTAGGATAGGTAGTAGTAGTGTGCACTATGTGGCCTCATTCACAAAGGAAGAGTTACACTTTTGGTGTAAGTTTACTCTTGCAGTGTAACTGTACTATCAGTAACTTTATGAGTAGAAACTAACTACTTGTAATAGTAACTTTTTAAAGTTATAGGAGTTACTTACTACTCACAAAGTTACTACTTGTAACGTTACTGATGGAAAATGTACTAGTTGTAAACTTATACCGCAAGAGTACAGCAACACTAAAGTGTACCTTCCTTTACCTTTGTGAATCAGGCCTTGTGTTGCTTACAAAATCCATGCAACATGGAGTCCTAAGTCCTGACTCAAGGTTTTTGTAAGTTTAGTTAATCACTTTTTAAATCTATTAAATAATTACTACCTCCCCAGGATGCTTAGAAGTTACTCATGCTAATTGTTGTTCATAATGTGACTTTATTGTTATGGTGGTATGTCTCAGACTTGGATTACCCACTAACTGTTTTTTCTTTCAGTCTAGTTGTCTGTGATGGATAACCCTGCTGAAACATCCTACAGTTGGAGTTCACCCCACAAGCATCATTTAGAATAGGTGGCAGTGGGACCTCACTCAGTGATGTCTTCCATGTTAGCGCTAGTCCTCTGCTACCTCCAGCGTTAAGAAGGCCCTTTGGGAAACCCTGCAGGTTTGGGACAATTGAGAGAGGTAGCAGACATTGCTTAATTTATTCAGGTAAGAACTAGTGAAGTTGTTCTTGGAAGGAGAGATAGATGAGACAGATATGTATGTGTATTTTGTTGGCAGACCCCATTTGTGGTCAGTAGTTACAGAGGTGAGGGCTGGAGCAGTAACTAACTGCTATACAGTATCATTGATAGGTGGCTGGGTTCTGCAAAACCCCATCAAGCAATAAAGTAAAACATAATTAACCAGTTTTCTTTTCCCAGTGCCAATCTGGTTGAGGGGTATACCTGACTGAAGAAAGAGGTAGGTAACCTACTGAAGAATAAATACATGGCAATAGACTTAAGGTAGGGAAAGTCTAGGGGGAAAAGTTGATGTGCAGTATAATGTGTAACAATTTCAGAGGCGAGCTTCTCGTTTCACTCTTGTCATTAAACCATAATGCTACCCTAACTAGCAGTGCAAAGACAGACAGTGACAAAGAACCAAAAAGTCCATTTATATTTTTTACATTAAAAAACATCTTATCCACCCACAGACCCACCCCCTCCACAAGCAAAAACTCCAAATGTCCTTTTCATCTTTTCCCTAACTTCACTTCCTAACTTTACCAACACAAACAGTCCCTCCTACCAAAAGAAATGCTCAATAAAAAGGGCTAATAGGAGACCCAGTTCACTTTTTATGTCTGCCACCTACTGGGCCAGGTTTGCTGCCCAGGCCTGAGCAATGCCAGCCCGTGTAGAGTTGGATAATGATGAGGTGGGGAGTGGGTGGTGTTCTGGCTGGTAGTGGATCCCAACTGGAGGTGGTGGAAGTGCTGACAGTGTTGTGGCCGGGTTAGAGGCAGACCTGGCTTGTGGCCCAAGAAACTGGAGGCACGTGTCTTCTCCTCACCCTCCTCCAAGGCCACCAGCCAACGATATTCAGTTGCAGTGACCTCCAACATTTGATGCCACAGCTGAGCAGCTATCTCCTGTCCGGATGATTATTGGCCAGCTCCAGCAGCATAAGTAACTATATAAAGAAAGTAAATACAAATACCTCAATACCTCAATTGTGATGCTCAGCGCAAACACTTGTTTATACTGTCTATAGTGGCACAGTAGCAGAACATTGCTGGTCCCCTAGGGAAATTGAAATTTAATTTGGATGTGATGATAAGTCACAGGGTGAGGTTTTTCCAACACAATGACCACATGATGCAATAGTACTGACTACAATAAATTAACTTAAGCAAGAACCCCAACATGGTCAAAAAGTGATTTTAGTTTAAACAATTTCATAGTGAAACTGAACAGGCACTTTATGGCCATCATTCTGACCCTGGCGGTCGGTGATAAAGCGGCGGCCAAGCCGCCAACAGGCCGGCGGTCTAAAATATGCAATTCTGACCCTGGCGGGAACCGCCAACACAGCCCGCCAACTTAACACTCCGCCCGCCACAGCGGTACAAACAAACAGCGCGGCGGTTCCCGCCAACAGCCAGGCGGCAGACAATGTACCGCCCACCCTATTACGACCCACCAATCTGCCACCTTTTCCGGGGCGGGAGCACCGCCGATAAGAACACGGCGGAAACAGACTACGAACGGGAAAACGCTCACCTCTACGCACTCCACGCGAGATTCCGGCAGCATGGAACCAGAGTTGCAGGTCATCCCCGCACTCCTATTCCTGCTCATATACCAGGAGCACGCCCGGCGGCGCGGAAGACATCGGTGAGTACTGCACCTACGACACAGGGGAGGGAAAAGATTACCGGCACACACCCACCCACCCACACCCACTACAACACACACATCAATGCATTCCCACAGATCACTGTCACAACCCACAAACCACCCCCCTCCGAAATAATGCAAAGACCAAAAGAAGAGATCATAAACGGGCAGATATATTGAAATATGGACACCAGTAATCGCAATAAATAAATAAACTATATACAAAATATATACAGCTACTAAATGTAGTCCAACCACTGTCCGTGGATCACAGGGTTCCTGTGCAAAGGGGCAAGGCCCAGTCCCACGACAAGAACTCCACGGAGAGAACACTGCAGGGGCATCAGAAAGAAAATCGGACAGGCACCTCAGGGGGAAGGGAAGGGGGGGCACCTCAGCCACTTGAGTACACGACGCCAGATCCACGAGGGGACTCCATGACCACTGGCCCATCCTGGGGAGAGCAAAGCCACAGTCCAAACAGTCCATACAGTGGGTGGCCTGCCCACTGGGCCATCCTGGGGAGAGCAAAGCCACAGTCCATACAGTCCATACAGTGGGTGGCCTGCAAACTGGGCCATCCTGGGGAGAGCAAAGCCACAGTCCATACAGTCCATACAGTGGGTGGCCTGCCCACTGGGCCATCCTGGGGAGAGCAAAGCCACAGTCCATACAGTCCATACAGTGGGTGGCCTGCCCACTGGGCCATCCTGGGGAGAGCAAAGCCACAGTCCATACAGTCCATACAGTGGGTGGGCTGCCCACTGGGCCATCCTGGGGAGAGCAAAGCCACAGTCCATACAGTCCATACAGTGGGTGGCCTGCCCACTGGGCCATCCTGGGGAGAGCAAAGCCACAGTCCAAACAGTCCATACAGTGGGTGGCCTGCCCACTGGGCCATCCTGGGGAGAGCAAAGCCACAGTCCAAACAGTCCATACAGTGGGTGGCCTGCCCACTGGGCCATCCTGGGGAGAGCAAAGCCACAGTCCATACAGTCCATACAGTGGGTGGCCTGCCCACTGGGCCATCCTGGGGAGAGCAAAGCCACAGTCCAAACAGTCCATACAGTGGGTGGCCTGCCCACTGGGCCATCCTGGGGAGAGCAAAGCCACAGTCCATACAGTCCATACAGTGGGTGGCCTGCCCACTGGGCCATCCTGGGGAGAGCAAAGCCACAGTCCATACAGTCCATACAGTCCATACAGTGGGTGGCCTGCCCACTGGGCCATCCTGGGGAGAGCAAAGCCACAGTCCAAACAGTCCATACAGTGGGTGGCCTGCCCACTGGGCCATCCTGGGGAGAGCAAAGCCACAGTCCATACAGTCCATACAGTGGGTGGCCTGCCCACTGGGCCATCCTGGGGAGAGCAAAGCCACAGTCCAAACAGTCCATACAGTGGGTGGCCTGCCCACTGGGCCATCCTGGGGAGAGCAAAGCCACAGTCCATACAGTCCATACAGTGGGTGGCCTGCCCACTGGGCCATCCTGGGGAGAGCAAAGCCACAGTCCATACAGTCCATACAGTGGGTGGCCTGCCCACTGGGCCATCCTGGGGAGAGCAAAGCCACAGTCCAAACAGTCCATACAGTGGGTGGCCTGCCCACTGGGCCATCCTGGGGAGAGCAAAGCCACAGTCCATACAGTCCATACAGTGGGTGGCCTGCCCACTGGGCCATCCTGGGGAGAGCAAAGCCACAGTCCAAACAGTCCATACAGTGGGTGGCCTGCCCACTGGGCCATCCTGGGGAGAGCAAAGCCACAGTCCATACAGTCCATACAGTGGGTGGCCTGCCCACTGGGCCATCCTGGGGAGAGCAAAGCCACAGTCCATACAGTCCATAACAGACCCCACTGCCACTGGAGGAGGCAAGTTGGCCAGAGGACATCCTGCAGCCCTGCCCGAGATAGATCCTGCCCTGCCACGTCTGCCAAAGGGCCAGCGGTTCTTGCCTTGAAGGGCCCAGTTCAGCGGTTCCTGAGACGGCGGGGCCCAGTTCAGCGGTCCTTGCCCTGAAGGGCCCAGTTCAGCGGTGCTTGAGACGGCGGGGCCCAGTTCAGCGGTCCTTGCCCTGAAGGGCCCAGTTCAGCGGTTCTTGAGACGGCGGGGCCCAGTTCAGCGCTCCTTGCCTTGAAGGGCCCAGTTCAGCGGTGCTTGAGACGGCGGGGCCCAGCGGAGCGGTTCTTGAGACGGCGGGGCCCAGCGGAGTGGTGCTTGAGACGGCGGGGCCCAGTTCAGCGCTCCTTGCCTTGAAGGGCCCAGTTCAGCGGTTCTTGAGACGGCGGGCCCAGTTCAGCGCTCCTTGCCTTGAAGGTGCCAGTTCAGCGGTTCTTGAGACGGCGGGGCCCAGTTCAGCGCTCCTTGCCTTGAAGGGCCCAGTTCAGCGGTGCTTGAGACGGCGGGGCCCAGCGGAGCGGTTCTTGAGACGGCGGGGCCCAGTTCAGCGGTCCTTGCCCTGAAGGGCCCAGTTCAGCGGTGCTTGAGACGGCGGGGCCCAGTTCAGCGGTCCTTGCCCTGAAGGGCCCAGTTCAGCGGTTCTTGAGACGGCGGGGCCCAGTTCAGCGCTCCTTGCCTTGAAGGGCCCAGTTCAGCGGTGCTTGAGACGGCGGGGCCCAGCGGAGCGGTTCTTGAGACGGCGGGGCCCAGCGGAGCGGTGCTTGAGACGGCGGGGCCCAGTTCAGCGCTCCTTGCCTTGAAGGGCCCAGTTCAGCGGTGCTTGAGACGGCGGGGCCCAGTTCAGCGGTGCTTGAGACGGCGGGGCCCAGTTCAGCGCTCCTTGCCTTGAAGGGCCCAGTTCAGCGGTGCTTGAGACGGCGGGGCCCAGCGGAGCGGTTCTTGAGACGGCGGGGCCCAGCGGAGCGGTGCTTGAGACGGCGGGGCCCAGTTCAGCGGTCCTTGCCTTGAAGGGCCCAGTTCAGCGGTTCTTGAGACGGCGGGGCCCAGTTCAGCGCTCCTTGCCTTGAAGGGCCCAGTTCAGCGGTGCTTGAGACGGCGGGGCCCAGCGGAGCGGTTCTTGAGACGGCGGGGCCCAGCGGAGCGGTGCTTGAGACGGCGGGGCCCAGTTCAGCGGTCCTTGCCTTGAAGGGCCCAGTTCAGCGGTTCTTGAGACGGCGGACGGTCTATGGCCAACTGCTAATTGCCTGGTGGTGCCCTCCTGGGCAGCGGGGATGGTGCTCCTTCACTGCCCACCTGGGCTGTGGGTGGTGGGGCCCTCCTGGCCAGCTGGGCTGGGTCCTCCCTGGGCAGCGGCTATGGGGGTGGTGGGCTCTCCCGGGGCAGCTGTGCCGGTTCCTCCAGGGGCAGCGGCTATGGGGGTTGTGGGCTCCTCCTGGGCAGCAGGCCTGCTGCCTGACCTCTCCGACTTGCTGCCCTTGCCCTCCTTAGTCGTCGGCCGGTGGCCCTTTCCTCCCTTTGGAGCTGTGGCTGGTGACTGTCTCTGGGTGGTGTCCGGGGGGGATGTAGAAGGCGGGCTCCTGCGGCGCCCCTTCCGCCTTCTGCTCCTCTTCCCAGGGGGTGGGCTGGCTGTCCCCTTGCTGCTGGGCGAAGATCCAGACATGCGGGCTGGCGGGCTCCAATACCCCTGCACCCTTGTCAAGGGGGCTGCAGGGCTGGTGGTGGCTGAGGTGCTCTTCTTACCCCGACGAGAAGGAGGGGGGGGCTCAGGGTCAGGAAAGAAGTTAGTAGTGGCGAGGAAGAGCTTCTTGGGACAATGGAGAGTGGTAGGTACAGTGGGAATGGGAGTGGAGGGAGAGGATGTGGTTGTAGGTGAGTCACGTTTGCTGTCTTTGGGTGCAGGTGCAGGAGGGATAGGCTGTCGTGAGGTGGATGGCTGTTGGGTGGGTGGGTGGCTGCGTTTGTGTGGTGTGGAAGAGGGGGTGACAGACACAGTGGGAGAGGACACAGGGGACGTGTAAATGGCAGTGGGGGTGGTGACTGCACGTGTGCGGACTGGAGTGGAGGGTGTGCTGGTGATGGAAACACTGGCTGATGGTGAGGTGAATGGAGGTGTGAGTGTAGACGTCACAGGGAGGGAGGAGGGAGACGAGGAGGTGGGGGTCACAGAGGTGGTAGTGACTGTTGGCATGTCTGCATCGGAATGTTGCGTGTGTGAATGTCTGCGTGATCTGTGGTGCTTATGTTTGGATGAGCTTCTCTTGGGTGTTGAGGTGTGTGCAGGCTGGTCTGATGGTGTGGGTGGGACAGGCAGAGGAACAGGAGACTGGGAGGAGGGAGTTAGTAGAGGCAGGCAGGAGACAGGGACAATGGCTGCCGTCAGTGCTGAGGCCAGAGCCTGGAACGATCGCTGATGGGCAGCCTGACCCGAATGAATGCCCTCCAGGTACGCACTGCTGCGATGAACCTCCCTCTCCACCCCCTGGATGGCATTCAAAAGGGTAGTCTGCCCAACAATGATCATTCGGAGGAGGTCAATGACCTCCTCACTGAGGGCAGCGGGGGTAACAGGGGCAGGGCCTGAGGTGCCTGGGGCGAAGGAGATGCCCGGCTTCCTGGCAGAGCGGGCACGGGGCGAACGCTGAGGGGCTGCTGGGAGGGCGGAGATGGTGCGCTGGGTGGCGGCTGTACCTGTAATGGCGGGGGGCACGGATGGTGCCACCCCCGCAAGGGAGTCCCCTTCCGAGGACGTGTCCGTGTCGCTGCAGGCTCCAGTCGTCCCCGTCGTGGAGCTCCCCTCGTCCTCCGTCTCACTGGTCCAGTCTGACTCTGTGGCATGGCCCTCCTGGGCCATGTGAGATGCAGCTCCCTCCTGCCCCGATGCCACTTCTCCTCCGCCTGATGATGCTGATGCACACAAGCACAGAAAGACAAACAAAAAGGGGGGGGGAGAGAGAAATAAAGGGATATTGAGTACATGGATCTCCGGTACAGTTAGCGGACATGACAGACACAGATGCCCCCTGCACTAAGTTGCGCACTTGGGGTCCGCTATGCATTCCGTGGAACATGCCCTACATGCCTAGAGTTGACAACTGCACCCATGGATGACACGGCCCAGGGATGGCTGTACTGACAAACTACTGAGGGTGGTGGCTGGGGACACAGGGGCTTACGGGGGTGCCCAGCCTACAGATATCGCCCTGGCCTAGGGGGACCCCCAGCCATCCTCCCCCAACCAGACACCTCCACTGCGCGACAACAGAGTAGATAATGCTTGTACTCACCCCCTTGTGTCTGCTGTGCTGCCCTCACGCGCCCATCCAATTCAGGGTAGGCCACCGCCAGGATCCGGAACATCAGGGGGCTCAGTTGACGGCAGGCACCCCGCCTACGTTGGGAGGCCATCCCCAGCAGAGACTCGGCGGTCTTCTTGGTCCCGCGGCGGATGTCCTCCCACCTCTTGCGGCAGTGGGTGCCCCGTCGATGGTGGACCCCCAGGGTCCGGACTTCCTTGGCGATGGCACGCCAAATCCCGATCTTCTCATGGGCGCGGACCTATGTGACACGTACAGGGAGGGAGAAATACCACGTTCAAGTTTGTCAGCATTTTCCTTTCCAGTGGCCCAACGCCCCCCATCCCCGCCAGGCCCCCCGCCATGCCCAACATGCCCCCCATCCCCGCCAGGCCCCCCGCCATGCCCCCGCCAGGCCCAACATGCCCCCCATCCCCGCCAGGCCCCCCGCCAGGCCCAACATGCCCCCCATCCCCGCCAGGCCCCCCGCCAGGCCCAACATGCCCCCCATCCCCGCCAGGCCCCCCGCCATGCCCCCCGCCAGGCCCAACATGCCCCCCATCCCCGCCAGGCCCCCCGCCAGGCCCAACATGCCCCCCATCCCCGCCAGGCCCCCCGCCATGCCCCCCGCCAGGCCCAACATGCCCCCCATCCCCGCCAGGCCCCCGCCAGGCCCAACATGCCCCCCATCCCCGCCAGGCCCCCGCCAGGCCCAACATGCCCCCCATCCCCGCCATGCCCCCCGCCAGGCCCAACATGCCCCCCATCCCCGCCAGGCCCCCCGCCAGGCCCCCAAGCCAGCCAGTGTCCCCAAATCCAGATTGAATTAAACTCACTTGTTGGTCTGGAGGACCGTAGAGTAGCGCATACTGGGGGAGGACCCCATCCACGAGTTTCTCCAACTCCTCTCCAGTGAAGGCAGGGGCCCTTTCCCCAGGTGCAGCAGCCATTGTCCCTTCCAGACCGAGGTCACAGCAACACTTGCAGTATAGGTCCTCTCCTGTGAAAGTTCAAGTCGCAAGTGGATAAGTAGATAGAAAATGGCGGTCACGTCCGCGGCGGTGCGTACCGCGGCGGTGTGTCCCGCCACCGCCGGCGCCCTTCGCCATTGGCTCCTGAAACCCATAGGCTTCAATGTTAACCAATGCGGCTTTGCGCCGCGGTCTTCGCCCGCCGCCCGCCGCGGTGTGCCACGCCAGCGCATTGACCTCACATCCCATTGTCACACTTCACAGGTCAGGCAGCCGCCATTTCCAGGGCCCACATGGCTCAATTTCAACTGCGTCACACAGGCCTAGGCCTTGCATAGCCACTCAGACACGCCATTCACTGCATAGAGAATCGTATACTGTGCTAGCTGTGAGTACGTACCTGTGGGTTGCTTGACTGTGTGCTCCATGTTGTCCTTCCTAGGCACCGTCCGCTGGGTTGGGCGAGGAGACGGATGAATCCTCCCGTGTACCGACCGCTGGTGGACCTGTCGACAATGGAAGAACGCCACATTATCCTGACCTACCGTCTTAACCGTGCCACTATCCATGAACTGTGTGCCCAGCTGGAGCCCGACCTGATGTCCCCCATCCGCCAACCCACAGGGATTCCCCCTCTGGTGCAGGTCATGTCAGTATTCCATTTCTTGGCAAGTGGGTCATTTCAGACAACCGTGGGAATTGCTTCTGGGATGTCTCAGCCCATGTTTTCGAAGGTGTTATCCAGAGTGTTGTCTGCCCTGATGAAATCCGTGAGGAGCTACATCATTTTCCCTGAGGTGGGCGAATTGGCTACAGTGAAGGGTGATTTCTACACCCTTGGACATATTCCCAACGTAATTGGTGCCATTGATGGGACCCATGTGGCTTTGGTTCCCCCAAGAGACAGGGAGCAGGTGTACAGGAACAGAAAAAATTACCATTCAATGAACATCCAGGTGGTGTGTTTGGCTGACCAGTACATCTCGCATGTAAATGCCAAATTCCCAGGGTCAGTGCATGACGCCTACATCCTAAGGAATAGCAGCATCCCTTACGTGATGGAACAGCTACAGAGACACCGTGTATGGCTAGTGGGGGACTCTGGGTACCCCAACCTGTCGTGGCTACTGACCCCAGTAAGGAATCCCCGGACCAGGGCAGAGGAACGGTACAATGAGGCCCATGGGCGTACTAGGAGGGTGATCGAACGCACCTTTGGCCTCCTAAAGGCCAGGTTTAGGTGCCTGCATATGACAGGTGGATCCCTAATGTACTCACCTAAGAAGGTGTGTCACATCATCGTGGCCTGCTGCATGCTTCACAACCTGGCTTTGCGCCGCCAGGTGCCTTTCCTGCAGGAGGATGGTCGAGACGGTGGTGTTGTGGCAGCGGTGGAACCTGAGGAGAGTGACGAGGAGGAAGACGACGGGGCTGAAACAGACAACAGGGACAGAATCATTGAACAGTACTTCCAATAGGACACAGGTAACATTTCAAAGATAATTTAGTAAATGTTAACTACTCTCCAGCATCTCTGCTGCCTGTCTATTTGCCCCAGTGTATGATGACTGAGTTTTGGCTTTTCCCTCCCTATTTCAGATCTGGGGTCCCCACTACGAGTCCTGTGCTTCGTTTCCCCATGGACTACAGCTTTGTGGCAGCTGTTTGTTGACTTCACCATGTACAAGGACATATTTGCACTGTCATGTCAATTACAATCTATTGAAATCACAGCCAGACTCCAGATATTTTGGTGCAAAATAGGTGTTTATTGAAGTGCTCAAAATGGGATGGGTGGTTTCAAGTGGGTGGGGGCTATGGTGAAGGAATGTCCATGGCAGAGTCCAGAGTAACAGTCACACAGGTGCATTGTCCAGAGGCCTGTGGAGAGATGGAGCATGGGCAGTTCAAGGATGGACAGGGTGACAATGTGGGACAGTGGGATGACATCAGGTGGTATCCATTGCTGGCGGGGGTCTTGACTTCTTGCGAGATCTCAGGGCCCTCTTGCGGGGTGGTTCTTCTCCTGCAGGAGGTGGGGGTCTGGTGGGCTGCTGCTGTGCGGGGGCCTCCTGTCCACTAGCGCCGGCGGAGGTGGTTGGCTGTTCTTGGTCCAGGCTAGTGGCAGGGGCCCTTGGGTGTTGTTCAGTGTCCGCCCTGGTGTTTACGAGGTCCTGCAGCAGCCCTACCATGGTAACCAGGGTGGTGTTGATGGCTCTGATGTCCTCCCTGTACCCCCGATAGTGTTCCTCCTGCAGTGCCTGGATCTCCTGGAACCGGGCCAGTACCGTCGCCATCGTCTCCTGGGAGCGGTTGTATGCTCCCATGATGGTGGTGAGGACCTCGTGGAGAGTGGGTTCCCTGGGCCTCTCCTCCCCCCCCTGTCGCACAGCTGCCCTCCGAGTTGCCCTGTTTCCCTGGGCCTCTGCCCCCTGGCCGGTGTGCCCACTACCACTGCCCCCAGGTCCCTGTTGTTGTTGGGGTGGTGGGTTATCCTGGGTGCCCTGTAGTGGTAGACACACTGCAGATTGACGCGCCCTGGAGACAGAGGCATGGGCCCGCTGGGTGGGAGCTGTGCTGGTGTTCCCAGAGGGGTTAGGGTCTGTAGTGGCCTGGGCCTGTGTGAGGGGAACCGACTGTCCAGAGGTCCCCGATGGTCCGGGCTGGTCATCGGTGTCCAGGTCGACAGAGCTGCTGTCATCGCTGACGGCCTCTTGGGTGGGGGGTGTGGAGAATTCTGGCCCCTCCGCCGCGGTGTGTTGACGGTCGGGTCCTGCAGGGGTATAGAGGTATGGTTATAGTTTCAATGTGTGGCATATGGGTGTATCTGTGGGTTCTCGTGTCCCCAAGTGCTGGCATTCGTGTGTGGGGGCTTTGGTGAGGGTGGCTTGTGGGGGGGATGTGTATATGCATTGGGCATGCTTTGGTGATGGGTGTCCATGCTTAGTGGACGCATGCAGGCCTAGGTTTTGGGATGTGTGGGTTGTGATGGTGAGACATTGGCGGGGAATAGGTGTGCTGGGGGTGGGGGTGAGGATGGTGGTGGGGGTGAGGATGGTGGTGGGGGTGAGGATGGTGGTGGGGGTGAGGGTGGGGGTGAGGATGGGGGTGGGGGTGAGGGTGGGGTTCGAGGATGGGGGTGAGGGTTGGGGTCTGATTTGGCATGCAGGTGGGGGGGAAGCAGTATTGAAGCTTCAACTTACCAGTATCCATTCCTCCGCCGACTCCTGCGAGGCCGTCAGGATGCAGGATGTTCAAGACTTCCTCCTCCCATGATGTGAATTGTGGGGGTTGAGGTGGGGGTCCTCCGCCAGTCTTCTGCACGGCGATGTTGTGCCTGGATACCATGGAACGCACCTTCCCCCGTAGGTCGTTCCATCGCTTCCTGATGTCTTCCCGATTTCTGGGGTGCTGTCCCACTGCGTTCACCCTGTCGACAATCCTCTGCCATAGCTCCGTCCTCCGGGCAATGCTGGTGTATTGTATCTGTGTGCCGAACAGCTGGGGCTCTACCCGAACGATTTCCTCCACCATGACCCTGAGTTCTTCGTCTGTGAAGCGGGGTTGTCTTTGGGGTGCCATGGGGTGGTGTGTATGATGTGTGGGGTGGAGTATGTGTATTTAAGTGAGTTGAGTGTGGTGGTGTGTGTTGTTTTGTGTGTGGATAGTGTGTGGGTGATGGTGTTGAGTGGCTGTGGCTGTTATTTTTTGGATGCTGGTGTCTCGCTCTTGCCTTCTTTACGAATTTTTTAGCGTAGGGGTTTGTGGGTGATGTGGGTGTGTGTTTTATATTGTATTGTGTGTGTGGGAGTGGTGTGTGTATGTGTATCAGGTGTGTGGGATTCAAATCGTCCAATGTGGCTGAGTTTTGTTCGTTTGTGTGAATTCTGACCGCGGCGGTGTGTCCCGCAAATGGAATACCGCGTTTGAATGACCGCCGCGTGGATTTGTGGGTCGTAATGGCATGGGCGTATTTCTGTTGGCGTGACGGTGGAGGTTTTGTCACCTCCACCTTTCCGCCGACCGCTGGTCTGGCGGTCTGTTGTGGCGGTCGGATTTTCGGAGGTTTGCCTTCTGCGGGTCAGAATGACCGTGGCGGGTTTCCGCGACCGCGGCGGGATTATGGAGGATTTCTGACCGGCGGTAGGCGCCTTTTACCGCCGAGGTCAGAATGACCCCCTATGTGTGTTAATAGATGAATCATCTACAATTAATGACTAAGACATATATATGGTACATAATTAATACTTGACTATCCAACATTAATAGAGCCATGCTGGTGAGTCTGCTACTCTGCAGCAAATTTTTGGGGCAGCTGTAGCATGTTATATTATTAACTGATTAAAATTAATTCAATTTTTTCTGCTCTTCTCTGACTCCCTCTTCAGTTCTACCATGAGTCTAAACTTTGGGGCTGATACAGTCTGGCAGATGGGATACTCTGTCACATATGTGGTGGGTAACATATATTTCATTTGCTTTATCACAATAGACAATGCATTGAATATAAATGATGCACTGTAGAACAGCAAACAGGATATGTATTTATTCATCACATTTGTCACAGAGTATTCCATTTGCCAAACCCTAAATCAGGCACTTAGTTACACATTACACCCTGACCTCCACTGCAAATTATTTTCACCAAATAACTTCACTTGACAGTTATGAAAATAAGTCTACAGTATTTTGTTATAACTAATCATTGGGAATTTACATATGTTGTAGTAGGAATTGGTGAATGTTGTTAATGAAGATGTTATTGCCAGTTGTAGTGGAATGGATACCATCAGCATGATAAAGGGAAGCATCTGAAAACTGAATGTTGAGGTGATAAATGGAGGACATGTTGTGATCTTTTAGGAAAGCAGACAACATTTTGTTGACATGTCTTGTGTTTCTTTCATACTTCACAGCATTTTCTACAGAGTATTTTCATTGAATCCTCTAACAAATGTTCAAATTCCCAAAATGAGTGTCAGGAAATAAATCCATCAAAGATGTAAATGTTGCTTTCATGTCAATTTCAATTCTTACATCTGTGAGGTGACCAATATTATTGTCTCCACAATCAATAATCATGTTCTGGGGATTCTGACAATTATGAAGTGATGAAATTAGAAGATGTTATTCCACCTTAAACCTCTATTCCACACTCATGTGATTTCAACATTTGTTATACCTAAATTATAGTCTATTCTTCTTTTTTAACATACTATCTTGTCAAAAAAATAAAGCTGTGTCCAATTATCCACACAGGAAGCATTCTCCTTTACTCCTTTACCACAACCCAATATCTTCAAGAAGCAGGTGCTCAATGCAGTCAAGTGAAACGTCTACAACACTTCACAATGATCTTGTTTGTCACATATTATACTTCTGGAAGAACCATGCTGCTTGGTTCAATATACGAATGGGCTGGTAACATAGCCCAACCAGTACAACTAAAGCCCACTGATTCCCAGATTGACCACACTGTGAACATTTAACATACTATTGAGTAGATACAGCTAGTTCAGTGGAATTGAAGATCCTACAACCATATTAACCAATAGAGTATAGTATTGGAAATGTGCCACTCAATGATGTGGTTTGTAACATAGTATACTTCTAAAAGAAGCATACTGATTGGTTTATTATCACAGTAGGCATGTAACATAGCTTAAATAGTACAACTCAAGCCCATTCATTCCTAAAAAGACTAGACTGTTAACATTGAACATTGAACATGCTCATCTCGAAACCCCACACACACCACCAACACACCACACCCTATCGCATGTGGGACAAGATCCCCGCAGAACACCTGAACGCCCAGCTCGCACAAAACGCCCCCCAACACCAACGACCCCAACATTGCTGCCCATAACCTCACACAATGGATTACAACCTGCGCAGACTCACTCGCCCCTTCTAGAAGAAACATCACCACCCGCAACATCAAGAACGCCTCCTGGTTCACCACTGAACTCCAAGCCTTCAAGCGTGAATGTCGCAAAACAGAAAAAGCTTGGCACCAGGAACACTCAATGACCAACTTCTCCACCCTCAAAACCACCATACGCAAACAACACCAACTCATAAGGACCACCAAAAGGGCCTACTACAAGGAACGCATAGACAGTAACTCACGTAACAGCAAGGAACTCTTTACCATCATCAAAGAGCTCACCAAACCCAAATCCTGCAACATCGATCCCACTCACACACAGAACCTCTACAACTCCCTCTCCAACCACTTCCACCTCAAAATCTTAGACATACGCAACAACTTCACACCACCAGCACCCAAGACCTCAAACACCGACACGACCAACAACAACACCCCCCCCTCAACCTACTACACACCTGGGCCCCCACCAACGATGAAGAAACTGAAGTAACTCCATCCACTCAGGCTCCCCCTCGGACCCCTGCCCCCACCGCATCTTCAGGAAGGGCAGCCCAACCACCACTCCCAAGCTTCACGCCGTAATCAACAGCTCCTTTGACGCCGGCACCTTCCCAGACTCCTGGAAGCACGCAGAAGTAACTGCACTCCTGAAAAAAAACCAAAGCATACCCCGATGACCTCACGAACTACCGCCCAATCTCTCTTCTCCCCTTCCCCGTTAAGGTCGCTGAGAATTTAGTGAACGCCCACCTGTCTCACTTCCTAGAGGAAAACAATGCACTTGACGCCTCCCAGTCTGGATTCCGCAAGAACCACAGCACTGAGACCACCCTCTTCGCCTGTACTGATGACATTAGAACCAGAGTTGACAAAGGTGAGACTGTCGCACTCATCCTCCTGGACCTCTCTGCAGCCTTTGACACTGTCTGCCACCAAATACTCCGTACACGCCTCTACAACGCAGGAATCCGACACAAGGCCCTGGACTGGCTCGCCTCCTTCCTCCCCGAAAGGCCCCAGAAAGTCTGCCTCCCTCCCTTCCAATCCCCAGCAACCAAGATCATCTGCGGAGTTCCCCAAGGGTCCTCCCTCAGCCCCACCCTCTTCAACATTTATATTGCCACGCTTGCCAACATCCTCCACCCACACGGAATCACCATCATATCCTATGCAGACGACACCAGCTCGTCATCTCCCTCACCAGAAACCCCACCACCGCCAAGACAAACCTCCACGCTGGACTCCTAGACACCGCCAAATAGATGACAGCAAGCCACCTCAAACTAAACTCCAACAAAACCAAAATCATCATCTTCGGCCCCAACAAAACAATATGGGACGACTCCTGGTGGCCCATCACCCTATGACCACCTCCAACACCCGCCACCCACGCACGCAACCTCGGCGTCATCTTAGATTCTTCTCTCTCTATGACCCAGCAAATCAACTCAGTCACTTCCTCCTGCTTCAATCAATCCAAAAATTGATAGAGCGAGCTACTCACCCGTGAGGGTCTCAAGGCGCTTGGAGGGAGGACCAGGGGGGGCAAGGAGGGTCACTGTTCGAACAACTATGTCTTGAGGTTCTTTCTGAAGAGCAGAAGGTCTTTGGTTTAGCGGAGGTTGGTGGGGAGGTAGTTCCAGGTTTTTGGGGCGAGGTAGGAGAAGGACCTGCCTCCTGTGGTGGTGCGTTGGATGCGGGGCACTGTGGCTAGGGTGAGGTCGGCTGATCGGAGGTTGCGGGTGGGAGTGTGGAAGTTCACTCTGTCGTTGAGGTAATTTGGGCCGGTGTTGTGGAGGGATTTGTGTGCATGGATGAGGATCTTGAATGTGATTCTCTTGTCTATGGGGAGCTTCAACACCCTCTGCATACTGTGAAAAACCTTCAAATGGATACCCATAGAAACCAGAAAGACCGTCACCCATGCACTCATCAGCAGCAGGCTAGACTACGAAAACGCCCTCTACGCTGGCACGACAGTCAAGCTTCAGCAGAAACTCCAGAGTATCCAAAACGCAGCTGCCTGCCTCATCCTGAACCTCCCACGCCATGAACACATCTCCACCCACCTCAGATCCCTCCACTGGCTTCCTATCGACAAAAGGGTCATCTTCAAAGTCCTCATCCACGCACACAAATCCCTCCACAACACTGGACCAGCCTACCTCAACGAAAGAGTGAACTTCCACATTCCCACCCGCCACCTCCGCTCCGCCAACTTCGCCCTCGCCACAGTTCCTCGCATCCAACGCACCACCTTCAGAGGCAGGTCCTTCTCCTACCTCGCCCCCAAACCTGGAACTCCCTCCCCACCAACTTCCGCAAGACCCAGGACCTCCTGTTTTTTAGAAAACACCTCAAGACATAGCTTTTTGAACAGTAAAATGGCAGACTGCCCACCCATTCCCTCCCCTCCACCCCCAGCGCCTTGAGACCCTTACGGGTGAGTAGGGAGCTTTAGAAATTTTTTTATTGATTGATTGACACATTACGTACAACTATTTCAGTGCCTTTAAGGTTATAGAACCATATTAACCAACAGTATTACAGTGTACCATAAAATTATTTTTTTTATAACTTATTATACTTCTAAAAGAACCATGCTGATTGGCTTATAATAACATTGGGCTGGTAACATAGCCCAAACAGTACAAATGAAGCCCATTAATTCCGGAAAATACGGCCCTGTTAATGTTTACTGTACACCACTCCACTCTACACCACTGTACTCTAGCCCACTCTACTCTATGCCACTCAACCCTATGCCACGCCACTCTGCACCACTGTACTGTTTGCAACTCCAGTCTAGGCCACTCCAATGTATCCTGCACAACTGTATGCCATCAGTGATGTCACTGACCATGTCATGAGTGATGTATAATGTGAGGTCATAAACAGTGTATTGTGGGGGCATACGTTATAATTAGCTCAAGTAACTATAACTGCTGAATTTCACTGGTTTCATTCGAGTGAATCGTGAGCCGAACTATAATGTCCCTGTAACCTTTGGGTTTTTTCAGTGAACTTCTATGGGTTTTTTTAAAGTTCTGTTTCCTAACTATAACACCCCTGTAAACTTTGTTTTTTTCAGTGAATTTCTAAGGTTTTTTTAATGCTGTTTCCTAACTATTACATCCCTGTAACCTTTTTTAAATTACTTTCTATGGTTTTTTAATTGTATTTCCTAACTGTTAAAACTAACGTTTGACAGTGAGTGTGTGATTGAGTGCAGAAGTGTCTGAGTAGGTCTGTGAGTGGGTGTGAAAGTGTCTGAGTGGGTCTGTTAGTGAGTGTTTGAGTGTCTGAGTAGGTCTGTGTGGGTGTGTGTGAGCCTGAGTGGGTCTGTGAGTGAGTGCATGAATCTCTGAGAGTGTGTGAGTTGGTGTGTGAATGCCTGATTGGGTCCGTAAGTCGGTGCATGAGTGTCTAAGTGAGTCTGTGAGTGGGTGCAGGAGTGTCTGAGAGGATCTGTGAGTGAGTACAGGAGTTTTTTAGTAGGTCTGTGAGTGGGTGCATGAGTTTCTGAGTGAGTGTATAAGTGCATCAGTGAGTGGGTGTGTGAGTGCCTGTGTGGAAGTGTCAGTAGCTGTGGGAGTGACTCGGCAACAGAGGAACCATATTTGCCGGTTCATCCAACAAGAGTCCATAGATTTGCACAAAATGTCTAGCCAACTGAAGTACTTTCTACTGGTTAGTTAGTAAGTGATATCTCATTGGGTAAATGTCCAGTGTGTTTTATACACTACAGCTGCATAATGGACCATGAGGAAATGTCTCCAGCACCCTTGTGTGCATTTGGCAATGTGATTGTTCCTAATACGTCTGTCTCTAGAATTCTCTGATAACATGAATCCTTCTATAGAGAGGCCGACAAGACTACAAAGGCATAAATCTCCACCAAACCTGGGTCCCTCCTCTTAGCTAAATGACATAAGTGCCTCTTTCTTTGGTGGAGATGTCCTCATATTCCTCAGCATCAAGAATGAGCCACCATAATCAGCAGGAAAAGCATTGGGGTGCCACTTTCGTAAGTTGTCCATCATCCTGGCAAAAGGTGGGAAGACGTTTGCATACTACTAAGGTGGATGAAGCGGGCCAGGTGGGTGGAGCTTCCAAGTGATTCACACATTTGTATACTCATAGCAATTTACAGGGAGAACCATGGACTCTACTCTCAGCAGATAAGGACAAGAAAGAACCCACTTGTCACAGTCACATACAGATTGCGCTCCAGTAGAACAAGAATGTATTCGCCTGCACAAAGGATTTCAGATTGCTTTTCAATATGGAATTGTAGAATAAACTCACTTGCTTAGCCTTCGAAAAGCCTGGGAGTTAAAATAATTTTTTCTTACCATAAGTGGGGCTTCAACTGGGGCACCTGCTACGTTTATATTTGTAATCTCTTCCTGTTGAGGTTTAATTTCTCTGAAATGAGCATCATGGATAGAATAGAAGCTCACCTGCTTGTTTATCCAACAAGTATCCACAGTTTTGCACAAAATGTCTACCCAACTGGAGTACTTTCTACTAGTTAGTTAGTAAGTGCTACCTTGTTGAGTAAATTTCCAGTGTGTATTCTACACTACAGCTGCCTAATGGACCACGAGGAAATGTCTCCAGTGAGCTTGTGTGTGTTTGGCAATATGATTCTTCCTCGTGTGTCTTTCTCCAGAATTCTGTGATAACATAAATCCTCACATAGAGAGGACAACAACACTACAAAGATGTAATTCTCCACAAAACCAGGGTCCTTCCTCTTAGCTATATGAATTAAGTGCTTCTTTGTGTTGTGGAGATGTCCTCATATAGCACTGCATCAAGAACATGCCACCAAAATCAGTGGCAAAGGGGGGCCCTTTGGCAAGCTGCCATCATCCTGACAAAATGGAGTAAGACCTTTGCATACTACTGAGATGGATGGGGCCAATTCAATGGGGGAGGCTGTGTGGCCACCCTCCCTGGGCCAGTTTCAGCCCCAGAATCCCATCCCCGGGGGCCCACCACAATTCAATGGGGAGGACACCACACGGTCTCCGTCCTAGGGCCGATTCTGGCCTCGGGGACCCCATCCTCCAGGGCCCACCACAATTCAATGGGTTAGGGAGGCCACATGCCCCCCAGCCAATTTTGGCCCCAGAGACCGCATCCCCTGGGGTCTACCAAAATTCAGTGATGGAGGGGGCCTGCGCAGTCCCCGTTCCCCAGCCAATTTCAGCCCGTGGGATCCCAGACCCCGGAACCTACCACAATTCAATGGGTGAGGGGGGCCGCGCAACCTTCCTCCCCCAGCAGATTTTGGAAATGGGACCCCATTCCTTGGGGCCTGACCATGTCTTCTGAGTGCCCCCTAGGACACCCAGTGTGCAATGGGACCACAGGGGGCCTCAAGGCCCCAGCGGTTCCAGTTGGCTCCCTGCATCCTGCAGGAGCCGACATTGCTCTTGCCCACAGGGAGCAGCTAAACATGGAGCTCCCTGTGTGCAAGAGCAATAGTTTAATCACTTTCTCTGCCCACATCTCTGTGGGCTAGGAAAGACATGAAACCTCTGCTTCCAGCGGGTGAGAGAACTTTGAAAGCTCTTGTCCGCTGGAACGTAAGTGTTTGCTCTGACTTGGCAGGAGCTGTCAAAGCTACCACCAAGTCTGAGCAAATAGTCATCTCTCGGGGGTGGGCACCCAGGACATAGCAGGAGCCAGCCCTGGGAAGTGTCAGTCCCCAAGGCCATTATTGGCTCTACAGGTGGGGGGGGGGCGTGCGGGCCACTTCCAATGTTTAACTTAGTGCTGTGGAGGTGGAGGTCTCTGGGACCCCCTTCATTATTTTATTTAGTAGCCCTGGGGAGGTGGCTGTCCCTGGGCCCCGGAGAGGTCCGCAGGACCACCCTATTTATAAATATAGTATTTTGCCCCAGGGAGGTGACAATCCCTGGGACACGGGGTGTACGCGTAGCCCCGCATATTATTTACTTTAATCCCTGGGGAGGTGGTGGCCCCTGGAGCGTAAATGATTACTTGTAGGGGGGGTCCGTGTATCCCCCTGCATGCCTCAAGGACCTGCCCACCCAGGGCCTTCATTGAAAACAAGCATGAGAGACCACAAATTCATAGCAAAACAATGCTTTTTTGTCCTGCAGCCACCCCTGTTCCTACCCTCTCCCCTTTTCTTTTTTTTCACTTTTTTTGTGGGACTCAGCTGAAGCTGGGTCCTAAGATGGCTGCCAACACTTCCTGATTGAAGTGCGGGCAATCAACCAGAGCTCTGAATTTCCCTGCATGAACTCGTTAATCTTCATGAAGTCGTCGGGGAGGAACCGCTGCTCTAGATATACAAATTTGGATTTCCTCAAATTTCCCAACAACTACTGAATGGATTTACACCAAATAACAAAAAGTACAAGCTGTGGAACAAAACCTAGCTTTCTGCCAAATTTGATGTAAATCCGTCCAGTGTTTCGGGCTGTAGTTGTGTTCAAACTCTTAGAGGAATTAACATGGGAAACACACTTTTCATGACCGCCCCTTTTTCTGGGACCCTGCTTGATGGATCAGCCCGAAACTTTGTATGTGCAACAAGAATTACTGGTGCACTTCTTTTGGAAAATTGTGTGACGATCCATCCAAAGATACAGGCAAGTAAAAAAATGCTTTTTCCATAGAAACATGGTCATAACTATAACTACCTACTGGTGACATATAAATATATATATCACCAATATATATATATATGTATGTATGTGTGTATGTGTATATATATATATATATGTATATATATATATATATATATATGTTTATACAACTCACATAATCACATGAACTTAACTTACTTGTGATGTGATAATGTTGCTTCAAAAAAATATTTTATAATTATAATTGTTAGAAAACAAAAATATTGCTCACCGAGCCCCACAACCTTAATGCAGAGTGGGTCCTGTTGCCTGTCTAGGATGTTTGCCCAGCAGTGCGTCAGCAGCTGCCGAGTGCACTGGATGCCGGTCCTGCAGCACACACATTTTCACACTCATGATGGGACAGGAGGGAAAAGGACTGGGATGGGAAGGAAGCAGGAGGACAAAGAGAGGACATATCAGGAAAGCAAAACAAGAAGCAAAGTACAAACAAGTCACAAAAACTCACACAGAAATTTAAATACACACAAGGAGAGTCATACTGCAATAAAATTTAATAAAGAAAAGATGGGTTTGGGAAGTGGGAGATCAGATGGGGTAGATTGGGTTGGAATGGATTTGGGAAACAAACGCAGCAGCCGAGAAAGGCGAGCAGGAGGAGGCAAAACAAAATAGCCATGCACTTGTGCACCACGTGCTGGTATTCACACTGATTTTTCCATGCAGAACACACTACTAGTGCTAAGTTGCAGCACAAGCAGTTCAACCTGCATTTTTCACCTGTTCAAGGAACTCTGCAGAATCTTGTGGAGTTTTTTTGTAACTCCCCAGAATTCCACTGAGTGAAATTCCACAAGTTCTGCTAACCCTTAAGTTTTCTCTGTAAACTTCAAGCTGTTTGATCAAATACTTGCAAGATTCATTAAAATCAGTGAAGGTTTACACGTTTTGGGAAAAATTGCAGGATAAACTGGCCTACAATAGTATTTAAGTGGCAAAATATCACTCATAAACAAAGGGGCTGCTTTAACAGCTCCTAGTGCCTCCTTGCACCACATTAGCATCATTTTTAATTACACTAATGGGACCCACTGAGACCAAAATCGCTGCGCAAGATTTACAAAGTGGTGCAATACATGCATTTAGCCACTTTGTAAACCTTTGAGCTACATTATGCCTGCGCCAGGCATAATGTATGCAATGGGGGCATTCTCCCTTTAGGTGGGCTGAAAAAGTGGCGCAAATAAATCTAAGATATTTTTTGGGGCTCTTTTAATGCCTGCTCAGAGCAGGCATTAAAAGGAGGCACACCATTGTTTTCAATGGGCCTCAATGGGCTTTGTAGAATTAGCTTTAAAATGTTTGACGCAATCCTGCAAAGCTCTGAACTAACATAAAAAATGTCCAAGCTACTTACCCTAATTACTGTCACGGTGCGCCGTATCTTATATACGCTGCACACATAGTGGCGTTAGAGGGGGCGCTAAGGGGTGAGAGGAAAGTGGCACTGCACTCAGTGCAGCGCCACTTTCCTTAACTCATGCTCAAAATGTTTCAAGGGGGGAAAGTGTGCTCACAAAACAATTTTGGGAAAATATTCTTCCCCAAAACATTTTGGGGTAGATTCAAGAGCCCCTAGTACCACCTTAGCGCCACCATGGTGTCATTTTTTTATGCTAAGGCGGCACTAAAGTGGCATTTTCCCCGCACCATATATGCAAAGTGGCACAATGCATGCATTGCACCACTTTGTAAACCCTTGATCCACATTATGCTTGCACCAGGCATAATGTATGCAAGAGGGGCGTTACTCCGTTAGAGATTTCCTTGCACCAATTTGTTCGGCAATTTTAAGACCTGTTCGGAGCAGGCATTAAAAGGGGGCATACCATTATTTATAATGGGCCCCTATGTACTCTGCAGGAGTAGCGCCAACATTTTGGCACTGCTTCTGCAGAGTACATCAATAGCATTAAAGTGATGCTATTGCCCTCTACCCTGCACCTTGGTGCGCTGTTTTTTAAATATAGTGCACAGATGGTGGTGGTAGGGGTGCGCTAAGGGTGCAAGGAAAGTGGTGCTGCCATGGGTGCAGCGCCACTTTCCTTAAATCTGCCCCTCTGCATTTACAGTTTTAGCCACAGCATATGTTTTGCGCAGGTGACACACTTTGAAAAGCGTGTTACCTTCATAAAAACTTCCCAGACAGAATTATGTCATGCACATCTAATCCTAGCTAAAACACAGTAACGTGTGAGTAGCAGTGAATAGAAAAAATAAAACACCAGAAAAATGATTCGACTATTTGATGACCGGAAGAGGCCTAATACTGGCAACCACTGTATTTAAAAAAGAAAAGCACTGATGGGGATGTTTTGATCAGTGTGTCTTTGGATGTTAAAAGCCTACATTGCAAAATCCCAGAATTACCCAGTCACTTTATTTTTTCCTTTGTGTCCTCTGTCACTTATTTCCCAAATTTAACAATGAATGTTGATGTTTCTTCTCCCATGCTACTTTCTAACAGATTTCAAGTGGACGGCATTTGCTACTGTCACTTCAAGTGGCGCCAAAGTAACCTGTGCATCTCTTCCACTTGAAATATGGCAGAGAATAACAAAGAGGGAGAATTATGTTGTTGGGATTTTTTTTATTGTAGATCATTCAGTACTAAATGCAGTGTGTTGGGCGGAAGAGAGCCAGTAACTAGATTCAAGGATCAACATTACAACATTTTCATTTCCACCAACTTCGGCGAAGGTTTTTTAAATTCCCGAGGGCAAATTTATTTTCATTTTAATAGCTGAGATTTTGCCCTGTGAATTAGTAGGTGCAATAATATTCGTAGTGAATTTACACCAATATGAATAGGACTTTCATCACATAGGTATTCCACTGCATCTGAAAGATGCTTCTGTAACTAACAAGAAGGTGAAAGATTAATCGTTCATGCCTGTAAGTGGACTCCTGTATTTCTATATTTAGCTTACAATCAGGGCCACTGGATTTGAGTAATCCTGCAGCTACAGCATTTTCCAGGTATTAGGGATTTTCAGCATTTGCCACATAGTCCATTATCTTCTTCATAGTTTGCAGATTTTAACAAAATATTTATCTGGTTCAAACGAATCAAATGTTACTAAAAACGCTACTAGGCATCTTCCTGTGCAGTGTCAGGCCATTTGCCACTAAGTGGCAGCTCACACTTCAGTTGCTGATTGCACTATTTAGGCGTTACATTGGTTTTAGAAATGGGAAGTGTTTTCCCAGAGAGTGTTAACGTTGTAAAAATGATAAAAGAGTGAAGTAATACTGTGGGAAAATGTGCCACATTAGGCTGCATAATTTCCCTTTTCTTGCTGCACATCATTCCAGCGGCCCTAGCTACAGTGAGTCGTTGAAGAGCAATACGCCTTCCCTCACCGTCAACCGAGATCCAGGCATTTTTAACACCTGCATCGCCATTGCTGTGAAAGAGGGTAAACCCTGTTCGAGTTGACATTCAACCTAGATCTGCTTCAGCGAGTCATTATCATACTAAGTGTGTCCTTGCACATCATGATACGACTCCCGCCTTGATGCCTAACTCAATATTTTTAATTACTTGCATTCACTATTGAGACAAAATGTAGAGTCAAGTTTCAGGTAATGCCTTTTATTGGACTAATGCTGCACTATTGACGGACCAGCTTTAGGGATAGAAAAAGCTCTCCTTCAGGTCAGGAAGGGATTTACTCAGAAGCATGGATTTCTGGACTACGAAGGCATGTTTGTCAATATTATACAGTGAGACCAATAAAGGGATTTACCTTCAAGTCGGCTAGGCGTTTTGTCCGATATGGAGCTGTTTGCGATTTTTACCTTAAATAAGAAGGTTTAGGTTCTCGTCATAGTTCCAAGCTCAATAATTATCAGATATATTGTATTAAATGTGTGGAGATAACGGTCTAATAGCGGAAAAAGCAAACAAGTATAGTTAACTGTAGCAAGACTTTAGTTAGTGATTCAAAATGACAGATCAGTCTATTTCAAGATATGTTTTATAAATTGTAATGTTTTTTTGTTAGTTTGCTTCTGTATACTGTGTCCATGTTGAATATTGCAACAATATTTACATGTTTAATATATACAGCTTAGTGCAAACATTTAACACTATAAGTGACCGGTGTTGCCAGTGCTTTAAATTGGATGAAAAAAGGGGAGCGAGGATGGAGGGGTCTCAAAAACGGGTGCGATCTAAGAAGAGTAACTAGGAGTACTTTCTAAGAGGTGGGGCCTATGTAATTAATGGTGTGGATCAAGACGTGAACGAAAATCCTGTGCCTCCCATAGTGTGCCACCTAACCTGTATTTTTGTGCCTCTCTGTGATATTTCTCTTATTACAGCCAGACATACCACAGAGTAATGGATATGCACTTTAAACAAGCCAGACCTATTGGCTTTGCCGATGCTTGTAAGCAAATGAGTAACCACAATATTTTGTTGAGAATAATTAGAATGGAAAATGTTTCAATTTTGAAATTATGAGACTGTGAATTAAACCTGTCTAAGAGGAAGTAGTCTTTGGGGGGGATGGGTTTCAATCACTCCTGTTCTCCTCTTCACACCAATTTCATTTGCTATCCCTTGGTTAGACACTTAGGGGCATATTTATACTCCGTTTGCGCCGGAATTGCATCGTTTTTTTGACGCAATTTCGACGCAAAACTAACTCCATATTTATACTTTGGCGTTAGACGCGTCTAGCGCCAAAGTCCATGGAGTTAGCGCCATTTTTTAGCGTGGACACCTACTTTGCGTTAATTATATGCAAGGTAGGCATTCCCGTCCAAAAAATCGACTCCGAGGCATGTGCGTCGGATTTATACTCCCAGGCAAAAATCACGCCCGGGAGTGGGCGGGTCAAAAAAAATGACGTCCGGCCGCTTTGGCGCCGTTTTTTAGCGCCTGCAAAAGGCAGGCGTTAAGGGACCTGTAGGCTCTGAAGGAGCCCAGAGGTGCCCTCCCATGCCCCCAGGGACACCCCCTGTCACCCTTGCCCACCCCAGGAGGACACCCAAGGATGGAGGGACCCATCCCAGGGACATTAAGGTAAGTTCAGGTAAGTGTTTTTTTTCATTTTTTTTGTGGCATAGGGGGGCCTGATTTGTGCCCCCCTACATGCCACTATGCCCAATGACCATGCCCAGGGGACATAAGTCCCCTGGGCATGGCCATTGGGCAAGGGGGCATGACTCCTGTCTTTGCTAAGACAGGAGTCATTTCTATGGGGGTTGGGAGTCGGAAAAAATGGCGCAAATCGGGTTGAGGCGAAAAAATTGCCTCAACCTGACTTGCCCCAGTTCTTGACGCCCAAGCTCCATTTTCCCCTACGCCGGCGCTGCCTGGTGTACGTCATTTTTTTTAACGCACACCAGACAGCGCCGGCGGCTAACGTCATTCAATAAATACGGCGCCCGCATGGCGCTTCAGAATGGCGCTAGCCGGCGCTAATTTTTTTGACGCAAAACTGCGTTAGCGCAGTTTTGCGTCAAAAAGTATAAATATGGGCCTTAGGGCCATATGTACGAACACATTTTCCCATTGACACAGAATGGGAAAAACCCTTTGCTACATCTGGCCCTTACATCCTTTTTCTCCTGATATCATTCTGAAATCCTCCATCTGCTTACCTCACGCTTCATCTCTTTTCTCTCCAGCACCCTTTGCTCACACTGTCCTGCATGTACTTCATCACATCTCATCTTACTTTCACGTTAGCATTTTGACAGCTGTGTACCTCCGTCATACACTTGCGCGTAAGAATAGCAATTACAATTGGCCCATCTGACCATTGCTCTGTGCACACCGCATAACAACCAAGGATCAGAGGAACATGTATTCAGAACGACTTTTTTGCCCTACTGAAAAGCAGTGTGAGAAACTTGCATTGCCTTTCACCTGAACTCCAAAGATGGCAATCATGGCCCGTTATAAACACCAGCCCACAACCTGAACTCACCCAAACACATAGAGGAGATTATTTTCTTAATAAGTATTGTACAAGAGGAATAAGCTGCATGAAAAAAACTACAGAAACACAACATCCTGAAAAAAGCAAATGCTCTTAGGGAATGTAAGAGTAAGTGAAACATGTGAAATGTAAGCAGAAAATTGATGAGATGGATCACCTTTTTTTTTTGCATTGTTCAGAAGTAAATCAGCATTTTTGTCTTGAAAGTTAGGGACTGTTTCAACATCAGTTTTTATCACTGCTGAGACCCAGTGAAACCTCAGGTGTTGCTTCTGCCAAGTTTTAAAGTTACTGAATTTATTAACCTTAGAAGGATGAATGGCACAGTTGGCTTTGGCAGTATTTAAATTAATGATCTGCAGGTCACAAGAGATATCAGTGGAGAGAGATCAACTCAAAGAGCCATCCTGTGACATAAGATAAAAAATATAGGCACATATTTCTACTTTTTTAGCCCTGCATTGGTGCCTCTTTTTGACGCAAAAGCGTCACAAACTTACAAAATGCAATTGTATTTTGTAACTTTGCACCGCATTTGCATCAAAAAGCGGCACAAATGCGGCGCTAAAAAAGTATAAATACGGGTCATAGTATACTATTATATGAAGAGATGAATGTGATTTGTTCAACATATTTTAAAGAACACATACTCATCTGTGATTGTACATTAATAATACGTAGCAATATATTTAAATCATATATCTGGATGTAATGCCTCTTATTCACAAAAATCTCTTAGTGTATAAAGACACATCTATGCAAATTATAGGTTTCTGTTCAACCATCTAAATCTAATTAGTGACATCTCTACTGGTGGAAATTGAGCCAATTTACCGTTATATTGAAAATAAATATTAACTTTTCTTTTATCATACATTTGTAAAAAATTCTGAGGTGGATGAATTCCTTCCCTCATTCCTCTGGAAATTATGTGGGCTCTTGAGTATTTTTTTTTTACATATAAAAGACGGTGAAGAAAATGTGGTATTCCTATTTATTACTAATACACGCCACACATTCTAAGCGTAAACATTAACCTCATACTCAATCAAATGTAATAACTTTTCTTGGTTTTTCTCTAAGATGTGCTGACTTTGCGGAACATTTTTTTTTTCTTTTATCACCAGCTCCCCTTAGTTAACAGTTTTGTGGTTAGATAACAAAAGGGCTAAGATGATACATGCCTGTCTATGTGCATCCTGCAGCCCAGGATCAAGATCCGTGAAAATATATTTGCCTTGAGCATCATTTGCCCCTCTTTCCTGAAGATCTGACTGACTTCTTTGCTAAGCTCACTAGGCATCCCTTTCTGCCATCCCTTGACCTGTGGTGGCAGAACCTATGTTGGGGCAACCGATGAGCTGGTGAAGGGATCCTGTGAAGGGATCCTGTCCCACTGCTAATGGCTGCGAGCCCAAAACCCTTGGGAACCGGCTCCTGAGCCCAGGATTGTGCTGATAGGTGCTGCTTGATACAGGCTCCCTACTCATCAGTGCTAGGTTTTAAATATGGGTGGGAGAGTTCACTGAGTTTCACTCCGCTCTGTGGAATTCCATAGAGTCAAATAAAAACTCTGGGAGATTCCACAGAATTCCACCAATGGGCAGAATTATGCATGTTGCACTGCAATTTAGTGTCAGTACAGTGAGCAGTGCTGACAAATCAGCACAAATGGCTTCATGCAGTGCACAGGACCACACAGCCATTCAAGTTGACTTTGCTGCTGCTCGAGTAGAAAATCTACTTGCATGGGAGCAAATCTACTCAGAAGACTTGCACCAGCGGTAACCACTCACAACTGTCCACAACCACCTGCTTTAGAAATGCACTTTCTTTTCTGAATGCTTGTGGGAAAAAGTTGGCGGAATTTGGCAGGACCTCAGTGTTACAACAGTAATGAGGAGTAGCCAAATACCACCAGTTTTGGCTGAAAATCTGTGTTATAGGAGTAAAATGGAGTCACCAAAATCTGCCAGTTCTGGTCGTAAATCTGAGTTACAAGAGTAACACAGAGTTGCCAAATTCCACTAATTCTGCAGACAGAATGAAACATTTCGCCCACCCATAGTTTTAAACAGCACCTCAGAGAGACTGACAGGGGCGTCTCTGAATGTTTAGATTTAATGTGTACTCCGACTACTGAGGAGATGTCCTCCCTGATCTGCTGTTCCTTGAGTGGTCCACGCATGCATTTAGGTGACAGTATTAGCAAGGTCTTTAGGTCTGTGAGGGCCACTGGGAACCTTCACAGCTTTTGAGTATCTTCGCAACTCATCTCACTGGGGACACCTTTCTTAGGCCTCATCCATGCATGGCCTTAGAAACAGAACTCTCTTAACTGAAAAATAAGGCCCAAAATCTCAATTCTTTTCCCATTCTTTGTTTCCATGATATTCTCTCATCCATGCAGGCAGACATCAGGCTCTCCTCTGTGCATGGAAACTATATCTGGAAAATAAGGGCCACAACTTCCCCAATAGTCTCCCCAATGTGCTCATTGATTTAAAATTTGAACTTACACATCAGTAAAGCCCCTCTGACCTAGTATGCCCCTATCTAAGAGAAAGTCAGCAATCATTTTAATATGGATCTACCTTTGTCTGCTAAATTCTTCACACTGTGGAAATTGTGACTAAACAAGGACCTTTACCACAGTACCCAAGACCTCGTAAAAGCCTAGGGCTTCTCCTCTCCCATGAGGCCCTTGGAACCATCTGACTGTGAAAATATAATCTTGTATCATTCATGATATTTTAATTGATTGCTTGGATGAGGCTGATATTATGAACACAGTATATACCTGATTTGGTTCTTTTCTCAGAGACCACACACAAATAGTTCAGCTGGCTAAATACTGTTCTCCAGCTAAGCAAACTCCTAAATGGTGTACTACAAGGATTGGTGCTCAGCCCCAATTAATTCAGTTTCCATGTGGCTCTGCTAGCTAGACTGATAAATACATTTATTCATTTGGCTGTAAATTTTATTCCTAGGCCAACAATACCCAATTTATCCTTAGGCTGGATGGGAACACAGAATGGCAGGTAATAAATTTTCTTCCTGCCTTAAGGAAGTTGCTAAGTTGATGAAATACAACTCTTTAGTATTAAACAGAGAAAAAAAATAGGTCATGTTTTTTGGAAACCCCACTATGCAATTAGCTAAATGGTGGCCTAATTCACTGGGTTCTCCTCCAGTTCCCTCTCAACACGCCAGAAACTTGGTAATTATATTTTACTGCATACTCGCCTTTGAGGAGCACATTAAATCACTTGCTATTACCTGTCCATCATTAGGAAGATTCTTCCCTTTCTTCCGTCCTCCTCCAGGGAAGACCTGGCCCAAGCTATTATATTTTCCAGATTGAACTATTGTAATGTGTTATTAGTATGCCGTCCCAAATACCTAGTACATAGAGTAGATATTACAAGATGCTGATGTACAAACAGTTGTGGGACTAAAAAGAAGCTCACCCATTTCTGTTCATCTTTGTCTACGTCCTTCGTTGCCCATTTCCCACAAAAGGCTTTTCAAAGCACCATGCATTTGTCATAAAAATTTGCATAAAAACGGACTAGACTTCTACATGTCCTCCATGTTCTCATAGCTCCCCCACTTTCTCCTTGCACTCTAAATCCCAACATTTGATTGCAGTGCCCAAAATATAGAAGAATTAGGCTGGAAGGTTGCTCTCCCATCAGTTCTGATGGTCAAGGAGTGGAACGCAACGGCCATGCTTCTCTGTGTTCAGCCCAATCATCGAAGGTGCAGTAAAATGTTGAAATCCTATCTGTTGAACAAGACGTTATAACCTTTTTATCTTTTCCCCCTATTCTTTGTGTAGCTGGCTTAGTGGAGCCAGGACACTTTTTTTTTAGGTAATACTGTATTTAACAAATACTCTTTCGTTAATGCATTCATAAAGCATGTTATGAAAACAAAATCTTGTATTGCTATTGCTGTGACATTAATGTTGACTTACCCTCATATATCGCAGCAGGCACGGACATATCTTCATGACTGGTGACTGGTCCTCCCTCAGCCCCACACTCTTCAACATCTACATGATCCCCCTAGCCAACATCCTCCGAGCACACGGAATCACTATCCTCTCCTACACAGATGACACCCAACTCATCCTCTCCCTCACCCGCAACCCCACCACCACCAAAACCAACCTACACACTGCTCTCCTCGACACCGCCAACTGGATGACCACTAACCACCTCAAGCTCAACTCCAACAAAACTGAGATCATCATCTTCAGCCCCAACAAAACCACATGGGACGACTCCTGGTGGCCCACCGCCCTAGGCCCGCACCCACCCCCGCAAACCACGCACGTAACCTCAGCATCATCCTGGACCCCTCCCTCTCCATGACACAGCAAATCAATGCTCTAACCTCCTCCTGCTTCCACACCCTCCGCACTCTAAAAAAATCCTTAAGATGAATTCCCCTATAGACCAGGAAGACAGTCACCCTCAGCAGCAGACTTGACTACGGTAACGCCGGCACCACACTCAAACTCAAACGCAAACTCCAGAGAATCCAGAACACAGCCGCACGCCTCGTCCTGGGCCTCCCCCACCACGAACGAATCTCACCACACCTCAAATCCCTTCACTGGCTCCCCATAGACAAGAGAATCACATTCAAGATCCTCATCCACGCACACAAATCCCTCCACAACACCAGCCCAGCCTACCTCAAGGAAAGAGTGAACTTCCATACTCCCACACGCAACTTCCGACCACCGACCTCCCCCTAGCCACAGTCCCCCGCATCCAATGCACCACCACAGGAGGCAGGTCCTTCTCCTACCTCGCCCCCAAAACCTGGAACTCCCTCCCCACCAACCTTCGCAAAACCAAAGACCTCCTGCTCTTCAGAAAGAACCTCAAGACATGGTTGTTCGAACAGTGACCCTCCCTGCCCCCCCTTTATTCAAACCCCCCCCAGCGCCTTGAGACCCTCACGGGTGAGTAGCACGCTCTATAAATGTTTTTTGATTGATTGATTGACTGGTGGGCCAAGAAGCCATCCTATTTGAGGTAGTACATTTGAACATTTCTTGCACCTCACAGTTAAGAATAGGCTTGCTTTTGACAATTGGAAGCATGATTTTGAGAATTGAATTAACTCACTGGTTGTGTTCATGTATTGTAGCTCGGTTTCCGGGATGTCTCACATTTTTTTCGTGAGAAGATCCTGCCACCTGCTGACTAGCTATGTTTTACTTAAAGTAACATGTTTCTGTCAAGAGTTTACGCACCATAGAATAGTACTGAGAGAAAGATGCATAAAAACGGTTCAAATGTGCAAGCATTTTAGCTTTGAATGCTCCAGCTGCCATTTTTGGATGACAACTCTGGTCTGTTGAAATGACAAGTGTCTTTTGATCATTTGCTGTGTTGCTCGCTATTTTTACATTAAACGCATCTTAGGGCCATATTTATACTTTTTGACGCAAAACTGCGCTAACGCAGTTTTGCGTCAAAAAAATTAGCGCCGGCTAATGCCATTTCAAAGCGCCGTGCGGGCGTCAAATTTATACTTTGACGCACGGCGGCGCAACCAACAGGTGGGAGTCATTATTTCGTGACGCACACAGCGGCGTCACGTCGTAAAGGAAACCAACGTTAACGCGACGCAAATCACTGTGGGTCGATTTACGACAGCGCAACCCGGAAAGCGTTGTTTTTTTTTACGCTATTGCGTCAAATTGACCCGCGAAAACTGCCCTTTCAGCAGAGGAGAGCCAAAATGGATTCCAGATGCCACTACAGACCCCAGGAGGATGACAGCAGACCAGGAACCAGCCAGGAAGACCCATACCGGAACCAGGACATTTTCAGAAAAAAAAGAAAATGTTGCTTCAGTGCAGAGGAGCAGGAAATCCTGGTGAAAGAGGTGACGGAACACCAGCACCAATTGTTCATCACCTCTAAATTGCCACTCAGTAGGAGAGAGGCCATATGGAAACAAATTGTGGACAAGATCAACAGTGTGGCTGAAGAACGCCGGACAGTCACTTAGTGTAAGAAACGCTGGCATGACTGCAAACGTAGGACAAAAGAAAAAATGGCCAGGAACAGGAAGGCAGCAATGCAGACTGGAGGGGGGAGTCCAGCACACCAGGAGGCCCTGGACCACATGGAGGAGATGGTCGCAGCCGTCATCCCTGAGGAGATCGTCACAGGGATTCAAGGACAGGACAGCGCAGACTACCACGACACAACGCACATGCAGGGTAAGTCGCATGGGGAATTAAATTGCAATAATGGGGACTGTAAGCGGGGGGGATACCTACTACACAATGCATGTAAGTCAGCACATATATGAAGTGGCATGGGTAAAGGGGCACGGCAGGGGGGCGTGCCCAGCACAGACTGAATCTGGGGCACAACAAAATACAGCACCAACAACAGTCCCATGGGCCATCCTGTAAGTACAACAATAGAGCCAAGGGAAAGCAGCGACAGGTGGGAAGGCCACTACGTCAAACTCACATCCAGGCACTTGTCTTGCAAAATCTATCCTACATCAACTAGGTCCCTATCAGTAATGCAGTAGCCAAAACAACAACTGCAATGTAACTGCCACAACAGTTGACAATAACACCTCTCATCTCTGTGCAGCTATAGTACCAAATGGCAGGAACCTCCCCATGGAACATACATACCTAAATTAGGGGGTGAGGATGACATCTGCAACTATTCATAGAAATAAGACAAAGGCACCAGTACACTCAAATGCCGAATGCCCATACTTGACACATACATAAGCCAAAGTAAACAGCAATAGGAGCCACACAGCACTAAGGACACACACATGCTGCATACGTCAGGGTCTCTCACGTGCCTGGCTAATAAGGCAACATCACTAATGTCATACTGCTCAGACAACAACATTGAGGAGGGGACACAGGCAACTGGTCACTGAAACACACCTGCACAGTCTGACAACCAAATAGAACCTTCATACGATAAACAGGCCAATCCAATTAAACACACATGACCCAACATCATCTTCAAACATCAACAATGTTTACATCCATACCACATCCTAACATTGACATGCATAGGATATGCCACGTCACATGTACATTTCGGGCAATGTGAATAAAAAGTGTTTGGGGCAGGTCCTGAGAGGCAAGTGTGCTGCCAGGGCATTCACAACACCCACAGTCAGTAAAAGTGTAGTGTCGTAAGTGTAACGTATACTTTGCGCATTACCTTCAGGCTTTAGGCCTTTGTGCACCTTGCCCTGAATGTACTTAAACGCATTTGCTCACATCTAAGAGCCTCAGAGCACTTTGCACTAAATTCTTTTTATTAGCCTTCCTATCAGTTAATTTAGCAAATAGCCAGTCCTACGGTGTTGTTTATTCGTCAAATCACACTGTTTTGCCTACTTCAGCACTGGAGTTTGCCAGAACATATTCACTCTGTGCCCCAGTCAAGGATACAGTCTGGTACATTGCCGATAGACGTGGTAGGGGTTAAGATTTGGCATTCCTGCGTAGGGACACTTTGTCATCATGATGACATATTACTTATAAAATCACTTCCTTGTCCCAAGACACGCAAGAGGGAGTTTCCAAACAGAGAACCACAACTAGACACTGCCTGCCTTGCTGCAGATGCAGAACCAGATCACAGGCCATTGCTCTTATATGAGGGATGATGTCTCCCCAGTGATTCAGACAGGCAAGCTCGAAGCTTAACATGCTGTGCTATAAACAGATCAAGCAGAGGGATAGTAGAAACAGTTAGGCACCATGATAGCTTTGTACTAATGTTTTACTCTCCTGCTGACTATTTCAATTCTAACAGTTTGTATTGTTTGGGTTATTGTGGCTCACACCTAAATATCTACAAGTCAGTTGTACAATGAAATCATCATATAAAACAAATACTGTCTTTGTCATTTGTGTATGAGAACATACTGGAAAAGAGAGAATTGTGTAGGATCTGAGTGACCACGACTTCCCTGAGAAGTTCCAAAGATGTCATGCGCTCGGATGTCTAATCATTCCTTTGCTGTGGGAGACCAGAGGCACTGCTAGTTAGCCAGAGCAAAAAGAAAGAATCAGGGTGACAGAGTTAATTACAAGTGTGTCAGACTTAGTCCCCCACACCATTAGCTATCCTGCTGCCTAGAAAGCCAGTAATCTCATGTAGGATAATGAGAGCCCACCCAACAAAATGTCCCTCCATAAGAATAGTTAAACACGGAGGGAGGAGTAGGACAAAAACATGCCTATTCCTAATTTTTTACAAAGCAACACCTAGAGGCGAATAGGCAGACAAGTATGATAGCTCTATATCATACATGTGACACACAGGTGGGCCATAGGCCTACAACAATGCCCATATGAAGGACAGCAGATACCAAGACAAAAACAGAGCACAAAGTTAAGGCATCCAAAGGCTTGCATCTTAGTGCAAAATTGTCACAACACAGACACACTAATTGTACCCTGTTTCATTGCAGAGGAAAATGGATCTCCTGCCGATATGCCTGTCCCTGATTTCCCTGATGACATGGATGACGAGCCCATGAACATTCCACAGGAGACCATCCAAATGGTCCTTGAAAGCCTCCAAACCCCACCTTCAGTCACAAGGAGGAGCACAGAAGAAGCAGCCACCACAGTAGAACCACCCGCCACCCCAATTGTAAGACCTGCCAGCTCCAACACAGCTGAGGACGCTGACGACACTGGCACCAGCTTCGAAAGAACCGTCGTTGGGGTACAGCGGGAGCTGGCCAAGGAGGTGCGGGTGGGGATTCAAACTATTGCAGCCAGCCTTGAGGGGGTGCGTTCGTGCATGATGTCTTCTGCTGATCAGGCAGCTGCTATGCAAGCCCGAACATCTATCTTGCAGGAACTTGCCAAAACACAGAAGGAAATCTGCACAGCTGTCATCCAGTTGACACAACACCTACAACTGCAATCCAGTCAACGTGTGCACGAATGCAACATAGAACCCCTCAGGGCCGACCTGGCTGCCTACCATCGTGATGTGGCTGCCATTCTCAAAAACCAGCAGGACCTCCTTGCTGCAGTACTGCCCTTCATAACTCCACAGGGAGCAGCCCCTGGGATGTCTGCCTCCATGTCTTCTAACACTGAGGTGTGTGTTGCCCCTTCACAGCCAACAACAACAAGGACAAACCAGGCAACACACACATCAGAAGAATAAGACATGGAACAGATAACATTCTCACGGAAGAGTACCCGGAAGCACTAGTCCCTGCACCATGGCCTACTTTGACTAAGGTCCTACGTTTTGTCAAATGCCAGTCTCACTACAACTACACTCAATGACTGTTCTGCAATCCACTGTATGACTTGTCCCCATTGCCAGTGAATGTCTCTCTCCTACTATTTGCCAATTCCTGTCCCTCTGCACTGTCTGTGACATCATCCCTGCAGGACAACACTTACTAACCTACACACATACTATACTATCCTAAACAAACATATATTTTTTTGTAATTTTTTGTATATTTTTTATATATTTTTTTTATTTTATTTTTTTTAAACAGGAATCCCAACATTGCCCCCCACCCACCCACCCACACAAAAAATAAAGATAGAACGAATAAGGACCCCCCACCCTCTTCCCTAACACTAACTAAGCTAATTACCTATACTTACCTAATACTAATCCCCAAAACCAAACTAACAGTAGAAAATAGGAAGGAGGAGAGAGGGGAGGGGTAAAAGTTCAACAGGGCAAAAGTCCTACAGGTTCGCCCTCCGTAGGGTCCGCCTGATGGAGCTGACCCTTTTTTTAATATAGGCCACATCCTGGCTCAGGTTGTCCACCTTATTGACAAGCTTGTCCAATTTCCTACTTAATGCCAGGAAGGCGGCTGGGTCCACAGGAGGGGCTGAAGTTGTTTGTGTGCCGGCCGAGGTTGAGGTTGTGCCAGGAGTTGGTTGCCCACTGGACTATCCTGGTATTACAACACGGCTGGGTCCAGGTCTGGAGGAAGAGCCATGGTCTATTGTTCCCGACGTTGCTGGGGCCACTTGGTGAGACCTGGTGGATGTGGTGTTGGTGGCTGTTGTTGGCAATGTAGGCGGAGCCTGTGGTGTGGCCCACCACGCCCCGGAGGCCCGATCCAAATGATATTTGCGGGCCATCCTCCGGTACCCACACTGCACCTGCAGGATGTGCCTGTATCTCATGGCACGCCTCTCAAAATGGTGTCGATCTGCGGCACTCATGTTTGCAGCTGTGAAGAGAAAAGGCAAATATTTACCTTTGGAATTGCATTGGGTGGAATAGCACAATGGGTTATTTGTACATTACTAGAAATGTATTGGTTGCGGCAATTGTCACAACATAGTTCACTGAAAGGCTCAGAGGAAGTACATGTGAAGCCTGCATACATAAGGGCATATCACACCTAGCATATCCATGTCTCTACATGATGGGTGACATCACCCTAAACTACTCATCTAAATTATACCTAAGGCATCTGACATTATGGCTGCACCTCTTCCGCATACTGACTTCACTACATATGTCACTCTATGTGATAACTATCACAATCCTTACTCAATGCCATTTGTAATTTGTTGTGTGCTAATATTGAACCCATGGGCCATAACCGAATGTGTACACTAGGGGCCAGATGTAGGAAGAAGGAAAATTGCGACTTGCAATTTGCTATGCAGAACGGTGTCTCCGACACCGTCTGCGAGTCGCTATGGGGTCGCTAAGACCGACCTCATTAACATCAATGAGGTGGGTCCCAAGTTGCGCCCCCTTAGCGACTATGGGCACTCACAGGGATGGAGGCCTGCTGGGAACAGCAGACCTCCATGGCCGTGACTGCTTTTAAATAAAGCTGGTTATTTTTTCCCAAGTGTAGGCCGTTTACCTGAAAGGAAAACGAGCTGCACTTAGAAAAAAAAAAAAAAAAAGTCTTCAATCTTGGATTATTTCAGGGCAGGTAGTGGTCCCTTGGACCACTGGCTGTTTTGTAAAAATGTTTTAGGTCCACTCACAAAGGGGAAGGGTTCCTATGGGGACCCCTTCCAGTTAGCAAGTGGGTTACCATCCACTTCAAGTGGATGGTAACTGCGACTCCCTTTGCGACCACGCACTCGGTTGCAAATGGAATTGCATACCACTGCGAGTCGCAAATAGGACGGGAAAACCCCTTCCTATTTGCGAGTAAGAAATGCATTTTGCAAGTATGTTCAAAATCACAAAATACATTTCTGCATAGCAAACAGACGTTTGCAACTCACAAAGAGCAATTTATGCCATTTGCAACTTGTAAACAGTTTGCTACATCTGGCCCTAGGTTCTAAATCAAGTCGCAAAAGGTCACAAGTACGTGTAACATACTGGTTGCTACAGTCCTAGGTACCATGTTTCACATTAACATGGCAGTCTTTGAGGGTGGTGTGGGAAGAACAACCAACAATCCCATGTTCAATGCACACCCAGGAGTGTATCGAAAGTTCAACAAGTATGTGCCTTCACACACAACACCTATGAAGGGCTAGCAACACGTTGGAGTCAGCCAAACATTGTCACATCCAAGGTCCACACATGTCAAAATGCTATGACTTTGGCCAACATCACATACTATCAGTGAGGCATGTTTTACAACACACACAGAGGAGCAAGAACACCCATCATCATGGGTTGACAGAACACCTAGGCCATTGCACTCAAGTCACACACACTTCTAGTTCACCTTGTGGAAGAACATGCCCCCGGAAGATCCAACCTACAGTGTACACAGTCCATCCTCAACTAGGAAGATGCACATTTCATCAAAGCCATTTGCCAAAGTAATATGGGAGAATGTCAGTCTGATATGCAGACTCAGTTCATGCCAAGTCCCCGAGCAAGTCTTACATTAACCAGTGTATTCCAAATGACTCATCCCATTCCCCATTGCGGCCCAACTGGAATGACCTACAGCACCTAAATCTGAGAGATGGCTAAGTATTGGTTTACCGAAACAGAAGTGCTATTTGATATCCCACTAAAGCAACAATGCCAATGAACGGCCAGCGCATCAAATCATGAATTCTGTTGAACACACAGTAGTCCATCATGCATCACTAGCAAGCAATTAAAATAGCACTCAGGCCACACTCACTGTAGGTATCGGGGTCCTCAAAATGTGCCACCTCTCCCACAGTGTACGGTGCTGGTCCACCTGTAAAGCATGAAAGGAAGAATATACTCAGACTCAGTGCACTGACAAATAATTGCAGTTACTATGACACTGGGTGAATATGACATGGTAATGATACACTTTCCCACATGCTCATACTGCATGGATGAATTTTTATCCAACATTAACATTGGATGAGTCTCCTGCTACAGTTACACACCCTACTACACACATGCAGTGGCCAGGACAGTCAGGTGTTGTCAAAGATACCCCTCCATTAGTATGCGCAAACAATAATGTCTTCCATACATCTCAGCATGTGCATCCCAGAGATACATCCAAAAGCTGGTTACTTGAGGACTGCATGACCCCTCACAATCAAACAGGCTAGGTGGACATGTTCAACACACAGCAACCAGACACACATGTGACATATGTGTGGACAACATATCTAACTTCATGTGACGTGAAGGCAACACACATTTATAGCATCATCATGGCTTTCAAATTTTCTGTCTAGCTATGGCGTCAACATATGTAGGTATGTTGTTTCTACATGACTTACTCACTGGCCAATATGACCTGTAGAGTTCAAATAGAGGCATTAACGTGTCGCTTGTCTGACACAAATGCAACACTACATTACATACAGCTACGGGCATCTGGTATGTGTTGAAAACATGAGCCATCTGACTGCTAGCATTGGTCTTCCTACACATTGTGCAACAAATACAAATTAGGGCACAAATTTATACTTTTGTAGCGCCGCATTTGCATCATTTTTTGACACAGAGACAGCGCAAAGTAGCAAAATACAATTCTATTTCGCAAGTAGGCGCCGTTTTTGCGTGAAAATGTGGCGCAAAATCGGGGATAGAAATGTATAAATATGGGCCTAGGTTTCCCTAGCATTACACATAGTCAGCTACTTATCTAGCAGATTGGGTAACAATCATCACATGTCCCCACACAGCTTTCAATTATTCATATGTAATTGATTTGTACTCACCAACATGGCCACCAATCATGATTCCCAGGTGGTCCAGCAGGTCCTGTTCCCTGGATATCAGATCTGCCCAGCGGTGCTTTAATTGATGGTCATTCCGCATGCTCCCATACACCCGGACCAGGTGATGGCGCACCTTCCCCCACCGGACTTTCCGTGCCTCCGTGTGATACCCCTGTATCACACGGCCCCAAGCCTCCAGCATGAGTGGGAGGAAATGGCAAACTAGCCAAATGAATCCCCCCAATTCATCCTCACCCATCCTGGAAAGGCGAGGCCTACCTGACATATTAATAGAATAAAATTAGCAAAATTAAATAAACAAGTAAAAGTGGGAAATGGGGAAAGGTAGAGTAATGAAGGAAAAAGAAAAATAAGAAAAATAGCCCAACTAACCCCAAAGTTATACTACCCAGAACCCCACAGACAATACAAACAAAAACAAGATTGGACAAAACTAGACTAAACAGACTGAGACAATATTAGGCAACAAGACTAGGATCACAAAAAGACAAAATACAAGGTACACAGGACACAAAAGCAGTTAAACACAGGACAACACCTTTCACACAACCACACAGTCTAGATAAATCTGAGACTGCAAAGTGAAAGTGAAAGTTAACTCCCAGTACAGATTTAGTAAACAGGATATCCTATTACATCACTTCCTGCATAAAATGGCCGCCATTTTTATTTTCCCATTATGCGTCATATTTTCACGCATACACAATGTGCGTCATTTTTTTTGACGCATAACATTGCACAGAATGCAGAGTCAAAAAATATGATATGAATATTAATAAATTAATAAGGTACATGACATGGCCAACATATTGTCCATGTTGCGTCAAAATTACCACGCATACAGCATGGGCGTCATATTTTTTCCACGTACAGGAGTGCACAGAATGCAGAGTCAAAAAATATGATATGAATATTAATAAATTAATAAGGTACATGACATGTCCAACATATTGTCAATGTTGCGTCAAAATTACCACGCATACAGCATGGGCGTCATATTTTTTCCACGTACAGGAGTGCACAGAATGCAGAGTCAAAAAATGTGAAATGTAAATTATAATTTCATGGCTAAATATGAGAAACATTTATGAAAATTTATATTTGACTCTGTGCACTCCTGTACGTGAAAAAATTAGGACGCCCATGCTGTATGCGTGGAAATTTGAGCAATTTTTAAATTATGTCTTCATTTTTTAAACTTGGGGAAGGAGATTTGTCATGGCCAAACGGTGCTATGTGATACACATTTGTGGTTAGCTATGAAACATGTCCGTTATTGTATGTATAGAAGGCATTCACACTGTAATATTTATGATACGTTAAATAATGTATTAACCATATTTGTACACATATTTTGGGTAATTGCTGATGGCTATTTTGAAATGATGGATGGGATACCATGATGTATTCATTCTCAAAAATGTGTCCACAATTATGATGGTGATGCTTTTATCTATAGTCCGAACAGGGAGTGCAATAGTCACTTACAGTTTTTATGGGGCTAACCATGTCCTATTATGAATTTGAGTTTCTGATTTTTGCTTTACTTTTGACATGTAGCCCACACATGTGCCTTATGCATGTGTTTAGTTCACAAGTACAAGATTCTTGTATATTTGGGGGGCGGTAGAGGTGGACTTAGGCCCCCAGCACCCTAGGGTTTGCCCATCCAGATTTGCTAATTTATCCATGGCTTTTATTTATTCTGTTATGCAAAACTTGCAGCAGCAGGCTAATGTAAGGCCATATGGTATGAATCACTGTTAACCATTCATTCATCTCATTAGCCCATTTGACGTTTGCACTATTGATGATTTGGAGCAATCTGGCATACCATTTTCCAATGACTATGTTTGCAAAATCTCAGCGTTCCTCATGTGCTGATGACAAATATTTTGTTGATGTCTGTGGCCCTTTCTGCATTACCTGGTTTAGTGGCATGTTACATTCTTCCTGCTAGGTTCAAACTGGGACACTACTGTGATGGGCTGCTTTCAAATATTTGGTTGATTGGATGACATATGTGTATATGTGTGTGGGAATGTGGATCCACTATCACCTGTCTGGGTGTATGTTGTCACTGTAACTTCAAGGTCTCCTCATGAGTTAGTGGCAGCTAATGTTGTTCCAATTGGGTATTGCTCATATCAAACACTTGAGAGAAGCCATTGAGGACATGGTCACGTACACATGGATGGTCCCACCCTGTCTCTGAACACGTGTGATGAGACTTTCAAATGATCTACATTTTTGGGCTGGGTGAGAGACTGTCTCAGGTGTCTGGATCAGGCATGTGTCATTGCCACATTTGTACTCCTGTTGGCCTCTGTGGATGGTAATGTATCATGTAACATCCTACCCTCTGTGCATACATTTGTGATGTTTTTTTTTGGTGTGATGATTGCTATAGCATTCTTGCTCAATGAGACAACATTCTTCTTCAGCAATTTCAAACTAAAGGTGGTCAGAAATGCATAGGCCAAAGCATGATGTGGTGTTTTTTATCTGTGTTTATTTACAATTGTGCAATAAGTGTTGTTATAAGAAATTATGAAAAAAAATTATTGACAAGCTGTTGGCGCCTACGCACTCCTGCTGCCGTGTTAGGTTGTTCCCCCTCCTGTTGCAGGCCACCATCCTCCTCTTCGTCATCCTCAGGCATGTCTGGGTCCGGTTCAAGGAGGGGAATGTTCCTTTTTACACAAATATTGTGCAATATGGCACAATTGAGTATGATCTTACAGACCATCTCTGGGGAATAGAGTAGGCTACCGCCAGTTATGTCAAGGCAGCGGAACCTTGACTTTAGGATCCCAAAGGTCCGCTCAACAATGCAGCGTGTCCTCTTGTGGGCGTCATTGTATGCCCGCTCTGCAGCAGTATTTGGGTTCCCAAATGGTGTCATTATCCAAGGCTGGATGCCATACCCCTGATCAGCTGAAAGAAAAACACAGAATGGGATCAATTAGATGTAGGAGGCACTGTTGTACAGATCTTTGATGGCAGTAGTTGTCTTGTGTTGTCTATGACACTTTTGTGTACTAATGTGACAACCTATAGTTGATGGTGAAAACTTTTGCATGGAGTTTTTTTCCTTGGCTGAGCAAGTGTTTGTTGGCTAACCGTTTGTCAGCAGTATGTATTTGTTTTTTGAGTACAGTGTGCCCTCCCTAGCATTGTGACTTGTCATACAGGTGTCTGTGTGTCTTCACTGGGGGTGAGATGATAGTTCCATGCAGAGTTGAAACATGAAAGTGTAGTTAACACGTTCATGTGAAAGTACCCAGGACATCCCATACCTTAAAACTTATGCAATGTATTAGTGTACAGGTTATTGTGACACTTACAATTTGCAAGGTGACATTTAGGCTACCACACTCATTAAGGTCTTCACATTAAGCTGTAGAGTAAATTCCAATGTGTGACAGGTTCAATGGTGACTTCTGAAACATGGCTAGTGATGTGAGTACCTCAGTGTGTTCCTGGCTAGGTGTTGCTATTGTGGTGTATGTGTTGTTTGTCCTAGAGGGTTGCTGTGCAGTGTGTATATAAGTAGGATTTTTGTACTTACCAACAAGTAGTCCATTGCCATACAGTCCATCCTGGAAGTGTTGGTTGATGGTAGAGTGACGGAAGATGAATGTGTCATGTACACTCCCAGGATATTTAGCCACAATGTTGCTGATCAATCCTTGGTGATCGACTATGGCCTGCACGTTGATTGAATGTGTGTGCTTCCTGTTGCGGTAGAGGTGTTCACTCGCAGCAGGTGGCACAAGGCGTATGTGTGTGCAGTCGATTGCACCAAGGACGTGTGGGAAGCCACTGATGGCGTAGAACCCCTGTTTAGTTTCCTGCTGCTTCTGCAGTGTGTTAGGGAAGCAGATGTGGCGGGATGTCAGGCGAATGATGGCATCCAGTACTTTTGGCAGGAATGCAGAGAATGATGGTTGGGATATTCCACCAACCAGGGCACCAGTTGTCTGAAACGAGCCACTTGCCAGCAGGTGAAGTACGGCAAGCAGCTTTGTTTCTGTTGGGATAGTGCGGGGTGTCACTAAAGTGGGGGCCAACTGCTGTTCAATATTTCTCAGCAGCTGCTGAATGGCCTGCCAGTTCAACCGGTACCTCTGGATGATGTCCCGTTCCCTGAGGCCATGCAGGGTTGTTCTGGGACGGAATATCCTCTCCTGCCTTCTGTGCTGCCTTTGGGGTCCCTGCTGTTGTTGTTGTAGCTGCTGTTGTTGCTGCAGGGCTCTGCGTCTACGTGCACGCTGAATGAAAATCACCTCCATGTCTCTCTGTTGCTGCTCTGCTGCTCTGTTGTTTGTTCTGTGTGTTCTGGTTAAATACAGGTGTGTTTGCCCCATTTTAACGCCTGCCCTGACCCAGGCGTTAAATTTTGACGCTATTCGTGCTTTGTGTCATTTTTTTGCGCCGCATCCCGGCCGGGAGTCATTTTTACCCGGAAGCATAAATACGACGCACGGCTGTGTGCGTCGTTTTTTGGACGGGAACGCCTACCCTGCATGTCATTAACGCAGGGCGGGTTGCCGCATACAGAAACTGACGCACATAGTGGAATTTTCCCTTGCGCCGGCCCGGGCGTCAGTGTTTTAATATGGGGCAACGTTTGCGCTGATTGTGCGTCAAACTTTTTTAAAGCACATTCGGCGCAAACGGAGTATAAATATGCCCCTTAGACTTTTGGCTTCCCAATGCTCTACAAACAGAGTTTGTTGACCTTCCTATCAACAGATACCTGTGAACCCGGCTCCTCTTAGTTCTCTGAATAGGAACCTATGATGTAATGGAACTCATCACCTGCCAAGCCGTAAACGGTATAGCTTCTCTAAACCAAACACCTATCTCCCTAAATCTCCCCACAATTTTCTGTTTGAGCATGATTTGTTAGGCACTTTCTCTCTTCATGACTTTTGTAATCCAATTTCAACCTACAGCTCACTTCATGCTATCATTATATATGCAAGAGAAGCTTTGGCAAGCACTAATACAAATCAAAGAACAACAGTCTGACTGTGAGACAGCTCCCGCTCTTTATAATGGCCCACTCCCTACTCTGACCTTATCGCTATCTCTCCAAACATTTATTCAAATCAGGAATCAACTCCTTACGAGATCAAATACCCCCTAAATGCATTAAAATATGGAATAAATAACTTTAATCAGAAAATAATTATTTGCTGGCCAGTGTCATTGCATTCAGAATCAAATTCTCAAAACAGACCCCTTTCTGCTCACTCACAACACTGACCTGTCTCACCCTCACCATTCCTCAGAGGTAACTTCTCCATATCCATGTTAAACAGCAGCAAAATCATGGTTCAATCTAATGGTATGAATCTGGCTCTGTTTGATAGTCATTTCCCAACTTGTCTGCTATTTCTCAGTTCCATAATCCCTCCAATATTGAATTTACCTCTAACAGCCCTCATACCTCTCTTCGCCCCCAAATGCCGCCCCTTCCAACCCTTTCTCTGCCAACTAGGTTTATGTCACCGCTTTTCCTCCTCCTCCACAACACCTATTCCCCATCTTTTGCATCCTATCCACTCATACAACCAGCCTATCATCCATGCCCTTCTTCAGCATCAGAAACTACCCTCTTGAAAACGGCCATAGCCCCCCTTCTCTTCTCCCCAATCCCCTTCCGCCCACCTACTTTATAATTTACTCCCTTATACCTCATTCTCCAGCTCTCTACTTTAGTCCCAAACAATTACCTACTCTTCACTCCAATTGTCTATTTCCCTGCAACCTTTACCCATAACCCATCCCAATCAGGACAGCTGGACCCAGCATCCTCTCTTTGATTCTTGCCTTCCTTCACTGATTTCCTATACAGTCTAGCATTGCCTTTTGAGTCAGCGAATTGTATTCTTATCACAAGTGGACACTCACCTATCAGACTCATTGTCCAATGTCAAATGTTGCTCGCAATTAGGTTCAAAATCCACTCTGAGCAATCATCTGTTGGGAGACAGGTGACCAAGGAGCGACCAGACCTAGGCCATCAAGAACTAAGTTCTCCCTCTGGAAGGATGATCATCTTGAAATTATTGAAAGCTATGCACAAATCAGGTCTCCAGCCCACTTTCCCATCCCCCCTTCATAAACCATGGATCTGGCACACCTTTCCTCCTATCAAGAAGGAACCTGCAAATCTCTTACAAGTATCTATTGAGTACCCAAGGTATCTCATGTGCAAGGCCATCAAATCCTTGCTGCAGTGTCTATTACACTGCTGTTCCACAGGTAAACAACACAATTTTGGATTCTAGTCTAGATATCTTAATTTTGACTGAAACATGGCTTAATGAATCCTCATATAAAATTATGGACCTTCTTGTCCCCCCCCATATTGCTTCATTTTAGATGCCACAGACAGGACAAACATGAATGGTGAGTAGTGGTAATTTACAGGAACACATTTAGTAGTAGATCTCATCCCACTATGCAGTTCCACTTGTTACAATGTCTCTCACTTTAAATCTTTATCCCTAAACCTCCTAGCTTCAGAATAAATGTTATTTACCACTACCTCTGAGGAGACACTGCTTCCATATAAGTGTGTTTGGGGTTAATCAGCTTGTATTCTAAGAGTTCATGGTCTTCCTTGGGGACTTCTACCTGCATTGGGAGAAGGAGAGCAGCAAACCTGTTGACATGTTCCCTTCATTTCTCCAAGACAACAGAGTTATCCAACACTTCCAGGAACCCACACATTGTAAAGGTTTCACTTTTGATCTCATCTCCAAGAGCACACTTTTAGCTTCTGAGCACCCCATACCAGCTGACTGGTCTAATCACCTTCAAGTTCCTTTCACTCCAACCTTTGTCCACCACAAAACCAGGGTTCAACAAAAAAAGATAACACATAGTTTCACAATACAAAATTCATTGACATTGCCTCTCATGCTAAAAAGAGTAATTGGAACCTTTCCACTCCAGAATGTTGGCTAGTCCTCAATGTCAGAACAGATGAGCATAGTAAGCATAAGGGCGTCCTAATTGAAGAATTAGCTCCATTACAGAGCAAGATGAAAGGCCTAAACCTGTTCACTCCTGCTTCTCAAAAGATCTTTATGCTAAAAGGAAATAAAATGCAAGAAAGAATGGAATCAATCCATCTCCTTATCTCATCTGATCAGACTGATAGCTGGCAGATGTAATTACATATCTCATATCTTCCATTTCTCACATTTCTTGGATGCACCCACAAATCAACCAAAACTGCTATTCAAAGATGATATAGTTGATCAACCAGACATCCCTTACCTTGACCAGCAGCCAGGTGTGATGACTTGTTAAACATTTTTCATTTGATTCCCCTATTCATTAACTCCCATGACAAACTCATGATGAGCAGTAAAGCTCAATAGTCCTGGTCCTGTTTAGAGATAATCACTAAAGAAGAGCTTCTTGAGACCATCCCTAGATAAAACCCTCTAACCACCTCTTTAATGCATTACCTTCATCTGTCAGCATCCATCATCCACCAACAAAGAATTGCCAAGTAACCTTTACTCTACTGGACAACGATGGTGAATTCAACACTTAGCCAAGGTACCTTTTCTGGCAGTTTAAAATCAGCCAGGACTCTCGTATCTTAACACAACCATTCACAGATGCCAGTGATCTGAATATTTGTCCTCCTATCTCCACCCTTCCCTTTCAATGGAAGGTGATAGAAAGCTCCACAGCTTCCCTACTCTCTACCTACATTCAGGCAAACAACCAATTCAACACCTTCCATCCAGGATTCAGGCAGGACTACAATACAGAGACAGTACTGTTGCACATTACTGATGACTGACGTGCTACACTTTCCTCCACTTTCTCAACTCTAGTACTCCTGCCTACTTGTGGTCCTAGATTTCTCACCTCCCTATGCAGCAGTAAATGACCCCCCCTAATTAACATCATGAAGGAATAAGTGGGCATCAAGGTGATGATCCTTAACTGGTTCACCTTCTGCTTATCCAACCTTTCTCAAGTAGTGAAAATTCAGAGCTACTTCTCCAGCAAAGTCATCCTACAACAGGAATTGCCAAAGTCCCCAGTGCTGTTCAACCTTTACCTTGGACTACTTGGTGAGATTGTCAGTAACTCAGACACACATCATCACCAGTAAGCGGATGATGGCCACTTTTTTCCAATAACATCTGCTTACTCTGTGCATTTGCCCAAATCCAAAAGTGGATGCCAAACCACCATCTAAATCTGAACCCAACTAACACAAAATTCCTATTAATCTCACGAAGAAATTTCTGATTCAAGATTGCAAAGTTCAAGATTCCCTCCCTGGGATTATATACCACCTAGTAATTTTGAGAACACTAAATCCCTGGGCTTTATCCTTGATGACCGGGTCAAAATACAGAATCAAATCTCTTCCATAGTCAAAAGTACCTGCATCTAACTCTGACCCCTCGGAGGAATCACGCAATTCATTCTAACACAGGACTTGAAGTTGCTAGTTCCAGACTCTGGTCCTCTCCATACTTGACTAGCAATATGTGCTCTTCTCTGGAATTCCAAAGATTTGCCTGCCACTGCTCAGAGCAGTACTGAACACCACTTCATGCATTGTTGCAGACTAGATTAGATCTAATCATATCTCTCCTGTCTTGTTAGCTCTGCAATAACTCCCCATCCAAGAAGCTAGAGCTCAATTCAAGATTTCTTGCATCACTGCTTCTCCCTCCCCTACCAGGCAGATAAACTGCACATTTCTGGAGTGTATCAAAGCTCAAGGGATGCAGAATTCTTTCCCTGGGAGCATCTTACAAGAAAAGTAAGAAGTTCAGAAAAAGCCATTGAAATTGATTTTGTGGGCACAAGAGTGAACCCTTTAATCTAGAATTTGTGCTGAACACTGGTGATCAGTGAATAAACTAAATGTTTCTGATTTGACTAGTCCCATGTCATATGGGAGTTCTGTTGATGTACCAACAACAATATGTACAGTGTAGAAAGTTGATTGTGAAGACCAAAACAGGGTGAATTTAACATAGGTGCATCAGTAGTGTGAATCCCATTGGGAATCTGTGTCAATACCAACAAAGCTAAGAGTGTATGGCTATTCTTTAGCTTCCCAGTAAGAATTATCCTGTCCTGAGTCAAATACACCTATGTTCCAGTCCCTAATTGAATATTAATGGCTGTAAATAAACGCATGAGGGTTAATAAACTATTGTGTTTCCTGTGAAAACGAATTCCACATTGATTTGGTTTTACAAAATCATAATGAAAGTTTAGAGAGCCATGGAACTACACATAGGGTTTAATGTCAAGGAGAGGTCAGCTAAGGTTAGACATAAAGCTGCTAATATGAGTCAAGCAGGTTTTCAAGAGTGAAGTATAAAATAAACAACAATCATTTAAATAAACTTCAAAGTTACTAGGGATTTGTATTCGAAAGCACTCTGGGGCTAGATTGCAAAATTGATGCAGAGTTCTGGTGTGCTAATGTGTTCACAAAAAGTGGATGTTGCATGAATATAAGCATATCAGTGCCGTATGCTAGCGAGCCCAAACCCTCACTATGATTATATGCTTAAAAAAATGCACAGCAGACAAAAAGAAAGTGCAGGCTCATTCGTCTTCTCCGTATCAGCACCCATATGACAATGTAGGGTGGGAAAAATGCACCCCACAAGGGGTGCAGTCCCAGACCTCACCCACGTTTTTAGGGTCTTTATATCTCACCGCCAAAGCTAGGGTCAGGTTGCATGTGAGCACATACTTTGATAGTGTGGAATTGGCTCCACTGGTTGTGTCTTCATGTGTGCTCCAAGGCATCTATTTTGAAGAGGAACAACACTTTCTTAACTCATTAGAGACATGCCGTTTGTGACTGCATCTTCTTGTGGTGATCCCTGGATAATCCATGGGATGCTCTGTGCATCCTGCAATAACACACCTTGTGGGGTATAGTGGGTCCCATGATTGCATCAACCCAGGCGCGGCCCCTCCTTTAGGGAGGAGGGGCCACACACCCCCACCTTTTGCCCCTCATGAAGAATGCCGGTCAGGCTGAACAAAGGTCATGTTCAGGTCAGGCAGCCAGGAACAGGCATGCGTGATTTGCACAGACTCCTGTCTGCCTGAGTTGAACTTTGCTGGGCTGAAGAGGTCACAGCTCCTGTGGGCGTGACCGCCTCAGCTCAGCAAAGGTGCCTCGAGGCCCTACCCCGGGTGACGAGGGAAGCGTCACCCATTGACTTCGACCTGGGCGCTTTATGTTTAAGCCCTGAAGCGCCCAGGGCGAATGTCAATCAGTGACACCTCGTCACAGAGTGGGGTGGGGTCAGCACTCTCACTGACCCCATCCCACTCTGTGACGCGGTTCGGACTGTTGCCTTCCCTCATTGGCTGACTTAAGGTGGCAGCAGTCCCAACCCTCCTGGGACCTCCGAGGCTGAAGGTAAGTGTGTGATCTTTTTAAATGAATGTTTGGTGTGTGCGTGCATGTTTGAATGGTGATGAGTGTTGTTAATGGATGTGCGTGTGTGCGTGTGTGAAAGAATGAGTGGGAGTGTGCTTCCCGCCCACTCCCTCCCTCCTAAAACTGCCAGCTGTCACTGCATCAACCCCATTCAAATGAGAGAACATTTGAATGCACCCTCACTACAAAAAGGATACACATTCTGTGTTACACAAGCGGCTCTATGGTCTTTTCCACCAAAAGGGCAGTTTATGCAGTGGAACCAAATTCAATAATTGGAGTAGTAAGCAATTGCCAGACGCTCCTATTAGGTGGTGAACTGTACTTTAAGGTACCAATGCAGGCCCATCATATTACACTGGTGGGAACTTGGATATATCTTAGGATGCCATATGCAATCAAACACAACATTAGTGTTTACAGTAAGGTGGTGCAAATGAACTGGACAGTGACAAAGAGCACCTTTTTATTAGATCTAGTACTGTTCACAAGAAAACACGTATATTATCAGAATCTACAGCCGTGGATCACAGACTTAGAGTAGTAAACAATTGCCAGAAGCTCCTCTTAGGGGGTGAACTGCTACTTTAAGGAACCAATGCAGGCCCATCATATTACACTGGTGGGAGCTTGGCTATATCTTAGGATGCCATATGCAATCAAACACGACATTAGTGTTTACAGTAAGGTGGCGCAAATGAACCGGTCAGTGGCAAAGAGCACCATTTTATGAGATCTGTTCACAAGAAAACATGTATATTATCAGAATCTACAGCCGTGGATCACAGACTTGTAACTACTATTACAGTCAAGGAAATATTAGACAATTATCATTAGTTCTCAATACAGATGAAAGCTGTAAATCCATAATTACAGAAGTGACCAGTAAATCCATAGTTATGTAAGTTTCTAACACCTGCAATTGTTTGCATATGCATTAGGCAAGAACCAACCATATAACCCTATTATGGAAACCTGTTTGTCAAAGGGAATTCTGTATAGACAAAAAAAGGAGATCAACCGTCTAGTGACTGTAGATGACCATCGATGAACATCTTCATATTTTTCTAATTCCAAGAGTTAAATATTATCTAAATTGTGTGTGATGTCAAACAGCAAACATAGAGAAAAGTAACACATTTAATATACACCCGCCAGTGGTGAGTAAACTGTTCTGATAAGTTTCTCCCACCAGTTTCAATTCTAACATTGGACATCATTGACAAGATAATACAGAAGCAATACCTTCTTTACTCATGAAATGATGAAATATTTCCTTGCAACTCCCTGGTGCTAAAATGTGCCAATGTAAGTGTATTTTGCAGCTCTCAGCACCGTAGGCTCAATATTTTGAATAACTCTGTTTATCTGTGCAAACTTTCTTTAGCCTGTTGCAACTCCGAATGCCTGCAGTGTTCTGCATGGGTGTTTGGAAGTGTTTCTCAATAAAACATTCACAAAGGCTTAGCTTTTCACCGCCCACAAAGGACTTCAAATCTCCACTGTTCAGCACAGCTGCCCAAAACAGACAACACTGCAGCTTTTGTGCAGTGGTTCGAAATGAGTGGGAGTGAATACCATTAACCCTTAAACAGAATTATCCTATTCTTTTGAATTAACTACATAGTAGAACATGCAGCGGCCGTATTTGGATCATATCCGGACCAACTCAAAGGACACAGGAATAATAGATATCATTCACATCATAATTAGCCTGGTACTTGCAATAGCGGGATGTAAAGAAGGAGGGAAAACACTAAAAATGTTGTTTTTTGAACCATGACAAAGAGCTTCTTAAATGGGTTTGAGCATTTTTTATGTCTGACTCATGTCTAGAGGTCTCCGTGAAAGTCCATAATCCTTTAACTTTTGGGTTTCATGCGGCTTTCTCACACAATGACATGCTAATAGCTCCAGGGACTCTTGAGCAGTCCACTGCATATTGGCGTCCTTTGTGCTCCAGAACAGAAGACACTCCTCCAGTCGTGTGCAATGTTTTTCAGTTTTTCTTATGCCAATTTGGTGGAATAAACACCAGATCCGGTGCAACCCAACACATATATTTCACTCAGAACCTACATCCTCATACTTTGATGTAGATTTAGTATCTAAGAATTGATAATGTTCATAAACACCCATAGATGGAAGCCATTAGGGCATTTCTGAATCACAAAGTAATCGTTTGGGATAGAGTTTATCTTTTTCTCTCAAACAAAACATATGCCCATTTTTTGTTATTCATAGTTTAACCTCGGAGCAATTTTCTTCCAAAATCCAGAATACATCGAATTCCCTTCTATTCAACATCTGCAAAATAGACAGAAATGTTTTTGTTCTGCCAGTTCTGTTCTTTTACACATGTTCAGAACCAGAATAGAGTAGTTTCACAATTGTAGACAAATTGCTGAATTTCCAGAATTGCAAGTTGAAAAAACACGTAAGCCGAAGGTAGTATAAATGTACTCAACTTTTCCACTTATTTAAAGTTTTTTTGATGCTAAAGTAATTAGTGAAAATGTAATCTTAAATTAATGGCATGGCCCATTATGCTTGAAACATGAAAAATATATTGTAAAGCCCTGCACACTGATGAAAAATGCTAAATGGATGTAGAGACGTTAATAGAGGGCCTGAAAGTCATAATACAAAAAATATATTTTTAATACAAGTAACTTTTAGAAACATCTTGCAAGAGGCACCTAAGACAATCGAGAATGTAATTCCATATTCTCAAAATCCGTTTTATTAGTTACAGCTGTGTTTTTTGTTTGTTCCTTTCATGAGTTACAGGCAATATTCTTTCTTAATCAAGTTAATACATGTAATGGTATTCAAAGAATAATGATACATGTAATTTAATTATCCATTACGTGTTGATTATGAGACATACATTGGCTTGTTAATGATACTCAAAAATAACGATAAATGCAATTCAAATATTTATTACATGTTGATGATTACACAAACAATGGTTTGCTATTAATGAGCTTAATGTATTGTAACTAATTAAATCAATTTTAAGAATATGAAATTGCAATTTTCCTATTTGCCTATTGTAATTTTTTCTTAATAGTTACATGTCTAATAATAGTAAGGTAATTATCACTTAGTATTTAGCGCGGGACATAAGCTTTTTACTCATTTTTACTTGATGTTTGTCAGGCAGTATGAAAACATTGAAAGGCAGGGAAATGTGTGGATTAAATTGAAAAGATGGGATGATGTGAAACAACTCCAGCATCAAGGCTAAAGATAAGCGCCAAAATTGGCAGGGTGAGATTAAGAAAGCAACTAGAAGTGTTGCTCAAAAAAATCAGGCCTACTAAATACAATGTTCAAAAGTTTAGATAATACATTTCCACTACCAGATAAAGACTGACCGAAGTACATTCAATTGATGACACCAAAATGTGAAAAACAAATTCTCTTTCAACACTTCAAGACTTCTATGTCTGTGATTTCACAGCTTTCCAACTGAAAATAATCATTAATTTCATAGGCATCTGTGTTGTGCTGTTATCTGAGTTTAGAGATTGCGTCTTCACTTTAACTCTCTTCTCATGAGTCATCAACCTGTGATGTTGATTTGTAAATATGAATCTTTCTAGAAATCTGGGTTCAAACAGACATGGTGTTGATGACTATTTGTATACACATATGAATGTAGAAAGGCCTCATTATGAGTTTGGTGGTCCCACTATGGGACCGCCAAACTCATGGGGAAGACGCCACCGCCATTTCGATGAAGTTCCCCCCAAGCGTGTTACAATGCTCCCGCTGGGCTGATCCACAGGAACGTTGTAATACAAGTTCCAGCCGGGCTGAATTTCAAGTTGGGGAGTGCCTTTCATCCAGTTGAAGAGTATCTTTCATCCAGGTATCTTTAGATTCAGTTACTATTTTTAGTTTGTCCTGAAGGTGGTGGGATCGTGGAATGTAGATGGCTTTGCACATCATGCCGTGAATCTTTAAGGAGAAACATGCACCAAGTTTAAGTTTATGTATACTGAGAATTGGGGAGATGTGCTTTTCTTTCTTATGACCAAAGGTGATACTGGCTTAAATGTAAACTATAATTTTAGGCTCAGACATAATTGCATTACCACCATCACTGCAGGGTGATTGGACTGCAAGATAGATCCTGCTTGGCAAAAGTGTCTGTTGTGTATCTTTTTCAGCAAGCATTTTGAAGCCTGGGTTCTGCAGGTTGGGACCTTAGCATTGCGTTAGAAATTGTTCTTTTGGGATGGGTTTTTACATTCAAGTAGCAATGTGTAAACAGAAGCAAAGCTCCTACTTCTTACTCTCCCTACTACAAATACATCCTCTACTCCAAAGCTGCCAACTCTGCAATTATTGTTCTATCATGCCTTGTTCTATGCCACTGTCTGCTGATCGTCTGCTCTTACAAACAATTCTTGTCTGCCTCTCCACTATACTATATAACTGCATTATTATTTCTTTTTATGACTGATGGTCTTTTTTTGCATTTAGAAAACTCATTCAGCTACCAGGAAACAATCACTTCCCCCATTTAGCCTCTCGCCTTCTTCTACACCTATTATACATCTCCTGCAATCATTCAAAGTCTGCCGCTACCTATTACTGCTGCTAATGATCTACTGCTAATTGTACCTTCACAGCTTGGATTGAAGTGTTGACTACTTTACACCTTCTCGCTACTTTTTAAATACCCGTATTCATTTATTTCTTAGTGATGAGGTTTGTGATATAGTTTTTTATATAACTATTTATTATAAAGCAACCTTATATTATTTCTCATAATTCACAGTGCTCAATTCATGTTGGGGTTGTTTAGCTTCCCTAAACAAATAATACAAAAGTTAAATCAACAGTTAACACAACAGTTCTTCTTTGTTTATATGCATGTAAAAATAAAAATACTTTCACAATTACATTTACAGTGCTGCTCTCAGAGAATTAATCAGCACACCTCACAAACTCACTCTTTCACTTTGGGTTTAGCTTGGTGTGTTTTGTGCACATTCACTCAAGTGGGGAGGGGGTGCAAACAAGTGACATTTCCTGCCTTAATTCCCAGAGACATCTCTGTTTTCTTATATAGAAAATACAGCAGAACACTATTACAATAAACTTGGTGTAAAGTCATAATTTTACTCAAGGAAGGAACTTTGCTTGGTTTGGTATAAATCTGGTCAGTAATTTTTGAGACATTAGCATTTAAAAGTGGTTTCAGTCTGTGCATGAAAAGGTTCCATTTTAAAGATACTTGGACTGTTAATTTTCTGAAGGTGCATGAATCCTGGTTCTCAAACCTCTAAGAACCCAAAATTGTAAAAAATATTAAAATCTGATTAATAGAAGGAGCTTTTTCTCCTGACTGCCATTTTGGGACCGTAAACCCAAAGTTGGGTTGCATACCTCTAGGTCTCTGATTGCACCCCCAACCCTCCTCCAATACAGGACATTGGGACTCAGAGGAAGCATACTTTGATTCCCTGACTTGAGGGGACAGAGCCCAAAGGAATGTCCCTCTGAAAAAAAAAACAAATACTGATATTGCCATGGGGTCTGCGGACACCTGTGCTGGGTTTGTGACACCCCAGCAGAGCCCTGAGTTTAGCAAACCCTGTGGCAGGACTGAAAACCCACTGCATGCTGCATGGCTACCACTGTGAACCTACGGTAAGCTTCACAGATCTCTGTACTAGACTGTGTTTTGACAAAATATTGAGTTTAAAACATAATGTGGACAAAATATTGTGTAAGGAATATCAATGACAAGAATATCATGAAGGTAAGTATCTATTGGTACGCAGTTTTACTATACTTAACTATATGTACGTTGATAAGATATATATCTTCAAGGTATGTAGATGTGGGGTTAAGAATAGTGAATATGGTATTTGAACTCATCTTTAAGTTTTATTTACAGCATTTGTCATTGCATCTGTCACATTGGCATCTGTCATATCAGATGAAGTCATGGGCATTTCATTTTGTGTGCAAGATATGGTTTGCACGTCTGTTGTACTAGTTTTGAATACCTGTCCTAAATTCCTAATGATAACTTGCAGTACAAACCATATCCACAGATGCATAGATTGTAATATGCTCTTTATTACTCTGGGGAGAGATGGGAGGGAGATCATGGTGCACTTGAAGGTATGCCTGTCATGAATGATGATCGCTCTTCCCAATCAAAGCTAGTAATACATAACATAGTATACCCTCCTAGGTCTGCTGAGTTTTCATTTTGGTATTTCACAAACACCCAAGGTAGCAGACTGTTTATGAAGGGCAAAACTATTAATGGACCTGCAATGCAGTAACTTTTCTCTCTGCACTTGGGACTCATTCATTATTTTCTCTGCCTTGCATGGTGGTCCATGGCAGAGAAAATCAGTGTTGGTCTCCTGCCTTAAAATAGGGTGTGGAGACTACCACTGTGTCCTACTGGACCAGTGGTAGAGAGGACAAGGGTTTCTACTGGTGGAGCTGGTTGATGCTTTACCAGCAGAAACTCTGGGTCAAATTGACAAAGAGGCTTACGACTCATAGAGTTACATGTGGGAAGTCTCAGCTCTTGAGGCAGAATCTCCCCACTCGGGGCAGAATCTCTGCACTACAGTGCTCAGTGCGGAGTCTCTGCATACGGGAAAAAGTCTCTGCACTCGTAACTTTAATAGTCACGAGTCCCTTTCTGAATCTGGCCCTCTGTTGTTCCCCTACCTTTAATGGGGTGGTGGAACTGAAGGGATGGTGGATAGGGCATTTGCCTATTTTTGAATGATGCCCGGCATTTGCTGATCTCTAAGTAACCCCATTAATGGGTCATTTAGAATTTTGAGGGGAGACACTAAATGGAGCAGGAAAACCATGAGGTTGGAGGAAAGGAAAAGCTGTACTTTTTCAAAATAATTCCCTTAGTTTTGATTTTAAAAAGCATGACACAAAATAACTAGTGTCAGAATTTCTGAAAATCATTCAGAATGTGACTGTCCAGTAACTTCAAAACCCTCCGGCAATCACAATATAGTTGTTTTAGGGTGACTTAGCTTTAAAAAAAGCAATCGAGTTTATATTGGGCACCTTCCCCAAAGTGTTTTTTTTTTTCAATTCATGTCAGTGAAATCGTTACTTATCCTTTAACATGCCGCAAATGTAACATGCCTTATTCACAAAGGCAAACTTACAATTTTGGTGTAAGTGTACTATTTTGTTTGCTATTCACAAACTTCAAGTGTAGTTTTACATGAAGTATGACTGCAGAGACTGTCTTATCTTTTCAATTTGTGGAGTTCTCCACAGTCATAAATACACTACATGTCAAGCTACACTTGTAGGGGTATATTTATGAGCCCCTTGTAAGGCTGTTGTGGCACTTTTTGTGACACAACGGCAGCACAAACCTTGAAATCATATCTTTGTAGCCATACAAAGCCACGTTGCATGGCTTTGAATGGCCTCATAGCTATGGAGTAAGGCAAGGCAGCACAAATCGCTGTGTTACCTTGCTCTGTGCATGGAATGCGTTCTATGGGTGCTGCTGTGGATTTTGACGCCTCCCCAGATTTGCAAGGACCTGTAAACCTGGGGAAGCACCAAATCCTTACACCTCCTTTTGACGCAAGACGGCACGGTGAGTTGCTGGGCTGCTCTACGCCAAAAGCCCATAAATATGGGCCCTAATTTGTGAATAGCAAAAAAATAGTAAACTTAGAACAAAAGTGTGCGTTTACCTTTGTGAAAAAGGCCAGTAGTGCAGCTCTTTCTGGCTACTCGGAGAACACTGATACTTACCATTTAATACACCTGCGCTTAAGCAATGCTCGCACTTGATGTTTCATTCTCATTTCACCCTCTACAAAGCAGTAAAGCAGCTCGACAGTAGTTAGAGGAAAGACGAACACGTTTCCCTGGTTCCACAATGATAGTTTTGACCTTTGCTGGAGCTTTCTAAAATGGCTCCCTAGATCTGTTAGAGATGCAAAACCTTTGTGGGAAAACCCTCGGTCATCCATCACGGAAAGCGCAATTTTAACGACTTCAAAAAATCCGAGCTTTAACTGGATTCATTGTCCTCTTGCTGGTTTTCCAGGATCAAACGACTGAGGGTCTTGGGATGTCAGGACAGGGCCTGGGACTCTCTTCCTGCATAGCTTGCAAAATTCGGAGAGAACAAAGGGGCGTTTTGATCACTCTTAGATCTCACAAAAAAGTAATCCTGGGCGTGGTGAGATAACTTTCATTCATCTTTTCCTGTCGTCTAAAACGCCATTTAACTTGCACAGATTGAATAATATTTTTCTACTTAGGTTGCAATAACGTTGTGCATGTTTAATTAAAAAAGTGCAAATTATTGAATGCAACCTCCTACTAGGAGCCCTGGATTTACTGCATTATCAACCTTTACTAAACTCTTTATGCTGTTAAACAACTTGATTATGCACGTTGAAAAGCCAAATATTGCAAATAAATCTATTCATTAAAATGGTCTGCTACCTATTCATGGGAGTTAAGCAGACCCAAAGAACTATTTATTTAAAAAGCCCTCATGCAATTTCTTTAAAAAGACCCAATTATAATGTCCCTCAAAGTCTAGTGCATTACATATCAATTTAATCAGATTGAAGAAAAAGAAGAATAGAATGGAATATTATTGCAAGTGGCTACAAAAACATGGGGCTGCAGAGCAGGCTTCTCAGCATGGCACTGGTGGGAGGACGGTGGGCAACACTACAAAGGCCCATTTTCCAAATACACAGGAACCCTTGCTGTGCTAGTACTTCTGGGTCACAGACATACCTTGCTTTAAAGTCTGTTTGGTGTCACTACCATGTGGCCACCATCACAACTAATGAGTTTGGGCTGGAAGTGTCATTGTAATTCAATAACTGGCATATGAGTGTGCAAGTACAATCAAATGGTACGTTTCTTGTCCTATGGTGGAGTTGCTGGTGTTATATTTGTAACAGGTTTGTGGGTATTGTTGGGTGGAAAGGTTACCTTCTTGATTTTAACTCTCAACTATTAACGTCCCCATCCACTGGGGTGAAAGGGCGAGTTTGCGACTGGGGGGGGACAACATTTTATTCACTTAAAAAGCCACTTGGTGTGGCGGGCTGGAGAAATCTGTGGGCAAGTTATAGCAATACTTGAAATTAGGCGCAAGGACAGTGATGTGGTCCCAAAAATAGTATAAGGCATAATAAAGCAATATCTGTTTTACTATTATAAATATTAATATATTTTAGGCTTTTATTTTATGTCTGTCATGGAAAAAAACGACGTACACCAGGCAGCGCCGGCGTAGGGGGATATGGGGCTTGGGCGTCAAAAAATGGGGCAAGTCAGGTTGAGGCAAATTTTTCGCCTCAACCCGATTTGCGCCATTTGTTTTCACTCTCAACCCCCATAGAAATGACTCCTGTCTTAGCAAAGACAGGAGTCATGCCCCCTTGCCCAATGGCCATGCCCAGGGGACTTTTGTCCCCTGGGCATGGTCATTGGGCATAGTGGCATGTAGGGGGGCACAAATCAGGCCCCCCTATGCCACAAAAAAAAAAAAAACACTTACCTGAACTTACCTTAATGTCCCTGGGATGGGTCCCTCTAGCCTTGGGTGTCCTCCTGGGGTGGGCAAGGGTGACAGGGGGTGTCCCTGGGGGCATGGGAGGGCACCACTGGGTTCCTTCAGAGCCCACAGGTCCCTTAACGCCTGCCTTTTGCAGGTGCTAAAAAACGGCGCAAAAGCGGCCGTGCGTCATTTTTTTTGACCCGCCCACTCCCGGGCGTGAATTTTGCCCGGGAGTGTAAATACGGCGCACATGCCTCGGAGTCAATTTTTTAAACGTGAACGCCTACCTTGCATCTCATTAACGCAAAGTACGTGTCCACGCTAAAAAATGACGCAAATTCCATGGACTTTGGCGCTAGACGCGTCTAACGCCAAAGTATAAATATGGAGTTAGTTTTGCGTCGGAATTGCGACACAATTCCGGCGCAAACGGAGTATAAATATGCCCCTTTATCTCTAAACTGACCCACAATACAATGTCCCTACAATGACCACAGCATCTTAAAAACCAATTGTGTAATGTAACCATGCTTTTTCACTAGTGTATATTTAACAGGTTTTAGTGCTTTGTAACTTTACAACATTTTGCCATGTTTTTAAATGGTCTCCGATTTTACTAACTAGTTTGTCTGAAACGTCTTCGAAATTAAGCTTAACTTTTATTTTTGAACAGTAGAATTTATTTTATACTCTCTCAACTTAACCATTTTTATTTGTTTATAATATTTTAAATGATATTTCCACTATGACATACTCCCTTACCCTTAATTGGTGTTCTTATTATTGTGTTTAGTATTAATAATTGAATTGTTTCTCACTGCTGTTTAAAAAGAAAATATTATTAATTATGATTTTAAATTGGGGATTTGGGGCTTTCATTTTCTTTATAATTTAATCATTGGTTTGTTTGTGTAATTATATTTTTACTTCTTAACATAACTTTTTTACTGTCTCTTGCCATTATCCATAATGATTTTGTACTAATATCTTAACATTAATATCAAGATGTTTAAGCACTTGTAAATGTGTATTATTATTAGGGTTGAGTTGTAGTAGTAGTATTGTTATTATTATATTTATTGTTTGAGTGACAGCATTTCGATAGGCCCTATCAACCTGAAAGGGTCTTTCAGCATTAGTTAAGAAACTGTCTAACTTCAGTTTTTTCATGATCTCATTAACATGGGAGAAAGCTGAGAATTACATTATTAAAACTTTACATTATTCTGGGGGGGTTAAACCCCCCTCTCATTTTTCTGAATATTTTTTTTAATGTTTTGATTTGATTAATTTATTTTTAATTACTTTGGGATTTCCAGTGATATCACTTTAAGCTGCATGTTATTACATCTTTTTGTCATGTTCCCCAACAAATAAAGGTCCCTGTTTTAATAGTTGCTGAATATTGTAACTTATATATAAAATATATATATAATTTAAGATTTATTTATTTGGTGTACCTCCTTATGCCCCATTTTCAGTTATATGTTAAATGTTTAGTCAACATTGTTTTAACAGACTAGTTATTTAAGCTCTCACTTCCAGGGATTAGTGATTCAGACAAAGGAGTGTTATTGATGTTAAGGAAGGGGACAGAACCAATTACAGGACAGAACTATTGGAATAACCAAAGGATGTCTGAAACATGAGTCTGATCCTACTTGCGTGTAGGAGATATGAGTGGAGCACCAATGGTATGTGTGGCTGAGGCCAAATTGAGTTCCATTTTGTGTCAGGCATACTTTGGTGGTACCTGAAATGGAGATTCGGAGGGTAGCCAGACAGCAAAGAAAAGTGCAGGGCTCATCCCAGAACATTCCAGGGAATGGTAGGTGAGGTATAGGAGTGTTATTGGTGTTAAGGAATGAGACAGAACCGCCACTGTACAGCATTATTAGAATTCACAAAGACTGTCCGAAACGTGTGTATAAAGATGGGTCAGAAACATGCAGTAAGTGCACCATGATTTCTGGACCAGAAGCATGGGGTCACTCAAAAGTGAAATCCAGTAGTTTCTTCTGATTTGAGCACCAGGGTTGAGGTGCTGACTGTCAACTCCCATTGCTAGTTTCACGACCAGTAAGGTCAGGAAGAGGTAATTAGGTTGCCAGGAGAGTCTGCATACATAGCGCATTGAGAGAGAGAACTAACTGGCTGCACAGGAGGGACATTGGTTGTGCCTTACATGAAGAAGAAGTGAAGGCTGCAAAGAGCTCAGGCGAAGTGAAATAATGCAACTATTGTGGCACAGGATCACACACTGCGAGAGAGGTCCAGAGGCCTGGACATTATTCCTGAACATTGTTCCCTAGTAAAGGCGGCAGCAATACCTCTTGCTGAAGGTGTCCTGGAGTGAGATAGGAAGTATATTCCACTCTGCGATTTAGCACAAAGAAGTGTTAAAGTGCTACAAAGACCAGGAATGTCAGACGTGGTCAGACTCACAAAAAAACTCCAAGTGCCAAGAGAAGTCCAAGATCATCAGGAGGAGTGTTACCACTATTGCCCTGGACAGGCACCTCTTTTTAAGAGGCGCAATGCTAATCTTGGTTCCTTAGTGTCAAGGTTCTCTTACTAAAAGGTATTTTATCTTCTGTGTAAATATTGATATTATCACTATTGCTGTATAAACATGTAAGATATGTATAACGTCTGCTTTTTGATCGTGTAAGGTCTCCATAAATAGAGACATAGCATTACTGTGAGGGTCTGTAAGATGTATCTACCTCTACTCTCTAGTGCTTGAGATTGTGAGATTTGCATAGCATTTAGTTTTCCCTTCCAAGTAGATTCAAATCATAAATAAATTCCAAGAATCTACTTGGGAAGTGCATTATGTAAAATATAATGAGATGGAATGTGAAAATAAAGAAAAATGTTATATACATTTTGAAAAATGGTAGGCCATGTAGCCAATTTGTTTTGCTGAAAAGTATTGCGCTGAAATGTGCTGAAAACTGCAGGTTTAAGACTTTTTAAATGTTTCCTTGCTGAGTGTGAACACCGCACAAGCATGAGAAGTGAGACTATGGGTTGGATACTATAAAAGTATTGTAATATTTACTTTGTGCCTCCTCAGAACCTTTGGCTTCTTAGTCAGTCTATGTGGAATTTGTGCTACAAGATGAACAGTTTAGTCCTGTTTTTGTTAAACGTTCTCATTGTAATCCCCCACTCATGATCGCATCTACAGGAAGCTAGGTTTGCTCATCTTGCTTTCTCAAAAAATTAAAAAAGTAATGGGTGGAACCCTGAATTAATCCTAGCTACTGGTAATTAATCTAGCTGCATCCCAGTCCATTGTTATTTTCCGCACCATGCCACCTCAGTTTGGACCTTGTCATATACAAATTAGTTTCCACCCTGCTCCAATGGGAACAACATGCAACACATGTTCCCATACTTTGCATATCAATAAAAGCTACATGTTATCCTAACATGTGTAAGCTGCAAGATTGATTATGATAACATCCTATACCTTGGCACCCCCAGTTTTATCATCCAAAATGCTCACGCCAAAATCCTTCTCCACCTGTACCATGGAGAATACATTACTCCAGTCCTGCAATCAATCCACTGTCTACCTTTAAATAGAAGAGCAATATTCAAGACATTCTTCATTGTCCACGGAGCATCCCAAGGAAAAAGTCAAATTCAGGCAATACAGACAGAAGAGTACACTGTGCTCCAGGCTTGGACCACAGATCACCATAGTATCTTACTATGAGGATTTCATAAGAGGTACTGCTTTCTCAGTACAAGCCGCCAAGCTCAGGAACTCTCTATGGACCAAGATTTGATGCATTAAAGGCATATACATTTGGAACAGAGTTGATAAAAGGGTATTTCCAAGAGTATTACATCATTCTGCGACCCTGGGCTTGAACTGATAATAATAATAGCACCATCTGTGATGGCTTGCAGTCCACAGATATGGAACAGCCCAAGCAACAGACTACTTTCTATGTATAGGTAAATTATGAAGGGCTGATGTATGTCTGAGTAGTATATAGTTTTTTCAATTCAAATATAATACTCCTGACCCACAATAATACTGATACCTTAACAGTCAGCAGTCGGACAGCTGACTGTAGTTCCTACATGCTGCATAATAATTCCCTTAAACTACTTGGCACTCGTCCTATCACAGAAGACTTAACCGGATCATGTCCATCTTCCAGTACTGCACTAGGCCACAGCAATAAACCACACATCATTAACTGAACACGCATGGAATAACTGAAGAGACCAGCTGCATTCCACTGGCCAATAGAGAACTTTAATTTAGTCCATCATGGCAGGCTCTAAAAAGCTACATAATATGATCATTTATTGACACCTCACAGGTGGCAATAAATGATGGGATGATAGTAACAAAGTCCATTACAGCAGGTCAGCAAAAATTTGAAATTTGATCTTTCCACCAAAATTTAAGAAACGTCTTGGGACCAGAAAGGTTTTTCATGTCAATCTTTAGGGAAATGCAAATGAGGGGGCACATATCTATCAGTAGATGGTGCTTAGTAGGTGCCTACCCACTGGCCTCAGAAGGCAGAGAAGACCAATGAAACCTGATTATTTCTGCATTTTACTAGTAAATCAGCTGTCCCACAGAGCCTATGGCAGTATTGCTATGCAACTGGTACATGATGATTATTAACTACAGTCTGATTAGAACTAATAAGAATGTAAACAAATTACAGTAGATATCATTGAGCCCGTTTAAAGCATTTGAATTCAGTAAAATATTATACATTCTTCCACCAATTAATGAAAACATTTAATTAACAAATAATAAAAAAAACTACTGTAAGCAACTGTTAATAAATATAAAATGATGTCTGATTTAAATGCATTTTGGTTAGCATAACCATGCTTCAGTTGGTATAATTAGGCCAATGTCAACCTGCATTGACATTCATTTTTGTAGTCACAGAGAAAACATGGGTTTTAAAATTACATGAATGAGTTTCCTATGTACCTGTTTCTCTTGTGTTTTTCCTTTTCAGGAAAATAATTGAAATATAATTCATTTTGTATTAGTTTGTGTTTCTCGAGGCAGTCATGTGCCGAATATTCCTGTAATTGCAACATGTTCAAGGCTTTTTGCCCAGGTGTGTTCTAAGCAGTTGCACTGTGTATTGTTTTCACTTGTTGCACAAATGTCACATTATTGTTTTAATTTCCTATGTATGCCTTACTATAGTTATGCATGAAAGTAGGTGTTCCTAAATGGTTCTTATTTGGTGTGTCACATTTTCTTGTTCTAGTATTGGTTTATGGGAAAGTTTCTTTATTGGACCAGCCCTATGATGTAGGATCTTACCATGTCAAGAGTGTGCCTTTAAATGACTGCAACCAATAAAATGTTCCATTTTTGTGATGCGTGCATGATCTAGTTTGTTTTTCCAACTGTGCAGAATCTGTCCTAGTCTGTCTATGGACCTCATTTTATAGTCCTCTTGCTGAACTATACTTTGGTTCTGGCTTTCACTTGCTTTTAAGGTTAACCTCAGGTTGATACCTCTCTTGGTTGGTATTATTAGGTGCATTACTGATGCTGACTTGACTTTGGTTAACTAACTACTTGTTGCTGTCTCCAATTAGTCTTACATTTCAAAAAAAGCTTGATGGTTTTGACTTTGAATTTTGTCTTGTGAAGGTTTTCTTAATTTGCATAATGCCATCATCTATTGAGACTCATGTAGGCCTGATCCTATGTCTTAACCAGTTTAATGTATTAGTTAAAAGTTTTGACAAGTATATTAGAACATCAGTTGTTCTTGTTCCTTTGTAGCCTGAACAAAGGACCCTGAAGGTAACATTTATAAATCCATCTCTGTAATTTCATAGTAATAGAACAGATGCAGACACTTGCACGATGGACATAAGCTATTTAAAATGGATTTCTCCTAAAAAAACATTAACCAGGAAAAAGCACATTAAACAAAACAAACAATTTTGTTCATAACATTCATTTGAAGTTCTCCTAAGTGAAGATGTCATTCATATGAAATGTTGAGGTGGGTCTTGACGAGGTCTGATTGTAAGATTTGTTTTGCCATTACATAGAGGAAAATTCAGACTTTCTCAAAAAGATGCACAAGACAGCAAATGAAATGTGGGCCCAGCATTTTCAGCCAAAGCTTCTGTTTTCCAAAGCATAAGTACGAGTAATTTGGCACAAAAGCTTCTTTTTATCATAGGAATGTTTCAATGATCACCATGCTCTTCCGTTGGGGGAGGGTTGTGAAATATTGTTACACAGAGAGCTATCGCTTTGGCAAACAGACCCTTGAGGGGTTTCCTGACATAAAATAGTTGAAGAATCAACGCTGAATTTAAAGAAAAATTCTAACTACTCTATCTCTGTAATCTGGCTGTAGAGTTGATTGATTTGACCAGGGGTGAAGAAAGAAATCTACAAAATAGGATGTGCCACAGAGGCAAAGAAGCCCATTATAGAGGGGAAGTGGTTTACAGCCAACAAAAGAAAAAACATGCAGACAGTAATTGTGCGTCTCTGAATGCTGTTATTGTGTGGAAGGCTGAAAAGACCCTCCAGTGAGGAAAAACATCCCAATGCATAAAAATGATGTAAGTGTGGGGATGTTTAGAAACATAACTTTGAAAATGTTTCCCTTTACTGAGAGTACATATGTGATAGTATGAAAGATCCAGAGTGGAATTGTGTATGTGTGTGTGTGCATGAGCTTGCTACTATATACATCACCAATAACTTGCAATGTAAATGCATACTTTCAGAAATTAACAGATATTCGTATGGAATTGGATATAATGTAATGCCTATACCATGTAACATTTAATTACAACCATAACTCACAACAGTTGGGTCGCAATTGGAATGGGCTGATTACATCAGACTATGATAACATAAAGAGTAAAATAAAGTGTAGGTGTAAGAGTTTGTTAGGGATTCTATAAATGAAAAATATCAACCATGTAAAATAATCCAGTATAAAATATCATTCCAGTGATATAAATAACTGGGAAGCAGAAGTAAATATATCATTGCAATGTGTCAGAATCTTGAATTGCTTTCCACATTTAGATTTCCTTTGCACTCACTAGGAAAATCCTTAATATGTGTTTATGATAGCCAAGGACATGAATACGTCACATAAATGCTCCTCGAACATAATATAGTGTAGTCTTTTATAATAGTTATAGGTCTTATTTAACACTTACTCAATAAAACTGATTTTATCGACCTCAGAAGAATAACAGTGTAATTTAGACTTGTAACAATTATAGAAGGATTACAGACAGAGACTGCAGCAGTACTAGCTGTTACTTGATGTTCCTATGGAGCAGTAGAGAGATGTCCACTAAAGGCATACAGTACTGAGCCCTTTCTGCTAAAGAGGCATAGTAATGGTCTATATTTCTGCACTCTTTTGCTGCCGACTACATTGACAATATTAATATATATTTTTGTAGAGTCAGAAGCACGCTTGAGGTCATTTGTAGGTTCGCAGGTAGATACAACAGGATTTAGGTACATTTTAATTAGCTTTAATAGATTTAGTAGCAGATCCACAAATCACCAACCCCAGACTGTCATCATGTGGAATGCTGTACACATTATACACTTGATGACATCCCCAACTCTCTGCAGCATAACATACTGAATGCTATCGTCAGGCCCTTTTGTGCTACAGAGGAAGGAACATGCCACCACAGGAAAACAGGCCACTTAGTGCTGGTAAGTGAAAAAATACCTCCAGGGGCCACCCATAAATTGTGGGTGTATAGCTCATTGGATTAATGTTTTGCTAGATTGCATTGTCAGCAGGTTACAAGTTACAAAACTGACAAAATAACTCTTTGAGTTCTGCTCCCATTTCAAAGATATGTATCTAGAACTCGGGGAAATAACACATAACCCAAGGACCCAGGTATACACTGTATTAGACACAAATGGTCCCCAAGGGGGAAGTGTTACCCTTGACTTCCACGGCTACTTTATTATATACATAGTGTAGTAGAAGGAAAGGTTGGAAAATATAAAATTTTATTCAATATCAAAACAAATTAGAATGACATAAAATAAGGTGCTCCTGTATGGTGACGGCGCAATGCACAGTGAAAAAGTGAAAAAGTGCACTGTTGTTATATACATATATACATGTGGCTGTAATGAAAATAATAATGTTGTCCTGGGATATCTATCCTTTAGATATCCACATCCACATATGACCAATTTGAAAGCCATTCCACAATTATATGTTCTGTTGACTTTTTGACCCTATTTCCAGATTAATCTGTGTAGGGTCATCATTAGGACAATAAAAATAAGTGGAGACGCCCAGGATCTTCCTGGTTATTCTTCTGGTTGGTTATTCAACCACTGGTTGGTTCAAGTAATTATTGTAAGGCAAAAATATATGAAAAACAAAGGCCTTCGGCCAGTCCATAATGCAAACATGCGGTATGCACACAGTGCACAGATGTGTGCCCCAAACTTGACTCCTGACTGCCACCTCCACGGGAAGGGACATCAATGGGGGAGACAGGCACCTCAAGGGTTATCTGGGAGTGGGGACTAGAATGGGGGTTTGGGGTTGGGGTTTGCAGAGGGGGCTTTGGGATCAGACTTGGGGGGTTTGGGTTTGACTTAGGTTTAGGGGAGGGGTAGACTTATTGGTAGAGTAAGGGGCATGAACTTGCAGGGGGGAGAGGGGAGGTCTTGAAGGTGGAAGGGCCGGACTTGTGAAGGGACACTGAATGTTTAGGGGTATCACTGGGTGGAAGAGGATTAGGGAAAAGTGCAAACTCCAAAAGGAAAGCTTTCTGAGACACACAGGGACGGTTATAGCAAAAGGGTTTGGGTGTGGAGGGAGAAGGAGTGGTTGCCTGAGGTGTTGGTGTGGATGTCTTGGGTGCATGTTTGTGTGAGGTATGCTTGTGGGTGGTGGGTGTTTATGTGTCTTTGGAAGAGGGGGTGGAGGTGCTGGGAGATGCTGTGGTGGGGGTAAGCGTCTGTTGGGGTGGTGTCTGCAGGTATGGAGGATATGCTGCATGTAGCTGTGTCTGTGGTTCTGGTGTCTGTGGATGTGGTGACTGGGTAGATGTCTGAGGGTCTGCTGTGGTGGTGTCTGTGGGTAAGATAGGTGTAGTGGCTGGATCTGTGAATGTTGATGTCTGCAGGTGTATCATGTGTGCTGTCAGTGATGCTGGGGTGGTGGGGGTGTCAGGACAGGTTGTGACTGTTGATGTGTGTACATGTGTATGTTGTTTGTGTGCATGCCGGTGGTGTGTCTTGTGGTGTTTGTGTTTGTCTGAGCTACCCTCGGATGTTGAGGTGGATGCATGCTTGTCTGTCTGTGTGCTTTGGCTGGGTCGGGGAGGAGGGGTTTGGGATTGGGAAGAGGAAGACTGAGGGGGAATTAAAGACAAAGGGTGACTGGCTGCCATCAGTATAGATGCCAGAGCCTGAAAGTATCTCTTTCAGGCTCTGTGCACAGTGCCAGTGCACAGTGAATGCTCTCCAGGAACGCATTACTCTGTTGGATCTGAGTTGCAAGTCCCTGGATGACATTCACGATGGTTGACTGACCCACAGAGATGGACCTCAGGAGGGCGATAGCCTCCTCACTGAGGGCAGCAGGGCTGACAGGTACAAGGGCAGAGGTGCCTGCAGCAAAAGAGACTTCGCCCTCTTGGGTGAGCGGGCAAGGCCAACTAGGTGGGGAGCTACAGGGAGGGTAGTGGTAGTAATGGGGGTAGCAGACTGAGATGGTTCTGGGGTTGTTCCAGATGAGTCCACCACTGCCAGGGAGTGTCTGCTGGAGGAGGATTTTGATTATGAAGATGGGGATCCTGTCTTCCCCCAAGGCATCCTCCTCAGCCCCCTGGGACACTGGTTACTTAGTGTCAGTGGTCTCAGCACTCCGAGTTCCGTGACCAGCAGCTTCCCCACTTAACTGTGACCTGTCTCCTTCACCTGCCGATGCTGATGCACAGAAACAGAGAGACCGAGAGGGTCATCACATTCTTAACATACACATACATTATAACATACACAACAGTAACAACACATCTATGTCAAATAAAGCTTCATGTAGAAACCATTCAGAGCCTACATTATGTCACAACTAGATACTTCCAACCTTCCCATATGACCACAGTCTCACCCACAACAAAAGCCAACTATCTGACCACTACATCACCATCCCATTAATTCACAAGTAACTTAAAAGCATCATGCACAGGATGAATAAGCTACATCTACCATTTCTCCCCATACAGATCATCACTGTCTATCAACAAATCATTTTAAGGAAATGCAGTTTACTAACAACACAATATCATGTTTCCCCCTACTCCACACCAGCCCAGTCAATCACCAGTAGTCATGTTCCATGAAATTAAGCTCATCTCACTTCAAATACAACACAGTATGTTGCTTTCCAAGCACATACCTAACTTATCATTCTGTACACAACTTTCACAATGTCAAACACCTCAGATGAAGATACTACACAGGCGTACCCAAACAGTGTGTCTCTCAAAATGACATAGCATGTCATTGAAACATCTATCTAAATACTATGAAAAGATTCATAAAGAGTATGTAGACCCACTTACCCAACTCATTGACACATTATATGTCCTGCAGTAGAGCCCTACTTAGCACACAGGATACATCCACAGACAACCACCGGGAGCACAGTAACACCGCCAATACAATGGACACCAAACAATCAAACAATGTGCATAAAGGACTCAGCATTCTACTATACATGCTGATTAGAAACCTCTACATGACAACATCTAAACACCTACATCACTAACAACCGCCCAGGCATGTGATTCCTATTACCTTAGTTCAGAACTAATACTTACACAACAAATTACTAAGGTACCCCCTTATGACACATACATCTAGAGTCAAGCAAAATGGATGACAACATATCCCTTAACACCAACATGTGTATGTTAAACGTAACACCTGCTACACCATTACCTCTAGCAGAAATGAGCAGATCCATTACTAAAACTGTCCAAACAGCCTCTGATTAGGAAAGGTAAGTCTGGCAAAGAAGAGGTTTCAACATTACAATAAGCACAAAGTATCAATTGTCACATGATGTAGGCAGGAAATTGTTTTTGTTGCACTCATGTGGGTATGGTATTGCCCTATGCAGCATGGACAATATACATGGGCTAAGGGATCAGCAAACTAGCCTCTTACCCTCTCAAAACCATGTACATTAGAGTAAAAGTTATTAGTGCACGTCAATGTAATGTTTTGAAATGTCAATGTTTTATTACCAACATTATATCCACAATGTAGGATGTACACCCTGATCAAAAATCACATTTCCCAATTATTAATCTGACCTGGCAATGGGGATGCCTCCTCCAACCTCATAGGGAGTGTAGTGAGTTTGACATAGCTAAATCCTTCTTAGAATGACAGCCTCACATAAAGTTTCCATCTATTTCAGGACACAGGATTACTCGCCCTGTTACTTATCTGTCAGACCCAATGTTGCACATAGAGCAACATCCAGTGAAATAGGACTGGTCAGAGACCAAAGAGCCACACAACTGATCAAATGCGAAAATTGACTTGGGAACACTAGATGGGTAGGATGACACAGCTGGTTACACATATGACATGTGCTGGTTACACATATATATGGCTGAGTAGAATTACACATATGACACAGTCACATCTGCATCTCCACATGCAGTCATACTATTTGGTTGACATAGGTTATGAACATGTCCCTATACAGAATACTAGGGCCACATCTGTGCTTTTATGTTGCCTACTGTAATACTATGTCTACCTAAGAGACACTTTACCTGTGTGACTTACCACATTGTCACAGATAAGAGACTTATACATCATATACAGAACTTGCAGAAGCATGTACATTGATTCAGTCAGTACTTACCCGCTTGTGGCTGCTGTGCTGCCCTCAAACGCCCATCCACCTTAGGGTAGGCAACCGCAAAAATGCAGGCCATTAGGCGGGTCAAGGTCTGACAGGCACTGCTCCCTCGTTGGGAGGACATCCCCAGCTGGGCCTCTGCGGTCTTCTGGGCCCAGAGTCTCAGGTCCTCCCACTGTTTCCTGCAGTGGATGCTTCACTGGCTGTGGACCCCAAGGGTCTGCACTTGCTTGGTGATGGCATGCCATATTCCCTTCTTCTGATGGGTGTTGACATGCATGGATGACACAGACAAAAGGAAAAAGTCATGCCCACATGCTCCATACCCATAGTAGTAGACAGAACAGTTCAGTGACACTAAGTAGGCAAACATTCCCATCCTTTCAGCTCACACTCATTTACAAATTAGCATCTGCATGCATCACCACCTTCGCTACTTTACATTTCAAGTACACTATCATATACCACACCTCCCACACATTGGTTTTGCATTGGACTTACCTCCTCCTCTGGTGCATAGCTGTCCATACAGGGGTAAGACCTCCTCCTCAAGCTTATTCAGCTCTTCAGGGGTGGAGACTGGGGCCCTATCATCTGCAGGATGTGGCATGATAGCTCCCAGAGGCAGTACACAGCAGCTCAGGTAGTTGAGGTCTTGGTAGCAGCAGTGTCAGGAATCAAGTGAGCAATACTGCAGAAGATGGCTGTCACGTCTGCCACGAACATGACCGTCACCAATAGTGGGCATTGCCATTGGCCCAAGTCCGCCAAAGGCAGCAATGTCTTCCAATTGCAATTTCCATTGCAGTTGTGATTGCCTACTGCCATGATGACTTCCATCGGCGGACTTAGGGCACTTCCACATGTCCATTGCAGTAGGTCAGGCAGAAGCCATTTTAAGCACATTTCATGCATAGAAGAGTTTTAAAAATCTGCATCATAAACTATACCTCATATTGTGCAGAATATCTGTAAGTACTGCCTTCATGTTAAGTTGCCTATTCGTGCATCTGTGCAGTAAATTCTGTGTTACTGGAGGACATGTGGTGATAGCAATGTACACCTGCTCTGAAGTTCCTATGTGCTTTGAAAATATAGATAATGTGCAACAATATGTGTAAGACATGTCAAGCCAGTGAGACTTACAAACATATTCAGTAAGAGATGAATATGTGTGTGTAGTTCAATAGTTGGTTGAGGGAAATTGCACCAAGAAGGGTGTCATTGGATGCATAGCTATGTGCTGTACTGTAGATGTCAGAGTTGTAACTGACCTCGACAGCAGATATGTGCAAGTTGTTTATTTAACTTTACATGATGTGTGCATGCTGCATGTCACATACTATGTTTACATCTTTTCACATAGTTATCCCACCATGAGGAGAGGAAGACAACCACCAGTGTGCCATCCCCTAGTAGACCTGCACACCATGGAGGAGATACATTGTATCCAGACATATCCACTGAATTGTCAAACTATTACAGATCTTTGTGATCAGTTGTAGCCAGATCTGATTCCTTCCATTCGCAATCCCTATAGCATACCTCCCATCATTCAAGTCTTGTCAGTGCTACACTTCCTGGCAACTGGGCCGTTTCAGAATACAGTGGCCCTTGCTGTAGGGATGTCACAGCCCATGTTTAGTCTGGTTTTGAAGGATGTACTGTGTGCATTGTTGAAACACCTGGACAGCTGCATCAGGTTTCCCCAACGTGCAGATTTGGCCTATGTGAAGGCAGAGTTTTATGGAATAGGACACATTCCACATGTGGTTGGAGCCATGCATGGCACCCATGTAGCCTTAGTTCTCCCCAGTGCTAATGAACAGGTGTGTAGGAACAGGAAAAACTATCACTCCATAAACATTCAAGTAGTGTGTCTGGCAGACAAGTACATTTCACAAGTCAGTGCTAAGTATCCAGGATCAGTCCATGATTCCTTCATCATGCAGAACACCAATTTCCCACTGCTGATGACATCTCCACACATAGAGGACCAGGCTGGTTGGTAAGTTACAATTCAAATGTGTGTTTGCAATGTATGTCGCCTGCCTTAAAATTTTTGCATGTCCCACATATAAGTTTGTGTTGTTCTACCAAATTGTTCACAGGTGATTCTGGCTGTCCTAACCGTCCTTGGTTGTTGACACCAGTGAGGTACTCAACCATGCCAGGGGAAGTCTGCTACAATGAGGCCCGTGGGATGACAAAGCGTGTCAATGAGTGGACGTTTGAGCTCCTGAAGGCAAGATTTAGGTGCTTGGACATATCAGGAGGAGCCCTTCTCTACTCACCCAACAAGGTATGTCAAATAATAGTTGCCGCATGCATGCTCCACAATCTTGCCTTGAGACTATAGATACCATTTAAACCAGATGAGAGGGACCCAGCAGAACCTGTGGGTGGAAATGCAGATTTTGCAAGTGATGAAGAGCCAAAGGAAGATGAAGCAGGAGACTCTAGAACAGATCTCATCAATCAGTACTTCAATTGACTAAAAGGTATGTGAAGTTGACATGATATTGTGATATAATTTTGTAACATGAAGTAGATGCGTAGCACGTTACCTCCTTTCTTGCATCATTTGTGGGGTTGTAGATAGAACCAACGTCTATGAGTGAATTGTGCATGCTGACTAAAGTTTGTATTGTGTACAAGACAGAGTGGTCGACAGTATCATGTATTGTTATAGCAGATACAAAGTCACACTTGTGGACATGACTTCTCTGATTTGAGGAGTGTTTTCTGCTACGTTCTATCCCTTTTCTCTTTCAATCACAGATTTGACTAGATCGTGTTTGGCTCACTATCCTTGGCAAACAACAGACAGTGTAAGAAGCAGATGGGAATTGCAGACAGACATGAGAAGTGGACATGGCTGAAACCAGGTACCAATAGTCTTGATTATGTTGAGTGTAACAAACATTGTTAGACTGTCAGGACACTGGGGTGGAAAAGTGTTTTCCTGTCAAGTTCACCTGTAGGGTACAGGAGGTTGTCAGATGGTGTCATTTGTGTCTGGATATTTGTCTTGCAAATGTGTAAATGTGGGACCATAGCCTCTCCCATCGCAATGGTTTCTGTTGTATGTAATGTACCTTGAACCTAGCTGTCAGTGTGTTCCTACTTTGCAAACCAATGTGCATGTCACTGTGGACTGACATAGGTGAATGACAAGCCCACAGGTATGTGACCAATGTAAGTGAAAGGTTTCAGGACTGTGAACATCAGTACTGATCTCTGTCTGTACCATGGGATATGAATATTTGGAAGCTTGGTATGAGTATGTGATAAGGCTTTACCAGGTGAAATAAAGGACCACTCTCTGTGCCTCCTGCATTGTTGGTAGACTAAAATGACCCAAACTTCTGTATCCTGTGGTTTAGCATTGTGTGACACCTTAGCAAACATCCTGATGCTACTCTCAGTTGTGCTCTATGTGCTGTTTGCGTATCTACCAATGATTTTGTGTAGTTGTAGCTTTCAACTTTTTTGGAATCTGTCCTGTTATAATTCTATTGTAATGAGTCTTGTGCTGATGGAGACCACGCTTGATGGTCATAACAATGGGAGTACAATACAGAGGGACAACTTCAGACAAGAAATGGCATGCATAACTATTGTACATGGATGATAAATTACTCATACACAGAACTTGTGTTTAAGTGTGATATATTGTGGAAAAACAACATATGTGACTAGTAACGTAAAAGAACACACAAAATAAACAGTGATAAATTCAGTTATGGTGGCTGGAATTATGACGGTAGCCACTACACTATCAGGATACACAAGTCCAGTGTCTTTGCATCATAAGAAAATGGAGATTGGTTACAGAACAGTCAACAGGATGTATCTGTGGCACACAAGGAGTAAAAGTCAGGAGAGGTCTACTTCCTGGTAGTGGGTTTGGTCTTGGCATCTGCTCCTGCTGGATATCTGGGTGGACGTCCACGTTTGAGGGGGGGGTTCTTCAGGTACAGAGGGTGGGGTGTCTGAGGCATGTCCTTCCCCGGCAGGGCCTCCATTCCTCTAGCAGCCCCAGATATAGAAGGGCCTGATGTTTCATTGCTAGTGGAATGGGTCAGATGTTGGGTTGAAAACCTACTCAGTGTGATATTCATGTCTCTCAGCACCCCTGCAATGGAAGTGAAGTGGGAATTTTGTGCCTGCCTCTGCTGCATGACTTCCTGGTGGTTGTCCCTCTGCAGCTTTTAAATTTCCCCTAATGTGGTGATTACTTGGCCCCACATGCCTTGGGAGATGGTTTCCTGGTCAGTATTGTCCCTTTGAGACCCCATCCTCTGGCCCACAGCATCCCTCCCACAAACCCTACCCCCACATGCCCGTGTCCCTGGCACAGTGTGCCCACTCCCAGTGGTGGCAGGTCCATCATTGTCAGGGGTGGCAAGGTCAGACTCAGGTACCTATACTGTGGGGCACATAATGGATTAAACAGTCCTTGGGACACAGGTTTGGGGTTGAAAGGTTGCCTGTGATGTAGATGCAACAGGGCTGGGAGGAGCTGATGTGGGTAGGGTGAGGCTAACAGTTGCTGATTAACCTGGTGTCCTAGATGGGCCAGGTTCGTCTTCAGTGTCCAGACATCCAGGGGTAATGTTCTCACTAGGGCCATCTTCCAGAGGGGTAGTGACAGTCTCTGGTATCCTCTCCATGGTGACAATGGCAAGGTTACCTGTGGAAGTAGTGAAACACAGAGTTTAGGTTAAATTGGGGGCATTGTTGCAGTTGTGTGAGATGCAGTGCCTTAACATGATCCCCAGCAATGACATTGACAGCTGCTGCACATAATAACTTAGTACAACATACAACTCTGTGACTTGAATTCCATACTCCATGTACAGAGTTGTTAGACTAGGTTGGTACTGTTTGTACTGCTGATGGCATCTGATATTGTCTTTATATTGACATGGCTGTTCACCTCTGTTACCCAGTGAACTGTCTGCAATGATAGAGTGCAGAAATAAGAGATGTTTAATCTGTGGCCATTTTAACTGGGCACTCAGCTATAGCTGTGTTTTGTTTGGGATGCTAGTGTGAGTGGGCCATTGCATGAGTGAATCATTGCATTGCTGTCAATGCCATGTACTGTTCCACACAAGAGCAATCAAGATGGTGTAGATAGAAAATTAGTTTAACATGCATGACATGTAATATTTGGTGCAGTGTCCAGGTTTTAAAAATGTGCCATTTCTATGGGCAGTGGGGCCAGATGAGTTTACAAGACGTGGCATGCCAGAGAGGGGTATTAGGTGATTAGGACAGAGTTGTAGTGGGTGGTGTGTTAATTGGGGTGGGTTTAGGTGGTGAGGGAGCATGCAGGAATAGACAATTAGGTGACATGAATGTTGTGGGTATGTTGTATAGCCATTTTAGCTATAATTTTATATATGTCATTTTAGAAAACTAGGCCTGTCGCTGCACACTTTAACCTAGATATATTTTATTCAAATTCGTTATATTATTTTAACACTAGCCACATTTGCGGTCTTGTTTTATTTTATCTATCCAGCTGTTCTTCGCCTAGGTCAGCACTGCGTTCTTAAACAAGACATTTCTCTCACTCTGTGCTTTTCTCAAGGGTGCAGTAAGATAGGTTGTCGGAAAAAGTGGTACGCTTTGTCTCCAATGTTCACAGAAACATAACACACTTTTACATGGGGATCCTTTTTTTGGAACATCAGCTGTTTTATTATAAAAACACTACTTTGACCCATGTATGTTAGAGGGAGATTCCAGCCAGATGACCACGGCTATATGCTGATTGCCTCACTTACCAGACTCCACTCCCCCAGGTATTCCTTTCAGGCCCTAAGGATGCAGTATGCCTAAGATCTTCTCCTAGCAAGATGTGAAAATAAGGGGAGAAGGTGGGGGCCCACCGCCAGTCTTCAGTACTGTGAGCTGGTCCCTGGATGCCATGGAATGGACCTTCCCTTTGAGATTGTTACAACTCCCTGATGTCCTTCCTTTTGCATGGATAACTGCCTACAGAATTCACCCTGTCGACTATCTTTTGCCACAACTCAATTTTCCTGAAAATAGATGTTTGTTGGACCTGTGCGCCGAACAGGTGTGCCTCTACGCCATAGTCCACAAAAACACCATAAGAGTCTCCACCAATACCCACAACACCATCAACTCTGCCGAGCACCTCCACTTCCAAATCCACATCAACGCCAACAACACACTCAGAGGAACACTGGTCACAGACCCCCTGGACCCAGACCGCAGTTCTGTGACGACATCGCCGACGCCATCAGCTCCCAAGCCCTCGCCTCAACAGACTACATCCTCCTTGGTGACCTAAAGTTCCACCTAGAAAATAACAACGATATCAACACCACCAACCTAATCAACAACCTCGCCAACTTCGGCCTCAAGCAACTCGTCACTACACCCACCCACTCCGCATGCCACACACTCGACCCCATCTTCTCAGCCAGCAACCACGTCTCTCTTTCAGCCACACCACTGAACTCAGTTGGACAGACCACCACTGCATCAACTTCTCCTACCAAAAACCAGTCACTCACCACCACCGCACACAACTCCCCGACGCAACTGGAGCAAAATATCAACGTATCAAATGATCTCCACTCTCGCCCAGGCCCCACCCCCTGGGACCCTGGACCCCAACATAGCCACCACCAACCTGCATCGCTGGATAGAAGATTGTGCCAACACCCTTGCACCGCTCAAAAAAAAAACAAACACCTCCCACAGAATCAAGGCCAGCTGGTTCACCCCAGAACTACAGGAATCCAAACGGCTATGTCGCAGAATGGAAAAAACCTGGCACCTTGACCCTACCAACTCCAACCACATCGCTTTCAAGGATGCCCTACGCAAACATCACCAACTTATCCGTACCACCAAAAGGACCCACTTCAAAAACCGCATCGACGCCAACGCTCACAACAGTAAAGAGCTCTTCGGCATCGTCAATGAGCTCTCCACCCCCAGGACCTGCTCCAACGAACCCCCGCCATCACAGGAGTTCTGCAACTCACTGGCAACCCACTTCTGTTGAAAGATAGAAGAAATCCACAATAGCTCCAAACCCCAGACCCACCAGCTGACTACAAACACACAAGAACCCAACGCTCCAAGCAACACCCACCTCCTCCACACCTGGACCCCCGTCAACATAGAGGACACCACCACCACCGTGGCCTCCATCCACTCCGGATCACCATCGGACCCCTGCCCACACCATATCTTCAATAAGGCAAACATCATCATCGCCCCCACCTCTGCAAAACCATCAACAGCTCCTTCGAATCAGCCACCTTCCCAGAAAGATGGAAGCACGCGGAAATCATTGCCCTGCTAAAGAAACCAAAGGCAGACCCAGACGACCCCAAGAACCGGCCGATCTCCCTCCTCCCCTTCCCAGCCAAGGTCATAGAAAAAATTGTAAACAGCCAACTATCCCGGTTCCTGGAAGACAGCAAGGTACTCAACACCTCCCAATCCGGATTCCGCAGAAACCACAGCACTGAGACTGCACTCATTGCTGCCAAAGACGACATTAGGAGATGAAGGAGAAACAGCAGCACTCATCCTCCTGGACCTCTCCGCAGCTTTCGACACGGTAGGTCATCACACTCTCCGCACACGCCTCCACAACGCTGGAATCCGCGACAAGGCACTCAACTGGATCTCGTCATTTCTCTCAGGCAGAACCCAGAGAGTCCGCCTCCCACCGTTCCTGTCAGAAGCCTCCAGAATCATCTGTGGCGTTCCCCAAGGATCTTCGCTCAGCCCCACGCTCTTCAACGTTTACATGGCCCCCCTCACCAACATCGCACTAACCCACCACATCAACATAGTTTCCTACGCAGACGACACTCAGCTCATCCTCTCCCTCATGAAAGACCCTACAACTGCAAAGAACAACCTCCACAACGGACTTCACGCCATCGCCAGCTGGATGGAATCAAGCCACCTCAAGTTAAACACAGACAAGACAGAAATCCTCATCTTTGGCACCAACCCCTCAACTTGGAATGACTCCTCATAGCCCACCTCCCCAGGAACCGCGCCCTCACCCACCACCCACCACCCACGCAAGCAACCTTGGCTTCATCTTGGAATCCACACTCAGCATGACTCAGCAGGTCAATGCCATCTCTTCTTCCTGCTACAACACTCTCTGCATGCTCCGCAAAATCTTCAAGTGGATTCCCGTTGAAACCAGGAAAACTGTCACCCACGCCCTGGTCAGCAGCCGAGTGCACTATGGAAACGCCCTATATGCAGGAATAACAACCAAACTCCTAACAAAACTGCAAAGAATCCAGAACGCATCCGCCCACCTCATTCTGGACATCCCACGCCGTGACCACATTTCACCCCACCTCAGAGACCTTCACTGGCTACTATTATCAAAGAGGATCACCTTCAAACTTCTCATCCACGCACACAAGGCCCTCCACAACACAGGCCCAGCCTACCTCAATGACAGACTCACCTTCCACACCCCCACCCGCAATCTTCGCTCGATGGATCCTCGCCTTCATCCCCCGCATCCGCCGCACCACCGCCGGAGGAAGATCCTTCTCTCACCTAGCAGCCAAGACCTGGAACTCCCTACCGCTCCACCTTTTCCAGACCCAAGACCTCTTGACATTCAGGAAACGCCTCAAGACATGGCTCTATGACCAGTAGCTCCCCCCCCAGAGCCTTGAGACCCTAACGGGTGATTAGTGCGCTCTATAAATCCTTGATTGATTGATTGATTGATTACCCGGACAATTTCATCCACCATGACCCTCAACTCCTCATCAGTGAAACATGGGTGTTTCTGTGGGGACATGGTAGTGGTTGTGTTCAAAGTAAAAGGGTGCAGAGTTAGGTACATTGTGAGGTGTAGGTGCTGTGATGTGAGTGGGTGATGGGTGTTGTGGATTGTGTGTGGGACTAATATGTGTGTTTGGTATGTTGTGCAGGTGTGTGATGTGAGCATCGTGAATTGTAAATGGGTGCCTATTCTTGCTAATTTAAACTCTCTGGGATGTTGGTTGTCTGTGACTGTGTGTGGTGTTTTGATTGCAAAGGACTGTGGGTTGTGTGGGGGTGTGTTATATAGTACAGTGAGTAGGTTTGTCAGGTGCGTGGATGTGTATCAGGTGTGGGGTATTCTAACTGAAGTGAGTTGAGACTGCAGCGGTTCGCACCGCCAATAGATTTCCGCCATGGAAGAACTGCTGTCGTGAATTGTAATCTGATGGATAATTTTTGTCGGGCTGGTGGTGCTGGTGGTGGGACCGCCTCTTTTCTGTCCCCAGTGTCCTGGCATTTTAAGAAATTTGGCAGCTTTTTGGCAGATTTCACAGTGGAACTCTTATTACGGTGGTTGGATTACAACCAACATGGCAGTCTTTTGGCAGCCTCCACCACTGCAGTCTTCCCAAAAGACCGCCAAACTCATAATGAGACCCTATATCTTTCCTACATAAACTCCAACACAGTAGGAACAAATAGGAAAACACAAGTTCCCATGAAGTGGACAAAAAAAAAACATTTTACTCCTGTGTTGTCATCAGAGAAGTGTACATCTTAATTGCAAAGGTAATGAATATCTCTAGACAAAATGTCATTTGAGTAATGCAAAATGGCAAGCATTGAATAGTCTTAGAGAAGACATATCAATTATAGTCAGATATGCATATAAAGAAGGCAATATAGTTATATTGAACCTTGCTGAATACGACAAAAAAGCGAGACAATTAGGAGTTGAGTTAAATTATCAGAAGTTGTAAAGAATAAAAATACACATAGGGCATTATGTGCATTGATGATCTAGCAGAGATGTCTTGGTGTAAATGAGGATGGAAAATGTAGTTATATGTACACTGAGAACCTGGTTATACTGGTTATCACTTTCTTTCACAAAAATATGCATCAGCCACTAAGTAGACTTTTTTTTCAGGAATTGGCTCAGTGACAGAGTGTGTTTTTGTAGCAGGTTTGAGAATCACTTCCATCATACATTGGTTACATGAACGATCTCCTTAATTGATTGTTTGATATACCTTAAACAATAGCTATTTGTCAAAAACAATAAGAGCATTTATCACTAAGGGCCTATAAGCACTGAAATACTACCTCTATATGAGATTAGCAAGCTACTTTAGTCTCTTCAAGATGATTTTGGAATGTACTAAATTTGTACTACATCACAATTTATCTTGTAACAAGATAATGGGGGTCATTATGAGTATGGGGAATGGATTAGAACCTCCTGTGGAGGTAAATTGGCAGTGCTGGGGCCACGGTCTTAATGTGGTGGTTAGACCGCCGCCAAAGTGGTCACACCACCGCTCTGGTGGCAGTCAAACTGCCACTGCGAAGACCGCCAGGGTCGCAATGAGGCCCTATGTGTACCAACATAAATGTGATACAGCCATGAGCTCATTAATACATGTTCCCTCCTATGTCAATGTTTTTCATAGGACAAAATGAGAGGGATCATGCTGGTAGCTCCTCAATGGGTGAGACAGCAGATAAGATTGTTCTGTGGAGTCAATACACTGGCAATATGATTTTGATTTGGATAGGTACAGTGAAGGAATTATTGCACTTTTCTGAATGACAATCAGTATAATTTAACACTGTTCTTTGTGTACAGTAAAAGTAATAGCACATTTTTTTATGAGGATCTGTATGTGAAACATGACAGACTGCAAATAAGAGTACATTGCAAGAAAACAGCAGGTAACATCATCCCACATGCTCCAACATGTCGCTCCTAAAAAGACAAAAATGGCAGAATCCCTTTTGGGGAGCTGATAGGAGCAAAGATGAATTGCAATGAAGGAACTCAATTTCTAACAGGACTCAGAATAGGAGGGCCTTACCACATGTGGTAAATACTTCACCTTGGGGCAATGCTATTTTTTGAACGTGGTAAACACCAAATGTTATTCTAACAAACTTGTAACAAGGGTCCAGGAGATTAGAATTTTATTAATTGCAGTAAAACATACTGTGTTCATACAATATTTGTTTGTTTTAAATTGTCTTTAGGTTATACAAAATGATGTATGTAGGACTGATGGCGTGAACACTTGAGAGCACTTAGAAGTAAAGATTCAGAATACTGAACTGTAGCCCACTTTGATTTGACACATAAAATCGCTGAGATTGAAAACAATCTATTAGGTGTTGAAAATGTTATGGACACTGCATGGAAGGGGTGGCAATAGGGAACAGAGGTTCAGTGAACAGAACACTATTTAGATTCATGTTTTAGATATGGTGATAGTTGATCTTAACATAGAGAAAGTATGTAGGTGTAAACATAATACATAACATTGCCTTATCTATATGAGTGAAGTAACAGTGGTGAATAGATTTTGTAGCATGGCTCTATACAATAAAAGATATGATCTTTGCCATAAACTTGAGGTAAGGAAATTTGTGTTCTGGTTTATACTTTTGTAACTTGGAATATGTATGGAGCGCTATGGTTTCTTTTAATACCAGAGGTTAGTAAGTGGCTTTACATCTTGCATAGCATTAAATTGAACATCTATAAATGTGCTCTCTTATATTATCATGAAAATTGATATATTTAAAAGCAGTTAATTTCAATTTTAGGCTTGGATACAGCACAGAAGATACCACAACAATGTTTGAAGAGTGGAATACCCAGGGTTGGTGCTTGGTAAGAAGCCAGGAATAAAATAACTATTTTGTTGCAATTCATTTCAAACCCAAAATATTTGTTACGTAGCATTGAATTTTCACTAATTCTAATTTAAAAACTGAAAATGTCAAGTGTTTTTTTTTAAGTTAGTGTTTTTAAAATATATATTATCTTTGTCTTATATTGGTCCATGAGCTTCAGGACATTTTATTAACGATAGCTATAAGGTTTTAAATAGCACAGAGAATGCAGACTATCAGGGTTCAATTCCCAGTATAGTATAGTATGGGTGGCACTTAGAACTGATGGAAAACCCCCACTTTTATTACATTTATCTGTTATAGGGCTTTTACTTTTGATAATTCACTAAGTATAGAAAGAGGGACAGACTGGCATGTCCAATTATATCATTTTAAAGTAATAAGCCAGGATCTAATAGGCCTAATATATAATTAAACTGTGTGTCTGCTTATTACTAAATAGCAAGTTAATTTTTTGGATGAGTTTAGCAACGGGGAGGCAAAAAAGATTGCAAATTATTTTTTGCCTCATATGGCCATATCATGGGTCCCATTACTTAAGGCTTTTGGGAAGCCGAGATGATGATCACGGATATTTACTTTTGTATATTTTGCATGTAAAAGATGTGTAACACTGTGATTTATAGTATAGTACATACTATATATTGTAAATGGGTTGAAACCAGTTTGAGAAGAAATACAGGTTTAGAATAAGTTGAACTACATATTGAAATATGTAAATTGAGGCCATTGTTTTAGCTTGAGGCAAAGTACATACATATGCTTCACAGTAATCTGCAGATTTATTGTGAAAACATCATATATGTAAATAAAGGAACATTTGATATGGCATTGACAAGATAGAAAATAATAATATAGGAAGTACTGGTAATCACAAATAGTTAAATAACCAATTAGAATTAGAATTACAACTAGCAAAATATTATGAGACTGTAATTACATTGATAGAGAAATTACACTGATATTGTGATTGGGTGATATGCATTAACACAAAAATAATAGATCTTCAAATTGAAATACAGGTAGAAGTGGAAAAATATAGCACAAAACAAAGGATAGATCACAATGCAAATTTATGTGATGTGTTGTATAAGACTATTTAATGAATTGTAGTGATTTTCTTAGGGTTTTTTCTGCATATCAGTGCACCCTTTGGCCTTGGGGAAGTGGGACATACCTCAAAAAGTGGTGGCCATAAAAACACTATTTAATTCTGATAAACGTATACAAGTTTGCAACTATATTAGTTGGAAAACAAGGATTTACATAAATCATAGGGAATACAATATTAGAAAGAATAGATTTTTTCATTTTTCTATGGCATCTCAGGCAAAGTGAACTTGATTTCTTATAAAGACTCAAAGCAAACATGAGATAGTCATAACCATTTTCATCTCTGAAGAAATTGATATGTATCAGTCGACAAAGTATGTCTTTGTTTCTTGTGGTGGCCTATTGGGTGTGGTATACATTTGTGAGGCAGCAGCATTGTTCTATTTATTGTGCAACTGTGAACCAGGGCACTACATGGACGGAACTACATAAACAAAAATAATTAGATCTTTTGTCTGCATCAGTTGCACTAGAAAGGAAAATAAGAGCACTCTGACATTCCTACAAAAAGCAAATGCACTAAATGTGTTCTTGTGTCCCATTGGATATCCTATACCCTTACAAACTTAGCATCAAACAACTAAAATATAAGCATCATAAATAAGTATTCCATATTTCATATGATTAAAATCAATAAAATATGTAATTACCCTTAATAATAAATTGTTAATTAAATAATACTTAATGAACCTTCACCCTACACCGCTACAAACCTAGCTGCCAGCAATTAAAATGTAAATAAAATGAATATGTATTCCATAAGTTACATAACTAAAAATCAATTAAATAATTGACAATTAATAATTGATTAATAATTAAATATTACTTAATTAACTTCCAACACTTTACCTCTACAAACCTAACCGCAGGCAAATAACACATAACAAAACTAAATAAGTGCTACATACATTACATCTTCTTAAATAATTCTTAAGTAACTATTACCTGATTAACTTCCCAACCTATCTCACTACAAATCCAAGAACCAGCTACAGCACTATAAATTTCTTTTAAAAATTAATAAACATTCTAAATCACTTACAATTTTAAAAGCAGTTAATAACATATAAACAATAGTAACATGTCAAATTAACATATCAACTAAAACAAAATAATATAAATCAAAATGACACTTTTAACCACTGTATTAGTGAAAATGATATTAAAACACATCAACATTATTTTCAACAATATTACTTCAAAAAAGGATCTTCTTGATAACAATATTTGTGCATCATGATATTTGTGTGTCACAATGTTTAATTTCCTATATTTCTGTCTCCCAATAGTTTTTAAATTGATTATTTGTTCAAACACCCCTCTTATTAAATCACATTGGCTTATATTTCGGACATCCTATAAAAGTTCATACATATTCATTCAAAAGCACCTATGAGATGAGTAAATGAACACATTTCACACTACCCCTTTTAACTGTGCCCCACTTTATGGATTTGCATAGTACTCAAAATACTAGGAGTAAGCTAAACATGCTGTGTCACTACCTGTTGTACAGATCTGTAAAACTGTACCTACGTTTTTAGAGAATCAATGTTACCCTAGTTTAGTTATCCCCACCTCCACTTTTGTTACCCTACTTTAGTTACCTCCACCTCCACCTCTGTTGGATCTCCATGACACCTGAAATTCTCATTCTGTGATTAGCATGCAAAATTTAAAAATAGTCACTGTTAGTTAGACATGCTAAGCATTGAACTCTGAAGTCCAACGAAAACCTTTTTATGACGTTAACTTCTAAGGAAGTACTTAACGAATTTAGAGCAATTGAAGCAAAGCCACTCATCTAATGTTTTAAGAGTCTGTACCCATTTTTTAAAGCAAGACCTATTCCCCTAATAGTGAACATTAGGATGTATATGTAAATGGCTTCATTCAATCTATGAGAATATATGTATTTGAGGACACACTATCATCAAAAACAGCTACTACAATGGACACCTGCTTTTCCCCCAGCTATATAGATATGTTTATGAGCTGGTGGGAGGAGACGTTGGTATGGGAGGAGTACAATCTAGGGCACACTAAGCACACACCATTGTAGATAAGCCACATTAATAATCTGTTTTTGATAAAGAATAGGACTAAGAAAGATTCATTCAAATGTTTAGCATCAATAGCCTTAATTTATCCCTCACAATTTACGAGTCCCTCAGAAATATATTTAGATTTGAACATCAAAGCTAATAATGGGCAACTAGCTTGCACAAAAAAGACATGCAGGCAGTAGTATACTGCATGCAGGAAGTCACAGTCCCCCTGCTCTTAAGTTGAACATTGCCTATGGGGAACGGTTACAGGCTCAGCTTAATTGATGTAGTCCCACTGAATGCAACAAGACTAAACAGGATATTATAGTCATATGCAGAGGTAGATGGTACCTCAAGAAATTATTAGCCACAGCAGTGAAGAAAGTGGATGCCAACAATAGAAAGGGTTTGATTTTAACAAATATAAATAATTAGATTTGGACAACTTGAACTCTGATGTAGCTATTATGTTAATGATGACTTATAACCAAGACTCAAACAAATGCAGAAACATTCTTAACAGTTGTGAACCCTACAAGAGAATATGGTAACTGGCTTAACACCAGGAACAAGACCACTGATAACTTATAGAAAAGCATGTGCTGTTAAACACATGCATAACTTTGATGGTCCCGGGGAAGTGGCTAACAAGATGACCAAGCAGCAGCACTAAACGTGCGTTTGACCCCGAAAGCGAGATCCTGCTGCATCTTGCCACCTCCTAGCGCCCATATTTCCCAGACGTGTGGTGGCATAATTGGGTGCATGCAGTGAGGTGGTGACTGGGGCCCCCTAATGTTAAATTGGAACCACACTGTTTGCCGCGACCGAAGAGGCCTAGACACTTGCCTCTGACTGGTAGTGGCCCAGGTGGGAGAGAATGCCTGAGGGGAAATTGATATTGTAGGAGCTAGTTGCTGCTGCTGCGCATACCATGTGCAGTGCAGTCAATGTGGATCCCTTGGAGTAGTGGGGAAACAGCGGCCAGTGAAATCGTGAGCACCAAGCTTGGTGCCTAACTAGGAGGTGCTGCCTGTGGCAGTGCCTAAGGCCCTCCCTTCTGCCACCAGAGGTCGGGGGATGCACAAAGGAAGCCTGTCGGGCGTGACACTGGGGGCCCTTCCCCCACTCCTCTGCAGCAGCAGACTGGAAGGAGGCAAGGTGGTGAGCGGTGCTGGAGCAGGATGTGTGCAAGTACAACACTTCCCAACGACTCCGATACCACTGCAGAGGGATTGATAATGGTCGATTGTAGTCTGTTTCCTCATAAGAAGAGGTGAGAGGTGGAGGTGTTAAAAGCGGGGAACCCCTAGTTGCATCTACAACACTTAAGGGCCCGCATTTGCACCTGCCCAAAGGACAGAAGCCCGGAGGTATTGTTGGGAACTAGTCTCCTCCTCTTCCCCCTGCGATGAGCGAGGAGCTGTGGCTGAGATCTGCAAGTGTGAGTATCTAGACTGAAAGTAAGGTGTGCAGAAGGCCCCTAATACTGTTGTGTGAATGTTGGATCCTGCCTGAACTGCTTTCAAGGAACAAAGTGGTCAAGAAGACAGTAGGGGCCCAGTAAGCGAATGCAGACTGAACGGAGAAGCTGAGGAGAGGTGTTGGCTCAGACTTCCTGCCCAGTAGAGGTCAACAGGGCATTGAATTGTACCAGCTGCCTGGTGGTGTAGTGCAGTAATATGACACTCCCCCCAGATGTGGGCAGAGAAGCTGACCACTCCCCAGGGAAGTCCATCTTGTGGTGAAGCACACAGGATTGAGGGTGTTGCATGAGGAGCATGAAGTGTTGACTGGCCTAAGCAGACCCCCCCACGCTGCTGCCTATACTGACTGTGAGTTACGGGGTGAGCTGCCCACCCTCCATGCTGGATTGTCTACCTCACATGCTTGTACCCCTGCCTTCTGTTGGAGTTGTGCTGGATGGTCTTGGGGAACTGGCAGATGAGTAGGGATGGGCCACCCCACTCTGAGACAAAGTGTAAGTTGAAATTGGTGGTATTTGTCTTCCCCCATACAGCACTGTTGGCCTGGACTGCGCTCCTGCAGCTACCTGATCATTGTCACATGGATGACCCTCTTACTGGGTCAGTAATGACCTGCAAATAGCTTAAGGTTCCTAGGTTGGTGTGCCCGCTCCTTGGGTCATGGTTACTGATTCCGGAGTCTTGGTTACTGCCCAGTGTTGGAGAACAAGTTGGTACAGACTGAGGGGCCCGTCAGACCACAGGTACCAGCAGTGGTGAGGAGAGGGGCAGCAGGCCAGGTGCTGTGGGGGGAGTTGCCTGGGTAGCGGAGGTAAGCCCCTGCTGCACTGTATATGATAGACATACCCCCCATTGCGATATGGGCATGGACAGATCAATGAGGGATACCCAACAAACTAAAATGGACCAATTTACTGCCTGGGTGCAAGTGGAGGTCTGTGGTCTGTGGAGGGTGAGGCCTTGCTGGACACTAACAAACCATCAGGATCTCAGATCCTGACAGCCATTGAGGCTTCGGGTCTAGCAGTGCAGGCAAAAATTGAGGCCATAGTGCTAGATGTGAACCTACTCAGAGCAGACTTGCGTAAGGTACCGGAGAGATCTGTAACAACTGAGGGCCAGGTCACTGAGATGCGGCAAGAGGTCTCCCAACTGAAAGCCATGGTGATGGCGCTCAAAGCTCATTCAAGTAAAATGGAAGCACGCCTGGGGGGCACAGAAGGGTGCTCCCGCAGGTGTAATCTCAGATTCGTGGGATTCCCTAAGGGCAGAGAGGGCAGTAAGCCAGAAGTCTTTTTGGAGGAGTGGATTACGACAGCGCTCCCAACTGCAAGCCTGTTGAGGTTCTTTGCAGTAAAAAGGGCACATAGGTCGTTGGCTGGATGGGTGTGCCTCCCGGAACTGTCACAGTTATGCTCCTCGGCTACAGGGACTGCAATAAAATCCTACAGATGGCCTGAAAACAGGGCAATCCAAGGTTTGAAAACCACACTATACATGTCTTCCCAGATTACACCAGGGCTGTTCAATTGCAGAGACAATCCTTAACTGTGTCAAACAGAATCTGAAGGCGATGTGATTAATGTACGTGTTACTGGATCCCGCCAAGTTGCAAGTGATCTACGGCTGCTCTCACTTCTTTATGACGCCCGAGGAGACATGGGATTGGTTGGAGATCAGTGGCAGCAATCGAATTCTGGAACCACACGCATGAAAGACACAAGATGGGATACACCTTGGGAGAGCTCCATGGTCCACACCCTGAAGGAGAAGCATGCGCAGAAAATATTTGCATTCTGGTGCAAGAGAGTTGGTGGTGCAGCCGGATGGCACCCTGAACCTGGAGACAAAACAGCAGGAGCGGGAGGAGGCCAGAGCATTGGTCGAATCTGTCACCTTGGCTATGTCATCCTTCGTGGATTTGGATCTGCAGGACATCCCAAACCGATTACCAGGAGATACAGCAATGGCCTGAGATGCACAGTAGTACAGTTCTTTTGTCCTGGAAGGAGTGTTTCAACCACAGTCCTTTGGAAGGGATGCAAGGACTACGGAGTTGGTGGTCAAGGACAACAAGCTACTATGTAAAGATAAAGGCACTTGCCAACACAGCACAAGCTCAATATTCAAAATGGATCCCTGAGGACCTTGAGGTTACTGGTACATCGACGTGTCCTGTTGACGGGGGCGGAGTGGGCTCTGGGGGTGGCGCCGTATGCGGGGCCCGGATCCACACTGGCTGGCCTGACCTTCTCCCCCTACTTTCTATTTCTTTGTCTTTTGTTCTTCCTGATTCATTTTCCGCTACAACACTACCCCTGTATTTATTTTCTCTCCCTCACTTTCTCACTTTCTCGCAGTGTGTGTGACTGTATGCAGTGCAATAGTGATCATAAGGCACATAGGTGCGGAGCGGTGAATGGAGCGTTTGTCCAGAGGCCCTTAGCCTGACTGTCCTCACTCTTTAGCGATAACACAAGTTTTATGCCCAACACTGTCATTAAACGGAACCCACTGCCCACCTCCCCCACCCAGACACCTCGTTATGCACGCAGAGTCTGCTGAATGAGAGTGTACTCACCCACTTGTGGCTGCTGTGATGCCCTCAAGCGCCCATCCAACTCCGGATAGGCCACCGCCAGGATCCGGAACATCAGGGGGTTATGGTGTGACGGGCACCCCTCCCACGTTGGGAGGGCATCCCCAGCTGGGCCTCCGCCGTCTTCTTGCTCCAGCGGCGCAGGTCCTCCCATTACGGCAGTGGGTGCTCCGTCTGTGGTAGACCCCCAGGGTCCAGACGTACTTGGTGATGGCACGCCAAATACCCTTCTTCTGGTGGGCGCTGACCTAGAGGAATGGTACAGGGGGAAAGGAAATTACTTACCAGTCCAGACCGTCATATTCATGGCCCCCCAGTTCCCACCCTTGCCCTGACACACATACACTCACCATGCGCACATGTAGCCCTCAGCCGGCCCCATGTATCTTTCATCCACACCACTTAAAACAGGCATTGCCCATGCAGCATACTCACAGGACTGTACAGTTGCGTGTACTGGAGGAGGACCCCATCCACTAGTCTCTCTAACTCCTCTGAAGTGAAGGCAGGGACCCTTTCCCCAGACACATGAGCCATCGTCGCTTCCAGACTGTGGTCACAGCAGCACTTGCAGTGTTGGTCCTCTCCTGTTGAAGGTCAGGTATCAAGTGGGTGAACAGACAGAAAATGGCGGTCACGTCCACGGCGGTGCGCACCGTCACCGCCGGCGTATATCGTCATTGGCTCCTGGGACCCATAGGGCCAAATGTTAACCAATGCAGAATTGCGCCGCGGTCTTCGACCGCCCACCGCAACGGTGTAGAACGCCAGCGCAGTTACCTCCTATCCCCTTGTCCCACCTTACAGGTCAGGCAGCTGCCATTTCAGGAGGCCACATGGGATGGTTTTTTACATGAGTCACACCTATCTAGGCCGGGAAGATAACGGCACATTGCAGATTAATAAAGTTTCTGAAAACAAGACATTGTGATACCTCAGTGTTGGAAGACTCTCTGCTCGCTGTTCTCCTCCACAGGGCACGTCCGCTGCGGCAGGTGATGAGATGGCGGCATCCTCCGGTGTACAGACCCCTGGTCGACCTGTCGACAATGGAAGAGAGACACATCCTGGTCACATACAGACTTGATCGTGCAACAATCCAGGAACTGTGTGCCCAGTTGGAGCCAGACCTGATGTCAGCTATCCGCCATCCCACAGGAATCCCCCCTCTAGTGCAGGTCCTGTCTGTACTCCATTTCCTGGCCAGTGGGTCTTTTCAAACAACAGTGGCCATGGCATCAGGGATGTCCCAGCCAATGTTCTCTAATGTGTTGTCCAGAGCGTTGTCTGCCCTGCTGAAACACATGTGCAGCTACATTGTTTTCCCTCAGGTGGAGGATTTGCCCACAGTGAAAGGTGACTTCTATGCTCTGGGACATATCCCCAACATCATTGGTGCCATTGATGGTACACATGTGGCATTTGTAACCCCCGCAGAAATGAACAGGTGTACAGAAACCGGAAGAGCTACCATTCTATGAATTTGCAGATGGTGTGTTTGGCAGACCAGTACATCTCCCATGTCAATGCCAAGTATCCTGGCTCATGCATGACGCTTACATTTTGAGGAATAGCAGCATCCCTTATGTGATGGGCCAACTACAGAGGCACCGTGTGTCGCTAATAGATGAGGCCAAGGACCCAATACAGTTGACATAGGTGTCTGGGTATGGGGCTGTCCCTAAGGGTTAGTGTGTGTCTAACAGTTGTCCCTCGACATTTGAAGGTGACTCTGGTTACCCAAACCTGTTATGGCTACTGACCCCAGTGTGGAATCCCAGGACAAGGGCAGAGGAACGCTACAATGAGGCACATGGGTGAACTGGAGGGTGATCGAACGCACCTTCAGCCTCCTGAAGGCCAGATTCCGGTGCCTCCATCTGACAGGTGGCTCCCTATACTACTCACCGAAGAAGGTGTGCCAGATAATCGTGGCCTGCTGTATGCTGCACAACCTAGCTTTGCGACGCCAGGTGCCTTTTCTGCAGGAGGATGGGCCAGATTGTGGTCTTGTGGCAGCTGTGGAGCCTGTGGACAGCGAAAAATAGGAGGCAGAAGAAGAGGAGATCGACAACAGAAACAACATCATCATGCAATACTTCCAGTGAGACACAGGGAAGAAGATGCCACTGCTTCCCACATCTCATTCTATTGTTGGAACTAGCAAACATGTGTCATTTTGATTTACTGTATGGACCCTGACCTGTCACTTTGACTTTCCATTTCACAGATTTGGGTCCCACTTTGTGCCCTCTGCTATGTTTACTACTGGCCTTCAACTGTGTTGCATTGGTATGTGAACAAGTAAATTGACATTGCTATATTCCATAGTTATTGCAATTACACATTTGTGAAAGCACAGACTGACTCCAGTTTGTTTTGTGATTGAAGTGTGTTTATTCCTGTGCTAATAAGTGGAGGGGGTTGTAAAATGGGCTGGGGTGATGGTGGAGGAATGTCCATGGCAGAGTCCAGTCTATTTGTTTCACAGGTTCTTTGTCCAAAGGGGCATAGGAAGTGGAGCAATGGCAGTTTAAGGATGGACAGGGTGACGTAGTGGGACAGAAGGGTGACATTCAGGGGGGTCTCATTTCCTGGCGGGGGTCTTGGCAATGTTCTATGTCTTGTTCCTGGATCTCAGGGACCGTTTGCAGGGTGGTTCTCCATCTGCAGGGGTGGGGTGCTGGTGTCCTGTTGTTCCTGTGGGGGTGCCTCCTGTCCACTAGCGCCGGCGAAGGTGGAGGGCTGTTCTTCGTCCAGGCTAGTGTCAGTGGCCCCTTGTTGTGCCACTGTGTCCCTCCTGGTGTTGAGAAGGTCTGCCAGCACCCCTGCAATGGTGACCAGGGTGGTGTTAATGGACTTCAAGTCCTCCCTGATCCCAAGGTAGCGTTCCTCCTGCAGCCGCTGGGTCTCCTGAAACTTGCAAAAAGAACAAGTGAGGGACAGAATGCTGAACAATGTCAAACATTCACCCCAGTACAGAGATCTGGGCCTAAATCCATTGTTTTTTTGCTGCCCATGCCATTCCAGTTTGGACCCAGCCATATGCAAATCAGACTTGACCCTGTTCCTCAGGGGAACAGTCTAGCCCGAACTGCCAGGCCAGGTCTTCCCTGGACTAAAAACAAGCATCCTGGGACCAGTTTCGGGGTTTCACTCCTCGTCAGCCAGGCTAGCTTGAATCCAGTAGCATGGGAAGCACGGGACCCACGTCTGGGCATACCCTTCCCACTTAGGGCGACAAATGCAAAAAGAACAAGTGATGGACAGAATGCTGAGCAATGTCAAACATTCACCCCAGTACAGAGATCTGGGCCTAAATCCATCGTTTTTTTGCTGCCCATGCCGTTCCAGTTTGGACCCAGCCATACGCAAATCAGTCTTGACCCTGTTCCCCAGGGGAACAGTCCAGCCCGAACTGCCAGGCCAGGTCTTCCCTGGACTGAAAACTGAAACTTGGCCAGTACCGTTGCCATAGTCTCCTGGGAATGATGGTAAGCTCCCATGATGTCGGAGAGTGCCTTGTGGAGAGTGGGTTCCCTGGGCCTGTCCTCCCCCTGTCACACAGCAGTCCTCCCAGTTTCCCTGTTATCCTGTACCTCTGTCCCCTGAACCGTGTGCCCACTGCCACTGCCCCCAGGTCCCTGATTTTCTTGGATTGGTGGGTTTGCTTGGGTTCCCTGTAGTGGTGGACACACTGCTGATTGACCTGTCCTGGGGACAGAGGGATGGACCCGCTGGGTGGGTGCTGTGCTGGTGTTTCCTGAGGGGGGAGGCTCTGTGGTGGCTTGTGACAGGGTCAGGGGAACCGACTGTCCGAGGTCCCAGATGGGCCGGACTGGTCATCTTGATACAGTTGTGCAGAGCTGCAGTCATCACCGTGGGCCTCTTCTGAATGGGGACTGGATATGTCTGGTACCTCCTGTCCGGTGACGTTGGGTAGGGGTCCTGTTGGGGTGTAAATGCATAATTATTGTATCTGTGTGTGCCCTTGTGTGCAATGGGTGGTTGGCCGTCTACTCCAGTGCTTGCATTATTGGCTTGGTCCTTGTGTGATTGGTGATTTTGGGGCATGAGTGAGTCTCTGTAGTGGACATGCTTGGGTGATGGGTGTCCATGCATTGGTGTTGCATGCAGGGCTTGGTTTTGGGATGTGTGGGTTGTGTTGGTGGGGTATCTGTGGGTTGTTGGGGTGATGGGTGTGAGGGTAAGGGTGGGAGTATGTGATGGCATGCAGGTGGGGTGGGGGGGCATAAGGTAGTAAAGATTTGCGTTACCAGAGCCCAGTCCTCCTGCTACTCATGCAAGGCCCTCAGAATGCAGTATTGCCAAGACTTACTCCTCCCATGTTGTTAGTTGTGGGGGAGGGGGTGGGGGTCCACCGCCAGTCCTCTGTACAGCAATCTGGTGTCTGGAGACCACGGAACGCACCTTCCCCCGTAGGTCGTTCCACCTCTTTCTGATGTCATCCCTGCGTTCTTGGATGCTGTCCTACTGCGTTGACCCTGTCGACAATTCTGCGCCATAGCTCCATCTTCCTTGCAATGGACGTCTGCTGCACCTATGATCCGAATAGAGGTGGCTCTACCCGGACAATTTCCTCCACCATGATCCTGAGCTCCTCCTCAGAAAACCTGGGGTGTCGTTGAGGTGCCATGATGTGATGTGGGTGATGTGTGAGGTGGTGTCTGTTGTGATGTGTGAGGGGGTGTGTTGGTGTGTGTTGTTTGAGGTGCGTGGATGTCGTGTAAGTGATGGTGTTGTGTGTCTGTGGATGCTGGTGTTGTTTTAGGTAGTGTCTCTCTCTGGCGTGCTTTCAAAATTCTGGCAGTAAGGGTTTGTGGGTGATGTGGGTGTGTGCTTTATATTGGATTGGGTGTGTGGGTGTGGTGTGTGTATGTGTATCAGGTGTGTGTGTTTCGAATTGTCCAATGTGGTTGTGTTTTGTATATGTGTGTGTATTTTGAGCGCTGCGGTGTGTACCGCCAATGGATTACCGCAGTTGAAAGACCGCCGCGTTGATTCGTGGGTCGTGATAGTGTGGGCGTATTCCTGTTGGCGTGACGGTGTCGGTTTTCTTATCGTCAGTTTATCACTGATCTTTGGTGTGGCGGACTTGTGTGGATGTCTGTATTGTGGCGGATTCCAGGCTGTGGGTCGTAATACCTGTAGCGGAATTCCGCGGCAGCAGCGGTATGTTGGCGGTCTTCTGCACAGCGGTAAGCGGGATTTACCGCCAGGGTTGTAATGAGGGCCATAGTCCCCCAAAGCTATTCTTTTTTCAGGGACAGGCACCAACAAGGGGGATATCTTCAACTTGCCGCAAGACTGATTAAAATCCCTCCCTTAAATCACAACCTCCCCAACCTGAGTCAGATTATTTGCACTAACAGCGATATGCCCCTCTACCATCGGAGACAAAAAGCTAGTGACAGTGGAGGGTATCACTGGGGGTTCTGAAAGTTCAGGGGTTATAATCACAGCAGCGGAGCCAGCCCCCTTAATACCAAAGAAGTCAATCATAGTTCTCTGTGAGAAAACAGCTTGGCCCTTTGCTGATACATTAGACAATGTGCATACCTTATGTGTCTGGGGTACAGATGGCAGAGCAGCCCTTCTGTCAATGGAGCTGGCCCCTGTCATCCCCCTCACAACTCACCATCCTTCTCCAGGACCTCGTGCTTGCGCTGACTTCCTTGCATGTGTGCCACTGGTTCTACTGGCTCTGCTTGCTCTCCTTCCGATGCTGTCTGGGCCCCAAGATCACTACTGCCAGACTGTAATCCAGTCCCAGGGCCTGGTTCATGGAGCTCCTTGGGCTCTTTGGGCTCCTCCTGCTCCAAAGGCACTTTGGGCTGCTGATTTTGCTGTGCATAGGATAGCCCAGCTAGCCCAATTGTACCTCCAGTAGATAGATGTTCTCTTTCTCCTCGTTGGCCCTGCCTTCATATTCCACCCTTACCTGTTGTCCATCCAAGCTGAGAGTATCGCATGCGTGTGCGGGATATTTCACTCCCCACAGACCCTGTACTGGCCACACCACCGTCCATGAGATCCCGACATTCTCCTCTATTACCCTTGAAAATCGGCCACCTTCCTGCTGCCAAACAGCTGATTCACAAAGATGAGGAAAAAAGGTGTCCATCTCCTCTTCCTGGTTGTACTGCAGGAGCAAGACTGCGATTGGTGTGGTTGGTATGTATGACGCACAATCTTAATTGTAAACCACTTGCATGCAACTGGCAGCCATGAGGGCTGTCAGCAAACATGAAAGCACCAAAGCTGCATTTGGCACCCAAAGCTCACCGCTCAGTCTCTGAGGATCGCAAGACTAAAGGCTCTGTCGTCCAGGGGAAGTTTTCTCTCTCTGTGCTCTCTCTGCTGTACCCCCCTGGGGGAGGTTGGAGGAGTAGAGGCTTGATGAGTTGCTGCCATCTTTACTGAGTGGAGTAAACTCGGGGTGCTGGGGGTGGTGGGGCTTGGTCTCAGCCGAGACACTGAGGGGGTTATTCTAACTTTGGAGGAGGTGTTAATCCGTCCCAAAAGTGACGGATTTACCACCAGCCGTATTACGAGTCCATTATATCCTATGGAACTCGTAATACGGCTGGTGGTATATCCGTCACTTTACCGTCACTTTTGGGACGGATTAACACTCCTCCAAAGTTAGAATAACCCCCTGAATCTTCCTCTTTGAGGTGTGGGTGGGTGTGGTTACATACCTAAGGCTACTACAAAGTGCCATTCTTGGAGTAGCACAAACATGGGTTTATGGGGGTGGTTAGGGTTTGGGGGTCAGGGTGCGAGGGTCTGACAGTGGGAGGATTGAGGGAAAGAGTTGATGGATTGGGGGTGTTTCAGGCAAGGTTTTTAGGGTTTGGGGAGATGCACATGGGTTAATTGAGTTGAAAAGAGGGGTAATAACACTGACGGTTGTGGGTTGTAACCATCCTCTCATGCATAAGAATAAGTTTAGATAAATCAATAGATACCACTATGTATATTCACAACCAAGGTTTGCAAATTATTTGTTGAAATATTAACTGTATGCACTCAAACACCAAAGTTAGATATGTTAGGGAAGAACTTAATCTTCATCTAATTTGTATTCAAGAAACTCATCTTACTATTGGGGAATCTTCGGAGCTTAGGGACTTAAAATACCACATCCATGCTGTTGTTGGAGTCGAGGTCCCAAGGGATGGGTGGCCGTTCGGGTTGCACTTGATAAGTCTGGGAGATGGTTAATTGCTTGTACAAGTAATGGTCGTATATCATACAGATGATCCTTCTCTGTTTCATTTTTTGCTAGTGGAACTTTTCACATGGCCTGATGCAATTGTTATGTGTGGGATTTTAACCTAGTTTTGGAGCTGGTAATAGCTTCCACTTCCTCTTCGTGGGCTACACCGGGGCTGATGGGTAAGTCTCGGGCAGCTATTCAAACGATTTTTGCAACATATGCACTGTCTGATATCTGGTATGCCTGCTGGGATCCAGAGTCAGGACTTACATTCTACTCTGCTCCTCACAGTACATCAACCCGATTGGATATGTTTTTTGTCACCTCATGGTTTGTTGTCACTAGTAACCATAAAAGACTGTCGCTCTTTATCAATTATTCAGGATAGCATTATGTTTAATTGTTCACCTCTACGCAGATGGACATTTGATCATAAATTGCTGCTGGACCCCCAGTATATTAACTTCAGGCCTGAGAGACATTATCTCTGTAATTACTGGACAACTCATTTAACTACAATCAAGGATGTCTAGAAGACTTTTATATTGGGTCAGATAACAAGCTACATTATTCAGAAGGTCAGCGAGGAGAGGGCCATGGAGGCTCGGTTACAGGAAAGGCTTGTTCAACTTGAGTTGGAACATTCATTTTGCAGCTTTTTCAGCAATTGACCCTTCTGCAGATCCAGCTCAAACAGGGCATCTGGGGTAGGGAGTGTGCTAAATATTGAGCATGTCGGCTCCTGTGTTTTGAAAACTCTGAGGAGATGGGGCTGGAACTGGCTTTCCAAGTGAAGGTCAAGGTTATTCACAATCTGATTTGGGATAAAAGAGATGTGGTGGGTAAGGTGGTCACAAGTAGCACTGAGATCCTAGCGGTTTTTCATCAGTTCTACTCTGAGTTACACAAAGAAGAATATGTTGCCACTAAGGATAGGATTGATTTATACTTGCTGGCTGCAGAGCGGAATCAACTTGAAGGGGCAAAAAGCTGCATTGGATGTCATGGTACCCAGGGAAGAGATCAAAGTGGCTATTATACAACCTGTGAGTGGCAAAGCATCTGGGCCAGATTCTATTCTGACTGAGTTTTACAAACATTTTAAGGAAGTATTGATCCCTTTCTTTACTGAGTTAGTCAACGTAAACGCCTTTTTAGCAGCAGTCTCGCCATAATCGGGGTGAGACATATGTTTCTATATTTGTATAAAAAGAATAGAGAGCCTTCAAATTGCAGTTCATATCACCCCATCTCTTCGATCAACTGCGATTCCAAGATTTAAACTCAGGTTTTGTCAAATAGACTTGCAGCTGCAATTACTACATTAAACAATCCTATGCAGCATGGATTCATCCCCTCGCTGGACAATACCTCTCATATTAATATTGCGCTCTCTGCCTTGGATGTGGCAAGGGAATTTAATTTGTCTACCGGGGTGATCCAGTTGGATGCTGAAAAAGCATTCAACAGGGTCTCTTAGCAGTATCTGTGGAGGGATATGGAGGCAGTGAGATTTAAGCCTGGCTTTGTGGCAAGTCACTATATTAAACTTTGACAGCAAGGGTCTTGTATATGGGAACACTTTTGGAGACTATTCAGATTGGTCTGGAAACTAGGCAGGGGTGCTGTGGCATTCTAATTTGGAATGATGATTGGAACGTGAGAGTCTCCCAGGAGACTACGACAGTTGGAGGTCAAAAGAGGCAGAAGGAGAACGGGGAGAGAATCGTCTGTAGGCTGAGGTGTTTTACTACTGCAAGAATCTAATAAATAAACTCCTGTCTCACTCGAAGAAGCTGTGTCCCCTGCGATCCTTTCAGGTGCCCTCTCTCACCACTGTTATTTGTTCTTTGCCGGGATCCCTGCAAACGTCTATTAAAGAGCACAGTCTCTGTTCCATCTCTGTGTTGCATAATTGGGAGGCTGATGATATTGCCCTGCTTACAACATTCCTGGCAATGACTTTGCTAGCAATAGAAGATGCTGCTAAGTTTTTTTGGGCATTCCTTGGGGTATAAATTGAACATCAATAAAACTGAGGTTATTGTTAACAAGAAATATAATAGAGAGCACCCTTGCCATGTTACCTCAGCTACATACCTGGCCATTCATATATCGTTCAATTTGGATTTGTGATATCCTTGAACTATGAAGCATTATATTCAGAGTTCCTTTCTCTTGTTAGAAAATGGGATAGGCTACATCTGGGCTTGATTGGACGATGCAATATTATCAAGATGATCAATTTGCCATATTATCTATATCTTTTTAGGTCTATTCCTCTGTATCTATCTATTTTTTTAACAAGGTCGAGGGCAGTTGGCAAAAATGTATCTTGGCATACAAATAGTCTTCTTGTCCTATACGCTACCTTCATCAGCCAGTTATGTTCCGGCTTTCTGCAGTGGTGGTGCTAAGATCATGGGGCTTGGCTGGTGTATTTCCTGAGCAGAGGACTTTCTCAATAACAATCAGGCTGAATTGTGGGCTGGTCGACACTGCCTATTTTAAACATACCCAGTTTAAGATGTTAATAGTCTATCGTAAGGTTTGTCTGGTCATTGGTGACATTTGCCATGTAGCAAGGCTTAATTGATACACTCAGTTGGGTAAAAATCCTGATCTTCCACCTTCATTCCAGGAGAGCTTTCTTAAAAAGGTTTTGGGTCAATTTTGTAAGGGGCGAATCCTTTCCTCACTTCAAGATATGAACAGGCATTACAGGATCCCTAGGATGTGGGCGTTCTGCTATTTACAATTAAAAGAATTTGTGCATTGCTTTCCCATCACAGATATAGATATGACTTGTAATTAATTTCTGGTGAATTTCATTAAGATCAAGAGATGTGACTTTAAGCATACTTTTTCTGTGATTTTGGAGCAGCAGGGGAAAATGGAGGACAGGTTTGATATACTTTCTCCTAAGTGGGCTCATAACCTGCAGTGTAATGTTTCTGTTTCAGAGATACGCCATTTCGAACATGTTGGTTCAAGATTCTCTTAATGTTTCTTGGCTCAAAATTCATTCCTTTAAACTCCTGAATGAGATGTACTACATACCATATAGGATTAAGAAGTGGGGTCTGAGGGATTCATCATCTTGTTTTCGGTGCGAGGAACTGGAGATAGATACTGTACACATTTTTGCAACATTAAACCATTTTGGCATAGGCTTTTTGTATTAATAAATCAATCATGTAAGATAAATATTTCCCCTGATGTCAAAACTGTCCTGTTCGGACATACCCTCATTTTCTGGCTGAGATTCCTGGGGTGTTCTAATTCATAGTTGCCTTTGCTAGATTAATGATTGCCCTAGCTTGGCTGCAAACGTTGGCCCTAGAGGCTATATCCTGGTGGTACGAGTTTATATTTTTATAAAGCCTGAAATTGGTTGTAATTGAAAAACACCGGGCTGATATAAGCTTTGGAGAATGTGGGATCTAGTTGAGGGGAGCTTATTGTTTTTTTCCCTGGTTGTGATGTGCAAATCTGAAAGAAGTGTATAACTTCAAAAGATTATGGTCTGATCTTTCTACTTATGTATGTGTGATGATTTTTTTTTCATTTGGTATGCTGTTGCTCAATAATTGTTATGTGACTTAATGATTATCACCGCTCCAAAAAAAAAAAATCTTCAGATGTTATACTAAACAGCCATTGGAACGTAACATAGATAAGGAATTGGCTATACATGTTGTCTGAAATAGGGATTGTTGGAGACTGTTAAATGTTCAGAAAAACCTTTTTGTTAGTAAACCAAGGTGAAAATTGTGATAAAAAATTTCAAAATGTAGCTGGCCCACTGAGAGTAGTCTCATTAAAATTAATTAGACCATCATTATTACTCTGTCCAAAACTATTGATGATGCCTGTCATTATGGTATATTTGCAGGGTAGACAATCCTGATGTGGTAGACTTAAAATAAAGGTAGCCCCTTTGGGCTTAATTTAGAGCCACCCATGATTGGAATCAATTATACCTTGTTTAAAGGAGAGAAAGCAAGCATTTTACCAATGATTAGCAGGGAAAAAGTGCACAGGGGCCTAAAAGCCAACGGAAATGGGTTCAGTAAAGGAAGCCAGAGAAAGGCAAAAATCTGGATAGCCCTGCAGAGATCGCCAAGTCCAACACACTCCAAGTGCATTATGGTCAATGTGGTCTAACTCTTGCAGCCCTGCAGTTAATCCAGTGATGCATAGCTTGATAACTTTTCATTTCTTCCAGTATTTCAATTTTGCTAACCATTCATTTCTTCAAATCTTTGATTTTTGGGAGCCCCAGACACGTGTTTCAGTCTTCATAAGTTTTTCTGTGAAGCACAGCACATACTGAGTGTCAAACCTGTTTTCAGAATAACATTTAAAGACCACTCCCTTATTAACTGTTCATCAAACAGACTGAACTGCAAGGCTCACTAAATTTGGCAAAAAGTAGAAGTTTACTCACAAAATGTGCTTCTTGTTAGGTATATCTGGATGGTTAGTCCAGTGGTAATCCTGTAGGAGTCTCCTTAAAGTATAGTGGTTCATTTTGGTCCTGTACTCCTGAAACCATCTGATTGGCTGGTTATGACATTGAGCAAAATGTTGTGGTTGCCATCACAGGACTCAGGAACTTGTTTTCTGAGTCCTAAATGTCAGGGAAAAAGGCCATATAAAGGTGCAAGGTCAGTACAGTCTGACCCCCCAGGCCATGTGAGGGGATCCGTAGAGACACCCACCTAATAATGTAAATTGTAACAAAATAGGCCAGTTTTGCCAGCTGTACGACTGTACTACGATGGGACACATACAGACATCATTGTGGAATGAGTGATGTAATATGTGAGATGAAAACCAGTGCATGATGGGGGTGAAAATTATAGTTTGTTCACTAAACTATAACTGGTGAATTTCAAGGGGGGAGGGTCAGTTTATAAATGTTAGTTCTTGTGTGTATTTTCACTGAGAAAAACAAAGGTTAAAGTGATGTTATAGTTAGGTGATAAAGCGACACAAGAACTAACCTTTAAAAAGAAAAAAACACTTTGGCCAGTCATCGTTTACTCACTTAACTATAACTTTAGTTCCCCTCATGCATTTCTTATGACATCACATATTACATCACTCATGACATGTTGAATGACAACACTGATGACATCTCAAATGACGTAATTGTTGGCATAACTGATGACAAGAATCATATTATTCATATTCTCATCACTCAATAAACCTTTACATTATTTAAAAAAATAAAAATGATAATAAAGGGGTATAGTCATATACAGCATATTTTTACTGCATATATAGAATGAAAACAGCATAGGTCAAGGAGCCAAGTCTACCTCTGCATAGCAAATGTTATATGTTGCATGATTTACCTACCACTAAAGCTGTGAGTGCAATGAGTACTCCATGTTAATTTACGTAAACGATAAGCACATGTGATGTGAGTTGCATAGCTACATTTTAAATCAGGTTTTGGATTGACCACAAAGGTTGTTTCCAAAAATCTGTGACAAAAGTAAGAGCTTCAGTTCAGACATATTTATTCACCTGTGGATGTTTGTGCACATGCCCATGTATTATACAGTTGAAGATATATTTCAGTTAGACTATGGTTGTATACACTGTGAACAATTATTCTCAGAACTTTCTTGATGATATTAGGACTTTACACCTTGTTAACGAATGTACTATGAAAGATTGAGCCAATGAGAAATGATGTGATGTACTTACGGCTTTAAGGTTGTATGTGTTTCTGGTTTTCTTTGTAATAATTCTACTTTATTTTACCATAGCATGAAGAGTTACACATACAACCCAGCTGAAGGTGCCTTATCAGGGGCAAATAAATAGGTGTCAACCTCTTCATTTAAAGTCACAAGTCATGTGAGCTCTTTAACAGTGTAATCCCGGTAATGTGAATTGAAAACTAAAGCTATTTTGTAAGGTGTTCAAGTTTACCAAGTGGGTAACTCTATTACAGTGCATGGTGGTATATTGCTTCTTCTGAGTTTGAATAACAAAAAATACAAAATAACAGTCACTAAATGTGGGTGAGGTGAAATGTATGATAAGGTCCAGATATATGGGCTTTTGACACAGGGCAGCAATGCACTGTATCTATGCAATATGGCACATTCCTGTCCTTCCCACTGTGCTAGTACTATTTTGACTTCTTATCACCAATACAGGAACCCTAGCACCATGGTGCAAGAGTGTCTGCATTGCATACAGGACTGTTTTTGTGCAGGAAAGGACACCTTCCTGCATAAAAACAATCCTGGGAGGCCTTTTCCTCTGTTTGCAGCACACATATACAGAGGAAAGAATGAGGAGAAATACAGATATTTCTCCTCATTGAGCCTCCACTAGGGAGCGATAAGGTTTTGCTGCATCTCCAGGTTTACATGGTCTTGCAAATCTGGGTGTGCTTCAAAATCCATGGGTGTTGTGTGGGAACACCCACTGCAACTCCCATGGAATGCTTCCCTAATGCAGAGTAAGGCAATGCAGCGATTTGTGCTGCCTTGCCTTCCTCCATATTTATGTGGCCACACAAAGCCACGAAAAGTGGCTTGGCGTGACCTCATAGACATGGTGGAAAGGTGTGTGCCACCATTGTGTCACTAAAAGTGATGCGGCATAGGTATTTTTGCAGTGTTCTGCATGTTGCAAAAGGTTATACCAAATATAACTGAATTGTGCAAAAATTGGGAAAATTGGGCATCGATGTATATTGGTATATCTAGATGATGTTATCAGGATTGTAATGAATGATGTCATTAATGATATCATTTGAGATGTCATCAGTGATTAAATCAGTGATATCACTTAACGTGTCATGAGGGATGTAATATTGTGAGGTTACAAGCAATGCATGTTGGTGGCAGAAGTTGTAGTTACTTGAGCAAATTATAACTAGTGAATTGTCACTCTATGATGCACTGTGTTTTCCCAAATTATGTGATTTGCAACGTTAAAAAATGTTGTTTTAAATACTAGAATTTTAGATGCTATAAATGATATGACATGAAAGGGTATCAGCAGTACATGGAGAAGGTGAACGTTATAGTTCATGTATTGTGGCTACGGAGTTGCATACACTGTAAATGGAGTTGTGTGGTACAGTGGAGTGAAGTGGACTGGCATGTTGTAGTGTTGGAAAGTGTTGTAGAGTGGAGTAGAGTAGAGTGCCACAAAGTGGATAACAGTGTTGTACAGTGGAGTACACTTGTGTAGAATGTGGTACCGTAGGGTAGAGTGGAGTGACATTGACTGTCGTAGAGTTGAGTGGCATAGAGTAGTATACAGTGGAGTGGCATAGAGTAGTATACAGTGGAGTGGTGTAGAGTTCAGAAGTCAAGTAGAGTGGAGTAGGTTTCATAGGGAAGACTACAGTAAAATGGCATAGAAGGAGTTGCATAGAGTGTAGCACAGTGGAGAAGAGTATTGTGCAGAGGTATAGAGTAAAGTGCTGTAGACTGCCATTGTACAGTGGAATGCTATAGAATAGATTTTAGTGTGGTAGAGTAGAAGGACGTAGACTGTTGTTTAGTGGAGTGGAGTGTTATGAGTAGGTTACAGTGAAGTGGAGTGCCATATAGAGTAGTAGCATAGATTGGAGTGGCGTAGAGTGGAATGGTTCTGGATTGGACACAACGGTTGTTTGCAAAACTTTGTGACAAAAGTAAGAGTGGAATAGCTTACAGTGAAACAGTGTAGAGCGGAGTTGCATAGACTGGAATAGCATAGAGTGGGGTAGAGTAGAGTTACTTACAGAAGAATAGCATAAAGTAGAGTGGTGTAGAGTGGAGTGGAGTACAGTGGAGTGATGTTGATTGGAGTGGTATAGAGTGGAGAAGTGTACAGTGAAATAGCTATGGTAGAGTGGTGTATAGTGAAATGGCATTGAGTGGAGCAGAGTCGCTGCTGAGAAGCTGCGCTGCTGCTTCCCTGGGGCTACTGGGGAACTGCAACAGCTTTCAGGATTCATAAACTGTGCCTTGTTGGAGGGCAATGTCAGTCGAAGGGTCTGCACTGGGCCTGCTGGGCCAAGTGTGAAAGTCTCTTCTGTGCTTGGACAGCAAACTGCTGTACTGCTGGGCTGGGCTGACCCCTCGGGTCACCACACTCACAATACCTGAAGGACAGATCGGTGGTGAGCAGTGGGTATGTGAAAGAATGTCTTGATGGCTGCTTGGGGGCTGTTTGTAGTACAGATATCTGGGGCTGCCTGAGAATGCCAATCCGACCCCCCCCCACATGAGTTTTGCCTACTGAAGGGCCTGCAGGGTAGGCTTCAAACAGGGGAGTTTTATCCTGCTGTTTATAGTTCTTGGGCCCCTTAGACACTTGAGATGGCTGGTGATGCTCTCTTCTACACAGGCACCCTACACCTTTGTTATCTTTCACCCCCTGTTCGTTGCCTGGAGGGGAGTTCACCTATGATGAAGAGATAGTGGGGGCAACAGAGGAGGTTGTGTGCCTGCCCCGCAGCTGCGGCATTGCTCAAGCTGGAAAGGGGGTAGATTTTGGTGCTACCCCATTCTCCTTGATGCTTGGACTGTGAAGGGCTGCCTCAGTGAGGGATCAGCTATAGTGCACCTGATGGCATTCCCCGGGGTTGGAGATTGAAGAGACTGGACTCTTGAAATTTGGAGCACCATAATTGCAAAAGACAAGCCACATACACTGGTGCAGGCCAACAAAATATATCATTTTGCCCTCCCCCTGCCATTGGAGGGTCATGGGCTGAGCAACCTTAGCTACCTCAACCCAGTAATCCTCAGCTACCTACCATGGCTGACCTACTGATGAAAATTAATTGGACCTGTGAGCTCATGTTGGCAAAAAGTGACACTGTGGCATGTGAGATGGGCCTACTATGAACAGATGTCAAAAAAATCTCTGATAGAGTTGCGGAGATGGAGGGGCAGGTCACTGGTCTACGACCGGAAGTGGCCCCACTTAAAACAACAGTCTCTGAACTTAAGACACTCACGACCCGCCTGAATAATTGCATAGAGGACTTGGAGTGGAGAAGTGTGGCTCAATGGTTAGAGCGGCAGACCCTGATGCAGAAATCGGGCCCGGGACCAGGGTTCAATTCCTGCCTCGGTGGGTCTTGGGCTCAATTTCCTCAGACCTGATAATTCTCGTATGGTGCCTAATCTATATCATGGGTCCCACTCTGTAACTCTGGGCAATTGCTTGCTTAATCTCCACAACAGCGCTGGGATGCCTAGCTTCACCTTGGAGGTTGCCCAGGAGTGGGCACCTCACAGGCAAAAGCCAGGAGGGGTTCCACAGCGGTATGCGTACAGTGCCTTGAGACCCTAACGGGTGAGTAGTGTGCTATACAAGTACACAGTTTACAGGGTCGGTCCTGGAGGGATAATCTCCCCTTTGTGGGCTTTCTGGAGAAGGCAGTGGCAGTCCACTGAGATGTTTCTGGAAGGCTGGTTAACCAATATACTACAGTCCTAGCGACTGTTCAATCTTTTCACCATCGAGCGTACCCTCCGAGCAAAGACTCCGGGGCCTAAGTTGGGGGCACCACCTCATGCCATAATTGCACGCCTCTTCAACTTTTGCAAAAGGAATGTGATACTGCAGCATGTTAGAGTGAAGGGAGGACCCCCATTCGAGAACAATAACATAATGATTTTCCAGGACTATACCATTAAGGTACAAGATCTTTGTAAGGATTACATGCTGATCAAGAAACAACTTCAAAGCATCCTGTACAGCTTAATGTTTCCAGCGAAACTACGAGTCCTACATGAGTGGAGAACCCACTTCTTTGTTATCCCAGAGTAGGCTAGCGACTGCCTTGATTCTTTGGACCATATACCACACAAGCAACCTAGCAATACCAAATCTGGTAATGCTGGGGCCCCTTGCAGGAGTGTGAAAAAATGGAGGCCCAGAACGGTCTCTGAATGAAGCTCGGATCTTCGTCAGACTGGAATGATAATCATCTGTTCTGACGGCACACTTATAGATTTCAGTTGTATGCTCGACTCTTTTGTCATCCTTCCAGACCCACAGGAAAAGTGATGATTATGAGAGCGATTAAACTGACTGACAGCTGTTCGGTCGAGGGAGAAGAGTAATAACAGGGTTTTCTGACTGTGAAGATTGATATAACAGTGCTAGTTGGGGGGGGCAGTATCATTGTTCCATCTTTACTTATCTTGCCTTCAAATGTAATAGGATTATGTACGCTGCTGCTTAGGAAAATTCGCCTGCTTTACACTTTGCCTACAGCCAGAGTGCGGGTGAATGGCCTGGTGTCTGATCCGTTCCCTGTTTTGCGTGGTACGAGGCAGGGGTGTCCCCTCTCCCCGCTGCTATTTGCCATGGCTATGGAGCCGTTGGGCAGCTAGGATTAGGCAACATCATACTGCAAGGGGGATAGGCTTCAGTTCTAGAAACCTTCTAATATCATTATACGCGGACGATGTGACCCTTTATCTTATCAATCCTGCTGATAACTTGGATCCCATCTTGCGGGAATTTGTCAGCTTTGAGGGCTTTGCGGGCATCTCCATCAACTGGTCTAAATCGGTGATCTTTCCCCTCACGGACAGCACTGCGGAGGTGTCCTCCGAATACCCCCTGCGCTGGGAGGCGGAAAAAGTTAAATATTTGGGGATTTGGATTAGCCGGGACCTTCAGGAGATCTGGAGCCTTAACTTTGGCAGGGCTATGATGTGGCTGAGCGAGAAAGTGAAATTATGGGCTTCCCTGCCCCTGTCGCTAACTGGGCGGATTGCGTTGACAAAAATGATAGTGCTACCCAAATTTCTTTATTTATTCGTCAATATACCTATACCGCTTACGTCGCACTTCTTTACCACTTTGCGGTCCTGCCTGGTGGAGTTGGTGTGGTCGGGTGGACAGGCCAGGGTAGCGTGGGATACGCTGGCACTGCCACTGAGACAGGGAGGTCTGGGTGCCCCAGATATAAAACTGTATGCCCTCTGCGCTCAGGCTCAGTTCTTGCATTTTTGGACCCACCCTGTCCCTTTTCAGCCCCACGTGGCAGTGGAACGAGATGTGGTGGCGCCCCTTCCACTTGGAGTGGCGATATGCGCTAAGGCACGGCGTCCTAGAACAGATGTAGATACGGCTGGAATGCTGCAGTGGGTGGGTGTGGGAGGAGTTGCGCAGGAGGGCGGGGGTCCCATTGTTGTATGCTCCATCGCTCCCTTTGTTGCATAACTCGATGCTGCCTTGTGTGGCTGATGGAATAGCTGGTCACCTAGTTGACAGGCTGAATCTACGCACCTTTGCGGACCTCTTTCCCAATGGCAAGTTCATGCCTCCCCCGGCACCGGAGGAGGGGGGTACGGTGCCTTTTTCCGAATTATTTCTGTACCATAAACTACGTGCGACGTGCTGGGCACTGTTCGGAGGGTTCCCTGACGCGCCACCAGTCTTTGCAGCTTTGGAGGCGGTGGTGGGCTCCCCGTCTCCCCGTAAGCTGGTAACTCGTATCTATAGCCATATGCAAAACAAGACACCGGGGGCGACGCCTAAATCTATGCTGTATTGGAACGAGGAGCTCCAACCTGCGATATCTGTGGAACAGTGGGAGTTCTGCTGTGGGCAGCTTACTGAGCTTTCGCCAAATTACAAGCTGCGCTTAATACATTTTAAATACCTGCATAGGTTCTACAGAACCCCCATCAGCCTGAAAAGAATGGGGCTTAGGGAGACGGATGAATGTTGGCGATGTGGGTCGGCCTCGGCCTCTTTTCTACATATAGCATGGTCCTGCCCGAGGTTGGAGGATTATTGGTCTCAGATTTTTATACTGGTAAATCAGATTGTGGGCCGCTCGGACGTCCCCTCCCCTCTGATTGGGCTACTAGGATATGTCAGAGACACTCCGCCACCGTCGCGCAGGCTGCATGCATTACTTCTACTGTTTGCTAAGCGACGGGTGGCGATCCAATGGGGTAGACGAAGGGTGCCCGCGGTGAGGGACTGGCTGGTGGATGTAACTTATGGGCACACGCAGCTAACCACATTCTGGGAGTTACTGCCGGCTGCATCCAGGCCCCGTGACATCTGGGATCCGTTTGTGAGTTGGGCTCGGGAACATCAGAGCAGGGAATCAGAAGGGGATATTTTGTGTGAATGATCTCTGGGAGGTGGGTGGCGGTAGGGACATATCGCACTCCTTTCTTCTCACAACATGGAGGCAGTGCTTGTAACACCAGCGTGACCCTAGTCGCTAACCCTGTTTGACTCCGCGGCTGCCCTCTCTATACACTAAGGCAGAGTGCTGTGTCCCTCCGTGCTCCTGTGTCCAATCTAGTGGCTTGGAATTCCTATTGATATGGACATGATGGCTATTATAATATGTTCCTTTCTGTATGACACCTAATAGCATACTGTATGTAACACACTAATGATGATAACTGGCAAGTCTGTTTGTTGTATATTTTTTATATCGCAAAATGCTTAATAAAAAAAAAAAAAAAGAAAATGTAATAGGATTATAGTTGGTTGGCAAGTCTGTATGAGTTCTTTATCCCACTGAGTAATGATCTGTTTCGAATGCATAAATTTCATGGAATGCTGCATATTTCACTCAAATTGGGCCTGATGGACTGATAACTGGGGGAGGACAAAGTGGCTGGAGATCTCACTTCCTGTGTTTGGAGTGCCTTTGGCCTCGCCATTTGAGGGTGATGCAAAACTCACAGCAAGAAGCTACAGTTACTGTTGGGGCTTCGGCCTCTGGGGTGGGGATGAGATGGTAGGACTACATAGTTGGCCTGATGTTGGGGGCCAAAGTTGTTTGGGCTCACTGCCTGTGGGTGGAGGATGAGTTATTTTTGTCTTTCTTGATGGGTATTGGATTTCAACTGTTTTGGAGGTATTGGCACTGGAATGTATGGGGGTTTGATTCTTCACTCGTTTACCTGGCGGGAGATTGCGGGCTGGGGCAGTGGGTTGCGTGGCATGCTGAGGGTAAGAGAGATGGTTCTGATGACCTGAACTCATGGCCTCCAAGTGGAGGTTTGTGACCTAGAGCATAAGGGCACAATGAGTATGCTCATACCTGTGGTGCTATGGGGTGACTGTCATTCCTGCAGGAGACTCATGCCTGGGGAAACTGTATTACTAGCTTGAAGCATAGGTGGCGGGGTCAAATTTTTGTGACCTCTTAGTTACGCCAGGGGGGTCCTGAAGTAGTTGGCCCCTGTCTCTCCTTTGTGACTAGGGGTGTTATTTTAGATCCCAGTGGGAGGTTCACCGTCATCTCAGCGGAATTAGATGGCAGTGATATTTATTTGATTAATGTCTATGCACCGAATGCAGACGATGGAGCCTTCTTTGGCACAGTAATGAATGTGGTGGTGGCACACCTGAGCACTGTGATCATTCTGGCTGGGGACTTGAATTGTGTCCAGATGGCGAGATCGATCATCTTTCCCCAAGGGTGGATACCAAGCTGTTAATACTCAGTTCCCTGAGAGAGGTTATGGACAGTATGGGGTTGCTGGATGTTCAGAGAGTGAGAAACTCTAACATTAAAGCTGTTTCGTACTGTCCCCTAGTACTTACAGTCATCTGGACTATTGTTTGACAACTGGTGTATTCTTACATTGTATGGACACTGCTTCTTACCTTGCATGGTATTTACATAATCATTCCCTCTTGTTAGTTTCCTTCAGAATGTCCAGAGAGGCCCCTAGGATATTTCTGCGGAGGATGCGAGTGGAGGACCTGACTGACCCAGCATTCGATGAGACAGTGAAAGAAGTGATTTAAAATTATTTCACAGACAACTGGGGTAGTGCATTGATGAGGGCAATTGAATGGAATGCCATGAAGGTGGTGCTCCTTGTGGAATGCCTGAAGATGACCTACGGGGTGAAACAACAACTTACTAGGTTGTTGGACATTTTAGAACTGAAATTGGGTAAACTTGAGGCCCAGTTGATGGACCTCCCACAGGGGCTCCGTAAGAGGAGAGAATGTAGGGATTGTCTTGTTAAATCCACCCAAACTAGCTTTCCGCATCGTATTTGTGTAGAGAGGGGATAAGGCAAGCAAATTACTTGCCACAATGTGACGCAACAAGGCACGGATTCCTCCTTTAGCAGGGATTCATGATAAAATGGGAAAGATGGTATGCAGACAGGGGGACATACTTGAGGTCTCTGCGACCCATTTACAAGCATTGTATGCACCCCACTTCCTTGCTCTGCACTGGAAGAAACACAGCAACCTGGTGGGTTTGAAGATGAAGACCCTTACAAGAGAGGGAAGAGATAGCAGCGGCCATTAGGACATTGAAGATGGCAAAGGCCCCTAGGGGAAATGGTTTGCCAGCAAATGTTACCAATGCCGGGCAGGTACTATACCTGAGAAACTCCTTGAAGTCTACACTGAAGCCTGTGGAAAGGGGGCTCTCCCAGCCTCTATGAGGTTATGCTGCCCAAGCCAGTCAAGGATATTGCGGAGGTTACTTCCTATCAGCCCCTTTCCATGTTAAATCTAGATGTAAAGATTCTGAGCGAGGTACTTGCAACCCGACTATTGCCATACATGTTTCACCCTATAAACGAGGGCCAGTGTGACTTTATTCCAGGGCGGAATACCCTCTGCAACTTATGGTGACTCTTGCTGATATGGCATGCATTGGATCCTGAGAGGGACCCCTACTCGTTGGCCCTCCTTGACATTAACCAAGCATTTGACTCCCTTTCGTGGGATTACTTGGTGGGGTACTCTGCCCGATAGGAATTGGAGTTAGTTTCCTGAAATAGGTACAGCTGCTAAATGCTCAAACAAGGGTGAGATTGAGGGTAGAAGGTTTGGTGTCACAACAATTCGCTTTGTAACACAGGACTATGCAGGGTTGTCTCTCTCATCCCCTTTATTGTATGCAATTGCAATGGAGCTGCTGGAATGTAGACTAAGGGACACCATGCATAGCTGGGGGATACCAATGGGAGGGAACTCTCACTTGATCTCCCTATTTAACGATGATGCTTTGCCTACATCAGCCTGGGTACTCAGTCCCCATCTTTTTTGGCTCTCCTCACTGAGTATAGGGAGATACATTGGCTTTCAGTTAAACGAATCAAATCTAAGCTGTTCCCAATGGGAGAATTGGCTTTTCTACCCGTGGAGGCCCTTCCCCGGGCGGCGCTGTTGTGAGAGACTGGGACCGCAAGATACCTGGGGATTTGATTGACACATGGTAAGACTGAGTTAGAGGTGGCCAATATGGGTCGAGTGGTGGAGAGGTTGAAATCATACATAACATTTTGTAACACTTTGCGACTGTCCTAATGGGGAAATTAGTTATAGTGAAAATGATTATACTACCTCGTTGTCTATACATCTCTCGGGACACTCTATGCAAGATCCCTAGAGTAATGTTTCAGGAGCAAACTAGTCACTAAGCTACTGTGGGCTTTGTGGAGGAAACAAGTAAGCCTATCCACCCTTTGGTGCACTTGGGGTGGGGATGCCTTGAGCTCCCTCATCTCAAATCATACTATCTTGCGGTCCAGCTGCAACACACAGTGCATTGAATGGCCGATGGCAAAAACTGGGAAAACAGATGACCATTTAACACCTAAGGGACTATGGGGGTCATTACGACCCTGGCGGTCGGTGGTAAAGAGGCGGTAAGATAGCAAACAGGCCGGCGGAAAAAAAATGGAATTATGACTGCGGCGGTTACCGCTGCGGTCATCCGCCACTTCACTATTCCGACCGCCATGGCGGTGAAGACCGTTGGGCTGGAGATTGCGGTCTCCAGCCCGGCAGTTGTCACTAGACAGCCAACGGTATCAGGACCCTGCATACCGCCATGGATCTCGGGTGGTTGGGAACCGCCATGAGATCCATGGCGGTAGGCACTATCAGTGCCAGGGAATTCCTTCCCTGGCACTGATAGGGGTCTCCCCCACCCCCGCTACCCCCCACAAATCCTCCCCCCACACCACCACCTTCCTGCCACCCCCCAAAGGTGGCACAACCCCCTCCCCACCCCGACCCCGAACATGCACATATACACACCCCTACGCGCACACACCCCCAACATGCACATATACACACCCCTACAGGCACACATACACCCCGACCACACATACCTGCACACGTACAAACAGACATGCACACCATCCGACCCGCACACATTTCACATACACACAGCACCCCCTGCACGCATACACTCACTCACTCACCCCCTCTACACTCTCACACACACACCCACATGCACGCACACAACACCCCCCCACCCCTTCCCTAACGGACGATCAACTTACCTTGTCCGTTGATCCTCCGGGAGGGGACGGGATCCATGGGGGCAGCTCTGCCACAAGAACACCGTCACCAGAACACCGCCACACCGAATCATGTCACGTGATTCAGTGGGCGGTGTTCTGTTGACGTGGCGGTGAAGGTTGGGCAACCTCCACTTTCCCGCCGTCCACCAGTATGGCTGCTGGCGGCTTTCCGTACGAAAAAGGACGGCGGCCTGCCAGCGGTCATAATACGCGACGCGGAAGACCGCCACCACTGGCGGTCTTCAGCACGGCGGTACCTCAGTGGTCTTGCGAAAAGACCACTGAGGTCGTAATGACCCCCTGTGTCTCTCCTGAAGTTACTGACGATGGGGGCTGGTGTTCAGTCCACTGTGCCGGTTGTGGTGGGGCTCATGTGCAGGTCCTGTAAGTGGGCAATTAAGATTTGCAGAGGGCTCCTTTAACCTTCGATATGTCAGTTTGAGTCCTTTGACCCTTTTGGACAAGTACAATATCAATGTCCACCAGTAAATGGCAAGAAGAGGTTGTGAAACCCTGCAGGATCTTTATTTACATGACTAATTAATTACGTTAGCCGAGTCTATGTCCTCTTTTGGCCTAGGTACAGGGCAATTCCTTCAGTACTCTAAAATAGCAGCCATGGCCCAGGGCATACAGCTATCTTTTCCTGAAGCCCACACTGTGTCTCATACCCTTATAGTTATACTCGCATTGGGAGGGAGCCTCAGACTAATCGCAAATTTATATAGAGCCCTGAAGGAGGACCTGCCATAGTCTGTTCTTCCAGAGCACACCAGATGGCACTGTATATTGGGTGCTCCCTTGCAGGCCAGGGACTGAACAGCATCATCTAATGCTCATTTTAAGTTAACACAATTCAACATTGTACAGCATGTCTACCTGACCCCGATCACAGTACATACTATCTACTCAGACCAACCTGTGACATGCCTAAGATGTCATTCATCAAGTCCAGGCAAACTTCATACATATGATTTGGGAATATTCTGGCCTGCGAGAATATTGGGACGAGTTGCTTGCATCTTTGAAGGAAAGCACGGGTTGGAATACTTCCAGAGATATAGGACAGTGCCTGTTGAGACAGGTCCGTATTAAAATGAAGAAGAAGTTAAGTAGACGGTCCCTTATTCTGGGGCTCACACTGGCGAAGTGGAGCATAGCCATTCACCGGTTTTCCCCCGACTTCCCCCAAGCACATGGACTGGAAAAGGGATGTGGTAGAATGGGTGACTGCTGAAGAGTGCCATATGCACAAATCCCAAAGGTATGACAAATTGTTAAATGATTTGTGGGCTTGGGCAACAATGCTCACTGACTTGCTGGTCCCTCCCAGCACGTGCACACCGTGATCTGAATAAAGTGAGGGTTGGTTAATCTCCACTGACCAAGGGAGCTGCTGTAAAGGGGTATATATCACAGTTACATAGGAAAATGGGGCAGTACTGTTGTTTTTTATAACACCATGATCATTGATGTCCAGACCTAATTATGTGAGAGGGGAGGTCTTTGGGCGGGGACCAAGGGACAATTTCAAGAACGATGTTGACTGTTTGTGCTGCTACATGATTCATATGTTGTTTCATCTTGTCAATCTCTAATGCTGTAACTTGATGTTGAAAAAATGCCAATAAAAACCTATACTTCAAAACAAATGTAGTGGCTTACAGGGATGTGGTGTAGAGTGGATTGTGTAGACTGGAGTAGCTTAGACAGGAATATTGTATAGTGTAGTTGCACACAGTTGAATAGCATATAGTGGAGTGCCGTGGAGTGGGGTACAGTGGAGTGGCATACAGTGAAGTGGCGTACAGACAAAAAACAATCAGTGGTGTCATAAATGATCTCTTAGAACATCTAAAGAGTGATGTAATATGTGAGGCCATAAGCAGTGCATGGCAGGGGCACAAGTTATAGTGAGCTCTCTATACTTGTGAATTTCTGGGTTTTTGTGAATTCAAAAAACGTTATGTTGGCACTGACATTTTCATCTTACTATAACGTCACTTTATCCTTTGATTTTTTTCACTGAATTTTTAAGTTTTTTTTTTTTAATGGAAATGAAGATATAATTAGAATTCCTAATTATAATGTAACTTTAACAATTGTTTTTTCCGTGAATTTCTAGGGTTCTTTTAACGTGAGGTAATATTTTACTACCATACATAGAGCCAACCCCTGTGTGGGATTTGATTGCAGGGCATGGCCTGTGGTCAGGGTCAACGCCCTACAAGCAGCACACCCACTGCTTTTCGGAGGGGGTCACAGAACCTCCTCCCAAGCAATAGAGATCTATGTTCTTTTTAAGAGGGGAGGGAGTGAGCACAGCACCCTGTCTAAGTCACTATAGGTCCCAGGGAACACATCTAATGGGGACAAAAAATATATGTTTAGTGGAGCAAGACATGTGGTCCCCCCCAAGCTTTAAAGGCCCTGGGGAAACCATCCTATATATATTATCATTCGGAGAGGGGGTCATGTGGACCCCCTTTTCACCCGAAATCCCATCTCCTGGGGCCATACTTAGTTATAGGGGAGGGAGATGCATGCAAATATAATAAAAAGGGTAAGGGGGGCCACATAGCCCCCCCGAAGCCTTATTAGGCCCCGGGTATCCCATTCTCCAGTGCTGCATTGTAATTATAAAGGGGAGGGTGTGCCACACTGCCCCCCTCCTTGAACCTATTTTGGCCCGAGGACCCCATCCCCCAGGTCCTGCATTAATTATAGGTGGCTGCCTACGCAGGGCACCCACCAACCACCATCTTGAAGGCTACGGGTGGGACTCCATGGCCTCCAGGGCCACAGCCAGCTCCCCATATGGTGCAGGATCCGGCATTGCTCCAGCCCAGATAGAGCAGCTGTTTTTTGCATACTCCCTCCAGGCAGGGGCATTATCGGGGTCATTCTGACTTTGACGGGCGGCGGAGGCCGCCCGCCAAAGTCCCGCCGGCAGAATACCGCTGCGCGGTCAAAAGACCGCCGCGGTAATTCTGAGTTTCCCGCTGGGCTGGCGGCCAACCGCCAGAAGGCCGCCCGCCAGCCCAGCGGGAAACCCCCTTCCATGAGGATGCCGGCTCCGAATGGAGCCGGCGGAGTGGAAGGGGTGCGACGGGTGCAGTTGCACCCGTCGCGATTTTCAGTGTCTGCTTGGCAGACACTGAAAATCTTGGTGGGGCCCTGTTAGGGGGCCCCTGCAGTGCCCAAGCCAGTGGCATGGGCACTGCAGGGGCCCCCAGGGGCCCCGCAACACCCGTTACCGCTAGCCAGGTTCTGGCGGTCAAAACCGCCAGAGCCAGGCTGGCGGTAAGGGGGTCGGAATCCCCATGGCGCCGCTGCCTGCAGCGCCGCCATGGAGGATTCCCCAGGGCAGCGGGAAACCGGCGGGACACCGCCGGTTTTCTGTTTCTGACCGCGGCTGTACCGCCGCGGTCAGAATGCCCATGGGAGCACCGCCAGCCTGTTGGCGGTGCTCCCGCGGTCGTTGGCCCTGGCGGTCCATGACCGCCAGGGTCAGAATGACCCCCAATGTATTCTCTTTCCCTGCCTGCAGGAGTGAATGCAGGGAAACAGAACACAAGTCTGCTAGAAGCCAGCAGAAGCATGTATAAATCTCCCACCGGCTTTGAGCAGACTTGTATTCTTGCTAATGTTTGGTGAGAGATTTAAAAATGCTCCCTCCAGACAGGAGCAAACATGCTTCCCTTCCCATGCTGGCAGGAAAACTACTGTGACCTAGGTGTGGGCTCCCTGGGACACAGTAAGTGAGCTAGCTCCGGGGAATAGGAAGCGCAGACCCTTGTGAGGCTCAGGGGCATTGGTCCCCTGCCTTCTATACTTTATTTTGCCCATGGGGATGAAGTCCCTATGGCATACAATGGCAGGGGGGTGTAGCCCATGTTCTTTTTATTCAGTGATCGTCTTGGGGTAGGGAGCCCTGAGGACCTTCAGAGACTCAGAAGGGGGCTGTGTGGCCCACTTTCCATTTATTAAATTAAATTGGCCTCAGGAACGTGGCCCAAAGAGCCTTCCAAGGCTCAGAGAGGGGGACGGTGTGGCAGCCCTTTCATTAATATACGCAGCCCTGGAAGATGAGGTCCACAGGTTCCAAAATGGGCTTGGGGAGAGGGCCCTACTCACGACCGCTCCACATAATTTAAAAAAATGCAGCCACCATTTTCTCTTTTTGCCGTGATCCTGTAGGAGTCCGCAGGATTGTGGCAAAAGCTGCCAATTTTTTTATTATTTTGGTCTAGGGGTTCCCTCTAGGTCCCCCTACAGAGCTTATATGGGAGCAATATCCCTACCCTGCCCCTCATATCATTATTATTATTATATATATCATTGTGTTATTTTAATTTTAAAACGTACTGACAGCCCATCAGAGCACTTGGTTCGAACAAGAGTCTGATTTCTCTAGGAGCAAATTGGCCACAGGGCAAAAAGCTCCCTGGGGTAAGCACAAGCTCTCTCTTTTAAAATTGGGTTTGAGTGACTCTTGCAAATCAAATGGTTTGGATATACAAATATTTTTTAACCTTACTTACGCAAGAACTACTGAATAGATTTACACTAAATCACAAAAAAACATGCTTTTTGGTTTGCTTATAACTTTTGTGTTGTTTGACGAATCTTCATTAAACTTTCCAAAAAAAGTCTCATCCACTCAGCTCCTTCAGGAAAAGTTTTGGGGTGATTCATTAACGAAGGGATGAGAGAATGGGGCTCCCAAAATGTGTTTTCCCCATTCTTTTTTCCATAGGAAAAGAAACAGCCCAAACAGATGAATGGAATTAAATACAATTTAGCAGAAAGCTAGATCTTAGTCCAGAAAGCATAATTTTTGTGATTTGGTGTGTCCATTCAGTACTTTCTGAGAAAATCAAATTTCACAAACGTTGTATATTTCACGCTGCAAACCATTCAGAGGTCCATCGTGAAGGACCTGCGAATCTGCAGCCCAAGCATGGCATCCCATTCGTTGGTCACAACCTGAGGAAAATTTTGCAGCTGCCATCTTAGGACTGAGAAACTAAGCCTCCATGTCCCAGAAATTTTTTAGAAAGAAAATATAAGGGGCAGACTAGGGTAATTGCACCATTGTCAGGCTCTGCTAATTACCTCACGTCTTGCATCACTCATGACATGTTCTATGGCATAATCGATGACATGACAGCAACATCTGAAATGAGACAATTCAAGATAACAGTGTGTGGCGGGGTATAAGGTACAGTTATTTTAGGGCATAAGTTATGGTTACTTTAGATAAATAAACCTGATGAATTTCAGTAGTTTAGTTTGTTTAAAACAATATGGGCCTCATTACAACATTGGCGGTATTGACCGCCTACCGCCACGGCGACGGCCGCCAACATACTGCCGCCGTGGCTACCAGCCGTCTATGCGTATCATGTCCACCGACGGTATTCCGCCAGAATGCTGGCAGAACACCACCGACGGTCATGGCGGCAGACAGCGGTAAGGCGGCGCTGCTGACAGCAGCACCGCCACGCCAGCAAACACCCCGACCATATCATGGGCAATGATACGTCCCGGCGGTGTTTTGCTGGTGGACTCTGCTGCTGACAGAAGCGCTGCAGACCGTCTCCAGCCAGAGGACCCCCTGCAAGCAGGTTAGTCGGGTTCTCCGACCGGAGAGAGGGGTGGGGAGTGTTGTGTGTATGTGTGTGTGTGTGTGTGTATGTTTTGGTATGCGTGCATGAGGGTGTGAGTCGCGTTGGATGCATGCGTGAATGAGTAACTGTGGGTGTTGTGTGTTGTGAATGCATGTGTGTGACAAGGTATGTTGGTGTGTGTTGCGGTGTGTGGGTATGTATGTGTGCATGCGTGGGTGGTGGTGGGTATGCGTGTGTGCATGTCTGTATATGGGTGCGTGTGTGGGTGGGTGTATATGCGGGGGCAGGAGAGGGAGGGGATGTGGCGGAGGATTCTCAGGAGGGGGCAAGGGAGACCACTATCAGTGCCAGGGAAGGGATTCCCTGTCAACGATAGTGCCTACCGCCATGGTTTTCGCAGCGGTAGGTTTGGCATGAAAACCATGGCGGTAGGCCAGGTCATAATCCCGAAGGTGGGATTGTGATGGCCGCCGGGCTGGAGACCAAAGTCTCCAGCCCAGCGGCCGTTACCACCCTTTTTTTTTTACCGCCTGACTGTTGCCGGTATTACTGCCAATTTAACACCAACTGCCAGGGTTGTAATGAGGGCCTATGTTTTAAATGAAATTTTCATTTAACTATAACATCCCTTTAACCTTTGTTTTTTCAATGAATACTAAAGGTTTTTTTTAAATACATAACTATTACAGTCATTTTAACCTTTGTTTTTTTCAGGATAGATAGATAGATAGATAGATAGATAGATAGATAGATAGATAGATAGATAGATAGATAGATAGATAGATAGATAGATAGATAGATAGATAGATAGATAGATAGATAGATAGATTTAGGAACAATATGTGTTAGTGTGTGAGCACTATCCCGTTTGCAGTTTTCACAGGCTCTGTTCTCACTGCCTTATAAGAGTACATTTCTCAGTCTGCATTCCCACGCACACCTTTGGAAGCATAAAAAGACTGCTCACACATTTTATATTCACTGAACGACTGAATAGGTCTTAGATAGAAGCTGGAGAGGTCGAATGTATGCTGGGATTCTTTCTGAAGGACAGACGAGCGATATGGACTTGGATGTCTAACAACCCAAGTGTTACGGTCGTTGCAGGCAACCAAGAGAAAACATATGCAGGATTTGTGAACCTTTCTACAGATGTGCAAAACATGGCAGGATTCTGTTAGTCCTTTCACCAAATATTAGATAGATTTTTTTTTATTGCGTTTCTAGTACTAATATGCTAATTACTATCACCATCATTGGTTTTCACTTTGTATACTCTGGTTTAACATATGATAACGAATTATGTATATCTACAACATCGTTATGTTTTGCGACTTCAAGGGACCAAGTGGGCCACCCCCACCAAACAAATCATCCTTTTATTGTCTCTGGCAAGTCTGGAGCAGTCTCTGTACTGACCCATAGGCTGGAAAATCTTATGGCTCACATCAGCCCTTCATGTTGTCATTGTTTCTAGGTAAAAGGGACGTGTTCCCGGGGAGTTCTCATCCCACGGGCCAAGGCATGCGCTACAACTACAAATTAGTATTACATCATGTACTGCTGTATAGTTTAATACATATGTCCAGGTCTATTTCCAAAGTTTGGTCAAACGATACTTCCTCTGGTTCTTCTTTGTAGTGTGTATGTGTATGACACCAGCTGTAGAAGGTAGAGTGGCCAATGGGCTACATGATGCATTACCTGTGAATATTGGGTATTCTACTGACTCACAAGCTACCCCACCCCTCGGGTTTCATGTTTGTAGGAAGCACACACCTCTCAAGCAAAACATATGTTTATATCCAAGTACCGACTGCAAGTTAATATACATACTCTGTCTTCATACCTCTTTCTCTTTCAGTTTCTCTCACTCTCTCATGTCCCCCACTCTCTCTCACTGTGTTGCTTTGTCCCTCTCCTACTCTCCCTCTCACTATTACTCTTTCTCGTCTTCTCGGATTGTTTCTTTCACTCTTGCAGTTCCTTTCATTTCCGTCTCTTTATCTCTTTCTCTTTTGCCCTCCCAATTCAAGGTTACGCTCTACTTCTCTCCATACCTTTCCCTCCCTCTATCTCTTGCTTCCTCTGTCCCCTCGTCTTTCTCTGTCTTCCTCTGTCTCTCGCTTCCTCCATGATGCTCTCATTTACTCTCCCGCATGCTCGTTTGCTGCGAGCACCACCCTGCTCATCTCATTCACTGTCATTTTCTTTCTCCACCACGCCTTTTACCAAGACAATTCTTAATTAGTAATTGAGTTCAAACTGTTATATTCCTTGAGAACAAGTTTACTCTATGTTCACTTATAACTATTCAGGAAACAAAACATGAAATCCGTGCGCATAACATACTTCTGACCAAACCCAGATTTACCTAAAGGTTTTGCTCCTTCCATCTCTCTTCTGATCAGAACCCCCTGTCATTTAGCTGCAGGGTGGATATGCTCAGATTGAACTATTAATCTGTTTCAAAATGCCATAGCATTTCCAAGAAGAACTTCCTAGTTTTTTCCAGATATTAAATGTCTGTTTAAAGTTCACTCCCTCCTGCTGCATCTAATTGAAATGAGGTTTGCTTTGTCTTTAGGACATTGAATTGGGAAAGTGCTTCATAATAATAACAATAATGATAGCTAAGTAGATGTTAATGTTGGTCGTTAATAATTACGGTAATATGCTGAAATTAGTTTTGGTAATACAGCCAAACATACTGTTTCTGTTAGGTGAATCAGACTCATGGTTTAGGATCTCTAAACTGCAAAATAGTCTTAGATGGGGTTTTCATCCCCGGCTTTCAATGAGTTATGTAGTGATTTCGTTTTAGAAAGTCATAAAAAATGTCCCCGTATCAAGCACACAAAGTGCCAATGATCTCAGCCTAATATATTACATATTCTTGATTTTCTTTAGTAGTTCATGAATCTTTTCATCCTCTTTATGAACTTTTCCCATGTTTTTCAAAGGACCTTCAAAGTCGCCTTAACAGCAGAGAAAGTATGTCTTCTGACAAGGCAATCAGTGCATCTTCCGGATTAGATGTTTGCCTACGCCTAATGCACAATGTAGAGGCGGTTACCTGCGGGTAAAGTCAGTAAGAATTATCTTTCAGTTATAAAAAGCCCCATATGAATGAATGCTAAATGTCTCATTTTCATACATGTAATCTGATTACTCCTATTCATAAATATTTGCATTTACCTAAAGCAAACCTGGTTGAGTAACAGTGGAACTCTTTACCTTAATGGTGAGAGTTGGGAAAAAGAAAACGATTTATACTTTTTAATTGCACAATTGCATCAGGTTTCAAATATTTAAATTTGAATGGGGCAGGGAACCGAACTAGAGGGCGTCCAAGATGGCCACCTTTCTTGAGGCTCCATGAGGCGCTCTGCTTTGCAGTCACCAGTGATGGCTATAGGAGCTTACTTTGTCGCAAAGACAACCTCACGGACGTCTACAAGTGGAGGGATCAGGTTGGTACCAGAGTTTTGAAGAGGACGCCTTCTGCAGAGTTTTGGGCTGGTCTTCCCTACCCTGGAAACTTCAAGATGGCAGCAGACTATGGTGTTGATGTCTGCGAAGGTGGACCTGCCTGCTACAGGCTGTAAGGATTTGCTGGAACACTAGGGTTGCTCAGATCTTTTCGGGGGAAAATGGCCTTGATGAGTCAAAGGGGTGCCTTGGTATATCTGCGGCTGTGGCACCAACTACACCCTTGGTGGACTCTGACATGGAAAGGAGGAACATTCTGGAACGAGCTCCCCAAGACAAGCTGCATGAGGCGGAAGATCTGTTACATTCCGAAACGGTTGATCTGAGACAAGAACAAATGGTGGAGATCCAAGAAATGTGAATAAAGCAAGATGTTTTTTTATCGCAAAAAGAAAGGAACCCAGAATGAGGATGAAGATCACTCCACTCAAGGTGAGTTATAGAGGGCTGAGATCGATGAAGGCAATATTGGAGAGAATTATATGCAAAGTGGTTAACAGCAACAGTATACAAACCGGAGAATATGGAAAAGAGAATCACAGCAATGCAGAATGAATTGGCAGCACTTAATTTCAAAAGAAGAAACGCATGAATCACCAGGCTGACTTGAAGGGTAAGGCCACCGGGAATGGTTGACCTAAAAGGCGGAGGGGAGCTCTTGGAAAGTGCCCAGAAATCAGATAACATTAGGGTGCTTGGTTTTAAGGCTATAACACGCGACATCACACTATGAGAAGCAATGGCAAAAACTTTGGGAGATAATTTGGTGCCAGAGAGCAGAGACGCAGTTGTCTTTATATATAAGACCTCCAGACTGCCTTTGAAAACTCCAAGCATATCGACCTCCGAAGGTAGAGGGACTGTCATTGTGACTCTATCACAACCTCAAATATGAGATCCAATACTCAGGAAGGCGGCTGGCCTTTAACAAGATCTTTAAGTACAAATCCCTTCTCTTCCTGATCTGTGCATGGACACCCAGAAGAGAACTATAGGAAGTGCATTGGTATCATTTAAGAGTCACCAGAGGTCACAGTTGCAACTCCTGACTTGTCACTTGAGACCCTTGACACTGCCTTTGTGACCCCTGGCTTCTGTGGTGGAAAGGCAATATCAAGAACAGAAGGGAAACAGTGCTATGATGTGCACTATTTACTTTCTGCCACTGACTGAGGCACCAGGCATTAAACTCTTAGCTCTACAAAAAGTATAAACAGAAGTTCAAAGTAAACTCTCCTGAATAAAACGATGCAATGAAATAAAAAATAAAAATATACCTTCTAAACAGGATGTTGCCGATTTCTATTATTGCAAGTAAATGGAAAATGATGTGTTTGAAAAAATCTCACCTCTTTCCTTAAGTAAATGACAATACCTTAGACGGGATGCTAATAAAACACATACAGTAATGGGGAATCATTATGTAAATAATTTAGACTACGTTCAATATATGATATGCATGAAGAAATCTATGTATACAAAATCACTATTCGTTTTTGAATTTGTTTTATCTAGTTCATTTTATGCTTGGGCTATGCACAAGGGAAACCATTAAATCATTAGTTTGTGGTGTAATTAATTTGGCTTCCCGGTGTTTGTTGTTTTATAAGTTTTGTGCCACTATATAGTCTCCTCCCAACAAAGGCATACTTTTTCATGCAATAAACAAGAGAAATGTGTACTGTTCATATCACGCCAGCACCCTATTCAAAATGTAGTTAGTATTAAAAATGTACATCTATCTATCTGTCTGGGTTTGCAAATGATGTTCCATTATATAACTGTGCACTTAAGAGGCTAGTGTGGAGAGTTTAGAAATGGGACAGTGAGGAGATGTTGTAGGAAAGATTTTGTCTGCCCATTACTGTCACCAGATCCTCCTTTTTACCCTTTAGAATGCACAGAATCAGATAATACTAGAGGGGTGTTTCCCCTGTAAACTTCCTGCACAGCGCCCTACCTTATCTTGCACTGTTTTTCCTCCCACGCTTTCCCTCTTCCTTTTTCTGATTTTTCCATACTGTATCATCCTTTTTGGAAGAAGTAATAGTTGCATGTTCTAGACAAAATGTTGTCATATGTAGATGCAGGTGAACTTATCCCTAGGGTGATCTATGTGTGAAGAAACTATTGGAGAGACTGCATAATATTGGTGTTTGCTCGTGGTTACTCTGGGACATTGCCTTTGGGCACGGGACCAGCGAGGTGTTTGTCTTCTTTTACAGTTGTGTTTCATTTACTCAAAACATCATTTTAACCTAATTTTGCATTACCTTTCACACAAAGTTTTAGTTTTAGGGTCAATGAAAGTTAGCAATTTGGTCAGAATCACACATTTTCAATCTAGTGTCAGAGATTAAAACCTAGTTCTGCAGACTGCAGACTTGGCACTAGCCCACATGTCTTGTCCCATTCTATTTCTACTATTTGTGCCCACCTGGCAAGCCAGGCACCCCTTTCTAAAGTCCCCAGCCGTCACTCCACGAGTAAAATAAAAGGAAACTGCTAAAAAAGACTAACCTGCTGATGCTCCCTGTTGGGATGCCTCTTCTGATTCCAGCATGCCAGGGATGACACTATGCGAGCTGTACCATTACAAGATTGCCCTCCGGCCAGTGAATCTTTTGCCTCACTGTAAGGTGCACTCCGGACCCAATGTCAAAATGTGGTATATGGTAACAAACCACAAAGGAGCTCTTACCATTATGATATTTGCCTCTTCCTCTCCATACCACCACTCATCTGCAGAGGAAACCCAATGCCCTTTGGTTGCATTCCCTTACTTGCAATGCGTAAGAAATGTCACACAGCATAATAGATACCCAGCACCCACAGTCCCAGAACAGCAAGAACAGTGAGTGGAGGAAACCCACAGCCTACCCAGAAGGATACCACACATAGTGAATATGCTCTCCTTCATCAACAGGTCAGTTTAAACATTTAGGTCCTCATTAGGACTTCGGAGGACGGTTTGAACCCTACTCCCGAACTTCCGACAGGCAGGTTGCTGCCACACTGGCTACCTCCCCGCCAGACCCAATAAGAGTTTCCCTCTGGGCTTGCGGGCAGAAACTGAGGTTTCCACCTGCCAGCTTAGCGGGAAACAGGTGGCAGCGATGTCGCCAGCTCATAATTGAGACAGCACTGCTGTTGCCACAGTGTGCACCAGTACCTTCGCAATGTTCAATGTCTGCATGGTGAACATTGTGATGGTGCTGGGCAGGGGGAGAAAGCTTAAGAGAGATAAAGGGTAAGAAAGATAATATAAGTAGTTTTTCGACAAAGTAGGGGTTGTCTAACAAGGTGCACTTACTTCATAGATAAATATTGGGATGAGCAAACATGAATGTGTCACAAACATTCCATCGCAACTATAGGTAAAGTGTACGCTAACTAAAGTGTAAATGGAAATGTTTGCAAAAAACAAGTCCTTGGCTAAGGGTTCTAGAACTATCCCAGCTATTAAAATAAGTTGCACACTAATAATAGCTTTCAGATTCCTTGCCCAGTTTGTGATTTGGGACCAACATGCATGTAGTATTCATCGATTGCGGTTGAATCAAATGTTGTATTGCATTACACCTAAACCAGAGTATGTCTACTCATCAGTTAGAAACTTCGGTTCCTGTATGAAAGTTTGGGTTATTAGTTCAGAGGAGTTGAAGCCTCATTCAAATAATAAACACACTCCTTGTCAGGGTGAACCACATAGTCACTAAATAAACCTGGTTGGACTCTCTGGTAGGTTGGCACAAAAGAAGTTAGGCTTAACTTAGAGACAATGTGTAAAGTGTTTATACAGCACTCAAACAGTAATAAAATGAAAAACCCACATGAAAAATACCAAAACAATTTAGAAAAATATCATATATTTCAATAAATAAAATGACAGCAAAATGGCAAAAGTGCAATCAGAAGATTCAGAGATATACGTTTTAGATGAAAATAGCACCAAGAAGCACTAAGTGCCACTCACGGTTATCTGGTTATGCTAGACTGGGGGAAAGTCACAAGTTAAGGGTGACCGCTATGGAACACGGGTTGGACACAGGTACTAGGTTAGTCCAGCTGAAGAGTTACCCTGTGAACTCTGGTGCAAAGGGTGATATTCATGTTGGCAGTGACACCGAGGAGGCTTTTGGAGTGAGGAACAGGTTGAGTGTCACAGACATTGTTGGCTGTGGCACGAAGAGCCAGTCAATACTGGAGCTTTAGAGTTGGTTGACCATCACAAATGATTACTGTTGGCAAGAAATGTAGGTCTCACATTGTTGGTCATTGCAGAGGGTCACTGTCAGTGCAAAGAGCAGGCCCAGCTGGAACTTTACATTGGCAGTCATCGCGGGAAGTCGATTCTCGGTGCTAAGAGGTCACTTTGCTTTCATGAGGAGCTCAAATCTTCTGCAACTTCACTTTTTACTTCAGGAAGAGATCTCACTAATGCCTTCTAAAGGCCTGAGGGGCACGCTTGGAGGTTCAAGACTCACTCTAGCAAAGTCCATCAGCAAGGCTCAGGCAGATAAATGCAGGTCCAGTTGGTGATGGTCAGCTGGGCAGATCAGGCAGGTCTCTGGAAGGTGGTTGTGTCCCTTTAGCTTGGAGTTATTCTGTGTAGCCTGGTATTAGGGCAAGCAAGTCCAATCCTTCTACAATCAGCTGGGCAGACCCTCTTCACATGACAAGGGCAGTCCATCTTCTGCATCTTCTAAAAGTCCAGGATTGTTCTGAAGGGTTCTGAAGGTCCCACTTTAAGGTCGAGCACAGTAGCACGCAAGCACTGCTCTTCTCGACATGTTGTAAACTATTCTGTGTGCTTTAACCACACCAATCTCACACCCATCACTTTCATTCATTCCTGGGCCTGGCTTTCAAAAATCACTTGAAGTAGTTAGTAAATGCTCTACGTTTGTCCCACTTTGAGGCTGCTTTTTTACCTCCTAGGAGATTGACCCTGTCACTTGGATTATTGCATTATTTGGCATGTACCTTAGTGTGGCACACTATTGTTTCTTTTGCCTCACCACTTCGTGGTGGTGAGTTGATTCTTCCTCTTCCTTGTTTTCAGGCATCTTGCTGTTTCTTTGCAATGTCTGCGGGGTCTTTCGTATTTTTTTTTTGCAGTTTTATGTAGCACAAACTCGATATGAAGGTATTGGAGCGCTTTATTTATTTATTTTCTGTAGTTTTGTATAGCGCTAACTGGATACAAAGGTATTACAGCGCTTTACATGAGCACCAGTTGCATTACACAGGAACATATTCTTTTTTGGTAGCAAGGGAACATTAAGTGATTTGCCTAGAATCACAGGATGTTGAGCCGGCTCCGAGACTCTAACCTTGTTCCACAGCTCCAAAGTCAGCAGCAATAGCCCTTACACCACATCCTCTCCCCTAGGGTTCTTTGTCTGGTGTGTATTGGGGCAGTCTGGCAATAACTTGTCTTTTTTTATATAACGCTTGGTAACACAGGTTCTGCCATTCATAGCACTGCGAAGCAGGTGCCATTCTCAACAAAATTGCTATAATTCATTTGCATCGACCTTGCAGAGATGAAGAGGTGAAAACGTTATGTCAGGATTGTAATCTGTGACATTCTCGTCCTGTCAAGACCTCTGCAGTGGGTGCATTAACCAACTGACTTGAGTGGAGCTTAACACTAGGCGACAGCATGTAATCTTGATAACCTCCGGAGGGTCACCAAACAAGCACATAGGTTAGTTCTAGACAAGAAGATGGCAAAAGGTGTTGTCTCCAAAATGGTGGCAAAGGCGTTGTGACTCTAGACCCACACACTTCACGGCCTCAAGCTTGAGAGCAAAAAACATCTAACCTTTGGATGTAAATTGTGTCTCTTCAAATAGAGTTCTGTTAGTGCGAACTCAATAGAAAGGTATTACAGCACTTTACATGAGCACCGGTTACATTACACAAGAACACATTCATTTTTGGCAGCAAGGGAACATTAAGTGAGTTGCCCAGAATCACAGGATATTGAGCTGGCGCTGAGACTCGAACTGTGTTCCACAGCTCCAAATTCGGCAGCTCTGGCCCTTATGCCACATCCCCCCCCTAGGGTTCCTTGTCTGGTGTGTGTTGGGGCAGTCTGGAAATAACCAGTTTTTTTTTTATATAGTGCTTGGTAATGCAGGTTCTGCCATTTCATAGCCCTGCAAAGCAGGTGCCATTCTTAACAAAATCACTATAATTCATTTGCATCAACCTTGCAGAGATGAAGAGGTGAAAAAGCTATGTCAGGATTGTAATCTGTGACATTCTAGTTCTATCAAGGTGTTGTCTCCAAAATGGTAGAAAAGGAGTCATGCCTCCAGACCCAAGCATTTCACAGCCTCAAGCTTGATAGCAAAACACATCTAGCATTTGGATGTAAATTGGGCCTCTTCAAAAAGAGTTCCGTTAGTAGAGGCAGCTATTTTTCTAACCCTGTAGCTCAAAGAAGCTAACACAAGGTTGCCACAGTGAGAGGAGCAGTGTATCATTAGGCACAAAGGTGGGGCAAACTCCATCACTTCCTTCTCTCAGAAGTCACTGGTGTCATGATTTTGACAGTCCCCTTACAGCAACTGAGACCTTGCAGATACCACTTCCGAAAGCACTGTCTAAAACAGCGCTCTATTGGCAGGGCTTCCTGTGTGAAGGGGTCCCACCTCGAATACCCCCCACAGTCGCTGTCAAAGGTGCAGAGGACTTTCCCATCACCCTCTGGACTCCTGTGCATAAAGATCCACACATCGTCTGCCACAGTCCAGTAATGTTTAATGAGCTCTCCTCTCTTCCAACCCCAGCCTTCGTGTAACCACTCCACTAAGTTCCCATGCATTATTTCTGATTGTTGTGTTTAACAAGTACATGGAAAATCAATGTTAAGGAAATACCTATCTGACCATATCAAGTGGCCCTTTTCTCACTCCTGCTTCTACTGGTGTTCCTCTTAGTGCTTCACTATGCCTCCCGTTGTCTATAGGAATATACATGTGTTTGTTTATATGGGTACACACTCCAAGGACTACATCTCAAAGTCAATCCTGGACAGTAACAGTAAAGTCTCCATGGGCAGGAGATGTTTTAAACAGGAGAACTGTTGTTTCACAAACTGTGGCCACCAAGACCAGACACTGTATTAAATGTGTTGAAGTGACTTAAGTTTTTTTGCATAAGACAAGAAAGAAAGACTACAACTAGAGTCCAGATTTGTAGCTGGAACAACATTGGCACAACATTGATAGCTTATTCTAATATGGCTCGCACAGGGCCACGGTGGAATACCCTAGACAATTGAAATAGTGTACATCAGATGTTTTTTTTTACATGATTGCATACCGCATTTTGTTCACATTACAAATATTAAAAATTTGAGGTACCGACACTGAAGTGAAAGTAACCTGAATATGGGCTAAGGTAGATCAAAGGCCTAATGTGTCCTCAGCAAAGATCTGTGTGGCAGCAAGGGTTAAATATTTGATTCCCAGAGGGGCTAGCTTGGCCTTTCATCATCCTGGGTGATACCACCTGAGCCTTTGAATGATATATCACACCATCACTGCATGGAAGAGACTGGCTGTCACTGAACTAACACACTGAGCCCAGACCACCACTATCCCAGTTAGTGAGAACTTTCAGAACCCAGCGGAAGGGGTGCCACAACTTCTGATGACGCATACAGAAGGCAAAAGTGTGCAAAACAAACAGTGGGAAGATAATATATATGTTTTATCTTGTGTCTGTCTCTTGGTCCTTTCGTTGTCCTGGAGTCATGTCTTGTCATGGTTTTGTGTGTGATGCCATGTGGTGCCTCAGGATTTTGTATGTCAGCTGGAAATAGGAGAAGCCACTCAGGGAATGGGGTGATAAAATCAAGCTGCTGGTGGGACAATGCCACATACATGACTAATCACCTACCTTCTGTACTGATTTACATGGTATTTGCCTGCCTCATGTGCTGTGCATCTGTGTCTTCTCTTCAGATCACGTATTATCAGGGTCACTGGAATTATGCAGTAAATGGCGGCCAAAGGTATGTGGCAGAGGTGTATAAATTATGTTGCTAGGAAGTACAACTTATGCTGCTTAATGCTACATATTCAGTGGCAACATTATTTTGCTGTTTTGTCATTTAACACACATTAACACGGTCTGAGCAAATATTTCTCCTTATTAGTACCAGTTTAATGCATGACTACAAGATCCAACAACTAAAAAGTGACCAGATGACCTCTGCACAGGATCTACCTCTCTGCAGAATATGCCAGAGTCACAGAACTGCATCTTTCTGATGAACCTTCTTCTTACTAACATGCACCAAGAGGAGACACTGCATGCTTATTGTGGGCTACATAAATGATTGTTATAATTTTATTATTATTTTTATTGCATTAGTTGTGTGATGGGGTTATGAAGGGGAATGCATCTTTACGACTGTACTACATATACATGATGCAGTCTAGGTTTCCAAAACATAAGATAATATTTTCTCTGAAGTAGTACATGATTCCTATTTAAGACTTGTGCAGTACTGAGAATTTGTGGCTGACACAATATCTATTTATGATTCACAGACTTGGATACATCAACTCTCAACATCAACACAACAATGATCTGTTTTAGAGCAGCAGTGCACAGCATCTTCAGTACGCACAAATATTCCTGTCACGTGACCACACTATTTCTGGTCATCTTCTTTGACTTTAAGTCAGGTAAGAGCTGAGTCACTGCCTGAGAGGGACATCACTGCCGTAGCTTATTTTCATTGTGTGTTCTACGACTACACACCAGAAGAATACTAATGCTATATGCTTTATATTTGTTGCATTTGGAGATGCATAAGTTCCCCTTCAGAGGGAGTATGATCTAACCAAGCCCTGTGGTGTTAGGAAGGTGCCTTATGGAGTCATCTAGTGGTTAGGTGAAATTATTACCAATTTACCGTAAAAACCTCTATGGGGACTGCACCACTGGCACAGTTCTATTTTGCCTGAGGGGCTAAAAATTGTACTGCTCCCTGGCCCAGCTGTTCTAACAGATCGTCCATTGAATGGCTGGGCCAAATTAATTCTAACATGGTTTGTCCCGGCCTGTAATGGCACAGACAAGCTAAAACTGATGGAGAGGAATGTGCCTCACCATATCTCAGAATATTGTATTAGATATTCCAATTCACGCAGAGCTGCTTGCCAGCTGCAAAAGGTCTGTGTGATTTTTCATTTAGGCTTTGCCACACAGCCAAACTGTGCCAAAACCGGAAAGGGGACCAAGCATCAGTGTGATATAACATGAGGCACTCCCACTGTGGTATCGAGTGCCAAAACAGTGAAGTGGACAGTGGCCACCCTGGGCTAGATCAGTGCCCACATCTTGGTCTGCAGGTATATTTTGAATGCAAACCTTTCCCCAGCACCTAGTTGGGCACCATGAGATTTACTTGTCAAATGATTTCCCTGGAAGCAGGGAGTTGGGCTTATGTGCCCCATAGCACTCATTGTCTGATTCACAGTCATTTGCATGTATAGGTTCAACTTAGTTGTGTAAATGGCTTGATTTACAAAAGTGGAACATGAATTTAAGCTCATAACTCAATGTACGCACACATAATATAACACCTGGATTATGTAACATTAGGTTGTATAAATCTGCTCTCAAGGGCATGGAATATGCATTCCACCGTGGGGATGCCATAGAGAGTTTGTGCACACTGACAAATGTATGAATCGGTAATTACTCAAAAACATTCTAATTCGGGAAAATGTTAGAGATTTGCTGTTGTTATAGACAGGAAACAATCATTTCTCAGTAACAGAATCAGGGGAAACATCCCTAACATTTGTGGAGTTGTAGGAAATGGAGCTTCTCCACTGGGAAAAAAATTCTTGGTGGAAAATGGGAAAAGAAGTTAGAAAAGATAAATGTGTTAATAATCATTCTTTTTTCATACGGAATTGTTTTTCATGAGCAGTTATGTATGTGTAGCTGCTTACGATTGTGAGTACTTCTGAAAAGTTATGACTGTTGCAGGCTCCTAGAATTACTTCTGGAATTCTTTCAGAATTCCAAATTCAGAATGGAACAGAAGGTGACACAAGAAGCAATGCACTGCACAACAGCTTTTTTATTTCATTTTTATGTTGCAGCTCTTATGTGCTATATACATAATACAGGTATACGTTGAGGTTATCAGAACACTTTACTGCATTTCATTATAGAACATGCATGTCCATTGAAGGACTGGGAAGGCAGGATCCATGCCAGGCTTGCAATGTAACCACTGTGTAAATATGTTCCATATAAATTATTTTTATATAATTTATCTAATGTGGGTATCAGGAAACTCTGACATGGTTCTGGACCTACCTTGGATACCCAACAAAAACATACATTTGAATCCTTTTCATAGCCCAAAAAATGCCAATGAACCAGCCCTGTAGGAGCCCCACTGGGTACCAATGGTCTAGGCAAAAAACACTCTATTGTCCAAACCCAGGCTTCCCACTCTACTCAGAGTGTTCCAGATGGCAAGACCATGACTTCAAAGTTTGAGTAGCCACCCCAACAGAGATAATTTTCACTTTAAAACCATCAGCCAGTTCACAAATGTATGCACCAAAAAGGCACAGTCAAGGCCCAGGAGATTCAGGTACACGTCTCTGTTCTACAGAGTCCAGTCCTCAGCCAAAGGCTGTCATGAGCCTATTAACCCAAGACAGTGCTTTAAATGAATACAGAGTACCAGCTCTTCTATATTTCAATTCAAAACACTGACCCAAGGTCACAGATGTTGCACCTCTGGAACCTATCATGTAAGCCTATCTACCACTGAAGCGCTGTCTCACCAGTCTGCACACATTTTAAGCCTCCTGTTTAGTTTAGCTGCCTCTTCTGTTATTCTCTTTGTATAGAATCAATGTTTTTAAAAGTTAGGCTGGTATTGCTAATGTAGAAGAATAATTTCTTTAAAAGTTTAACACACAGAAATATATGGCTGCCCCCTATTCTTTGCTCTTAACTCTTTTGACCTCCTCATTCTATGGGTTAAATTGCATGAATGTGGCTTGTTTGGTGCTATATAGTTTAGGTAAACACACTAGAAAGGGATGCATCTCTAGGGTATTACAGCCAGTCTATAGGAATGAGGCAAAAACCCTCCCAAGATGACGGCCTTGTTGTGTCTTCTCTCCTGCAGTGACAGGTCTTGGAGGGTTGCTGTGGCACCTGGCATACATCCACTACACTCCAAAACAAAACTCATAGGTAAAAGACACTGTCATTTACAACGCAAATAGTTCTAACTCTCACAAATGTGAGACCTTTTGCATTACAAATGCTTGTTACACCTAGTGGCAGCCTTTGTGTTGAGGAATTTTGTGAGCTTCCCTCAAAACTGGTTCAAGTCAGCTCTTCCCCTTTCCCTGATCCTGGCTCCAAACTGTCTAGGCTGACTAAGGAAAGGATGGGCCTGGTGTCTGGTTTCTTTTTGTTTGCTTTGAAGTATAATAGGGGAAGGGTTCTGCTCCACCCCAACCATCCTGTCAGAAAATGCCTCTCCCCTCACATGTAGGCTTCCTTTGTCTTACTGTCTGCAAACAATACGCAGCCTGCAACAGCAGAGCCATTCAACAGTCACCTGGCCAGGATGCCCATTCAACATTCACAGGACCCACGATGCAGACACCAAGTGGTTGGGACAAGAAAATGCCAACTTTCTAAAAGTGGCATTTTCAGAATTGTTACCATAAAGAGGGCTTTAAATTACAATTCTTTAGTGGGCAAACTCAACATTCATACCTGCTCCCAATCTGAAATTAGCACTTATTAAATGTAATACGCTAATCTAATGTTAATCTATGGAATAGATAGCCCTTAACCCATTGAAAATTGACTTTAAGAGATTTTCACTGCCAGAACATGTAGAACTTAAACCTGCATGTCCTTTTTAAAAACCATGCACCTTGCCCTAGGGCCAGTTAAGACCTACCTTAGGGGTGGCTATAAGTATTAAAAAGGAAGCTTTAGTCTTGACAAAAGAGTTTTGCCCGGTCGAAATGGCAAGTTAAAACTGCACTACAGACTGCTCTGGAACTCCTGTGACATGTTTTACAGTGCCACTTTAGTGGGTGGCACAATGAGTGCTTCTGCCCATTGGTAGCATTTAATTTACAGGCCCACATAGTACCACTTTACTAGGGACTTACAGAGACATTCAATGTGCCAATTGGGTGGACACCAATGTTACCATTGTTTAGGGAGAGATCATAAGCACTTTAACACTAGTTACCAGCGATAAAGTGTGCAGACTCCTAAAGCCAGCAAAAACCAAGTCAGCAAAAACAAGAGGATTTAAGGCAAAAAGTTGGAGAAAACCACACCAAGGATGCCAGGTTTAACATTTATTTAAAAAAAAAAACACATAGCCAGAAGGGGATGGACTCAGAGAAACATATGGGGAACTGAGCAGCCCAGCAGCAGGGTGCAGCTGCAGGCTAGCGGAGAAAAGGCAATAAAGGAACGATGGACAGGAATGCAAATGGCCCAGCAGGACTGTACAGATGCAGGACCATTGCAGGAAAAAACAGAAGACAATGGGGAGGAAGTTTGATTGGAAGCAATAGACAGGTCAGAAAAGGGGCCACAAATGTGAAGCCACTCAAGCACACAAAGGCGATAGAGGCCAAAAAATATGCATAGAGGGCTTCTTTGTACTGGCGCTTCCAAGCGCTATGCATGTGAATGGAATGGTAAGAGAAAGCATTACAAGATGACTGTTGTTCAACTTGCATACATACAAATGCGTCAGACATTTGGGGTGGTATTTTTACAATGTTCACATACGCTAAATGTTGTTGGCTGACACAAACACTGATGGCCATCTATCAACCAATACCTAAAGCAAGCTGAAACATTGTAGCCAACAGCTGAAAGATGCTGTCCAAATGCCCACTTATGTACATGAATCTTTATGTTCATGCATTTTTTGTCTTGTGTTGGGAGTGTTGTGTGATGTCAATAGTTCTGGCCAAAAAGCTAACACAGCCTATTGGTGAGACCTAAAAATCAAGGAGAAGATTTTTTTTTGCTCTCACAAGGAAACTTTAGAACTCACTTCCAGTGCCACCTAGGAAATAAACTTGCCTTCCAGGAAGCCTATAGACCAGCTATCCCCACAGTTGTATGGGATAGCATCAATATTCCAGAACAGACAGAAATTACTGCTGAGGGTCAACAGGCCGTTCTGGTGACATTTGTGTACTAAAGAGTATGAAAAACTAAGGCAGGACAGGATCTATCGTGCAATAAAGCACAGTTCATATCGTTTAAGTATATACTGAGGTATACACTTTAAACTACACCTGTTTAAACTGCACTATGCTTGTCACCCACTACTCACATTTCCAAGAGATGTTTACCAGCATGGCCCATTCTCCAAAGAATGTGTGTCACTGGTGATAAGACCTATGTCAGGTCCTGATAGCAAGCAGTGGTCTAGGCTCCTTGCTTCAATTAACTGAAAAAATCAAAGATGCATGTTCTCTCTGTGAAGAGCTTCCTGCTGATGGAATGGATCGAGATGCTTTGCAGGCAAACAAGTGATGTGGCTTTCACCAAAGAGAAGGGTGGCTCTGTGAGCTGAATGCTCACTGCTGACAAACTTAATGATGTGAAGGTCATACTCTCAAATCCAAGAAAGGCAGACTCAACCATCCATACTTCTGAGGCCTGTAAATATGATAACTTTAAATAACCATCTGATATTTACAGATGTTAGAAACCACAAAAATGCCTTATGAAGTACAGTACAAAAATGTGCTATTAATATGTTACAGTATTCAAATACTCAAGAAGAGAGGCAGAGCCAGCCAGCCAGCCATATTAGAAGTCACAGCCTAAAGTTACACCGAAAACAGCTCATCTGGTTCGCAATGCAATCTATTCCACACCTCTGAAGGACCACTGGATAATACTCTTTGATACTTTGTTGAAGGACCAGTGGATGATGCCATTTGGTAGTAGGTTAGAGTCATTCTTTATGCCTCCAGCATCAACCTTGAGTGAATGGTGATTGCACATGGGCATACAAATTAGCCTGCAGGGTTGGCGAAGACCTGGACATGTTATTGGCTCTACCTCCACCCCTACTTGATTTTGAGCACCTGCCTCTCCAGCTTGCCTGAAACCACTTTAGACAGTTCTAGTTGTGGAAGAGCAGCATCCAGGGATCCATTTCTGGGATTTTGCTTGTTAGCAAAATGTCCTAGTAAAAGCCATTACACCACATCGCATAGTTGAGATATCATGCAGGGAAAAATCCCATTACTGGATCATGGGAACATTGTGAACAAAAAGAATGGTGGTAGCTGTATGCACCAAACACAGTTTTGTGTTATTATTATTTACAGCAATATGCATCCATGCATCCAAAATGGATGCAAGGATACATTTTGTGCATAAATGCTGGATCGGCATTTCATAATATTTTGGGGAATTTTGTATCAGTTCCTCAAACTACATTGTGCAAATTTCTCCCAGAGCTAGTTATAAGTGGGGAACACCACTTGGCCACTTTTTAAAGCATGCTTTCAATGTAAATATGCTGAATGTGATCACAAACTGGCCCAGGAGCAACATTCCATAGGCCCGCAAAGGAATCAGTGCACAAGATAAGAATCTCAGCATAGATGAGGTATCGCTAGGATGCAACCAGTGCTCGACGAAAACTACAACTTTAGAGCAAACAGTGTTTGGGTATTGCAACTTTCAGTTCCTGGTCAAAACGTGGAGAAAATTGTGAAGCACAAATGAATGCAAAAAAATAAGCGCAAAAAAATATATACACCCACACCAATGTGCCCCATTGTGACTACCGGGAGAATGGTGTTTGTCTTCTTAACCATTGAGTCTGAAACAAGGACTGTGGACAAGCAAGATCCAGAGTCAACCACATAACAAACAAAGACATTTTATCAAGGGAACAGAAAACAAAGACATAGTATTAGGAGACTGAGGTTTGGATGTGGGGGTGAGGTGACACGGAGTGGGAAATGGGAACTATTGGGCATTTATGACCTGGTGGGCAGTGGACAGGGAACTTTTATTAAAAACAAGAGGCAAGAGAGCTGTTAAACATGGTTCAATACAAATGTTTCTGCCTCCTCTTCCTGGGGATCCTTGTGTGATGCTTTCCCACCTAACTTAGGAAAGAAGTAAAGAGATGGTCTTCTGGTTAAGTAGATAACCCCAAGAAACCTAGATGTTTTCAATCCCTCTTTCCAAAATTGGTCAAACTTTGATATTGGCCAAACCACTTCGTTCTGTGCCTCCCTGATCTGTCAGATTACAGAAAGATAGCATAGGAATCTTACAAAAATCAGGTAATCTTCAGTACTGGCACTTCTATAGAGAGTGGTAAGATCCTTGGGTGCACCAAAGAGCAACAAATTATCAATGTTATCAGTGTATAGGGAGCACTGATATTTTTAAAGAGCACTGATAGGCCTAACATCATTCTTGGGTGTCTGGGTGCCACATTTGAAACATAGACGTCTTGATGTTTAAGATCATCTGTATACGTTTGTACTGATATCAGAGGGACTATATCCCATAAACAGCTTTCCAGTTAGGCACAGGGCAATGGAACCACATTTTCAATGGGGGCTCTTCAATGTGACTAGGGCAAATGTACTGTAACAGTACACGAGAGGGATTTTAGGGCATTCAGGGCCAGATGTATCATCACGGCCCTTAACAATTCGGTAATAGCGATTTTTAAGAAATCACTATTACCGACTCGCAAAGTGCCATGTATCACATTTGCGATTCGGTAAGAGCGATTTCTTAACAATCGCAAATGCTATTACCGAATCGCAAATTGCGATACCGGCCCCATTTGCAGCTATGGGCCTTTTGGCCCATAGCTGCGAATTTTTTGCATTTCCAAAATTGCGATTTCTGAACAAGAAATCGCAATTTTGGAAATGCAAATCCCCAGGATGCTGGGGGCCTATGACCCCCTCTGCTGCACCCCAAAAATGTTTTGTGGGACATGTAAGGTGCACACATGCCAAAAGGGCATGTGTGCTTTACATGTTCAATTTAAAAATGCATTTTAAATGCATTTTTAAATTTTGCACCAGGTTACCACCTGGTTGCAGTCCATGGTATTTTGCATGTGCAAAATGCCATTGTGCGAAAAATCACAATTTGCGATTCGCAAAACCCAGGTCGCAACGCAAAAAATCGCTATTTTAGGGATTTCTGCTTTGTGGTCTGCGAATGCCTTTCATGCATTGCAGACCACTGTTTTGCACTCGCAAACGGCCGAATTTACCGATTCGCACCGTTTGCGAGTGCAAAACATTTTCATACATCTGGCCCTCAGTCTGTAACAATCTTTTGTCGCAGGGACCCTTGTATCTCTATGAGACTGCTGGATTAGGGGTGGCAGCGCCTCTGATTGTAGGCTACTGTCACTCCTACAACAGTTGCCGGCTATTTCCCCTAATCCAGCAGTCTTGTAGAGATACAAGGGTCCTTACAACATGGCACCCCACGTTGGGTGCCATGTCGTAAGGACTTTTGTATCACTACAAGACTGTTGTGGGAGTGACTCAGTCACCTACAATCAGAGGCGGTGCTGCCCTTAAATCAGCAGTCTTATAGGGATAGAGGGGTCCTTACGACACTTTCTATCTTTACCAAGGTACCCCTTCATTGGTTGGGGAGTTTGTGTGTGGTTGGGTGGATAAGTGAATGCATAGATGCATGAGTGAAGGAGTGAGTGGCAAAGTGCATTGATAATTAATGGCTGGGAGAGTGCATGGGTGAATGCAGACTGAAAACATCAATCTTAAAGACTACAGCCTAAGACAGAAGTAGTGAATGCTCCACAAACTTCCAACAGTTACCACGATTATGCCAGTGGAAGCATTACAAAAAAGTCAGGCATTACAGTGCCAGGAATGTCCATGATGTATGAAGAATTAATAAAATAGTTGCAGAGGAAGCATTAGACCAGCAGTGGGCACCATTTTATAAAGGGTGTCATCAGTGTGTCAAGAATTACCACTTATGCCGGTGCATGCACTAATCTGTGTAGAGACCATCATGTCAACAATGGACACAGTTTCTCAAACATTACCACTAATATGTAAGTGTAAGCATTGATTTCAGGGTGAGAATCATCATGCCAGGCCCACTTCCTCCACTGATCAGCTCTCTAGCAGGACTTGCCTTCTGCTCAAATCCTGCTGAATCCTCAAGTTTACCTCTCTTCAACCAGCAATACCACCCCCTTCAATAGTAGCTGCTCACTAATAAAGCCAATTTTGTCCTAATCCTCCCCTCCCCAGGCCATAGTAATCTTGTTTGTTCAAAATAATTTGCTCAATAGATAGGGACTAATTTAGATCTCTGTGGAGGGGTTACCCCTTCACAATGGAAATCGGATTATCTTCCGAAATCTAAGTACCATTGTTTTCTGTGGTATTTAGATTTTGGCGCACAGGATATCCATCACCATTGCGACAGAGTAATCCCTCCACTGAGATCTAAATCAGGCCTAATCATGGACACTGCACAGATCCCAGGGTGGCGGTGGTGTTTAGTGTCCTGCATGCTCTTGTAACCCAACATAAACCATCTGCAGTGTGAACTTGTGCAGAATGATTTCTACAAGCTGTCCGGATGGGTCCCTACATCCTATGGGGTCAGTATGATATTGGGCATGAAAGGTTACAATGCAGACACTTAACGTGTTCTTCAACATCTATCTGACCACCAGCCAACTGCATAAATCTAAGCATTTGCCAGACCCACACATGGTACGAGCCCCTGTGCTTATCTGAAGCACAGTGTGACCATGAACACTCCCCCCTCATCCTCTGTTATCTGCATGAGTCTAAGCATTACTCTGGTGCTTGGTAACACAGCATCTATCTGGTTTATTCTCAGCAACATCTTCCTCACTATCCCTAGCTATCTGCTTGACTCCTAATACATCTCTGGTGCTCAATGTAATCTTGGGCAGGTTGATCTACTACCTCACCTACTTTTAACTGACAGTGTGGCTTTGGCATGGCAGAGAACCAGCTATGCATGAGTCTAAGCCCTTCAGGGGCCCCAGTATTACACTGATGTCTTACGCAAAGAAATAACCTCAATCTGTCCTTGTGCCTGGTCTGTAGTGGGATTTCTGCCCCTGTGGGGTGCAGAATGGTTTTAGGACTGTTTTGGGGTATGACACACCTGATGCCAGGGTGGGCTGCTCCCTCTTCTTCTCTTTTTTATTGCTTGATGTCTAGTAAGCTTCCTGCCTCCAAGGGACAGAATGGGATACACCACATAATTGCTGCCGCATAGGGCAGAAAATGTTTTTGTTTTTTAATTTGGGGGAGCACTTGCCCATGTCTGGGGCCCCCCTCTCCCTCCATGGTGTTCATGAGGTGAATCCATGCTTGAGGATCACAGTCCCAAGGCTATCCCCATGTAGGGATCCACTATGGAGTGGTACCTCCACTAGGGAGAGAAACTTCTCCTGCTTGGATTGGTATTGGGTTTTGCAATATGGCTAGACTGGTTTCACTTATGATCAGTGTGATGCCAGTGCACTGTAACTATTATGCATCACACTGAATAAAAAATGTATCTCAGGACATGAGGAAAGCTTCCACTCACACCTTGATATTATTTTTTTAAAGAAAATTCTTCTGGTGCTTCCACTTGAAGGCTTTTCTCCTGCAGTGTGGTGGATGTGGTGGATGAACCATTCACGTCCACTGTACTGTGAAGGTAGTGAGGTGGATTGGAATGTTTCATCCACCACATTTAAGGGTTGATACAGTTGGTAAAAGGAACTAATAATTATGAGAATTAGTCATAACATAAAGGAGCCAGCAATCTATCACCTTCTTCTCAAAAGAAGCTTGAAGAATTTCAGCATTCTTCACAGACCAATAAGGCAAGTCAGGATCATGTGTAAGGTTCCTGGTTTTCCATTAAAATAGATTTTGTACACATAAAAACAGATGGAAATCTATTTTTCCTTTGTCTGTATTTATAAGTAGAAATGGTGAAATACTGTCAAATCTGATTCATAGACTTCGTGCTCCAGCCCAGGGTTGCCTCGCCACACCCCTTTTTCCTGATTAAGATCTCTGATGAAGATCATTGTATGCGCTGGAAACTCCTTCCTATGGCATTCTTGAATTTCCCTCTGCCCTGTCCCATAAGCATGCTAACGTGGCATTACTTGGTTTCACCCAATCGTAGTTGGATCTATGCATCTCTGTGTGGGAGGGGCAACACTTCTCTGGCCCTACCCCATACCTTTTTTACCTTTATTTTTTGGCACTCACCCCCTACTTCCTCCTTTCTAGCTGCACTTTCTACCTGCACTGCCACCACCCTTGGCCCACCCTGACTGGAAAGACACCTCCCTGTCGCCTGACATCACCTTAGTCCTCTGGCTTACCGCCTGCCCAGCAGTTAGCAGTTAGTTGCTGGCCCAGCCATTTGATCTCCAGGGCTCTGGCGCTCCAGTGAGCTCTGTGCCACCTCCCAGGCAGTCCAAAGGTAAGTGAAAGTGAGGGTTGTCTTGCTTTGTGGACTTGAGACGTTTATGTGAATAGTGTGGAGTCATGGTGGGGGAATGGTCTTTCGCAGTGCCACTGTTAGCAAAGTGGTGAGCAATCCTTTTCTCCTGATTTACACTTCTCTGAGCCGCCTTGAAACTTGGGCTCTGGGTGCCATCCTACGCTCAATCACAGGGAGAAATAATGACCACCTGCTATAATGGGTGTTAGAAATGGGGTCTCTAGTTAACAGTGGTTTGCACCCTGTCCAAGTAGGGACCTTACTCTAGTCAGGGTAAGGGAGTCTCACAGCTAAGATAACCCCTGCTCACCTCCTTGGTAGCTTGACACGAGCATTCAGGCTTATCTCAGAGGCAATGTGTAATGCATTTGTACCCACACACACAGAAACACAGTAAAAACACTACAAAAAGGTTCCATACCAGTTTAGAAAAATAGCCAATATTTACCTGAATGAAACAAGACCAAAAAAAAAAAAATCCAACATTCATAAGTAAAGACACAAATGTTTAAAGATTAAATCTTAGTAAAGCGCTTAGAAACACAATAGCTCCAACTGGGTCTATCATGGTGGCTTGACGGAGTCATTCCCAAGACTCCCACACCACTCGCGAGGGAGTGCGGGCCGGTCACGGTTATCACACGGCTCCATGTACAGTCCCTTGGAAAACAATGAGTAAAAAAACTAAGATGATACACAGAGTCGGGGAGGTGAGGCATCGCTGGAGCCAGTTCGGCTTTGGTTCCTATCTGCTACCGGGGAGGTGAGGCGTCAATTCCTTACTGCTAGGCATGGGAGGTTAGGCTTTGGTTCCATGTAGTTCCAGGGGAGGTGATGTGATATCAGTGGTGAGGCTTTGGTTCCTTATGACATAGCCGGGCTGATGAATCCAGCAGGTCATGATGTGTGGCATTGACTTTCCGGTGTTGTGATCACACCACGGGTCCAGGGGTGCTGGAATCGGGTGCCATGGATGATGGTGACACAGCACTCAGGACTCATGATGTGGTGTGACTTCGGAGGACCTGCAGCAGCAGCAGGTCTTTGTTGCATGTGGCTCCGGTGCAGGCGGCGCTGAGTCGAAGAGGGGCGCCCGTTCCGAAGTCACTCTAGAGTCGATATGCTTGGTTTCTTCTTGGTTGCACCAGAACTCCCTCCCAGGGGCACAGGAAGTGGATTTGGCACGACCTGGCAGGTCAGGACTCTCAGCAAGAGAACCCAGATACTGTCAGATGAAGTCTTTGATGTCCCTGAGACTTCTTAACGGGAGGCAAGCTCAGTCCAAGCCCTTGGAGAGCCTTTGGAAGCAGGATGTAGAAAGCAAATCCAGTCCTTTCACTCCCAGGACAGAAGCAGCACCCAGCAGGCCAGCACAGCAAAGCAACAGGCAGAGTGGAAGCCCATCCTATAGAATCCAGCTCTTCTTTCTGGCAGAATGTCCTCAGTCCTGAAGGATTCTAACTTTGTGGGATCAGAGGTCCAGTACTTATACCCATTTCTATCTTTGAAGAGGCAAACTTCAAAGAAAAGTAGTTGTAATGCATAAGATCCTGCCTTTCCTTCCCTGGCCCCAGACACACTCCAGGGGTTCGAAACCGACAGGCACAGCCCTATTCAGGTGCAAGTGTCAGCTCCTCCCACCACTCAATTCCAGGAAGACCCATAAGGATAAGCAGGGCACACCTCAGCTTCCTTTTTGTGGCTGTCTAGAGTGAATTCACATACAGCCCAACTGTCATCCTGACCTAGACGTATATTCCACAGCCAACCAGAGGCACAGAATGGTTAAGTAAGAAAATGTCCCCTTTCTAAAAGTTCCATTTTCAAACTTACAATTTAAAAACCACTTCACCAAAAGATGTATTTTTAATTTGTGAGTTCAGAGACCCCAAACTCCATATCTCTATCTGTGTCTGCTCCCAATGAGAAATTACACTTAAAAGATATTTCAAGGCAGGCCCTATGTTACCTTTTGGGAAAGATAGGCCTTGCAATAATGAAAACTGAATTTAGCAGTATTTCATTTTCAAGACATGATAAACACACCAGTACATGTTTTACCTTTTAAATACACGGCAACCTGCCCATGGGGATGCCTTGAGCCTACTTTAAGGGTGACATACATGTAGTAAAAGGGAAGGTTTGAGCCTGACAAGTGGGTACACTTGCCAGGTCGAACTGGCAGTTTAAAACTGCACACAAACACACACGCAGGAGTGCCAGGTCCATGACATGTTTACAGGGCTACTCGTGGGCGGTACAATCAGTACTGCAGGCCCACTAGTAGCATTTGATTTACAGGCCCTGGGCACCTCTAGTGCACTTTACTAGGGACTTACTGGTAAATCAAATATGCCAATCATGGATAGCCAATGTACACATACAATCGATACAGGGAACACTTACACTTTAGCACTGGTCAGCAGTGGTAAAAATGTCCAGAGCAAACAAAAACAGCAAAAACAGAGTCCAACACACAGAAGCAACCTGGGAAGTAGAGGCAAAAAGTTGGGGATGATCATGCCAATGATGCCAAGTCTAACACGTCCTGGGCACACATGGTGCACTATACAAGGGACTTACTATTAAATCAAATATGCCAATTATGAATAAATCAATCACCAATATTATTTAGACAAAAAACACTAGCACTTTAGCACTGGTCAGCAGTGGTAAAGTGCTCCAAGTCCTAAAGCCAGGTAAAAAAAAAAACTCAGCACTAGATCAAAAATAGTAGATCAGAGGCAAAATGTTTGGTGATAACCCTGCAAAAAGGGCCATTTCCAACAATAGGCAATAATGACCTTTTCAGTGCCATCAGACCCTCATTCACAATGAGCAAAAATTACATTGTTACAGTGTGCCATCATACCTTCCATGACATTAATAACCACCACACTATGATTAACGGTGACTACTGTGAGACATAATGCTCCCTGTCACATGGGAAATTCTTTGGCAGCTAAAACATGTAATACATTGGAGCAACGCAGACAACAGTAATTTTGATTTTTCAAGTTCACATTATTTAATAACAGCATGTAGGCTAAGCCTTTGTCAGACGATGTGGCACAAGCTCGCACAGCGGAATTACTTGGGAATCTCTAACAGAATTTCTTGTAGTTATCCTGGCAATCACTTTAAACTTCAGTAGCCCATCAGAAGTAACAGCCATCAGCGCAAATGATCCAACCATCCCTATTTTGTTTTTGGCATATGCATCAGAAATGGGATGTTGAGCATGACAAAAACTCATGCAATGAAATGTGCTGTATTGCATCATGTTTTCCAAGCATTGTCTTAAATATGCTTGAAACAGGAAGTGACACAGCAGGAAGAAACTCTGCATCATCCTTGTGCGGTAAACTGCACTACCTTTCACTGGACTGGCCACCATCTTTGGAAGGGCACTTTACAAGGCCACTGTGTAAGTTTATTAAGTTTGCATGGCAATTCATGACATTCGTTCCACCTAGAAGAAGAAGTTCACATTTTGTACCATGCAGCATTCTAAAACCCCGCTGCTGGTGCATGTGCCCTACACTACCTACAACCCAAGGGAAATACCTCCAGGTCACCCCAAGCATAAAAGCTGTAAAGCAACTCCAGCAGCAAGGGAGCTCTGCATCTAACTGGAAATGGCACTGTGCAAGGCTTGGATATGAAGCGCTTTCCTCGCGAATAAGGCAACAGCTGAACTCCCTACCAGACGATAATAAAAGGGATGCTGCATATGGGTGCACTAAGCCTTCCGCCACTGTCTATAGGGTCAGGAATAGTAAGACAAGATTAATAGGCAGCATATACTTCATGTGGTGCTGCTGCTTGCCTCTGCTTCCTAGCACTGTGCCCTGTTCAGGTTGTTCAGAGGCTGCCTGAACACGATTGCTGTGCTGTCCAAGGAATCATGGGCTGAACTTCAATGCTACAATTTAGTTAACGTGTTTATGAGTGTTTTAAGAGAGAAGCCCAGAGTTGTCAGTGGGCTATGCTACATCAAGTCCCATATACACTCACTGTAATGGGAAGCCGTGGCCTAGGTCTCCAACCAGGGTAGAGGCAGGCTCTAGGTGGTCAGCAGCTGCTTTGAGGCCAGGGCAATGGTAATGTTAATCAGTGTAATAACACTATGTAAGAGCTGGAGACTTGGAGATAGCTGGTGTCTGTGTGCAAAAATGGAATGAGGAAAGACTATTTTTATGGTGTTCATATCCTCTAAGGGCAGTGAGCTGATGCTAGCACTGATGAACAGCCCTCTTAGCCAATGCCTAACTATAGCTGAACTACAGTGGCTGAAAGGGGCAGTCCAAGCCCCTTTCTGTATGTGAATCTGTATGTTTGGGTGTGTATTATGTGAGGGCAATAAAGCTCGTCTGATAACTAAAGCTGTCTGTAGGTGAGCCTAAAGTATACTTCTTGACTGTAAGCAGTGGAAGGATAAAACTCGTCCCATCAGAGCACTTTTAAACAGCTTTGCTCCAAGGAAAGTGCAAACACAGGAGATGGAAGTAAATCCATTGAGTAACAAGCAAGGAAATGAGTTTGGCAAAAAGGCCAACCAATGACAAGCAATGGACTGACCCAAAGTCGTCTCTGCGTGTTACATTGTCTATGATAGGTCAACAACAACAAAAAGCTAACAACTGCCTATAGGCGAGACCTAAAATGGTTCTACTATCATGATAGTATGAAACGCAGGGTTCATTTATAGCCAATTTTAGGATTCAATGGACATCGGCAAGTACAGCATTTATGTCCATTTGGCAGACCGCAGCACTCACGCCGACTGACAGGAGGCGACTTTTGATGTATATAAATAAGGTAGCTGTCAGGGCCATTGTCTTATTAACACTGCAGCACTCTCCTCTCAGCATGTGCCAATGTCCAGTGGAGTCGAAACGTCCCCGGCAACCTCCTCACTATGGCAGCGACCACTTCAAACATAGCTGCGTGAATAGCAGCCATTTCACCTTTGACCCTAGCCAGTATCTAAATTGGCAGACAGAGAATCAGAGTAATTTGTATCATTTCAATTAGTCACTCGCTGCATAGCAGGGAGGTCACGACTTTTTGGGGATGATTATTGCCCGTGGCAACCCGACTTCAATGTACCATCTTTTCCCGAATACTTTCACTTAATAAATGTAAGTTGGCAAACAAGGCGCGATTGTTGGGGCACACAACGGGTCTAATTATCTGAGAGGCAACCAAGTGAGCGGAAGATGACATAACTTTGTCGGAAAATCCATCCACAAGTAAAGTCACTGATAAATGACTCTAATAATGTTGATTGAATGGAGGTTATTGATCGGGGCCTCTTCGAAATAGTAAGGATGAAGGCGTTTATGTAAGAGCACTGTGCACTGCTGCTGAAAGGAGGCGCTTTTTGTTCACAGTTTGTTCTGCGCACCCTATTCTCAGATTTTAAATCAGTGCTGCCATTGTTAGCCAAAACAGCACACAGCAGACCCGGACAACGAAAATAATTCCCAGACACAGATAGTTCGCGGATACACACAGATGTGACTGTATGAAATATTGGGTTGTGCTGTGGGAAGAAAGGGGGGCCTGTTCCAGGGGGAGCACAATGGTGCGTCGTCCGGCCCGTCAAGAGCATGAAACCCCAGTACAATAATTCCGGCCTGCGATTCGAAAAATGTTTTGTATGCCTGCCTCCACATTTGCAAATACCGCCACTTTCCCCAGCTGCCAGCCAAAGAGTTGTTTGCAGAGGAATGTTTTCCACTCGAAGTACAGCAGAAAAAAAATCAGTTAGGCACGTACATAAGCTTTGCTGTATGGCTTTTGTTTTTTGAATTAAAATAAAGCTTTCCTTCTCTCGTGTCACAATCCATTAGCCGCCAGAGGCTCCGGTATCACAGTTCCTTCCTCTTCACCCGCGCATTCGGAGCAGACCTGACGGTGTGTGGAAACTAACACAGGCGCTGCGCTGTGGCTGCGTCACCTGCAATCAGCCTCCGCCGGCGCCCAGATTAAAGCCGACAGAAGGCAATATTTCCAACATTATTAGAAGAGAAACCTAATATTTTGGGACATCAGGGATCTCCGAGCTGTTGTCTATCAAAATGAACACCCTCATTTCCGCTTCTTGCATGGGCAACCTTGCCACTTAACCATTTAATTGACAAAAGAGGCTAATTGAATTTTTTTCATCTTTTTTTTTTTTTCCCGAAAAGGCTGTTAAGGCGCCTGGCACATTAAGTTATTATCAGATGTCCTTTTTTTCATTACAATATGCTTGCGTGCATCGTGTGGTAAAGAAAATCTTACTAAAATGATTGCATTTCCCCCAGACATCAAAACTATTTCCGAATCGGTACGGCGTGCTTTTATAATTCTGACAGATTTCAAGGACTGGACATATAATGTGTATTTACAGACCACTTAGTCTTTGGCATCCTCCATACTATATGCAATTCAGTTTTAATTGGTGCGGTTTACGGGTGGAAACGATTTTGCCTACAATCCATTTTTTAGATCTAAAAAAAAGTTATATATGCCCTTTATATTTGTCTTCATTTATACGATGAACACAATCTGCAAGTGCTGAATTGCCTGTGAAACTCGTAACTTCACAGCCACTCCCTCGAACCACGAAGCTGCATCATTGGGCGTTTCTGGCGCCCACATACTTGTTAGTGCCATTGCACTAAGTCTGGCATGGTTAGACGGTATATGGTTGGAGCAGGCCTCCATTCTTAGCAGCGGGGGACTGAAGTCCCGAAGATGGCTTTACAGCTTCTCAGTGTGACATTTTAGGATTGCCAGAGTGCTCAGGTTTTGAGAATTTGCAGGAACACGACTAATTAGCACATTTGATGCCATCACAGGAAGTGATGTCACACCAACTCTGACATCAATGAGAGCACATAAAACATAGTAAAAAGAAATAATAAATAAATAAAAGAGAAGCAAAACGTAACATAATATGACTGTTCTAAACGGTACCTTTAGTGGATGTAAAGTTTGGGCTGGAAGACCGATGCAAGGGTTCGCTTGCATGATTTGCTCATAACACTGCCAGAATGTTACAATTCGTTAAAAATGGCGAGTAAGGCAAGATGGTCATGTTTTTCAATGAGATACTGCATCTCTTATATCAACTAAAGGTAGAGGGCGCCATGAATTTCGCAAGGAGAGTCTGCTTACATACAGATAGAGGGAGGTCTGTGCTAGAGAAGTTGGGACTTCTCTCTAACCGAAATGCTTTAGGGTATCTACTTATTAGCTAACACTGGAACTGGTTTAAAATGGAAGTTGGCAGGCTAACTAAGATAAACGACTGATATAGAAGAGGCCCTAAAGAGGCCAGAAAGACCCCAGCAAAAAGTTTCAGAAAATGTTTTATTTGTGGAATGACTTATTTGCCTTTCCGCGCTATATTCTTTCAGCATTTGCCACAATAGAATTGAAGAAAAAAATGTTGGAAAATGTATGATGTGGCTGGTAGCATTTTTGTGGATCCTAAAAGCAGATTAGTTCTAGCTTTCTGTACAATGGAGCTTCATCGGAGCTCCATGTTTGATGTTTCAGAGATGAACACTCACCATACTCACAATGATTTGTGGCCTGCTCTCAGCAGAACAAGCAACAGCTACATCAGTGATGGTAAATATCAGCATGAAGTGGAAATGTCTGCTGTGGGGATGCTGAGTGACACCCACCACTTCAGTGAGTGACTGCCTTAAACTCATTTTCTAAGACTACAAATGTAGTGATCTCACAACTGAATTCATACAATTCACGGTTATAAATGTGAAAACGCACACAAAACAAATGTGGCATGGGATGCGTTCTTTGCATGTGCTAGTGATCTTCACGAACTTGTCAAATATGCAAACAACCTGCAGAATGAACAATAACTCAAATGCAGTGTTTAGAAAGTGTATACTACCGAATGCAATTCACCTTAACACTGGCAGTGCTCACATTGCACCTCTCTCTCCCAACCCCTCCAAATCCCTGTGGGGATCATGGTTTCTCAATTCTCCTTCCCAACAATTTTATTTATGAAATTCTATATTTTTTCGAAATAAGGGTTTTCAGGTTATTTTTTCTTATTTTGTTGGACACATAAAGTGCAAACCTAATCTCAGAGAGCAGTAATTTACGCACATAGCAACAAGAGAAGTAGCATCATGTGAGGATAAAGGGACATGCATGTATGCTTACAAAATGAACCTGGTGCAAGAAATCCTACAAATACATGTGAAATAAAGAGTGAGGAAGGGGAGGAAATATAGTCATTACCTCACTCCACGTCATCACTGACACTATTGCCAGCCCTAGGATTTCAACCTACATATAATTATTTTCTAGTGTTTCAGTCTTATGAGTTAGATCAGTGTAAACAAACACTATAACACCTACAAGGCAGTAGGCATTTACTTTGAAGCCCCGAACTGGAAACAATATCTACAATGACATTCAGTGAGGGGGTCATTCTAGAATGGAATGAATACTGTCTAGTATCTAGTGTCGACCTGACTTATGTGGAAATCAGACAGTGCCTGATAGGCTGGTCTTACAGGTCAATGAAGCACCTTCCCGCCCTCCCGCCTCCCAGCTGACCTCTCCCCTCACCCCCCTCCCCTTCTTAATGGCGGCCACAGCACTGTATGAGGGGAACTACACTGCCCTCCTGGTCAGTGTCTGCTGCCCTCCTCAGCTCCTCTGGCTGCTGCTACCTGCCTTTTGCGGGGACAAACTGAGAGTCTACAGACTCGTAGTTTGAGGCCCTCCTCCACCCACAGGCTCATCCCTATGTCTTATCCTTGGTGGTCTAGTGGCCATCTCACTATCTCTTTCTCTCTGTAACTCTTTCACTCTTGCTTTTTCTGCCTATTTTATTTTTTCTCTCATTTTTCCTTTATTCCTTTTCCATTTCTCCCCTCTTTCCTCTGCCATTTCCCTCCCTTGAAGCACCTTCCTGCACTCCCGCCTGACCACTTACTCCGCCCCCTCCCATTCTTAATCGTAGCTGCAGCACTGTGACAGGGCAACTGCACTGACCTCCTGGTCAGTGTCTGCTGCCCTCCCCAGCTCCTCTGGCTGGTGCCTCTGTCTTTGCCTTTTGCTGGGACGAACTGAGAGTCTCCTGACTCTCAATTCAAGCCCCTCCTCCACCGCAGGCTCATCCCTGCGCCTCATCCGTGGTGGTCTAGTGGGCATCACAAGTAAGTATCTTGTTCTCTCTGTCGCTCTTTCACACTTGCTTTTTCTGCCTATTTTCATTTTTTCTCTTGTTTTTCCTTTTTTCCTTTTCCCTTTCTCCCCTCTTTCCTCAGCCCCTCTCCCCCCTGTGAAGCACCTTCCCTCCCTCCCGCCTCCCAGCTGATCACTCCCCATGCCCCTCCCCCTTCTTGATGGCGGCCAAGCACAGTGCGCGCGCTGCTGGCGCACCAAAGGCAAGCCAGTCTGCACCTGGACAACGCCCAGCGCCAGGAACCCTGGACCTCCATCAAACCACCCCATGGACTGCATCCATTATGACTCGGAGACCCTCCTCTGCCTCAACACAGGACGTCTCAGCAACTGCTACACCATCTCCCCCAAAGACACCCACAGACCTTTCACCTGCAGGAACTGCAACTTCAGCGCCAGCCTCAACAAGCTGAAGGTTCTCTCCGCACACACAGATACCAACGACCTCCACAACACCATCAAATGCCTGCTCCTCAACATCCGCTCCCTCCACAAACATGCCACCAAACTCTGGGACTTGATCGACACCGACTGACCGGACATCGCCTTCCTTACAGAGACCTGGACCAACCACACCTCGGGTCCAGACATCACCATCACCATTCCTGACGGTTACAGCATCCTAAGGAGGGACCAGCCCTCCCACCCAGGTGGAGGACTCGCCATTGTACACAAGTCCTCACTGCGTGTCAAGGCAGTCCCAGAAGATCACTGCACCACCATGGAACACCTTCACTTCCTGGTCCACTCCAACCACAAGTCCTCCATCCGCTGCACCCTGGTGTACAGGCCACCCAGCCCCCACTAAGCTTTCATAGACAATGTTGTAGACATCGCTACCGCCCTAGCGTCGGTCGACTACCTCCTCCGCGGCGACCTAAATTTCCACCTCAAGGACTGCACTGACCCAAAAACCAATGCTCTACTCGACAACCTCGCCACCCTCGGCCTCAGACAGCTGGTCTCTACACCCACACACATCGCAGAACACACACTGGACCCTGCCTTCACCTCAAACAACTGGATCATCATCGAAACCATCTCCACCCCAGACTGGACCGACCACCGCTGCATACACTTCACAATCACCGTACCCAGCAGCCGCACTCGCACCTCCAGGACCCCCCACAGGAAATGGAATGAAATCACCAATGAGCAACTCACCTCATCGCTCGCCAAATCCCTCACTCCTCCCTCCAATGATGCCAACACAGCAGCATGCAATCTCAACACATGGATCACTGAATGCGCCAACACTCTAGCCCCTCTCTGTCTGACATTGGCCAAACACGTACCCAAGAAAGCCAGCTGGTTCGCCACTGAACTCTAAGGATCAAAGCGCACCCACAGACGTTTAGAGAAAAAATGGAGGAACAGCCAATCCAGTGAAGACCTCGCATCATTCAGAGCTGCACACCACTCACCAACGTAAAATCAAGAACACTAGGAAGGACATGCTCCGGGAGAGCATCAACTCCTCCACACACAACTCTAAGGAACTCTTTTCAGTCATCAACGAGTTCACAGATTGCCCCTCCGAAGCAATCAGCATCCCCCATCACAGGACCTCTGCGACAAACTCGCCTCCTTTTTCCAACACAAGAGCCAGACATCTACAACAGCTTCCTCTGGAAAAATCCTGTCCCCTCCCCAGAACCCACCCAGACCATCCACAGCTGGTCCACACTCACCACAGAGGAAACAGTCAACATCATGAACAGCACCCACTCCGGAGCCCCCTCGGACACCTGCCCATACCACATGTACAACAGAGCCAGCGCATCCATTTCCCCTGAGCTCCGGAAAACAATCAACTGCTCCATCAACACGGGCACCTTCCCCCAGGAATGGAAACACGCTGAAATATGCCCTCTCCTGAAGAAACCTTCGGCCGACCCATCAGAGCTAAAGAAATTCCTGCCCATCTCACTGCTACCCTACCCCGCTAAAATACTGGAGGACGCAATCAATGCACAACTATGGAATTTCATTGAGGCCAACATCTCCCTGGACAGCTCCCAGTCTGGCTTCCGCAGCAACCACAGCACAGAGACAGACCTTCTGGCAGCCACTGATGACATCAGATTACTCCTAGACCGTGGTCTCACTGCAGCACTCATACTCCTTGACCTTTCAGCAGCATTCAACATGGTCTCCCACAGCACACCAGACTCCATGACATAGGAATCCACGGAAGAGCCCTGGAATGGATCCACTCCTTCCTGTCAGGGAGGACGCTGAGGGTCAGACTCCCAACCTAAGCTTCCAGACCCACAGGAGTCAACTGAGGAGTCCCCCAAGGATCCTCACTGAGTCCCACACTGTTCAATGTATACATGGCCCCTTTCGCTGCCATTGTAGCACAGTATGAACATCGTGTCATATGCCAATGACACATAACTCATCATTTCCCTCACTGAAGACCCGGATACAGCTAAAAGGAACTTCCGCTCAGGAATGGAAGGCGTTGCCACCTGGATGAGAGAAAGCTGCCTCAAGCTCAACTCCGACAAGATTGAGCTCATCATCTTCGGAAACGCCACCTCAGCTTGGGATGACTGCTGGTGGCCCACATCCCTCAGAGTACCCCTGCACCGACTGAGCACGCCCACAATTTAGGAATCATCATCAACTATTCCTTATCCATGACCCGCCAGGTAAACTCTGCCGCCTCCTCCTGCTGGCATACACTCCGCAGACTTTGGAAGATCTTCAGATGGATCCCAGCAGACTGCCGCAGGTCAGTCACCCATGCCTTAGTCACTAGCAAGCACGACTACAGCAATGCCCTCTATGCTGGCACCTCAACCAGGAACATCAAAAAATGACAACCCATCCAGAATGCCACAGCCAGACTCATTCTGGACCTCCCTTGCCAAGAACACATCTCCCAACACCAGAGGACCCTCCACTGGCTACCAGTTGAGAAGGGAATCACCTTCAAGCTGCTCACCCACACGTACAAGGCCATACACAACGCAGGACCAGCCTACCTGAAACACCGTGCCTCTTTCCACACCCCCGCCAGATCCCTCCGCTCTGCCCAGATGGCCCTGGCCACCATCCCTTGCATCCGCAAAACCAACGCCGGAGGACAATCCTTGACCTACACCGTAGCAAAGAGCTAGGACAACCTCCACCTGTACCTCAGACAAAACCCGTCGCTCACCATCTTCAGGAAGAACCTCAAGATGTGACACTTTGGATGAGGCGCTCCCCCTCCTCCTGCCAGCTCCTTGAGACCCTCATGGGTGAGTAGCCACGCTTTACATAAAACTGATTGATTGATCGATTGAGTGTGTAGGCCGTTTTTTGGGCTGATTGTGAACCTGTTTTATGGTATGGTGGGCCGATTTTCAATATTGATTTCCCTTGTATTGCCAAACATTTCCTGCAGCAAGTACAAAAGTGTCCTGTCACTGCTGCCTTGCAAACACCTACTCAGTGTGTCTTCACAAGTTCAAAACTGCCATGATTTGCAAATTCGGGACACTTTTCTAGGTATTTGATATACTAGCAGGTGGGGGCACTTTAATTTTGGCATCCAGGCCTATTTTCTGTCTGAGTCGGATCCTTCTAATATGGTAGGAAAATAAGGGAGAGTTAGCTTTTGATTTTAAATCGCAGCTCCCAAAGAAGCTAATCTGATGTACAAAGGGAGGTCAATCCAAGATCATGGTCTGTATGCAGATAAATCCTGTTGACATGTGCTTTCCTTTTGAGTCTTTTAGATTTCCAGCCTGGCCAGAGAGTGCTCTTTGAAGAACAATCACACCAGACACACTGAATTATCAGGCAGATATACTCAATTGGAGTGACTTACAGATAAAAAATCACATTTGAGTGGATTCTGACAAAGACTATGGAGTAAAATCAATTATTTCAAGGTTGGTGAGACATGTTCAAATGTTCCTTGTTGATTTTCAGTTGAGCCTCTGCATGAGGAGCCACTTTTACTGGTGCCAGAGAGGGCTTAGGGAAAGAGGAAAACCACTGAGTAGTGCATTGCTGTGTGATCAAATGAAGCTAGAAACTGTGGAACAGAAGGTCAGAAAAGAGAGGAAGAAATTGATTTTGCACAGCAATAAGAGCAAACCCATATTATTTAATGCAGTTTTCTTGATATGGCCTTTGAAGGTCAGAGATGGGTCAGTGAGAAAATTAAAGAGTTTAGTGGAGGATGTAAGATGGGGAAGAAGGCCACTCACTTCACATTGTTAAGCCTCTCCCAAAAGAGGGGCTTGTTGGCTCTATTATTTATGCAGAAAAACCCAATTGGTTCTTTTTAAGGATCCAGCTCCTCTGCTGATATGTCAACGTTTGGATAGCATTGAAGCAGAATACGACTTTAAGGATGTGATTAATCAATGATACTTTAGTGTTTAGTTGGGAAATGTCAGAGTATCAGTGGATAGCAATGTCTTGTTGGCTGAATAAAAAACATGGCTCCATGTACAAGCTGAATGTAGTAAGATAAAAAATAGAGCCCTGTGGATTTCCACAGGTGACAGACAGATTGGTTGAGATCTAAAGGAATCTGTTTGTATAATATGTCTTTTGTCAGGTCGGTATGAGGTGAACCACTTGAAACCTGTGTCAGTGATTGAGTGGTGTATTGTATGAAGGATATGCTACATTCACATTCTATACAAGCATTCCATGGCTGTGCGAAGTGGGGGTTGGTAGCAGGGCCTCGCCTTCATTTTTCCAAGACCAGCAGTGCATGCTTTGGCCATGCACTGTGGGTACTGACCACAAAGCCTGGCTTTGCCCTTCACCCTTGCTGTTTAGCCTCCCCTTCAGCCAATTTTCTGTGCACCCAGGCCCGCTGTACACAGCCTTTTGATATGTGTAGTGGGAGTTGGCCACACATTCTGGATCTGGCCATTGTCCTGCTTGTCCAACCCCTGCTGGACACAGCCGCCGACCTTGAACACCATTAGTTGCCCATAGACTCTGGCATGTGACCATACCCTGCTTCAGCTTCTCCTGCATCCAAAAACCACAAAGCATAGCATTTATCCTGGCACCACATGGGTTAGCAATAGGGGGCCAGACTCTGTACTCAATTTACAGCATGCCCAACCCCTCCTGGATCTGCACACACCCCATGCAACTTAACTATCTGCTGATGATCTTTGATTGTGCACAGCAAGATCTGGGCACTGGGCAGTGCTTACAACAAGACCTGGCAAGATCTTTAGCCATGCATTGCAGCTTTCAGGTACATTTTGCAAGCCCTCGAAACCCTGCCACATCTTCCTTGTATCCCATGTTCGGTTACTAAGTCCCCTTAATCACTCTGGGCCTAATTACGAGTTTGGTGGTTGAAAAACCCAACCACCAGACCTGGGGTGAGGAGACCGCTGTAGAGCTGGCAGTCTCCCCACCAGCCACATTACAAGTTTTCCACTGGGCTGTCTGCAAAGCAGGTTTGCAGGTGTCTGTAAAGCAGACAGTGCACATTCCGACAGTGCTGGGGAGTGGGGCCCCTGCACTTGTTCTCTGCCAGCCTTTTCATGGCAGTTGAACCACCATGAAAAGGCTGTCGGAGAACATGGTTGTAATCAGCATGGCAGCGCTGACTTCAGTGCCTCCGTGGCTAATTACAACCACGACCTCCGTCATCCCATCGGGATCAGAGATCCTGGCGGAGACAGCGGTCTTTTGGTGGCACTGACCGCCAATCTTGTGATATGGCAGTCAGACTGCCACAGCTGCGGCGGTCCGACCTCAACCGCGAATCTGGCAGTCTACAGACTGCCATACTTGTAATCGGGCCATCTGTGACATTTCTTTTACTACACAGGGATTTGTGGTTAATAGATTTTAATGGCTACAATATCAAACTTTTTAGGTACTGCCAGAAACCTAAGTGGATTTCCAATTTCATGCCAATTTTGCTGTAACTACAAAATACAAGCAGTGACTTTTGCAGTTGATGTAAGCAAACATTTCCACCGGAGTTAAAGCAAAAAATGCAACTTTTGCTCTGTCTTTCATAACTCCCTTTCCCACACCGATCTGAGGAAAACCTCACATGTCAAAATCTAGCCGGCTGGAATGAGCAAGTACCAAATTTCTTGTAAGTTCATTAAAAGGTGCCAAAGTTAGAAGAACATTTTTTTTTTAAGTGTCGTCCCTAACAGAAACGGAGACGTAGCCATTACAATTACATTGAGTTCTTTAATGTTTTAGAATGAGAGGTTATTCTGACAATAAACAAGTTCAAGAAGCTCAACAATTCAGTCTGAAGAAGAAAGATGAATAGCTGTGCACTTATAAAACAAAAAATTCAGATGAGGAGAAAGAAATCTGTACAAAATATACATGTGTTAAACACCTAAAATGTTCATTCACACATGGTAAAGATATTCTGCACCGAACACTGGAAGATATTAGAATAAAATAAAGGGACTGGGCTGACGATCGGACAGACACATCGCATCATAAAAGGGAAAATAGATTGCTTAGAGATAGATTGGTCGACTGCTACCTCACTAGGATAATGTTGATTTTTGGTTATGTAAAACTACGGCTTCAATAGGTGTCTGAAATGTAAGGCCTGCAAAAATAGTAATTATGTAATGTAATATAGTGTACTTGACAGCAAGAAACAGAATATAATTATTGCCAATTAAGCTGTTGAAGAAGCATGCGAAAGGTATTTTCTGCACGTTTACAATCCAGTAATATCTTGTAGGCTGCATAGTTTTGTGCATAGAACTGAGTTATCATGCAAAAATTGAGGATTAACTGTCCAAAATAATTCTGCAGAACACAGAGTTCCACAGGGGTTATCGCTAAATCTCAATCTTTTTGATACTTTTGTTACCCCTTTAGCCAGGCTTATTTATTATTTTGGGTTCCATTTTGCAATGTATGCTAATGATATCTAGTTCACTTTGAGGATGGATGGTGATCATGGCTTCATTAAGACAAGGATTAAAGAATGTCTCTCAGCTACAGCAAAATGGATGTTCAATAGTGCTCTAAAACTCAGATAAGACAGAGATTTTGGTCAAAACAAGGTGATTTGGTCAGATAGTTGGTGTCCAATGGAATTAGGACTCCTCGATTACCTAACTTAGTGGTGAAGAACCTAGGGTGTGTATCTCAATGACAGATTATCCCACAAAGCATGTGGTAAATAAAACCATGTCTACCGGATTTTTTAATTTAAATTATAGAATTATTTTTCCCATTTTTGACTTAAGAAAAGCAATAATCCTTTTAAGACTGGATCACTGTAACAGTCTTTCCTTAGGCATTTCTGAAAGGGAACTGTCGAAATTTCAGGTGCTGCAAGATGCAGCAATCCATTTGACATTCAGATTTAGGCGGAGGGCACAAGTAACTGCACTCAGACAAGCTACAATGGTTGCCTTTTGAGAAATGGGTCCCATTTAAGACCTTGAATATAGTCTACCAGGCAATTCATAATAGGCGACCACAGTAAATGCAAGATTTCTTTTTGAGATATACCCCTATTCACCCTCTTAGCTCAGCTATCAATCATAATCTGATAAACCCCAGGGTTAAGAAATCGTTTTCTGAAGGCAGATTTTACATAATATAGTGAGAAAACACTGGAGCAAGTTACCATGTACCCTTGAAGACATTTCTTCATACCGCCTTTTCAGAAAGGGTCTTAAAACGCTCCTTTTAATTTAACAATAATTTAGTGCTAGACTTGTGCACAACCTTCTTAGACCGCAGCACCAGTATCCTCTGTACGAGTAGCCATTCATGCCCTACAAGAATCAAGAAATGTATTACTTGGTCAAAGTGGCAAGTTGTGGCCTTTCTGGGGGCTTCCTCTTTTCTCCACACCACTACTCATTCCCTACATCCTGCAAAGACAACTCAGAGCTTCTCTAAATTTTGGAACGGGCTTGGAGTTAACGACTGCCTGTGCATCCTGCAAATAGTGTTTCTGGACATTCCTCTACTGACATTTTAGTGTACCTGTCCTGAGACCTTGATCCTTATTGTCTGGTCTGCTGGCTGGCACTCGGGTGGGTGGTAGAGGCCTGCAGTTGGATTAACTGCTGAGCCCCAGAAGTAGGTCTCTTCTATAAGGCAGGTGGAATTTGTCCAACTGTGGATAAACTTCCAACTGCAGCGCTGACAGTGCACACTTCAAAACGCTTAAAGACAAAGGGACTGTTCCAGCAATGAAAGCAAAGGTTGATACATATGTCAAGGCACACGCAGAGCCCCGAACAGCTGCACTCTCTGGAAAAACATACACCAATTAAGTGACCTTGGACAATATGTCTCAGAGACTCATGCTTGTCGCTTGAGAACAGGATCAGTGAGGTCCCTTTCGATGTTTCCCTCGTCCGTTCGTACCTATGTAATACAGTGGATCTTATCACAGAGATAGAGGGGCATATGACAATAGTAGAAGGCTTGGTCCAGTCCTTGGAAGAAGTGGTGGCCAAACTTGAGAAGACACCAAGGGCCAGATGTAGGTAGGTATGAAATTGCGAGTTGCAATTTGCGAGTCCTTCCGACTCGCAAATTGCAACTCACAATTTGCTATGCAGAACGGTGTCTCAGACACCGTCTGCGAGTCGCTATGGGGTCGCAAAGACCCACCTCATTAATATTAATGAGGTGGGTCGCAATTTGCGCCCCCATAGCGACTATGGGCACTCACGGGGATGGAGGCCTGCTGTGAACAGCAGACCTCCATGTCCGTGACTGCTTTTAAATAAAGCTGCACTTAGAAAAAAAAAACGAAACCTTTCGTTTCGGATTTTTTCAGGGCAGGTAGTGGTCCCTTGGACCACTGCCTGCTCTGAAAAAATATTTTTGGGTCCACTCACAAAGGGGAAGGGGTCCCATGGGGACCCCTTCCAGTTTGCGAGTGGGTTACCATCCACTTCAAGTGGATGGTAACTGCGACTCCATTTGCGACCGCGTACGCGGTCGCAAATGGAATTGCATACCACTGAGAGTCGCAAAGAGGAAGGGAACACCCCTTCCTATTTGCGAGTCGGAAATGCATTTTGCGAGTCGGTTCCGACTCGCAAAAGTCATTTCTGCATAGCATACACACGTTAGCGACTCGCAAACGGCGATTTTCGCCGTTTGCGACTCGCAAACTGTTTGCTACTTCTGGGCCCAAGTTCCTGGCTGAAACAGTTGAGGACATGAATGCCAGGATTAGAAATGGGAGTCCTGGTTGACTGAGGTATGCACCCAGGCCAGGAAGGAACCATCACACTAGTCCGGGTAAGCTAAGTACACACTAAAAGATAAACTATCTCATGAGGCAATGTGTAAAGTATTTGTGCAACAAACACATGCAGTAAAACAATGAAGACACCACAAAAAGATTACACACAGGTTTAGGAAAATAGAGAATATTTATCTGATCAACATAAGGCCAAAACAACAGAAATCACATACATATTTCTTAAGTTATAAGTGTTTGCTTAAAGGTAGAGAAAATGCAGTGCCTAAAACTACTTAAGTGTTGAAGGAACACCAACATTTGCTTAAAACATGTGAATGTTAAAGAAAATTGGCTACCACCATGTCAGTAATCGGTGCCCCAGAGGGGATGACCACGGTAAGCCCTCAAACGGTCCTTTGAGACTAGGCTACAAAGACAGTCTCAGCCACCTGTTAGTGGGAGTGCAGGGAGATGCAGGGACCTCTAGGGTCTAATGAGAATCAGTATCTTCTCCGGGCCCTTGAAAAAGAGGCGAGCCATCTTAGTTGGTAGAGCAGCAGTCTCCTTTTGGTGGCTGTGCTGGGTAAGTCAGAATGCAATGCTGTTGCAGTCTCCTGGCCGAAGACGAGGCAGGGCACATCGTTGTCGGGCAACCCTCCAGATCAGCATGGCGACTTCTGTTGGTGTTGCGGCATCGGCGGCTGAAGAAGGGCACACACAGACTCGGAATCGAGCAGAAAGGTGTCCGTTCTCTCACAACACAAGCGGGAGATCGGCATTGTCTGCTTGAGTCAAAAGGTAGCTGCCGTACTCATGATGGCAGACTCCTATGGCAGCGAGGAGAAAGCAAAGTCTTTGATGGTCCTGATACTTCAAGAACAGGGGGAAAGCCAGCAAGTCCTTGGAGATCACTTGGAGGGAAGGCAGAGTTCTTCCAGCAGAGTCAGGAAGCAGCAGGCAGCAGGGCAACAAGCAGAAAAGCAGCCCTTCCAGAAAAACAGTCCAGTTTAGTGCTTTAAGCAGCACAACAGTCCTTCTGAAACAGGTTTAGTTCAACATCCAGAAGTGTCTGGTTATAGGGGGTCAGAGAGCCAGTGCTTATACCCAAAAGTGCCTTTGGTAGAGGGGATGACTTCAAATGAACTCTCTGAAGTGCACACAGATCCCCTTTCCACCCAGGCCTGTCTGCCAGTCTAGCTAGTGGGTAAATCAGCCCTCTGTGTGGGGACAGGAAGTGTAAGTGTGAGCCCCTCCAATCTTTCCTGCTCAGGAAGACCCATCAGTATGCAGATGAATGCAGAAGCAGTTGAGTGTCCTGTGTTGTGGCTCTCTAGAAGGAATGCAAAACTGTAGCTGTTACCCAGCCCAGAAGTGTATTGGAGACACGCTGTCAGGGACACAAAGCAGTAAGTACAGAGAAATGGCCATTTTCTAAAAGTGGCATTTCTAAAACAGTAATGTTAAATCCAACGTCACCAGTAAGTAGGATTCATCAGTACCATTCCAAACATATCAAACTTGAAAAAGCTACTCCTCTCTGATGAGGAATTACAGCTTAAAAGTGTATTAAGGATTTGGAATTCCCAATGCTGATCTATGAGATGGGGTAGGCCTTGCTGTAGTGAACAATGAAATAGGTTGTTTTTGTCACTACCAGGACATGTAAAACATAAAAGTACATATCCTACCTTTTACTTATGTAGCACCCTGTCCTTAGGGTTACTTAGAGTCTACCTTACGGGTGACATAAGTAGTAAAAGGGGAGTTTAAGACTTGGCAAGTAGTTTTAAATGCCACGTTGAAGTGGCAGCAAACTGCACACCAGGCTCTGCAATGGCAGGCCTAAGACAAATTTGAAAGGCTACTTATGAGGGTGGCACACTCAGTGCTGCTGGTCCACTAGTAGTGTTTGAACCCAGGCCCTGGGTATATGGTATACCACTTTACAAGGGACTTATTAGTCATTCAAATATGCCAACCAGGGATACATACACCAATGTCACATGTACTTTAGCACTGTGGTAAAGTGTTCAGAGTCCTAAGGCCAACAAAATGGACCAGCAAAAATGGGAGGCAAATGGCAAAAAGGCTGGGAAAAGAACATCCTAAGGATGACAGGTCTAAAATGCCAAACAAACTGGTGAGACCTCTGGATGGTCTCTCGCAAGATCATAAAAATACTTTAAAGGAAGAATTTAAATTTTCCTTCATTACAATACTTACCTCTTACAATCCCCACTAATAGCCTATGGGGAGACAGTGACCTCTCCTCTGAGATCTTGCATGAAGGTTACTGCTGTGTAGAGTAGGGTGTGAAGAGACACAGCCTCTTCATTAACACCTTTCTGAGGCTCAGTGGTATGCATAGTAGGGTAGGCTGGTAGTCACCTCACATGTAAGACCTCAAAGTTCCATACTAAGTGTAACAAGTTCTAGCCTCCCCACCGAACCTCTCCCTAGAGAAATAAATATATTTATTAGTGTGTAGGAATTAATTTCTCTGTCCACTCACAGCTCTACCCAGCCTGACAGGTATATACAGTAGTATGTAGGGAGACTTTGTCTTCTGCACTAACACCTATCTCCACCACAACTTGGATATACAGTAGTGTAGTGAACCAGTGGCATGTGTCTTCATACCTCTCATAAGTATATCTTACATAACAACTATAGAGACTATGATATAAAAACACACTGCCCTCTCAGCTGAGACATCTCCCCAGGGCAACACATGTACAAAATATGATGTGGGTAGAGACTGCTGTCTCTGATCGTACCTCTCTTCATGATAATGAATGTCATTAGAAGAGTGTGAAATGGGGAATCATCTCTGTTGACAACTGTGTCTTCTACAACCAATGTGTACATTTGAAAGTAGGTACACACTCACCTCTTCCTCAAACAGGCATGTTTAGTATAGTGTACACAAAGACAGAGCTCTGCGCTGAAACTTTTCTCCAGAGTGACAAGCACATATACTAAGATGTGCAAAAGAACTGCCCTCTTCGCCAGCAGACAGCAGGTGATAGTAAACTATGAGAATGTATTCGCCTCTGTACCAAAACCTAACGCTAGTATAAAAATCTTTATTCTACAATGGGAAGAAGGACTAATTTACTCTCTCCATTGTACCCTAAACATACGTATACATGCAGGAGAGCATTTATAGTTCTTGAAGAACAAACTGCCACTTTAATGTCAACATTAGAAGACTGAATTAATCTTCAAAAGCTATTAAGGAAAGAAATCAATATTAACTTCAGACATTTTATTAAAAAACTGTTAAGGAACATAACACACAATAACTGCATTAATAGCCAAAATCTACAGCAGTAAAAACAACAAACTTTACAAATTATTTATCTTTGCTCATTGGTAAAATATACAAAAAGGAGGTGAGCAGGGGTAGCTAGAACAAGGAATACACCATATTTACCACTGGCATGTGGCAACATTTGAGGGCTATGCAACCTTAACACCTTGTACGGACTGACTCAATCCGTGCTGCAGAACTTGATAACTCCCCAGTGTTGTCCTTATCTTTTGAACCTGTTGACACTATACCTGCACAGGTACTCAATTCTCAAGCAGATAACAACCTTCATTATATAAATAAAACACGTTTTGCAGTTTAATTAAGTGGTTAATTTTGTCATTTAAAACAAGTAGAGTAGAGCTACGCAGAGCAAGTTTCTCCAAGATTATAAATTTAGCTGTATGCAGCAAGAACAACATCAGTTGAGCAAATATTTTTTTTCCCAGCCTTCAACACAGTTACTGTTCCATTAATCTTCCAAAGTAAGCAATTTTTGTGCTACTCCCCTATATATTGTGTGACATGGTACTTTTGTTTTTCAGAGCTTCTCTTTTCCATTGATTTAAAAAAATAGAAAGTTACATACTGATCATTAATTGATAAAAATGATACTTCACTACATTTGCTGAAGATTTCTACATTTTTCACCCACAATCACATGCACTGCATCACTAATTTCCTGTTCCTTTCTCTTCCACAGCCTCAAACACTAACAGTGAGCACAGTATTTTACTCTAATAATGGCAATATCTGAACTCAGCATCTTATATGGGTAAAGCAAGCTCGGTAAGGTTAATAAAAAACCCTAATCCTTGTATTAAAAGATTGCAGATACTTTGGCCCATATTTAAGAAAAAGTGGCGCATCAGAGCTGATGCGCCACCTTTTCTGCACCCCCCCTACTGGCACTTCACGACACCATGGTTGCACAGTATTTATAATACGGCGCACCATGGTGGTCGTTAGCACAACAGTGTCAAAATCTTTGACGCTATTGTGGCGCTTTGCTGCACTAACGGCAAAACCTTTGATGCTAGTGTAGCAAAGTACAAGGAGGCCCATACGTTTCGATTGGAGCGTCATTTTAACGCCTGCTCTGGCACAGGCACAATGTGGCATAAGGGTTTACAAATGCACCACTTTGTAAATATGGCATGGGGAAAAAGCCACTTTAGTGCCGCCTTAGCATAAACAAAATTACGCTGTGGCAGTTCTATGGTGGCGCCAGGGGCTCCTAAATATGCCCCTTTGTTTTTTAATTTCAGAAACACTGCCTCTTTTCCATATAACTAAATACAGAATGGACATTTCATTGTTTAATACTTGGGGATATCTCTCCACAATCTAAAGTCCAACTCTCAAAATCTCTATTAATAAACATGCACCTCTACAAACAGCTTTTCAGTTACTAAAACTGGTTCTGCACCCTGTCCCATCACAGTCTTTCTTCAACCATGCAATAAGAATGGTAACTATTGATTAAGCCTTGTCCCTTTTTGTTTTTTACTTCCCCTCATTGGATCTCGCAAGACTCTTGAGGGATTGTAAAAGACCTTGTGGCAGGCTCTGTAATTTCTCCTCAGTTCTTGCAAACCTCTCCTGAGATTGCACGTCTCCATTCAGCAAGCTTCACTCCCTGAATCTTGTGAGCTACTCTCAAGAGAGTCTTGCTGAATCGCAACAAAATTGTAGGGAATGAGTAGTATGATACACACAGAATCCTCTCCACTGAGACCTATCTCTTACATGACAGCTGTGTGTAGTAGGGTTTGGGGAGAGACTGGCCTCTCCACACAGACCTCTATATCAGATAACGTGTACATAGTATTGTGTATGGAGGGACTGGCCTCTCCAGTGAGACCCCTCTCTTTGACGATGGGTGTACTTAGTAGGATGTGAGGAAAGACTGGCCTCTTCCCTCAGACCCTCTTACATGAAAGGTGTGTGTAGTAGGGTATCTGCATGGACTGCCCTCTCTTTCCACACTTCTTTCTCAGAAAATGGGAGTGCATAGGAAGGTGTGTACATGGAATGCCCTCTCCTTTCATACCTCTCTCTCAGATGATGGGTTTTCATAGCTGGATGTATTGAGAGAGACTGCCTCTCCACTAACTCCTCTTTCTCAGATGACAGGTATGTGCATTAGGATGTGTAAATGCACTGGCCTCTTCTGTCAGACCTTTGTCTCACATGTTGGTGTACATGGACTACCTCTCCTGTCTGACCTCTCTCTCAGATGACGGGTGTGCGTATTAGAGTGTGTACATGGACTGTCCTCTTCTATCAGACCTTTCTCTTAGATGACAAGTTAGCATTTGTAAGGTGTGTGCACGGACAGGCTTCTCCTTTCAGACCTCTCTCTCTCATGACGGGTGTGTGGAGAGAGACTGGCCTCTCCATCGACAGCCCTCTCTCTCAGAAGACAGGTGTGCATAGTAGCGAGTGAAGAAGGACTGCCCTTTCCTGTCAGATCTCTCACTCAGATGACAGGTAGGTGTATTAGGGTATCTAAACAGACTGGCCTCTCCAGTCAGACCTCTCTCTCAGATGACATGTGGTATAGTAGGGTGTGTGAATGGACTGGCCTTTCCTTTCAGACCTCTGTCTCAGATGATGATTGTGTGGAGAATGACAGGCCCTCCCTTTAGGACCTCTCTCTCAGATGACAGGTGCATAATACTGTGTGGGGAGGGACTGGCCTCACCTGTTAGACTGCATTCCCAGACAACATGTGTGTGTATTAGGGTGTGTGAATGGACTGGCCTCTCCTGTCAAACATCTCTCTCAGATGACTGGTTAGCGTAGTAAGGTGTGTGCATGGTCTGACCTCTCCTTTCAACTTCTCTTCCAGATGACAGGTGTGACTAATAGGGTGTGTGGAGAGAGACTAGCCACTCAACTGAGACCTCTCTCTCAGATAACAGATGTAAGTAGTAGTGAGTTGAGATGGACTGCCCTCCCTGCTAACACCCCTCTCTCTGATAATTATTAAGGATATTAGGGTGTGGCAAGAGACTATACCCTACTCAAAACGCTTACAAAGCTGATGAGCGTAAATAGTGCATACTAAAAAGCCATCTCAAGTAATACTGCTTCCTACAGCAGCAAACTGTCCAGCAAGAGTCTCAACAGATCTTAACGTGTTTTTGGACAACAGGAATTAACCATCTACTCATCACAATATTTATCTCTTACACACTTCCTCTCAAAAGCAATGACCCCAATATGCATTCTTACTAATGGAGTGTACTAGGAACCCATCTACCCCTTTTTACTAGTCACAATGACGTGAGAGTCTCACAAGACCATAAAAATTAGTTAAAAACATTATACATTCATTTTCATCACAGTAGCTATCCCTTTGACACCTCCTCTCTAAATCTGGTGGGAAAGCATGTCTTTCGGCTGCCTCCTTGTATAGCTATATATAGCTTGTTTATTTAATTTCCACAACACCTCAAATTTTTCACAGTAAACAGTAACAGCCGCCATTTCATTTCTAACATTCCAACAGCCAATCAGAGTGCTCGCTCTTACGAGACTCACAGGAGCCTCTTGCTTGCACAACAGTATAAAGGATCATGGGAAAATTGGGCCTCTCGACAAATCACAGGGCTCAGTTCTTAAATTTGCGCTCCTATGGGAACCCGCGGGACTTTCACAAGCCCAATCATCCAAATATGCAATCATTTTTTTACCCTTAATTCCTCAAAAACTAACAAACATATTTACACCAAATCACAAAAAGCACAATTTGCGGACCAAGATCCCTGCATATCCCCACAAAACAAAGAAGTACTTACATTATTTAGATAAGAGGCAGGAACCTAGTTTGGTGAAGATGTATTTCTTTGTAGTCTTATTTTCCTTTCTATAGGAGGATTCATGTTATCACATAGTTCTGGATAAAGACGCACCAGGACCAATCACATTGCCAAAATGCACACAGGGTCACTGGTGAAATTCCCTCTTGATCCATTACACTGTTGCGTAGGCTCTCATTATTCTAATGAGACTGCTGTATTTTGAGTGACAGAATCGCCTGCGTGTGGGAGACTGAGTCTTACCCACTAAAGGTGACAACTGTCACCCCAATTCGGGTTTTGCTCCGGCTAACTAGCAGTGCCTCATCTCCACCCAAGTGCAGGGATGATTGGGCAGCCAAGCGCATGACATAATTAATTTCTCAGGGAAATCGTAGTCACTCAGGTCTCATCCGTTTCCCTCAGTTACATTAGTCTCACGTATACAATGATAAACAGAGGCAGTATATGTTTTAATAAGGTTTTAATGAAAAGCATGCACTGCAATAACCAGGATGATACAGCATGACAAGATTAGAATTGTGACAAGGAGATTGAAGCATAGAAATAACGCTACCACATTGTCACTAGAGTCAATAGACTAAATCCTACCTAGGCTATGATAGAGCACAGCATGTTAAGCTCTAATTCTGCCCTTCAGGTTCCCCTGGGAAGACATCATACCTGAGTAAAGGCCTGAAGTCTGCAAAAGCAGCTGTAGCAAAGCGTTCAGCAATCAGCATAGAGTTGTGGTTCTCTGGCTGGAATCTACCTCTAACGTGTAAGGGACAAGGAAGTGTTTTTATAATAAAACAGTTGATGTTCTGAGAGAATGTCCCTAGGTACGGATGTGTGTTTTCTATGAATGTCAGAGACAAAACTTGTACAACGTTCTCCGGCAGCCTATGTTACTGCAGCCTTGAAAGAAGCACAGAGTGAACAAGAATGTCTTAATAAATGAAGATGAATAAAATATATCTAGGTTAAAGTGCACGGTGGCAGGCCTAATATGCTAAAATAACGTACATGGAGCTGTAACTAAAACAGCTACACAACACCCTCCCCTTGTCGGTTGAAGATGGTTCAAAGCCTAAACATATATAAAAGCTACGAATACTCAACCAAAAATATATATATAAAAAATTTAAATAATGACAAGTTAAAGGGCCGCATGGGCATATATAAAAAGCCAATTTAAAATGGTAACATTTGGCGTGAAAGGGGCCGCATCAAGAGTCAAAGCCATTTTGATAATTGCCAATTGAATCCGGGACAATGGAGAACAGGAAATCTTCCACTTTGGCAGGTGTTAAAGTTGGAAAGGCATCGCCGACAAGGAGCAGTTGTGTTCCATAGCTTGAGCCTCAGCCAAGGTAGCAGCGTTCTGTAGTGTGCCCAGTAACAAGTTCAATGCCACATCCTGCGGAAGGTCAACTCATAAGCAGCTGTAGTGTAGAATACATACTGGACAATTACTCAAGGGGTCAGAAAGAATTATACTTTGGTAGATATTTTCTGCAAAACTGTGAACTCTTGTTGGACAAAAGGGCAGGTGGTGTTCTTTTGTGTCCGAGTCACTCATACAGCTACTGACACATGCACACAGACACTCACACATCCATTCACAGATGCACTCAGACACTTACTGAGAAAGACATGCACCATTCACAAACAAAATCAGACACTCATGCACCCAGTAATAGACTCACTCAGACACCAACTCACCAACTCAGACATTCACACACCCACTCACAGACCCACTCAGACTCTCACACACCCACCCACAAACCTATACAGACACTCACACACCCACTCACAGAGGAACACTTCCACCCACTGTCACACCCAGAGACTCCCTCTCACAACCAGACACTCTCACACCCACTCTCACACCCACATAGACTGTTTCACACCAACTCCCAGACAAACACTGTGATGTCCACTTTCACACCTAGAGACACACTCTCACACCTATTCTCACACCCAGAGAGATGGGCTGTGTGCAGTGCGGGGTTGGGTGGTTATGGGGGTTTGGCTACACAGCCTGGTGGTTGGTGGATTAATGTATAGTAAATAAAATTACTTTACGTTAAAAAAGCCACGGGAATTCGCTGAAAAAAAAACAGTTACAGGGATATTATAGTTAGGAAATAGAATTAAAAAAACATAGAAATTCACTTAAAAAAACAAAAGTTACAGGAATGTTACAGTTAGGTTCTGAATGTATTCGCACAAAACCATAGAAATTCAGCAGTTATAGTTAGAGATATTTAAAGTAACTATAATTTACACCCCAAGGTAACTGCCAATTACCTCAGATGTTACAGCACTCATAACAACTATTATAATGTCAATAAAAGTATCAATGAAACATTAGCAGCAAATTAATATTGAAAAAAACTGTGCATGGCAGGGTCATGAGTTATAGTTTACCTTAGGGTGTGAGTTACAGATACTTGAAATAACTCTAACTGCTAATTTCTGTATTCAGAACCTAACTGTAACATCTCTCTAACCATATATATATATATATATATATATATATATATATATATATATATATATATATTTTTTTACTTATTTGTGCTATCCTGTCTCTTGCACAGTAGGGACTCCCAATTTAACAGTTCAAAAAATTTCCTGTGATATAATGACACCTGATGTAGTGCCTACGGTATAGTGATTCCCGATGTCCAGTCCTCGATGTAATGGGAGTTCACCACTGCGAGCAATTAGCAAAAAATATAATCTGCTGCCAGCTCCTCGCCTTGCGCGTTCGTGACAAATCTCACACTTCATGTATTGTTTTAAACTGCTCAAAAACATGAGAAGTTAACAGGCCAGCAAGCTTACAACTTAACCCACGCCTCTTCTCAGGGCTGCTATAAACTGAACTTGAGGTGAAAACTAGACGAGAATGGAAAGGTTTACTAGATGTGCGGTTGTATTTTGTAACTTTTAAACGGTGCTTTTGAGTGAGTGATTTTCAGTGTGTGCCCCTCTCCAAACAAGGAAGCAAAAAATCCGAGAAAAGCCGCGCTCAAGAAGGAGGGCTCAGCACTTCGGTTAAGCAGAACATACGAAAAGATTTATAAAAGTTTTTCTCTGTAATAAATGGATCCAATGCGGATTACCTACAGTCAGCCATTATCTTTGAAAGTGACAAACAGCAATGAGATGATTGGACCAGGCCTTTGTTTGCCGATGTTCACATCTATGAAACTGCTCTCTACGATGAAACACCTGCTTGGCCCACGTTACATTTCAATTGTTTATCATGAAGTCGGGTACAGCTAATACTAACGAGCTCCCAATTGACTTTATCATTCATCATCATTATTTAACAAAACCTTAGGCACCCAAATCAATGGCAAGAACGTCAAGGAGAGGAACTTGGAGGCGGGCATTGATCTTTTTGGAAGTTATTTGTCAATGGAGCGCTCAAAAGGGTCTCGTGAAATAATTGAAGCTAGAGCTGATTTTCATGTCTGAGGTCAGTGGCCAGGACTCAGCGTTTCGCAAGTTGCGACGATTGGGCGATGGCACTGAAGCAACCTGAATCTGGAAGTGTGGAGGTTCATATTAGTTACCTTATCTTTCCACAGTGGCTACTGACCTAAATTATTTGCAAATATGCGGCCGCAGCGTTTTCTACATAATTATGGACAGGGGCGCAGCTACACCCTAACTTCGGGAGAAGCCAACACTTTCTAGCGTTGGAGCCGGGCCAAATTGAGACTTGCAGGTTATCCTGTCATTCTTGTGATACAATGCATGAAACACATCTTTTTTTAAAATATATGGTGAATAGTATATTGTAAAGCACCGTGACCCAGTAGCATTTTTTTCAGCATAATGGGATGTACAAATTTTACAGTAGGTTTATGGTTCTTCTAGGAATTTTCGCACAAGGAACCCTTACAGTTGCTTTTTCATACACATTAAATAAGTTTATCTTTTAGGATTCTGTTTCTAACTGTAGTTTATTGTACAATTACTAGCATATGATGCATTATACAACAAACTGGGCCAGTCGAATCCAAAATTCTTTTTCAAGATATTTGGACTCCCTCCATTTCTTCTTCCCTGAGGTGCTCTGGAAAAATGGGGCAAAAAAGTGCAGTTCAAGTACATTTCTGTGTTTTTTGTTCTGCTGAATAAATGGAAATGATAAGTGAAGGGCACAATCCTGCTACCCTAACTAAGGCCCTCATTACGAGTCCTGCTGCTGTGGCAGTGCTGGCGATGCCCCGCCACTCCGGAGTCGGACTTCCAACAGGAAATGGGCAGAAGTCCTCCAAGGACTCCTAATATGGCCAGAACTGGCGGTCTTCTGCCTGCTGCGGCTTTGCGGTCCTAGAAAAGGACCACCAAAGTTGTTATGAGGCCCTCAGTGTCTGGGTGCTAAAGGATAAGCAAAGGCAGAAGGGGACTGCACACATGTGGGGAAAAAACAGGTTTTATGTTTTTTTGAAGGACAGAACATTGAAGTCACACTAGAACACAAGAGGAAAAACGTGCTGGTGCTTCTCAGACAGAAAAGATGAGGCTTCAAGGGTGTGCTCTTCATTTTAGATTCACAGAGGAGGTTGGCTGTCAGAGTTTAGGGTTCTGGAAGTGATTTAGTGCTGAAAAGACAGTATCTATTTTATGCAGTACACAATGCAAGATGCACAACGCTTTGAAGGAGGATGGTTTGGAAGCCAATGGGAGACAGAAAAGTAAGAGGAGATGGCAGAGTGAGAGGATAGCCCTCAGATAAAGAATGTAGTAGTGTTTTAAATGGCTTAAAGGTGGTGATTGCAATATGTTGTCAGCTGAAATTAGAACATTGGAATGTTGGCAGCTCCATTGAAAAACAATGGAGTGCTCTGGGCTTTTACTGGCCGGTAAAAGCCCAGAGCGCCAACATTCCAATGTTCTCTTTGTTCACAGCAATAGCTGTGAACAAAGCCTCACGGAGCCCGAGGGGATTTCAATCCGCTCGGGCTTTGTGAGGAATTTGTTTTATTTAATAGAACATTCTGCCCCTGAGTGGCAGAATGTTCTAATAGCCTTAGAACCCGCCGCAGCGGTCTCTACCGGCCATTAAAGGCCCTTGCTTCGGCTTGGGCCATTAACACAGGAGCGGGCCTTTAATGGCCGGTAGAGACCGCTACGGCGGGTTCTAAGGCTATAATAAAATTCCCATAATTGAGTCATGAGAAGGTAATTGAATTTACAACAATAATGAAACAGAAAGACGTGAGAAAAGAGATGATCTTGCATGACGTACGGATGCTGTAAACCCCAGTGCTTTAAACACAAAAGAGCTGTTCAAATCAGCAGCGAGGACTGTCAAAAATGAATTCAAGACTATTTGCTTACTCAATAGAGGTGGGCGATGGACCCGGCCTAACTGACTCACAAACGCTATACATAAGGCGGTCCATTGAAGAGAAGGTCCTCTGTTTTGTTGCTATTCTTTTCTAATTAGTCTTCATCCGGGAGGCAGTAGCCAGCATGCAAGACCAAAATGTCTCTTGGGCAGAGCCAAGATCCTTACTAAAAGGAACAATGATTTGCATAGCAGTATAGGACATAAAGCCAACTGGATAACATGAAGAAATAACACAGGGCTCAGAGAGGATTTGTTAGGGGCTCCACAAGTTAGAAGTTTAGAACATTACTGAAGATGGACTGTTTCGGACCTGTCAAATGGAAAAGAGCTAAACTACTTCAGGGTATACTTTGAACCCTAGGTTGTTCCAGGTTATTGAGAAGCATTGGATGGGAAGTGTGACACAGCTGTACCTCTTGATCATGAATCAGACATGAATCAGCTGACACAGGGAGAAGAGCTACTTTCCCCCCATGAAGTGGCAGAGTTCGGCTTAAGCATGGTCAAGAAGTGAATTACTTTTGCCAAAGAAGGAGATTTGTCAGTTGATTTCATTTTCAGCAATTTTAGAGAGAAAAAGTAACAAAGTGGTATGTAGAAAGTTGATGAGATGCTTAGAGTACACTAAATATATTTTCAACAGAGGGATGATATTAGTTTTTTCCCACGCTGTAGGAAGTCATGGTGATGAAAAAGAGGTCAGACAGGAGCAATGAAGTCTAGAAGTCTAGTCAAGACACAAGCAAGACATGGATCAGTGGGCAGCCAAATTTAATTGAAAGTGCAAGAAGTGTAGTAGAGGCCAAGGAGAGTAGGATTGAGTTTGTGAAATCCCTAAGGTTGGGCCAAAATGACAATCCTACAAGAAAGAAATTACACTTCCATCAAAATGATGGCACGTTTTAAATTTTTTCATGGAAAATTTCAGATAGTGGATTGCACAGCTCTGCACAGGACACAATGGACTTTACAGTAGATTATTTATTTTGTTTAACCAAAAAACGATTTCTCACTATTTAATTCTAGAAGCAAAGTAGTATGAGCAACCAGTTTTAATTGTGCTTTTGAGTCCTCAGTGACCACGTGATATGTGTCTTCAGGAGAAACTGTAGTCCTGTGACCATATTTTTTCAATAGAGTGTCATTGAAGTTTGCCTTTTTGCCAGTTCTTCAGAATATCATAGGAAAGAGGATGTGATTCTTGAAAGGCAGGAAACCTTCAGGGGGCAATAATATTAAGAGCAGATTCCATTCACAGCAATAATTACGTACATATGCTTATTCTAAAAAAGAGTTGGACAGATTTGTGTTAAGGGCACTACAGAATGCAAAAATAATGTCCTGCTTCACCTGACTAGCCGGTGTGAGTATCACAAGGACACCAACATGTTCAGTCCATGCTTAGAAGAAGCATGGCAGCTGAAACTGCATTCTAGGAAGTGAAGATAAAAAGCTTGATAAGTAGGGCAGAAACCTCAACATTTCAGTTCAGTTGCGTTTTTTCAAATGTTTTTTGCACAAGGGTGGTAGGCCACAGTTGAACACAACACATTTGCAGGAGATTAATTGTTCTCAGTTTTATTGGGAAGGAAATCTGTCAGGGAAAAGTAACAGGAGCACAATAATTATTGTGCAACTAATAACTCTGGTACCTGCTTAAACAAGTGTTTGGGTAGAGATAGGAATTACAAGTCCACTCGATGTTGGCTCCTACGTGTACTGGGTGTATAAGAAACTACCTTTTTGAAGGTTCCCCTCTCCCACCCCCCAACGATTTCTCCATTTTGGACTACTAGCTGCTGGTTTTTTGACTTTGAGAGTGCACTAAGGCCTGCTGTCCAGACCTCAGTGCCAGTTTTCTTTCCCTTTTCAATAGTATATGTTGAATTGGATACCCCACAATTGGCATGTGCTGACTTACTTATAGGTCCCTAGTATATGGTACCCAGGTACCAAGGGCATGTAAGGATGGCTGTCCACACAAGAACTGCAGCACTGATTGTGCCACTACATGTCTGACAAAGTGAAAACACAACTTTCAGCTGCCATTGCAGACTGAAAGGGCTGTGCATGCACTGCACACGCAACTTTGTCATATCTATTAATTACAGAGTTAACAGTTGGCACTCCAATGCATCTAACTTCTGGCACAGGCTATCTAACACTATAATGTAAGGTATCAAATTAAAGGGGACATTGAATGCGTCTCAATGGTGCAGTCTACATTTATGCCCACTTTAATTCTGGTCAATTTTTGTGCAGAAGTAGTCATACTTCCACCCAGCTAGTCCATTTACTTCAAAGAATCACAGGGACTGAGACAAGTTTCTGCCCACTTGGTGAGATGTGTGAACGACTCCCAGGCCAAGAGCTAAGTCTGTTGCTGCACTGCAGGAGTGACTCCCACCCACAGGATGGGCTGCAAAGGGAGTCAGCCCAAACTGTAGGCATCAAAGGATAATGCCACCTTTGGAGGGCTTCTGTGACAGCATTCCAGACAGGAAGCCCTTTGTCTCTCTTAAACAGGATAGAGCCAGGCCCAAAGGAGGTAAAACCAGTTTTAGAACCAGTTTTCCATTGGCGTACTGCCCGTGGCAGCCACACCCCCAGAAGTGTGCTACCAAGGCCCTCACACTCGCGGAATACCTCAGCCATGTTGGTTGTGGTGTGCAAAGTGCACTCTGGGATAGCCAGATACCACACATCACTGGAACTTTGTCACCAGGTATGAGGGTCCTACTATCCCACTGTCTAGTGACCATGTGGTCCCCTTGGGGCATTTTAATGAAATATAATGGGTACCCCTGGCACCCTAGAAGTTAGTATTTTCTAGATTTGGACCAAGAACAAGAAGAAGACAAATCTGTACCCTTTTGAATCACAAGAAGAGAGGCTGTGGTGTCAGAGCGACTGCACCTGCTGAACACTTGGCTAGTAGGCTTTGGACTCTGTTCTGCATGCCTGGCCCAAAGAAAAAGTTGATTGTCAGACTAAATTCACTGCAGAGGCTTCAAGGATGAGATGGCTGATTTCCTGGAACCCGCTTCAGGGACCTAAGATCGAAAAGAGCCCAAAACAACAGATTGGTATCCACCATGGAAGTTTCCCTGTTACTAGTCGCTAGGCACACGAACAACGGAATCTGAGATAGCCAAAGTCTGCACCTAAGTCTGCTGGATCCAGGAGACCTGTCAGAGACTGGATTAGTTGGACCACAAGGACACTAGCCCCCACCAAAGGTTTTCACCAGATCCAGTGTGTTGTAAGAACTAAAGGTCTTCATCAGCAGCCTTTTTACCCCTTCGTAGAGGACATTGTGGAACCCTAAGATCCATAGTCAGAGTCACCCCACTCACCCGTGGACTCAACCGGACATCACCCTTGTGGACTGCACAAATTCAGGAACATCCACTGGGCACCTTTAAGCCTTTAAAGTTAGGAACTTGCTTCTAGGAAACTCTGATGGTCAGTGACTGTCCAAAGTTTCCATTCTAGACTCCTAGACCACTATCCTGGTGGATTTGGTCACCCAACTCGGGTGGGAGTGGCCGACCTCAGTGCAACAAATGTTTTCCAAAGTTTTCCAAAGTTTAAAAAGTTTTGACTTGCCAATGCTTGTTTGTGCTTAATGTTAACATTTTAAATGCTTTAACAATTCATATCTCCTGACCCTCTCATGGATCTATTCTTCAAGGACTCTAAAAATTCATTAAAATATGCACTATTTTTGTAAATTGTAGTTGTGTCACTTTCTTGTTTGGTGACTTTCTTATTCTGTTGTTTGGTGTTGTTAAATGCTTTACACATTTTTCCTTTGCGAAGCCTTGCTGCTCTGTTCCCTCGCTACCAAAAAGTTGAGCTGAGGGTTGAGCAAACAGCTCTGACAGGACTGAAGGGGATAAATATGAATATACTGCACAACAAGGTCCCAACACTGCCATATACTACACCAATTTTCTTACAGTTGCAATGCTGCGATAATGAAACAAACTACATTTTGATATGTACCATTATATATCATGTGGCTTAAGTATACTGGTTGAAAAAACATTATTTATTTAACCTGATGCTAGATTCAATATTTCTTTTGTTCGGTTTGCTTTTAAATAGAGCTGCACATTACTTATTGTATGATTTAATTATAATTTAGTTTTCCTTCTTTCACATCATCGTCTATTGATATAATGTTCTTGATGCTCTGGTCCCTCCTCCATTCATCTCTTCCCTTTCCCTCTTTCTCCACCATCACATGTTCCCTTCTCTTCCTTGGTCAACTCCTTTTACATCTAACTCACCCACTCCTGCTCTCCACTCATCCTCTCACCTCTCTGCCACAGTGGGGTAATGAAAACTGAAGGGACCCCCCCTGCAAAATACATGGGGGGCTCCCCATGCTCTGGACCGAGTCCGGAGCTGTCAGGTCAGAGTCCTGCTGCCTGTGCAGACAGTGCCTATAGGGGCCACCTGGAGCTTGGGGTTGCCCCCGCACTGCAGGGGCTGTGGGGGCTATTGTTATGCCACAGCTCTGCCACCGTCTTCCTTTCGTTGCTGGTCCTAGCACCAACGTCTCTCCTCCTTGCTCTACTCTTCACCTCTCATATCCCCCCAGCCTTTTAACCTTTTGTCACTGGGTCTGTCCCTCTCACATCTGTTCTCTTCAGTTCTTCCCTCCCTCTCTGCCCCAGTCTTGTATCTTGCGTAGTTGGTTCTGCTCCTCTTATGTCAGCTATCTCCTCCAAACTTCACTCCTCTCTTATCTCTCTCCCATCATTATACTTCTTTTGCCCTTCTTACACCCACCTCTCCTCTGTGCTCTGCACTTTTCTCTCATTTCTCTCAGGTTTCTTACCTCCTCTTGCTGGTTCTGCCCTCTTACATCCACTTTTCCTCTTCCTGTTAGAATTGTTGCCCCATATTTCTCTCTCAGCCTCTTACCTTTCTTGCTGGTTTTGGCCCACTTACAACCACATCTCCTCTTTCCCCTGCGTCTCTCCCATCAGACTCATGCCTTCAGTTGCTGATTGTGCCCATTTACTTCTCCCTTTCCACTCTATGCTCTACTCACCTCTCGCCTCTCCTTCAGCCTTTTACTTTCTGCCAGAGTTCTTTTTCACATACAGCCATTTCTCTCCATGCTGCACTCTTCTAAAGTTTGTACCAACATAGCTGATATTTTTAAGTAGACACACGTAAAAAAACGTGAAAGAATCACAAAAATAGTTATTTTTTCCTCTTAGAAATACATGGGTGAAACAGTAAATACACAGAATATCTATCAATCTATACACACACACACACATATATAGGATCCTGTTCACAAAGGTAATTTATGCTGTAAACTTGTGTCTACAACTGAAAATATCTTTCTATGCCTGTAAGGAATTCACAAAGGGATTCCTGCCACACGTAAATGCATTTACTACTGCAGATTTCTCCACCATAAGAAACATGCAGCAATAAATATCACTCAAAGGTTGGCAAGTGGGCGTTCCAAGGTGTGGTTCACCTTGGAAGTTTAGGAATGTACAAAAATATGGTAATTTGCGGGGATTCTCAACTGTCAATCCAACCTCTTTCCACCCTCAAAATGATGAGAGATTTACTCCAGCCAAGAGCTGGAGTAACTTCTCTCCCAAGGCTTTCCATGCATAGAAAACATTGCATTTGCCTAGGGGTCTTCTTTCCCCCTATGAGAGGTTTTCCACTAAGGAGAACTCCACACAGCTAGAAAAGCTAGAACAACTAAAATAGGACCTGCAAAACTGGAGCAAATGCCTTGTATCTTTAGCAAAAAATGTGCCATCCCTGTTTTCACCTGCTTTCTCTCCCCTTAACATACACCTCTATTCCTATTCTCTGCTCCTTTTTTCCGTAGCCACTAGAGTAATGTCCAGTCTCCTTCTCTGCTGAGAGTGTATGTCGCAGGATAGCCCACTGCTCATCCCTAGATGGTGGAAGTTGACATCAGACCTGTGGATGCTGGTTGCTGCTATCCTGCTAATAAACTTAGAGGCCCAGCAGGAGAAGTTGCTAAAAGAAAAAGAACAATTAGACACACACAGAGGTTTTCTTGTAGTGCTGTCAATGGCGGAGAAGGGTTATACGAGGGCCAGTGCCATATTTAGCTAGGCCTCGATTATCGGTCAGCAGACTCAGCCCACATGATGGAATGAAATGGGGGGAGGTTAAAGGGTTAAAGCCATTTTAGCCCAATGGTTTTTGCATGCCTGATTATGGATTTACCACACTTGCCACGTAATCCATCACCTGCTGCACATTTTGCAGATTTAAAAAGATATATATTTCTAGCTCAGGCAGATCAAAAGGTACTGAAAACACTGCCAAACATGTTGCTACTCAGTAGAACACCCACTGCAAAGGTTAACTGCTCATTTTTCAGTTGTTGATTCTCTATGTAAGTGAGATACTAATGAGGTGTAGGGTGACCAGCTTTTCACAACCAAAAACCGAATTGGACACAAACATAGAAATAGGACTAAGATGGCGGTCCGCCATATAATGAACGTGGCAGAACCGCCACTTCTGTAACTCCGCCACTGCCAGGCTTCTGTCACCAGGGAGCCTGGCGATGGCAGAGTTATTTATCTGACAGGGCAGTGCTGCCCGCCGGATAATGAGGCAGGTTCCACCAGCCTTTCCCTGGTGGTTTACCACACCAGATAAAGGCTGGTGGAATGGGTGCCTCGGGCCCCCCGTGGGCCCCTGCTCTGCCCATGCACTTGGCATGGGCAGTGCAGGGGCCCCCATGCACAGCCCTGTCGTGCATTTCACTGCCCAATTTACAGCCAGTGAAATGCGCGACAGGTGCTGCTGCACTTGCCACACTGCTACATTGCCGTCGGCTCCAAATGGAGCCAGCGTCATTGTTCAGGCCCAGCTGAATGTACATTATGTGGCCGGCGGGTTGTTCTGCACGCTGGCAGTCTTTTGTTGACCGCCAGCGCCAAACTTGGCGGGTTTTCCAGACGAGTTCATAATGACCACCTAAATGTTGACGTCATTCCGCGCTATTTATATCGCTAAATGATGTGTCAAAATATATGTAAATATATATATATATATATATATATATATATATATATATATATATATAAGTCACTCCACCACCCCTTCCCCCATCGCTGTCAAACTCTCCAGGGTCTGACTGTTGATGGGCCCGACCCTGGTTTATGGCTTGGCAGACCTCATTCACCCCTCAATAAATCCTGCTGTGCTGCTTGAAGGAGGCAAGGCAGCACAGGAGGTGACTCTATAGATGTTAAGTTGTGTCTCTGGTGTGATGAGAGGGCCAGATGAAGTCTGAGCCTGCACAACTTGTGCTTAACGTGCACATTCATCCGGGACACCAGGACAGTCCTGAAAAAAACAGGACATATGGTCACCCTAACGGAGGTGGAACTTTTGCTCAGATAGTGTTAAGGTGTAAAAAGGACAGCATAGTTAAGCAATATATACTTCAAATTGTGCTGTGTTATATCATTTGCTTTTTCTAGCAATAAAATTCAGTCAACTTTGCCTTAGAATTTGGTACTCCCCTGCTGCATAATTTTTGTGAATCTGCCAATATGAAAGCAAAGGGAGCGTGTCTTACCTTGAGCACAAAGGGACGAATGAAAGGACAGGGCAAGAGTGTTAGAGTATGAGTGAAGTAAAGGTTCCCAATTCAGGTTATACTGTTTGATTTAGTAGAGTTTTATTTGGAATCAAATTGCAGCAAAAAGCCCAGTCAAAACCACAGTCAAAGAACATAAAGATAGGAAAGGTAAGTTGGGCATCTTCACAGAGACTTACGGGCAGTGCCACTGCACTTATGAGACAGTGGAGGGCCACAATATACGGACCAATTGAATAATTTATGAGTCAATTGAAAAGTAACTTAATGTTTGATCCATTTGAGATGGAAACAGTTTTTGTTAAATTCTGCAAAGTATGAAGTACTTAGATTATTTGATAAACGTGGCGAAACGATAATTAAGTGGAAAATGCTTTAGTTAGGGTCGAACTGATCTAAAGGACAATCAGGCAGTGCATGCTCAGCTAATCTGACAGATCAGTGTACGAGCCGATTTTTTTTTAAGCAGTTTGTGGGCCCGTTTTACAGGTGTTTTCCCTGATACTACCTCAAACATTGCCTGCAGCAACCACAAATTCATGCAGTCTCCAGTATTTTGAGAATTACCAATATAGATGTTTTTTAAATTATATATTTCAAGTTAAAATCTGGCCACTCACAGCCTATAGACACTCACATTCAGCAGTGCAGGCCTTAACGTTGTTTGTTTGTTATCCTCCTAGTTGTTTGCAGTCACTTCATTTTTTAAACAAACAATTGTGGCAAATGCAAAAATCCATCTTTATTAGGAGTTCTAAGCATGGCCCAATGTCCAGAGTGCTGCAGTACTTGGAGGCAGGACTGGTACGTGGATTTTACTGTGCAAAGACATAGGGCTTGCACCCAACTGTTTGTTCATCAAACTCCTGTTAACCTGGTGAGTGCTAAACCATCGGCCTGGCCTTCAGAAACCATCTACAAATCACCAGTCAAGACATACAATTGAATAACTATTTGAAGCACACCTGATTCCTTTTTGTTTCACAACTCCCTCAAAAACAGTAGTATTAGTGAACATATATTGAAGGTACTCTTTCCATATATTTAGTTTCAGGAATTGCAAGTTCCACATCAAAGTACGGAGAGCTGGCTACCGATAGATATTGACAAGGTATATCAATTCTCTATTACATTTAGGCAGAAAACACTTTATGAACTATGGGGGTCATTACGACATTGGCCAAGCGGTAACCGCTGTGCGGCCGCCAATGCGGCCGCACTCCCGCGGCCCCCATTACGACATTCCCGCTGGGCCGGCGGGCGCAAACCAAGTTTGCGCCCGCTGGCCCAGCGGGAATGAGGCCGCAACATAGGAGCCGGCTCCTAATGGAGCCGGCGGTGTTGCGGCCGTGCGACGGGTGCAGTTGCACCCGTCGCGCTTTTCACTGTCTGCTATGCAGACAGTGAAAAGCTGGCCGGGGCCCTGTTAGGGGGCCCCTGCACTGCCCATGGCTCGACTGGCCAGAAAAAGGCTGGCGGTCGGGGACTCGTAATCCCCTGGGCAGCGCTGCAAGCAGCGCTGCCCTGGCGGATTACATCCGCCGGGGCCATTGTGGCGGTAAATCGCCGGCCCCGGCTACCGCCGATGTCAAAATACGCTGCGAGGCACCGCCAGCCTGTTGGCGGTGCTCCCGTCGTTTTGGCCCTGTGGTTATAATACCGCCAGGGTCATAATGACCACCTATATCTCTTTGATATTAGCTATCCACTACATTCTTCGCGTTTACGTATCCGCTACGCTCTGCAGCCATCCTTGATCGCATAAGTGACAAAATAGAGTGTTGGAGTCCAGTGTCTCTATTTTCCGTCTTATCTCATTTACCTTTTCCCCTAACCCCGGCCCTCAAGTTGACGGGTTTGTGGTCATTGGTGGAGGTGATAAGAGATGAAACGTGCATCGCTCCCATTGGAGCGCAAGTACATGCCTGGTGCATTTGGAGAAGGGGCTAGAAAAGGGTTATAGGCAAAGGATGAAGGTGAGGTGACATTTCACAACAATAAATGTGAAAACATAACTGTACATAGGTGGTCATTACGACCCTGGCGGACGGTGTTAAAGATGCGGTAATACCGCAAACAGTCAGATGGACAAAAAAAGGGAATTATGACCCTGGCGGAAACTGCCAACAAAGACAGCCACTTTAACACTTCGCCCGCCACGGCGGTACAGACAAGCAGCGCGGCGGTCACCGCCAACAGACAGGCGGGAGACAATATACTGCCCACAGTATCACAACAGGCCAATCCGCCACCTTTTCCGGGGCGGATTCACCGTGGATAAAAACACGGCAGAAACAGCTTTTGCTATGGGAAAACGCTCACCTTAACATATCCCACGAGGAACGACGACTCCATGGACCCGGAACTCCATATACTACCTGCCCTTGTCTTTCTGCTCCTTCACGACCAACAGCGACGTAGGCGCAGAAGATACCGGTGAGTACAGCACCTACGACACGGGGAGGGGGGAGGCTAAAGTTACGGGGACACCCACCAAACACCCCCACCCTCTCATATTACAATATACACACCAATGCAGTCCCAAACATCACAGTAACAACCCACAATTCCCCCGGAAGAATGCAAAGACAATGCTAATTCCGGTCAAACTTTGTAATGTGCCAATATACATGTCATACAAAAATAAACAAATATATGTATACTAAAATCACTCTTATTTACAAATATACAATCCGAGAAGTAGTGCAGATATGTACACAACAATGTCCGTGCACAAACAGTCCAAAAATGCATCGGCGAGGCCAACAATAGATACCTGACCAAAATCGGAGAGAACACTGCCGGAGCATCAGATAGAAACACTACAGGCACCTCAGGGGGAAGGAAAGGGGGGGCACCTCAGCCACATAAACGCAAAGCCAGATCCACGACGGGGCTCCATGCTCATTGATGTATCCTGGGGAGTGCAAAGCCACAGTCTCTCAAGTCTATACAGTGGGTGGGTTTCCCACTTATCAATCCTGGGGAGTGCAAAGCCACAGTCTCTCAAGTTGATGCAGGTCCATACTGGTACTGGGGGGTGACTGGTGCCCAGACTGGATGAGTCTCCCCGTGAATGGTAGTGTCCTGTCACTGTCCCAGCTGCACATGGGATAAGGATGCCTGATGTGGTGGGCCATTCATTCCTACCCGGTGCATTGCCCTCTTCAGCGGTGCTATGACATGGCGTTTCCGGACTGTTCAGCAGTGCTTTGACATGGCGGTCTTTGCCCTCTTCAGCGGTGCTATGACAATGGCGTTTCAGGACTGTTCAGCGGTGCTTTGACATGGCGGTCTTTGCCCTCTTCAGCGGTGCTTTGACATGGCGGTCTTTGCCCTCTTCAGCGGTGCTTTGACATGGCGGTCTTTGCCCTCTTCAGCGGTGCTATGACATGGCGGTCTTTGCCCTCTTCAGCGGTGCTATGACATGGCGTTTCAGGACTGTTCAGCGGTGCTTTGACATGGCGGTCTTTGCCCTCTTCAGCGGTGCTTTGACATGGCGGTCTTTGCCCTCTTCAGCGGTGCTTTGACATGGCGGTCTTTGCCCTCTTCAGCGGTGCTTTGACATGGCGGTCTTTGCCCTCTTCAGCGGTGCTATGACATGGCGGTCTTTGCCCTCTTCAGTGGTGCTATGACATGGCGTTTCAGGACTGTTCAGCGGTGCTTTGACATGGCGGTCCTTGCCCTCTTCAGCAGTGCTTTGACATGGCAGTCTTTGCCCTCTTCAGCGGTGCTATGACATGGCGGTCTTTGCCCTCTTCAGCGGTGCTATGACATGGCGTTTCAGGACTGTTCAGCGGTGCTTTGACATGGCGGTCTTTGCCCTCTTCAGCAGTGCTTTGACATGGCGGTCTTTGCCCTCTTCAGCGGTGCTATAACATGGAGTTTCAGGACTGTTCAGCGGTGCTTTGACATGGCGGTCTTTGCCCTCTTCAGCGGTGCTATGACATGGCGGTCTTTGCCCTCTTCAGCGGTGCTATGACATGGCGGTTCTGATACGGACATTGGTGTGTGGCATGAAGATTTCCAAACTGTACATTGGTGTGTGGCATGACGATTTCCACACTGGACATTGGTGTGTGGCATCATGATTTCCACACTGGACATTGGTGTGTGGCATGACGATTTCCACACAGGACATTGGTGTGTGGCATGACGATTTCCACACTGGACATTGGTGTGTGGCATGACGTTCCATCATTGCCCAGCGGGGCTGTGGCATCCTGGCCCCGCCTGGGCTGTGACTCCGGCGGTGGTCTCTGGACCAGTTACGATACTTGAGCCCTCCTGGGCTGTGACTCTGGCGGTGCTCTCTGGACCAGTTAGGATACTTGAGCCCTCCTGGGCTGTGACTCTGGCGGTGCTCTCTGGACCAGTTACGATACTTGAGCCCTCCTGGGCTGTGACTCTGGCGGTGGTCTCTGGACCAGTGACGATACTTGAGCCCTCCTGGGCTGTGACTCTGGCGGTGCTCTCTGGACCAGTGACGATACTTGAGCCCTCCTGGGCTGTGACTCTGGCGGTGGTCTCTGGACCAGTGACGATACTTGAGCCCTCCTGGGCTGTGACTCTGGCGGCGGTCTCTGGACCAGTGACGACGGTGCTGGCGGTTGTGTCTGGACCGCCGGAAATGATGGCGCACTTCTCCGCCGTGACACTCACAACAGGCTGGGCAGACTTCCTCTGGACCTTCCCCACCTTTTTTGGAGTTACAGCTGACCCACCAATCGCCTTCGATCCCATTTCACTTGTTGTCCCACCAGGAGTCTTGCCATGGTCCCGTCGTTCACTCTCCAATTTCGGAGCCTTTACAGGGGGTGGGCTGCCTGTGCCTTGGCTCCGGGTCCTACTGCCTGCCCTGGTGGACGGTGCACTCCAAAAACCTTGAACAGACACCACTAGTCCTGGAGGGTTTTTGGCTGAGGCGCTACGACGGGACTGATGAATTGGAGGGGGGGCAAAAAGGTCAATTTGACAGAGGGACAGTTTCTGACGAACACTGGGATGGGTAGCTGGAGGGGGTCTGGGAGTGGAGGAAGAGGAGGTGGTTGTAGAAGGTGTCACTTTAGCTGTTTTGGGAGCAGGTGCAGGTACCGGAGGCTGTCGTGAGGTGGATGGATGTTGGGTGAGTGATTGCCGGCGTTTGGGTACTTTGGGAGGGGGCGTCACGCACACTGGGAGAGGACACAGGGGACGTGTAAATGGCAGTGGAGGTGGTGAGTGCAGGTGAGTGGCGTGTGGTGCTGGGTGTCCTGGTGCGAGTCCTAGTGCCTGTAGATGTGGTGCATGCAGGTGTGTGTGTAGACGAGACTGGGAGGGAGGAGGGAGAAGAGGAGGAGGGGGACACAGTGGAGACAGTGGATGTTGCTGTGTCTGTATGGGTGTGATGCTTGTGTGAGTGCTTGTGGTGTGTGTGGTGCCTATGTTTGCTTGAGCTACTTGGGTGTGTTGACTTGTCTGCATGCTGGTCTGTAGGTGTGCTTGGGATGGGCTGGGATACAGGGCATTGGGTCTGGGTGGAGGAAGTTGGAGGGGGGAGGCTGGACACAGGGACAATTGCTGCCATCAGTGCTGAGGCCAGAGATTGCAGGGTTCGCTGAAGGGTAGCCTGACCAGAATGAATGCCCTCCAGGAATGCATTACCGTGTTGCAACTCCCTTTCTACACCCTGGATGGCATTCACAATGGTAGACTGCCCAACAGTGAGTGACCTGAGGAGGTCAATGGCCTCCTCACTGAGGGCAGCAGGGGTGACTGGGGCAGGGCCTGAGGTGCCAGAGGCGAAGGTGATGCCCACCCTTCAAGGGTGAGCGGGCGCGGGGCGAACGCTGAGGGGCTGCTGGGAGGGCGGTGCTGGAAGGGGGGGTGGCGGCTGCACCTGTAGAAGTGGGGCGCACTGATGGTGCCGCCACCACAGGGGACCTCACATCGGCGGATGAGTCTGTGTCGCTGGTTGGTGATCCTGTGGCCGACGTGAAGCTCCCCTCGCCCTCCGTCCCACTGGTGTATTCAGAGTCTGTGGTGTGGCCCTCCATGGCCATGTGGGATGCAGCTCCCTCGTGCTCCGGTGCCACTGTACCTCCGCCTGTTGATGCTGATGTACAAACGGACAGGGAGAGCAGGAAAAGGGGGGGAGACAGAAGAAAGAGAGTTTTAGTACATGGCATACCGCTACCGTTGGCGGACAAGACAGACGCAGCAGCCCCATGCACAACGCCGCGCTCCTGCCCTCTGCACATGCAATTTCATGGATATGGGCTACATGGCAATGCTGGAAATCTGCGCACATGGATGCCACAGGGGCAACTATACCTCAACTTGCTAGTTTTCTGAGGTGGGGTAGAGTGCCACATGGCCTACATTACGGAGGGGCCTTGCCTAACTAACTCGCCCTGGCCTACGGACACCCACAGCCCACCTCCCCCACCCACATACCTCCACTGCACGCAAAGTCCGCAGAATGAGTTTGTACTCACCCCCTTGTGTCTGCTGTGATGTCCTTAAGCGCCCATCCAGCTCCGGGTAGGCCACCGCCAGGATCCGGAACTTCAGGGGGGTCATATTACGACGGGCACCCCTCCCACGTTGGGAGGCCATCCCAGCTGAGCCTCCGCCGTCTTCTTGCTGCAGCAGCGAATATCCTCCCATCTCTTCCGGCAGTGGGTGCCCCGTCTCTGGTGGGCCCCCAGGGTCCGGACGTCCTTGGCGATGGCATGCCAAATGTCCCTCTTCTGGTGGGCACTGACCTACATGACATGCACAAGGGAAGAGGAACAGTCATTACCAATTGCACCATCAATGTGTGTGGCCCCCTCCATACTCTGACCATGTGGCCCATTTATTCCCATGCTTTACTTTAGTATGACTTCTGCCCCCTTCCCTCTTCCACCCAGCCCTCTCCACCCAGGCCTAGTCCCTACAAAGTGCTCCCTGTGTACTAACCTGTTGGTCTGGAGGACCGTAGAGTAGCGTGTACTGGGGGAGGACCCCATCCACAAGTTTTTCCAACTCCTCTGATGTGAAGGCAGTGGCCCTTTCCCCAGACGCAGAAGCCATCGTCGCTTCCAGACCGAGGTCACAGCAGCACTAGCAGTGTAGGTCCTCTCCTGTCGAAGGTCAGGTATCTAGTGATTGAAGAGATAGAAAATGGCGGTGACGTCTGCGGCGGTGACGTCCGCGGCGGGGCGCATCATCACCGCCGGCGCCACCTGTTCATTGGCTCCTGGGACCCATAGGGTCCATTGTTAACCAATGCAGCATTGCGCCGCGCTCTATGACCGCCTACCGCGACGGTGTGCAACGCCAGCGCTGTTACCCCACAATCCCATCGTCCCAGTTTAGAGGTCAGGCAGCCGCCATTTCAGGGGCCCACATGGCTTCATTTACTACTGCGTCACACATACTGAGGCCTACACTCAACACACATACAGGAAGGGTTTATTGTCTGGGGTAGTCTTGTGTGTGACTGTGGGTACATACCTGGAAGAATAGTGACTGTTTCTTCGCTGTTGTCCTTCGTAGGCACCGTCAGCTGGGACATATGAGAAGATGGCGGAATCCGCCGGTGTTCCGACCGCTGGTGGACCTGTTGACAATGGAGGAGCGACATTTAATCGTGACCTACAGGTTTGACCGTGCCACAATCCAGGAACTGTGTACCCAGTTGGAGCCAGAGCTGATTTCACCAACCCTCCATCCGACTGGAATCCCCCCTGATGTGCAGGTGCTGTCAGTGCTCCATTTCCTTGCAAGTGGGTCATTTCAAACAACAGTGGCCATGGCATCAGGGATGTCCCAGCCCATGTTTTCCAACGTCTTGTCCAGAGTGTTGTCTGCCCTGCTGAAACACGTAAGGAGATACATCATTTTCCCTGAGGTGAAGGATTTGCCTACAGTGAAAGGTGACTTCTATGCCCTTGGACATATCCCCAACGTCATAGGTGCCATTGATGGGACCCATGTAGCTCTGGTCCCCCCCGCAGGAGTGAACAGGTGTACAGGAACAGGAAGAGTTATCATTCTATGAATGTCCAGATGGTCTGTTTGGCAGACCAGTACATCTCGCAGGTAAATGCTATGTTCCCTGGCTCAGTGCATGACGCCTACATCCTGCACAATAGCAGCACCCCTGATATGATGGGTGAACTCCAGAGGCACTGTGTATGGCTAATGGGGGACTTTGGTTACCCCAACCTTTTGTGGCTATTGACCCCTGTGAGGAATCCCAGGACCAGGGCAGAGGAACGGTACAATGAGGCCCATGGGCGGACTAGGAGGGTTATCGAGAGCACCTTCGGCCTTCTTGAGGCCAGGTTCAGGTGCCTCCATATGACAGGTGGATCCCTATTCTACTCACCAAAGAAGGTGTGCGACATCATCATCGCCTGCTCCATGCTCCATAACTTGGCAGGTGCCTTTTCTGCAGGAGGATGATCCAGATGACGGTGTTGTAGCAGCTGTGGAGCCTGTGGAGCCTGTGGACAGTGATGAGGATGAAGCTGAGGAAGACGAAAACGACAACAGGGAGTCAGTCATACAGCAATATTTCCAGTGACACACAGGTGAGCACATTTTCTATTTTACCTTTACATTCACTTTCACACATCTACCTCTATCCTGTACCTCAATTTCACTCACTATTTGTTAACTGAGTTGTCCCCTTCCATTTCAGTTCCACAAATGTGGTAACCTACATGTCAACTGTTTGCATCCTTGAAGGGCTTGTGATGTGTGACATAGGTATGTTAGCCTGCCAATGGGTAACCCATTATGCAAATGTAATTGATTATACAGATTTACAAATCATTGACTGACTCCATTTTTTTGGGTGTTTGAAGGGTGTTTATTTAAGTGTACAAAAATGAAGGGGGGTTGTAAAATGGTGATGGTGGAGGAATGTCCATGGCAGAGTCCAGTCTATTAGTCTCACAGGTACATTGCACATCTGGGCATTGGAAGTGGAGCTGGGCCAGTTCCGGTTTGGGCAGGGTAACAAAGTGGGACAGTGGGAGGACTATCAGGGTGGTCTTATTTCCTGGCGGGGGTCTTGCCATCTTGCTCTGTCCTGTTCCTGGATCTCAGTGCCCGCTTGCGTGGTGGTTGTCTGTCTTCAGGGGGTGGGGTGCTGGTGTGGTGATCCTGTGGCGGGACGTCCTGTCCACTAGCGCCGGTGGAGGTGGTGGGCAGTTCGTCGTCCTGCCTAGTGTTAGGGGCCCCTTGGAGTGCCACGGTGTCCCTCAAGGTCTTTTGAATGTCCATCAGCACCCCTACGATAAAGGCCAGGGCGGAGCCGATGGTCCTGAGCTCCTCCCTGAACCCCAAATATTGTTCCTCCTGCAGACGCAGGGTCTCCTGCAACTTGTCCAGGACCGTGGCCATCGTCTCCTGGGAGTGGTGGTATGCTCCCATGATGGAGGAGAGGGCCTCGTTGAGAGTGGGTTCCCTTGGCCTGTCCTCCCTCTGTCGCACAGCAGCCCTCCCAGTTCCCCTATGTTCCTGTGCCTCCGTCCCCTGGACCGTGTGCCCACTACCACTGCCCCCAGGTCCCTGTTGTTGTTGGGGTGGTAGGTTACCCTGGGTGCCCTGTAGTGGTGGACACACAGCTGATTGACCTGTCCTGGGTAGGGAGGTTTGGGCCCACTGGGTGGGTGCTGTGCTGGTGTTACCAGAGGGTGGCAGCTCGGTGTTGGGCTGTGGCTGGGCAAGGGGAACCGACTGTCCCGAGGCCCAACATGGTCCGGGCTGGTCATCAAGATCCAGTGGGGCAGAGCTGCTATCGTCACTGTGGGCCTCTTCTGGGGATGGAGTGGTGTTGTCTAGACCCTGTGGTGTGGTGACGTTCCTTCGGGTTCCTGCGGGGGTATAAGTACATGATTATTGCATGTGTGTGTTTCATGGTGTGCAATGGTTGGGTGTGTGTGAACCCCAGTGCAGGCATTCCTGTGGGGGGGCTTGTGTGCTGATGGTTGGGGGGTTTTCTGGGTCTGTGCAGTGGGCATGCTTTGGTGATGGGTGTCAATGCTTAGTTATGTCATGCAGGGCTTGGGTTTGGGATGGGTGGTTGGTGTAATGGGTAGATAGGTGAGGATTTGGGGTGATAGGGGAGGGTGTGATGGTGGGGGTGTGTGATATCATGCAGGTAGGGTGGGGGTTATGATAGTTAAGATTTGACTGACCAGTGTCCGTTCCTCCAACTACTCCTCCGAGGCCCTCAGGATGCAAGATGGACAAGACTTGCTCCTCCCATGTTGTTAGTTGAGGGGGAGGAGGTGGTGGTCTGCCGCCAGTCCGCTGTACCGCAATGTGGTGCCTGGATACCGTTGAACGCACCTTCCCCCGTAGGTCGTTCCACCTCTTCCTGATGTCCTCCCTATTTCTTGGGTGCTGTCCCACAGCGTTGACCCTGTTCACTATTCTTTGCCATAGCTCCATCTTCCTGGCTATTGATGTGTGCTGTACCTGTGAGGCAAATAGCTGTGGCTCTACCCGGATGATTTCCTCCACCATGACCCTGAGCTCCTCCTCGGAGAAGCGGGGGTGTCTTTGGCGTGACATGGGGTGGTGTGTGTGATGTGTGGGGTGGTGTATGTGTTGATGAGTGTGGTGACTGTAGTGGTATGTGGTGTTTTGTGCGTGGATGTTGTGTGGGTGATGGTGTGGTGTGCCTCTGTGTGGTGGGGTTGTCTATTGCTGTGCTCTCTCTGTCGCCTTCAACTCAAAATTGTGGTTGTAGGGGTTTGTGGGTGATGTGGGTGTGTGTTTTATATTGTGTTGGGTGTGTGGGAGTGTCGTTTGTATGTGTATCAGGTGTGTGTATTTTGAATTGTCCAATGTGGCGGTGATTTGGAGATGTATGTGTATTTTGAGCGCAGCTGTGTGTACCGCCAATGGAATACTGCAGTTGAAAGACCGCCGCGTGGATTCGTGGGTCATAATAGCATGGGCGTGTTTCTGTTGGCGTGGAGGTGGAGGATTTGTTTCTGCATGTTTATCGCTGACCTTTGGTGTGGCGGTATTGTGTGAGTGTCTGAATTTCGTCGGATTCCGTGATGTGTGTCATAATAGCTGTGGCGGTCTACCGCGGACGCAGCGGTTTATTGGCGGTCTTCTGCACGGCGGTAAGCACCTTATACCGCCAATGTTGTAATGACCCCCATAATCATTATATAGCAACGCATATACAAGAACCTGTCCATACACAGTGATGTTTCCCAAAATGTCAATGATCAGCTGATATGATACATTTGCGATGTAATCTGTAACATCATGTGTGAGTTCACAAGAAAGGTATTTGGGCAATGGTGAATTTCATTGGAATATTGTAATCATAATGCCACTTTAGTGGTCCATTTTACGTGAATTTCCGAGTTTTAAATGCTCATTGATATGTTACAATGAACAGTAACCATAACTCCTTTAATATTTTTTTTAGTCAATTATTGAGTTTATTTAAAATCACAAACTGCATCTGGCTTCCATATTGATATAATGAACTGCACACACCCTTCAGCTATGCAGCAGGTGTGTTCAAAGGGGCTGACCTATGGCCAAGCCTGCAACATCTCCATGCTCTGGAGACCACCATACACGTTTTTATCCATGCACAGAAGATTCTCGGTGGACGGCTGCTACAGAGCAGAACCTGCGCTTGCCCTGGTTCCACAAATATAACAGCATCCCACATTTAGACTTGCAGACTGGGTTCTGTGACACCTTTTGTTCCATTGAGCGCACTGCGCATGCTCTTCTGTGTCCACTGAGTATGGGTTCCAATCCCTGCGCCTTCGGCCCTGTCCATGTGATATTGACAGCATAACGCTTACCCTTCAGCCACGCAAGCGGGCCCTGGGCATAATGGTTGGCATGCAGACATGCAGAACCCCCTCCACTAAGCCTGCTATGCATGCCTTGGATTGTGTCAGTGGGCTCTGGTTAAAGGGTCTTGTGTGCAGCAAGGCTCCTCAACTGCCCCTCAGCATTCAGCCAATGCAGCGCCCCATTCCAGAGGCTATGGAATGCAGCCAGGAAGTGTGAGAGCCCCCTGTCCAAAACGCTTACTGCTCATGGTCTTTGACCTTGCATAGTTAAACTCCAAACTTTTATTTTTTTTAATTTCTTCCCAGTCTCGACCCAAAAATTTCTACTTTTTATAAAGGATTTGTGAACGCCACAACAAAAATAGTTTTTCTTTTTGGTTTTAATTGCCCCCTTGAAACTTTCATACCTTCTCCCAGGAGTCAGGAAATGTTTCCCCTGCCTACTTGTATCCCTCTGTGGCATTTTGCTTTCGAAATGTAGGCCTTAGTGCCTGACATCCTACACTTACAACCTCAAACGAAAGGGTCAATTATTGTCTGTCAATCAGATTGCTCGGGTCACAGACCAAGTCAGGAAGCTTGGATCACCCAGGCAAGATATACAAAAAAATGAACGCTTTGAAGACTACCCAATTCCAATTTTTTAATAAATAAAAAAACTATTAAATATATTTATACCAGCACACAAAAATCACAAAAAATCATGTTTTTAATAATTTTCTACTTTCATATCATGTCCGGTGTAAATGTATTAATTTGTAATTGCTGTAGTAAGAGCAAAAACTCCTATGCGAGCTAAAACAGAAAACACTTCATTTTTGACATCCCCATAAACTTGTTCTCCCTTGATCGGATCTTCGCAAATCATAGCATGCCAGAAGTTAGCTAAATGTGCCACCTGGGTGTCAGATTTTGAGGATATTCATCAAAAAGCACCAGGTTATCAGCAATATAAAAACACATTTTCATTGAAAAGTGCCTCTGAGCCATAAATCGAGATTCATGATTGTTGATTCTATAATATATAGTTTATTTAATTTATTTATTTTACATTTCTTGTAACACGCATAGTTACCCAGACACAGGCTTCCCAGCGCTAACAGGAATCATGAGTATGTAGACGAGCTGGTTAGGCAGAAAGGTGTGGAGATGAGCTGATTAGGCAAACAAGTGGGTCTTCAAATGCTTCCTAAAGCTTAGCAGGTTCCTGTTGGTTCTAAGATGAGTAGGGAGGGAGTTCCAAAGTTTGGACACAAGATAGACAAACAACCAACCTAAATCCTCACTCTCTTAATTCTGGGAATAGCCAGAAAGGAGACTGATGATATGTGAGCCTTGAGTGTGTCTTGCTCCATGCTCAATGCATAGGGCTTTGAATTAAATTCTTCTGTGTTGCCATAGTCCAGCCGTGAAAGTATAGGGCATTATATCACTGTTCTCCTGTTTTCCAAAGCAAGCCATTTGAGTGTCTTCCTGAGGGATCTCAAGAGGCCAAAGCAAGTGCCTGCCACTTTCTTTACCTGGGAGGCCATAGTCAGTTCTTTATCCAGTAAATTCCCCAAGGTCTTCACTTCTGATTTGGGGGAAAGGGCGACCACTGAAGCAGGTAGGCCAGTTGAGGTGATCCCAGAGCAATGGATTATTTCCAATTACAATGACCTCCATTTAATTGCAGTTAAGTTTCCGACAGCTGGCTGCCATCCACTTGTTTACCTGCTCCGGAGAACTGGACAGTTTCTCAGATGTAGAATTTATATTAGGTAACAGAAACAATAATCTGAGTGTCGTTCGTGTACGACACCATCGTAAGACCTGATGAGCAGATGATGTCAGCTAAAGGTTGGACGCACACATTAAAGAGAATGGGGCTCAAGGATGAGTCCTGTGGCCCTCCACAGCTAATCTGATGGACCTCTGACAGACAAGGCCCATCCCTGACTTGGAAATATCCATTGTTGAGGAATGAGGACAGCTATTTTAGCCTTCTTGTAATGCCGACTTCTTCCAACCTGTGCTGGAGAATTGGATGGGAGACAGTGTCAAAAGCAGCGCTCAAATCAAGAAGATCAAGGCAGCAGATCCACCCTGATCTAGCGTCTTCTTAGTACTCTAAATAAGATCAAAAATTAACGTTGACACTCTAGTTTATCTATAATACGTTTTTCATTTATTTATTTAGCTGTTTAGTATTGAGATGTCATCTTTGCCCCCTTTTCAGCAGTGGGCCCAGCATATGATCTTACTCTTGTAGGGGATTCTTTCCAATAGGCATAAGTGGCATCCATCCCATCTTGATGATTTAATTTACTGTGATCATTGATTTTGATGTCTACAGTGGTCCCTCCTCAAGTGGACAACTGACCCTTTGAAATAAGGAGATGTGCAAAGTTGGTACGAATGGACATTCTTGTTGGGTTCTGCATCTTTGTGACAGGAAAGGAGTGGAATTTTAGAGGACTATCAGACATAAATAGTACTCCCAGGAGAGGTGAAGCATACAATAACATGGTAACCCACAAAGTTAGGACACCAGCGGGTCAGGTGCAAATAGAATATACAGACAAACAAGTAAGGAGTCCCTACAGTAAAGCGGAGGGTTAAAGTGAGGTAAGTCCCACCTGTGGAGGCCCTACATCAGGGTAACACCCCATGACGTCCCAAAGAGTCTAGAAATGCAATAAGAGTGCAAGACAAAAAAAGTCGAGAGTCCTGAGGGGGAGAAGGACAAGGAGGGGGACGAGGGAGGAGAGAGGAGGGGCGAAAGGGAATCCTAAGAGAAAACACTTTCATCCGCGAGCTAGTCTTGGTGACGCCAGTCAATGCCTACCCACACCACTACTTAACTTCCATGGGGGCACACAGCCAGAAAAAAGGGGAATGGAAGAGCAGCTATGGGTGTATTGAGTTGTAGAAATATCAAGTTTTTCATAAAGTGACAGAAATATTGCATGCAAAAATATCATTGACATAAATATTGATTTTTGATGATAAGAAATATTATTTTTTAAGTTTCTTTACATGTTTAACTAATATTCTAATTTAATATGTTGTATATTGTTTGTGTAACTGTTGTTAATGTTTTTAAAAATAGTTTGTAATTTTAAGTTATTTATATTTTTAATTTAATTGTACAATAGTAATTTATAGTGTTGAATCGGGTTGTGAGGTTTTCTAGGGGTACAAGGCGGTAAGTTAATTAAGGGTTTAAATAATATTTATTTATTTGATCATTAACCTCTTAGCTGCTGGGCCTTCCCCCTCCCCCCCATCCCACCTGTGCTGAGCCCTTTTTTGGCTATTTGGGGTAATTTGCGTTTAGGCCTTCATAACTTTTTGTCCACATAAGCTATCCACGGCAAAGTTGCGTCCTTCTTTTCCAACATCCTAGGGTTTCTAAAGGTACCCGGAGTTTCTGGGTTCTCCTGGAAGAGACCAAGAAATTTGCCAAAATACACCTAAAATTTCGTTGTTTTTTTTAAATGGGAAAAAAGTTTTTTTTCCCTGAAAATGGCACCAACAAAGGGTTTGCGGTGCTAAAATCACCATCTTCCCAGCTTTCAGTAACAGGGAGAATTGAATCAGAAAACCACGTTTTTCAACTCAATGTTGGCATTTTACTGGGACATACTTCATTTTTACCATTTTTGGCGCTTTCAGCCTCCTTCCAGTTAGTAACAGGAATGGGTGTGAAAGCAATACTGGATCCCACAGAACTAAGCATTTGTGAAAAGTAGACAAAATTTGGAATTCAGAAAGGGGTTATTTGTGTAGATCTTACAAGGTTTCCTATAGAAAATAACAGCTGAAATAAACAAAATTTGAAATTGAGCTGAAAACAACATCCATTTTTCTTTATGTTTTACTCTGTAACTTTTTCCTGCGATGTCAGATTTTTTAAAGCAATATACCGTTATGTCTGTTGGGCTCTTCTGGTTGCGGGGATATATAGGGCTTGTAGGTTCATCAAGAACCCTAGGTACCCAGAGCCAATAAATGAGCTGCATCTTGCAATAGGTTTTCATTCTATACCGGGTATACAGCAAATAATTTGCTGGAATAGAAAGAGTGAAAAATAGGTATCAAGAAAATCTTTGTATTTCAAAAATGGGCACAAGATAAGGTGTTGAGAAGCTGTGGTTATTTGCACATCTCTGAATTCCGAGGTGCCCATACTAACATGTGAATTACAGGGCATTTCTCAAATAGGTGTTTTTTTTTACACACTGTTTTACATTTGGAAGTAAAAAAGGTAGAGAAAGACAAGGGGGATTAACACTTGTTTTGCTATTCTGGGTTCCCCCAAGTCTCCCGGTAAAAATGGTACCTCATTTGTGTGGGTAGGCCTAGTGCCCGCGACAGGAAATGCCCCAAAACACAGCGTGGACATCACATTTTCCAAAAGAAATCAGAGCTGTTTTTTACAAAGTGCCTAGCTGTGGATTTTGGCCTGTAGCTCAGCCGCCATCTAGGGAAACCTACCAAACCTATGCATTTTTTAAAACTAGAGACCTAGGGGAATCCAAGATGGGGTGACTTGTGGGGCTCTGACCAGGTTCTGTTACCCAGAATCCTTTGCAAACCTCAAAAGTTGGCAAAAAACACTTTTTTCTCACATTTTGGTGACAGAAACTTCTGGAATCTGAGAGGAGCCACAAATTTCCTCCTACCCAGCGTTCCACCAAGTCTCCCAATAAAAATGGTACCTCACTTGTGTGGGTAGGCCTAGTGCCCGCAACAGGAAATGCCCCAAAACACAACGTGGACACATCACATTTTCCAAAAGAAATCAGAGCTGTTTTTTACAAAGTGCCTAACTGTGGATTTTGGCCTGTAGCTCAGCTGCCACCTAGGGAAACCTACCAAACCTGTGCATTTTTTAAAACTATACACCTAGGGGAACCTAAAATGGGGTGACTTGTGGGGCTCTTACCAGGTTCTGTTACCCAGAATCCTTTGCAAACCTCAAAAGTTGGCAAAAAAACACTTTTTTCTCACATTTCGGTGACAGAAACGTCTGGAATCCTGACGCAGGCAGTAGGCGCAGGCACACAAGCGGGGTTGTGTTTTTATCAGGACAAGTGGAGAAACACTGGGTGGTAGGAATTTTGAGGATCCCTGCACATTCCTGTAGTTTCTGTGATAAAACAAGAAGGAAAAATAGTGTTTTTTATCAACGTTTCACTTTTGCAGGGTATTCTGGGTAAGAAAACTTTGTGAAATCCAAACACGCCACACTTACGTGGGCTGCCTTGGGTGTCTAATTTTCAGAAATGTCTGCGTTTGGTAGGTTTCCCTATATGGCTGCCGAGCCAGGACCAAATACTTAGGTGACTGTCTTAAAAAACAAGGCTATTTTGTGGTAGGTAATTTTAATGTCTCCACAATCCGTTTTGGGTACTTCCCTGTTGTGGTCACCTGCCCACTCACTAAAATGAGGCAGTTTTTCACTGGAGACTTAGTGGAACGCCTAATGGTAGAAAATGTGTGGCTCCCTGAAGATCTCTGGACTTCTGCTCTTTGGAATGCAAGGCAAATGTGTTTTGTAAGCACATTTTGTGATTTCAAGGGGATTCTGGGTAAAGGAAAACTGGTGAGAGCCACGCAGTTCTGCACCCTTGGACTCCCCTGTTTCTAGTTTGTTAAAGTTAAGCCACCACTCACACTGGTTGGTTTTAGCACCTCCAGAAATTATGGTTTCAAAGCATGAATACTTATCAAAGTATCTGAATACTGAAACCAAGCCTTCTGAAGGTGGGCCATGAAGCCGCATCCAGGCACCAACCTGTTTATGGTCCATTCACATGCCATTCATGCACAACAAACAACACTTTCATACCGCCGGCCACGGGCCCAATCCAACCAATCACTGCACTCACATTAACTTACCGCTGCCAGACAAGGGCCCATCACATTCACAAGCCACATAACGGAATAAGTTTGACTACATTTTACCACCTGTCAAGTAACTGCCTCCTTCTTCATGAACATTACCAAATGCATGCGTAACAAACCTTTACTAATGACTACTGTGACAGCCACCTGAGGCTCATGAAGACATGTTTTTCATGCACCTTGAACGCACTCACTGTGCTAAATCCAACTCCTTCCAGTTTATGGATGCAAGTTGGGGGTGTCCAAGTATGCCGTACAAAGCGATTCCTCGAACTAAGTGATCATATCTCCCTTTGAAACTAAGGGAGACATGCTGGAGATTTCTCATGATATTCCCTAAAGAGAAGGTCATAGGCTATGAAAAAGGGTAGTGTTTGGCACACAGGGGAGTCCATGAGAAAGTAGCATATGCCCCAGCCAACATTATGTGCAGTGATGTGACTGTAATGCACTTATACAGTAAACTGATCATCTACTAAATGCTGATGGAGGATGAACATGAAAAGCAGGTCAAACACTGACCTATACAAGTGATTCTCCTTCAGTGCTGGGATGGCACCCATGGGGTTGAATCCATAGGTATAGATGATGTACATCTGTACTACCTTTACTATCTGCCTTCTATCTGTGCAAGCCACACATACCTTAAGCTTTCCTTACCCATTCATTTCTCTGTTCTCATCAGAGTCCTGACTCATCCTGTATAGTTACCAAGTGAACCTATACTACTTTTGTGGAGGCAAGTTGGGGGTTTCCAAGTATGCTGTACAAAGTGATTCCTCGAACTGAGAGAGCATATCTACCGTTGAAAGTAAGGTAGACATGCTGATGAAGAAAGGGTACTCCGTGACAATGTGGCATATGTTCTGTCCACTAGTATAAGCAGTAGGGGGAATATAATGCATGTTAATTGAACAGAACACCTACCACATTCTAACTGTGGATTTAGCTCTCAAGCAGTGCAAAAGGAAGTCCTTGATTAAGTATATGAAGTAAAATTTGGAGGCTCCTTGCCTAACGAAGCAGTGGGCCATGGACGTTCGGTATTCATGCACTGCCACTGAGATGATTACCCAACGGCAGCTCAACCTCAGTCGATTTCCCAGAACTTTGCTTTAGTATGATACAACGTAAAGCAAGTAGGGATACAGAGGCCTGGTTGTGATGGACACTGGGGACAGTAATACCAACTCTCCTGCTGCTTTCCATGCTTCGAGCACACTTTACAGCAACAACATGGACGATCCTTTTTGGGTGTTTTAGGAATGCGATCAGCAAAGTGTCGCTCCTGCAGCCTTGCCACATCCTCCAGAACATATGAGGTGGAGGCTGCTGCTGCTTCTGTAACAGCAGTGAGGCTTTTAATTACAGACAACTTGAAGTCAAGGAAAGTCATGAGTCTTCCTGTGGTTGTCTGACTGTAAACAACATACAAATTATATGTTGCCATCTGAATCAGGTGGGTAAACGGTTTCTTGTACCAAGTGCGAGTTTTACGACACGCATTGTATAGTTGAAGAACCTGGTCATTCCTATCCACTCTGCCCATGTACTTATTGTAATCAAGTGTACAGATGGGCTTGTGGACTTCGGCAATCTGACCCCAAAACGTGATGGGGGAAGTGCTCTCATCATGAATTGTAGTGAGCACTTATACATCACACCTATCCAAGAACTTGACTGTGAGCAGTTCGCTAGAACGAAATGCAGTACTCTCTGATTTCTGGAGCTTCTTGCAAACAAGCTCCTGCGGGAATCCTTTGCGGTTACAACGAACTGTACCGCAGGCCACAGTGCCAGCTTTGGAGAGCTCACTGAACAGCTCTACTCCTGTATAGAAATTGTCCACATAAAGGTTATAACCTTCGTGAAGAAGTGGATGGACAAGGTCCCATACAATCGTACCTGTGACCCCTAACGCGGGAGGGCAACCTACAGGGTTTAGGATAGAATCCTTCTCTATATACACTCTCAATCTGTACACATAGCCAGAAGAGCTCTCACACAGCAGCTGTCCTTTGTACAGGATCAAGGACTCATCGACTGCTATATTCTTTCCAGGAGTATAGATCTCTGGAAACCTGGCAGACAAATGTTCCACGACAGGCCGAATTTTGAGCAACCTGTCATGGTCTGGATGGTCCCGGGGCAATGCAGTAGAATTGTCACTGAAATGCAGGATGCGCTGCAGTAGCAAAAAATCGATCTCTGCTCATATATGGTGCGAAGATGGGAGTTACCCAAACCGTGCTAGTCATCCAGTAGGACTGCAAGGTGGGTTTCTGCACTAACCCCATTTTGAGTGTAAGGCCCAAAAATATCTTCAACTCTGCCAGGGAAGTGGGAGTCCACTGGCATGCCCTAGAACGGGGCCCTAGAGTGCCTCCACGCTCCCTCAGAAATTGGTCTGCACGCAAATTTGTTTGCTGCACAATTTTCTGAAGGAAGTCAACATCCAAAAATAGATGGATGTAGTCAACTGACAAAAAGTGAGCTGTATTGACTTTACATCCAGCGTTACTAGTAAACAGTGGAATTTTGGGCTGAACTAAACAGGGGTCTGCCAAGAGAGCACTCTCCATGCTTGCGGCCGCATGCACCTGCTCTCTGGGTTCGGCTAACCCAGTGTTGTCCCGCTGCACAGAATGTGCAAGTGAAGGGACAGCATGGCTGTCATCATTGTCTCCTTCAGACTCACTGGAAGAGATGTCGTTGGTTGGGAGCCAGCCGATTGAAAAATCACTTCCAGATTCTGCCCCATTGTCCTCTCCCTCAGATGCTGTCTCAGTATCTGCTGTCTCATTCTCTGAGCCTACATCAGAACTGTCCCCCATAACCCGACTTAGGGCTTGATCAGCAGTCATCCATCCTACTGGCTAAACTGTCCCTCTAAATTACTAGCCTACGTAGAAAGCAGATCATCACAAAATTGCTTGTGGGTATGTTTGATGTGTCCAATAGGAAATGTCGTCACCTTACCTTTGCTTCTTCTCCAATTCGGCAGATTCTCTGAAAACGCTGCAAAAAACAAAAAAATAATGTATTACTTCACCTTACCACATACCCATCATCACAGCCTTTAGCACGGGTGGCACCCAGTGTGACAGTCATTTTTGGTGCTCTGCCTCCCATTACCTCCTCTTCTCATTCCCTCAGTACCACCCAGCAAAAGTGCCGCTCATATATATCTCCATAGTCCCCCTCGCATAACATTTGTTTTAAAGCGCAGGTAACGCTTGCCTTTACAAATCCACTCAGCTAAATACATATAAATGTATATCCTTTGCAGCAGGACATTAAACCATCTGCACTACTTTATGGCAACTGCCACTAGACAAAAGACATACATATATATATATATATATATCTATATATATATATATATATATATATGTAGATATCACTTGTGTGGTTTCCCTGGGGGGGGCAATTGTGGCTCCCGTAAAACAATACATGAAAGAAAAAAAAAATATATATATACATATATATATATATATATATATATATATATATATATATATATATATATACACATATATATATGTATATATCTATATACACACATATATATATATATATATATATATATATATTTAGAGAGAGAGACACTAAGGGGGTCATTCTGACCCTGGCGGTAGACTACCGCCAGGGCCAACGACCGCGGATGCACCGCCAACAGGCTGGCGGTGCATCCCAGGGCATTCTGACCGCGGCGGTACAGCCGCGGTCAGAAACGGAAAACCGGCGGTGTCCCGCCGGTTTCCCGCTGCCCTGAGGAATCCTCCATGGCGGCGCTGCAGGCAGCGCCGCCATGGGGATTCCGACCCCCTTACCGCCAGCCTGGTTCTGGCGGTTTTGACCGCCAGAACCTGGCTGGCGGTAACGGGTGTCGTGGTGCCCCTGGGGGCCCCTGCAGTGCCCATGCCAATGGCATGGGCACTGCAGGGGCCCCCTAACAGGGCCCCACTAAGATTTTCAGTGTCTGCATAGCAGACACTGAAAATCGCGACGGGTGCAACTGCACTCGTCGCACCCTTCCCACTCCGCCGGCTCCATTCGGAGCCGGCATCCTCGTGGAAAGGGGTTTCCCGCTGGGCTGGCGGGCGGCCTTCTGGCGGTCGCCCGCCAGCCCAGCGGGAAACTCAGAATTACCGCGGCGGTCTTCTGACCGCGTAGCGGTATTCTGCTGGCGGAACTTTGGCGGGCGGCCTCCGCCGCCCGCCAAAGTTAGAATCACCCCCTAACTCTCTACATAACTTTTTTTTCATACATGTGTGCTTTCCCTTGGCAAAGCACACATGTATACAAACAAAATGGCCCCATAGAGGGTCAGCCTAAGGGCTGAACCCCAACGTTTTCTATTTTTTTAAATATTCCCTGTGGGGGCCCGATCGCCCCCCCCAGGGAAATCTAGATTCTTTTTTGATCCCCCAGGTGTCGGCCTGTGTTCGGAGGGCCGACCCCGCCATTTTTTTTTTTTTTTATTTAGTTTTTATCTTTTCTTTTTTATCTGGGGGGCGCAATCGCCCTCCAAAGCAACCCAAACATAATTTTTTTTTAAATTGTGCCCCCACAGGGGGGGGGGGGGGTAGCTCATTTACAAGGGGGCGACCCCCCAAAGAAGATCCCTGGTGTCTAGGGGCGTTTCCTTGCCATGGATCGCAACCACGCTGCGATCCATGGCCAGGAGAAGGTGCCAGGGAGGCATCGATGGAAAGGGGAGAGTCTCCCCTTTCCATCGATGCCTCCCTAGCATCTGTGGAGGCTGTTTTGGCCTTTTTTTCCCCACCGGAGTAGGAAGAGGACGCTTACCTGCTCCTCTGCTGCTCCAAGTTGGAAAAATGTGACGTACACTGACATCACAAAGGGGTGGGAGGGAGCGGGCGGGAGACGCAGAAGTTGTTCAGCATCTCCTACACACACAAAAAAAAAAAATCCTCCGGTGCATTGCACCAGAGGATTTTTTAACCCCCTCCCTGGTGTCGGCCACTGGTCGTGACCCGCACCAGGGAGGTAGTGCGGGCATCGGACAGTAGCCGACGCCCGCACTTAACGGGTTAAGTAAGTAAATTGTGTAAATAATATTATTTTGAGATATATTTTAGGTGTGGGTTGTTGGGCTTGTAGGGGTAAAGGGTGGGAAGTTAATTAAATAATAATTTATTCATTATTAATTATTAGTACATTATTTATTAACTGATTGTCAATTAATTATGTAAACATTTTAGGTGCCGGTTGTTGGGCTCATAGGGGTATAGGGTGAGAAACTAATTTAATTATATATATAAATTATGTATTTAATATTAATTATTAAAGTTGTTAATTAATTATGTAAATTGTGTAATTATTACAATTCTTTTATTTAGATATATGTTAAATGTATGACGATAGTGTGGGAGTTTCATGAAATAATAATTAAATAAAAAAAATTCTTCTATTAATTATGTAAAACATGTATCATTATTTTAATTTGTTTAATTGTTTTTTAATGTATATACTTAATTTTATGTAATAGTTTTATAATTTTATTAAAGTAATACTTGAATTAAAGTAAGGTATGTGTTTGAAGTGAAGTACTCTCCTTACTGTTGCACATACTGGAGTGGGAATACTGAATTTTACCCCTCCTGAGTTCAATGCTTTCCCTACTGTTGCACAGACTGGAGTGGAAATAGTAAAATGTACCCCTCCTGAGTGCAATGCTTTCCCCTACTGTTGCACTGACTGGAGTTGGAATAGCAAGTGTTACCCCTCCTCTATCCAACACGTTCCCTACTGTTGCACTGAATGGAGTAGGTATAGTAAATTTTACCCCTCCTGAGTCCAACGCATTTCGTACTGTTGCACAGACTGGAGTGGGAATAGCACATTTTACCCATCTAGAGTCCAACACTTTCCCTACCTTTGCACGGACTGGAGTGGGAATAGTACATTTTACCCCTCCTGAGTCCAACATTTTCCCTACTGTTCCACAGACTGGAGTGGGAATATTACATTTAACCTCTCCGGAGTCCAACGCTTTTCCTAATTTTCACAGACTGGAGTGGGAACAGTACATTTTACCCCTCCTGAGCCCAAAGCCTTCCCTACTGTTGCACTGACTGGAGTGTGAATAGTAATTTTTACACCTCTTGAGTCCAATGCTTTCCCTACTGTTGCACTGACTGGAGTGGCAATAGGAAATTTTACCCCTCCTGAGTCCAACGTTTTCCCTACTGTTCCACAGACTGGAGTGGGAATATTACATTTTACTTCTCCTGAGTCCAACACTTCCCCTACTTTTGCACCGACTGGAGTGGGAACAGTAAATTGTACCCCTCCTGAGCCCAAAGCTTCCCTACTGTTGCACAGAATGGAGTGGGAATAGTAAATTTGACCTCTCCTGAGTCCAATACTTTCCCTATCGTTGCACAGATCGGAGAGGGAATAGTATATGTATGATTCCTAGAAATTTGTAGTTTTGTTTATATTGTTTAAATTTATATTATTATGGTTCTGTGTACTTTGCATCACATTTTATTAATTAGTAAGGTTTGTGATTTATAATATGTTTTTAGGCAAATTTCTTTTTCATATTGTTTACTTTTTTAGGTGTAATCAAATTTTTTCCAGTGTACAGTTTTTAATTTATTGTAACATGTATATATTTCTTCCTCCACCATGGGTCAATATTCCAGCGCGCATTTCGCCGGTGCAGGTGACAGAGGTCGACCACCCTCTGTAAACATGTTGTACTCCTCCAATTAGAGATTCCACCACGCTGCACTCCAAGGAACACCATTTTTATCAACTCTTTATTAATTAAACCAGCACACTAAACCAGCGTGTTTCAACTAAACAAAGTGTTGGGCTCGGTTTATGAGTTTGGCAGATGGGAACACCCGTCTGTCAAACTCCCAACATCATGCCTGCCACTGTAGTGCCGACCTCCCCGCCAGCCCCATTATGTCTTTCCCGCTGGGTTGACTGGCAAAAACCAAGGCTTCTGCTGGTCAGCCAAGTGGAAAAGTGGCAGCAGCATTATTGCCGGCCTGTAATCGAGCCGGCTGCAATGCTGCCCGGAGGGCACCAGCACCCTCGTAATGCACACTGTCTGCGTGCATTACGAGGGTGCTGGGCAGAGGGGTCCCTACACTGCCCATGCCAATGGCATATGCAGTTTAGGGGGCCCTCTGTGTCCCCAGTCATGAAAAGGCTGGCAGAGAACCAGGTTATAATCAGCAGGGTGGCGCTGCATTCAGTGCCACCCTGGCTGATTGCAACCTTCACCTGCCGTCAGCCTGTCGAGATGTCCGATCCAGGCAGAGACAGCGGTAGGTTGGCGGGCTGCCTGCCAACCTCGTAATGTGGGCATCAGACCACCACAACAGTGACGGTCTGACAGCCATCATGAGTGTGGCGGTCTGAGGAACGCCACACTCATAATTAGGCCCGTGATTATGGTATTTTAGTCTTTTTTTTCACTTCCAATTTATATTCTTCTGCCCAATATACGCATTCCATGCACATTTATGGGAATGGTAGTTCCAACCTTTAAAAATACATTTATATACAGAAAACCTTTCCAAAATCACCTTATCAATATTACAACACCTTAACTAAATTGATTAATGGATACTGTTGATGAGGAAGTACATCTTTCTCACTGAGGTGCATGTCATATTTCAAATTCATGCTTCATGTTATAAGCAACCCATATTAGCCACCTTCAAACTCCGCCCAGGGCAACAGGATAGTATATTATAACATTCTTATCAGCTTAGTGCTCCAAATCCCTTTATCTTTTGCTCCTAGAATAGTACATCACTGTTACTTATGGCATTTCCTATCATTCCTTTCAATCACTGAATGCACCTTTGTTATGTTTTTATTCATTATATCCTTCATTATGTTTATATTCATTGTATACTTCATTTACTATTATTGGAAATATTTGTACATCAAAATCTATATTGTCCTGAATCTCTGCTGTGATCCTACTTGTGCGTGCTTTATATCCCATTTTCTATAACTAGAATTTCCCAAGTATAATGTAGTTCATTAACCGGGTATGTACCCGTATTCATCCCCATCACCATATAATTCGTAAAAGTATATTTAATTCTTCATCATTATTCAGTCCATCGGGATTCATGGTTCGTAGTTTAGTACTGAATTTTGACTTGAATCTACACAGCTTTAACTCCCTGTCTCCACCGCTCTCATCTTTCTTTATGCTTGCAATACCATAGTACTTAGTAGTCTACAATTGTTCTCAATATGTTGCATGACATGTTTGGCTGTTGCATAACTGACATCTTTTTTTTCTCTGGCTCTTATGTGTTCCAATACATGTTTATGTAACATGCAGATAGTACTCCAAACATATCTCTTTTCACAATGGCGCCCAATTACATATACTGCATAGGCGGTGTCACAGGTTATCCTTTCAGTTATCATTGTGTCCTTCCTCCTATGATCAGCAAATGCTTTCATGTTCTTTCCTGTCTTACAAGCTTTACATTTGATACATTTAACAAAGCCTTTGCTCTCTTTTTGCAGCCATGATGGATGTCTTCTCATTTCAAAATGGCTCTTCACTAATTTATCTCTCAAGGATGGTGCTTTGGGCCCAACTTTACTTCCTATGTCAGGATCTTGACTCAGCAGTTTCCAATATTTCTTGAAGATCTTATATATCTGTTGATTCACCTTACGATAGGTTATAATCATTCTGATTGTGCCATCATCCCTTTTTTCTTTTTCCCTTTTGCACTGTGTGAGAATTTGATTCCAATCTGTTCTTTTCACTCGTTTCAGGCCTTGGTGTATAGATATAGGTGAATAGTTTATCTTCAAAAATATTTCTTCAGCTGCATTGCACTGTATCAACATTTCTCTATCTTCTGAGCAATTACTCCTTACTCTTAGAAATTCCCCACATGGAATGCTGTTTACCAACTGTTGTGGATGGAAACTTGAGCCACACAGAATACTGTTTGTTGCTGTAGGCTTATGATACAGAGTTGTTTATAGTTTGCTGTTTTCACATATACCTTGAAATCAGGGAACTCTATCTGCATGGTGTTCAAGTTATATGTAAACTTGAAATCAAATTGATTTTCATTGAGCTTCTCAAAATATCTGTTGACGTCATCTATCTATGTATGTGCATTTCAGGACACTGTGTTACCTGCATTAAGAAATAAATTTATGAGCCATATTCGAGCTTCCTGGATGTGAGTTTGTTTCGATATTGGGATTCAACCAACGGGATCGGTGCAGCCGTCAGATGGCCATCTGTCCATCTGTTGAAGATTTATATATATATATATATATATATATATATATATATATATATATATATATATATATATAATTAGATTTTTTTTCAAATAGTAAATTATATATATAAACTAAAGCTATTAATTTTATAGTAGTTTTACATTATATATGTGTAAATAAACATACACACATGTGTGTGTGTGTTTGTTTAAATAGGTATACATTTATATATATATTTATTTTACTCAAATGTATTTCATTTACATTATATTACTATTACATGTTAATATACTTAATGTTTACTATCTTTAATTATATATCCTAAAAATTATACTTTTGTATATATTTTTTTATTTTCGTGTAAAACTATATTTTTGTGCCCGATATTTTTATATCACGATATTTGGAGTTTCGATACTCATCAGTGAACCCAGCTATGAGGAGAGAGAGGGAGCGTGAGAACAAAGGATCTTTCAGAGAGGGAGGCACAGCCCCCTTTGAAAATGTCTGCACAATCTCAATCCACCCTGCACAAGACCAGAAACTGAAAGCCATAAAGGAAGGGCCTGAACAGGGCCCATTTGGGATTAATGGCAGGGCAGGCAGTAAATATGCAGTATGCATTTGGGTGCAAGAGTGGCAGGTAATGCCAAATCCACTTGAGGTCCCCCATGCCCCCACCGTGGTGGTAGAGGGACCAGATAGAGAGATGCATCCATCCAGGAGGGGAGACAATAACCTGAGCCAGGTCAGGATAATAAACACATAGGTAAATGTAGACCGGGAAAGGCCCATTTGTGACCGTCGGAGAATGAGGAGAAGGAGAGGAGAAGGAGAAAGAAGAAGCTGCTCTACCACACTCTCCAATAGGGTAGGGTTGGGTAGAGTAACCATGCCCTCCCTCAGCCCAAAATAAGCGGGAACTGGTCGTTAGTCCTGACCATCCACTGAGGCTTTCTTAAGGGGTGATCTGGACTTAACTCTTTCTCTATCTTCATGAAGAGAGCCTACCACTTGCTGGAGGAACACACAATTCGAGTCTCTTCATTGACCCGTAGGTGGCTTCAAATAGAGCAAAAGTGCCTGCAATTGGAGGTTTAACAGGAGTCCCTCCCTTAGCCTGCATATCCATACTGTTGTCAGCCATTTTGTTCCAGAAAGCTTCCAGTTCATCTGGGTCAGAAAAGTCGGTGGTTTTTCTGTCCACCATCACCAACAGGCGAGCAGGGTCCAACAGGCCTTATTGAAGGTTCCATTTCTGAAGGTCAAAAAGCTTCTGATTCTGTGAATCAGGCCATTTGCGACTGGCAAAATGCTTTGTACATCTGACCCATAGTTTTCCTAGTCCACGTTTTGCTAGCAGGGAGAGGATCTTACTGAGGCTACCATGTATCTACCCTTGTTCCACAACAGACCCCTCAAAAGTGAATCCCAGTCCATAAAAAAGAGCATAACAGGTTCACTTATATATAAGCAAAAAAGGCAAAGCAGCACTACCACAAGTGAACAGAAAGAGAAAAAATGTGAGTGAAATTTCGAACTCTTTATCAACACGATATTGTGTAAAGAGCTATGCCAGGGGATGCATGGCTGACAGCCAGTGCAAATAAAATAGGAGAAAAAGGGAACCCTGGCCCAATGCCTCTCTTGATTTTCCACTGAGAGGAGAAAACCTGACCAGTTTTTACCCTGGCAGTGGATGATAAATATAAAAGACAGAGCCCCGAACCCCGGCTTCTTTTATATACTGTAAATATTTATGTCCATTCTAGTGACTCAAATGCTTTCTCAATATACAGGTGAATATTGCAGATTACAGATCTTTTGTGAGGGCACAGGACATAACATAAAAAAGCATCTTTAAATCAGGAGAAGTACTACTACAGAGGACAAACACATTCTGCTCTGGGTGTACTAGAGAATAGGGCTTTTTCCACTTTTTTGTTATATAAATTTAAAAGAGAAAGTGGCACATAGGATTGGCCTCTAATGGATCCTTCCCAGATTTAGGGAGGACCACTACCATAGCCCCTTCTTTGTTGGGTGTCGGAAAGCTCATGCTCTTTTTGTCATTACACAATGCTAAAAATGTGGGCAAAGTTGTGTGGTAATTTGTCCTAAAAGACCATGACCAGGCTATCTGAACCTTCTGAGGTGTCCCATCGCACATGTGAGAAAGTCACCTTTTTAGCATGCTCACCCCAATGTATTTGACTAATACTGATGGTTACTCTCCCTGACTGTGCCCTGGGGTCTGGTTAACAGGCCCAGGGCCAGTGCTCAAAATAAAAGGTATATGGTCAAATGGCACAATATTATAATTCCAAATGGCAATGACAGACCCTGTAAGTCCTAGTAGATATTAGGGCAAAGGGGATTCAAACTATCAATAAGTCCCCAATATATAATAAGGCAGGGGAATTTAGTGGCCCAATAGATTTCCTGCACTCGAGTGTACACGGGTGTCTGTCTGCTGTTGTTTTTAAAGGCAGCTCTGCCTTGCAGACTGTCTTTAAAATGTAAAATGTATGCAAATTCAACTTTGGAATTAAAGGTGCTTCCAAAGTAACAATCTACCTTATCCTTACAAATAAGTCACTTCAAAGGTCTCTCCTGGATGCTCAAGGGGTAGGGTGCCATGCATTTATAAGCAGTGACATTATAAAAGATGTTTTATTTGCCCTTGTGAGGGAAAAACTGCACCTTTCGTTTCCCCCTATTGTAGAAAGTTGTCTCAGTAAGCTACAATGGAAATATTTTTCATAAGCCGAAATATTGCTAGGAAAAAGATAAAATACCATGAAAGGAATTTCTCATAACTTATACAGAAAAGTACTTTCTATACTGTGAGCCAAATTCCAGCCTGCTAGTGGTCTCTCCTGATCGGTCAGCCCTAACAGGATGAGCCAGGCTGCTTTGATAAGTGGCCTGCACTGAGCAAACCTTATCTGATGAAGGATGTAGGCAGATGGTGAAGCCAGGCCAGGAAAGGGGCTGGGTGAATCAAGATGAGGCTTCACAAGGATACCATTCAGAAAGGAATGCAGCCTGGCCTGCCCTCTCACCCCTCTACCCCACAGTTAGATGGTAGGCTTAGGAAATTAATTTTCAGATGCTCAGAGGGGGAGATAATGGAAATGGGCTACACCAGGGTGTTAGTTTAGCAAGATCTTACTCCTTTAGAGGAAAATCATCCACCTTGGAATGTTAAAGTGCAGTGCAGTACGATAGAAGAAGATACCACACTTTGGAGGAAGTTGTCACACTTCTAGGTCGCACCCTGCAGCTCATTGGACAAGGATGCCCACTGACTGTCCCCTAAAATGATTAAATACAAGTGGCTGATCTGCATTGGAATTCAGATCTGCTGCCTGAAACCACAATAGGAAGAAGGAATGTCCTGGTGAAACCCTAGTTTACAACCCAGAGGCCTGCACACTTTGTGACTGTGCCTATTGTATACTGGAACTACAGCTAAAAAGGACTTTGCCTTGCTTCAAAAAGGACTCAGGAGTGGACTTCCTGAAGCAACAGGTTAAAAGAGCTTCCTTGCACCAACTTCCACAAAAGTTCCCAGCCTAGAGTGCGTCCAGTGGACTTGCAAGTATTTGGCCAGGTACATTGTTGAAATTGTAGTCCCAACGTCCCAAGGAGCAACTCAGAGATTCTGGAACCTTTGATTGGGATTGTGGATCACTTTCCTACATCAAGAAACCCTCTTGAAAGTAAGTGTTATATTGTGGATGGCTGGATCTCTTGACTGTGTCCCGGTCCAGTGCAACCTCCCTTTGAGTGCTATTTGATTCTAAGCGCTATTTTTACTTTTAAAACTTTAAAAATTAATATTTCTGATTCCCTCTATTGGATTGTTTTTGTCATTTTGGTGTCATTTTAAAGATACAAATGTGTACTATTTTTATAAATTGGTGTGGGATTTTTATTGTGTGTTGTGTCTTACTTATTTATGTATTGGTGTATTTAAATGACTTATATGCCTGTCTCCTGAGTTAAGCCTGACTGTTCATTGCCAAGCTACCATGGGTTCAGCCAGGGTCTACTTTTTGGGACCTTGACTGGGCACAACCCTGTGTTGGAGTGTATTGCTAGTGGTAGGTTTATACCCAGCCTCTAACAGCATATCTCCTAGAGAACTCCTGATCACAAGGGATAAAACCAGCTGCTAGAACAAATCTTGTTGAGTCTATGATAAAGTAACAATGCCCAATGTGGACATTAATTTCTCTATTGGATTGGCAAAGGCAATAGTGGTTGACTATATAACACGTCGTAATAGTCCTGGAATGCATCATTTATAGTGATTGGGAATGGACTGTATTACCTGATTGCTTCCTAATGACAGTCAGATCTTGTTGAGCGTATTCTGTGGGAGGTAAATAAACCAGCAACCTAACGACTTTGTCACCGTTGATGCATTGTAGTAGAGTAAGTTCTGCAAACATCTCAGTCATTCTGAAACTTAATACCTCTGCAGGCCTTTTACCAAGAAAAGTAATGTCTGCCTTCTTGTTAAGCACAGATTTACATATCTTGTTGTTTTATATGGCTACTTTTATTAGATATTAAGGACTCCTTGTTTCTTGGGTTGCTCCTGCTTTTAGTTTCCAGCCTTGTCTCCATGGGGAAAACAAGCACATGTAGGTGTTATGTAATCCTATTTTGTGGTAATGTCATGCCATATCATGTCCTGTCATATCCTATCATATCATGCAAGTCATGTCACCTCATGTTATGTATGTGATGTAATGTTACTGTAGGAATCACACTGTAATTCAAGTTTGTTTTCTTCGTCTTTATTCCAACGTTGATGGTACAACAGCATACATAACCCCCAGCAACGCATCAAGCCTCCATCTCTGCTCAACTCCTTACTCCTTCTCCCACTCACCACATCTGGAATCCCAAGATCCTAAGATTCCACCCTCTCAACATTCCCTCACTATGAGGCATGATCCCACACATCTTCCCCCTTATGAATTACAATTATAACAATTAAATGTTACAATAATTGGAAAAGGAAAGAAAAAAAAAATAAGATGAATTAAAATGGAATGAAATACAGACAAGAATAAACATATAGTATACTCCTAAGCAATCCTTTTTTTTTTTTTTTAAACATACAACAATGTATAATTTCCATTACATATAATTTCCACCACTGGCACATTGCAAGATAACATCATTACAGTCAGTGCAAATTGGATGGAATAGAGTGTATAACCATTACTTCTGTTTAACTATGCACAGATTCCCCATACTCCATTCTCTCCCATCTTCCAATTTGACTACAGAATTCTTCACAGAAATTACTTTCTGTGGCATGTGAAATTTGCTGTCACCCTTTCTTACCATTCCTACCTTCCTGACCGCTACGAGATCCCCACACTTCACCTCAGTAAATTTAACACCTTTTCTTCTATCGTAATTCATTTTATTCCTATTCTGAGAACACATAACTCTTGTCTGCAATTCCTCCTGATCAACACACACCTGCCGTTTCTCACTGATCCACCAAGGAGATTCCTTAGTACCCGGCTCTCTCCCTTTAAGAGCAATAAAAGGTGACACACCTGTCACAGAATGAGGTGTAATCCTGTGCGCCCATAACATATTGTTCAGCTTGTGTCTCCAGTTCAATCCATTATCTAAGGACAATTGAATATTTCCCATTATGATTCTGTTCACCCTTTCTACTAGACCATTAGCCTGGGGCTGACCCAACGCAACTCTCTCATGTTTTATCCTCAACCCATTTAAAAATGTGGTCATGGCAGCAGAAACCAACTGTACACCGTTGTCTGTTACCAAAATTTTCGGAATCCCTTCCTCTAAAAATGAATCTCTAAGAAATTCAATCACTTTATCTGTAGTAATCTGCTCAGTGCACTTAATACGGAACCATTTACTGTAATAATCCACAAGGACCATGAGGAAGCGATTATTTTTTCCTAATCTTTCAATTGGCCCCACTAAATCCAAAGCTAGCTTCTCCCATGGCGTCTTGGGAAATTGCAATTCACCTAAAGGAGGTTCCCTCACAGTCTTCGACTTGTCACTATTCCTACATGCCTGGCACTCTTCAACCACCTTCTCTACATCCTTGTCCATCCCAGGCCACCAGTAGAATTGCCGCAGCCTTCTTTTAGTTGCACTCTTACCCAAATGTCCCTCATGCACAATTGTTACCAATCTCTTCCTCAATTTCAACTGTGGTACTATTCTATTCCTTCTCAAAAACAAATCTCCTTGTAGACTTAATTCATCCTTTACCGCTAAAAAATTCTTCAAATCTTCCTACACCCTGAAGTTTGGATCCATCACAAGCTCTTTTAACTTATCATATTCTGAGTCGTCTTTCACAGCTTCATCCCATTCCTCTTTACTTAAAGCCAACTCTCCATCAATCAAGAAGGCCTCCAATTGCACACTGCACATTTCATCACTTCCATTTACACACCTCTCAATAGGTAGTCTAGACAGGCAATCTGCAACCACATTCTTCTTTCCCTTTACATATTCTACCTTAAAATTGAATTCCATAACAGACAATAACCATCTAGAAATCCTTGGAGTCAAACTACCTTATAATCCTCGCCCACACTTGAAAATTTGCAATAACGGTTTGTGATCAGTTCTTAAAGTGAAGGGTAGTCCCCATAAATAATACTTTAAATGGTTAATTCCCCAACAACAAGCCAAAGTTTCTTTTTCTATGGCAGAATTGCCCCTTGCAATCTCCGTGAGGCGAAGCCAATGATTTTTTCATCATTATCTTTAATCTGAATTAAGACTGCCCCAATCCCACATTACTGGCATCGGTAAATATAATTGTCTTCCTCATGACATTAAAATGACCTAAAGTTGGAGATCCCGCGATGGACACCTTAATCTGTTCAAATGCTTTTGCACAATTTTCATTCCACTCAAACACTGCTCCTTTTTTCAGTAAGATCCTCATGGGTTCTACACGTTCCGCAAAATGATATACAAATTTTGAGCAATATTCTGCTAGCCCTAGAAACGACTTTAACTGGTCTTTACTGGTAGGACATGGGGCATATTTAATCGCCTCCACTATGCTTTTCTTTGGTTTAATGCCATCAGCTGAAATCTCATGTCCCAAATAATTCACACTACTTTTCCTTAGTTGGCATTTCTCCTTTTTTACCGTCAAACCATAATATTCAATCCTCTTCAACACTACCAACAGTAACTCATCAAAATTATACGATGTGTAAATCCCTTCAATTTTCCAAGTTTGTCAGTAAAAACTTTCGAAAACTTAGACATTTAATCTTCAGACCATTGTTCATTGGAAACCAAATCATCCACATTTGCCGCTTGCTCCATAATCATAACTGGATTAGGAGCATTCGGGTCGAGCACTATATTCAAATCTTTTTGATGTCTCCATCCCAGAAGATCTGATCCTTCGTTCGTGACATAAACTTTACCATAAACTCCATTCCCTTCAAACACAATATCCATCCATTCCATTCCTATGATTTCTATTCTCTTCCCTCCATAGCCAACCGCCTTCACATCAGTTTTAAACAAATCATCAACCTTTTTTTTTAATGTGCCTTCAAAAGTCTCCCTAGAAATCAATGTGAACAGACTACCCGAATCCACTAATACTTTCACTCTTACAGAATCCATAAGCACATGGCAATGTGGTTTCTCTAATTTATAATAACTTTCACTCTTCCACCTTCCCACACCTTTAGGTTCTGCTAGAGATTGCTTTGTTTCACCAATTTGATAGATGGGTAATATGATTTCTTGGCGATTCTCATCTAAATTGTCAATAGGTTTCACACTATTCATCGCCTTTCCTTTGGATCTGCAAACCTTAGCCAAGTGTCCCTTCCTCCCACAGGACCTACATACTAAATTATGTGCTGCACACTTAGAACTAGAAGCAATGTGACCTGAACACCCACATCTAAAGCATATTATGTTAAAAGTCTTTCTTTCACCCACTTTCCTTTCTGCATTGTCAACCGAAAATCCCTGTTTTTTCAATTTTACTTCCTTCACTTCTACCGTTGATTTATCATCAATATCCCTCAACTGAGTGCTGGACTTTTCTATCTCCTTCATCCAAGTAGCAGTGTGTTCCATACTTCTGGCTACTTGAATACTTTCCTCCAACGTAGGGTCCATTGATAATAACTTTTCCTTTACCTTCTTATTATTTGTGCAATGCACTATTTGGTCCTGAATCAAGGAGTCAGATAAATCATGAAAGTCACATGTGACTGCCAACCCTCTAAGAGTTGTCACAAATGACATAGGGCCTGATTCTAACTTTGGAGGACGGTGTTAAACCGTCCCAAAAGTGGCGGATATACCACCTACCATATTACGAGTCCATTATATCCTATGGAACTCGTAATACGGTAGGTGGTATATCCGCCACTTTTGGGACGGTTTAACACCGTCCTCCAAAGTTAGAATCAGGCCCATAATGTCTTCATCCTGGCCTTGAACACAGGAGAAGAATTTATGACGCTCAAACACTGTGCTCAATCTGGGAGTCAAATGTTTCTCTAGCATCAACAAAGACATTTCGTAAACATTAGTAGGATGACCATCTCCAGTGCCCAAAGGTATTTCAGGCAGGTCATCATAAATTCTTCTCCCCTCCGCTCCAAGATGGTGAAGCAGTGTTGCTTGTTTCCTAACAGGGGTATATCTATCCCCCGCAATAGCCAACAAATAGGTGGAAAACATATTTCGCCACCGTTTCCACGAAATTGAAGGTTCACCAGGTACAGGTAGAAAACATGGTGGTGAAGACATATTTTGTTCCGCCATCCTGAAGGAGAAAAAAAACCCAATAAACTACAATAATATACTAAAATAATAAATTAAAGTAATAAGTTAAAATAATAATCTAAAATAATAATTTAACATAACAACACTTTAGTTCAAATGTTCATATCAGTTCATAATATAATCCTTCTCCAGCACTATGCGCAAATAATAGTCCTCTTTTTGTTTCTACTCTTGTTTCTTCTGTCCAATAGTCCTTTCACAGTGTTCACTATTCCATTCCATCCAATCGGTGTAGATACGACTCCCACAGTTAAGTTGAACTCCTAAAAGAGGAAACTGGCCAGTATAACTGCACTCCGAAAATAATAAGGTAAGTCTTTTCTTCTTTTTTCCTTTCTTCTTTTTTTTTTTTTTTAAATAATACACGTTAGTCACAATATATGTTTATGTAGCACACGCGCTACACACCTCCTCGTTGTACTCGGTGCAGTGCGCTTGTGCTCAACACGCGCACTGTTTGTGTTTGATTTAATCCGTTTTACTCCGTGCGTTTATACATGCGCGCGCCGCATCAGCCGCCGCTTCAACTGGAAGACGATTTTGGTTTAGAAACCAAAATCTACCTGGTTCCGCGCACAAAATCAACGATAGATCGTTTTTATTTTTATTTATTTTTTATAGTTATACTAATCGTATTTAACTCCAATGTTCTTACTTCATATTAAAGTTCGTTACAGATAACATTAATACCCTTAGATAGTCTTTCCTTTGGATTATTGTGCAGCATAAAATGAGAAGGAGAACTTACTTAGGAAGCAGATACTTGTTTACAGTCAATAATTAAAGTCTTGAAGTCACGATAGAGGTTGAAGATATCCAGGGGTTGGGGGTTATAGTAATTTCTGCCCCCTGCGCAGAACCATCCTCATCGCCAAATTATGTAGGAATCACGCGGTAATTCAAGTTCGTTTTCTTCGTCTTTATTCCAATGTTGATAGTACAACAGCATACATAACCCCCAGCAACGCATCAAGCCTCCATCTCTGCTCAACTCCTTACTCCTTCTCCCACTCACCACTTCTGGAATCCCAGGATCCTAAGATTCCACCCTCTCAACATTCCCTCACTATGAGGCATGATCCTACAGTTCCGTTATGTTACGTTATGTTGTGTTGATTGCTTGGAAAGTGCTTAATGCAGTGCCCAGGTGCATCAAAATATTCTGCTATGGAGAGGAATTAAATGATCCAATAAATATTTAGGGTAGACTGATGAGTGGGCCTTGGGAATGTATTGACACACTGATTATGGTCCCTTTTTTCTGTTTCCCTATAGCCTTCTAATGTGGTGTATCTCCAGCCAAATCATGTTTCTCCCTGAGGTCCTCCTCCTTTTGCTTATACAGATCTGCCAAGTGGTTGTACCTTTTCTGAGCCTTGTTGTATTAGACTGTGGGGGAGTCTGTTGTCAGACATAGATTCAGAACTCCTGAGAGCAGTGCTTAGTTTGAGCAGGTGTTTGCAGGTGGGACCCACAGGCACTCAGTTAAGAGGCCCAGCACTTATTTTTCTCAACATACTTGTCTAGGGCGTGAAAGAGAAAATCACAACATACTGGTCTAGGGCATGAAAGAGAAAATCACAAAGAGGTGAAAGACGGTGGAATAGAAAGACTGAAAAACAGTGAGAAGGCTAGAATGTAGTGCTGAAAATGAAGATATATGGGTGAGATAAAGTGGCAGGGAGTGTCTGGTGGTGGATTAAAGATGCGTAAGGTGGAAAGAAGACTACATGGCCTTGGTATTTGCCACTTTTGGTACAGCCAGCTGTAGGCTTCTGAGTAGCACTTTGGGAGCCTGCACTTATTCTTTTAAAAACTAAACACTGCCCGAAGGAATCCTGCAGGCTGAAAAATATCTCAAAGTCTGATAGACTGTCCATGGGTAATGCTACATTTTTGCATTTGCTTTTGTCATATTGTATAGAACAAACAAATATTGATTGAGTGGAATGGGTAAATTAATCCCTGCCACTGATAATTATTCCAAGATACATGTCAGTCCACTGTTTCTCTTTTCCCACAATGCCACTACAAAGACCAGTCCTATGCAAATCACACTTGGGTCCACCGTAGAAACAGTCCACCTTAAACTACTAGATCAGTTCCCCTATAGATGGGTACACAAGCATACTAAGACCAGTTTCGGTCTTCTTGGCCCTTGCCAGTGAAATATAGCTTGAGTTTAGGTGCAGCGATCCCATGTCTGAAAATACCCGTCACACTTAGTGAATCTCATTAAAAAAAACTGATGAGTAGAATATTTGAACTGTTCTTAACCACAGGTAAATATTTGGGGCACATTGCAGTCTATTGTTTTCATTTGCCCACTATCCCACTCCAGACAAAGGTACTGGTGCTATCCAAATCAAGATTGGTTCTAGTCTAATAGACACTGCCCAATCCAAACTGTCCAGTTATGTCCTCTTTATATGGGAACACACGCAAACCCAGACCATTTTTTACCTTGCTGGATCTTATCAGTGTGGTGCAGTTTGAGTACGATGGCACTGTGAGCAAGGGACCCACATTTAGGCATACCGGTCACTAAGGGTGTCTCACTCAGAACAAAAACAAGCTTTTGCATTGCAATGGGTCTCGCATTTGCTCCAGTTGGAGCTATTAGCAATGTATACTCCTAACTGGACTTTTCTTGCCACATAAATGGAAAATGAAAAGTAAAACAGATTCACATAAGTGAGCCGATTCAAAGCACCACAGCTGCTATGAGCATGCGTGTGAAGGAGACACACAAAAGGAAAAAGAAGTTTGCTTGCAGTCAAACATATCGGCAAAAGTTCAATTAGCCATGTAATAGGGTCGATGTCCAAGGAAGTATCCAAGCCACCTCAATGAGGGACAAACATGAAGCATTTACAAATGATAACAAAGAATTTTTGAAGGTCAGGCCAACGAATGAGTGATAGTGATGGCCGTCGATAAAAGCCTATGTAGATAACAACATGTCGGAAAAGAAGCGCTTGTGCGCTGCTATGCTCAACCTAAAAATAGCAGGTGTAATACTTTAATTAATCAACATCCACTGAAAATTACTTGAAGCTGTATTCTAACACATCGTTTTTTTTACCCACTCTGCCCCTCCAGACAGACACAGCCATATGTCAAACAGACTTGGTCCAGCTGCAAAAAGGACAGTCCAGATAGACCTGCCAGGCCAGATCTCTTGCAGATGGGAACAAAATCAACCTGAGCGGAGTGTTCCATGTTACTTTTGCGATGAGTGGCTTCCATCAGCTTCTCAAAAAAGCCCACAAATATATGTACCCCTGTAAGAAAATATTAAACTTTACTAAAGAAAGTGGTGTACGTAGAACCATTAGTGTGACATGCAGCAACGAATTTCCTTTGCTACTGTGCCACAGTTCTAGAGGTGGCCTCTAAAATAAGCCAAAAATGGGATTTACGGGAGATATCTTGTTCATCAGTTGTACTGTGAAACCTGCCACATGGACCTACATTTGTAAATTGAATTCACTATGTCAACCAGTAGTACTAAAAGAAGGATAAGAGCAGCAAATATGAACTGGGGGAGCCATGAAATCCTCTTTATGGCACCGCTCCGGTAAATGATCATATGGGCCATAATTATGTCCACTAAATTGTTGGTTGAAATTGTGCAGCAAAAATTATGTTAAACTTTGTGTACACTGTTATTGTTGTATTGAACCGATGCACTTAAGTGAATATGCATAATAAAAAAACACCCTACTTTATATTGCATTTAATACTAATAGTTTGGTAAACAATTACTCTACGTAGTAATTTAAACCATTCCAATGCAGTAACAATAACTTTAATAGTTTAATTATCACTCTTTTCACACTATGATTTTAAATTACGATTCATCTAAAAGAATTGCAGAGCCAGCCTTCCTATGGAAAACCTATCACAAAAGATGAAAACATAGGTATCTACAGTAATAAGCGAGAGCAGCTGAACCCTTTGATCTGGAGACTAAAAGCATATTTAAGTCCTTAGAAAATCTTCATTTTGTAGACTAAGCTGTGGTGTAGTCTGAATATTAGAACCTGTGTTCGAATCTGGCCTTCGTACTTGACTGAAAATCGTTCATTTCTGGGCAAATCAATTAATCCTCCTCTGCCTAAAACACAACGGTGTTATGTGATTTTTTAATTCCCCATTTAATTAACGTAGTTTTGTCACAAACCCTAATGACACATAGCCTCTGATGCAGCCCTGCTGGGCTCCCAGTATATAAAACAGAATTGTAAATAACAGTATCTGAAAAATAGCAATAACAATTCCCAAAATGTGTAACTAAGAAATGGGCCTTGTCAGAATTTGAACTCCTCTCCACCTGCAGATTGCCAATACTGTTGGCGAGGAGTGCTAAACTCTTTGAGACATCCTGCTTGCATATCAGTATATAGTAGAAAAATCACTCTTATGTGTTTTTTATTTTGGATGTGAGCAAGAATTCCCTTTCGACAGCAGAATAAGGTTAGTTCTAAATGTTACCAAACTTGATAGTTTTTAATCTATGAAGTTCAAGGGGGAAACAAACATCTATGTTTTTTTTTTAAACTATGTATATTTAAAGTATGCGCTTCTATAGTAAAAAACCATTAGATGCTCCTCTAGAGGGACCTGTCTTCTACCATCTCTCATGACAATTCCTGCTCTGATGAGAAAAGCACCACAATCTTACAGTCTACTAAATCCAATAGGCTCTGAAAGCTAGTGACCCTTGTGACAGGGCCCATTACCCCAATTTGAATTTGAAAGCCAAGTTGTATAGCACGCTGAGTTTACGGATAGGCGCTTATTTCGGATCTTCAGGCAATTTTAAAGTTTATCTTTGTGTTAGCCTGTTACGTGGATTTTAGTTGAGGTTGCCCTGTACACCACAATTGTAGTATTAGTATTGAAATAAGTAAAAAATTATAACCACGCTTTATTCTTCACATTTTACCTTCACAGGAGTCTACTATATTGTGACTGAATTAAAACATGAAATATTGCATTTGAAACTTTACAAAAGTGTTTCAAAGAAATACAGCATTTTTCCAAACGACGTTGTGTTTTTGGCTGTTTGGAAAGCAACCTCAAGAAGATGCAGCCGTGCATTCGCTGCAGTCCGCGTAGCCGTGAATTTACGGTCCTTTGTGTCTAGCTGGTCACACATTTACCCTTTTTCACTGAGGCAGTCTTTTTTTGCAGTTCGACAAATATTTTGCTAAGCACCACTTGCCAAACAAAAGAGTTTAGCCTGGGCGTTCGTCCGCTGACAAATATCCTTATGGCGCAGCACGTGTGCGCCATTGAGACACAAAATTAAAATTCAGTGGCAGCCCAGAGCTCAGCTGGCCCATTTCATCTCGGTGCACGGGTCCGCAAAGGTCCGGGTGTCTGTCACCCTCCCCTAACCTTGTCTTTGTCAAAGGGATACAAAGGGGCGCGCGCTCGGGGCCTTGCGATGCTGATTAGCGTGAGTGACAAAGTGGCGCAGCAAGTCCACTCAGGCCTTCATAATAAATCTATCAGGAGGTAATAGAATGCCATCAATCGCGCGCCATCCCCGAGGGTCGCCGGGCTAGGATGGAAAGTGTGTTCCATTGGGATTGTACAACTGTTATTATTCAATTACACTCTTTTCTTCCTAGTTAAAGACCATGATATCATTATCACTTAATGAATGCGTATAATTGGATCTGGACTCAATGTTTGGCTGATGAATACTGCTCACTATTCATTCCGCTTCAGCCCATCTTCTCACCATTTATTACGCCATTTTGGCTGAGAACCCTGATGATGAGAGGAATTTGAAATTAGCCAAGATGTGCGTGTGTGTGTTCCTGTAGTCCATTTAAAAAAAAACAAAATACCGATTCCATGCATGAGTGACACGACGTGTCTCCACGTCAAAAACGTCTCATTGATTTAGCCTTTCTTAATTGAAGTTACGATAATGAAAATATTTGCATACACATGTATTTATTTTTTAACCGAAAAGCCTTTCGGTGGATAGTTTGAGTATATTGAGGAGAACAAAGAAAATCGCAAAGTCAGGAGAAAACTGTTAGGCATGATGCACGATACGGAAGAAAATGATTGGTGTTTTGCGACAACATACATCAAGCTCCAACAGCTAGAAATCTTCGCAGCCATATTGGTGGCGCCCACACGCGCACAGCCAAAATAACATAAAACTTTGATGGTGAAAACGCCTTCTCACTACCATGCCTTTCTCTGCACACCTTCCACAAAGCCGTGTCTACCATGCAAGTCATTAAAAGAATTAACGGACGGTCCAATGAAGTCTGAGACTTTATTACTTATTTACTTTAACTGATAGTCACAGAAAAACACACAGCATTCCAAAATGACAATACATAACATGCGTGTGGACCTTTACCAGCAGACAGACATCGCACATACTTGTAGCTTTCAGTAGAGTTGAGAGGAACAAAATGTGCACGCTGAGCACACACATCCAAAACTACATACATAATTTACAAAACAGATGTCCTGACACTAAGGGCTGCAAAATGCACAAAGCTTGAAGGCTGTGCACAAAAGAAAAAGGCATCACACAACAAGAGTTAGATACACAAACCAAATCTCACCAATATCATTGCATGTCAATTATTATCGTCGAGAACATGGTCGGGGCTTCATGTTCCACATATGCAACTTTCAATAAGCTTGTGTACGCACAAGAATCTAAACGTACATGAAACATTGTCAAAGGCCATGAAACTATCCTACACCAGAAGACTGCCTAATAGGTTAAAGAGAGGCCTATGTTTTTAGGCCTGAATTGACAGTCACTATTCGTTTAAAAAATAAACCTACGGTGAGTTTCAGAGGGGTAAACTTATTTCACCTCATGCTATTTGGGCTGCCCTAGTGGCTCCTAGAGCTAGGCAGTACCACCATTGCAATGAAGATGGACAATTTGACATCTGAAAAGTTAAAAGAATCATTACATTTTTGTTACATTTAATAGTTTATTTCATACATCCACTTAAAACATAAAACAATTTTGCCAGGACTGGAGTGAAAGACTAGCTCCAACATGGTTTCTTTAAAGCATTTTCTCTTTCACATCAGGACAGTGTGACCCCAAGATGGTCACCCGGTTCATAAGAGATGTAGCAATATGAGGTAGGCTTAAGTACGTACTTAGGTTTAATCTCCTTTTGAAGGGATTTCCACATCTGTTGGACCAAGAACAACAAACCTGGAGTCCCTCTTCCTTTGGAGCTTGGTTCTTGAGGTGAACAATAAAGTTGCAATCTCACGAGACGATGAGTGACCATCTTTGGAACGTCCAGATGTCAAAGAACAAAACCTACTCACAGCCAGGCATCATCGCTCTCAAACACAGTACAGTCACCATCCACCCATACCATCACTGTTGTCTCTTTCTCATTTCAGCTGTCCATCTGGTGCACTGTGTAACTTCCACAGCTATCCTCTATCCCAGGGGTCTCCAACCTTTTCTGTAGTGAAAGCTACTTCTGATTAGTGAAAATCATTGTGAGCTGTTGAAGGCTAATCAACTTGTGCATTGTCATCAGACACTCCCACGCCAATCTTCACTGACTTTAAACCTAATGTCCGTAGATCCAGATACTATGGTTGGAACAAAATACTTTGTTTAGAGGCACTATGGTAGGGATGCCATGAGTGTCAGTGAGAGCGTGGTCTTTCGGGATGTATGAACTTTGTGCGTATAAATGGGATAAATGTCTATGGGTGACTGTGAGCCTATGTCGTATGTACTTGTAGCAAAGGAAATACCTTTGACCATACATGGCATCGTTATATGTATCACACAAACATAAAACAATTTTTTTAAATGGGAGAAACTTAAAATGCAGAGAAATGTTCTGAGAATATTTTCAAAATATGGAAAATTTTTCTGCATTTTAAATTTCTCCCATTTAAAAAAATTATTATATTTTTCTGTTATGCATATGGCGCAGTGTCTACTGGCCACTGGGAGCAAGAGGTCTGCTGTTTGTAAATATGATACTTAGAAAGGGGAGAAACAAAATTAAAATGAATAGTTAACTGAACCATTAAGGTAACTTTTCATTTGAATTTTTGCCAATTTAACAACATTCAGAAACATGATTTTGTTCTTACACTCCAATATTGAGTTGACAAGGACTTTTATTTAAGAGTTAAATACCTCAGTGATTCAGTTCTTCACCTCTGTGCCCCAGTCAGAGCCTGGGTCATAAATATGACTGAGCACTGCTCATTATCAGGGCCTGCTCTGTAACATAATGATAATAATCTAAAATAAACACAGACTTCCTTTACCTTTAAAAGGAAAATATGACCCTGTGCTTAGATAAAAATAAACTTAAGGTTGTGAGCTACTCTGAGGGTGTCTGGGAGCAACTGGTAGCTCACAATTGACTGGTTGGAGACATTTTCTCTAGCTCCATGTGAAGTATGTGTCACACCTATGCATGATACCACCAGTATTACCAACAGATACAACAGTCACATATAGGCATGATGTGCCATATGCAAACATCAGATGAAAGATTCACAGGTATGCATGGTGCAACCACTGTATACATTTGATGCAAGATTTAAATATATGCCAACTGAATGCGGGGTGCACCCATGCATATAGGAGTCACACACTTTGTATGAGGTATACACCAGATTCAGGAGTCATAAACAGAGTGTGTGTGCAGTAAATATGACACATACACTATAATTATTGACAAAACCCAATAGTTCTTGTTTTATTGTGACAACCCAGTTAAACACAGGCATGAATACATGTTGCTTGTATATAATAGCACATAAAAGCAAAATAGGTTTGCTTTGCTTGGTTACTCACCCTTTTTAGTTTTCAAATAAATCATCTGGTGGATCACACTCATGGCCTTAACCTATCTTTACACTGACAATCCCCAACTGAAATACTGTTTCTGAAAGTATTCTCCATGCTCTACATTCAAAATCTTGAATCCTGCTACAACACCATGATGGTCTGGCTGGCATCATTCAACTGCAACGCAACACCTCCAAGCTAATTCCCCCATGTTTACCCAACAAAACTCCAACCTCCCCAACATAGGCTCTCAGTTTCTTCATATATTTGGCATTTACACAGCATGAATTTAGTGAAAATGGGAACACCATTATGCTCTACATACAAACGTTAATTTTGTTTCACTCTCAGCCCAGGTTCCACAATTAACACCCACACCAAAAGCATCATTGCATTTGCCAGTCCCAACCGCAGCCAGTTTAAAAAGTTAAACCAGTTGTCTCACTTCTTTATTCTGAACCTACAGTGCAGGCACTTATGGTCTTCTGAACTAAAGTCCATAAAATCATAACTGTCTGTGCGGCCAAATTCCCCTGAAACCTGCATGCAGTCACTTTTACTAAAAATTTCCGCATCACCCGCAACCCGATCAAGCTACAGTAATCCAAACTTAAAAGCAGTGTTGTCTTCAATATGGTATGCTTCCATTACACATCGTTGTGCACTGACTAACCTGCATATTTGGGAGAACAGCTCCAAGCATTTGTTTGAAAGCAGTCTCAGTACAGTAAGTAAAATGCATTATTGCATTGTAGAATTTATACTACCACTCAGAACACAAAACAGCTCACAAAATTCTCCAATTATCATTGAATATCTGGATGCCCTTTCAGATTGTGTGGTAGAAATGGCACTAGGGCCCTCATTCCAACCCTGGCGGTCATAGACCGCCAAGGTGGATGTCGACGGAAGCACCGCCAACAGGCTGGCGGTGCTTCATTTGGCATTCTGACCGCGGCGGTACAGCGGTCGCCCAGCCGGGTCCGGCGGTTTCCCGCCGGATTTCCCCCGGCTGGGAGAATCCTCCATGGCGGCGCTGCAAGCAGCGCCGCCATGGGGATTCCGACCCCCTTCCCGCCAGCCTGTTTCTGGCGGTTTTTACTGCCAGGAACAGGATGGCGGGAACGGGTGTCGTGGGGCCCCTGGGGGCACCTGCACTGCCCATGCCACTGGAATGGGCAGTGCAGGAGCCCCCTAACAGGGCCCCAGCATGATTTTCACTGTCTGCATAGCAGACAGTGAAAATCGCGACGGGTGCAACTGCACCCGTCGCACCCCTGCAACACTGCCAACTCCATTCGGAGCCGGCTTCTGTGTTGCAGGGCCTTTCCCGCTGGGCCGGCGTGTGCTCCCTTGGCGGGCGCCCACCGGCCCAGCGGGAAAGTCTGAATGGCCCCCACGGTCTTTTGACCGCGGAGCGGCCAAGTGGCAGCGTAAGTTTGGCGGGCGGCCACTGCCGCCCGCCAAACTTGGAATGACCACCTAGGTGTATTGTGGCCTTTATAGAAGGTGTTTATAGAGATATGTGAGGTTTAGAGATCAGTGCTCCAAGCATGGTGTCGCAGAGGATGAGTAATCACATGTACAGGAATCCTGCTGTCTGTTTTTAGGGTAGGTCTGCATAAAAAAATTGTGAACTGCCATGAATGTGATCACTCAACTTCACCAAGGTCTATGTTGTATGGAGTCTCCCCAGAAGTGGCAGAGACCCAAACCTGCAGGCGGCACTGTTGAGCATTCTGGATGTATATTCACATGGGAGTGAGCAAGAAAGACTTAACTAGTGGAATCAGAGATAATATGCAACCACCGTATAGGTGCATGGGTCTGGGAGACTACAGGAGACCAATAATGGTACAGCCATATGAGAACAGCAGCCTCTAAGGCTTACAGGTCAGTGGGATCCACACAGACATGGGGCGAGTGCAGTTCAAAGGGGTAGGTGTTGAACGGTGTCACAAAGTAGTCAGCAGCAAACAGTAAGGGTGATATGATCCAGCTTCACGCCAGTCTAGGCATGAACTATTATAGAGTGTTGATGCAGGATAACAGACACAGAGGTGGTCATTATGACCCTGGCGGTATTACAACCGCAGGGCCAAAACAACGGGAGCACCGCCAACAGGCTGGTGGTGCCTCCCGGCGTATTATGACCACGGCGGTTGCGCCGCAGTCGCACCGCCGGGGCCGGCGGTTTACCGCCACAATGGCCCCGGCGGATGTAATCCGCCAGGGCAGCGCTGCTTGCAGTGCTGCCCAGAGGATTACGACTCCCCGACCGCCAGCCTTTTTCAGGAAAAGGCTGGCGGTACGGGGAGTCGTGGGGCCCTTGGGATGGGCAGTGCAGGGGCCCCCTGACAGGGCCCTGTGTGGCTTTTCACTGTCTGCTGTGCATTTGGAGCCGGCTCCTATGTTGCGGCCGTGATCCCCGCTGGGCCGGCGGGCGGGATCTCCAAATGGCTGCGGCAGAGGTGCGGCCGCATGGCGGTCAGATCTTGGCGGGCGGCATCGATGACCCCCAGAGTGGTGTAGTTCCATTATATAACATGCATACTTTCACAAGTAAATTATATTACATCCACTATGTCATTACACTACCCCAAGAATAAGTATAGGTATATATAGTATATTAAAACGACAGGTAATAGGATTAGGTAGGTAATGTAAATGCAAAAATAATAATGATAGACCTATGTTAGACCTGACAGACTTAGAGTGACCTTCCCTCCAACTTTTGCCTACCTCCTCCACTTTTCTGACCTCAATTATGCTGGCTTTTCCACTACTAACCAGTGTAAAAGTGTTTGTGCTCTCTTCTCTCAATCATGGTGACATTGACTTAACCCCAATTAGTATATTTAATTTACCTATATGTCCCTAGTAAAGTGCAGTACATGGGCCACGGGCATGTAAATTAAATGCTACTTGTGAGCCTGCCACACTGATGACACAACCCACTAGCCCTCCAACCATGTATCAGGCCTGCCATTGCAGAGCCTGTGTGTGTGGTTTTACACTGCTATGTCGACCTGGCAAAATAACCCCTTTTCCAGGCCCAAACCCAGAGGTCAGGGTGCAATGTATTTGAAAGTCAGGATATATGGTTTTAAGTTTTACATGGCCTGGTAGTGAAAATCCCCCAAAGTAGTTTTTCACTACAGCAAGGCCTATGTCTCCATAAAATAACATTGGGATTACCATATTACATCCTGTAAGTATAATTCACAATCCGGAAAAGATATGTTTGTCAAGTTTGGTGTCTCTGGACTCACAATTTAAAATCACAACTTATGATGAAGTTGGATTTTCAATTGCAGTCCTGAAAATGCCAGATTTAGAAAGTTGGCATTTTCTTATTTTAGCCATTTTCTGCCTACCGTCTGCCTCCAACAGACATCTGGGGTGGTGTGTCAGATGGGCTTGTGCATTCCGTCCAGACAACCAAACACAAGGAGCGTTTAGGTGTGACTGATGGGCCATCCACGGCCTGATGGGCCATACTGGGCAGGATGAGAAGGACTCAATAGGCACTGTCCCGTCCCCACTCAAAGGGCTGCATACACCCCTGTAGTGAGTCTGGAGCCACGGCAGGGATGGAGGACCTCTGTGCACTTCAAAGACCTTTCTTTGAAGTCTCCCCCACTTCAAAGGCACAACTGGGTATAAGTAGTGGGCCTCTGACACCACCAACTCAGCACAATTCTGGACCTGTGGATACTCTTCCAGGAAGAAGAACTGCTGTGCTGCTACAAGACTGCTACTCTGCTTGACTGCTGCTGTACCAGGGACTGCTGGCCTGTTGTGCTGACAGGCTGCCTGCTGCCCTCTTGCCTGGGGAAGGAGAACTGGACCTGCAATCTCCATCTTGAACCGAGGACCCCAAAGTGACTCCAAGGGCTAGTCCGCTGGCCTCCTGATCTGAACCTCAGGGAAATAAGGGGCTCCCCATATCTCCTGGATCCATCTTCAACAAGCTCCTGACCCCCAAGAGGTGCATCTTAGGTCCTAGGCCTTGGGAGGTGTTTTTTCGGCTCCTGAAATCAAGCTTTTGTGCTCTTCGCCCGTTTCCCTCCAGAACTGCACCGCTCACCCGAAGAATCAGAGCAAGCTGCAGCAAGGTAGTCTCTTCACACAGCAAGTATCGCACTCCTGACCATGAGGCTCCAACCCTCCCATCCACGATGCCCGGCTAACTCTTTGCACCCGCAGAACCACTGCCAGCGACACTCTCCTGGCTCCCTACAAACTTTTCCCCAGCGAACAGAATCCTTGGCCCAATTCATGGGAAGATAAAAACTCCACAGGACTTACATGGCATTGTATCCAATCCACACTCCATCATGGTCAGCCTGATCTTTTGGATTTAAATGGGTCTAGCGTGACTAGATATCCCCGGTTGGCGCTTTATGCTTTTGCGCACTATATTCATAACTTAAGGTTTACTTATTGGATTTTTGTCATTTTGGTCTTCTTCTGTTCATTAATTTAATCTCTGTTTTACTAACCTGGTGTGGATTATTTTGTGTGGTGGTTTCCCTGTTTTACAGTTTGAACTGTTGCACAAATACCTTACACATTGCCTCTTAAGTTAAGCCCGACTGTTCTGTGCCAATCTACCAGAGGGGGAGCATAGGCTAACCTAGGTTGGGTTTGTGACGTCCCCTTGCTAGGATGGTGGTCCCTGCTTGGATGGGCTGCATACGCTGCCAACTAGAAACCCAATTTCTAACAACTTACCACTGTTTTAGGCAATGTACGAGATTCAAAACAACTGTAGCTTGATATAAAGGACCTCGGCTTACTGAAATACAACCCTGAGAGCTGATGTCATGGGACCAAAAACCTATTAAATCAAGGTTTGTATTAAAGTTTATTCAAAACATAAATTCAGTAAAACCCAGGCTCCAAATCAGATGGTGGAAGTAATAGTAATGGTATTTTATTCTGATGAACAAATGGGACAGTATCAACAAACAGTTATTCTGCTGACTATTGTGTGCCTGTTTACTGCACGCTTCTACGTATAATGATTTCCTTTATTATTTAGTTTTGGTAGTATCCACGCCATTGCAGGCCATGAAGGCCTTCAAATTCTTGCATAATAAGCCCAGCTGCCAGTAGAAGAAATAGTCCTATTACAAGCAGAGATCAGAGCTAGACAATTGTCACCCTTTCATTGTTTCTCCTTTAATTATCATTGTGTGAGATCCACTTGTATTGGGATTAGTTCTTCATGCAGTTGGACTTGTTTTGTACAACTTTGGAGAGCAACAGACATGTGGCCCCATATGCGGGATCAGCTGACCCGCCGAACATCTTTTTTGTGTTTTTGAATTCCCTTTACCTTCATGTCATTGCTTCCTGTGAGCCATGAATAGATGCAAGAGAGGCCACATCTACCCAGTTTATGGCAATGGCCAAAGAGGTGCACTCTTTGGTGGAAGCAAGAAGATGTGACACATTGAGCTGCTCCCTGAGAAGTGCTTTTCCTTATTTTTTGCAGTGCTTGTGCCCTTTGTGGCACGTGACCTTATCAAAACGTAATAATACTGTTGTATCAGTACCACGTGGTGCTGTTCAGCAGGAGCTGCCAAACAAATATTTAAATGGAGCTTAGGCAAAGGGTAATAGGGTAATAGGCCCTGACTTTCTTTGATAGGTCATGAACAGAGATGAGGACTCTTCAATCCAAAAGAGCAAATATGAATAGCTGGGCAAGTAAATATGCACACCAAGGAGCTCACCACATCTACCTCAGAAACATGAAAATAAAATTAGGTCAAAACTTTAAAACACTGTCAGGAAAAAAATATTCAATTTACGCTTTGAAATTGTTCAAGGCCCACGAACAGCGATCCTTATGATGTCCTGAGGCACTGATGAAGAAACTAGAATTCATGACAATAACAAATGTAACAATTGTGAATAAGTTAAACTTACCCTAACCAAAATGCCATTGAGATGTTAGCATTTTTTCACACCCTGTGCTCACATGCAGGTGTAAGAACTCCTCTAACAAAGAAGCCGACAGGAGCTTATTTTGAATGAATGCGATTAGGATCACAATATAACCCTTCCTCATACACTGAATGTTAACTGTTACTTACCTCACTGTAAACGATTTCTATCATACCTTGAGCGCTCTGTTGTTTCATAGTTCGTTTTGCACCACAGAAGTTCCACTGTGCACAGAAAACACATGCAAGTTTGAAAGTTAAGTGCTACCCACCAACTTGAAGAATTGAAGAAAAAGAGCTGCATCTGACAGGGATAAGGGATCACACTGAGGGTGGATTTTGAAAAGTTTGCACTACTCTGATTTATAACTGAGAACGGCAGACAGGGGGAGGGTAGGCAGTCGAGGTGGGGGTAACTCACATAATTCTGTGTAGCGTAATCATGTGGAATTACCCAGGAATTCTGTGAGATTATGCAAAATTATGCAAAAAGAATAATTCTGTATTTAGCGCTATTTATTACCGTAAAATGCCCGCTCACATCCAAAATGAACGCAAGGATGATTTTGCACTTACAAATAGCACTAAGTGTAACTGAACACAATTAGCGAGCAACTGCTAACACTTGCTAAATGTGTTCTTGGGGTAGAATTTTCCCCCACTTTACTCCTGACATTAAGAACTATTTTGTTAGTGCAAAATGCACTCTTGCATTGAAAATGGGGGTAAGGATGAATTTTGCGCTATTAAACAGCTATGCTAACTGCAGCAGAACACAAATAGGGGAAAGCCGCCAGTTGCTAAATGTGTTCTCGGGATTGGACTCCCCCCCCCCAACAAATTACTCCTAATTACGTGAAGAGGAGTGATCACGTAATTATTGTAATTCCCCATCGAAGAGTAGTGCAGAACTACCGAAATTACTTTGATTACTCCAGCATAATTGAAATTCTACCCAAGCCTAGTAGGCAGTGAGTACCACACCTGCGCTCACATTTGAAGGCCTGCCCTTGAAAGATATCATAGCAATGAGGGCATGCATGCCCCTGCTCTTCCGTGTGTCAACACAGGTGAGCTACCTAGGTAAATGTAGGGGGACTTCATATATTAGCAGCCCTCCAGCAGCTCAGCCCACAGAGGGCTCCACGACATGTGCAGACTTAAAGGCCAATTCATGTCAATACTGTCAATTCAACTCATACCCCTCACTTAGGCATATCAGTGTAATTAAACAGTCCACTGTGCACCAGTAAGAGAGCACAGGGGCCTGCAGTGCCGGCAGCGCACATCGTACTGAATTGGAGATCTGCAGAGACCTACGCCTGCTCTGAGGGGTGTCTGTAGCTGCGAACATTTTATTTTATGAATTTTATGAATTTGGAAAATACACATTTGTTGACTGCCCCTTACCGCACAGTGAAATGGCCCTTTAATAAAGCTGTCTAGCAGCGTTCCTAATTTTGGAAAGTATGTGATAGTTGAAAATAATGTATCTCCTTTCGTTTCTTCCTGGTGCTCTGCCCACCAGCCTGTATTTCTTCAAAATAGGGGTACACTGCATATTCTTTTACCCCACTGAGAAGTAAAGACCGTTTGCCAGTTCGACATCATTTGATCCAGTCTCAAACATTGCGAAATACTATATAAATACTGCACTAGTAAACACAAAGAAAAAAGAAGAGAAACAGTGACATAACATTAATTTCAACTATGATATTAAGAAATAACAATGTAACCTCACCCGCCAAATTATAAGCATTGCTGAAGGTAAACACATCGTGAGAAAAAACACTAAAATACTTTTAAAAAGACCATGTAATATTCAGTATTAACTCCTATGACAAAAGGTGTGGAAAAAGCCCTTATTTTAAAACAAATGACAACTTTAAGAAAAATGGTAAAAAAGCATTCACAACCGCACATGCTGAATGCTCTTACATTTTCTGACCTTTGTGTTTACCGAGACAGAACATTTTCCAAAGATATCAAGAAATGTAAATGAAGGCTGAATAACTAAACACAATATTATGATTAAGTAACAGTTCAATGTGATAATTGCAAAATTCTTTCAGGGAAGTGTATTCATTGCCGCTAGTAGCAAGACGGTCATTAAGTTTCATCAAACAATGTGCCCCCAAAGGAAATGGGTCCTCCTATTCATATTGTTGGGAGTAAATGTAGCATACCTCCTTTGGATCAGCGCTGAAGAGGCCCCCTCATTAATCCTAGTTAGCAAATGCTGCTGGGCATGTGGAGAGGCAAGTCCAGATGCTGCACACAGAGCCTCTGCAGGCAGTTAGGGAATCACAGAGACCCTCCTCCAGCCTTGTATAGATCACGTCAAATTAAATTTACATTAAGTGCTCCCCCATCAGAGCTGTGAGAAGCTGACATCTTTGCAAAAAGCAGATCGTGATCTATGAAATCCTATCATACACGTCTTCTAATTTTGCCGAAGTTTAAATGGCCTAAAGGGTGCATCTATGTTGATAATTGAGAAATGTTTTGCAAGAATAAAAGACTTTTGGAACTGTTTGTCGTTGGAAGAGTTTGCGAGAGGTATGTGGCTCTACCATCTCAGCCCCCGATGTAAAGACATCTTGGTTTATTTTCTTTTTGAGTGGCTACAGTGTCCCCTGTGTTTGCCATGTTTTGTTATCTTTTTGTCTCCCTGTGCCCAGGAATGGCCATCTTGTTTTTAACATGCTCTCAAGATGTCGCCCCATTTGCTTGACAGTCCTGTAGTGCAGCATCAAAAGGAAGGAACTAACCATTGTATTTTGATGACCTGTATGCAATAGTGTGCAAGAGACTGATGCAATTGCTGAGATTTTGATCCGTTCATTACATATACTTAGCCTAGTTGGAGACATACATACTATTTGGGTTCCTCCTGCTGCAATAGGAAGGTGCCAATGATGATGAAGTGAGCCAGTTGGTACACATCACCCAACAGACTCATGATGGTCGCTTATGTGAGGCACTTTCTATATTTTTGTTACTAACATTCTTTTTATTCGTAGTGTCCATTGGCACCATATCTTTTAACTCTGCATACACACCCTTGAAGATGACCCGACTCTGAGTTGGACCAGAAAAAAGCTTGTGTCCCTAAACTTGATTTCATCACAGGCACTTTGTCATAAGTAAGTGATAGAAAGTTTTTAATTGGATGATGGATTTTGTTTTTTAAATTTTTTTATTTTCTTAAGTGGACGGTGCCACTCGGTCTTACTGTCTCTGTTAAGCTCCTTAGTTTGTGCTTGTTTGTGGGTCCCTGCCAAGACATTGACCCATGCCCAGGATATCTGGGTCCTGATCCATAAAGAAGGTTCTGATCATAAAAATACTTGCAGGAATTAAAATGGCTGGATCTATGGATGTAAAGCATTCACGAAGGTTAATTTTGCTGGCATGTTGTATTTACTCCCATTTACCACATGGTTATGTAATATTTGAAGTGATAGATCCTATGCAAGGGGTGGGGATTGGGAGGACAATGACTTTGATCGCCTTGTAAGTTTGGAAACTCCCACAAATACATTAATGTAGATTCACAAACTCCTGTCTAATGCTTTCCGAGCCTGGAAATTGGCTGAGATTTATGCCAGTCATGGCTGGAGTACTCTCCTTTCCAGGATGGGCAAGGGAAGGGAGCACCCTTAAATTTAATGTGTGTACGGGAAGGGATTTCTCCATGTGGGAAAATATGGTAAAGCGCCACCCCAAAATGGGGGGAGCGCGGCCCCTTAGTACTCGGGGCCGCCGTGGCCCAAACCTCGCGCACTATTTGTGCGTCGGGCTGGCCGTAGGCACTTCCACGGAAGTAGTACTTTGGGCATGCGGGGGCAGAGTCACTTCCGGGCCCGGCCACTGCACACTGGAGGGGGGACTATTTAAGCACCCCCCCAAAAAGGCTCTGCCTTTTGTGTACGGCGGTCGGAGCACCAGGGAACCAGCGTTGGTCATCTGGGACACCGTCGGAGGATTGCGGATCGCCAGATCGCCCCCTTTGTGTCACCGTCGGAGGACTGTGGTTCGCCGGATTCCTTTGTCCTCCTCCTGCCGCTTGGTGCTGCAGGCCAGAGGTTGAACGGTGCGCTCGTGGAGAGCGTCTTCCAACATACCCTGCCCCCTCCCTGACACGCTTCTTCTTTGTGTCCCGCTCGGCGCTCCCCCCCAGTTATTGGGAGCGCGCCACATGAACCTCAGTAGCTCGATTGAGAACGACACGCTGCTTCTTTGTGTCCCGATCGGCGCACCCCCTCAGTTGTTGGGAGCGCAGTACAGGAATTTAGCTTCTCGATTGATAGCTACTTTCATTTATACCGGGCTCCCTTGACACACGCTGTTCTAGCTTAGCGCCCCTTGTTGCCTCTGAAAACAGATCTCTTCTTTCACTCCTGCCGCTTGGTGGCGAGACGGAGGTTTGCTCTGCGTGTTTGACGAAGAGCGCACTCCATATCGGGTCGTTCTCCCTGCAATTTCAAGAATTTGTGCCTACGGCTAGGTTAGTGTAATTTACGCGCGCTGTTTACGCGAGGTTTAACCGAGGCGTGATTATTGCTTAGTGAAAACTTTACCATATATACTGGGTATAATTTTCCTTAAAGTGGGTTTTTCTGGGCCCCTTTTCTTTCGTTAACTCCGCAGTTTAACTAGCCAAGGGGTAATTCGGCTTGCGATGGTTGCCAGCCCATCTAACATTCTATGCTGGTGTTTGACCAAGTATGCTCCCTCCAGGTACCCAGGCCCTTGTTCCCTCGTACCCTCCTTTCATTGTGTACTACCCCCCAGATATTACTTACTGCTAGGCCTTCCTAACCTAGCTGGGCGATGCCCGGTTTTGAATCACGCAACGTCGGCCTGGTCTGGACCAGGAACACTGATCATTTCAGGGTAAGGGGGGGTCATTGAGGGGAGGGGTTGTATTTGTGGTGAGGGTGCTGTGTAATTGTCTATTATTATTATTTTGCGCATAAGGATAGAAAAGTTATTTATATTGGGACTCTAGTAATACTGTGTTGTAATTTAACTTTGCCCATTTACAAATTTACAAAGTATACGTTATACGGTATTGTGGCAATTTTGATTGCAATTTACGCATAAGGATAGAAAAGTAATTTATATTGGACTCTAGTAATACTGTGCTGTAATTTAACTTTGCGCATTTACAAATTTACAAAGTATACGTTATACGGTATAGTGGCAATTTTGATTGCAGTTTAAGGATCATGGCTTGTAACCACAGTAAGGTTGGTAAGAGGAAGGGCAGGGACCATGAACTGTCACACCTGTTGAAATTAGTGTTGGGCAAATTGGGCAAGGGGGATTCGGACAGCATCCGACGGAGATAACAATTGTGCAGAGAGTGAGCGCCCTAGGCGCTCACATGTACCCCCTCGTGCAGCATTCCCCCCATTTAAGCACAGAAGTAAAAGGCAGGTTCCAAACACACAGCAGCCAGCTGCCGCCTGACATCAACCCCCCTTCCTGTGCAGTCCCACATGGCGGATACATTAGCAGTATCTTTATGCGCCACTCCAGAGGTTCCCCCAGTGGAGCAAACAGCAGTACCTACACTCAAGTTAGGAGTCTTGGCAATCCTAACAGACATTCAGAAGTCACTGTCAACCTTGACTGTACCACCTGCAATGTCAGTAGTCCAGACTGCAGCACCAGTTCAGGCTGCAGCCTCAATTTTCCCTCCCCAGCATTGCAAGGGCAGGGCAGTTCCACTGCTCAGGTACCTCCGCAGGATGAGACCATGCAAGCACTGCTGGCGGTGGTCTAGCTGTTGGCTAACACTGATGCTTCATCTACCCCCGTTCCACCTACTACTCCATGGGCTGCAAATGACACTGTAAAGAACTCAGTGGCAGATCTCAAACGCCAGGTTGAGGCAATCGCGGCAGCGTACAGTGCTAAAACAGCACATTCTGAGGCTGCAGGTCCGAGTGTCACCACGTGACCGGACGTGCAGCCTCTTACCCCCATCAGCATAGACAAAGGTAAGATCACTGAGAGCAACAATAATACATCTGGGGGTGTTACTGTGGCAGCGGGAGCCGGGCAAGACATGCTATTATCCCGACCAGGTAAGCTCGTGGCTCATGTTGGGCCAGAGGGAAAAGAAAAGATTTGGGAAGGAGACTTTGTTGCCATTTTTTCCCTCATTAGACTAAAGAAGGGAGATAGAAGTCAAAGACAAGGATGGGAAGGCATCATCCTCTAGTGATGAAAAACCCAGAGTGGAGGAGAACATAACAAATTGGTTGTTTGGGTTCAATGTTTATATGTCCGTCATGCTGGAGAAGAAGCCTGACTTGGCAATATCAATGATTTTCCATGCTAATAAGATTTTTGAGAGTGCACCATATGTATGGGGGTAATTCCTGGTTGGAATATGATAGGGACTTCAGCTGGGCTAAGGCAGAGGACCCAGAAATAGGTTGGGACCAAACCAAAGTGAATGTATGACTAGAATGCGTGAATAGCAAATTGCCTGGGAAGAAGCTCTTTCGCACACAATATTCCAGCGATAAGAAAGGTTTGTGCTGGGCATTCAATAGATAATTATGTTCTCTCCCACCAGGGTCTTGCAAATTCAGACATACCTGCTTCTTCTGCGGGCACCCTGCCCACCCAGAGTTCAAGTGCATTAGGAAATCCAAGGAAAGGTTACGGAGGGGAGTAAGCACACTAGCTAACTCAACTTTGCCATCGCCCATACAGATTAGCGCATTTCTCCCATGGTTACAGTCCTATCCTAACAAAGACTCTGCAGACCTCCTATTTAATGGCTTCTCATTTGGTTTCAGGATTCCTGCCTGACACGTTCCTCCTATTCCGTATTGCAAAAATGTACTATCTGCCCTGAGAAATCCTGGGTTGGTTGCAAGGGGAAATGTTGTTAGGCAGGTTAGCGGGCCCCTTTTACTCTCCTCCATTCCAACATTTTGTCTGTTCTCCTTTGGGGGTGGTTCCAAACAAAGAGCCAGGCCAGTTCAGGTTGATACATAACCTCTCAGCTCAGCGGGGGTCTTCTGTGAATGAAGCAATTGACCCACAACTATGCTCAGTCCGATATGCAACTGTACACCAGGCTCTGGTGAAGTTGCGCGACTTAGGTCATGGGGTACTTCTGGCGAAGACTGACATTGAATCGGCTTTTCGGCTCCTCGCAGTACACCCAGATGATTACCATTTATTAGGATTTCAATTTGGAGGGTCTTATTTCTATAATAAATGCATGCCAATGGCTTTTAGTGTGTCCTGCACTTACTTTGAACAGTTTAGCTCCTTGTTGCAATGGATCTTCACCAAGCGCACAGGACACAAAGAAGTGATACACTACTTGGATGATTTCTTGCTACTGGGTCCTCCGGGGTCTGCCAGGTGCTGGTGGGCCCTACAGGCTTTGACTTCCATGTTTGAAGAATTTGGTGTTCCACTAGCCCGAGACAAAACTGAGGGCCCCACAACTTGCATTACATTTCTGGGGATTGAGATAGATTCAGTGGCGGGTAAGTGTTGCCCACCCTCGGATACATTTCTGGCTTTTAAGAATCATTAGCTCTGTACTGGCACAAAAGAAGGTCACTCTACATCAGCTGCAAGTTCTGGTAGGTCAACTGAATTTCGCCTTAAGGATTATCCCCATGGTTCGCCCCTTTTCCAGGTCTATAGCTAGGGCAATGACTTAGAAGCATCACCACACCAGACTGTCGCCAGAAGTTAGAGAGGATTTAAAAATCTGGGCTTCCTTTTTACAGGATTTTAATGGGGCAGTCATTTGGCCTCCTCGTCCTATTCCTCGTCCTACTTTGGGATTGTTCACCGATGCTGCTGGCAGTGTAGGTTTGGGGGCCATTCTGGGCAACAACTGGTGCAGAGGGGACTGGCCAGTTGAGTGGTTGGAGAATGGGTGGACGAGGAATGTAGCATTTTTGGAGCTGTTCCCCATTGTTGTTGCTGCCACCATTTGGGCCCTTACGTTCAAAGATAGATCAGTAATTTTCTGGTCTGATAACATGGCGGTGGTAGAGGCCATTACTAGACAAGGGGCAACCAGCAGGATGGTGCTCCGTCTGCTGAAACACCTGATTTTAATGTATTTGAAACTGAATATTAACTTTCATGTACCACATGTCCCTGGGGTTCATAACAATGCAGCTGATGCTCTATCTTGCTCATTAGTGCAGCATTTTATGAGGTTCCACCCACATGCGGCAGAGAAGATGACGGAGTTTCCAGCATATCTGTGGAAGATTGGAGCCCCGCCCTCCCCTCTTTAGTAGCAGCGTCCCTATCAACCCGCACAAGGGGGGCATATGAAAAATCATTCCAGCAATACAGACATTTTCTGAATTCAACAAAAATTACAGAGTTGTTTTCGACCCAAGGCAATTGTGGCTTTTTGGGTCATTTGAATCAAATGGGCAAACCAGTTTCCTGCGCAAAGGCCCACCTGTCCGCTATTCGTTTCTTTGCGAAACTACAGAATCAGGAGTCCCATCTGAACGTCTTTATCATTAACAGGGCAGTGGCTGGTTGGGCTCGCTTAGATGGAGCAAAAAAGGACACTAGGCGCCCCATTATTGCTTCCTTATGGGGGGGGGGCTCTTGGGCAGTCTCCCCAATGTTTGTTCCACGCCTTTTGAGGCGGCGTTATTTGCCGCAGAATTTACTACATCTTTTTATGGCGCTTTTCGCATCAGCGAATTGGTGGGATCTTCTAAGGCTGACCACACAGGAGGCCGACTTGTGAATCATCCCGGGGTTGGTGACAAATCGATTACAAAAGTCCAAGACAGATCAACTAAGAAAAGGGTTACACATTGAACTTAGAGTGGCGCCGGGGTCTCCGTTATGGCCGGTGGGTCACTTGGGACCATATTTGACAGCCCGCCCACCGTCTGGGTCATCTGCCATTTTTCTACACGCAAACGGGGCATGCTTATCATGGTACCAATTTTTGGCAGTATTGAAGGTGACTCTTGGGGCTGCAGGGGTTGACCCTCAGGGGTACTCCTCCCATTCTTTCAGGATTGGGACGGCAACCTTAGCGGCCGGTGCAGAGATGTCAGTAGCAGATGTAAAGCCCATCTGGAGATGGTGTCACAGTGCCCTTTCCTCGGGATCTGCACGCTGGTGAACAAAAGGCCCACCTCCCGGCATCACCAACTCAGAAGGCTATTATAGCACAGAGTTATGATGAAGCCGGGTGGGGGGGAAAGGGAATTAGGGTAGGGAACTGCAGGGAGAGAGATCTGAAAAGAAACAGAACAAATATGCATACATTCATTCATAACAGTATAACTCACCAATAGACTCTTGAATAAAGACGTCTCCGTGATATCAGATTGAGACCCTTTGTGACTTGGGCGTAGGCCTTTCTTTGAATCATGGAACAAGAACAAACTGCAACCTCTAAACCTAGAGATGGCAAGAGCTTTGGACTATGGTCATACTTTAAATATCAATCATGTAACAATTATGCATTAATAAGAGAAACGTTTGATCTCAGCCTAGAAATTCCCAAAGACTTAAATATGTAACTCACATATTATGCTTCCCAAAAAACAATGAAACTATAATTTGCTTATCTCTGAAACGTTTTCACATTTACTAACTAGGCCTGAAAGTTTACTCATTGAACTTGAAGCGTTTTTTGTTCATTAGGCAGAAGCGCCTTGCTTGTTGTTCATGAAGCGCTTTGATCATCGTACATGAAGCGCTTTGTTCACTATACCAAAGAGCACTTTTACTTGCTTTGTCTGAAGCGCTACGTTCATTATGCCAAGGGGCGCTTTACTCATGTGGCCTGAAGCGCTTTGATTGTCGTACCAAGGGCGCTTTACTCTTGTGCCTTGAAGCGCTTTGCTCGTTGTGCTAAGGGGGCGCTTTTACTCATGTAGACTAAAGCGTTTTGATCCTCGTGCCAAGACCGCTTTACTCATGTGGCCTGAAACGCTTTGATTGTCATGCCAAGGACGCTTTACTCAGGTGGACTGAAACGCTTTGATTATCGTGCCAAGGGCGCTTTCCTCATGTGGACTGAAACGCTTTGATTGTCGTGCAAAGGGCACTTTACTCATGTGTACAGAAACGCTTTATTTATCGTGCCATGGGCGCTTTGTTCATGTAGATTGAAACGCTTTGATTATCGTGCCAAGGGCGCTTTACTCATGTGGATTGAAACACTTCGATTATTGTGCCAGGGGCGCTTTACACGTGTGGCTTGAAGTGCTTTGCCCATTATGCTAAGGGGCGCTTTACTCCTGTGATCCGAAGCACTTTGATAGTCGTGCCAAGGCCGCTTCACTCTTAGAACTGGAAACGCTTTGCTCATTGTGCAAAGGGGCGCGGTACTTTTGGAAGTAACAACTTCCTTCAAGATTGGGCTTATCAAGACCTTACTGCTCCGAGTACGACCTACTCGTATCTGAATTCACCACGGAAATAAGGATACTCCGAGTTTCTGTCAATCTGCCATGCAGGAAATCTGCTCTTCTTCAGAGGAACCCCCACGTGGTCTGACTGCATCGAAGTCTTCAAAATAGTGAGCAATGTGATTGGGTGTGGCTGGGCTTTATAGGCCTGCCACACCCCAAGATGGCCGCTGCCTCTAAAAAACTGGGAATTGTAGTCCCTTCATAGAATAGCACTGATAAGTGCATCTTGTCCACCAATGTCCTGATCCTGCAGCTACATGAGCTTTACCACAGGGCAGGCGATGCTGATGACCACTTTTAGAACAGGAAGGGATGACAAGTGGTGTGCATGAAGTGCCGCCAATACGCGCCGCGGAGTTTCAGGCGGGACCTGGACTGCGCACAGCCTTATTCCTGACAGATGGTCATCCAATTGTTATAAGCACTACATTAGACCTGAATTGCAATGATGGGTGTTCCCCCACTCATGTTTTGTGAATGTTATGTTGGTTACTCATACAATTTTCTTTCGTTTCAGTTCATGCCATCTCACGTGGTTTGGGTACTAGGGCATTTATTTGTCCAGCAGGTGGCCTACAGGTTGCAACTGCTCGGTAAGCCTAAGCCGGCGGTGATCCAGGATGTGGCTTTTCATTGGTGTGGGGTTGGTGGACTGGGAATCATGCAGCTCCAGCAACTTGTGGAAATGGCAAGAAGGTGCGAGGGACTTCAGTTCCCGGATCTCATTGTTATTCATATTGGTGGCAATGACTTGGTGCGATTGGGACTCAAAGCACTCAGGGAAACTATTTTCGCAGAAATCACCAGGTTATCGAAAGAGTTCCCAAATGCAGCCCTCGCATGGTCAACTATGGTGCCTCGCCGCAACTGGGACAATCAATGTGTCTGTTCGTTGGCTTAAAGCAGAAATGGAAAGACTATGACCTGGTCCTGGCCGCTTATGGAACGTTCCACACAAACTTCTAAAAGGACCAGACATGTTCCACAGAGATATGGTACATTTATCAGACGCAAGAATGGATTAATTTATTGTGGAAATTTGGTCCTTCTCTCGCAGCTTGTTTGGCGGTGGGAAGGGCGAAGGACCTTTGGGCACCTGGTCACCCTAGTGGCGGGAGAGGAAGTACTAAAGTCACCATGACCAACAGAGGGGCCCCTGGATAACACCAGAGGTAGGATCCTGAAGTCCTGAACCAACCTCTGGATGTACACACCAGCTTCGGGGGTAGGGAGCCCAGATTGCTGGGGTGGCCATGGGGCTCCCGCTTCTGGCCACCCCGTTATACCCACTTGGCCGATTGATGTTTGGGAAGGGGGCGGAACCCAGAGCATGAGGACAAGGAACAGTGAAGTCGGGGGAGCCGCCCCCCCCCCAGGGATACAGGTGAGGTAGGGTTCACCTGTGTGGTCCAAAGGAGGTTCAGGACAGGAAGGGATCCTGTTACATTGATTTATGGTTGATGAATAATCCTTATTCAAATGGTTTTCATAAATATGTTTTGAATATTGTTTTGCAGGTGAATTATTACTGTTTGTGTTTTTATGAGATAATTGGTAAAAAATATAAATAAAAATTCCTTCCAGCAAATACATTTTGTCAGTCTGCGTGTGGCAGGTGTTGGGGTGAGGGCTCTCTGGTGTCCCCGGGTTCTATGGTAAAGCGCCCCCCAAAATGGGGGGAGCGCGGCCCCTTAGTACTCGGGGCTGTCGTGGCCTAAACCTCGCCCACTAGTTGTGCATTGGGCTGGCCGTAGGCACTTCTACCCTCACACCTCACGAGGTGTGGGGGCAGAAGTAATACCTGGGGGCACGTGGGGGCCGCGTCACTCCCAGGCCCGGCTGCCGCACACTGGAGGGAGGGCTATTTAAGCACCCCACCCAAAAAGGCTCTGCCTTTTGTGTACGGCGGTCAGAGCACCCAGGAACCAGCGTTATCCCACTCGCCCACTCCCTTGTTTTTGAGGTTGGAGAGGAAGTACTAAAGTTACCATAACCAACAGAGGGGTCCCCAAGGCTGGGGCCCCTGGATAACACCAGAGGTAGGATCCTGAAGTCCTGAACCAACCTGCGAATGTACACACCAGCTTTGAATTAGGGAGCCCAGATTGCTGGGGTGGCCATGGGGCTCCCGCTCCTGGCCGCCCCGTTATACCCCTTTGGCATATTGATGTTTGGGGAGGGGGCGAAACCCAGAGCATTAGGACAAGGAACGGTGAAATCGGGGGAGCTACCCTCCGCCCCCTCCCCCCCCAGGATACTGGCGAGGTACGGTTCACCTGTGTGGTCCAAAAGAGGTTCAGGACAGGAAGGGATCCTGTCACATTGATTTATGGTTGATGACTAATCCTTATTTAAATGGTTTTTATAAATGGTATTTTATAAATATGTTTTGAATATTGTTTTGCAGGTGAATTATTACTGTTTGTGTTTTTATGAGATAATTGGTAAAATATATAAATAAAAATTCCTTCCAACAAATAAGTTTTGGCGGTCTGCGTGTGGCAGGTGTTGGGGAGAGGGCTCTCTGGTGGCCTCCGGGTTCTATGTTCCTTGCTCAGAAAAAATAAATTAACATTTGAAGGGTACCACATTTACCTAATGTAGAATTGTACAATGCATGGAATTCTGCATCGTGAAAAACATTGAGGCGTGAGAAAAAATCTCCAAGCGTACTTTTACTTTGTTTGTTTGTTTTTTTGTGAATCAAGCAGTTTTAATACTCCTGCCAGGTGTTCCGATTCAAAGGAAAGCACCTGCTTTTGAATTGTACCCATTCACTAAAAGAGTGAAAGCTGTGCACAGCTTAATGAAACAAGAATGGATCTGTGGGACACATATTGTTTCCTTCGGCAGTTACGAAAGTATTGGTTGGCAGCTTCCAAACTGGCAAGAGTGAAGAGAAGCTATAAAACCATCACAGTGAAAATCTGAAGATGTAATTAGCCTCTAAACACATATGTTAATCATGCTCTATTGTCACAGCCCAGAGTCACGGTTACCTTTTCTTTAATGACGCCCTCCCAGTTTCATTGCCGCAATCTTATTATTTTTCATTCCGGGTACTAACACTTTTACGTTTAACTGCTGTGTTTTATGTTTCTGTTAAATTGACTTTACATTAAAACTGAACTGGAAATGGAAACTATGAGAAGATTTACACAACAGTGTCTGATCTGACAACAACTAAATGGTTACATTAGGTGGACTAACTGTATGTGTTCTTGGTTTTTGTTTTAGGTAAGTGAAAGCCAGGATGGGGGTGGACAAATTATTCCACAAACAAGATGGGTAACTCTTAAGAAAAATGTTCTAGTTGCTGACATTAATTTGTAGCTATGAGTGGTGCAGATTTCTTTGGAGTGCCTGTAGCTATTGAGAACATGGGACCAGATTTGGAAAGCGTTTTAGTGATAATAAACCCTCTGATTCTGTAAATTAAACCTTTTACAAATGTACTAAAACCATTTAACAATTCAAAAAACGTTTTCTGAATCGTCAAATGGGTTTAGGAATCAGAACTTGAAAGTGGTGTGTTTAGAGCTGTAGGAGGCTGGACTGGCTTGTAGTGAGTACCAAGGGGTACTTGCACCTTGCACCAGGCCCAGTTATCCCTTATTAGTGTATAGGGTGTCTAGCAGCTTAGGCTGATAGATAATGGTAGCTTAGCAGAGCAGCTTAGGCTGAACTAGGAGACGTGTGAAGCTACTACAGTACCACTTAGTGTCATATGCACAATATCATAAGAAAACACAATACACAGTTATACTAAAAATAAAGGTACTTTATTTTTATGACAATATGCCAAAGTATCTTAGAGTGTACCCTCAGTGAGAGGATAGGAAATATACACAATAGCAAAAATATGCAGTATAGTCTTAGAAAACAGTGCAAACAATGTATAGTTACAATAGGATGCAATGGGGAAACATAGGGATAGGGGCACCACAAACCATATACTCCAAAAGTGGAATGCGAACCACGAATGGACCCCAAACCTATGTGACCTTGTAGAGGGTCGCTGGGACTATTAGAAAATAGTGAGAGTTAGAAAAATAACGATCCCCAAGACCCTGAAAAGTGAGTGCAAAGTGCACTAAAGTTCCCCTAAGGACAAAGTAGTCGTGTTAGAGGAATAATGCAGGGAAGACACAAACCAGCAATGCAACAACTGTGGATTTCCAATCTAGGGTACCTGTGGAACAAGGGGACCAAGTCCAAAAGTCACAAGCAAGTCGGAGATGGGCAGATGCCCAGGAAATGCCAGCTGCGGGTGCAAAGAAGCTTCTACTGGACAGAAGAAGCTGAAGTTTCTGCAGGAACGAAAAGGGCTAGAGACTTCCCCTTTGGTGGACGGATCCCTCTCGCCTTGGAGAGTCGTGCAGAAGTGTTTTCCTGCCAAAAGGACGCCAACAAGCCTTGCTAGTTGCAAATCGTGCGTTTGGCGTTTTTGGACGCTGCTGGGGCCCAGGAGGGATCAGGAGGTCGCAAATTGGACCTGAAGAGAGAGGGGATGTCTAGCAAGACAAAGAACCCTCACGGAAGCAGGTACCACCCGGAGTAGTGCCAGAAACAGGCACTACAAGGATGCGTGAAACGGTGCTCGCCGAAGTTGCACAAAGGAGTCCCACGTCGCCGGAGACCAACTTAGAAAGTCGTGCAATGCAGGTTAGAGTGCCGTGGACCCAGGCTTGGCTGTGCACAAAGGATTTCCGCCGGAAGTGCACAGGGGCCGGAGTAGCTGCAAAGTCGCGGTTCCCAGCAATGCAGCCCAGCGAGGTGAGGCAAGGACTTACCTCCACCAAACTTGGACTGAAGAGTCACTGGACTGTGGGGGTCACTTGGACAGAGTCGCTGGATTCTAGGGACCTCGCTCGTCATGCTGAGAGGAGACCCAAGGGACCGGTAATGCAGCTTTTTGGTGCCTGCGGTTGCAGGGGGAAGATTCCGTCGACCCACGGGAGATTTCTTCGGAGCTTCTGGTGCAGAGAGGAGGCAGACTACCCCCACAGCATGCACAAGCAGGAAAACAGTCGAGAAGGCGGCAGGATCAGCGTTACAGAGTTGCAGTAGTCGTCTTTGCTACTATGTTGCAGGTTTGCAGGCTTCCAGCGCGGTCAGCAGTCGATTCCTTATCAGAAGGTGAAGAGGGAGATGCAGAGGAACTCGGATGAGCTCTTGCATTCGTTATCTAAAGTTTCCCCAGAGACAGAGACCCTAAATAGCCAGAAAAGAGGGTTTGGCTACCTAGGAGAGAGGATAGGCTACTAACACCTGAAGGAGCCTATCAGCAGGAGTCTCTGACGTCACCTGGTGGCACTGGCCACTCAGAGCAGTCCAGTGTGCCAGCAGCACCTCTGTTTCCAAGATGGCAGAGGTCTGGAGCACACTGGAGGAGCTCTGGACACCTCCCAGGGGAGGTGCAGGTCAGGGGAGTGGTCACTCCCCTTTCCTTTGTCCAGTTTCGCGCCAGAGCAGGGGCTAAGGGGTCCCTGAACCGGTGTAGACTGGCTTATGCAGAATTGGGCACATCTGTGCCCAAGAAAGCATTTCCAGAGGCTGGGGGAGGCTACTCCTCCCCTGCCTTCACACCATTTTCCAAAGGGAGAGGGTGTCACACCCTCTCTCAGAGGAAGTTCTTTGTTCTGCCATCCTGGGCCAGGCCTGGCTGGACCCCAGGAGGGCAGATGCCTGTCTGAGGGGTTGGCAGCAGCAGCAGCTGCAGTGAAACCCCAGGAAGGGCAGTTTGGCAGTACCAGGGTCTGTGCTACAGACCACTGGGATCATGGGATTGTGCCAACTATGCCAGGATGGCATACAGGGGGCAATTCCATGATCATAGACATGTTACATGGCCATATTCGGAGTTACCATTGTGAAGCTACATATAGGTAGTGACCTATATGTAGTGCACGCGTGTAATGGTGTCCCCGCACTCACAAAGTTCAGGGAATTGGCTCTGAACAATGTGGGGGCACCTTGGCTAGTGCCAGGGTGCCCTCACACTAAGTAACTTTGCACCTAACCTTTACCAGGTAAAGGTTAGACATATAGGTGACTTATAAGTTACTTAAGTGCAGTGTAAAATGGCGTGGACGTTATTTCACTCAGGCTGCAGTGGCAGGCCTGTGTAAGAATTGTCAGAGCTCCCTATGGGTGGCAAAAGAAATGCTGCAGCCCATAGGGATCTCCTGGAACCCCCATACCCTGGGTACCTCAGTACCATATACTAGGGAATTATAAGAGTGTTCCAGTAAGCCAATGTAAATTGGTAAAAATGGTCACTAGCCTGTTAGTGACAATTTGGAAAGAAATGAGAGAGCATAACCACTGAGGTTCTGATTAGCAGAGCCTCAGTGAGACAGTTAGTCACTACACAGATAACACATTCAGGCACACTTATGAGCACTGGGGCCCTGGGTTACCAGGGTCCCAGTGACACATACAACTAAAACAACATATATACAGTGAAAAAATGGGGGTAACATGCCAGGCAAGATGGTACTTTCCTACACAACCCCCCCCCAAACGAAGGACAATAAGACTAGCCATGACCTGATGAGTCTTCATTGTCTAAGTGGAAATATCTGGAGAGTCCATCTGCATTGGAGTGGCTACTCCCAGGTCTATGTTCCACTGTATAGTCCATTCCCTGTAGGGATATGGACCACCTCAACAATTTAGGATTTTCACCTTTCATTTGTTTTAGCCAAAGTAGAGGTTTGTGGTCTGTCTGAACAATGAAGTGAGTGCCAAACAGGTATGGCCTCAACTTCTTCAGAGCCCAGACCACAGCAAAGGCCTCCCTCTCAATGGCAGACCAACGCTTTTCTCTAGGGGTCAACCTCCTACTAATAAAAGCAACAGGTTGATCCTGGCCCTCAGAATTAAGTTGTGATAGGACTGCCCCTACTCCTAATTCAGATGCATCAGTTTGGACATAGAATTTTTTAGAGTAACAAGGGCTTTTCAGGACAGGTGCAGAGCACATGGCCTGCTTCAGCTCCTCAAAAGCTTTCTGACAGTTTGCTGTCCATAATACCTTTTTAGGCATTTTCTTGGATGTGAGGTCATTAAGAGGGGCTGCAATGGAGCCATAGTTCTTAATGAACCTCCTGTAATACCCAGTGAGGCCTAGGAAGGCTCTCACCTGAGTTTGAGTGGTAGGGGGAACCCAATCAATAATAGTTTGGATTTTCCCCTGAAGTGGTGCAATCTGTTCCCCACCAACAAGGTGTCCCAGATAAACCACCTTACCCTGCCCTATCAGGCACTTTGAAGCCTTGATAGTGAGGCCTGCCTTTTGCAGGGCCTCCAAAACTTTCCATAGGTGGACCAGGTGATCATCCCAGCTGGAGCTAAAGACAGCTATATCGTCCAAATATGCTGCACTGAAAGCTTCCAGCCCTTGCAGGACTGTGTTCACCAACCTCTGAAAAGTGGCAGGTGCATTTTTCAAACCAAAAGGCATTACAGTAAACTGGTAATGTCCTCCAATGGTAGAAAATGCAGTCTTAGGTTTAGCATCTTCTGACAATTTGATCTGCCAATACCCTGCAGTCAAATCAAAAGTGCTTAGATACTTGGCAGATGCCAGTGTATCTATAAGCTCATCTGCCCTGGGTATAGGGTGAGCATCAGTTTTGATTACCAAGTTGAGACCTCTATAGTCTACACAAAACCGCATTTCTTTCTTTCCATCTTTAGAATTGGGTTTTGGTACCAGTACCACAGGAGAAGCCCATGGACTGTCAGAGTGCTCAACCACTCCTAGTTCCAACATTTTCTGAACTTCATGCTTTATGCAGTCCCTGACATGGTCAGGCTGCCTATAGATCTTACTTTTGACAGGTAAACTGTCTCCAGTATCTATAGTGTGCTCACACTAAGAAGTGGTGCCTGGCACTGTAGAGAAGAGTTCTGAAAATTGTCCTAGGAGATTTATGCAATGGTCTTTCTGCTCAGCAGTAAGACAATCTGCCAAAACTACACCTTCCACAAGAGCATCTTGTTCTGTGGAAGAGAAGAGATCAGGTAGAGGATCACTGTCTTCTTCCTGTCCCTCATCAGTTGCCATGAGCAGGGTGAGATCAGCCCTGTCATAGTAGGGTTTCAGGCGGTTGACATGGAGCACCCTAAGGGGACTCCTGGCAGTGCCTAAGTCAACTAAATAGGTGACTTCTCCCTTCTTTTCAACAATTGTGTGGGGACCACTCCATTTATCTTGGAGTGCTCTTGGGGCCACAGGCTCCAAAACCCACACTTTCTGCCCTGGTTGGTACTGAACCAAAACAGCCTTCTGATCATGCCATTGCTTCTGGAGCTCTTGGCTGGCCTGAAGGTTTTTACTGGCCTTTTTCATGTACTCAGCCATCCTTGATCTGAGGCCAAGTACATAATCCACAATATCCTGCTTAGGAGCTTTTAAAGGTTGTTCCCAACCCTCCTTTACAAGTGTGAGTGGACCCCTAACAGGGTGTCCAAAAAGAAGTTCAAAGGGGCTGAAGCCCACTCCTTTCTGGGGTACCTCCCTGTAGGCAAAAAGGAGGCATGGTAGAAGGATATCCCATCTCCTGCGGAGTTTTTCAGGGAGACCCATAATCATGCCTTTGAGAGTTTTATTAAATCTCTCCACCAGTCCATTTGTTTGTGGATGATAGGGTGTTGTGAACTTGTACGTTACACCATACTCCTTCCACATGGCCTTTAAGTATGCAGACATGAAATTGCTTCCTCTGTCTGATACTACTTCCTTTGGGAAGCCCACCCTGGAAAATATTCCCAGGAGGGCCTTTGCCACTGCAGGTGCTGTAGTGGTCCTTAAAGGAATAGCTTCAGGATATCTTGTGGCATGGTCCACTACCACCAAGATAAACCTATTGCCTGAAGCAGTAGGAGGGTCAAGGGGGCCAACTATGTCAACCCCTACCCTTTCAAAGGGAACCCCAACCACAGGCAGTGGAATAAGGGGTGCCTTTGGGGTGCCACCTGTCTTGCCACTGGCTTGACAGGTTTCACAGGACTTACAAAATTCCTTTGTGTCCTCAGACATCCTAGGCCAATGAAACAGGGGAACAAGCCTGTCCCAAGTTTTCATTTGTCCTAGATGCCCAGCTAAGGGAATGTCATGTGCCAGTGTTAGGAGGAACTTTCTGTACTCCTGAGGAATCACTAATCTCCTGGCAGCTCCAGGTTTAGGATCCCTATGCTCAGTGTACAAGAGGTTGTCCTCCCAGTAAACTCTGTGAGAGTCACTGACATCCCCATTAGCCTGTTTGACAGCTTGCTGTCTGAGACCCTCTAATGTGGGACAGGTTTGCTGTGCCACACTCAGCTCCTCTCTGGCAGGCCCCCCTTCACCCAAAAGCTCAGCGGTGTCTGCTTCCAGCTCCTCTGGTGTAGGTTCTGCACAGGGAGGGAATTCTTCTTCCTCAGAATTAGAATCCACTGTAGAGGGAGGGATAGTAGGAAGTGGTTTGCTTCTACTAGCCCTAGCTTTAGGGAGCACTTGGTCCATTGTTCCAGGATCCAAGCTTCCCTGTCCTTTTTGCTTTTTGGCCTGAGCCCTTGTCAAAGCAAAAATATGCCCTGGGATGCCCAGCATTGCTGCATGGGCCTCCAACTCCACATCTGACCAAGCTGATGTCTCCAAATCATTCCCTAATAGACAGTCTACAGGTAAATCTGAAGCTACCACAACTTTCTTTGGACCAGTTACCCCCCCCCCCAGTTGAGATTTACAACAGCCATGGGGTGGCTTTGTGTTATGTTGTGAGCATCGGTTACTTGGTACTGGTGTCCAAGTATGTGTTGTTCAGGGTGCACCAGTTTCTCAATCACCATTGTGACACTGGCACCTGTGTCCCTGTAGGCCTGGACCTCAACACCATTTATTAGGGTTAGTTGCTTGTACTTCTCCAAGTTATGGGGGCAAGCAACCAAAGTGGCTAAATCAATAGCCCCTTCAGAGACTAAAGTAGCCTCTGTGGTCTCCCTAATCAGACCAACCCCAACTAAATTACCAAAAGTGAGCCCAGCTACTCCCTTGGATTGGCTATTAGTAGGTTTGCTCCCACCACCACTGCTATTAGTAGGGACACTAGGTGTAGCAGTAGGGGTTGTAGTGGTAGGAGCTGTGGTGCCTTTCTTTGGACAACTGGGATCTGTTGTCCAATGGCCTTTTATTTTACATAAATAGCACCATGGTTTCTTTTCCTTGTTCTGATTAAAGGAGGATTTGGACCCACCACCCCCACCAGAGTGTTTTTGTGGGCCTGCTGAAGACTCATTTTTAGATTTGTCCCCACCCTTGTCAGAAGACTTACCATCCTTCTTTTTGTTGCCATCTTTGTCACCCCCTGTATGAACTTTTCTGTTCACTCTTGTTCTGACCCATTTGTCTGCCTTCTTTCCCAATTCTTGGGGAGAGGTCAGATCAGAGTCCACCAAGTACTGGTGCAACAAATCAGACACACAATTATTAAGAATATGCTCTCTCAGGATCAAGTTATACAGGCTGTCATAATCAGTAACTTTACTGCCATGTAACCACCCCTCCAAGGCCTTCACTGAATGGTCAATAAAATCAACCCAGTCTTGTGAAGACTCCTTTTTGGTCTCTCTGAACTTTATCCTGTACTGTTCAGTGGTTAAGCCATAACCATCCAGGAGTGCATTCTTAAGAACTTGGAAATTATTAGCATCATTTTCTTTCACAGTAAGGAGCCTATCCCTACCTTTTCCACTAAATGATAGCCATAGGATAGCAGCCCACTGCCTTTGAGGGACATCCTGTACAACACAGGCCCTCTCAAGTGCAGCAAACCACTTGTTAATGTCATCCCCCTCCTTATAAGGGGGAACTATCTTGTGCAGATTCCTGGAATCATGCTCTTTTGCAGGATGACTATGGGGAATACTGCTGCTGCCACCATGGGTATCTAAACCCAACTTCTGTCTTTCCTTCTCTAATTCAAAAGACTGTCTATCCAAATCCAGCTGTTGCTTTTTAAGCTTCAGTCTGGTTTGTTCCACCCTCAACTTATTGAGTTCCCACTCTAACATTCTGTCATCAGGGTTGGTGGGAGGGACATTTCTAGAAACAGAGCTATGATGGGAATGAACAGAAGGAGACCTGTCCCTTACAGAAGCCACCCTAACAGCTTGGTTTACAGAAACATTACTACCAGTATGGTGTGAATAAATGCTTTTGCTATGATGTGAGACAACACTATTGATTTGGTGTGGCTCATCATCATTACCATCTATGCTAGATTGTCTAGTAATGGGCAGGCTAGGAAGTTTCTTTCCTGAATCTTTTCCTGGGGGAGTCCCTGAATCAGATTGGGAACTATTAGGTACTTTTTCAACAGATGGGGCACCTATGGCCTTATCCTGTTCTCTAAGCATGTTAAGTAACAGTTCCAAGGAAGGATTCTTCCCTACACTCAAACCTCTCTCTATACAGAGACTCCTTGCTCTTTTCCAGCTAAGGTTGTCATATGCAAGTTTGGACAGATCAACACTTTGGCCTGTGCCAGACATTTTTAGAGAGAATTAAAGTGATAGAAAAAGAGAAAAAAGTTTTCAGAACTTTTTGGAAAGACAGAAAAAAACTTTTTAAACTTTTAAGAACTTTTTGAAAGTTTAGAAGTACTTTTCAGCACTTAGAAAAGAGTGAAAAGAGGAAATGCAAAACTTTTTGGCTATGTGTATATACACTGACCTTGTTTTGTATATTTTTCTCTTATGAAAAGTACAATGACAAGAGTGGTAAGTAGTCTCAAGCACTTATCCCACCACTGCACAACCAATGTAGGAGGCTGGACTGGCTTGTAGTGAGTACCAAGGGGTACTTGCACCTTGCACCAGGCCCAGTTATCCCTTATTAGTGTATAGGGTGTCTAGCAGTTTAGGCTGATAGATAATGGTAGCTTAGCAGAGCAGCTTAGGCTGAACTAGGAGACGTGTGAAGCTACTACAGTACCACTTAGTGTCATATGCACAATATCATAAGAAAACACAATACACAGTTATACTAAAAATAAAGGTACTTTATTTTTATGACAATATGCCAAAGTATCTTAGAGTGTACCCTCAGTGAGAGGATAGGAAATATACACAAGATATATATACACAATAGCAAAAATATGCAGTATAGTCTTAGAAAACAGTGCAAACAATGTATAGTTACAATAGGATGCAATGGGGAAACATAGGGATAGGGGCAACACAAACCATATACTCCAAAAGTGGAATGCGAACCACGAATGGACCCCAAACCTATGTGACCTTGTAGAGGGTCGCTGGGACTATTAGAAAATAGTGAGAGTTAGAAAAATAACCCTCCCCAAGACCCTGAAAAGTGAGTGCAAAGTGCACTAAAGTTCCCCTAAGGACAAAGTAGTCGTGTTAGAGGAATAATGCAGGGAAGACACAAACCAGCAATGCAACAACTGTGGATTTCCAATCTAGGGTACCTGTGGAACAAGGGGACCAAGTCCAAAAGTCACAAGCAAGTCGGAGATGGGCAGATGCCCAGGAAATGCCAGCTGCGGGTGCAAAGAAGCTTCTACTGGACAGAAGAAGCTGAGGTTTCTGCAGGAACGAAAAGGGCTAGAGACTTCCCCTTTGGTGAACGGATCCCTCTCGCCTTGGAGAGTTGTGCAAAAGTGGTTTCCTGCCGAAAGGACGCCAACAAGCCTTGCTAGTCGCAAATCGTGCATTTGGCGTTTTTGGACGCTGCTGGGGCCCAGGAGGCACCAGGAGGTCGCAAATTGGACCTGAAGAGAGACGAGACGTCGAGCAAGACAAAGAGCCCTCACTGAAGCAGGTAGCACCCAGAGAAGTGCCAGAAACAGGCACTACGAGGATGTGTGAAACGGTGCTCACCGAAGTTGCACAAAGGAGTCCCACGTCGCCGGAGACCAACTTAGAAAGTCGTGCAATGCAGGTTAGAGTGCCGTGGACCCAGGCTTGGCTGTGCACAAAGGATTTCCGCCGGAAGTGCACAGGGGCCGGAGTAGCTGCAAAGTCGCGGTTCCCAGCAATGCATCCCAGCGAGGTGAGGCAAGGACTTACCTCCACCAAACTTGGACTGAAGAGTCACTGGACTGTGGGGGTCACTCGGACAGAGTCGCTGGATTCGAGGGACCTCGCTCGTCGTGCTGAGAGGAGACCCAAGGGACCGGTAATGCAGCTTTTTGGTGCCTGCGGTTGCAGGGGGAAGATTCCGTCGACCCACGGGAGATTTCTTCGGAGCTTCTGGTGCAGAGAGGAGGCAGACTACCCCCACAGCATGCACAAGCAGGAAAACAGTCGAGAAGGCGGCAGGATCAGCGTTACAGAGTTGCAGTAGTCGTCTTTGCTACTATGTTGCAGGTTTGCAGGCTTCCAGCGCGGTCAGCAGTCGATTCCTTATCAGAAGGTGAAGAGGGAGATGCAGAGGAACTCGGATGAGCTCTTGCATTCGTTATCTAAAGTTTCCCCAGAGACAGAGACCCTAAATAGCCAGAAAAGAGGGTTTGGCTACCTAGGAGAGAGGATAGGCTACTAACACCTGAAGGAGCCTATCAGCAGGAGTCTCTGACGTCACCTGGTGGCACTGGCCACTCAGAGCAGTCCAGTGTGCCAGCAGCACCTCTGTTTCCAAGATGGCAGAGGTCTGGAGCACACTGGAGGAGCTCTGGACACCTCCCAGGGGAGGTGCAGGTCAGGGGAGTGGTCACTCCCCTTTCCTTTGTCCAGTTTCGCGCCAGAGCAGGGGCTAAGGGGTCCCTGAACCGGTGTAGACTGGCTTATGCAGAATTGGGCACATCTGTGCCCAAGAAAGCATTTCCAGAGGCTGGGGGAGGCTACTCCTCCCCTGCCTTCACACCATTTTCCAAAGGGAGAGGGTGTCACACCCTCTCTCAGAGGAAGTTCTTTGTTCTGCCATCCTGGGCCAGACCTGGCTGGACCCCAGGAGGGCAGATGCCTGTCTGAGGGGTTGGCAGCAGCAGCAGCTGCAGTGAAACCCCAGGAAGGGCAGTTTGGCAGTACCAGGGTCTGTGCTACAGACCACTGGGATCATGGGATTGTGCCAACTATGCCAGGATGGCATAGAGGGGGCAATTCCATGATCATAGACATGTTACATGGCCATATTCGGAGTTACCATTGTGAAGCTACATATAGGTAGTGACCTATATGTAGTGCACACGTGTAATGGTGTCCCCGCACTCACAAAGTTCAGGGAATTGGCTCTGAACAATGTGGGGGCACCTTGGCTAGTGCCAGGGTGCCCTCACACTAAGTAACTTTGCACCTAACCTTTACCAGGTAAAGGTTAGACATATAGGCGACTTATAAGTTACTTAAGTGCAGTGTAAAATGGCTGTGAAATAACGTGGACGTTATTTCACTCAGGCTGCAGTGGCAGGCCTGTGTAAGAATTGTCAGAGCTCCCTATGGGTGGCAAAAGAAATGCTGCAGCCCATAGGGATCTCCTGGAACCCCCATACCCTGGGTACCTCAGTACCATATACTAGGGAATTATAAGGGTGTTCCAGTAAGCCAATGTAAATTGGTAAAAATGGTCACTAGCCTGTTAGTGACAATTTGGAAAGAAATGAGAGAGCATAACCACTGAGATTCTGATTAGCAGAGCCTCAGTGAGACAGTTAGTCACTACACAGGTAACACATTCAGGCACACTTATGAGCACTGGGGCCCTGGGTTACCAGGGTCCCAGTGACACATACAACTAAAACAACATATATACAGTGAAAAAATGGGGGTAACATGCCAGGCAAGATGGTACTTTCCTACAAGAGCTTCATATCCAAAAACTATTTATGCAACATTCATATTTTACTGACTACACAAGGTAATGGTAACCCATTCACAAACGGGACAGGCTCCTGCTCCTTGATGAATCTTGAAAAAAACATTTTTTAGGAGCGGGCAGTGAGTCCATAGGGCCTCTGTTTATAGCTAAAGAAAGCTTGTGAATCTTTTAATTATTTTTCATGCATTCCATTTTCCTTTAAGGAAAATGAGCTGATCAAAAAAATGATTACTTAAACCCTTTAGTGCTTGTGTCGGCCAGTGACCAACACACACACTCCTCGGTGTGCCTGTCAGTCACTGGCCAACACCAGGGAGGGCTGAAAAGGGTCCTTCGGTGCCTTTCTTTTTTCCCCTGGGAGAGACACAGAATCACTTCCGCATCTCTTCCTGAAGCCCCCACCTGCCATTCTGTGACATCAGCACACCACAAGGTGCACTGACATCACAGTTGTCCCTACTAAAGCAGAGAAGGCATGCAAGTAAGGCCACTCTCCACTGTGGTGGGGAAAACAGGCCCAAAAAGGCCTCCCCTTGTTTCAGAGTCTCCCCTTTCCAATGAGACCTCCCTGAAACTGCCTCTTGGCAGTGGATCATGGCACACTGCACCCCACTGCCAGGAAACCCACTGAACCACCACAGTTCTTTGTTTGGGGAGATCAGCCCTCATGGTGATGGGCAGAACCCCTGTGGGGCATAAATATTGTTAAAAAGCAGTTTTTTCACTGGGGGTTAAATGTTTAAATAAAAAAAAAAAAAAATTAGGAAATTGTCAGAGGGTCAGCCCTCTTGGTCACTCCCCCCATGGGAGCACATTTTTTTTCTTCATATAAATAAATGTGTGGGTTCCCTGAGGGCTGCAGTCTAAGCCCAGGCAAAACTATACATACATTAAAAAAAGTGATGTCTCTCACTATATATATATATATACATATAACCCTGAAAGGGTTTTGTTTTGAAATATATATATATATATACATATATATATATATATATATATATATATATATATATATATATATATATATATATGTATATATATATATTTCAAAACAAAACCCTTTCAGGGTTAGAGTGACTCATAATTTATGCAAAACAAGACAGAGAACTCTGGGTAGTTCCCAAGTTTAGGTGGATAACAGCTCCAGAAAAGAGCACCCTGCAACACCAGCGACACTCTGGATTTGCTCACCTCAAATGTTTGTTTTTCTAGCAAAGTTTTTAAGCATAGGATTGGCACAATGCCATCCACGCCGAGCTAGAAAATGACAAAGTCTTAGGATTAGCTCAGTGCCATCCTCGCCGAGCTGTAAAATGACAAAAGCCTTTCACCACTCCAAGCACAGTATTACAGCTTTGGATTGATAAAACACCATTCAAGCCAACCTGGAATAAGCAAAAGCAACCTCTGACACATGTTTCGATGTCATGACATCTCTTCAGAGAGGTTTAGCTTTGTCCAGACACAACGGAGCAACCAGTTTAAGTCAAAACAAAACCCTTTCAGGGTTAGAGTGATGCATTAATTATGCAAAACAAGACAGAGAACTCTTCGTAGTTCCCAAGTTCAGGTGGTGAGCAGCTCCAGTAAAGAGAACCATGCAACACCAACGGCACTGCATTTGCTCACCTCAAATGTCTGGTTTTGCCTGAGTTCTCTGTCTTGCTTTGCATAATTTAAGGTTTTGTTTTGACTTATACTGGTTGCTCCTTTGTGTCTCGACAGAGCTAAATCTTTCTGAGGAGATGTAATAACAATCACATCAAAACATGTATCAGGGGTTGCTTTTGCTTATTCCAGGTTGGCTTGGATGGTATTTTATCAATCCAAAGCTGTAATACTGTGCCTGGAGTGGTGAAAGGCTTTTGTCATTTTACCGCTTGGCAAAAATGGCATTGAGGCAATCATATGCTTAAAGATTTTGCTGTACAAATGGCAAAAGACTGTCATTTTCTAGCTCTGTGTGGAATGCACTGTGCCAATCCTATGCTTAAAAACTTTGCTAGAAAAACTGAAATTTGAGGTGAACTAATCCAGAGTGTCACTGGTGTTGCAGAGTGCACTTTACAGGAGCTGCTCTCCACCAAAACTTGGGAACTACCCAGAGTTCTCTGTCTTGTTTTGCATATATATATATGTATAAATATATATATAGGGTAGTGCAATGGGGAGGCCGGTGCTGACCTCAGGGTCGTTGCTGTGTTTAGCAGTCACTTACAATTTAAAAATGCTTTGCCGGCAGGGTTCCTTTTATGAGTCTCTCGTTCTCTCGCTCTCTCTCTTGATATATATATATATATAGAGAGATATATCGAAGGCATTAGTATAGATTCACTTGGCAATTACACAAGATTAGTCAGGACCCTGATGAGGACAGAGACATGAATGGACAAGAAAAGTTTACAGTAGGAGTGCTTTCCCAGGGATATTGCATTGGTAGAAGGTAAATAGTAAAGGTAGTACAGATACACATGCCATGACTTCATCTTCACCTGCGGATTCAAACCCATTGGTGCCTCACTCGCCCTGATACTCAAGTACTATGGGACGCATGGGTAAATGCTTGACCTGCTTGCCATGTTCATCCTCTGTCAACTTAACAGATGTTCAGTTTGCTGTGCGATATGTGCATTACAGTCACAGCACTGCACATAACAGTGAACGGGACATATGCTGTCAAAAACTACAGTTCTTCATAGTTTATGACTTTTTTAAAAGGAAATTTGACAGGTTTTCCCAGTATGTTTGCCTTAGATTCAAAGGTAGATATGCTCACTCAGGTCGAGGAATGATGCCTCAGAGGGATGCTCGGACATCCACAACTTACATCCACAAACTGGAGTTGGTTTTACCACAGTGAGTGCGCTAAAGACACATGTAAGACATGTTTTCCTGAGCCTCATATGACTGTCATGGTAACTATTAGTAAAAGCTCCCTAAGCATGCATTCAGTAATGTTCAGAAAGAAGGAGGCATTTACTTGACAAGAGGTAAACTGTAGCCACTGCTTCCGTCCTGTGGCATATGAATGTGATGGGCCCTTACATGGTGGTGGTATGTTGATCTGAGTGCACTAATCGGTTAGATTATCCCCCCCGGCTGGCAGTATGAAAGTCCTGTGTGTGATGCATGAATAGCGTGTGAATGGACCATAAAGCGGTTGGTGCCTCCATGTGGCTTTATGGCTCACCTTCAAAAATCTTGGTTTCAATATTCAGATACTTTGATAAGTATTTGTGCTTTGAAGCCATCATTTCTGGGGGTGCTAAAACCAACCAGTCTAAGTGGTAAATTAACTTTAAAAAAATTAGTACCAGATTTATGTTTGTGGTGGTAAAATAGCTCTTACTAAGAACTCATTTTTTCTCATTATGGATAGCTGTGTATTTTGTGCCCTAGTTCGACTGGCACCTATGGACACCTGCAAATTTTTGAAAACTAGAAAAGTAGGGGAGTCCAGGGGTGCATGACCTGCTTGGCTCACACCAAGAAATATCACCCAGAAGCCCTCGCAAACTTCAAACTTTGGTAAAAAACATATATTTTTATTAAATTTTTGCGGTGGAAACAGATTGAATCTGCATAGAGCAGCAGGTTGTTTACCATCCTGAGTTCTCACACATCTCCCGTAAGAATGGTACCTCACCCTAAATTGCTATGTTGAGAGTTAACCAAGAAGGGTAGGTGTAGTATTTGGGGCCATGCTGTGGTACTACCTATGCAAACCTATGAACCACAGATATTGTTGAAAACTAGACAACCAAGGGAATCCAAGGTGGTGTACATTGATTGGATCCCATGAGGGTTTGTTACCCACAATGCTCTATAAACATCAAACTCTGACTAATATCACATATTTACCTTCCATTTCTGTGATGGAAAATTCTGGAATCCACAAAATTCCTAGCACTCTGCATTACCTCACTTGTGCTGATAAAAATGCTGCCTCACTTGTGTAGCTGGGCCTACTGCCTAGGGAGCTCTTGCCGGGGGACTTCCATTGATCTTGGTTTGATCCGTTTCTGTCACAGTACTATGCCTACCCACAGAAGTGATGCACAAATTGTATCTGGATACTTGGGAGAATGCCAGGTGGAAGGAAGTTTGTGGCTCCCTGGAGATTTCATAACGTTTCATCACCAAAATGTGAGGCAAATGTGTTTTTTAGTCAGCTTGGGGTTTGAAAGAGATTCTTGATAAAAAAACCTGGTGAGACCGAAGCACGTCGGGCCATTCTGGATACCCCTAGGTGTCTAGTTTTAAAAAATGCATGGGTTGGCTAGGTTTCCCAAGATGCTGGCTGAGCTAGGGTCCAAAATCTAGAGCTACACCCATTGAAAAAAATAGTCAGTTTTCAGTGGAAAAATGTGATTTGTCCAAGTTGCGTTTTGCCGTTTCTTGTTGCAGCCACTAGGCCTACTCACACAAGTAAGGTACCATTTTCATCAGGAGACTTGGGGAAATGCCAAGTGCAAGGAAGTTTGTGGCTCGCCGCAGATTCCAAAACTTTCATCACAGAAATGTGAGGAAAGTGTTTGTTTTTAGTCAATGTTTGAGGTTTGCAAGGTATTCTGAGTAGGGAACCTTGTTGAGACCCATGCAAGGTAGCCCTCACTGGATACCCTAGGAGTCTAATTTTCAAACATGTACAGGTTGACTAGGTTTCCGTGGTGCCGACTGAGCAAGGGTCCAAAATCTAGAGCTACTCACATTGGAAAAGAAGGGTCAGTTTTCGGTGGAAACATACAATCCATCCATGTTGCTTTTTGGGCTGTTTATTGTCACGGGCACTAGGCCTACCAACTCAAATGAGGTACCAATTTTATCGGGAGATATGGAGGAATGGCAGGTGGAAGGAAGTTTGTGGCTCAGTGCAGAACCCAGAACTTTCCATCACTGAAATTAAAGGAAAATGTGTTTTTCAGTCAAAGTTGAGGTTTGCATGGGATTTTCGGTTAAAAAAACCTGCTGAGGCACACCCAGGGCAGCCACCCTGGTTACCTTTAGGTGTCTAGTTTGCAAAAATGTACTGGTTGGGTAGGTTTCCCTATATGCCAAGAAACTAGGGTCCAAAATCTAGTGCTACCCACATTGGGAAAAGGGTCAGTTTTTGGTGGAGAATGAAGCGTCAATGTTGCGTTTTGGGCCGTTTCCAATTGTGGCCACTAGACCCACATACACAAGAGAGGTACCATTTTTATTAGAAAACTTGGAGCATAGAATAGTAGAACATTTGTTAGTACCAATTGGATTTCCCTTTATTTGTGTCTTTCAAATGTAATCCAATGTATAAAAAAGATGACATTTAGAAAAATACCCTCTAAGTCATACCCTATAACGGGCACCCACAAATTCAGAGATAATACAAATAGCCACTGCTTCTAAACTCCATATCTTTTGCCTATTTCAGAAGTACATAGATTTCCTTGATACCTGTTTTTCACCTTGCCTATTATGCTATATAAATTGGTACTCAATGAAAAACTATTGTACAGTGCAGCTCAGTTGTTGGCTCTTGGTTTCTTGAAGAACGTACCAGCCCTATATATCACCACAACCAGAAGGGTCCAGCGGACATAATGGTATATTGCTTTTGTAAATCAACAATCGGGACAAAAAGGTACAGATAAAAATGTTGTCACAAATGCCTGTTTTGTACTACTAATTTTAAATATTTTTTTTCCTACAGTTATTTTCCTTGGGAAAGCCTTGAGGGATCGATACATTTGACCCCTAGCTGAAATTGGTATGTCTACTTTTCAGACATCTATAGCTTTTCTGCATCACACATGGTTTTCACACTGGTTTCCACCACAAGCTGGAAGTAGTTTGAGCGCACAAAACTGTGGTACAAATTAGGGCCCTGATTTATACTGTTTTTACGCCACATTAGCATCCTTTTTTGATGCAAAAGCGGCGCAAACTTACAAAATATAATTGTATTTCGTAAGTTGGCGCTGCTTTGCATCAAAAAGGACTCAAATGCCGCGCAAAAAAAGTATAAATATGGGTCTAGGTATTTTGATTCAACTCTGCACACACACAACATGCATTTAAAAGCACTTTTTTACTTACCTCAGCTGCCAGGGAAGGCTATATTCCAACTAATTTTACTCCATTTTATAATACACTAACAGTGAATGATGAAAAATGATTCACTATTAGCTGCCACTGTGTTTATGGCACTGATTTTGCCACCTCTGAGGCCAGGGCGTTGCAAAGACAGTGTAGGGGTCACAAATGCCAAGATAGTGACTTTAATACACTAAACCGTTTGTTGATGCCATTTTAGGAAAGAAACCAACACTTTTATCTGGAGCACTTTCTCCCTATTTTTTTAAAAAAACTCCAAATTTGTATATATTTTGCCCATTTTGTCAGTTCCCTCTAGGGAAATCTATAAACTATGAGTACTTTAGAATACCCAGGATGTTGGAAAAAAAAGGATGCAAATTTGGCCGGATACCGTATGTGGAAAAAGGGGTATTGAACCCTAAGCATGAACTGGGGAGTGGGGGGGGGAGTGTAAATGGGTCTGTCACTCTGGGGAACTGTACAAATGTTCCCATTGTTCATGGAATGTCATTCAAGTGGAGAGTGAAGCAACATTGTGATTGGTCTACCCTTGACACACTCCACCAAAGTGGCCTGCTGTGACTTCGTAGACATGATTCACTGGTGTGTGCAGCTGGAGTTGCACAAAGAGTGATCCTCCGGGGCCTTGAGGGGTTCATTAATTTGCCCCCAAATACATCATGAAGAGGTGGAGTCACAACCTTTTCCTAATTTCCTGACATGGATACTTGCTGCCAAGATGCTAGGAAGCAACTGATAAAGTCATGTTGTTGGTGAGGGGTGTACTGATACCAGCAGGCTTGCATTTTATGAGTGTGATAGGGGATGGCAAGTTGGGTGTAGCAAAGGGGAAGACTAAACATCTAGTGTTTGAACAGCACATCGGGAAAACAGTAAAACTGGGGACAAGCCCAGCTTTCCCACTTGAGCAAGATGTGGGCTCCTTTAATACTGTCAATCTCTCTTTACCAACAATATCACAAATGGAATGAACCTCTGAATAGAGGACAACAGGATGTGTGCTGGCTATGACTTTATACCTTGTCAGGTAACATTGAACATGAAGTTAGAAACACAGGCTAAAGGGTAAGTGCACAGCAGAGATGGCTTTCCTCACAGTCCATAATTAGCAATGTGGTCCTGTTAATGGGGGAAGGGGTTTAAAGAAATGTCACTCATACCTTGGTTTGTAATTGTGCATATCCAACATGTACCTATCCATGTACTGACCAAATCTTTAGTGCAAAAAGTGCCCCGCTCTGCATGTTCAAGAAGACTCCTTTACAAATTAGCAAATTAGCACATACCACATCATACTTAGGAAACATGATGCCAATGAAGATGTAGGTGTGTCCAGAGGTAGCCAGTGCAGGACATCCAATTACATGTTTGCCTATAAATGTGGAAAATGGTTGATCCGGGACTTGGTGTAACTTTTAGATCACTGGCCCATATCTCTAACATGTACATGTGGAATCATCACCATCATCCTTTGCTATTAGTAATGGATATGTATGCGGCATTACAGCTGCTACCAGGACAACATCAGTGATAAGGATGACGCCATCCAGGGGTTTAGCAAACATCCTGGCTGCAGCAGTCAAACCTATTGCCATCCGTTTGTCAGGTAAATGTGCCATATGGTGCAATAAACTATTGATACTCCACCCTTGACCAAGAACCAATTCCTTGCAGAAGTGGATGAACAGATATTGCCAGTTTTTGATCTCTTCTGTAGATGGTGTGCAAAATGTACTCTAACTGATTTGTGATGCTTCTGTCAGGTGTGCATAATACATGGAGAATAGTAACCATTGTGTCACCTTTCTCCAAAGCTGCTGGATCACAGACCAGTTATTCTGCTACACACTCAAGGTGCCCAGTCCAGCAGCTGACATCTAGAGGGAGCTCAGTACCACACAGACCTTTGGTTGGAACTAGTGTGTTTGAGTATGCATTTCACATCTGCATTGAACATCTCAATGCCACAGTGTGAACTATCACGTGTGGGGTACTCAAACCAGGTCACATGTGGACCATCCATTGAATTGAAGATATTTTTGACCAATACCTGTGTTGCACCACATCATTTTGTAAGCCACATACTTAGCTTGTTGCAAACTCTGTCTCACATGTGGTGATGATGAAGATCTGAGTCCGGATGACAGAGCAACTACCAGCGATGGCCACCATGCCATCCGGCTGGCCAACCCACAGCACACCTCTTCATAGCCCTCACAACCAGGTCAGACCTGTTGATTCCCCTACACACTCCTACTCTGACAGTGTCTCCCAGGCCTTCTCTCTAACATCTGAGGGACATGCCAACCCTGGTGGGGAGCAGGTAGCCCCTAGGTAGAAATCTACTCCTCACAACATCCCACTTGGCACCGCCCCTCCCGCTCATGGACCTTCTGTTGCCATCCTAGGGCGTCCCAGGCGGAGAGGGTTGGCAGATATACATGTCGGAGAGTGGGAGGAAGATTTTTTCGAGCAGCAGTCAGATGTGAGGCAGGATATTTGTGACATAGGTGCTACACTGTCTGACATGTCCGCCTCACTGCAGGACATTCACCAACTCCCACAGTTGGTGCACAGAATGACCCATGTATTGGAGAGGATGGATACATCCTGGCAAGACATGCGGAAGAGGCAAGGCACCATGCATTGGCTAGGAAGATGTTGGAGGGGATACTCAAAATGATACCAATTCCTTCACAGTCATGGAGGGGAGCCAACACATCTACCTGCACAATCCCACCTCTAACTCCTGGTTAGGCAACCTGCACCGGGTCCCCCCAATCCACTATGGAACATTCACTTTGCACATGCCCGCTAATGTACTGTCACATACCCTCCCTGTATAGGCTCCAAAACCCCCGTCGAGGCAGACCCCCACACTAAAAAGGCTCAGACACCCGCTGTCCAAGCAGGCCCCGACGCTGAACAGGCTCAGACATCTACTGTCCAAGCAAACACCACCAATTCATCCGGACCACCAAACGATCATTCTACAAAGAACGCATAGACAACAACACACACAACAGCAAGGAACTCTTTGCCATCATCAAAGAACTCACCAAACCCAAATCCTGCACAATCAACTCCCCACACTCCCAAGACCTCCGCAACTCCCTCTCCAACTACTTTCACCGCAAAATCGCAGACATACACGACAGCTTCACAACACCCTCATCATCAGCACCCACCACCACCGACACAACCAACACCCTACCGCACCAACCGACTAAACACCTAGACCCCCACCAAGGACAAAGAAATCGGCAAAACCATGAACGCCATCCACTCAGGCTCCCCAACAGACCCGTGCCCCCACCACATTTTCAACAAGGCCAGCCAAATCATCGCTCCCCAGGTCTGTGCTGTCATCAACAGTTCCTTCGACACCGCAACCTTCCCAGACATTTGGAAGGACGCCGAAGTCAATGCTCTTCTCAAAGCAGACCCGGAAAACCTCACAAACTACCGACCCATTTCTCTTCTCCTCCTCCCCGCAAAGGTTGCCGAGAAGATAGTCAATGCACAACTATCTCACTTCCTTGAAGAAAACAACATACTCGACACCTCCCAATCTGGATTCCGCAAGAACCACAGTACTGAGACCACCCTCATCGCCTGCACAGATGACATCAGGACCAGAGTGGACAAGGGCGAGACTGTCGCCCTCATCCTCCTAGACCTTTCTGCAGCTTTTGACACTCTATGCCACCAAACCCTTTGCGCACGCCTGTTCGACGCCGGAATTCACCACAAGGCCCTGGACTGGCTCACCTCCTTCCTCTCCGAAAGAACCCAAAGACTTCACCTCCCTCCTTTCCGGTCTACAGCCACCAAGATCATCAGTGGGGTCCCCCAAGGATCCTCCCTCAGCCCCACCCTCCTCAACATCTACATGGCTCCTCTCGCCAACATCATCTGCCTCCACGGCATCACCATCATTTCTTATGCTGACGACGCCCAGCTCATCATCTCCCACACCAAGAACCCAGCCACAGCCAAGATTAACCTGCATGCCGGACTCCTCGACACCGCCAAATGGATGACAACAAGCCACCTCAAATTGAACTCAAACAAAACAGAGATCATCATCTTCGGCCCCAACAAGACAGCATGGAATGACTCCTGGTGGCCCACCACCCTCGGACCACCCCCAGCACCCACCACCCACGCATGCAGCCTTGGCATCATACTGCACTCATCCCTCTCCATGACCCAGCAAATCAACGCCATATCATCCTTCTGCTTCAACACCCTTCACATGCAACGCATCACTTTCAAATGGATACCCCTAGAAACAAGAAGAACAGTCACCCACACCGTCATCAACAGCAGACTGGACTATGGCAACGCCCTCTACGCTGAGACCACAGCCAAACTTCAAAGAAAACTCCAGCTAATCCAGAATGCAGCTGCATGACTCATCCTCAACCTCACTTGCCACAGACACATATCCACCCAACTCAGATCCCTACACTGGTTGCCCATCAACAAAAGGATAATTTTCAAGGTCCTGGTCCACGCTCACAAGGCCCTCCATGACACCGGACCGTCCTACCTCAACAAACAAGTAAACTTCCACATACCTACTCGCCAGCTCCGCTCCGCCGACCTCGTCCTCGCCACAGTCCCCCGCATCCAACGCACCACCTCCGACAGCAGATCTTTCTCCCACCTCGCCGCCAAGACCTGGAACTCCCTCCCCACCAACCTACGCAAGACCTACTAACATTCAGAAAGCACCTAAAAACATGGCTTTTCGAGCAGTAACCGGCCACTACCCCCCCAGCGCCTTGAGACCCTACCGGGTGAGTAGTGCACTTAAGAAATTATTTGATTGATTGATTGAAGCAAACCCCCATACTGCATTGGCTCAGACACCCGCTGTCCAAGCAGACCTTGACACTGTTGCATAGGCTCTCATTATCCTAATGAGGCTACTGGATTTAGAGTGGCAGAATCACCTGCGGTGTGGGAGACTGAATCCGACCCCCTGCAGGTGACACCTGTCACTCCAATCTGGGTTTTGCTCCAGCTAGCTAGCAGTGCCTCATCTCTACCCAAGGGCAGGGATGATTGGGCAGCTGAGCGCATGACATAAATGGTTTCTCAGGGAAGCCGTGGTCACTCAGGTCTCTTCCGTTTCTCTCAGTTACATTAGTCTCATATTCATAATGACAAACAGAAACAGTATATGTTTCAATAAGAGTTTAATGAAGCGACTGCATCTTAGATAGCAAAGTGTGAGCGGCAAGAACCAGGACGACACAACAAGATTAAAATTGTGACTAGGAGAGTAAAGCATAGAGATAACGCTACCATGTTGTCACTAGAATCAATAAACTAGTTCCTACCTATGCTATAATAGAGCACAGCGTGTTAAGCTCTAATTTTGCCCTTCAGGTTCCCCTGGGAAGACATCATCCCCCATACCTGAGCAAAGGCCTGAAGTCTGCATTAGCAGCTGTAGCGAAGCATTCAGCAATCAGCATACAGTTGTGGTTCTCTGGCTGGGATCTCTCTCTAACATGTAAGGGACAGGGAAGTGTTTTTATAATAAAACAGATGATGTTCTGAGAAAATGTCCCTACGTAAAGATGTGTATTTTCTGTGAATGTCAGAGACTAAACTTATACCACATTCACCGGCAACCTATCTTTCTGCAGCCTTGGAAGAAGCACAGAGTGAGCAAGAATGTCTTGTTTGAGAACAGAGTGCTGGCCTAGGCAAAAACAGTCAGATAGAAAGGAATTAAACAAGACCATAAAAGTGGCTACTGTAACAATAATAAAACAAAGCAGAATAAAATATATCTAGGTTAAAGTGCACAGCAGCAGGCCTAGTATGCTAAAATAATGTGCATGGAGCTATAACTAAAATGGCTACACAACAACACTGGATATTCTCATACACCGGCTGTCCAAGCAAGCCCCCACATTGTACAAGCTCAGATACCCACTGCCTAGGCAAACCCCCACACTGGACAGGCTCAGACCCCCACTGTCCAAGCAGGCCCCCACACTGGACAGGCTCAAACACCCACTGTCCAAGGAGTTCCCCACACTGGACAGGCTCAGACACCCGCTATCCAAGCAGACCCCCATACTGGACAGGCTCAGATACCTGCTGTCCAAGCAGACCTTGACACTGGACAAGCTCAGACACTGGCTGTCCAAGCAAACCCCCACATTGGACAAGCTCCGATACCCACTGTCTAGGCAAACCCCCACACTTGGACAGGCTCAGATACCCACTGTCCAAGCAGACCCCCACACTGGATAGGCTCAGACACCCACTGTCCAAGCAGACCCCCACACTGGGCAGGCTCAGACATCTGCTGTCCAAGCAGACCCCCACACTAGACAAGCTCAGACACCCTCTGTCAAAGCAGACCCCCACACTTGACAGGCACAACACCAACTTGCAACTAAGTACTCCAGGAAACACACAACATTGCAAAGATCCTCACTACCAAAACTGAGAAGACACAATCGAGATCCCCCATGAGCACTGTGACATATGCGTGCACAGCTCTACGTAAATAAATAACATTTTTCACATTTGAATTTGTTTGGTCAATAGTTGATGATGTTCAAAGGCTTAATATGGCTGTAGGCCATACACGTGTCAACAATATAGGTAAGACATGTTCATCACTAGTATCATCTGTGTACAGTTGTATCATGTGGAAGGCATAGCTAACCATCTTGAGATGTAGAATTCCATACAATGGTTCCGGCACAGACAGTGAACTACATGACACACTTTCTCTTTTTTTTCTTTATATGGATAAATGTATTAAAAAAAAAAAAACATTCACGGGGGAAGGGAGAAACAAAAATAAATATTACTTTTCACAGAGTAGGGACAGGGAAGATTGTGGGGTTGGGCATAATAAATAAGACATACCAGGAAACGTCATGGAAAACAGTCTACTCACATGGGGGGAAAAGAAAAGTCAGGTCCAAATGAAATGTCCAGTCAAAAGTCATTGTGGTCATCCGCCTTCTCTATGACAATGAGATCCTCTGCCATTGTGGCCTATTTCTGGTTGGCCATAGAAGGACCTGACACCCCACAGAACTGAAACACACGGGGGTATGAGAGGTAAGGGGGAACAGAGTGAAAGGAGCAACAGGGTGACACATGGACTGTGGTGTGGGAGGGACGCTGAGACAAGGCAGAAATCATGGCTGCACACAAGGAAGTGAGGGTGTCATTGATGGAACCCAGAGAGCGGGTCATGTCCTCTCGGCTCCTACGACATTCTTCTGTTAACTGCTGTAGGCGCCAAGAGAGGTTGACCCACTCCCCCTCAGATGTCACCATCCCTTCCTGGGATGCACCCAAAGGGGTCACAACACCTGGAGTGTTTTGGGTAGCACAAGAGGGATGTGGGGTGTCAGAGACAACAGAGCTCCCAGTGGGGCTAGGGCAGCACATGGAGGAGGACTGTTGGTAGGGGTGGCAGCTGGGGGCCCCAGTGGACTGGGGACCTCATTTTCCAGGGAGGGGACGGAGCCAGCCACAGATGTAGGAGATTGCGTCTCCAGGGACACCGCTGGCTGATCAAGGTCTTCAATGTCTTGGGGAGAGGTGACATCCTCCTCCCTCTGGCCGCAGGTATCCAGATCAAGGTCCCCCCTACAGTCTCCACGGCCTCCACCCGGACATTGGCCTCAGAGTCCATCCAGGTCGGCGCATTTCCCCTCCCTTTAGATCGCACAGATCCTTCCTCCTCCTCATCTATCTCAGTTGATGATAGAGGCCGTGCCCGCCATCATCCACAGGTAGCTCTCCTTGATCATCTCCTTGGTCTTCTTAGTCAGCCAGGTCAACTGGAATGGAAGTGAGAACATTCTGTAGTTGGTGTCCAAATCATGGCAAAGCACATGAGTATCTGAAGCAAAGCTGACTTTGTCCACCTTTGATCTCACTGACCAATTCCAGCTGACTTTGATTCTCAATAGAATGTGAATTATCACTGATATCTGGAAATGACTCACGCATTGATATCTATCACAGTTGTGAGTGATATACCCTACTGTAGTGACAAAACCTAACCTTAAGCAAAACCTAAAAATCTGGCCTGATTCTCAACGGCCATAAAAGCTGTACGTGTGAATTACAGAACTGAAGTTCAAGTTACTCAAGGACATTGAGACAAGGGTTTCCTGTCCTCACTGCCTAGTCTTCTTCACAAGTCAGTCTACAAGTGGAGATAGAACACAGTCTGGATGGAGCTGTCCGCCCCAAAGCTACGAGCCCGCGTCACAAAGGTGAACTTAGAACAAAAGTCTCAACTTAGACCTAAAGTCTAACCTTCCAACGAGTAAAGGCAGACTTTAGGTCTAAATTTAGACTCAGAAGGACCGATTAATAAAGGTAAACTTGGACCAGAAGTCTAAGTTCAGACCAAAAGTCTAAGTTTAGACCTAATGTCTAACTTTACTCGTAGTAAAGATAGACTTTTGGTCTAAGTTTACGTTTGTGAATCGGGCCCCAAGTGTAAAATATAGACTTTTGGTCCAAGTTAACATTTGTGAATTGGATCCCATGTGTCAATGATTGCCCTGCCAAGTGCAGACTTCGTAGCCGCAGGATATTGCATATCATCCGCAGTGCAGCATAGTCTGATTCCACATAAATGCTTGAATGGGTGTACAAGTGCAAACCAGCCCTTGGCTCTGACCTTTGCTAAGCTGTGAGTACATGCATTGGGGGATGCCTGAAACTACATTTGGCAGTTCAGGATTGTCTGTTGGTGCTGCACACCAGTTGGCACATGTGCAAATTTGGCTCAGCTAGTTAGCTGTGAAAGGAGACAGACGAGTCACTGTTGTAAGCGCAGGTGCATTAATTCAATCTTGGGAATTTCTGAACAATTTAGTTTGAGACAAGTATTACAAAGTCAGCTACCAAGATACAAGAAATTATTTTTTACACTGATGATACACACAACCAAGGCATGCTTGTCACAGCATCCGACACAAGAAATGTGACCACTTGATCTCACACTGGACTGTGTTTGGCCCATCCATTTGGCATTGCACCCAGCAGTGATAAGGCCCCTCCTTCCCTAGTCATGGTGGAGGCATTGCATTGCTTCACATGAAAGCATGAGCGATGGCTATTTTCCCTATAGTGTCCAGCACACTATCAGTCCCAAGCACTCTGGTCAGTGCTTCCAGTGTGATCCCATGGGGCATTACCCTTATGGCTGCTGCCGAAAATGCCCAGATTCTGTAAATGATGACATGTGATACATGTTTGTACAGCTCTGTTAACACTCACACCATGCTACCAGACACAGCATGCAGGCAATGCACTCCCGAGATCTCTGCTGTTGCAACTCCTCCAACTGAGCATGGAGCGTCAGCCAGGCTGTATTCAGGACCCTCCTGTACAGTGGCGTGAGGTGGGGCTGGTGCACATGGGGCTGGAGGACTGCCCCAGCAGTTCTTGGGCCCTCAGACGGCCCAAATGTTTCAGGTCCTTCCGGCGCTTGTGCACGTCCTGCCCTGTCGGTGGTATACGCCCACTGCACTGCAGCGCTGCGCAATCTGCTCGCAGATCCAGGCATGCACTTCATTGCTCAACTGGTCCTCGGGCCCCCATAAAGCTGAGGGTAGTGGTCCAGCACCCCCTCTGCTAAGATGTCCAATTCCCTTTCACTGAAGAGGGGTGCCCTATCCTCGACTCCCTCAGCCATGTTGGGGTCAGTAAGGATGAAATGAGCAGCAGGATGGCAGAGGATCCTGTCGGTAGCAGAGGGTGACTCAGAATGACTAGAAAATGGCTGCCTGCAACTTCCGGTCTGGAACTTCCTGCCTTGCATTTCCTTATGTCACTTCCTGTTGATTATCATTGGGTTCCAGCCCATTGCTGGATCCTATGTCCCGAGTGCTGATCATCCGCACCTGTAGCGTAAGATCTGCGTAGCGTAGGATCTGCTTGCGGGGCATGGCACTGTCATCAGAATGGAAGATTTTTTTTTAAAGAAGTGACAAATGGAAATCGAATGTGACATAGGCAAGCGTGTAGGAAGGGCAGGTATACTGAGGGAGGAATGGAATGTTTTGTGATTACACTTTACACTTCAGAACTTCCCAGCACTGTTCTGCACTTTGCATTGCATTATGCAACATGTGGTCCACATATCTTACTCACAACTTGGGAAACTGTGCTGTATCACCAATCCAGACTCACGTTGTGATGTCAATCTCTGGACACATAGTACGAAGTACACCAAGCACCAGAGGAACAGTGTAAGACTGGGAAGTCATTGCAGCACTGACTAGTTTCGCACACCAGCCCCAAAACAGAAACTGTAAGTTCAAGTGTGTGGATCATGCAGGATTGCCATTTTTTAACTGGTTGTACATATTGGCATGCCAGTTCTGTAACAATACACCATAATGAGGCCTCTCCCCTCCAGTGCCCATGATGAAGGCCTAATACCCCCCTGACCAATCAGGACATGCCCACGACCTGGGCACTACTGGCAGTGGCCCCTCAATCATTGCACATGGGTTACAATCACTACACTGCAATATCTCATGGCAGGAAAACCCACTTTGGTTGCAAGGACAGACCCTCTGATGTGGCACCTTAACCCCAATGGGCAACCCCCTTTGTGAAGCAGAGGTCTCTTGTGACACAATCTAGGGTGTTCTCACACATGCTGAGCTTTGATCCCCAGAGCCAATGAGGCATTAAGTGACCATTGACATGCTGGTCCATGTTGTGTACATGATGACATGTACAGACAATCTTTAGATTCCTGGGGAGAGCTGTTGTACAAAGACATCATGTGTGAGTCGCAAAGTAGTCTCAGGATGGCATATGTGGACAGAGTGTTAAATGTCCACCAATCATCCTTGACAACAGACTGCAAATCACATGAGCCCATGACACAACATGTTGCACATGTGAAACAAGTGTCAACTAGCTGGTCACCAACCTGCATTCCCTGCCCTCTGTTTTGTACAATGGCCCGGTTGCCCAGGTTCAGACCTAGCTGAGGGTCCAGATGTATCTGTAAACCATGATTTAATGCTATGTTGTGCAATACACATGAGGCTACTATAATCTTGCACCCAACCTGAGGGGAGTACAGCAGCACCTGCCGTTTGGTCAAGACATCTGAATCCTGACTTCAGGAGCCCAAAACTGTATTCAATGATGGCACATGTATGTCTCTGTGCCCTATTGTACCTCTTCTGAAGCACAGTGGTCGCATGTCTGTATGGTGTGAGGAGCCATATGCAGCATCATGGGAGGAAGGAAAAGGAGTGACATTTCAAAAAGGTCCCTCATGCATCTGTATAGTACTTGCTGTATGAAGTGGTACATGCTGTGTCTGTTTGGGGCATGAATGTGTGATGAGGATCAGCTCTGTCTAATACTTGTGCACATCTGTACAATTATAGGCAAGAGGTGACCTGTGGAAAACAGAGCTGTCATGGGTACTGCCTGGGAATACTGCATGCACATCCATGAAGCTACCACTGGCATCACAGACACCCTGCATGTTGATGGAGTGCCAGCGATGTCTGTTGCAGAAGATGTGTGCACTGTGGGGAGGTAGCTGGAGAGCCACATGAGTGCAATCAATTGCACCCAGCACACGTGGGAAGAGGGAAATGAGGAAGAAATCCCTAGTTACCCTTTGCCTTCTGGCCAGTGATGGGCATTCATATGTGGCAATGGGCTCTCCTACTGATGCAGCTCAGTACCTGATGCAGGCATCGGACTGAGTTGCCTGAGAGATGCCCACAAGGTCACCTGTGACCCTCTGAAATGACCCCATAGCAAAGAAATTGAGAACTGCTAGGATCTTGACTGAGGCTGGGATGGCATGGGAGCGGCTGGTCACCTAGTCAAGACCCTGTTCCCACTCACAAACCATCTCCAAGATGATTCCAGGGGGAAAACGGTATCTGGCCAGGACATCTTGGCTGGACATCCCAAAGAATTTTATCCCTTGTCTAAAGATCATCTCTACTCTCCTCCTCCTCCTTCGTCTCCTCAGTTGATCCTTTTGTATAGCAAGGGGCAAACTGACAAACACATTCAGCGATGTGTTGCAAGGTCTGAAAGGGTTTGTTTGTGTCAGCTTTGCTTTTATGTATGCAGCAAGGCTGGGATTGGGTGTGGGCTGAGGAGTTTCATCTGGAGCTGGGTGGAGGATAGTAGGCAGTCACATAGGTATGTCATCATCCATTTTTGCCTGATCCGGCCAGGAGCTTAATCAACATACCCCTGTCCTCATTGCTATCAAGTTGTCTAGCTAGCTGCTAATGCAGAGCAAGAGGTGTTTGCCCTCTAATCTTCTTCTGGATCCTTGCCCACTACAGTCCCACATGAAAACTGCACTCAGATAGTCATCATCTCCTTGCACAATCAAGCCACAATGCTTTTCCTCTCATTTATGGCCATCAATGTACTCATCCCTTATTCCCAACCTAACTCTATGTGACATTCAATACAAAATTACTCATGGGGAGCTAATTCAAAACACTTCAAAACTACAAATAGGCAAGCTGTAGCCATTATATTACTTCCGATTTACTCTTAGGTAGATTAAACATCAAGAATATTAAAAACACGTTTCCATTTCAAGTCCCAGTTAAGCAAGATTCAAGTACATTCCTAACACAAAATAATTCAAAAACTCCAGTTCAATTAAAAAATGTCCTATCCGGTTTAATTAATGGTTGTCAAAATAACATATTTTTTGTCAATACGTGTTTCCCTGCAGACATTCTGCTTCTTCAGGGCTGAACATAATAAATGTTTTATTTACACTGTTCAGAAACATTGATAAACCTACACTCAACAATTCTAAAAACATCATAGATTCACAGGGCTAATTACCAGGTGAAGACTCATTAAGTAACTTCATCATAACTATTTCGACAATGTTATAATCCGTTCCTACATCACTTCATTGCTCAAGAAAAAGTATATTACTTCAACAACCTTCTTGAGAGATAACATATTGTGCAAATAGTAAACCAATGTCAATATATCTATTCTGACAACATATTTATAGTTCAAACATACATCATATCAATATTCATGAAAAAGTACATTGTTACAACAACCTTCCAGTGATAAAGGATATCGTTCAAAGTTACGATGAGTGTATTAAAAAACTTATCGACACAAAAATATCACTAACCATAAGTGGGGAACTGAAGGAATTAAGTTGTTGGGATACTACAGCTGTTAATGTAGAGGAGTCAATCAAATTAACAGGTTTAAATTCCTACCTGCTACACCTACTCACCATATTTCAAATAAATTGAGTGCTTCAGTCATAGTCAAATGCCAGTGGTAATAAGTTTGTGAATAACATTCCACAATTGCTTGAATCACATATTTTCGGGTCATTGGGACTCTTTCTATGGCCTGAGTGGTAGTTTTCCTGTGTATGGATAAAATCACTTCTAAATTGCACCAACTTTCACTAATGCATCACACTAACCCATATGTGTCATACATAATTAGTCACTTAGTTGAGAGCTTACCAATTATTTCTGGTTGTAAATCTTTGATTAATTCTTCATGTTATGACTTCCTTTCGGAACGTTCACCTAGGAATTCTCTGGGATTTATTTGAATCTAAGCTAAAAAAAAGACAAGAAGCATTTATGTCCCCGAAATCCAAAAGGTAAGGCAAGTTATATGTAACTGAAAACTGGCTCCTCACAGAAAACTTCTATAAACTTGACCGGACTGGCTTTGTTGTACAATTTGGACCCAATAGTCCAATTATATATCACAGCATCTGTTCTCACTTGTCACCAAATAACAAAATGATTGTTTGTTTGAAAGTCATCACATGCCTTTTAATTTAGCTCCCAAAACCACACTAGAACAATTACACCCCATAGCACGTTAGCTCCACTTGTGCATTGCACATTGGCAACAAAGTAATTCTATTTTTACCATACCACACCCCATGTTTAAAATGGTGGCCAAACTCCATTCTAACCTGCTACACTGCGTGCATATATAACATTCGTCCTCAAAGAGTCACTGTTCACCCTATTTTACAAGCAGGATTATACTATAATGTTTTCTTAATTGCTCATGTTTAGGTCTCAATGCATTGCTTCTCCCCTTAATGACACCAAATGTCAATAGCTCACTTTGTGCTGATCAAATTACGGCTTTGAACAAATACATTTTTATCCACTCACCCTTACATTTGCTGTCTCCTCACCCACCTCAAAGATTCACAGGTACAGCTTAAACTCTAATAAAAATGAAAGATTAACAGCTCTGATTTGAAGTTTTTGTACAGCTGTATTTAAGAGGTATTCATAACAGACTATGGGGGTCATTCCGACCCCGGCGGGCGGCGGGCGCCGCCCGCCGGGCGGAGACCGCCGAAGACCACACCGCGGTCAAATGACTGCGGCGGTCATTCTGACTTTCCCGCTGGTCGAACGACCTCCAGCGGGAAAGCCCCAGCAACGATGAAGCCGGCTCCGAATGAAGCCGGCGGAGTTGCTGGTGTGCGACAGGTGCAGTGGCACCCTTCGCGATTTTCAGTGTCTGCTTTGCAGACACTGAAAATCTGAATGGGGCCCTGTTAGGGGGCCCCTGCAGTGCCCATGCCAGTGGCATGGGCACTGCAGGGTCCCCCAGGGGCCCCACGACAGCCGTTCCCGCCAGCCTCTTCCTGGCGGTGTAAACCGCTAGGAACAGGCTGGCGGGAAGGGGGTCGGAATCCCCATGGCGGCGCTGCTTTCAGCGCCGCCGTGGAGGATTCTCTGGGGCAGGGGAAAACCGGCGGGAAACCGCTGGTTCCCCTTTTCTGACCGCGGCGGTCAGAATTGCCCCAGAAGCACCGCCAGCCTGTGCTTCCTCCGTCCCCGGCCCTGGCGGTCATCGGAATGACCCCCTATGTTGTGTTCTAACACTCTCACTCACAAGGTTCCTCTTACCTGTCTCACAACGCATTGCCACTTTCCATGTTGCCACCAACTAGAAAGAGCTTGCTCTGTTTTTCGATTTAAATACTAGCTGTGATTGAAGAAACTGTTAGTTTAATCAACTCCAATTAAGTGTCAAAATTACCCAGTTGCTGCTGACCTTAGTACAAACCCAGACTGGATATTCCATACATGTTGCAACATATCAAGCTTTCAAAATAATGATGTTCTAAAAACCAAAAGGATTTCCCAATATCAGGCACAATACATTTAAACTAACTTTACAATCCTAGCTTGTCCAAATGTAAATGAAAAATTCATAATGCTGTAGAATAATTCCCTGATGAAAAGAAATTCTTAAAATGTTCTATTTTAATATATATCCCCGGTGTATAATATAGTGTACTCATACCAATATATGGAACCTGTTTTAATCAACACGTCATACAATGCAAGTTTGTGCTCTCACATAACTTTTCCATTGTTTTTTTCCTGCAATGAACATGTGTTAAAGCTATGAGCTGAAGCATTCAAGTTGGGCTTCATATGCTAAGCTTTACATTTATGCTCTACAACTCAAACAACATGGTACAACCAACGAGATATGTTGCTTTAGAAGTTCTTTGATCTCCAGGTAGTAGCATCTCTCTAGCTACAGCTCATACAATAGAAACACCATAGTAAAAGTATCTTTTGTTTGTTCTTCTTATATATGGGAGGACTGAAGAAACTCAAATCACTATTGGCGTACTCCTTACACACTTTTATTCAAAATTCCTCTATATTCTCCCAGTTCTCTAAGATGGAAGATTTAACTACATCTTTGCATAGAGGCAATCCTTCTTCCTCCAGTTCTGTTCTCCAATGGGGTTGTTGGGAAAGCACCTACCAAAATACTTAAAAAAGATCTACCATCCCCTACAAAATCTCTTCTGGCAGTTTCTATGGATCTTTTTTTAGAAAACAATTGCGCTTTACGCCCATAAATGGAAGAGACTACTGCTAAACTACAAAACGTTAGCAAAAGATGGTCTCAAAAAGAGAAGAGTATCTCCACGGCTGAACCACATATTACATCCTTTGATCTCACCACTACCAAAGGGAATTCTCTTCAGGTACAAATCTCTACTCTACAGCAACAGGTTGAAGACTTGGAAAACAGAAACAGAAGGAATAACTTGCAGATTTATGGTTTACCTGAAGATACTGAAGGCACTGAGCCTATTGTGTTTTTTCAATCCTTTCTTCCTAAAGTACATAAAATGTCAGAGACAACCCTGCGTAACATCCATTGTGCACACAGATTAGAACACCGGCCTACTCTCGCTTCTACCTCTACCAGACCAAGAGGCATCATACTTGACATCCTGGAGTATTCTGATCTATGTAAAGTTCTTTCAGCAGCTAAATCAATGAAAGAGATTTATGATCAGGAACTGTTTTATATTTTTCACAAGACTGTGCTAAGATTACTACAGATAGATACAAAGCCTTTCTCAGTATGAGACCAGCACTTTGCTCTCTTGGAGGGTGCTTCAGCTTATTCCATCCTTGTATATTTAAGGAGACTTACAAAAAGAAAACAACAACCTACAATGAACCCTCCAAATTAAAGACTTGTCTCGAAACTTTCAGAGCAGAGAACATGGATACATCGAGATAACCTAACTCTTAACTTTCTAATGCCAAAATATCTGGTCACTTCAGTGTTGAGCTCAGTTATTTAACTTGACTTTTTCTGGTTGAAAATGTTGTTGTTTTAATATAACTTTTACATGACATAGAATATTTATGCTTCTGCCTATCAATTCTCTTTTATGCTAATTTATTTTCTCTCTTCCAGGTATTGTGTTCCTTTTTCTTTTTTGCCCTTCCATTCCATGTTTCATGTTCTACAGTCATCCTTACGCTCCTCCCCATGAAATCCAGATGTGTCAACCTTTCCATGTGGCTTTTTTATTAAGTCTTCTTTTGTTACTACCATTCTGCTCATTATGTATTTTTTCCACTTGTTTCCTTGTTTTGCCAGCTTTATTCATTGTTAGATGGTTCTCACTTCCTTACCTATTTTATTTATCTGATTTCACCTTTTTCTTCTTCTTATGCTGTTGAAAATTGTGTCTTGGAATGTGAGGGGTCTACACTCTCCTATTGAAAGGTGGAGAGTTTTGACTCATTTATCATAACTCGATCACACATTGCGCTCATACAGGAATCACATCTTACAGAGAGTGAATCTTTGAAATTGAGGAGAGGTGTTCATTTGTCCAGGAAATGTAAGACAAAACAGGGTTATAACTTTGTGTCATAAGTCACTTCATGTTCAGTTACTACCACAAGAGTCAGCTATTGACGGAAGATAGTTACTTACTAGATTATTGATTGTTAAAGTTCCAATCTATATCTTTAATGTTTATGGGCCCACTACTACTGACTGACAAATCTGGTCTAATGTTGCTCAAAAGCTTATACAATGTCCAGGTGATAATTTCCTTCTTGCTGGGGTTCGGAACCAAATTGTTGACCTATTTATTAATTGAAATTTCACATTATACATCAAATAGGTGACAAAACATATTTGTTCATGCTCTAAAACGGGGAACCTAAATCGATGCATGGAGATTATGTAATGCCCCACTGAGAGAATATACATTTTTTTCTCCAGTTCACCATATCCAATCAAGAATAGACCATATTTTATCTCGCACTCTCTATCTCAACCTTATACTCAGCAGACATAGGCTCCATTCTAATATCCGATCACGCTCATGTCTCTATACAATTAGATGTTTTCTTAAATCCAACAAGCCCAAAAGATGAAGATTCAACAATTCACTCCTCCTGGACAAATCCTCAAGTTCCTATTTTTTAGATGAATTATTCCACTTTAATCAGACAGACAATATTCCTTTCCACACTATTTGGGTAGCCTTCAAGGCCTCAACCCGCAACTTTGTAATTAACAACATGTCTAGAAAGAAAAAGCAGTCCCACTCTCAAATTCAAGAGGTTTTTGCAAAAATTTAACATCTAGAACACACTTATTATAGCTCGAAATCAAAAATACAGTTTGAAAGATCTTCTTGAGACTCAACTTTGATTTCATTAACTATCTACAGATAATGCGTCCACCTATATCTTAAAAATGAGTGCAAAGTTTCATGGAGGCCAAAATAAGTCTGAAAATTGTTAGCAAACTACCTTAAAATTAGAAAAAACAAACTCAAAATTGAATTAATTATTCGTCTCATAGTTGAATTTTTTACACATTTTTCTCATCTACTTCTTTCTAATTGACATCCTCTTATAACCTCCTTTCTCCCTCTACACAAATCTACAGGCTCCTTTTTAGATGCCCTCATTTGCCTTATTCACAACAAGGGGAAGGACCCTCACTGCTGCAAAAATTACAGACCTATCTCACTTGTCAACATTGATTATAAAATGTTCCCAAAAGCTTTAGCTTTACGATTAGAGTCTGTAATTCCTTAACTCCTTGGTAAAGAGCAATTGGGCTTTGTTAAAGGGATATGTATTTCCAGTAATACACATCTATTTTTTGATGTTTTGTCAAAGTCCACTTGTGTGTCTGAACCTTCAGCAGCAATAACCCTAGATGCTGAAAAAGCTTCTGACCATGTGTGTAGGCCTTTTACTTTTAATATGCTCAAATGATTTGGACCAAAATTGTTACCTTAATATCCCTTCTTTACACATCAAGGCAAGCAGCCATCTTTGCTAATGGACTCACCTCCCTCTTCTTTACACTGGGTAGAAGGGTTAGACAAGGTTGTCCATTTTTGCCCTTTCTTTTTAATTTAGTCTTAGAGCCTTTTTTATCTAAGTTACAACAAACTCAAAATGTCCATGGTTTTCCTTATAACGACCAACAGCTTAAATTATCAGCATATGCTGATGATATCTTGTTATTTATTTCACATCCTCAATCTTCACTCCCGACTTTTTAAAATGTTTTTGCTTCTTACTTTTCTGTATCCGGTTATCAATTAAATGATGATAAATGTGAAATATTTCCATTAAACAAATTCACTTTTAAACAAGACTTTGGCCCTCATTCCAACCCTGGCGGTCATGGACCGCCAGGGTGGAGGGACACGGAAGCACCGCCAACAGGCTGGCGGTGCTTCCAGGGCCCACCGGTTTCCCGCCGGATTTCCCCTGGCCCAGAGAATCCTCCATGGCGGCGCTGCGATGGGGATTCCGACCCCCTTCCCGCCAGCCTGTTTCTGGCGGTTTACACCGCCAGAAACAGGATGGCAGGAACGGGTGTCGTGGGGCCCCTGGGGGCCCCTGCACTGCCCATGCCACTGACATGGGCAGTGCAGGGGCCCCCTAACAGGGCCCCATAAAGATTTTCACTGTCTGCATAGCAGACAGTGAAAATCGCGACGGTTGCAACTGCACCCGTCGCACCCCTGCAACTCCGCCGGCTCCATTCAGAGCCGGCTTCCTTGTTGCAGGGCCTTTCCCGCTGGGCCGGCGGGCGCTCTTTTGGCAGTCGCCCGCCGGCCCAGCGGGAAAGCCAGAATGGCATCAGCGGTCATTTGGTGGTTCCCGCCCACCGAAGTTAGAATGAGGCCCTTTGTATCATCCTCTTTCATTTGGAACCCACAGAAAATGAAATACCTTTGCCTATGGTTCACTCCTTCTATTCTAGCATCCGTCACACTAAATATACAAAAATACACACAAAGTTAACATAATTCATTAGTAGATGGCATTCTTTACACCTTTCTTGGGGGGTTGTCTTGATACTATTAAGATGATGCTAGTTCCCATTATTCTATACACTACTTCTAATATTCCACTAACTATACCACTCAACTCTTTTAAAAAAATAATTCCATACTCTTCATTTCTCTGGTATAATGAAAAAGCCCATTTGTGGTTATTAAAATTGGCGTAACAATTCTCTGACTTATCCAAATATCATAAGGCTTTTTATTACAGAAATCTGCTTTCCAGTTCCTAGACTCCCCACCCTATTCCCTACTATTGGTTGATGCTGAAAGAAAATTTCAGTCAACCTTCTCCTTCCAAAAATACCTCACTTTTACACATAAACCACAAACCATTTTAACTCTTTTTTTGACCATTCCTATGTTACTTGAACCTATACTACCCTACTTTCCTAATGACACTCATACTTTTCTTAATTTTACTGTTTGGCATAATATGTTTATACTTATCAATAATAAACCCATTTAGTGGAAAACCTGGAGAAAAATGGGTTTAATTTGGGTTAGACAACTTCTTGATCATAACATACCCATATATTTTCTACTCGCTCAAGTCCTTCTTGCTTTTCCACCCTCATTTCAACATAAATTTGAACTCTTACAAAATACCCTGAGTACTGTTTACACTCAATTTCAATCTTCCTCACCCTACATACCTTGCTTACGCAATCTTTTACTTACTGCTCCAAAAGTCTCCACCATTTATTCTCATTTACACACTACCCTTGCCGGTAGAGGTAAAACTGCCACAGAGTTATCCTGGGAAAAAGACTTAGGAATTACTTGGCATATTTTGTTCTGGAACAACATTAGGAAATTATCCAGAGCAGCAAACACCATTCAAACAGTTCTATATTTACAACAGACTCTTTCAATCTCCTGAAACTTTACACAAACTTTACCAAGAACCCCCTCATACCTGTTGGACATGTTCTTCAGAACATGCAGACTCCAAACATTTACTCTTTGCATGCCCCTTTGTTCATGAATTCTGGATACACATTTGGAATTAGATCACCATGATCTTCCACTCTATGGTCCTCTTCTCCATTACTATTCTTTCAGGAAATTTATCTCACGATTTGGCCATTGTTTCACATTATTAACAATTAGTGGTTTTTTTTACAAGCAGTTGCATTTCAGCAGATAGCAAGCATTGGAAAGATTTCAGTAAACTTATTTTCAAGCATGCTGGTATTGCTATAACCACAGTCTAGATACTACTTATGCACAACCTATCTCACTTGTTATAAAACATTTAGTTATGTGGTCTCCAGTCACCAATATTTAAGACACATCTGCACAGTTGTCCATTAATCACCAACCTAATCAACAAGAAGTTCTCCAACCTCCTTGACTTTTCTCTTCTTGATAACATCATTGGTCCATCCTTATCATTAATGTTTTCTACATATTATCACTTTCTCTATGTAACTATCAGATTTTTTTTATTCTGAACCATGTACAACTCTTCTTCCCTTCCCTATATAATGTAGTATTTTCATTGTTTCAATTGTTTACTTATATTGCAATTTATGCATCATATGAATGTTTCCTTTCTTCTAGAAACTTCATTTTTAAACTTAAATAGAGCTGGGTAGAGAAGCTCCTAATTAGAGCTGTTACATTTCATTTTTAGACAAGTTTAAGCTGTAGGTGTGAATCTTTGAGGTGGCTGAGGGTGAATGGCTCTAGATTAATTTGTTCAAAGCAGCAATTTGATCAGCACGGAGCGAGCTATTGACAGTTGGTGTCATTAAGGGGAGCAGCAATGCACTGAGGGCCAAACATGAGAAATTAAGACAGCGTTATAGCTATTGTATAATAATAGGGTGAACAGTGACTCTTTGAGGAAGAATGTAAGAAAAACACGCAGTGAGGCATGTTATAATTGAGGTTGGGCACAGTTTTAAAGTAGATAACACACTTTGTGGTATGATTGTTCTATTGTGGTTTTGGGAGCTAAATTAAAAGGCATGTGATGACTTTCAAACGAGCAATCACTTTGTCATTTGGTGACAAGTGAGAACAGAGGCTATGATATATGTAATTGGAATATGGGGTCCAAACTGCACAACAAAGCCAGTCTGGTCAAGTTTTTAGCAGTACTGTGAAAGGAGCCGGTTTTGAGGTTAGATGTGACACTCCTTATCTCTTGGAATTTTGAGACAGTAAGTGTTTCTTTTATTTATTTAGTGCTTAGAGTCAAATAAATCTCACACAATTCTTAGAAGAACATTTCAAAAGGAAGTCATAACATGAAGAATTATTCAAAGATTTACAACCAGAAATAATTGGTAAGCTCGCAACTAAGCGTCTGAGTATATATGGGCTAGTAATGCATTAGAGAAGTAGGACAACAGTGTGTAACAAGTTGGGAAATTTAGAACTGAGTTTTGTCCGTATACAGGAAAACTACCGATCAGGCCTTAGAAAGAGCCCAAATGATCCAAGAATACATGATTCGAGCAATTGAGGAACGTTATTGACAATGTTATTACCACTAGCAGTTGACTACGATTTACAGCACCGAATATATTATTTGAAATAGGGTGAGTAGGTGTAGCTGTTAAAAATGTAAACCTATGAAATTTAGGGGACTCTTCTACATTAACAATTGTAGTATCCCAACAGTTTAATTCTTTCAGTTCCCCATTTATGGTTAGTGATTTCTTTGTGTTGATAATTTTCAAAATAAACTGGGGGTAACTTTGAACGATATCATTTATCACAAGTGGGCTGTCGTAACAATGTACTTTTTTATGAATATTGATGTGATGCACAAATTTACTGTAATATGTTGTCAGAGTAGATATGATGATGTTGGTTTATTATTTGTATGATATTATATCTCACAAGAAGGTTGTTTAAGTAATATACATCTTTTTGAGCATTGAAGTGATGTACAAATGGATTATAACATGCTGTTGAAACAGTTTTGATGAAGGTATGTTTTGGGTCTTCACCTGGTAACTAACTAAGAGAATCTTTAGAGGTTTTTGGAATTGTTGAGTGTAGATATATCAATGTTTTTGAACACTGTTAATAAAACTTTTATTATCTCTTTAAATTTCAGCCCTGAAGAAGTGCCATATACCGCAGTGAAACACATGTTGGCTGAAATTATGTTATTTTAACAACCATTAATGAAACTGTATAGGATATTTCTGAATTGGACTGGAGTGGAGTGGTTGAAGTATTTTGTGTTAGGAATTATTGCAATTGTGAATTTGAATGCCATTGGATCTTGCTTAAGTGGGACTTGAAATGGAAAGATGATGTTAATATTCTTGATGTCAAATCTATTTAGAAATAAATCAGAATGGAAGTAATTTCATGGTTATAGCTTGTCTATTTATAGTACTGAGGTGTTTTGAATTAGATCCCTACAAGTAATTGTTTATTGAATGGTAAGTATCGACCTGGTTGAGCACCAGTCTAGTAGGTAGGAGATCAACCCTTGGCCTCCAATATCTTCGCCCAAAAGGTTTGCTAACGGTATGTGAATTTCCCCTTTGTGTGTTTAAATTAGCCCTGAAGCCATAAACAATTCAATTTAAGAATCAACATGGCTAACACTGAAAACTCCCAGGTCCCGATCCTATCCTGCGTCCACTACCCTATCCTAAAACACACACAACCTGAGAAACATGTATGTTGTGTATCCTACCAAATGTATGTGAAGCTATACTCTCTCATCTAACTCACAAATCAATCAATAGTCACCACCTCTCAATGTTTCCAACTGTGGATGTTCGCATGTATCAAACCATATTCCCCTGTTCACATTTCTTCTATAAATGTCTGTGATCTATCAATATTTAGATAAAACATTAATAATAATATTCTGAGTGTTTTAATATTGTCAACATGTGCTCAAATGTCTGGAAAAGTTTCAGCAACTTCTCACTCCATATATGACTGCGGGAGAAGCCAAGGGCAAAGGGCTATCCACTTAGTCTTGGTGGTAACTGATGCTACACAGTAACCTATTTATGGTGCAAGTTTCAAAGATGGCTGCAGGTGCTCCAGAAGCCACATTAATGGCCTGATCTTTAGGCAGTGCCATTAATAAAGGCACACGCATTGTATGGATTTTCCAGCAATATGTGTACTGTGTTCACTACCTTGGCTGGCACAATTACTAGTCAACCTTGAGGTTGGTGGAACAGAAATATTGTTCCCAGGGAGATATTTCAGAGATGACAAAAAACATTTAAAGCAAATGCGTATTCCCAGACACAACAGCAAGGTAGCACCTCCTCACTCCCTGTCTTTACCATAGATCGTTACATATTATTGTAAATTTGTCATCATTGCTAAACTTTCAAAAAATATATATGCCAAAATTACTCTTGAAAAGCTCTTCTTGGTGCAAGAGAGGGCACACCTATAACAACCCTAAGGCACCCTGTATTGGATCATTCTTTTTTTCACATGACCTATATGAGGAATGTGGGTAGTGAATTTACCTGCCTCACTTCAATGTGTATCTATGTTGGTAGTTTCTTTTGCAGGAAAGTTCTACTCTGCATGTTTTGATCTATGAGTCACTCTCCGGGTGCTAGGAAATGCCGGGGAAAGCCTTAAATGGCAAAGGCTTACTCTGGTGATTGGACCTCAATTGTTAAATTGTGGCTTGCAGAGCCTGCTTCCAGTGCTTGGAGACTATATTTTCCTGTTACCGCATGCCCTATGTCCTTGGAACTTCAGAGTGGGAACTCTGTGAAGCAGCTAACTGCGTTAGGGTTGAACAGCATGATGCCATGCAAAGAGAGTACTATTCTGTGACTTCTGCTATGAAGGATGAAGCCAGCAGCAGTTTTGAATTTTCATCTTAGCATTTGAGGTTCATCGTCACTGTCAGCAGTGTCAAGAGAAGTGAGATCTTGCAGGAGGAGCATGAAAGGGGGTGCCTAGAAAGCCATTATTATAGAAAATAGGGGCATCTTACAATGGAACGCATGTTGCATGAAGAGATGAGTACTGAAGGATGGTGTTTTTAATAAAGCAACTCATTGTTTTACTACATTTGCTAACAAGTCACTTTCATGGTTCTGCTTGCAGTGGTGCCTGGGTTTTCAATCTGAGGGAGCTTTACTGGTTGGAGGCAGACAAGCAGAATACTGGATGCATGCACTTGGAAAAAGTTGTCACTTTTCCTATACTAATGCTCTCCTTCATTAGAAGAGTGAGTGAGTGAGATCCATAAAGGTAGTGAGAACTTGTATGCACAAGAAAAGGCATATGAAATCCATAGGAGGGTCTATTATCCCTCTTCTATTATGTACCCTCATCTGAGACTGCACCTGTAGCTTCAACTACACTTGCTCCTGTTGTAATTCCATTGCTGGGACCAGCTTTCATACTTATAGCAGTACCCAGTCCCTGCTCATGTGCCTGTTATCATTCAATTGACCAATTACAATAGCTGGTGGAGCCTGCCGACAATGCATTCTTACACAGACGTATTCCTCTGGAACAACCCCGTCAGTGTCCATGGCTAACCCCGATCCTATTGATGAGTTAGTGTTTTTTCCACTAGGTGATGACTAGGATAAAAAAAATGTGTATAAAAGATACCCAAAGAGATGCTCTGGAGAAGGTGGGTTTTCCCACTGCTGCATATAAATCATAGAATCATAAAGCCCAGGGTTCTGGTTCTTTCCTGGCTGGTTTACTGTAACATAATTGTGATCCCAGTAAACACCAGAAAGAGCGTTGCACAAGCCCTCGTCACCAGCCTCCTCGACTACGGCAATACACTCTACACTGGTATCTCCTCCCAGCTCCTCAGAAGACTCCAGACAATACAGAACGCAGCAGCCAGACTCATCCTGGAGCTCCCCAAGTACCCACATCACTCCCCACCCTAGGAAACTCCACTGGCTACTTGTCCAGAAAAGATGCCAGTTCAAGATGCTCACTAAAACCTACAAAGCCCTCCACAAATGTGGACCATCTACATCAACCACCGGCTGAAATTCCATCTTCCTTCAAGGCTCCTGTGCTACACTTTACTGGCCCTCGCACATGTCCCCCGCATTCATCCCACCCACGGGGATGCTCATTCTCCTACATCGCCGTCACAGTCAGGAATGACCTCCCCCCACCTCCAGATGGCACCCTCCCTGGCAGACTTCAGAAAACAACTCAAGACCTGGCTGTTCAACACCAGTGCAGCAACCTCAGTGCCCAGATACTCCTAGGAGTGATACTGTTGTGCTTTAAAAAAAGATTAATTGGTTGATTGATTAATTTACACCACAACTCCCATTAAATAAATGTAGTCGCTTCAAAGATTGCAAAAACAAGTGACTAGTTGCTGTTTGACCTCCAGGAAATCAGAGGACATCACACCCACATTGAAATAACTTGACTGATCAAAGGCAGAAGTTTAAAAATATTTTGTGCAGTCTCTATAGCCTTCAGATGCAAATAACAAAATAGCTATGAAAGCTGTTCTCTCTCCATCTGCCTGATACAGCCGACTGTCTGGCAAAGTTGATCACCAAACTGAATTAAATTGAAAGTACAGAATAGTCACAGTAGTAGGCTCTCAACTCTTGAACACTTTCAGCCAACTAAGGACCTGTTCTCGTTGGTAGAATAATCCAGATGTGAGCATAAGCAGGAGTTTGCCCCAAAATCAGGATTACAACTTTTGCAACATTACTACTGATTTCAAGGGAATCTTTCATATTTTCTACGAGAGAAAAGCAAAATATTCCCTGTTTTGCAGATCAGATGGAAGCAAACATGTGGCTTTAAAGCACTCTCCTCCATTTCCACACATGAAGGGCCTTGTTGGGAGTCTGGCGGCCTATCGACTGCCACATTCACGGCTGTGGTCTGGACCGCAGCCAATGCGGCAGTTCGACCGCCACATTACAACCCTGGCGTAAGCGAAGATCGTAATCACTTGGGAATTACGATCTCGTTCTCCGCCAGCAGTTTCATGGTGGTAACACTGCCATGAAACTGCTGGCAGAGATCAGGGGCAGGGGGCCACACGGGGACCCCTGCACTGCCCATGCACTTGGCATGTGCAGTACAGGGCCCCCCTGGCTAGCAACATCACAATATTCACTAACTGTTTTGCGGACTACAGCATTGTGCCGGCTCGATTACAAGGCGGAGACAATGCTGTAGCCTGTTTCCCGCTAGGCCAGTGGTGAAAAATTAGGCTTCCGCACGCCGACCTAGCAGGAAATCCATGATAGCTCCAGCAGGGAGGTCGCCGCGTAGGAAGCGGCCACCCAGTCGGGAGTTTGGCAGACGCCAAACTCATAATGGAGCCCATAATGTCTAATTAAGCCGTAAGGCAGAACCCATGAAAAATTAATCTCCCGATACCAGTAATTTACAGTTTTGTACAACAGCTTCATTTTGCTTCAGTCCTCATAATGAGAGCATAAAGCTGCATTCCTTCATTAGAGTTCTGAAGACAAAGCTTCTCAACGAGGCACCCCCACAAAAGTGCCAGGGCTCCCCCACTATTTATGATGAAAAAGGCTCCTTCGATAACTCGTCTAAGGATCACACACAATGTTTGCATGAAGATTATGTCAGACACCCTTTCAAACATCTAACTCTTGCCACAAATTGCACAAGAGATTCAACTATCACATTTTTCATAACGGCTTTGTGGAAGCAAGAAGGTAGTAAGGCAGAATTTATTAAATTACAAAATCTTACATAGATAGATAAATAAATAGATAAATAAGTAAAAAAACAAATAAATAAATAAATATCACATAAGTGAAAGCAATAATCTCCTGAAAATATTGTTTCTCTCAACCTCTTTGGCTGCCAGCCTTCAGGTTGAGGATGTCCTCTGCTGAAATGGTCTATCTGTGGTTGCAGGTCTGCACTGCTTATAAGCATTGAAGAAAGCACCTCAAATGAACGAAAAGGCTCTGTAAAATACTAGCCTAACTTACACCTTTATGGGATCTGCCTTAACAGTGTTTAGCGTAGTCCTTGATCCATTGGTGGATCTTGTACTTTTGAGAGATTTTACCATTCATCCATATCTCAACAAAGGTGTGGTCTCAACAAGCTTTTTTCATGAGCCGTAGTTCTGGCTGTTTTCAGTCTATTCCATGAATTTTTATAGCTCTCGAAGCTGTAGAGATTTCGTGGGGTTATTCCACAAAGGATTGACCTGGATAGTGCAGACAAATGCTCCTAAACAGAAATCTGAGTTAATTAATTTATGTAATCTTCACATTAATATGTATATACCTATTTATTACATGATAACTTGATGAATCGTGTATTTTCTCAAACGTGGGCTTAAGAACATTTGTTGCATATCCAGGTATTTTCTTGGACATAGTAAGAATAGAATGTGTATCTATGGCTAGCACCTTACCATAAAGCTATTAATAATTCCCCCGGATCGAATAATTGTGGTAACCCCATTCCTTATGATATAACTTGGAGATATTAAACTAGTTTGATTATTCATAGCTAATTGTGAAGCTCATAACTTCATAGACTGCTTCTTGATTGGATACCAAATGAGGTAGAGATGTAATATTAACTGAAAGCAGATTACATTGTCTGTATGCGGAGCTAGTTTACGCAGCTCAGAGCTAGTTTACGCAGCTCATGATTGAGTCTTCATTCCCGCAAAATGCAGATGACAATGTAGAAATAAAATAGCATGTATGTTGTCTCTTCTTAGTGGTATTTTTAGAGACTGACTCCCCTTTGTTTTAGCTTGTGTAGAATGATATAGTTATTTTGTTGAAATCAGTAAAATTAATAATTGTGTATCGGAGACCGTCACCTCTTGCTTTCATTAGATTGTTCCACCAGGGTTCCTTATTTCATTGGCAAATCATTGAAAAGCAGTAGGGGTGAGGTTTAGCAACCATGCACAAAGCTTACAAGAGGGCTGCCCTTACTGCCTTCTTTGCCTCATTAAATGTCACTGAGTGACTCCCATTAATAATTGCATCATTACCTCAAGAATGTATTAATGCAGTTATGTGCTATTAGCAATCCACTTATACATAAACACAAGGTTCCCAAGTTTCCCTACTCTTTTATTACATTTACCCTCAGCCTCTTCCAGAAATTATGTCCACAAATAAGTCAAGTGTCAATCTAATGCTAATGAAACCCATCTTCCATTTCACCTGTCTGGTTGAGTGAACCAATTCACTACTTTGGATCATTGTCCCAAAGACATTAAAGTTTAGATGACATTCAGTCATCAACAGATAAATCAGAACAAGACTATCTTGTCACTGCTTGCTGTTGACGGAAAAGTCATTGATGTGTCCCCGTGCCATTGTTTCCCTGTAGCTCCCCCAATCATACTCTCTTATGGAACCCAGGGTCCTTTTCTGACCTATTACTCATACTTCTTTTACAAGTTACAGGCAACATTATTTCAGCCTGAGCTACCCTGATGGCATTCAAAACAAAAACCTAGGAGTTTAAGTTGTGTAATACATCCCCGGTGTCTTTTCAATGAGGTTCCGTTGCCCCAGGATACAGACATTCAGCTGGTGCCTAACCTGAAATAGGGACCATGTGTCAGAAGCCAAAACATTACTGCATTAGCTGCCAGTGGCTAATAGAGTACACCTCAAAGTCCTAGCCTCTTTTTCAGTTTTAATAAATTTTATTGTTTTAAAACAGGAAATAGGCATTGTAGAATATCTATTCACCTTCGACATATTGCAATGATTGCCACAGTTTGTCTTTTCAGACTTGTCTTATCTTCTATCTCAAGTAGTGAAGCAATCTTGTGAATGATGTTGCCTCTGATACCACCATTATTACTTTTCCAGCAAGAAATGTGTAGGCTTTACCTCTGAAACTATAGATTATGGCCTTTTTAGAAAGGCACCTCTAAACTGTTTACGGATAGTGACCTGCTACAATGATGAAACCGTGTGAGCCTTAATAAAAAACACCCTCAGGGCTACTTCCTTGTGATCAAGAGTTTGAAGTGCAAAATGCTAAACTGATGACTGTTCTCTGTCTCAGGCTCCCAACTACAGGATCTTACAATGCGCCTATGTACACAACAGTTTCTGCTCCTTCTCCTGGAGCTCCTTGATTATCGGTGAGCTTCACGTTTAACTTGTTTCTCTATTTTTCCTCTTTAACACTCTTTCGTCTCATCTATTTTTTCATATTGTACAAGTACCGAGTGTGCTACTCATAGCCCTTAATATCGGCTATCTTTCAATCAAAGAAACTCTGTGCAGTCCCGTGGCAGAGTGAATCAATTACAAGGCACCAGTGCCTAGGCTGTGTGTTTTTTTTTTTTGTCTTTTAGTCAGTGTCAGCCCCCTCATCCTGCGTACACCCCCACTTGAAAGACATCTAAAAGAAAGAGAAGACAGAGCGGAGCGAAGACAGTCGAATAGATGTGGAGGTTCTTACACTTTCCTCTTCTACACATCATCATCGCGATATCAGATACTATCATATCACAGTTTCAACATCTCTTGCTCCCCTTTTTGGCTATCACAGTGCTATTATGATCAGCTGTCCCCCGAATAAGTACGTAATTAGTATAGGTGGGTGAGCCGCGCCAGAGACGAGCCAAGGGCCTGGCTAGGATTTTGGAGCACAAGCCGAGATCTGGAAATGATTGCTATGTAAATGACACAACAAACAACACGTAAAATATAATAAAGTCGCTGCAAAGTCCAATACAGTATATTTCTTTAAAATGTAAGCTTTGACATTAATGTGTCACATTATAGCAGTGCACTGAGAAATACTTATTAAAATTATAGTTTTTAAACATAAACCATTAGTGCACTAAGGGGCAAGACATTGTCATGCAAATCCTGTATGAGCCCCAGGTTATAATAAAGCAACTTTATAGTCTATTAAATTAAGCACAATATGTTTTTGTACAACTGGTATTCTGAATTCACATATTTAAAAGTGCTTTCATATACAATAATGAAGAAAAAAAGAGTTTTGGTCAAATAAAATATTTGTCTAAAACCACACAATTTAAGTGGTGAAGTCACAACGTATCCAAGTTTTCTGGTTTCACTTTGTACAAATCAACCTGAAATAGGTATCTATTTGTCTTCACTTATGTTAAGGGTTTGTTTTTACCTCTTTATGCACTTTTCTGCAGGTTTTAATAGGGTGAATGCAACACATATATGAATTACTTAAATGGATTAATTTATTTGTGTATCACTTGTTAGATAATTGTTAGAACATTGATAATACATTGTTTTAACTGTTACTTGGTTAATTAGAATGTTCATTATGTCAATTAATTTTTAAAATAAATTGTTATATGTATGCATAATGTTTTAGTCTGTTAATATAATAATTAATTTGATTTGGTGTTATTATTGTTTTAATTATTGTGTACTATTCATGTTTTCTAGTATTGCATTTCTTTTATGGGTGTTTGGTTTCAAGGGTAGCAAGGTGGGAAATGCTTTAAATAGCTATCTTTACACTGTTCTAAATGGTACATAATTTAAATATTATTTTATTTACAGTCTTAAATGTTTATGTTGTATTCTTAATTAATTTTTTATGTTAACTCTATAATGTTGAAAATATTATACATTTTCAATATTTTTGTTCAAATATATGACTTTATTTATATAAAACACCATTAACAAACAACTCACAACCCGAAATTCCCCATTTTCTAGAGAACACTCAGATTCTCATTCTGACTTCGGCGGTCTTTTTAGAAGACCGCCGAAGCCGCCGGCGCCAAAAGACTGCCGGTGTTGGCGGTGTGAAGACTACCCTACTATGAGGTCATGAGGATTTCTGCCTGATTGCGGGTGGAAATCCGACACCGATGGCCTGGCCGACGTCGTAATAGAGGCAGTTTCCACTGCCGGGACTGCCACGCCAACAGGATGCCGCCCGATGTATTATGATCCGTAATACGGTGAAGCGGTTTTCTGCACGGCGGTGCAGTGCTGTTGGTGGAAACCGCCGTGACCCATTCCCTCTTGGACGGCCACCTCGCTGAAGCAGGTAAGTTGATTGTCCTAAAGGGGGAATGTGGGAGGGTGGGGCGTGTTGTGTGAATGTGTGTGTTGTCTGCATTTGTGTATAAATGCGGAGGAGGGGGTCTCTGTGTGTGCATTTGTGAATGCGTGTATGCAGGATGTGAGTGGGGTATTGTGTGTCTGTGTGAGTGCGTGTATATTTGTGTGAATGTGGAGAGGGGAAAGGGAGTGCCAGTTTGAGTGTGGCCATGTGAGTGTGTGTATCTGTTTGAGTGCATTGTGTGTGAGTGCATGCGTGTATCTGAGTGCGTTTGGGTGCAAGTGTGTGGGGTGTATGTAAGCAAATGCATGGGTGAGTGGGGGTGTGTGAATGTAGGTGTGAGGTCGTGTGGGGGGGTGTCTGCCAGCGACAAGAATGGAGATTCATGTCACCGGGTGCATGACCGCCAGCATTTTCATCACCACGAAAATGCTGGTGGTCTGCTGAGTTGTAATCCCGATGGCAGTATTACGACTACCACCGGACCAAAGGTGATCACCTCCAGCCCGGCAGCCCAACCACCCTGGAAGTACGGGTGGTGTTTCGGTGGTTTCACTTGGCTAAACCGCCAAAGTCATAATATGGCATGCTTTGCCACTGGCCCAGTGGCGGTAAGACCACCACCATGAGTCTGGCAGCCCAAGGACCACCAGACTCGTAATGAGGTCCTCAGTCAGGATTCAGAAAGATCCCACCTAAACAGCACTTATTGGGGCCACTAATGACATTCAAATCATTCTGGACCAAGGAGAGACAGCGTCCTTCATCCTGCTAGACATCTCTGCAGCCTTTGACCCTCTGTCCCACAACACTATAAGACTCCACAAAATTGGCATACAAGGATTTTCTTCAAAATGGATTTGTTCCCTCCTCATAAGAAGGTCACCACCCTTCACATCAGAGACCAAGAAACTGTTATGCGGAGTCCCACAGGGATTGCCCCTCAGCACCACCCTTTTCAACCTATACATGACACTGCTCACCAACATCGTCCGATCACAAGACATCACTCTCATCCCCTATGCCAATGACACCCAACTCATCCTCTCTCTGACAGACAAGATAACCGCCACCAGAACCAACTTCACCAACTGCATGAACATGGTAACACACTGGAAGCAGACAAACTGCCTGAATCTCAACTCAGACAAGACAGAAGTACTGGTCGTTGGCAACAAGTCACCGCCATGGGATTCCACCTTGTGCCCTTCAGGGCTAGGACCAGCACCCACAGCCCATGCAAGAAATTGAGAGGTCATCCTAAAAGACAAGCTCAACATGACAGGTCAAGTCAACGTATTGTGCACCACCTTCTTCCTCATCCTAAGCATGCAGCTAAAGATCATCACATGGTTGTTTCAGACCAACAGATGGACCATCATGTAAGCATTCATCACAAGCAGGCTGAAGTATGGCTACGCTGTTTACACAGAACTCGCAAAACAACTCCTATACAGACTCCACACCTTCCAGAATACCACTATAAGACTCATATTTGACCTCCCACACCACCCCCACATCACACACCACCTGAGGAAGCTTCGCTGGCTCCCCAATCACAAGCACAGCTAGGTCAAAATTCTCTTGTACACATACAAAACACATACAAAGCTCTATACAGCACAGGACTAGAACACCTGAGCAGCCACATACACCCCTTCACCAGCCCAGCAGACATCCACACTTTGCTTCAATCTCACTCGCACACAATCCCCACATCCGCAAAAGCAAAACTGGAGATTGCTCATTCTTTTACATTGCACCTAAGGCATGGAATGATCTCCCTCAACATTTCAGAGCCTCTTTCTCACTTCTTGAGTTCCCCAAGAATCTGAAGTCTGGGTTCTTCATATAAGCACCTTGGGAACCACACATCTATACACTTGCCAGGTACCTGGATATCCTCTTGAGTGATTAGTGTGCTATGCAAAACAACACAGCATAAATTTTTTATGTTTTATTAATCTTTATATCTATATCTACACATTTATATCTATATATCTATACATATATATATTTATATATATATATATATATATATATATATATATATATATATATATATATATACACTGTATACAAATGTATATATGTTTGTGTAATCCTTCCAAAGATCAAAAGATCAATAGATTCCCTACTGTTGCTCAAGTTAGAGTGAGAATAGTTAACCTGACCCCTATACATTTCAACACTTCCCCTACTGTTGCTTACTTTATAGTGGGAATAGTAAATCTGTACCTTCAAACTTCAGCACTCTCCCTACTGTTGCTCAAGTTGGAGTAGGATAGTAAATCTGTCCCACCTAAAGTACTACATTTTCCATACTGTTCCTTTAGTAGGATTGGGAATAGTAAATCTGACCCTTCTGAAGTCCAATACTTTCCCCACTGTTGCTTAGACTGGAGCGGGATTAGTAAATATGACCCTGCTAAAATCCAACACTTTCCCTAGTATTGCTCAGGTTTAAGTGGGAGTAGTAAATCTGAACCATCCAAAGTCGAACATTTTCCCTACTTTTCCTCTGGTTGGAGCAGGAATAGTAAATCTGACCCCTCGTAAATCCAACAGTTTTTCTACTGTTGCTCAGGTTAGAGTGGGACCACTAAATCTGACCCTTCAAAAGTCCAGTGCTTTCCCTGTTTCTAAAGTTAGAGCAGGAATAATGAAACTCACACCTCCAAAGTTCAACACTTTCACTTCTGTTTCTCTCATTGCAGTGGAGATAGTAAATCTGCGCCCCAAAGTCCAACACTTCCTCTACAGTTGCTCAGGATGGAGCGGGAATAGTAAAGCCGACCTTTAAAAAGTCCAGCAGTTTCCCTACTGTTGCTCAGGTTGGAGGAGGAATAGTAAATATCACCCCTTCAAAGTTCAACATTTTTTTGCTTAGGTTGGAGTGGCAATGCTGAATGTGACTCCTCCTAAGTCTAGTTATTGTTTTAATTTTATTTATGCTTTAACACATTTTTTATGATTTTGATTTTCCATGTTATTTTTTATTTTGCATTTGTTCTCTTTGAGCAATATTTTTATTACTTTTCTTTTGCATGTTAATAATTATATTGTATATGTTTACCTTGTATAACTTTAATTATATAGATATTTAAACATATTAATTGTCAGCATTTTTATTTTATTGTTCATGTTTATTTAATAATTGTACTTATTTTCATGTTATGTTTATGTGTTTACATTTATTTTAAGGTCCATATTTGTAGTTTTGTTAAGTCATAAAATATATTTATACATTTTCTAAATTAAATGTATGCTTTATATATTAGTTAACTTATATTTATTAAAGTTAATGTAACGCTAAATATTTGAAATGTAATATATTTACCCATTTAATGATAATATTTTGGTTCCATATATTTTTGTAGTCAATATTTTTGTGCTTTACATTTTTTGGGCAATATTAAGTATTGTGATAATTATGTCAAAGAAGCACAAATGGCTAAGCCTGCCTTCAGACACTTAGCAGTTTGAATCTCTGCTCCTTTATGTCATGCCTGTGTACCTCTATACCTCAATTGCATCAGCAAAAGGATAAACAAGCGGACTCAGGAGGCAGGTGGTAGAGTACACCCTGAGGGAAACTACAGAGTGAAGAAGAGAAGAGGAAAGCAATGAAAGACGTGCATTGGGGCTGCAGAGGATGAGAGAATCACTAACATGCCCTATTGATTTCTGTACATTTTAATATCCAGCCGGCTAGGTAGCAAAGTGAACAGTCAACTTGAACTAGGTGCATTTGTGAGTGGGATCATGCACTTGAGATATGTTTAATTTTTGCACTGTATCAGTTCACCTTACACAGTTAACAAGTTTACAAATAGTGGTGAAGATATGGGGATGACAACAGATATGGGGCCTCATTGCGGGTCTGGTGGTCTTAAGACCACCAGACTTTCGGTGGCAGTTTAACCGCCGCTTTACTGGTGGTCCGACTACCAAATTAACACCAAAGATCATGGTTCCCAATGGGGTGGCGGCGGTTGGAGTCGTGGTCAGCCACAGTGGCGCTGAGGTCAGCGCTGCCATGTTGATCACGAGTCCTCTTTCTGCCAGCCTTTCCATGCCAGGGACTCCGTCATAAAAAGGCTGGCGGAAAACCAGTGCTGGGGGTCACAGGGGGGGATGCACACTGTCTGATCTATTAGGAGCTGAGGTCAATGCAGCTGCAATCTTTCCACTGAGCTGAATGGCGAAAACCTCCGATTTTGTAGGTTTCCGTTGGTCAGCCCATTGGAAACCTTTTAATTGTCCCAGGGCAAGACTGCCAGCTTCATAGAGATCTCCTCTCCAGAGGGCTGGCAGGCTGACGGTCGGCCTACCAACCTCGTAATGAGGCCCATAATGTGCCCCTCTACCCTACCTAGCTCAGCCACCCACTTACCTTTCTAGTTGGGTATAGCATGTTTCTTGTTGGGAAATCTCATATTTGTAACACTCTAATAATGTTGACTAAGTTACACAACTTGCAATATGCTATTATCAATTCAAGCTCCATTTTGTATCTTTAGATTTCTTTCTGGTGGAAACAGACAGAGATCTCCCTGTGACAAAATATAGGGAAAAGTTAAAATGTTTACTATAATTGAAAAAAAAACTAAAAATATGTTTATGGTAAATATTCATGTAATTTAATGATAAATGTTTATTTTAAATGTCGAACAAAATCTAAAAAACATCCACAGAACTATTAAATTAATTCTTTTATTAAACTAGAACTAAGATTTATTAAAAACTTATATCACCTAAAGTAAAATGTTAATATGCATGTGTTATGTATTAAATATCACATTTTACATAGACTAATTTAAAATAAATTAATTATTTAAAAAATACAGTTACATTTATTTTTAAAATAAGAAAGATTATTAAAATACTTTATCATAAAATAACATGTATTTGTTATTGCATTTACATTTTTAACATTACATTAAATATAAATCTATATATATGTATATATATATATATATATATATATATATATATCATATAGCAATGGTAACCAATCAGTTACCAAAAAGAGACTCGTACTCCCAGATGCATCTTACTGAGAAAGCTTTATTCAGCAATGCATATCAACCAACAGGTCTTCATCACGGCCATAGTAAAACAACACAGTGCCCAACCACCATTAAAAACATTGTACAAACAATAAGCATGGTAGGAATACTCGCCAGTTCTTTTCCAGAAAGTATTTTTTTCTTCTTCACATCCTGCTCAGTTTGTAAAATTTGCGCACATGATGCAATAATACAAAATAATAGAAAATTATTGAAAACTAGTCCTCATAAATATGAAACTCATTTTTGTTGAAAATAAATCTCAAGGGCCAACAATCTCATACGATATATATTAATATTTGTCGTATCCTACATCTAATGGCTAAATATACGTCTTTGCCTATGTCAAGGTGTAGTTGGCCTTACCTCTTGTGTAGTGAAGATAATCGATTTGAGGACTGTACAGTTGCTAAAATCCCATTTAGTCCCTGATATTGTGGTCTGGTGGCCCACTTACACATATAAGTATAACTACCAAGTTATCAAGAAACAATTTCAAAATTTACATCAACCCCCAAGGTCGCTCCTGGTTCTCCATTACCAAGATGAGAACATACAAATAAATACCAGGGAATATGGCAACCTAATCCAGTTTGCATTCTTTGATATTGATTTCCATATTTACGGATACATAAATTCCAAATACATAACCTGGGATATAGACTAAAAGACAGAAAGAAAAAAGAACAAAGAAGAAAATAGAAAATAAGTCGTTCATGGGAACATCAACATTTACAAAGGATACACCAGGTGTCCCAATGACTCAAAGATAGTTATTTAAAAATAAAGAAAGGGCTAATGCCCAATGTGGATATGTAGTTCCTCATCAGAGTTCAGGTTGCCAGGGAACAAGCTGTTAAGCAACACTATACTCAGATTCCATTCTCCTCATCCTTCCTTCCCTGTCTCCACCTGTCAGATTCACTGGCACCCTGTCAATACCAGAAAATGAGAACTCATTGTTATTGCCTGCATGCTCCTGATACCAATGTCTTGCAACGGGGCAGTTTGGATCTCTGTTTTCTGATTGCTCTAAAATGTTCAAGAATTCTCTTTTCACCGGGAATATGGTGCTACCAACATAAGACAAATCATAGGGACATTGTAAAACATATACCACAAAATCACTAGTACACAATATGAATTTTTCTATTTTCCTTCATCTCCCTGTCTGTAGCATGTATGTTTTTCTGTTTACACTATGTTGGCATGCTTTACACTTTCCACATTTGAAAAAACCCTATTGTTCCCGCAACCAGGAACCTGTCCTATTGATTGGAGTGCCATAACTGTGTACCAATGTATCCCTCAATGATCTATTCCTCCTAAATTTGACCATGAGGTGAGGACTCACCAAATGGCCTATTGCAGGTTAAGATTTTATTAAGTGACAATGTCTATCCAGCATGTGTTTGATCCACATGGATTCACTGTTAAGTGTTGTAATAAATCTTACTGTATCTTGTTTTTGTGTTTTAGAATTTTTCTGCAATATGGTCTCCCTAGTTCTTCCTTCAGCCTTCTCACAGGCTGTTCTTATGACTTTCGTGGGATAACCTTTTGCTGCAAATCTACCCATCCTTCCCCTCTGTTCTATCTCAAACAGATGTGGGGTTCTGCAATTTTGTTTTGCCCTTATATTTCTGCAAAGGGGATACTCCATTTTAGATTGTTGGGGTGATGGCTACTTGAATGCAGAATGCTGTTGCCTGCAGTTTCTTTCCTGAAAAGACAAATATTACCTTTGTCCTCTTCTATTTGGACAAATGGATCCAAAAAATATATTTCTGATTTGTGATTTTTATGTGTGAATCATATATTCAAATTATTTTCTGAGATAAATTCCCAAACATCCTGTCAATCCTTCTGTGATCCGTCCTAGATTATAAACATGTATCTGGTATGTTGGTCCAAACATGCTCTGCCTCCCACCATCCCAGAGAAATACCGGCATAGCTCGGTGCGAAGCAACTTCCCATGTCAGTCCCTATAAGTTGACCATACCATTGGTCCCTGAATAGAAAGTAATTGTTCTCCAAACAGAAATATAACATGTCAAGTCACATCATGCAGTGCCCATAGAGGTACAAAGGCTCATGTTCTATATGTATATGTATTTAAAAAAAACACTGGTCTAATGGTCAAGGTCTGAGACCCTCACACTGGAGGTTGAGCGTTCTAATCCAGGCATGTTGGTAATCATTTCCCTCCTTTACTTTTTTTTTAACTGCAACTGTTTAAGGTTCATACTAAAAGGTGATCTCACTCTTTTAATTAACAAATACATTTTTCTTTTCAGTTTCTCCATAAATATCTCATTCTATGTATATCCTCCATCAAAGCCTAAAAAACTCTCTTTCTCTCTCCCTTTCCTTCTCACTCTCTTTCTGTCTCTCTCTCTCTTTCAGTCCCACTCACAGACCCAGTCAGACCCACTCAGACCCTCACGCACCCATTCACAGACCCACTCAGACTGTCACACACTCACTGACCCATTGACACCCTCATGCACCCACTCACAGACCTGTGCAGACACTGATGCATCCACTAAGACACTGATGTATGCACTCTCACCCCAGTTACACCATCTTACACCTATTCTCACACCCCGAGAGATAGGCTGTGGCCAACTCCAGCCACACAAAGGGCCGTGTGAGGGGCAGAGGTGGGTGGTTGGGGGGTTGGCCACAGGGACTGGTTAAAGGCCAGGCATTGTGGGCAACCCCTGCTGCGGATGGGCGAAAGCCGTTCATGGTGCAAGGTTGGGTGCTTGTAGGGGGTTGGCCTATGGGCCATGAAAATGAAAATTACGGTACGTTAAAAAAACATAGAAATTCACCAAAAAACAAAGATTACAGGGACGTTACAGTTAAGCTCACATTTTAAATTTACAAAACCATAGAAATTCACCTGTTAGAGTCATCTCAAGTAACTATGGGCCTCATTATGAGTCTGGCAATCTCAAGACTGCTAGACTCGAAGTGGCAGTCAGACCACTGCGGCTATGGCGGTCCGACCGCCACATTACAACCCTGGCAGTCCAACCACGAAGGTACTTCCACCTCCTGCAGTATCTTTGATCCCAACTGGATGACAGTGGTCTTGGTGGTGATCAGCCAGGGCAGTGCTGAAGTCAGGGCCGCCCTGCTGGGCGACAGTGTGCATTTCAGTGTTGCTGATGCACACTGCGTGCGGCCGCCGGCTCAGTAATGAGCCGGTAACAATGCTGTTGCACCTTTCCCACTGGGCAGATGGGTGGGAACCAGCCCAGTGGGCAAGTTGTAATGGGGCCCGTGGGGAGACCACCAGCACCATGGCAGTCTCCTTGTGTAAAGTTTCACAGTCGGATGTTTCCGCCTGCCAAACTCGTAATTACCCCCTATAACTCGTGCCCTAAGGTAACTATAACTTGCGCCGTCACCATGCCCTGCTAATTACCCTACAAATTATGTCACTCATGGCATCTTTAATAACAGCATTGATAATATTAATGTAATATTTGCAATAAAACTTTTGACAAAAAAAACTGTGAATGGTGGGTGCGCGAGTTATAGTTAATTAGGTCACGAGTTATAGTTACTTAAGATAACCTTTAAATATAAAAGGTGAATTTCTGTGGTTTTGTATATTTGAAATGTAAGTCTAACTATAAAGTTTTTTCAGTGCACAAAAAAATAATATATATACATATAATACCTAGTGGCAGTCACCACTAGGTAGTTATAGTTAGGACCTAGTTTCTATAGAAAAAGTATTTTAATGAACTTGGTCCTGAATTTCCTCACACAAAACCATAGAAATTCAGCAGTTATAGTTAGACTTATTTCAAGTAACTATAACTTGTGCCCTTATGGTAATTATAATTATCACCCCTGACATGCACAGTTTTTCTTCAATAAATTGACTGCTAATGTTTCATTTACATTTTTAATGATGTTATATTAGTTCTCATGAGAGCTGTGATATCTTGGGTAATTAGCAGTGCGTGGCGAGGACTCATGTCCTTTTAACCTTTGTTTTTTGTTGTTGTGAATTTCTATGTTTTTTTAATGTAAAGTAATTTTCCACCATGAAAAGGCTGGCGGAAAGAGGACTCATAAACCGGAGGGCAGTGCTGCTTGCAGCTCTGCCCTGGCAGATTACAACTGCTGAGACAACCAGGCTGTCGACTGGCGACAACCTGGCGGTGCCCACGGTCAGACCTCGGCGGCTCTGCCACGGTCATAATATGGCGGTTCCAGACTGGAACCCTCAACCTTCAGGGTGAGGGCATGAGACCTTAACCTCCAGGTCTCAGGTGACTCTTTGCTATGCAGTTTCCAGACATGCATATGACATTCAACCCAAAAATCTTGATGGCAAAAGGACGCAAATGTTCCATACTTAGGAATGTTTAACAATCAAAACACTAGTAAATAAATAGACACACTGCAGCAGATACCAGTATTTTAACCTTCAACCTATTGAGCAACAGTTCATTAGCTCTAGCAGTAGGGCAGAACACATCTATAACATTTGAACCAAACATCTTGCTAGTGTGACACTTTGAAGTTATTGTATGGAGAGACTATTGCAATAACAATCTCTCTCTTCCATCCCATTGATGGAAGAGTGAGAGAGAGAGAGAGAGAGACAGAGAGAGAGAGAGAGAGAGAGAGTGACAGGACGGCAGGGGGAGCCTGAAGACTCCTGCCATTCTAGCCGGCTCTCCACGTCCTGCGAGAGCCGGTATTGCTCATGCAAACAGCCAGCTGCTTTAAATAGGAACAATATTTTTATCTGTTTCCCTGCACGCATATATGCATATAAGGAAACAGATGAAAACTCAGCTTTCCGTAAGCAGGAGCTGTTTGTCAGCTCCTGCTTGCAGAAGTGGAGTTATGTTTGCTTTTGCTTGTGAGAGTTGTCAGCACCCATCATCAAAAGCAAACAGTTCCCTCTTGAGGGTGGGCACCTCGGGAGGTAGCAGGATTTGGCGCTGGGGGTGGAGGTCTCCAGGACCGTGCGGCCCGCCTGTGATCGTAGTACTTAGCCCGGGGGAGGTGGTGGTCCCCGGGGCCGGGAGTATGCGACAAACCCCCTCCATTCATTTATTTCAGCCCCTGGGTTGTGATGGCCCCTTGGATGCAGGGGACTTCGCTGCTCACCTGCCTTAATTATGTATTTTGCTCCGGAGAAGTGGTGGTCCACAGGGCTGCCCGGGGCCCTGAAAACTGTGTGCAGCGGTGGTTGGATTTATGTATAATAAATAAAAGCTGAGTCTCAAAATGATTGCCAACATTTCCTGTTTGAAGTGTTGACAGCCAGTTAGATCTCGGTACAGGATTGGGAGTATTCGCAAACCCTTTGCACCTCCAGATATACAAATGTGGTTTTCTTTTAATATTTCAAAAACTACTGAACAGATTTACTTCCAATAACAAAAAGCACTCTTTCTGGACCAAAAGCCACATTTCTGATAAATGTGGTGGAATTCCATCAAGCAGTTTGGGCTGTAGTTGTACATTAAGGGCCAGATGTAGCAAACGTTTTGCACGTCGCAAACAGCGAATTTCACTGTTTGCAACGTGCAAAAAGCACATCGCGATGCCCAATCTCCGTTTTGCGAGTCAGTAACCTGGTTACCGACTCGCAAAACGGGACTGCGAGTAGCAATTAGGAAGGGGTGTTTCCCTTCCTAATTGTGAGTTGCTGCGCGATGCTGTTTAGCTTTGTGACTGCGAACGTGGTCGCAGAGCAATCACAGTTACCACCAGTGTCACACTGGTGGTAACCCATTCGCAAAAGGGAAGGGGTCCCCTTTGTGAATGGCATGGAAAACAAAACTGCTTTATTTAAAAGCAGTCACAGACATGGTGGTCTGCTGTCTCCAGCAGGCCACGATCCCTGTGAGTGCTGCGAGTCTCAAGGGGGTCGCAAATTGCGACCTACCTCATTAATATTAATGAGGTGGGCCTTTGCGACCCCCTTGCGAGTCGCACATTGTGTCAGGGACACCATCCTGCATTCTGAATTGTGACTAGCAAATTGCGAGTCTCTCTGACTCGCAATTTGCGAGTTGCAATTCAGAAACTACTTACATCTGGCCCTAAATCCTCATGGGAATTAAAATGGAAAATGCACTTTTTTAGACCCCACCCTCCTTTTTCTCAGCCCCTGTTTGACATACCACCCCAAGACTTTCCATGCACAGCAAGATCCTCCTGGACACGTTGTTTGGAAACTTTTGTGACGATTCATCAAAAGACACCAAAGATATAAGCAAGTGAAAAAATGCTTTTTCTATGGAAACCAGGTTCTAACTACAACTACCTACTGGTGGCCGCCAGTAGGTAAGTAATATATATATATATATATATATATATATATACACACACAAAAGTCAAAATAAATTAATACATATTTCAATCTAACATTATTTCCAAAGAGGTTTTATTATAGGTGTCTACCTCCATTATTTTCTCTGGGAGGGTGTTGCAGTACCAGTGATTGGTCATATCTGATGCTGTGCTTCCTACTGTTTACATTAGGATTTTGTGAATAGCAAAAGTAATAATTTGTTCAAAAGTGTAGAAGTGAATTTACTAAAAGTAAATCCACACTTGTAGATTTACCTTTGTGAGTAGGCCCCTAGGTTCCTATAGCTAAATTTTTTAAGAAATCAAGGGCCATATTTTCCCAAATTGCTTGCTTTGACCCTGCTTGATGAAGCCGTCACAGGGCAACCCAAGTCCTTAAATGGGATGCAGCTACAATTTTTTTCTACAAATCAAGATCAGGGTTTACTAAAGACTTGCATTGTCCTTGGGTGATTCAAGTCATTGCAAGGCAACACAATTTCTTAAATGGGATTTACAAAGTCAGGTAAGGGGCGATTTGCGCAGTCTTGCTTAACTTTGTAAACAAATGTACCGGTGCAGCAGCTGCGTTGCATTGCATTTGGGTGTGGCAGGAGTTCCATATGGGGTGCATAGGCACACACCCATGGAATTTGACCCAATCATAGTTTTACTACATGCAATAAACCTGAGACACACAGACAGGCGAAACAAGGAGAAATATCTTTATTCCTCCTCGTGATTCCTCTTTGCATGTATGATGCATTCTGCAGCACACATAAAGATGGATAGGCCTCTAAGGATTATTTTTGTGCAGGATAGTAGTCCTTCCTGCACAAAAACAACCTGCCGTTAACACAGGCACCCCTGTGCCTGCATTGGGGCCAGGCAGCCACAATAGCTCCAGCGCAAGAAGAAAGCTGAACTGCACCATACCATTGTTGATATGGCACAGTGCGGCTCTCTCCCTTTCACCCAGTGCAGCTCAGCAACATCTCTTGCTGCGCTGCTTGCATGAAATCTTAGTAAATATGCCACTAAGCGCTTTCTCTAACCCAGTGTTAGTGCTAACCTTTTGGCAAAGCCTGTAAAGTAAGGCATCTTGAAAGCATTCCTGCTGGCGAACCATCATTATGTTGTAATAGTTAAACATCAGACATTCTGTCTTCTGACTTCAGTTCTCAAGCAAAACGTTGTAAAAAGGTCCACCAAATCTAATATTTTGAAGAACATGTAGTATTTTGAGGAGCATGTCGTATATGTCATTTTCTCACATGTGTCAAATCAATCAATACAGCATTCCTCTCATAGCCGTCACAGAAGCCTGTGGTAAATCCTTTTAACCGTTGTATGAGATTGTCAGAGCCACTGGGACTTGTTGTTATTTAGACATTGGTGATCCCACAGTAAACGGACTGAACAATTTCTTCATATCTACATTTTCGTCAGCTACCTTTGCGCTACCTTTGAGTCCCGGATTGTCCTGACCTTGTGACATGATCAAAGCGTGACCCCAAAAGTCTCTACTGCATTTCCTGTTCCAGTGATACCCAGACAAGATGAGAGTTAATGCATCTTGTTTGTGGCCCAGTGTAGCCTCTACAGTAATATAAATTGAATGGGCCGAGTTTGAAGGTAATAGGTCTGTGACTCATTCTATAATAGATCGCTTTCGGTATTCTGCATTTTCGTACAGATGGCTAGATTCTCGACCCACTGGTGCGTGCAGGGCATATCTACGCACGCAGATAGCCTTAGTGCAACCTACCTTTCAAGTTCAGAAAAGTGAATTTCACACTCGTACATGGATTTACACAGATTCTCCTGTGATTGAGTTTAAAGCAGGGTTACGAGTACAGAAATGCTTATTGAATTTTTGTAAACGTTCATGTTTGTATTTACCGATGCACACGTCTCCAAATCCCTTTCTATCCTCCGAAACGTCAGACATTTACTTCATCAAAGGCCAGAGAAAATAACTTACTTGGTCTAGGGGCAATGGGAAAATACCCCCTGACCACCACCCAAATTTAGTACGTTGTATCGAAAAGGTGTTGCCCCAAATAGATGTTTCCCTATAGAGAATAAAAAGGTAGCAAGTTTAGTTGCACTGGCGCTTCTGAATTTTTAAGGTAAAAATATTTGGCTCCATATTTTCACTTGAGAAAAGAAGTCTTGCAAGTCTTCCAGGAGTATGCAAGGAAACCTGTGGTTGTTGCATGTTTCCAAGCATAACCTACAAAACTAGTGTACATTCCAAAAAGTCACAAAGTGGCACCCACGAAAGGTCAGAAATGTAGGTTCTTTGTTATGATTCATGCCTTGAGTTTCTGTTTCTAACTTTCTTTAGTTTTTGCTTGATGTGCAACCATGTACTCACTGAAGTCATGTGGCTTTGGCTTTAAAAATGTTCAACATGTCAGGCCTCTTTTCTAACATAGACAGATATACTTTGCGTTCATCACAAAGCTCCTTCCTCACAATTTCCTACTAATCATGAGTTTTAGCTGGGGATACCTATAATTGGTTATCCACACCCACCTAGTTACAGACATGCAAAGATGCTTCCATAGAGAAGTGCTATGTACTCCGCTGCTACCCCGTGCCTTAAGTGAAAAAGTCTAAAGAACATGAAGATAATTGTGAGAGTGCCAAACCTTTCACTCCTCCAAGGCGTGGCTCAAACCAACAAGAGAGCTCCCAAACTTCATGAGTAAATCACCTTCCACAGTCCGCAGATTCATGCCACTAAGAGTGAAAATGTCCATCTCATGAAAAGCCATAAAAAACATTAATCGTGCCCACCACAGCCTCCACATGTGCTTGTCAGTGCATCTAATTCAAGTATCTTTAAAATAAGAATGTATCTGTTTTCCCTAAAACTGAAGTGTGAGACTAGGAACAAAAAATGTTATGAACCTGTGATGCCTTGCATGCATTCCACAAGATGTCTAAGCCAGCAATGAAAAAAAGTTGATATGTCTTACTGACTTAGGTGGTCATTATGAGTTTGTGGTCTCCGGACCGCCAAGTCGGCTGTGAGAGTCACACCGCCATGGAGCCGGCGGAGTAGACCGCCACATCATGACCATGACAGTGATCTGAACAGAACACAGCCAAAACACCGCCAGTACCACCAGTGCGGACGGACTGCTGTGGCCGCAGTAGGCATCTCCAGGCTGGCAGAAACCATGCTTCCGCCGAACATATTACGAGGTTGCATACCGCCAGGATTTCCAGGGTGGTCACACCACCACGAAAAGCCTGGCGGAAATGAACAATAGAAAAGGAAACACTCACCTTCAGGAACAAAGACACATCCGTAGCCACCATGGAACCCCGACTTGAAGTCTTCCCCCTGCTCCTGCTTGCCATACAACTCCAGAACCAGCAACAAAGACAACAACCGTTAGTACACCCGCCTAGCACACAGTGGAGGGAAGGCCATTAGTACACACCCAAACACAACACACACACCCGGGGTGGCTAGCGACAGCCACACACACATACAAAGAAACATCCGTACCAACATGCACACACACCTACATACATACACACAAACAACACACACCATGGCCAACATACACGTGCCATACACACAACACACCGAAGACTGACACCACTGCCACTGTCAAACACATTCATGCACAACACAACAGAGTCACACAACGGCAACACCATCGCAATCACACAAACACATTGGCAGAGAGGCACACCAAACATCTCCAGAAGGTCACACATACTGGCTGCAACATGTAACAACAGCCCACAACCAATCCAAACCAAAACACTGCCAAACAACGTGTCAGATTACACGCCACGTCCACCCAACATACAAAGCACATCAGAGATGCATCACAACACAAACGGACGCACACACCACTACCACAAGATGCCACACAACACTATCACAACACATCACAACAAGTCCATAGCACGTCACCTACACAACTCATGCAGCTACACAAACACATCACATACGCAAAAGACACACACCAAATCACACAAATACAACACATACATGTAGAAGGAAAGGCAGGACAAGTTTGTTACCCTCAACACCAACGGTACTGTGGTGCAGATATATTGATATAAATATGTCATAGGAAAAAGTTACCTTTATACAACATAGGCCTGCTGGCCAGTCCAAAAGTTTATAGTGTCTCAGGCACACTGGGCAAAGTGTCTGGCCCCAACTTGACTCCTGACTGTAAAGTGGCCCCACATAGCAGGGGCATTTTTAAACTTGGTATCCTTGGCGTGGTCTCCCCTATCTTTTTGCCTCTGCTTTCCAGGTTGTTTATGTGTGCTGGACTCTGTTTTTGCTGTTTTTGATACTCTGGGCACTTTACCATTGCTGACCAGTGCTAAAGTGCAAGTGTAAAATGTATGTGTAATTGGCTTATCCATGATTGGCATATTTGATTTACTAATAAGTCTCTAGTATAGTGCACCAGAGGTGCCCAGGGCCTGTAAATCAAATGCTACTAGTGGTCCTGCAACACTGGTGGTGCCACCCACATGATGAGTAGCCCTGGAAACATGGCTCAGACTTGCCACTGCAGTGTCTGTGTGTGCAGTTTTAAACTGCCAATTCGACTTGGCAAGTGTACCCACTTGCCAGGCCTAAACCTTCCCTTTTTATACATGTGAGGCACCCTAGGTAGCCCCATGGGCAGGGTGCAGTGTATGTTAAAGTTGGGACATGTACTGATGTATGTTACATGTCCTAACAGTGAAATACTGCTACATTTAGGCCCATATTTATACTTTTTAGCGCTGCATTTGCACCGCTTTTTGATGCAGAATCGGTGCAAACTTACAAATACTATTAAAAAGTATAAATATGGGCCTTAGTCTTCACTGTTGCAAGGCCTCTCTGCTGAGACTCCTGCCCCGCCAAGTGGTGTCCTATCCAGTCCTTGAAAATCAATGCACAGAACGCCATGTGTAACACGGCTGATAAACTACGTGCCGCCGGCTTTGCAGTTAAATCAATGCTCCTCCAGCATCGCGGCTTTGAGATCGACGCATTGCGGCTGGATAAATGATGCGCAACACCCGCTTGCGGCTGCTGATAATGACTGAAACCCCATGCAGCACCGTTTTCTAACTCCATGCAACAGGATTTTCCAGGCATCACCCCTGGGAGTCAAAGTCAACCTGACTCTGTGCAGATCCGAGGTGCCCTATCTGGAAATCGACACATCGCTCTCTAGCGAGGGAGAAAAATGACGCATCACCGACCCGACTGGAGAAAAAACGACGCACGACCTCACTTGCGAGGAAGGAATCAACGAATCGCTGCCTTTTCCGATGCACGCTCGACCGTGCAGGTTTATTTTTGACACTAACCAGGTATTTTGTGCAAAATCATAGTTTCCGTTGTTTTATGTGGAGTAAGGGCCAGATGTAGCAAGCAGTTTTGCGCATTCTGTGTCTATGGGAAAATGTGTTCGTACATATGGCCCTAAGACTCTTATTCTTTGAAAATTCATATTTTAACTTATGTATGTTTGATTTGTGTTGTTTTGGTCTTGTTTGATTTAGATAAATATTACCTATTTTACTCAACTGGTGTGGTGTCCATTTTGTAGTGTTTTCACTGTATTACTGTGTGTGTGGGTACAAATATTTTACACATTGCTTCTGAGATAAGCCTGACTTCTTGTGCCAAGCTACCAAGGGGGTATGCAGGGGTTATCTAAGTGTGTTTCTCCATTGCCCTGACTCGAGTGAGGGTCCTTGCTTGGACAGGGGGTAACCTGACTGCCAACCAAAGACCCCATTTCTAACAGGCATCAATGGGGCAGGCACCTCAGGGGCGTGAGGGGGTGAAGGTGGGGGCTTGGGTTTCAGAGGGGGGTTCTTTGGCTTGGGTTTAGGTTTGGGGGGTTTGAGTTTAGTCTTAGGCTTTGGAGGAGGGCCCTTGGCCTAGGGTTTAGGAGGGCTGACCTTCGGTTTGGTGGGGGTTGTATTTTTTGCAGGGGAGGGGCATGGGCTGTACCGGGAGTCATGGGAGGACTGGGAGGTGGAAGAACTGGGTTGGGGAGGGTAACGGAGCGCTTGGGAGAGCCACGGACTGGGGCGGGGGGAGGGAACAGGGAAAACTCATAAAGGATTTTTTTTTAGGGGCAGAAGGGAGGTCATGGAAAAACATTTGGGCGTGGAGGGAGAGGGAGTGCTTGTGAGGTGTGTACATGTAGGTGTCTTGGGTGCATGTGCATAGGTGGAAGCCATATGTGTGCTTGGTGTCTGTTGGGTGGTTGAGTGCGGGTGTTTAGGTGTCTTGGGAGGAGGGGGTGAGGAGATGTAGGGAGAAGCCAGGGTGGATGTGTGAGTCTCTGTTGGGGTGATGCCTGCAGGTAAGGTGGATGTGCTGCATGAGAGGGTGTTGGTATGTGGGTCTTCTATTGTGGTGACGGTGTGTATGAAGGGACTTCTGGCTGGATCTGGAAGTGCTGATAGCAGATTTGAGTGGTGTAGTGTCTGTGAAGGGAGTGGATGTTGCGTCTGCATGTGGGTGTTGTCTGTATGCATGGCGGTGGTGAGTCTTGTCATGCCTGTGTTTCTCTTTGTGCACTGTGTCTGTTGAGGTGGATGAATGGTGGTCTAACTGTGTGCTCTGGATGGGTGTGGGATTAGGCCCAGGTAGCTGAAGGGGCACGGAAGACGAAGGGACACTGGCTGCCTTCAACGAGTAGGCCAGAGCCTGAAAGGATCTCTGCAGGGCAGTCAGGGCACCGTGAATGCCTTCCAGGTAGGCATTGGTCTGCTGCATCTGTGATGCCAGTCCCTGTATGGCATTCACAATGGTTGACTGTTCCACAGAGATGGACCTCAGGAGGTCAATAGCCTCCTCATTGAAGGCAGCAGGACTTACTGGGGCTGGGGCAGAGGTACCTACGGCAAAGGAGACGCCTACCCTCCTGGGTGAGCGAGCACGGGCAACTTGGTGGGTCAGCTTACAGGGAGGGCAGTGCTGGTAAGCAGCATGGCGGACAAGGATGGTGTTGGTCTTGTCCCAGATGCGTCCGCCACCACCAGGGAACGTCCATCGGAGGAGGAATCCGAAGAGGATGTTGAATATCTGGTCCCCCTCGTGGTACTCCCCTCACCCTTTATCCCACTGGTCCCCTCTGCTCTGCTGGTGTGAGTCTCCTGGATCCCGTGGGCTGCAGCTTCCCCACTCACCAGTGCCCCTTCTTCTTCATCTGATGATGCTGATGCACACAAAGACAGAGGAGTAGAGGGATGGAGGGGGGGAGAGAAAGAAAGGGGGCAATGGGTCAATACCTACCCTTCATTCACAGAGAGTAACAACTTATTATTATTCTGCTGGTATGCCATTGCAGGGCATGCCCTAACAGTGACATGCATAACTGTGGAAATCATAAGGCAATCAAAAGCTATGCTGAAAAAACCTACTAATGCGGGAACATTGCCATTCATTGACTTGATGAAGGGTCTAACAATGCACAGTTGCATAGTACTTGCCACATTCCCATGGTCAATTACATTGACATTCCCTGTACTTTTTATCCAAAAGAATCATGCATGGTAAGGTAACATGCCGACAAACCCATGTACAATGTGGTCACTAAGTTCTTTCCCCCCTGCATCTACACATTCAGTAAAAGGCAGCTGATTGAGAACTCACAAATTACCTGTGTCATTGTGGCAGAGTGATACTAATGGCAATGCCTTAACACTTCAGGTACATTGATGCTGATGGAAGGAGCTGGTCTCTCAAAATGTGAAGGTTGTCCAGACAAATCCAAACATGGAATTAGTCCTCTCATAAGTCACTGTCTGTATGGTACTGGCACACATAATCAATACAAATCCTGCCAGGGTGGCTGATACCCATAGTCCATGTGCATATACCAATGATCTACACTACATCTTACCACTAGTAGTCTATCCAAACCCAAACAAGCCTAACATTAGTGAGGTGTGAGTATGTACTTACCCCCTTGTGCCTGCTATCCTGCCCTAAGGCGCCCATCCACCTCAGGGTAGGCCACCGCCAAAATGCTGGCCATTAGGGAGTTAGGGTCTGACAAGTACCCCTCCCTCGTTGGGAGGACGTCCCCAGCTGGGCCTCTGCGGTCTTACAGGCCCAGCATCTCAGGTCCTCCCATGTCTTTCTGCAGTGGGTGCTCCACTGGCTATGGACCCGAAGGGTCCACAGTTGCTTGGCGATGGCGGGCTAAATCCCCTTCTGCTGCTGGGCCCTGACTTGCATGGGTGACACAGACAGAAGGAGAAAGTCATGTAGAGTGGTATCACAGCAACCGCAGTGAACGTCACACATCTCTCACATCTCATGCCCACACTTACCTGTCTTAATGGCACAGAAGCACAAATTCCATTGACACCTGCATGCATACACCTCTGTATGTGTCGTCACAATGCCTTTCAGCCTCACACATCCCCCTATCAGACAGGGCAGTACATTGGACTCACCTGCTGCTCTGGTGCCCCATACACTGTCCATAGAGGGGAAGGACCCCGTCCACTAGCTTCTCTAACTCCTCCTGTGTGAAGACAGGGGCCCTTTCTCCTGCAGGACGTGGTATTATGGCTCCCAAAGATAGTACACAGCAGCTCACGTAGTGAAGGTATTGCTTGCACAAGTGTCAGTAGTCAAGTGAGCTATGCAACATATAATGGCGGTCACGGGTGCCATATACCTGACCATCACCACCGGCAGTGATCAGCATTGGTCCCAAAATCCAATAGACGATAATGTTATCCAATAAGGAGTTGCACGGAGGGTGCGACCGATTACTGCCATGGCGACTAACACCGGCAGAATGAGGTCACTTCCATCTGTCCTGTGCATGCAGAACAGGCAGACGCCATTTTACATGTCGTCAGTTTATTGCAGGTGAATAATAACTGTGTCATGGATTAATTGTGTGACAAGTGCGTAGATTGACTATGTTCACACATCACAGCTGGGTACACATGCAAGGACAGTATAGTTAGATGGACTCATGACAATGACAAGACATGTGCAGTCACTTGCTGTCTCATAGACGGACTAACCATATCTGAATGTTAAAAATTTACATACACCTTATTACCTGGGGAAATAGGGTGCTGTTAAATGGAAGTGTCACATGTTTCATGTGTGTCAAGCTGCATGTCTGGGGCTGTAACAGTAATCCAGGATGGCATAAACATTCAGTCTACATTGTCAAATGGATTCTGTATACTTCAGCGTTATGTCCTCATTACTATTGTGTGCTACAAGTACAGTGTTAGGTGCCATGTGAACTGTCGACATCAACCTGTGGCTTTTCCTCTTTCCTATTCCTATTCCTGGATACCATGCAATGGTGAGAACGAAACTACCGGCACCTAGTCTACCTTGCTACCCAGGAAGAGAGTCTTATCAGTGCTATGCTTCCTTGCTTCCGGCTCGTTCCAGATTACAGTGGGCTTGGCAGCATGGGTGTCACAGCCGATGTTCAGTCTTGTGTTGAAGGATGTACTGTGTGCTTTACTCAGACAACTGGGCAGCTACATCAGGTTCCCCCAACATGCGGATTTGCCCACTGTTAAAGTTAACTTCTGTGATATGGTACATGTCCCTCATGTGATAGGGGCCATGGATAGCACCCACATTGCTTTGGTTCCTCCCAGGGTCATGAGCAATTGTACAGGAACTGGAAAACCTTTTACTCCATAAATGCCCAGGTGGTGTGTCTCACTGACCAATATATCTCCCAAGTGATGGCCACGTTTCCTGGATCTGTGCATGACTCCTTCTTTCTGAGGAACAGCAATATCCTACCCATGATGGCACAACTACAGAGAGAGAGGGCCTGGCTCATTGGTGTGTATCCAGTAGTATATGTGCAACTGTAATATCGCCTCTCTTCACATTCTACCCTGTGTCTATACCACTATTGTGATAGGTCCAACCTTTGTGCATACAAGTGACTCTGGCTATCCTAACCTTCAGTGGCTTCTGACACCAGTGAGATACCCAACAACAGATGGTGAAAACCGTTTCAAAGAGGCCCACAACAGGACGAGGCTTGTCATAGAGAGGACCTCTGGGATACTGAAGGCCAGAATCCCGTGCCTACATGTCTCAGGAGGTGCCCTGCTCTGCAGTCCACTAAAGGTCTGCCAAATCATTGTTGCCTGCTGCATGCTACACAATCTGGCCCTGAGACGTCACATCCCATTACTGGATGTTGAGGAGGGGGTAGCTGGACCAGTGGTTGATGATGGTGACATAGAAAGTGATGAGGAGGCAGATGATGAGGCTGCAGCTGACTCTAGAACAAAGTTGATCCACCAATACTTCCAATGAAATTCAGGCATATTTTGACTGTGCTGAGTGAACAACATTGTCTCCTATTGTGATGGTGGTGTTTCCTGTCTTGGTATATTTGCAGGTCACTTAGGTGGTGCTACTCTGGTTCCTGGCTAGACTGGTGGCTCCCTTGACACAGGATTTCAGAATGTCTGTTCTACTATCAAACTTGCAGCACATTGCTCCCCCTTATGTCCATCTTACAGACTTTTGCTGGTCAATGGGTTAACTTAAATGACATGTTGTACTGGAGAAAATCTTACTTGTTACAATAAAGACACGTAAGCAGTAGCTGTGCTCAGTGGTGTTTAATGTGATTCTCAAGTGAGGTGGGTGAAGACTGGGGACATGGTGGATGAAGTCATCAGAGCAGTTGGCCCAGCTGCAGGTTGTACAGGTCCAGTATCCAAGGGCCATGGTAAAATGGAGACATGACAGTATACAGTCAAAAGGGTGTGTCAGTGGCACACAAAGGAGAATGTTCAGGAGAGGCTCACTTCCTGGCAATGGTTTTGGTCTTGGCTTCAGGTCCTGCTGGATGTCTGGATGGAGGACCTCAGTTGCGTGGGAGTTCATCAGCTGCAGAGGGAGAGGTGCTGGTGGCTTGTGGGTCCTCTGGCAGGGCCTTCATTCCACTAGCTGTGGCAGAAGTGGATGGCTCAGTTGGTATGTGGCTAGTGGAAGGGGCCTGCTGGTGGGTGGAGGACGCACGCAGGATGGCTGTTAGTTCTTTGAGCACTCCTGCAATGGAGGCCATGTTGGCATTGTGAGCCTGCCACTGCTGCATGACCTACTGGTGGTATTCCCTCTTCAGCCTCTGGTTCTCATGCAAGGTGGGGAGTATCTGGCCCACCTTGTCCTGGGATTGCTGGTATGCTCCCAGGACTTGGGAAATGGCCTCCTGCCCAGACGATTCCCTTGGGGGCCCCATCCTTTGGCCCACAGGTGCCTTCTCACTGCCCCTGGCCCCCTGTGTCTGTGCCCCTGACATTGTGTTACACTAGGACCTTCATTGTCTTGGGTTTGAGGGGTAGACTCTGGTTCCTGTACTGTGGGGCACACTGCTGATTGACCAGTCATTGGAACACAGGTTTGTGGATGAGGGGTTGGCTGTGCTGTTGCTGCCACAGGGTTTGGGAGATCAGATGTTGGCTGGTTGTGGTAGTCTGACCAGTTATCCCAGATGGGTCAGGTAACTTGTCAATGTGCAGAATCCAGAATAGTAGTCCTCACTGGGGCCTTCATACTGGGGAGGGATGGCTGTTTATGGAATCCTCTGCAGGGTGGCAGTGGCAGGAGTACCTGTGAATGGAGAGGGAGTGAGTTACATTGTGGAGGTGTACTTGCTCATGTCATTGTCTGATGCATACAGTGCCGTGACTTGCTTCCTATTGATGGCAATAACAGATGCAGCACTGCAGACATTATTTGTGGGTGAAGTATTGTGACATTGGTGCCATGTTCCATTGAGGGTTGTAGATAGTGGATATCATTCCTGTCCTTGCCATGTAGTAGTACGCAGTTGAAGCATCTAGTTGGTGTAACTGGTGTGATGGTTTTACATGCAGGTGTTCCACTGTGAAGAGGGAATAGCAGCTTTTCATGTGTAGGGAGTAATGCATTGTGGGAGTTGTACTGCTTGCCATTGTGAGTGTTATCCGTGCACTAGGGACGGACTGTGTGGGCATAGTTGCAGGGGGGTAGTGTGGCATGCAGGGGAGGGGCATTAGGTGATTGGGTGGGGCGGAGTAAGTGTAAGACAGGGTGAATGGTGGGGACGAATCCTGTACAGGAGTCGTTGGTGCCAGGGGAGTGTTAATGACTTACCGGAGTCCAGTCCTCTGTTATTCCAGTCAGGCCTTCCTGATGCAGGGTGGCCAAGACCTTCTCCTCCCACGATGTGAACTCTGGGGGAAGAGGTGCGGACCCACCATCAGTCTTGTTGATGGCAATCTGGTGTTGTGATGTCATGGAATGCACCTTCCCTGTAGGTTGTTCCACCTCTTCCTGCTGTCCTCCATTGTGCGTGGATGGTTGCCCACTGAGTTTACCCTGTCTACGATCCTCTGCCATAATTCAATTTTCCTGGCTATGAATGTTTGCTGGACCTATGCTCCTAACAGTTGTGGCTCTACCCTGACAATTTCATCGACCATGACTCTCAACTCTTCGTCTGTGAATCGTAGGTGCTTTTGAGGGGACATGGTGGTAGTGAAGTGGATTGGGGGGTGTTGTGTGCAAGTGTGGAGTGTTTGGTGCTTGATGGTATGTGTGGGATGCTTAGGTTTGTGTGCTGGTGTGTTCTTGTAATTGTGTGCTGTTGTGATGTGTGTCTAGTGTTTATGGTGTAGTTGTATGGTGTGTGCTGAGTGTGAAGTGTATATGTGCCTATGGTGTATCATTGCTAAGTAATCAGTTTGTGGGCCCTTGCTGTGACTGACTGTTGCTGTAGTCGCAAAGGATTGTGGGTTGTGCGGGGGGGTGTTTTATAGTGGATTGTGAGGGTGGGTCTAATGTGTGTATGTGTCTCAGGTGTGGAGTATTCATATTGTCCAACGTGGTGTGATGTTCATGCTGAGGTGTGTTTTTGACCACGGTGGTTCGCACCGCCAAAGGTTTTCCACCGTGCAATGACCGCTGTGCTGATTTGTGGTTTGTATTATGGAGGGTGAAATGTTGTCAGTGTGGCAATGCTGGTGGTGGGACCACCTCTCTCCTGCCATCGTTCAGCCTGGCGGTCTCAGATCTGTGGCTATTTTTGGGTGGTCTGCATTATGTGGCTTGTAATAGGGCGGTCGGGATACCGCCAACACTGGTGGTCTTTTGGCAGCCGCCACCACAGCGGTCTTCTAACAAGACTGCAAAACTCTAATGAGGGTCTTAGTGTCTATGCAAAATAATTATGACATTGCTGATCTTTTCTGGCTCTCGGTGATCCTTTTGAGCTGTAATAATATATGTGTGTGTGTGTGTATAAACACACACACACACATTGTATATGTATGAGTGTAAATGTGTGATGGTTGTTTGTGTATATATAAGGGATAAGGTACCCTCTGCCACACATTATATGGCTATTACAAATCACCGAGGAGTTCCTTTGTAAGGTTAGGGAACTCTGAGGTGCCTTGCAATATCATTATCATGTACGCCAGAATGTACTTTATCCCATATAATACATGGTCATGTCATCACCTTTCCAACAAACCACTTACAACCTTGGTGCAGAGCTCTTCTATGTGAAAGAGAGATCATGTTTGCAAACCTAAACAAATAAAACCTCTGGTGCTAAATTAAACACATCAAGAGCCTGTTGGTTAATTGTGGCAAACAGATATTGGAAACAGTTACATATAAGTCAGCTTTTATACCAAAATAAACTGCACTAGCTCGAATGAGTAGGGTCCACCAGCCACCCAGGACTGAAATACAATGATAAAGGGGGTCCATTGCAGAACCCCTGCCCCGGGGACCACCACCTCCCTGCGGCAATTGATTGCAAAGAAGGGAGGCCTGAGCACCCACCACTGCAGCCCGGGGGACCGCCGCCTCCCTGGAGCTGAGCTAAAATAATAAAGGGGGTCCATGGCAGTCCCCCAGCCACAGGGACCACCACCTCCCTGGGGCGGTTTAAGGATGGAGAAGGGCTTTTGGCCCCCAATAATGGCCCTGGAGCCCGCCACCCCCAGGGCTGGCTCCTGCTATGTCCCGGGGTGCCCAGCCCCAGGACATAGCTGTTTGCTCTGACTTGGCAGGCACTTTGACAGCTCCCTCCAAGTCAGAGCAAACACAAGTCCATTCCCAGCAGCTGTGAGTGGCGGTTTCATTTGTTTCCCTGCCCACAGAGATGAGGGGAGAGAAAAAGAGGAAACTATTGCTCTTGCAGACAGGGAGCTGCATGTTTAGCAGCTCGCTATCTGTGACAGCAATTCAAGCTCCCACAGGATGCGGGGAGCTGGCTGAGACTCTGGGGGCCTTGAGGCTCCCTCATGATTCATTGCACACTGGGGACTCTGGAGGACACCCAGGAGAAATGGTCAGCCCAGGGAGGGGGGCATGGTGCCTCCACTCCCCCCAAAAATATGTGTTTAGGCTAGGCTTTGGGGGATGGGGTCCCCAGGGCCAAAATTGGTTGGGGAGTGGGGCTGTGCTGTCCCCTTCCAAAAAATATACATATAATATGATGCCAGGCTCCAAGGGATGGGGCCCTAAGGTCAACATTGGCCAGGGGAGGGGAGCTGCACACACCCCCTCCCCAAAACTGACTATTCACCCAATGAGGTAGCACCTACTAACTAACAGTAGAAAGTGCTCCAGTTGGAGAGACATTTTGTGCAAAAATGAGGACTCTTGTTGGATAAACATGCAAGTGAGCTTCCATTCTGGCCAAGATGCTCATTTCACAAAAAATAAACCTCAACAGGAAGCACTTACAAATATAAAAGTAGCAGATGCCCCAGTTCAAGTTCTACTTCTGGAAAGGACAAATGACCCTAACTCCTGGCTTTGGTGAATGCAAAACAAGTGTGTTTACTCTGCGATTCCATATTGAATAACAATCGTAAATCCTTTGTGGAGGTGAATGCATCTTTCATCTATTAGTGCAACAGACCCTCCCACACCATTTCTCATACACAGACAGAAACTCTCATAGCCACTCTCAAACCCAGAGACACCCTCTCACCTACTCTCCCACCCGGAAAATCTTGCCATGTGGCCAACTCCCACTGTGCACAGTCAAAAGCTGTGTGCAGCGTGGGGTTGGATGGCTAGGAGGGATAGCCAGAGGGACTGGACGCAGGCCAGGACCTGTGGCCAACCCCCACCAAAGGCCATGCATGACTGTGGCTGGATTAACGTATAGCATGAACTTACATTAAAAAAGCCATAGAAATTCACTTGTTACAGGGACGATATAGTTAGGAAATAGAATTTTAAAAAAATTAAAATTCACTTAAAAAAACAAAGATTACAGGGACGTTATAGTTAGGTTCTGAATTTACGCGCACAAATCCAGAGAAATTCAGCAGTTATAGTTAGAGTTATTTCAAGAAACTATAACTTGCAGCCTAAGGTAACTATAACTTGTGCCCTCGCTATGTACTGCTAATTACCCCAGATATTACAGCACTCATAACAACTTTCATAACCTCAAACAAAATATCAATGAAACATTAGAAATGAAAATATTGAAGAAGAAACTGTGCATGGTGGGAGCACAAGCGATGTTGAATCGGGCCGTTTGTGACTTGAATAATGCTTTTTGGGATGTAGAAAGCCCAAACTGTGATTCAGTAACTTGTTACCAAATCGCAGTTTGGGGTTTACGAATTGGTATTAGGAAGGGGCTTGTCAAGGGCATCCCTTTCTAATACCAAATCCAATTGGTATGCATAATTGTTTTGTGACCACGAATGCAGTCGCAAAACAATCGCAGTTAGCACCAGTTTCAAACTGGTGCTAACGCATTCGCAAACAGGAAGGGGTCCCCACGGAACCCCTTCCCCTTTGTGAATGGCAGCGAAAATATTTTTCAGAGCAGGCAGTGGGTCCACGGACCACTGCCTGCTCTGAAAAATTTAAAAGAAACTTTTCATTTTTGTTTTTGAAATGCATCTCATTTTCCTTTAAGGAAAACGGGCTGCATTTAAAATAAATAAATAACTGCTTTATTTAAAAGCAGTCACAGACATGGTGGTCTGCTGTTTCCAGCAGGCCACCATCCCTGTGAGGGTGGCCATTCCCAATGGGGTCCCAAATTGCGACCTACCTCATGAATATTCATGAGGTAGGTCATTTGCGGACCCATTGGGAATCGCAAACAGTGTAAAGTACACTGTTGTACATCCGGTTTTGCGATTCGCACATTGCAAGTCTCTAAGACTCGCTGTTTGTGAGTCGCAAAAATGGATCTTTGTATATGTGGCACAAGGTTCCAAAAGGAGCCCTGGTCCTTTACTCTGACAGCCGTAAGGAGACCCTCCCATTTACCTTTTTCCCAGTCTTTTCTGGCACTGATTACAGATTTCTTATCAAAATACTTAGAGGCCTGAATCAGAGGTCTATCTTGATTGTTAATTGCTGCCACTAACTTGCTCTTGTACTTCAGATCAAGGTCACACTTGGATATGTCAAGCTTAGGACTTGGCAACATGAGTCCGGTCAGATATCTGCACCTAATAATTGCTTAGGTAGGATGATGTACTGATGCTTTGAGGGTGTTATGATGGTGAGAATTATGGTGAATATTCTTCACAAAAATAAGGAGTTGTAAGAACAGTTACAAAAGGTTTTTTTTCATAGCTGTCTCCAGGAGACGCCTACTTGAGGCGCACTTGACAGGACCAGCTGATGTTTCACTGCTTTTTCATTCTTTATTAGCTGTGTTGAAAACTTGACAATTCCTTTATGTTTTATGTAGGCTTCAATTAGTATTCATGTTAACTATAATATTCTAATTCATTGCCTCTGTAAATGGATGGACATGCCCTTTACCATTCCAACATGGCACCTGTTGTGAATATATTGAGTAAGCCTGACGAAATGGGACACTGCCTATCCGATCGGGTGCTCGAGGGTGGTCAGGCACCGGACAGAAATTAATGAAGACTCCTCCTGAGAAGAAAGAGACGGCACTCCACTCGGTGCTCTGAAAACTGTGGTTATCACTAATGTTAAGACCACTGACGACATTCAATACTAACGTAGGACTTTCTCGAAGTTTTAGTGTAGTAATCACACACATACAAAATGGCGGCTTAAATATCCGATAAACAGAGAAAAAATAGAACAGAATGAAAAACAGTTAACAGTTAAAAAACAACTGACAGACATTTTTTAGTGTAGGTTCAGCTTTAATGATCGTTTAATCTCATTGTCATGTATGTGATAATGATACTCCCCATATATATCAATGGGAAACTCAAATCAGAAAACCTAGCTATCGAGGCATTCTGGTTTGTGCCACTATTGTAAATGATATTAACTTATATCAACTACTATTTGCGTTGATCTTATAATAAATTGAAGTCTAGTACTTACTCCTTAATAGAAGCATCATCTGCATAGTGAATGTATATTGTAAAGTTCCCTTTCACATTATTTGTTTTGTATGTGTGTGTCTGTGTGTGTGTGTGTGTGTGATAGATAGTAAGATAGATAGATAGATAGATAGATAGATAGATAGATAGATAGATAGATAGATAGATAGATAGATAGATAGATAGATAGAATGTGGCCAGCGCTGGGAAAATTTGCAATGGAGTACACAGTGAACAAAAGTAAAGGTGCAAGAATATTTTCCAGCACATGTTTTTTCACTAAAATTGTAAGACCAGTGATGACTTTACTACCATCTAAAAGAGTAAGACCTGGGGCAAGACATATAGAGGAAGCTGGTACGTTGTCTTACTGTCTATACAGTAAGATTCGCCATCCTTTTGAGTGTGCAATAGTTACCTTAGAGAAGTCTTTCAGCTAAAAACATTTTTAGTGAAGTATATAGGTCTAAAGAAATGATAGAATCTTCCCACACATCTTTTTTCAGTAAGAACGCAAGAAACATCTGGACACAGTCAGTGACGCAGTCTACGTAGTGTAAAACGTCATTTATTTAGGACAGGATTGCATCTTATACATAACATTTAACATAAACAAATTCCAACTTTAGAAACCCACCCTTTTTAACTTCTCCCCAGTCATCCTTTTCACTTATTCCTTCACTTTTCACTTCCACTCCCCCACACATCCTCCTTTTCCTTTCATGTCCTATCTGCTTCTGGCATCCCCCACACTCTCATCCTTAAACTGCTTTTTTTTCCCCTAGAAGGGTGGCCAGGCCCAAATCTGAATTTCGACCCTCCCCCATCTACCATCTCCAAAAACTCTATCCACAACCTGCCCTACCTGGCGCTCTCCCCCCACACACACTCCCTCTCAAAAGACTCCCACATCCCTACTCTTACCTTCCTATTCTTTTTTTATGTAGGGCGGGTGGGGGGCCAACTTCTTTGCCGCACAATGAGCTAGCGCGGACAAAGCCAGTCCCTCCCACTAAGTCCCTATAAATCCCCTCCCTTTGTCCCACCCCCACGTAGCCTCAACCAATCCTGCCCACCTCCTGTCACTTCCCCTTCCCGAAAGCTTCAGTGGAGAGACTAGACTGTGTCTGCTCTCCACGGGGCCCTCCATCGGGACACAGTCAGTGACGCAGTCTACGTAGTATGAAAGGTCATTTGTTTATGACAGGGTTGCATCTTATACATAACATTTAACATCATCAAACAAATTCCAACTTTAGAACCCAACCCTTTTTAGTTTTTCCCAGGTCATACTTTTCACTCATTCCTTCACTTTTCATTTCCATTCCCCACACAGCCTCTTTTTCCTTGCATGCCCTACCTGCTTCAGTCATCCCCCACATTCTCATCCTTCACCTGCTTGTTGTTTCCCCCTGGAAGGGTGGCCAGGCCCGCATCTGACTCTCCGTCCTCCCCCATCTACTGACACCCAGCACAAACCCTTTAGGCATTTTACTGCCCCATAAGCAAACCCACTGCAACATTGCACCACTTAGACCTTCTCCTTGAGCCACTTCTTCTCTCCACACAAGTTACGCACAATTAACCTAAGCTCTGTAAGATAATATGCATTGCCCAATTTGGACAGAAGCTCACTGTCATTTCTGAACAGCCCCTCCTCTTCTCCTGTAATCCCCTCATGCTTCAGGATCTTAATGTCATGTGCCCAACAGAAAACCCTCATTGCACGATTGAGCTTTCTCTGAGCCCTTTCCATGGCCCCCTGCTTCATTACACCTCTCCATGTGCTTCTAGACACAAACTCAGTCCAGACCAAGCAAGTGTTGTGCAATTTTTGCCAAAGCAAATCCAAGTCCCCTTGCATATGTTGCAGTAGGGTGAGCCCCGAAACCTGCACCAGATCATTCTCCCCAAGGTGTTTTAAAGAAGATCAGCAAATCCCCAATTCGGCATAATAGACGTTAGAAAAGAAAACAAATTCCATCACCTCAGTCCGCTCTTCCCTCACCATAAAACTTCATGATGGCTACTAGGCAGTCCTAAGGAACGTCCATAAATCTGTTTCTAGGGATAGATTGCATCCCAAAGTATAAACGAATGCCAGACCATCCATGTGACCATTTTCGCACTCCTAGGGCCAGTCATGCAACCTGCAAAGAAAAGAAACTGTAACACCACCTTGACAAATCCCCCAACCCTTTTATTCAAGACCCTGTAAACTTCCCTGCCCCCTTTCAATGCTTTCCAAACATCAAGCCCTCACATAGTGCTCGCAGCATCTAGATCTCCACCTCCCAATGCTCTTAATCTATGCCCAGTCCCAGCCTAAATGGGCTGCAGCTGTAGCCGCCCCTATTCTGAAAGAATGTGTTCTATAACATTGCGCCTGTCTGCCTGTTATTCACAAAGCCATCCATAATACCTGCAACAACTGGAAGGCTGTGAGCTTTTCACCGTTTTAATGGCTGAAAACCCTGTCCCCAACTGGTGTCCTTTGTGATTGAAAACCCATCCACTGCAGAACTGGGAAAGAAGGTGCATTCCCCCTTTCCCCAATCATACCCATTTTCCTTTCCCTAACTGGTCAGTTTTGGACCGTCTGAGCCATATGCCCAAATGATCCCCTTGCAGACAAACTTCTCCCACTTTCATGCCCACCAATTTACCTACAACCAAAAGTTCAGACACCAGAAATGCCCCAAAGGACATCCATACCATGCACAACCGAAACAAGGCCAGCTCATATGCATCCGTACAACAAACCGGTAAAACATGCAATAACTCCAATAATTACTCAAAAGTAATCAGATTCCTCACCACCTTAACCGACCCTTCTCTAGTCCTTCCCTATTCGTTCAGCATTCTCCCCAAAAGGTTATCCATAGCCTGATCGCAACCAAAAAACCACTTCCCATAAAAAGAAACACCTACAAGCTTGCCCCTAACTGTGGCGAGCGACAAACCCTTCAGTATCAAGAAAAGTAAAAAATGCAATGCACTTAACTCAACCGCTCTTCTGTCCTTTAACCAGAAAACCCCCTTAAAACTTTCAAAGCTCTGAAACTCCAACCATGCCAGGTGATAGCTCCTTTGCGTGGATTCCGCTAATGACATCTCCACCAGCCCAATGATCATCACACCACCCTCTCCCAAATGTCTGCCGGGACGGCTGTCTTGTGCTGCTCTGCTCCTGGTGCCAAACTGCAAAACCGTTGCCACTGTGAACGAGACGGAGAATATGAAATTGCGTTGTTCACCCCAGGTATGTGTGCAGCTTTGAAAAGATAGACATCTAAGCATAAAACGCCTCAACAAACGCAGCACTCTAAGATCTTTTGCCCTCTCTCTGTTCACTAGATCTACCACTGTCATGTTGTCCACATAGAAAACTACGGTCCTGTTTGCCAGCTCATCCCCCCACACCGTCAGTGACACTAGCAGAGGCAAAAATTCCAAGAAGGCAATACTCCTACCCTGCCTCAGCCAATTTTCCGGCCATGTCCCTGCACACCATCTCCCTTCCCAAAAAAAAAGCCCAAAACCAGCAGCCCCAGCTGTGTCTGAAAATATCTGAACCTGCCATATTGTGTCCTCCTGACGGAAAGCCATGGAGACCCTGTTGAACTGTGTCAAAAATGTTTCCCACACCCTGATGTCCTCTCTCATACCCACTGACACACGAATCCTGTGGTGCGGGAGGGCCGCTTCAGCCACAGCTAGACCCAGATACCTGCAAAATGTCCTGCCCCTCCTGACAACCCTGCATGCAAAGTTAAGAAACAGGAACACTAAGATCTCATCCACCTTCCCAGTTGGTAATCTTGCCACTAAGGCTTCCATGTCCAGTTCAATCCACAGGAATGTCAGCATACGATTTGGGCCCTCCGTCTTTTCCGGGGCCAAAGAGACCCAAACCTCCTGTGCCAGCTTTTGGGAAACCTCCATAGACCTCCTACAGGACTGGGTTCCTGCCTTACCCACAAACAGAAAATCGTCCAAGTAATGAGTCACCTCCCGATGTCCAGTTGCTTTAATGAAAACCCATTGTAAGAAAGTACTAAAGGCTTTGAACAACACACATGAAATGACGCAGCCCATTGGGAGTACTCTAGCAATGTAGATTGCCCCATCTAGCTGCATCCCCAGTAGTGCAAAATCCTCTGGGTGGATTGGCAGCAGCCGAAAAGCTGCTTTTATGTCACATTTTGCCAGCTCCGATCCCCTGCCACACCAGCGAACGAGATTAATGGTGTCATCTTCCAATGCGTACACCAGCCTTGTGTCCTCCGGCGCGACGCCCCCTCCGGCCAGGACAAATGATGTATGAGGCAAAACTCACCACTTGTCTTTTTTGCCCCCACCCCAATGGTGAAATCATTAAGTCCTCCATAGGCCACTCATAAAAGGGGCCCACAATTCTGCCCAATGACACCTCCTTATCCAGCATGTCAGCCACTACCTGTGCCTTGTCCCTAGCAGACCGCAAATGGTCTGCCCATCTCTTCCTTCTTGGGCCCTGGTAACTTATTCAAAAACTTTCTCTGAAACCCCATTCCAATTTACATGCCATGTCCCTTTCTGTGTACATGCGCAGCAATCACAATAAAGCCCCCAGCCTAATTGGCATAGGAGCCCTTTGGCGCAGGAGTGCTCTGCATACCCCTACCCGTGGTCATTCTCCACTGTTCAGCTGGGCTGGGGAGCGAGAAACACTGAATGACAGGGGGTCGACCCCCACATTTGGAGCACTCATGCTTGAATTTACATGGGTGTCTTGAACAGAAACCTTTATTAAAGTTCCAGCAGGCCCGTGACGTTGGTGTCTGGGTGCGCTGCCCAAACCCCGCCCCTCCCTGGGCAGGACATGACTGAAAAGGCTTGTATACAACCGACAGGCCACTCGAGGTGTGCATTGATGCGTGAACTGTAATGGACCCATCCACTGCATCCACAGTTTTGAGTCCACATACCCCCATAGCTTGTTCGGATTCGCACTCACCTTTGCCCTAAACTCCTGATCATGGCTCAACCATGCAAAATCCCCAAAATGCATTTGGGCCTCACGTATGATGTTCATGTACTTGAACATTGCGATGGCCTTGTTGAGAAATTTCTTGCAGTAAATACTTGCGTATATCAGAAACACTGAAGTCCAACTATCCATTGTTATTGGTACCCTTGACCGGCGAGCTAACTCCCACTTTTCATCCTTTAAGCCCTCTTTAGCTTGTATATCTCTATGCAGAAGCTGAAAAATCCACATACTCGTGTCACCAAATCCTTGCCTTCATCTTGCCACATGTGAGCCAAAAGACATTGCGAGACCCATGTAGGGGAGCCGCTTCTTATGCCCCCCATCCTTGTCTTCCGTCCCCGTCCCGTCCCCGGTCACCTTATCTCCTGCCTCACCAACCGTAGTTCCTTTGTCTGTGTACTGTCCCCTTCTTGTGGCGCCTCTGCCCTAGTTGTCTCATGTACAGAGTAATCCCCCACCCCTATTGACTTGTGTGTCTTATCCCCCACACCACCTGGTCTGTCTCCCCTCACTGACCTTCAGTCTCCCTGACCTTTGACATGGGGAACTAGGGGCCTCGCTCCTCTTGCTGTCCCGTGGCCACACTCCTCTTTGCATACAGCCTCCTGTGTCTCCACACCGGACTTGTTCTCCTGCAATACAGAAAAAGAAGAGGGGGTAGCACCGCTCTTGCGCCTTTCCCTCCCCCCGCCCCCGCTTACTTCACTATCTCAAATCTCCCCGTCCTCCCACTCATCCATCTCATAATCAAGTTCCACCACCTCATCTTCATCCATCTCACACTTGTCGTCCTCTCCACCGACATCCATCGCATTACTCCACTCCTCAGGCGCTTGTTCCCCATGACGTGAGCCATCTCTGTGACTGCCCCGTTCCCGCATTGTAGAGAAGGCTGCTGAAGACCCCTCTAGTGCTAAAGACCAACGTCCTGAGGCTGCATTACGCCCCGTGGGCATCACCTTCTTTCTCCCAATTTCCGCCATTGGCATTGACTCTCTGCACCTCTCATGGCCGTGTGTGCCACTCGTGCTCATCTCGCTGCCAGACCCCCCGGCCACACAAGCCTCCTGACTCTTCCCCTTCTTCAGATGCGGAACCCATACCAAGCTGCCCTGCCCATCTGCATGGCCCGATGGGCCCACCAGGCCCCCAACCTCCGATATTCTCTTTCCACTCTATCCACTCTGTCCACTGCACGTCCTCCCCCCTACCAATTTCCTCTTTGTCACCCTCTCCAGGGCCCCACAGGTGGTGATCACTGCCGCCACATCTCCTACTGCGACCCACATCGGGCGCGTCATGCCGACCCAGGCCTGGTCCAATACACCAGGCCTCAGGAGATCGGCTCGGCCAGCTTCACCCAACAGGTGAAGCGTGACCCTAACAGCCTCTGCGTCGTGGCCTGCCACCATGCCGATATCAGCCCTGCCTACCTGCCGGCCTCGCGAACATCGCACCCACAATACCGCTAAGCCCTTAACTAAGGACTGGCCAACTTCTACGCTGCGCGATGAGCTAGCACAGAAGAGGCCGGTCCCTCCCGCTACGACCCTATAAACCCCCCCTCCCTTTATCCCACCCCACATAGCCTCAACCAATCCTGCCTGCCTCCCATCACTTCCCTTTCCCGAACGCTCCTGTGGAGAGACTAGACTGTGGGGGTCATTCCGACCCCGGCGGTCAAGGACCGCCGGGGTTGGCGGCAGCACCGCCAACAGGCTGGCGGTGCCCCGCAGGGCATTCTGACCGCGGCGGTTTGGCCGCGGTCAGAACAGGAAAACCGGCGGTGTCCCGCCGGTTTTCCGATGCCCTGAGGAATCCCCCATGGCGGCGCATGCTGCGCCGCCATGGGGGATTCCGACCCCCTCACCGCCATCCTGTTCCTGGCGGTTCCGACTGCCAGGAACAGGATGGCGGTGAGGGGTGTCGTGGGGCCCCTGGGGCCCCTGCAGTGCCCATGCCAATAGCATGGGCACTGCAGGGGCCCCCGTAAGCAGGCCCCACATAGAATTTCAGTGTCTGCATGGCAGACACCGAAATTCGCGACGGGTGCAACTGCACCCGTCGCACCCTTCCCACTACGCCGGCTCCACTCGGAGCTGGCGTCCTCGTGGGAAGGGGTTTCCCGCTGGGCTGGTGGGCGGCCTTCTGGCGGTCGCCCGCCAGGCCAGCGGGAAACACAGAATGGCCGCCGCGGTCTTTTGACCGCGGTGCGGTCATTCGGCAGTTCCCGCCAGGTGGGCGGCTCCCGCTGCCCGCCGGGGTCTGAATGACCCCCTGTGTCTGTTCTCCATGGGCCCTCCAGTTGCATGATGTGGTTTTATTAGGCAACCTTTCTCTGTAAGATATTGCTAACAAATGAAAACATGATGGCTTGTCTTCTTATATCATTAAAGTGCCTAGAAAATGCTCATGAATATCTGCTTTCAGTAAAAGACTGTTTTCGCTGGTTTCAGCGGGCATTTAAACTGCTAAAAAGGCAGTGGGGAGAAATGCTTGGTTTGGGTAAACTTGACAAAAGACAAAAAAAAATCCGAACTTAATGATTGAAAACATTATTTGCAAAGTATCCTGGAAGTAAAAAAGACTATGCGCAACCCTCCAACCTTTGTGACAACCGCGGATGCAAAACATAATTTTTGTTATAGCCACTTACTGTAAATTTTATTTTTACGCGTCCAGGAGTGCAAATGATGGTACAAAATTATGTTGGTGAATTCACATCAACCTTGATTGCAAACAAAAGCCACTTCAGTGTTTTTGGGGAAAAAAGTGCTCCTGTTAACTGAAAAATAGTTGACAGAACTGGAGGATGCTTTTGCTGGTGGAAACACCCTTTTCATCACGCTGATGTGGATGCATGCTAAAAGAAATGGAGATGGTCTTTAATTATTTAACTGTATTTTCGGCCAATCAATGCTGCTGATAAGTCCTGATGAGCTCGTACTCATATAAAATTCTTTTAGTTTTTTGCCTTAATTTACAGCTTATGAATGATGTTTGAAAACCAAAAGGCATCTTATTTTGGGGGGATTTATTTGGTGTGGATTTATGGGCATGAGGTCTACTGTTTTTGAAGATCTAAGAATATAATACTTTAAATGTTATTTGGAACTCTTTGGGTGTCCTGATTCCAACAGTAAAATATTTTTTTATTTATCGGTGCTTACTGGGCCATAGACAAGAAGACACTGAAGGAAACTTTTCGTGAAGGAGACAGGTGTGCCAACCTTCGAGGTTCCCATTTTATCTTGTCCACCAATGGACCTGAGTTGGCTCAAGGGTCCGGCTCTCCACAAACCCTCTGTAATTGGAGGCAGGCCTATAGCAAATGAAAAAGGAAATTAGGTCCATTGCCGGTGAATTACAGAGAGGAGCGGCTGAACTGCACATTTGCTTGACATGTCTCCTGTTTTGACATTTTCAAATGAGCAGAGTGTTGTATGAGGGTGCTGAGGGTGGTTTGAGTCCAACAGATGAGACTGTGTCATTTTATACTCTGCATATTCCCTCTAAACCTCACCTTAACATGCTGAGCTCCTGCCCTGAGTTAGCATAGGCACTATGGAGTATTAATGGGTTGAGAAAGGGAAGACACATGCCTGAAACTTACACAATGTGACCGCCCGGAAGCGTTAAGCCCTAAACTAGGCACTCACCTCCTATTTCATAGTTCTGACTGTACGTCACTCTTAGTTTGTATGATCACATTAGAGGTAACTTGATGGTAAACAAGTTAATTCTGAATTTTGACTCTTACAAACTGAAAAAAACATATAAGCACTGCAAGGTCAAATGCGTATGGGAGCATGAGGTGTCCTACATGTCGTGAACTATTTTAAGCTTGATAACTCTTGGGTCACATGAGTGTGGACCTTTGAGACAAGTAATGAAGTATGAAACTGCAACCCTAAACATTAAATTACTTTTATCTCTTCTTAAATTTCAATTCTGGAGTCAATAATGAGAGTTATGAATTGAAGTTTAAAGTTTTATTAATCAATGGTTCTCAAATAATTTTCTTTGTTTAATCAAGATCAAATTACAGAACTTAGCATAAAGCTGTCACATGAATCTGATCCCTAATCTATTTCTTTTTGAAGTCAGAAAAGTTCATTTAACTGAGGAACTTCTAAAGAGTGTTCTCCTTATAACAACAATAGAGACTCAGTAGCAGAGATTTATCTGAGTTAGAAAGTATCAAGAAAATGGAACACAAAATACCAAAAAAGGAACAGACATCTGAGAGTCAGTTTACCCTTCAAGACTTTTTAGTTACAAAGTGAGAAGAATGCCGTTCAAGGCAAAAAAGAAAGAAAATCTCTGCTTTGAGCTATGAGCAACGAGCAGGTAGTAGTGGCACTTTGCATGCTGGCCTATGGCATAGCATGCACCTCTGGAGTGTGAGCCTTTTGCATGATTTTCTAGCATGTCTCTCTAGCATGTGAATCTACTCTTTCCCTGGAGCATTTTTTATACAGAATACAGTACTACATACATTTAAACAATTTCATAGATACATTATTTTTCTCAGCCAATCAGACGACAAAGGCTCTGTGAGACAGAAACATTTTCTGTCGAGATGGCAAGTTGTAACAAAGAGAATTCTAAACACAAAATACATTTACTAGGCTTTTATCTACACTGCAACATTAGGTGAGGTGGCTATAGACAGGGTCTCTGAAAACAAAAACAATTGTATGTTTTAAGTATGAGCTTATTCTGTCTTCTTTCACTAGTCTTCACACTGAAAGCTTCTTCATAAAGAAACAAGTGTTAACATGTATTAAGCAAATTAGAAATCCCAATGTAGGTGAAGGGATTTAAAAGAAAAAAATATATAACTTTTTTCGTTAACATAGGAAGTTTGTTTCATGAGAAGTTATGCAAACTGTCAAGAAAGAAACATTTCAGCTGAACTGTGCAGTTTGGTATTTGTAAGCATTGGCAAGTTTACAAAGAGCATGTCCTGCAGAGTTTAGAAAGAAAATCATGTTTAATATGCAGCATTTATTTAGGTCTATAATCCACTCATAGAGGTTTAAATATATTTAATTTTATTAAAATCTCTAGCACATATTTAACAGAGCTAGCCAAAAGAAAACAGCAATGACCTCTGCTCTTTGGACGCCAACCTCAGGACATTCACTGCCTGTAAAGTTAATGTTTTCTCACTGCATAGCTGTCCAGATTGACTAATGAGATTATAATTGCACATAACCAAATCAGGAACATATCTTCAAATATCCACCCATGAATACAAAGTTAGATAGCTGCAGCTATTTTTGGAAATCGTTAGGTTGGATTTGTTTCAGCCAGGCAAATTTTGTTCAGATTTTTAGAAAGTGGGAAAATGAGATGGAAATGTGAAACTCAGTATAGGAAGTTAAATAAAATTATATTTTATTTTAATTAACATTATCAACCATGTGCAGTTCATCATAGTTGACTCTATTATGAATAGATAATCATAGGAGCATCCAAATACTGCATTTTCTTTTTCTTGTTCTGTGATGAGTATTAAGGTTGTTGTCAATTGCAGGTGAAGAAGAATCTAGTAACTTAAAGACTCCTTTATCCAAGCTGTTTCTGTTCTGAGTATGATAGACAGTGCAGTATTGAGATCCATAATGAAAACAATGGGGATCATTATGACCCCGCCGGTCTGCGTTAATGTGGCGGTAGTACCGCCAACAGGCTGGCGGTTATTACCACCACATTATGACATTGGCGGGTTGGCTGCAGCCAATCCGCCAATGTACCACTCTGACCACCAAGGCGGTAGCAGCCGCCGGGCTGGAGATGACATGCTAAAAGTGGCATTTTCCAACTGACAATCTAAAACCCAAATTCACTAAAATATGTATTTTTAAATTGTGAGTTCAGAGAACTCAAACTCAATTTTCTATCTGCTCTCAAAGGGAATCTGCACTTTAATAATAATTAAAGGCAGCCCCCATGTTAACCTATGAGAAAGATAGGCTGTGCAACACTGAAAACAGAATCTAGAAGTATTTCACTGTTAGGACATGTAAAACACATCAGTACATGTCCCACCTTTAACGTACACTGCACCCTGCTCATGGGGCTACCTGGGTCCTACCTTAGTGCTGCCTTACATGTATGAAAAGGGAAGGTTTTGGCCAGGCAAGTGGGTACACTTGCCAAGTCGATTGGGCAGTTTAAATCTGCACACACAGACACTGCAGTGGCAGGTGGGAGGCATGTTTACAGGGCTACTATAGTGGGTGGCACAATCAGTGCTGCAGGTCCACTAGTAGCATTTGATTTACAGGCCTTGGGTACCTCTAGTGCACTTTACTAGGGACTTACTCGTGAATCAAATATGCCAATCGTGGAAAAACCAATCACCAAAACAATTTACACAGAGAGCATATGCACTTAAGCACTGGTTAGCAGTGGTAAAGTGCCCAGAGTCCTAAAGTCAACAAAAACTGGTCAGAAAAAATAGGAGGAAGAAGGCAAAAAGTTTAGGGATGACCCTGCAAAAAGGACCATTTCCAACAACTCCCCATCAGCCTAAAGCCAGGGAAGACCAATCAATACCTTGATGGACTTCCCTGATTGGAGCAATAGACCCAGGCACCCAACAGCAAGGGCATGTTCCAGTACTACACCTTCCTGACTCCAGTTGGATCCCTCTATCCATAATCTAGGGGCCCACTAAGCTAACCCATGGGGAACCCTTCTCCTCCTCTGCAGATACCATCTGTGCAACACTTAACCTTACTTTGCTCACAGACGTATCCCAAGGGGCAGACAGTACCACCATGGCCAACACAGTGGTGTGGCGCACTCCACTCCCGGGGTGTGACTCCTGCCCCCTTCTGCCCCCCCACCAAGGGGCAACTCTGTCAATCCAGGATCGTGAGTCACAGTGGCCACTGACAGCTGTAAGGATTGATAGCCAGGCCACAAGCTCTCCAGCCACTGTGACTGTGGAGAGGGAGCAGTAGCCCCAGGTGTCTGGCACCCTTAGACCACTCTCCCTTCCACCAGGTCAGGGATGACAGCCTGACACTGGTCCTCTCCTCTGGGGCCCTGTACCCTTCCCCTAGGAGCGCCAACCCCAGAGTCCAGAATTATCAGGCTGCTTGTGGAAGCAGTTCTGCACAATCCTCCCACTAGGGCTGGGGTTTTAACCTGCATCTGATCTTCCAACCTGGGGTCTGTACCCTAAGGTTGGACTAGGTCAGAGGTGAAGCTTCCTTCCCCCTACCCATCCTTCTGGGGTCCTGCACCCCCTCACTAGGAGTGACCCCATAGAATAAAACATAGTAGGGTCACTGTTAGCAGTAGCCCCTTCCTCCAGGTCAGGGGATTGAACTGGGGTTAGGGGTGAGTCTCTCCCTCCCCTTCCCCTACTCTCAGGACTCCGCATCCCCCACCATCAAGAGTCTCCCTAGACGTCACATCGGAGGGGTGCTTGGGCAAACCGCCCCCTTAGGTCAGGGTTTATCCCCTTGTTTACCCCCTTGGACTACCCCCTACTGACTTGGAGAGGTTCATTCAGAGGCCCAAAGCATCTCCAAAACAACAGAGGAGCTGCAAGCAACGGGGGTCACTTCTTCCAGGGTCCACTAAGTAAAGGAGGACATTATCTGCGCATAAGGCAATACGGTTTTTGCAGTTGTCATTCCAGTGCACACGCAAACCATAGGGTCACCTCTGATCAGATGGACCAGTGGTTTAATTACCAGCGCACATAGGAGAGGGGAGAGCCCCAGCAGGTCCTCTTCCAAATGAGGAACGAGTATAAAAGAGCTCCATTAACTAGTGCTCGAGCTGTGGGGTTAGTATATAGTGCCCGGACCACCCTACAGAAATGGGGGCCCATTCCTATATGTTGCAAACAAACTACAGATATCCCCAGTCCACTGTGTCAAAGGCCTTTTCAAAGTCTATGAAAAACGGCAAGTCAGAGGACAGGCTGTGACAATGGGCTAGGGCTAAGTGAAGGCGACATATCCAATGCCTTGTGTCACGATCTGGCTTAAACCCACACTGATCTGGGTGTATCAGGGTGTTTAAGACTTTCTCCATTTTACATTTTAGAGTTCATTTCATTTTAGTCAGTCTTGTTTATTGAGACTTGGAGTGATATCAACCAATTCGAGGCTTCCTGTGGAACTTATGCTTATATTATCTTATGTACTTAACAATCGTATTATGTACTTGTTAATCATTATCCCTGTGGTTTAATAAACATTTCAACTCACTGTCTTATAAATGCTTTTCATTATTCCTTGTGAGTTCTCCCAGTTGGGGTGATGCTATAACATTGTGGTCAGAATACTGTTTCACAGAAATATTAGCTCCTAAATATCTTCTACAAGCATATTGTCCTATTGGAATTAATATTAGAACATCTACTTCCAGAGGCATGATATTTTGATGAATGAGATTAAGGACACACTGTTGATGTCATAAAATAATTCTGACTAAGATATTCTGACATACAGCCTTCCCTGACAGCATCTGCTAAACAAGGGACTCATGGCTGCCTGTCTGGAATGCAGGTGTTCCTTGCAAAGGCTTTTAATAACTAGAATTCATTTATCTATACTCAAGTATAATTTTTCACCTCTGAAATTATTTTCTCACATATCTCGAGTTGTGTTTTTTCATTTAGCTTACTCTGATTTTTTCCTGAAAACTAAATATGTTTCTGTCTATGTCACACTTATATATTTTCTTGGAAACCAAGGCAGATTTAGATAAAGATTTTATCTAATAACACAGATTTCTCAAAAATATGTTCTATTTTATCATATAATATTTATCTTAACTTGTGTATTTTCTCCTGTTTCATTTTTTCATCCAGCTTTGTCTCATAGAAAATGATATTCAAGTTTTAACTTTTGTGAGGATTGCAATATGTAAATATTTCCATAAAGTGTATATTTTTGTCCTGAGTATCCCTTATATTGCCATATTTTGCAACGTTTGAAACAGGTCTTCGGACTGTTATGATCCTCCAACAAAACGTGCCTTCATTAATATTTTAATGAAGTGTAACTTCCTATCGTTAAAGGTGCGGCATCTACATTTACTGTATAACTAAATGAAAGCTGCTTTATTGCTACTACCACAGCTGTAGCGCTTCGGGTTGCCTCATGCGTACCTTTATTAATTGACCATATAAGGAGATACATTTGTTATTCATCAAATATTCCTTCTGTGATTAACCCAAAGACGTAAAGGTTTGGTAGAATGTAATGTCTTACAATAAACAACCTCTGCAAATTGAAGTAGCATTTTTACTAATGTAGAATATGCCTTAGACTTGGAAAAAGTTGTGATAAATATCTATTGACTAAGGGCCTCCTTTGGAGGTTGGTAGATGGTTACTCTGTCACAATTGTGACGGATATCCCATCCACTGTATTACGATTGTAATACGGCAGATGAGATATCTGTCACATTTGTGAAGGAGTAACCCCCTCCACCAAACTCTAACTCAAGCCCTAAGTCACTGAATGATGTTTAGAATACTCTCTCCGTTTTTAAAAGTGGGGTCAACTCAATTTCTACAGCTCCTTCATTACACATGGTGGTTGAAATCATCTTCCCCTATCACCAAACTTCAATCTTGGGCCCAGTGCTTAATTTGTAAATAAAAACGTGCCGGAGCCAAAAGCTGCTGCAATTAAATGTGGGGGCACAGAATACTAAGGCAGCTGAATCCTGAAACCATCTTGGGCGTCTTCAATCCATTTACAGCCACTTCCTGCCCCTTCACCTCACTCTTGCAGCTTTCTGCATTCTGCCTTTGTGACGCTTTTTTGTTTTTCTCTTCCTCTGTCTTTCCCATATGTTTCTTTTGCTCGCAGTAAACGGGAAACATCCTTTTTGACGACTTTTTTATTACGAAAGTCGTGGTTAACGAAAGCGTAACAACGCTTTTTTTAACCACGACTTCGTATTTTTGTGCCTTAACTACGTATGTTCTGAACAACGAGCATGCGTGGTTAAGGTACAAAGAAGGGAGTTGGCGAAGGTAAGTGGTGGGTTTAGGTTTTGGGGTGGGGTTGGGGGGGTGGGGCGTTTTTGGTTTTGGGGAGGGGGTTGGAGGTTAGGGGTTTTTAGGTTTTGGGGTGGGGTTGGGGGGGTGGCGCGTTTTTGGTTTTGAGGAGTGGGTGGGGGGTCAGGGGGTTTTAGGTTTTGGGGTGGGGTTGGGGGGGTGGGGCGTTTTTGGTTTTGGGGAGTGGGTGGGGGGTCAGGGGGTTTTAGGTTTTAGGGTGGGGTTGGGGTGGGGCGTTTTTGGTTTTGGGGAGTGGGTGGGTGGTCAGGGGGTTTTAGGTTTTAGGGTGGGGTTGGGGGGTGGGGCGTTTTTGGTTTTGGGGAGTGGGTGGGGGGTCAGCGGGTTTTAGGTTTTGGGGTGGGGTTGGGGGGGTGGTGTGAGGGATGTAGGGTGAATGGTGCCTATTGCTAATGATTTTATCAGGAATGCCTTTACAACGAAATATCGTTGTTAAGGCATTCGTGGTAAAATCATTAATAGTAAGGACGAGGTCGGTGTTCCGACCTCGTTGTTAAGGTTAGTAGTTGTTTTTAATTCGGTGTTCCGTCATATAATCGCAGTAAACTTGAGGCAGAAAAGTGCTGGCCATCATAACTAAGTGCTTGTGCCCCGCACTGGAAACCACCGACTCAAATTAAGCCCTGCTTTGGCCTCTCCATCCCTTTCTGTCCCCTAGTTAAAGATACCTGAAAGACACGCTGTAAGCACTGGCCAGCAGCCACATGGTCTTTTTTTGTTACTGTTTAAGAATATACCCAACCTCATAAACGCACTTCACCTTGCATTCTTCTTGACTTTCAGACTAGCACCTCATGCTAACAGACTTCAGTTGGCAGCATTATAGCTGAATCATACCATTGGTCATATGGAAACATCCATTTCACAAAACTCTGGCGTCTTGTTTTACTTCTCCATCATGTACAGCTGTATTTGTTCCTGTGTGATTTTCCCCTTCACCTGTTTTTGTAATTTTAAAAATCTTATTTCTGAAAAAAATTATATGCTCGCCAATCACATTACCCTACTTTCTGCTGTATGCAAGTGCACTGCTCTTGGGGGAATGCAGTAATGTAGGGACCTACCCAGTTATTCCAAATACGTTCTGTGAGGAAAAAACACACGTCCTGTTTTATATTTTATAGCATCTACAAAAAGAAATAGCTGTCCACTGGTGACCACTCTTTCAATAGCGATCCTACTTAGCAATAATTTAGCCTTGGCGATGTTGCCCACCACAGTCCAGCAAACGAACATTCTCCATTTCTTGGAGTGGGGTTAATTAGAAAGTAAACTCCGAGAATTAGCGAACATCTGAAATGACTGGTGACCTCCACCTTCTCCAGACCCATTCTCACACGTGTGGTATGGGTACGCCATGTTCGTTTGGGATGTCCACTTCGTTCCTTATGTCCATGACCCACATTGCCCTATGCTCGGGCCACAAAAACAACAACATGCAGGATTTTTTGACTGGGAATGTGCTGTATGATTTTACAGCATGGCATCACGTTTACTGATGGCATTCCATGAATAATAATGCATTTCACAGTTTTACAACAAAGCCTCTAGGTGAACATGCTGGAATAGATGCAGGACACGCAGACTGGAAGCTATTTGATTCACTATTCAGAAATGTCAAGCTTATAAAAGGGTCAGATAGACTGGAGATACCTGAATACACTTACATTTATAGCACCAGAAATTGAAGAGCCCATGAAATGGGCAATACAATAAGAAGAGTAATAGATTCTACTTCACTAAATTGAACTTTAGTAGAGAAACCAACAATTCATCCAGCGTCAAAAGTACCCAGAAGTGTATTTACATTTTTTATTTAGAAAGTGGAACTATAAAATCATAATTAAATGGTGTAAATGTATTTATCTTTGTGTCAGCATCATGCAAACATTAATTAATAGTTTGCATTACAACAGTTAAACTTAAATAATTTAAAAAGGCTAAACAGTAGACATGTTTAAAAAATAGTGTATAATGACAGTCAGTTTGTGTTCCTGAAATTGTCTTCTCATTTCAGCTTGCTGAAGACATGAAAATGCGGAAAGCAAATGCAAAGGAAAGACAGATGAGCAAATGGCTAGGAGCTGAAATGAGAGAATGTATAAGCACCATATTTTCTTTTTCCCTTTTTCCCTTTGTCTTTTTACTTATACTTTGTATGTGCATTGAGCTTTACACGTCAGATTGTCCTACAACATTTTCCCGAATACCAAAACATTTTGGTGCACTGTCAATGATCAATTACAAGTTGCACTACTTCACGAGCGATAACTCTGGGTGGAATTGCTCCACCCACAATTACAAACTCTGGACCCAATAATTCTGGGCCCGGAGACACCAGGCCGCTCTTCACCTCTGAAAGGGATCCAGGCAAAATCACAGAGCACCCCCGACCTACACCTACAGCAACGTGGTGGGGAACAAACAATACTCCGCTCAGACAGACAGAAACCTGCCATAAACCCCACTCTCCCAGGCCACACACTCACTCACATGTGCCCCAACCCATTTTCATTCGTTCAGACCAGGCAAAATATGTCAGCGTTATATCCTCTAGAAAAGGGAAAATAAATGCATTATAAAGAGCCCAATATTTCTGGGTCTATTCAGTTATTCCCATTGCCAAGGAGATAACTTGGAGTAGCTGGATTTTGATGCAGTAGTACCAATATGAATTGGGGATTTCAGCCCCCAGTATCCGCACAACAAATTCCAGCCAAGCATTATTGAGGGCCTTAATGAGATCAGCTAAATCAAACGTGTGTAAACTACAAAATGAAATGAACAATTAATTGTGTTCCCCATTTTGATATAGAAATCCGTATTTGCATCTCAGTTCAGTAAACTGGCAAATTACTGTTTTTATGGGCTGGCCTATTGTTTCTGTTTGAACCAAGAGGTTGAACCAGTGTTCCTGCTTGATCCGTGAGTCTGAACCGGTGAAATGCACAAGCCTTGTTAATAGGCTCAGAGAGGGGATTTACCACACAGTGAATCCATGGAGTCAGATTTCTCTTTTGAACAGATACCTTTGGGTTCGTTTACCTAAATTAGTGAGAGTGGAGTAAAGATAGCACATTAGGAATACCAATCAGCGCAATTAAAGAACTGTAGGCTTCTCATCACATATCCATAGTGGAATGTATCCTTTAATTCTGAACATTGTGTTGATTCAAGCACATGCATTTCATTTACACTACAATATGCATTACATTATGTTGTCAAAGCCTGTTAACCATAGCACTCCGAGCTATGATGTCATAGTTAATCCGATCACTGTTCATAATAGGTAAATGTAAATTGACTACAATGTAATACAAATATAGTTATTCTGGTAACATACTTAAGTTTTTTATATGCTGGGTGGTGTGAGATGATTTGTTACTCAATCTGATATCTACTGCTCGACTCTAAACAATGGAATAAACTGCAGCACACATAATACTTCCATAAAACAGCATGTAAGAACGAGCTCAACCTATTCTCCCCCTTCATCCTGCTAAGGAAATTATTATTGCCACTTCTGATTGAATGTAGGACTTGAGGATTAGACAACAAAGCCAAAACACAGGGGTTTCACTGTACTTCCCAAAGTGGGTAAATGGAATAACAGGACTGAGAACAGGGCAACACAGAGATCAGAGATAATGGTTACTAGAAAAAGATTGGGGCATCAAAACATCACTTGACATGGCTAGATCCTAAACCTATGCCATAAACGTTAACTCCTGACCTATGACGCCAGTGAAACAACCATAGTATGGTCTCTCATCCACAAAACGTTAATTACGACTGAACTTGTGTAAGATGCTAGACAACTGACTTGGTTTAGATAAGAAGGCCACTAGATCTGAAGTCCCACTCTGAACATCCACACAAATACAACTCATTACACATATATTATTGATGATGTTTCAAAACCCATGAGAACACTTCAGTGAAGATAAGTTATGCCTTCAAAACCACCCATCAACACCAAGTTTGGTTCTTGAAAGAGGTCATTTGGTGGAGAACCACCTCTGGGTGAATCATAGCTGCAGACCACATCCTGCACAAAGAGGCCCAGTAATTGGTTAAGGCCATGCTGTAACATGGCATAACAGAACACATATGGAGTTAGCAATTGGGCGAAATATTCCTGGAAGACATAAAACGTTCCTAAGGGTCAAAGAGTAGCGTTCCAGCATCTACTTCTTTAAAATGTTCCCTAAATTAGTCATTTGAATCACCATCCAAAAGAAAACCAAGCAATTTGAGGCACAGTTTTGAAAAAAAAAAGTCCACATCAAGAAGGAAGGAACAGCACTTAGAGCAGTAAATGTTTATCAGATTCCAGTAACCTACATGTAATCAGTTTCTAGAATAAACGCACAGCATTTTTTATCGAGACAGCAATTTCAACCTCCATATCATCTACTCGTTAAATTTGTGTTGATTATTTGTGATTTTTTTCTGATGTTCCTTTTGCCTCTTGGAGGGTCTGGGCCAGAGCACATTTTTTCTTAATGCTTGCTGCCTACAATGAAAGACGTAGACATGAAACCAGTTACTGGGTCTCATCTCCATGTCTCCGAAGTCCCTTCTTCAAGGGAGTCTCTGGGGACCTTTGCAGCGTAACATTCAAATGATCTTCCCTCAATGAAGGATTTCCATTTAAATCTCTGACTTGATCCGCACACTTAGGGTCCAATATAGGGTTAGGTGGTACTGAAAAATCTAATTTCTAAAGGACCTGCTAAACTAGGAGATTAATCCGGCAGTGAAATTTGCTCATCTAGAGGGAAAGAATAATGGAGAAAATTCCACCCATTGATTCTTTTTTGGATGTAAAAAGAACAAGGTGATGGACAGAAGGCTTGAATTAATTTCAGTCACTGGCAATCGCTTGGGGCCGCATCCCAATCCATCTTTTTTTTTTTTGCCCACCATGCCACCTCGGTTTGGAACCAGCCATATGCAAATCAGACTTGCCCCTGCTCCTCATGGAAACAGTACAGCTCAAACTGCCCGGGCAGGTCCTCTCTGAACTGGAACACAAGCAACCTAGGACTGGGTTCACCCTAATTAGGGCTCATAAGCCAGGTATAGCTTGGTTCTAGTGGCACAGTGTGCCCGGGACCCACGCCTCGGCATACCCAGTGTAATTAGGGTGGTAAATGCAAAAAGAACAAGATGATGGGTGTGGAATGCTTGAATTCATTTCAGCCACTGGCCATCACTAGGGGCTGCATCCCAATGCATTATTTTATCATTTGTTTCTGGCCATCGTGCCACTTCAGTTTGGAGCCAGCGTTATGCAAATCAGTGTTACCCCTGCGCGTCAGGGGATCAGTTCAGCCCAAACTGTCAGACCAGATCCTCCCTGAAATGAAACACAAGCAACCTAGGACCGGTTTCACCCTAGTAGATATGACTTTGTTCCAGTGGCACAGGGACCCACATCTGGGCATATCCGGTGCATTTATGGCAGAAAATGCAATAAGAACAAGCTGATGGATGAAATGCTTGCATTAATCTCAACCACTGGCAATCGCTTGAGGATGCATCCCAATCCAATATTTTTTTTACCCACTATGCCACCTCAGTTTGGACCAACACATATGAAACTCAGTTTTGATCCTGCTTCTCATGGGGACAGTCCAGCCTGAACTGCCAGGCCAGGTACTCTCTGAACGAAAACACAAGCAACCTAGGACTGGGTTCACCCTAGTTAGGATTCTTCAGCCAGGTATAGCTTAGTTCCAGTGGCACAGCTGTAGTGCAGTTCCTATTATGGTAAGAAGATTATGGGCCTCATTACAAGTTTGTTTGCTTTTGTCACCATAAGTGCCCCGGGTATGCCCAGCCGTGGGTCCAGGGGTCACTATGCCACTGGATTCAAGCTAGCCTGGCTGATGAAGGGTGATACCCTGAAACCGGTCCCAGGATGCTTGTTTCCGGTCCAGGGAGGACCTGGCCTGGCAGTTCAGTCTGGACTGTTCTCATGGAGAATAGGGTCAAGACTGATTTGCATATGGTTGGGTCCAAATTGGGTTGGCCTGGTGAGCAAAAGAATTGATGAATTAAACCCAGATCTGTGACTGGGGGTGAATGTTTGACTGGTACCGCATTCCGTCCATTATTTGTGTTTGTTTGCTTTTGTTACCATATGGGCGTTGGGTATGCCCAGATGTGGGTCCAGGGCTCACTAGACCACAGGATTCAAGCTAGCCTGGGGGATGAACAGTAATATCCTGAAACTGGTCCCAGGATGCTTGTTTCCAGTCTAACGAGGACCTGGCCTGGCGATTCGGGCTGGACTCTACCCCGGGAACAGGGTCAAGACTGATTTGCATATGGCTGGGCCAAAACTGGGGTGGCATTGTGAGCAAAGAATTGATGGATTAAACCCAGATCTGTGACTGGAGGTGAATGTTTGATTGGTTCCACATTCTGTCCATCATTTCTGTTTGTTTGCTTTTGTCACCATAGGTGCATCGGGTATGTGCCCAGACGTGGGTCCCTGGCTCACAAAGCCACTGGATTCAAGAAAGCCTGGCTGATGAAGGGTGATACCCTGAAACCGGGCCCAGGATGCTTGTTTCTGGTCCAGGAAGGACCTGGCCTGGCAGTTCGTGCTATACTGTTCCCATAGAACAGGGTCAAGACTGATTTGCATATAGCTGGGTCCAAACTGGGGTGGTATGGTGAGCAAAAGAATTGATGGATTAAACCCAGATCTGTGAATGGGGGTGAGTGTTTGATTGGTTCTGCATTCCATCTATCATTTGAGTTTGTTTGCTCATTGCAAGTTTGGTGGTCTTTTGACAAGACCGCCATGGTGGCGGCCGCCAAAAAAGACTGCCATGTTGGCGGTGATCCAACCTCCGTATTATGAGTCGCACAACGCAGTCTGCCAAAAAACTGCCAAATTTCCAAAACTGCCAGGACACTGGAGGACAGAAAAGAGGCGGTCCGACCACCAGCACCGCCAGCCCGCCAAAAAGCCTCTGAACATATTACGATGCACAAAGCACGAGAACGGTTCTTCCATGCTGGAAAACCATTGGCAGTGTGAACCGCGGCGGTCTGAAGTCACACAGACACCACACCACAATGGATAGTTTGAATGCCCTACACCTGACATAGATCCACACACCTGGTACAGCTACATACTGCACTATATAGGGCACCCCCACACAACCCACAATCCTTTGCAACCAGAACACCACACACAGCCAGAGACAGGCCAAAAATGAAAGATACAGCAAAACAAACAATAGGCATCCCTACAAGTTTCACTCAGCACACATCCCACACATGCACAACATACACAACACACAATTAGTACCCCACCCAATACTCAACAACTATCTCCCACTCACATCACAGTACCCACACATCATCACAAAAAACATTTTCCCCCATTTTGTCCACCTCACCATCTCTTCCACCACTACCATGTCCCCACAAAAACATCCACATTTCACTGATGATGAGTTGAGGGTCATGGTGGACAAAATTGTCAGAGTAGAGCCATACCTTTTTGGAGTGCAGGTCCAGCAAGCATCAATAGTCAGGAAAGTGGAGTTGTGGAAAGGATAGTCGACAGGGGGAATTCTGTATGCAGTTACCCACGCACAAGGAATGACATCAGGAAGAAGTGGAATGACCTCAGGGGGAAGGTAAATTCCAAGGGCGCCAGGCACCAGCTGGAGGCCCGCAAGACTGGGAGTGGACCCCTACCCCCTTCCCTACTTTCACATCATGAGAGGAGAAGGTCTCGGACATCCTGCATCCTGAGGGCCTCACAGGAATACCTGGGGGAGTTGAGTCTGGTAAGTCACTACACCATTCATGTCACCAAAACGTTTGTCTTGCATGCTCACTGATCACCTTTCCCCACCTCGTGACCAAACCACCCATCCACTCTGTGTTCAAATGTCTAAATACCCCTCTCTGGCATGCCACATGTCAACTAAACCCAACTGGGGCCACAGTGTTTGTGTATGGTATGTGAAGTACAGGGACTGACAGTACTACAACTCCCAGCAGGCACAGTTCCACCTGTAAGAAAACCAGAACAGTGTACTTCATTTTAAAATATCTTGCATGTGAAAGTAACAATCAATGTAACTCCTCATGAATGCACCACTGTCTAACAGTCCCTGGCAATGACAGCAAGGCTATTGCCCACTAAAAGTGCTATTACAAGCAAAACATAGCTATATCTGTGTCCCCTACCAAACTGGCCTTTGAGAAAACCTTCCTAATAATTTTACATACTCACCAGGGGAGGAAAAGTACATGAGAAACTGGATGTACTTGCAGTACATCCATACAGAGGCCCAGGTCAAATGGTAACTCATATACTGTTTGCCAGCTCTGTCACCATTGTGCATTGTTCAGCTGTTAGCTGAACCAATGATGCCATACACCTTACTAGGTTGTCTGTCGGTAAATGCCATGGGCTAAATAGGCCCCTATGAGTGCGCAAGACTTTGTTTACAGGTGAAGAATGACTAAGATGAGTAGGTCAACCAAGAATCTATCAACCTTTCCTACATCACTATTGGTACATATGTTGGTGACATGTGTGTAGACACTATCATACTCCTAATTGTGGATATGCTACATATAGTAGGTGCATGTTTGCAAATTTCAATTGAGAAAGTTCTGGACTCTGTGACATGAAATGGTGTTGGCTTGTTTGCAAAATCATGTAATGTGTTTAGCATATGATAAGGTTCCTTTCCTGGTACAGGACATCCAGTAAGATTGTAAGTATGTGTAGATTTTGTGTATGTGATATGTGGAAATCAATGTTACCACTACTTCCAATAGCTTGGTTGTTCGTTGACTATGTTGCTGTGGATAGGGACCCAGATTCTTGTAGGCAAGTCAGCTTGTCATGGAATAGTCAGTGTGATAGCTCTACTGATAGGATTGTATTGTAGGTGTGAGATAGGTGGCTTAGTTGGTGTGTGACATTGTTGTTTTATTGGGGTGTAGGTTGTATCTTGTTGTGACATGATGTTGGCACTAACCTGGTTCTACCTGGGGCTATAGTACAAATAAATGTAATGTAAATGATGTGTATGACCCTACCTCTGCTCCTGTTTTATAGCAACAACAGCTTCAGGCAAAGGAAACGGGGCATAGCTGAGTGGGGAAGCTGCTGGCCACAGGACCTCAAGTCATGATACCACCGACACCGAGGGACCCAGTGGCCTGGATGACGAGGGGAGTGCCACGGGGGAAACAGGATCCACCTCAGCATCTTCTGAATCCTCCTCCAATGGACACTCCCAGGTGGTCGCAAACCGATCTGGGTCCACCCCAGCACTACCTCTGTCTCTCACCCCCCTTCTATGACCACTATCCCTCTACCTCCCGACCCAGTTGGCTGTGCCCACTCACCCAAGAGGGTGGGCGTCTCCTTTGCAGCAGTCACATCTGCCCCACCCCTGTTAGCCCTGCTGCCCTCAGTGAGGAGGCTATTGACCTCCTGAGGTCGATCTCTGTGGGTCAGTCAACCATCATGAATGCCATCCAGTTACTGGCAACTCAAATCCAACAGAGAAATGCATTCCTGTAGGGCATTCACTGCACACTGGCTGGCCTACAGAGATTATTTCAGGCTCTGGTCTCCACACTTCCAGCAGCCAGACACCCTTTGTCTACCGTTCCCCCTTCCTGTTCCCAATCCCAAACTCCTCTTCCCTGACCCAGCCATAGCACACAAACAGACAGGCATGCATCCATTTCAACATCCAAGGGTAACTCAGACAAACATAAGCACCAAACCACACACCAACAGCATGCACACAAGCAACAATCAGATGCACACACACCAACAGTCACACCCTGCCCTGACACCCGCATGACCCCCAGCATCACAGACACCTGGCACACCTGCAGATATCACACCAACATTCACAGATCCAGCCACTACACTTATCCTACCCATAGACAGCACCACAGCAGTCCCTCAGACATCTACTCCAGTCACCACACCTACAGACACCACAACCACTGATACTCCTACATGCAGGACATCCACCATACCTGCAGCCACTACCGAAACAGACAGCCACGCACACACCATGGCATCTCCCTGCCCCTCTACCCCCTCAGCCCAAAACACATAAACACCCTCACTCACCCACGCAACAGACACCCACTACCCACAAGTATACCTCCCACAAACACGCACTCAAGACATCCACACCAACACATCATTCAACCACTCCCTCTCCCTCCACACCCAAACCCTTTTTCTCTGACTGTCCCTGTGTGTGTAAAAAATATTTCCTTTCTGAGTTTGCCTTTTTCCCTACTCCTCTTCCCCTGTGAAACCCTAAACGCCATTTTTTCCCATACCAAGTCTATCCCTTCCACCTCAAAGGCCTCCCATACCCACCTTGCAAGTACCCATGCCCCTCCCCCGCCAAGAAGTCTACACCTCCCAAGAAGACCCACCCCTCCCCCAAGCCTAAACCTAAACCCCCCTACCAAGCCAAATCGCTATGCCCCCCTCCCAAGCCTAAGCCCAACCCCCGCGACCCCTCCCAGTTAATACCCGAGGTGCCTGCCTGCCCCTTGATGCCCCTTCCTGTGGAGGTTACATGGCAGTCAGGAGTCAAGTTCGGGGCACCAATATGTGCCTATGGTGAACATTGATTGTACAGTGGACAGGCCTATGGCCTTTTACTTCTTTCTTATTTGTCTATATATATACACATATTTCCAGACCAACCAGTTGTTGGTTTCCCAGTTACATCTTTGTCCTGCACTTATTTTACTAGGTTAGAGTTGTTCCTGGCTAACATTGGTTGTGTGTCAGTATTTGTGTGTGTGGTGCTTGTGCTTCCTGTATTGTATGGCCAGTATGTGTGGGTGTGTGCAGTGCTTTTGTCCCCCAGGGATAAGATGTGTGTTGTGTCATGGGCATGTGTATGTAGCATATATGTTGTTGTCTTGGTATTTTGTGATGTTTTTGTTGACATATGTTTGTTGTTGTGTTGTGTGGCTTTGTGTGCTTTGACTGTGTGAGTGTGCATGTTTTGTGCATGGTATGATAGGTACAATGTGGTTTGTGTGTGTGTTGTGTGTGTCAAATTGGAAGTTATATGATTGTGTAATTGTGTGTGTTCATTCCCTGTTGGTTGTATGTTGTGTTATATGTGTGATGTGTCCCTTAGTAGTTTCTATTGTAAGTGCTTACCAATGTGTTGACAATGGTGCGGTTGTGGTGTTGTTGTGATGTGTTGTGGTGTTGTAGGTTATTGTGTAAGACTGGGTCTGTGCTGTGTTTCCATGCGTAAGTGTGTATTTTTGATATGTGTGTGGTTGTGTGCTGGATGTAGTGTGTGTATTGTGCATGTGGGGTTTTCTGTGCATCTGTGTGTGAGTGCCATTGTACAGGTAGGTGTGAGTGTCGGCCTCGCACCCCCTTCCTGATGGTACGTTGTATAAGTGTACAAAAATTACCAATATACAAACAGTAACAGGTAAGTGTGTGTACGGTTGCTGTTGTCATTAGCTGCGAAGATTCCAAAGTGTTCAGGGAGCAGGAGCACCGGGATGACGTCAGTTCTAGTTCCATGACGGCTCTGGACGAGTATGGCTTCCTGAAGGTGAGTGTCTCCTTTTATAGAGTTCATTTCCACCTGGGTTTCCGTGGTGGTGTGACCACGGCAGAAACCTTGGCGGTGTGCAGTCTCATCATATGTCCAGTGGAAACATGGGGGGTCATTACTACATTGGCGGTAAAAGCCGCTTACCACCGTGCAGAAGACCGCCAACAGACCGCCGCGGAATCCCGCCACAGCCATTATGACCCACTGCTCGGAATCCTCTAAACCCACACAAGTCCGCCATACCAAAGGTCAGTGATAAACTGTCAAAAACAAATCCTCCACCGTCACGCCAACAGAAATACGCCCACAGTATCACGACACACGAATCCACGCAGCAGTCTTTCAACCGCGGTATTCCATTGGCGGTACACACCACTGCGCTCAAAATACACACACATTTACAAAACACAGCCACATTGGACAATTCGAAATACACACACCTGATACACATACACACACCACTCCCACACACTCAATACAATATAAAACACACACCCACATCACCCACAAACCCCTACGACCAAAAATCACGAACGAAGGCCAGGGAGAGACACCACAAACAACTATCAAGCATCCACAGGCACACAATACCATCACCCACAGAACTTCCACGCACCTCACACAACACACCACTAAATATCACCCCACCTATCACCACACAGACTACCCCACACATCACCCACACCACCCCATGGCACGGCAAAGACACCCCAGGTTCTCGGAGGAGGAGCTCAGGGTCATGGTGGAGGAAATTGTCCGTGTAGAGCCACAGCTATTCGAATCACAGGTGCAGCACACCTCCATTGCAAGGAAGATGGAGCTATGGCGAAGAATCCTGGACAGGGTAAACGCAGTGGGACAGCACCCAAGAAATCGGGATAACATCAGGAAGAGGTGGAACGACCTACGGGGGAAGGTGCGTTCCGTGGTCTCAAGACACCACATAGCGGTTCAGTGGACTGGCGGCGGACCCCCACCTCCTCCCCCACAACTAACAACATGGGAGGAGCAGTTCTTGGCGATTCTGCATCCTGAGGGCCTCGCAGGAGTAGATGGAGGAATGGACTCTGGTAAGTCAAATCTTAACTATTACATCCCCCACCCCACCTGCATGCCATCACATACCCCCACCCTCACCCTCACCCCATAACTCCTACTCCTCACAAATGTTCCACTATCACAACCCACACATCCCAACACCAAGCCCTCCATGCAACAACAAAGCATGGACACCCATCACCAAAGCATGCCCACTGCACATACCCATACACCCCCCTAAACCATTATCACACAAGGTCCTACACAGGAATGCAAGCACTGGGGTACACGGACACCCACCCACTGCACCCCATGGCACACAGATGTCATAAACATCCTTTTATACCCCTGCAGGACCCCTACCCAACGTCACCGGACAGGAGGGTCCACACATGTCCACACCACCAACAGAAGAGGCCCACAGTGATGACAGCACCTCTGCCCAACTGGATCTAGATGACCAGCCCGGCCCATCGGGGACCACTGGACAGTCGGTTCCCCTGACACAGTCACAGGCCACCACAGAGCTTCCCCCCTCTGGAAACACCAGCACAGCACCCACCCATATCTCTGTCCCCAGGACACGTCAAGCAGCAGTGTGTCCACCACTAAAGGGAACCCAGGCTAACCCACCACCCCAACAACAGGGACCTGGGGGCAGTGGTAGTGGGCACACGGTCCAGGGGACGGAGGCCCAGGAACACAAGGGAACTGGGAGGGCTGCTGTGCGACAGGGGGAGGTCAGGCCCAGGGAACCCACTCTCCAGGAGGCCCTCTCCTCCATCATGGGAGCCTACCACAACTCCAAGGAGACGATGGCAACACTATTGGTCAAGTTTCAGGAGACCCAGGGCCTGCAAAAGGAACAGTATTTGGGCTTCAGGGAGGAACTCAGAACCATCAATTCCACCCTGGGCACCATCGTAGGGGTGCTGAAGGAAGTACTCAACACCAGGAGGGACACTGTGGCACTACAAGGGGCCCCTGACGCTAGCATGGATGATGAACTGTCCACCACCTCCGCCGGCGCTAGTGGACAGGAGGCACCGCCACAGGACCACCACACCAGCACCCCAACCCCTGCAGAGGGAGAACCACCCCGCAAACGGTCCCTGAGATCCAGGACAAAGACAGAGAACAATGCCAAGACCCCCGCCAAGAAATGAGACCACCATGAATGTCATCCCTATGTCCCACTTTGTCACCCTGTCCATCCTAAAACTGGCCCAGCTCCACTTCCTATGCCCATTTGGGCAATGCACCTGTGAGACTAATAGACTGGACTCTGCCATGGACAGTCCTCCACCATCAACACTCACTATTTTGCAACCCCCTCCAATATTGAGCACTTAAATAAACACCCTTGAAGCACAAAACAATCTGGAGTCAGTCTGTGATTTCAGAATAGTGTATTAGCAATTACTGTGACAAAATGCTCTTACAATTGTAATGTCAACATACCTATGTCACACAGTTCTAGTCCATAAGGAATCAAAGCAGATGTCACACAGTGGGACCCACATCTGTGAAATCGTAAGGGAAAGTGACAACTCAGTGACCATACACTGGGTGAAAACGACAGACAGTAGCGAGGTAGTAGTGTTAAAGTACATGTAGTCGGCAGGTTTGTACTCTTATCTGTGTCTCACTGGAAATATTGCAGGATCACTGAGTTCCTGTTGTCCATGTCCTCTTCTTCTGCTTCTTCGTCTTCACTGTCCACAGGCTCCACAGCTGCAACAACACCTCACATGTCCCAGCGGATGGTGCCTATGAAGGACAACAGCGAGCACAGAGTCAAACAACTCAGAGGTACGTACCCACAGTTTACCCAGAACACCAATCATACACAAAAGGTGGCCTGTATGTGTGTTGAGTCTAGGCCTAGGTATGTGTGACGCAGTTGGAAATGAAGCCATGTGGAGCCCTGAAGTGGCGGCTGCCTGACCTGTAAAGTGGGACAATGGGATGTGAGGTAACTGCGCTGGCATTGTACACCGTCGCGGTAGGCGGTCAAAGACCGCGGCGCAATGCTGCATTGGTTAACATTGGACCCTATGGGTCCCAGGAGCCAATGACAATGTACGCCGGCGGTGACGGTATGCACCGCCGCGGACGTGACCGCCATTTTCTATCTGTTCAATCACCCGATACCTGATCTTCGACAAGAGAGGACCTACACTGCAAGTGCTGCTGTGACCTCTGTCTGGAAGAGGCAATGGCTCGAGTGTCTGGGGAAAGGGCCCCTGCCTTCACATCGGAGGAGTTGGAGAAGCTCGTGGATGGGGTCCTCCCCCAGTACACGCTACTCTACAGTCCTCCAGACAAACAAGTAAGTACACAGGGAGCATGTTGTATGGGGTATGCTTGTGTGGAGAGGGCTGGATGTAAGAAGGAAGGGGGGAGAGTGCTGCGTGTATGAAAGACGGTGAATGCATGTGCCACATGGCAAGGGTAGGGATGGGGGCCAATCAGTTTGACGGTGCAGTTGGTAATAACTTCTCTTTTTCCCCTGTACATTTCATGTAGGTCAGCGCCCACCAGAAAAAAGATATTTGGCGTGCCATCGCCAAGGACGTCCGGACCCTGGGGGTCTACCACAGACGGAGCACCCACTGCCGGAAATGATGGGAGGACATTCGCTGCTGGAGCAAGAAGACGGCGGAGGCTCAGCTGGGGATGGCCTCCCAACGTGGGAGGGGTGCCCGTCGCACCATGACCCCCCTGATGTTCGGGATCCTGGCGGTGGCCTACCCGGATGTGGATGGGTGTTTGAGGGCATCACAGCAGCCACAAGGGGGTGAGTACACTCTCATTCTGCTGACTTTGCGCGCAGTGGAGAGGTCTGGGTGGGGGAGGTGGGCTGTGGGTTTCCCTAGGCCAGGGCGAGTTCCTTAGGCAAGGCCAATCCGTAAGGCAGGCCATGTGGCACCCCAGCCCACCTTTGTAGAGTGCCAAGTACACCTAGTCATGCCCCTGTGTCATCTATGTGTGCTGATGTCGTCCATAGCCTTGTAGGCCATTTCCCAGGAATTGAACAGTGGAGCCCAAGAGCGTGGCGTAGTGCAGGGGGCTTCTGTGTCTGTCGTGTCCGCCAACGGTAGCGGTAATCCATGCACTCAACATATCTTTCTTCTGTCTTCCTCCCCCTTTTTGTGGTCTCCCTGTTCTTGTGTGCATTAGCATCATCAGGCGGAGGAGCAGTGGCACCGGAGCACGAGGGAGCTGCATCCCACATGGCCCTGGAGGGCACTACGGAGTCTGAATTCACCAGTGGGACGGAGGGCGAGGGGAGCTCCACGGCGGGGACAGGAGTTCACACCAGCGACAGAGACTCGTCCTCTGATGGGAGCTCCCTTGTGGTGGCGGCAACATCTGTGTCCCCGCATCTACAGGTACAGCCACCACCCCCCTACCAGCACCGCCCTCCTAGCAGCCCCTCAGCCTTTGCCCCGTGCCCGCTCACCCAGGAGGGTGGGCATCACCTTCGCCCAGGCACCTCAGGCCCTGCCCCAGTCACCCCTGCTGCCCTCAGTGAGGAGGCCATTGACATCCTCAGGTCCCTCACTGTTGGGCAGTCTACCATTTTGAATGTCATCCAGGGTGTAGAGAGGCAGTTGCAACAAACCAATGCATTCCTGGAAGGCATCCATTGTGGTCAGGCTGCCCTTCACCAAGCTTTTCAGACTCTGGCCTCAGCACTGATGGCAGCCATTGTCCCCGTCTCTAGCCTCCCCCTCCAACTTCCTCCACCCCGACCCAATCCCCTGTACCTCAGCCTATCCCAAGCACACCTACAGACCAACATGCACACACCTCAACACCCAAGGGAAGTTCAGGCAAACATAAGCACCACACATTCCACAGGCACTCACGCAAGCATCACACACATGCAGACACACCAACATCCACTGCCTCCACTGTGTCCCACTCCTCCTCATCTCCCTCCTCCCTCCCAGTCTCATCTACACTCACACCTGCATGCACTACCTCTACAGCCACTACGTCCCTCTCCAGCACACCTACCACCACACCCCGCTCACGTGCAGTCACCACCCCCACTACCATTCACACGTCCCCTGTGTCCTCTCCCAGTGTGTCTGTGACGCCCCCTCCCAAGATACACAAACGCAGGCACACACCCACTCAACAGTCATCCACCTCACGAGTCTCCAGCACATGCACCTTCACCCAAAGTCACCAAACGTACACCTCCTACAACCACTACCTCTACCTCCACTCCCAAACCCCCTCCAGCTACCCGTCCCAGTGTGTCCCAAAAACTTTTCCTGTCCAACCTTGACCTCTTTACCACACCTCCCCCACCCCGTCTGTCTCATAGGTCCCGAACTAGCACCTCAGCCACAACATCTCCGGGACCAGTGGTGCCTGTAGTCACCGGAATCTGGAGTGCACCGGCCACCAGGGCAGCCAGTGTGGCACGGAGCCACAGCACAGACAGTCCCCCACCTGTGAAGCATCAGAAGTTGGCCAGTGCCCGGCGTGAGAGGGGGAAGACTCCTTCCACCAAAGCTGCTCCCAGGGGTCCTGTTGGGAGTGTGGAGTCAGCTGTGACACCTCCCAAGGTGGGGAAGGGCCACAAGAAACCCAGCAAGTCTGGGAAGAGCAGCACGGCGGAGAAGACCGCCATCAGCCCAGCTGCCCAGGAGGCCACCGCCAGCATCAGCCCAGCTGCCCAGGAGGCCACCGCCAGCACCAGCCCACCTGCCCAGGAGGCCACAGCCAGCATCAGCCCAGCTGCCCAGGAGGCCACCGCCAGCACCAGCCCAGCTGCCCAGGAGGCCACCGCCAGCACCAGCCCAGATGCCCAGGAGGCCACCGCCAGCATAACCCCACCTGCCCAGGAGGCCACCGCCAGCACCAGCCCACCTGCCCAGGAGGCCACCGCCAGCATCAGCCCAGCTGCCCAGGAGGCCACTGCCAGCACCAGCCCACCTGCCCAGGAGGCCACCGCCAGCATCAGCCCAGCTGCCCAGGAGGCCACCGCCAGCACCAGCCCAGCTGCCCAGGAGACCACCTCCAGCACCAGCCCAGCTGCCCAGGAGGCCACCGCCAGCACCAGCCCAGCTGCCCAGGAGGCCAGCACCAGCCCAGCTGCCCAGGAGGCCACTGCCAGCATCAGCCCAGCTGCCCAGGAGGCCACCGCCAGCACCAGCCCAGCTGCCCAAGAGGCCACCGCCAGCACCAGCCCACCTGGCCAGGAGGCCACCGCCAGCATCAGCCCAGCTGCCCAGGAGGCCACCGCCAGCACCAACCCAGCTGCCCAGGAGGCCACTGCCAGTACCAGCCCACCTGCCCAGGAGGCCACCGCCAGCACCAGCCCAGCTGCCCAGGAGGCCACTGCCAGCACCAGCCCACCTGCCCAGGAGGCCACCGCCAGCATCAGCCCAGCTGCCCAGGAGGCCACCGCCAGCACCAGCCCAGCTGCCCAGGAGGCCACAGCCAGCACCTGCCCCGCTGGGCCTTGAAGGACCGCCACCAAAAGCCCCGCTGGGCCATGAATGACCACCAGCAAAAGTCCCGCTGGGCCATGAAGGACCGCCAGCAGCTGAGACCCTGCAATGGAGACCGCCATCTCAAGCACCACTGCACAGGGCACCGCCATCTCAAGCACCGCTGAACAGGGCACAGCTGAACTGGGCACCACCGTCTCAAGCACCGCTGCACAGGGCACCGCCATCTCAAGCACCGCTGAACAGGGCACTGCCGTCTCAAGCACCGCTAGCCCATGAGCGGCAGGGGCACTGACGCAACTGAGTCTGTCACAGGGTGAATGATGCACTCTGGGCACCATGCCCCCTCCAGAACCAGTGGAGAGATCCATCCACTACCTCTGTCCTTAGCAGGATGAAGCACTCTGGGCACCATGCCCCCTCCAGAACCAGTGGAGACTGTCATCCACTTGAGAGACTGTGGCTTTGCACTCCCCAGGATTGAACAGTGGGCAACCCACCCACTGTAGAGACTTGTGAGACTGTGGCTTTGCACTCCCCAGGATTGAACAGTGGGCAAGCCACCCTCTGTAGAGACTTGTGATACTGTGGCTTTGCTCTCCCAGGATTGAACAGTGGGCAACCCACCCACTGTAGAGACTTGTGAGACTGTGGCTTTGCACTCCCCAGGATTGAACAGTGGGCAACCCACCCACTGTAGAGACTTGTGAGACTGTGGCTTTGCACTCCCCAGGATTGAACAGTGGGCAACCCACCCACTGTAGAGACTTGTGAGACTGTGGCTTTGCACTCCCCAGGATTGAACGGTGGGCAACCCACCCACTGTAGAGACTTGAGAGACTGTGGCTTTGCACTCCCAGGATTGAACAGTAGGCATGTGGCCCCCTTGTGGATTTGGCGCCGTGCACTCAAGCGGCTGAGGTGCCCCCCTTTCCCTCCTCCTGAGGTGCCTGTTTAGTTGCTCTCTGATGCCCCTGCAGTGTTCTCTCCGTCATGGTCGGGGATCTTGTGTGGGCCTCGCCCATACCGTGTGGGCCCAGTGTTCCACGGACTTTCTTAGTGCACTACCTGGACTACTATGCTTGGTATATATTTTGTACATGGTGTATATATATATTTCTGCCTACTTGCTTTTAATATATTCCAATGGTTACACTCATTTTCTATTGTCTTTGCATTCTTCTGGGGGGGGTTTGGGGGGTGTAACTGTGATGTATTAATATGCATTAGTGTGTGTGTTGTAGTGGATGAGGGTCGGGTGGGGGTGTTGCGTGTGTGTCCCTGTTTTTTGCCTCCCCCCTCCCCTGTGTCGTAGGTCCAGTACTCACCGTGGTCTTTGCCGCCGGTGTTCGTGCTCCTGGTAGAGGAGCAGGAAGACTATTGCAGGTAGAATTTGGAGTTCTGGGTCCATGGCGTCCTCGCTCCTCGTGGGGTGTGTAGAGGTGAGCGTTTTCCCTTCGGGATTCCTGTTTCCGCCGTGTTTTTATCCACGGTGAATTCGCCCGGGAAAAGGTGGTGGATTTGCCTGTCATAATAGTGTGGGCGGTACATTGTCTCCCACCTGTCTGTTGGTGGTGACCGCCAAGCTGTTTGTTTGTACCGCCGTGGCGGTTGGAGTGTTAAAGTGGCTGTCTTTGTTGGCGGTTTCTGCCACGGTCGTAATTGCAAATTGTTTACCGCCGGCCTGTTGGCGGTATTACCGCCGCTTTAACACCGACCGCCAGGGTTGTAATGACCACCATAGGCTATTACACTATATTTGAATATTCCATTACATATCATTTGATCAGTGCCGGACAGCTCAGCCTGCCATATGTGGTACATTACACATGTGACATTTGTCCTATATGACTTACATGTATGGCAATGTGCTGCAAAGATGGTGTCCAAAGTAATTCAGCATGGTCGTTATAGTATATGTCAGCAGTGCTACGCATGCCCTACAGTGTTAGGTGTGTGTTATTTTAACATGTTCTGCTTAGATGTGTCAACTGCTTTACTCAATGTACATTCTCTCCTCTCAATCTAGATATCCTGACATGAGGAGTATGAGACAACCACCAGTGTACCATCTACTAGTTGACCTTGAAACCATGGAGGATAGGCAAATTTTCCAGACCTATTGCCTGAATTGTCATACCATCATGGATCTATGTACACAGTTGGAGCCAGTACTCTTGCCAGCCATACTCAATCCCTACTGCATGCCTCCCACAGTACAAGTCTTATCAGTGCTACACTTTCTTGCCAGAATACAGTGGCCTTAACTGCAGGGATGTGTCAGCCCATGTTCAGTCTGGTGTTAAAGGATGTACTGTGTGCTTTGTTAAATGACCAGGATAGCTACATCAGGTTCCCCCAAGGTGTGGACTTGGCCTTTGTGAAAGCAGACTTTTATGATATGGGCCTCATGTGGTATGGGCCATTGATGGCACTCATACAGGCCTGGTCCCTCCCAGTGCCAATAAACAGGAGTTTAGGAACAGGAAGAACCACCACTCCATAGATATTCAGGTGGTGTGTCTGGCAGACCAGTACATCTCACAAGTCACAACCAAGTATCCTGGAACTGTGCATGACTCCTACATTTGTGCATGATTCCTACATTTTGAGGAACAGCAATGTCCCACACATGATTGCATGACTACACACAGAGAGGGCCTGGCTCCTTGGTATGTATGCATGATAAGATGTTTCACTAGTATAGCACCTGTCATCTCTATCTGCCTTGACGCTCTACCTGTAATTTCACTGGTCGTACATTTCTGCACACAGGTGACTCTGGCTACATAGCCTTCCATGGCTGTTGACACCAGTGAGGTACCTGCCACGGAAGGTGAACTTTGTTTCAGTGAGGCCCACAGGAGGACAAGACGTGTAATCGGAAGAACATTTGGCCTCCTGAAAGCCAGATTCAGACTAAGCTCATCAATCAGTACTTCCAGTGACATACAGGTATGTTGAGTAGGGATTCCAAGTCTTGTACGTCCACAATCATTAGTGTCAATAGTCCTCCTGACAGTTCATCAGTGGGGATGTTATGTCGTACTATCCCAATGTGTGAAAGTGGGAGCTGACTGATAGAATGTAAGGTGCACATTAAACATGTTTGATCTCTAACAAGTGTTTTCACTGCAGCTTCCTACAATCTCAAATGGACAGACCAGTGTAGAGGTATGTTGGATGTATTCTCCTGTTCACATGTCATTCCACCCACTGACTGTGGTAACTTACTCAGTGCCTCTGATACTTATGGCTTGAGGCATTCATTGTCATTAGCCATTGGTAAGTGATAGCAAAAAAGTTGATTGAACATGACAGTTGGCAGGTAAAGTGGTTAGTGTGAATAATTTGTGACTGGTGATGTATAGGTATTATCTGAGGGCCCCTGCTTAGGAAATATGCTGTAGTGGGCATGACATCTATGACCTGCATTTGTGGTATGTTTGGCATTGTGCCTTCCTTCCTGATGGTACTCTTTGTCATGGTATTTTTGCAAGTTGGAATCCTGACTACACCCTTGTCTGGGCCAGGATTTCTACCTCTCGGACATCTGTTCTGGGACATATCTGTTGTACTGTGTCTCCTGTAGAAGAACCTCCCTCTGCTCTCTATTACACTGCCCATTGGATGTTGGGGGGGGGCTTTACCAGACCACATTTGTCATACATAACATTAGTTGATGTTTAATTCCAGACACATAAAGTAGCTGTGTTCCATGGTGTTTATTGTACATATCATGATATTGTAAGGCAAAACAAAGGTGCATACACTGTCCAAGAGGTGATGAGTGAGGTCATGGTAGATGGACTCATCAGAGTAGGCGGTACAGCAGTTGGTTGCACAGGTCCAGTGTCCTTGTGCCTTTGAAAAATGGGGTAATGTCACTGAACAGTCAACAGGGTGTCTCTGTGGGACACAAGAAAGACAAATCAGGAGAGGTTCATTTCCTGACAGTGGGTTTGGTCTTGGCATCTGCTCTAGCCGGATTTCTGAGTGGACATCTATGTTTGTGGAGGGTTCTTCAGCTACAGAGGGAGAGGTGTCTGAGGCCTGTGGTTCCCTTGGCAGGTTCTCCATTCCACAAGCTGGCACTGATGTAGATGATTTAGATGTTAGGTTGCTAGTGGAAGGGGCCTGCTGGTGGGTGGAGGAAGCACACAGGGTGGTGTTGATGTACCTCAGAAACCCTGCAATGGAGGCCCATTGTGGGCCTGCCACTGCTGAATGACCTCCTGGTGGTATTCTCTCTGCAGCCTTTGGTTTTCCCTCAACATGGTGATAATGTGGCCCATCCTGTCCTGGTATTGTTGGTATGCTCCCCGGACTTGAGAGATGGTTTTCTGGTCAGTGGAGTCCCTTGGGCCCCCCTCCTCTTGCCCACAGCTTCCCTCCCATGCCCCTGGCCCCCAGGTGCCTATGCCACTGGCAGGTGTCCCAGACGGGCCAGGTAGGTTGTCAGTGTCCAGACACCCAGGCGTGTTCTCCTCAGTGGGACCTTCATCCTGAGCATGGTTGGCAGTCTCTGGTATCCTCTACATGGTGGCACTGCAGGGGTACATGTGGATGGAGTGAGAGACAGAGTTACATATAGAAGGTTTATTTGGGTATCTGTTTATCCGATGCATACAATGGCTTAATATGAATCCCAGCAATGACAATGACAGATGAAAAAACAGTATGCCATTGGTGATTGATAGTAGTCCATGACGTGTACCATACTCCATGTTGTTTGGTGTCAATCAAGTTTGGTAAATATAGCTCTGTGCATCTGTTCACGTACCTACTGATAGTTCACAAGACTGTTCAGCACTGTTACCTAGTGACTAATCAAGCTTGCTAGATGTGACACAAAATGGATGGACCTTTCAGCATGGTGTGCCAGTGAGAGGAGAGCATGTGAGTATGCAAGGTTAAATGTCCTGTCTGTGTGCCTTTTGCATGTGCATGGAGTCTGCCATCTTACATGCCATGCTATGGTGAGTCCATTTCAGGGTTGGAGATCTGTATTAGTGGGCATTTGGATTAGTCACAGAGCTGTAGCTGTGTTTAGCCTTGTTTGCCATTGTGGTGTGCCATTGCATTGCTGTCATAGTGGTCCTAAGTCATACCATCTAGTTGGTGTAGCTAGTACAATAGTCATACATGCAAGGGATGTGAGGTGATGGGCACATTCCAGGTTTTCACGTAGATGGGCTAGTGCATTGTGGGAGTCATAGTGACAGTATTAGCCAATGCTATCCATGCCTTTGGCAAGGGCTGTTTAGGCAGTTGGGCTGGGTGGAGGTGTGGTATGCAGGAGGGAACATTAGGTGGGAGGTGTAGTGAGACATACATGGAATTGGGGAGTACTTGGTGGTAAGGAAGCATGCAGGACACGACAATTGTTTGACATGGAAGTTGTGGGTACTTACCAGAGTCCAGTCCACCAGGTATTCCAATCAGGCCCTCGGATTGCAGAATGTCAAAGACCTTTTCCTCCCAGGATGTGAACGTCTATCTGGTGTTGTGATGCCATGGAATGTACCTTTCCTGGTAGGTCATTCCACGTCTTCCTGATGTCCCTCCTTGTGCGTGGCTGCTGTCTACTGAGTTGACCCTGTTGACTATTCTCTTCCACCGCTCTATTTTCTCAGCAATCGAGGTTTTCTGGACCTATGCTCCAATCAGTTGTGGCTCTACCCTGACAATTTCACCCACCATGACCCTCAACTCATCGTCGGTGAATCGTGGGTGCTTTTGTGGGGACATGGTAGTGGTTGTATTGAGGGTGGGGGGTGTTGCGTGTGTAAGGGTGCAGGGTGGGGTGATTGAAGGGGTTGTGGGTGGTGCGTTCTGAGTGTTGGAGGCTTGTGGTGTTTTTGTGTGCTCGTTACGTGTGTATTGTGTTGGTAGTGCAGTTGGTGTGGTGTGTGCTGAGTCAGATGTGTATGTGTGCCTACAGTGTATAGGTGCTATGTTAATGTACTTGCCTGCGCTCAGTATCTCTACATGTGTTATCAGTTGCAAAGGATTGTGGGGTTGTGTTATATAGTGCAATGAGTAGGTGTGTCTGGACAGTGTATGTATGTCAGGTGTGGAGTATTCAAACTGTCCAACGTGGTGTTATGTTCTGACAAGAGTGAGTGCAACAACACGATTTTTCCCTTTAGGATTATTATTTATAATTATGTAAACACAGAATACCACCTCAACACCTTGAAAAACACACACTTTATTTATGCCTTTAAGCAAAGTAGACATTATTCTTTGAAAAACCGACGCTGCTGACGCCATTCCAATCCGCATTCGTCAGTATTGATAAGTCCCCCACTGGGAAACAAAAGCAGTGAAGTGACAAGAATCTGGTGTCAATTCTACCTGGTGGTCAGCAGCGGCTAAGTCAAGTTTCGTAAACATTTTCACTCCAGTTATGCAAGAGAGCATCTCACCAATCTTAGGCAGTGGATGAGAGTCTACCCAGATCTCTCTGTTAAGGGCCCTCAAGTCAACACTTACTCTCAGTTCTCCATTTTTGTCTTTGCCGCTACCAAAGGTGACAACCATAAAGAAGAATCAAAAAGTTTGATGATTCCCTTCATTCGTAAACTCTCCAGTTCTCTTTCTAATTCATCTCTGACACTAAATGATACACCTCTCAATTTATGCTTTATAGGAATGGCAATGTCTTTGACTTTAATTTTATGTTTAAAGCCTTTTATCTTGTCTAGTCCTCCAGAAAAAACCTTGGGAAACTCATTAAGCAAATTCTCTATATCAGAGGAATCCCTTATAACTGTTCCCTGGTCACCCGTACCCAGACGCAACACCATGCCAAACAACCCTTGAAACCATCCTAAAATGTTCTATCATTTGACAGCCACATAGACCTTCCCAAAAATCCATTGCCCTTTGAATACAAGGACATCTTCAAAGAAACCCACCAAATCAATCCTCCTCCCCTCGTATGAAACTGGTGACCTGTCTGGTGGGTTCAATTTCAATTTCAGTGTACCCCAATTATGGTTAAATAACTCATGGGTAATCCTGGCAATCCTGGCACTGGAATCAGCCAACAACCTTAAATGTTTGTCACCTACCTGAACTAAAATGTAAGGGTCAATGCAGTGACCAGGATTTCCACTTCTTATGTCCTGTTCACCCACAGCCAGAATCATTTCCTGCATCTCACTCATCAATTCATCCACTCTGCCATCACTATCATCTAAGACAACATTGACATTAGTTTTAATACTTTTGACACTTTGATACACTTTTGCAAAATGTCCAGATTTGTCACATAATCTGCATTGAACATTCTTTGCTGGACAACTTTTCCCTCCTTTCAGATGTGGTGGATAATCACACCTGAAACATATGTATGTTTGTTTGAAAAATATTTTTATGTCTAGCAATATCTCCTTTGCTTGATGAAGGATTGTTCATTTTACTTCTGTCGTCTGATCTCTGAGCCATATTAATTTGTTCCACCTGTGCATGTTCCAACTCTTTAGTTGATTTAATCTCTATTTTAGTACTCTTGGCAATTCTAATCGAATCCGATAAGGATGGATCTCCCATGGACAATAACTTTTGCTTGATGGATTTATCTAAATAGTGACATATGAATTGATCACGTATTAACTGATCGGCAAATGCTTCAAAACGACACTCTGAAGAAAGTTTCCTTGAAGCAGATATGTAAGTCTTGACATCTTCTCCACTTTTCTGTTCCCTTCTAAAAAACATGTGCCCGCTACAACCAAACTAGGTGGGGCATCAAATCTGGTAGCCAGTTTCTTCAGAGCTTATTCAAATTCGTCAAGTTCTTCGCCGTCCTCCAACTGAATATCAGGTAAATGTTTAAAAACAGATCTTCCTTCGAATCTTAAGGAATGCAGCAACAAACATTTTTTTCTTTCAGGTCTAAACCTTGATTTTCAATATCTTTACCAACTCACGAAGCTCACAGTAAGCATTTCACTGAAAATAGCCATTGAACCCTAAGGAAAGCTTGCTGTTTAAAGATGGCTGCCACATTTCCCTATGAACAAAGTCTTTTTGGAGACACACCCTCTGACTAGGTCGTCATGGGAAGGAAAGCAGACAGCTAGAAGTTTTGTTTTGCCTCACCGTGATTGACGCTGTCCAGAGGCTTCTTAGAGATTCCAGGTGAAAGCCACCATCAGCGTGTGGGCATCATATTAAAAAGGTGAGCGCTTGGGGTGATGAAGCACCACAGCTCGTTGCCACGTATGGTAAGCTGAAAAAACATCAAAAACGCGGGTTCCAAACTGAACTGTTTATTAAAATAATTTCCTCCAACAAAATCACCCCAGCGCAGACCTTTGCTCCCCCGCCTCAACTGCTGCTTCTGTCCGACGTTCCGTTCTCTCCTTGAGCAAACACACGCGCAGAAAACTGAACATCGGAACAAAAGCCTTGTGCGACCCAACGTTTCCGCTCCATTGTGCTTGCAGTCAAACATTGCGTGCAATGGAGCTCCAAAATACTACAAATTACTTATGAAACTTGCAATTTAAAAGCACCTGCTGAAAAGTTCCTTGTGTGTCCAGCCTTCAGGAAGCAATTAAAATGTCAAGATAACTCGTGTGATTAATGTTTTTGCCAGAGAAAGGTAGATCAGTGTTTTGTCCAGTGGCTATGGAGAGATGAGGGGTACTTTTGCCGGCTGGTAGTGATGGAGTCCGAGGAGGTGTTCATGGGGTGGAGGGTGACAAACTAGATTGCTGCATCAGGCGCCACCAGTGCTAAAGCGGGCCCTGTTACCAGGACATTGAAAAGTTTAAAGTACATGTCCAACTTTTTAAATACACTGCGGCCTGCACTATTGGCTAGTTAGGGCCTACCCAGGTGGTTACATATATATTAAAAAAAGGTTTCTGCCTGGTAAAAGGTTTATTTTGTCATGTCAAAATGGTAGTTTCAATCTGCACACACAAGCTGCAGTGGCAGGCCGGAGACATGTTTAAAAGTATTTTTAAATGGGTGGCACAATCAGTGCGGCTGTCCCAAGGGTAGCATTTCATTTAAAGGCCCTGAGTACATGTAGTACCATTTTATTATGGACTTACTAGTAAATAAAATGTGCCAATTGGGTGTAGGCCAATTCTACCATGTTTAAAGGAGAGAGCACAAACGCAATAGAACTGGTTAGCAGCGGTAACATGTGCAGAGTTGTAAAAAACAACAAAACAGGTTCAGAAAACGAGAGGGTCAGAGCAAAGGTTTTGGGGATGCCCTGCAAATAGTGCAAAGTCCAACATATACCATGTCATTTATTTCTTAGATGTTTTATTTGCTAGACCTTAGTATCCAAACCTTGCATGCATTTAGTAAGGACTTTCAGTGTGTTAAACATTCATTGCTGAGATCTGAGTCACATGTTCAGATCCCAGGTCGGCCAGCTCAACCTTTAATCGTTTAAGTTCCATTAAATGTGTGCCAGGTTAGATTGTGTAGTAATAACTGAGTAAAATTGATATGGTCAAATTACTTTGCAAATTAAATAATTCATTTTTATTATTTTTAAAGTCTGAGCATTCTATATATTGATTTCCAGCTGCTAGTATGTTTTAAGCTGAGCGCACAACAAAATGGCTCCCTATATATGTTAACAACTTATTAAAATTAGAACCATTGACAGCACGTAAGGAATACCAGCTAATAACATGACTCAAGTGTTGTCCGGCAAATTGTTGCACTGTTTAAGCACAACACTTCATAACCAGTAGCATCATAACTCAGACAGAATCTGTCAAGGGATGGCAACACTACAAACTAATAGTGGTTTGAAACCAGTAAAAATGTCTTCACTGTAACCACTTCCACCTATTGCAGAGCTCATAACTGAGCAACTGCGGTATTACATACCAAGATCACACTATGCAACAATAGGGATGGGAAACAGCATTGCATACCAAGATCACACTATGCAACAATAGGGATGGGAAACAGCATTGCATACCAAGATCGCACTATGCATCAATTGGGATGGGAAACAGCATTGCATACCAAGATCGCACTATGCATCAATTGGGATGGGAAACAGCATTGCATACAAAGATCGCACTATGCATCAATTGGGATGGAAACCAGGGACTTCAGATATAAGTTTGATGCCGAAGTGCATTTACCACTTTTGCACATTGTTTATGCACCAATTGACGGCCTGCTGCTAAGTCAAGACATTGCCAGTGGTCTGGGAAAGAAACGAGCAGGGACGATTTAAGGTACATACAGAGCAGCTTCATGCGAGCAAACATTATCTTTGAAAAGATTTCTGGAGGTTGTGAAAGGTGACCCGCAACGTGACATTCCTTTAGTATTCTGATTTTGGATGAGCAATCTGAGCAGCCGGCAGAATCCAATAACCACTAGGAAAAAAAATACATAAAGGCCCCATCAAAAACTAGAGTCCTGAGGACATACGTGTTATTTTCATAAAGATCGGAAGCCAACAATAAGGGGAAAAATCTAATTAGTTTTGGCTATGCATGTGCTATTAAAAAGAGTACTTTATTCCGATGACTTCCTGACTTATAGGTAATAAAAGTGTGGGCAAATGCAAATTATTCTAATGAGGCAATTAGCCTTTCATCAATTTTCAAATGTAGGTAATAAAAGTGCAGGCAAATGCAATCTCCACCAGGCCTCGCAGGACCTTTGATGGGTGGAAGGATGGGATGTGTTTTGTTCTGAAGGGCAGCAGGTGGAACTGCTCAATAGCGGGGGACGAGATATGGCTCCGTCTTCTGGGAGTGATATCTGTATGGATCACATCACATTCAAATCCTGGACATGTATCTTATGATGGGTTACTCGCTGACACTGCAGTGCCATCCGAGGAATGCCTGCGGAGGCAAAGAAGGACTAGGATATAAACTAGCTGCCGCAGTCATTTTGAAACCCTCTGTTTCCAGGGCCGGAATTAGCCAATAACTTTTGATTTTGCTACAGTTATGTGACAAATTTACTTACTTACACGGCCAGCCCTCTTGTACCATTGGTCTGTTGTTGCGTCATTCACATTTTTCTTCTGCCCACTGCATCACACAGTGTAGGGGTAAGGGGTGAGTCCACTACAGACATTGTCTGATTTCACAAAAAATGTGTCAACATCCTGTCCTTTCATAAAGAGCACATCCCTAAATCAGGTACTTCCCTTCAGTGCCAGAGACTACCTATCCTAATGTGTGCTTTTTGAGACCAAAAAATATGTTTGCCCTTAGTCACTTTTTAAAAATATTGTCAAAGACTCTGCAGCTCCCTCAACAGTTACATGTTACAAACACCATGACAAACAAAACATGCAGACTTATTGGCTTTGCCAATGCTTTATTGATGTTTGGACTTGCATGATTTTCTGGCATTACAATAGTTTGTGAACCTGTTAGTCCTGAGGTGTCCATCTCGTGCTTCGTTTCTGTTGCTGGATGCAGGTTGTGGGCACCGGCACTCAGTTTTAGGGACCAGGCTTATTTTTCGTTATCAGACTTTGACGAGGGAAAGAAAATCAGGAAAATAGAGAAAGAATGAGGAAGCAAAATATAGGAAAACAGAGGCAAAGAGAAAAAGCAGAGAGGAAAAAGCGCCTGCAACACTAGGAAGATTTGATATTCGGTCACCATGGTATTTGGCTTGATCGGTGATGGGCTTGTATGAAAAGTCTTGGGCCCTGCTTATTTTTTATTATATTTTTATTTTCAAATTAAACACCATATTAATTATCACACCGTCCGTGCAGTCTTAATTAGAAGCATTTCTCACTTTGCCTCTAAAATACAATATAAAAAAAAATTCTTGGATCATTCCCATCATGCACCTTTGTTGAAGCAGATATGCTAATTAAGAAAATAATTAATGATATTTATGTGCTTAATAATGAGAAATGCGTAGAGAAATTAATTGTAGAGAAAATAATGTGCACGTTTGAAAATGTGCCCTCGGGGTATGATCACCATGTGTACTAATATAACTGAAACTGTATGAAATAATGAAAAATTTAGTAATATGTCATATTGAAATGTATAACCTATGTTTTACTTCAATTTATAGTGTTAACTTAACCAAACTAAAAAGGCCTAGTCTCCCTAGGCCTCACACACTGCGAGCAGACAACAACCGCGGTCGAGAGATGCTGCCATAGCCTGGCCTTGACTCACCCGATGTTAAAGTTGCTTAGCTAGAATTTTCTGCAATGTACCTTCGGACAGGAGATGATGAAGACAATTTGATACAATTATGTGTAGAGTAGGCTAAATGTACTCACCCAGGACTTGAACAATGAAGGCACTGACTGAAGAGGAACATGCAACAATTTTGATACCTGAAGAGTCGATTGATGAGGACATTGTATAGCGGACCAATCCACATCTTGTGAATAAACTGATATAGAAATTAGTAGATTCGGTAAACAAATACTAAAGGTTAAAGACATATCTGCAGATTGGCTGACCAATTAGAAATTAAGGGGATGGACTGGGAGACCCTAATAAAAAGTCATGACAAGGGACTTAAACAGAGAGATGCAGGAGACTTTTGAGAGATGCGAGGGGAGAATTGATGACGTCAGGAGACGCTGTCCGAGGTTCTGTCGGTGGACTCATACTCTGTGAGCCTGATCCGTGGCTAACTAATTGATGACCTGGAGACGAAGACTGAGTTGTTGCTGATCCATCCTGGATAGGTAGCTATGAAAATGTGACTGACGGATTTGTGCCTTTTCTTTTCTTCAAGGTACCAACTGCGCTGATTATAGAATTCTCACTTAGATAGACTTTTTCCAAATTGATGGTTTTTTTCCCTCGAAAATGTTTTCGTATGAAGGCCCACATGCTGATGCTAATCTTGGTTAGGTAGGCTGTTAAGGGTGACGTTGACAGTGACAATTGACTGACGAACTATTTGCTGAACTCTGCTATTACTGCTGGTATACTTGGCTTATGGAATTGTATTTACGCATATATTTTCTTCAAGTTACAATGTTTTTCACTAACGAAAAATTGTTAACTCTTTACCGAGTTGTGGTTATACATGAGTAGTTGATTTTCCATAGAATGTTTCTTGGTTATTGATGTTAATTATTGATTCAGTGGTCACTGCATGACTGGGATACTCCATGCGATTCAAAAGGTTCATCGACCTATACGCGTCCCCTTGTAAGTTTACTTACTAAGGACCAGGCGCGGTACAGTTTTTGGTAGCAGCTTGATGGTTAGTTTCCTTGGAAAACTAGTGATGTGGTGATTACTGGTTATGGTGGTAGTTTAAGTTAGGGTTAGTAGTTTGTATTTTATGAGGTTTGAATTTTGTTTTTCTGAAATGGTAATAGTAGCAAAGATGATGACTTTCCCAGATCCTGGATCCCGCTAGTAAAGATGGGTATGTTCTCAGCGTTTTTGTGATAGTGTGAAAGTGGGAGGTTGAGCTTGCACAGGCTTGAGCAAACCGCAGGTGAATTGTGATGTGTGTGAGGTAAAGTAGGGAGTTTGCGTACTCCAGTTGAAGTTAGTAGGAGTGTGCGTACTCCGCAGTATGAGAGTAGGGAAGTCTTTGAACTTCACATGTGTGTGGCGCTTTGTGCTAAAAAATGATCCACGTGGTTGTTGGTGATGTACAGACCCTGTGTGGTCTAAGACTCCAGAGCATATTGACAAGTGTAGGAGACACATGGTTATATGTTGTAATCTGTCTGGTTTAGTAGGTTTATCGGGTGTGGTCAACATGTCGGTGTGTGAGTTAAATGAGTAAGAGAAATTTTTCGACTGAGATTTGGCGAGTCCTGAGAGTGAAATTTGCGGGTCAAATTTTCCTTGCGAATGTGGGAGACTGAGAAAGATGAATAGCTACATGAGCGAAAGGGCCATTAATGAAAATCCGTAAGGTCTCAAAGAGATTGTGTCCCTTCCTGTAGTAAACCAGCAGGTTTGTTTTAGCTATTGGATTTTGGTTAAAGTGCTCGCACTAATTTGCATTAGTTGAGTGAATCGAAGTTTAGGAGGACAAGCCGCAAGACTTTGTCAGCCACTGTGTGTAAGTGTGACGTCAGAGTGTGCAGAGCTGGGATAGGTTGGTTGATGAGAGAAGTTGGGAGCGGATTGGCAGCCATCTGCAAGAGGCAATTGATTGAGCAAGTGGCTGAAGGGAATCTTGGGAGTAAAAGTCATTTCACTATTGAATCAAAATAAATACAATAGACAAAATGAAGTTTTTCAAGGCGTTCAGAAGTGCTATGAATGGTGATTCTTACATTAAGGCGTCAGTGAAGGAGCCAACCCCACTGGAAAATTCTCCGGCTTATATTGAAATGGAGGAGCGAGGTGTTGCACCGTGTCTTTGGTTAAAGCAGTGGTGTAAGCTAACAAAGAAGCTAGGACCCTTAGCTTTTCCAGAGCATGGAACATTTAATTTGAGACTTTTGGACGAATTGTGAATGGCATTGTATGAGATGAAGCCACTACCGAGACCAGCAAAGTTTTAGGCTTAAGCAGTTTGGGAGCTGGAGGCCAGACAACAACAAGAGATGAAATTTAAGATGAGACTAAAAAGAGTAGAAAAATCCTTAGCTGAAGCTAGGTGGGATTGGATACAGAAAAGGTGGAGAACAGGGACGCTACAGGGAATTAAGTTGTTTCCTGCAATCACAGAGGAAGACGAGACAGAGAAAGAAGATAATGCTGAAAAGAGTCAGAGTGCAGGGACAAAGAAAAAGAAAAAGCCTTATGTAGACAATGAGGACTCAGATGTTGAGGACCTTATTACACAGTTGTTGAGGGATCGACCTCCACCCTTTGGGACTTATTCAGGCGGTCCAAGTACTAATGCCGCCACAACTGCTCCAGCACAAGTATCAGGAACGGAGGAACCAGTGCAGTCAGATAGTGGACAGATACCAGGGGTCGTACAGAGTACATCTAATGCAGGGACTAGTACTATGGTCCAAGCGCAGATGCATCCACCATCGATAAAGAGAATTTATCCAGATATGCCAGTCCTTGAGGCGATTTCGAACTCAGTGGTGCCATCGGAGCAAGTGCTCCCAAGGCCAATGCTAGTACAGACTGAGCCAACTCCTATGTTATTGCCTCCGGCACAGCCACAGGGTTTGCCGAAGTTTACACTGATAACAGGAACGCAGAAAGATATTACACCATTCATGAATCAGGCAATGGGGGTAGCTTTTCCACAAGGTGCGTGTGTCAGATGCAATATCGCTACCAATTACTGTTGGTCAAGCGGTACCTTTATTTGCGCAGAAGAAAGCGAGTGCAGGAAGTCTGAATAAAATATCACAGAGTCTAGTGGGAAGGGGAGTGAGTGATCCTGCGCAGATGATGTCATCTGTGGGCCAGACTTTCAATGGATCTAGACCGCTAATGGACCTAAGTCCACTTGTAGCACTTCCAGATGCAGTACATGGCCCGAATGCGAGTCAAAGTTTGAAACTTTTGACGCCGCAACCTCCAGGCGCAGCGATGCAGCAGATACCAGTGCAGAGTGCTAGTAATATCTCATTACAGGGCTTGTCAGCACAGCAGTTGAGTGAATGGTTAGACAGTCTGAACACACCTCAAAAAGAGCAGATAAATTGTGTAAGGTTAACAACAGAAGCAACAGAGTTAGTTGATGGAACGATGGGTGTGAACAGGTTAGAACCCACAGAAGAAGAGCTGAGGTATTTGTGCCCAAGGATTACAATGGAAGTGAGTAAAATACATCAGAAATTGGCAGAACTGGCTGAGAAACATGACATCGAGATTCAGAAAACAAAGCATTTGAAACGCAGTTACAGGTTAGATTTTGAAGCGAAGGATTTTGAACATATGAGATCCGTGGGAATGAAGGCTCACTTGAAAGAATTGTTGCAGAGTGCTCAGATTTGGGGGGCACTGGAGAACTGGAAAGGTAGATGGGCGAAGAAGAAGGATAAGTGAAAATGCGATTCACAAAATGGGTCTGAAGAGGATCAAAAGAAAGGAAATCAGTAAAGATGCTTCCGATGAGAGAAATTACAGGAGGGCAGTTTGTTCATGTTCTATGGCACACGAGTGATATATAGTAATTCACAAATGATAACCCAAAACTGAGAGTGAAACCGGTTGAGTGGTATCAGCAGACAGACAGGTTTGTGAAACTTTCTAAATGTATGTGGGAGGACTTAAACACATTGTTGGAGACAGTGGTTCCAGCTGATTTGTGGGTCGAGTGTAAGAGAGCAGTAGATTGGCCAACAAGTGAACTGGAAAGGGATAGAGTAACGGTTGCATCTTCACCTGAGGTGATGAAGTATTACTATAAAGTGATTGAGTTCCTGAAGACAAGAATATCTCCCAAAAATATTGATTGGCAAAGAATCGACAGGACGGTTCAAGAGTCTAAAGAGTCAATACATACCTTCTATGAGAGATTGTTAAAGGCATTTAAAGAGTACAGTGGCAAGGAAGGAATTGAGCCGAAAGACATGTTGCATTTTGTGTTCAGGTTCGTCGAAAGTTTGAGGCCAGAAGTAGGACAGATGATTAAGAGTCATTTGATTTGTTGACAGACAAAGCCGATTGATGAGGTGTTGCAGTATGCAAAATACTGTAGTGATGAGATTGAATTGAAGCAGAAAAAGCTGAAGGAAAAAGCAATGGTGATGCAAATAAAGGCAGCTCAGACAGGAGTGCAGGGAGCCTTAGTACCACCTATGCCGCCACAACAGAGAACTGTTATGTTCCAGCCTCAAATGCAAGGTAGAGGTCGTGGAATAGATATGATGCGTGGTCCCGAGTTGGGTACTGTAGCGGTTCAGAATGACATGCAGGGGATGAAAAAGATGTTACTGTGTCATTTGTGCGGAAACATGGGACACTGGAAGTGGGAGTGTCCGTTGATGGCGCAGGATGGCATCGTTCAGCAAAGTGGTGATGTCAGTACATTTCAAACTGTGAAGGACCCAAGAATGAAAGGATTTATTCCTAATGTTCAGAATCGAGTGCAGAATTTCCAACCTATGCAGCAAGTGCACAACTAACACAGTTGCAACCAATACAGCAGCAGGTTCCCATGGTACCTAGACAACAAATGCAGATACCTCAAGCCCCGATGAAGCAGTAACAGGTGATGCTTAATCAGCAGGTCGCAGGTCAGAGACAAGACAGAAGTAATGACACAGTACACCAATGTCCATTTTACAGTGAGGATGAAATAAACGAAGAATGGATGAGTGACAGTTCAGATGAAGGGCCATGTATGCTTGCAGCATCCTTAGAAGTAGATCAGAGAGGTCCTTTTGTAAAGGGAAAGGTGATGGATTACAAGGTCTCATTTTTGGTAGACACAGGAGCTACATGCTCTACAGTAAGAAGTGTGGAAGTCCCGAATTTACCTCTTTCAGGCAGAACAGTTCAATTTGTGGGAGTGAAGAACAGACAGTTGACAAACCCAATCACAGATCCAGTGCAAGTTGAGATTGGTAATTACCAGGGACTACATAGATTTGTAGTGTGTGACTTGAGTCCAGTATCCTTACTAGGGAGATACTTACTGTGTAAGACAAAATGTTCCATTAATTGCTCAGATACTTGAATAGAAGTACAAACTAATAGCGATGATGAAGAAGAACAGGTGTCTGACGTGGTGATCAAAAATGCTAGTGAGGAATACCCATTGATTGAATTCTTCCCAATGTTTACTGTGAGAGAATTGCATGCAGACTTACAGGGAATGGTGAAAGAAGATGAACATGCCACAAGATGTTCTGACGAAGGTAGCGCAAATAGTTGGAAATTTTCTAAAACAAGGAGTTTTGAAGGTACTGTTGAGCAGTCCATGTAATTCACCAATAATGGGCTTACAGAAGCCATGTGGGAAAGTGCGCATTGTGCAGGACTTGCGAAAAGTGAACGATTCGGTGGTTAAGTGTTGTCCAGTAGTGCCAAATCCAGCAGTGATACTGTTTCAGATTCCTTGTGAGGCAGAGTGGTTCACAGTGGTTGACTTGTCACAAGTTTTCTTTTACGTGCCTCTTCATGAGGATAGTCAGTTTCTTTTTAGTTTCAAATTCCTAGACAGAGTCTAAAGCTTGTGCAGGCTTCCACAACGGTATACGGAATCACCATCACTATTTAATCAGATTTTAAAAAAGAATCTGGATTCATTGGAATTGCAATACCAATCGACTCTAGTACAATACATTGATGACTTGCTGATTGCATCCAGAACAAGGGACGAGTGTAAGTATGACTATATTGCCCTGTTGAACCATTTGGGAAATTTTGGACATAAGGTGTCACCTGTAAAACTGCAGAATTGTCAAAAATTTGTGAAATACTTGGGACATCATATTGAAAAAGGGTTAAGGAGAATTTCCAGAGAAAGAATTACCTTGATATTGCAAAGAAGTCCTCTGACTTCACAGAGAGATGTCAGAATGTTTCTGGGAATGGTGGGGTACTGTAGACAATGGATTCCAAACTTTGCTGAGATTGTGAAACCCCTACAGCAGTTAACACACAAGGAAGTCACAGATCCCATAACCCTAGATGAAGCCCAGATGAAAGCGTTCACTAAACTGAGAGAGAGTTTGTGCAGAGCTCTAGCTTTGGGAATGCCTGATTACACCAAGCCATTCATATTGTTTTTCCATGAACGTGATGCTTGTTCTTTGTCTGTTTTGACACAAGTCCAAGGAGGTGCTTATCGCCCAGTAGCCTATTTTTCAGCTACCTTGGACCCGGTCGCAGCAGCTTTCCCAGGTAGCCTGCGTGCAGTAGCCGCAATTGGTCAAAGTCTTTCTTAATGTGATGGGGTAGTTATGGGATACCCGTTGACGGTAATGGTACCACACTCTGTTGAAATTTTACTGACAAGGACGAAAACACAATACTTGACTGGTGCAAGACTGACAAGGTATAAGACAAGCATATTGGGTGCTCCAAATGTAACATTGAAAAGGTGTACAGTGCTGAATCCAGCGACATTGCTTCCAAGTGATACTGTTGAAATTGAAAAGGAAGAAGAAATTGAGCATGATTGTCTTGAGGTAACTGAGCTGTGTACAAAACCAAGACCTGATATTCGAAACATGCGTTGGAAGAAAATGATCAAATTGTCTTTGTTGATGGTTTGTGTCTCAGAAATGGAACAGGGACATTGAGAGCAGAATGCCCAGTATGCACAATTACAGGCACATTAGACGCTTCCCAGCTTCCAGGTGTATATTCTGTACAAGTGGAAGAATTGGTAGCTCTTACTAGAGCATGCTATGTTTCTGCGAGACTAAGAGTTACAATCTATACAGATAGTCAATACGTATTTGGAATTGTTCATGATTTTGGTCAATTGTGGTCGCAAAGAGGTTTCCTGATCCTCTACTGGAACACCAGTGAGAAATGGCGACAGAATACAAGAGTTGTACACAATACATTTACCTGAAGAAATTGTAGTGGTAAAATGCAGTGCACATCAAAATACACAGGATTACATTTTATTGGGAAATGGATATGTGGATCAAGTCGCAAGGTTTTGTTCATTGAACTGTATATCGTTTAAAGACAAGTGGGAACTGATGCCTGAGGAAGAGAATAATTGCACAAGTTTTGCCTTAAAAGCGATCGATACTCTGGAGGAATTGAAAACATTGCAGGAAAATGCAGATAAGGAGGAGAAATGACTCTGGGTTAAGTCAAAATGCATCCAAAGACCTGATGAAATTTGGGTTTCTGAGGAGGGCCAGATGGTATTGCCCAATAGTTTATTGTCCCAGATAGCCCGTTATTACCATGAGCAGACACATATCGGAAGGGATGCCATGGTTAGGTTGTTCAAAGTTGATTGGTTCAATCCTAAATTCAGACAAGCAGCAGAGGCAGTATGTCATTGGTATGTCATTTGTGAGCAACTAGATATGGGAAAAGGGACAGCAGTGAATTTGAGCCACATTGGAAGAGCAGGAGGTCCATTCAGCAGAATGCAATTGGATTTCATTGAGATGCCTGCATGTGGTGGTCTGAAGTACATTTTGGTGATTGTGTGTGTTTTTAGCCATTGGATTGAAGCATACCCCACACGAAGAAATGACAGTCTTTCAGTAGCAAAGCTGTTGCTTAGAGAGTTAATACCACAGTTCGGATTCCCGACCTCTTTAGAATCAGATAGGGTAACTCACTTCAATAACAAGGTGATCAAACTCTTATGTGCAGCACTAAACATTGAGCAGAAGTTGCATTGTAGCTATCGCCCTGAAGCATCAGGACTAGTGGAACAAATGAATGGTACATTGAAATGGAGAATTGTCAAGATGTGTGCCGCTACCAATCTGAAATGGCCAGATGCATTACCTTCGGTGTTGATGTCAATGCGAAACATACCTGACAGGAAGACAGGACTGTTGCCCCATGAGATCCTCATGGGCAGAGCAATGAGATTGCCAGCAATTCCAGCCAATGCACTTGTCAATATTACAGATGATATGGTGTTGGACTACTGCAAAGGTCTGGCTGATGTGGTTCGCTCTTTCGCTCAGCAGGTGCAGGCCACTACTCTGCCACCCATCCATGACCCAGGTCACAATCTAAGAGCTGGAGATTGGGTCGTCATTAAGAAACATGTTCGCAAGACCTGTTTGGAACCACGTTGGAAAGGTCCCTACCAGGTGGTGCTAACAACTATGACAGCTGTAAAGTGTGTGGGACTGCCAAACTGGATGCATGCAAGAAAGTGGTAAGTCCGCAAGATCATGAAGAAGTGTTGTTGAGAGCACCAACAACAGGAAAATAAGTGGCTGCACATGAACCAGAACAAGAACAAGCTGAACCTGAGGCTGAATGTGAGCTTGTGGAAGATGGGTCTATTACCCCTGTAAGAGACGAGAGTGAAGAATTACAGGAAGGTGAGCAAGAGCCTAACTCAACGGATACAGCAGGAGAACCAAGCACAGCAGGGTTTCTCCTAGAAGCAGACGGTGCTGAAAAGCAAACAGAGCAAGTGCCAGATCAAGAGGGTGAAAGAGTTGAGACGGATCAAAGCCAAAGTGATTTGACTCCTCCTGAACCCGTTGCAAATCCATCAAGAGAAAACACCATAGAGAAAGAAAAAGAAAAGAGCCTAATTCTGAGGAGAAGATTGACAGAAGGAACGAGAAAAGGAGATAATTGGCCTGAATTTCAAATTGGGAAGAAGAAGGAATTGGTCATCAATGAAACAATAGAAGAAGAAGTGAATACTTCAAGAAAGGAAGAATTGAGTGAAGGAATATTAGGCGGTGAACGAAGGTTGAAAAGGAAGAGAATAGCAAGTCGAAGATACGCAGGTCCTGAGTGGGCATATGCAGCAACAAATGAGTGGCAACAAAAGTTTATGTCCTTTTGTTTTGATAGAGAGGTTCCGAGTCAGTACTTGAGTTGCTGATCTGATCTAAAGAAAAACCTGAAAAGAGACTGTTGAAATAAAATCAAAAGAGACATTGATAACCTGAAATGACAATTGAAAACCGGGTGTGACAAGCTGCTAATCGATTTTGACAAAGGAGAAAAGGGTTCCTGGGTGTGAAACTGAACTGTGAGAAATAAATATTTTTCCTTCATTTTTGATTTTGCTGTTGCACTTTATCTAAGAGTTACTTCTACTTTCTGATTCTTTACAGATCATGGCTGAGTTAAATAACCAAGTTAGGAATGTTAGGTATTCTAGGTATTTGAGTGTTGGAGTGGCAATTATGTGTGGAATAATGTTTATAATAATGATTGTGGAAATGTCTATTCATGATATGAAAAGGGCTAATATTGTTCCTGTACTACACTAACAGCTTTAGAAAGGTTTAAGTTAGATGAGAAATACTTGCATGACTACACTAATGCTCAAGGAGAGCTTTCTTCTAACGTATTCTATCGCTTACTGAATGAGTATGGTGAGACGATGGATGCAAGGAATTGTCTTGTATGTACGCAAATTCCTTCCTCAGTGGAAGAAGGGGTTACGTACCACAGTCTACCATTAACATATGGCATAAGCTGTAGTCTGCTACTAACAAGATTCTACTTTTGTTCCTATTATTAGATATCTGAGTAAAATAGCTAAAGAGCATGATATAGAACCAACATTAACATTTGGCCCCGCATATGCCCACAAGAACAATCTGACATGTTTACTTACACCGTTAGAAGAGAGCTTAATAGAGCATACTGATAACAGGAGAAAAGCATTGAAGGAGAAGTTAGAGAAAGGATTAGAGAAGAGGACCTAAAAGAATGATTATGCTTACACTGCCATTAAAACGCAAGGGAAATTAGCTTTAGATGCATTACATGTAGGGAAGCTTTGTATATATAGGCCAAAATCACACACTGCACTTTATTTGTGGGAACGAGTGAATGTAGGCATGTGTTTTTGTTTCAGAGTAAATGGACTTTTATGTTGAATGGTCAGGACCCTGCGATTCCTGGGATCTACTATAATTGTGGACTTAATGCTTATTACCGTCTTCCTAGAGGATGGTATGAGACATGCTATTTGGGGATAGTTTTCACTAAAATTTATCAGATAGATGATTTAAAGAAGTGTCCGGAAGTGACCTAATTACATCATAAGGGATGGAGGAGGGAAACCTCTTCTGCAATTGTGGGGGATATTTTTAGTGCAGTAATTCCTTCTGTAAGAGTTATTTTGAATGCAATCAAGATACAAAAGTTGTCTACTATTGTGGATAACATGCTGACAAACGTTACAGGGACAATACTCCTGTTAGAAACTGAATTAGCTGCGGATAGAGCTATGACGCTTCAAAATAGGCTTGCTTTAGGCATACTTTTAGCGGAGGATGGCAGAGTCTGTAGAACGATTAATGCTAGGCATTGTTGTTCCTATATTCCCAATAATGATAAGGAGATTAAGGTCTTAGGCCCATATGTACGAAAGCTTTTTCCCATAGACACAGAATGGGTAAAATCCTTTCGTACTTCTGGCCCTTACTTACTAATTTAACTAATTTGAGTAGGGATTTGAAAGAATTGAAGGTATCAGGGGTTTGGGAAAAGGTTGGAAAAGGGTTTGCTTTGGTTGGTAATTGGTTTAGTCAAATTTTGAATGGGATATTACATAAAATTGTACAGGGAATATTAATTGTGATTGCTTGTATATTAGGATTATGGGGTATATGCAAATTATGGCGAAAATTAAAATTAAGGAGATCCAAAAATAATCAGAGGAGGAAAGAACAACTCAGGGGAAGAATTTTTAGAGAAAATTTAAGAAGAAGACAAAACACAGCAGAGACGGAATTGTGAAATGTGGGTTAAGAAAGGTGTGATGACATACTTAGTCATCAGAGGAGGTACTGTTGAAGCAGATATGCTATTTATGAAAATAATTAATGATATTTATGTGCTTAACAATGAGAAATGCGCAGAGAAATTAATCATAGAGAAAATAATGTGCACGTTTGAAAATGTGTCCTTGGGGTATGATCACCATGTGTACTAATATAACTGAAACTGTTTGAAATAATGAAAATACATGAGAAAAATGTAGTAATATGTCATATTGAAATGTATAACATATGTTTTACTTCAATTTATAGTGTTAACTTAGCCAAACTAAAAAGGCCTAGTCTCCCTAGGCCCCGCACACTGAGAGCAGACAACAATTTCCACAGTCGCGAGATGCTGCAATAGCCTGGCCTTGACTCACCCGATGTTAAAGTTGCTTAGCTAGACTTTTCTACAATGTACCGGCGGACTGGAGATGATGAAGATAATTTGATACAATTATGTGTAAAGTAGGGTAAATTTACTTTCCCAGGACTTGAACAATGAAGGCACTGACTGAATACCCGATACCTGAAGAGCCGGATGATAAGGACATCGTATAGCGGACCAATCTACATCTTGTGAATGAACTGATATTGAAATTAGTAGATTTGGTAAACAAATACTATAGGTTAAAGACATATCTGCAGATTGACTGACCAATTAGTAATTAGGGGGATGGACTGGGAGACCCTAATAAAAACTCATGACAAGGGGCTTAAACAGAGAGATGCAGGAGACTTTTGAGAGATGCGAGGGGAGAATTGATGACGTCAGGAGACGCTGTCCGAGGTTTTCTCAGTGGACTCATACTCTGTGAGCCTGATCCGTGGCTGACTAATTGATGACCTGAAGACAAAGACTGACTTGTTGCTGATCCATCCCGGATAGGTAGCTATGAAAATGTGACTGACAAATTTATGCCTTTTCTTCTAGTTACCAACTTCTCCACTGACCCCAACGACTCAGCCCTCAGCCTCACTCATTGGATCACCAACTGCGTGGACAACCTCGCACCTCTCAGACGCCTCCCAAGACAGACCAGCACCAGGAAACCTCAGTGGTTCACAGACACCCTCAAGGAATCCAAAAAAAACTGCCGTACCCTCGACAAAGCCTGGCGCACAGACCACACCGCAGAAAACATGTCTGCCCTCAAAAACGCCACCCGCGAACACCATCAGCTGATCCGCGCCACCAAAAGATCTTCCTTCACAGACAGACTGGACAAAAACACTCACAACAGCAAAGAACTCTTCAACATCGTCAAAGAGCTCTCCAATCCTAACGCCAACTCCAACTCCATCACGCCTTCACAAGACCTCTGCAACTCCCTCGCTACCTTCTTCCATCGTAAGATCACCGACCTTCACAAAGCTTCGGACACCAGACCCAGCCAACCACCACAGAACCTACTACCCCAGCCATCACCCTTAACGCCTGGACTCACATCAGTGCGGAGGAGACCAAAGCTACCATGAACTCCATCCACTCCGGTGACCCCTCGGACCCCTGCCCACACTTCATCTTCAACAAAGCCGACGACATCATCGCCCCGCATCTCCAGTCCATCATCAACAGCTCGTTTGCTTCTGCCGCCTTCCCCGAGAGCTGGAAACATGCGGAAGTCAACGCCCTCCTGAAGAAACCTACGGCGGACCCCAGCGACCTGAAGAACTTCCGCCCCATCTCGCTCCTCCCTTTCCCTGCCAAAGTCATAGAGAAGACCTTCAACAAGCAACTGACCAATTTCCTTGAAGACAACCACCTACTCGACCCCTCTCAGTCCGGATTCCGAGCCAATCACAGCACAGAAACCGCCCTCATCTCAGTCACGGACGACATCAGAACTCTGATGGACAACGGAGAAACTCATCCTCCTCGATCTCTCGGCTGCCTTCGACACCGTCTGCCACCGAACCCTAACATCCCGCCTGCACTCCAACGGTATCCAAGGACTGGCCCTGGACTGGATCATCTCTTTCCTCTCTAACTGCTCCCAAAGAGTCTACCTCCCTCCGTTCCGCTCAGACCCCCACCGAGATCATCTGCGGCGTCCCACAAGGCTCCTCGCTCAGCCCGACGCTCTTCAATGTCTACATGAGCCCCCTCGCCGACATCGTACGCAAACACAACATCAACATCACCTCCTACGCCGACGACACTCAGCTAATACTCTCCCTCACCAAAGACCCCACTGGCGCCAAGATCAACCTGCAAGATGGAATGAAAGACGTCGCAGAATGGATGAAACTCAGCCGTCTGAAACTGAACTCAGAAAAAACTGAAGTCCTCATCCTCGGAAACACCCCGTCCGCCTGGGACGACTCTAGGTGGCCCACGGCCCTTGGCACCGCACCTACCCCCTCAGACCACGCACGCAACCTCGGATTCATCCTGGACCCGCATTTAATCGCACTCCTTTTTAACTATTTTGCTAAACAGCATTTGCAACAAGCATTGCCAGAGCCAATAGGTTAAAAAGATGAGACCAACTTGCTTTGCCAATGTGTGCTTATTATGCAATCGCTTTTTGCCAGAAACGATTTCCCACATAGTACTTCAAATCTAGCTGCACAGTACAGGACTATGGAAACATATTGTGCGCCATGTACCTCTAGAGTTTCTATACATAATTGGATCATGGCTGGTGAAACTTCCAGACATTGTTTTGCAGTAGTATGAATGTTCCATGCCATTCTATCAGAAAGTATGTTACTCTAAGATATTAGTTTGAGAAAAATAACGTTGCATCTATATTGTGACATAAAGTGTTGTTTGCATGTCTAAGTGCAGTATCCATGTTACATTGCTTACTGTTCTGTTTTTTAAAAAAATGAATGAGCTCTGTATTGTCAAGCAGCTCAATATAGCACTGACATTTATATGACAATGTACTTGACTATGTTACTTAGCTATAAAGTAACTGAATGGGTGCTGAGTGAGGCTGTTTTTCTTTTTTCTGTGACTTGGCTTTAATATTTGTATTGAACATTGTTATCTGGATAGTGCTCATTTTATTTTCTAGCTACATTGATTTGAATTGCTTCTGACAGTTATTTTTGAAGAACTACTTTACACTTCTTCAACTAGAATATAACGGTGACCTCAAGAAGCTGTTGTTAGGTCTTGACTGATTAAGGGCCTCATTACGAGGCTGGTGGGCTGACCATCAGCCTGCCTACCCCGCGGAGAGGATACCGCCAAGAGCTGGCAGTCTCCCCCAGGTCGATTACAAGGTTTCCACTGGGCTGACTGGTGGAAACCTCTGAAATTAGAGCTTTCCACCATCCAGCCCAGTGAAAACCATGTGGCACTGCTCAAGGCATGGTCGTGGGAGGTGCAGGGCCCCCCCGTCACCCCCAGCACTTGGTTGCCACTAGGCTGTTCATGGCGGGGTCCCTGCCAGGAAAAGGATGGCAGAAACTGGACTTGTTATCAGTCCTGAACTCAGAGCCGCTGTAGCTGACCATGACTCTGACCACCGCCATGCTGCCGGGAACCATGATCCTGGTGGCAGTCCCCTAGTGGTCCAACCGCCAGGGTCGTAATGTGGCAATCGGACCACCTGGAGTGTGGCAGTCCATCTGCAACTGCAAGGCCTGGGTGGGCCCTCCAACACTTCCCCAATTGTTGCTTAAAGGGGGAGTACTAAATCTAACCTTTCCAAAGTCCATCCTAGTCTTACCTTTCACCAGTCTTTAATCTGAATATAGGAGCAGTTAAGTACTCACACAATTATGCAACAGCAAGGGAAGTAGGGAAATAAGAAGTAGGCAAATTTACAAAGTACTCGCTCTCACTAGATATGCAAGGTTAGGAGTAGAGGTTAAGTTCAGTTTTATAATTAAGCAATCAGGGAGCTAAGGCTTGGTCCAACACCTCTAAGTTCTCTAAAATAGCCATTCACTCCCTTTTGGTGTTCAATAAGTATTCCAAATACAGAATGAGAAAGTCACCTTGATGAATGAATATTAAACATTTATTTCAATTACATTAGTTGGCTGTGGTCTTCCCAACAAGATTTTAAAGGTGATATTAATAAATCCACCAACATTCATTTAGTGTTGGATATATTTCATTGCACGTCATATTCAACTTTATTGCCCATAATTTAGTTAGGTCATTTTATATTTTACAGACAAACATATCAACGAAAAATCTTTGGTTAGCATGTAACCTTGTAAGTGTCTAATACAGTTCTCTCTAGTAAAGCATGAGACTAGAATTGCAAGCCAACGTTCATACCGTTCACAAAAACATCCCGTATTGTAATAAAAAAAGCGCACCTTCTCAAAACCAGCTGTCCTAGCCAATAACAAATTGGCATCAGTTGTGGATAACCATGCACACCACGACACGTAGCATAGAAGAGGTCTTGCACTGCTATCTATGCTGCAGCTGACCAAGACATGCAACAGGCAATAGTTAGGATGGGTATTTTTTTTGGAACAAAAGAACAATTGGAATATTCCAATTGTATGACTTTGAAACTGACATTTTTCGAACAGCATTTATAGATGCTGGCTGGAACACAGGTCATAAGTCATGCTCCCACTAGGTGATTGGCTGTGGCTGCACCACAAGCATGTGTGACAATGTCATCAGTTCAGTAAGGTCATGGCCTACAATAAAATGGCAAAAATAATACTGTGTTTGGTTTTCAAACGACCTGAGTGTCAGACAGGAAAAAAATAGTCAATCCAAAAGTTGGCATGCAGTGCAACAGGGTTCTCTTGCACCTTATGCATGATACTTTGGGGTATGGCTAATTCTGTCTACCTTGTAGTGCTGTCATCTTTCAACCAAGGCTTTTCAAATAATGCATGGCCTTTGGGATGGTTATGTCTCCCTGTAGAGCAGTAGAACCTGGATCTGGTCCTGGGTAAAGGAGGAGCTTGGGATTGGTCTGGAAAAACTTTGATCTACCTTTGGCAATTGCTAAGGCCTTCACATTGTCACTGAATTCTAGGAAAGTCTAGGACTGAACTGCAGTCTGGCAGCAGATTTTGTAGCAAACAGCTTAAAGGGAGGGATACTGCCTAAATGTTAGGGCATTTTTGGGGATTAAGTGCTATGTTTAGGTCAATTTCATGATTCAGGACTGTCAGCTGCATTTGCAGAACTACTGGGTGATTTCTGGTGACCATTATGGAACTAAGGGGGGCGGTGGTAGGTAGTGTTGTGGGCAGGTTCTGATTTATTTGAAGAATTGTGGCCTGTATGCCGAGAGACTACTTTCTGGTGGGAGTGATGAGTGTGCAGTTGGGTTGACATGGGTGATAAATGTGCAAGGGTACCTGTAGAGGTTGTGTAAAATCCAATAAATGTCTTTATCAGAAATATTCCTGCTTTAATAATGATAATGTGGCCAAGTGCTTGCCTAATCACCGCTTGTCTTCTTCTTAGTAAACATTATGTTCTGGAGGAGGCCTTGTTCTACTTAAAACTTCCACTGGAAGTTTGCTGCATGGCTGCCACAAAATGTGTTACAAAGAAGTCATGTTTTCTAAAATGTTTTAGAGAAAGAAATACCTGGCAAGGAGTACTACACACATAGTCTGTTACTCTGTTGCAGTTAAATAATTTTGGGAAGTCCTTGAAGGCCACTTTTCCATTATGTTGTCAAACTGATTCTAAAGTAGCTTTTTTGTCCTAAAATATAGCCTGTTATTGGGGTAGGTCACGGGTGTATGAGAGTTGACCACAGAATGGAAGAGTTATGGTGGGGCAAAGTCTATATCCTTTGCAAATGGCTGCAAAGATCCTTACTTTGAACCTGATCACTTTACACTATACCCAAATTGCCTGTAAGCCTTAAGACCAAGAGGTGATAAACTATAGGATGGGGTACCCAATATACAGTGTTTTGCATGTTTTAGTTCCAATCAACATATGTTATGTTATGATTGTCCAGCACAGTTGCTATCCTTGTGTGTGGAAAACAAGGGTCTATCAGAAGCGCTGAAGTAGAAAGTCAAATATACTTTCAGAAACTACAAGATAGACTGGAAAAAGCACCATCTTTCCTGAGTATGACTAAGCAAGAAAACAACATAAAAACCAAATCCTCAGAGCCAAATCATCCCATATCAGAGCCTTTGTGAACTCTGCAAAGAATAGACTTAAGCGCCTATTCAAGGTTATTGCACTACTAACCCCTCTATCTCTGCGGCTCTTAAGCCATTGTGGTATGTTGCAATGAATTAGTGGATTTCTTTGATAGAAAAGTTAGAGACATCCATATTTTGCTTTCTATCAGTGACTCCCTTGAAACTGTTGAGTTCTACCATGCAAGTACTATAATCATGGTCACCTTTCTCTCCAATCTCCGAGCAGGACCTGCAAAAAACTATCTCCAAAGAAAATACTTCAAACCATCATCAGGATGCTATTCCAGGCTCTATCAGCAAATCTCTTGCTGCACACCTACTCTCAAACAGGGCCTCTACCTCCAAAAATGGGTCGAATCACTCTGCACTTAAAAAACAACCTCTCAAACCAGAGAACCGCCCAGTAGCCACACTCCCATTTTTATGCAAAGTCAACAAAAGTTGCGTAGCATCTCAACTAACCTCACACATCCAAACAAACATCCTCCTAGACACTCTCCAATTAGGTTTCTGCCATAGTCACAGTACAGAAACTGCAATACTCCAAATAGTCGATGATTCCCTTAGAATCCTTGACTCCAGCAACTCCTGCCTCCTGTTCCTCCTGGATTTATCCGCCGCATTTGACGCTGTCAACCATCATGACCTCCTTCGTATTCTTGAACTACGCATGTGTTTTTGAGGCACTATTCTCAACTGCTTCTCCTCTCACCTATCCAACCGTTCCCAAATTGTGTAAAATGGTAGCTCGTTCTCGAGACCAGTCAGCATTCACCATGGGGTCCCACAAGGTCTGCAATGTCATCATGACACGTATGTGCCATACATTTCATTGCTCTCCTTTTTAATTTTTCAACCTCTACCTAGAACCACTATGTGTGAGTCTCAGAAATTCTGGGATTCTCTTCCACCTCTGTTCCACCTCTGTTCTGACGATACCCAAATATACTTGAAAAACTCGTCCCTGGAGGATGATGCTCTGCTTTCAAAAACACTATTAAAGAATCAAAACTGGATTTCTGAGCACCATTTAAAACTCAATCCAAGTAAAACAGAATTTTTATTGATCTCATCTCCGAAAGCAAAAAACACCAGGTCAAGAAGGGATGGCCAACTTTCCCGTCTTCTAAGGCCTTCCCGCCATTGTCATGAGTGCTAGATCACTCAGCATCACCCTTGATAATTGTCTCAGTCTTCTTAGGCACATAGCAGCCATGGCCAACAGCGCATGACACTAACCTAGGCAGCTTTGCGGCATCAGACAATTAATTCTGGAACAAGACCTCAAAACAGTGGTGCAGTCTCTCATTCTCTCTAGACTAGACTATTGAATTGCCATTCCCTCAGGCATTCCCAAAGTTCACCTTGACTCACTGAGAGCAACTCTACATGCTGCATCATGCTTTGTCTTAGGTCTCAAGAAATGTGATCACATTTACCCTGCCCTGCTAACCGTCCAATGGCTCCCTATTGAAGCGTGGGCCCAATTCAAAATTGCTTGCATTACACTCAGAGCGCTGCACTCCTCCTCACCCTCCTATCTAATTGAGAAACTAAAAATCTCAGGTGCAAATCGGGGTTCCCGAAATGCCCAATCCTTGCTCCTGAAACCCCCTCCTTCAGATGAGAATGATATATAAACCAGTCTTTCTCTGGTAGTGCCACTAGAATCTGGAACTCTCTGCTTCCCTCACTCTATCTAACCACCTGCCTCACAACCATCAAAAAGGAGCTCAAGCTCCTTCTATTTGACAGATATCTTTGCTAATTCACCCTCAACCAGATGTATTTACTTTCTTCACTGTGCCCTGATCTGCCTTAGTTTAACGGTTCATGTCCTCTGCCCTGTTGTTGTAACTGTCTCTTGTGTTTACTCCTGTATACATATACTGGGGTAGACATCCTACCTTAACTACTATTAATGTAACCCATTGTAACCCTGTATCCTGCATGTTGTAAAGCACTCTGATACCTTCGGGCCATGTCCACACCATCTAAAATTGCAAATAAATAAAATTAAAATAAATATTCCCATGATATCATGGAGTTTCAATTTACATTTTGTGATCTCTGGAGCACCTCTGCACTAAGAAAGAATCCACAGATGGGTTTTTGCCAGTGATAAGGCTGGCAGGATACAGCACCATAGCAGAATTGTAAATTCTGGCATGGATTTTTATGTGCTCCATTCTCTTTTCAGCCAAGGAGGTAGGAATTAGTAGTGCCACTTAAATTACCCTTTGGATTTATTCCTTAACATGTTGACTGTAAAGAAGATAGATAATTACAATACAATCAGATGTTAGACCTGTCAGCCTTCAAGTAGGTTTCCCTCAAACTTTTTGCTTCTCCTTCTCCATTTTGCTGAACGTATTTTGTTGGCATTAAGATTCTGTGCACTTTACCACTGTAACTAGTGCTGAACTCACTTGTGCTCACTCCCCTGAAACATGGTCAACTTGGTTTATACCCAATTGGCATATTTAATTTACTTATAAGTCCCTTGTAGAGTGGTATACCATATACCAAGGGCCTGTAAATTAAATTCTACCAGTGGCCAACAGCAGTCATTGTGCCACCCACTTATGTAGCACCTTAAAACATGTAGACCTCCCAAGGCAACCAGGATGCAGTTTTAACCTGCCATGTCAACAGGGCAATAAAACCACCTTGCCAAGCTATAAACTCCCATCTTATTGCATATACATCACCCCTAAGGTAGGCCCTAGGTAGCTCTCAGGGGAGGTTACCTTTTAACTTAAAGGTTGAACATGTATTTTATTAGTTGTACATGTCCTGGTATAAAAAATCTCCTAAATTTGATTTTTACAACTGTGGGACCTGTCCCTCCCATACAATAACATTGGAGATTCCTTATTGAATTTATTAAACTGTAACTTCCAATTTGGCGTATGCAGCTATGTCATACTTGGGGTCTTTGGAATGTACCCACCTTCCAGGCCCAAACCTTCATTCCTATTACGTGTCACCTTCATTTCTATTACATGTAAGTCACTCCTAGGTAAGCCCTGGTTAGTCCCAAGGGCAGGGTACAGTGTTTTTAAAATGTTGGACATATACGTTTAAGTTTCCAGGAAGTGAAAAACTCTTAAATTAATGTTTCACTATTACAATGACTATCTGTATCATAGGTTAAAGTTGGGGTTATCTTGGAACATCCTCTATGTGTAATTTCCAATTGATAAAAGATAGAAATATGGAGTTTAGTGTCTCTGGACTCACAATTTAAAAATACATCTTTTGGTAAAGTTGGTTGCTAACTTGCATGTCTGGAAATGCCTCTTTTAGAAAGATGGCATTTTCTTACTTTAACCATTCTGTGCCTTAGCCTGTCTCTGAATACACGTCTGGGTTTAGGTGACAGCTACATTTGTGCATTCTTTCCAGACAGCCCCAAACAGGAAGGGCTGGGTGTGACAGGAGATACATTTGCTTTCATCTGTATAATGTCGTCCTGGCAGGGAAAGGGAGAGGTAGTACAGACATACATCTGAATAGGTTGTTTCCTGCCCTCACACAATTGGCTGATTACCCCCTGGAGCCAGGGATGGGTTGAAAAGGATCCTCAGAGAAATCTTTTGTAGTTACCCCTATATCAAAGGTCTTTTTGGGCATAAGTACTATTCCTCTGAAACCAGCTACTCAGAACACTTGGGGATTGAGGACATTCTACCAGGAAGAAGGACCGCTAAGCTTTCCGAAGGGACTGCCACTTTGCTGTTTGCTCAGCTGTGTCAGCCCGCTGCCTGCTACTTCTTGGCCGGGATTGAGAGGACTTGACTCCAGTTTGTGAAGTCTCCGGTGTATCAAAGACTTCACCTGCATCTTGCTACTAGCACCTGGGCTCTTCTGCTGTGAGTCCTGCTCTGTCCTGCTCTGCCAAGTAGTGCCAAATCCAGGCTTGGGCCCTTGGAGTTGAGTGTGGTGCTGCAATACAAGAACTGATGCAACAACACTGGCACGTCACTTGGAACCAATGCATCCTGCTGCACAAATGCTGCTTTGCCGCTTCCTGCAGCGAAGCCACGGACACCGCTCATCAACCGTGCAATGCAATGACCCTGACTTACAATGCAGCCCTGGCTTGGCTGAACCAGTACCCTTCACTTCTAGACATCAAAGCATCAATGACATTGCCTGATCAGGAAATGATGAATCGCCTGCAAGCGCAACCCATCCCCTCCTTTGGATCAATGCATCGTCACAGAGCATCAATGCAACAAATGTACTGTCAGTGGGTCTGCGTGACTCCTGTACCCGGCCTATGCTCCATCATGGTTGGACTGCACGATTAGCCCCAGTCCAGCGTGTCCAGATAGCTCCAGGAGCTCTTGTCTTCTGAACAATGAGTTTTGATTTAACCTTCAAAAACTCAAAACTTGAATTGTGTATGTTGGATTTGAATATTGGCTATTTGTCTAAACTTGTGTGGAGTCATTTTGTGGTGTTTTCACTGTGTTACTGTGTGTGTGCACAAATACTTTACACATTGCCTCTTTATTCTAGCCTGACTGCTTTGTGCCAAGCTACCAGAGGGTGAGCACAGGTAAACTTTTAGTGCGTATCTTATTTACCCTGACTAGGATTGTGGTCCCTACTTGGACAGAGTGTAAACCTCTGCCAAATAGAGACCCAGTGTCTAAGGGGAAGGCTCTACCTTCGCACGAAGGACTTATCACCTGCACATTGACTTTGTAGCCAAATGGAAGCCAAGGCAGGGGAATTAGGAAATTCCATGCACTTCAAAGCAACTATCCAGAAACTTAGCCCACTTGCCAGAAGGAGGGCACCAGGGTATTGAAAGAGAACCTCAGACACCAACTCCTTTGTTCACTCCTGGACATGTGAAAGGACTAACAGAGTACTGCCATCTGCTGTGACCTGCTGTGCACTCTGCAAGACTGCTTTGTTGTACCTGGAAGGACTGTTTTGCTGCTTTGAGCCCCCAGAGGTCAGTCCTGCTGCTGAGGCTTGTATCTTCACCTGAACCCAGGACTACCACAATGACCAAGAGCTAGTTTGCTGGTCTACTGTTCAGAGCCACTGGGACACAATAGATTCCAACCATCTTGAACCTGCACCTGAACCCAACCTGAGTCCTGAACCCTCCCAAATGGTGTCCCATCAGTCCCATACTCCTGGTTGTGGTGCTAAAGTTACCCAGATAACCAAATAATAAAATTGAGGACTTGTAACATTTTTGCCCAAAAACTGCTCTGAGAACAATGAGGAGAATGGGACCAACCTGCTTGCCTATCTGTCTGAGGTGCATTGTCAACCAAATTGACTTCACATCTTGTTCTTCTCCGCAGCAGTAAATCCTGCTTAGTGGTCCTTCACCAAATGGGTATCTAGTCCCAAGGAACTGTCTTTGGCTACAGCCCTCTGTCTCATTCTGCTGGAGGTTTTCAACTTCCAAAAGAGGAGACTAAGGCCCTCATTATGACCTTGACGGTAAATACTGAATACCGCTGCGCTGACTGCCGCCAGCATACCGCTGTGGAGGTGGAAATCCGTCCACCAGATTATGACACATACATGGGTGGTAGTACCAACAGAAAACAGCCACAACCACAAATCTGCCACACCCACTGACCGTGATAGACTGTCGGTACTACCACCCATATTGTTACGCCACCAATCTCACTCCCTCCAAATAATGGACCACAAATTACCACAGTGGACATTTAACGGCAGTAAACCATTGGCAGTGAACACCACCAGGGTGGAAATGGCCAACCCAAATACAAAACAACATTGGCCAGAACACAAAACCCACACCTCACACAAATACACTGTTAGGGTTTGTGCACAGCAAAGAGCATGTCCCCTCTCACTGCACTTGTGGGTTCTGTAATAGCTCCCTTTTAAACTTACTATTCAAACCCTTTCTTGTTATCTCACCTTCCCCCCCCCCCTTAGGCTTCTGTGTATGTTGTTTAATGTGCTGTTTTGTTTACACATTGGGCCTTGCTTTTACCAAGGCTTCTTTAAAACACTCCTCCCTAGGCCATGTGTTAATTCAACTCATTTGCATAATAACTGAAACTCTGCACACCTTTCAAGAACATGTGCAGCATGTGAGGACCACACCCAGCCCTTCAAACCACACCCAGCTCTGCTCACCTTTCAAGAACATGTGCAGCATGTGAGGACCACACCCAGCCCTTCAAACCACACCCAGCTCTTCGAACCACACCCAGCCCTGTCTATAAAAGGCAGCCCCCGAGCCTCACCCAGTGCTTGTGCTCGTCTACCTCCCGCTTACCTGAGAACAGATCCCTCGGCGCTGGCACTCCTGCTCTCTACAGACTTTCATTGGCTTCAATGGGCGCAGCTGCTGGCTCTTCCTTCTTCTGGTTTCCGGTTCCTCCTTGCCTCAGCCTCTCTCCTACAAACAACCTGCAAAAGAGAAAGAAGACAAGGTTAGACTGATCAGTATCTCTTGCCAGCAACAAGTAAGTGCAAAACTTTTTATTACCTGAAGGAACTTTGACAACAATTTCTGGATTCGTGTGTGGACGGTTTGAAGCAAGATACCTTCCACGAACATTGTGATTAAGGCTCTTTGTTGCAAGAATACCTTGCGGAGCTTTGTGAAACAAACATTGTTTTTTTTTATGGAACTTTTAAGAATCGAACAGTGGAAACCATTAACAGCAAGGCAAACAGTAAATCAAGGACTTGCACAAATTACATGCTGTATTTTGATGTAAAAGTACAGTATTTGTTTTCCAAAAGATTCTGGAGATATGGGAAAAGTGAGTCTGCTATTGGGAATTTAGGCTTTAGTTATATTAAGATGAATGTTTGATATTGGTAATTCTGATAACGGTATTTGTTTAATGTTTTAGAAGCTTTACAGTAATAGAAAGCACATCCCAGAGCAGTAACACATTCCAAACCTGGAAACCTGAGACCAGGATCCAAGAGGTACTTTTAGAAGAGAATTTCTAATAAATAAAGGGATAGTCAGGAACCCATTTAGGAATAGGTTGCACTTATCTGTTCTTTGTTTATGTTTCATTAGGCACCAGTTTCTACAGAAGTCAGAAAGGGCCGCAGATTTGTGCAGCACTTCAACAGTGGAAACGCAAGAACGGTGTTGTCTCTCTTTTTTATTTTATCTACTTCCCCCCTACCCTTGAGCTTCTGTTCTTAGTGCACTGTGTTAAAAACTAGTGTGCTGGAACAAGCAGTTTCAGGGTGGGGTCGGATTGTCTTCAACCTCCATCAGAACTGAACAAGAACTCAGGTGAGCTGGGCTTTGACAGAAGCACAAGCCTTAAAAAATTTCAGTTCTGGTGGACGATGAATACCGGGGAAGAAATAGAGGGCATTGACGTCACGGATATGGCGCAGGCCCTAAATGAGGACTTGGCTCATAATGAATCAGTGTCTGGCATCTTACAACATATGCAAGAGGAAATAGAGAGATTAAAGATGGAGAATACCTCTTTAAAACAGGATTTAAGCAGGTATAAATTTAGGGGATCTCAGTGGAACACAGCTTTTACGCCTTTGTTTAAAACCACCTCAGAGACAGGGGCGCCATCAAAACATACAACTTTGCCTCCCCCAGTTGAGGTTACTGTTAATGTTCCTAATGCTGTGCCCTTAGCAGCACCTGAACGTTTTCATGGAGATAGTAACAAATTCCATGTTTTTATCCATCAATGTCAATTACACTTCGTTTGTAAGCCACAACAGTTCCCTACTGATGCTACGAAAGTGGCATTCGTCTTGTCTTATTTGGGTGGCACAGCAGCCAATTGGTCAATTCCTTTCGTGGATAGAGATGATCCCATCCTCCATAATTGGAATCAATTTAAACGTACCATGACCAGCCTTTTTGCAAAACACACTTTCATGCAGGCAAGTGATAATGAGCTTTTAAATCTTAAACAAGGTAACAAGGATTTATTGACCTATCTCACTAGTTTTAATCGTTTACTCACCGAGACACAGTGGCCAGAAGGAAAGCGTGTCTCCCTTTTTTATAAAGGTTTGAGAGACGAGTTAAAAGACGCGCTGGCTCATATCGTTGATTTGCCAGAAGACTATTCGGACTTTGTAGATTTAGTTGTGAAATTAGAACATAGACTAGGAGAAAGAAAGGGAGATAAATACAAACTGGAATCACGGTTAACTTTTATTAAACACGAGAAGAAAGACACAGATAATAAACTCCCTGAACCTGAGCCTATGCAAATAGGGACACTCAGAGGTCCACTCACATCAGAGGAAAAAGAAAGAAGGAGAAAACTTCAATTATGTTTATATTGTGGCAGGGCAGGTCACTTTGCCAGAGAATGTCCAGTAAAGCCTAAAACTCCACAAAAGGGTGCTGTTTCCTCCACCTCCTCAACTGAATCGGGAAACGATTAAGCTCGACAAGGGGAGAGGTTACTTGTTCGAGAAAACATCTTAATCAAACCTCTAATGCTGCAGCCTTCATGGTACCGCACATACCTAGACATTTCATAATTCAGGTCGTTTTAATTGTTACTACCCAAGTGAGGCATTCTCTCCCTGTCCTACTGGACTCAGGCGCGACAGGAAATTTTGTGGATAATAAGTTAGCTGAAAACTTAGGACTTCCTATGTGCCTAAAGCCTTGTCCAGAAGCAGTATGTGCAGTGGATGGGTCAGAATTGACCTCTGGATTAATCACAAAACAAACAAGTCCACTTGTTATGGTCTGTCAGAACGGGCACACAGAGGTGATTAGCTTTGATCTGATAGATACTCCTAATTTTGGTTTGATTCTCGGGGTACCCTGGTTAACAACTCATAACCCAAAAATTGACTGGGTGAATAGAACTGTTACTTTGGATTCCTCTTTCTGTAGAACCAATTGCTATCAAGAAGCAGGTACAGAACAGAGCACAGTATTACACTGTGCTAGTGTTATACAAGATGAACCAAGTCTCCCTCCTGAATATTCTGACTTTAAAGACGTCTTTGATCCAGTAAAGGCTAGTGTGCTGCCCCCACATCGGTCTTATGACTGCCGTATAGATCTTATCCCAGGGGCCCCTTTACCTAATAACAGAGTATATGCTTTGACTGACGAAGAAACCAAATACTTAAGAACCTACCTAGATGACCTACTACAGTCTGGGTTCATCCGTCATTCCACATCTCCGGTATCATCTCCACTCTTTTTTATCCCGAAGCCGGATAAATCCCTGCGCGCGTGTATCGATTATAGAGGACTAAATAAGGCTACAATAAAGAATAAATATCCTCTTCCTCTAATACCTGTGTTGTTGGATCAATTAAGACATTCTACTGTATACACTAAACTAGATCTGTGGGGAGCTTACCACCTGGTCCGAGTAAAAGAGGGGGATGAGTGGAAGACAGCTTTCAAGACAAAGTTTGGTTTATTTGAGTACACAGTAATGCCCTTTGGGTTATGTAATGCCCCTGCGGCCTTTCAGTTCTTTATAAATGAGGTCCTACACGAATTCCTGGACGTTTGTGTCATAGTATACATAGACGACATCCTCATTTACTCTAAGAACTCAGAAGAACATACCCAACATGTTCGTGCAGTATTATCAAAGTTAAAAGAAAATCATCTTTTTGCTAAGTTAGAAAAGTGTACTTTTAATGTCAGCAAGGTGGACTTTTTAGGATACTGCCTGTCACCTCAAGGAATAACTATGGATGTAAAGAAAATCAGTGCTATTGCTGATTGGCCAGAACCATCCTCTGTAAAAGATATTCAGAAATTTCTGGGTTTCGCCAATTTTTATAGGAGGTTTATTGCACATTTTGCAGACATTGCGGCCCCAATAACTACCTTGTTGCGGAAAGGGCAACGATTTCTTTGGACTGATGAGGCGGCACACGCCTTTCAACTCCTAAAACAAAAGTTCACTTCAGCCCCAATTCTGAAACATCCTGATCCTGACTTGCCTTTTTTTGTTCAAGCGGATGCTTCACAAGTAGCTTTAGGAGGAGTTCTCTCTCAACGAGATATAGTAGATGGCCAGTTACATCCTATAGCCTTCTATTCCAAAAAGTTATTACCAGCTGAACAAAATTACACTGTGGCTGAAAGGGAACTACTAGCTATCAAAGTAGCCTTTTCAGAATGGAGGCATCATTTAATGGGAGCCAAGTACCCAGTTACAATCTTTTCTGACCATAAGAACCTACAGTTTTTTGGATCACTTAAAGCACTAACACCACGTCAGATGCGCTGGTTAATTTTTTTTAGCACATTTGACTTTGTTATAACCTATAGACCAGGTGCACAACAAATTCAATCTGATGTGTTATCTAGATACGGACATACCTCAGACATGAAACAAGATAAAATAGGAGAACCCATTATTCCTCCCCAAAAGTTTTTGGCACCAGTACAACAGAAGGATTTCATCACAGATCTATATAATGCACACATGCAAATAGCACCTCAGGATTGGTTAAAGGATTCCCATAACACAATACAACGAGGTTTATTGTATCACAACAACATGCTGTTAGTGCCCACCTCTGAATTACAAACACAGGTGATAATTTGGCATCACGCCTCACCGTTGGCAGGTCATCCTGGTTGGGTAAAAACCCTGGAAAATGTGCAAAAACACTTTTGGTGGGACACTATAAGAAAGGACATTAAGCAATTTGTCACTACCTGTCCAATTTGTGAAAGACATAAATCTTCTCATAAGGCCCCTGACGGCTTGTTAATACCAATGCCAACACCCAAGCAACCTTGGCACACTGTGAGCGTAGACTTTATTGTAGGCTTACCACCTGTAAAATCCTTCACAACAGTGTTGGTTATAGTGGATTTTTTATCTAAAATGGCACATTTTGTACCATTACGGAAATTACCCACGGCGGCAGAATTTGCCGATATTTTTATAAGGGAAATTGTGCGTTTACATGGTTTGCCAAGCAAAGTGGTGTCAGATCGAGGGAACCAGTTCAACTCTAGATTTTGGAAAAAATTATGTAAAAAACTGAAAATAGATGTGGCATTATCCACTGCTTTCCACCCAGAGACAGATGGACAGACTGAACGACTCTACCAAACCTTACTTCAAACGCTACGTTGTTTATTGGCTGATTATTCTAGTGAATGGTTGGAAGCTCTCCCTGTAGCGGAGTTTGTTTATAATAATACTGAGCATTCAGCTCTACTTTGCTCACCATTCTATTTCTTGCAGGGGTATCATCCAAGAGCTATACCCATTTTGTTAGAAGAGTCCCTGTTGCCTACAGTAACGGATAGACTAACGAGGTTAGGTGACATACAAGACAAAGCCAGGAAACATTTATTAAAGTACAAGGAAAGCATGAAAAGACAAGCAGACAAACACAGATCTGAGGCCCCAATGTATAAAATTGGTGACAAGGTATGGCTCTCCACAAAGAACCTAAACATAGAGGGATCCCGAAAGCTGCAACCACGTTTCATTGGACCCTTTAGTATAACTGCCATAGTAAACCCGGTAACAGTAAAATTAGATTTACCAAAAGAATATCCAGTACATACTACATTCCATGTGTCCTTGCTTAAGCCGTACAACACAAAAACCCGACCTGAACCACCACCTCCACCCATACCAATTAAGGGAAATCTAGAATATGAAGTGAAAAGCATAAAAGACTCAAAAAGAATTAGTGGACGTCTGTTTTATTTAGTAGAATGGAAAGGATATGATGAATCTGAGAATTCATGGGAACCAGCATCATATGTACATGCCCCACAGCTGATTAGACGGTTTTATTTAAAAAACCCAGGAAAACCCCGTCCTGTAGGAGGGCCTTTGAGGGGGGCAACTGTTAGGGTTTGTGCACAGCAAAGAGCATGTCCCCTCTCACTGCACTAGTGGGTTCTGTAATAGCTCCCTTTTAAACTTACTATTCAAACCCTTTCTTGTTATCTCACCTTCCCCCCCCCCCCTTAGGCTTCTGTGTATGTTGTTTAATGTGCTGTTTTGTTTACACATTGGGCCTTGCTTTTACCAAGGCTTCTTTAAAACACTCCTCCCTAGGCCATGTGTTAATTCAACTCATTTGCATAATAACTGAAACTCTGCACACCTTTCAAGAACATGTGCAGCATGTGAGGACCACACCCAGCCCTTCAAACCACACCCAGCTCTGCTCACCTTTCAAGAACATGCGCAGCATGTGAGGACCACACCCAGCCCTTCAAACCACACCCAGCTCTTCGAACCACACCCAGCCCTGTCTATAAAAGGCAGCCCCCGAGCCTCACCCAGTGCTTGTGCTCGTCTACCTCCCGCTTACCTGAGAACAGATCCCTCGGCGCTGGCACTCTTGCTCTCTACAGACTTTCATTGGCTTCAATGGGCGCAGCTGCTGGCTCTTCCTTCTTCTGGTTTCCGGTTCCTCCTTGCCTCAGCCTCTCTCCTACAAACAACCTGCAAAAGAGAAAGAAGACAAGGTTAGACTGATCAGTATCTCTTGCCAGCAGCAAGTAAGTGCAAAACTTTTTATTACCTGAAGGAACTTTGACAACAATTTCTGGATTCGTGTGTGGACGGTTTGAAGCAAGATACCTTCCACGAACATTGTGATTCAGGCTCTTTGTTGCAAGAATACCTTGCGGAGCTTTGTGAAACAAACATTGTTTTTTTTTATGGAACTTTTAAGAATCGAACAGTGGAAACCATTAACAGCAAGGCAAACAGTAAATCAAGGACTTGCACAAATTACATGCTGTATTTTGATGTAAAAGTACAGTATTTGTTTTCCAAAAGATTCTGGAGATATGGGAAAAGTGAGTCTGCTATTGGGAATTTAGGCTTTAGTTATATTAAGATGAATGTTTGATATTGGTAATTCTGATAACGGTATTTGTTTAATGTTTTAGAAGCTTTACAGTAATAGAAAGCACATCCCAGAGCAGTAACACATTCCAAACCTGGAAACTCGAGACCAGGATCCAAGAGGTACTTTTAGAAGAGAATTTCTAATAAATAAAGGGATAGTCAGGAACCCATTTAGGAATAGGTTGCACTTATCTGTTCTTTGTTTATGTTTCATTAGGCACCAGTTTCTACAGAAGTCAGAAAGGGCCGCAGATTTGTGCAGCACTTCAACAGTGGAAACGCAAGAACGGTGTTGTCTCTCTTTTTTATTTTATCTACTTCCCCCCTACCCTTGAGCTTCTGTTCTTAGTGCACTGTGTTAAAAACTAGTGTGCTGGAACAAGCAGTTTCAGGGTGGGGTCGGATTGTCTTCAACCTCCATCAGAACTGAACAAGAAGTCAGGTGAGCTGGGCTTTGACATACACCCACCCCACACACGCACCAACATCACCATAAAACACGCCCACATCACCCACAATCCTTTGCTAACACGAGAAGACAGCTACACTTTGCGACGTTAATCCAAAAGAGAACTGCACACCCATATCACAACTACCTATTCGTCCGACATGCACCACACACCACACTCCCCACCACATCACTCATCACCCTCTGCACAACGTACACACACCACACAACACCCATGTCCCCTCAAAGGCACCCGTGTTTCACCCATGAGGAGTTGCGGGTCATGGTTGTGGAAATAGTCAGGGTAGGACCACAGCTGTTTGGAGCCCAGGTCCAGCAGATATCCATTGCCAGGAAGATGGAGCTGGAGGATCGTGGACAGGGTGAATGCTGTGGGATACCGTGGGACTACATCCATGCACAAAGGACGACACAAGGAAGAGGTGGAATGACCTGCAGCAGAAGGTACATTCCATTGCAGCAAGGCACCAGCTCACCATCAGGAGTACTGGCGTGGACCCCACCTCCTCCCCCACAGCTAACAGCATGGGAGGACCAAGTCTTGGCAAACCTCCATCCTGAGGGACTCACTGGAGTAGCCAGAGGACTGGACACTGGTGAATCAACATTTACTACCTATCATTCCCCATACCTGCATGCCACCACGACCCCTCACCCTGACACCCATTACTCCACTCCATCCCACACAGTGCACCACCACAATTAGCAAAATGAAATGTCAAGCCCTGCATGTCATACCCAGTGCATGCACATCCCTTCCAGCCCTGCATGTACACCCACAGCCAATGCATGCACAGCATGGAGAACTAACGATCCCACAATCCATCAACATATACAACCAAATGTGGCAGGGCAACAGCAGTAACATTGGGGAAGCCAGTGATGCAGAATATGTCACAGATGTGTAGTATAATACACAACTTACAACCCCACAGGTGCCCCAGCCAATCACAGTGGCGAGGAGGTGTCACGGCTACTCAGTCCCCCACCAGAAGATGCCCCCAGTGATGACAGCAACTCAGGAGCTCTGGATCGGAATGAACTCCCTGGCCCATCAGGGACTACTGCTCAGTGGGTTACCCCATCCCACACCCAGTCCACAACAGAGCGTCCCCCCTCAGAATTCAACACCGCAGCAGCCACCCAATGTCCCCAGACCTCTGTCCCCAGCACACGTCAATCAGTAGTGTGCCCAACTGTACAGGGACACCAGTCCACACCTCACAGGCAAGACACCAAGGGTCCTGCAGTCAGTGGGCACACCATTCAAGGGACACAGGCACAGGGGGGAAGGGTCATGTTCGATGACAGCTGGGCACCAGGGGGAGGACAGGCCCAGGGAACCGACTGCCCAGGAGGCACTCACTAATGTCATGGGGGCTTACGAACAATCCCAGGACAAGATGGGTCAGGTGTAAACATCATGTATGAGAACCAGCGGCTGCAGGAGACAAAGCAAGAATTGAAAGCCCTGAGCACCACCATGGTCTCCATTGCAGGGGTGCTGGGTGACATGGTCAACATCATGAGGGAGTACACAGCACACCAGTGGGCCCCTTCCACTAGCCATTGTACTGACCAGCCCTCCACATCTGCTGCAGCTAGTGGACAGGAGGCCCTGCCACAGGACCCACAGGCCACCAGCACCCCTTTGCCTGCAGAAGGTAAACCACCCCGCAAATGCTCCCTGTGACCCAAACAGACATGAGAGACAGTTGCCAAGACCAAGACCACTGCCAGGAAATTAGCCTCTTCTGAATGTCCCCCTTGTGTCACACTGTATGACCTTGTCCACTTAGAACTGCCATTGCTCCCCTTCCAATGGGCCCTTGGACACTGGACCTGTGTAACAAACAGACTGGCCCACTACACTGGACTTTTCCCAACCATCACCACACTCTATTGCCCTTTGCATTGTATATACATTTTTACTAAACACCCTTGGACACAACTTGAGTAGCAGTGCTTTATCTGAAGGTAATGTACAATGTATTGAACTGTAATGAACTGCGTGATCCTGTGCAAATGTCCAGTAATACGTTGATCCATCTTACAAAAGTGTCTCAGCATTACCCCGTTGTAACCACAGGAACATCTGCAATAAGGGAAGGCATAGGTTACAGTCAAGTGGGATGCAAAGGTAGTGACTGGCATTATGCTACAGCCACACAGCACAACACTGAAATAGAGAAATGTTTAGTTCAACAGTCTTACCTGAGTGTCACTGGAAGTACTGCTGTATCATGTGTGTCCTGTTGTCCACATCCTCCTCCTCTTCCTCCTCCTCACTGTCCTCAGTGTCCACTGCTGCCACAGCTGAATTGTCACCCCCCTTCTCATACAGATAGGGCACATGGCGTCTGAGGGCCACGTTGTGCAACATGCAGCACACAACAACAATCCTGCAGACCTTCTCAGGGGAGTAGCATAGGGATCCACTTGTTACACTTGTTAGATGGAGGCACCTGAACCTGGCCTTCAAGAGACTGAAGGTCCTTTCAACAGTCCTCCTGGTACGCCCATGAGCGTCATTGTACCTATTCTCAGCCCCTGTTCCTGGATTCCTAACAGGGATCAGGAGCCAGGACACGTTTGGGTAGCCGGAATCACCTGCAAGAATTGAGGGACACATTAGCCTTGCCCAATGGCATGGGGTATGACTCCTGAAGGCATACACTGACATACATTGGGTCGGGACTCAGGCTCACCTGTAAGCCACACTCTGTGCCTCTGCAGTTGTGCCATCAGCTGTGGGACACTGCTATTCCTCAGGACAAAGGCATCATGCACCGATCCAGGACACTTGGCAGTGACGTGGAAGATGTACTGGTCAGCAAGGCACATCATCTGGACATTGAGTGAGTGGAAACTCTTCCTATTCCTGTACACTTGTTCATTGGCCCTGGGGGGGACTAAGGCAAAATGGGTCCCGTCAGTTGCCCCAATAACATGTTGTATATGTCCCATTGCATAGAATCCAGCCTTCACAGTGGGTAATTCATCTACCTGAGGGAATGTGATGTAGCAGCACATGTGTTTCAGCAAGGTTGCCAAAACCCTTGCAACGACAATAGAGAACATTTGCTGTGACATTCCTGCAGCCAAGCCCACTGTTGCCTGGAAGGAGCCAGATGCCAGGAAATTGAGCACTGAGAGTACCTGCACAAGAGGGAGAATAACTGCTGTGCAATGGATAGCAGGTAGCAGATCAGGCTCCAATTGTGCACACAGTTCTGTGATTGTGGCCCTGTCCAGACGACAGGTGAGTATGATGTGCCAGTCCTCCAGAGTAGCCAAGTCCACAAGGGGTCTCTACATGGGTGCTTGCCTCCTCTTCCTATTCCTCTGTAGTGGTTGGTACCTAAGGGACCCAAAAGTAAGAAGGGAATCACAACAGGAACTATGAACACACTACAGCAGTGTACACAGAGCATGCTTGTATGTTGGAGACTGTCTAGGTGTGTACATTCGACTACAATTACATACTTTTAAATCTGTTTCAAGTGTGCTAGCAGTAGAAAATGGCTACTGCCTGTCCTTTATGCAGGGAGAGGTGGAAGTGACCTCACTCTGCCAGCATTTGCATATTTGCAGGATGTGGTCTGTACCGCCATGCAATTCCACAGTGGCTAACACGGCCCTCTGTGGAGTATGGGAACCAATGATGGTCAATGCCAGCTGTGAAGGTGTTCACTGCTGCAGCTGTGACCGTCATTTTATTTACAACACTTCACTTGATTTCTGACTTTCCACAGGACCATATCTCCACTGCGTGTGCTGCTGTGACCTGTGACATAGCTGCATGTAGATGTGTGTGTGCTGGCAGTGTGTCATTTGGGGTGTATGGATGGTGGCAGTGTTACTGCAGAGGTACGGGTCATGTGTGTACCTGATGAGGGGCAAATGCAGTTTGTAGGCCATATGTGTGACAGGCTGGATTGTCTAGTTCATGGTGTTCCTCTGCAGGTCATCGCCCATCAGAAGAAGGGTTTGTGGCGTGCCATCGCCAAGGAAGAGCGGACCCTGGGGGTCCACAGCAGGCGGAGCACCCACTGCAGGAAACAGTGGGAGGACCTGAGAACCTGGGCCTGGAAGACCACGGAGGCCCAGCTGGGGATGGCCTCCCAATGAGGGACGGGTGCCCGTCGGAGCCTGACCCCCTTGATGGCCCACATAATGGTGGTGGCCTACCCAGAGCTGGATTGGCTTTCGAGGGCATCACAGTAGCCACAAGGGGGTCAGTACAGTGTGTTTGACAACCATCTCTGTTGCCTGGCATGGGGTTTGGTGCAGGGAACTAGTCAGTGGATGCCCCAGTATGCCAGTTTAGACATTGCTGCATGGTCCTGCTTAGGTTTATTAGGTGAAATGCATGTTTTTTTATATCTAGGTAGCTGGCTTTCCCTGGCAGACAGGGCTTAGTTGGTCCCAGTTGGTGTGCAGATGGCAGTGTTTGGCTCCTACCTGCTGTGGTACTTGGCCAATGGTATGCCAGTGAGGTCTATACTGCTCATTCTCAGTCTCAGTGTGTGACAGTGATGTGTATGCCATCTGTGCTGTTGGTCCTGTGATTGACCCTGTACTCCTTTCTTTTCTCCCCCCCTCTCCTTTTGTCATCTTGTCGATGTGTGCATTAGCATCACTGTGAAGGAGCAGGGGCACCAGCGAGTGGAGGGAGCTGCAGCCCACGGGACCCAGGAGGCAGAGTCCACCGATGCCGAGGGGACCAGTGGGGTGGAGGGTCAGGGGATCTCCACGGGAGGGGGACAGGAGCTGATACCACTGACTCTGATTCCTCCACCAATGGGAGCTCCCTGGTGGTGGTGGACCCCTCTGGTAGACCCAGCTCCAGGTTCTACCGCCACCCCCTGTAACAGCACCCCCTCCCAGTAGCCCCCCACCGAGTTGCCCATGCCCACTCACCCAGGAGGGTGGGCATCTCCTTCACCTCAGGTGCCTCAGGCCCTGCCCCAACCAGCCCTGCTGCCCTCAGTGAGGAGGCTATTGACCTCCTGAGATCCATCCCTGTAGGGCAGTCAACCATAGTGAATGCCATCCAGGGGCTGGCATCCCAGATGCAGCAATGCAATGCCTTCCTGGAGGGCATTCATGGTGGCTTGGCGGACCTACAGAGATCATTTCAGGCTGTGGCCTCTTCACTGGTGGCAGCCAGTGTCCTTGTTTCTTCTGTCCCCCCTCCAACTACCACTTCCCAGTCCCAGTCTCCTCACCCCAAACCCATCCCATGCACACATTCTGACAAGCATGCAAACAAAACATCAGACAAGACTTGCACAGACAAACACAGGCAGTACACCTCAGTCCACAAGCACTCACACTGCCAACACACAGATGCACACACATCATCCCCTGCCTCCACTGTTTCCCCTTCTTCCTCCTTCCTCACAGTCACATCCGCACTCACAACTACATGCACTGCATCAACAGTCCCTGAACCTGCCACCAGCACAGCCTTGCCCACAGGCACCACAACAGCAGACTGCAGATATGCACCCCACACAACACAAACGCAGTCACCACCACCACCACCTTATGCAGCACACCCACCACAACATCCAACCACACGTGCTGTTTGACCTCCCCCACCCTGTCTGCCTCCCTTCCAAAGACACACAAATCCTCGTGCTCAGACCCCCAACAGCTATCCACCTAACACACACACACCGTCCAAGCACACCCCTTTTCCTCCTACAACCACTCCCTCTACCTCCACTCTATTCCCTCCTCCCACATTCAGCCCCCATTGTTCCTAAGAAGCTTTTCATTTCCCACCTTGACCTCTTCACTCCCACCCCCATCCTGTCAATAAGAGTAAGGTCCCATCCCCCAGCCCAGTATCTCCAGCACCCAGTCTGACCCTGTTCCACCCCCAAAGCTATCAGCTGCCCTAAGGGGCACATGAGTGTGATGCTGGCCCCCCGCCCCAAGGACACTCCTTTGCCCCCAAAACAGAGGACTAAAGACTAAAGTGCTGCCCCTCCCAAACAAAAAGCCAAAACCAAGGAGCCACCTTCAAAACCAATGGCCAAGGAGACCCCTCCCAAAACAAAGGCCAAGGAGACCCCTCCCAAAACAAAGGCCAAGGAGCCCCTTCCCAAAGCAGAACCCCTGAAGTGCCTGCCCATTTCCAACATGATGCCCCTGAACAGTGGAGTTCCAATGTCAGGAGTCAAGTAGGGGCTTGGACTTTGCCCTGTGGGCATTACAGACTTTGAACTGGCTATTGGGCCTGCATCTGAATATGCAGTTCTGTATTTTTTGGATTTGGGTGCTTCAACCAACAGGATTACAGTGGTTGGAACAAAGGTATGTATCCTGTCTTTCTTTGCTCCTGGGTCCATTTTAAGTCGATTTACTTTGCAGCTGGTTCTGGGTGTGTGGTGTGTGTGTATGGTGTGTGTGTCACTCTCCCTTCCTTCCCACCCTCCTTTGTGTGCTAGGTGGCTGTACTCACCGTCATGGCATGGTACAGCATTGGGCAGACTTCTCTGTGTCCCTGGAGGTGAGTGTCTCCTTTTATGTGATGTGTTTCCGCAGGCTTTTGGTGGCGTTGCTACTGCCCCGGAAATCCTGGCGGTGTGCTATGTCACTATATGGTGGGTGGGCAGATCCTTGTCTTCCGCCTGCCTGTAGGTGGCTACCGCTGTGTTCAGTAGTCGTACCGCTCTAGCGGTTGGTGTGGTACATTGGCTGTCTATAGGAGGGATCACCACCATGGTCATTATTTGGCGGTCATTACTGCTGGCCTGGCGATGGTACTACCACCATTGCCGGCGTGGTGGTCACCTGGAAGATTGTGCCAGAACGTTTCACACACTGCCCTCATTACCTAAGGCAAAATCTATCACAACTCACGTACCATGTGTAATGCCTAGCACCACCTAACGACTTGGGGGCTGTGTTCTGCTCAGCACTGTCTAAAGCTCTTCATACACCCCAATAGGATCCACATGGAAGGGGCAGTGATTCTACCTATGAAAGAAACTATCCAAACACCATAAGAATGAACAAAAATGTATAAGGTTTAATAATTCACTCTGTACGCCACTCCAAAATGCTATTCGAAAACAATTAAGTCTGAAACTCAGAGTACTTAGTCAATATCTAGAAGATAGTAAACATCTACCTCCTTTTTATATGACTGACATAAATGCAGAAAGCAACTCCCAGATGACCATTCTCCTTTTTCATTGCTATTGTGATCCCTTAAGTTCACACACTAGCAATCGCACACCCAGCAAACAATCTCACAATCCTGGCTGTATCCATTTATAACAATGCAAGGTTCGTGGAAAAACAAATCAAATACACCTGGAGGGATTTCACTGCTAGTTTTCCAGATTAACCCTTATTGCAAAGTGGTTTTGGCACACTACATTTTGGATACTGTGAGCAGTACCTTGCATGAACATGATTTGGAATCTTAGCTTAACCACTACTACTCTGTAAACAAATACCCCCTTTCCATTGCCTCTCTGTCCCCAGTTAAGGGCACACGCAGACAAGTGCATCACCTTTTCAGACATGGAAGGACCTGGGGCAGAATCCTTACTCTAGATAAACTAGCTTCACCATGTGTTTTGCAAACATTTCACTCACACGCAGATCACACAAAATTCACTAACACCTCTAACTTCATTCACATGCAACTCACTAAAACACACATACCTCACACAACACTGTCAATTGATACTCATTAGTGCGCATTCTGCAGTCATACGCACCCTGGGTATCACTGACATCATCACCCTACAGAATCTAACTGCAATTTTTATCTTAATTATATAATAAATATGTACTATTTTTAGATTTTTAACATTACGTGACATGTGTTTATAGTTAAACAATTTTAAATAATGTAATTTAATTACACTATTTCCTAAGGGGTTTTGTTTTGAGTCCTTACATCCATTATTTTCCTATTTTCTATGGGTGATTGTTGCAGTATCAGTGGTTGGCCATGTGTGGTGCTGGACTTATTACTGTTTCTTTTTTGTTAGTCGTCAGTTTGGCTCCACCTCTTTTTTCAAGGGGTGGAGACATGTTTGTACACACATTTGAGTAACTTTACATTTGAATTTTGAGAATAGCCAAAAGTAGTAAGGTTATTCAAAAGTGAATTACAAATCTAAATTACTCCCAAGTGAATGTTACTGTGGTAAACCACACTGATACATTTGTAATGGAATTTTTTTACAGGTTGTTGTCTGACTTGAAAATGACAACTCTCTCCTTCGTCCTGTTCTCTTTCTCCAACCAGAAACCAGACCCCTTCCCTACTGAGTTTTAGTGTTTGTGAAGGACTGGATGACACAGTGGGCTTAATTACGAGTGTGACGGTCCTTGGATCGCCACACTCACTGTGGCTGTTGGATCGCCACGGTTGTGGCAATCCAACTGCCTCATTACGAGGTTAGCGGGCAGCCCCACCAACATCCACTGTCTCAGCCCGGATCGGAGATCCCAACAAGCTGATGGAGGTGTAAGTTGCAATCAGTCAGGGTGGTGCTGAACTCAGTGCCGCCCTGCTTATTACAACCTGGTTCTCTGCCAGCCTTTAAATGGCATGGCAGAGAACAGGTGCAGGGACTGTGCAAACAGTGCCATTATGAGGGTGCTGGTGCCCCCTGCAGGCAGCAGCATCGCTGGCTTAATTACGATTATGAGCCAGCCACAATGTTGCCGCCACTTTTTCGCTGGGTGGATCAGCTACGCTGGTCAGCCCAGCAGGAAAGTCTCAATGTGGCTGGCGGAGAGGTAGCCAGTATGGTGGCAACCACCCAATCAGAAGTTTGGCGGACAGGTGTTCCGACTGCCAAACTCATAATCGGGCCCTTAATCTTGAATTCATGAAGCCCCTCCGGATACAATACCTTGGCACAAAGGCGCAGCAAGAAAACCTTACTCCCACCTGGTTGAATCTGATGCCAGATCTACTTGAGTTTTTTCAAACAAATTTGCTTTCACAATCTCATAGCGACTATTTGGAATGAACAGATACCTTTCAGCTGCTTCCAAACCCTTCACAAATTCCAATGAATTTTTCAGTGGTGAGGTTGGAAGTGTGATTGAATTCTGTTGAGGATGCAGCTAAATTCCAGGGGTTAGAAGAAATGCATTGTGAACCACTTTTCCAGTTTCTCACCAACGCAGGGTAAGCCAGATATAAATTGATAGCTTGAAATGCTATTCGGTGGGTAGAGGGGTTTAGTGAAGGGGAGGTAATGCTGACATATCTGAGTTTGGATTTCTGTGGAGCAGGTGATGGGAAAGGAATTATGAGGCCTAGGTTAGAAATCCTTTCATTGTTAATTTCTGATGGAGGGGGTCGTTTGTTTTAATGATGATTTTTTTATGATTTTAGACTCCCTATCAGTAGGGAAATCTCTTAGAGAAGACATTTTATTGGCATCTGCACAACTGGCCACATGTTCAGGGAGATCACATCTCATCGGAAATATTGACAACAACTCGTTATTCCTATGCTAAAATAGATTTCCACAGATATGCCAACAATTATGTCTCAGGCCTATCTTCAGGTTTTCTCTGGAGTTAGTCATCAAACTGCTCCCCCTGGTAGTTCCATAAATACTTTCTACATTTGAAAAAAAACATTAGTGAATTCATCAGAATCACAATTAGATTTAATAAGGTCCTCCAATTAGAAGGTGATGATGTGACAAATGACATATTAAAAAGTGCATTTTAAGAGCAGCCACATTTACAGTTTCAATATTTGCAATCCATCCATTGGATTAGTTGTTTCAAATCCATTAAATGTGTTTCTTGGTCTCTTCATTCTTTAAGTAACTTCAAGCTTTTATTAATGAAGTCCCTTCGTTTTCCCAACTATGTTTTTATCTTTCAAAAACTTGTCTAGTTGAAAAAATGCATCAGTTCTATTAAGCTTTTTCCATACATCAATTTACGATCAATTATCAAACATTCTAAATCATTCATCATCAAAATGAATATTATTATCTTAAAAGATAATTTGTGATAACATTTCTTGGTACCTAATCTTTTTGGGCATAATCCAACATTCTGTATTACACAGACCATCCCACTTGTTCAGTCAGTAGTGCTAAAATCATCATAACCTTCCTGCAACCTGAAGTGTATAGTGTTAGGCGCCAATAGCCCTTTTTTTTCTGCCGAGACCGGCCTTCGTGGGGGAAAGGCTTTGAATGGCTGGTGACAAACAAGTGAATTTGTATTCTCGACTCCTGGGCCTTGATGATTTTGATGATGTGGGGTCTGATCAGTCCCAAACGTGTGCTTTCTAAGGTGTGCGGTTGCTCTGCCATACTATGCATTGCAAAAGGAAGTCTATGTCCCTCTTCCTCCAGCATAGGTGCCCCGCATGATGGGGATGAAGCATAAAAATGTATTAATAAAATTATGTGACTAAAACAAAATGAAAATAATGTGTGCTTTTATAATGAAATACTGAAAACGTGTGTTTTGGAAAATATGACCTCTCTGGTGTTAACTATGATCTAGTTTGACATAATAATAATAATTAACTGACTAATGAGAAGTATTTTGCATGTTTATGATTAAAAGGTCAATATTTTAAAAGTTATGGTGTGTTGTACATTGCAGATTTTAGTGCTTCAAAAAGGCCCACGTTAAACAGAATGCAGCAATGTTTAGAACATTGTGAAATGTTTTTCTGAGCACCCTGTGACATGTTCCTTGCTCGTAGTGGGAAGGATATGATCTGAAGTTGCAACATTTGTCCGGCATCCTGAAGATAACATGTATTTGGGGAACAAAAGCATATTGAGTTTAGGAATAGGTTTGTGTCTAATTTGCAACATTTGTGTTTCGCTGCAAAAACTGATGACTGCATGGAGAAAGGGTGAACTAATGGTGAACACAAAAAAATAAAAGGCTACAGCAGTGTGAATTAAATTGGCTTTTGACTCAAACCACCCATAGACTGACCAATAGAGTTTTAGCTAGTTGGTTTCTAGGACTTTAATATAACAGAATTAGGTGATGTAAATTCAGACTTCTTCTGTTCCCGTGTACCACTTAGTTCTGCTCAGATCCTTGCTGTGCTTTTATTTCACCTAGTGAATAATGTGCTATGTGTTTTAGCTTTCTGCCACTGACAATTCAGCTGCATTAAGGCCAAATATTTACTGAACTGTTTGGTATATTGTCACTAACCAATGAAGATGGCCAAAAGACATGCCACTGATGAAGACGTCGCTGCCTGCTGATCCTATTAGGAGAGGTATAACTAAATGTGCAATTATTTTTCTTGTTGATATTTTTTATGTTTTCTCTTTTAGAAACCAAACAGCTATGTTTGGTTAGTGCCATAGTTAGATGTTTCCAAAATTAATTTTTGTCTTCTTTTCTTTTGCATGAAGCCCAAACATGCTTATTTGATTAGATTAATAGGGATGCCACGTTCTAGATTTGACTGTTTTATAAATTAATTGTAAACAATTCATCTGCAACAACTTATTGTATTCTGTATCAATCATTTATTTGCTTTTGTTGTTATTCTGCATGGTGGTTTTTGAATGCCTAATGATATATTTTGCCTAGGTTAACATTCTTTCAAATGTTTGGTCGGCTTGTGTTAATCATGTATCTTTATCATTTGGTCTTGTGCTTGATTTATGTGATTTTAGCATTGTTAATCTAAAGGGCAATAAATGTTTGAACTTTACTAAACTAATGTGGTTATTCATGGACACATGGGTCATGGTGTGTATAAGTTACTGACTCCAATATGAAAGGTGATGTTTATTGATTTGATTTCATTGTTGTTAACCATCTGACTACTGTATGATTCCAAAGATCCATGTCGACCTCTGAGGTAATTGATGGTTACCCTATACATGTCACCTTATAAATAAATTATCAAAAGAAATATAAGGCTAGATACGCCCACAATGGTACTGGGTTTATGTTATGTACAGCAGACTGAGTGACTATAATTCTGTTCTGTAGCTCTGATACTTTGTGTAAAATTACTATTTGCTGTTGACTGTATTGTGACCTGTGCGCAAAGCATAAATAAATACCAATAAAGAAGTGTTTAAAAATGTATTGGAATAAAGGCATCCTAACCAAACAGTCTAATTTGAAGAATAATTTAAACTTTTGGGACAGGCAGAATATTATAGGAAAACTGCAAAGTCCATTTCTTTGTTCATTCATCACGGCTATAATGCCTGAAGATGGCATATCCATTTTGTTTCTCACGGTCTTAGAGTCAACTCTGTCTCTTGTTCTGGTGTCAGATTTCATCCTGTAAAATGATAAACCAGGCCATTAGCCATCATGAATTTCTACAAAATGTTCCACTGTGGTATATTTCATGTCGTTTGTCTCAATCGTTCCTAGATTATCCATATTTCTTAGTTTTAAGGCATCTGATTGTGCTTCCCGCATTTTGTTTTTACATGGGCATTCAATAAAATAAACAATAAATGTTGCCAGAGAGTTTCTTAAATTAGAAATCTGTAAATTTGTAGATCACGTTTCTGTTCCATGAAAACAAAAAAATATATATCTCTTATTTCCAGCAAAGTTTCATGCATAACAGTGTTCACATGAGAAAATGATTTCTGGTAACCTTAGGAAACCAGATTATCTGCAATGTTTGTAATGATTTATAATTTCTCCATGTTAACATATTTTTCGGATTTGGTAGTTTTTTTACTGAGTACAGGAGGGAGAGTGTTTTTTTTTATTTCTGAATCAGAATCTTTACTTAAGTGCCAATGTAGTCCAATTCTTTTGTGTTACGTTAGCATTCGTTTTACAATTTGTAATCAATCACAGTTAATTCCCAGATCTATCTTCAATGTTTCTCTTATTCTCGAATAATAGTATTGCATCGTAATAGAACAGAATAGAACTGAACAGAAAAGAATAGAATAGAACGTTAGAAAAACTCTTAAGCATTCTTTGTAACATAATGCCTGTCAGTTGTCTAGTCCAATGAGTTTCAGATCTTTTCCTGAATGTTTTTGACATCACCATTATCTAATCTGATAAAATCGTGACCTCCAAAACCAGAAGTACTACACATCGGCTGATGACAGCAAAGCCACAGAAAAAATCCGGACGAATAATATGATCAACAAAAACTTCTACCTTTGCTTATATTCACTAACGGATAGCTAACAAGGGTAATTTCCAAATGCTTGTTAACTGGAGATACTGTTCATTGGTACACCATGCAAAATATCTCTCCCGTTCAACTTACCAACCTCAATACAACCTCTACACAAATTCTCTTAGGCAGTTTGCTATTTAGGTGTTTTATTTGACAGTTCATAGAGCAGGTCCACAACCATGCAGCTCACACCATCTTTGTTTGGAACAAAACACCTCCTGTCACCCCTGCTCAGATAACTGCACACTGGCCTCTAATTAAGGAAGCAACTAATTTCACAATTGTTTCAATCATTCATACATCTCTGGGTGGACAGACTAAGGGGGTCATTCTGACCCCGGCGGGCGGCGGGAGCCGCCCGCCTGGAGGGAACCGCCAGAATACCGCTGCGCGGTCAAAAGACCGCCGCGGGTATTCTGGGTTTCCCACTGGGCTGGCGGGCGACCGCCAAAAGGCCGCCCACCAGCCCAGTGGGAAACACCCCTCCATGAGGATGCCGGCTCCGAATGGAGCCGGCGGAGTGGAGGATGTGCAACGGGTGCAGTGGCACCCGTCGCGTATTTCAGTGTCTGCAAAGCAGACACTGAAATACAAAGTGGGGCCCTCTTACGGGGGCCCCTGCAGTGCCCATTCCATTGGCATGGGCACTGCAGGGGCCCCCAAGGGCCCCACGACACCCCTCACCGCCATCCTGTAGGATGGCGGTGAGGGGGTCGGAATCCCCCATGGCGGCGCAGCAAGCTGCGCTGCCATGGGGGATTCCCAGGGCAGCGGAAAACCGGCGGGAGACCGCCGGTTTTCCTGTTCTGACCGCGGCCAAACCGCCGCGGTCAGAATGCCCTGCGGGGCACCGCCAGCCTGTTGGCGGTGCTCCCGCCAACCCCGGCCCAGGCGGTCCTTGACCGCCGGGGTCGGAATGACCCCCTAAGACTTTACAAGCCCACTAACCGAGTACATGACTAACATTGGCATCACATCACCTTTTCTCTATCCCATTCCCTTTGACAGGTGTTCATAGTGGCTACTTAGTATGAGCATTGCTCAAAAACCAAAATAACTCAGAAAAATAAGTGATAAAAATACCACAGAGTTTTGTCAGATCAACGAGTGTTATCATTTGTTACCACCATGAATCTTTCATATGTAATACAAAATTTCCTATATGTGACAAAAGAGGTGCATCAGTATTACATATAGCCTGACACACCTCTAAAGTCTTACAATCAACTTTAGTATATACACAAGTTGAGGGATTTAAGAGACACTTATAGATCAAGGAGCATGAGCCTTGATGTTAGTCCCCTGCCTGCAGTTTCAACAGGAAGTTCATACATGGGTGCCTGTCCATGCCCCTTTACAAAGTCTAAAATCTAATCAACAGTACTTAATGAGGTGGTATATGTTAATATTTTTCTAGAGATGCATTGCAGAAGACTTCTCTAGAATTATGGGATATTTCACCTACTGTGCGCCTTTTTATTGCTCAGCTATCAGCGAACTATCTGTGGTGTATCTGTGTGATTTAAAGCAGGGAGATCTTTATAGTAAGGGCTTATTGGTTGTAAGTCCAGAAATCTTATATCTGTATCCATCCAAGAGACTAGGCTAAATGAGATGCTTTAACTGTACCTATGCAGCAATATTTGCAGCCTTCCGTCACAGTTTGGGACATTAGCTGGTCCTCTTTAGGTGTCTTCAGACATTCCTATCAATAGTAGGATATCCTTCTGAACTCACAGTAAATGAATTGCAGAAATGTTAATTTTCACCTGGAGCAAATAATGCGTGGTGCAAACTGTGCATACTGATGTTTTTAAATTATACACATCAGAGATAGTTTTATAATATTGTATACAGGGTTTATAAAAAGCGTTAAAACATTGACACAAGAATGGAACAAATATAAAACAGCACTGTAAAGATATATCAAATTTTGTAATTTGTATCCCTATGAAACCATCCCTGTTAAATAAATGTTGCTAAGTCAGTGAGATCACACCAAAAACTAGGTAGCCTCAACATCAAGATTGTTCCCATATCAGTACCTCTCAATTCATCTCCACATCACAAGAACTTAGTTAACAAGTCTCCAGTTCAGGATGTAGTCCCCAGCATTTCCCCATGTTAGTCTTTTAGAGCATTCAAACAAGATGTGAGAATGAGTCTCAAGTTAATAATCACATGACTAACAAAAACTCAACTTCTTAAAGAAGTTTTTCCAGGCCCTGTTGACCTCTAAGAATGGGAGAAATTCCATTCCAAAAAGGAATTACTTTTTTCTTCCAGAGGTAATGCCGTCTGTATGAAAGTTGGGTGAGATGCAAATTAAATCACAGGCATAGGTTACAAGGGAAGATTTGTCTAAAAACAACTAAGATCACCATTTCTATGACAGTCACACTGGCAAGAGTGGGCAAGAGACTTAAACTGAGCACCTACCACTTAAGAAGCTTAAAAGACGTCCTTGAGGTCAAGATGGACTGAAACTGCTAGGGCTCTGTACATGATTGTTTCCTATAATTGAGACCTTATTGATCAATTCCTCCTTAATAAGAATAAGAGATTTGGAAACTTATTTAGACTTGGGCCAATGTGGAATCCCCAAAAAAGTGCCAGATGTTCCTTCTATCATATTAAGAGTGCACTGGTGCCAGTGAAACCCTAAATTCGGTGAATCGTACATCCACCACTTTTTGATGGATATTCTCTACAACCACTCTCTAAATAAGATCATTAGTCTGCTCCATGTAGAGTTTAACAAAAGTTATTGCATAGTGGCCTCATAAAAATGTAAACTCTAGAGCCCCAAAAGGTAGTTGCAAATAACCTACAAATACCCACCTTTCGCCAGGGGGAACATAATGTAACACAATAAAATAATTAATGTTTATCAAAAGATTCGTTGATAAAGGTGTGTTTGTTTAATAGTTGTAACTTCTCTCTTGAAAGAGATGAGCCTCCACCCACCCAAGGGTGGCATACTTCATAAGTGAGTTTGAGCCTTGCTCATTTCCAATTAACAGGCTCGCTTCAAAGATAAGCAAGTTCTTTCATCAAGGATTTTGATATAAAGATGTCCTAGAAGTGTTTCAGGGCACTTATCAAGATGACCATGATTTGAAAACCACTCTGTCCTACACCCCAATACTAAAAGGGAAAGGAAGTCAAAACAGAGAGAAATAGTGAATTAAAACTACATTTATATGTACACTAAAATAAATTCATTGAGGACTTGCAATAGTAGAAAAAAAGACAGAAAATTATTCGGCCCTTAGATGACGGTCAATATGTTTCAGCTTTATACCAAAGGCCCATGACTGGACAGTTGGCCTTTTCTCTATGAGGGCAACTGAACATTTCTTAGCCTCCAGCATCTGACCTTTTATGTATTGTGTTGGTTATATCTTCTGTGTCAAATGCTGAATTTGTGTTTTTGTGGCCCATAGTACCTGTGTGTTATTAGATGAGTCTCTAATGCTAAAATCTGGAGAAGCATTTCAACATTATAGTGAGGGTGGAGTATGCCCACCCACAACAAAAAGCCCTAAGCAACCAAAAAAGCAAAGTGATTAACAATAATAGTTATTAGACCCATTTCATTTGAACTCATTAGTCTAGCTTCCAGTGCTGAAACAATTGTGTGATAATAGTATGAGAGCATTAGTAATAAATAGAGAGTTATAAGACAACTGATAATTGAATATAGATTAGGGCAAGCTATAAAATTCCCCACATCATGGGAGCCTTCACCCTTCATAAAGGTGGGCGAACTTCCTGACTTTATCTAACTTTTCTTGACATCATCTGAAGAGGAAGTTACACGTCTCCCTGTAGTGACTATTTCCTTCAACTAGATATCTTTCTGGAATGGTCTATCATGCTGTTGCTGGGAATCCGTCGGCACTACACTACATCCTGTACAAAATATCACAGGTTGGAATCTTTTGGGTAGAAGCAGGGTTTTAAATGGGCCAGGACCTCCCCGCTCTCAAATCCTACATAAAAACAGACAATGAAAAGGGCCCCTATCGGGCCCAGGAGCGGCTCGCGGAGCTTAATTACGTAAGAGTATTAGCTTTTTCCAGGATGCCGTGTTTTTTGTATAGATTTTCCGTGTACCATATTACTCTTGTATAGTGTATACTTTGAACAGAATCGCCTCCATGTGTTTCTAACGGGCCACGCTTGAGAGCTATGTAGTTAACACTGAAGGCAGTGCGAGTTTCTCAGTGTATTTCAGTAGATCAAAAAGATGTTCATAATACTTGATCGTTCAGTCCTTGGCCTCTCTGCTGAGTGTGCAGAGAAAGGGTCACAAATTCCATTTGCAATTGTGATTCTGTGCAAATACGGGTGAAGGAGTTATATAGTTGTCAAAATATTGGCGAGGCGAAAGTAGTGGAAAATGTAGTTCACAAATCCCTAAATAAAAAAAAAGAAAACTATCCTTTGTGCCAGCACATTTATTAGTGCTGCGCCTGTTACATTTGCAACAGTTTTTTCGCCAGTCCTGCAAATTGTACATGAAATACTACAAGTACTGTTTAAGTGTCGCTACCAGCATTGATTCCCTCGAAAAATTATATTTTCTATTGGTGACTTTGAACACTGCATGCAATTAAAACCAATAAACACAAGCAACGTTTTTCAAAATGTAATTATGTTGATGTGATAATGCAGTAATTGAACTACATCCTACATGCACATGGATTGTCTTCAAGCGGGCTCCTCCAAGCTCATTAGATATTCCCTGGCTGATTCCGCTAAGTAATTAGATTTTAACAGGATTTTCAACAGATCAGAGCAATCTCGGTGGGTGTCAAAGGGAGACTCTCCCTCCGGCCAGGCGAGCAGGGCAGCAGGGATAACAGCCAGCCTGCGAGCTAATGGAACAATTACTTCTCTCTTGCAAAGGAGCTGCATAAATGCACTTAGGCTAAATTGTTTTGCAAATGATTAAATATTAACATCTGTAAAAATAAGAAATCATGATATGCAATCAAATATTGTTGTTTTAATTTCCCAGAAGCAGCACTTCAATTGTTTACATCAATATGCATTAGAAAGCGCAGGAAAAACTTTTCAAAGGCAAATTAATATCTCTTAACTGTTTCACGGGAAAAAAAACTTCATTAAAAGTGTTGTAATTCACAGATTGGGGAACAGTTGCTAAATGTGTGTGTTTTTAGATAGCCCATTTTTTTGTCAGCCTGTGCAGCAATTCGTAGTATCTTTGGTAATGAATTTATGGAAACTGTCAGCCCGAAATGGCCAGGGTGAGTATACTTGCTGAACTCGATAAACTTCCTGCTAGAACGGCTAAATTGCATTAACCGCTGCTCATGACACAAATGCTTAGAGCATGAAATGCTAAATTAATCTCATTATGCTGAACCTCTCTCTGCTTTGAGTGAGCACACAGTTGCAGGACCGTCTTCGGCTTACCAGTTTTAATGACGCCGAAACTGCTAATGTAGGTTGCATGTTTTCTCTTCTGTCAAATTATAATAATTCAAGGGAAACAGTGTTTTTCTTATGTGATGCACTCCTTAAGTGTCTGTAAGAGCTTTCGAAAGAAGACATTGTTACAAGCTCAGATTGTGCCAAGAATGGATAAGGTATGATAGGAGGAAGACCGAAAGCTCAACAGAGCCCCCCTGTCTTTCAGAGGGTGCGAAAAAAAGATGCTAAAAGTCCAGTAAATAAAATATTTAAAACATTTTCTTCCTAAATGTTTTCTGCCTAATATCCATCAAACCAAGCTACATTTCTTCTTCTGGTATTTATAGATGCTATGGATGGGCTGAGAATACCAAGAATATAGGTGCTGGATTCTGCTATAAACTGGCAAAAGTTGGCCTTCGGATGGAGTTGCAGAAGAATGCTCACTGAATATTGCATGTGATGAAGGGTGAGTTTTGCCTTCCTACATATCTTCTCCTTTAAATGTAAATGATTGCCTGAACATAAAGTGAGTTCAGAAATGCATACCAGATGTTGACTGTTCCCTAACACAATTTTGTGGGTCATTTGCACACTCTGTTGCCTTCTTTCATTTGACAGACCATCGAAGGATGTGCATGCCTCATACATCACTGTAGTCAAGTGCATGTTTCTATGCCTTTAGCATGAAAAATTATGAATCCCCTCACAATGCCAGATAGCAAGCGCATTCTGGTTCCACCCGCACCCTACTATCCCTAGGCGTGCAATCCCTGTATTTGCCTGTGCTATGTAATCTTTGACATGTGAATTCCCTTTGCATCCTTCATCCCTCTCCCAAGTCCTGATTTTTGAGTGGCTAGACCACAGGGCTATCGGGCATACTTCTTACTAACTGCATTCTCATACTTATATTCAGCACCCCACACAGATGCCACATTGAGATGCAAAAGGATATACTGTTGTTAAGGTGTACATTTATGAATCCACCCAATTTTCGCTGTGTAAGGCTTTTTGCCAAAACACTCTCAGTGTTGGAAATCCCATTTTTGTAGCTATGAGCTTTATACGTCTTCCTAACATAACAAAGTGCGTTATAACGCTGTGCTTACAGTTTATAAATTAAATCTTCCTTTAATTGCTTGGTAAATCCATATCTATCTATCCATCTATCTATCTATCTATCTATCTATCTATCTATCTATCTATCTATCTATCTACCTACCTCTATATATATATATATATATATATATATATATATATATATATATATATATATATATATATATATATATATATATTCTTGTGTTGTGCCATTATCTTGTTCTGGTGTGTCTGAGCACAGTAACAGGGGGCATTTTTTGTAGTTGTATTTTTAGCTTTGCTAGATAGAGGAATATGAACTTTTGGGGTACTACTTAAATCAATGTGGAACTTGCTGAAATCTACTATTTGCCTGTCACTACACTTTCGTGCACTATTGCTTGCATAGTGCTGATGATGAGTCACAGATTGTAGGATGGGAGATCTTGGCTTGGGTGACATCCTGCTCCAGAACACGCCTCTAGATCTGTGCTCCTCAGTGTGTTATGTAGTTGTCCTACTTTTTCAGAAAGAGAAACATTGATTCTTGTATTGTAAACTATGATACTTTCTAAATATCAAACCTGGCTATATGTCAAGGACTGTGAAAAAGCAGACACATTGTCACCATATAAGCTCTCTTACTGTAGAATAGATCTTACATCAGATGTAATGACTCCCATGAAATGATGTGCCCAATGACTTACTTAAATCATAGCTAGGATGAAATTTGATAAATTGGGTTATCAGAACCTTACCTGTCAGAGCACCAGTATGTTTAATTCATAAAAGCATGCCACCATACTTCAGCTGATTGTCAAAAAATGCATGCCAAGAATTGACAAAGAAACACAATATCATAGAAAATAGAATAACCAAGTGCTTCCCAAAAAGGTTTTTCAAAATAAGATAACTTTTGCAGGTTAGGGTGTGGATGTCTATTTCCTTTCCAAGGTGAAGGTAACCTGACCTCACCAGGATCAGGTATGAGTATTAAGGCAACAGGCATCTTTCCAATTCAAAGTGATGAGCTTAAATGGCAGATGAAGAAATAAAATCAAATAATTTCTTCTAAGCTCAGTATAACAAGGAATTTAAGGCAAACAATGTATATTTCATTGACATGAAGTAGGATCGTTAACTTGTATGACTTTAACAACTACAACTCATATTTTCTCCTGGAACTCAACTACAATTAAGCACTAATACATTAAATGTTTCAATGACCAGATAGCAGAGCTACAAGGCTATTATAATAGATTCTCAAGTGATTTAGCCGTATATAGCTTATATGTAGGTCAATGCCTTGTTCCATAAACATATAAGTTGGTTTGGTATACAGCTATTGGCAACCAACCTGAAACATTACAAGAAGACATTTTCTTCAGTTGTTCAAATGAAAGTGTGGAAGATATATCTGCATTTCAGATGTACTCAATATGTGTTATACATTTAAATCAGGTGCCAAATGACCAAATGATTGTAGATGTTTAAGCAGTATATATGTGCTGCAATCCTGGTCATGGGCAGTAAGTAGGGAAGGAAAGTAGCATAAAGGATTTCATGTTTGCAAAGCTCCCACTTGGTGAGTGGGAAGGTTTACTGACCTGAAGATCATGTTTGGCAATTGAGAACTACTGCTCATGCTCCATTGTTGATAAGGGCTTTTCACCTTGGACTCCTACTTCAAAAGTCTAAACCAGTAAAAGACCCTGGCGGCTCCAGTGGTGCACGTAGGTCCCCCTGGTTGTGATGCTAAATCACTTACTACTAATGCTGTTTGAATGCCGGTTCATGTGTTTTCAAATTTGTATGTCATATGCATTTACAACTCTGCCATGAAGTTCATAGTCTCATGTATATACTAAGTTGATCATGAAGGTTTATCTAGGTGTGTTTGGGCAGTGGTGGGATGCACGCCTGCGTAGTAACTACACCAGAACAAATAAAAAAATGTTGGAAGCATGTAGTATACAAGTTTTAGCACTCTAAGATGATGAGAGGTACAGTTTTAATCAGTGGAAAACACTCAATTCAGGATAACATGAACTACTTACAGGATCAGCTGCTACCCAGAAATTAGGTCATCTTCTTTAGTTAATATAGAAGTACATCAGAAGTTGTTACATCATTGTTAGTGTAGAGTTCATGGACACTTTGAAGTTTGTATTTGCCATTTTGTCTTTGGATCCAGTGTGAGCACTCAATTAGTGTGCCTCAGATGTGTCCCTAGTGCAAGCCTCTAGACACTTTAATATTAGTAGTATGTCTACAAGCATAAGGAGGATTAACTTTTTATGTTTTGTACCCCATTTTTTCTTCTCCCCTGCCATCTACACCAGCTAATGCCTCTACCTGATCACAAAACTGCAATCACAGATTCATCAACACAGCTCAGGCTGAGTAGACACCAAGCTACCTGCTGGGTGAGGCACCCATCAACACCCATCTGAGCCCACAGTGCGCACAGTCTTCCAGTATGCCCTATGCACAGGTGTGACAATTTCCCCGCATCTGTGTATCTTTTACTGAAAGGCTAGTTTCAGTGTGCAGAAGGTGAGGAAGGTACTAGGAAGGTGGGATCAAATTTAGTCTGAGTTAAGAACCTGTCAGTTTTGTGACTTGAAGGAGGAATCTTTATTCTCTAAGAAGCTCACCTCCTTCATATGAGAAACTCTGCAGGCTACATGGCTTCTGCCAGGTTTGCATATTGGAAAACTGCAGAAAACTCCAAGAAGAATTTGTGTATCTCAAGATGCAATAGTGGGTGTGAAATCTGCATTAGAACATTTAAAAAAAAACAATTTCTGAATTTAACCACATTGAACATCATTTAAAACAATTCTAAGGCAATAAAAACTATAAGATAGAGAAAACTTACCCTTGCCCAGCATACAATTACTACACATCCACCAATCCCAAAAACACAAACCAGAACTACACCTGCTCACGGAGTCGAGTCAACAAATGAAAACAAATGAAAATTTGTATTATCCTGACAGGTGGCAGCGGGCTTTTACTTGATGCACCTAACCCCTGTTGTAGTTTTTTTTAAATTATATGTTTTGTCTTTAAATATATATTTGTAAATATATTGGTTTTGTGTATATTATAAGGGATTTATATTTGTTGTATTAAGGCCCTGAAGAAGTCCTCTTCTAAAGGACGAAACACGCTGGCTGTCTGTTTTTCTATGAATATGTGCTGTTCTAAGAAACAAAAAAGAATAAAGAGAAGATTTTAATGGATCTATACTAAAGAATTGGACTTTTTGATACTGTTGATTGTGATGCATCATTATTATTTGTATTAACAAATGAAAATGTGTTCACTTTTCAAAATCCTTTGCTAAATCAATAATATTAGATCCATGTGAAGGGTCCATTTCAGGCTCCCAGTGTTATACTTTTTCTGGGGCAGGATCAAGTGGAAAAAGAGAGGATGGGGACAACAAACATACAGTTTTACACTGGGAGACCATCTGACCAGATGACAATATTCCCAATTGGGCCTTCCTCAACAATAGTAGACTCTGAATCAATCACCATTTTAACATCTTTTCTGACAACAACACTCAGACCACAGTCCTAAGACCACCCTCTTTTCTAAATCCTCCTAACTCATAATTTCCGATGAAATTTTAACATATGTGAAAATTGTTCTTAAGTAGATCTTGACACAGCAAATCACAAAGACTTCATTACCTTACATTATGGACAACATTCAATCAGTATTAAAACTGCAGACAAAGGCAAACAACAAACATATAAGACGTTGATCAATACAAAAAGGAAGTAAACCGACAACTTAACAATATTTATCATTATGCCAAACTTAAACACAGTTCCAGTTGGAAATGGCCTTCTACACAGGGTCACCCACAAATCTTTTGCCCTTTTCCCTCCACTGTTAGCTGAAATCATTTTTGCTGGCCTTAGACTCTGTGCATTTTACCACTGCTAACCAGTAGTACTTGTGCTCTCTCCTAAAAATGGTCAAATTGGTTTATACTCATTTGGCATATTTAATTTACTTGTACATCCCTTGTAGAGTGGTATGCCATATAATCAGGTCCTGTAAATTAAATGCTACCAGTGGGCCTACAGAACTTATAGTGCCACTCACCTTGGTAGCACTTTAAAACATGTCCCAGGCCTGCCATTGCAGCCTTAATGCAGTGTTAAACTGCCATGTCAACATGGCATTTGAAACCCCACGCTAAGCCTTAAACTCCCCTTTTATTACATATAAGTCACCCCTAAGGTAAACCCTAGACAGACCACAGGGCAGGGTGCTATGTAATTAAAAGGTAAAACATGTGCTTTTAGGTTTTACATGTCCTGGTAGTGAAAAACTTTCAAAGTCATTTTTTACTACTCTGAGGCATACCCCTCTCATAGGATAACATTGATGATTCCTTATTACATTTAGTAAGCTGTAATTCCACAATGAGAAAGGGTAGATATGCCATATTTAGTACCTATGGAAGTGTAATAATAAATCATCTTTAATGAGAAAGTAGGATTTATTACTATACTTTTGAAAATGCCACTTTTAGAAAGTTGGCATTTTCCTTCTCGTAGCCCTGCTTTTCTCTGACTGCATGTATGTGTTGCATGACAGCTGGCCTTTATATATTCCTTCTAGACAGTCACTCACAATGGGATCTTAAGTGTACATTGATGGGCCTCAATGGGCCATTAACTGGCTTGATGGAGGGGGCAGAGCTGAGCCCTGTCTCACTTACACCTAAAAAAGGCTGTGTCCTGTCCCCACAGATAGGGCTGCATAACGCCCTATTGTAAGTCAGGACTTTTGGACCTCTAGCTACTCTCCAGGAAGATGAACTGCTGTACTGTTACAAGGACTGCCACTCTGCTGGACTGCTGCTCTGGAAAAAACTGCTTTCGTGCTGTGCTGACCTGATGCCTGCTACCCTCCTTGCCTGGATGAGAAGGACTTGACCTAAATCACTTGAACCCAACACCCAGAGTGACTCCAAGGGCTCCTAACTGGTCTCCTGTTTTCTGAAGTCTCAGGGACACAAAAGACTTCCAACTCACCTGCTACAGCAACTGAACTCTGCCATCTGTGAGTCTTGCCCTGCCTAGTCATGCCAATCCTGATATAGGCCCTTCGAAGTGGGTATGAAGTGCTCCTCAACAAGAACCCCCGAATAGACGCAGTTGTGCCGCTCAAAACCGGTGCATCACCTTCAATGCCACAGCAAGGATTGAGGACATCACATCTGCACATTGCCTCCATTTCCAACATATTTCTGAGTTTATGTGGCTCAAAGCCAATGCATTGGCTCCCTCCTAAAGATCGACGATGCATCGCCTCCACTGCTCCTTGCAGCTCCCTTGATATGGACACAAACAAGGTACCTTGCAGGAGGCCAAGGCTGGTCTCTGTAGCCGACCCACGCTCCATTGCTGTTGGCCTGAACTTTCAGATTTGACCCAGTCTAGTGAAACCAAATAGCCGGTTTGGTGCTGTATGCTTTTAAGCACTACAATTCAGTTTATTCTTTAGAACTTCATATCCCAAGGTCTACTTATTGGATTTTTGTCATTTTGGTCTTGTTTTGTTAATTAAATTAAGTTCTATTTTTTTAGCCAGCCGTGATATCTTTTTGTGAAGTGTTTTTATTGTTTTACTGTTTGAAGTGTTATACAAATACTTTGCAAATTGAATCTTAAGTTAAGCCTGACTGCTCGGTGCCAAGCTACCAAGGGGGGAGCACAAGTTAATTTAGGGTGTGCTTTTAACTTATGCCGACTAGGACTGTGATTCCTACTCAGACAGGGTGCATACCTCTGCCAACCAGAAACCCAATTTCAAACAGCCCCCACAAAGTTTTTACAGAGGACTGTTGTGGCTCTAGATACTTAAGTCTTAAGTCCTCAGCCTTAATAAATGTAACTTCCTCGACAGCAAACAAACAAGAATGTCAGGTGTATATACATTGCCCAAAAGACAAAAATATTATAGCAATGCCCCATTGTCTCTGATGTGGCTCTGTTGAGCGGCCACTTTGGAGATAAAAGACTTTTTCATAATGAGATATGTACCTATACATCAATACATTTCTCAAGGACTGTATGCACTTTATTAATCTTTTTGAAGACCAACCTTTACCTCTAACATTGTACTTCCAATGACTCTACATATAGAATCATTCTATACAAACATTAGAAGGAATTACTTGGATACCCCAAGAAGAGAGTGTATACAAGTATTTAAGAATGTCCTTGATTCAGATCTTTCTCTGTACAAGTTCCTACTATTTCCATCATCTCCCTTCCATGACTGGTATTGACTGAGAACCATTTTCATTTTGATAATAAGTACTAATTTAAATGTAAAGGGAACTTTTTGGGAATAGTTTTACTTCCAGCTTTACCATTCTGTTTGTAGATCACCTTGAAGGTTCCTTAATCTTATCTTTGTAAATCCCGTCGTATTCATACATGGAAATGGCCTAGTGATTCTTTTTGACATTTGGGCAGGTAACAACGCACAGATTCCCAACTTTGCGGAGTCACTGAACAATGGAAGTACAGATTTAAAATCCATGGACAATTATACTGACATAAGGGCCAACTTTCCTAACTTTACAACCCAAACTGATCACACACACCGACTGACAGAAACACCCTTTCACAATATTCCACCAAACTACCCAATCACTCTTCAAGATTCACTACCATAAAGCCAATTGTCATGCACTAGAGGCAATTGTGCAGACAAATCTGACTACTTCAAATAAATCAACATTCTGTGTGATAAACTACTAAATACAGGCTACACCAGTTATCTAGTTTGTCATTCCATTGAAAGAGCCTGGAAGAGCTAAAAGTGCACATTATTCATCTCTAAATTAAAAGACCCAAATAATAAACTAGTTTGTGTCACCACTTTTAATCCTCTCTGTAAGTTTGTGAAACGTGTTAAAAATGCTGGAATATTTTATGTGCAACGAGCCTTATCCTTGATTTACCAATGTTCACATTCCAAAAAAGATGTAACTTTAAAGATTGCTAAAATCATGCCCATTTACCATCAAGCATTGGAAAAAACACTCTACGTCATACTTGGGGCCCTCTCTGAGTTGTAGGTCATTATTAAGTGGCAATGTCAGTTTGTGTTCACTAACCATCAAAACAGAAAAAGGTAAACATTCTGACATCATGATCCCTCTCGACTAGTTTTCCAACTGAAATTCTCAATATATAATTTAGAGCATCTGTTATTCCTGTGGGTCAATCTAATATTGGGTAAGCATGTCAAGAAGAGAAAAACAGAATTGACCAACATTCTAATAGAACCAGGTGTAAGGTTGCCAACACCCCACTTGTCTCCCACTTTCACAGAGTTATACTATTCAGAGAACAGAATTAGATGTAAAGAGGTGGAGATGGTACAGGCCCCACCTAGAGATGGGGGCATCATTAGACTGCTATCAAAAACAGAAGTAAAATTCATACTACATAAGGATTTCGTGAACACTGGCTTCAACACAGTGGAAGAGTGGCATGCTATATGTACTTACATTATAATATTCTATGCCAAAAACAGTTTTCTATAACTATAGAATTATGATGATCAACATGATCCAACGTGGTCCACTTTGATGTGAAATAATGGAGGACTGGCATACCCATCCATAATAGGTGCATAACATTTCATCCCGCCCCCTCCCTCAGGTAGAAGACAGGAGACAGCAGTCCTTCCCCCACCCTATACTGATGGCTATTTTTACTGCTGTCTTTACTCTGTGGCCAGACTGCTTTCTACTACCTTCTTTCCTGCAAACCACCAGCCACTAATATTCATCACCATTGTTCATCTTGAACTCTTCAAAACTTAAACTTTCCAGATTCTTCTTCAGGTTCTTCAATTCTTGATGACTGCCTGATACCTGTTGCTCCGTAGTCTGTACCCTTTTTTGTTGCTAGACAGGTAGGCGACATGCTCAGCCTATTAGGCCAACTTGTATTTACTTGTTTACTAATATGCTCCACTTAGTTTATGTCCTCAGTGGTTCTTCTTCAGACCTGTAAGGACCCTTATCTTAGGAGTAACACAGATAACTGACACAGTATTGTAGTAAACAATATCGTTGACGTTAATATTGTGTCAAAAATATTGTTTACCACAATATTGTGCTCCTATACTTATAATGGTAAGTACATCATTGACACTAATATCATCCAAACATATACAGAAACATAGCTTTTTTAATATAAACAGAGTTTAAAGTAGTAAATGTTAAACGTTTTAATATATAAGTTTAATATAATGTCAATTAAATAGTTCCACTAATAATTAATACTATATATAAACTATACTTACATAAACACACACATACTTGTTTGTCGTTATATAAGTGTGTGCATATATCTATATCTATATCCATTATGACATAGAAACTCTACAACAAGATAAGAGACCACGAACAGTGCATTATGGGAAATGTATGCTGTTATGTGAAAGTCATGTGATATGTGATTAAAAAAACACCTGATTTGTGAGCATTTTGAAACCACCTACCTATGATTAAGGCATGGTGCCAAAACCCACCAGGATTCTGGTGGTGCTGCTTTTCAATTTGAATAAAATCTTGGAAGCCAACTGGCATGGGCCTCAACATCCTGTTTTTGGTGTTGTTATATTACTGGGACAACCCACCCTTTGCACTGGGGCTGCCCTGCAGGGTTGGGGGCCCATGATGGAGGACTTTGAAAGATTTTTGTATTGAAATGCAGGGGTATGACCCGCTGGCCTTCGTACAAGTTAGGAATTTATCTTGTTATATATATATAAAGACGGAGGTCAGAAAGGGATGGGAGAGAGGTATTTTACCTCTCTTTCCGCAGTTACAGACTTCCTTGTGTTCTGTAATACACTGATGGCAGCAGCTTTGATGGAGTGGTGTTATAAAAGCATCCGAATTACTTAGAAAAGCATGTGGCTTTTGTACTTTGATGTTTGTCGCACTGCAAATATGGATGTGAATAATCTTTGTGGAGTCCTTTTAACGCTATTTTGCATGATTAGAATGAAACACTGCAACAAGATAAGAGCCCACGAATCAATCAATCAATCAATCATGGTATTTATAGACCGCGCTACTCACCCGTGAGGGTCTCAAGGCGCTAGTGCGGGGGGTCACTGCTGCTCGAAGAGCCAGGTCTTGAGGCGCTTCCTGAAGGCGAGGTGGCCCTGGGTAGTGCTGAGGTGGGTAGGGAGGGAATTCCACGTCTTGGCTGCCAGGTAGGAGAAGGATTTCCCTCCAGCGTTGGTTCGGCGGATGCGAGGGACGGCGGCGAGGGCGAGGCTGGTAGAGCGAAGTTGACGGGTGGGCGTGTAGAAGGCGAGGCGGCTGTTGAGGTATTCGGGGGCCTTTGTTGTGGAGGGCTTTGTGTGCGTGGGTGAGGAGCCTGAAGGTGATCCTTTTGTTGACGGGTAGCCAGTGCAGGTGTTTCAGGTGGGCAGAGATGTGGCTGTGGCGGGGTGCGTCGAGGATGAGGCGTGCAGAAGCGCTCTGTATGCGCTGAAGACGTTTCTGAAGTTTTGCGGTGGTTCCTGCGTATATGGTGTTTCCGTAGTCCAGGCAACTTGTGACCAGGGCGTGGGTCACAGTTTTTCTGGTGTGGGCGGGGATCCAGCGGAAGATCTTTCAGAGCATGCGAAGTGTGTGGAAGCAAGAGGACGAGATGGCGTTGACTTGCTTGGTCATGGTGAGAAGGGGGTCCAGGATGAATCCGAGGTTGCACGCGTGGTCTGAAGGGGTCAGTGCGGTGCCCAGGGCCGTGGGCCACCAAGAGTCGTCCCAGGCAGACGGGGAGTTTCCGAGGATGAGGACTTCCGTCTTGTCTGAGTTCAGTTTCAGGCGGCTGAGCTTCATCCATTCAGCAACGTCTCTCATTCCATCCTGTAGGTTGGCTTTGGCGGTGGCTGGGTCTTTGGTGAGGGAGAGTATCAGCTGGGTGTCGTTGGCGTAGGAGATGATGTTGATGTTGTGTTTGCGAGCGATGTCGGCGAGGGGGCTCATGTAGACATTGAAGAGCGTAGGGCTGAGCGAGGAGCCTTGTGGGACGCCGCAGATGATCTCGGTGGGTTCCGAGCGGAAGGGCTGGAGGTAGACTCTTTGGGAACGGTCCGAGAGGAAGGAGATGATCCAGTCCAGGGCCTGTCCTTGTATACCGGTGGAGCGGAGGCGGGTTATTAGGGTGCGGTGGCAGACGGTGTCGAAGGCAGCCGAGAGGTCAAGGAGGATGAGGGCGGTTGTTTCTCTGTTGTCCAGCAGGGTTCGGATGTCGTCGGTGACTGCGATGAGGGCGGTTTCCGTGCTGTGGTTGGCTCAAAAGCCGGACTGGGAGGGGTTGAGCAGGTTGTTGTCTTCGAGGAAGTTGGTCAGTTGCTTGTTGACGGCCTTCTCAATGGCCTTGGCCGGGAAGGGGAGCAGCGAGATGGGGCGGAAGTTCTTCAGGTCGTTGGGATCTGCCGTAGGTTTTTTCAGGAGAGCGTTGACTTCCGTGTGTTTCCAGCTCTTGGGGAAGGTGGCAGATGTGAACGAGCTGTTGATGATGCTCTGGAGATAGGGGGCGATGATGGCGTTGGCTTTGTTGAAGATGTGATGTGGGCACGGCTCCGAGGGGGCGCCGGAGTGGATGGTGTTCATGGTGGTTCTAGTCTCTTCGGTGCTGATGAGTGTCCAGGCGTTGAGGGTGATGGATGGGGCTGTGAGTTCTGTGGTGATCGGCGGGATCTGTGGTCCGAAGCTGTTGTGTAGGTCGGTGATCTTTCGATGGAAGAAGGTAGCAAGGGAGTTGCAGAGTTCTTGTGAGGGCGTGATGGAGTTGGAGCTGGCATTGGGATTGGAGAGCTCTTTGACAATGTTGAAGAGTTCTTTGCTGTTGTGGGTGATCTTGTCCAATCTCTCTTTGAAGGATGCTCTTTTGGTGGAGCAGATCAGCTGGTGGTGTTCGCGGGTGGCGATTTTGAGGGCTGACATATTTTCTGCGGTGTGTTCTTTGCGCCAGGTTTTTTCCAGGGTACGGCAGGTTTTCTTGGATTCTCTGAGGGCGTCTGTGAACCAAGGAGGTTTCCTGATGTTGGTCTGTCTTGGGTGGCTTCTGAGAGGGGCGAGGTTGTCGGCGCAGTTGGTGATCCACGTTGTGAGTCTGAGGGCTGCGTTGTTGGCGTCGGAGGTGATGGGCGGTTGGTTATGGTTGAGAGTGGAGAGTAGCTGTTCTGTGGAGATTTTGTTCCAGGGTCTGCGGGTGGTGGGTTGTGTGCGAAGGTGGTGGGTCTTGCGTCTGAAGGTGAAGTGGACACATCTGTGGTTGGTCCAGTGTATCTCGGAGGAGTGGCTGAAGGATACGTGGTGGCTGGCGGAGAAGATGGGGTCCAGCGTGTGTCCAGCGGTGTGGGGGGGGTGTTCACCAGTTGCTTGAGTCCGAGGTTGTCGAGGTTGTGGAGCAGGGTGGTGGTGTTGGTGTCGTTGTTCTTCTCCAGGTGGAAGTTCAGGTCTCTGAGGAGGATGTAGTCTGGCGAGGCTAGGGCATGCGGGGAGATGAAGTCTGTGATTGATTCGCTGAATTGGACGCGTGGGCCAGGGGGCCTGTAGACAAGAGTTCCTCTGAGGGTGGTCCTGGGGTCGGTGTGGATCTGGAAGTGCACGTGTTCGGCGGCGAGGAGGGTGTCTTCGGTGGAGGTGGTGACGTTGATGGAGCTCTTGTAGATGATGGCAATTCCTCCTCCGATTTGGTTGGTGCGGTCTTTCCTGGCATTCTTGTAGCCGTCAGGGATGGCTAGGGCGATGTCGGGGCCAATGAGGCGTTCATCCAGGTCTCAGTGATGAAGGCGACGTCTGGTGCAGCTGAGTCCAAGAGGTCCCATAGTTCAATGGCGTGCTTGTGGACGGAGCGTGCGTTGATGAGGATGCACTTGAGGTGGTTGTTGGAGTGTGGGCTGGTGGACGGATTACAGTCGCGGTGGAAGGTATGCTTGCAGGTATGACAGGCGAAGGGTCCATGGGTGCGTTTCAGGCTGGCTTGGCAGCAGGTGGTAGTTCGTCGGGGGTTGAGTGCGTGGAGGGAGGCGGCGTCATAGCTAAGCTGGGGGTTTTGGGAGAGCCGGGGGCCAGGGGTTCTGGCGCTGGGCGCGGTCCAGGCGCGGCCGCACAGCGGCCGCCATAAGAGGGAAGGGGGGGAGGCGGGGTCAGCTGGGAGGCGGGTAGCGAATGGAAGCGGGGGGTGGGCCGCACGGGAGGCAGCGGCGGGAAAGCGGGAAGGCGGGAGGGGGGAGAGCGGGGGACAGGGAGCGTCCGGAGAGCGGAAACGGGCGGGAAAGGAAAAAGGACAACAGAATAGATGGAAAAAAAGAGATAACGTGCAGCAGGAGAGAAAGAGGGAAAGTGAAGATAGCACAACAGGAGGGGTAAAAGGAGCGAAGAAGAGCACAACAGGTGAAGAAAAACGGGGCGAAGAGGGCACAACAGGAGAAGTTAATGAAGCGAAGAAGAGCACAGCAGGAGGGGAAAACGGAGAGAAGAAGAGCACAACAGGTGAAGAAAAAAGGAGCGAAGAAGAGCACAACAGGTGAAGAAAAAAGGAGCGAAGAGGGCACAACAGGCAAGGTAAATGGAGCGAGGAAGAGCACAGCAGGAGAAGAATACGGAGCGAGGAAGAGCACAGAGATGGGAAAGAGCACAGACAAGGAGACAGGCGGGAGCGGAGCAGAAGAGGAGCCTAGGACTTACCAGACCAGTGGCAGGGGCCTGGGCAGGTGGAGCTGCGGTGGGTGGGAAGCGACCTACCCTACGAACAGTGCATTATGGGAAATGTATGCTGTAATGTGAAAGTCATGTGATATGTGATTTAAAAGCACCTGATGTGTGAGCATTTTGAAACCACCTCCCTATGATTAAGGCATGTTGCCGAAACGTGTCAGGATTCTGGTGGTGGTGCTGTTCAATTTGAATTAAACTTTGGAAGCCAACTGGAACTGGGCCTCAGCGTCCTGTTTTTGGTGTTGTTATATTACTGGGACACTCCACCCTTTGCGCTGAGGTCGCCCTGCAGGGTTGAGGGCCCCTGATGGAGAACTTTGAAAGATTTTCATATATAGAAATATATATATATATATATATATATATATATATATATATATATATATATATATATATAGGAACATAATCATTAAATTTTTTTTTTACATTTACACATCTACTAAAAATACTATAAACATTCAGATAAATTTAAAACTATAAACATATACTATGAAATATTAAAAACACATACAATGAATGCTATAAAATCTATTTAAGCATTATCATGAAAACTGTTGGAGTCTACAAATATTAAATATACTATTCCTACTGTAGTTTGTACAACAGTAGATTAAGTGTCGGACATCGGAGGCCTTAAATTTACTATTTCTTCTCCAGGCTAAGAAACAGTAGGGAAAGGGTTGGGCTTCAAGGGGGTGACATTTACTTTTACCACTCTACTCTAAACAATAGGAGGGAAGTGTTGGGCTTTGGATGGTTACATTTGCTATTTCCACTCCAAACAGTGGAACAGTATGGAAAGTGTTGGATTTTGAAGGGGTAAAATTTACTATCCCCAACTATCCCCACTCCAAACGCCGCAACAGTAGGGGATTTGTTGAACTCCGGAGGAGTAAAACGTACTATACCCACTCCAAACAGTACAAAAGCAGGATAAACTGTTGGACTTCAGAGGGGTAAAATTTACTGTTCCCACTCCAAACAACGCAACAGTAGGGAAAGTGTTGGATTGCAAAGAGGTTACTTTAACTATTCCTAATGCACTCTAAGCAAGAAAAGGGAAAGTACCTCACTTTAGACACTTTACATATAAGAGTTACAACATGATTGTAGAAAAAATATTAAGCTCTTAGTTTAAAATTATTAATTAACATGAATATATATATATATATATATATACATATATATATATATATATATATATATATATATATGGATATATATATATATATAAATAAATATATATGTATAAAATATATTTATAAAACTAAAAACAATTCATCAATTCACATAAATACTATTCAATAAAATAATGAATTTTAAATGAATAAATGATTGCTATTCAATTATATATTAGTTAACTTCACATCATTACCCTTATAATCCTAGCAGAAAATAAGCAATCTTAATCATTTAATGATATAGTTAATTAATAATTAATAATTAATTTTTGATCTTTAACTTCCCACTCTAGATCCCTTCAGAGCCAACAACCTGTTACAACACTGTAAATTCATATTCATAATTAAATAGAACATTCTAAATCACTTAAATTAACAAGCTATATTTAAAAACAATTGACATTAACATAATTTAACATTGATACTATAACAACTAAATTACTGAAAACAATATTCAAACACACAGATATTCTTTAAAATGATATTACCTCAAAAAACGATTTTCTTGTCAGTAATATTTGTACATCACAATATTTGTGTGACACGTTATTTAATTTCCGGTGTTTATGTCTCCAGATATTTTAAACTAGATATTTTGTCTAAATACTGAGTAACACTACTGCACGTGTGCCTACCACACAGAAAATCCTAATGGCTTGCTCCATCTCATATTTTATTTCCTTCAGGAATTTGAGCTCTTGGTCCAACCATTCTTTGAGTCAGGACCCACCCCCTTTCATTGGTACTGGCCATGATTAATCTTTAATTCTAGATGATTGATCATCTCTTCTCTTCTCTTTTTTCCCCAGCTGTAACCTCAGACCTTATCAATTATCTGTCCTGATTATGACCATCTGAATAACAATGGGTGGAAACAACAGCATCATTCCTTCATATGTACCATCAATGGCTGAAAGAATGTCTGTTTAAAATTAGAATTTCTCCAGATCCTGAAGAAGACTGTCCTATATAGGCAAGTCAGTCACTCACACTTTTCGATTCACAACTACTTTGTGTATACTACGATGAGCAACAAGTAGTTTAATGCACCAATCACATTTCACCACTTTTTAGTGTTATATCTTTATCAATAAATATACTTGTGTGTGCCAGTACTTTGTATATGTCCATTATGAGGAACTGTGCTCTCACTATAACCCTTTACCTTTGACTCATGGTATCGTTCATCTGGGTTATCATTAATTGTATGTGACACTAAGGGGCAGATTTAAGATCCCCTTGCTCCATATATCGCCACATTAGCATCATTTCTTTACGCTAATGTGGCGATATTATAGCAAAAATGCCGCACCAGATTTATAAAGTGGTGCAATACATGCATTGCGCCCATTTGTAGCCCCTTGTGCCACATTATGCCTGCGCCAGGCATAATGTCTGCAACGGGGCGTTCCCCATTAGGGGGTGCAAACAAATGGCCCAAATGAATCTAAAAGGCTTCTTTTCGTCATTTTTTTCTGCAATTTTAACACCTGCTCAGAGCAGGCGTTAAAAGAGGGAACACCATTGGTTACAATGGGCTCCTATGTACTGCTCAGGGCTAGGACCAAAATGTTGGCGCTAACCCTGAGCAATACATCAAGAGCGTCAAAACTTCTGACGCTATTGCCCCCTACCCTGCACCATGGTGTGCCGTATTTTAAATACGGCACACACTTGGTGGTGGTAGTGGGGCTCTAAGGCACCCAAGGAAAGTGGCACTACCCTGGGTGCAGCACCACCGTTCTTAATGTTGCCCCTACAAGTCCACTCATTGGAACCACTGTTTTGCTGCTGCTCTGTGCACCAAGGCTGCTAAGGTTCCACTCTCTCATTTTTTATATCTTGCAGGGGGCTTGAAATTCTTACTGATGGAAGAGGTCGCCTTGTTATCAAAGGGGGGAGTTCACTCAGTAGGACACATTTAAGTGTAAATGAGAGTGCAAGGCTGAATTTAGTGTCATGTTGAGTATAGCAAAAACAACTTAACCTAGTCAGCCACTATACCTGACTGTTTTTTATATTTGTATGTGGGTGTACAATAAAGGAACGTTTGCACATTTTATGTCTCAATTTTTACTTGTGTGTCATTTCTTCTTGGAGTGATGAAGTGTGTTCTATTACTATGTACAGCTATTTTTTCTAAAGGGAGACATTCTAATAAAACATTCTTTCACTGACTGGCTGACTACTTAAATAACACTCCGCCAATTGCTAATTATCATACACTCTTTGAGCACAGACAGCAGATAAGACTCACAAAGGAAGATACAGTATTCCATCAGAAAACTGGTTTATATTTACAGTTTATACAGAATTAAATGGCAATGACTGGTTTAAAAATCAGTGTGAGTAATTATTGTTTCTTTTTCAGACTTACATCATTTGCCGCTAATAAATATTCTTTGTGAAGACAGGAATGCTCACCCGAAGCTGTTATGTATTATTGATCATCTTGTAGCAACCCCCAATAAGTGATATATGAGGTGCCTTAATTATGCAAATATATTTGTTCTGCAATAAAACTTACCGCATTCGGAAAAGTTAGTCATATATAACAGTAAATTGGCGCACAGATCATTAACATTTGTGAGACTCGTTGCTGCCTTCCATGAATCTGCAACAACGACTCCGGGTTATTTATACCCCTTGATTTGTTCAGCTGCGACATGCTAATAAAACCAAATTGTGTTGTTGGATTCAGCTACAAACAACACTAATTGTTCGACGAATGAGTGTTATAACATTATTTACACTGCCTTCCATATTCTACTGAAGAATGATACAACGCTAAACATGTATGATAGCCTTCACTATCCTCCAAATGTAGGTGGAGTCTGTGTAATGAGTTGAACGGTCTCTGCAGGATTTATAACCCCACGAAGGAAATGTTATATTGTGCCAGTAAGTGGCACATTTGTATTTCCAGGCTTCCCCGAGAGGCCAATCATTGAATGGGCACTGCATCCATATTAATTTGGCCCAGATGAAATTTCGATGATGCTGGTATAATCTCTTGTAATTTGAGGAATTTTCCATTACTCTATTGTGAGAAATTCCCAAAAGAACTCCATGTGGTGTAGTCACATCATGTTTCTGACATGGGATGACGGAAATCACCAGAACACGAGGAGCTGTAGTTCACAGCACCTGTGGATTTGGTACTAATTATTAGTACAACATGCATCCATGCATCCAAAGTGGACGCGAGAAGGCATTTTAAACTAAAATATATCGCTAAATGCTGATTTTGCTTTTTATGTAATGTAATGTAATTTGTGTACAATTTCACATAATTACGTAGAATTTCACACATTCCTCCCGCATGTCCCATTCAATAAATACAGTACCACTTGGGACACGCTTTTGGTGCAGCTGAAAGGAATTGGAGCTGTTACAACACATGCAGTCCAGGGTTTCTTGCTGTGTACCTGAATCTCCATACACATGTCTTGTGTAGACAAACACCGAAATTTGGTTTTATTTGACACATCATACAATAAGTAAAATGTATCTTTATTTTATTGATCGTATTATGTGGTTTTATAGAGTGCAGCTTTAACCCTAGAGGACAACAGAGTGCTGTACATAGCTAAAGGAACCACTTACTCTGCATAACAGATTACAGTCATGGGAGAGCATTCTAAAAGCAAGTGTGGAGTGGATGCGGAAGTCCGGTAATTTAGGGGAGGAGCTAGGCTGGGCGACAGTAGTAGAAGAAGCAGTAGTAGAACAGGGCAGAATGGCAGGGGCAATTGCAATAGAACCATAAATCAGCTAGAGTGTAGAATTGTTTTCCTGAAACTTTAATGCACTTTTTGTTACCATTTAAAACCAAGCACGGTCATTGACTTGCACGTGGGATCTAAAAGGCTCGTACCAAATGCTAGTGTATGGCTTCTAAGGACGTTTACACCAGACAGATACTTGTCATTGGTATCTGTGACTGTCGGTAAAAGTGCAACCCTATGGCTACAGCAACGAAGCCATTCCAAAGTGTACTATACAATACAAATGCATTAAAAAATACATGGCTAATTAGACAAACATATTTAGTGCATGATATTTCCAAACTGTAGTATAATGTTGGCAATGTCTCAGGCACAGAACCACTCTACTCACATTCCACACCCAGTAAGGTTTAATTCTCAAATATATTTGCCCACATTAGCCTTAATTAGAAGTACAAAAAGCTGTTTGCGATTGATGAATTTCCTCAATCAGAAATTTAAAATGAGACATTCTTTTGGGCATTCCGGCATCATCCAGCTTTCAAAGACAGGGTAACACACACAGGGCCCGGAGCCCCGCACAGGTGGGCTGTGCCCCCTCCCAACACTGAATGAGTCAATGGCAGGCAACCGATTTGTCTTTGGGAAGAGGGCTATGTGTATTACAGACATTTGTGGTTCAAAACATGACACCTTACATTTACATTCATAATTCAGATCAAAACAGGGTAAACAAAATTACTTTATCAAGGTATCAAAATGAGAAGACGTTTTCAAATAATGTACAGTAATGCAGACATATCAAAACAAGAGAGCTGTAACCAAACTACAGTAATGCAGCCTCATTGGAATTACAAAAACAGCGTGCAACTTAGCAGCTCTCCCCCTAATCAGTCTTTCAGCACTAAAGGTCCGATCAGCCTTCAACCCTGAGAACCACATAGGTGACTTGAGGGATGGTCCCCATTCCTGGTAACCTTGTCTGCACCCCATCGGGCCACTCTTCCAACGCCAGGCTGCCTGCAGTGGTCCCAGCAAGGGTCCTAGGGTGAGACCAGGAGCTGGAGCCCCATGCCCTACACTATCTAACTGTGCGCCCTTACACCCGAGCCAATGTGAATGTTACTCCTCAGGATTCAGATTGCTGTCCCCCTTCAGTGCTGCTCTAGGAAACTGGTTGAAGGAATCCCCTTGTTGTTATAGAGTGATCCTTGGGTTCACTTTCGTGCCACAAGGGCAACTAGGGCCTACCAGTCCTTTGCCCACCTCACCAGAGAATAGTTCCTAGGTGAAGGCCCAGATGCCATCAATAAACAAGTCAGTACCCATAAGAGACAAGTGAACCCTGTCCCGATAAAACATTTGGTCACCCCTGATCAGTTTGTGTGGTACGTTCCAAAGCCGTCCTGGTTCTGGGCAAAGCTTGGTCATTTCAGCATTGAGGCACCTGACTGACACATTCAGGGCGCTAAGCCACACATCTGGGCCCCACTTGCGCCACTGTAGCATATGCGACCCGGCGATGGCCATCCAGGAAAGACCTACCCTGCCAGCCAAATGCCAAAAACAGAGCTTCATTGACCTCCCCACACCTTAGCTTCACCATGTCGTTACCACCAACATGAATGATGATCAGATACGTGAACTGCAGTCCTTTCGCATCCTCCACCAGTTGGCATAGTTGACTGTTCCTGAGTCCCCCAACTCCACACCATTGAAAACGGATGTCCTTCAATCCCCCAGGCTTTGAACTAAGATGCAGTTGACAACAGTAGGAAGCACGCTGTACAACGGAGTGACTGAGGACCCACATGGCCTTGGGAGCAGTGCTTAATTTGTGCTTGTTGTTTCCGGTGCTGAGCACCAGCACTTATTTTTGAGGGCCGGTGCTTAGTCTTCTGCCTCAAGCATTTGCAGCGAGCAAAAGACACGTTTGAGAAAGACGGAGGAAGAGAAAAACGAAAAATAGTCACAATGAGAGAAAGCAGAAAGCTGCTTGAATGGGCTGAATGGGAGGGAGTGGTTTTAAATGGATTGAAGAGGTCCAAGATGGCTTCAGGATTACGCTGCCTCGGTATTCCGTGTACGCACATTTAATTGCAGCAGCCGCGCATTTAAGAGGAGGGCTTTGGGCACCGGCACCTTTTTATTTACAAATTAAGCACTGCTTGGGAGGCATTCTAAAAGAGAACTATTGGTGTGGAGCACAATCACAGCAACTCGGAGCAGATGTAGCATTGAAAACAAGATGAAGACCAGTGCTCGATCTGCTTGACATCAAAGCAAAATAGAACAGCTACTGTTGCCACAGTAGCCTCCCCGATCCTAAAAGAATGCTCGGAGTAACCCTCAGGGTGTATCCCAATGCTGGTAAGCGTAGTGTGGAAAACCATCAAGAACTGGTAACGTGACAGGCATTCTCTATTAGCGTGGATGAAAAGCGCAGAAGATTGAAGAGTGGGCCTAACCACAAGGTATGCCTTCATATGGGAGACTGGGCACAGAACTGACCCATGGGCTACTCTAAGCTCTACTATGGCTCCTCTACCACCTGGATCAATTTTGGATCTCCTGAGCCTCAGGGGAATCTTGTCTGGGTGTAATCAAGCATCTGACCATTTGTAGTGCTTTCCTCTTATTTAGTTTCTAAGCACTAACATAACACAACAGAAATGCACTTCTGAGGTCAAAGAAGACTTTTATTGTTGTTAATTCTTCCCCAACCACAATATTTTATGTAGGACGAATTAGTAGCTTTCAAGTCCGCGTTAATCAAACAAAATATATCAGTTTGCAATATACACAGCAGGTTATATTTATAAGATATTGAATGCAAAGCAAAACAAATACTTCACCGTGTGGGAACTATCTACAGCTTCATCTTTCTAAGGTCTGCAAGCTGATGACCCCTGTCAGCCGCGAGAAAGAGAGATTCATCTACCCACACGGGATTGCTGGCAGCCTGCGCCAAGCTCCAGCACGAGGTCCGGCAGATTCGAATCTGACCCTCTGCAGCCTGCTACATTCGTTACAAAGGTGTGCCCCCTCCTCTCAGACCTGGGAAACTGAGCAAGCCTTTTGGAGACTGGCCAGGTCTCCAAGACTACTCCTGTTCCCAAGCTCCAGCGGAGAGAAAAACAACACCCATGTACTCTCTCTTATCATGTCTAGTCTAACAAAACATCTTGGTTCATCTTGTGCAAAAACACAGCTTGGAAAAATACAGCTTGGATTCTCAACTGCAATGTCTAACTCCACGTTAAAGGCAATGGGCAGCTAACCTAAATATCAAATGCAATGTCATGTTAAAGGCAATAGGCAGCTAACCTAAATATCAAATGCAATGTCTAGTGTCAAAGCCAATAGGCATCTAAGCTGAATACAAAATGCAATGGCTTATATCATGTCAAAGCCCATAGGCAGCTGAGCTGAATATAAAATGCAATGTATAATATCATGTCAAAGCCAATAGGCAGCGGAGCTGAATACAAAATGTAATGTATAATATCATGTCAAAGCCAATAGGCAGTTAAGCTGAATACAAAATGCAATATATAATATCATGTCAAAGCCCATAGGCAGAATATCTAATAGCATGTCAAAGTCAATAGGCAGAATACAGAATGTAATGACTAATGCAATGTCAAAGCCCATAGGCGGCTAAACTGAACAAAACATACCATGTGCTACTGGTGAACATTGAGCAACTAATATGCGCAGTGGTGAAACACAAAGTCATTGGTCAAAACAAACTCCATCAAATAGCAGTACATTCCGCCCTTTGACCAATGAATTTCTGTTTCACATATCTCCTGTTTCAAACAAAAACAAAAAAACATCAGCACAGAAAAAAAAAAACATTATCAGTAAGTCAGATTTGAATGATCAAAGCAATCCCTGTAAAGCAATAGAAGTGAATTAACACATTGATCTCATAACCTTTCACATCAGATACATCTACATAGAAAAGACTGGGCAATTTTTATACTCTGAATGAGTCTCTAATTCAACAGTGTTAGCAATTTGATGTAGCATGAGTTCTGCTCATGTAAAGGTGCACGGTCCACCTGAAAGGTTTGCTGGAAGGTAAGCAAAAGTCAGAGTTCCATACGAGAGGGAAAAAGAAAAAAACACAGCTTAGTTCCAGTGGAAGAATGCAATCAAACAAGTTGAACTTGAACTGAAGGCGCAGTTTGCCCAAAATTGATCCATGGTGCTGGCACTTTACTCAGCCAGGTTCAGGTTGGGGATTCGGTCCCTTCCCCGACCCCACACGCACACACTGGAAGGGGGACCACACAGCACACTCAGGGACAGTGGCGAAACGTGGTAGGATCTGCAAAAGAAACAAGTATGACTTTTCTTGCAAATAACATTTTTCATTTAAACTGCACCCTTCCTCTTTCTTTCCCTGTTTTATAATCAGCAGGACGTTTTTGGGGCCCTTTGTTATATTTTCTGCAGGTTCTGGAGGATCACTTGGGGCTTCAGCCCACATATCAGCACTGAGGTTTTTATCTGCTGCGCCACAGCTTCCCTTTTCTTGCACTGTCAGAAGGGCTGGGGCAGACTCATTCTTTACCAAACCTCCATTCACTGCACTTTTGTCAATTTGGGCCATTCTGTCTCCAATTTGTATGAATGAATCAGATTCTTTTCTAGGTATCAGCATAATTTCGATTTTTCCTTGGTAATTTGCAGCAATCACTCTCCCTAAAACCTGATCAATTTGCCATTTCTGTCCTGGTAACTTTCCTCTCCCCAACTGCTCTGTGACTGCTTGCATGACAGATTGCTTTTGTGCGTGCTGCACAGTTTTTATCAAATCTAGGGGAATGTGCATCTCTCTCATCTCTGCCCACCTGTAAGTGGCTTTTTCTCTCAGCTGTTCACATTTCTGGGGCACCCACTTAGCCATCCCCACTAAGGCAGAATTCTGGGTGTACACTTCTCTCTCTGAATTTTTCTCATTAACATCTGCAAGGTAATTGAACCAGTTAGGTGCTAAAACATTAGCAATGAACCAAAAATCAGCGTAAAAATGACACATCTCACGTAGCTCTTGCTTTAAAATCTGACACACATTATACAACGCTGTTCCTTCTACTGTGCCAGAAAGCAACATTTCAGTCAATGAATCATTAGTAAAACAAACATGCTTTTTATCTTCAGTGGACACGAATTCAAATGGTGCACTCAACTTCATTGGTAACTCTTTTACCTGTGGTACTCTAGCCCTGTCTTGCAAGTACCAGATCCATTGTATGATTCTAGCTAGGGGCACTATTTTCTTTCCTTGTTCTTGAGTTAAATGTACATAAGTATTTCCTTCTTGCACTGCGCAAAAACCTAAAGTCTGCATTATTTCATTTGCCAAATCACAAGCGCGCAGCTGCATATAATTTTTCACAGTGACCATATACAAAAGTGTTAGGATTTCACTCAAATGAGAGCTATTCTTTTTCCAAAAATCATACAAGCTAATGAAAGTCGGCTCTTGCTCTAAAATCTTTCGTTTTACTTGTGCATTTTGCAACGGTAACTCGTAAATCACATTCTGGTCTTTCTCGTCCGTGTTATCAGTTAAGGAATGCATTTTGTCTGCCAAAAACCCTGGCTCACACGAAAACTCAGTGCAGCTCGGAGCTGTCTTAACTCCCTCATTACTGGAATGGGACAAGAAAGATTCTTCCAAAACAGCCCTTTTATAACTTTCAGTCGGGCTAATTTGCTCACGTAAATTCCTATTTTCATGTTCCAACTGCCTACATTTCTCCTGCATTTCTCTTTAAGCAGATAAAGGTATCCAAACCTTTCTGTCATCATTACTTCCAAAAGACACGTTTTCTACATATGTACAACAGGAATTATTTCTCAAAACATTATCAGGCATTTTAGCTACACATGCATTTTCTTCTGTAATTCCCCAAACAGAAAACAATTCACAGTTTTTCTTAGCACCATCAGGCAGTTTACCAATACATGCATTCTCAGACATGGTCTGCCGTGCTACTGTGATTCTCCAAAAAAAACAATTTCTGTAATTCTCCAAACAACAAAAACAATTACACTTTTAAAGTGCGCACTTAGAAATCTACCAACTCGTCAACACCCTCTTAATCAACTCTTAATGACCGACCCCACTTCTGGTACCAATTGTAGTGCTTTCCTCTTATTTAGTTTCTAAGCACTAACATAACACAACAGAAATGCACTTCTGAGGTCAAAGAAGACTTTTATTGTTGTTAATTCTTCCCCAACCACAATATTTTATGTATGACGAATTAGTAGCTTTCAAGTCCGCGTTAATCAAACAAAATATATCAGTTTGCAATATACACAGCAGGTTATATTTATAAGATATTGAATGCAAAGCAAAACAAATACTTCACCGTGTGGGAACTATCTACAGCTTCATCTTTCTAAGGTCTGCAAGCTGATGACCCCTGTCAGCCGCGAGAAAGAGAGATTCATCTACCCACACGGGATTGCTGGCAGCCTGCACCAAGCTCCAGCACGAGGTCCGGCAGATTCGAATCTGACCCTCTGCAGCCTGCTACATTCGTTACAAAGGTGTGCCCCCTCCTCTCAGACCTGGGAAACTGAGCAAGCCTTTTGGAGACTGGCCAGGTCTCCAAGACTACTCCTGTTCCCAAGCTCCAGCGGAGAGAAAAACAACACCCATGTACTCTCTCTTATCATGTCTAGTCTAACAAAACATCTTGGTTCATCTTGTGCAAAAACACAGCTTGGAAAAATACAGCTTGGATTCTCAACTGCAATGTCTAACTCCACGTTAAAGGCAATGGGCAGCTAACCTAAATATCAAATGCAATGTCATGTTAAAGGCAATAGGCAGCTAACCTAAATATCAAATGCAATGTCTAGTGTCAAAGCCAATAGGCATCTAAGCTGAATACAAAATGCAATGGCTTATATCATGTCAAAGCCCATAGGCAGCTGAGCTGAATATAAAATGCAATGCATAATATCATGTCAAAGCCAATAGGCAGCGGAGCTGAATACAAAATGTAATGTATAATATCATGTCAAAGCCAATAGGCAGTTAAGCTGAATACAAAATGCAATATATAATATCATGTCAAAGCCCATAGGCAGAATATCTAATAGCATGTCAAAGTCAATAGGCAGAATACAGAATGTAATGACTAATGCAATGTCAAAGCCCATAGGCGGCTAAACTGAACAAAACATACCATGTGCTACTGGTGAACATTGAGCAACTAATATGCGCAGTGGTGAAACACAAAGTCATTGGTCAAAACAAACTCCATCAAATAGGAGTACACCATTGAAGGCCATCGGTGGAATCCGTTTTGGAGGACCCCACTAACTTACTGACCCTGAAAGTCCTGAAAGCCCAATAAAAGATGATTAAAGAATTCAGCCCCAAATGAAGCAACTTCCTATGCAGAGGTGCAGACCCTATGGAGGTTGGCCAGTAGTGCGTCCAAAACTTGTGTATGAAGGGGCCTCTACCCGTCCTTGATTATACACTCCAGCCTAACCTATCCGGCTAAGACCTTACTCACCAGGAAGTAACTGCCCACATCCCGGAACCCCTTCAACCTGGCAAAGAAGCTGATGGCCACCAAATGTGCTCTTGCGTAAGAGACTTGCCTACCCTGAGACCTCAAAGCTGCTTGAAAAAGCAAACAGAAATAGACTAAAATGGCTCAGATACCCCTTGCAAAAAGGGCATGTAGGTCCTGAAGCAAATCTGGTAAGCCCCCCACATACATTTGGTCAAGGAGGCTGCCACTGAATCTGGCAGTGTGGGGCTCCAAACTTCCACTCCTGGAACTTGGAGCGAGATAAAGCCACTTGATTATGAATATCTAGTACGTGCCTAATCTTAAAGACAACATTCAGCTTCAAGCAAAGCAAGGCAAGGTGTTTAAAACACACAAGGACCTCTGTTTGTTAATAGCCTCAACCACTGCCATACTGTCCGATCAAAATATTACCAACCTGTTCTGAAACATGGTTGACCAAATGGTGACTGCCACCACAATGGTAAACAATTCCAAAAATGCAACATTCATACTTAGGCCACTATCATGCCATGGAGCAAGCCAGTCTGCCCCATACCACTGATGCCCTAAATGGCCCGAAACCCACACTGCCGGCCGTATCAGTAAACAAGCCCAAGGTCTTGCTGGAAATGGGCAGAGTTGGCCATACTACAGATCCATTAAATTGGTGCAAAAATTCCCTCCAAATCCTTAAGGTCACCCTCACTTCGGCCTGCAGTCTAGTAAGATGGTGCTTCTGTGTGAGGCCTCCCATCACCATGGCTGTTGACCTGGAGAATGGGTGCCCAATGGGAATAATCCAGGGTGCATCATTGAGTTGGACCACTAGCACCTGCAGTTAATGCAAAGTTACCTTCTTTTTAGAGAGGGTGAGATCAATAGCCTGAGTAAAGGATTGAACTTTGTCAGGAAGCAATCTGCACTCACCAGCAACTGTATCAGTCAATGCCCAGTAAAGAAAGACATGTGGATGGGCCCACTGTTTTGTCTGGGGTAAGTGGAACTTTCAGATCCCAGAATAAGGAGAACAGATCCCCCAGGGCCCAATTACAGGTCCCTGAGGCTGGCAGATCCATAACAAGGAAGTCATTGAGGTCATGAATGTGGTCGTGATAACCAGTTTTTGTGGGTGAGCAACCACTGCAACATAGAGCTGAACTGTTCAAAGTAGTTACAAGAAACTGCACAGCCCATGTGCATATACTTGTCATAAACATAATAACCACCACACTGAAATTCGAGTAGATGGTGGTGAAAAGGATGGACAGGTAGCAGCCTGAAAGCAGACTCAATGCTGGTTTTTGCAGAGATTCCCCCAAGGCCCAGAGTCCGTAACTTAGCCATGTCTACTGAAGCATAAGTCAGTGAGCAGAGCTCCAGATCTATTGCATCATTAACAGAGAAGAACTTAGGTGCCAAACGATTATGGATTAGTATAAACTAGTATAAACTTACCAGGCTCTTATTTAGACACCCAAGGGGGAAAAGACAAAAGCAGACCGCTACCTGCGATCCTACCCAACAAAGCTTATTTTTCCAACTTCTGAGTGACGACCTCAAGATGGGCCCACACCGACAGATTATTACAATGTGGGACGGGTAAAGCCCAGTGGTCCAGGATGCAAAACCCACTTGAAAAATCATGATGTAGGAATTGAGCTGCCTTCTTGTAAGGGTACAAATTAATCCAAGGAAGAGGTTTCTTTAACCGAACCGGGGTGGTGTAAGGCTTTACTGACTTGACTTAGATGACTCCGTCTCCTTCCCTTTGGACTGTTTAACACACTTGAATTCTGGGTCAGAAGCATGCCCACAGAATGGACATACATGTTTAAATTTACAAGATCCTGCTGGCTGAGTATACAACTTCCTGTTGAATGCCTAACAGGATCCCTTCTTGTCACCTGAACCGTAATGGGATCGAAAAGGCTGTTTAAGGGGAAACTTGTTATTCACACTTTTGAGCCAAACATTAACCTCTGTCTGGTCCCACCCAATATCTGGGTCAACTTCAGCCCACCTAAAGTCCCTATTATAATCCAACCAGTCTAAACCGCCATATGTCTGATGCGCCTTTAGTATCTAATTTGCATAAAAGATCATGGCAGCCACCTACCTGCTCAGGTTTCTTTTCTAGCATGACAGTCATGAAAACATTAAAGCCAAACAATCAATTAGTAATTGTCTCTTCTACTTTAGGCTTCTTCTCCTTTGAGGAGGTATCTTTCCCCTCTTTTTCTTTCACTTCCTCTTCTTACCTCTTGGGCCTGATAAGTGAAAAAATATCAACAAATTCCCATTTCCAAATATTTTCTTTGATCTCAGCAGATTCATATGATACTAACTTTATTGGCCTGGAGTGCAGTGTCCTGCCCACCCATCGCTTTGCCCGCAGAGCCCAAGGCCTTCATAGGACCCTCACTTGCTTAACCTGATACAGCCGTGGCAGAACCAAACGCTCTCTGCTGCTCCCCGCAACTTCTTTCTGGGGTACCAGCTCCAGCACATTTCATTGTGCGCCTTTGCCAGGGACTCAACCTGCCTCTGTAAGTCAGTGATGGTGGACCACATGGTGGGAGATGGGGCCCAAGGGGCAATCAGTGCTGAGACTTCCTGATTCCGTATCGCTGGACTTCCTGACTGAGACAGCAAGGAGTCAATTGATAAAAGGACCCCTGTGGAAGGATCTGCCTGGACTCCAGGTCCTTTCCCTGAGTCAGCCTGTGTTACCTGAGGAAATGACCTAACCGGCTGACTCTCACTCACTCTCCATGACAGTCTATTGGGCACTGACCTAGATTACCCCACATAATCCCCATTCCTTTGATCTGTGAGTTGCTTCAGTGACTACCTAATCTCAACCAACGCAAACGCACAGCGAGCACATCACTGGAACCTGAATCTACCTGCTGGGATACCACAGAAGTGGGAAGAGGAACAGGTGACAAGGGCAGGGGAGCTGTATCATAATTGGGGCCAGTCGCCACCAAACTAGTCTGGGGCTCCTTTACTAATGTTGTACTTGAACCAGTGGACTCAACTACACTCTGTGTGGTGGGTTGGCCACCCGCAGGGGAACATTCGACTGCCTCGGACGCTCTCCCTCTACGCTGAGCTGCCATACTCCCCACCATCACCCAACATAGCGAGAACCATCTTTAATAATTGGGCCAGTTCAGGGTTCTGACCCTTCTTCTTGCCTACCTTGCTACCCTTCACAGGTATCGCAAGCCCAGGAGTGCAAAAACCCAAACAGAACAAGTTAAGGCAATATTCACGCTGATGCAACTCATGTCAAAAGGATAGAGTAAACTTTCACAATGAAGAGATGCTGAGAAAAGAAAAAGGCTTCTGCAGTTATGGGGGAGGCAGAAGTGGGGACTAATGCACTCAGAGAAGAATGAAATCAGCCTGGGGCCCGTGCTGCAGAGTGCCATGACACAGGACTCCCAGATGATCGCAGCGAGAGACACAAGGAGGCGGCCGGCAGAGCTGCTTGCAAGCCACCGAGAAGAATACCAAAGTTCACCGCCACCACTGAGATGTGACGAAGTCGCCACTGCTAACGTCATGAAGCCTCAATAAGAACAAAGACAGCAAAATCAGTTGCATGCTAAATAGTCACAAATGTAGCGGTGGTGGGAGCCAACTGATGCCTGCGATGTGCAAATGAAGATGTCAGACAGACATTTCCAGCAGAAATCCTGGCACTCACCACCTACGCCTCACCTCCATGCCAGCAAGTTTCGGGGACCCCAGTTCCTAATGCCCTGCCTCAGTAAATTGGGACACTCCTCACACTCATAGGATTATGGGTATTCACATAAGTTTGCAGATGGTTTCTGATACTGGAATCTGAGGTACATTTGGGACTAAGGGAGGAATACATTTCTATTTAATGCATCTTTGGAGAAGGATATTATCTCTGTTGAGAAAGGAAATCCCATCTAAATGTGAAAAATGGTATTTGTATCATATTTCTAGATGCAGAATCTACCACATGCTGGAAATTCCTCCTGAATATATTATTCACATATGAGAATTTCCATAAAATAAGTGATGGTAAAGTCAATAGGTATGGCTCATAATTGAAAGTACCTGGATGCTTTCATCCATGAAATCACAAATACAAACATCCATGCACTCAACTCATAAGCTAAACACTCAGTTGATCTTGCACTAATCCATCTTTTTATCCACTGCTCGACTTATTCCTGAATTCACTCACACCTATCCACAATTTCGCTCATGCAAAATCATCAATCAATGAAGAAGCTCTATCTTTTATATGCCAGATCAATTAGTTTTGCTGGTAGTTTGTGAGGAGTGCATTCAGAAGTGTGTGACTGCTAAACTATGAGGTGTAGGAGAGTGATGTGTGTTGTGTGTCTGCTTGTTAGGCTGCCTTCTCCATTTGTGTTTTGTAATCTGTATAGACCATAAACTCTATTGGCCACACTATGGGCTACTCCGCTCTGATTCCTGGCCTGATTCTATTTAGCATTTACTGTGGGTGTATTTACTGGGGTGGTGTGTATCCAGAGCATGCCTGTGACTTACCCACCTGCTGTTCTGAGGAGGATCATACATAGCATCAACCAATCACTACCCAGGTCATTTTCATGCCTTATGCAGCGGTTATTAATCTTGTCACTTCTGGGGACCCCGCTGAATTATTATGGGTAGCCAAGGACCCCTGCCTAACCAATATATACGATTTGAATATTAAAACAATAAACACAAATGCAGGAAGAAGTATGTCAGACAAATACATGATGTATCAAATGTTTTGTTTGTCCTACACAACACAAATGTTAAATTTTATTTTATAGAGAAGGCTGGAGCTGTTCAAAATGTAGTTTTATTTCTAAAAGGTGAAGTGATACACTAGATTCAAGCAAGTTGCTTTGTCTTTTTTGCTCCAAATACATGATCTCTTTTTTGTCGAATATACCAGTGCGTCAATTGAGGCCAGCAAGCACCCATACCAGATTCCACTTGCTAAACATGTACTGTCCCCCTCCCCACCCATCAAGCTAAGGAAACCAACTTAATGTTTATCCTCCAATCTGAAATTGCTTCACATTAACAGCACATTTTAATATTTTGGATTTTTGATTTTATATGTTTATATACTTTGTAAATCTATATCTCATATAATTTAATTTCTAAACATTTGTGGTCTTCCTGAGTAGGAGTTGTGATCTCTCTTCCTCCTGGGCAGACTCCACAGAGAGCCACACAACAATACATTATTGGAAACTGCATGCTGTCTTCTTTGACTCAGCCCCCCGCCCATCCGCCATTACACCCCAAGGTGCAATGATCTAAAAGAGAATAAGTGTGCCACTGTGGTCAGTCACATACAGCCCCAAAATGCTTCCCCCATAGGCCAGTTTGGAATCAATGCTCTTCCAATTAGGCACTCTCCCACAGTGTAGCATGTAGAGCGCTGCCCATCCATTAATGCACTTCAACCCTTTGTTGAGGAAATCCAGTGCTAATATAAATGACGTCTCAATACAATATAATACATCTGTAACGGTGCCTTCCGATCTCAGCATTGACAGAACCTGAAGCTGCAGGGTTGAAAACATGGACATTTTATCGCCACTAGTTCATAGATTCCTAATCTTCTGGGAAAATGATGGGTGCATCTGGCTGTTAAAAATCAGATTTGTTTCAAGGAGCCATTGATATATAATGAATGTGATGTAAAATTCATAGTGCGGACAGGCCTATTGGTCCTAGACACAGATCTGCATGCAACATTTTATGATCAGTTCCTGAGGACCATTCACTTTGCACCAGAGGTGTCATCCAGCATTTCTGTCTCTGAGAATCGGCCACCTACATTTTAACTTGGGTCAGAAAAACCTAGGTGGTGAGGCCCGCATACACACTGCAGATTAAATCCATTCCCCTTCCTAGCATTTTAAGGAGTAAAGTGCAGGGGCTCAGGGCAGGGGGAGACTACCTGCAAATGTCTCGGAGAGACTTCAGTGCACAAAAGCAAAAAGTAAAAAACACGTAGATGTGGTTAAGTGGCTTCTGTATTGCATAAATCTGCGGTGCGGATCTGTTCTGCAATATAATATGCATGTATATTTCATGAATGATGCTGATTACATTTTTAATGTACGCTGCCCTGTGTGTTCAATTCTGATGAGCATAGCAATGTAATTTTACATCAAGTACAAGCATGAAAGCTATCCTAGCAAGCCTTAGCAATTATTCTTGCAGAATTATAGCTGATATTTACTAAGTATCATGGCCGCAAATTGGTCATTTAGCAATTGTTGCCATCTTTTTTCTGTATATATTAGCACCAGTTAAAAGGCAACAATGTAGAAACGGGCTCACGTGACAATATCAGACGTCCCCTGCAGCGACTATTTCTTCTTATCACCGAATTAGCATTTTTAGTGCAAGATATAATATCTGTGGCATTAAATCAAAAGAGTCCTGACTCTACCAGTATGGCAAGAAGCGAAGTACCCTTTAGACGGAGGAGCACACTTGTGAAATATGGAAAAATGAATTTCAGAATAGAAACAGAGGAAAGGTAAAAATACACCTTTACCAACTAAAAGCAACACGTTCACACATGAAATGAAAAGTACGTCTTCAGGTGCAAGTGAGCGTGAAACCTTTAATTGTCTAGTACAAAGTGATCACAACTGCTTGCACTATCAACAAATGCTTGCAGGGTCTGGCTTTTAGAGCCTCGTTAACAATAACCCCTTTGGCCTGACAGGTAACACCAGGCACGGCATAGCCCCACACTATGGGCTGCAGTATTTAGGAGGTAACCTCCCCATTCGAATTCCGAACTTCAGAATGGGCATAACACTAAAATGTTCTTTTTCACTTTTTTCTAGTGCAAAGCTTGAAGTATGTGAGGTTTTCCACCCACATAAATTTCACAAGTGTTTACCTGTCAAATGTGTGGGAAGAAAAAATTCTGTAGGCAGTAATTTTAAACTCAGATGACGAAAAATAACTAGTGTTTTAAATTGTGATTACCCTAGGGATAGATATTTACCACATGAGGTAAATTACATTACGATAGGGGGAGGTATTTACCACATGTGGTAAATACCACACATTCTGAGTTTTGAGGAGGAAACGAGGCATCGGTTGTTGACACACCGAATTCTGCATGTTTTTTTCCAGACCATTTTCCAGTGGCGGCCGGTAGTTTTAGGAGGGAGGGTGGCGGGCGGGAAGCACAATCAAACTCATTCTTTCACACACACTTGCACGCACGCACATCCATTAACAACACTCATCAAGATTCAAACATGCACGCACGCACCAAACATTAATTTAAAAAGATCACACACACACACTTACCATCAGCCTCGGAGGTCCCAGGAGGGTTGCGACTGCTGCCTTCCCTCACTGGCCTTAGGTCAGCCAGTGAGGGAAGGCAGCAGTCCCAACTTCGTCACAGAGTGGGATGGGGTCAGTGAGACTGCTGACCCCACCCCACCCCACTCTGTGACGAGGTGTCATTGATTGACACTCGCCCTGGGTGCTCCATGGCTTAAACCTGAAGCGCCCAGGTCGAAGTCAATGGGTGACGCTTCCCTCGTCACCTGGGGGAGGGCATCCAGGCACCTTTGCTGAGCCAAGGAGGTCATGCCCATAGGAGATGTGACCTCTTCAGCCCAGCAAAGTTCAGCTCAGACAGGGAGGAGTCTGCGCAAATCGCACATGTCTGCTCCTGGCTGCCTGACCTGAACATGAAAAGTGTCTGTCAGGCTGACCTTTGTTCAGCCTGACCGGCACTCTTCATGAGGGGCAAAAGGTGGGGGGAGTGGCTCCTCCACCCTAAAGGCCCTGCCATTTGACCCAGTACATTTTGGCAGTTTTGACTTGTTGGGAATTTATCAGGGGTAAACTACGAAGATGTAATAATTATCACACAAATCATAATTCCAATTCTGAACACAGGTTTGCGCAGGGATCAGAATTAAATCAATAACTCATAATGAGGCCCTTCCTATGTCATCACTTGAAAACATCATAATAATACCATAATCGTTAGGAAGTGTCAGGTTTTGTTGTGTTTTCTTGTGAACATATCAAAGCCTGCGCATGCACCTCTTGCATCTCTTACTTTGTGTTTAACATTGTTAATTCATTCTCAATGTGAGGTTTTTTCTGTATCACACTAGTTCGTACTTATTGTGGGACATTTTCAGGCTGCTGTAAACTAAAATACTGGATTTTACTTTCTTTGGCTTTACCTGTCTTTATGAGTGTAATTCTTAGTGCAGTGTTTGTCTTTTTTCTCTGCCTGTTGCCTTGGGTGTGACAATTTCCTGCTTTAGGAATTTGAATTTTTATTTTGAAATCAAAAGAAGTAGTGTAATTTATGAAAGATCTCAATCGAACAATGTAAAACAATGGTCTGAAAAAACTGAGGAAAACTGGGCACCGAATATTCCGCATTGGGCCTGCCGTAAGAGAGAGCTTTAGCTCTGTTCATCAGCTATTGCAAGTGCAATAACCTGGAGCTCAATGTAAACACTTAGGCAGAAGGCAGCAAGAGAGATGTTCTAGGGTACTGGCTTGTAATGATTCCTGCCTTGCACATGTCATGGCGGACACAGTTAAATTGAATGTTGAATATTGTACCATTAGATTATGACTTCTTACCTTTTCTTTTGTGTTGAGAAGTGGGAATTGAGGTTTTTTTGGGGGAGGTTGGCTGGACACAGGCTAGTGAACGCTGCACAATCGCTGGGGGGAATAGAAAACTGTAATCTTTCAGAAAATTAAAGTAAGAACTATCTTCTGGCACAAATATCATATCCTAAATGTCGTCTACAAAATGATGGTACCATTGGTTGTGGATCTACTAATAATAGGTCTAATAGCGTACTATTTTTGTGGATGATATTTAGGGAACAATATTTGTCAGACAATATACTGACAATACTATGTTGCTCCACATCTTGGAACACCTACCTGCAATACTAGGCTGACTCCTCAGGAGACACCACCTAACACATTCTACAAACAACTGCCGACTGCACTGTATTTGTGGGGCGCAACTCTGCACCAAAGGGACCCTCACCCAGTCCATAGCACTACTTCCTAAAGACATTGGCAGTCCCATAACGAAGCATCTGAGGAGCGCTTACACACTACACTGGACTGCACCCTAGGAATGATCATTTTTAACTATTTTTAAAACACTTTTCTTACTTTGGCTCATTTTTCACCCTCTCTACAACCTCAGTAGCTGAAACTGACACCAGGACAGGAAGTGCATTGCTGAAATGTATCGCAGAAAGAAATTAAAACGTGGATTTTCTTTTGTTTCCCACCATGAAAATGCAACTTTTTTCTTTCTGGCTCATTATCAGTTTCTGAGGTTGAATACAATTTACAGACTGTGGGCAGCCAAAGTACGAAATTTGCTTTTGAACATTTTACAAAATAATACGGACTGAAAATGTTGTTGATTTGAAAATCGATCAGAATTAAAGATATCAATAAAAAGGACCAACAGATTCTATTTTCGTAAAACAGATATGTCACCTTTAATGTGCCTGTATTGCGAAATGCAGTGTTTACAATCCTATTACTGAAGAAAGAGAGTATTGGTTATCTTGTACGTAAAAGCACGTGCACTTCATAGGCATATGATACAGGGATGTCTGTCTGAGCTTTCATCTGTGCCTGGTCTGATCAACAATAGAGGGCAGTAAGACCTGTGGATGAGAGCGTGAGTACTATGGTACATGTACGTAGCTTCTGTTTGGTAGCAAGTGGCCCAATTTGCACAATCATGCCGTTTGCGACCCAAAAAAGCATTTTCTCATGTACAAAACCTTATTTTGTGTTTCGATAATCTATTACCAAACCACAAAAAGGGTTAGAGATTTGGTATTAGGAAGGGGCGTGTTAAGGGTGCCCCTTCTTAACAGCGACTCATAGTCCTATGTACAAATGTTTTGTGACCGGAATGCATCTGCAAAACATTCGCTTTATAACACCAATTTCAACCTGGTGCTAACACATTTGCAAATGGAAAGGGGTCCCTATGGTACCCCTTCCCCTTGTGAAAACGTTTTTTAAGAACAGGCAGTGGTTCCATGGACCAGTGTCTACTCTTATAAAATGAAACTGAAATGTTTCACTTTTTTCTTTTTAAACGCATCCTGTTTTCCTTTAAGGAAAATGGGCTGCGTTAAAAAAAAATAGCTTTATTTGAAAGCAATTACAGACATGGTGGTCTGCTGACACCAGCAGGCCACCATCCTGTGATTTTTGTAATTCCCAGTGGGTTGCAAATTGCGACCTACCTCATTAATATTAATGAGGTAGGTCTATTTGCGACCAACTGGGGATCGCAAAAGAAACTCAATGGAGTTGCAAATTTGGTACATTTGGAATTGCGATTTCCTAATAGCGACTTGCATCGAATAACAATTAGGAAATTGCAATTCCTTACGCACGTACATGTGCCTCTATTTTTCTTGCTGCTCAACGTACAAATTGCGCATCCCATTCATACGTGCTGTTTGTTACATAAAAACACAGCAAAATTTGTGATTCTGTGCAAATTACATCAAATCCTCGTGCTCAAAATTGTAAATAAGTGCAATGGGATGCAAAATACCTAAAATGAAAAAGATCACATGTAAAATGTATGCTGTCTAACATTATTACTTTAACAAGCTCTCATCATCCTTCCCATCAGGTTCCATGGACATAATTTAGCGGTCATCAGCGGTCACAGCTGTGGCTTGCCCTTGCGTGCGACCCCTGGCACTGCCTTTGCGACCCTAGCCTCAGAGGTGACAAAGGCAATGCCTAGACCAGAAGAGAAGTGAAATGTTGCTGAGATGTGCAATGTTTACTTTTTGAAGCTTGATCTGCAAACTGAGGCAACTCTTCACTGGGTAAAATATTGCATATTTGTATTGTTGTTACACATTGAAAATTTCGTGTTTGAATAAAAACCTCACCTCAGTGCTGTAGTGAGTGATAATGCCGTACTAATCAAAATGTATTAATAATGCCAAAGAACAATTTATGTCACTAAAATTGTTGACATTGATCTACTTAAAGAAAAACAAGTGGACAAACCTAATTATGTTTTTTAGTCTTTTTGTGTGTCTTTCTGTAGTTTCCCAATATATTTTATGCATAAGGTATGTACTTTGGAAACTATTACGTTATGACAATTTAAGATATAACTTTGTGTTATTTTGTGTTTTAGGGCAACTACATGTTTCTCTTACAATCCCAAAAAATCCTTATCACCAGCAAAGTGCCCCAGGTTTCCATATTGTCTCCTGTCATCTTCAAGCTCTATATAGAGCCACTTGGTGTTCTACTCATAGAATGCAGGAGCAAGACTCACCAATATGCCAATGACACACAAGTCTATTTGGAAGTTTAGTCTGCTTTCACCATCCAACATCTAAAACACTACTTGCTCATCATACAGTCCTGGATGAGCAGCACCTATCTGAAGCTCAATCGGGCTAAGACAGAATTCCTTTTATTTCCCAAGAACAACAAAAAATAACATACAGTAAATACCTATATCTATTACAGGAACACTACAGGGTTGAATCTCATCTTTCACTGAATGCTAAGTCACTGTCATTCACCCTGTACTCCAACCTCACCTTCAAGGTACTCACGGCCAGAAAACAGGAAGATGGCCTGCTACCAGTTCTCTCTTCTGAAAAAGTGATACCATTTCTTCAAGAAAGTGACTTCAGAACTGCCTTTTAGGATTCCCCCCTCTGATGGAAATCCACTGAATCCCCTTGGCAGGCCACACCATCTTCATAACCAGCTGCATCATTTACAGAGCTGTCACAACCATTTCCCTTGCTTATCTTGCAGACAAGTTCACCATTTCTGATGGCTCTCGGCACACCCAGAGCCAGGACACCATCAGACTGCAGACTAAGAAAAAAACAAAGTAGATGGATTTTTCTATCTATGCACTCAGGATCTGCAACAATATCCCAGGTCCATCTGGATTGGTCCATTGTTTAGGAAAGATTTGAAGTCTCACCTCTTTAAAGAACACAACACCACAATGCTTTAACTGTCCACAACTAGTCTTCTTTTCCTATTGTTCACTGAGTTTATGCTCATCTTTGCTCCTATACAACACACCACTGCCTTTGACTAGGTTTGTACTATAGAAATACTATAGTCATACATACTTAATCAAAAATTAGGGAACACTTGTAAACGGTGACAAAATCTGAGCCTTCATCATCCATATTAATATAAACTCAGCTATGAGAACAAGTAGCAACCACAATCTCTAACATATTTGCCTAATCAATTATTTCATAGGATCTAATAGGCAGAAATGAGTGTTAAAAGCATTATATTTATCAGCTTTATAAGTACCAGTCTTAATAAATTACATTTTAATATGTCAGGAAGGAATGAACAGTCAAAAATGTCTCTTTCATTTGGGGCCTGATTACAAGTTTGGTGGTCGGAAAACCCGGCCACCAGACCCATGGTAAGGACACTGCTGCTGAGGTAGTGCTCTCCCCACCGGCCATATTACAAACTTTCCACCGGGCTGACGGATGGGAACTAAGGTTCCCACCCGTTAGCCCAGTGGGAAAGGTGCAGCAGCATTGTTCCCCACTCATAATTGAGTGGTGCTGCCTCATGCAGGGTGACCAGCACCCTTGAAATTAATACTGTCTGCACAGCATGACATGGGCATTAGCAGTGCAGAGACCCTCCTGTGGCCCCCTGCACTTGCTTTCCGCCAGCCTTTTCATGGTGGTGGAACTGCCACGAAAAGGCTGGCTGAGAACAAGGCTGTAATCAGCAGAAGGGTGCTGAGTTCAGCATCGCCCTGGCTGATTACAACCAGGACCACCGTTAGCCCGTTGGGATCACTGATCAAGATGGGGATGGAGGTAGTTTGGCAGGTCTATCCTCCAACCTCGTAATGTGGCAGTTGGGCCGCCACAGATGCGGTGGTCCGACCGCAAGTTTGGTGGTCTTCAGACCACCAGCCTCGTAATAAGGCCCTAGGTTTTCAAAGTTGGGAATAGCAACTGGTTGATTCCAAATGACAAACATTTGTGACTAAATGAGTCATTCAAGGAGAAGACCACCATGATGTCTATCAGACATCACCAGCCATATATGATATTTAGCCTGACTTAAACAGGGGTAATAATTTATGTATAGGCAATCCACATAAAATGCCATGCACATAAACCAAATTCACTCTGAAATAGCCCCCACTGAGCCGGGTCTAGGTAGATTAAAGTCGATTTTTTTTTTTTAGCAAGGGCAGCAACTTAACTCTAAATGATATGAGCCATAACTCAGCACTGAGTCAAACTTAAATCTAAAAATATAAGAAAAGGGGAAACTCATGAACTAATAAGATTTATGATATTGTTTTCTCATTGTATACAGCAAGCAGATACCTTTATTTTTAACACCATTTACATCAGATTTATAACCTACTGATCACCCTTGACATAGACACAAATAAATATAGCTGGAAATGTTATTTTCAATTTCAAAATACTTCATTGGATTTTATGAAAAAGAATAACAAACAAAATGTCATTAAACCATGGTTTGACAAGCATGTTGAAGGTAACTAACGAGGTGTGATGGTCTCTTGTACAAAAATGCTTATCACAATAAAAGCAAAAAAAAATAATAAAAGCATAATAACGTAAGGAAATACAGAAAATGAAAAAAAATAAGGTAATATTAAACCATCACGAATGAAACATATAGCATAAGAGATAAAAGGGATAAGTACAAAAGTTTCACCATTAGGTATGGAATGGTTCTACTAGACAGGAGTGCTGAGGGGTGTAAATCTTCTCAAATGTTTTTGTCAATGCTTAACTAAGTGGGGGAGTAGTTCTGAGTCACAGAGAACCTTGGCTAAAAAGCCATTTTTCTGAAGTCAGCTAAAACAATTGCCCCAAGAGTTGTGGGGAGTTGAAGTTTTTTTAATGGAAATCCTAGGCATTTATTCTGCCATATCAATTTATTTAACAATTATGTCACAGTTACTGTTGAACCCATCAGATAGTATCAAAGGAAGCATGTATATGAGGTAATTTACAATCAGAGTTACAATAATCTTGATAATCTCTATGCAGCCCGCCAGGTGTGGAACTTAGGGTTCCAACCATCTAGTAGGTTTTCAATATTTTTCAGGGTTACTTTTTCATTGTGATGTAGGGTCTCTAGTAAGTCTGAGGTAAATTCGATGCCCAAACATTTTATGAATTGGGGTTACCAGGACAGGCCAGAGGAATTTAGTAAATCACCTGCGCATACTCGTTTGATCCCTTGAATTCCGATTTGTCTCTGTTTAATTTATATCCAGTAACTGAAGCATATTTGTCAATAGTCTGTACTAAAGGGGGAATTGATTGACTGACATTCCCAGTGTCAATCAAAATGTCATCAGCATAAGCTCTCTGGTCTTGTTGAAGGAAACACTGGATATGGATCTGCTTATCTAAGAGACATAATCATTAGAGAAGGGCAAAAGGGCACCCCTGTCTGGTACCCCTTTCAAAATTAAATGGAAGGACACTAGTCCCCCAGTTTTCACTTTTGCAGAGGGACCACTGTAGTGAGCCATAACCATTTTATTAAAAAATTCACCCAGATTGAATTTTAACAGAGTTTCGTGTAGATAAATCCAGGAAACCCTGTCAAATGCCTTCCTGGCATATAATGTAATAGCACGGTATCTGAATTGGTATATTTAGCCTTGCTTATAATGTGGCCTAGAAGCCGGTTGTAGTCACTAAAGAGGCGGTTTCTCATGAAATCCACCTGTATGTGGTTGATCAAGCATGGTAAAAGATGTTCTAATCTCTTACAGAGGGTTTTGGTGTCTATTTTTGAATCTGAATTAATGAATGAAATTGGCCTGTAATTTTTAGCTTGGGTTGTATCTTTACCCTCCTTGGGAATTACTACAATGATGGCTTAGCTCGCCATTCCCACAATGGAGCCCATAGTGGAAAAATGGTGAAAAAGATTAAGAAGTATAGGGCCAAGGGTGGAAGCAAATGTTTTATAAAAGTTAGCCGAAAGCCGGCTGGGCCATGGGCCTTATGCGGTTTATGAGATTTGATAGCTATTTCAATTTCCTCTAATGTCACTGGTAAACCAAGGGTTGTTTTTTTCTAGGTCGGCAATGGTGGGGAGTTGTATATCGTTTGAATAATCCTTGAAGTTTTCAGTAGAGGAAACAGAATCTTCCTTATAGGGGGTTGTATAAATGTCTTTAAAGATGGCCATGATTTTTGATGATTTGTCTGGGGAACGTTCTGTTCATCTCTTAGGGTGGTAACACCTTGTGGGATTGTCTCCGTTTTAAGTATGATGCCAGCAAGTTGTCCGCCTTGTTTGCATCACATAGATGTAAACTTTTATATGCATTAATCCAGACTCCTGCCCTTTGGCTAATAATCCTATTGTATTCATATTTATATTGGTGAGAATAGTAAGGGTGTGGTTGTTTGGGTTGGTGATATGAGAGGCCGCCAAGGATTTGATCTCTTTTTCAAGTTCTAACAGGCAGAGCTGCTATAGGATTTGTTCAATTTAGTTTGGATCTCAATTAGTGGGCCCCTGACAGTAGCTTTGAGGGCATCCCAATAAATTGAGAGAGAGGTGTCCAGGGGAGAGTTTTCTTTGATGAAATTAAGTATGTTTTTTCAATGAAATCTCTAGATAAGCTATCTTTAACTGACTCATCATTAAACCTCCACATTTTACTGGAAGGCTTTTGTTGGTTCCTAGATAATGTAGGAGGCTGGACTGGCTTGTAGTGAGTGCCAAGGGGTACTTACACCTTGCACCAGGCCCAGGTATCCCTTATTAGTGTAGAGGGGTGTCTAGCAGCTTAGGCTGATAGAAAAGGTAGCTTAGCAGAGCAGCTTAGGCTGAACTAGGAGACGAGTGAAGCTCCTACAGTACCACTAGTGTCATATGCACAATATCATAAGAAAACACAATACACAGATATACTAAAAATAAAGGTACTTTATTTTTATGACAATATGCCAAAGTATCTCAGTGAGTATCCTCAGTATGAGGATAGCAAATATACACAAGATATATGTACACAATACCAAAATATGCAGTAATAGCAATAGAAAACAGTGCAAACAATGTATAGTCACAGTAGAATGCAATGGGGGCACATAGGGATAGGGGCAACACAAACCATATACTCTAGAAGTGGAATGCGAACCACGAAAGGACCCCAAACCTATGTGACCTTGTAGAGGGTCGCTGGGACTGTAAGAAAACAGTGAGGGTTAGAAAAATAGCCAACCCCAAGACCCTGAAAAGTGGGTGCAAAGTGCACCTAAGTTCCCCAAAGAGCACAGAAGTCGTGATAGGGGAATTCTGCAGGAAAGACCAACACCAGCAATGCAACAACGATGGATTTCCAGACGAGAGTACCTGTGGAACAAGGGGACCAAGTCCAAAAGTCACGATCAAGTCGGGAGTAGGCAGATGCCCAGGAAATGCCAGCTGTGGGTGCAAAGAAGCTGCCACCGGATGGTAGAAGCTGAGGATTCTGCAAGAACGACAAGGGCTAGAAACTTCCCCTTTGGAAGATGGATGTCCCACGTCGTGAAGAGTCGTGCAGAAGTGTTTTCCCGCAGAAAGACCGCAAACAAGCCTTGCTAGCTGCAAGGGTCGCGGTTAGGGTTTTTGGATGCTGCTGTGGCCCAGGAGGGACCAGGATGTCACCAATTGCGTGAGGGGACAGAGGGGGCGTCCAGCAAGACAAAGAGCCACTCAGAAGCAAGCAGCACCCGCAGAAGTGCCGGAACAGGCACTACGAAGTGGAGTGAACCGGAGCTCACCCGAAGTTGCACAAGAGGGTCCCACGAAGCCAGAGGACAACTCAGGAGGTCGTGCAATGCAGGTTAGAGTGCCGGGGATCCAGGCTTGGCTGTGCACAAAGGAAATCCTCGGTGAGTGCACAGGAGCCGGAGTAGCTGCAAAACACGCTGTTCCCAGCAATGCAGTCTAGCGTGGGGAGGCAAGGACTTACCTCCACCAAACTTGGACTGAAGAGTCACTGGACTGTGGGAGTCACTTGGACAGAGTTGCTGAGTTCAAGGGACCTCGCTCGTTGTGCTGAGAGGAGACCCAGAGGACTGGTGATGCAGTTCTTTGGTGCCTGCGGTTGCAGGGGGAAGATTCCGTCGACCCACGGGAGATTTCTTCTGAGCTTCTAGTGCAGTGAGGAGGCAGACTACCCCCACAGCATGCACCACCAGGAAAACAGTTGAGAAGGCGGCAGGATCAGCGTTACAAGGTCGCAGTAGTCGTCTTTGCTACTTTGTTGCAGTTTTGCAGGCTTCCAGCGTGGTCAGCAGTCGATTCCTTGGCAGAAGGTGAAGAGAGAGATGCAGAGGAACTCTGATGAGCTCTTGCATTCTTATCTAAGGAATTCCCCAAAGCAGAGACCCTAAATAGCCAGAAAAGGAGGTTTGGCTACCTAGGAGAGACGATAGGCTAGCAACACCTGAAGGAGCCTATCAGAAGGAGTCTCTGACATCACCTGCTGGCTCTGGCCACTCAGAGCAGTCCAGTGTGCCAGCAGCACCTCTGTTTCCAAGATGGCAGAAGTCTGGAGCACACTGGAGGAGCTCTGGGCACCTCCCAGGGGAGGTGCAGGTCAGGGGAGTGGTCACTCCCCTTTCCTTTGTCCAGTTTCGTGCAAGAGCAGGGCTGAGGGATCCCTGAACCGGTGTAGACTGGCTTATGCAGAGATGGGCACCATCTGTGCCCATCAAAGCATTTCCAGAGGCTGGGGGAGGCTACTCCTTCCCAGCCCTGACACCTTATTCCAAAGGGAGAGGGTGTAACACCCTCTCTCTGAGGAAGTCCTTTGTTCTGCCTTCCTGGGCCAAGCCTGGCTGGACCCCAGGAGGGCAGAAACCTGTCTGAGGGGTTGGCAGCAGCAGCAGCTGCAGTGAAACCTCGGGAAAGGCAGTTTGGCAGTACCCGGGTCTGTGCTAGAGACCCGTGGGATCATGGGATTGTCTCACCAATGCCAGGATAGCATTGGGGGGGCAATTCCATGATCTTAGACATGTCACATGGCCATATTCGGAGTTACCATTGTGAAGCTATACATAGGTAGTGACCTATGTATAGTGCACGCGTGTAATGGTGTCCCCGCACTCACAAAGTCCGGGGAATTTGCCCTGAACAATGTGGGGGCACCTTGGCTAGTGCCAGGGTGCCCACACACTAAGTAACTTAGCACCCAACCTTTACCAGGTAAAGGTTAGACATATAGGTGACTTATAAGTTACTTAAGTGCAGTGGTAAATGGCTGTGAAATAACGTGGACGTTATTTCACTCAGGCTGCACTGGCAGGCCTGTGTAAGAATTGTCAGATCTCCTTATGGGTGGCACAAGAAATGCTGCAGCCCATAGGGATCTCCTGGAACCCCAATACCCTGCGTACCTTAGTACCATATACTAGGGAATTATAAGGGTGTTCCAGTATGCCAATGTGAATTGGTGAAATTGGTCACTAGCCTGTTAGTGACAATTTGTACAGAGAGAGCATAACCACTGAGGTTCTGGTTAGCAGAGCCTCAGTGAGACAGTTAGGCATCACACAGGGAACACATACAAATAGGTCACAAACTTATGAGCACTGGGGTCCTGGCTAGCAGGGTCCCAGTGACACATAACAAACATACTGAAAACATAGGGTTTTCACTATGAGCACTGGGCCCTGGCTAGCAGGATCCCAGTGAGACAGTGAAAACACCCTGACATACACTCACAAACAGGCCAAAAGTGGGGGTAACAAGGCTAGAAAGAGGCTACTTTCTCACACTAGATGAGAGAGGTTAATGGGTGAGTGGTTGGAAAATAATCTCAGGAGTATGTCTGTCTGGCTGATTAAATGGATATATGGCTTAGAAATCAGGAACTAATCAATTCTAGAATGTGAGGTGTGGGGGCTGGAAAAAAAAGTATAGTCCCTGGCGTTAGGGGGTTGGAGCCTCCACGTGTTCTCTAGTCTGAATCTAGCAAGAAGTTTAAGTAGTGAGTTATGTGATTTAGATGGCTTCATTGTTGATCTGGATCGTCTGTCCAGACTGAAGCCATGATGAGATTGAGATCCCCTTCCATGATAAGTAGCTCCTCGTTGGGGATTTGTTGTAAGGGTAAGGTCAAAGAGTCCCAGAAATCCGGATCATCGGTATTTGGGCAAAATATCTGTTGGCAATATGAAAGGGGTGTGAAATTTTGGAAAGCTTTGTGAAAATAAATCCATTTCCCTTCATCATCAGAAATGTGGGATTCTACAGTTAGGTCAGGTCTTTTGGAAATTAGGGTTATCTTCCCTCCTTGTTTATTGATGGCTGGTGAACAGAGAGAGCTGCTGACCCAATTTTGCCCAAAATAAGTCATTTCCTTAGCGGATATCCTAGTCTCCTGCAGTAGTGCTATGTCTGCTTTAAACTTGTATAGATAGTTCTCAATCTTTTTCCTTTTAACAGGAGGGTTGAGTCCTTTAACATTTAAGGAAACTAGGCTCAAGTCGGTTACTGGTCATTTTATGGATAGATGTATATGGTCATAAGATACATGGGAGGAGAGAGCAAAGTGGGCTCACATTGTGATTGAGTTGGTTGGGCATAGCACAAAATTCCAGTTGCTTTAGGAGTAAGTTTCTGGGGTAATTTTGAGTCAGCATGAATATTCTCTGAGTTCAGGGATTGCTGATATGCCGCCAGAGGCTAATAGTCAATAAAGAAAGGAAGCGAATTGTCAAGCCTTTCAAATTACAGAACAATAAAAAGTAAAATGCGAGTGCAAACAGTAGAATATAATCAAACAAAGAAAGAAACCCACATCTCAAACCTCAGCCCTTCCCTCCAACGCTCCCCTCCTACCACCACACCACGAACTGTGAATGTGGGGAAGATGACAGTGGGGTAAGAGCCCTGCTGCAACAGCAATGCAACAACAGACATAATAAACTATGAGGAAATTAATCTGTGGCTAAAAAGATCCTATGGGGGGGCGTGTCCAAGATGGCGGAGCGCTAAGACGTGCCCGGCAGCGCTCCGCCACCTTGACCCAGCAAAGTGCCTTGCGGCCCGTTTGGGGGAAGCCTGGAGGCTCCCCCCGCATCGTGATGCTCCCCCGGGGGTTTCTTGCCGCTCGACTGTGGCCGGGTCCGGGCTGCACCGCTCCCCCGGGGAGAGCTGAGTTCGGCCCCGGAGTCGGGGCGGGCCGCAGAGCGGCGCAAGAGGCGGTCTGGGCCGCGGGACAGGCCTTTCCCCGGCCCTCCTGAGCGTGGCGCTGAGGGATTGGGGGACTGGGGGCTCACCCTGGGCCCCAGAGCAACTGGATTGCGCCGCGGGACCCGGCACCTGGAGGCTTGAGCGCCCTGAGGGAGAGGGGCGCTCCCTCATGTGCCGTCGGATCGGGGGCCGCAGACGGGGCCTCCTCACCCTGGCGCCTTGTAGTGGGGCCTTGTGAAGTGCAAGGCCCCAATAGAAGGTAGGGGCCCAGTTGCCTGGCCTCCGGGCTGCTTCACTCCAACATTTAAACTTTTAATAAGCGTGGTCCTGCATTCCCGTGGGAAAAGGCGTCAGGAGCGGATCGCTGCAGGTGGTGGCTGCTGGGGGTTGGATCCGGGTGCAGCCCCAGGCAGGGCGGCATATACTGATCGGCCTCAGCTGGAAACCCTGGAGGCCCTGCTGGATTGAACCGGCGAGGCGTGACCAGGTTGGCGCACCATGGCGACATCAAAATCCAAACGTGAGCGCTCAGGGAGGGACATGCTGGCAGGGGCTCACCTGACATCTGGCACTGTGGCGGAGGACTTACCTGGGACGAGGGCCTTGGAGAGTCGGGTGGAGACAGATCCAGAGGAGAGTTCTCCTGTTACGAAGGGCTTTCTGACCTCCCTGTTTGAGTCGCTCCGGGGCGATATCCAAGAGCTGCGTAGGGACATCTCACAGGAGGTGAAGGAGTTACGAGGAGAGGTTACCTCCTTGGGTGAATGTGTATCGCAGCTAGAGGACAGTGAGATCCCTCGTGGTGAAGAGGTGGCGGGCCTGCAACAGGAGGTAGTCTGCCTCCAAGAGCAGCAGGACCTCCTCCAGATGGCAGTCGAGGATTTGGAAAATCGCTCGAGGCAACAAAATATTCGTATTAGAGGGGCCCCGGTTGGTGCTGAAAAAGAGGACATTGGGGGCTACGTGGTGGACCTGATTCGCTCCCTGCTTGGCACGGGAGGTAGTCCTGGACCGGGTACATCGAGTTGGGCGCGCCAGGGGCCCTGGAGACCGCCCCCCAGACATTTTAGCCTGTCTCCACAATTTTGTCCTTAAAGAAAAGATTCTACAGCAGGCCCGCAACCTCCAGCGTGTACTCTTTCGAGGGCATGAACTCCAGCTATTTCATGACCTATCTGTGAGGACTTTGCAGAGACAGAGAGAATTCAGACCGATCACGGATCACTTGAAAGCGCACAATGCGTCCTATTCCTGGGGCCACCCGTTCCGCTTAGTCTTCCGCTGGGAGGAGCAACTCCGGCAGGTGAAGTCCGTCTTGGAAGCTAGCAGCATCCTGGGTCTGGAGGATATAGGCCGGGAGGCGAGCGAGGGGGCGATTCTGCCGGCGGGGGGCCCTCCTCGTTGGCGGAGAAAAGAGAAGAAAAGGAAGCTGCAGCGCCCGACGGCCTCGGAGCTGAGATCGGAGAGAGAATCCGCTTCGAACAGTGTGGCCGCCGGAACTTCAGCCTAGTGTGGACACCCGGGGGTGCCCGGGATTGCTATAGGCCACATTGCTAACAATATGCTGATCATTTAAGAGGGTGGCGGGCGATGGACCTGGTTACCTGACATGGTTGGATATATTTCCCCAGTGGAGACTTCACCTCGCGAGGATGGACGACCGAGGACTTCTGTGTTCTATGCACCTGTTGTGCTTATTAGTTGTCTGTTGTTGGGTTTCCCTGCGATGCTGGCTCTTTGTAGAGACACCCTCAGGCCTGAGTGTTCTAGGTGGTCTAGATCTTAATGTAGGGGGTTGTCCTCTGTCGTGCTCCTGCCTCTTCTGCTTGCTCCCCTCAGTATAGGCTATGACCATTAAATGAATAAGCTTAAATGTTAGGGGGCTCAATAACCCTACCAAGAGACTAGCCATCCTATCAGCCTTAGAGAGATCGGGGAGTCATGTATGTCTCTTGCAGGAGACGCACCTTGTCTTTAAAGATACTTACTGTATGCGCTCTAAGTGGTTCCCCAGGCAGTTCTGGTCCTCGCTACCATCAAAGCATGCAGGGGTGGCGATACTTTTATCACGCTCATTTCCGGGGGAAGTGATATCAAAATTGCACGAGGTTCCAGGGAGGCTTTTGGCCATGAGGCTTAGACTGTTTTTTTTTTCCTTCACAATAGCTTCCCTATATGCACCTAATTTCCAACAAGAAACCTTCCTAAGACAGTCTTTGATGCCGCTGCTCCAATCCCCTGATGGTGCTGGATTGCTGGGGGGCGATTTTAATTTGGTGATGGACGGGGACCTGGATCGCTCAGGCCATCCAGGCCATCGGTATGGGCATACGGGGTCTTTGTCGGATGCAGGGCGGCAGTGGTTGAGTGAGTGTGGTCTGGTGGATGTGTGGAGGAGTGCGCACCCCTCGTTGAGTGACTACTCTTTTTACTCATCAGCAACTAAAAGATACGCTAGGTTGGACCTTTTTCTGGCAACCCAGGAGCTTCTCCCCAGGGTTAGAGACTCAGCGATTGAGCCGCGGGCCCTGTCAGATCATGCCCCGGTTACAGTTGAGATCCACATGGACATGGTGAGGGTCAGTGCATCGGGATGGCGATTTAGGGACTCGATGCTTCAGAACGGTGCAGCGCTAGAGGCGATCCGAAGGGCAATAACAGATTATCTTAGCTTTAACGATGATGGGACAATAAGCATTGCAACGCTGTGGGAGGCACTGAAGGCTGTCTTGAGGGGCGAGGTGATGTTGCTTTCTTCTAGGGACAATAAGGCCAGGAGACGACTCAGGGGGGACCTAGAGCAGCGAGTGAGGGTCTTGGAGCGTTCACATAAGTGCCGGTGCTCCTAGAATATGGCGAGAGCTTGAGAAGGTGCGAAAGCAGCTGAGGAGGTTGGATTGGGACAGGGCAGAGTATGCGGTAGTCCGCCTCAAACAAAAGTACTATGTAGGAAGTAACAAGTGCGGGAAGCTACTGGCACATAGGTTGAGAGCGCAGCGTGCAGCGTCAATGATAAAAATGGTGCGCTCCCCTTCTGGAGCAGAAGCGCGCACGAGCGACCAAATAACAGAGGCTTTTGCGGAATTCTATTGAAGTCTATACAGGGCTGAGGAGACCGGGACCTTAACTCCAGAATCCTTCTTAGAGGGTATAGCAATTACTCCTTTGTCTGTAAGAGAGACAACCGCGTTAGATCAACATATAAGGGCAGAGGAGGTTATATCAGCGATCGCTCGGCTGCAGACCGGGAAGTCACCTGGCCCCGATGGGTTCTCTGCACTTTTTTATAAATCCTTCTGTGTGGAACTTGTTCCCGTTCTTGTGCGACTCTTTAACTCCTTTCGTCAAACGGGCGCTCTTACGCCTAGTATGTTAGACGCTACTATCGTGGTTATCCCGAAACCGGGGAAGGATCTCGAGGAATGCGCCTCTCAGAGGCCGATCTCCCTCCTGAATATTGACGCCAAATTATTCACTGGCATTTTGGCACACCGTCTCAACTACTATATGCCGGGGCTTGTGGATCCCGACCAAGCGGGATTTATACCGCATAGACAGTGTAGCGATAATACCAAGCGATTGCTTCATCTCTTGGATAAAACCGAACGCTCTCGTAGGGCGGCGCTCTTCCTATCTATCGACGCTGAAAAGGCGTTCGATAGGGTTTACTGGCCATACCTGTTCAAGGTGCTTGAACGCTTCGGACTGGGTCCGGGCTTCATGGCATGGATTTGCTGCATTTATCAGGCGCCTCGGGCGGCGGTTCGAGTTAATGGGACACTTTCTTTGCCATTCGCTGTCCAAAGAGGGACTAGGCAGGGGTGTCCGCTTTCGCCCCTCCTGTTCGCGCTCTATATGGAGCCTATGGCGCAGATGCTCCAGGACAACCCTCAGATCACGGGCGTGAAGTTTGGGGGGGATGAACATCTCATATCGCTATACGCGGACGACGTCCTATGACCTCACTACTGGCGCTAATGGGTGTTTTAGAGGAATTTGGACGGGTCTCGGGGTTGCGAATTAACATGCTTAAATCGCAGGCTATGGGCAAGTTTATCAGTGCGGAGCATGAAAGGGACCTGAAGGCCCGATTCCACTTTATATGGTCCTCCACGGGGCTCCCATACTTGGGGATCGAGCTGGGCTCCACAGTTGCCCGTATGGCGACGTTGAACTACACAAAACTAACCCGGGAGATGCAGAGCGACTTAGAGACATGGGGGAAACTTAAATTGTCCTGGCTGGGCAGGGTTGCGGCAGTGAAGATGATCATCCTACCACGTATACTTTATCTGTTTCAGGCGCTCCCGCTGGAGCCCCCGCCGCGAACGATAGCGACCCTCCAAACGGCGGTTCTAAGATTTATATGGGAAGGGAAGGCAGCGCGGTTATCGAGGCAGGTCCTGTATCGCCCCAAGAGGGAGGGGGGGTGGCGGTCCCCTGCCTCCTTCGATACTTCCAAGCAGCACAGTTGCGTTTCCTCTTGGAATGGAGCCGATCGGCTTCTGAGAAGTATTGGTGTTTCATGGACCAGGCAGTGGCTGGCTCTCACATATGGAACGAACCCTGGTTCAGGCGCCGTCACAGGGCGCAGGGGTTGTATATATCCCCGGTCACGGAGGTTTCGATGAGAGTGTGGGATCGGGTGGCCGGCAGGGTGGGTTTGACAACCTTCCCGTCCCCAATGACTCCCCTGGGCGCGAACCCCGAATTTGGACTGGGACTACAGTCTGAAGCACTGCGTCGGTGGTATGAGGGGGGCTGCAAAAGGGTGGGATATTTATTTGATGAGCAGGGGGTTATCCCCTTTGACCAGCTGAGGGAGCTATATGGCCTAACTGAGGCTGACAGGATGATGTACTATCAAATAAGACACTGGGCCCTGCTTCCAGCCAATAGGATATTAATAGACAGGCCGTTAACACGGTTTGAAAAATTGATTCTAATGAAAAAGGGCGATAAGCGAGTGGTTTCTGAGCTCTATGTCCTCTTGCGGGGGGAGGCCTGTTCACCCAAGACTAAGGGTCAATTGAGATGGGAGAAGGAACTAGAGAGGGAGCTATCGGAAGATGAATGGGAGAGTGTTTTTATAGGGCGCACCACACAGCTTACAATTGAGCAGGTACAGAGACAGCCTATAAAGTAGCCTCCTCCTGGTATTACACCCCAACTAAGATCCATGCTTGGGACCATGATAAATCTAGTCTTTGCTGGAGGGGTTGAGGGGGAGGGGGTTCGCTTGTGCATTTACTATGGCATTGTCCCAAACTACACCGGTACTGGAAGGACATAATAGACACTGTGGACATGGCTTTTGACACTCAGATCCCTAGATTTCCTGCGTATATCTTGTTGGGCCTTCCCAATCCTCTCACTTTTCCCCTGAGATCATTGAAGGGACGGCAGATGGCTTTAGCCTTGAATGCTGCAATACAGCTGTTGCTATCTGTGTGGGGGACCGAACAGATCCCGACAACAGTCTCGTGGCTGCACAAGCTCTGGTTTATCCTCGTTATGGAAAATCTCACCCTGACTTCTCAGCAGCAGAGCGGGGACTTTAAAGAACTTTGGCAACCATTCTTACGTATTCTATCCGGGGAGTTTTCAGAGCTGACATGTCCAACTTATTTGAGGGTTCTGAATTTGAATTGAGTGCAGGGGAGCGCACCTTCAAGGAGATGTATATATAGGAGCAGAATTATATTGTAAAAGAGCCTGAGATTGTTTGATTTTTGTACTGTCAGCCAGCACTGGGGAAACATAGTTGTATTGTGTATTTAACCTTCTTCTTTTCTATTGTTTCGCATGGAGTAAGCTACTAAAGAGCCTTTTGGCAATGCTGTGCTGTAGTGCATATGCGATGTTCTATAATTGAAAAATCAATAAACAGATTTGATCCATAAAAGGATCCTATGTAATCAAGTTACCCATCAATTGGTGATTTGACTGAAACTGAGGCTGAATGAGGTGTATTACTAGGGTAGAATAATTTGAACAAAGATTCCAACATTTTAACTAAACATGAAGATATAGAGTGAGTATTGTAAGTATAGATATCTACCCTCTAGGTCCCTTGAGTGTCTATTGCAAGCTGGAGTAAATTGTTTCATAACTAACCAGGCAGAAATGTGTGTAGTTCAGACAATACAATCTGTGGACTCAAAATTATCTGTGGTCTTGATAAATGAAGCAAACCCATACCTCAGCAGTGGGTGATCCATTCTTAAGTGCTTGTTATGCAGGTACTCAAAATAAGAAGCTAGAGCTGCGAATAATGTAAGGTAATGTAGGACAATGCACAGAGCAAAGCCATAATACCTTCTGAAGGATTCTAATATTTGTACCTAAACAGGAATGTGCAGGATGGATGTTATTAATAGAGACATTTTCTCTTTACATACCTTTAGTACTATTTTAAGTTGGAATAAATTGTTCTTATAACTAATTTGACATATATGTGCATAGGCTAGACAATATTATTTGTGTCCTCAATATTGTCTGTGGCATCGATAAGTGAAGCTGAACCGTACCCAAACACAGTGGAACCCATTGTCAATCGATTGTTGAGTGGTTATTGGACATTAGAGGTGACAGCAGCAGCTGATGTAAGAACATACATTAGACACACTCATAATACTTGCTGAAAGGTCAGTATGTGTAAAATACATTGAGGCTGAACTGTCTATGCAGTGATAAAAGAAGAGGCTTATAGCATCCGTTGGTAGTATATCAAGAATGTTCAGCATTACAAGAGTCACAACAGTGGGTAAGCCTCAGGGCTTCAGTCTGTGTGAGGGTGATTGGTGTGTCCCCATTTAAATACCATCTCTGTAAAGGAATACATGCAAGTCTCTGTGATCATTGAAGATGTGGGGTTTGCTGTCGGCAAGAACCTTAAATTTTGGAAGGCCAGCAAAGGAGAACCTCAGGTTTAAGTTTCTGAGCCTAGTTGTAAGGGCAATAAACCCCTTTCTAATCTCCACTGTGGATTTGGAGTAATCTTGTGTGATAAATAGTTTATGTCTATTCCACAAGATATGTTTGTTTTTGCACATATGGTTCAGAATAAGTTCTGTGTGTTTGTATCTTAGAGGGCGGCAAACAATCTGTATTGTAATGTTCTTGTTGGTGGGTTTAAATGATGGAACAAGGTGTGCTCTTTCTAATTCAAAATCCTTTTTGAAGGGTAGGCCTGTCATTTGTAGAATCCAACTTTCTAAAAAGGTTTTGCAAGAGGCAGAAGAGTCTTCTGATCCTCCAGGTCAGCCAAAAATGAGTACATTCCCCCTTCAATTCCTGTCCTCCATTTCCACTATATCCTTTTGTAAGGTCTTGGTTACATTCTGCAGTTTCTGAACTTCTTTGGTTGCAAGAGCTGAACCGTCCTCCAGGGTGCTGATCTGGGTTTCTGCAGCTATCCTTTCAGTGTTGATGGTGTTAATGTCTTGTCTGATCACACATAGTTTATGTTGCATCACATCCATATCGGCTTTGATGGATTTAGCCAAATCATGTACTTCAGCGAGTTTTTTAAGGATCATGTCCATGGTTAATGTCTGTTTTCCCCTTAATAGGTGAATCAGGGAGTGGAGGTTCTGCATTGGAGAGTTTGTGACCTTTAGTTTCTTTTCCAGCCATTGTTTTCCTGTAGGGGAGCCTTTGAGGGTTATGCGTCACACTAGCAGAGATGAAACAATGACTATAAAAAAATGGGGATTCAGCACCCGCAAATGAAAACCCTGATATTTCTGGTTACAGTGTCCATGAACAGCTAGAGCCAGCAATAGTGCAAGTGGGACAAAAACACTTTAGCTGGAGATCAGCCCTTGAGATGAAAGGGGTATTTTTCAAAGATTCAAAAAATTGTAACTGTGCTTTACAAGAACAGATGCAGAGGAGTGAAAGTGCTGCTTATGCAAAGGTTATCAGCTGGGATGGACACAGAGTTTGGCTTTTACCAGAGTGATCTTGATTTAGTATAATCAGTAATCAAGGGTGTGCAATTACTGGCACACATGCAGATAATCAAGAGAGCAAGTAATCAGTCTTTTCCTCATCCCAGACCACTTCGTGGGTGGGCCGCCATCTTAAGGACAGGCAACAAAGGTCAGGTCTCCAGGATGTTTTTAAGCAATTCCAGTTATACTTATCAGCATAAAAGCACATTGCTAATGAGTGACAAACAATAGAATAAAAGTGGGACCTATGTCAAAGTAGGTGAGAGCTAACTTGTGAACTTGGTCACAGGAATGCCTGTAGGGAACTGCCTGTTCTATTATGCATTCGGCCATTTTGGATTTTTCATGCGATCGCCCTGGAGAATCAAGTACTCAGGAGGATCACAGCTGGTAAGTGTTGCATATTTTCTTCATATAATGATCCAATATGTGGCCCTAATGTTCATAGTCAGGAATCTATTGCTTGACAGTCGTAGCGTGGCCCATGGACCACGTTTCTTGATAAGTTGTTCGCGGGAGCAGCCTGAGCAGCCAAATCAAGCTGCCATCCACCACGCCGTCCAAGTCACTCTCCCCGCTCAATGTTACTTTCAAACAATCAGAATGAAGTTTTCTTCTGACTATACAAACTTAACTTAATTTTTTGTCATTACTATCCAATTGTTTCTTTGATTATTATCATTAAAGCCTGACAGAAGTCTTTGAAGTCAAATGGAAGAAGTATGACATGATGAGATCAAGAGTAGGGAGCCAGGGGGAAGCATACATTCCTGCTTTAATCTATCATGAGCCATACCTTTTTAGTTGATCTGGATCCATGCCCAACTTTGACACATACGGAGGTAATTTAAAAGCAAAGAAAATTTGTTTTCTCTATTTCTCATCTTATCATAAAGCCAGTTTGTGCAACATTTGTCTCATTGCCTATTTCACAAACAGCAAAATGGTGCAATTTCAGTTCAGGTCTTTTTAAATCTTGTTTCAAATACATGTTAACTTTCATGAATATGGCCCTGATGAATTAGCTAAAATGCCTGCAAAAAGAAATAAGGGGTTGATTTATATTTTGGTGGAGAGGGAACTCCGTCACAATGGTGATGGAGTTATTGCCCCGCCAATACAATGGTCCACCGTCCCGATGTATGCACATGCCGACCAAAAGGTATAGCTGCGGCAGACACTACTCCATCACCGCTGTAGCCAAACTTCTCCAATGGCCCAACAGATTTTACTCTGCATCGTCATCAGGCAAATCCTGGCAGTATGGAAAAGTAAAAAAAGTAAAAATGCCCCTTTGCTATGGGAGACGACTCCAATGCAGAGGGGGTATTTTCTATTTTATTTTTAAAAATAAACTCTAGCTTTTCAAAAAGAACCCTGTTTGGTGCAATTTCAAACTGCAACAAAACTGTGAAAAGCATTGACAGGAAATGCCATGACAGAGGTTCCTACCAATGCTTTAGAACTTACCGCCAGCCTGGAAGTCATTTCTAAATTCGGCAGGCGGCATCTCCGCCAAGATATACATGTATTGAACTCTTAGGCCCATATTTGTACTTGTTTGTGCCACAATAGTGCCATTTTGTGACGCAAAAGCAGTGCAAACTTACGAAATAGAATTGTATTTTGTAAGTTTGCGCCGCTTTTGCGTCAACAAATGACACAGATGCGGTGCAAAAAAAGTTTTAATATGTGCCTTAGTCTTTTGTCATTCCAAAGAAAAGGAAGGAACCATTATAGACTTGATAGCTTGTATGATGTTGTATTTAATGTGTTGATTTGTTGGTAGACATCGCAATCTAAAATCTACAGGAATTTCTCAGAGTAAAACGAAAGGACAATTGAATGCCAGTGGAATAACACTTCCACCAACTAACTAGTACTAATACGCTTTTTATGAACATGTTAAATAAGTGACAATATTATTTGTCACAACATATTTCAAGTATTCTTTTCAAGATGACTATTTCTTAGAACTGTTGCTGTACCATGAGCATTGAAAAACATTCTTTCACCTCCATGCTCTATACTGCAGTTAACTGCATAAAGGCTAAGTCTATTTAAGGTGTTCTCGCCTTCTTTTATCAAAGATGTGCTTACACCTTGCAGTATCAACAAATAATAGTGCATACTTTCTCTTCAGTTTGCTTTTTCAATCACACAGCTTAATTAGAATTGCCCGAGGAGCACTTCTTTCCTGGCACAGTTATGTTGATATACAACAGCAAATGTGCACTCGAAACACACTTGTTTGAACCACACACCCCCACGCCTGAAAACTGTAGTTCAATTTGTGCACGGAACTGTAACATTAACACTCATCTTTTACTGTAATAAGATTAATAGCCTGATTTTCTTAATAAACACTATCATTTCTCTTGATACCAATCCCTTGAGTCCTAATGTCCTTCCTCACCAATGTATTATTGTTTTTGGGGGCTCTGAACAGCTTTTCAGCACTTTCCACAGTCCTTTTCATAGGATTTGTATTGTATTTCACTGCTGCCAACTTTATCTTAGATAATCAATTGTCCAGGAAATTTCAAACACCACCCTGAACTCTTCCAACCGCTCCATGATTAAATGCCCTCCCCTAGCGTATCATCCTGAAGTATTGGCCAAAGCATCCCATTGCTATACTATGTCATTTCCCGAGCCCTTTGTAACTTTTACATTGTATATATCCTTTCATCAGGAAATTGAAGCACCACCGCTCGAAGTTATTAGGATTTAATACAGGATAAAGTTCCCCTTGCTATACATTACAAGTACATTGGAAGCCACCAAGGAGTTCCATGGCCATATAGATGAACAAGGCCAAAGGTTTTATTCCTTATTAAGGCTGTGGAATTCTGCGGTGACTTGCAATATCCTTATCATGCACAACAAGGGGTTACTGTACCTCATACACAATCATAATATTTCAAAATAGTGGTGCTTCAATTTCCCAATACATGATCACACCATCACCTTCCCCTCAAATCACTTAAGTTCTTGATGAGTGGCTATTTCATATGAAAGAGAGAACATGTTTGCAAACATAAAAATAGAATTTCTAGTGGAAAATTAAGTAAATCAGAAACACTGTTAGATATTCGCTGCAAAAAGAAATAAGAAGCAGTTAAATACAAAAAGGCAAAATTGAAACTAGCAGAAAAAAGCTATTTTACTATAATTACACAAAGATTGCATAAATTAAACATGTTGTCATAAATATCTCCTTTCCACTTGTCAATGTACAGCTAGAAAATAGAGCAGAAGTAAGAAAAGCAAGTTTTGTTTTTCACTCTTTGAACAGCTGCTTTAATCATGCCCCATCACCTGAACTGTCCTCCCCTTGGCTGTTAGTAGAAGGCATTGTGATGTTACTGCAGTTGAGTTCATACATAATTTCTTTATAATCGGACATTAGGGCCCTCATTATGGTCTTTTCGGAAGACTGCCATGGTGGCGGGCGTCAAAAGAACGCCAGTATTGGTGGTATCCCGACCGCCGTATAACGAGCCACATACTGAGGACTGCCTAAAAACAGACACAAATCTGCGACTGCCAGGCCGACCAAGGGTGGGACAGAGGCGGTCCCACCACCAGCACTGCCACACCGCTATTATTCCGCACTCCATATTACTAGCCACAAATCAGCACAGTGGTCATTGCTTGGCGGAAAATCATTGGCGTGCGAACTGCTGCGGTCAAAAACACACCTCAGCCTGAACACCACACCACATTGGACAGTATGAATACCACCTGAGACATATACACACACACATTAGACACACACACCATTATAATACACACCCTCACACAACCCACAATCCTTTGCAAATACAACCACAGACAGACACAGCGAGGACCCACAAACCAATTAATTAGCACTGATACATCATAAGCACATATACACTGCACACTCAGAACACACCATACAACCACACCATAAGCATTATGCACATATCACAACTGCACACAAACACCACAACACACCAGCACACAAACTTAAGCATCCCAAACACCACAACACCCCCCAAACCACTCCACTACCACCATCTCCCCTCAAAAGCACCCACAATTCACAGACGGAGAGTTGAGGGTCATGGTCGATGAAATCGTGAGGGGAGAGCCACAATTGTTAGGAGCACAGGTCCAGCAAACATCCATAGCCAGGAAAATTGAGTTATGGCGGAGGATCGTTAACAGGGTAAACTCAGTGGGCAACCATCCACGCACAAGGGAGGATATCAGGAAGAGAAGGAATGACCTTAGGGGGAAGGTGTGTTCCATGACATCCTGACACCAGATTGCCATCAACAAGACTGGTGGTGGGCCCCCGCCTCCTCCCCCAGAGCTCACATCGTGGGAGGAGAAGGTTTTGGCCATCTTGTATCCGGAGGACCTGACTGGAATAACCGTTGGACTGGACTCTGATAAGTCACTAATACTCCCCTGGCACCAACGACGCCTGTACAGCATGCGTCCTCACCACCCTATCACTCCCCAATTCACCCCATCTAACACTTACTCCGCTCCACCCAATCACCTTATGCCCCTCCCCTGCATACCACACCACACCACCCCACTGCCACTATCCCTAGTGCACGGATAGCACTCACAATGGCAAGCACTACAACACCCACAATGCATTACTCCCTACACATGAAAAGCTGCTTTTCCCACTTCATAGTGGAACACCTGCATGTAAAACCATCACACCAGCTAACTAGATGCTCCAACTTCGTACTACTACATGGTAATGACAGCAATGCTATCCACTATCCACAACCCTCAATGGAATATGAAATCAATGTCACAATCCTTCACCCACAGACAATGTCTGCAGTGCAGCATCTGTCATTGCCATCACTGGGAAGCTAGTCAAGCCACTTGCATCAGAAAATGATATGAACAAGTACACCTTCGCAATATAACTCACTCCCTCTCCATCCACAGATACCCCTGCCACTGCCACCCTGCAGAGGATGCCAGAGACAGCCTTCCCTCCCCAGGGTGAAGGCCTCAGTGAGGACTACTACTCTGGATTTCTGGACATTGATGACTTACCTGGTCCATCTGGGACAACTGGTCAGTCCACAACCACCAGCCTCACCCTGCCCACATCAGAGCTCCCCACCCATGTGGCAACAACAGCACAGCAAACCCCTGTCCCCAAACCTGTATCTCAAGGACTGATCAGTCAGCAGTGTGTCCCACAGTGCAGGGACCACAGTCTACCCCTCACAGCCAAGACAATGAAGGTCCTGGTGTAACTGGGAATGGGCACACCGTGTCAGGGGCAGTGGGAGGGTACCTGTAGGCCAGGGGATGTGGCCCCCAAGGGAAACAACTGGGCAGGAGGGCATCTCCCAAGTCCTGGGAGCATACCAGCAATCCCAGGACAAGGTGGGCCAGATACTCTCCACCTTGCATGAGACCCAGAGGCTCCAGAGGGAATACCACCAGGAGGCCATGTAGCAGTGGCATGCTCACAATGCCAATATGGCCTCATTTGCAGGGGTGCACGAAGAACTAACAACCATCCTGCTTGCATCCTCCACCCACCAGCAGGCCCCTTCAATAGCCACATACCAACTGAGCCATCCACCTCTGCCGCAGCTAGTGGAATGGAGGCCCTGCCAGACCCACAGGCCATTAGCACCCCTCCCTCTGTAGCTGAGAATCCCCCACACAAGCAAGGTCATCCATCCAGACATCCTGCAGGACCTGATGCCAAGACCAAAACCACTGCAGGAAGTGGGCCTCTCCTGAACATTCTCTCTTGTGTGCCACTGACACACCCTGTGGACTGTCCACTGTCATGTCTCCACATTCCCATGGCCCTTGGATACAGGACCTGTACTACCTGAGCTGGGCCAGCTGCTCGGATGATTTCAGCCACCATGACCCCACTCTTCACCCATTGCACTTAAGAATCACATTAAACACCATTGAGCATATCTACTGCTTACGTGTCTTTATTGTAACAAGAATTTCTGTAGTACAACATGTCATTTCAGTTAACCCATTGAGCAGCAAAATTCTGTAAGATGGACAGAAGGGGAGCAATGTGCAGCAAGTTTGATAGTAGAACAGACATATTCTAAAAACTCTGTGTCAAGGAAGCCACCAGTCTAGCCAGGAACCAGAGTAGCACCACCTAAGTGACCTGCAAATATACCAAGACAGGGACAACCATCACAATAGGAGGTAATGTTGCCCACTCAACACACGTAGTACAATGTCATCTTTGCTAGTGCGAATTGGCAAGTGGAATGTTAACACAAATTACCATGGCAGATCCACATTTGCAAAACATACATTCCCAATGTATCCCTCACAGCTGACATAACACAACTAAAGCCAAGTTCCACTGTCAGTATAAGTTATGTTCCATTTACGTCTATTGTGTACAGTGATGATAAGTAGCTTTTCTGATAACACTACTTTGGTTGGCAGTGCTTTTGCAGTTGCCATAGCGTTACTGGGTACATACAACATGCCCAATTTTTTGCAGATGTGATACTAGTCAACAGCATGGTAAACATAGCTCTGACATTTGAACAGTAACACCTCCCCTGATGGCACACAACAGGAGGAGCAATGTCACAAGGCAGACAGTTCACACACAAAACAGTTAACACATACCTGAATTTCATTGGAAGTATTGGTGGATCAACTCTTTTCTAGAGCCAGCTACATCCTCATAATCTGCCTCCTCATCACTTTCTACGTCACTATCATCAGCCACTGGTCCAGCTCCCATCTCCTCAACATCCAGTAATGGTATGTGACGTCTCAGGCCCAGATTGTGTAGCCTGCAGCAGGCAACAACAATCTGGCCGATGTTTAGTGGTCTGTAGAGTAGAGTACCTCCTGAGACATGTAAACACTGAAATCTGGCCTTCAGAAGCTCGAATGTCCTCTCGATGAGACGCCACCTCCTGCCGTGGGCCTCATTGAAACGGTTTTCACCATCTGTTGTTGGATATCTCACTGGTGTCAGCAGCCACGGAAGGTTAGGATAGCCAGAGTCACCTGTGTGCACAAAGGTTGGACCTATCACAATACCGGTAGACACAGGGCAGAATGTGATGAGAGGTGATATTACAGTTGCACACATACTATTGGATACATACCAATGAACCAGGCCCTCTCTCACTGTAGTTGTGCCATCATGTGTGGGACATTGCTGTTCCTCAGAATGGAGGAGTCATGCACAGATCCAAGAAACTTGGCTGTCACTTGGGAGATATACTGGTGAACGAACACACCACCTGGAGTAAACATTTATGGAGTAAACGTTTTTCCTGTTCCTGCACACTTGTTCATTGGCCCTGGGAGCAACCAAAGCAATGTGGGTGCCACCTATGGCCCCTATCACATGTGGGACATGTCCCATATGATAGAAGTCAGCTCCAAAAGTGGGCAAATCCGCACATCTGGAGATCCTGATGTAGCTGTCCAGGTGTTTGAGTAAAGCACAAAGTACATCCTTCAACACAAGACTGAACATCGGCTGTGACATCCCTGCTACCAAGCCAACTGTAATCTGGAATGAGCCTGCCGCAAGGAAGTGTAGCACTGATAAGACCCGTACTGTGGGAGGGATGGCATAGGGTTTATGTATAGCAGGCAAGAGATCCGGCTCCAACTGGGTACACAGTTCTATGATGGTCTGACGGTTCAGACGATAGGTCTGGATGATGTGTCCCTTTTCCAGGGTAGCAAGGTCAATTAGGGGCAGGTCCACAGGTGTATGTCTCATTCTCACCATTGCACAGTGCACAGTCACAGGAAAAGCCACAGGTTGATGTTGACAGTTCATATGCCCCTAACACTATACTTGCAGCACACAATAGTAATGTGGACATAACGCTGAAGTATACACAATCCATTTGGGCATGTAGACTGAACGCGTATGCCATCCTAGATTATTGTTGCAGTCCCAGACACACAGCTTGCCACACACCAAACATGTGACACTTCCATTTGTCAATACCCTATTCCCCTAGGTAATAAGCTGTATGTAACTTTTTAATATACAGATATGGTTAGTCCGTCTATGAGGCAGCAAGTGACTGCACATGTCCTGTCAATGTCATGAGTATATCTAACTACACTGTCCATGAATGTCACATGTGTGAATCCACCTTTGATGTGTGAACATAGTCATCTATGCACTTGTCACTACAATTCATCCATGACACACTTATTATTCACCTACAATACACAGACGATATGTAAAATGGCAGCCGCCTATCCTGCATGCACAGGACAAATGGAAGTGATCTCATTCTGCCGGCGTCAGTTGACATGGCCGTAGGCGGTTGCAACTGGCGTGCAACTCCTCGTTGGATAATATTGTTGGCTACGGGAGGCTGGGGCCAATGAAGATCACTGCTGGACCCGTTACAGCCATTTTCTGTTGCATAGCTCACTTGACTCCTGACACCCATGGAAGCAAGACCTCCACTGCATGAGCTGTTGTGTACTGTCTCTGGGAGCCATAATGCCACGTCCTGCAGGAGATAGGGCCCCTGCCTTCACCCAAGAGGAGTTGGAGAACCTAGTGGATGGGGTCTTCCCCTGTATGGACAGTTGTATGGGGCATTAGAGCAGCAGGTGATCCAGTGTTACTGTCCTGTATGATAGTGGTGTGTGCGAGGCTGAAAGGCATTGTGATGATGCACATGGAATAAATGCATGCAGGTGGCAATGGAGTTGGTGCTTTTGTGCCGTTAAGTCACGTTAGTGTGGGCATGAGATGTGTCTGATGTGTGATGCCATTCTACATGATTATCTCCTTCTGTCTGTGTCACCCATGCAGGTCATCACCCATCAGAAGAAGGGGATTTGGCGTGCCATTGTCAAGCAAGTGTGGACCCTGCTGGTCCATAGCCAGCGGAGCACCCACTACAGAAAGTGGTGGGAGGACTTCAGATGCTAGCTTGTAAGACCGCAGAGGACCAGCTGGGGACATCCTCCCAAGAGGGAGGGATGTCCGTTGGACCCCAACTCCCCAAATAGCCCGCATTTTGGCAGTGGCTTACCCTGAGGTGGATGGGCGCTTGAGGGCAGCACAGCAGCCACAAGGGGGTAAGTACACACTCACACCTCGCTAATGTTAGGCTTGTATGGGTTTGAGTAGCCTACTAGTAGTACGATGTAGTGTAAATCATTGGATGATGTACATGGACTACGGGTATCAGCCACCCTGGCAGGATTTGTATTGATTATGTGTGCCAATACCATGCAGACAGTGACTTAAGAGGGGACTAATTCCATGTTTGGGTTTGTCTGGACACCCTTCACATATTTAGAGAGACCAGATCCTTCCATCAGCATCAGTATACCTGAGGTGTTAAGCCATTGCCATCAGTATTACTGTACCACATTAACAGTGGTAATTTGTGAGTTCTCAATCATCTGCCTTTTACTGAATGTGTAAATGGCTGCAGGGGGCCAAGAACTTACTGACCACATTGTACATGGATTTATGGGCCTGCTGCCTTACCATGCAGGATTCTATTGGGTAAAAAGTACAAGATATGTCAATTGAATTGACCATAGGAATGTGGCAAGTACTATGCAACTGTGCAATGTTAGAAACTTCATGAAGTCAATGAATGCCAATGTTCCCACATTAGTAGTTTTTTTCAGCATAGATTTTATTTCCCCTGTGATTGTCCACAGTTATGCATGTCAATGTAAAGGCATGCCCTGCCATGGCATACCAGCAAAATAATAAGTTGTTACTCTGTGGGAATGCTGGATAGGTATTGACCCATTCCACCCTTCCTTTCTCTCCCACTCTCCCTCCCTCTCCTCCTCTGTCTTTGTGTGTATCAGCATCACCAGGCAAAGGAGAAAGGGAATCTGCAAGTGGGGAAGTTGCAGCCCACGGGATCCAGGAGGCTGACACCAGCGGAGCCAAAGGGACCAGTGGGATGGAGGGCGAGGGGAGTGCCAATGGGAGACCGGATCTTCAACATCCTCTTTGGATTCCTCCTCCAATGGAAGCTCCCTGGCGGCAGACCCTTCTGGGACAAGCCCAGCACCATTCTTGTACGCCACCCCCCTTACCAGCACCACCCTATCTGTAGCTCCCCACCCAGTTGCCTGTGCCCGCTCACCCAGGAGGGTGGGCGTATCATTTGTTGCAGGCACCTCTGCCTCTGCTCCAGTCAGCCAGCTGCCCTCAATGAGGAGGCTATTGACCTCCTGAGGTCCAACTCTGTAGGACAGTCAACCATCATGAATGCCATCCTGGAACTGGAATCACAGATGCAGCAGACCAATGCCTACCTGGAAGGCATTTACGGTGCCCTGAATGACCCTCAGAGATCCTTTCAGTCTTTGGCCTCCTCATTGATGGCAGCCAGTGTCCCTTCTTCTTCCGTCCCCCTTCAAGCTATCAGTGCCCTATCCCACACCCCTCTCCCTACACCCATCCAGGGCACACAGTCAGACCACCATTCATCCACCACAACAGACACGGTTCGCAAAGACAAGCACAGGCACCACAAGACCCACCACTGCAATGTACACAGACAACACACACATGCAGACACAACAACATCCACTCCATACACAGACTCCTCCACCACCTCCTTCCTCACAGACACTGCACAACTCAAAGCTGTTATCACATCAACACTCCCTGATCCAGCCACAAGTCCCCTCATACACACCGTCACCACAATAGCTGACCTGCATACATCCAGCCCATACACCAAATGCGCACTCACCACGACTACCAAACACCCCCACATGCAGCACATCCACCTTACCTGCAGGCACCACCCCGACAGACACTCACACATCTACCCTGGCATCTCCTTGCATCTCCTGCCCCCTCCTCTCAAGACACCTAAACATGCACACTCACCCACCCAACAGACACCCAGCACATACATGCCTTCCACCCACACACCTGCACCCAAGAAACCTACACATACACACCTCACAACCACTCACTCTCCCTCCACTCCCAAATGTTTTTCCCATGACCGCCCTTGTGTACCTAAAAAAAGATTCCTTTATGAGTTTTCCCTGTTCCCTCCCACTGTTCCAGCCCGTGGTTCCCCCAAGCGCCCGTTCCCCTCCCCAAACCGAGGCCTTCCACCTCCCAGTCCTCCCATGCCACCCCTGTACTGCCCATGCCCCTCCCCCTGAAAAAACTACAACCTCCACCAAACAGAAGGTCAACCCCCCTAAACCCAAGACCTAGGGCCCTCTCCAAAAGCCTAAAACTAAACCCAAATACCCCCCAACCGAAACCCAAGCCAAAGGACCCCTCCCAAACCCAAGCCCCCGCCTCCCCTCTCCTCACTCCTGAGGTGCCTGCCTGCCCCATTGATACCCCTGCCATGTGGAGGCTACTATGCAGTCAGGAGTCAAGTTGGGGCCAGACACTTTGCCCAGTGTGCCTGGGGCACTGTAAACTTTTGGACTGGCCAGTAGGCCTATGGTGTTTATAATTGACTTTTTTCAAAACATATTTATATCAATATATCTGCACCACAGTACCATTGGTGTCTAGGGTAACAAACTTGTCCTGCCTTTCTTTTCACATGTATGTGATGTGTTTGTGTAGTGTGATGAGTTGTGTAGGTGACTTGTGCTATGCGCTTGTTGTGATGTGTTGTGATGCAGTTGTGTGGCACTGTGTGTTAGTGGTGTGTTCGTCTGTGTGTGTAGTGATTCATCTGTGATGTGCTTTGTATGTTGGGTGGACGTGGCGTGCAATCTGACACGTTGTTTGGAAGTTTTTTGGTTTGGATTGGTTGTGTACTGTTGTTACATGTTGTTGCCAGTATGTGTCGTCCGGTGGAGGTGTGTGGTGTGCCTCTCTGCCAATGTGTTTGTGAGACTGCAATGGTGTTGTCACTGTGTGACTCGGGGGGTTGTTATGAATGTGTTTGACAGTGGCGGTGTTGAGTGTGAGCGTGTGATGTGTGTATGGCATGTGTATGTTGGCTATTGTGTGTGTTGTTTGTGTGTGTGTATGTAGGTGTGTGTGTGTGTTGGTATGGGTGTTTGTGTGTGTGTGTGTGTGTTGCCGTCACTAGCCATGCCAGGAGTGTGTGTTGTATGTGGGTGTGTAATAATGGCTTTCCCTCCAGTGCGTGCTAGGCAGGTGTACTTACGTTTGTTGTCTTCATCGGCGTCACTGGTTCTGGAGTTGTATAATCATCAGGAGCAGTGGGAGGACTTCAAGTTCAGGTTTCATGGTGGCTGCGGATGTGTCTGTGTTCCTAAAGGTGAGTGTCTCCTTTTATATTCTTAGTTTCCGCCAGGCTTTTCATGGCAGTGCGACCACCCCAGAAATCCTGACGGTGTGCAACCTCGCAATATGCTCGGCGGAAACATGGTCTCTGCCGGCTGAAGATGCCTACAGATGCTCCAAATGTTCTACTTCCAATTGCTGCCACCTTTACTGACTGTATCTCCCACCACTTTACCAATTCATCCCATGGTTTTCTTACATAAATGGATCTTTTCAGAACATCTTTTAGAGTCTTGGGCCCTGATCCACAAAAAAACTGAATTTTATTAGATTTTCTCCAACATATGGAGTAAAATTCACATTTATTTTTAATTCACAAAGGATTGCAGAAATATAGCTGGGAAATGTCACTGTCACAGGTTTCCCAGACCATTACTGCAAAATCTTTGTTAATTTTCATTTACAGCAATGAGAATGTACTTCTGCTTGTTAATGAACATATTTCCATTTCCAGAGGGAGAAATGTCCTGCCAGAGTGCAAATGTGGTTATTATTTTTCCACTGGAAATATTTTTCTTGTGTAGAAAGCCCTTCCACTACCAAAATCCACAATAATCATTTTAACCCAAAAGAGATACAAACAAGAGCAAATGGCTTTAAGAAATTGGGCCATTAGAGTACAGTTAAAAATTAAAAAGTATCCCATTCAAATCTTTCTTCTGTTTCCCATTTTAATTCTCAGTATTATTCTGAGTTGAATTATTCTAAAGTAGGTTAGTTTAAATCCTACCTCTCTTCTCTTTCTGGACATGCCTCACACCTCCTTGGAACTCTAAATCAAATTCTCATCTCATTTCAACTGAGACAGTTTTTCCATACATTTTGCCCTTTTGGCTTCTGATATTTCTGAATATTATTTCACAACTGAAAATTGTCTTTTACACTTCAGTTTCTTCCATAATTCAGGAACTGAGGTAGTGGCTTTGATGCACATGAGCAGGTCACTCCAGGCTTTAAGAGCGAGGTAGGAGAACAAAAGACCGATGAATCCATTTGTGCATATGTGGGGAATGTGTGCGATTAGGAGTATGTATGCGTGATAAATTGAAGAGTGGTAATTTGAGGATTAGTAGACTGTGGAGCTCTTTAAGGTGCGGGGTGATGTGAGTGTGGAGTGGGAGGTTTAGGGTAGCCTGGCAACTGAGTACTTTCATGGTCTGGAGGCTTTTTATCAGTTAAGCAGTGATTCTGGCATGGATTGGGTTGCCATAGTCCAGTTTGCTGGTGATGAGTGTTAGTGTGACAGTTGTGTGAATGTGGTGGAGAGGCATTTGAAGATCTTCTTCAGCATCCTGAGTGTGTGGAAGTAGGAGGCAGCGACTGTGTTCACTAGGTCCATCATGGTGTGTTTGTTGCTGATTATTGTTCTGAGGTTGTCTGCTTGGGTTGCTGGGAGGGTATGGGTTCAAGTTCAGCAGGCCACCAGGTAGAGTCACAGAGCGAGGCATCTTTGACTAGGATTACTTCTTCTGTCTTGTCTATGTTGAGCTTGTGATTGTTGTTTTTTATCCATCTGGCAACTTTGGTCATGCAGGCGGAAAAATTTGTCCTAGTGTTCAGCGTCTTGTCGGATAGGGAGAGTATGAGATAGGTGGCATCACCATAGGGTATGAGGTTGATTCTGTGGAAGTGGATGATGATGGCGAGAGTGGCCATATAAGGGTTGAACAAGGTGGGGCTAAGTAAGGATCATTGTGGAACTCCACTGATGAGGTTAACAGTGTCCAAAGTGCAGGGGAAAGCCCTGGGTGAAGCATGTCAGGAAGGAGCAAATCCAGTGAAGTACAGATCCCTGAATTTCAGCTTTGTGCAGTCGCTGGAGAAGGATGGGGTGGGAAAAAGCGCCGAAGTCTGATGAAAGGCCCAGTTGGATGAGTGACATGGTGTCTCTGATCACCTGGGTGTCATCTGTGCCTGTGATGAGGACAGTCTCTTTGGGCCTGTATTCGATTGAGTGGGGTAGAGGAGATGGTTGTCATTGTGGTGGGTGGCAAGAAGTTTGTTTATCACCTTTTCCATGAAAAATGCCGGGTAGGTTAATAGAGAGGCTGGCCCACAGTGGGATAATGTAATTTGGTCTGCAGAGAGTTTATTGAGGAGGGGGAGTACTGTGGCATGTTTCAAGGCTTTTGGGTGGGTAGGTAGCTGTGATGATTGAGTTGTTCAGGATCGGATGAGAGTTGCAGTCATGGATTTCAGTCCTTTGATGAAAACCTGATGAAGTCAGGGGTCTGAGAGTGATCTGAAGTGTATGGTTGTTGCTTTTCTTTTTCTTGAGTGGTGCTGATGGTTCTGGTGGTTAGCTTGGTCTTCTGGGTGTTGGTTGAGATATGTAGGAGGGCTGCAAAGGTAGAAAGGTCTGGTTGAGGCTCGAAGTTGTTGTAGATGCTGGTAATCTTGTTGCTAAAGATGAGGGACTGGTGGGTGCAGAGGTCCTGAAAAGGGTTTCTCTGGATGAGCATGCAGCCAGAGAGGTGAAGACTTTGACTATGGCAAAGATTTCCTTTGGCACTGTTGGAGCTACTTTTAATGGGGTCAGTGAGTGTGGAGCATTTTGGTGCCTCTCCTTTGCTGATGTTAGCATCTGACATCTGAGGGGGATTTGCAGTTCCTCTTAACAGTGCTGGCCTGACTTTGCCTCCATCTGAGGTCAATCTGCTTGATGTAGCATTTGGTGAGCCACAGCTCATGCGTGCACCAGCTTGTTTGTAGTCTGGTTCTCATGGCTTTTTTGGCTTTACAATGAGTCAATATGTCTGCACAGGTGGTGATCCAGTTGTTGAAGTTGGGGATGGATTTAGGGAGGTTGTTGTTAATTTGAGACCTGTGTTCTAGGAGTTCTGAAGGGCAGGATGCTTCTGAGATCTTGTTCCAGTACATTCATGAACATTTGGCAATGGTGCTTCTGCGGCAGTATGGGACTGATATATGTGGGTAATGAGGGCCTGGTCAGGCCAGGTGATCAGTGTGGGCTTGTCTACTGTAATGCCACTGAAGCTGGTAAAGATGGGGTCCAGGAGGTGTCCGTGGGTTTTGTGGGCCCCTTCACTTGGTGGGTGAGGCTGGGTTTGGACAGGTTGATAGTGTTGGAATTGGTGGTGTCCTTCAGGTAGTAGCTGAGGTTGCTGAGGAAGATGAAAGCACAGGAGTGGAAGATCTGGGGGAAGCGACAAAGTCTGCACTGGTGCTGCTGAAGTTGGTGCATGGTCCGTGAGGGGAAGGGCAGTCGACGAAGGTGCTCGTCAGGGTGTAGTAGGCAGTGATGAAGAGTTTGAAAGTCATGTTCCATGTTGCTAGTTTTGATTTCAGTGGTGGTAGTGCATTGCATGGACTCTTTGAAAATTACAGTGATTCTGCCATGGGCCTGTTTGTCCTGTTCTGTCTTTCAATCTTGTATCATGTGGTAATGAGAAGGCTATGATGGGGGCTGACGAGGGAGTCAGCCAGGTTTAGGTCAGAAAGAGCTAGTCCAGTGAGCGGTCTTATAGCAGATTCCAAATTTTGGTGGATTGTTTAGTCAGGGAGTGAGTGTTGAGCAATAAGCAGACTGGGAGGGAGGCAGTGTAGTGGGGGTCAGCTGTGTGTGGCTGTGTTATTTGCATTGACTGTGTGAGGTACAGGGAGAGTGAGGTGGTTGCAGGAGGGTACACATGAACTGGGAAGTGGTACAGGGAAATGCATCTTTAGTGTTGGGTGGCGAGGAACGGCAGCTGTGCTGGGAGATGCCACTGGGACTCAGGGTGCAGAAAGTCGCAGTGGAGTATCAATTGAGGGAAGTGGGTGAGAAGAGGACCATGGGTCATGTCACTGGGCATGAGTGGGTCATGGATAGGCATAGACAGGCTTCAATTAGACACACCTTTGGCGCGACTCGCCTTCTGCATACCCTCTCTGTGTCTGCACTGCTGCCACCATTAATTAAAGGCAGCTTTGGCTGGAACCAGTGATGTCACTTTGTATGCAAATAGATGATGGGAAATCCAGTGATGTCACTTCCTGTGCAGATGGATGATGGGCATTTAGGTCAAGAATGATAGACTGGGTGACTCAAATGAGTAAAATGTTAAAAGCTACCATTGTGAAAAGATAAGTATATGCAAAACGTCTATGTTTCGCCATGTTGCCCAAATAAAGAGCTGTTATTAACAACTTATATATAGTTGCTGTGCAACTCTCCACTCCCTACCAGGAGGGCATGCCTGTAACCTGTCTTTTCTCACAAACTTTTTTTTAGCTGTACATTGGTCTTTCTGACTGGTGAAAAATGCCTAGTAGTAACAGACTGAATGGTTCCTAACAGAACCTTAAGAAATATGGATGTATGGTTAGACAAGCCATCTTCCAGATACAGATCCTGGCAAACAGTAGTCCATCCTACTTAGAGATGATGCTGACACAGTGGTCTTCATTGTATGTTGAAAGGAACTCCATCACAGTGGATCCTTTCAAGGTACAGAGAGTTCAGTGGATGATCATCATTCATTTTCACAGCCATCTACCAAAGCTTTACCATTTTCTGTTTTTCAATAACAAAGTTCTAAAGAAAAAACAAATGACCCCCCATACTCATGGCATTGGGGGGGCTCATTATTTTCTTTTCTGTCCCTCACTACCAGGTTTTTCCTAGCACTGAGGGATTGGAAAAAAAATCTAAAGAGAGTGGACAGTGTGATGGCTTTACTTTGACATCCCATGCTCTGCCAGGCCTTCAGAGGCAGCTTTCCAGACTGAGCAAACTCAGAATGGTGCTCCTTCTACAGAAAGCTGACAGTCACTTCAACCCTAAAGAGGTTGGGCAAGCCATTGGTTTGCTGCTGAAATATTGTGTCAACATATAAACTACCCTCACATTGTGAGAGTAAGTAAATATAGGTAAATAAACTTTTCGTGACTTCATTTCTAGGAAACTTAATAAATGTATTTTCACGGTACCTACATGTGGTCTTGTGAATAGAGAACAGTAAACTACTGTAATGAACTCAATAAATCAATCAATCAAACATTTGTAAAGTGTGCTACTCACCCGCTACGGTCTCAAGGCGCAGATGTGGGTGGGGCGAGGGATTGCTACTGCTTGAATAACCAGGTCTTGAGGCGTTTCCTGAAGGTCAGGAGGTCCTGGGTCTGTCGAAGGTGGGCGGGGAGGGTGTTCCAGGTCTTGGCGGTGAGGTGGGAAAAGGATCTGCTGCCGGCTGTAGTTCGATGTCTGCGAGAGACGGTGGCAAGGGCGAGGTTGGTGGAGCGGAGTTGGCGGGTGGGAGTGTGGAAGGTGAGTCGCTCTTTGAGGTAGGCAGGGCCCGCGTTGTGGAGAGCTTTGTGGGTGTGGATGAGGAGTTTGAAGGTGATCCTCTTAGTGATGGGAAGCCAGTGTAGGTCTCTGAGGAGGGCTGAGATATGGTCACGGCGTGGGATGTTGAGGGTGAGGCGTGCAGAGGCGTTCTGTATATGTTGTAGTTTCTTCTGGAGCTTCGCCTTGGTTCCCGCATACAGCGCATTGCTGTAGTCCAGTCTGCTGCAGACAAGAGCGTGGGTAACCGTCCTGGTTTTGGTGGGAATCCATCTGAAGATCTTGTGAAGCATGCGGAGGGTGTTAAAGCAGTAAGATGAGACGGTGTTAACTTGCTGGGTCATGGTGAGCGATGAGTTTAGGATGAAACCTAGATTGCGCGCGTGGGTGGTGGGTGTTGGTGCGGTTCCTAGAGTGGCTGGCCACCAGGAGTCATCCCATGCAGAGCAGTTGGAGCCGAGGATGAGAATCTCTGTCTTGTCTGAGTTAAGTTTGAGGCGGCTCTTCTCCATCCAGTTGGCAATGGCAAACAGTCCGTCGTGGAGGTTGGTTTTGGCGATGGCAGGGTCCTTGGTGAGTGAGAGGATCAGTTGGGTGTCGTTGGCGTAGGATACGATGTTGAGGTTGTCGGATCGGACAATGTTGGCGAGCGGAGCCGTGCAGATGTTAACAAGGGTTGGGCTGAGAGAAGATCCTTGGGGAACACCGCAGATGGTCTTGATGGCTTCTGACAGGAAGGGAGGGAGGCAGACTCTCTGAGTTCTGCCGGAGAGGAAGGATGTGATCCATTCCAGGGCCTTGTGGCGGATCCCGGCGTCGTAGAAGCGAGTGCAGAGGGTGTGGTGACAGACGGTGTCAAAGGCAGCCGAGAGGTCCAGGAGGATAAGGACCACGGTTTCTCCTTTGTCTAGCATGGTCCTGATGTCGTCGGTTGGGAAGGAGGGAGATGGGCCGGTAATTCCTTTGGTCTCCAGGGTCCGCTTTGAGTTTCTTTAGCAGGGCGGTGACTTCGCCCTGCTTCCAACTCTCCGGGAATGTGGCGGTCTCAAAGGAGCTATTGATGATTTTGGGGGGCGATGATGGGGCTCGCTTTGTTGAAGACATGGTGGGGGCAGGGGTCGGATGGAGATCTGGAGTGGATGGTGCTCATGTTTTTTTTATGGTGTCCTCGTCATTGATGTGGGTCCAGGAGAGCAGGAGGTTGGTGTGGCTGGGTGTGTTGGGGTTAGTGGTAGCCGCGGAGGTAGTGGGAGGAGAGGAGTTTAAGCTGTCATGGATTTCCGTGATCTTGCGATGGAAAAAGATGGTGAGGGAGTCGCAGAGATATTGCGAAGGAGGGGTGTCGATGGAGCATGACCTGGGGTTGGTGAGTTCTTTGACGATGCTGAAGAGCTCTTTGTTGTTGTGTGCGTTGTTGTCAATGGGATCTTTGTAGAAGTATCTTTTGGTGGTCTGGATGAGCTGGTGGTGCTTGCGAATGGCTGTCTTGAGGGTGGCGTGGTTGCTCTCTGTTTGTTCGGGGCGCCACTTCTTCTCGATTTTACGGCACTCCCGCTTGGAGGCCTGAAGGCCAGCGGTGAACCAGATGGCCTTGGTGCTGGTGCGGTTGTTGGAGGATTCCCTGAGCGGAGCGAGGGTGTCGGCGCAGTCGTCTATCCAATGTCTGAGGTTGAGGGCGGCTGTGTTGGGGTCAGTGGTGCTGGGTGGTGGGGCCTGGGCGAGAGTGGAGATCAGCTGATCTTCCGAGATCGTGTTCCAGCTGCGGCTGGGGATCTGTTGTGGGCGGTGGTGAGTGGCAGATTTCTGGAAGGTGAGGTGGACGCAGCGGTGGTCGGTCCAGTGGAGTTTGGTGATATGGCTGAAGGTGACGTGGCTGCTGGCGGAGAAGACGGGGTCAAGTGTGTGGCCGGAGGAGTGGGTGAGCATCGTGACCAGTTGTTTGAGCCCGAGGTTGTTGATCGGAGCCGTGGAGTTGCTGTCGTTGACGTTCTCAAGGTGAAAATTCAAGTCGCCGAGGAGAATGTAGTCAGTAGAAGCAAGGGTCTGGGTGCCTATTGTGTCGGCAATGGAGTCACTGAACTGAGGTCGGGGGCTTGGGGGCCTGTAGACAAGGGTTCCTCTGAGTGTGGTGTTGGCATTGATGTGGATCTGGAAGTGTAAGTGTTCGGCGGCATCGAGGGTGTCATTGGTGTTAGTTGAGATTCTGATGGTGTTCTTGTGGACTATGCGATTCCTCCTCCCGGTCTGTTGGTGCGGTCTCTGCGGGTGATCTTGTAGCCTTTGGGGATGGCTATGGTGATGTCAGGTTCCGAGGAGGGAGTCATACAGGTTTCGGTGAGGAAGGCGACATCTGGAGACGATGAGGTGAGTAGGTCCCAGAGTTCGAAGGCATGCTTGTGGACGGAGCGGGTGTTGAGGAGGATGCAGCTGAGGAGGTTGTGTGTGGTTCTGGCGTGGTGCTTGGCGGCAGGTGAAGCTGCAGATCCGACAGGAGAAGGGTTCATGGGTGTGCGTCACGGTGGCTTGGACGCAGGCGGTGGAGCGGCCTGGGTTGAGGGCGTGGAGTTCATTGGCACTCTAGTAGCGTCTGGCGGCGTGGGGAGTGCGCGGGTCAGGGGGCTGGCGCTGGGCGCGGTCCAGGTGCGGACGGGTGCAGACGGGCTTGCCTATGGCATGCCTCCAGCACTGGCGGCCGCCATTAAGAAGGGGAAGTGGGAGGAAGGAGCAGCTGGGAGGCGGGAGTAGTGTACGAATGGGGGCGCGAGGGGACGGGGCCGCAGGGAGGCAGCGGCAGGAAAGAACGGCTTAGAAGATCTGAAAACGGCCAGAAGGGGCGCAATGGCACAAAAAAGGAAAAAAAGGCTAAACAGGCACAGAAAATGGCACAAAACAAGGGAAAGAGAGTAAAAAGCTAAAGAAGCACAGAAAATGGCACAAAACAAAGACAGGTACAAAACAACACATAATAGTTACGGAAACCCACTAGACACCAGGGATGAGTCGCAGGCAGGTGCCTGCGGGTGGTGGAGGGCCTCGAACTCGCTGCAGCAGCGATGGCAGGGTAGAGGGCACGGGCACAGTCTGGTGGAGATGCCTGGAGAGCTCTGACCTTAAAAGCAGGTCAGGGGTCACTCTCAAGAGACCAACAAAGTCAGAGAACATCACTCAATTATTGACTATACCTTCAATCATGTGGCAGATTTCAATATTAACAAGGACTTGTAAATATTTGTAGGACCGAGAGAGATCACAACCTGCAGCAAATTGTCCTCAACAAAAAAATTGAGAGTTATGACTTGCCCAACAAGCTTCACAGGAAGCATATTTTATGGAAAAGTGGAAAAAGGACTGTATAGAATTCTAAAATGAATACCCAGTTACAGCAGACCTGGGTACAGTCCTTTCCTACCAAACCCATGAAAGCCACTACAGTTGTGGAAGGGATTCATGTTTTGGATATTCCTAATTGCTCTAATCTTCTTGTGGAAATTTTTTACTTCATTGCTAAATCATCAGAGAAGGAAAGAAGAATTGTTAAACTACGAATGTTGCTTCTGCAAACAATTCACAGAATAAAAAACTACATAGACAAAAAATAATAACACTTGCCAAGAAAGGAGCTTTAGTAGACCCATCTAGGTAAAAAAAATATCAGAATGTGTCTAAAAAGGAAACTATTAAAACCAAAAGGACCCATCGAGGACATATATTGCCAGAGCTCCATGATTCAATCTCCTCAAAAAATTCACAAAAGTTCTGGTTAATAGTGGGTACTAGAACCCAGTTTCACGAGTTAGTTGGAGATTATCCACATAGCACACAAGACCTGACAAGATTATCTGACTGATCTATGTGGTAGTCCTCAAAGTGACTGAAAGGACTCAGATTCTGCAATAGGGCTGGAAGATGCCATCTCATAATCAGAAATGGAAAGGCTTATTAACTCTTCCAACAATTTGCGTGCTCCAGGTCAAAATGTACTGCCAGTGATGGTCATGAAATGTGATCCACCCTAATGGGGCACTTCAATAACTATCAGAATTAACTCTGTCATCTATCCAGGTTATGTTTTACCATCCTGGAAGGGCTCAATTTTATATTCTATTTATAAAAGAGGTCCCAGAGATGTTTCTAAAAGATATTGCTTGACGGCACCATTAGATGCTGAAGGGAACATTTTTGCAAAGCATGTACCATATCATCTTCAAAACTGGGTGGACGAAACTAAGAGAATAACTTTTCATTAGACAGGTTTTTGTTTGAAATGTTCCACGTTAGCCAATTTAGTGGCACCACCTCTCTTGGCTCAGAAAGCTTTTCAGGACAATGCTTCAAAGCTCTTTTCATGCTTTATCAACTTTTCTACTGTTTTTGATAAAGTTAATAGATTCATGTTGTGGTCTAAACTGAACTCATTGGCGATAACTCAAGGCCTATTGAAAACGTTAGTTGAGCTGCACAGTGATACAAGGGTAAGGGTGAAACTATCTGATGGGAAAGATTTGACTGCAAAACATAACACCTTTAATGGTTTAAAACAAGTAAGCATCTTTATTATTCAGTCCGTTCATCTCTGATCTAATTGGAGTTTTACAACAAGACGGGAGATCCACCCATGTTGTCCAACACAAATGTCACGCATTTGGCCTACACTGATGACTTGGTGATTCTATTCACTTCATAGATTGCCTCATAAACTCAATTGACTGGGGTGTTCTCTTTTACTGTGGATCATAATGTACAGATTAACACTAATAAGACTAAGGGGGTCATTCTGACCCGGGCGGTCATGGACCGCCAGGGCCAACGACCGCGGAAGCACCGCCAACAGGCTGGCGGTGCTTCCATGGGCATTCTGACCGCGGCGGTACAGCCGCGGTCAGAAACGAGAAACGGTTTCCGGCTGCCCCTGGGAATCCTCCACGGCAGTGCCGCCATGGGGATTCCGACCCCCTTCCCGCCAGCCTGGTTCTGGCGGTTTCCACCGCCAGAACCTGGCTGGCGGGAACGGGTGTCGTGGGGCCCCTGGGGGCCCCTGCAGTGCCCATTGGCATGGGCACTGCAGGGGCCTCCTAACAGGGCCCCACATAGATTTTCAGAGTCTGCGTGGCAGACACTGAAAATCGCGATGGGTGCAACTGCACCCGTCGCACCCCTTCCACTCCGCCGGCTCCATTCGGAGCCGGCATCCTCGTGGAAGGGGGTTTCCCGCTGGGCGGGCGGGCGGCCTTCTGGCGGTCGCCCGCCAGCATAGCGGGAAACTCAGAATGACCCCCTAAGATCATGGCATTTGGTTGCTGTAGCCCAAAATATACCTGGTCCATACGTCCCACGGAGTGACAGTAATAACAGGAGAAATACAATATTATCTATAAAATATGGAGGGGGACCGATGAGCCTTACACCACTGTGTTTCCAGTTCTAAATTAGCCCCAGCACTCATGTATGTGTCTATCTGCTGGTGCCTGGATACAATTGGAAAGGTTGAAATTATATTTTTGAGCTGCACTAAGAAATTGTTTAATCTATAGAACTGAACTTCACAAAGCCAACTAAGACTGGAGTTTGGCATTGTACCGCTGCATGCTCGGGCCACAATTAATCATATTAATTACTTTACCGATTGCCACTTAGCAGAGTACAATACCCTAAAGTTCGAACTTAAGAAAGAGTTCCTCAATCTCACCACGGAAGAACCACTTGCTGGAATACACCATCAAGACTGACTTGGGCAACTACCATTTGCCGGATTTAATGGATATTTACACAATGACAATGTCAGCCCGGAAAGCATTGCTAAACAGGAAATACAATTATCCAGCTGCCTACTAGGACTTGAGGGGTCAGGTTAATCAAAGAACATGAAGTGCGCGTTGGCATCCATGTTCTTTGCTGCAACAACCATACATTGATTTTAACATGGGTACCAAGGAGAAAAAAATATACCTAAATTTTAGACTCTTTTACTTACCCTTTTATGAATTTGACAGCCACTGGAAAATGCATCGGAGCGTCAACAGTATGTGCTGGCTATGCTATGTAGGCTTGAAACCTTGAAACACATTTTCTGCCTTCGTCCTGAGCTTCTTGACATTAGTGAGAAGTATTAAAACCTATTTTTAATGGTGAGGGAGTTAGAACTATCACTGAAGAAACTTTGGGGGTGATTCTGACCTCGGCGGTAAAATGCCCTTACCGCCGGTCAGAAGACCGCCATAACACCGCCGCGGCCGCGGTCAACCGCCACGGTCATTCTGACCCACAACGGCCAAACCTCCAAAAATCCGTCCTTCACTGCAGCCCGCCACATCGGCGGGCAGCGATAAACTGGAGATGACCAAACCTCCACCGTCACGCCAACAGAAATACGCCCATGCCATTACGACCCACGAATCCACACGGCGGTCATTCAAACGCGGTATTCCATTGGCGCTACACACCGCCGCGGTCAGAATACACACACATCACCAAAACACAGCCACATTGGACAATTTGAAAAACACACACCTGATACACATACACACACCACTCCCACACAATCAACCAACTATAAAACACACACCCACATCACCCACAAACCCCTGCGACCCCAATTACTGAGAGAAGGAGAGAGAGACACAGCAGACAATCCAAAGCAAGACACACTGAGGCACACTACACCATCACACACACCACAAAGTAGCACAAAGCACCACTCACCAACACACTCCTCATCACATACACCACCCCACACCTCACCCACACCACCCCATGGCACCCCAAAGGCATCCACGATTTTCGGACCAAGAACTCCGGGTCATGGTGGAGGAAATCCTAAGAGTGGAACCCCAGCTCTTCGGCTCGCAGGTGCAGCACACCAGTATAGCCAGGAAGGCGGAGCTATGGCAGCGGATCGTGGACAGGGTCAACACGGTGGGACAGCATCCCAGGAATAGGGAGGACATCCGCAAAAGATGGAACGACCTACGGGGGAAGGTCCGATCGATGGTCTCCAGGCACAACATCGCGGTCCAGAAGACTGGTGGCGGACCCCCACCCACCCCTCCCGAATTTACATCGTGGGAGCAAGAGGTCTTGACCATCCTGCATCCTCAGGGCCTCGCAGGAGTAGCCGGAGGAATGGACTCTGGTAAGTCCCATCTCAACTACTATATCCCCCCCACCCCACCAGCATGCCAACCCACACCCCCACCCTCACCCCCAACCCCCCAGCACACATCCTTCCTGACAATGTCTCACCAGCACAACCCACCCATCCCAACACCAACTCCTGCATGCCAACACAAACCATGGGCACCCATCACCTAAGCATGACCACTGCACTAACCCCTCCCCCCCACTAAATACCCTCACAACACCTCCCTCCAGGGAATGCCTGCACTGGGGGACAAGGGCACCCACAACACGCATGCTATTGCACACACAGAAACAATAACCAAACTCTCTTACCCCATGCAGGACCCGAACGACAACACACCAGCCAGGAGGGTCCAGAAGTGTCCATCCCACCACCGGAACAGGCCCACACTGAGGATAGCAGCTCTGTCGACAGTGAACCTGATGACCAGCCCGGACCATCGGGGACCTCTGGGCAGTCGGTTCCCCTCACCCAGACACAGGCCACACCAGACCCGACCCCCTCTGCCGACACCAGCACAGCTCCCACCCAGCGGGCCCATGCCTCTGTCTCTAGGACAGCTCAATCAGCGGTGTGTCTGCCACTACAGGGCACCCAGGCTAACCCGACACCCCAACAACAACAGGGACCTGGGGGCAGTGGGAGCGGGCACACCGGCCAGGGGACAGAGGCCGGGGGAAACCGGGCAGCTCGGAGGGCTGCTGTGCGACAAGGGGGGGAGGAGAGGCCCAGGGAACCCACTCTCCAAGAGGCCCTCACCACCATCATGGGGGCATACCACCACTCCCAAGAAACGATGGCGACGGTACTGGCCAGGTTCACTGAGATCCAGGCACAGCAGGAAGAACGCTACATGGGGTTCAGGGAGGAGCTGAGAATCATCGGGACCGCAATGGGGACCATCGTCCTGGCCCTCCACAGGATAGAGGACGCGTTGCGGGACCATGGTGCACCACACAGGGCCCCTGTCACTAGGCCGGACCAGGAACAGCCTACCACCTCCGCCGGCGCTAGTGGACAGGAGGTCCCAACACCTCGACAGCCCCCCAGAACCCCACCTCCTGCTGAAGAACAACCACCCCGTAAGAGGAGCCTGAGACCAAAGAAAAAGACAGAGTAGGATGTCAAGACCCCCGCCAGCAGGACATACCCCCTCAAGTCTTCCCACTGTCCCACATTGCCACCCTGTCCAACCATGAACTGCCTATGCTCCATCCTTCCACAGGCAAAAGAACAATGCACCTGTGAGACTGAGAACTGGACTCTGCCATGGATATTCCTCCACCCCCACCCATCACCCTTAGAATCACATGTACCGATATCTAGCACTGTAAATAAATCACATTTTGCACACAAACCTGTTTTGAGTCATGCTGTATTATTAACAAATGGATAACATATTACTGTTCAATTTCTGTTCTGTCAATTAGTCATGACAACATACCAATGTCAATACGCTGTATTTCATGGGCGAACCAAGCAGAAGTCAGGTACTGAGTCAGACAGCACTGAGAAGGGAAGGGAAAGGCATAAATTAATAAAAAACATCTGTGGGGAACTACAGAAAGTACAGATGCAGGAGGCTAGAAGCAATTGTGAAATGGCGTGGGTGATTCTTACCTGGGTGTTACTGGAAATACTGTTGTATCACTCTGTCCCTATTGTCTGTGTCGTTCTCAGAGTCTTCCTCCTCTTCACTCTCCACAGGCTCCACGGCTTCTACAGCACCACCATCTGGACCATCCTCCTGCAGGAAAGGCACCTGGCGTCGCAAAGCCAGGTTGTGAAGCATACAGCACGCCACGATGATATGGCACACCTTCTTTGGTGAGTACATTAGGGATCCACCAGTCATATGCAGGCACCTAAACCTGGCCTTCAGGAGGCCAAAGGTTCGCTCAATCACCCTCCTTGTACGCCCATGGGCCTCATTGTAGCGTTCCTCTGCCCTTGTCCGGGGATTCCTTACTGGGGTCAGTAGCCACGGCAGGTTGGGGTAACCAGAGTCACCTATTAGCCACACACGTTGTCTCTGTAGCTGCTCCATCACATAGGGGATGCTGCTATTTCGCATCACATACGCGTCATGCACTGACCCTGGGAACTTGGCATTTACATGGGAGATGTACTGGTCAGCCAAACAGACCACCTGGACATTCATCGAATGATAATTTTTTCTGTTTCGGTACACCTGCTCATCGTCTTTTGGGGGTACCAAAGCCACATGGGTCCCATCAATGGCACCAATAATGTTGGGGATATGTCCAAGGGCATATAAATCACCCTTCACTGTGGGCAAGTCACCCTCCTCGGGGAAAATGATGTAGCTCCGCATGAGTTTCATCAGGGCAGACAACACTCTGCTCAAAATCTTAGAAAACATAGGCTGAGACATTCCAGATGACATGGCCACTGTGGTCTGGAATGACCCACTGGCCAAAAAATGGAGGACTGACAAAACCTGCACCAGAGGGGGAATCCCTGTGGGTTGGCGGATGGGGGACATCAGGGCTGGCTCCAGCTGGGCACACAGTTCATGGATAGTGGCACGGTCAAGTCGGTATCGAAGTATTATATGGCGTTCTTCCATTGTCGACAGGTCCACCAGCGGTCGGTACACGCGAGGATTCCTCCTTCTCATCCCAAGTCCCAGCGGACGGTGCCTAGGAAGGACAACATGGAGCACAGAGTCAGCCAAACCACAGGTACGTACAGACAGCTTGCACAGTTAAAGAATGGCAATGGGTTGAAAGGCGTGTATGTGTGGCAATGCAAAGCCTAGGCCTGTGTGTCGCAGTCAAAATTAAGCCATGTGGGCCCTTGAAATGGCGGCTGCCTGACCTGTGAAGTGGGACAATGGGATGTGAGGTCACTGCGCTGGCGGGGCACACCGTGGCGGTAGGCGGTCGAAGACCGCGGCGCAAAGCCGCATTGGTTAACATTGAAGCCTATGGGTTTCAGGAGCCAATAACGAAGTGCGCCGGCGGTCGCGGTACGCACCGCCGCGGTACGCACCGCCGCGGACGTGACCGCCATTTTCTATCTGCTTAATCACTCGAGACCTGATCATCCACAGGAGAGGACCTATACTGCAAGTGCTGCTGTGACCTCGGTCTGGAAGATACAATGGCTGCTGCGACTGGGGAAAGGGCCCCTGCCTTCACGTCTGAAGAATTGGACAAGCTCGTGGATGGGGTCCTCCCCCAGTATGCGCTACTCTACGGTCCTCCAGACCAACAAGTGAGTACACCGGGTGCTAATGGAATGGGCTATGCCTGTGTGGATTGGGGTGGATGTAAGTTGGTGGGGTGGGGGGCGAATGAGGAGTGCAACGCCCGACAGATGAGAGCATGTGCCATATGGCAAAGTGGGTGGGGGGGGGGGCAATTACATCTAACATGCAGGCCATTGATGATTTCCTCCTTTCCACCCTGTACATGTCTAATAGGTCAGCGCCCATCAGAAGATCGAGATTTGGCGTGCCATCGCCAAGGAAGTCCGGACCTTGGGGGTCCACAACAGACGGGGCACCCACTGCCGCAAGAGGTGGGAGGACATCCGCCGCGGAACAAGGAAGACCGCAGAAACACTGCTGGGGATGGCCTCCCAACCTAGGAGGGGTGCCAGTCGCACCATGACCCCCCTGATGTCCCGGATCCTGGCGGTGGCCTACCCTGAATTGGATGGGCGCTTTAAGACATCACAGCAGACACAAGGGGGTGAGTATCAGCACATTCTCCTATCTTTCTGCGCAGTGGAGGCGTCTGGGTGGGGGAGGAGGGCTGTGGGTGACATTAGGCCAGGGCGCTTTCTGTAGTGTAGTCCTCTCCCTTAGGCATGGCCCTGTGCCCCCAGCCCCCACCTCGGTAGGGTGACAAGTACAGCCATTGAAGGTCCAGCATCTCCCATGTGCGCGTTTGACGTCTCTTGGCCTGTTGTCTTAGTCAGTAGTACTGAGTAGTGTACCCCGAATGCGCGGCTTAGTGCATTAGGCACCTGTGTCTGTCCTCTCCGCCAACGGTGTTGACATTGCATGCACTCAACCTGGTCTTCTTTTTTCTCCCCCCACCCTTTCTCTCCATCTTCTTGTGCATGTGTGCATTAGCATCATCAGGCGGAGGAGATTTGGCATCGGAGCACGAGGGAGCTGCAGGACACAAGGCCCCGGTGGGCCCAGGAACAGACACCGAGGGCACCAGTGATCCGGAGGGCGAGGGGAGCACCACGACGGGGACCGCTGGTGAGAGCAGCGAAAGCGACACGTCCTTGGATGGGAGCTCCCTAGGGGTGGCGGCAACATCCGTGCCCCCCGCCTCTACAGGTACAGCCGCCACCCAGCGCACCAGCCCCGCCCTCCCAGCAGCCCCTCAGTCTTCGCTCCGTGCCGGTTCGCCCAGGAAGGCGCGCGTCTCCTTCGCCCCAGGCACCTCAGCCCCTGCCCCTGTTGCCCCTGCTGCCCTCAGTGCGGAGCTCATTGACCTGGTAAGGACGCTCATTGTTGGGCAGGCGACCCTTTTGAATGCCATCCAGGGTGTGCAAAGGGAGGTGCAACAGAGCAATGCGTACCTGGAGGGCATTCATTCGGGTCAGGCTGCCCATCAACGAGCGTTCACTGCTCTGGCCTCAGCACTGACGGCAGCCATTGTCCCTGTTTCCAGCCTCCCTCTTCTGACTGCCTCCAGCCTGTCTCTGTCTCCTGTTCCTCAGTCTATCCCATCCACACCATCAGACCAGCCTTCACACACCTCAACACCCAAGAGCAGCTCATCCAAACACAAGCACCACAGATCCCGCAAACACTCACCCGAGCAACACCCAGATGCAGACATGCCAACAGCCACTGCCACCCCTGTGTCCCCCTCCTCCTCGTCTCCCTCCTCCCTCCCTGTGACGTCTACACTCACACCTGCATGCACCCCAACATCAGCCAGTGCTTCCATCACCACCTCACCCTCCAGTACAGTCCACACTCGTGCAGTCACCACCCCCACTGCCATGTACACATCCCCTGTGTCCTCTCCCACTGTGTCTGTCACCCCCTCTTCCAAGACACACAAACGCAGGCAGCCACCCACCCAACAGCCATCCACCTCACGACAGCCTACAGCACCAGCACCTTCACCCAATGACAGCACACCTGACTCTCCTACAACCACCTCCTCTACCTCCACTTCCATCTCCACTTCTCCTACCCTTTACCTTGGCCCTAAAAAACTATTCCTGGCTAACCTTAACCTCTTTCCCCCCGATGACCTCCCCCATCCATCTTCAAAGAGTCCCAAGAGCACCGCAGCCACCACCAGCCCAGCTTCGGGTGTCACTGTTGTGCCTGGGTTCTGGAGCCCACCCTTTGCCAGCAGTGACACATCGATCAGCAGCAAGGACACGTCCAGCCCCCCCCCCCCCCGGCAAGAGGACCCGCCAAAACAAGGACCGCCGTGCGAGGACCGACAGGGCTGCCCCCAAGGAGCAATGTGCGGCCACTTCACCACCCACACCATCTAGGGGAGGCAAGGGCCCGAGAGCCCCATCAAAGGAGCGGAAGGGCAGCAGGAGCGCGGAGAAGGTGGACCCCACATGCCACATCCCAGCTGGGAAGGAGGACACTAAGGAGGCCAGGAGTCCGTCCCCGAAGGGTCCAGAAACGTCACGGTCCCAGGGCGACTGAACAGGGAGTCCAGGCCAGGTCTGGCTCCCTTGACCTGGTGGATGAGCACCGCTGAACAGGGCCCGCGGTGCAGAAGAGTACCGCTGAACAGGGCCCCGCCGTGGAGATAGGCACCGCTGAACAGGGCCCGCGGTGCAGAAGAGTACCGCTGAACAGGGCCCCGCCGTGGAGATAGGCACCGCTGAACAGGGCCCGCGGTGCAGAAGAGTACCGCTGAACAGGGCCCCGCCGTGGAGATAGGCACCGCTGAACAGGGCCCGCGGTGCAGAAGAGCACCGCTGAACAGGGCCCCGCCGTGGAGATAGGCACCGCTGAACAGGGCCCGCGGTGCAGAAGAGCACCGCTGAACAGGGCCCCGCCGTGGAGATAGGCACCGCTGAACAGGGCCCGCGGTGCAGAAGAGCACCGCTGAACAGGGCCCCGCCGTGGAGATAGGCACCGCTGAACAGGGCCCCGCCGTCTCAAGCACCGCTCCGCTGGGCCCTTCCTGTCAAGCACCGCTCCGCTGGGCCCTTCCTCTCAAGCACCGCTCCGCTGGGCACCGCCGTCTCAAGCACCGCTCCGCTGGGCCCTTCCTCTCAAGCACCGCTCCGCTGGGCCCTTCCTCTCAAGCACCGCTCCGCTGGGCCCCGCCGTCTCAAGCACCGCTCCGCTGGGCCCTTCCTGTCAAGCACCGCTCCGCTGGGCCCTTCCTCTCAAGCACCGCTCCGCTGGGCCCTTCCTCTCAAGCACCGCTCCGCTGGGCCCTTCCTCTCAAGCACCGCTCCGCTGGGCCCCACCGTCTCAAGCACCGCTCCGCTGGGCCCTTCCTGTCAAGCACCGCTCCGCTGGGCCCTTCTTCTCAAGCACCGCTCCGCTGGGCCCTTCTTCTCAAGCACCGCTCCGCTGGGCCCCGCCGTCTCAAGCACCGCTCCGCTGGGCCCTTCCTGTCAAGCACCGCTCCGCTGGGCCCTTCCTGTCAAGCACCGCTCCGCTGGGCCCTTCCTCTCAAGCACCGCTCCGCTGGGCCCCGCCGTCTCAAGCACCGCTCCGCTGGGCCCTTCCTGTCAAGCACCGCTCCGCTGGGCCCTTCTTCTCAAGCACCGCTCCGCTGGGCCCTTCTTCTCAAGCACCGCTCCGCTGGGCCCCACCGTCTCAAGCACCGCTCCGCTGGGCCCTTCCTGTCAAGCACCGCTCCGCTGGGCCCTTCCTCTCAAGCACCGCTCCGCTGGGCCCTTCCTCTCAAGCACCGCTCCGCTGGGCCCTTCCTCTCAAGCACCGCTCCGCTGGGCCCCGCCGTCTCAAGCACCGCTCCGCTGGGCCCTTCCTGTCAAGCACCGCTCCGCTGGGCCCTTCTTCTCAAGCACCGCTCCGCTGGGCCCTTCTTCTCAAGCACCGCTCCGCTGGGCCCCGCCGTCTCAAGCACCGCTGAACAGGGCACCGCCGTCTCAAGCACCGTTGATGGTTCACCGTGCCCACCATGCCTCCTCCTTGACCAGTGGAGACTGTCATCCACCTGATGGACTGTGGCTTTGCACTCCCCAGGATGGTCCAGTGGGCAGCCCACCCACTGTAGAGACATTGAGAGACTGTGGCTTTGCACTCCCCAGGATGGTCCAGTGGGCAGCCCACCCACTGTAGAGACATTGAGAGACTGTGGCTTTGCACTCCCCAGGATGATCCAGTGGGCATGGTGGCTCCTCGTGGATCTGGTGTCGTGGACTCATGAGGCTGTGGTGCCCCCCCCTTCCCTTCCCCCTGAGGTGCCTGTAGTTTTTACATCTGATGCCCCTGCAGTGTTCTCTCCAAAGGACTCAGGTCTCCTGTGTGGGCTTTGCCCTTGTTTCTCAAGACTTTGGCCCATGGACATGCTGAATTCGTAGGATGTGCAGGACTTGGTACTTCAGTTATACACTGATGTGTATGTCATTTGTTTTGTTGTGGATATCTTTCATGGTTGTACGCTAATTTTCTGGAGCTTTTTGGTACATAAATATTTATTCCAAATATGATTATGTCCTAGCATTTTTCAGGGGTGTTTGGGTGGTGTCACTGTGACTTGGTGCTCTGCATTGGTGAGTACATAGTTGGGGGGGGAGGTGGGGGGGTCGCATATGTGTGTGCCCGTAACCTTTCGTCCTCCCCCTCCCGTGTGTCGTAGGTGCAGTACTCACCGTTGTCGTCTGCGCCGGACTTCGTACTCGTGGTAGATGAGAAGGTAGACGAGAGCAGGTAGGATGTTTAATTCGGGTTCCATGCTGTCCTCCGTACTCGTGGAGTGTGTTTTGGTGAGCGTTTTCCCGTTCGTAGTCTGTTTCCGCCGTGTTTTTATCGGCGGTGCTCCCGCCCCGGAAAAGGTGGCGGATTGGTGAGTTATGATAGTGTGGGCGGTACATTGTCTGCCGCCTGCCTGTTGGCGGTGACCGCCGCGCTGTTTGTCTGTACCGCCGCGGCGGTCGGAGTGTTAAGTTGGCGGGCTGTGTTGGCGGTTCCCGCCAGGGTCAGAATTCCATTTCTTGGACCGCCAGCCTGTTGGTGGGTTGGCCGCCGCTTTAACACCGACCGCCAGGGTTAGAATCACCCCCTTTATGTTGTTTCAGAAGCTCCACCCCAAACGTTATTGGTTATCTAACAAACTATTTGTTATAAGCTACCAAGAGATGGGAAGCTTTATTGATGAGCAGAAATTCAATGTTACAGGGTGTCTGATTTTTGCTGCCTTAATATATATTGTTTTTTGTTCAGTTTTAAGGAGGTACATTTGTATGTACTTTATTGAACTAGGGGCTAGATGTACATATAACTGGTCAAAAATATTTTCAAACAGTATTTTTATGACCAGTGGGGTAATTTGTGAAGCTACCTATGTACTAATAGGTCATTTTGCAAAATATTGATTCATAGTAGGTTACTGTAGGAAAGTCCTCCTTTTTGCCCTGGTCATCCCCAAACATTTTGTACAGATACTGGTGGTTACTGCTAACCAGTCCCAGGGCCAGTGCTCTGTGCAAAGTGTTTTTTCAAATTAGGCTAATTATAATTGGCAGTATTAACCTACCTTTAAGTCCCTATCATATGGTAGAGCATTTAGGTTTATGGACCCCCGCATAGGTAGTGAACCCATAGGTGCACAGCTGAGGTGCCCAGTGCCATTTTAAAGAAAGTCCTGTCCTGTTGGCTGCTTTTAGATTAAAGTTACCTTCAAATTCGCCTTTGGAATTAAAAATACTTCCAAAGTCTTAAACTATCTTATTTTTACATATAATTCACCCTTAAGGTGTGCCCTAGGTGTCCCCAGGATTGGGTGCAGTGTAACTATAAGTAGGGACCTTATAACAGATGTTTTATAAGCCCTGGTGAGGAAAAATAGCCAAATTTGTTTATCCCTCATTGTAGTGAATGGGCTCCATAGGCTAAAATGGGGAGGCTTTATTTTTAATTAATTAAGTTCCAAAAGGAGCTAGATATTTCACGTTTGATATCAAACTGATTGTTATAATAAATACAATAACTTGCCATTGTTGAATTTAATAAAACTAGTTTTAGAACTCTACCTGAAAGTTGCCAGCATCAGCTCTGTAGTGCCCATCTCTGGTTGGCAAGCCACTGTCATCGTGGCCAGGCTGCGTTGATGAGGTCTGAGCTGAGGACAAAGGAAATGCCTGGGGGAGGAGATCTGCCTCAGCAGATGGTGAAACAGGATGGGAATAGAGCAGCCAAACTGGTCTTCAGAGGAGGGAAGGACATTTGGAGCAGCTCAGGACCTCCCCCATTTCTTGAAAACCCAGACAACCAGGTGCCCCTTGATTAGATTAGGAGAAGGCATGAAAGGGCTGTGTTAATTAATTTTAGCCACACCAGTGGGTGGACTCAGCCAGACCTAACCTCCAAAATTGAATTTCTGCCATTTTGGACTTTTAAAGAATGTTGCTCCTTGGGGTTGATTTTTGCCACAATTCCCAGGAAGTGGTCATCCAAGAGGGTTATGGCCTGCCTGTGATTGAACAGTTCACCCCCACCTGCTTTCCACTCCAGGATCTAGGATAAATATGGCAGAGCTGCACCCACACCTCAGCTTCTGTTCTGCTTTCCTACTCATCTCATATCAAAGCTTACAGAACCTCTCTGGAATGCACTTCTGAGTTCAAAGAAGACCTTTATTGTTGTTAATTCTTCCCCACCCACAAGTTCTTGAGAGACAAATTAATAGATTTCAAGCACACAACGTAGTCGCAGCAAGAAAACAAAATATATTACAGTACTTCTCAGTTGCAATGTACACAGCATATATATAATATATGATTATAGTAGCGAAGCATAAAAGTCAAAATTCATCACCGTATGAGCAAGTAGGACCTATCTTCAGCTTCATCTTTCTGGGGTCTGCAAGTTGATGACTCCGGTCAACTGCGAGAAAGAAATTATCTACCCACACGGGAGACTGGCAACTGACGCCTAGTTCCAGCCTGAAGTCAAGCAGATTCAAATCTAACTCACTGTAGCCCAGAGTCATCCTTACAAAAGCGTGCCCCCTCCTCTCAGACTCGGGAAAACTACGCAAGCCTTTGGAGACTGGCCAGATCTCCTAGACTTCTCCTATTCCCAAGGCTGAGCAGAAAGGAAAACACCAAATGTACTCTCTCTTATCAGGTCTAGTCTGGTGTGAAGAAAACAGCTTGGTTCATCTTGTGGAAAAACACAGCTTGGAAGAATACTGACATCTGCGAGGTCTCAACTGCAATGTCTAACTCCACGTTACAGCCAATAGGCAGCTAACCTAAATATCAAATGTAATGTCTAATGTCATGTCAAAGCCAATAGGCAGCTAACCTAAATATCAAATGTAATATCTAATGTCATGTCAAAACCAATAGGCAGCTGAGCTGAATACAAAATGTAATGTCTAATATCATGTCAAAGCCAATAGGCAGCTAAGCTGAATACAGAATGTAATGTCTAATATCATGTCAAAGCCAATAGGCAGCTAAACTGAATACAGCATGTCAAAGCCAATAGGCAGAATACAGAAAGTAATGGCTAATGCCATGTCAAAGCAAATAGGCGGCTAAACTGAACAAAACATATAGGCGGTCATTCTGACCGTGGCGGGCGGTGGTCGCCGCCCGCCATGCAGTTACCGCCGAATGACCGCTCCGCGGTCATGAGACCGCGGCGGCCATTCTGGCTTTCCCGCTGGGCCGGAGGGCGACCGCCAAAAGGCCGCCCGCCGGCCCAGCGGGAAAGCCCCTGCAACGAGGATGGCGGCTCCGAATGGAGCCGGCGGAGTTGCAGGGGTGCGACGGGTGCAGTGGCACCCGTCGCGATTTTCACTGTCTGCCAAGCAGACAGTGAAAATCTGTATGGGGCCCTGTTAGGGGGCCCCTGCACTGCCCATGCCAGTGGCATGGGCAGTGCAGGGGTCCCCAGGGGCCCCACGACACCCGTTCCTGCCATCCTGGTTCTGGCGGTGAAAACCGCCAGAAACAGGCTGGCGGGAAGGGGGTCGGAATCCCCCTGGCGGCGCTGCAAGCAGCGCCGCCATGGAGGATTCCCTGGGCCAGGGGAAAACCGGCGGAAAACCGCTGGTTCCCCTTTTCTGACTGCGGCTTTACCGCCGCGGTCAGAATAGCCCTGGAAGCACCGCCAGCCTGTTGGCGGTGCTTCCGCTGCCCTCCGCCCTGGCGGTCAGAGACCGCCAGGGTTGGAATGACCCCCATAATGTGCTACTGGTGAACATTGAGCAACTAATATGCGCAGTGGTGAAACACAAAGTCATTGGTCAAACACAATTAATAGCATCACAGCTTCCTACCAGGAACAAGACAAGAAGATAAAGGACTGCCCTGCTGGACCCCTGACCTGCCATTGACACTGCACTCTGAAGGACTGCACCAGCTGCACACTTGGCCTTTACCACAAAAAGGACTTTGTCTAGCTTCAACTGGTTCAAGAAGGGACTTCCTGTTTGCTACAGGTAGAAAATAGCTAACCAGAGTCTCCTGTATCAAAACCCGAAGAAACTGACCAGCTGACCACTGTCCATTTTTGGATTTGAGCCAGGTGCATTCTGGGAGTTGGAGTCTGAACCCTCAAGGAGCAACTCAGAGCTTCTGAAACCTTGGGGTGAGCTGTGGACTCCTAACAGACCTTCAAAGACCTTCTGGAAGAAGATCCAGAAGGTTGGAGAAGATTGGAGAAGTTTTGGAAAAAAGCTCCATAAAAGGACAGACCCGTCGTCGTGAGTCAAGCCGGGTTATGCCGGCCGCAACCCGGCCTGATTTTCAGGTTCGTCCCGCTGAAAAGCTCCAGAGCCCCAGACTTCCAGGAATTCACCAGGGCCCCTGAAAAGACAATCCGATCATGTTGACTCAAAATCAGCTTGCTGTGGAGGGTCATCTGACATTGGAGAGAAAAAGCTAAAAAAAAATGACAAAGTCCAAAAATAAAAAGTTGACCGGGACTTCCCGCACAGTGTATCCAAGGAGGGCTCTAGGGACATCAGATCCAATTTCAACTTCGGCTCGGACAAAGATTTCCATCCCAAAAATCATGTAAGTCTGAAGGTAGAATTCTTCACCAAGGTCTCCTGCGATGTGTAACCTTAGAGGTCTCCAGGGAGGTCGGATCGGATTGGTGACTTCACTCGGTGAGAAAAATCTTCAAGAAAAAGTCTTAGTGTCTCATTATGTCTTTGATGGTCTTTTTGGAAGACCGCCGCGGTGGCGCCCGCCAAAATACCACCATGTTGGCAGTCATTTGACCGCTGTGTCAAAAGTCACACTGTGAAGACTGTCTAAAAACAGCCAAAAATCTGAGACCTCCAGGACACTGGAGGGCACATGTCCCACATCAGCACAACTAACACAATACATCACAAGCACCCAAAATCTCGACAACTGTCACACCCTCACAATGCAGCACCCACACCTCACCAATTACCCAACACTGCACCCTTACACTCACAACACACCCTCTCACCGCCGACACAAACACTACCATATCCTCACAAAAACACCCATGTTTCACTGATGAGGAGTTGAGGATCATGGTGGACGAAATTGTCAGGGTAGAGCCACAACTGTTTGGAGTACAGGTCCAACAAACATTGATTGTCAGAAAAAATGGAGTTGTGGCACAGGATAGTCGACAGGGTCAATTCAGTAGGCAGCCATCCACACACAAGGGAGGACATCAGGAAGACCTACGGGGAAAGGAGCGTGCCATGGCATCACGCCACCAGATAGCCGTGCACAAGAGTGGCGGTGGGCTCCCAACTACTCCCCCACAGTTCACATCATGGGAGGAGAAGGTCATGGACATACTGTATCCACAGGGCCTGACTGGAATACCTGGGGGACTGGAGTATGGTAAGTACCCACAACAGTCATGTCACACAACTGTATTGTCCTCCATGCTTCCTCACCACGCAAATACTCTCAAATTATCCAAATATCCCATTGCACCTCCCACCTATTCACCAAATGCCCCTCTCCTGCATGCCACCACTCCATCCAGCCCAACTGCCCCACAGGCTTTGGCAATGGCACATTAACTGCTGGCAAATCAAATCACTACGACTCCCAGAATGCACTAACCCAACTTTTAGAAAACGTTGAATGTATATAACACATCACATTTCATGCATGTACAACTAAAGTACTAGCTACACCATCTAGATTGACATAGTGAGGACCAGTACTTGGCAATGACAGAAATGCAATGTCACACTCACAATAGCATATAAAATAACATACAGCTACAGCTGAGTGACCATTCCAAATGGGCACGGACCAAATATAATAAGCCAGAAATTAACTGACAGGGCCTGGAAAGTAAGATTGCAGAGTCGCTGCACATGCACAACATCTAGATACAGGACTATTACCCTTGCCTACTCACATACTAGCCCTCATTACAACCCTGGCGAACGGTGTTAAAGCGGCAGTAAGACCGCCAACAGGCCTGCGGTAAAAAAATTGCAATTACGACTGTGGCGGAAACCGCCAACAAAGACAGCCACTTTAACACTCCGACCGCCATGGCGGTACAAACAAACAGCGCGGCGGTCACCGCCAACAGACAGGCGGGAGACAATGTACCACCCACATTATTATGACAGGCCAATCCGCCACCTTTTCCAGGGCGTATTCACGGCAGATAAAAACACGTCGTAAACAGGAATTCTGTAGGGAAAACGCTCACCTCTACACACCTCACGAGGAACAGGGACACCATGGAACCGGAACTCCAAATTCTACCTGCGATAGTCTTCCTGCTCCTCTACCAGGAGCACGAACGCCGGCGGCGAAGACCACGGTGAGTACTGCACCTACGACACAGGGGAGGGGGGAGGCAAAAAACAGGGACACACACACGCAACACCCCCACCCTCACCCACTACAACACACACACTAATACATGTTGATACATTACAGTTACACCCCCCAAGCTCCCCCGGAAGAATGCAAAGACAAAAGGAAATTAGTGCAACCATTGTAATATATTAAAATCCCGTACTCAAAAATATATATACACTATAAACAAATACATACACCAATAATACAAGTCCAGGTATTGCACCATTTATAGTCCGTGGACCACTGGGCCCAAAATGCATGGGCGAGGCCTACACTTGATACCCAATCAAAAGAGAGAGAACACTGCAGGGGCATCAGATAGAAATACAACAGGCACCTCAGGGGGAAGGGAGGGCACCTCAGCCGGATGAGTGCACGACGCCAGATCCACGAGGGGGCTCAATGCCCACTGTTCAATCCTGGGGAGTGCAAAGCAACAGTCTCTCAAGTCTCTCCAGTGGGTGGTTTGCCCACTGCATTATCCTGGGGTGTGCAAAGCCACAGTCTCTCAAGTCTCTCCAGTGGGTGGCTTGCCACTGTTCAATCCTGGGGAGTGCAAAGCCACAGTCTCTCAAGTCTCTCCAGTGGGTGGTTTGCCCACTGTTCAATCCTGGGGAGTGCAAAGCCACAGTCTCTCAAGTCTCTACAGTGGGTGGGTTGCCCACTGTTCAATCCTGGGGAGTGCAAAGCCACAGTCTCACAAGTCTCTACAGTGGGTGGGTTGCCCACTGCCATATCCTGGGGAGTGCAAAGCAACAGTCTCTCAAGTGGATAACAGTCTCAACTGGTTCTGGAGGGGGACTGGTGCCCAGAGTGCTTCATTCTGTGAAGGACAGAGGTAGTGAATGGATCGCTCCACTGGTTCTGGAGGGGGACTGGTGCCCAGAGTGCTTCATCCTGTGAAGGACAGAGGTAGTGGATGACAGTCTCCACTGGTTCTGGAGGGGGACGGGTGCCCAGAGTGCTTCATCCTGTGAAGGACAGAGGTAGTGGATGGATCTCTCCACTGGTTCTGGAGGGGGACTGGTGCCCAGAGTGCTTCATCCTGTGAAGGACAGAGGTAGTGGATGACAGTCTCCACTGGTTCTGGAGGGGGACGGGTGCCCAGAGTGCTTCATCCTGTGAAGGACAGAGGTAGTGCATCACTCACCCCGTGACGGACCCAGTTGCGTCAGTGCCCCTGCCGATCATGGGCTAGCGGTGCTTGAGTTGGCGGTGCCCTGTTCAGCGGTGCTTGATTTGGCGGTGCCCTGTTCAGCGGTGCTTGATTTGGCGGTGCCCTGTTCAGCGGTGCTTGATTTGGCGGTGCCCTGTTCAGCGGTGCTTGAGTTGGCGGTGCCCTGTTCAGCGGTGCTTGATTTGGCTGTGCCCTGTTCAGCGGTGCTTGAGTTGGCAGTCCTTCATGGCCCAGCGGTGCTTGTGCTGGCGGTGGCCTCCTGGGTAGCTGGGCTGGGGCTGGCGGTGGCCTCCTGGGCAGCTGGGCTGGGGCTGGCGGTGGCCTCCTGGGCAGCTGGGCTGGGGCTGGCGGGGCCCTCCTGAGCAGCTGGGCTGGCGGTGTCCTCCTGGGCAGCTGGGCTGGGGCTGGCGGTGGCCTCCTGGGCAGCTGGGCTGGGGCTGGTGGTGGCCTCCTGGGCAGCTGGGCTGGGGCTGGCGGTGGCCTCCTGTGCAGCTGGGCTCGGGCTGGCGGGGCCGGGCAGCTGGGATGGGGCTGGCGGGGCCCTCCTGGGCAGCTGGCCTGGGGCTGGCGGTGGCCTCCTGGGCAGCTGGGCTGCGGCTGGCGGTGGCCTCCTGGGAAGCTGGGCTGGGGCTGGCGGGGCCCTCCTGGGCAGCTGGGATGGGGCTGGCAGAGCCCTCCTGGGCAGCTGGGCTGGGGCTGGCGGTGGCCTCCTGGGCAGCGGGAATGATGGCTGTCTTCTCCGCCGTGCAGCTCTTCCCAGACTTGCCGGGTTTCTAGTGGCCCTTCCCCACCTTGGGAGGTGTAACAGCTGACTCCACACTACCACTGGGACCCCTGGGAGCGGCTTTGGTGGCTGGAGTCTTCCCCCTCTCCCGCCGGGCACTGGCCAACTTCTGATGCTTCGCAGGGGGGGGACTGGCTGTGCTGTGGCTCCGTGCCACACTGGCTGTCCTGGTGGCCGGTGCACTCCACATACCTGTGACAACAGGCACCACTGGTCCCGTAGATGTTGTGGCTGAGGTGCTATTTCGGGACCTATGAGATGGAGGGGGTGGGGGAGGTGTGGGAAAAAGGTCAAGGCTGGACAGGAAAATTATTTTGGACACACTGGGACGGGTAGCTGGAGGGGGTTTGGGAGTGGAGGAAGAGGTGGTGGTAGTAGGAGGTGTACGTTTGGTGACTTTGGGTGCATGCACTGGAGGCTGTCGTCAGGTGGATGGCTGTTGGGTGGGTGTGTGCCTGCGTTTGTGTATCTTGGGAGGGGGCGTCACAGACACACTGGGAGAGGACACAGGGGACGTGTGAATGGTAGTGGGGGTGGTGACTGCACGTGAGCGGGGTGTGCTGGTGGGTGTGCTGGTGAGGGACGTAGTGGCTGTAGAGGTAGTGCATGCAGGTGTGAGTGTAGACGAGACTGGGAGGGAGGAGGGAGACGACGAGGAGGGGGACACAGTGGAGGCAGTGGATGTTGGTGTGTCTGCATGTGTGTGTTGCTTGCGTGAGTGCCTGTGGGATGTGTGGTGCTTATGTTTGCCTGAGCTACCCTTGTGTGTTGAGGTGTGTGCATGCTGGTCTGATGGTGTGCTTGGGATAGGCAGAGGTACAGGGGATTGGGTCTGGGTGGAGGAAGTTGGAGGGGGGAGGCTAGAGACGGGGACAATGGCTGCCATCAGTGCTGAGGCCAGAGTTTGAAAAGCTCGGTGAAGGGCCGCCTGACCAGAATGAATGCCCTCCAGGAATGCATTAGTGTGTTGCAAATGCCTTTCTACACTCTGGATGGCATTCAAAATGGTAGACTGCCCAACAGTGAGGGACCTGAGGAGGTCAATGGCCTCCTCACTGAGGGCAGGAGGGGTGACTGGGGCAGGGCCTGAGGTGCCTGGGGCGAAGGTGATGCCCACCCTCCTGGGTGAGCGGGCACGGGCAAAGGCTGAGGGGCTGCTGGGAGGGCTGGTGCTGGTAGACGGGGTGGCGGCTGTACCTGTAGATGCGGGGGCACAGATGTTGCCTCCACCACAAGGGAGCTCCTATCAGAGGACGAGTCCCTGTCGCTGGTGTCAGCTCCTGTCCCCGCTGTGGAGCTCCCCTCGCCCTCCGTCCCACTGGTGAATTCCGAGTCCGCAGTCTCGCCCTCCAGGGCCATGTGGGATGCAGCTCCGTCGTGCTCCGGTGCCACTGCTCCTCTGCCTGATGATGCTAATGCACACAAGAACAGGAAGACCAAAAAAAGGGGGGGGAAACAGAAGAAAGACATGTTGAGTGCATGGATTACCGCTACCGTTGGCGGACAAGACAGACACAGAGGCCCCCTGCACCACGCCGCGCTCTTGGGCTGCACAGTGCAATTCCTTGGAAATGGCCTACAAGGCTATGGACGACATCTGCACACATAGATGACACAGGGGCATGAATAGCTGTACTTGGCACTCTACAGAGGTGGGGTGGGGGGCCACAGGGCCATGCCTTACGGAGGGGCCTAGCCTACGGAACTCGCCCTGGCCTAGGGAAACCCACAGCCCTCCTCCCCCACCCAGACAAGTCCACTGCACGCAAAGTCAGCTGAATGAGAGTGTACTCACCCCCTTGTGTCTGCTGTGATGTCCTCAAGCGCCCATCCAACTCAGGATAGGCCACCGCCAGGATCCTAAACATTAGGGGGGTCATGGTTCGACGGGCACCCCTCCCACGTTGGGAGGCCATCCCCAGCAGGGGCCTCCGCCGTCTTCTTGCTCCAGCGGCGAATGTCCTCCCATCTTTTCCGGCAGTGGGTGCTCCATCTGTGGTAGACCCCCAGGGTCCGGATGTCCTTGGCGATGGCACGCCAAATATCTTTCTTCTGGTGGGCGCTGACCTACATGAAATGTACAGGGGAAGAAGAGAAGTCATTACCAACTGCACCGTCAAAGTGAGTGGCCCCCATCCCTACCCTTGACATGTGGCACATGCACTCACCGTCTTACATGCATGCAGCACTCTGCCCCCTTCCTTCTTACATCCAGCCCTCTCCACACAAGCATAGCCCATACAACATGCTCCCTGTGTACTTACCTGTTTGTCTGGAGGACCGTAGAGTAGCGTGTACTGGGGGAGGACCCCATCAACGAGCTTCTCCAACTCCTCCGATGTGAAGGCAGGGGCCCTTTCCCCAGACGCACGAGCCATTGTCTCTTCCAGACTGAGGTCACAGCAGCACTTGCAGTGTAGGTCCTCTCCTGTCGAAGATCAGGTATTGAGTGATTGAAGTGATAGAAAATGGCGGTCACGTCCGCGGCGGTCACGTCCGCGGCGGTGCATACCATCACCGCCGGCGGACATCGTCATTGGCTCCTGGGACCCATAGGGTCCAATGTTAACCAATGAAGCATTGCGCCGCAGTCTCGGACCGCCTACCGCGACGGTGTACAACGCCAGCGCAGTTAGCTCACATCCCATTGTCCCACTTTAGAGGTGAGGCAGCCGCCATTTCAGGGGCCCACATGGCCTCATTTTCAACTGCATCACACATACCTAGGCCGCCTTTTGTGTATGATTGGTGTTCTGTGTAAACTGTGGGTACGTACCTCTGAGTTGTTTGACTCTGTGCTCGCTGTTGTCCTTCATAGGCACCGTCCGCTGGGACATGTGAGGAGATGGCGGCATCCTCCGGTGTACCGATCGTTGGTGGAACTGTCGACAATGGAGGAGCGACATTTGATTATCACATACAGGCTTGACCGGGCCACAATCCAGGAACTGTGTGCCCAGTTGGAGCCAGACCTGACGTCAGCAATCCGCCATCCCACAGGAATCCCCCCTCAAGTGCAGGTGCTGTCAGTGCTCCATTTCCTTGCAAGTGGGTCATTTCAAACAACTGTGGCCATGGCATCAGGGATGTCCCAGTCTATGTTTTCCAACGTATTGTCCAGAGTGTTGTCTGCCCTTCTGAAACAAATGCAGAGCTATATCATTTTCCCTCAGGTGGAGGATTTGCCTACAGTGAAAGGTGATTTCTATGCCCTGGGACATATCCCCAACATCATAGGTGCCATTGATGGGACCCATGAGGCTTTGGTCCCCCCCACAGGAGTGAACAGGTGTACAGAAACCGGAAGAGTTATCATTCTATGAATGTTCAGATGGTAAGTTTGGCAGACCAGTACATCTCCTTTGTGAATGCCATGTTCCCTGGCTCAGTGCATGACACCTACATCCTGCGGAATAGCAGCATCCCTTATGTGATGGGCCAACTCCAGAGGCACCGTGTGTGGCTATTAGGTGAGCCCCTGGAAGCAAGACAGTGGGAATGGTTGTCTGGGGTTATCCCTACAGGTTAGTGTGTGTCTAACAGTTGCCCCTCACCATTTGCAGGTGACTCTGGGTACCCCAACCTGTCATGGCTACTGACCCCAGTGAGGAATCCCAGGACCAGGGCAGAGGAACGCTACAATGAGGCCCATGGGCGAACTAGGAGGGTGATCGAGCGGACCTTCGGCCTCCTGAAGGCCAGGTTCAGGTGCCTCCACATGACAGGTGGATCCCTATTCTACTCACCAAAGAAGGTGTGCCAGATCATCGTGGCCTACTGTATGCTTCACAACTTGGCTTTGCGACGACAGGTGCCTTTTCTGCAGGAGGATGGTCCAGATGGCGGTGTTGTGGCAGCTGTGGAGCCTGTGGACAGTGATGAGGACGAAGCAGAGGAAGAAGACATGCAGAACAGGGACTCAGTGATCCAGCAATATTTCCAGTGAAACACGGGTGAGAATACAATCCTGCCTACTACATGTACTTTTACACTACTACCTCTATCCTGTCTGTCGTTTTCACCCAGTGTATGGTCACTGAGTTGTCACTTTCCCTTACGGTTTCACAGGTGTGGGTCCCACTGTGTGTCATCTGCTTAAATTCCTCATGGACTAGAGCCGTGTGACATAGGTATGTTGACATTACTATTTCAAAAACATTTTGGGCCTCATTCTGACTTTGGCGGGCGGCGGAGGCCGCCCGCCAAAGTACCGCCGTCAGAATACCGCTGCGCGGTCAAAAGACCGCCGCGGTAATTCTGAGTTTCCCGCTGGGCTGGCGGGCGACTGCCAGAAGGCCGCCCGCCAGCCCAGCGGGAAACCCCCTTCCACGAGGATGCCGGCTCCGAATGGAGCCGGCGGAGTGGAAAGGGTGCGACGGGTGCAGTTGCACCCGTCGCGATTTTCAGTGTCTGCTATGCAGACACTGAAAATCTTGGTGGGGCCCTGTTAGGGGGCCCCACGACACCCGTTACCGCCAACTAGGTTCTGGCGGTCAAAACAGCCAGAACCAGGCTGGCGGTAAGGGGGTCGGAATCCCCATGGCGGCGCTGCCTGCAGCGCCGCCATGGAGGATTCCTCAGGCCAGGGGAAAACTGGCGGGAAACCGCCGGTTTCCCTTTTCTGACCGTGGCTTTACCGCCGCGGTCAGAATAGGCCTGGATGCACCGCCAGCCTGTTGGCGGTGCATCCGCGGTCCCCGGCCCCGGCGGTCATGTCGTAATGACCCCCTTTGTCACTGTAATTGCAAATACACTATTTCAAAATCACAGACAGACTCCAGATCATTTTGTGCTTTAGGTGTGTTTATTTAAATGCAAAATATTGGAGGTGGAAGTTAAATGGTGAGGGGTGATGGCGGAGGAGTGTCCATGGCAGAGTCCAGTCTATAAGTCTCACAGGTGCATTGCCCATATGGGCATAGGAAGTGGAGCTGGGGTTTAATTATGGACAGGGTGACAAAGTGGGACAGAAGGATGACAATCAGGGTGGTCTCATTTCTTGGCGGGGGTCTTGGCATCGTTCTCTGTCTTGTTCCTGGATCTCAGGGACCGATTGCGGGGTGGTTCTCCATCTGCAGAAGGGTGGGGTGCTGGTGTGGTGGTCCTGTGGTGGGGCATCCTGTCCACTAGCGCCGGCGGAGGTGGTGGGCAGTTCATCGTCCATGCTAGTGTCAGGGGCCCCTTGTAGTGCCACAGTGTCCCTCCTGGTGTTGAGTAGTTCCTTCAGCACCTCTACGATGGTGCCCAGGGTGGAGCTGATGGTTCTGAGTTCCTCCCTGAAGCCCAAATACTGTTCCTCCTGCATGCGCTGGGTCTCCTGAAACTTGGCCAGTACCGTTGCCATTGTCTCCTGGGAGTGGTGGTATGCTCCCATGATGTAGGAGAGGGCCTCGTGGAGAGTGGGTTCCCTTGGCCTGTCCGCCCCCTATCGCATGGAAGCCCTCACAGTTCCCCTGTGTTCCTGGGCCTCCGTCCCCTGGACCGTGTGCCCACTGCCACTGCCCCCAGGTCCCTGTTGTTGTTGGGGTGGTGGGTTAGCCTGGGTTCCCTGTAATGGTGGACACACAGCTGATTGACGTGTCCTGGGGACGGAGGTATGGGCCCGCTGGGTGGGTGCTGTGCTGGTGTTTCCAGAGGGGGGAAGGTCTGTGGTGGCCTGTGCCTGTGTGAGGGGAACCGACTGTCTAGAGGTCCCCGATGGTCCGGGCTGGTCATCTAGATCCAGTTGGACAGAGCTGCTGTCATCACTGTGGGCCTCTTCTGTGGGTGGAGTGGACATGTCTGGACCCTCCTGTCTGGTGACGTTGGGTAGGGGTCCTGCAGGGGTGGAAAGGCATGATTATTGCATCTGTGTTTGCAATGGGTGGGTGACCTTGTACCCCAGTGCTGGCATTCCTGTGAGGGAGCTTGTGTGATGATGGTTTAGGGGGGTGTATGGCTATGTGCAGTGTGCATGCTTTAGTGATGGGTGTCCATGCTTTGCTGTTGCATGCAGGGCTTGGTGTTGGGATGGGTGGTTTGTGATATTGGTACATTTGTGAGGAGTTGGTGTGATGGGGGTGAGGGGGGTGAGGGCGAGGGTGGGGGTATGTGATAGCATGCAGGTAGGGTGGGGGATGTAATAGTAAAGCTTTGACTTATCAGAGTCCATTCCTCCTGCTACTCCTGCGAGGCCCTCAGGATGCAGAATCGCCAAGACCTGCTCCTCCCATGTTGTTAGTTGTGGGGGAGGAGGTGGGGGTCCGCCCCCAGTCCGCTGAACCGCCAGGTGGTGTCTTGAGACCACGGAACGCACCTTCCCCCGTAGGTCGTTCCACCTTTTCCTGATGTCCTCCCGATTTCTTGGCCGTTGTCCCACTGCGTTGACCCTGTCCACTATTCTTCGCCATAGCACCATCTTCCTTGCAATTGAGGTGTGCTGCACCTGTGCTCCGAATAGCTGTGGCTCTACCCGGACGATTTCCTCCACCATGACCCTGAGCTCCTCCTCCGAGAACCTGGGGTGTCTTTGCCGTGCCTTGGGGGGTGTAGGTGATGTGTGGGGTTGGAGTGCGTGGTGATAAGTGTGGTGATATGTAGTGGTGTGTTGTGGAGGTGCGTGGAAGTTGTGTGGGTGATGGTGTTATGTGCCTGTGAATGCTGTTGTACTTGCTGGTGGTGTCTCTCTCTGGCCTTCTTTCTGTATTTTTTGTCGTGGGGGTTTGTGGGTGATGTGGGTGTGTGTCTTATATTGTAATGGGTGTGTGGGAATGGTGTGTGTATGTGTCTCAGGTGTGTGTATTTTGAATCGTCCAATGTGGCTGTGTTTTGTAAATGTGTGTGTATTTTGAGCGCGGCGGTGTGTACCGCCAATGAAATACCACGGTTGAAAGACCGCCACGTGGATTCGTGTGTCGTGATAGTGTGGGCGTATTTCTGTTGGCGTGACGGTGTCGGTTTTGTTTTCGCCAGTTTATCACTGACCTTTGGTGTGGCGGACTTGTGTGGGTGTCTGACTTTTGGCGGATTCCGAGATGTGGGTCATAATAGCTGTGGTGGAATTCCACGGCGGTGTGTTGGCGGTCTTCTGCACGGTGGTAACCGGCTTTTACCGCCAATGTTGTAATGAGGGCCACTGTGTTCCCACTAGGACACACTTGTGCATTGTACAGCTTTAATTTCTGAATCTAGCAAGCCTCACAAATCACTAGGTAACAGAGGTGAACAGTCATGTCAATGATCAGACAAAAACAGAACCCATATGCAGTGCAATCTGTACCAAACTTGTATGACAGCGCCCAACATGGATTATGGCAAACTAGTCACAGAGTAGTATGTACAACAAAGGTATTCTGTGCAGCATCTGTCAATGTAATTGCAGAGAATCATGCATCTTAGGAAGGGGTAATCGAACACACAGTCCAACATGAACTCTGTGTCTCACTCCCTCCACAGGTAACCCAACCATTGCCATCATGGAGAGGGTACCAGGCACTGCTAGTCCCACTCATGATGAAGGCCCCAGTGAGGACAATACACCTGGATGTCTGGACAATGACAAACAACCTGGCCCATCTGTGACACCTGGTCAGCCAATGACTCCCTGCCTCACCTTGCCCACATCAACACCCCCCACGTCTGGAGCAACCACATCACTATCAACCATTCTCCCCCAACCTGTGTCCCAAAGCCTCTTCAATCTATTGTGTGCCCCACAGTACAGGGACCTGAGTCGAACCTAGACATCAATGACAATTTAGGCCCTGCTACTATTGGGAGTGGCGTACCATGCCAGGGGCATAGGCAGCTTGTTGTAGGGTACATGGGTGGGATGCTGTGGGCCAGAGGATGGGACCTCAGAGGGACTTCACTGACCAGGAAAACATCTCCCAAGTCCTGGGAGCATACCAAAATTCCCAAGACAGGATGGGCCAAATTATCACCATGTTGGGGGAGAATCAAAGGCTGCCGAGAGAATACCACCAGGAAGTCATGCAGCAGTGGCGGGCACATAATTTCACCATGGCTACCATTACAGGGGTTCTGCTGGACATCAATACTACCCTCATTGGTTCCTCAACATACCATCAGGCCCCTTCCACTAGCAACGTAACATCTGCCCCATCAACATCTGCAGTGGCTAGCGGAATGGAGTCCCGCCTCATGCCTCAGACATCTCTCCCTCTGTAGCGGAAGAACCCCCCGCAAACGTGAACGTCCACCTCGACATCTGGCTGGAGCACATGCCAAGACCAAACCCACTGCCAGGAAGTGAACCTCTCCTGATATGTCACACTTGTGTGACACTGAGTCACCCTGTTGACTGTTCTGAGACATGACTCCATTTTCCCATGGCACAAGGACACTGGACCTGTGTAACCAACTGGTGTAGCTGCAACTCTGATGAATTCATCTACCATGACCTAACTCATCACTCCTTTTTTCATTTAAGCACTTTGATGTTGACCTTAATTATCTCGATATGTACAATAAATCACAACTGAACACAGCTACTGTATGTGTGTCTTTAATAATACATCAGCAATTGCCATGCTTACCAACCTTGGTGAGGTCATGCCCCCCTTGCATCAAACAGCCAGTGTAATGGTCATCAGAAAGAGGATCCCACAACATGACACACATAAGAATGGTAATGTCACAGGACAGCTGTCAGAGAGGTTGCAATTCAGGCCAACATCATGGCATAGTCAGTATTCCAATCTGCAAATAAAGCTTGACAGAGAGTACTATCAGGATGGAAGGCATGGTGGCACATGATGCACAAATACAGGTAACAAAAGTCATGCACATGGTAACCCACCTACAAAGCAAGGGCACCCAGATTGGACCTTTATATCACCAGGTACAGACTCTTCACATAGACATACCATAGCTACACACATTGTCAGTGGATATCTCATGTGTGCTATGTAGGCCACTGTAGCTGAACATACATGTATGAAGTGATGTGGTGTATCTGTGTTTAGTGTCTGCAGATGTTCCTCTGGGGTTTCGTACATGTAGTGACATGGCTGTTCTCAAGACATGTATTCTTCAAATCAGATGTCACCTGTATGGGAGTGTCTCATGTTGTGGCTACATCAGAGATTGTATCCATTATGACATATATGTACAGAGGGTTCCGCGAGGCATGTGATTTCAATGGCAGGTGCTGTGTGGTCAGTGAATAGAGTTGTCTTAACTATCATGGGACATTAGTTATGGACATGGACCGGTCAGGTGTAGAATCTGAACATGCATGATATATTGTGATCAGTCAACTGCTTTTCCTAAAGGTGATAGGGGTATGGAGAGTTATGACAAGTATTGGGACTGTTTTTCAGATTAAGCCCGGGCATGATGAGCATGCTGACATTGCTTTTCAGGTGAATTCTTGTAATGCTCTAGTCGTGCTACCTTGATTGGATTATGATGTGGGTGAGAGGGATGACATAAAGGGCTGGATAGAAGGAACATGTTGTGTCATGATGTAGGTTATGTGGGTTACTATTTGAGATAGCCCAGCCAGGAGATGTATACCTACAGTTGTTCATATTCTAATGTATGTATGTGAAGAATGTGATGACACTCTATATCTCTTCCTCCCTCTCTATTTGTGTGCATCAGCATCGGCAGGCGAAGGAGACAGGGCACAGGCGAGTGGGGATACTGCTGGCCATGGGGCCCGGCCCGGAGAGCTGATACCACCGACAGCGAGCACCCCAGTGGCCCGGAGGGCGAGGGGAGTGCCACAGGGAGACAGGATCCACATCATCATCTTTGGAATCCTCTTCCATTGGACACTCCCTGGTGGTGACGGACCCTTCAGGGACCACCCCAACACCATCATTGTCCGCCACTCCCCTTACTACCACCGCCTTCCCTTTAGTTCCCCACCCAGTTGTCTGTGCCTCCCCTACGCCTCAACCTAAGCCCCCCTTCCAAGCCCAAGCCCAAAGATCCACTCCCAAACCTAAAACCAAACTCCCCCTTTTCCCCCCTATTCCTGAGGTGCCTGTCTGCCCCCTTGATGCCCCTACCCGTGGAGGTTATATGGCAGTCAGGAGTCAAGTGGGGGCACTTGGATTTGCCATATGTGCATGATCTACGTACGTGTTTGGACTGGCCTATAGCCTTCTTATCATGTACATAGTTCTGTATATCTATTTATATATTTATTGTCATACATCTGGGCCAACCAGTTGTTGGTTCCAACTTTAAATTTTTGTCCTGCCTTTCATTTGGTATGGCTGTTTTGGTCTTGGCTGCTTTAGTTTGTGTTTGAGTACGCTTTGTGTGTGTTGTGGTTGTGCTACCAGTTGTGTTGGGCCAGCATGTGTGGGTGTGTGCATTGCATTTGTTCCGCAGAGATGGATGTGTATTGTGTGATCAGCATGTATGAGTTTGGGACATGGATTTATGTTGATACTGTGTGTAGTGATTGTGTTGACGTGTTATTTGGAACATTGTGTGCCCTTGTGTGGTTTTATTGTGCACGTGAATGTGTGGTGAGTCGTATGTCAGATCAGTTGTGATGTGTGTTTGCGGGGTACGACGTATGCCTTATTGTATTGTGTGTGTTGGTTCTCTGTTTTTTTTACGTAGTGTTGTATGTGTAATTTGTCAAGTGGAGGTGGGTATTGTAGATGAATAACAATGCTTTTGAGGTGTTGCGGTTGTGGTGTAGTTGTGTCATTTAGTAGTGTTGTTGTGTTTGACTGTGCGGGTGCTATGTATCTATGGGTTGGTGTGTGTTTTGGAAGTATGTGTGTTCGTTGGATGTAGTGTGCACTATGTATGTGTGTGTGTTTATGTCGCTGTGTGTGGGTGCACATGTCAGTGTGAGGGTATGTGTGTGTTGCCATCGCCACCCGTTCACGATGTGTATGTTGTGTGTGCGTAGATAGATTAGCATTGTGTAACAGTGACTGGTAAGTGTGTGTGTACTCACGGTTGCTGTCATCGTTGCTGGTTCCGGAGTAGTTGGGTGAGGGGGAGCAGCGGGAAGACATGTAGCTCAGGTTCCATGGCGGCTCAAGAAGGGTGTGTGTTACTGAAGGTGAATGTCTCCTTTTATGGAGTTGGTTTCCGCCAGGGTTTCCGTGGTGGTGCAATTGCGGCGGAAACCTTAGCAATGTGCAGCATCGCAATCTATCTGGCAGGAACACAGTCTCTGCCGGCCTGAAGGTGGCTACCATCGTCCATGGTGGCCTGACCACACTGGGGGTGCTGGTGTGGATTGCCTTTATTCTGTTGGGAAGATCACCATGGTCTAATTTGATGTTCTTCTCCACCAGTCTGGTGGCGATGCGACCGCCACCGCCAACATGGCGGTCATGGCCGCCAAACTTGTAAAGACCCCCTAAGTCTGAAGGTAAACTTTTGACCGAGGCCTCCCACTTGTTGTAGCCAAGCAGGGCTCCATCGCTGTCAGCCTCAAATTTTGACTTTGCCCCTTCCGAGTGGCGCTTTTAGTTTCTACGCATTAAAAAACATTTAGGCCCTCATTCCAACCCTGGCGGTCGGTGATAAAGCGGCGGTAATATCGCCAACAGGCCGGCGGTAAAAAAATTGGAATCATGACCACGGCGGAAACCGCCAACTCATACAGCCACTTTAACACTCCGACCGCCACGGCGGTAGCAACAAACACCACAGCGGTAATCGCCAAACAGCCAGGCGGAAGACAATGTACTGCCCACTCCATTACAACCCGCCCATCCTCCAGCTTTTCCGGGGCAGTACCAACGCCATCAAAAGCACGGCGGAAACAGAACACAGAAGGGAAACGACCCACCTCTCGACACTCAAGGAAGAACCAGGACGCCATGGAGCCCGAGCTGCTGGTGTTCCCCATGCTGGTGTATCTTACACCAGGAACACCAATGCCGGCGACGACGACCACAGTGACTACTGCACCTAGCACACAGGGGAGGGGGGAGGAAAAAGAGAGTGACACACACAACACGCAACACCCTCACCTCCACCCCCTCCCCCAACACCAAACACACAAACACATGCAACAACATTACATCTACACCCAGTAACCCTCTGGGATAACGCAAGGACAAAAGGAATGGAGTCAAATGAGTGTAATACTAGTAATACTTAGAAATACGTTCAGAAAGCAAAAACAGTATGTACAATATATACAATATATACAAAAGGCGGGACGATGTCCACACAAAAATTGTCCGTGGCCCACTGGGCCAAAACACATAGGCCAAGCCCACACTTGACTCCTGGTTCAATACGGAGAGAACACTGCAGGGGCATCAGGTCGAAAACACACAGGCACCTCAGGGGGACGGGGAATGGGGGGGCACCTCAGCCGGAAGGTGGTACTACGCCACTGCTCCTGGAGGGGGCTACATGCCCACTGCTTGGTCCTGGGGAATGCAAAGCCACAGTCTCTCTAGTGGGTGGTTTGCCCACTGCTTGGTCCTGGGGAGTGCAAAGCCACAGTCTCTCTAGTGGGTGGTTTACCCACTGCTTGGTCCTGGGGAGTGCAAAGCGACAGTCTCTCAAGTGGGTGGGTTGCCCACTGCTTGGTCCTGGGGAGTGCAAAGCCACAGTCACTCTAGTGGGTGGTTTGCCCACTGCTTGGTCCTGGGGAGTTCAAAGCCACAGTTTCTCAAGTGGATGGCTTCTTCCACTGGTCCTGGAGAGGGCATCGTGCCCAGTGTGCTTCATCCTGGCAAGGAGGGGCTGAGTGGATGGCTTATTCCACTGGTTCTGGAGGGGGATGTGTGCTCAGTGTGCTTCATCCTGGCAAGGAGGGGCTGAGTGGATGGCTTCTTCCACTGGTTCTGGAGGGGGCCCTGTGCCCAGTGTGCTTCATCCTGGCAAGGAGGGGCTGAGTTGATGGCTTCTTCCACTGGTTCTGGAGGGGGCCTTGTGCCCAGTGTGCTTCATCCTGGATGGGGCAAGGTCACAGTCTCTCACCTGGGTGTCACACCGACAGGTGTAGCAGGGGCCAGGACGTACTGCAGCCCATGTAGTCACCACTACACACTGCTCACCGGAGGTGACGGCTGCTCAGTGAATCTCAGTTGTGCTGCAGGTGACAGTGCTGGCAGTGGTGGTGGTAGCCTCCAGGCCTTCACCTACAACCTCGGACGGCTGCCCACTGGGGCTGCTGCTGCTGCCAGTGGTGCTGCTGGCGGCGGTGCAGGTGGCGGTGCTGGCCGCGGTACTGGTGGCGGTGCTGGTGGTTGTGGTAGTAGCCTCCAGGACTTCACCTGCAGCCTCGGACAGCTGCCACTGGGGCTGCTGCTGCTGCCAGTGGTGCTGCTTGCGGCGGTGCAGGTGGCGGTGCTGGCCGCGGTGCAGGTGGCGGTTCTGGCGGTTGTGGTGGTAGCCCCCAGGCCTTCACCAGCAGCCTTGGACGGCTGGAGTGCCATGGCTGGTGTTCTGTGCCCCTTCCTGCCCTTGGCAGATGGTGGTGCCTCCTTGCTTCTGCCAGCTGGAGTCTTTGACTTGGCCTTGCTGGCTGGTTGTGCCTCCTTCCCCTTGCTGGATGCTGTCCCCTTCTTGCCCTTGCCAGGTGGAAGAACCTTCTTGGCCTTGGCAGGTGTTGGTGGCACACTGGCTGGGCTAACGGGTGCCTCCTTGGGGCCTCTCACTGCTGCAGCAACCACAACGGACGTGGACTGGGTGGCTGAGGTGCTGGGCTGGGATTTGGCCACCCTGGCCTGAGGTGAAGGACGGGGGGAGGGGTAGGGAAGGAGTCAATGTTGGTGAGGAAAAGCTTCTTAGGGACACTGGGGTGGGAAGAGGGTGAAGGTTTGGGAGTGGAGGAAGAGGGAGTGGTTGTAGGAGGTGTCAGTCTGCTGTGTTTGGATGCAGGTGCATGAGCTGGATGCTGTTGTGAGGTGGATGGCTGCTGGGTGGGTGTGTGCTTGCGTTTGTGTATTTTGGGAGGAGAGGTCACAGACACAGTGGGAGAGGACACAGGGGACGTGTGCATGGATGTGGGGTGGTGACTGCCAGTGAGGGGTGTGCTGGTGATGGAGGTAGTGGATGAGGATGTAGTACATGCAGATGTGAGTGAAGACGCTACTGGGAGGGAGGTGGACGAGGAGGAGGAGGGGGGCACAGTGGAGGCAGTGGATGTTGGTGTGTCTGGATGGGGATGGTGCTTGTGTGAGTGCCTGTGAGATGAAGTGTGGTGCCTGTGTTTGCCTGAGCCACTTCTGTGTGTTGATTTGGGTGATTGCTGATCAGAAGGTGTGCTTGGGATAGGCTGGGGTTGATGGGATTGGGACTGGGTAGAGGAAGTTGGAGGGGGGAGACTGGAGACAGGGACAATGGCTGCCATCAGTGCTGAGGCCAGAGCCTGAAATACTATCTGCTGGGATGCCACGCCAGAGTAAATGCCCTCCAGGTATGCATTTGTTTGTTGCAAATGCCTTTCAACACCCTGGATGGCATTCAGTATGGTTGACTGCCCAACAGTGAGGGATCTCAGGAGGTCAGTAGCCTCCTCACTGAGGGCAGCAGGGCTGACTGAGGCAGGGCCTGAGGTGCTGGGGCGAAGGAGATGCCCACCCTCCTGGGTGAGTGGGTACGGGAAACACGCTGAGGGGCTGCTGGGAGGGCGGTGCTGGTACGGCGGATGGCAGCTGTACCTGTTGTTGGGATGGGCACAGAGGTGTCCGCCACCGCCAGTGAGCTTCCATCGGAGGAGGAGTTGCTGTCGGTAGCGTCCCCTCCTGTCTCCATCGTGGTACTCCCCTCGCCCTCCGTACCACTGGTGCCCTCACTGTCAGTCGATTCGGCCTCCAGGCCCATGTGGGATTCAGCTCCCTCCATCGCCGGTGCCTCTGCTCCTCCACCAGATGATGCAAATGCACACAAGGACAGGGTGACAAAACAAGAAGGGGGGGAGAGACAGAGGATAAACTTGGTCAGTGCCAGCAACAACACTACTGTTGGCGTACACAACACACAGGGAACAGCCCCATGCACTAGGCCATGCACTACAGTTACAAAGCTAGTCACCAGCCCATGGGGTGTATTGCCTAATGCCATTAGCTGCACACCTGAACCCCACAGGACCCTGCCCAGTAGTAGATGCCCACTAACAATATTGGGGTTTGGAGTGCGTCAGAGCCTGACCAACAAGGGACCTACCCTGCCAGTTCACCCTGTCCTAGGGACACCCACATCCCCCACCCAGGTAAAACCTTAGTGCGCGCAAAGTCATGAATCTGAATCTGTACTCACCCCTTTGTGGCTGCTGTGATGCCTTCAAGCGCCCATCTAACTCCGGATAGGCCACCGCCAGGATGCGGAACATCAGGGGGGTAAGGGTATTGCGGGCACCCCTTCCTCTTTTGGAGGCTAGCCCCAGTTGGGCCTCCGCCGTCTTCCTTGCCCAGAGGTGCAAGTCCTCCCACCGTTTGCAGCAGTGGGTGCTCCGCCTGTCAAAGACCCCCAGGATCCGCACCTCCTTGGCGATGGCATGCCAAATACCCTTTTTCTGATGGGCGCTGACCTGCAGGTAAATATGCATAGAAAAAGGGATTAGTCATACCGCCCGGACTGTTACACTCATAGCCCACATATCCCTCCCATCCCCTTACGCACAATATTGACCACCATACATGCAGCACTCTGCCCAGGACCCCTCAGCCCCCCCTACACAAGGCTTACACACACAGCAATCCATACATTCATGGCCCACGCATCATGCTCACAATGTACTCACCTGTTTGTCTGGAGGACCATAGAGTAAAGTGTACTGGAGTGGGACCCCATCCACCAGTCTCTCCAACTCCTCCGAAGTGAAGGCCCCTCTTTCCCCAGACACTTGATCCATTGTTGCTTCCAGGCACAGGTCACAGCAGCACTTGCAGTGTAGGTCCTCTCCTGTTGAAAGGCAGGTAGGAAGTGAGTGAACAGACAGAAAATGGCGGTCACGTCCACGGCACGTACCGTCACCGCCGGCATACATTGCATTGGCTCCTAGAACCCACAGGGACCAATGATAACCAATGCGAAGTTGCGCGGCAGTCATCGACCACCGACCGCAGCAGCGCACAATGCCAGCGGAATTACCTAATTTCCACTTTTCTCTCCTCAGAGGTCAGGCAGCCACCATTTCAGGGGAGCACAGGCCATGACACCTAACTGCGTCACAGCAGACATTGGCACATCAAATGACTCTCGATTTCACATACTGTTTCTGTAAAGGAAGAAATGCAGATTTATCTTAACATATGTGTGAATATGACCCTCTGCTCACCATTTTTCACCCTAGAGTTCAACCGCTGAGGATGAATAGGGGATGAAGACATCCCCCAGTGTACAGATCCCTGGTGGACCTGGCGACTATGGAGGGCAGGCACATTATCCTGACTTACAGACTTGATAGGGCCACAATCCAAGAACTGTGTGCCCAATTGGAGCCAGACCTGATGTCAGCTATCCACCAGCCCACAGGTATCCCCCCTCTTGTGCAGGTCCTGTCAGTGCTCCATTTTCTGGCAAGTGGTTCCTTCCAAGCAACAGTGGCCATGGCATCAGGGATGTCTCAGATAATGTTCTCCAACATGCTGATCAGAGTTTAGTCTGCCCTGCTGAAACACATGCGCAGCTACATCGTATTCCACCAGGTGGAGGATTTGGCCACAGTGAAGGCTGATTTTTATGCCCTGGGACATATCCCCAACATCATTGGTGCCATTGATGGTACACATATTGGCTTTGTCCCTCCCCCCCGGAGAAATGAACAAGTGTTCAGGAATAGAAAAAGCTTTCACTATCTGAATGTGCAGATTGTGTGTTTGGCGGACCAGTACATCTACCATTTCAATGCCAAGTATCCTGGCTCTGTGCATGATGCCTTTATCTTGAGGAATAGCAGCATTCCATATGTGATGTCTCAACTCCAGAGGCACTGGGTGTGGCAAATAGGTGAGCCCATGGTCCCCACCCAGTTGATGTAGGTATATGGGTGTGGGTTTGGCCCTAAGGGTGAGTGTGTGGCCAACAGGTATCCCTCGATATTTGCAGGTGACTCTGGTTACCCCAACCTCTCATGGCTACTGACCCCAGTGAGGAATTCCAGGACACAGGGCAGAGGAATGTTACAATGAGGCACATGGGCGAAGAAGGAGGATAATTGAGAGAACCTTTGGCTCCTGAAGGCCATGTTCCGGTGCCTCCATCTGACAGGTGGATCCCTGTGCTACTCACCCAAGAAGGTGTGCCAGATCATCGTTACATGCTGCATGTTGCACAACCTGGCCTTGAGACGCCAGGTGCCTTTTCTGCAGGAGGATGAGCCTGGGAATGGCCTTGTGGCAGCGGTGGAGCCTATGGACAGTGACGAAGAGAAGTCAGAGGAAGGCGATGTGGACAACAGAAGTACACTCATTCAACAGTACTTCCAGTTACACACAGGTAAGACACTGTAATTTCACCTTCCATTGCAGTTTTGTGTTTGACATTTAACATGGCAGCCTGAATTCCCTATGTCTATGGTCACTTACTGTACCCTTTGGCATCTCTATTTTCAGATCTCTGTGCCCTACACTGGCTCCTGGTGTGTTTTCTGCTGTCCACTACAGGTCATACCTATGTAAATATTACAGTACATTTCAATTGCAACGTTTACAGTTTGTTCAACTAATACATATGTGAAACATTTGACAGACTCCATACTTGAATTTGTTCCAAGGGTGTTTATTTATGTGCTAATAAGTGTAGGGGGTTTGCAATGGGCTGGGTTGCTGATGGAGGAAAGGCCAGGGTAGAGTCCAGTCTCTTTGTATCACAGGTACAATGTCCAAGGGGGCATAAGAAGTGGAGCAATGGCAGTTCAAGGTGGACAGGGTGACAGAGTGGGACAGAAGGGTGACAATCAGGAAAGCCTTGTTTCCTGGTGGGGGTCTTGGCAATATTCTCTTGCTTCTGCCTGGATCGCAGGGACGGTTTGCGGGGTCGTTCTCCTTCTGCAGGGGGTGGGGTGCTGGTGGCCTGTTGGGCCTCCTGTCCACTAGCGCCGGCAGAGGTAGAGGGCTGTTTACCGATGTGGCTAGTGTCAGGGGGACGTTGGTGTGCCACTGCCTCCCTCATGTTGTTGGCCATGTCTGCCAGCACCCCTGCAATGGTGACCAGGGTGGTGTGGATGTCTTTGGGGTCCTCCCTGATCCCCAGGTACTGTCCCTCCTGCAGCAGCTGGGTCTCCTGCAACTTGTACAGTATCTGGCCCATGGTCTCCTGGGAAGGGTGGTATGCTCCCAGGATCCCTGCAAGTGCCTTGTAGAGAGTGTGTTCCCTGGGCCTGTCCTCCCTTTGTCGCACAGCAGTCCTCCCAGCTTCCCTGTTGTCCTGTGCCTCTGTCCCCTGAACTGTGTGCCCACTGCCACTGACCCCAGGACTCTGATTGTCTTGGGTTTGTGTGGTTGCCTGGGGTCCCTGTAGTGGTGGACACAATGCTGATTGACGTGTCCTGGGGACAGAGGTATGGGCCCACTGGGTGAGTGCTGTGCTGGTGTTTCCTGAGGGGGGAGGCTCTGTGGTGGTTTGGGACTGTGGCAGGGTAACCGACTGTCCAGAGGTCCCTGATGGGCCAGGTTGGTCATCGAGAACCAGGCGTGCAGAGCTGCTGTCATCACTGTGGGCCTCTTCTATGGGGGGACTGGATGTGGCTGGCACCTCCTCTCCGGTGACGTTGTGTGGGGGTCCTGTGGGGATGTAAATGCAGTGTTAATGTATCTGTGTGCCATCTTGTGCATGGATATGTTTCCCTCTATGGTAGTTATTGGCAAGGCAGCTTTGGCTTGTGTTAGTTGCACTTGGTTTGGCTAACTGATTGTCACTAGTGTGCATGCTGTGGTGTTGGGTGTACATGCAGGTCTGTGATGGGTGTCCATGCATTGTTGTTGCATGCAGGTCTTGGTATTGGGATGGGTGGGTTGTTATAGTGGGGTATATGTGAGGTGGTGGAGTGATGGGGGTGAGGGTAGGGGTTTGGAGTTTGTGATGGCATGCAAGTAGGGTGGGGGATATAGTAGTAAAGATTTGGCTTAACAGAATCCAGTCCTCCTGCTACTCCTGCCAGGCCCTCAGGATGCATGATCGCCAAGACTTGCTCCTCCCATGTTGTAAGTTGTGGGGGAGGAGATGGTGGTCCACTACCAGTCCTCTGTACAGCTAGCTGGTGTCTTGCAACCATGGAACTCACCTTTCCCCATAGGTCGTTCCACCTCTTCCAGATGTCATCCCTTGTTCTTGGGTGCTGTCCCACAGCGTTGACCTTGTCCACGACTATCCGCCATAGCTCCATCTTCCTAACAATAGACGTCTGCTGCACCTGTGATCCGAATAGCTGTGGCTCTACCTGGATGATTTCCTCCACCATGACCCTTAGCTCCTCCTCTGAGAACCTGGGGTATCTTTGTGGTGCCATGGGTGTAGTGTGAGTGGTATGTGTGAGGGTGTGTGGGGTGATGTGTTAGGATGTGTGCTGTGAGGTGCATGGATGATGTATGGTTGATGGTGTAATGTGGCTCAGTTTCAGTGGGTGCTCTTAGCTTGTCTCTCTCTCAGTTGGCAATATTTGTTTTTGTTGTAAGGGGTTGTGGGTAATGTGGGTGTGTGTTTTATATTGGATTGGGTGTGTGGGTGTGGTGTTTATATGTGTGGCAGGTGTGTGTAGTTTGAATTGTCCAATGTGGTGTAGTTTTGTTATTTGGTTTACCGCGGTTGAATGACCGCTGCAGTGATTCGTGGGTCATGATGCTGTGGGGGTATTTCTGTTGGCATAACGGTGTGGGTTCTGGTATAGCCAGTTTATCACTGACCTTTGGGCTGGCAGACTTGTGTGGGTGTCTGTATAGTGGGGGATTTCTCTGTGTGGGTCATAATTCCCGTAGCGGTATACCGCCTCGGTCATGGTATGTTGGCGGCCGTCAGCACGGCAGTAGGTGGCATTCACCACCAATGTTGTAATGAGGGCTTTATTCTTTAAAAAATCATATCTCCAGTGCCCCTTATCTGATTGTTTTCATTTTGGTGTCAAATTAAAGATACAAATATTTATATATATAAATTAGTTTTGGATTTTTAAACTGTTTTTTGTGTTTTATTTTATTACTGTTTTTTGATATTTGAATGCTTTACATGGTTTAGCCCTCATTATGACATTGGCAGTAAGTTCCAAATACCACTGTGGTGACGTCCGCCAACATACTGCTGCGGTGATGAACATCCGTCCGCCAGATTATGACATACACACTCAAAACCAACAGAAACCAGCCAAAACCACAAATCCACCAGACCCAGTGAACGTGATAAACTGTTGGAACTAGCACCCATACCGTTACGCCAGCAAAACAACACCCTCCAAATAGTGACCCACAAATCATCACAGCAGACATTGAATGGTAGTAAACCATTGGCGGTGCACACCGCTGCACGGAAATGGCCACCCAAAAACAAAACAAGACAACATTGGCCTGTCCAAAAAGACTCACACAAATACACTCACCCCACACACCCACCAACAGCATTATAAAACACCCCCCCACATCACCTACAATCCTCTGCAAACACGAGAAGACCACTACACCTTACCAGTCCCAGAGATAACTGCACACAAACCACAACTACCCATTCATCCGTCATGCACCACACACCCCACCACATCACTCAACACCCTTTGCACAGCACACACACCACACAACATGTCCCCACAAAGGCACCCCCGTTTCACTGATGAGGAGTTGCAGGTGATGGTGGAGGTAATAGTTAGGGTAGAGCCACAGCTGTTTGGAGCACAGGGACAGCAGATCTCCATTGCCAGGAAATGGAGCTATGGCAAAGGATCGTGGACAGGGTGAACACTGTGGGAACAAATCCACGCACAAGGGACGGGACAAGGAAGAGGTAGAATGACCTACGGCGGGAGGTGCACTCCATTGCAGCAATGCATCAGCTCGCCATCAGGAGGACGGGCGGTGGACCCCCACCTCCTCCCCCACAGTTGACAGAATGGAAGGAGAAAGTCTTGGCAATACTGCATCCTGAGGGCCTCACTTGAGTACCCGGAGGACTGGACACTGGTGAGTCACCATTACCAATCTACCACCACCCATAACTGCATGCCATGTCACCCCCTCACCCTGACTCCCTTCACCCCACTCCATCCCACACAGTGCACCACCCGAATTACCACATCTAAATGTCTACCCCTGCATGCCATATCCAATGCAAGCACATCCCTCCCAGCTCTACATGCACACCCACTAGCAATGCACGGACTACCAAAGGTGGGAGGACAACACCAATCTCATTGGGAAAGGTAGAAATGCAGAATATGTGACAGACAATCACCCTAACAAATCACTTACATCCCCACAGGTGCACCAGCCAAAGACAGCCGTGAGGAGTTGCCACGGCAACCTAGTCTACCACCAGAAGATGTCCTAGGTGATGACAGCAACTCTGGAGGACTTGATCTGGATGAACTCCCTGGCCCATCTGGGACCACAGGTCAGTCGGCTACCACATCCCACAGCCAGTCCACCATAGGAACCCCCCTCAGACTTAAACACCAGCTAACACCCTCAAACCTCTGCCCACAGGACATGTCAATCAGTAGTGTGCCCACCTGTTCAGGGACCCGAGTTGACACCACACAGGCAAGACGATGAAGGGCCTGGTATAAGTGGGAGTGGGCACACCGTTCAGGGGACACAGGCACAGGGGGCCAGGGACAATCTGAGGACAGCTGTGCACCAGGGAGAGGCCAAGCCCAGGGACCCGACTGCCCAGGAGGTACTCACAAATGTCCTGGGGGCATACCAACAATCCAAGGACAGGATGGGTCAGGTGATCAACATCATGCATGAGAACCAGCGGCTGCAGGGGGAACACCACCAGGAGGTCATGCAACAATTGCAGGTCTTGAATACCACCAAGGCCTCAACTGCAGGGGTGCTGAGTGACATGGCGAACATCATGTGTGAGTACACAACACACCAGCGGGCCCCTTCCACCAGCCAGTGTACTGACCATCCCTCCACATCTGCTGCAGCTAGTGGACAGGAGGCCCTGCCACAGGACTCACAGGCCACCAGCACCCCTCCCCCTGTTGAAGGTGAACCACCCCGCAAACGTTCCCTGCAATGCAGACAGACATCAGAGACAGTTAGCAAGACCAAGAATACCACCAGAAAAATGAGCCCTACCAGAATGCCCCCCTTGTGTTCCACTGTTTCACTTTGTTCACTTTGGACTGCATCGCTCCTCTTCCTATGGCCCCATAGACACTGTACCTGTGCTACAGACAGCCTGGACCACTACACTGAACGTTTCCCACCAATGACCCCACTCTATTGCACTTTCCATTGTTTTTGTAAAAGTCAAATAAACAGCCTTGAACACAACTAGAGTAATACTGCTTTATCATTAGGAAATGTGCAATGTATTGAACTGTATTGAACTGCATTATCCTCTGCAAATGGCCTGTAATGTGTCAATCCATCCAACAAATGTGTTCCAGCAGTCTGTAGACATCACATCAGTACACTGTTGTGATCACACCAACATCTGCAATAAGAGAAGGCACAGTCAATTGGGATGCAAAGGTAGTGACTGGCACAACACAACAGCCAAACAGCACTTTACTAAAATGGAGACATGCATAGATCAACAGTCTTACCTGAGTGTCATTGTAAGTATTGCTGAATGATATGTGTCTTGTTGTCCACATCCTCCCCCTCTTCCTCCTCTTCACTGTCCTAGTGTCCACTGCTGCCCCAGGTGCATTGTCACCCTCTTCCTCCTGCAGATAGGGCACATGGCATCTGAGGGCCAAATTGTGCAGCATGCAGCAGACCACCACAATCTGGCAAACCTGGGCACCTGAGCCTGGCTTACAGGAGACCGAAAGTGCGTTCCACAATCCGCCTGGAACGTCCATGTGCATCATTGTACCGATTTTCAGCCCCTGTTCTCAGATTCTTAACAGGGGTTAACAGCCAGGACAGGTTTGGGTAGCTGGAGCCACCTGGAAGAAGTGAGGGACACACATTAGCCAGTCACAATGGCATGGGGTATGATTCCAGTAGACATACACTGACATACAGTGGGTGGGGACTCAAGCTCACCTATGAGCCACACTCTGTGCCTCTGTAGTCATGCCATCACCTGTGTGACGCTGCTATTCCTCAAGACATAGGCATCATGCACAGACACAGGATACCTGGCAGTGACGTGGGAGATGTACTGGTCAACAAGGCACATTATCTGGACTTTGAGAGAGTGGAAACTCTTCCTATTCCTGTACACCTGTTAATTTGCCCTGGGAGGGACTAAGGCAATATGGGTCCTGTCAACAGCCCCAATCACACGTGGTATGCATCCCATTGCGTAGAATCCAGCCTTCACAGTGGGCAAATCATCAACCTGGGGGAATGCGATGTAGCTGCTAATGTGTTTGAGCAAGACAGCCAAAACCCTTCCAAGCACAATCGAGAACATTGGCTGTGACATTGCTGCAGCCAAGCCCACAGTCACCTGGAAAGAACCAGTTGCCAGGAAATGGAGCACTGACAGTACCTGCACAAGAGGAGGAATTGCTTTGGTGCTACGGATAGCAGGTTTCGGATCAGGCTCCAATTGTGCACACAGCTCTGTGATTGTGGCCCTGTCCAGACGAGAGGTGAGTATGATGTGCTGGTCGCCCAGTGTAGCCAAATCCACAAGGGGGCTGTACATGGGTGATTGCCTTCTCCTCCTATTCCTCCACAATGGTTAATATATGAGTGAGCCAAAAATAAAAAGTGTGTGACTACAGGACCTACGGACACACAACGTCATAGTACACAGAGCATGTATGTATGTTGGACATCAGATTTGTCTAGGTGTGTATAGTCGACTCCAATGACGCAGATATAAATTCAAAACATGAGTACCAGCAGTAGGAAATGGCAACTGCCTGTCCTGGATGTTGTATTTACATTGCATTTCCAATGATTGATTTACAGTTTCATTGTTTGATATTAAGAATGATATTTTTCCCTACTATTTGACCACATTTGTTTCTTCATTGTCCTGTATGCGGGGACAGGTGGAGGTGACCTAACACTGGCGGTGTTAGGCATCATGGCGGTAGGCGGTCTGCACCGCCGTGCTACTACTCATTGCTCATTGGCTAAAATGGGGCACTATGGAGTACACGAACCAATGAGAATCAATGCCGGCGGTGATGGTGTTCACTGCCGTGGACGTGACTGCCATCTTCTTTCAACAACTTCACTTAATTCATGACTTTCCACGGTGATACATCTCCCCTGCATGTGCTGCTGTGACCTGTGTCTGGAACTTGCCATGGCCCGTGCCACAGGGGAAAGGGCCTCAGCCTTCATGGTGGAGGAGTTGGAGAAGCTCGTGGATGGGGTCCTATCCCTGGATGGGCAGTTTATGGGCCTCCAGACCAACAGGTGAGTACATCGTGGGTACGTTGCATGAGACATGGCTGCGTGTAGATGTCTGTGTGTGCTAGCAGTGTTGCATTTGGGGGGGGTGTGGTTGCAGGCAATGTGAATGCAGAGGAACGGATCATGTGTGTGCTTGATGAGGGGCAAATGCAGTATGTAAGCCATTTGTGTGACAGGCTGGATTGTCTGGTTCGTGGTGTCCTTCTGTCTGTGTTTCCTCTGCAGGTCAGCGCACATCAGAAGAAGGGGTTTGGGCGTGCCATCGCCAAGGACGTGCGGACCCTTGAGGTCCATATCCAGTGGAGCACCTACTGCAGGAAAAGGTGGAGGACATGAGACGCTGGGCCCGGAAGACCACATAGGCCAAGTTGGGGACGGCCTCTCAACGAGGGAGGGGTGCCCGTCAGAGCCTGACACCCCCCTAATGGCCTACATACTGGTGGTGGCCAATCCTGAGTTGGATGGGTGCTTGAGGGCAGCACTGCAGCCTCAAGGGGGTGAGTACAGAGTGTGTGGTATTTTGTTTTTGTTGCCTGGCATGGAATTTGAGTGCAAGGTTCTAGTCAGTGAATGCCCCAATATGCCGCTTTAGCCATTCCTGCGAGGTCCTGCTTAGCTATGTAGGGTGGTATGCATTTTTGGTATTGCTAGGTAGCTAACATACCATGGCAGACAGGGCTTAGTTGGTCCCAGTAGGTATGCAAATGGTAGTGTTTGGGTTCCTTTCTGCTGTAGTACCTAGGCAATGGTTTGTCACTGTGGTCCATACTGCGCAATGTAAGTCTCAGGGAGTGATCGTGATGAGAATGCCATCTGTACTGTTGTTACTGTGATTGACCCTGTGCTCCCTTTCTTTCTCCCCCACACTCTCTCCTTTTTCCCTCCTGGCCATGTGTCCATTAGCATCATCTGGTTAAGGAGCAGGGGCCCCGGTGAGTGAGGGAGCTGCAGCCCATGGGACTCAGGAGGCAGAGTCCACCGACGCTGACAGGACCAGTGGGTTGGAGGATGAGGGGAGCACCACGGGGGAGTCTGGAGCTGATACTACTGACTCTGATTCCTCCTCGAATGGAAGCTTCCTGGTGGTGGCGGATCCCTCTGGGACCACCCCAGCTACAAGATCTTCTGCCACCCCGTACCAACACTGCCTTCCCAGTATCCCCCCACCCAGTTGCCCCTGCCCGCTCATCCAGGAGGGTGGGCATCTCTTTTCCCCAGGCACCTCAGGCCCTGCCCCAGTCAACCCTGCTGCCCTCAGCGAGGAGGCTATTGACCTCCTGAGATCTATCTCTGTAGGGCAGTCAACCATAGTGAATGCCATCCAGGGGCTGGCATCCCAGATGCAGCAATGCAATGCATTCCTGGAGGGCATTCAGGGTGGTTTGGCAGCCCTACAGAGATCGTTTCAGGCTCTGGCCTCCTCTCTGATGGCAGCCACTGTCCCTGTTTCTTCTGTCCCCCCTCCAACTACCTCTTCCCAGTTCCTATCTACTCTCCCCCAACCCATCCCACGCACACATTCTGACAAGCATGCACCCAAAACAACAGATAGGACTTGCACAGACAAACACAGGCACCCCACTTCACTCCAAAAGCACACACACAGCCAACACACAGATGCACATACAACAGCCACTGCCTCCACTGTCTCCCCCTCCTCCCTAACAGTCACAACAGCACTCACACCTGCATGCACTGCATCAACAGTCCCATATCCTGCCACCTGTACTGTAATGTTTTTTTTGGGTGACAAAAAACTAGGGAACCATGGAGCTTGATCTGGCTAGCCTACCCATATTGACAGTAGTCCAGCTTACGGGGTTGTGTACTGAGAGGAGTTTTCTGCAGCCACTAATCTCAGAAAGAATGTTTTAATCAAATCCCTGACAGCCTCGGCTGAGGCCCAAAAGAGAGACAAAGAAGAAGCCCCAGGGGAGGAAGAAGTAAGGGAAGATGTCAGCTCCAACAACTCAAGGGAGGGAGGGTATCTGAACCTTAATGAGGAGGAGGAAAACCGGTCCGCACTACACACAGTCACCAGGGCCATACCCAAAGCTAGATGGGCGGGCCCCTTCAGAAGGAGAATACCTGTCCCTCAGAGAGAGAGAGAACTGGAAGGCTAGCTGACATATATAGCTTCTGAGGCAAAGAAGCTGGCCCTAGAGACGAAAAGAGGGGCAAGGGAAGAGGCAAGGGAAGAGAAAAGAGAGGGTGTGGCAGTAAAGAAGACTCTAAGATGTACAGGAGTGGTAGGTTTTGTCCCAGGTTACCCAAGGGGATGGTCCCTGTGTACTAGGAGGGGGGATGATATAGACAAAAGGGCTCTCCAGATGAGAAGGGTTAAGTCCCAATACTGGGGTTCACTCCTATGGAGTTGATTCCAATATCTGGGAGGGTTAGGCTCCTGACTCTAAAGGGGAGGAAACAGATTCCAATCTCAGTATAGAGAGGTGTTTAACCAAGAAGTTTGTTTTGACCCCAGAGCAGTACAGGCTCAAGTTCAGGGACACCCAGAAGACAGATACCCAGTCCTGGGTTGATTCTGTGGACATCTCAGTAAAGGCACTAGAGGGCTGGATACATGGCAAGTAGGTAAGTACTCTTGAGGAGCTATAGACTTTCATTATGAGGGAGCAGCTTCTAACTAATTGTACCCAAGAGAGGTTGCACCAGTATCCATTTCACTCTAAGTTGACCAACCCCAGCGAGCTGGGGGAGTCCTCAGTTGACTGTTTGAGAACCCGAGTTAACCAGAAACCCCCAGGGGGTGATCAGAAAAAGGGAGAACAAGGCTCTTCTCAGGGGAAGAACCAAGGGAAAGATGATAAAAAGACCAAGGAGTCCTCACTGTAGTACTCATAACCTTCTCATGGTGGGGGAGCCCCGAGTCATGCCACTTCTAAGTGTAAGGAGTACCAGGGGAAGCATTATGATTCTGTTAAAGCAGGAAAGTTTCAGGAACTTGCTAAGGCCGGCAAGTGTTTTGAGTGTCACCAGCCTGGACACAAATGAGGGGATGCTGTCTGCTCCAAGAGGCCCCCCACTGGTCAGCAGTCCCATGGGATTGCTAGTATAAGTGTGGGGTGTAAGTTGACCCAGGGTTGGGATCAGGGTACACAGAGGCCACCTTGTGACTGTGGGTGGGGTGGACATTGCAGCCATGGCCACCTTACCTCACAGCACGAAGAGGTATAGGTAGAGGCCTAAAGTCAAAGTGACTGAAGTGGAGGCTCTGAGAGATACAGGAGCCAGTGTGACTATGGTCACAGAAAAACTGGTTTCTCCAGAGCACGTCCTACCTGGTTTATTCCACCAGATGACATATGCATACAGCAGAACCAAGCTCCATCTCATGGCAATGGTGAGCTTGGAATGGGGAGGTGTGACTGGCCCAAAAAAAGGGCACTGTAGCATAAGTAGCCTATGAAATGTTATTCCCTTATTGGGAGGATGAAGTTCTATACACTGAGGCCAGGGACCCCAAACCAGGGGCAACCAGGATAGTGGTGGTCCCCCAGAAGTATAGAGGATTTCTCCTAACTCTAAGCCATGATATTCCATTAGCAGGACATTTGGGACAGACCAAGACCTTGAACAGGCTGGTCAATCATTTTTACTGGCCCCATATGTCAGAGAAAGTCAATGTTTGCAGCTCCTGTGTCACCTGTCAGGCCAGTGGCAAGACAGGGGGAAAACCAAAAGCTCCCTTGATACCACTACCAGAGGTTGGGACTCCATTTGAGAGGGTGGGGATTGACATTGTTTGTCCCCTAGACCCACCAACTGCCTCAGGTAACAGATACATTTTGGTGGTTGTGGACCATGCCACCAGGTATCCAGAGGAAATACCTCTCAGAACAGTCATTGCTCCCACAGTGGCTAAGGTCCTGCATGGTGTGTTCACCACAGTAGGTTTCCCAAATGAGGTTGTCTCAGATAGGGGCACAACCTTTATGTCTGCCTATTTGAAAGCAATGTAGGATGAGTTTGGTGTTACCTATAAGTACACCACCCCTATTATCCCCAGACCAATGGTCTGGTGGAGAGGTTTAACAAGACCCTGAAGGGCATGATAATGGGTTTGTCTAACAAACTCAGGAGGAGATGGGATGCCTTCTATTTGCATACAGGGAGGTACCACAAAAGAGAGTTGGATTCAGCCCCTTTGAGTTACTGTTTGGGCACCCTGTAAAAGGACCATTTTGTTTGGTGAGCGAGTCTTGGGAGAAGCCTCTCGTTGAGTCCAAGCAGAATGTGCTTGACTATGTGTTGGGCCTTTGTTCACGCATGGCTGAGTACATGAAGAAGGCAAGCAACAACCTGGAGGCGAGTCAAGAGTTCATGAAGCTCTGGCATGACCAGAAGGCTACCATACCTGAATACCATTTTGGTCAGCTGGTGTGGGTTTTGGAGCCTTTGGCTCCCAGGGTACTTCAGGCCAAATGGACTGGGCCCTATCCAATCTTGAAGACAAAGGGTGAGGGCACGTACCTGGTAGACCTTGGCACCCCCTGGAATCCTCATAGGATTTAGCATGTGAAGAGACTGGAAGCCCACCAGGACATGGCATACATGGCCATGCTTATGGTCACAGATAAGGGAAAGGAGAGTGAGCCTCTGCCAGACCTCCTATCCAACAATGCACAAGATAGGTCAGTGGAGGGAATAGTACTCTCTCCCAAGTTGACAGCCTAGCAGCGGAAAACTTCAGACAAGTCTTGAGCAGTTTGCTGGACTGTTCTCACTGACCCCTGAACTCACCAATTAATATTGACTGACCATGATATTGACACTGGTGACAGCTTAACTGTCAAAAATAAGTTGTACATGTTGTCAGACCAGGTCAAGGCCAACATCAAAGCTGAGGTACCTATGATGGAGTTAAAGGTGATTGAGCCCTCTGATAGTATTTGGGCCAAGCCAGTGGTATTGGTACCCAAACCCGATCCCCAAGGTGGGAAAAAAGAGCTAAACTTTTGTGTGGACTACAGAGGTCTAAATGCAGTCACTAAGACTGACGCTCACCCCATACCTAGAGCTGATGAGCTCATTGATAGGTTGGGGGCTGCTAAGTTTGACTTTGGAATTAAAAGTATTTCCAAATTCTTAAGCTACCTTATTTTAACATATAGGTCACCCCTAAGGTGTGCCCTATGTGCCCCAGCATTGGGTGCAGTGTAAAGATGTTTTAAAAGCCCTCTGAGGGAAAATAGCCAAATTTGTTTTTCCCTCATTGTAGTGAATAGGCTCTTTAGGCTAAAGTGAAGATACTTTATTTGTAATTAATACATTCCCAAAAGGAGCTAGATATTTCAAGTTTGGTATCAAACTGATTGTTATAATAAATACAACAACTTAACATTGTTGAATTTAATCTAACTAGTTCAGGGACATGTTTTAGAACTCTACTTGAAGGTTGGCAACTTCAGCTCTGTAGTGCCCTTCTCTGATTTGCCAGCCTCTGACACCCTGGCCAGGTTTGCCTTGATGAGGTGTGGAGTGGCCTGGGCTGAGGACAAAGGAAGTGCCTGGGGGAGGAGATCTGTTTCAGCAGATGGTGGAACAGGATGGGGAGAGAGCAGCCAAACTGATCTTCAAAGGAGAGAAGGACATTTGGAGCAGCTCAGGACCGCCCCCATTTCCTGCAAATCCGGACAACAAGGTGCCCTCTTGATTAGATTAAGAAAGGGCAGGAAAGGGGTGTGTTAAGGAATTTTAGACACACCAGTAGGTGGGCTCAGCCAGACCTAACCTCCAAAATTTAATTGCTGCCATTTTGGACTGTTAAAGAATGTTGCTCCCTGGGATTGATTTTTGCCACACTTCCCAGAAAAGGGTCATCCAAGAGGGTTATGGCATGTCTGTGATTGGGCAGTTGCCCCCACCCCTGCTTTCTACCCAAGAAGCAAGGATAAATATGGCAGAGCTGCACCCACACCACAGATCCCTACCAGGAACAAGACAAGAAGAAGAAGGACTGCCCTGCTGGACCCCTGACGTGCACCTGGACACTACACTCTGAAGAACTGACCAGCTGTACACTTGGGCTTCACCACTAAAAGGACTTTGCCTAGCTTCAACTGGTTCAAGAAGGGACTCCCTGTTTGCAACAGGTAGAAAATAGCTAACCAGAGTCTCCTGCATCTTAACCTGAAGAAACTGACCAGCTGACTACTGTCCAGTGGTCATTTTTGGATTTGAGCCAGGTGCATTCTGGGAGTTGGAGTCCTACCCCTCAAGGAGCAACTCAGAGCTTCTGGAATCTTAGGGTGAGCTATGGACTGCTAAAGGTCCTTCAAATACCATCTGGAAGAAGACCCAGAAGTTTGGAGAAGATTGGAGAACTTTTGGGAAAAAGCTCCATAAAGGGACCGACCTGACCGCCGTGAGTCAAGGCGGCTTACATCAACCGCGACCCGGCTTGACTTGCAGGTTTGTCCCGCTGAAAATCTCCAGAGCCGCAGACTTCCAGGATTTCACTGGGGACTCCTGGAAAGGCAATCCTATGATGTCGACTTGAAATCGGCTTGCTGTGGAGGGTCATCTGACGTTGGAGAGAAAAAGCTCTAAAGAAGTCAGAACAAACATAGTTGACCGGGATTTCCCCTGCAGCATAGCCGAGGAGGGCTCCAAGGACATCGGATCCAATTTCAACTTTGGCCCAGACAAAGATTTCCATCCTGAAAAATAATCGAAATCTGAAGGTAGAATTCTTCACCGAGGTCTCCTACCATGCGTACCTGAAGAGGGCTCCAGGGAGGTTGGATCAGATTGGTGACTTCGTCCCTGTGAGAAAAATCTTCAAGAAAAAGACTAAGTCCAAAGGTAAACTTTTGACCAAGGCCTCCCGTTTGCTGTAGCTGAGCAGGGCTCCATCACAGTCGGCCTCCAAATTTGACTATGGCCTGGTTGAGGTGCGACCAGATATCCCAAGTGGCGCATTTAGTTTCTATGCGCTAAAAAACATTTATGCTTTAGAAGTTTATAAACCAAACTTTATTTGCATTTTTTGTGGCCATACTCACTGCGAAAGTCAGACCCTAAATGTAGATATATTTTAAAAGCTGAAGGGGAAAACAGAAACAAGTAGCAATAATTGGTTGCTTATTTATTTCTAGAGGAGCCGTTTGAGTTGTCCATTCAGCAAGTTATATGTGAGGACTGCTATGATAAGCTGGAGGATCAGAAAACACCAGCTAGAGCAGTGTATAACAGGTTAGAACTTGTGACTATTCCAAAACAATTACAAGACCTAAATGCATATGAATCTATCCTCATACAATCTGCGCATTCATTTCAAGCGATTATACGATTGGAACCAAAGACAATGAAGAACCACTTATTATCCTGGTAAATGTTGTACCGACTAAGAATAAAACAATTCGACAAGAGTTAGTTGATGTTAATAAAGTAAAACAAACAAAATTATACCTGGTACGAAATAATGTTTATTATAAAAATGTTGATATGGAATCTAAAGTACCTAATGTTGATGATGACAGTTTGCCAGGAAGTGTACAAATAGAACAAGTACATCCATCCTGACAGACCAAATTTATGAGCACTACAGCATACATCCATTACATTCCAAAGAAGTCATTGGTGATGGTGTTGACCTTTTCCAAATGAAGCAGGCTTAAGGAACTCCCATGAGTATGTGGGGAGAAAAGGCTAACTGTTTTCCCCACTTCTTTCCTACTGGAGTAGGAGGTCGGTATGATGACCGGCCATATAAATACCAGCAGCGGTCAACACCATTATATTCAGAGGATCCAGGATTCAGAGAGTGTATCCATACATATTTTACCTTCTATTTGAGAGTGACTTGTCTTACTTACCTGTGCAGTGAATCACATTCTAAAAACAAGAGTTAGACTTTAAAATATGTCTGCAAGAGATTCTGTTAACAAAGTTCAGGAAAAGGATGAAAACTTAGAATATATCTTAATTTAATGGTGTGCCAATGCGGAACCAATAAATATTGGTTCCATCGTCATGGAGAACTTAAGTCTATGTTGAGAAACTTAGGACCACCAACTTTGTTTTTGACATTAAGTTGTGCAGAGTGTGCGTGGGATGACCTGATTCAATTCTTAAGAGAAGCAAACTCTAACATAAAAGATATCCACTTAAAGACAGCTGGAGAACTTTGCTCATTAGATCTTGCTAATGTTTTCAGATATTTCAACCATAGGTTCCAAGCTATGCTTTCCTTTTTTTGCAACAAAACCAGTACTCCTCTTGGAGAAGTGATTTATTTTGGCAGAAAGAGTACCAGGCAAGAGGTGCTACTCACATTCACATGCTACTGTGTATAAAAGACGCACCCAAATTTGGAGCAGAAAGTGATAATTCTGTGCTGTCTTTTATAGAACAGTATGTCACATACTATACCAAAACAGACTGGTGAAAAAGGTCTCAGAGAAGACGTTTTGAGCTTCCAAACACATAGATGTGGGAAGTACTGCCGTCATAAATACCGGTCAAAATACATTTTTACATAAGATGTTTTGGTTCCATGACCTGTCATTTCGAAAAGAAGAGTAAACAGCTTCTTGTCTACAGTGAGATATAATGTAAAAAATAAAAGAGAACAAGGATTATGACATGATAAAAAGGCATTAAATTGCTCATCATTAAAGACAATAATATTATATATTAGTGGTCAGGCTGGTACTGTAAAAATATGTTTGAGTAGGAGTTCTGACATAGGGGGAAAACTCATGTTGGAAAGTCAACTTATTAAAAAAGCCTTTTCCGTTAAGACGACGCCAGTAAGGATAAAGTATACGTTTTGTAAAGAGGGAAAACATATAGTTTATTTGATGTCTACACTTCAAGAGTGTGCTGTATTTAATGGAAAATTACTCAAACTTGAGAATGAAGACATTTTGGAGGTTACCACTATTGACAATATGGAACGCCTAAGAGTAAGTGTACTGCTGAGTGAAAAATTACAAGACAAATTGAACTCTTTGGAGAAATCTGTCTCCAGGACTACTGGACTAGAGAAGTGTTTACATGTTTGTAGAAACTGTACAGTGGTTTTAAAACATAATTTAGATGCAGAAGAAGGATTGGTAAATGATGCCATAGGTACAGTGGTTGATTTCATTAATTTTCATGACCACGATCAGGTTAAATTCTAAGATATAAAGTTTGATCAGGTTGATGGCATGAAGCAAATTGGGTGATGTGTTTTTGCCCGTGAAAGACTTGTATGAACAACAAAAACAATTTCTGATTGTCTTGCATATGCCATAACAATCCATAAGTTTCAAGGTTTAGGTGTTGATGTTGCATTTATTAATATTGGCAGTACAGTTTTTAATGAAGGAATGTCATATGTGGTATTGTCACTAGTTTGAAAGTTATCTGGTTTGTTTCTGATTGATTTTGATGAGAAGAAGCTTAGTGCAGGTACAATTTAAGAGAGGGAGTACAACAGATTAAGAAGTTAATATGCTCCTCATTTCGGACAGTATCCTGTTTATGAAAAACAGGTATTATGCCCCAAGTGGAAACTAATAAAACAATCAAAGAAAATTATTGTAAAAACTGAAAAGAAACCTAAAGAAGAAAGTGTCTAGAAAATAAAAATGGAAAAGGATGACAAATTATAGGTTACCAGTTGGATAAGACTACTGGTGTAAACTGCTATGCTAATGTTGTTCTCAATGTTCTCTTCCATTTACTACATGTTGTAAATGCAATCCAAGACAAACCAAGGAACACATTGTGCACAGTGATAGAACTGTAATACATTCTGCTTCAGGCATCCAACAACCAGTAGACAAATATAGTGGATCTGTAGTATTTACTGTAAACGCTCAACAAGATGCAAAGGAATGTATTATGGTGATCCTTGGAGTTTTAGAAGAAGAAGATTTAAATGTTGATGACATATTTGGACTGAGTTGTTCATGGAACCAGGAGTGTGGAGATTCCTCTTTCACATCTACAACAGAAATCCAATCTGAGCGATTTCTGTACTTAACACTGCTGGATACTAAAAGTGTGTCTTTTGATAAACTAATAAAAAGAGCGACCAAAATATGACCTGTCATTGCTGTAAATCTAATTTATTATCTACATTGCTTGTACAAAGGAGTGGTAAATACATTATATCAATGTTTCAATGATCCAGAGCAGTTGGAACAAAATTAGAGACTGAGATTACAAACTTTAAAGCTGGACAGATATTTGGCTATCATCTTCCATAGAGGTGTAAATATTACACCTGGACATTACACTGTATATTTAAAGACTCAAACTGGATGGACAGTGTGCAATCACAGCAGTCTGCAATTCAAACAAAAGCTGACATTTCACCCACAACAACATACACACACAAATACATGCAGCAACATTATATATACATCCCTCCCTTGAAAGAACCCAAGGACAAAAGGAATTGATTTGAACAAATGTAATCATGTGGAATCTCATTATCAAAGTTCAAAATCCAGTAAACGCAATTATGTACACCAACTACACAAGTCCGGATAGTGCACCAATCATTGTCTGTGGAACACTGGGCCCAAAATGCATGGGCCAAGCCCACACATGATACCTGACTCCAAATGGAGAGAACACTGCTGGGGCATCAGACCGAAAATATACAGGCACCTCAGGGAGAGTGGGAGGGGGGCACCTCAGCCAGATGAACGCACAACGCCACTGCTGCACGAGGGGGCTCCATGCCCATTGATGTATCCTGGGGAGTGCAAAGTCACAGTCTCTCAAGTCTTTCCAGTGGGTGGTTTGCCCACTGCTTTATCCTAGGGAGTGAAAAGCCACAGTCTCTCAAGTCTCTTCAGTGGGTGGTTTGCCCACTGCTTTATCCTGGAGAGTGCAAAGCCACAGTCTCTCAAGTCTCTCCAGTAGGTGGTTTGCCCACTGCTTTATCCTGGGGAGTGCAAAGCCACAGTCTCACAAGTCTTTCCACTGGGTGGTTTGCCCACTGCTTTATCCTGGGGAGTGCAAAGCCACAGTCTCTCAAGTGGATGTCAGTCTCCACTGGTTCTGGAGGGGGCTTTTTGCCCAAAGTGCTTCATCCTGCCAAGGACTGAGGAAGTGGATGCAGTTCTCCACTTGTTCTGGAGGGGGCTTTGTGCCCAGAGTGCTTCATCCTGCCAAGGACTGAGGAAGTGGATGCAGTTCTCCACTGGTTCTGGAGGGGGCTTTGTGCCCAGAGTGTTTCATCCTGCCAAGGACTGAGGAAGTGGATGTCAGTCTCCACTGGTTCTGGAGGGGGCTTTGTGCCCAGAGTGCTCCACATGCAGTGTAGCCGGTACAATACATTCGCCTGGGTGTGTGTGCCACGAGATTGCCGAGGTACAGGTAGCATGATACGCCATGGAGGCAGAGACACACCCCACACTGCTGCGGCTTCGCATTCCATATGCAGGTGACAACTGTGATGACAGTGATGCTTCATGGAAGATGCCAAGGGTCCTGGAACTCACCACCAGCTCCAGACAACTGACCACTGGGGATGGTAGGCATGTCAGGGACACAGGGACAATGGGTGCCATCAGTGCTGAGGCCACAGCCTGAAATGCTCTTTGTTGGGCTGCGTGGCCAGAATGAATCCCCACCAGGTATGCATTTGTTTGTTGCAAATGCCTCTCAACACCCTGGATGGCATTCAGAATGGTAGACTGCCCAACAGTGAGGGATCTCAGGAGGTCAATAGCCTCCTCACTGAGGGCAGCAGGGCTGACAGGGGCAGGGCCTGAGGTGCCTGGGGCGGAGGAGATGCCCACCCTCCTGGGTGAGTGGGCACGGGACACACGCTGAGGGGCTGCTGGGAGGGCAGTGCTGGTAGGGTGGGTGGCGGCTGTACCTGTTGATGCGGTGGGCACAGAGGGGCCCGCCACTGCAAGGGAGCTCCCATCAGAGGAGGAGTCGCTGTCGCTGGTCTCTGCTCCTTCCCCCACCGTGGAGCTCCCCACGCCCTCCGTCCCACTGGTGGCTTCAGACTCCGTTGCTTCACCCTCCAGGGCCAAGTGGGATGCAGCTCCCTCCTGCTCCAGTGCCAATGCTCCTCTGCCTGATGATGTGTTTGCACACAAGAACAGGGAGACCACAAAAAGGGGGTGGAAAGACAGGAGAAAGACATGTTCAGTTCATGCAACACCACTACCGTTGGTGGACACAACAGACACAGCAGCCCTCTGCACTACGGCATACACTTATAGTTCCTAGATTAATCACATGCCCATGGGGTACAAAGCCTAAGCCCGATTGCTGCACACCTGGAAGTCACAGGAGCCTGACTAGGTGTAGATGGCTCTAACCACTGGTGGGGTTGGGGTGCCACATAGCCTGCCTCACAAGGGACCTTGCCTATCAAGATCGCCCTGGCCTAGGGGAACCCACTGCTCACCTCCCCCACCCAGACACCTCGTAATGCGCGCAGAGTCAGCTGAATGAGAGTGTATTCACCCCCTGTGGCTGCTGTGATGCCCTCAAGCGCCCATCCAACTCCGGATATGCCACCGCCAGGATCTGGAACATCAGGGGGGTCCTGGTGCGACGGGCACCCCTCCCACGTTGGGAGGCCATCCCCAGCTGGGCCTCCACCGTCTTCTTGCTCCAGCGGCGCAGGTCCTCCCATCTTTTACAGCAGTGGGTGCTCCGCCTCTGCTGGACCCCCAGGGTCCGGACTTCCTTGGTGATGGCACGCCAAATAGCCTTCTTCTGGTGGGTGCTGACCTAGAGGAATAGTACAGGAGGAAAGGAAATTATTTACCCGTCCGGACCATCATACTCATTGGCCCCCGTTCCCGCCCTGACGCACATACACTCACCGTCTGCACATGCAGGCCTCTCCCCCCCATGTATCTTCCATTCACACCACTCCAAACAGGCATTGCCCATGCAGCATGCTCACAGTGTACTCACCTGTTTGTCTGGAGGACGGTACAGTTGTGTGTACTGGGGGAGGCCCCCATCCACTAGTTTCTCCAACTCCTCCAAAGTGAAAGCAGGGGCCCTTTCCCCAGACACTGTAGCCATCGTCGCTTCCAGACACAGGTCACAGCAGCACTTGCAGTGTAGGTCCTCTCCTGTTGAAGGTCAGGTATCAAGTGAGTGAACAGACAGAAAATGTCGGTCACGTCCGCGGCGGTGCGTACTGTCACTGCTGGCGTACATCGTCATTGGCTCCTCCGACCCATAGGGCCCAATGTTAACCAATACAGAATTGCGCCACGGTCTTCGACCGCCCACTGCGACGGTTTAGAATGCCAGTGCAGTTACCTCATATCCCCTTGTCTCACCTTACAGGCCAGGCAGACGCCATTTCAGGAGGCCACATGGCATTAATAATAACTGCGTCACACCAATGTAGGCGTGGAATACACACAGTTACAGCCACATTGCGGATTTATAAATGTGTGCAAATGACATTTTGTGATACCTCAGTGTTGGCTGACTCTCTGCTCGCTGTTCTCCTCCATAGGGCATGTCTGCTGGGGCAGGTGATGAGATGGCGGCATCCTCCGGTGTACAGACCGCTGGTGGACCTGTCGACAATGGAAGAGAGACACATCATAGTCACATGCAGACTTGATCGTGCAACAATCCAGGAACTGTGTGCCAAGTTGGAGCCAGACCTGATGTCAGCTATCCGCTATCCCACAGGGATACCCCCTCTAGTGCAGGTCCTGTCTGTACTCCATTTCATGGCCAGTGGGTCTTTTCAAACAACAGTGGCCATGGCATCAGGGATGTCCCAGCCAATGTTCTCTAGCGTGTGGTCCAGAGTGTTGTCTGCCCTGCTGAAACACATGCGCAGCTACATCGTGTTCCCTCAGGTGGAGGATTTGCCCACAGTCAAAGGTGACTTCTATGCCCTGGGACATATCCCCAACATCATTGGTGCCACTGATGGGACACATGTGGCATTGGTACCCCCCCCACAGGAGTGAACAGGTGTACAGAAACCGGGAGAGCTACCATTCGATGAATGTGCAGATGGTGTGTTTGGCAGACCAGTACATCTCCCATGTCAATGCCAAGTTTCCTGGCTCAGTGCATGACGCTTACATTGTGAGGAATAGCACCATCCCTTATGTGATGGGGCAACTCCAGAGGCACCATGTGTGGCTATAGGTGAGGCCAAGGACCCTCTACAGTGTGAATAGGTGTCTGGGTATGGGGTTGTCCCTAAGGGTTAGTGTGTGTCTAACAGTTGTCCCTCAATATTTGCAGGTGACTCTGGTTACCCCAACCTTTCATGGCTACTGAACCCAGTGAGAAATCCCAGGACAAGGGCAGAGGAACGCTACCATGAGGCACATGGGCGAACTAGGAGGGTGATTGAATGAACCTTCGGCCTCCTGAAGGCCAGATTCCGGTGCCTCCATATGACAGGTGGTTCTCTCTACTACTCACTGAAGAAGGTCTGCCAGATCATCGTGGCCTGCTGTATGCTGCACAACCTGGCTTTGCGACGCCAGTGCCTTTTCTGCAGGAGGATGGTCCAGCTGGTGGTCTTGTGGCAGCTGTGGAGCCTGTGGACAGTGAAGAAGAGGAGGCAGAAGAGGAGGATATCGACAACAGAAACAACATAATCATGCAATACTTCCAGTGAGACACAGGTAAGAAGATGTCACTGCCTCCCATATCTCATACTATTATTAGATCTAGCATTAGTCTGTCATTTTCACTCAGTGTATGGACCATGACTTGTCACTTTGGCTTTCCAAAGTGCCTCTGCTATATTTCCTCCAGGCCTACAGCTGACTGACTCCAGATTATTTTGTGATTGAAGTGTGTTTATTTCTGTGCAAATAAGTGGAGGGGGTTGTAAAATGGGCTGGGGGGATGGTGGAGAAATGTCCATGGCGGAGTCCAATCAATTTGTTTCACAGATGCATTGTCCAAAGGGGCATAGGAAGTGGAGCAATGGCAGCTGAAGGATGGACAGGGTGACAAAGTGGGACAGAAGGGTGACATTCAGGGGGGTCTCATTTCCTGGCGGGGGTCTCGGCAATGTTCTCTGTCTTGTTCCTGGATCTCAGGGACCATTTGCGGGGGGGTTCTCCATCTGCAGGGGTGCTGGTGTGGTGTTCCTGTGGCTGTGCCTCCTGTCCACTAGCGCCGGTGGAGGTGGAGGGCTGTTCATTGACCAAGCTAGTGTCAGAGGCCCCTTGTTGTGCCACTGTGTCCCTCCTGGTGTTGACAAGGTCTTGCAGCACCCCTTCAATGGTGACCAGGGTGTTGGTAATGGACTTCAGGTCCTCCCTGATCCCCAGATAGTGTTCCTCCTGCAGCCGCTGGGTCTCCTGAAACTTGGCCAGTACCGTTGCCATCGTCTCCTGGGAATGATGGTAAGCTCCCATGATGTTGGAGAGTGGGTTCCCTGGTCCTTTCCTCCCCCTGTCGCACACCAGTCCTCCCAGCTTCCCTGTTTTCCTGAGCCTCTGTCCCCTGAACCGTGTGCCCACTGCCACTGCCCCCAGGTCCCTAATCGTCCTGTGTTAGTGGGGTTGCCTGGGTTCCCTGTAGTGGTGGACATACTGCTGATTGACAGAGGTATGTGCCCGCTGAGTGGGTGCTGTGGTGGTGGTTCCTGAGGGGGGAGGCTCTGTGGTGGCTTGTGCCAGTGTGAGGGGAACCGACTGTCCTGAGGTCCCTGATGGGCCTGGCTGGTCATCTTGATCCAGTTGTGCAGAGCTGCTGTCATCACTGTGGGTCTCTTCTGTAGGGGGACTGGATATGTCTGGTACCTCCTGTCCGGTGATGTTGGGTAGGGGTCCTCCAGGGGTGTAACGGCATGATTATTGCATCTGTGTGTGCCATCGTGTGCAATGGGTGAGTGACCCTGCACTCCAGTGCTTGCATTCTTGGGTTGGTAGTTGTGTGATATTTGGATTGGGGTCTGTGTGGGTATCTGCAGTGGACATGCTTTGGTGATGGGTGTCCATGCTTTGGTGTTGCATGTAGGGCTTGGTATTGGGATGGGTGGGTTGTGATAGTGGGGCATATGTGAGGTGTTGGAGTGATGGGGTGAGGGTGAGGGTGTGGGTATGTGATGGCATGCAGGTAGGGTGGGGGATATAGTAGTAAAGCTTTGACTTACCAGAGTCCAGTCCTCATGCTACTCCTGCGAGGCCCTCAGGATGCAGTATTGCCAAGACTTGCTCCTCCCATGTTGTTAGTTATGGGGGAGGAGGTGGGGGTCCACCACCAGTCCTCTGTACAGCAATCTGGTGTCTGGAGACCACGGAACGCACCTTCCCCCGGAGGTCGTTCCACCTCTTTCTGATGTCATCCCTAGTTCTTGGATGCTGTCCCACTGCGTTGACCCTGTCGACAATTCTGCGCCATAGCTCCATCTTCCTTGCAATGGAGGTGTGCTGCACCTGTGATCCGAACTGCTGTGGCTCTACCCGGGCGATTTCCTCCACAATGACCCTGAGCACCTCCTCAGAGAACCTGGGTTGTCGTTGAGGTGCCATGATGTGGTGTGGGTGATGTGTGAGGTGGTGTGTGTTGTGATGTGTGGGGTGATATTTAGAGGTGTGTTGTGTGAGGTGCGTGGATGTTGTGTGAGTGATGGTGTTGAGTGCCTGTGGATGCTAGTTTGTAGATGGTGGTGTCTCTCTCTGGCCCTCAGTCGCAATTGTGGTCGTAAGGGTTTGTGGGTGATGTGGGTGGGTGTTTTATATTGTATTGGATGTGTGGGAGTAGTGTGTGTAGGTGTATCAGGTGTGTGTATTTGTAATTGTCCAATGTGGTAGTGTTTTGTAAATGTGTGTGTATTTTGAGCGCTGCGGTGTGTACCGCTAATGGAATACCGGGGTTGAAAGACCATTGCGTGGATTCGTGGGTCGTGATAGTGTGGGCGTATTCCTGTTGGCGTGATAGTGTTGGCTTTGTTATCGCCAGTAACACCCCCCTAAACCATTATCACACAAGGTTCTACACAGGAATGCAAGCACTGAGGTACACGGTCACCCACCCATTGCACACCATGGCACACACAGATGCAATAAGCATGCCTTTACACCCCTCCAGGACCCCTACCCAACGTCACTGTCACGACAGTCCAGATATGTCCACTACACCCACAGGAGAGGCCCACAGTGATGACAGCAGCTCTGTCCAACTGGATCAAGATGACCAGCCCCTCACACTGGCACAGGCGACTACAGAGCTTGCCCCCTCTGGAAACACCAGCACAGAACCCCCCCCCCCTCGGGCCCATACCTCTGTCCCCAGGACACCTCAATCAGTAGTGTGTCCACCACTACAGGGAACCCAGGCTAACCCACCACCCCGACAACACCAGGGACCAGGGGGCAGTTGTAGTAGGCACACGGTTCAGGGGACAGAGGCCCAGGAACACAGGGGAACTAGGATGGCTGCTGTGCGACAGGGGGCGGACAGGCCCAGGGAACCCACTCTCCACGAGGCCCTCTCCAACATCATGGGAGCCTACCACCATTCCCAGGAGACGATGGCAACAGTACTGGCCAAGTTTCAGGAAACCCAGCGGCTGCAGGGGGAACAGTATTTGGGCTTCAGGGAGGAACTCAAATCCATCAATTACACCCTGGGCACCATTGTAGGGGTGCTGAAGGAACTCGTCAACACCAGGAGGGACACTGTGGCACAACAAGGGGCCCCTGACACTAGCATGGACGATGAACTGCCCACCACCCCCGCCGGCGCTAGTGGACAGGAGGCACCGCCACAGGACCACCACACCAGCACCTGCAGATGGAGAACCACCCCGCAAACGGTCCCTGAGATCCAGGAACAAGACAGAGAACAATGCCAAGAGCCCCGTAAAGAAATGAGACCACCCTGATTGTCATCCTTCTGTCCCACTTTGTCACCCTGTCCATACTTAAACTGCCCCAGCTCCAATTCCTATGCCCGTTTGGACAATGCACCTGTGAGACTAATAGACTGGACTCTGCCATGGACATTCCTTTACCATCAGCCCTGACCATTTTACAACCCCCTCCACTATTGAGCACTTAAATAAACACCCTTAAATCAAAAAACAATCTGGAGTCAGTCTGTGCTTTCGAAAATGTGTATTTGCAATTACAGTGGCAAAATGCTATATCAAATGTAATGTCAACATACCTATGTCACACAGCACTAGTCCATGCGTAAACAAAGCAGATGTCACACAGTGGGACCCACATCTGTGAAATCGTAAGGGAAAGTGACAACTCAGTGACCATACACTGGATGAAAATGACAGACAGATGAGAGGTAGTAGAATTAAATCAGATGTAGCAGGCAGTGTTGTCTTACCTGTGTCTCACTGGAAGTATTGCAGGATCACAGTATTCCTGTTGTCTATGTCCTCTTCTTCAGCTTCCTCGTCTTCACTGTCCACAGGCTCCACAGCTGCCACAACACCTCCATCTGGACCATCCTCCTGCAGAAAAGCACCTGTCGTCGCAAAGCCAAGTTGTGAAGCATACAGCAGGCCACGATGATCTGGCATACCTTCTTTGGTGAGTAGAATAGGGAACCACCTGTCATATGGAGGCACCGGAACCTGGCCTTCAGGAGGCCAAAGGTCCTCTCTATAACCCTCTTAGTTCGCCCATGGGCCTCATTGTAGTGTTCCTCTGCCCTTGTCCTGGGATTCCTCACAGGGGTCAGTAGCCATGACAGGTTGGTGTAGCCAGAGTCACCTGCTAATGTCAAGGGACAACTGTTAGACACACACTAACCCTTAGGGACAACCCCAGACAACTATCCACACTGTATAGGGTCCATGCCCTCACCTAATAGCCACACACGGTGCCTCTGGAGTTGCCCTATCACATAAGGGATGCTGCTATTCCGCAGAATATAAGTGTCATGCACTGAGCCAGGAAACTTGGCGTTCACCTGGGAGATGTACTGGTCGGCCAAACACACCATCTGCACATTCATTGAATGGTAACTCTTCTGGTTTCTGTAAACCTGTTCACTCCTGCGGGGGGGACCAAAGCCACATGTGTCCCATCAACGGCACCAATGATGTTGGAGATATGTCCCAGTGCATAGAAATCACCTTTCACTGTAGGCAAGTCCTCCACCTGAGGGAAAACCATGTAGCTCTGCATGTGTTTCAGCAGGGCAGACAACACTCTGGACAACACGTTGGAAAACATAGGCTGGGACATCCCTGATGCAATGGCCACTGTAGTTTGAAATGACCCACTTGCTAGGAAATGGAGTACTGACAGCACCTGCACTTGAGGGGGGATTCCTGTGGGATGGCGGATAGCTGACATCAGGTCTGGCTCTAACTGGGCACACAGTTCCTGGATTGTGGCACGATCAAGTCTGTAGGTGATGATCACATGTCGCTCCTCCATTGTCGACAGGTCCACCAGCGGTCTGTACACCAGAGGATGCCACCATCTCCTCACATGCCCCAGCGGACGGTGCCTATGGAGGAGAACAGCGAGCAGAGAGTCAACCATCACTGAGGTACGTAAACACAGCATACTCAGAAATATTAGCAAATCGACATATGCCTGTATGAGTGTTTAGGCAAGGCCTAGATATGTGTGACGCAGTCCAAAATAATGGCATGTGGGCCCATGAAAAGTGGGACAATGGGATATGAGGTAACTGCGCTGGCGTTGTCCTCGTCGCGGTAGGCGGTCGAAGACCGCGGCGCAATCCTGCATTGGTCAACATTGGACCCTATGTGTCCCAGGAGCCAATGATGATGTACGCCGGCGGTGACGGTACGCACCGCTGCGGACGTGACCGCCATTTTCTCTCTGTTCAATCACTTGATACCTGATCTTTGACAGGAGAGGACCTACACTGCAAGTGCTGCTGTGACCTCAGTCTGGAAGAGACAATGGCTCATGTGTCTGGGGAAAGGGCCCTTGCCTTCACTGCAGGGGAGTTGGAGAAGCTCGTCGACGGGGTCCTCCCCCAGTACACGCTACTCTACGGTCCTCCAGACAAACAGGTAAGTACACTGTGAGCATGCTGAATGGGCAATGCCTGTGTGGAGTGGTGCGGATGAAAGATAGGGAGGGGAGAATGAGGCGTGCATGAAACGAACGTGAGTGCATGTGCGTCATGCCAAGGGTAGGGATGCGGGCCAATAACTGTGACGGTGCGGACGGTAATAACTTATCTTTTTCCCCTGTACTATTCCTGTAGGTCAGCGCCCACCAGAAGAAGGACATTTGGCGTGCCATCGCCAAGGAAGTCCGGACCCTGGGGGTCTACCACAGACGGAGCACCCACTGCCGGAAAAGATGGGAGGACATTTGCCGCTGGAGCAAGAAGACGGCGGAGGCCCAGCTGGGGATGGCCTCCCAGCGTGGGAGGGGTGACCGTCGCACCATGACCCCCCTGATGTTCAGGATCCTGGTGGTGGCGTATCTGGAGTTGGATGGGCACTTGAGGGCATCACAGCAGCCACAATGGGGTGAGTACACTCTCATTCTGCTGATTCAGCAAGCATTGTAGGTGTCTGGGGGGGAGGTGGACTGTGGGTTCCCCTATGCCAGGGCGAGTTTAGTAGGCAAGGACCCTTCTTAAGGCAGGCCCTGTGGCACCCCACCCCACCTGTGTACAGTGCCAACTACACCTAGTCAGGCTCCTGTGACATCCATGTGTGCAGCAATCTGGCATAGCCTTGTAACCCATGTCCCTAGGATTGAATAGGGAACTCCAAGTGCGCGGCGTAGTGCAGGGGGCTTCTGTGTCTGTATTGTCTGCCAACGGTAGCGGTATTGCATGCACTCAACATGTCTTTCTTCTGTCTCCTCCCCCCTTTTTGTGGTCTCCCTGTTCTTGTGTGCATTAGCAACATCAGGCGGAGGAGCAGTGGCACCGGAGCAGGAGGGAGCTGCATCCCACATGGCCCTGGAGGGCGACACTACGGAGTCTGAATTTACCAGTGGGACGAAGGGCGTGGGGAGCTCCACGGCGGGGACAGGAGCTGACACCAGCGATACGGACTCCTCCTCTGATGGGAGCACCCTGGCGGTGGCAGGCTCATCTGTGCCCCCCGCATCTACAGGTACAGCCGCCACCCCCCCTACCAGCACCGCCCTCCCAGCAGCCCCTCAGCGTTTGCCCTGTGCCCGCTCATCCAAGAGGGTGGGCATCTCCTTCGCCCCAGGCACCTCAGCCCCTGCCCCTGTCAGCCCTGCTGCCCTCAGTGAGGAGGCCATTGACCTCCTCAGGTCCCTCACTGTTAGGCAGTCTACCATTCACTCTGGTCAGGCAGCCCATTAGCGAGCTTTTCAGACTCTGGCCTCAGCACTGATGGCAGCCATTGTCCCTGTCTATAGCCTCCCCCTCCAACTTCCTCCACCCAGACCCAAACCCCTGTACCTCAGCCTTTCCCAAGCACACCATCAGACCAGCATGCACACACCTCAACACACAAGGGAAGCTCTGGCAAACATAAGCACCACACATCCCACAGGCACTCACGCAAGCATCACACACATGCAGACACACCAACATCCACTGCCTCCACTGTGTCCCCCTCCTCCTCGTCTCACCCCTCCCTCCCTGTCTCGTCTCCACTCACACCTGCATGCACTACATCCTCAGCCACTACCTCCATCACCAGCACACCCACCACCACAGCCCGCTCACGTGCAGTCACCACCCCCACTACCATTCACAAGTCCCCTGTGTCCTCTCCCAGTGTGTCTGTGAGGCCACCTCCCAAGGTTCACAAAAGCAATCACACACCCACCCAACAGCCATCCACCTCACGACAGCCTCCAGCCCATGCACCTTCACCCAAAGTCACCAAACGTACACCTCCTACAACCACTACCCCTTCCTCCACTCCCAAACCCCCTCCATCTACCTGTCCCAGTGTTCCTAAGAAACTTTTCCTCCAACCTTGACCTCTTTCCCTCACCTCCCCCATCCCTTCAGTCTCCTAGGGCCCGACTCTCCAGGTCCCAGCCCAGCACCTCAGCCACAACATCTGCGGGACCAGTGGTGCCAGTAGTAACCGGCTTCTGGAGTGCGCCAGGCAGCAGGGCAGCCAGTGTGGCAAGGAGCCAGAGCACGGACAGTCCCCTACCTGTAAAGCATAAAATGTTGGCCAGTGCCCGGCGGGAGAGGGGAAATAAATCAGCCACCAAAGCTGCCCCCAGGGGTACAGTTGGGGGTGTGGAGACAGCTGCGCCACCATCCAAGGTGGGGAAGGGGCACAGTAAAACAAGCAAGTCTGGGAAGATCTGCACAGCGGACAAGACCGCCATAATCCCCGCTGCCTAGGACCCCGCTGCCATCATCCCCGCTGCCCAGGACACCGCCGCCACCATCCCTTCTGCCAAGGACACCGCCGCCAGCAGTTCCGCTGTCCAGGAAACCGCTGCCACCATCCCCGCTGCCCAGGACATCGCCGCCACCATCCCCCCTGCCAAGGACACCGCCACCAGCAGCACCGCTGACCAGGACACCACCGCCAGCAGCACCGCAGGACAGTGAGCGCCAATGATTCCGACGCTACTGAGGCAGCCACGGGCAGGATGAAGCACTCTGGGCACAAAGCCCCCTCCAGAACCAGTGGAGAAAGACATCCACTACCTCTGTCCTTGGCAGGATGAAGCACTCTGGGCACAAAGTCCCCTCCAGAACCAGTGGAATATCACATCCACTACCACTGTCCTTGGCAGGATGAAGCACTCTGGGCAAAAAGCCCCCTCCAGAAACCAGTGGAGAATGTTATCCACTTGAGAGACTGTGGCTTTGCACTCCCCAGGATACAGCAATGGGCAAACCACCCACTGGAGAGACTTGAGAGACTGTGGCTTTGCACTCCCCAGGATATAGCAGTGGGCAAACCACCCACTGGAGAGACTTGAGAGACTGTGGCTTTGCACTCCCCAGGATACATCAATGGGCATGGAGCCCCCTTGTGGATCTGGCATCGTGCACTCATCCGGCTGAGGTGCCCCCTTCCCTTCCCCCTGAGGTGCCTGTTTTATTTCTATCTGATGCCCCAGCAGTGTTCTCTCCGTCTTGTTCGGGTATTGAGTGTGGGCCTTGCCCATGCCTTTTGGGCCCAGTGGTCCACGGACTATGATAGTGGAATACCTAGGACTTGGATTCTTGGTGTACATATTTGTTTATAGTGTGAATATCTTAATATATGTATATATTTTTGATTACTGTCTTTGTATATATTACAATCATTTGACTCATTTCCTTTTGTCCTTGCATTCTTCCAGGGGGAGGTTGTAACTGTGATGTATCATGATGTATTGGTGTGTGTGTTGTCGTGGGTGAGGGTGGGGGTGGGGGTTTTGCGTGTTGCGTGTGTGTGTGTCACAGTTTTTTCCCTCCCCACTCCCCTGTGTCGTAGGTGCAGTACTCACCGTGGTCTTCGCCGCCGGCGTTCGTGCTCCTGGTAGAGGAGCAGGAAGATAAGGGCTGGAAGAATCTGAAGTTCTGGTTCCATGGCGTCCTGGTTCCTCGTGGGCTGGGTAGAGGTGAGCGTTTTCAATACCAAGTCCTGTTTCCGCCGTGTTTTTGTTCGCGGTGAATCCGCCCCGGAAAAGGTGGCGGATTGGTGGCTTGTAATAATGTGGGCGGTACCTTGTCCTCCGCCTGTCTGTTGGCGGTTACCGCTGCAGTGTTTGTTTGTACCACCGTGGCGGTCGGAGTGTTAAAGTGGCTGTCTATGTTGGCGGTTTCCACCACGGTCGTAATTCCATTTTTTTTTTCGCCAGCCTGTTGGTGGTTTTACTGCCGCTTTAACACCGACCGCCAGGGTTGTAATGACCACCATAAGAATTATAACAAAATTAACTATTATTTGTTTTCTTTCTCTTTATATACAGATCAAATGACATTTTTAGCAGTATGCAGGTAAGTAATTAAGTGTTACTTCTTTAATAGATAATCCATTCTTATAAGTATGCACCCCATCACTCACCCTTACAGGAGCTCATGGAACCACTTACTCACTCATAGAGATATTTATGCACCAACTCATTCACCCATACAGCCACCCATTCAGCCATCCACTAACCTATAGATACATTCACAAACCCAGTCACTGACCTATACAGCTACTCACACACCCAGTCACTCATCCATACACCAACTAGTGCAGCCATTCACTCATCCATCCAGCCACTTATCCATACACTCACTCAAGCAGCCAGTGATACACCCAGTCACTCACCCATAGAGCCTCTCATGTACCAAGTCAGTCAACCAAACAGCCACTCATGCACCCATTAACTAACCCATAAAGTTATTAACGCACCCACTCACTCACCCATACAATTATTTATGCACCCAATTAATCACCTATAAAGGCAGTTGTGCAGCCATTCACTCAGTCATAGTTCCACTCATGCACCCTATGAGGTACCCATAGAGCATTTATTCATCCATTTACAAACCTATACACACACTCACGCACCCAGTCACTCGCCCATACAGGCACTCATGCGCCCATTCACTTACCCATACAGCTACTCATGCAGTCATTCACTCATCAAACAGACAGTTACACCTTAAAAACCCACTCACTCATACAGACACTCATACACCCATTCACTCACATATACAGACACTCAAGCACCCATTCACTCACCCGTACAGGTACTAACACACTTATTCATTCACCCATACAGCTCCTCTCACACCTACTCACTCAGGTATAAAGCAAATCATGTATACTTCTCACTTGGTCACACACTCACTCACACACTCATTCACTGACTAATAAGACCACTCATACCCCCATTCACTCAGACTCCCCCAAACAGCCACTCATACATCCTATCACTCATCCATACAGTCACATATCCACCCATTCACTCAGCTATACAACCACTTATGCACCCATTTCTCACCCATACACCCACTCATGCATACAATTACTCACCCATAGACCTATTCAGACACTAATTCACTCACCCATACACTGAGTCATGTACTCACTCACTCACTTCTCTATACAGACACTCATGCATCCTGTCACTCACCCATACCCTCACGTATGCACCCATTCACTCACCCATACACTTACTCTGACTCCAGTTGACTAACCCATGCAGCCACTCATTCACCCTTTTAGTCACCAATACAGCCACTAACCCAGCCAGTCAGTCCTTCATAGAGTCACTCATGTACTCTATTAGTTATTATCCATATATCCACTAATACACCCACTCACTCACCCGCACAACGACTTAAACGCCCAGTCACTCACCCATACATACACTCATGCATCCATTTATTCACCCATAGTCACTCATGCACCCTATCACTTACCCTTACAGCCACTCTTCCACCCTTTCATTCACTGACACAATCACTCATATACACACTCACTCACAGAGCTAGGCATACACCTACATATTTAACCATACATTTACCCATTTACCCACTAACTCATGCAAATGACAAACAAACATATAACACAAAATTCATCTTTTTTTCACAATTACAGTAGTTCTGAAAAGTTCTGTTTTGTGGGGTGGGGTTAAAAGTTATTTTTTAAATGATGTTTTTTTTTAACAATTTTGTGTTTTTTTTAATGTTTTATGTTTTTTTTTTTTTAAACTGTACTGTTATATAAAAAATAGCACAAACTTTGTTTTCAAAGAGGAAAAAATAGCACTTGTGTGCACTGATGGCATTTACGATGCATTGAATAGACTGTTCTCTAAGGCACGATGTACATTTGCATTTCATGCAATGTTGTTCTATTGCAGAAAACTCCGGCACAGTCAAAGGAGATGTAGTGGGCATAGTAGATCCAGAAGATGTTCCTGGTTGAAGATCCTGGCTTCTAGTACTTGCACGGGCAAGTTCTCTCTCTCTCTCTTTGTGCTCTAGCAAGCCTAGCACTGTGCATGCTCTCCAGGTGCTTTAGTATAGAAGATGTTCCACAGGAATATGTGCGCTCAGAGCTCCCGAGACAACACCTTTTTACAGAGACTGCAAGTGAACTTTCTAGCATTCACTTTCTTCTCTCTCTCAGGAATTATGAAGAAGGTCCATAGTATAGGTTATTTTTTCTTCCTCGGAAGTTCTTCATCCTCAGAGTGTCTGCCTGGCACATCATAATTGGCTGGAGAAGCAGCTGCCATCTTCTTGTGATGTGAAAAAACTCAAAAAGACTAAAATCAAATATCCAAATTTGTTCTAAAGCAACACAGGTCTGCATTAGTTCAAATAAACTCAAAGGATGCGTAAAAATGTGTGGGTCCTTCCTAAACAAGTAAGTGAAGTCTCTACAACCAATGTAATTCTTTTTTTTTCTAGTTACATGATGTTCGCAATGTGATAGACACACAGGCCCTCATTCTGACCCTGGCGGTCGGCGGAGAGGCGGCGGTCGGACCGCGAACAGACCAGCGGTATTAAAAATGGCATTCTGACCCTGGCGGGAACCGCCAACACAGCCCGCCAACTTAACACTCCGACCGCCACAGCGGTACAAACAAACAGCGCGGCGGTTCCCGCCAACAGCCCGGCGGCAGACAAAGTACCGCCCACCCTATTACGACCCACCAATCTGCCACCTTTTCCGGGGCGGGAGCACCGCCGATAAGAACACGGCGGAAACAGACTACGAACGGGAAAACGCTCACCTCTACGCACTCCACGGGAGATTCCGGCAGTATGGAGCCAGAGTTGCAGGTCATCCCCGCACTCCTATTCCTCCTCATATACCAGGAGCACGCCCGGCGGCGCGGAAGACATCGGTGAGTACTGCACCTACGACACAGGGGAGGGAAAAGATTACCGGCACACACCCACCCACCCACACCCACTACAACACACACATCAATGCATTCCCACAGATCACTGTCACAACCCACAAACCACCCCCCTCCGAAATAATGCAAAGACCAAAAGAAGAGATCATAAACGGCCAGATATATTGAAATAAACTATGTACAAAATATATACAGCTACTAAATGTAGTCCAACCACTGTCCGTGGATCACAGGGGTCCTGTGCAAAGGGGCAAGGCCCAGTCCCACGACAAGAACTCCACGGAGAGAACACTGCAGGGGCATCAGAAAGAAAATAGGACAGGCACCTCAGGGGGAAGGGAAGGGGGGGCACCTCAGCCACTTGAGTACACGACGCCAGATCCACGAGGGGACTCCATGACCACTGGGCCATCCTGGGGAGAGCAAAGCCACAGTCCATACAGTCCATACAGTGGGTGGCCTGCCCACTGGGCCATCCTGTGGAGAGCAAAGCCACAGTCCAAACAGTCCATACAGTGGGTGGCCTGCCCACTGGGCCATCCTGGGGAGAGCAAAGCCACAGTCCAAACAGTCCATACAGTGGGTGGCCTGCCCACTGGGCCATCCTGGGGAGAGCAAAGCCACAGTCCATACAGTCCATACAGTGGGTGGCCTGCCCACTGGGCCATCCTGGGGAGAGCAAAGCCACAGTCCATACAGTCCATACAGTGGGTGGCCTGCCCACTGGGCCATCCTGGGGAGAGCAAAGCCACAGTCCAAACAGTCCATACAGTGGGTGGCCTGCCCACTGGGCCATCCTGGGGAGAGCAAAGCCACAGTCCAAACAGTCCATAACAGACCCCACTGCCACTGGAGGAGGCAAGTTGGCCAGAGGACATCCTGCAGCCCTGCGCAAGATAGATCCTGCCCTGCCACGTCTGCCAAAGGGCCAGCGGTTCTTGCCTTGAAGGGCCCAGTCCAGCGGTTCTTGAGACGGCGGGGCCCAGTTCAGCGGTTCTTGCCTTGAAGGGCCCAGTTCAGCGGTTCTTGAGACGGCGGGGCCCAGTTCAGCGGTTCTTGCCTTGAAGGGCCCAGTTCAGCGGTTCTTGCCTTGAAGGGCCCAGGTCAGCGGTTCTTGAGACGGCGGGGCCCAGTTCAGCGGTTCTTGCCTTGAAGGGCCCAGTTCAGCGGTTCTTGCCTTGAAGGGCCCAGGTCAGCGGTTCTTGAGACGGCGGGGCCCAGTTCAGCGGTTCTTGCCTTGAAGGGCCCAGTTCAGCGGTTCTTGCCTTGAAGGGCCCAGTTCAGCGGTTCTTGAGACGGCGGGGCCCAGTTCAGCGGTTCTTGCCTTGAAGGGCCCAGTTCAGCGGTTCTTGAGACGGCGGGGCCCAGTTCAGCGGTTCTTGCCTTGAAGGGCCCAGTTCAGCGGTTCTTGCCTTGAAGGGCCCAGTTCAGCGGTTCTTGCCTTGAAGGGCCCAGGTCAGCGGTTCTTGAGACGGCGGGGCCCAGTTCAGCGGTTCTTGCCTTGAAGGGCCCAGTTCAGCGGTTCTTGCCTTGAAGGGCCCAGGTCAGCGGTTCTTGAGACGGCGGGGCCCAGTTCAGCGGTTCTTGCCTTGAAGGGCCCAGTTCAGCGGTTCTTGAGACGGCGGGGCCCAGTTCAGCGGTTCTTGCCTTGAAGGGCCCAGTTCAGCGGTTCTTGCCTTGAAGGGCCCAGGTCAGCGGTTCTTGCCTTGAAGGGCCCAGTTCAGCGGTTCTTGAGACGGCGGGGCCCAGTTCAGCGGTTCTTGCCTTGAAGGGCCCAGTTCAGCGGTTCTTCAGACGGCGGGGCCCAGTTCAGCGGTTCTTGCCTTGAAGGGCCCAGTTCAGCGGTTCTTGCCTTGAAGGGCCCAGGTCAGCGGTTCTTGCCTTGAAGGGCCCAGTTCAGCGGTTCTTGAGACGGCGGGGCCCAGTTCAGCGGTTCTTGCCTTGAAGGGCCCAGTTCAGCGGTTCTTGAGACGGCGGGGCCCAGTTCAGCGGTTCTTGCCTTGAAGGGCCCAGTTCAGCGGTTCTTGCCTTGAAGGGCCCAGGTCAGCGGTTCTTGAGACGGCGGGGCCCAGTTCAGCGGTTCTTGCCTTGAAGGGCCCAGTTCAGCGGTTCTTGAGACGGCGGGGCCCAGTTCAGCGGTTCTTGCCTTGAAGGGCCCAGTTCAGCGGTTCTTGCCTTGAAGGGCCCAGGTCAGCGGTTCTTGCCTTGAAGGGCCCAGTTCAGCGGTTCTTGAGACGGCGGGGCCCAGTTCAGCGGTTCTTGCCTTGAAGGGCCCAGTTCAGCGGTTCTTGAGACGGCGGGGCCCAGTTCAGCGGTTCTTGCCTTGAAGGGCCCAGTTCAGCGGTTCTTGCCTTGAAGGGCCCAGGTCAGCGGTTCTTGCCTTGAAGGGCCCAGTTCAGCGGTTCTTGAGACGGCGGGGCCCAGTTCAGCGGTTCTTGCCTTGAAGGGCCCAGTTCAGCGGTTCTTGAGACGGCGGGGCCCAGTTCAGCGGTTCTTGCCTTGAAGGGCCCAGTTCAGCGGTTCTTGCCTTGAAGGGCCCAGGTCAGCGGTTCTTGCCTTGAAGGGCCCAGTTCAGCGGTTCTTGAGACGGCGGGGCCCAGTTCAGCGGTTCTTGCCTTGAAGGGCCCAGTTCAGCGGTTCTTGAGACGGCGGGGCCCAGTTCAGCGGTTCTTGAGACGGCGGGGCCCAGTTCAGCGGTTCTTGAGACGGCGGGGCCCAGTTCAGCGGTTCTTGAGACGGCGGGGCCCAGTTCAGCGGTTCTTGAGACGGCGGACGGTCTATGGCCAACTGCTAATTGCATGGTGGTGCCCTCCTGGGCAGCGGGGATGGTGCTCCTTCACTGCCCACCTGGGCTGTGGGTGGTGGGGCCCTCCTGGCCAGCTGGGCTGGGTCCTCCATGGGCAGCGGATATGGGGGTGGTGGGCTCTCCCGGGGCAGCGGCTATGGGGGTTGTGGGCTCCTCCTGGGCAGCAGGCCTGCTGCCTGACCTCTCCAACTTGCTGCCCTTGCCCTCCTTAGTCGTCGGCCTGTGGCCCTTGCCTCCCTTTGGAGCTGTGGCTGGTGACTGTCTCTGGGTGGTGTCCGGGGGGGATGTAGAAGGCGGGCTCCTGCGGCGCCCCTTCCGCCTTCTGCTCCTCTTCCCAGGGGGTGGGCTGGCTGTCCCCTTGCTGCTGGGTGAAGATCCAGACATGCGGGCTGGCGGGCTCCAATACCCCTGCACCCTTGTCAAGGGGGCTGCAGGGCTGGTGGTGGCTGAGGTGCTCTTCTTACCCCGACGAGAAGGAGGGGGGGGCTCAGGGTCAGGAAAGAAGTTAGTAGTGGCGAGGAAGAGCTTCTTGGGACAATGGAGAGTGGTAGGTACAGTGGGAATGGGAGTGGAGGGAGAGGATGTGGTTGTAGGTGAGTCACGTTTGCTGTCTTTGGGTGCAGGTGCAGGAGGGATAGGCTGTCGTGAGGTGGATGGCTGTTGGGTGGGTGGGTGGCTGCGTTTGTGTGGTGTGGAAGAGGGGGTGACAGACACAGTGGGAGAGGACACAGGGGACGTGTAAATGGCAGTGGGGGTGGTGACTGCACGTGTGCGGACTGGAGTGGAGGGTGTGCTGGTGATGGAAACACTGGCTGATGGTGAGGTGAATGGAGGTGTGAGTGTAGACGTCACAGGGAGGGAGGAGGGAGACGAGGAGGTGGGGGTCACAGAGGTGGTAGTGACTGTTGGCATGTCTGCATCGGAATGTTGCGTGTGTGAATGTCTGCGTGATCTGTGGTGCTTATGTTTGGATGAGCTTCTCTTGGGTGTTGAGGTGTGTGCAGGCTGGTCTGATGGTGTGGGTGGGACAGGCAGAGGAACAGGAGACTGGGAGGAGGGAGTTAGTAGAGGCAGGCAGGAGACAGGGACAATGGCTGCCGTCAGTGCTGAGGCCAGAGCCTGGAACGATCGCTGATGGGCAGCCTGACCCGAATGAATGCCCTCCAGGTACGCATTGCTGCGATGAACCTCCCTCTCCACCCCCTGGATGGCATTCAAAAGGGTAGTCTGCCCAACAATGAGCGTCCTCACGAGGTCAATGAGCTCCGCACTGAGGGCAGCGGGGGTAACAGGGGCAGGGCCTGAGGTGCCTGGGGCGAAGGAGATGCCCGGCTTCCTGGCAGAGCGGGCACGGGGCGAACGCGGAGGGGCTGCAGGGAGGGCGGAGATGGTGCGCTGGGTGGCGGCTGTACCTGTAATGGCGGGGGGCACGGATGGTGCCACCCCCGCAAGGGAGCCCCCTTCCGAGGACGTGTCCGTGTCGCTGCAGGCTCCAGTCGTCCCCGTCGTGGAGCTCCCCTCGCCCTCCGTCTCACTGGTCCAGTCTGACTCTGTGGCATGGCCCTCCTGGGCCATGTGAGATGCAGCTCCCTCCTGCCCCGATGCCACTTCTCCTCCGCCTGATGATGCTGATGCACACAAGCACAGAAAGACAAACAAAAAGGGGGGGGAGAGAGAAATAAAGGGATATTGAGTACATGGATCTCCGGTACAGTTAGCGGACATGACAGACACAGATGCCCCCTGCACTAAGTTGCGCACTTGTGGTCCGCTACGCATTCCGTGGAACATGCCCTACACGCCTAGAGTTGTCAACTGCACCCATGGATGACACGGCCCAGGGATGGCTGTACTGACACACTACTGAGGGTGGTGGCTGGGGACACAGGGGCTTACGGGGGTGCCCAGCCTACAGATATCGCCCTGGCCTAGGGGGACCCACAGCCCTCCTCCCCCACCCAGACACCTCCACTGCACGACAACAGAGTAGATGATGCTTCTACTCACCCCCTTGTGTCTGCTGTGCTGCCCTCACGCGCCCATCCAAATCAGGGTAGGCCACCGCCAGGATCCGGAACATCAGGGGGCTCAGTTGACGGCAGGCACCCCGCCTACGTTGGGAGGCCATCCCCAGCAGAGACTCGGCGGTCTTCTTTGTCCCGCGGCGGATGTCCTCCCACCTCTTGCGGCAGTGGGTGCCCCGTCGATGGTGGACCCCCAGGCCCCGGACTTCCTTGGCGATGGCACGCCAAATCCCAATCTTCTCATGGGCGCGGACCTATGTGACACGTACAGGGAGGGAGAAATACCACGTTCAAGTTACTCAGCATTTTCCTTTCCAGTGGCCCAACGTCCCCCATCCCCGCCAGGCCCCCCGCCAGGCCCCCCGCCATGCCCAACGCCCCCCATCCCCGCCAGGCCCCCCGCCAGGCCCCCCGCCATGCCCAACATGCCCCCCATCCCCGCCAGGCCCCCCGCCAGGCCCCCCGCCATGCCCAACATGCCCCCCATCCCCGCCAGGCCCCCCGCCAGGCCCCCCGCCATGCCCAACATGCCCCCCCTCCCCGCCAGGCCCCCCGCCAGCCCCAACATGCCCCCCATCCCCGCCAGGCCCCCGCCAGGCCCCCCGCCATGCCCAACATGCACCCCATCCCCGCCAGGCCCCCCGCCAGCCCCAACATGCCCCCCATCCCCGCCAGGCCCCCCTCCAGCCCCAACATGCACCCCATCCCCGCCAGGCCCCCCGCCAGCCCCAACATGCCCCCCATCCCCGCCAGGCCCCCCTCCAACCCACAACATGCACCCCATCCCCGCCAGGCCCCCCGCCAGCCCCAACATGCACCCCATCCCCGCCAGGCCCCCCTCCAACCCACAACATGCACCCCATCCCCGCCAGGCCCCCCGCCAGCCCCAACATGCACCCCATCCCCGCCAGGCCCCCAAGCCAGCCCGTGGCCCCAAATCCAGATAGAATTAAACTCACTTGTTGGTCTGGAGGACCGTAGAGTTGCGCATACTGGGGGAGGACCCCATCCACAAGTTTCTCCAACTCCTCTCCAGTGAAGGCAGGGGCCCTTTCCCCAGTCGCAGCAGCCATTGTCCCTTCCAGACCGAGGTCACAGCAACACTTGCAGTATAGGTCCTCTCCTGTGAAAGTTCAAGTCGCAAGTGGATAAGTAGATAGAAAATGGCGGTCACGTCCGCGGCGGTGCGTACCGCGGCGGTGCGTCCCGCCACCGCCGGCGCCCTTCGCCATTGGCTCCTGAAACCCATAGGCTTCAATGTTAACCAATGCGGCTTCGCGCCGCGGTCTTGGCCCGCCGCCCGCCGCGGTGTGCCACGCCAGCGCATTGACCTCACATCCCATTGTCACACTTCACAGGTCAGGCAGCCGCCATTTCCAGGGCCCACATGGCTCAATTTCAACTGCGTCACACAGGCCTAGGCCTTGCATAGCCACTCATACACGCCATTCACTGCATAGAGAATCGTATACTGTGCTAGCTGTGAGTACGTACCTGTGGGTTGCCTGACTGTGTGCTCCATGTTGTCCTTCCTAGGCACCGTCCGCTGGGTTGGGCGAGGAGACGGATGAATCCTCCCGTGTACCGACCGCTGGTGGACCTGTCGACAATGGAAGAACGCCACATTATCCTGACCTACCGTCTTAACCGTGCCACTATCCATGAACTGAGTGCCCGGCTGGAGCCCGACCTGATGTCCCCCATCCGCCAACCCACAGGGATTCCCCCTCTGGTGCAGGTCATGTCAGTACTCCATTTCTTGGCAAGTGGGTCATTTCAGACAACAGTGGGAATTGCTTCTGGGATGTCTCAGCCCATGTTTTCAAAGGTGTTATCCCGAGTGTTGTCTGCCCTGATGAAATCCGTGAGGAACTACATCATTTTCCCTGAGGTGGGCGAACTGGCTACAGTGAAGGGTGATTTCTACGCCCTTGGACATATTCCCAACGTAATTGGTGCCATTGATGGGACCCATGTGGCTTTGGTTCCCCCAAGAGACAGGGAGCAGGTGTACAGGAACAGAAAAAGTTACCATTCAATGAACATCCAGGTGGTGTGTTTGGCTGACCAGTACATCTCGCATGTAAATGCCAAATTCCCAGGGTCAGTGCATGACGCCTACATCATGCGGAATAGCAGCATCCCTTACGTGATGGAACAGCTACAGAGACACCGTGTATGGCTAGTGGGGGACTCTGGGTACCCCAACCTGTCGTGGCTACTGACCCCAGTAAGGAATCCCCGGACCAGGGCAGAGGAACGGTACAATGAGGCCCATGGGCGTACTAGGAGGGTGATCGAACGCACCTTTGGCCTCCTAAAGGCCAGGTTTCGCTGCCTGCATATGACCGGGGGATCCCTAATGTACTCACCTAAGAAGGTGTGTCACATCATCGTGGCCTGCTGCATGCTTCACAACCTGGCTTTGCGCCGCCAGGTGCCTTTCCTGCAGGAGGATGGTCGAGACGGTGGTGTTGTGGCAGCGGTGGAACCTGAGGAGAGTGACGAGGAGGAAGACGACGGGGCTGAAACAGACAACAGGGACAGAATCATTGAACAGTACTTCCAATAGGACACAGGTAACATTTCAAAGATAATTTAGTAAAAGTTAACTACTCTGCAGCATCTCTGCTGCCTGTCTATTTGCCCCAGTGTATGATGACTGAGTTTTGGCTTTTCCCTCCCTATTTCAGATCTGGGGTCCCCACTACGAGTCCTGTGCTTCGTTTCCCCATGGACTACAGCTTTGTGGCAGCTGTTTGTTGACTTCACCATGTACAAGGACATATTTGCACTGTCATGTCAATTACAATCTATTGAAATCACAGCCAGACTCCTGATATTTTGGTGCAAAATAGGTGTTTATTGAAGTGCTCAAAATGGGATGGGTGGTTTCAAGTGGGTGGGGGCTATGGTGAAGGAATGTCCATGGCCGAGTCCAGAGTAACAGTCACACAGGTGCATTGTCCAGAGGCCTGTGGAGAGATGGAGCATGGGCAGTTCGAGGATGGACAGGGTGACAATGTGGAACAGTGGGATGACATCAGGTGGTATCCATTGCTGGCGGGGGTCTTGACATCCTACTCTGTCTTGCGAGATCTCAGGGCCCTCTTGCGGGGTGGTTCTTCTCCTGCAGGAGGTGGGGGTCTGGTGGGCTGCTGCTGTGCGGGGGCCTCCTGTCCACTAGCGCCGGCGGAGGTGGATGGCTGTTCTTGGTCCCGGCTAGTGGCAGGGGCCCTTGGGTGTTGTTCAGTGTCCGCCCTGCTGTTTACGAGGTCCTGCAGCAGCCCTACCATGGTAACCAGGGTGGTGTTGATGGCTCGGATGTCCTCCCTGTACCCCCGATAGTGTTCCTCCTGCAGCACCTGGATCTCCTGGAACCGGGCCAGTACCGTCGCCATCGTCTCCTGGGAGCGGTTGTATGCTCCCATGATGGTGGTGAGGACCTCGTGGAGAGTGGGTTCCCTGGGCCTCTCCTCCCCCCCCTGTCGCACAGCTGCCCGCCGAGTTGGCCTGTTTCCCTGGGCCTCTGCCCCCTGGCCGGTGTGCCCACTACCACTGCCCCCAGGTCCCTGTTGTTGTTGGGGTGGTGGGTTATCCTGGGTGCCCTGTAGTGGTAGACACACCGCAGATTGACGCGCCCTGGAGACAGAGGCATGGGCCCGCTGGGTGGGAGCTGTGCTGGTGTTCCCAGAGGGGTTAGGGTCTATAGTGGCCTGTGCCTGTGTGAGGGGAACCGACTGTCCAGAGGTCCCCGATGGTCCGGGCTGGTCATCGGTGTCCAGATCGACAGAGCTGCTGTCATCGCTGACGGCCTCTTGGGTGGGGGGTGTGGATAATTCTGGCCCCTCCGCCGCGGTGTGTTGACGGTCGGGTCCTGCAGGGGTATAGAGGTATGGTTATAGTTTCAATGTGTGGCATATGGGTGTATCTGTGGGTTCCCGTGTCCCCAAGTGCTGGCATGTGTGTGTGGGGGCTTTGGTGAGGGTGGCTTGTGGGGGGGATGTGTATATGCATTGGGCATGCTTTGGTGATGGGTGTCCATGCTTAGTGGACGCATGCAGGCCTAGGTTTTGGGATGTGTGGGTTGTGATGGTGAGACATTGGCGGGGAATAGGTGTGCTGGGGGTGGGGGTGAGGATGGTGGTGGGGGTGAGGATGGTGGTGGGGGTGAGGATGGTGGTGGGGGTGAGGATGGTGGTGGGGGTGAGGGTGGGGGTGAGGATGGGGGTGGGGGTGAGGGTGGGGTTCGAGGATGGGGGTGAGGGTTGGGGTCTGATTTGGCATGCAGGTGGGGGGGAAGCAGTATTGAAGCTTCAACTTACCAGTATCCATTCCTCCGCCGACTCCTGCGAGGCCGTCAGGATGCAGGATGTTCAAGACTTCCTCCTCCCATGATGTGAATTGTGGGGGTTGAGGTGGGGGTCCTCCGCCAGTCTTCTGCACGGCGATGTTGTGCCTGGATACCATGGAACGCACCTTCCCCCGTAGGTCGTTCCATCGCTTCCTGATGTCTTCCCGATTTCTGGGGTGCTGTCCCACTGCGTTCACCCTGTCGACAATCCTCTGCCATAGCTCCGTCCTCCGGGCAATGCTGGTGTATTGGACCTGTGTGCCGAACAGCTGGGGCTCTACACGAACGATTTCCTCCACCATAACCCTGAGTTCTTCGTCTGTGAAGCGGGGTTGTCTTTGGGGTGCCATGGGGTGGTGTGTATGATGTGTGGGGTGGAGTATGTGTATTTAAGTGAGTTGAGTGTGGTGGTGTGTGTTGTTTTGTGTGTGGATAGTGTGTGGGTGATGGTGTTGAGTGGCTGTGGCTGTTATGTTTTGGATCCTGGTGTCTCTCTCTTGCCTTCTTTACGATTTTGTAAGCGTAGGGGTTTGTGGGTGATGTGGGTGGGTGTTTTATATTGTATTGTGTGTGTGGGAGTGGTGTGTGTATGTGTATCAGGTGTGTGGGATTCAAATCGTCCAATGTGGGTGAGTTTTGTTCGTTGGTAGGTATTCTGACCGCGCCGGTGTGTCCCGCCAATGGAATACCGCGTTTGAATGACCGCCGCGTGGATTCGTGGGTCGTAATGGGATGGGCGTATTTCTGTTGGCGTGGCGGTGGAGGTTTTGTCACCTCCACCTTTCCGCCGACCGCTGGTCTGGCGGTCTGTTGTGGCGGTCGGATTTTCGGAGGTTTGCCTTCTGCGGGTCAGAATGACCGTGGCGGGTTTCCGCGACCGCGGCGGGATTATGGAGGATTTCTGACCGGCGGTAGGCGCCTTTTACCGCCGAGGTCAGAATGACCACCACTGTGTCTCCATCACGGCTCCGCGAAATAATATAAGGAAATGAATTTAAACGTTTCTAATTATATTTATAATATTTTTTCTAATATCATAGTGACTCTCTAAGTTCAAAATATAATATAAAGCTCTAGTTATATAGTAATTTATAATGTTAAAAATACAGTACATTTGCATCTCAATTGAGACGCCGGATGAACGTCGCAGCACAGTTTGCGAATCCATTGCGACTCCACAAAAAGTAGCAAAATCACCTGTAAAATAATTTTTCTATACAAAACTGTATTTTCGGACATCCTATAAATAAATCACTTAGGGGGTCATTCTGACCGCCGCCGGCCTGGCTGGGACCGCCAGAAGACCGTACCGCGGTCAAAAGACCGCGGCGGTCATTCTGGGTTTCCCACTGGGCTGGCGGGCGACCGCCAAAAGGCCGCCCACCAGCCCAGTGGGAAACACCCTTCCACGATGAAGCCGGCTCCGAATGGAGCCGCGGAGTGGAAGGTGTGCGACGGGTGCAGTAGCACCCGTCGCGAATTTCAGTGTCTGCTGAGCAGACACTGAAATTCAAAGTGCGGCCCTCTTACGGGGGCCCCTGCAGTGCCCATGCCATTGGCATGGGCATTGCAGGGGCCCCCAGGGGCCCCACGACACCCCTCACCGCCATCCTGTTCCTGGCGGTCGAAACCACAAGGAACAGGATGGCGGTGAGGGGGTCGGAATCCCCATGGCGGCGCAGCAAGCTGCGCCGCCATGGAGGATTCCCATGGGCAGCGGAAAGTCGGCGGTACACCGCCGACTTTCCGTTTCTTGCCGCGGCTGTACCGCCGCGGTCAGAATGCCCTGCGGAGCACCGCCAGCCTGTTGGCGGTGCTCCCGCCGACCGGGTCAGAATCACCCCCTTAATGTGTCTTATAGTTGTGAAATATGTTTATATGTGTTTTAACAATATTGAAAATATGATAAAGATGCAACTCCAGCATGAATATATGTGATGAGGACGCAACTCCAATAGAACATTAAAAAAAATAATAGTAAAGCATACGCCAATAAAATATGCATGCACATATTTTATAGCTTGTAAAAAATGTAAAGTAAATAATTGAAAAGGCCTACAAATAATAGCTTTAAAGTACTGAAATAAAAACAACACATAAAAGTTCAATAAAAATAGCAAATGTTACAGAAATGTTATAGTTAGAAAATGAAAGTAAAAAGCATATAGGCCCTCATTCTGAGATTGGTGGTAAATGCCGCCTACCGCCGCGGGGACGGCTGCCAAAAGACTGTCATCGCAGCTAACAGCCGTCCGCCAAATTATGACCACAGCCGGATTTCTGTCACAAGATGGGCTGAAATCCGTCTGTGGCCATACTGGCGGATGGTGTTAAGGTGGCGCTGCTACCACCATCAGCGCCACGCAAGTAGACCACCGCCAGCAATATTATGACAAATAATATGGCCTGGCAGTGTTCTGCTGGCGGGCGCTGCTGGGAGTACCTGCGCTCGTCCCGTTCCTTGCCAGAAGACCCTTTGGATGCAGGTAAGTTGGGATTTCTGACAGGGGAGGGGGGTGGGGGGTGTTGTGTGTGTATGTGGGGGTGTCTGCATGAATGTGTGAATGTGTGCGTGAATGCAAATGTTTGTGTAGTGCTGTTTGCATGTGTGTATGCATGTGTAAGAATGCATGTATGAATGGAAATGTGAATGCATGTCTGCGTGTCAGTGTGAATGTGTGTACGGATTTGTGTGAGGATGAATGGATGCATGCATGAATGAATGTGTGTATGCCTGTGTGAGTGAGTGTGTGTATGCGTGGTGGTCGTGTCTGCCAGTGTGCATGAATGGAAGGGGGTGGGGGATTGGAAGTGGGGGAGCGTGGATGGAGGGAGGTGGGGGGCATCTGGGGAGTGTTTGGGGGGTGTGGGCAAACTAGTGACAGGGAAGGAATTCCCTGTCACTGGTAGGGCCTACCGCCATGGTTTTAGTGCGTTCCCATGGTGGTAGACAGGGTCAAAATGCTGCTGGCAGTACAATAGCGGCCGCCAAGCTGGAGATTGCTATCTCCGGCCCGGCAGCTGCTACCACCATGGCGGTCAGAGTGGTATATTGGCGGATTGGCTGCAGCCAGCCCGCCAATGTCATAATGTGGCGGTATGTACTGCCAGCCTGTTGGCTGTACTACTGCCACATTATCACCACCCGCCGGGGTCATAATGACCCCCATAGTATGTAACAGAAAAGAAAATAACATAAACATCATATTTATTTACTATAATTTAGAAAAAAACACATATTTACTGAAAAAAATGCATCAGGGATGTTGTAGTCAGGAAGTAGTTTAAAAAACCCATAGAAATTCAATGAAAAAAAACCAAAGGTTACAGGGACGTTATAGTTAGGAAATGGAATTTAAAAAACATAGAACTTCACTAAAAAAAACAAAGGTTACAGGGATGTTATAGTAAGGGTCATATTTTTATCCATACAAAACCATAGAACTTCAACAGTTATAGTTATTTGAGCTAAATATAACTTCCCACACTCCCACAATGCACTGCTTATGACCTGACATGTTACATCACTCATGCCATTGTTAGTGACATCACTGATGACATCTGAAATGACATCACTGATGATATCACTTATGACATCTCCAAAAAATGATAACACACCTATTCATAAGCTCATAAAAACAATCCTGCAGCGACACACAGCAGAAGTCACAATCTCATTTATGAGCCCACAACACTACTTGCAGACTACCAATCACTTGACAGCCACTAGTACAAGCACTTAGTCACCCCTTTATCACTGGGCCATGTTTTCACTCACTTACATAGCTACTCACACACCCACTCAGGTGTCTGTCACAATACATACATATGTTTATGGGAAATGTGTGTATACGTGCTTCACTACTGAAACATTGGGGGAAAAATTGTAAGCTTTATTTATCAACAGCAAAATATGTATTGCCCGAGTTTGTAAATATTTATTGATACATGTACATTTGGGTCTTTATATAGTACAATTATATTTTTCTAGATTGTTCAGCAAATGTGTAATACATTAACATACCTAGATATCTATACCTTTCATGTGTAGGTATATAGCTATATATCTATATAGCTATATATTTATATATTTTCCACCTACTACTGAGGGGGAAAACACAAAAAAACTTTTACAACCCTTCCTAAACCACTACTCTATGGCTCATCCTAAAACTCTTTCAAACTATTCCCCTACCTTCACTCTTTGACTCATCCCAAACCTCTCATACTGCTATGGACTATGAAAAAACCCTTTCTAAACTCTTCCCTCCTGTATTTCTCCTTTATCCTATTTGTCAAGCCAACAGGTGCACTTGTACACCACTCCCAATAACAATATTATATTTTCCCTCTACTAATCCACCACTAATCCACCCTGGGTTCCGAAGTGGCATGCTACTCACTGAAAAGTGCTTCCATGCCTCATTAGGAGTAGTAAATGCTATATAAATACCTTTTTCGTAATTACAGTTACAGTAAATGCACACCTTATTTTCCAATTACCAATTCAATGATTTATTATCATGATTTCGAACTCCAAAGAGGTCCACATTTATAAATAGTACATAACAGTAAAATTGCATAATACAATTCCTGAAGAAAAGGAAAAAATGCAGTCCTTGCTGTTTTAAATTATATAAAAGAATAAAATAAACTCCAACCCTCCCATTCTTTACAATATACTTCACACATTAAAACACCACATTCTATATGCAAAGAAAACTTACTCTTCCAGTAGTCAGTCATATTACCTTCTCCAAACATAGCATAAATGTATCCTCCATAAGCTGGACAAAATCAAGTGATATGGATCCCACCAAGTGAGACCAGTGATCAACTACCTCCCACCCGTCTTCTGACCAATCAACACATGGATACAGGACAAAGATAATCTCTTAGGCCATTGGAAGACCCCTCCTCCTTAGTTACTTAAGCGGGTCCTCAGCAATTCACCTACAATTACCACAATGTGTTGATCCCACCATTGTCCGCATGGTGCTACCTGACCACAAGGAATCAATATAACTTTAGAAAAGATTGAAAAAATGTAAGAGTCCTAATACAGAATATTTCATTAGGGGGTTTATAGAAGGAGTCTAAAGCCTCCCCAGCAGATCTAATATGTAGCCGCAAATAGAGAGGTTTCAACCATATTTTCCGCTGGATGGATAGTGTGGGGCAGACGAATAACATATGCTTAGTTCCCAAAGTGGCACTCTATCTAGTCTGATCAAGAGAAAGAGACGCCTCACCCCATGGGGGAGATTCCATATCAGGTAAGACTGATCCACTTTAGGAGTCACTGACTCAATTAATTTAGCAAGGCCTCTTTTAAAGAGGCATGACTCATAATCTATTATAAAACCTTTGGACCATGTCTCCTCCTTCAATGTCTTTTTGAGAATATTGAGCGAATCGATGTAAGAAGGTCCAGGTCCAGCTCTAGCTTACTTTTCAACTTAGCTGAAAAGAACTCCCTATACATCCTTCACATTCATTGCATTCTGCCAACCTCATGCACAATCTAGAGCTAGGCCAGTTGACCTACTATAATTCTTTCTTCTATTGAAGTCTGCACCAATACCTTCCAACTTGCATTCAATGCAATCCTCAAATATAATCTCCTGAAGTTGAAAGATCCACATCTGATGCTCTCAAATGATGATCGCCAAACTTCCTGACCTCTGACCCACAAACTATGCAGAATGTTGTCCAAAAATTCAGATACATAAATTGCAACTGTCTTCTTCCCTTCTCCCTGCCATTGCATTCTTGCTACTTTCATATACTTCTCATAAATATGCAGCCCACGTCGAATAATGAAACATATATTAAGGGCTTTAATCCTCCTATTAATAACAAGGTACACAACTAATCAAAATGGTTTGCCCTTTCCCTATATGTGGTAATATTTGCCATTTTTTTCAAAAGCTAATGTTTTCTTCCCCCTCATTGGGAAAATACAGCTGGATGATACACTGATAAATTCTTCACAGGCCTCAACCCTCTAAATACTCGAAGATATGTATGCATCATCTTCCTCTGATTATTACTTCAAGTTTCAATCAATTGTTTATTATTTGTCTGCAGAGGTGAACGGTTGATTTCAATCTGAGATGAGGATGACCATATTCAAAACAAATTAAAATCGGTTGTTTGAAGTCTTTTATGTCCCTGAGACGACAGATCAGGATGCCAGCCAACTAACCCAGGCAGTCACTCTGGGTTCTGAGTTGTAGAGATGCAAGTCCAGTCCTTCTCACTCCCAGGCATGATAGCTGCAGGCAACTGGTCAGCCCAGCAAAGCAGGAGCCAGCAGAGTGCAGACCAGCAGAGTGGCAGTTCTTCAGCAGCACAGTAGTCCTTCTTCCAGGCAGAGTATCCACAGGTCCAGAAGTGTACTGAAGTGGAGGTGTCTGAGGTCCATTTCTTAACCCAGTAGTGCTTTGATGTGGAGGAAACTTCCGAGACATGCCTTTGAAGTGCACAGATTCCCTGCCCTCCCTGCTCTGGGTCGAGTATAACTACAGGGTATATGCAGCCCTTTGTTTGGGACAGGACACACCCTAGTCAGATGTAAGTGAGGCTGTGTCCATCTCCTCCCTCCCATCCTGCCCAGGATGGCCCATAAAGTCACATCTAAGCTCTTATTGTGTGTAGCTGTCTAGGAAGAATACATACACAAAGCCCAACTGCCAATTACGCCCAGTCATGTGACCAGAGACAGGCTGCAGGCACCAAATGGCTCTGCCAATAAAATGCCAATTTACCAAAAGTGGCATTTTCAGACTTGTAATTTATAATCTGACTTTACCATACGTTATGATTTTAAATTAGGATTCAGGAAACGCCCCTGGAGGTGTTATCTCTTCCCATTTGGAATTTACATTTATAAAGTGCAAAAAGGCAATTTAAATGTTAACCTATGGAGACATAGGCCTTGCAGTGGTGAAAAATTAATTTAAGAGTTATTCCCCACTAGGGCATGAAAAACTTAAAAGTACATGTCCTACATTTTTTTTTTAAATAAACCTTGCCCTCTGGGCTGTCTAGGACCTTCTATATGATTCCACTCATTAAAGCCTCTTCACCCACTTGCTTTACACATTGCACCAAAAACACACTTACTCTTGCTTGAAAAGTGGTTACAACTAAATCCTTTCAGCAAACTCTTACAATCCCATGCTCAGTCATTACCTCCTTTTATACATTTATAAATGTGTCTGCATTTGTTTTCTTCCCTCTCAATTGGTAAATGTTTGCCTGAACTGCATTTTGATTTTCAATTCACACCTATCATTTATCTAAAACACAAAAACACTCAAATAAAAGATGACTTTTGTACCATGGTTCTACTGCAAGGCGTGTCATTAACCCCTTCGCTGCCAGGCCTTTTCCCCCTCCTGTGCCGAGCCTTTTTTTGGCTATTTGGAGCAGTTCGCGCTTAGGCCCTCATAACTTTTTGTTCACATAAGCTACCCATGCCAAATTTGCGTCCTTTTTTTCCAACATCCTAGGGATTCTAGAGGTACCCAGACTTTGTGGGTTCCCCAGAAGGAGGCCAAGAAATTAGCCAAAAAACAGTGAAAATTTCATTTTTTTTAAAAAAATTGGAAAAATGGGCTGCAGAAGAAGGCTTGTGGTTTTTTCCCTGAAAAGGGCATCAACAAAGGGTTTGCGGTGATAAAATCACCAGCTTCCCAGCTTTCAGGAACAGGCAGACTTGAATCAGAAAACCCAATTTTTCAACCCAATTTTGGCATTTTACTGGGACATACCCCATTTTTACGATTTTTTGTGCTTTCAGCCTCCTTCCAGTCAGTGACAGAAATGGGCATGAAACCAACGCTGGATCCCATAAACCGCAACATTTCTGAAAAGTAGACAAAATTCTGAATTCAGCAAGGGGTAATTTGTGTAGATCCTACAAGGGTTTCCTACAGAAAATAGCAACTGAAAAAGAAAAATATTGAAATTGAGGTGAAAAAAACATCAATTTTTCTCTAAGTTTTACTCTGTAACTTTTTCCTGCAATGTCAGATTTTCGAAAGCAATATACCGTTACGTCTGCTGGACTCTTCTGGTTGCGGGGATATATAGGGCTTGTAGGTTCATCAAGAACTCTAGGTACCCAGAGCCAATAAATGACCTGCACCCTGCAGTGGGTTTTCATTCTATGCCGGGTATACAGCAATTCATTTGCTGAAATATAAAGAGTAAAAAATAGCTATCAAGAAAACCTTTGTATTTCCAAAATGGGCACAAGATAAGGTGTTGAGAAGCAGTGGTTATTTGCACATCTCTGAATTCCGGGCTGCCCATACTAGCATGTGAATTACCGGGCATTTCTCAAATAGACGTCTTTTTTACACACTGTCTTACATTTGGAAGGGAAAAATGTAGAGAAAGACAAGGGGCAATAACACTTGTTTTGCTATTCTATGTTCCCCCAAGTCTCCCGATAAAAATGATACCTCACTTGTGTGGGTAGGCCTAGCGCCCGCGACAGGAAACGCACCAAAGCGCAACGTGGACACATCACAGAAAACAGACCTGTTTTTAGCAAAGTGCCTACCTGTAGATTTTGGCCTCTAGCTCAGCCGCCACCTAGGGAAACCTACCAAACCTGTGCATTTCTGAAAACTAGAGACCTAGGGGAATCCAAGATGGGGTGATTTGTGTGGCTCGGACCAGGTTCTGTTACCCAGAATCCTTTGCAAACCTCAAAATTTGGCTAAAAAAACACATGTTCCTCACATTTCTGTGGCAGAAAGTTCTGGAATCTGAGAGGAGCCACAAATTTCCTTCCACCCAGCGTTCCCCCACGTCTCCCGATAAAAATGATACCTCACTTGTGTGGGTAGGCCTAGCGCCCGCGACAGGAAACACCCCAAAGCGCAATGTGGACACATCACAGAAAACAGACCTGTTTTTAGCAAAGTGCCTACCTGTAGATTTTGGCCTCTAGCTCAGCCGCCACCTAGGGAAACCTACCAAACCTGTGCATTTCTGAAAACTAGAGACCTAGGGGAATCCAAGATGGGGTGATTTGTGTGGCTCGGACCAGGTTCTGTTACCCAGAATCCTTTGCAAAGCTCAAAAATTGGCTAAAAAAACACATGTTCCTCACATTTCTGTGGCAGAAAGTGCTGGAATCTGAGAGGAGCCACAAATGTCCTTCCACCCAGCGTTCCCCCACGTCTCCCGATAAAAATGATACCTCACTTGTGTGGGTAGGCCTAGCGCCCGCGACAGGAAACGCCCCAAAGCGCAACGTGGACACATCACAGAAAACAGACCTGTTTTTAGCAAAGTGCTTACCTGTAGATTTTGGCCTCTAGCTCAGCCGCCACCTAGGGAAACCTACCAAACCTGTGCATTTCTGAAAACTAGAGACCTAGGGGAATCCAAGATGGGGTGATTTGTGTGGCTCGGACCAGGTTCTGTTACCCAGAATCCTTTGCAAAGCTCAAAAATTGGCTAAAAAAACACATGTTCCTCACATTTCTGTGGCAGAAAGTTCTGGAAGCTGAGAGGAGCCACAAATTTCCTTCCACCCAGCGTTCCCCCACGTCTCCCGATAAAAATGATACCTCACTTGTGTGGGTAGGCCTAGCGCCCGCAACAGGAAACGCCCCAAAGCGCAACGTGGACACATCACAGAAAACAGACCTGTTTTTAGCAAAGTGCCTACCTGTAGATTTTGGCCTGTAGCTCAGCCGCCACCTAGGGAAACCTACCAAACCTGTGCATTTCTGAAAACTAGAGACCTAGGGGAATCCAAGGAGGGGTGACTGGCGGGGCTCGGACCAGGTTCTGTTACCCAGAATCCTTTGCAAAGCTCAAAAATTGGCTAAAAAAACACATGTTCCTCACATTTCTGTGGCAGAAAGTTCTGGAATCTGGGAGGAGCCACAAATTTCCTTCCACCCAGCGTTCCCCCAAGTCTCCCGATAAAAATGATACCTCACTTGCGTGGGTAGGCCTAGCGCCCGCGACAGGAAACGCCCCAAAGCGCAACGTGGACACCACCAAAATTTTGGAAGAAAACAGACCTGTTTTTAGCGAAGTGCCTACCTGTAGATTTTGGCCTCTAGCTCAGCCGCCACCTAGGGAAACCTACCAAACCTGTGCATTTCTGAAAACTAGAGACCTAGGGGAATCCAAGGAGGGGTGACTGGCGGGGCTCGGACCAGGTTCTGTTACCCAGAATCCTTTGCAAAGCTCAAAAATTGGCTAAAAAAACACATGTTCCTCACATTTCTGTGGCAGAAAGTTCTGGAATCTGAGAGGAGCCACAAATTTCCTTCCACCCAGCGTTCCCCCACGTCTCCCGATAAAAATGATACCTCACTTGCGTGGGTAGGCCTAGCGCCCGCGACAGGAAACGCCCCAAAGCGCAACGTGGACACCACCAAAATTTTGGAAGAAAACAGACCTGTTTTTAGCGAAGTGCCTACCTGTAGATTTTGGCCTGTAGCTCAGCCGCCACCTAGGGAAACCTACCAAACCTGTGCATTTCTGAAAACTAGAGACCTAGGGGAATCCAAGGAGGGGTGACTGGCGGGGCTCGGACCAGGTTCTGTTACCCAGAATCCTTTGCAAAGCTCAAAAATTGGCTAAAAAAACACATGTTCCTCACATTTCTGTGGCAGAAAGTTCTGGAATCTGAGAGGAGCCACAAATTTCCTTCCACCCAGCGTTCCCCCACGTCTCCCGATAAAAATGATACCTCACTTGTGTGGGTAGGCCTAGCGCCCGCGACAGGAAACGCCCCAAAGCGCAACGTGGACACATCACAGAAAACAGACCTGTTTTTAGCAAAGTGCCTACCTGTAGATTTTGGCCTGTAGCTCAGCCGCCACCTAGGGAAACCTACCAAACCTGTGCATTTCTGAAAACTAGAGACCTAGGGGAATCGAAGGAGGGGTGACTGGCGGGGCTCGGACCAGGTTCTGTTACCCAGAATCCTTTGCAAAGCTCAAGAATTGGCTAAAAAAACACATGTTCCTCACATTTCTGTGGCAGAAAGTTCTGGAATCTGGGAGGAGCCACAAATTTCCTTCCACCCAGCGTTCCCCCAAGTCTCCCGATAAAAATGATACCTCACTTGCGTGGGTAGGCCTAGCGCCCGCGACAGGAAACGCCCCAAAGCGCAACGTGGACACCACCAAAATTTTGGAAGAAAACAGACCTGTTTTTAGCGAAGTGCCTACCTGTAGATTTTGGCCTGTAGCTCAGCCGCCACCTAGGGAAACCTACCAAACCTGTGCATTTCTGAAAACTAGAGACCTAGGGGAATCCAAGGAGGGGTGACTGGCGGGGCTCGGACCAGGTTCTGTTACCCAGAATCCTTTGCAAAGCTCAAAAATTGGCTAAAAAAACACATGTTCCTCACATTTCTGTGGCAGAAAGTTCTGGAATCTGGGAGGAGCCACAAATTTCCTTCCACCCAGCGTTCCCCCAAGTCTCCCGATAAAAATGATACCTCACTTGCGTGGGTAGGCCTAGCGCCCGCGACAGGAAACGCCCCAAAGCGCAACGTGGACACCACCAAAATTTGGGAAGAAAACAGAGGTGTTTTTTGCGAAGTGACTACCTGTAGATTTTGGCCTCTAGCTCAGCCGGCACCTAGGGAAACCTACCAAACCTGTACATTTCTGAAAACTAGAGACCTAGGGGAATCCAAGGAGGGGTGACTGGCGGGGCTCGGACCAGGTTCTGTTACCCAGAATCCTTTGCAAAGCTCAAAAATTGGCTAAAAAAACACATGTTCCTCACATTTCTGTGGCAGAAAGTTCTGGAATCTGAGAGGAGCCACAAATTTCCTTCCACCCAGCGTTCCCCCACGTCTCCCGATAAAAATGATACCTCACTTGTGTGGGTAGGCCTAGCGCCCGCGACAGGAAACGCCCCAAAGCGCAACGTGGACACATCACAGAAAACAGACCTGTTTTTAGCAAAGTGCCTACCTGTAGATTTTGGCCTGTAGCTCAGCCGCCACCTAGGGAAACCTACCAAACCTGTGCATTTCTGAAAACTAGAGACCTAGGGGAATCCAAGGAGGGGTGACTGGCGGGGCTCGGACCAGGTTCTGTTACCCAGAATCCTTTGCAAAGCTCAAAATTTGGCTAAAAAAACACATGTTCCTCACATTTCTGTGGCAGAAAGTTCTGGAATCTGAGAGGGGCCACAAATTTCCTTCCACCCAGCGTTCCCCCACGTCTCCCGATAAAAATGATACCTCACTTGTGTGGGTAGGCCTAGCGCCCGCGACAGGAAACGCCCCAAAGCGCAGCGTGGACACATCAAATTTTTTCATTGAAAACAGTGCCTACCTGTAGTTTTTGGCCTGTAGCTCAGCCAGCACCTAGGGAAACCTACCAAACCTGTGCATTTCTGAAAACTAGAGACCTAGGGGAATCCAAGATGGGGTGACTTGAGGGGCTCTGACCAGGTTCTGTTACCCAGAATCCTTTCCAAACCTCAAATATTGGCTAAAAAAACGCATTTTTCACACATTTCGGTGACAGAAAGTTCTGGAATCTGAGTGGAGCCACAAATTTCCTTCCACCCAGCGTTCCCCCAAGTCTCCCGATAAAAATGATACCTCAGTTGTGTGGGTGGGCCAGGTGCCTCCAACAGAATAAGGCCCAAAACTTGTAGAGATACAGGGGATAGTACTGCGAGTTTATAAGGACATATTCTTTTATACATCTTTAGACTGACTCTGCTTTGGGGACCCACATACGTGAGGTGTCATTTTATTTGGGAGACTGAGGGGAACACTGGGGAGTAGGAATTTTGTGCTGGAGTGGTGATCGTACGAAGAAAAGTCAGGAAAATATGCTTTTTTTAAGCACATTTTGAGGTTTACAGAGGAGTCTGGGTAAGAAAATGTTGGGGGATCCACGCAAGCCACTCCTCCCTAGACTCCTTGGGGTGTCTAGTTTTAAAAAATGTCTGGGTTTGGTAGGTTTCCCTAGATGAAGGCCGCACACAGGACCAAAAACATAGGTGCCCTCTCCCCCCCCAAACACAGGTAGTTTTGTAATATATCGTTTTGATGTGCCCACATACGTCCGTGATGTGCCAAACACTAAAATTTTGAAAAGAAACACACTTAGGTTATGTGAAAAAGACCCCTCACCCACCAACCAAGTTGGTGGCATGCTTCATCATCGGGGTCCCACCTGAGGCACCTAGCGTGTCATAGGTGTGCTGCGACGCCTGATTACAGCGGAGCAGGTTTGGTCATTTTTACCACACATACTGGTTGGATTTGGCACGAGGGTGAGTGATGGTTCAGTGGATCAAATTTTACTAACAAGAGCTTTCACAAAAATGAAAAGCACTGTTAGTAACTGAAAGGCAAAAAACTGAACCAATGACTCACAGCTCGTGAGCTGTAAAGCCGCGACAAGGCACCAACCGCTTTACAGTCCATTCACACAACTTTCATACATGACACACACAAGGCCATTCACACCGCCAGCCACGGGCCCAGCACATTACAACACTCACATCGACAGACAGCGCCACTCAAGGGCCCATCACTTACATACGCCCACATGCCTGATACAACAATCACACCAGCTGATGGGAGTGTGTGGACTGGTGTTTGGCTTGCAGTGTGTTGCAGTAGCCAACATCAAGTCAATATGTACAGTCTCAGCCAAGCCCCACTCCACACACAATGGCATCATATATATTTTTTTTTTAACAGAGGAACCCCTAACTAAGTAGAAAGAATTACAAAACAACAAACACAAAAGCTCTAACTAACAACATGACAGAAATGCTAACCATGAAACTAAACACATGAAAATACAAAACAGACATGAGTTTACACTCATGGTTGTTCCCAGAAATTCTTCTGGGTGTGGTAATTCTTAAAACAAGCACCGACACACAGCCCAGGCTTTGAAGGACAATCTGGGCAGTACATTCGAGTCTCCCTCCGGATACCTCTTCGAAAACACACTCTACATTTCTTAGCTGGAAAGTCTTTTTTGGGTGTGGGAGGAATGTGCTCAGCAAAGTGGCGATCTTTCAATCTAGCCACATCCTCCACCACTGCTTCTCTAGGAACTCTGGCCTGTTCCACCACAATAAGGCTCTCTATCACTGACTCCTGAAATTTCACAAATGTCATCTTTGAGTCTGGAGACCTATCCCTAAACACAATAAAAGCATTGAAGGTTGCTAAGTGGAAGAGGTGAAGTGCTAACTTCTTATACCAAACATAAGACTTACGAATAGCAGTATAAGGTTCCAACCTCTGGTCAACTCTATCTACACCTCCCATGTGCTTATTATAATCTAAAATGCACACAGGTTTGCGCACTTCAGCAACCTGGCCCCAAACAGTCACAGGGGAAGTACTCTCATCATGGATGGTACTTAGCATGTAGACATCCCTCTTGTCTGAAAATTTCAAAGCTAGCAGCTCCTCGTTCCGCAAGGCACAGCACTGTCCCCTCTCAAGTTTTTTACAGACAAGCTCCCTTGGATAGCCTTTCCGGTTAGAACGGATTGTGCCACAAGCAACTGTGTCCACTCTAAACAATTCCTTGAACAACTGCACACCAGTGTAGAAGTTATCTACATACAAATGGTGACCTTTGTTGAACAGTCGTCTACCAAGATCCCACACTATTTTCTCAGTAACTCCAAAAGTGGGAGGACAACCAGGGGGGTCAATATTGGAATCCCTACCAGTGTACACACGGAAACTATACACATATCCTGTCCTACTTTCAGACAGCATATACAATTTAATTCCATATCGTGCCCTTTTGCTAGGAATGTACTGCCTAAAAACCAAACGACCCTTGAAGAGGACCAAAGACTCGTCCACACTTATCTCTTTGCCTGGAACATAGACCTCCGAAAACCGATCTACAAAATGATCAAGGACAGGCCTAATCTTAAAAAGACGGTCAGAATCTGGGTGATCTCGTGGCAAGGCTAATGCATTGTCAACAAAATGCAGCATCCTAAGAAGAAGCAAATACCGATTACGACTCATGGTAGCTGGAAATATAGCTGTTGCCATCAAGGGACTAGTAGACCAATAAGAAGCCAGTGACGGCTTCCTTATCAACCCCATCAAAAAAGTCAAACCCAAAAACTTTTTTAGCTCCTCCAAATTTGTGGGAATCCACTGGGCAGCTCTAGAGTGTGGCCTAAGTCTAGCAGCGTTGTCCCTCAAATGCTGTTCCGCATACAAATTAGTCTGCTCAACAATCTCTTCCAAAAACACATCATCCATGAATAACTCAAAGAAATTGATAGGCATAAAGTTCTCTGTATTGGCGTTACACCCCGGGAGACCAGTAAAGGCAGGCAACTCTGGCTGCTCCATGTTTGGGGCAACCCAGACATCAGGTCTTCTAACGGGAAACCTTTCAGCCCCAGGTTGCTGCACTATTGGCACATCAATGTCCTCCTCTAAAACAGAACCTTCATCTGCACTGAGTGTGGCTTCATCATCAGAAGATTCCCCTCCAACAGAAACATCACTGCCAGAATCTCTGACTTCCTCCTCTGCCTCAGATGCAGAGTCCGTCTCATAGTCATGATCAGACTGTGACTCAAAAAGCATACCAACCACCTGCTGAGCGGTCATCCTGCGGCTAGCCATGATCTCTCCTGCTAAAATTAACTGGACAAATTCACCACCAACAACCAGCACTGTGTAAGACAAGTAACAAAGTGTAGCTTTGTTAGTAAGAGTTACAAACTCAAAAACTATACCGCTCACTTGCCTGAAAAAGCTTGATTCACCAGCAACTACACAGCAATCACCAATGATATCCCACTAAAAAGAAAGAAAGAAAGGCAAATTAGAAATAAGACACAACAAATATCATTGTGCACAAACCTAAGGACAATTTCACACACAATCCTGCATTTAGTACACCCCCTACAAACATGTCATTCATGCATGGCAACAATACTCCTTTGGAGTAAATTGTTTTTACTTACCTAAAACATGCAACTGTGCAAACTGCAGGTCAACCACCGCCAAAACCGCAAGGAGCCACAGCAAATAAAGCAAAAGCTTTGAACTAGAACAAAAAGGAGGAAATTTTTTTTTATCACAAATGCAAAGACTTCTTCAGTTGACAAACACCCCACCATCAAACATTTTAGAAATTGGTGCCTAAGTGGATTCTGTCATAGGGGCAGATGGGCCTACTAAAAAAATAGGCCTGTCTGCCCCAAGGAAGCCAGAAAATACCTTTAGTACTGTGTCCCCATGGAGAGCGACCCTTGCCAAAGGGGACAGCCCTCAAACAAAAAAAAACAAAAAAAACACACACAACACTATCCCTGGTGCCTAAGTGGCTTCTGCCCCTTGGGGGCAGGTGGGCCTAAGAAAATAGGCCCATCTGCCCCCAGGGGGTGTAGAAATGGCCAACAGGTCAATGCCCCCCTTGGGGGGGCACCCCGTGACCAAGGGGACGCCCCCCCACAAAAATAAACACATAAAAAAAAATCCCTGGCGTTCTAGTGGTTTCTGCCCCCCTTGGGGGCAGATCAGCCTAAAAATAATAGGCTGATCTGTCTCCAAGGGGTGCAGAAATGGCCTGGGTACATGTGCCCCCAAAGTGGGGGGCGACCCTTGCCCAAGCCCCCCCCCATCCACTAACACACACACACACACACACTATCCCTGGTGTCTACGTGGCTTCTGCCCCCCTTGGGGGCAGGTGGGTCTAGAAAAATAGGCCCATCTGCCCCCAGGGGGGGCAGAAATGGCCAACAGGTCAATGCCCCCCTTGGGGGGGCGCCCCGTGCCCGAGGGGACGCCCCCCCACAAAAATAAACACATAAAAAAAAATCCCTGGCGTTCTAGTGGTTTCTGCCCCCCTTGGGGGCAGATCAGCCTAAAAATAATAGGCTGATCTGTCTCCAAGGGGTGCAGAAATGGCCTGGGTACATGTGCCCCCAAGGTGGGGGGCGACCCTTGCCCAAGCCCCCCCCCATCCACTAACACACACACACACACACACTATCCCTGGTGTCTACGTGGCTTCTGCCCCCCTTGGGGGCAGGTGGGTCTAGAAAAATAGGCCCATCTGCCCCCAGGGGGGGCAGAAATGGCCAACAGGTCAATGCCCCCCTTGGGGGGGCGCCCCGTGCCCAAGGGGACGCCCCCCCACAAAAATAAACACATAAAAAAAAAACCCTGGTGTTCTAGTGGTTTCTGCCCCCCTTGGGGGCAGATCAGCCTAAAAATAATAGGCTGATCTGTCTCCAAGGGGTGCAGAAATGGCCTGGGTACATGTGCCCCCAAAGTGGGGGGCGACCCTTGCCCAAGCCCCCCCCCCATCCACTAACACACACACACACACACACTATCCCTGGTGTCTACGTGGCTTCTGCCCCCCATGGGGGCAGGTGGGTCTAGAAAAATAGGCCCATCTGCCCCCAGGGGGGGCAGAAATGGCCAACAGGTCAATGCCCCCCTTGGGGGGGCGCCCCGTGCCCGAGGGGACGCCCCCCCACAAAAATAAACACATAAAAAAAAATCCCTGGCGTTCTAGTGGTTTCTGCCCCCCTTGGGGGCAGATCAGCCTAAAAATAATAGGCTGATCTGTCTCCAAGGGGTGCAGAAATGGCCTGGGTACATGTGCCCCCAAAGTGGGGGGCGACCCTTGCCCAAGCCCCCCCCCATCCACTAACACACACACACACACACACTATCCCTGGTGTCTACGTGGCTTCTGCCCCCCTTGGGGGCAGGTGGGTCTAGAAAAATAGGCCCATCTGCCCCCAGGGGGGGCAGAAATGGCCAACAGGTCAATGCCCCCCTTGGGGGGGCGCCCCGTGCCCAAGGGGACGCCCCCCCACAAAAATAAACACATAAAAAAAAAACCCTGGCGTTCTAGTGGTTTCTGCCCCCCTTGGGGGCAGATCAGCCTAAAAATAATAGGCTGATCTGTCTCCAAGGGGTGCAGAAATGGCCTGGGTACATGTGCCCCCAAAGTGGGGGGCGACCCTTGCCCAAGCCCCCCCCCATCCACTAACACACACACACACACACACTATCCCTGGTGTCTACGTGGCTTCTGCCCCCCTTGGGGGCAGGTGGGTCTAGAAAAATAGGCCCATCTGCCCTCAGGGGGGGCAGAAATGGCCAACAGGTCAATGCCCCCCTTGGGGGGGCGCCCCGTGCCCAAGGGGACGCCCCCCCACAAAAATAAACACATAAAAAAACATCCCTGGCGTTCTAGTGGTTTCTGCCCCCCTTGGGGCAGATCAACCTAAAAATAATAGGCTGATCTGCCCTCAAGGGGGGCAGAAATGGCCCTAAAAGACATGCCCCCCAAAGGGGAGCGACCCTTGCCCAAGGGGGCGCCCCCCCATCCACTACACACACAATCCCTGGTGCCTAAGTGGCTTCTGCCCCCCTTGGGGGCAGATGGACCTAAAACAAATAGGCCGATCTGCCCCCAAGGGGGGCAGAAATGGCCAACAGTTCTCTGCCCCCTTGGGGGGGGCGCCCCTTGCCCAAGGGGGCACCCCCTCCCAACATACCTGCACAGAAAATATAATTCCCTGGTGATCCAGTGGTTTCTGCCCCCCTTGGGGGCAGATCCGCCTAAAAAGTAGGCCAATCTGCCCCCAAGGGGGGCAGAAATGGCCGTAACTAATTGCCCCCACAAGGGGAGCGACCCTTGCCCAAGGGGCCGCTCCCCGCCAGCAAGAAACACGAGCAAACAACAAAAAAAACAAATCCCTGGTGTCTAGTGGGCATTCCTGCTGCCCGATCGCAATGCGATCGGGCAGCAGGAATGCTCAAAGAGACACCGGGGGAAAGGAAAAGCCTTTCCTTTCCCCCGGTGCCTCTTTAGCCCAAACCCCCCACCCACCGGGAAGAGGAACTCACCTCTTTCCTCGTCGCCGCACAGGAAGCAAATGGCTTCCTGTGCGGCGAAATCCCCATAATGAAGTCAGCGCGCGATCGCGCGCTGACGTCATTATGGGGGGGTGGGGGGGTCGGGGGTGGAAGGGGAAGGGCTTCCCCTTCCATCCCTGACTTTGGGGGGGTGGGGGGAAGCACACAGAGGGAGCGAGAGCGCTCCCTCTGGGCTGTGTGCCGAGGACGTAGTGGTTACGTCCTCGGCACAGCAGCACTGTGCCGCGGGACGTAACCACTACGTCCGCGGCACAGAAGGGGTTAATTAACGAAACGCTATTTCTTGTCAAATGCAGAAGTAGGAAAATAGTTATGAGCACTTTAAAATTAACAAATGAGAATGCAAATGGTTGGATGTGTTGTGCCTCTTAAAAGGCCTATTAGTTCATATGAACAAAGGCCCATATTTATACTTTTAGACGCAAAACTGCGCCAACGCAGTTTTGCGTCCAAAAAATTAGCGCCGGCTAACGCCATTCTGAAGCGCCATGCGGGCGCCGTATTTATTGAATAATGTTAGCCGGCGTTAGCCGCCGGCGCTGTCTGGTGTGCGTTAAAAAAAACGACGTACACCAGGCAGCGCCGGCGTAGGGGGAAAATGGCGTATGGGCGTCCAGAAATGGTGCAAGTCAGGCTGAGGCAAAAAAATCGCCACAACCCGATTTGCGCCATTTTTTTACGACGCCCATCCACCATTGAAATGACTCTTGTCTTAGCAAAGACAGGAGTCATGCCCCCTTGCCCAATGGCCATGCCCAGGGGACTTCTGTCCCCTGGGCATTGTCATTGGGCATAGTGGCATGTAGGGGGGCACAAATCAGGCCCCCGTATGCCACAAAAAAAAAAAAATAATACTTACCTGGACTTACCTTAATGTCCCTGGGGTGGGTCCCTCCATCCTTGGGTGTCCTCCTGGGGTGGGCAAGGGTGGCAGGGGGTGTCCCTGGGGGCAGGGGAGGGCACCTCACAGGTCCCTTAACGCCTGCCCTGACCCAGGCGCTAAAATCCGGCGCAAATGTAGGTTTTTTAGTCCCGCCCACTCCTGGGCGTCATTTTTGCCCAGGAGTATAAATATGACGCATATGCATTGCAGTCATTTTTTAAGACAGGAACGCCTACCTTGCATATCATTAACGCAAGGAAGGTGTTCACGCAAAAAAATGACGCTAACTCCATGAACTTTGGCGCTAGACGCGTCTAACGCCAAAGTATAAATATGGAATTATTTTGCGTCGAATTTGCGTCGAAAAAAACGACGCAAATTCGGCGCAAACGGAGTATAAATATGCCCCAAAATCTGTTCTAGATTGAAGAGTGCAGGATTTTTTAATTTCTGAAAGATAATCATATTGAAATTGGATTGTTGCAGGGAGCACTCTCATAAATGACAGTTTAGAACTGCAGAACATTAACCAGTATTTTCTACCATTTACTACAACCATGTGAGAGGCAGCACTACCTTGTTATCTACAGGTATACTTATATGTGCCTTATTGCTGACTTGTTAAATAACAACAAAGAAATCTATTTGGAACCACTTGTTATAAAGCCAGATGGGCATTACATTGTCCTGACAGGCCAATCAAGAAAATATACTGATAGACTTTATACTGCAAATTTTAATTTACAAGAGATATTCTTGAAAGTGTTTAATTCTTCCCTGTGTATAAAGATAGCATTGTCATTGGTGGAGAAAATTGTATTTTTGCCCCTTAATATTGTTTTTAACTAAAGTATTATTCTAATAAATACCTCTTAAAAATACGTGACCTAAACAACATTAAAGGATTGATTCTAGTATATGGTTTTTGTGATTTCTAGATATTTCACAACCTAACTCTAAGTGAATAATACTTTTATTCACTTTGCCACTACATATCTTCAACATCAGATGTCTTTGTGAGTACTTAGGAACACAGAAAGATGGTAGTATTGTCGAATTACATCCAAATTCTCTAAATATTGACCACTTATTGGAAACTTTAACTGACCCCAGTTTGAAATGCAACATGTAACAATAGAGTATCCAGGAGTTTTTCAGGTCCCAGAGGTTTATTCAAACAGCCAGGTGTTGAGAGCATCCAGAATTCTGGAAGTTTGTTGATGGTCCGGAGATACATAGGGAGGTGACAGGAGTACATGATGGCACCTTCCAAGTACGTAAGTTACTGAAATTTAACGGAAGATGTAAAAACATAGCATGAATGTAATGCTATTTAAGTAATAAAAATGTATTTTTCAAATAAAAGATTTATGTAACACCTTCACCAAAGTGCTAAATTACATTTTGACTGGTACAATGATTTAATGGAAGCATGGCAACATAATAAAAACACATCTAAGCAGCAGAATTAGACACAAAAAGGTGGTCTTTTATGAGGTACCAGAAAGAGTTTCACAGTTTTGAGAAAGCAGGGAAAATGCATCAAAGTGGGATTGGGAATAAGGGCGCAAGAAGCAACAAATTGAAATTAGCAGACATAGTAAAGAGTGTGAGTATGAATTTAGGGCCTGATGAACAAAGTGTTTAACAGCTTCCAAATACTGATTCCTTAGGGTATGAATTAACGTTTAGCAACCAAAATCCAGTCGCAAAAACATTAATGATTTGCCACTAATTCAAAATTGAAGGCAAGAGTTCCCCAGGGGAACCTTTCCACTTTGAGAATTGTGGCAAAAAATATGTTTTTAGTAATTGGCACTGACTCTCAGACCACTGCTTACTCCTATAAAAGGTTTCCTTAAAATGTCATTTTTTTTAAAAAGCATCATGTTTTCTTTTTAGCAAAACTGGCTGCATTTAAAAGAAAAAGATTGCTTAATTTAAAAGCAATCAAAGACATGGTAGTCTGCTGACTTCAGCAGGCCACTATGACTAGCCAAAAATGTGGTGCACAGTTCATATATCAAAGTGAGAGAGTTATTGACAGAGAATAAACACATTTCACAAAAATGAACAGTGCAAAACTCTGATTGCAATGGAGAGAGGATAGAAAGAAGGTCAAGATGAAATTACAGTCCAGAAATTAAAAAGGATATAAAATAGAGGAATAATTTAGATGGGGATCTGGGTTAAGATATGTTTTTAGACTAGTTAGGATAGTTACATATCTAAATTAATGTGTAAAAACACCAGATGAGAGAGACAGGTAAAGATGAAAATTAGAAAAAGGATGAGGGAAGGGAGGAAGGGAGCACATGGGGCAGATATGGGGTTTGCATTGGTGGGATTATGAGTCCATTAATCTTTCTTTTTTCAAATAGATGTATTCAGATAAAAAATGCAAAATATATATTCCTAAAAACAGTTTAATTCACTATGTATAACAACACAGAATTCACAATTCTGAATCCTACTGTGAATCCTTTACATCTCCGAAAATTAAACTGTAATAGACCCCACACCTAAGTTCAATCAAGGTTCACAAATGGCATTATTTACCAGTGCATGCTCAAGTTCTGTTTTAAAAAATGTGAACGTACACTTGTAAAATGAATTAGTCACACATAATATTACTGTAGAGTTGCATTGTTGCACAGTGGATAGAACCATGAAGATGTAAGTGTGACATCATTAGGAATATGGGAGGTTGGTTGGAGGAAGCCAAGGGAAGCAAGAAAATTGATCCTGTGCTGGAGATGTGTTGGTGATTAAACTGAATTATACAGAGAAGAACTGTGTCTTGACAGTTTTTCCATTGCGACAGCAGTCTGCGCAGGGGGCAGCCACATACACATCTCCACCCCTGGAGTTGAAAAAAAAAGAAGGAGAAGACTCTTTTACAGTCTGTTCATACTTCTACCGACATAGCCTACGGAGCGGTGTGCTTGAGGAAGATGAAAACCTGAGTTGAACTCTTTTTAAAAAACATAAAACAACTATCGGCACAACCTAAATCAAATGCTATTGTTAACCTTGCGCTGAGATTGCCATGCTGGATGCATGCTTTATCAGTGTGTGCTAAAGCTTGGACAGGTGACTGTGAGGACGCCTCCCACTGAATGTGCTCGTGAGCAATTAAATTAGGCAGCGGGATCCAAAGCTAATGAAAGGTAGTCCAAGTGTACTCTGATTAAAGCCAGTCTCCTGGTAGCTAACTCAAAGGAATTGACCACCTGAGGGCACCGTAATTATAGCCAGGACACAAGGACTGGATGAAAACATTTTATCTTATGTGGCTGCGATGCGAGGATTGGCCATATCATGTCAATTTGAGCATTCCTTGCTTAGGTATCAAGTAGTGAGATGCACAAATAGCAAAAGAGTAAAGGAAAAGCTTTTAACAAAAGACCCCACCTTAGAAAAGGCCCCACAAATAGCCAAAGGCATGGAACATATGGCATTGTGGATTAAGGAGATGGATGGTAATCCCAATAGCCAGAGGGAAATGGTGAGTAAAGTTGTTGACAATATTAGGGGGAAAAGGAAAACGATTGAGTTTGTAGAAGATAGAGAAGGTAGAAGTACAAAACAGAAAAAATATACTTACAGGGAGATAAGATGTTTGCATGTGGAGCCCCAGGGCATGTTGCTTATAGTACAAGGAAGCTGCCAGAAATATAATTTGCAGGAATTGTGGGAGGAGGAGGCATTTTGCAAAGGTATGCAAGACAAAGGGCATGCCAAAGATATACAAGATGTCAAACAAGATATTAATTATCTATGTGAAAATGTACAAGAGATACTCCTAACCATAAAAGGAGAACCCGATTAGATGACAGAAAATGGTAGAGAAGAAGGTACATCAGTCTCAAGAATATGTACAGTAAAAGCTGACATTTCTGACAAACTGAAAAAACCACATTGTGTTGTCTTCATAAATGACAAAACTATAAGAATACTTGTTGATTCACAAAGTCTATATACACTTTTACCAAAGAAGACATATGAGAATAATTGGATAGACAGAAGTCACCCACCATTGGAGGAACCAGATATCAAGGCTAAGGAATATACTGGCAAAGAATTAAAATATGGGGCATGAGGTGGATGACAATTGAACTCAAAGGAGAAGCTTTTCATGGGAAGGTCAATATAACCAAATATGGATCATACACATTGGGGTAGCTTCATCAGAAGGATCTGGACATCTTCATAGATCCCAATTCTCAAGAGCCAGTGGTGGTGGTAGAACGTTGATGACTAAGGAAGTTGATAGTAGCCCTGAGAACGATGTGATGCTAAGATATCCCGTAGTATTCACCGATGACTGGGGCTTATTGAAAGTATTCTCCCACAAAAGTATACTGAAAAGGTGCCAAGCTGATTGTACATAAGGCAAGGAATTTTCCAAACCTGATGAGGGAGGTCTTGTGTCAGGAACTAGATAAGTTATTGAGGCTGGGAATAATCAAACCTGTCGAAGCATCCGAGTGGCTGGCACCTATGGTGGTCACACCAAATGATGGGGGTAATATTCGACTTTGTATAGATTTAGTAGACTTAAACAAGAATATGTGGGTGGCCGGACAACCCCTTTGTAGCATCAGAGATGCTAGCCGTCATGGGAGGTGGAGTTATATTTAGTGTGCCAGATATGTATATTGACAGGAGACCCTACAGGAAGAATTGAAGCACTTATCACCATTTGTAATGCCTCTTGTGGCATTCCGATACAAAAGGGTGCCTTTCAGGTTAGCTTCAGCCTCTGCTGTTTTCCAAAGAGTTATAAAGAACATCTTCGGTGATATGAACCAAGTTCTTTGCTTCCAAAAGGATATGCTTATTGTGGGAAAAAGTGAAGAGAATCAAGTGATGAAACATTTAGAGAAACACTGTCTGACTGTAAAGAAAAAAAAGTGCGAATAAAGGAGAAAGGAAGTAACGTATCTGGGTCATGAAATAACGGACAAAGAAATGAAATCAAAGCAGAGTATAGTAAGGGCTATAGAAAAAAACACCAAGATCATCTAGCAAGGATGAATTGAAATAATTTCTGGGATTTGCAAAGTACTGCTCCAAATACATAAAGGACTTTGCAGACAAAGTAGAATAATCATGAAGAAGAATGTGGTATTTGTATGGGATGAGGACTGTGACGAATCCTTTGAAAGGATAAAAAGGATCATAGTACAAGCAACTATGCTGGGGCACTTTGCTGTGGCTGGAAGTACGTACATTACCACTGATGCTAGTGGTGTAGGAGTTTGGGCAGTTTGATGCAAGTTGTAAATGGTGAAGAGTGAATAATTGGTTTTGCATCAAGCAGATTGAGATGGGTGGAGTCTACATGTTTGGTGACTGGGAGAGTTGCCCTAGCTTGTTGTTGGGGAATCAAACATTTACGATTTTATGTGTGAGACTTACCTTTCAGTGTTAAACCTTGACTTATTTATTTAAAGGAGGGAGAGGGTAGGACAGTAATGTTGTATTTCGAGATGGATGTTATCAGTACTTGATTACAATTTTCATGTGGAGTGTGTGATAGGTTGTAGGAAATAGTGGACTGCTTATTAGGGCTACCAGTGAGTGAGGAGGAGAATGTAGAAGAAAAATGTGAAGAGGTTGAAGGCAGAGGAGAGAGAGAAATGGCACTGGGTAAAGTTGACAGGAATGTGGTAAGAAAGAAGGATTCCCTGTTCAGAGAGGTGGGCACCAAAGTAGTACAATCATGGGGTGACAAGAGTGTTCTGAGCAAGCAACTGAGTGAGTTCCACAAGATGAAGGAGGAAGTAGGTGTAAGAGGAGGAAAACTGCTGAGAAGGAACCAGATTGTTCATCTTGGTGAAGTTCAGAAACGTATGGTCACCATTGCGCATGAGGGGCATCCAGGACGCAATATGACAAAAAGAAGGGTGAGGCAGGCATTTTTGTGGCCCTGGTTGGATGGTGACATTGAGGAAGCAGTAAATATTGTCATGCTTGTGCCAATAGTGACACAACTAAATGTGTAAGACACCCTCCGGTTGAATGTACAGATTTCCCTATGAGACAGTGGGAAAAAGTAGCTATTGGTTTTATAGGTCCTATCACAAGGCTTGGGCCAAGGAACAAATATATCTTGATACTAGTTAACTACCATACAAAATGGTTTGTAGGAAAAGCAATGGAGCAGGTCAATGCTACCAATGTCATTGAGTTTCTAGAGAAGGTTTTTGTAGAAGATATTCCAAGAGTGATAGTTTCTGACAATGTTGTACAGTCACTTTCTAAGCAAATGACTGAATATCTTTCCAGGATGGGAATTATTCATAAAAGAGTAGCTTCATTTTGACCACAAACCAATGGATTGTTACAGAGCATGAATTGTCTTGTGATGGAGAATATACAACTTCCATTAGCTAATTGGTTTCCTGGGAAGAAAGAGGTGAGGAACGTGGTGTGGGCACATAGAACAACACCCCATTCTGTCACAGGTTTGTCACTGTTCGTGTTCTTGAAGGGAAGAGAACCTGGTAGGAAGGAATGTCCTTGGTGGTGGGAGAAACAAAAAGTGTGTGGATTGACCGAGTTGAAGTCAGGGAGAGAGTCAGAGGAGTATCATAACAGTAAACGAAATGTCAAGAAACTCTGTGTGGAAAGAGGTAATTGGGTGGTCATACAAAAGGATGGATTGTGCCGAAGGGTGACATAAGGTCAAGGAGGTGAAGCGCAATGTAATTGTTTTGAGTGATGGGACTATGTGGAAATTTTGCAAATGTGTGTAAATTCAATATACCTCATGGTGTTCAGTGACGACGTTTTTGCTGTTACGATTACTTTTATATGAGCTGTAGTCCCTATGTGCTACATTCACTGTTACATACCTTTGCATGAACATATTTATTATGTAAGAATGTTCATAGTTTATTCTTTGGAAAAATATATTTTGTTATGTTCATGGTTGTATCATTACAAATGTAGTAATATTTGATTATGTCATTGTTTTTATTGTTTTATTGTTTAAATGTTGTGGGGGAAGATGAGGTAGAGATGTAAGGTTGCATAGTGGGTAGAACCATGAAGTTGTAAGTGTGACATCTTTTAGATGTGAGACGTTGGTTGGAGTAAGCTGGTGAAGCAAGACAGTTGATCCAATCCCACCTTGAAAGTGGCCAAATACCTTTTTAGAGCCAACAGCAGATGTGAATTCCTCTCTGATGGTGAATACAAAGACAGCACCCACAAAATTGGTGGGGGTGTAGGAAAATAGTTTTTTTTCACAAGGAAGAATATTTTCAATATGGAGAAGAACATTTGCAAGTGCAATTGTGTGTCAACATTACAGATGTGAAAATGTACACTAAGTAAATTTACACATGCAAACATATCATATATACTGTAAGCTAAAATTAATTATTGTATCTTCCCAGGAGAACTCCTGAACTAGTTTGTGGAGAAAAATATGTGTAAATCTGCCCCAAATGTTTGCATTAATTACATTGTGAGTTGAACTGCTAATGAGAAATTGGGTGAAACACATTGTGAGTCTTTTACCAAATTCATAAGCACTCATATTTCTAACTATGTCTTGGTTGTTCAGTTTTGTAATTCCTCTCACTCCTGCACATCAATCCCTGCAATCCTCACACCCTTTTCTTACCACCGCCTTGGTTTTTTCACTCTTCCTCCTAGCTTCTTCATGCTCTCGAATCCTCCATTAATCTTCCAACTCTGAATACTAGTATTCCTTCAAACCCTCATTATATTTTTCTCTACATACTGGTTCTTTTCCTATTCTTGTCACTTTCCAACCTTGTAGGCTCTGACATTTCCTAATCATCTCTCCTGCCAAACTCCTCACTTAAAGCGTTCCGTTCTCCTATCCAGATTATTGTCTTTCGGTTTCATTGTAATATATTTGGTGTTCTCCCTTTATGACTTTTTTCATTTTGTTCAAAATTCTGTTTCTCCTTTGCCACCCATGCATCCCATGCCTCCATCATCTATCTCCATAAATCACTCTGTTTCTTTCTGCATCAAAGTTAAGCTCCTAAATCTGGTCTTCAAAGCTATTCACTGTCTGTCACACTATTGGAATACATGGCCTTATCTATCACTAATAACCGGTCATTCACTCTTGCTCTTCTTCATAATTTCCGCTTGGTTTACCCACCCATTTCCTATGTCTGCACTGGTTTCCACACCAGCTGCCTTAACATCATCGCCACAAAATGATACAAATCCCTCTCGATTTGCACTGTTCACCTTTTATTCAAATCTTTAGCCCTCAGTTAAAAGCTACCTTTAGACCTTACACTTTCTAATTTGTTATCAACCTAGAGGATTGTTTTTATCTTTGTACTGTATGTTTGTCTTCATTTGAACATTATAGCAGAGTGGATTGGGCACATGTTGCAGAGATCTGTGTTCCTCTCAAAAGTCACCGGTTTCATTCCTAGAAGATGAACTCTTCCTAAGGTCCTTTTTAGGCCATGCAGTTGAGTTAAATAACTCCAGGACCACCCAACAGAGACATAGTCACTTGTTATTTATCCTTTTCTTTACTATTAGGCCAATAGACTTACTAAGTGAATATATAGAATTATACATGCATAAAAGTGAATTATGGGGATGTTGTTCACCAAGAGGTTCTGAATGACATTAAATAGAAGAGAGCAAAGCTTGAGTTTTCGATGATGTCACCGAGAACACTGAGGTGAAAATAATTCCGTAATTCACTTTTTACCACTCTATAATTTTCTGCTAAGTATGACCCACAAAATCATCTTCCCCTGCTATCTGCTATGCAGAGGAAGAGGAGTAATGGGGGAACCATACATAACATAGCCACTCCTCCCCGAACCAAAATGAAAAACAAATATGTTACTTGCCATCTATAAGCAATCCACAAGCAGCACTGAACTGACAGGCTCTCAGACTGCATCATAAGCCTTCCCTAAAGGCCTTTATTATGAGGCAGCAGTGGTTAACTAGTTTCGTTATCAAATGTTGCTGCCTCAAAGCAGTGACTTACCAAATGTTGGGGTGTATTTACAAGCCCCTTGTTCTGCCAGAGCATCACTTTTTACATGGAAAAAAGTAATGCACCAGTGACTCAAGGGGCTTGTAAATAAGCCCCTTAAAATCTAGTGTAAACAATAGAGGCTCTCTTTAAGAACCATATGTACCATATAGAAGTGAAGATGGGTGACAGTGAATTAAGCCAATGTTTTTCACTGAGGGGTTCTGTGTGACATCAAATTGACAATGAAAACAAAGCTCGAGTTGTCTGTGATGTCACTCAGAACTCCAAGGTTAATTCAGTTTTTACCCGTCTATAATTTTATGTTCTGTATGGCCCTAAATCACCTGCCCCTGGTTTCAACTTTCATGCAGTGGCAGTTGAGTAATGAGGGAGCCATATATAACACGCCTCAGATATGTATCCTGGTCCCAAAGGTTAAAGTCTGCTTTCAGTCAGAGCAGACCAGCTGAGCTTTGCTGTTAGGCTCTCAGAGAGTCCCATCAGCCTGGCCTGGAAGAGGGTAACCAATGTTGTTATCAACTGTTGCTACATCATGGCAGCGGGTTGTGAGATTTAGAAACTGTAATAAACAATAGACATTCTCTATGCGAGCCACACATAACACAGATATATTTTGAAGGTCCGTGTTTGCTGATGAGACTGGCTTCAAATGTGACGTCGCCCTGCTTTGCCATATTAAAATGGTTGAGGAAGATTATCTGGATCCTACCCATCCATCCCCGTTAAAAAAACTGTGATCCAAGCACTGGTTCTGTCCGGGCTGGATTAGGGTAATGCCCTTTACTTGGGCACTGGCCATATTTCCATTAACATCTTCAGAAGGTCCAGAACGCAGCTGCTCGGCTTCTGTTCTGCCTTCTACCTCCCAGCTCCTTCGTGAGCGTCATTGGCTCACTATTCTGAAACGTACACAGTTCAAGGTACTGTATTAAGTGTTTAAGGCAAGAGCGCAAAACGGCTCACGCTACATTCAGAAGCTCATTCAGCCTTAATCTCCTACTCGCTCCTTGAGATCTCAAAACATGGCCTTCCGTCAGTCTTGATTGGGAGGCCGATCGTTCTGGGTCCCAAACTGTGGAACTCCTTTTCTTTCTCTCTCTATTGGTAGGCCGTAAGAACTTGGAGACTTGGCTGTTTTAGTTTTGGGGCTACCTGTCACTGTCTATCTGGCCTAGCACCAGGAAACCCTAAATGGGTAGCTGTGCGCTTTACAAAACTAATTCAATTCAATGCAATTCAAACTTTCTAGGTGATTAAATATCTAATTTAGTTCAATTCAATTCAAAGTTGCTAGGTGATTAAATATCTAAAGTTAACACATTCTAATTCAATAGATCTGTTTCATGCATTTAATTTGACCGATGTCCTTGCATAGTGGAAAGAGTACAAAGTAATGGGTAGGTAGGTCGAAGTTTCCTTGGTGGTCATATAAGTGGCTTTTTTTGTTTCCCCTGTCTTTAAAGGGTTAGGTATTACAGCTAGATCTAACATGAGCGTGCCACTCTCAGTCCGAGAAGAGTCCACAAAATATTTGTTTTATGTCATCACCATAAAATACGCTCCTTTTGCATTAATAACACAGGGTGGGTGTTGCTTCTAAATCCATAAAGCTTATAATGCTTCCAGAGCTACACAAAACATGGACACTATGAAAGGCTCCAGTTTACCACAAATACTAGAGAATAAATCAACAGAGGTCTGTTTTGAGACAATGGTCAACATACAGAAAGCAATCAGGTGTGAAGGAAAGATTGAGAGGCCGGCCACGGTCCTCAGCAAACCTGTCACGAGAAAGGCCTTGTTCAAAGTGGGACATCTATCATATCCGAAGCATGATTCACCACCCTGGCTCCCCGAGCCAAAAAGGAACAATTTCTCCACTATTTATTTCTAATTGGCACAGAATACTGCTGGGCCCCAAATTTTATTAATAGTTGTCCTTTATGAATCATCTCTTAAATAAGAGCAATAACTCTTTAAAAAAAAGAAAAATGAACCTCACTGCTTGGTTATGCATTGGGGATGTCTCAGTTGTAGAATAGGTCTTACTGTCACACGACCTCGTTGTTAGGTGTATATTACAGCTCGGTGTCGTCTCCCTGTGCTGAATACAAATCTATGAAATTAACAGCCCTATTTCACACATTTCGAACTCTCTGCGCTCTTATATCGTCGCACATTTTTCTCCATTAAGATTGTTCACAGTCAGCAAAAACAGTTTCTGCAATGTAATGAAATAATGAAATAATCGTATGCAAAGGAGGACTTGTGATCTTTTTAATTATTCTATTCTTCATTTTTAAAGGGGCTATTCGAAAACGCACTATTGTAATTGATTGCCATAAATCAGTCAAATCATTCCGAGGACCATAAATATTCAAACTTTTAAAAGACAAAGAAATGCTAAATATTCAATGAATCCCTTCAATATTCAGGAATCGTGATCCAAGGTAAAAGAAGAGAGGGCGCTCTCGAAAATAAAAAGTAAATTTGTTGTCCTGCGAAGAATAAAACCTTCTGAATGTCAGTAACGGAAATTGAATTAACAAGAGATCTTTTTATTCTTTTTTAAGGTCATTAGGCTGTGAATTCTATAATTATGCAAATTGTCAGTCCAGATCTGTTGAATGTTTGCTCCCATCCATAAGGTGCAGGAATGTTCAATCAGCTTCTCTCGTGGGAAACTTGGGTCATAACTGCAAGTGTACCAGCAAAATTGAATTAAGCAAAGAGATTTCATTAGTGTTTATAGCCAGCAGGCATCTGTAAAAGTACAGGGCAAAGAAGTTATGTGGAAGTCAAAGGAGAGAAAAAAATGGGTTTCTGGCGACAAAGGCGAATCTGAGAGAGAGATCAGTGTATAATGAATAGGAGCTATTGAGCTTGCTTCCATAGAGGGAGTCGCAAAGATGTCAAATATTGATTTTCTTCTGTATGCCTTCCGACTGCACACGCAATCATTTGGATTTGCTGTCTTTATGATACAACAATATGTTTTGCCGGAGGTTACAATAGCTAGGCGTGACGCTTTCTGCCTCCAAAAGCATATAATGGCCTTGTAGCCAGGGTTCCAGTCAGCATTTATACACATTCCAAAGCAAAACTATCACAGAGAAGCATAACAAGGGGTCTTACTTACAATCAGATGCCACCCATAGCATTTTACGGCCTGCGGGTGACTGTGGGTGGCACACATTGATGCTCAGTCTAAAGCATTGTGCCCTGTACTGTACAGGAATTTGTGAGTATTCACAAACATTTCAGAGGTCCATTCCTACCCTGGACGTAATAATAGATTTATAGTCATCAAAGTTAGAAGAAATTCCATATCGGGATAGGAATGGGGAGGTATACCACTAAAACAGATTGTGGTGATGACAACGCATTCCTCCACACAGAAAATCGTTCCCCTATGGAGATAAAAAGGTAGCAGGTGCAGTGTGGTACATTTACACATGCATAAAGTACACCATATATATATTTGCACTTCCAAAGATGTTTCTGCATAAGCACTGCTGTGCCAGGCATATGCCAATTAATCTTGCACTGCTAAAACAGTGTGGATCAAGATGGCTGGCTCCATGACAGATTATCAAGATCTCTACATAAAATGCATTTACATACAAGTAATCAGAATGGAAGTCCTTTATATAGTGAGCTTATTGCAAGACAATTTGATGTAGATCCAGCTCCCCTTGATGGATAGTGGACAGTCACACCCCTATGGAGAGAGCGCCCCCCCCATACCGGGGTGCAGCATTGTGGACCCGGGGCCACAGGGGCCCAGGCCCCTTCTGGCGACCTGCTGGCCCTTGCAATGACTTCCTGTCACCTCGCATCATGAGATGCCCTGGTGGGGCAACAGGAAGTCCAGGAGTTGAACTCCTGGATTGGACTTTCAGCCTAGAAGGACCAGGAAAGCAAATCCGCTGGACAAAGCGTAAGTGGTGGGGGTAGGAGCGTGTATTGTCCTGTTTGTTAATGTATGCTCACTCTTCAGGCTTGTTGTAGTTTTTTTCTGCATCTTTTCTCGTTGCGGGCGCTCTCTTCAGTCTTTGACGTCTGTCTGGCTAATGCTGCCAGCGTGTTTTTATACTGACACGCTACCCTAATTTTCCACCAGACACGATTTTGATTGCGCTGGCCTGCTCCCTGTGTTTTTTGCTTCGGTTCTGCATTTGTCATTAGCCTAATGGCTGCTAAGGGAGGCGGGAGTTGGAAAAAAAGGGGAGGGACCCTGAGTTAATCCAGTTGTTAAGGCTAGTCCTAGCAAAGTTAGGCAATGATGGGTGTTCGGAGGTACCCTGGTCAGAGTCTGAGCGGGATGAAGAAAGGGCAGTGGCTGATCAACCGCAGAGGACCCATGTCCCCCTACCACGGGTTTCTTTCCAACCACTGAATGAAGGGCTAAAAAACTGGGGAAAGCCTCTGTGGCACTCACCCCTGTGGCCAAACAAAGCACCCAAACTCAGCAGTGTAGTGCTGATGCCATAATTGCGGGCCAACATTGCACTTTTGCTCTCCAGACCTGGTAAGTTAGCTTCACACATGCCTGCTGATGTGAAAGGAAAAAATCTGGAAAGGTGATTTTGTGGATATATTTTCCTTGATAAGAGCCAAAAGAAGGGATTGTGGTCACAAGTAAAAAGAGGTAAAGATACTTCATCTAAAGAGAAGAAATACAAAGTAGATGAGTCAATTACAAAATGGTTATTTGGGTTTAATATGTACATGCCTGTTCCGCTAAAGAAGAAACCAGAGGTTGCATCCTCAGTGATATTTTATCAGATACTGAAGACACGCCATGTGTTCGGGGGCATGCCGTGGTTGGGCTATGACCTTGATTTTGGGTGGGCTAAAGTGGAAGATCCAGATATAGGGTGAGACTAGGCAGTGGTAAACTTGTGGCCTGAAAGTGTTAATAACAAGGCTCCACATAAACCTCTTTTTCACCAGCAACTCACTGGGGATAGGAAGGGATCTTGCTGTGCCTTCGATAGAAAGTGTAAATACAAACACTTTTGTTCATTTTGTGGCCACCACTTCCATCCTGAATTAAAATGTAACAAAAAGTCAAAAGCGAAAGGAAAGGATGGAGTTACGATCTCTAGCTAGTTTTGGGTTGCCCACACCAGTCCAGATTACCAAGCTGATTCCATTGCTGAACTTTTACCTGAGAATAGATATTGTGAAGTTGTTGTGTTTGGGGTTTTCTACTTGCTTTAGGATTTCTGCACACAAAGTAGCTCCCATCCCTAATTGTAACACTTTGCTTTTTTGCCCACCTGCATCCAGCTGTGGAATCTTGCGTAGGCAAGCCAGGCCTTTTTCCTCTCCCCCTTTTGAGGACTTTGTTTGTTCTCCTTTGGGCGTGATACCAAAGAAGGAGCAGAGTAATTTAGGCTGATTCATAACCTCTCAGCTCTCAAGGGATGTTAGGTGAATGAGGTTTTTGACCTACAGTTATGCTCAGTCAGGTATTCATCAACAGGCAGTCGATATGCTGCTGGAGCTCGGCCAGGGGGCCTTGCTGGCAAAAACGGATATAGAGTCGTCATTTAGGCAACTCTCAGTCCAGCCTGATGACTACCATCTCTTAGGATTCCAATTTGCGGACTCCTACTACTTTGACAAGGGGGCTTCTTGCAAGTTTGTTTAAAGATTGTTAAAACATTTGGGCCCATATTTATACTTTTGGACGCAAAACTGCGCTGGCGCAGTTTTGCGTCAAAAATATTACCGCCGGCTAACGCCATTTTGGTGCGCAGTGCGGGCGTCATATTTATACTTTGACCCTCGGCGGCGCAAACAACAGGTGGGCGTCGTTATTTTTGATGCACACCGCAGCGTCAACTCGTAAAGGAAAACGACGTTAACGTGGCGGCAATGACTGTGGGTCGATTTACGACACCGCAAACCAGATATGCGCCTTTTTTTTTTAACGCAATAGCATCAAAAATACCAGCGAACACAGCCATTTCACCAGAGGAGAGCCTAAATGGATCCCAGATGCCACTACAGACCCCAGGAAGATGACAGCAGACCAGGAACCAGCCAGGATGTCCCACACAAGAACCAGGACACTTTTAAGAAGAAAAGAAAGTGTAGCTTTAGTGCAGAGGCGCAGGAAATTCTGGTTAAAGAGATGACGGAACACCAGCACCAACTGTTTGTCACATCAAAGTTGTCGACAAGATTAACAGTGTGGCAGAAGTACGCAGAACAGTCATCGAGTGCAAGAAACGCTGGCATGACTACAAGCGCAGGACCAAGGAAAAGATGGCCAGGAACAGGAAGGCAGCACTGCAGACTGGAGGGGGGACTCCAGCACACCAGGAGGCCCTGGACCACATGGAGGAGATGGTCGCAGCCGTCGTCCCTGAGGAGATCGTCACAGAGATTCAAGGACAGGACAGCGCAGACTACCAGGAGACAACGCGCATGCAGGGTAAGTCGCATGGGAATTAAAATGCAATAATGTCAACTGTGAGCAGGGGGGGGATACCGACCACTAAATGCATGGAAGTCATCTAATACATGGAGTGGCATGGGTAAAGGGGCACGGCAGGGGGGCATGGCCTGTTCTGAGAAGACCTGGGGCACACCATTTCACAACACCAACAACAGTCCCATGGGGGCATGCTGTCATGCCAACGATGGGGCAAAGGGAAAGCCACGCAAGGAGGGAAGGCCACTACGTCAAACTGACATCCCGGCACACATCAGGCAACATACCCCCTACATTAACTAGGGCCCTATTAACAACCTCTAGCCATACCGACAACTGGAATGTAACTGCGACAACAGGTGCCACTACCACCTCTGCTCTGTGTGCAGCTCAAGTAGCCAATGGCAGTAACCTCCCCATGGATCATACACACCTAAATTAGGGGGTGAGGATGACAACTGCAACAATCCCCAGAAACAAGACAAAGGCCCCAGTACTCTCAAATGTCAATGCCCATAGTTGTCGCAAACATCAGCCAATGTAAACATCAATAGGAGCTACAAAGCACTATGGACACACCCATGCTGCATATGTCAGGGTCCATCCTGTGCCTGGGTAACAATGCAACATCCCAAATGTCATACTGCTCAGACAACAGCATTGACACATGGAACTGGTCACTGAAATACACCTGCACAGTCAGAGGAGGAAATAGGACACTGATACGATTATCAGGGCAATCCAACGTAACACACATTCCCCAACATCAGCAGGACACATTACCAATGTCAACATCCATATCGGATCATAACATTGCCATGCATAGGATATGCCACATGTCAAATACATTTAAGTGGATGTGAAAGATCAGAGATTGGGGCAGGTCCAGATTGTTCAGTGTGCTGCAAGTGAAAGGTCTCACCATGAGAATGGATGTACACGGAGGGTTGAGTAGGAAAAGAAGGTGGCAATTCACTATTTGGCATAAACCAACACCTAGAGGCAATGAGGCTGACAAGTCTGATAACTCAATAACATACATGTGACACACAGGTGGGCCATAGGCCTGGAAGAATGCCCATCTGAAGGACTGGAGAAATTAACACAAAACAAGATCACAAAGTGAATTCATCAAAAGGCAGGCACGTCACATCAAAATTGCCACAACACAGACACACTAATTGAACCCTGTTTCATTGCATAGGAAGATGGATCTCCTGCCGATATGCCTGTCCCAGATTTCCCTGATGACATGGATGACGAGCCGATAAACATTCCCCAGGAGACTATCCAAAAGGTCCTTGACACCCTCCAGACCCCACCTTCAGTCACACGGAGGAGCACAGAACAAGCAGCCATCGCAGAGGATCCACCCACCACCCCAATTGTAAGACCTGCCAGCTCCAATACAGCTGAGTACTCAGACGACACTGGCACCAGCTTTGAGGGAACTGTAGTTGGAGTACAGCGGGAGCTGGCCAAGGAGGTGCGGGTGGGGATGCAAACTATGGCAGCCAGCCTTGAGGGGATGCGTTCGTGCATGATGTCATCTGCAGATCAGGCAGCAGCTAGGCAAGCCCTAACATCCATACTGCAAGGACTACAACAAACTGTCAAGGAATTCACCACTGCAGTAAGGGAGTTGCCACAACACCTCGCACCCCAAACCTTCCACTGCATGCACGAATGCAATCATGACTCCCTCAGGGCCGACCTGGCTGCCTACCATCGTGATGTGGCTGCTATTCTCAAGAACCAGCAGACCCTCCTTGCTGCAGTACTGCCCTTAAGACCTTCACAGGGAGCAGCGACCGGGGTGTCTGACTCCACATCTTCTAACACTGAGGTGTGTGTTGCCCCTTCACAACCAACAACAAGGACAAAGCAGGCAACACACACATCAGAAGAAGAAGACACGGAACAGATCACATTCACAAGGAAAATGACCCGGAAGCACTAGTCCCTGCCACATGGCCCACATTTACCAAGGTCCTGCGCATTGTAACTTGCCAGTCTTGCAACAACTTTACTCGAGCACTGTTCTGCAAACCACTGTATATCTTGTCACCCAGCCCAGTGATTGGCTCTCTCCTACTCATTGCCAAATCCTGTCCCTCTGCACTGTCTGAAACATCAAACCCAGCATGTCAAAAGCATTTCCATAACCCCTTGTGTTGGATCCCAATTTAAAATGTCACTATAATGGACTCACAATCATGGACAATGTACAGATAGCACTACAGCACGTTTCAATAAATAGCACTTACACAACAAATCTGTCTCTGGGTAATGTGACATATCAACTGTGAAGTGGATAACTGAAATGTGCCTACTGTCAAATTACGTAGCTTGTCAATACAACTGTCTTGATAATATGTAGTCAGAGAACTCTGCACAGTGCCCATGATTGCATCATACTCTGCCCTTCCTGAGGGACAAATCGGATGAAGTGAGAAACCATACACCACCATGCTGTGTTGGACAGAAGAATGCTTCCTCAGTGGATAACTAAGTCATCAAATAGTGGCCGCAAAATGTTGTAAACATGCAAAAATAACACAATAAACATGCCACACAAATCTAAGTAAACACTAAAAAACACAAGAACCCCAACATAGCCCCCCACCCACCCACACACTTAATAAGTAAAAATATAAAGAATGAGGACCCCCCCCCCACTAACACTAACTAAACTAACAGCCTATACTAACCTAACACTAAGCCCCCTAAGCCCACTAACTATAAGAACAAGGAAAGAGGAGGGAGGGGAGGGAATCATGTCCATCAAAAAAGTATCTAGAGGTTGGCCCTCCGGAGGGTCCTCTTAATGGACTTAACCCGCCGGCTAATGTGCCGCACGTCCCGGCTCAGGTGGCTCAACTTGTGCAGCACTTTGTCCATCTTATGTTCCATTCGGTTGAAGGCTGCAGGGTCAACAGATGGAGCAGTGGCAGTCTGGGTACCGGTGGAGGAGGTCCTGTGTGGGTGTGGTGCCAGGCCTAGTGGGCTGTCCTGCACCGGTGGCAATGCTGGGGCCAGGAAGTCCAGCAGATGTTGGACCAACAGTGGCAGCTGTGGGTGGGGCCACCTGGCTCGTATTGGTGGTTGTGCTGGTGGTGGCTGTGGTGGGCAAAGTAGGCCCACCCTGAGGGAAGGCTCTCCATGCCCCAGAGGCCCGTTCATGGCGATATCGCCAGGCCATCCTCCGGAACCCCGACTCCACCAGCAGGATGTGCTGATATCGCATGGCCCGGTGCTGAAATTCACAGACCTGGTCTGGAGTCATTTTAGCAGCTGTGAAGACAAATGCAGATATTCTACATTAGTAACTGCATTGTGTGAAATGGCACAGCAGGTTAATCAGACATTACATCTACTGTACTTGTAACAGCTCATATCACATTACAGAGCATTGAATGTCCCTGAGGAAGTATATGGCAGGCCAGACTACAAAGGTCACATCACACAAAGCACATCCATAACCTACAAGATGGGTAATAACTGGCTTTGACTTGCAATCTGAGTTCTGCCAGTTATCATCTAAGAGTCCTGCTGCATATCCTCCGCCAAGACCTGGGCTACAAATGTCAGTGTACGGAAAGCTAAACTAAAGCCACATGGTCTGCAAGTTGTAACTGGACTTGCCAGTATAGTACCAAGTGCCAAACCTGAGTGTGAATACTAGTATGCAACCAAACCGTCACTTATTCACATGTATGTGTAACATACTAGTAGCATCAATACTAGGTACCCCATTCACAAACCCATGGCCGTGTTTGAGGGGGGGCGGTGGATACACAACTATAATTTGCCAACAACATGTACACCGAGAAGTGTATAGGAAACTCCACACATGCTTGTCTCTACAGACACACCACAGGTAAGGTCTATCTACAATTAGGAGTCAGCAAACCGTAGAGCACTCATAGGGTCAGACATGTCAGGAAATACAGAACTTGGTACACAACATATACTTCCAGTGAGGCCTGACTTACATCAGACACAGAGTTGCTGGAACACCCATGATCATGAATTGCATGCACACCTAGGCCATTGCACTCAGGTTCCACAGACTTGTAGCACTACATGTGGAAGTACATGCTGCTAGGAGGTTCTACCTACTGTTTCAAAATAACGTAGGTAAATAGGGAAACAGATGTCTATTGGAAAGCTATTTGCTGTACCAATCTTAGAGAATGTGGGTCTGACAGGCTGACTAAATTGGGGCTGACTTCCATTGCGACTCTTGGTGATACAAGTGTCATACCCATGACTAACCTCTGTACTCACAGTGGGGCCTACAGGGATGTCCTACAATCCCTACATGATTCCATTGGATACGCATTGGCAAACTTAAAACATATGAGAACTGCATTCCCACTCATGGAACAAGAGAAAAGCTTGCCCAACGCATCACACCTTGCTATGCGTCCAACTCACACGAGTCCATAACCAGCAAACGCAACACGTAACAGACATATCAACACTTACTGGAGTGGTCGGGGTCCTCAAATGTCGCCACCTCTCCCACAGTTTAGGGTGCCGGTCCACCTGTAAGGTATGGAAGGAAGAAATGTGCTCAAAATCTGTGCACAGTGCAACAATTTCATAAACATTTACAATGTGTAGGCTGAATAAGGAAATGGCAGCCATTCAGACATGATGGTACTGCATCTGATATATCACGGCCAACTTGTACATAGCATGGGTCTCCTGTGACAGTTACACACATATCTGCACACATACGTTGGCCCTAACTATCATGTGGTTGCAAACATGCCCCATAATTGGTGAGCACTAAAAAATATGGAGTGTAATCGCCTCATCATGTGCATCCAAGAGACATCCAAAGCCTGGTTACTTGAGGACTGCATTACCAGTCAAACATGCCTGGTGGCCATGACACATTTATTGCACATAGGCCCAATGTACAGAGGGAGGGGCAGGGACTTCTGTAAGCCATCCTGTTGTTACAGTATAGTCAATGTGGCAAAGCTATGGTGATTTGCACCAACCATGGAGATGTGAGGCCATGTGCATAAACTTGGACAGCCATCCATTTTTTTATTGTGGCTCAACAAATTCCAACAAACATCTTAAGATGTTACCTGAGGGCACCTTACACCATTTCACGATGTTTTCAAATCAAGAACTGACATGTATCCAAAAAGATCAAGGAACACAATAATCCCACACATTCATAGTACTTCTGTAAACTCTTTCCTTCCACACTCACCAGACTCACATGAGACATATGTCTGAGCCACTTTGCTATTATCAATTGACGTGAAGGCAGCACCATTTTCAGCATCATGTAGTGATTCTAAAGTCAGTCTAGCAATTGCGTCAACATAGTTGGCCTAAATGTTGGTACATCTGTACTTCTCTGTCAATAGTACCCTATATAGGCATGATTGGCTCATATTTTGTTAGCTGTTCTGTCAAAAAGGCCGCACCAATTTCCTTCATGGAAAAGTAACCTGTAAGTTTGCTGAGCACGTGCCACCTGACAGCTAGCAATTGTGATCCTTGCCATAGTGCATCAATGATCCCCTTTTATTTCCCCAGCATTACACACAGTCAGCAAGTTAGCTGGCAGACATTGTACTAATCCCCTGATGTCACAACAGAGCATTTAATCGTGCACATTAACATGATTCGTACTCACCAACAGTGCCACCAATCATGATTCCCAGGTGGTCCAAGAGATCCTGCTCCCTGGTGATGAGGTCAGCCCACCGGTGCTTCAGCTGGTGGTCACTCCTCTGGCTGGCATACACACGCTACAGGTGATGCAGCACCTTTCCCCACCGGATTCTGCGCGCCTCTGTCGGATACCCCTGTATCACCCTGCCCCCTGCCTGGATCATGAGCGGCAAGAAATGCGTCACAAGCCAGATGAAGCCCCCCAACTCCTCTTCCCCCATCCTGCCAAGACCTGGCCTACCAGACATACCTATAAGTAAAATGGAATGGGGGTAAAAGAAATAGAAAGGGGAAAAGGGGGAAAGTAGGTGTACAAAGACAACAAAAAATTAAACCTAATTTCTAAAAGAGCCCAACTATCCCCAAACTAACACTACCCACAACAGACTCCCACAAACAAGAAAAACACAAGATAACTGGACAAATGTAGACAAAACACAGTAGTACAGTATACACCAACACTATTTATTTCACAAAATGACAATATAGATAGCACACAGGACAAAAACAGCACAAAATCTCAGGACAACATTCTCTACACAGCCACACAGTCTAGAAGGATCATAGACTGCAAAGTGAAAGTAAAAGTACACCCACTGTACATGATCTGTAAACAGGATATCCTATTACATCACTTCCTGTATGAAAAGTCCCACCTTTTTCGCGTTATGCGTAATTTTTTGTTTCACAAAACTGTATTTGCGTCATTTTTTTGGACGCACAGACGTGAATATTAACCCGCATCCACATAATGATACATGGACTGTACAAATATCTAGATGCGGGCTTAATTTCACTCCTGTGCGTCAAAAAAAATGACGCAAATACAGTTTTGGAAGTAAAAAAATAACGCACAACGCTAGGGACGTCAAAATTACAGTGCATTAACTGATTTGGGGCATTTTTACTTGTTTTTTGGTTATTTGACATTTGGGACACATCAGAGATTGGCTAATTGAAGACAGTATGGTGTTGATGGTGTATGTTCACATGTGTGACATCATACTGCAGCGGAACATGATCCACTACTCCCTTCACAGTATTTTTACAGTTGGCTGACGCAATAGATGGTCATAAGTGTGGCCTACATATATGCGTTGCACAAATTGGGCATGTTTGGCATAAGGAGAGGATACCAGTGTGACGCACATATGTACAATACCTAAATGCCTTTGGTTCAAATTGTGTGCTTTGACACGTAATGTGTTGGTTGACCAAGTGTATGTGTATCACATGAAGCCTAATTGTACATATGGTTGTATGAATGTGACGTCCATGTGTCCAATCCTTAGATGCAAGTCATATTGGAAATGAGAGAGGGCATGTGTTAGTCATACATGTAATAACACCCGTAAAGTGTACTTCCAAGTTTTAGGGTCATGTAGACACCACATGTGACATAGCATGCACCAGATGGATGGCAGACGCTTGTTCATGTCAATGGTCCACATTTTCTACATCCTATGTCCTAGAGTATTGGTAAGAGCTTCCTAGGCACTACTTGGAGAATCCCACAGTGAGTCATACACATGCATTGAGGAAGTGGGGACCATGTTGTTTGCACAGACAGACAAGGATGAGTCTCAAATGTATGATGATACCACAGTTGAGGCCATAGAAGTGAGCCCCAACTATCAAGTGGCTGTGGTGGACCAGCATACAAGACAGCACGTGTCCACTTATTTCCAGTGATCAATTGCACATAGGTGTCTTGCTCATGTGTGTGGTCCAATGATGATCCTGTATATTTTTTGGGGTGTAATTTGTCACAGTTCGGTCCAGGACTCATCATGAGTCAGTGGCAGCTATTCCTGTATCTACTGAGTATCCTTGGTTGATCAATGTGAGTAAAGTGGATGTGGACATGTGAACCAACATGTGGATGGTCCCACCCTGTCACTAAAGATGTGTAATGAGACAGTCAGCAGGGCAACCTTGGTGTGCTGAGTGAGATAATGTCTCAGGTGTCATGTTCCGGCAGGTGTCATTACAACATTTGTACACAGGTTGGCCTCTGCACTTCCCACTGCATCTGGGAACATCATAGCCTCTATGCTGATTATTCTCGCAGCTATTAACCACACACGGCCCATCACTATGTTGTGCGCACTGTGATTCTGTGTGTGAACTGTCATGGTCCTAACATTTGTGTATTTTTCATGGACATTATCAGAGGTTGCTGGTTGTGTTGAAAGCCCCGTACCCAATCCCTGCCTACGGCCCTGGGACACTGTCACACTTTGTAATTCATGCATAAATGCAACCCAGACAAGGGATGGGCCATGGATTTTGCTTTTCCAAGAGGATGTAACTCAAATGGTACAGTTAAAAGGCAGATGATGTTATACAATGTATTTGGGTATGCATGGAAGAAGCCCATGCCCAATGCCCCCTGATGAATGAGAGGTTTGCTAACGCAAGTGTGGTACATATGTAGACACAGGGATACTTTAGTGTGACGCACAGACAGTTGCCAGTCAGGCTGACAGAATGGAAGGTGATTCAGTCTCCAGTTACTTGACAAGTTACGTAATCAGTGGTCTGACCGAGACTGTTTGGAGGACAAACTAGACAGTTGACATGTCAAACTGTGTACGTCCTGTGTTTTTGAAGGTGACAAATGAACCCAAGGGCTGTGTTACACGGCTTAATTAGTATCAATGCATGACGGTGTATTTGACATAATGGCAACTCCTATGCTGTTCCAGGCATCATCAGGGGCAGTGCTTTTTTAAATGGGTGGTGTGCATGGAGGTGATCACAGGTGTGGGCTGCATCTGTTTCTCACCAGTCCTGTAGGTGAGACTTGCATTCTAAGGGCCAACAGACATTTTCACAAGGGGAAGCAATCTACATGTGCTAACAGGGCTTTGAAACTAGAAGACATTGTATAAATTGACCTGACGTCCTTGCAGTCAGATGTTCTATGACAATGGCATACCATACGAAAGGGTGTAGCACACTGGTTTGCTAATGTTGGTCTGTGTGTGTAGAGGAGGTAATATCAGGGTACACATCTTAGTATTCCAGGGACCTCTTCCAACATGTGGGTTGTGACCAGGTGCATGGGTGTGTCAGGAGTTAGGAAATGGGCTGACATGTACATGGAATGTCATGTGCGCAATGTTTGTCATATGTGTGGCACTTGTGCTGTCTATGTTCTGCTTCTAGGGAACTCTAGTCACAGATAGTCCTTGCAAAGATTGGATGCAGTTGGACTTACTGCTGTCAAGGGTCTGGTCAGGCATTCCTGTTACTGATGCCAAAGCACATTGACTGCCTCATGTATGAGGCTTGTTTTCCCCTTATTGAGTGATGGTGTCTTAGTTATGTGCCATATGCTGCGTTGGACCTTGATTGCAACATGTATGTGTGAAATAGTTGTGGTCCTCTGCTATTGGCCCTCAAAGGAGATATGTACATGATATATGTCATTAGGAGTGTGTGTGTATGTGACCATTGTATGTTAGGCATCACATTAGCTCTGGGATGTTCCGTGTCCTACTCAGTATCTCAGGAATGATCCATGAGGCAACACTCTTATTCTGATAAGTAGAGATGAAGGTGTGCAAAAAGGAATAGCCAGACCATGATATGGTGATTATAATAGGTGTTTATTTAAATTCGTTAACTAAAGTGGTGAAGGTGATCATATTCAAAATAAATTATTTACGATCTGTTGCCGCCTGCGTAAACCAGCGGCCGTGTTCTGTAGTTCCCCCTCCTGTTGCAGGCCAGCATCCTCTTCTTCCTCCTCTTCAGGCATGTATGGCTCTGGTTCCAGGAGGGGAATGTTTCTTTTGATACAAATGTTGTGCAATATTGCACATATGAGGATGATCCTACAGCCCATCTCCGGTGAATATAGGAGGCTACCACCAGTGATGTCGAGGCAGCGGAACCTTGACTTGAGGATGCCAAAGGTCCGCTCGACAATGCTGCGTGTCCTCCTATGGGCGTCGTTGTAGGCACGCTCTGCAGCAGTACTTGGGTTGCCAAATGGTGTCATGATCCATGGCTGGATGCCATACCCCTGATCAGCTGCAAGAGAAAATGATTGGGATCATGTTGATGTAGCTGGCACTATTGAAAAGACCTTTCATGGCAGTAATTGTCTTGTGTTGTCTGTGACTCTTTTGTGTACTAATGTGTCATCCTATGCTTGTAGGATGTACCACCTGCATTGTGTTGTTTCCTTGGCTGAATGAGTGTTTGTCTGCTAAACGTTTGCCAGCAGTATGTTTTGGGATTTGCAGTACAGTGTGCCCTCCCTAGCATTGTGACTTGTCATACAGGTGTCCGTGTGTCTTCACTGGGGGTGAGATGATAGTTCCATGCACAGTTAAAATTGACAGTGTTGTTAACACGTTCATATCAATGTACCCTGGACATCCCATACCTTTAGACTTAGGCAATGGATTAATGTAAAGGTCATTGGGACACTTACAATTTGCAAGGTGACATTTAGGCAACCACACTCATTGACGTCTTAACATTAGGCTGTACAGTAATTTCCGATGTGTGACAGGTTCAATGGGGACTTAAGAAACATGGCTAGCGATGTCACGACCTCAGTGTGTTCCTGTTCACATGTTGCTGTTGTGGTGTATGTGTTGTGTGTCCTAGAGGGTTGCTGTGCAGTGTGTATATAAGTAGGTTTTTGTACTTACCAACAAGTAGTCCATTGCCATACCGTCCATCCTGGAAGTGTTCATTGATGGTGCAGTGACGGAAGATGTATGAGTCATGTACACTCCCAGGATATTTAGCCACGATGTTGGTGATCAATCCCATGTGATCGACTATGGCCTGCACGTTGATGGAATGTGTGTGCTTCCTGTTGCGGTAGAGGTGTTCAGTTGCAGCAGGTGGCACAAGGCGTACATGTGTGCAGTCGATTGCACCAAGGACGTGTGGTAAGCCACTGATGAGGTAGAACCCCTGTTTTGTTTCCTGCTGCTTCTGCAGTGTGTTAGGGAAGCAGATGTGGCGGGGTGTCAGTTGAATGATGGCATCCAGTACTTTGGGCAAAAAGGCGGAGAATGATGGTTGTGATATTCCGCCAACCAGGGCACCCGTTGTTTGGAAAGAGCCACTTGCCAGCATATGAAGTACGGCAAGCAGCTTTGTTTCTGTTGGGATGGTGCGGGGTGTCACCAAAGTGGGGGCCAACTGCTGTTCAATGTTTCGCAGCAGCTGCTGAATGGCCTGCCAATTCAACCGGTACCTCTGGATGATGTTGTGTTCCCTGAGGCCCTGAAGGGTGGTTCTTGGGCGGAATATCCTCTCGTGCCTTCTGCGCTGCCTTTGGGGTCCCTGCTGGTGTTGTTGTAGCTGCTGTTGTTGCTGCTGGGCCCTGCGTCTGCGTGCACGCTGGATTAGTATCACCTCCATGGCTCCCTGTTGCTGCTCTGCTGCTCTGCTGCTCTGCTGCTCTGCTGTTTGTTCTGTGTGTTCTGATTAAATACAGGTGTGTTTGCCCCATTTTAACGCCTGCCCTGACCCAGGCAATAATTTTTCATGCAAATCGGGCTGTGCGTCATTTTCCGGCTTCGCCTCCCGGTCGTTGATCATTTTTACCAGAAAGCATAAATACGACGCACGGCCCTCTAAGCCATTTTTTGGACGGGAACGCCTACCTTGCATATAATTAACTCAAGGCGGGTTGCCGCATCCAAAAAATGACGCACACGGCGGAATTTTGTCGTCCGCAGGTGTCAAAGTTTAAATACAGGGCAACGTTTGCGCTGATTGTGCGTCAAACTTTTTGACGCACAATCGGCGCAGACGGAGCATAAATATGCCCCTTGGTATTGTTCTGCTTGAAGTCTAACATTTTCTTTCGAGCAAAGCATGTGCCTGGTATTCATAATAATTCTCCTGCTACCTAATCCTGCTCCATGGTGCAGGAATTATGGGATTGTCATCCACAGGCATCTGAGAGGATGTCAGAGTCCCCTTTATATCTGTGGAGGGTAGGAGTTCTGCCTTACCAGATTTAGTGGCGGCATCACCAACAAAGCACATGCGGATGTCCTATGACAAATGTTTTTGACACAAAAGGTCCTTTTTGCATTGGCATAATTGATATGGTTTCTACAGAGGCCATCTGTTTTTTTCTAAGTAACCTCAGAGAGCAAAGCAGGCCTGTATCTTATGCGAGGTCCCATCTCTCAACCATTAGATTGTTTGCCAAACTGAAGGGCGCAAAGCATATGAGTGGTTCCTTTCCAATTAAGAAAGCGTTATCGTGTTGCGCTAGGCTTGACGGCTGCGCAAAGGATGGAGGGCGTCCCCTCAATGACCATGTATCAGGTCTCCTCTTGTCTAACCTGCGAAAGGTATGCCGTTCTCCACATGAGACCACATTGTTTGCTACTGCCTTCACAGTGCCCTTCAGTGAGGACTTTAAGGTGAGGAAACTAGCAGGGTTGTCTAGAACCAACTTTGCTAGGGGCTTACAGTGGGGCAATGTCCGGGTAGGTGAGGAGAGGCTAATAGTAAGGTTGAGAAAGTCTGAGACTAATCAGGAGAGAAAGGGGACAGCGGTTGAACTCAGACCAGCCAAGGGCTCTCCTCTTTGTCCGGTAGCTTGCTTAGGGTCCTACTTGGTTATTCAACCCGATCTTGAGATATCAGCTTCATTCATTCATGCCAACCTCCTGTCGAGCTACCAGCTTGTTGATGTCTTGTCTTCTGCCCTTACAACAGTAGGTGTCAACCCAAATGGTAACACAAAAGGATGATGGACGGAGTGCTGACAATGCAAACACTCACCCCCAGTCACAGATCTGGGTTTAATCCATCGTTCTTTTGCTCACCATACCACTCCAGTTCAGACCCAGACATATGCAAGTCATTCTTGACCCTGTTCCTCATGGGAACAGTCCAGCTCGAACTGCCAGGCCAGGTCCTCCCTGGACCGGAAACAAGCATCCAGGGACCGGTTTCAGGGTATCACCTTTCTTCAGCCAGGCTAGCTTGATTCCAGTGGCACAGTGAGCAAGGGACCCACGTCTGATCATACTCTTCCCACTTAAGACAACATTAGTAACACAAAAGGATGATGGACGGAGTGCTGACAATACAAACACTCACCCCCAGTCACAGATCTGGGTTTAATCCATCGTTCTTTTGCTCACCATGCCACCACAGTTCCGACCCAGCCATATGCAAATCAGTCTTGACCCTGTTCCCAGTCCGAACTGCCAGGCCAGGTCCTCCCTGGTCCAGAAACAAGCATCCTGGGACCGGTTTCAGGGTATCACCCTTCTTCAGCCAGGCTAGCTTGTTTCCAGTGACACAGTGAGCAAGGGACCAACGTCTGGGCATACCCTTCCCACTTAGGGCAACATTAGTAACACAAAAGGACGATGGACGGAATGCTGACAATGCAAACACTCACCCCCAATCACAGATCTGGGTTTAATCCATCGTTCTTTTGCTCACCATGCCACCTCAGTTCAGACCCAGCCATATGCAAATCAGTATTGACCCTGTTCCTCATGGAAACAGTCCAGCCCGAACTGCCAGGCCAGGTCCTCCCTGGACCGGAAACAAGCATCCTGGGACCGGTTTCAGGGTATCACCCTTCTTCAGCCAGGCTAGCTTGATTACAGTGGCACAGTGAGCAAGGGACCCATGTCTGGGCATACCCTTCCCACTTAGAGCAACATTAGTAACACAAAAGAATTAACAAATGGATTAAATCAGATCTGTGACTGGGGGTGAGTGTTTGCATTGTCAGCACTCCGTCCATCATCCTTTTGTGTTGCTAAAGTTGCCCTAAGTGGGAAGTGTATGCCCAGACGTGGGTCCCTTGGTCACTGTGCCACTGGAATCAAGCTAGCCTGGCTGAAGAAGGGTGATACCCTGAAACTGGTCCCAGGATGCTTGTTTCCGGTCCAGGGAGGACCTGGCCTGGCAGTTCGGGCTGGACTTTTCCCATGAGGAACAGGGTCAAGACTGATTTGCATATGGCTGGGTCCAAACTGGGGTGGCATGGTGAGCAAAAGAACAATGGATTAAACCCAGATCTGTGACTGGGGGTGAGTGTTTCCATTGTCAGCACTCCGTCCATCATCCTTTTGTGTTGCTAAAGTTGCCCTAAGTGGGAAGGGTATGCCCAGACGTGGGTCCCTTGCTCACTGTGCCACTGGAATCAAGCTAGCCTGGCTGAAGAAGGGTGATACCCTGAAACCGGTCCCAGGATGCTTGTTTCCGGTCCAGGGAGGACCTGGCCTGGCAGTTCGGGCTGGACTGTTTCCATGAGGAACAGGGTCAAGACTGATTTGTATATGGCTGGGTCCAAACTGGGGTGGCATGGTGAGCAAAAGAACAATGGATTAAACCCAGATCTGTGACTGGGGGTGAGTGTTTGCATTGTCAGCACTCCGTCCATCATCATTTTGTGTTGCTAAAGTTGCCCTAAGTGGGAAGGGCATGCCCAGACGTGGGTCCCTTGCTCACTGTGCCACTGGAATCAAGCTTGCCTGGCTGAAGAAGGGTGATACCCTGAAACTGGTCCCAGGATGCTGTTTCCGGTCCAGGGAGGACCTGGCCTGGCAGTTTGGGCTGGACTGTTCTCATGAGGAACAGGGTCAAGACTGATTTGCATATGGCTGAGTCCAAACTGGGGTGACATGGTGAGCAAAAGAACAATGGATTAAACACAGATCTGTGACTGGGGGTGAGTGTTTGCATTGTCAGCACTCCGTCCATCATCCTTTTGTGTTGCTAAAGTTGCCCTAAGTGGGAAGGGTATGCCCAGACGTGGGTCCCTTGCTCACTGTGCCACTGGAATCAAGCTAGCCTGGCTGAAGAAGGGTGATACCCTGAAACTGGTCCCAGGATGCTTGTTTCCGGTCCAGGGAGGACCTGGCCTGGCAGTTCTGGCTGGACTGTTCCCATGAGGAACATGGTCAAGACTGATTTGCATATGGCTGGGTCCAAACTGGGGTGGCATGGTGAGCAAAAGAACAATGGGAAGTAATTTTGAAGGAATTTGCCATCTGGCCAAGGGTTTCCCAGAGTCTGCCACTGCCTGGCCCCACATGGTGCCTAACCAAAACTGGTAAAGATATGAGGTCCAGGGCAATTAATGTCTCTGTTAGATCGCTGAATTATGAGATTTCCAAGATATGCCCAGACCTGTTTTGACTTTGGAACATTTTGCATAAACTGCTGAAGGGTGAGGACATTTCACAAGGATAGTGTCCACCTCGCAGGTGCGGATTAGGACCCGTTCATCAAGGACATTTGGGCATTTGGTGGGTTCCACTTAGTGAAGGTGTCCTCAAGGAAGGAAACCCAATGGCTTTAATTGGCTGCGTTAAGAGCCTTTTCTTTCTGTGTATAGCTCTAATCCACAACTTTGGAACTGACTATGACATGAAAAATATCTGATGAAGGAACAGAGTTTGCCATGCTCCGGGCAGGCTTCCATTGTGTAAAGCTCTGATGTGGCTTAGCTACGTGCTGTGTTACAGAACCCAATACATGAAAGGCATCAAGGAGAGTCCCAGTTCTTCCCAGTGGCGAGTGCAGCAGTCTGTCTGCTGGTGAATTCCTCAGAGCTAGTGACCCACTGTATGCCAGAAAGTCATAGTGGATTTGAACCTTCCTTTCCCATGCAACACAAGTACATCCAAGATGACTGACAGGCAGACGACAGAGGCATTGAAAGCTGGCCTAGGGCACTGCTGGACCCAGCCTTCCATTTTTGGCCTTATAGGAGGGGCAGAATGCCATCATGTCCGGTTGGGCCTGGGAATCGGCTGTGTGGCTTAAGAGGTGGTGGAGTGTGTTGGAGAGATCTTCGCAAAGCAGGCAGGGGGAGCAATTGAGCATGTGGGCTGGCATGTTGATTTCCCCACCTAAATGATGACAGGGCCTGTCTATGGAGCAGCACTACTGAGTGATGATCACAGAAGTGTTCAGGGAAGTCACCCCATCTTGGTGCAGCAACTGTGATTACCAGTGTATATCCACACATTCCAAATAAGGAAAAGGAAAAGAAGGAGAAGGAGGAACATTAATTTTTTGCCCCTTCCCCCTAAAGCCCTCGCCCTCCTCAGTGATGTATATCCAGACATTCCTTATCATAGCAACCCCAATTTGACTAAGGAAGAATATTTTTCAATGGTAATGATGGCAGACCATCAGAGATCTGCACAGAGGATTGAAATGAAGATGTCCTCTGTGGACAGCAATACAAAAGACTTTAGAGGTCACACTGCTTAGATGGAATAGGCAGCTGGTGACCTGGATGCCCCAACACATAAACTGGAGGCTGTGGTGACATGCTGTGGAGATGGATTCCAAATGCAGGGGCAATTGGAGGATCTGTGGTATCTACTGCTTTCCAAATCAAAAATAGTGTAGAGTATTTATAGAATGTGGTCAGGGACACAAGGTGAAAAATCTTGGATGTATTGGTCCCATCAAATGTAACAGACATAAATATATGGCTCCATTATTTTCTTAGTAGTGAAGTACTGGGAAATGGCACACAGAAACCAGGTTATGTCATTCGTGTGGAAAAGTTGTAAGTGTGGACACCAGTGGGTCGCAATTCTGATATCATGCATTCCTCGTAAAGTGCAGCAATGAGAGGTGGTCTCCAGAGTGGTTGAGGGACTCAAATACTTGATGCTTAATAGTAATAGGGTTCATATAGTCCCTGATCACAGCAGGTGTCACAGATTAGGCAGCAAGAAAGGGAATTGGAAAACAAAGAAACAATAAAAGAGGGGATGGTCGGTTTGATCAGCGGCGGCTCCTCTTCTATGGGGGAGAAGCGTCCACCCCGCCAGCAGCAACAGCGGGGCCATGGGAGGTGACGAGGCTAAGTGCACTGTGAACTCCCTGCAGTGTGCATGTGTGGCTTGGGTCGGCCAAACATACATGGACACTGAGCTCTCTCCAACCTTGCACTGTGTTGCCTGGTTGGCAAGAGTAGACACAGGCTCCCAGTTTGCCTGGGAGCGTCAAGCCAGGGCGCTCTGGCCAATCCTAACACTGCTTTTATGCAGCATTATGATTGGCCGCAGGGCAGGCTGGGATCCTGTGCCTGCCAGCAGTGGAGCGGGAAGCAGAAAAGCAGAGTGGTGGCAATGTAGGTACGTTTTTGTTTATTTATTTTTAAATTTAATGCTAGTTTTTTGTTGTTGTCCCCCCTTCGCTGTGCGCCGCCCCATCCTTTCACCACAAAGCAAGAAGCGACTGGGTTTGATGTCACTCTGTCTACACTACAGGTGAAACTGGACGGCAAGGAATATGTACTTATGTACCCTAACAAAACACACAAAATAATGGAGGTTCATTATAAACACACCAGCACGCATACCTGTTCTGAGATTGTATGAGTTGTTCTGTACACGTGTTCTGCTTTGGGAACTCTAGGATGTGGCCTGAAGATACTCCCCATCCTATTGGGAGAGAGGAGAATGTTTTTATTTCAGTTTGAATGAAACGTTGGTGACACGGATGATGTTTTTCATACTTTAGGCCTCAAGGGATGAATATAACCCCTCTCTCCCTCCTCCATATAGATTTGTGATGTTGCCTGGGTCGTAAGATCTGTGTTGTGTAGCAGCATCTATACATGCATTGCATGTTTTCCTAGGCATGAGTAACATCCTATAGTGTTCATCTAGAGCCACAAAACTGGTATGTATATATTGAAACTGTTTGTCATAAACATTTGAACCTAAAACATGTTAGATGGCCTCTCCATTCCAGTGAGTGCTCCATGCCTGTTTGGGTGTCATTGGAAGTCTTTCACAAAAGTCCACCACTTTTGCAAACCATTAAAATGAGTGGGCTCATGTTCAATGGAGAGAGAATTGAGAATCATTGAGGCTGATGACACAGCTTCTTCCTACTACCCTGTAACTGAATCCCTCGAGCGCTAGGTCTTCAAAGAAAAGAAGATAGAGCAATAGTGGCTATCAATTACTACTCTCCCCGCGAATGAAGGAAAACTGTGTATAAGTCCCAAGATGTTGTGAAGGAGACTTCTGGGAGCTATAATACCCAGAGGGAGGGGTCATCATTAACCCTGTCACTGCTAATATATCATCTATTTCCCCATAGGGTGTCATGCCTCTCTATAGCCAGGAGCTACAGTGGAGGCCATCAAAATCTTCACCAGGTGGCTCTGTGTCACGTGCAGACCTCTTTCTAAAGAAGAATCTCTTCTGGGCCGTGCCTCATTGTATGCCAAATGCACTCTACAGCAATGTCACAGTTTGCCAAGTATTGACATTATGCATAAGTAGCTGAGTATAGTATAGTGAACTGCCACAGCGTTTATTATAATAATAAGAACAATGTCTCTTATAGGGATACATTTTGTAATTTCCTAGATAAATGCATCTTCTGATATCTCCTCCCTTAATTTAGTCCTTTCTTTGCTCTCAGTCTCTATTTTAGCCAGTGCTCTCCTCCCTGCACCGTCCCACTCATCACCTTCCTTTCGTTTACTTATCTATTTCTCTTGTTTCTGTTCTGCGTAGCTTGCACCCTCCCTATCATTGGTTTTCTCCTTAGGTTTGCACCACAAGTGCCCACACTGGTGGTCTATATCCAAGAACTTGTCCTGATTGTGTGGCAATCTGCTCCTGGTCTTACGCAATTCTCCTTTCCGCTTATTCTGTTATTCTTTGCTACACCATTGGTTTTGGCCAGAAAGACTGAACTTCTAATGTCATTATCTCTTCTTTTGTGAAGCGCTCTAACACCTTTGTGCCATGTTCCTGCTATATAAAACTGAAAAAATAAATAAATATTCAATAAGTTGCATGGCCCTGGAAGAGAAGACAGCCTGCCAGAAGTGATGCGCAGAGACTGAACATCCACAGAACACCACAATGTGCTGGAGCATCAGCACCAAACTTGTTCTGCAACACCAATTTGGGACTTATGCTACCTGCCACAAAAGAAAGGTGCACATGCATTGTAGTACAATCCATATGCCCAAATTTGCCAGAGGCCTTACCAAGAGGCCAGATGTTTGGTGCAAAGCTGTGCTAAGTTTGTGCATGAAGCACTCATACAGCAAGGTAAATGAAAGGTAATTTATATATGGAGAGCTACCACAAAAATGAAAGTAGTGATCATGAACTGAGCACTTAAACACATAAACAAATCATTAAAGGTGCGTGAGCAACTGAAACTCAAGTCTGAAGCTCAACTCTGGCTTAGCTTGAGGTCCTGTTGAAGCCACAAGCCCATAACTACCTGAGCTTTCATGTAGCTTCTGTCTCCTCTGCTCTACCTGGGTGTTAGACCTGGCATCCTTAGGGAGGTATTTCCCTAGACGTTTTGTCTTTCACCTCTGGTTTTTCGCAGTATCTTTTTGTTGGCCTTTGGACTTTAAACACTTTACCACTGATAATCAGTGGTTACATGCATGTGCTTCTCCCCTAAACATGGTAAGATTGGTGTATTCACAAATGGTATATTTAATTCACTTGTAAGACCCTTGTTAAGTGGTATGCCATATACCCAGGGCCTATAAATTAAGTGCTACTAGTGGGCTTGCAGCACTAATTATTCCACCCACAAAGGTGGCCTTTCAAACCTGTCTCAGGCCTGCAATTGCAGAGCCTCTGTGTGCAGTTTCACTGCCACTTCGACGTGGCATTTAAAAACCGCTTGCCAAACCTTAAACTCTTTTTTTATTACATAATAGTGACCCCTAAAGTAGCCCCTAGGTAGCCCATAGGGCAGGGTGATGTGTAATTAAAAGGCAAGACATGCACTTTTTAAGTTTTACAGGCCCTGGTAACCCAAAAGTAATTTTTCCATAACTGTGAGGCTTACTAATAATCTCATAGGCCATCATTGGGAATTCCTTAATATACTTTTAAGCTATAATTAATGATCAGAAAGGCGTAGCTACCACATGTTTAATTTCACTGGAATGGTAATGATAAATCCTCTTTAATGATAAAGTCGTATTCACCATTACTATTTTAGAAATGCCATATTTAGAAAGTGGGCACTTCTCTGCTCTCACTGCTCCGTGCGCATGACAGCCTATCTCCAATACATGCCTGGGCTAGGTGACAGCTATACTTTGTGCATTCCCCCCCAGACAGCCACAAACACAGGAAGAGTTGGTGTGACAAAGGACTCATCTGCATTCATCTGCATTTTGATGGGCCTTCCTGGGCTGGAAGGGTAGAGGAGAGCTCACACTTACACGTTAATAGGGAAGTGCCTGTCCCCACACCTGGGGCTGATTACCCACTACTGGTAGTCTGCAGCCAGGGCTGGGATGAAAAGGGGACCTGTGCACTTCAAGGGACTGCTTTGAAGTTACCCCTACTTCAAAGGCACTTTTGGGTATAAATCCTGGGGCTCTAACCCTAGCAAATCAGATCACTACTGTACTTGAGAAGACCTCTGCTGGAGTAAAGACTGCTGTGCTGTAAGGATTGCCACTTTGCCTGGACTGACTGTTCTAAGGAACTGATTCTCTGCATTGCTGAACTGCCGGACTGCCTGCTGATCACTGCCCTGCTGAGGATATGGACTGGACCCATTTTGCTGACCCAGAGTGTCTCCAAGGGCTTGTTAGCTTGCTCCCTGTTCTTCTGCAGTCTCAGGGACATCTAAGACTGCTTTCAACTCTCTTGTTGCTGCTGGACTCTGCCATCTGTGAGTCCTACCATTGTCTGAGGGGCCCCCTCCAATCCTGGGCCTCAGAAGTGGGTTTTTGCAGCTGTTTTCTGCTCTTACTGCTCTTCAAATCCACTTTTTGGCTCTGCAAACAAAAACAGGCCTATTCACACCAGAACCACACTGCTCATACAAAGGATCAGCGTGAGTGGGCAGAATTTTGTCTGTTGGCAAAGCAGTATCACCGCTCATGACCGCAAGACTCCAGCCTGCCATCTGCAACGTCCGGCAGCTCTTTGCGACTGCAAACAGACTATTCTCACAGAACTGAGAAGGTAAAACTTGAGAAGGACTTACCTGAAACTGTATCCCACCAGTGTTCCATCTCGGTCGCCATGAACTTTGGATTTGCACCGGTCCCTCCTGACCTCTGGTAACCTTTTGACCGCTGGTGACGTCTAAGCACTTTTTAAAATTTAATCTGTAAAACTTCATATCTCAACTTCTACTGATTTGATTTTTGTAGTATTGATCTTGTCTCGTCTTACTCAAGCATTTTTCTCTTTTTCTAAATTGGTGTGGAGTCCTTTTTGTGGTGTTTAATTGTGTTACTCTGTGTGTGTGTTGCACAAATACTTTACACATTGCCGCTTAAGTTAAGCGCCACTGATCTTTGCCAAGCTACCAGAGGGTGAACACAGGTTAATTTAGGTTGTGTGTCTGACGTACCCTGAATAGGATTGTGGTCCCTACCTGGACAGGGTGCATACCTCTGCCACCTGAGACCCAATTTCTAACACAAGGTACATGTTTGTTACAGACAGAGGTGCTGACTATGGAACTCGGGAACCAGGTTCGAGTTCTGACGTCAGCTCAACATCAGGTGATTCTGGGCAAATCACATAATCTCCCGACGTCTATAAACAATGTATGTGACATTGTGTAATGTAATTGGTGCCCAAGTAAAGTGCTCCAATACCTTTGAGCCGAGTTTGCACTATATTTAAAAAAATGTAAATTAATGCACTGAGAGATAAAAAAAAGTATTACTGGCATGAGAGTGCCTGGATTGACCATGTGGTGTTTGGGAGCCTGTACATTGCTGCATTGGCTGCTGGGAGTCAATAGGAACAGAAAGGCAGAGGGGCACTGAGGTGGTGGCCAGCAGGTAAGTACTGTTTTCGTTTTCTTATTTTTCTCCCCTGTGCTGTCCCACACGTTTTCCTTCACAGAAGCCACCACTGGATAAATACCATGACTTGTGGATGTTGGTGCACCAAAATTCGTATGTTATGACTACATTATGGGATAGACTTGTACTAGGTGCTGTGTATCCTACCTGATAAAAAGCATACAAAATTGTATAGTTATTTAGCAGGTGCAATAAATATGACATCTAACACCGGGCCACTCGTAATGAGGGCCGTAGAGGCGTTACATTCTGTGTTAACTGCCAATCGCAGCAAAAGAGGAGCATTGGCTAAAATCCACATTTCTCAAACCCTCTAGGAAGACCCCATATTTAGATTACAAACATTTTGAGCTCAGCTCTCCAATAGTTTCCCATCGCTGCATATGACCATCTACAGGTAATGCACCATATCCACTTTCAGTGTCTCATCTCTTCTCCATCCGATATGATCTTTGCAAATCATGCTAGAGTAGGTATTAATAACTCCTTAAACTTCATTGCTGGTCTTGATGACTGCTTGAATTCACATCTGAGATTGACAACACGTGGTCTAAGAATTTGACAGGTGTGGGAAGTATACACACTGTGAGCATTATTTGACTATCAACCAGCATGAACACATTTGAAAGCAACATCTGTTTCAGAATTGTAGAATAGTATTAAGCATTTCTTTTACATAAGCTAAAAGTCAGCATTCTGTTTTAAGAGCACAAATGAATGCTAAACATTTTTAAAACGTATCCAACATCTAATAGACCACTTAATCAATGGATCTCAGGTAAATCTCATTAAACCCATAGTCTTCCAACCAAACAGCAGCTTAAAGCACACCCTCCACCCAAGCTTAAACTGGGTAGTGGCTTGGAAGCCTTAGATCACTTTGTAGAATGAGTCCAGGCAAGTCAACATCTTCATATTGCTCGACTCATTTGATTCACTCTGAAAAAGTGAAGAAAAACACTGTCCTAAAAAGTCAATAACTGTGGATCTGCCCTCTGAGGTTGCTCGGTCATCAAAGTATTATTGTTTTTTCTAGGCTTTCAAGCCTCTGACCATGCACAAATTGGAATGGTCAGCTACATCTCTGCCTTGGCATTTGTGAGAAAGGCATCCTTTTATCATGTACATATTCACCCTGATATTTTCTAACATACTGGTGGTTAACTGACCCTGACTGTGCCCTGGGCTCTGCTCAATAGGCCATGGGAAAGTGCTCTGAATAAAAGGTATATGGTAAAGTGTCACAATAACAATTGGCAATGACAGACTCTAGTAGATAATAGGGCAAGGAGGATTTAAACTATTTATAACTCTCTAGTATATAAAAGAGCAGGGTTGCGCACTGCTGTGTTGCCTGCTGTCATTTTGAAAGGCAGCTTTGCCTTAAAGACTGTCTTTAAAAAGTAAAATATGTGCAAAGTCGGCCTTGGGATCTAAGGTACTTTGCAAGTGATGTTCTACCTTATTTTTAAGTGTAAACCATCCCTTAGGTCCCCCCACTAGATGCCTCAGAAGTGGAGAGCCATGTAACTATAAGCAGGGACATTTTAAAAGATGTTTTATATGCCCTGTTGAGGAAAAAACAGTACCTTTCATTTTCCCTCACTGTAGATACTTAGCTCTATAAGCTAAAATGAGAATATTTTCCATAAGCATAAGTATGGCAAGGAGGGAGCTAAATGTATCATGAAATGACTCAAATGAATAGCAATGATAAATCCAACACCTTGCCATTGTTGAATTTATCATAACTAGTACAGAAAAGAAGTTAAAACACTCTATTTTCTTTAAGCCAAATTCCAGCCTGTCAGTGGTCTCCTCGGAATGGTCAGCCCTAACAAGATTAGCCTTTGATGAGGTGATAAGTGGCCTGCACTGTCAGAGGTTATGTTATGGGGGAAGTTGGCAGATGCTGAGGACAGGCCAGAAAGGGGGCTGGGTAAATCAAACTGAGCCTTTAGACGAAGCAGTACAGAAAAGAATGCTAGCCAGACCCCCCTCTCAACCCATACCCCACAGACAGAGAGTGGGCTCAGGAAAGGAATTTGCAGCTGTCCGGGGTGAAAGTATTAATGGAAATGAGTCACACCAGTGGGTTGGTTTAACCAGGCTTCCTCCTCTGGAGGAAAATCGCCCATCTTGGAATGTTAAAGTGCAAGTGCTTTATGGGACAAGAAGATGACACACTCTGGAGGAAGTTGTCATGTTTTTGGGTGGCATCCCGCAGCTCATTGGACCATAGTGACCCCTGCCTATCCCTCAAGATGATTGAATAAAAGTGGCTGATCAGCATTTGCAATTTAGATTTCCTGCCTGAAACCAGAAGAAGGATTGCCCTGGTCTGCAACCCAGAGGAATGCACACTGAAGTACTGCTCCAGTTGCACACTGGAACAGTAGTCCACTTGCTTTAAAAAAGGACTCAGGAGTGGACTCACTAAAAGCAACAGGTTAACAGAACTTGCCTGCAACAACTTTCACAAACGTCTCCAGGCTGGAGTGTATCCAGTGGACTTCTAAGGATTTTTGTAGGTGCATTGTGGGGACCGAAGTCCCAAACTTCCAAGGACCATCTCAGGGACCTAGACCTTGAATGTGTATTTTGAATGCTTTGAGACCCAAACGAGAACTTCTGGAAGGAGATCCAGAACCTTGGAGAAGTTTGGAGCAACTTTTGGCAAAAGCTCCATAAGTGGACCGATTCGCTGTTGTGAGCAAAGCCGACTACCTTCAACTGCCACCTGGCCAAGACTTCAGGTTCTTCCCACTGAAAGCTCCAGAGCTCCAGACTTCCAGGACTTGACCGGGTGGCGCGCAGAAAAGCAGTCTGACGATGTTTTATCAAAATCGGCTTGCTGAGGATGACCACAAGACGTCAAGAGTGAAAAGCTCCAGAAATGTTTCTAAGTGCGAAGGTAAACATTTGACTGAGGCCTCCAGCTCATGGTATCCGAGCAAGGCTCCATTCCAGTCAGCCTCAAACTTTGACTTTATCCGTGTCAAGCACGACCAGATGTCCCTGGTTGGAGCTATTGATTTCTAAGGACTAGAAAGCACGTTTTTTATTTAATCTCTACAAATTCATAACTCTGGTTCCCTATATTGGATTTTTGTCATTGTGGTGTCATTTTAAAGATACAAATAGTTACTAATTTAATACATTGGTATGGGTATTTTTATTGTATGTTGTGTCTTACTTATTTACTGTATCGGTGTATTTAAATGCTTTACATACCTATCTCCTAAATTAAGCCTACCTGCTTGTTACCAAGGGTTGAGCCAGGGGCTGATGTTTTGAGACCTTGACTAAGCCTAACATTGTCTGGGGGCATTACTGCTAGCAGTAGGTGCGTACTTACCTCTTTTAATAGCCAGCCTGTAACAGCATTCATCCTGGTCTTTCTAGGAATATTATGCACTTATCCTTCCAGTGTGATCATCCGACAGCTCTCTTTCAAGGCCCAATAATCCAAATCTCTTTTTTTGCTCAGAATCTGTTATTGAACTTTCCAAATATATTAAAGAAAATTACAATCAAAAATACGAAAGTGTATGACATAATTCACATAAAAAATGGATAACAGCATAGTACAGGGGTGCAGTAGAAGATCAAAAGTCTGAAACCAATGTAATGCAGGTGTGCAGTGTTGGGCAAATTCTAGTAAAACACAGAATCTGGCACACTGGAGTGTGATCAAACATCAAACATAGTAGGTTGATATGGCAGGGAGCAGTTTCCTCATTGAACAAGCACTTGGGGGTAGCAACCTTTGAGTCAAAATATGGTTACATGATAGTCCCATGTTGCAGTGAGTATTGTGTTCATTTTCAAACTCCCAATGTGGTCCAGAGCAGAAATGTGACAGAGCGAATGTAGTCACTAACAAGGTAACAAAAAATTAGGGTGGGGGAGTCCGCTGATGCCGAGGCCAGAGAGGGCACCTCACTGTCACTTGTTAAGAAAGCAGGAGTGGGGCCACATGCGTTGTCTTGAGGCCCAGGAGAGGAGGGCACTTCGCAGAGAGATTAGGGGTAGCTATGGAGGTCTTTGGTACCAGAGTGAGAGCAGGAGGCAACCAGTGAAAGGGGCGGGTGAGCAGGTGGATTAATCAAAAAGTTGGAGAGCGAGAAGCCTAGACGGCTGGAAGCAGAGATGTTCCAATCACGAAAAGTATTCCAGGACGGGTTGCCAGAGTTGCAGGAATTTCTTATCTGTAAGGGAGAGCTTATGTGATAGGTTCTCCATTGCCATCGTTTGCCAGAGTCTAGTGAACCAGGCGGCAATGGGAGGGGGTAGAGGATTTCCAGGTCAAGGCAATCATTTTCTGGACGGCGTCTGTCATATGGTGGATTAAGTACCAGTCTGCATGTGTTAGTGCCTTACGCGTGTTTGAGCATTTGCCAAACATAATTGTGGAATAGTCCGCCAGTATAGGGAACCCCAGTGTGCTTTTAATATGGCTTAGAACTTCTTTCCAAAAAAGGGTGAGTTGTGAACATTTCCACCAAATGTGTTTCAAGGTACCCTCCTGGGTCTCACAGCACCAGCAAGTAATAGAAGCTGAAGAGAACATAGAATGGAGGCAAACTGGGTGGAATACCACTGGAGAATTAGCTTATAGGCTGATTCCTGGTGTAAAATGCTGCGGTGTGCCTTGAGAATCTCCCGCTATAACAACTCCCACTGCCTCTATGTGATTTCTACATTGTATTGTATTGTATATAGTATTTATATAGCGCTTACTACCCCTGACAAGGCGTTGAAGTGCTTTTCGGTGAGTAGCGCGCTACTTCGGAACCCAACAGGAATTAGTGGTGGATTAGTATAGGGAAATATGAGTACAGTTTTAGTATTATTATGAGTTAATTTGAGTTGTGGATATGTGAGTTTATTAGGTATTGACTGGAGTAATGGAGGGGTAGAGAAAGGAAGAATCCAGAAGTGTTAATTGGGAGCTTATAGTAATGGGATGAGGCTTGGAATGAGTAAAGGGGGTATGGAGGAGGGGACAGTCTGTGGAAAGGGTTATTGAGATCATAGTAGCAGGAGGGATTTTGGATGAGTCAAAGGTGAGATAAATGAGGGAGAATTTAGTAGGGTTGTTTGGGAGATCATGGTAGTAAACTGAGGTTTGGGTGAGTTACATGTGGAAGAGGAGGGACGAGCTTATGCAGAGTTATTTAGGAGATAAAAGTAGTAGAATTAATTTGGGATGAGTCAGGGTGGGGGTGGAGGATAGATTGATAGAGACATGACACATGGTGATAGGTAGACAAAGTATAGCTTACAGGAGAGTAAAAATATATTATTTTTTATTTATAATTATATATATATATATATATATATATACAGTATATATATATATATAATTATTATTATTATATATATATATATGCATTTTTTGGTCATTATTTTTATTTATTTATTCATTATTATTATTAATAAAAAAAGTAATTTACTTATTTATAATTCGAATTTTATTTATAGATTTTATTTTATTTTTATTTAATTTTTCTCTAGTACAGTAAGACTAGACTAATAAACAGATATGTAAATACATAGTAAGGGAATATATGTTCAAGTAATATAATAATGGGTATCATATAATAAGAAAATTAGTATTGTATAAACACAGACTTTCAAGATTTGTAATATTTGAAGTTAATTAATAAGTGTACTTTTCTAACATTTATTTATCTTCATCTTTACTCAACTTTTGAATAGCCAAATGCTTATGATAATAAAACATTTGATCAGTGTGATATAAAATAAGAGCAGGGATTCGTAATTATCTAATATAACAACTTATCTAGGAGCTATGCAATGACCTATGAACATGTAAGCATAGAATAACATACACATATATATATATATATATATATATATATATATATATATATATAAATACACACACACTTATACACATATGAATACACACACTTATACACATACATATCTATATATCCACCGTTCATGTACCACTAAATTCCAGCCTCTTGAATGGCGGCGAGTCGACGGCAGGGTAGCGAACCCTTTCGAGAAAATTAGTTCTTTAAAATTAGTTTTCTTAATATATTAGTGGTGTTAGTCACGTTAGATATCTGATAGGGTTTATAATGTATCTTAATTTAGAAGTTAGTAGTGCAAATCTTGTTTATTTATGTTTTTTCTTTTGTCTATTAGGATGACATTGCGGCAATGGAAGTATATTGACAAAGGCACAAGAGCTATTATATCTAAGGACTGGTCACCTGGTAGCCTGGCACCGGAGTTCTGAATACGTTGCAGTTTTTTTATATTAGATAGAGACGATCCATGGTATAGGCCATTGGCATAATCCAGTTTGAATAGTACAAGCGAGATAGTAGCCTGCACCTTGTGTGGAAATACGAGGTGGGGGAAGATGGGTCGTAGAGTCTTCAAGGTGATGAAGCTTGTTTGTGCTAATTTGTCCACTTGGGCATTCATTGTTAACTTGGAGTCCATGGTAATTCCAAGTTTTTTAACTTCCTTGGATAATTGAGGAGGTGGTCCGAGATCATCGGGCCAGGCGCACAGTGGGTGATAATTTTTCCAGTCGCCACATATGAGTATTTCTGTTTTGGAGGCATTTAGTTTGAGATGGCTCCAAGTCTTCCACCGATCAACGGCTCTGAGGCAAGTGAAGATTTGTGAGTTTTCAATGTTTTTGGGGCATTCTAAATTAAGTAGTATTTGTGTATCATCTGCATAGTTGTAGCATGTGAGTTGAAAATCATTGATCAGTTCTGGTAATGATATCATGTAGATGTTGAAAAGCAAAGGTGAGAGGATTGATCTGTGGGGGACCCTTACTTTGTGAGGTAGGGTTTGGACGAGAAGGGGGGAGAATAGATGATATTAGTTCTTTTTTTAAGGTAGGATGTACTCCAGTTGAAAGCAGTCACTTCTATGCCAGCTTCGTGGAGTCTTTGAATTAGGGTGTCATGGTCAACCGCATCAAAGACTGCCAAGAGGTCCAAGAGAAGTAGTGCGGCAACTCCATTGGTATTTGTAAGATCATCCCAGATTGCTATGAGTGCCGATTCAATGCCTCTTTCTGGGCAGAATCCAGTTTGGTAGTCTGAAAGCATGTAATTGTCTTCAATGAATTGTGACATCTGGGCAAATGCTGTTCTTTCTATCAGTTTGCCCAGGGAAAGGTCCATTTGTGATTGGTCTGTAGTTGTTGGGGTCCTGCGGGTTTAGGTTTGTTTTCTTTAATAACGGTCGTATGTATGCTTTTTTGAGGTCTACAGGAAAAGTTCCTGTAGTTAAGGAGTTGTTGATGATTCTTCTTACAGGTGTGGCAGCAAAAGAAGATAAAAGAATGTTCTTGAAGATGTGTGGTGAGCAAGGTTCAAAAGGGCAACTGGAAGGTCTGCTTGCTTTGACCAAATCCATAAAATCACCTTGTGATATTTGTTTAAAGGACTGTAGAGGCTTGGTTGGTTTATTCTTAGAGGGTATTTTAGGAAAGGGGTTGATGCTGATGGTTTTCTTCTGTTTTAAATAGGAGTCCAATGTGTCTGACTTGGTTGTGTAATGAGTTGCTAGTTTATTTGTGAAATCTTGAATAGAGGGATGACTTCCTTCCATGCATTTAGGTTTTCAAAATTCATTGAAAATGTTATAAAATTCTGCAGATTTAGCATTTTGAATTCGGTCTGAGCAGTACCTTTTATTAGCTTTTTTGATTGGTGATTTGTATATTCTGTTAAGTTTGTGTAGCTGGAGTTTGTCTTGACTGTTGTTTGTTTTGAGCTAGGTCCGCTGCAACTTTCTGATTTGTTGCTTTATCTTTTTAAGTTCTGTGTTTCTCCAAGGTGTTGGTTTTCTTTTGTCCTGTTTAGTTTTTCTGAGTGGTAGTAGGATATGAAAAGCTTCCTGTAGCCACTCATAAGGTTTTGGACAGAATTAATTGTATCTAGATCTGCATTGGCTGTTAGTTGTGTTTCTAAGTCATCAAACATGAGTTTGCTCCAAGGTCGATAGGTGCATGTATGTAAATAGTTGTGGAGTGTGTTGATTTTTGGACTTTTATGTCGGAAAGTTATCAAATGGTGGTTTGACCATGTGATTGGCATGATGCTATGGACAGTAACTAGTTCAGGCTTAGCAAAAATGACATCTAGGATATGTCCAGCAATGTGTGTGGGATTGTATACAAACTGATGTAGGTTCAATGCAACTAGGCCAGTGGTGATAGCTTTTGGATGGGACATATTGAGTTTGCCAAACCAACTGTTTAGGTGCCCAAGAATGCATAGGTTTAAGTATAATAATGTAATAAGGTTTGAGACTGTATCTAGAAAAGCATCTGGGAATGTTGAGTTGTTATGTGAAGGTCTGTAAAGGAGGAGAAAGTTACAGGAGGAAGTTGGAGTAGGGTGGCATCTGGTGAGGAGGGCTTCACAACCTTGTATGGAAATGTCTGTTTTACTAAGATGTATTGCTTGTTTGAATATAATAGCTAGTCCACCTCCTCTCTTGCCTATACAGTTTTGTGTGATGGTTTGATAGTCTTGAGGAAGGGCTTCATGCAACACTGGGGCCATATCATCTCCCAACCATGATTCTGTTATGAATAGTAAGTCAGGTTGTGTGTCTGTAAGAAGGTCGTGGATGTGGTGCTTGTTTTTTTAGAGTGACCTAGCATTTATGAGCTGGCAGTTTAGAAAAAGTGTGTTAGTGGCAGTGTTGTTTTGTGTAGGTGTATATTTTGAGCTTGCAGCAGGTATGTTGTTAGTTATGATAACTATGTAGGGTCACAATAGTCCTGTTTTTCAATATAGTGTTCTTCTTCCAACAAGGGGATGCAAAGTTGGGTTGGGGTGGTGGAGGAACATGTGGATCATTATGTAAGGCTCTAAATTGTGCAATGGATGAGAGGCGGGTGAATGAATGTTGCTGTGTTGGGGTGCTTGTGGTAGCTGTTTGTCAAGAATGAGAATGTAGGGGTAGAGATTGGTCAGGATTTGTATTCTTTTTGTAGTCATGAGGGTGGGAGTGGGTGTGACGATAAGTATAATGAAAGTTTGGGTTGATTTGATGTGCTGAAGTGTGTGGTCTGTATTGTTTTTGTGGAATAGTGAGAGGGGATGTTGATGTAGTGGTTTCGCCCTCTAGCTCCCACCACTTCTGATAGGGGTGTCTCCGGAACAAGCAGGACTGTTGGACACTGTAGGTCTTAGCAACCAGTCTCTTAGTGCCCTCGAAGTAATGTCTTGAAATATGTGAAGGGGCGGGTTGCTCCATCGACATTAGAGGGGTGAAGTGCCCAGTGGCAGAGCTGAAAATATTGATGCCTAAGCTTCTCAGGAATGTTGTATTCCAATGTGCATTGCTCAAATGAATTAATTTGTGGGCCTTGGAACAGATCCTACAGCATCCTGCATTCTCCATCCTCCCATGCTGGGAGGAAGCCAGGGAGCAACTCCGGAGAAAACTCTGGGTTGCGTGCCAGGAGGGTATTTGGTTAGGAAAACAAGGTAAGGCCAAAGGTGAGTGCAACCCTGTTCCAGATCTCCAACACTGTTCTTGTAGGTGTCACAAGGTAGGCACTACAAGCATGGTTGGGCTTGGACAACCAAGCCTCATGCCATAAGAGCCAGCATACTACTGCACAATACATATGTAGCCAATGCATTTTGCTCTCTCTGACCATCCATTCAGAAATTAATCTTAGATGAGCAGCCCTGTAGTAGTCTAGGAAATTGGGGCACACTAAGCCTCCTCAGCTTCTAGGCAACATAAGGATGCTATTAGAAATGTGGGGTTGATTCTGGTTCCATTTAAAGGCATGCACTTCTTTCTGTAATCAGTGGATATCTTCCACTGGAATAGAGGTTGTGAGGGCCTGAAACAAATAGAGCATGGAGGGTCAGATGTTCATTTTGATCACAGTAATCCAACCTAACCATGACATGTGTAATGGCTTGTATGTGCTCAGATCTTCTAAAATAGCCTTGCGATAGTGGAGCCAGTTAGCGCAGGACAAAGTCTGTAGGGAATTAGTCTTTAAATCCGGAGGCAAGTTTGTATTCTTGCAGGGCTTGTACAAATGCGGGTAAGGTAATCTCTCGGTTAGTCAGAATCAATAGGAGGTCATCCGCATAGAGCAGGACTTTGTGTTCTCACCCTCCAAAGAGGATGCCCCAGATAGCAGGATCCCAGCGAAGGCGAATCACTAATGGCTCGGCCACCAGGACGAAAAGAAGGGGTGACGAGGGGCAGTATAGGAGGCCATAATTTTGCTAATCATAGCAAGTCCCAACCCAACTTTTATGAGGACAGCATGTAAGAAGCCCCAACTGACCCTCTTGAATGCTTTCTCCACGTCCGTTGCATGCAGGCTATTTCTATCAGGCGTGCCAGGCACCTAGTGTTGTCAGGGCCTTGTAATTTTCGTATGAACCCCACGTGGTCGGGGTCAATCAGACCCAGAAGAAGGGTCTCCAAGCGGTTAGCTAAAATTTTTGTGCATATCTTAGGATGCGTATTTAGAAGAGCTATCGGCCTGTAGGAAGAATGAGGGATATTTTGGGTGCTGACATCGTGGGTGTAAGGCCAGTCATGTGGGTGAAGGTGTTGAATATTGTGAGCAGATGGTCTTTCAGGGAGTAGAGGAAAATCTTATAAAAGGTAACTGGAAGGCCGTCCGGGCCCGGGGTTTTCCCCACTGGCATTCCTCCCAGAGTCTTTTTAAGTTTGGACATCGTAAAGGGTGTTTCCAAACCTCGAGTGAGTTGGGGATTCAACAGCATCCATGGGCAATCCCTCAGATAAGCCTGAATAGATACTGGGTCTTCCTCCCCACCGGTACAAAGTGCACTATAATAATCCTGAAAGACCTTCTGTTTGTCAGTCTCTCTACATAGCTGGAGTGGGCTGTGAACATTTTAGTAATGAGGGAATGGACATATTAGTGCCAGAGTCGACGGTCCAGCTGAGATCCTGGCTTAGCACCCCCCATCGATATAACGTTGCTTGAGGGCTAGGAGCAAACGTTCTGCCTTGTTAATCCCGTGCGGACGAAACTGTCCTCGCAGCAGTGCAATTTGTTGCTTAGTGCGCTGGGAAGGTGTCCGCTTGTCAATACCCTTGAGGGTCCTAATTTCATTGGTCAGCTTGGTTTTAAAGAGGCGGGCTTCACAAGAGCATGCTATTGCAATGGATGTGATGACACCCCAAATTGCTTGTTTGCATCCATCCCACAGCATGTTCGGAGGGGTGGCAGATAGAGCATTAAGTTCAAAGTATTCCTTGATCGCATCATTGATAGCAGCTCTATCTAACCATGTCTTGCAGAATATAAGGGGGCAATCACCACCGGGGAGGAGCGTCCGTAGTGTTTGTTCAAGATGGACAGATTAGTGCAGCCTGAGCATGATCAGATATATAAATATCAGATATCTGAGCTAATTCTAAATGGTGTAGGAGGGAATGTGTAATAAAAACCTAATTGATGCAGGAGTATGTTTGGCGCACATGTGAATAAAAGAAATAGTCTAGTGTGTTGGGATGTAACTAGCTCCAGGCATTCACTAAACCTGAATCTGTGATTCCCCTCTTGAGTTGAGCTGACATGGCCCCCATCCCCTGGAACTGGGCAGAACTTCTATCAAGTGCTGGGTCCCACACCAAATTAAAGTCACCTCCTAGTATTACCTCAACCCATGCTAGATTAGTCCTTAGGAATCCTGTGGATAAAAAGCGTCTTTACTCTGTTTTGGGGGGTACAGATTTAGAAAAGACAAGATGGTGTGTCCCTTTTCTACTATAACTAGTAGGAAGTGTCCCTCCGGATCTCTGACTCTCCATATTAGTGTAGACACAAAACCCCACTTAAACAGAAAGCATACACCTGATGCTTTGATCTCAGTCTGTGTCCAATACTGGGACGGGTATCTGGGGTGGAACATGTGATGACAATCCTCCTTGAGTAAATGGGTCTCTTGTAAGAAGAGAATGTCTGGATTTTGATAGAGGAGAAAGCACCATATCTGTTTGCGCTTATTGAGGGAATTAAGCCCCTTTACAATTAGGGAAAGGAGCTGCATCCAAATCGGAGTCTGTGTGTCTGAGTGACTCTGGAGAGAGCAGAAGAGACTGCCTTCATGTCAGGGTGGTAGTTGTCCCATGTCCCTTAGCAGGTAGAACTCCCAGCAATAGTGCCCTCTCAGTTATGGACCCTTCCTCAAAGCTCCCATGTATATAGTGGGGGAAACAAAGTAGAACCTAAGAAAGAACAAACGGGGAAACTGGGCCCAACACTGTCGGGCTCTCCAGCTTCAGAGGAAGGAGGGTATCCTCAAAGTCCGCAGAGGTGTCACCTCGATAGGAGCAATACCCCACTGTGTGGGGGGGGGTAGGCCGGGCAGAAGACCAAGAACAAGTAAATTATAATAATAATCTAGCGGGATAATTCAACGGTGCAGTCTAAATTGCCACAATGAATGCCTCGTGGAAGACCAGCTCCAAGGCCGCGGGTCCTGCTAAAGGAGAAGAAAAACAACGTACCACAGTACTCAGACCAGCAATGGAAGCCCTGGGACATCTCACGTCAATGGCAGTCAGTCACCCGAGCAGGCCGGTTGGGATGATTCCTGCTTCATGTTCTGGTGGTGGGAGATAATGTCCTCTTTTGCCTCTTGCAAAACCTTTACTTTAGCCTGGCAGTCCATACTCCTCTTTCCAATAATGTTCCATGTCGAGTGCTAGTTGGAACTCTCCATCCAGAGACTCCTCCGGCAAACCCAGCACACGTCTAGCTTCAGTTACTGTGTGAACATGATGTTGTTTGCCATTGAACTGGAATAGTAGTCCGAAGGGGTGGTACCACTGATATCTGATAGACATCTCCTGGTGTTTCTCTGCTATTGGCCTGAAGTCTCATCATTTTGAAGAGTTGCTGGCAAAAGATCCTGAAATATCTGCAGAGTATGGTCCTTAAAGACCAAGGGCCTGATTACAACTTTGGAGGAGGTGTTAATCCGTCCCAAATATGACGGATATACCACCAGCCATATTACGAGTTCCATAGGATATAATGGACTCGTAATACGGCTGGTGGCATATCCCTCACATTTGGGACGGATTAACACCTTTCTCCAAAGTTGTAATCAGGCCCCAAGTCTCCCTTGCTTTTAGCAGCTCTTAAAAGTGCCTTTTTGTCTTGAAAAAAATGTACTCTAGTTAGGATGTCTGGGCCAGCATCAGGTCTACTCGCCAAGGCAGAGATCCGGTGGGCGCGATCCAGAACGAGTGGTCGATCTCCTTCCCCTCTTCGTATTGACAGGATTAGGTCTCTCATGAAGGCCATGATAACATCCCCCTCTGTACCCTGGGGTATGTCCCTGATATGAATATTTTTTCTGCTGCTGCCATTTTCAAGATTATCTTGCTTAAGTTGGACCTCCGTTTGTTGCTCCTCCAAGGCCAGTACATGTCGCATTAGCATTACTTGATCTTCTGTGCGTGAGTCCATTGTGCGCTCGAAATCATCGACACGTGTCCACTTCTGTTATGTCTCTTCAGAGGTGCTGCATGCAAGTTTTAAAGTTTGCTCTTAAGAAGCCAATTTCCTGTTTGCTGTTGTTAGAGAATTGAAGCATGTAGTCCTGTATGATCAGTGGAGACAAAGAAGCCTCGGGTTTGTGAAGGAGAAGCCCCTTTGTCAGACACATTCAGCAAGGAGAATTTGGATCACAGGGAAACCACCAAACTGCCACTAGAGGTTTAACACTCGGCATAATGTCATAAGGGCAGGCAAATGGTAAGTAGCACTGATGAGCCGGCAAGTTGAGTGCAGAGCAAATGTCCACAACCAGAACAGGTGCAGAGGGCAATGTGTGGAGGAGCAATGCAGATGTTGAAAGGGATCCAAGAAATGTGACAGGTCAACATTAGAGCATCGTTAAGAGTCACTGAACCCTGGACAGACTTCGCAGGTAACCAGGATAAGGAAAGTGGAGGATGCTCCATCATCAGAGCATCGAAGGAGGATATCCTGGGCCAGAGGTCCCCCCCAGGTGTGCCAGGCAAGCGTGTAGCCCCCATGACCCAACTGTCCCAGGGGAGGAGAGGCACCCGAGGGCCAGCATGCACCCCAGGCCAAACAAGCCCAACTCAACAGTCAGAAGGATCTTCACCGGCCCAGCCGGTCTCTCTTCTATGTGTAGGTCCCACAGATCATCAGGCCACCCGGACATCCCACACCCCTGAAGCAAGAGACGTGCAGACACAGGGGCCCCAAAGCAGGAGAGCAATACACCCGTACCTCGCAGGGGCCGGGTCCATCAGTTTAAAGCAGTGGGTCACTCACTGTCATATGTGCACTCACCGGGAAGTCTGGTGCTAATTCCAGGGGCCCTGTGATGCAGACAGCCACCGCTCTAGGTGCTGTAATCCCCAGGTCACAATGTAGGGCTAATGGGCCAGAGAGGCTTAGGCGAAGGCACAGGGATGTTGGGGCAGCACAGCAAGAGCCCAGTGCAGGCGATGCTGCCAAGGGTTAGTCCGGCAGCCAGGAAGATGACTGCACAGAAGGCCGTGGGATATGTCCTCAAGCCGATGCTGCTTCCCCCAGCCAGAACTGCGTGCAGGGGCCTCTGCTTTGCTCCCCAGAGCCAACCCCAGGGCTCAACACACACGATGCAGGGCCAGGACACTAAGGATCTCAAAGCATGGCCCTCAGGGTCATCCTTGCACCCATCGGCAGGCCCGGCACCTACTAAAAAGGCCCAGCCACGCAGACAGTCACCACCCCAGACCCCACAATCCTCAGTCCAAGAGAGGGCACAGGGGCATTGGGGCAGCACGATGTGGGCCCAGCACAGGCAGTGCCGCTGAGGGCCACTCTGGCAATACACATGATGGCGGCACAGGGGGATGCGGCTCTGCCCTCATGCCATGGCAGGGAGGCGTTTAAAGGCCTGTCACGCTCCCCTAGTCTAAACAGCACCCAGAAGTCTCTGCTCCACTCCTGGGGCTCAGCGCAGGCTCCAGGGCAGGGCATAGGAGGGGGGTTCAGTGCCACCACCACTTTCTACTCAAGATGGCAGGCGCATCTCAGCAGTGGCAGCAGGGTCGATCGTCAATGCCCCGATTCACACATGGTGTGCAGGAATGCGGGGAGCCTGATCCATGACAAGAAGTGTCCTACTCCATGTTCCGCCAGGCCATGCCTCCATCCAAATCTCTTAAACATGAGATTAAAGAATAATTCCTGATTTAAGGCTTTTGTAATCCAAAAAAATTTAATACATACCCTTGGAGGAAGTGGATAATGAAACAGTTTTAAGGAGGTGATAGCGGAAAAGGAGCCAAATCCTGAATGACTGATAACTCAGACCCATGACAAAGAAGGCAGTCCCAGATGAGAATTATACAGTGGTTGCTATTTACCCTAATGGGGAAAAGACCAGAAAATAAGTCTGATAAAATGACTCAAAATCTCTGAATACATCATTATTGGGTGAAAAGTATCAGGGTTGCTCTAATTCAAGTCATTTGTCTGACTGCCCAAAGAATTCAGAACAAAGAAATGATGCTTCTGGCAGACAAGTTTGAATAAGGACATTAAGACTGCAGAGTTAACAACCGGACTGCCTCAATTTAGGGTTTGTCAGTGCAGGTAGTAGTATCACCAAGTGGAGTGAGTGAGACTACACTCTGCCCAGACACTGGAATACTGACATATTCCACAGTTCTGGAATATGGAGGAAAATGGAGGCACGCCTTCCCCTGACAGACATAAGCCAATCGGTGGCGGGATCGTACCACATCACATAGACAAGTCATAGCTGTCAGTGTCTTCCTAATCAAAGTGCCATGGCACCAGGCATCTAGGTTGCATGATATGCAAAATAACTATGAGCTGAGATGTCACTGGTGGATATTAATTCAAGCATTCCATTCATCACCTTTTTGTATACTTCAGTGTTACTAGGCATCAACAGAGGAAGGCCCCAGTTCTGACACAAAGGAGGGGGGCACATAGAAAATGGGCTCAAGGGCGACACCTATCTCCTAACTCTTGAACCAAGACAACTAAAACTTAATGCACACAAACTCTGTGTTAGTTAAAACACCAAAGAAAACACTGCCTTATGAAACGTTTTTCATCTAGTACTTCTACGTTAACACTCTGCGCACAAATTCAGATGTTTGAAATTGAGGACATTACATGAACTAAGATCAGCTCACACAACTCAGAGCATGTTGAATTTGAGAGAGATAATGGACGCCATCCAGAAAATAATTCAAGAGAAAGAAAGCAGAGCTCAGATCATCATATAAACTCCAGCCTTCCAACCACGCTGTTCTTTTTGCAGAAAAAAATATCCAAAATATTCAATAATATTCAGTCATAGAAGCATTTAAAGCAAAAATAGCAGACACATATTAGCAAATTGTAAGTACATGTCATCATAAAAAACAGAGAATTAGGACTACATATTTTGACCAGGACTTCATTGGAACATATATTGTCTAGCAGAGCCAACTTGCATCCCCCGTACAAGATGTGTGTCTCTTTAGTGGAAAGCTACGTTCCTCAAACAATCTAATTTTAAGGCAGCTCTCTTACTTAGAAGTGTAGGAGTTCCCGGTCTGCAGACAATAAAATGCGGTTTTGTTGTGCTATCAAATTGCTCATGTGGTCATGCTTCGGGAAACTAAGAGGTTAACATAGCTGTTTTTATTTATGGAGCTGTAATTAATTGATACAATGATAAATGTAAGAAAAACAGGGCCATATTGAAATAAACTCATCAATGGACAGACGACAGCAGAAAGCAGCAACTGTGCAGCATGGAGCAGATGGTGGTATGATAGGTATTTGAGCATGAACAAGCGACTGCAGATGGAGTTCGTAGGTCAGCTCTTCTGCTCAGAGGATGCACTAGCTGGAACAGTGAGTAGAACTGCTTTGTCAACCACGCTCGTTTCTGACGCTTTTCGCCATATATTCATAAACTTCTTGTTACTTCCTGCTATTGTGAGTTCACTGGCTTTTGTTATATTTGTTGTTTGCCATCTTTGCAGATGAGTGCACATTTTTATCTTCTGAATTTGCCAGGAAGTACAAATCACTTTGACTGTAAAGAACTTCAAAAATTACTTTGCTACAATATTTCTATGGATTTAATCTTGGCCCCTGACTAAAAAAACAAATCAGCACCTTATTTCATTTTCATGTCGAATAATTGGAAACCGTTGTTTGTTTTGTGTGTTTTTATGGAATTCTAGCTCCATTTATTTGCTGCTTTGAACCTCTGGGTTCCCGAATTGGGTGACAATGATAATCTTCATATTTTTTAGCATTCCCTTATTACTCCAGTCCTTACTCTTTAAGTTATTCGCCCACCAGGCAGGCACTATGTTGTCACTTCTTATCCTTTTCCCTTAGAACAACTCCAGTTTGTCCTGATCCTTAGAGAAGCTTATGAATGAAGAAGGGGTGGCTGCTCCTCCCTCCACCCCCCACCAGCAGCAGGAGCTGCAAAATAAAAAATAGAAACAATAATAAACAGTTAAATTATTGAATTTATTTTCCAGGAGGACGGGGCCACGGGCGATGACAGGGACTGAGGGGAAGTACACAGCACTCCCCTCAGTGCACATGTATGTTTGGCCAGCCGTCTAGGGCCTGCCAAACACACATGCGCACTGGGCTCTGTCAAACTCAGCACTGTGTTGCTGGGTTGGAGAGAAAAGGCAGAGGCTCCCACTCTGCCTTGGAGCACCAAGCCAGGGCACTCTGGTCAATCCTGATGCTGCTCTCATTCGAGATCAGTGTTGGGATTGGTCGCAGGGCAGACTGGGAACCTGTGCCTGCAGCAAGTGGAGCAGGAGCCAGAAGAGTGGCAAGGCAGTGGTGGAGGTAAGTTTCTTTTTTTTAAAATGTATTTATTTTGTTGTGCCCCCGCCACGCCGCTTTGCCCCTACAGGAGCCGCCTCTGGAAGGAAGATCTCTCCTCAACATCCTATGTACTGACCAAAGTCCATATTTGACGGAGGGCAAAACACTCAAGTGTGTGTGTGATGAGGATGAGGAAGGGGAATGAAAACTCACAGTAATGAAAAATTCTGATCCAGGCGAGGTTAGCTCCCTCAGAGCAAGAAGAAAAAAGCGAGCAAGCCACAAAATCAGAACCCCCCAGCCCAATATCTCTACTGCTCGTGAACGCAGCCCTGGGTGGTCCACCAAGGCACCCATTCCAGGGGGGATGAGAGGGGGCGAACATAATGGGAGGCCTTTTGTATGAGGAGGGGCGGTGGGATCCCCGAGCACCACGGCGGGTGGAGCCTAGGGGGGCCCTACAGGGGAGGAGTGTGCACTTAAGCAAAAAGTATTTAAAAAAAGTAGAAGCGCACATTGAAATCTTTTGTAAATATGTTGACTAGAAGTTTGCAATGGGGCTTCCCACATCACTGTTGAATAGCTTTCCTAATGGGGTGAATGCCATTGTCCATAGGCTCACAAGGCTCTAAGACATGGTAGAGGCTAGAGGGGGATGCAGATTTTTTTTTTTTTAAAGGAGTGAAAAGGGAATATGATAACAAGCTTATAAAGGTGGTTTCCTGTAACACCAACTGTGTAATGAATAACAAGTCTAACTTTAGGTCTATACTGGCCTGGCTTAGAGCATGCAATGCAAATGTTATCTTTATTCAGGAAGCGCATCTCAAATCCTGGGCACCTAGGGTCAATTTCCCAGGCTTCATTTCTTGCACATTTTTTGCTTCAAAGAATGTCGCAGTTAGAGGGGTGGCAATACTTATTTCAAAGGAGTTTTGGTGGCAAGTTCTCCAGGTACGAAAGGATCCAGGGGTCAGGGTGGATTTGGGTCCAAATCTCTATTCTACAGCAACTTGTTAATTCTTTAAGGTATTATGGCTTCATAGAAGATATTAGTACTTCTCTAAAAAAATGTACGATCTGGCCACAGTATCTAGGTGCTCGATTGCTTCAGGGAGAGACTTTAACGTTATCCAGAATGTAAAACTGGATTGCTCTTGCAGTAATAAACAACAGAATAAGGCCAATTCTGTATGTTGTCTTTTGACAAGGATGAGACGCAATGTTGTCCTGATCGATCAGGGGGGCGGGGGGGGAGGAGGGGGCAAGTATCCATGGGGCACATCCTATACTTGTTTTTCCAAGCAATTGTGTTTGGCTTCTCGCATTGATTATTTTCTGATTTCACATCCCTTATCTAAAGGCAAGGCAGATCTTTTAACTAGTGCTTTTTATGATCATTCGTCCCAACCATTGAGTTGTTAATAGAAGACTCCAGCCATGTCAAACCTAGGTGGTCTCTTCTAATAAATCAGACATAGGTTACCTATATACATAATACACTAGGTGAGTTCTTGTGAAACAAGTTAAAGCCAAAGCCACCCAGCTGCAGTCCCCCTTAGACTAAGCAACGCAGTCTTTTGTACATCAAATACGCAAGCAGCCAGTGTCAAACTTAGCTAAACTCAGCAAAATGTACATGACTGTTTTATAGCTGCAGAAATTGTGAAGCAAAACACTTGCTTTCAAAAAACATAAGAGGAAAGCTAATATGTTGGTCGCTTCTTAGCCTGGGCAGTAAGGAAAAAAATAAATAATACAATCATTAAATCAATTCTGGATACTGCCACAAACAAGAGTGTCACTTGGTCAGTCTTAATTGGCAACGTCTTCCTTAAATATTATTCACAACTTTACTTGGTAACTAAAGAATCCAGAGCCGAAACTGTCAAAAATGTTTTGCAGTTGATACATATGACTGTTTTATCCATTGCACAATGCAAGACAATAGTCATTCCTATCTCATTTGTTTAAGTGAAATCTGCAATTAAAGCAACCCAGAACTCTAAAGCGTGCAAGAGCAATGGCTTGCCATGCAGAAGTATATAAATTATTTATGCATCAACTAAGCTGTACTCTGGTTACTTTATATAATGACATTTTAAAGGGCAAGGCCCCCCTAGTACTTTAATTGAGGCAGACATTATAAGCTACTTGAAAAAGGAAAAGTCACCCCAAAAACCAGGCTTTTATCGTTATAATAGTCTTCTTAACTGTGGCTATAAGTTTTGTATGAAAATATTAACAATTAGATTAGCCCCATTAGCGCAAAGCTTGGTTCATCTAGATCGAAATGGCTCACTGCCAAACAAGACTGATGTCAACTAACACTAATTATCTAATTCAGACCATCAACTACTATTCTGTCAATGAGAGCAAGGTAGCTATCATCATGCTTGACGCACAAAAAGCATTTTATTTGGTGCAATGGGACATGCTGCTCACAATTTTGTTTACGTTTGGATTTCCATCTAGATTTGTCGATCTGTTGCTTAATCTTTATAATAAAGCTGAAGCCAAAATCGTAATCAATTTAAAAGCAATGGGCCACATTATTACTAGGTGCTGCACAAGGCAGGGTTGTCCCATGTTCTCTTTTCACTATTTATTGAATCTTTGGCTTGTGCTTTGAGGCAAAATCCTAGGATTTTGACTCCAATTGATGACGTGGCAAAGTTAAAACTATTCGCCAATCATATGATATCATGGGCCAGATTTGCAAGGCCTTTGCACCCCTTACTGACACATTTGCAGCAAAATAAATTTGGCAAATGTGTCGCTAACGGGCCACTACTGTAGCGCCACATTTACAAGGTGGCACAAACTAAGTTTGCACCACCTTGTAAACCCTTCACACCACATCATGCATAATATATACATGATGTATGCAAAGGGGGTGTTCCCTCGTTAGAGGGTCACAAAAAATGGTGCAATGGTATCTACAAGATTCCATTGCATCATTTCTAGCGTCATTTCTAACGCCTGCTAAAAGCAGGTGTTAAAATGAGGCTCCCATTGATTTCAATGGACCTCTGAAAACTATACTGGATTAGCGTCATTTTTTTATGCTAATCCAGTATAGCATTACAATAGCATAAAAAAATGATGCTATTGTCCCTAACATGCATCATGGTGTGCTGCATTGTAAATACGGTGCTACCATGGTAGCATTAGGGGACACAAGGGGCCCGTAAGAAAAGTGGTGCATCACTAGTGATGCTCCACTTTCTTGTAAATATGGCCCTATATTTGGCAGCAGGTGAAGGTAATATTCAAAGCAGGCTTGCCTAAACCGAGGAATTTACATGTATCAGGAGCTATAACATCAATCATTCCAAATCAGAAGCCTTGCTATTTAATAGCACTCCTCATAAATTACCTGTTGAAATGTAGGCTTGTTATTCAATAGGAAATATGATTAGATATTTGGGGGCCAATGTGACTTCTATTCCTTCTGGTTTATTTTCATTAAGTTTCAATTCTACTCTGAGTAAAGTGCATGGGCTACTGAACCAAAGGCAATCTTTAGATCTTACCATTATTATTTAAACTGGCTATTATCCCTTTGTTTATTTTCATTGTTTCTAATGTCATGGATTGAAGTCCCACAATCTTTCTTTGATGAATCTAATCAAATGTTAATACATTTTCTATGACTAGATATAGAAGAAGGAGGGCTGGCACTTCCAAGAATCAAAGTCTATTATCATGAAGATCTGCTTGATTAGATCATCAGTATGACCACTGCCAGAAATCTTTCCAGCTGTGTCTATCTCAGTACCATGCTCAGAGAAGTAGGTGTTGAGGCTTCAACAATCTTAAAAATACCTACCAACTTTAAAAAAGATATCCTAGCATTTAGATATGATAAAATTGGGCAAGAGTATAATATACCTTGGATTTCTTTATCTTTACATGTAAAAAACTGTGTTCAGCTAGGTCTATTGGGCAGGATGCCCACTGCTGGTAAATTTTCTCCAAGTAGAATTTGTAATATCTTAGTGCCCCCACCATGCACAGTTATCTCATCAATAATTTTACTGCAAATGTTACAGTAACATTATTAACAGTATTCTAAAAGATGTCATGAGTGCTGTAATACCTGGGGTAATTAACAGTGCATGGTGAGGGTGTGAGTTATAGTCACCTTAAGGCACGAGTTATAGTTACTTGAAATAAGTCTAATTATAACAGCTAAATTTCTGTGGTTTTGTACATTTAAAACCCAAGCCTAACTATAGAGTCTTGTAACCTTCGTTTTTTAAGTGAATTCCCATGTTTTTTTTAATTCTATTTTCTGACTTTCTAACTTTTGTTTTTTCAGTGAATATCTAAGGTTGTTTTAACATAAAGGCCCTCATTACGACCCTGGCGGTCAGTGGTAAAGTGGCGGTAAGACTGCAAACAGGCCGGCGGAAAAAAAAATGCAAGTATGACCGCCACGGTCATCCGCCACTTCACCATTCCGACCGCCATGGCGGTGAAGACTGCTGGGCTGGAGATTGCGGTCTCCAGCCCGGCGGTCATCACTAGACCGCCAACGGTATCAGGACCCTGCATACCGCCATGGATCTCGGGTGGTTGGGAACCGACATGAGATCCATGGCGGTAGGCACTATCAGTGCCAGGGAATTCCTTCTCTGGCACTGATAGGAGTTTCCCCCACCCTCCTCTACCCCCCATAAATCCACCCCTCCACCCCCCTGCCACCCCCCAAAGGTGGCACAACCCCCTCCCCACCCCGACCCCGAACATGCACATATACACACGCCTACATGCACACACCCCCAACATGTACATATACACACCCCTACACGCACACATACAACCCGACAACACATACCTGCACACATACAAACAGACATGCACACCGTCCGACCCGCACACATTTCCCATACACACAACACCCCCCCGCTCGCATACACTCACTCACACACCCCCTCTTCACACGCACACCCCCATGCACGCACACAACACACAACACCCCCCACCCCCTTCCCTAATGGACGATCAACTTACCTTGTCCATTGATCCTCCGGGAGGGGACGGGATGCATGGGGGCAGCTCCGCCACCAGCACACCGTCACCAGAACACCGCCACACCGAATCATGGGACGTGATTCAGTGGGCGGTGTTCTGTTGACGTGGCGGTGGAGGTTGAGCAACCTCCACTTTCCTGCCATCCGCCAGTATGGCTGCTGGCGGCTTTCCATACGAAAAAGGACGGCGGGCTGCCAGCGGTCATAATACGTGGCACAGAAGACCACCACCACTGGCGGTCTTCAGCACGGCGGTAAAAGACCGCCGAGGTCGTAATGACCCCCAAAGTCATTTGAATTACTATATGTTAATCCAACCCACTTCCATACCCACCCTAAACCTTAACAGCGCCTTCCCTCCCAAAAATCCATACCCACCCTAAACCCTAAAAAACACCTTAAAACCAATACCTACACTTAACCTTAAAAAATTCCTTTACTCCCAAAAACCATACCCACCCTAAACCCTAAAAATATCCTTGCCATCCAAAAACCCATATCCACCCTAAACCGTAAAAATTCCCTTGCCACCTAAAAACACATACCCACCCTAAAATTGTCCTTGCTTCCCAAAAACCCACACCCCCAAACCCTAAAAGTTCCCTTGCCAACTGAAACCCATACCCACCCTAAAACCTAAATTTGTCCTTACCACACAAAAAAACCATACCCACACTAAACCCTAAAATTACCCTTGTCACCCAAAAAAACATACACACCCTAAACCCTAAATATTCCCTTCCTGCCCAAAAACCCATACCCACCCTAAACTCCTAAAATTGCCCCTGCCACCCCAAACCCACCCTAAACCCTAAAATTACACTTGCCACCCAAAATCCATGCCCACTCTAAACCCTACAATTACACTTGCCACCTAAAAACCTATATCCACCCTAACTCTAAAAATCCCTTTGCCACCCAAAAACTCACACAAACCTTAAACCTTAAAAATTCCCTTGCCACCCAAAAATCCATACCTACCCTATATATGTAATGCTTACCTGTTAAACCTTTACAATTAATATGCCTTTACCATTCATTCCTTGAAATGAAATGTGTTATAATGGGGTGCATGGTAAAGGCATATTCGCTATAAAGGCATGCTTGGTAATGGCATGCATGGTAATGTTGCGTGCATGGTTAAGCCTGCATGGGAAATGCATGCAGGCTTCAACCTTCGTTATAACGGCTGTATACCCTACAGCACTAACCTTAAATTGTATGACAAAATGAACCCCCTCATTTTGTTCCTTTCTAAATTAAATGTTTTAAATTTTACCAGTTTGGCTCAATCAAGAGGGCTTTGAGTGTGCCACATGTTTGTCATAAGTAAGATTGCTAGCAGTCTAGTTGTTCTTTAGAACACTCTTGAGGGCTGTAGTAGAACACAAGGGAATCAAGTGACAGCCTGCTCCTGATGGAAGTACATTTTTCATTGAAGACATCAGAATTCATTCTCATTTGGCTCATTTTAGCTTCTTGAGCACCTTCCATCACCTCTATGGGAAAACCATGAGAAAACAGTTTTCTCTCAAACATGATTCATGAAATCCCAGCAGGGTAAAATCACCTTAGACCACTCTACAATTCTTAAAATTAATATGGTACCATCAACAAATGATTTATATTGTAACTAAAATGTGTCATCACCCTTTATACGTTCTCCTTTTTGTAACCCTCAAAACCTGCCTTTCACTACAATGCATTTCAATGGGTGCTATCATGTATATTGGTCTCAAGATGGTTACCAGCACTTCCTGGTTAAAGTGCTGACAGCCAATAGATCTCACCATTAGATCTGTGATTAGGCTCCCCCTAGACATACAAATTTGGATTTCCTTTGATTTTTCCAAAACTACTGAACGAATTTACACCAAATAAAACAAGCATTTGCAATGCAATAGGTCTAGCATTTTCTTGAGTTACAGCTATTGGCATTGTAAATTCAGAACTGGACTTTTCTTACCACATGAATTGGTCAACCATGACTCATAATTTAGTCATTCCCTGCCATGGTTTGATGGTCACTGGCAGATACAGACATTAGAAATCTGAACAGAAATTGGAAAATAAGGCTGAAAAAGTATTTTATTTTTATTTTAACTGAATGAAGTCATGCAAACATTCTTACCTGCATTTCAAGGAGAAGAGCCACATGAGAAGATTCATGGCCCCAATAAAAGAGATAAGCAATGCCCTCTGTGTGGTGTTTTGAGTGCTGGCAGGGAGGGGCCCTGGAAAGAGAGACTCGAGATGTGATGCAAGGCTAAGCAAGTTTCACATCATTGCTTCTAGGTTTAGCTACCTTCTACCAGAAAGGTCATAATTTGGCTTTCGTGAGCAGTGAGCTAAATGACCGGGTGTTTCTTTCGTAAAATAAACTTATTTTAGGAGCCAGAGGTAAACGAGGACAGCACTGGAATAAAGCCAAAACAAATGTCAGCTGCATGGGAGGAGATGAGAGGAAGAAATGCGGCAATAAAACTCAGACAGCTACCAGCCTAAAACACCCACCGTGAAAGGGAACCATCAAAGAAATGACAAAAATAGTCTGTCACAGCAACAGATAAAGAAACCAAAAATGGAATAACACAGTAGTTGGTCACTGCTCTGAAACAGAAAAAGAGGGAAGAAAAAGGCAGCACTGACCACTAGCAAACAAGATATTTTAAAGGACACTGTAACCAACAAATGAAATCGCTTTAAGCAATAAGAAGTATACTAAAAGAGTACACAAGGTTGAACCCTTACACTCGACCTAAAAAGCACAATCTGTGGAATAAAATATAGCTTTCTGCCAAATTTGCTGTAATTCCATCCAGCGGTTCCAGCTGTAGTTGTGTTCAAAACTTCTATGGGAATTAACATGGGAAATGCACTTTTTTACCCCCCTTTTTCTCAGCCCTCGCTTGACAGATCACCGCGAACATTTCCATGCACAAGAAGAATCATTGGCACACTTTCTTTGGAAAATCTTGTGAAGATTCGTCAAACAACACCAAAGATAAAGGCAAGTCAAAAAATTATTTTCTTATGGAAGCATGGCCCTAACTATAACTACCTTTATATATACATATATTTATGTATATATATATGTATTCAAAGTTAAAGTAACATTATCGTTAGGTGAAGTTAAAACATGCCATTTTAAATGTACAAAACCACTGAAATTTACCAGTTATAATTATCTCAAGCAACTAGTTTTCTCATCAATAATTGCATTGCAAATTTTGCAGTGATATCATCAATGGTGTCATTGAAGTTGTCATGACTGATGTATTATATGGGGTAATAAGAAGTGTGGCGACGTGCGAATTATAGCTCCCTTAGGACAAGAGTTATAGTTTCTTGAGATAACTATAACTAGTGAACTTCTGTGGTTCTTAGCATTTAAAATGTTACGTTGTTACTGAACATTTCACCTAACTATAACGTTACTTTAACCTTTGGTTTATTCAGTATGGGCCAGATGTAGCAAATAAAAAATTTGCGAGTTGCAAAGTGCGAGTCCATGCGACTCGCAATTTGCAACTCGCAAATTGGTATGCAGTACAGTGTCTCAGACACCGACTGCAACTCGCTATGGGGTCGCAATGACCCACCTCATCAATATTCATGAGGTGGGTCGCAAATTGCAGCCCCATAGCGAGTATAGGCACTCGCAAACATGGAGGCCTGCTGTCGTCAGCAGACCTCCATGTTCGTGACTGCTTTCAATAAAGCAGTTTTTTTTTTTTAAGTGTAGCCCGTTTTCCATAAAGGAAAACGAGCTGCACTTAAAAAAAAAAAAAAACCTTTAGGACCCTGAAAAAATATTTTTGGGTCCATTCACAAAGTGGAAGGGGTCCCATGGGGATCCCTTCCAATTTGCGAGTGGGTTACCATCCACTTGAAGTGGATGGTAACTGCGACACCATTTGCGACCGCGTACGCGGTCGCAAATGGTATTGCATACCACTCAGAATCGCAAATAGGAAGGGAACACCCCTTCCTATTTGCGATTCTGAAATGCATATTGCGAGTCGGTCCCGACTCGCAATATGCATTTCTGCATAGCAAAGAGGCATTTGCGCCTCGCAAACGGCGATTTTCGCCGTTTGCAAGGCGCAAATCCTTTGCTACATCTGGCCCTAAATTTCTAGTTTTTTTTTTTTAAGTAACAATTTATTACCATACGTAAATCCACCTGCTTGTGCAAGGACTTCAGTAGTGCACATAGCCTTCACTTTCAGCCGTGGACAGGGGACTGGCTACAAGGCCTGGCTTGCTGCCAGGGCCTGTAGCCAACCCTCCCAAAGGGTGCACAGGGCCTTTGGTTGTGTTTGACGAGAAGTTGGCCACAGGGCCTGGCATGTGTCCAGGGCCTGTGGACAACCCCACTCATGCAGCCAACCCAAGTTGTGCATGGCCTTTGGCTGTGCATGGTGAGGGGTGGCCACAAAGCCTGGCATACAGCCAGGCCCTGTGGCCAACCCACTGCTTGCATCCAACCCCACACTGAGCACAGTCTCAGCTGTGGGTGGCAGGGGTTAGCCACAGGGCTTGGCATGTGGGCGGGCATTGTGTCCAACCCCATTAAAGCAGGCCAAAACATGCTGCACAGGGCTTTCGGCCATTCACAGCAGGGAGTTGGCTACACGGCCTGGCACATTGCCCCACTTGACAGATCATACCAAAACTTTACATGCAAAACCTAGTCAAAAAGTGGCACTTTTTTAGGGAGTTTTGTGGAGATTTATCAAACGGTGCCAAAGTTATTAGCAACACAAAAATGCATTTCATATGGAAATACAATCCTGACTTTAACTACCCAGTGGCGATCACAACTGGGTAATATATATAAACACAGGTTTCCCTGCCTGAGCCGCTGTGGGGAGGGAAACCGCTCTGTCCCCAGGTGGTCTCTTCGGGACATAGCTAGCGAGCTGGCACCGAGGGATAGGGTCCCCAGGACCGATATTGGTCCTTTTAACATATATGTATGGCCCTGGGAGATGGGGTTCCCAGGGCCTGAAGAGGCTCAGGGAGGGGGGCACATGGCCCACCTGCCCTATAGTTAAAAAAAGATGCCGTGAGGATGGGGTCCCCAGGACCTCAAGAGGCTTGGGGAGGGGAACCATGCAGCCCCCCTGCTCCCCTTTCATTAAAAAAGCGCTGAGGGATGGGGTCGCCAGGGACTACCAAGGCTCGGGAAGGAGGACCAAGCTGCCCCCTCAAGTTTCATAAAGAATGTCGTGAAGATGGGCCTGCAGGACACAATAAGGCATAGGAAGGGGGGCCACTCCCTCCTCCCCTTTAAAACATAAGACTGTGGGGTCCCCATGGCCTAATGGGCCTAATTAGCCTTGGGGGGGTCACATTTAAAATATAGCTAGGTCCCAGGAGCTGTGGTCTCCAGGGCCGAAATTAGCCAGGGGGTGCGGCATACCCTCCTTCCTCATAAATTAGGCAAAGAGCCCCAGGGGATAGGGTCCCTTGGTTCAATTACAGCCTGGGAAGGTGGGCTATGTACCTCCTCCTCTGCAAAAATATGGAGGGCCCCAGGGGATGGGGTTCCCTGGACTGAAATGGGTATGGGGAAGAGGGCTGTGTGCATCAACGTGTTTCAGATTTTCAGTCTTGCTCACGACGATGGCCGCCCTGTTACATTCATTCAAATATTGAAAGTGCAAACGTCAGTCATTTTCATACCTGGGCAAATTCAAGTTATTCTATTACATAATTATACGTCATTCATTGTTTCATACTTTTCAACAATTCTATTTTTTTGCACAATTGTCTTATTACAAAACAACATCTATTTTTTTTACAAATTGTATTACACTGTACTCAAATTACCATTTCATTTTGCTCTGCATGTGTCTTTTCTATATCAGGTCACCGCCATATTAATTTATCCATATTTCTGAAATAAGTATATAGCATCACCTTAATCATAGTCAATTTGAATATATAATTGAGCATCATCCACCTACATTTTATTAGTCATTTATGCACCTACATTTCTTGTTTCTATACAATAGCCTCTCCATACGTATACATTCATTAATTTACACAGATATATATTCCCAGAGTAAACAAGTTTAAAGTGATGCTATAGTTAGGTGATAATGTCAGTTTAAACATAACGTTTTAAACTACAAAAAACACTGAAATTCACCAGTTATAGCTATTTCAAGTAACTATAGCTTGCGCCGTCATCATGTACAGTATTGTCATTAATGATGTCAGTTTAGTTGTCATCAGTGACATTATCAGTGATGTCATAATACATGTCATGAGTTGTAATATGTGAGGCCATTAACAGTGCATGGCAAGGGCTTGAGTTATAGTTATAGACAATCAAGCCCCCTCTTTTTTTTAAATGGTTTTCTGATCCTGTGAGATTCTAGCAGGAGCCAGCATATCCCCTGTGCTTCCGAAGGACTCTCTCAGGAGCAAGGGAGCCCCACTGACTACTGCAACAGTTGCACAGGATTGCAGAAACCCGGCACATTTTTTATTATTTGGCTTCTCCAGGACCCCTACGACCTGGTGAGGAGGGGAGGAGTCCTGCCCCCTTATGCCTTACATGTTTTTAATTCTCAGGACACAAAGACGGAGCCCCTTGTCCTGAAATGGTGGCTGCAACACTTCCCTTGAAGCCACCCAAGCTCACTGCAAGCTCCCTTGGGACTCCCAGGAGCTTTTTACTTATGTGGGGATAAGATGGCCAACTGGAAAATTGGTCCTCTCGGTCAATCAGATAATTCAATAACTTGAAGTTGCATGATGCTGGACTCTCGAGAGTACCCCGCGAACACAACTGTCCTGATATGCAAATATTTTAAACATTAATTTTTCAAAAACTCCTGAACAGATTTCCATCACATACAGCATGCTTTCTTGATCACAATATAATCTTCTGCAATATTTGGTGCAATTCAATTCAGCTGTTTAGGCGGTTTAAATATCCCTATGGAAATTGCATGGGAAAATGCATTTTGGGGCCCCCTATTTTGTCAGTCCCTGCTTGACGGATAACCCAAGGGAACTAAGATGGATGAACGTTTTTTTGGGAAGTTTTGTGAAGATTCGTCAAATGACACCAAAGTTATTAGTAAACTGAAAAATCAGTTTCCTATGGTAACCAGCTCCTAACTATAACTATGCAGTGGCAAAAGCCATTGTGTAATATCTAAATATATATATGTATATTGTCCGCAAGCTTCAAACAATAAGGGAAATGCCACTACAGGATCTGCCCAAGGCTTAGGCTAACATCGTAAAAAATATCTGACATTGGGTGCACAGACACACCCAGCAGTCAAGTGGATAATTCACATGTTTTGATATTATAGATGAAAATAGTTTACCACCTCCACCAAATTTTATTCAATAATCAAAGCCAGTAAAATTATGCAATTTTATGGCTGCCCTCACTTCCTTGGATTTTCTGCATTTGCCACCTAAGCCTACATCTTATGTCAAATTCTTGGATGTTTACATATTTCCTAGCTTAAATACATCAGACTGTACTGAACATGCTGCATGTGAGATGCAACACAGCATCAGTAACTTTGTAAAAGTAACTAGTGACTTTTCGGCACTTAAATGACTTATTCAAGCATTTACCATTATCATTTCGCTCAATGTTGTTAACAGTAAACTCAACATTTAAAGATCCTAAACACATTGCATCACTTTTTGGGGGTTTAGTGGAGTGTGAAGATGTAAAGTAGGCTAACTGGCAACTTCATTTAATATTTTTTTAACTTTGCAGGGTTTGAAATATACAAAGACTGCAAGGCTTAAATAAAAGGGAGCAACTTTAGCTGCCCCTCCTGCTTGTGTAAAGGTATTCCTGCTACTACCCAGGGTTGTGAGTGGTAGTGTGTCTACTACTCAGGCTACTCAACAACCATCCCGTTTATAGCTGAAGTGTAGTGAGACTATGTGCACTAGTAGCCTCGCAGTTCTGGGTGGACTAAACAGAGGAATTACATAACTTGCTGGGATGTGTTGAGGTGTGGGTACTAATGGTTATGATGTAATCAGAGAGTAGTGTGTGATTGTATGCCGAGGAATAAAGACGTCTGTTACAGAGCTCTGTGTGTGACAGGGTCATTTGCATGATGCCAGGCTACGGAGGACACTACAATAGCTTGTCTCTCAGGGCATCATTACCTGATAGGGAAGGCCAGCTGCAGAAGCGCGCAATGTTTTGCTAGAGAGTGTTCTACTACTCATGGGTAGGACATCCTGGAGAAGGGAATTGGCCCTGGTAGTGGGCTGAGCAGGCTAAACCATGCAAGAGGTATAGTCTAGCAACGTCAGTGCATTTTTTCCAACTGCGTAAAAGGCGAAGTCTTCGAACGACACCTGATTTTAACATTTGTCTTATGCCTCAAACCTTACCATGCTTTCTAGGTACGCAAGTACGTTATAAATGGCATGCACAATACCGTTTTACAATACTATTCTTTATTGAAGAGTGTTTGTTTCCAGAGGTATTAAAGTGTGAAAACTGAGGAAACCAAAAACTGATGGCAAGTTTTAAATCATAACTGGAACACAAATAATAAAAGAGGCACACTTTGTATTGCAGAAAGTGTCCATTTGTAATATATTTTCCGCTAAGTGGTAGAGAGAACACTTGATAAAATGGTGCTTCTTTACGAGACAGAATCATTAATTGTTGACGAATAACATTTTCAATATGACCTGCTGGACTTGTATGGTTTTGTTTCCTAAGTATATTGTGTTTCTATGCACAAATAGAATAGAATATGTAATTATGCTACAGAATATGACCATTAATTTGCATTGAGACAAACAATGCGTCTCTTAATTCGTGTACTCTTGTTTTATAATTTGTCTTTCCTGTGTCACCAATTTTGCCAGCCTTGGGGAGTAATGTGGTCACGTTTTGCCATATAATTGTTTTTGCCCTGTTCAAAAATAAAACCCCATACAAATAGTGGTAATCATGTTTTATTATTCTGTAGGGTTGTTGGCTTGGTTGTAGCCACGCAGCTGGAAAGTCCAGGTTTTTAGGCCCGTACCCAGTTAAGATTGCTTAGCAGGTGAAGTATGGGACTCCATATGGGTCAGACCAGAGACAATCTTCAACTCAAATATTGCAAAGAGCATATTGGGAAATAAATCTCTACAAAGACAAACATTAGAGGGCTAATATGTCCGCATTTTTATAACATCACGTGTTTCTTCATTGGTGAGTTTGCATGTCGGGTAGAGTGGACGAAAGCAAGAACGAGTCAACGAGTAGATGAATGCATGCATGTGAGTGCATGGAGGGGAGACTGCATGAATGGATGAATGATTGAGAGCAAAGAGGAATGGATGAATGTGTGCAAGAACAGACGAATGGACAGTACATTATTTAATTCACAGTGAACAGAATAAATATTAAATACATATTTAGCAATGTAGAGTAAAATAACTTTTGTTCAAAAAGCGTAGTTGAGTGGGGGTAAGCAAAAGAACACAGAGTCCTCACAGTTATGACACTTTCGCCCCCTCATTTCAAAGCTTTCCAATGCCTGTCAAAGTATCCCAGCAGCGGCAACTGTACCTGTGACCCCAGAGCAGGCTTCACCCACAGGTGGCAATGCCAGAATTTTGGTGGGTACGAAGAAGGCACCATCCCCCATGTGGCATGCTGTGGGCCCACAGCGCAGGGAAAGGAACACTCCTACATTTAACGCTCACCTCATTGGTGTTGTCCATTCGCAGGAGCCTGGATGAAACCCACGTTCACCACCCAAAGTAGTACATTAACATAACATAACATAACAGGCTTCATTTGAGGAAGAGCCTGGCTGTCAGCATTTATTGAGAAAGGCAGCAGTCTATCCTCTGGGGATAAACGTTCACTTCTGCCTCGATGGGTCAAAATGTGCAAAAACATCAAACCAATGTAAGTGCACAATAATTAGTAGGTTTCAATTTAGTCATAAGACCAGTGTGATTAATGGAACAGTTAGGTTGAAGAAATCATCTTCAGAAAAAGTACGTTTTAACATACTTACAAGAAAGTGGTCATTAGAATGCCTTTAACTAGTAGTACGTCTCTGCAGAGGTGGCTGCCATTTTCCTAGTAAGGCCTTTGTAGAGCCCTACTCACAATAGGGCCCCATGAAGAGCAGGACGCAGTCCAGTCTCTTCGCTGGAGCTCTCGGGCCAGATGTGGACTGCCAAGGAGAGGATAGGCTGGGGAGTGGGCGTAGGACCGTTCTCAGGGAAGGTACAAAAGGGGGTGGGGGCTGGAGGATCAGCCTCTTCGGCACCAGCTAATCACGCTGCGCAGAGGTTGGCCACCCGCCCGCCCTACATGTAGGAAGAGGAGAAGGATGGGTCCGGTGTGATAGTGCATGAAAGGGATGGGGGACTTTCGTTGACAGTTTTAGGGCAGGTTGCTTGGTGCGGGCAGTAGATGGGGGAGGGTGAAGAGTCAAATGCGGGCTTGTCCACCCTTCCAGGGGGGAAAAAGAAGCAGGTGAAGGATGACAGACTGGGGGAGGCACAAGTCAGGTAGGGGATACAAATAAAAGGGGGATGTGTGGGAATGGAAGTGGAAATTGGGTGAGTGAAGGATAAGTGGTGGATTGAAGTGAGGATGGAAGATGGGGAGTTACAAGGTTATAGATAAAAAGTTGTCATTTGAGTTTTGGTTACGTTGATGTTTTATTATGATGAGCAAGCCCGTCCTAATAAATGGCTTTTTACACTAAACAAGGGTGTTGGAGTCTATGTCCTGAGAGAAAGATTTTTACAGCGAAGTTTACTCCTCGTTTTCAACCTTTCCCTCCTCCACTGGAACCGTCCTCTCCCTCTATGTCAATCACAGACTGCCACTGCTTACATCATGTTTCTGTCCTTTCCATCAGAGAACAGACACAATACTGTGACGCAGTATATAAGCGTGCAGGGCTCTCTGGGCACTCGTAGAGGGAGGTGCGGCAAATAGATGAGAGAGGCCATATGAGCGTTATAACACCTGTCACTTAAGTAAAAGCCCCTGAATGTGAAGCTCCGAATGACAGATTATTACATGAATGAAAGAATCTATAAAATATTCAATAGTAATGAACTCCATCTTAAAATATAATAGGCGAGCTCATTAAATGCAAAAGATGTTGTTTGTTCTTCGCCTATAATTGCATTGTAGTGATCACGAAACAAAACAGGGCTATCAAAAATTTAGTATGGCAATTCTCTTAATTTCATAGCTGCAGTATTAGGAGCTCAGGAAGGAGGTAGCAGAGGGGAGATGAGAATGAAACAGCAGGATGCGTGGACTTGACTTAGCTATCTGCTCCATAGCACCACATCACAGGCCTAGTGGGCTTTCCAGCGAAAATTCATGGTGGTGTGATGCAGTGGCGTAGCGTGCAGGGTGCAGGGGGGGCCGGCCGCACTGGGCGCAACATCTTGGAAGAGACTCGAGTGCTAAAATCCACGGGTTAGGGGGCGCAAATTACTTGCCTTGCCCCGGGTGTGGCACCTAAATACCTTAGTCCCAGTCTCATCTAACATAAATATCATGCTGAACAATGTTTAGAAAAATATTGCCCCCTTGTCAAGTTTAATAATAGAAAATCTACACCCAGTGGGACAAAATTGTTGGAAATGTTATTTAGGACATGTTATTTATGTTAGATTCTAATTACAATATTTTGACAAACAGCCGATGCACCACAACGAAAACAGAAAGTCACAGCTATTGAGAGTTTCAGGTGGCAGACTCAAAGGTCTGTATTTCATTTACCATTATCGTTTTACATAAATGCTCACAATTTGCAAACAATACATTTTTCCCCCAAACCAAATGCTTTTGCGGGCAGTCATTGTACATGTAAACAGCAAAACTTAGAAAAGGATGTAAAAGTTAATAAAACACGCATTCAAAAGGAGACCAGCTGTACTTCACTGTGGCTGGGGTGAGGCTTCATTCCCCCAGCCTGCTTTGCTGCCCAGATACTGACGCCCTATAAAAGTGCTAGTAATTTATCTGCGCGCTGTACGCGCCCGAGCTAGTGCCCGGGCCAAGACCATGCCCATCTTAGCCCGTCATAGGCCGCAAGAGTTCAGGCTCGGACTTCCCTCTTTAGTTCTTGGTTCGGAAGACAGGTCCTCTATGCAGCCCAGTTAAAAACTCAATAAATAGGGAATTTAATCATGTTTGGCGGTAGCTTATCCTTGGTCAATATTTTGCTAAAATGGGACAAAGGAAGAAAGCCATGGTAGGGGGAATGGTGTATGGGGCAGGTCATTCAACTTGGGATAATGTTCTAGTGAAGGCAGTGGATTTAGTGACAAATGAAATTAAGCTTGCCGAACGTCTTTTGTCTTTAACCACATCACTACCCCCATCTAATGGATCCAATTCAAATTTCTGAAGCACAGGAGTCAGTAAGGTGGAAGGGGTGGGAGGTTCACTTTGGACTGCCATTGCTCCTCATCCTATGGCCCCATGGACATTGTACCTGTGCTCCAGACGAACTGGAGCACTACACTGTGGTTTACCTCAACCATCACCCCGCTCTTTTGCACTACCCTTCATTATTGTCAATTCAATTAACACCCTTGAACACAACTGGAGTAATAGTGCTTTATCAGGCAGAAATGTGCAATGTAATGGACTGTATCATCCTTTGCAAATGTCCTGTAAAATGTGATTCCATCCAACAAATGTTGTAAAGCAGTCTGCAGCCATCACATCAGTACACTGTTGTTACCACGCCAACATCTGCAAAAAGGGAAGGCATAAGTGACAGTCAACTGAAAGGGTAATGCAGCGATTGGCTCAACACAGCTGGCACACATCACTCAACAGAAATGTAGAAATGAACAGATCTACAATCTTACCTGAGTGTCATTGGAAGTACTGCTGTACAATATGTGTCCTGTTGTCCACATCCTCCTCCTGCTCACTGTTCTCAGTGTCCACGGCTGCCACAGGTGCATTGTCACCACCCTCCTCTTGCAAGTAGGGCACATGGTGTCTGAGGACCAAATTGTGCAGCATGCCACCACAATCTGGCAGACCTTCTTAGGGGTGAAGCATAGGGACCCACCTGTCAAATGGAGGCACCTGAACCTGGCTTTTAGTAGGCCAAATGTGCGTTCTACAACCCTTCTGGTACGGCTATGTCCCTCCTTGACCGATTTTCAGCCCCTGTTCTCGGATTCCTAACAGGAGTCAACAGCCAGGACAGGTTTGGGTAGCCGGAGTCACCTGGAAGTAGTGAGGGACACACATTACCCATTTAGATGGGGTGAGGAGGGCAAGTGTTGCTCGCTTGTTTGCAACAGGAGGCAACCATAAATCAAGTGCTTAGTAATTCTATGTATGATCTCCAGCTTGCTAATATTGTTATCCCGCCTGGTACAGGAAAGCTGGCAAAGAAAAAGATAGAGTTATTTAAATTTGAGGAGACCAACGATCCAGACAGGATTAACTGTTTCAACATGGACTATGGTAGTAATTATGACATTGGCGGTCTATTCCGAAGACCGCCATGGTAACAGCCACCAACAGACCACCATGAAGGTGGTAATCCACCCGCCAGATTATGACACACAAACACAAAACCGACAGAAAACTGCCAGAACCAAAAGTCAGCCAGGCCTAACTTAGGCGACAAAACTGTCGGACCCACCACCCACACCGCTACACCAGCAAAACACTGCCCTCCAAATTACTAACCACGAATCACCACAGCGGACATTCAACGGCGGTCAACCATTGGCAGTGCACACCACCGCAGCGGAATCGGGCAGCCATCACCACTACAAGCCAACATTGGCCCATTCAAAAACCCCACACCTGACACATAAACACATAACCTACACACCCACCAACAGCACTATAAAACATACCCCCACACGACCCATAATCCTTGCAAAAACAAAAAGACTGCCACACATTGTCAGGCCAATCTTTACTGAACCTCACACACACACCAATCCACCTATACATCCATCACTTATCACACACCACACACCCCACCACAACACTGAACACCCTCTACACAACACACAATAGGCATGTCCCCACAAAAGCACCCCCGTTTCACAGATGAGGAGTTGCGGGTGATGGTAGAGGAAATCATCAGGGTAGAGCCACAGCTGTTTGGTGCACAGGCCCAGCAGATCTCCATTGCCAGGAAAATGGAGCTATGGCGGAGGATTGCAGACAGGGTGAACTCCATGGGATAATATCCACGCACAAGGGACAACATACGAAAGAGGTGGAACGACCTACGGGGAGGGTGCATTCCATTGCATCAAGGCACCAGGTCGCCATCATGAGGACTGGTGGTGAATCCCCACCTCCTCCCCCACAGCTGATAGCATGGGAGGAGCAAGTCATGGCAATTCTGCATCCTGAGGGCCTCACTGGTGTCACTGGAGGGCTGGACACGGGTAAGTCACCATTACTTACCTACCACCATCAATACCTGCATGGCATGTCACCCCCTCACCCTCATTCCCTTCACCCCACTCCATCCAATACAATGCACCACCCCAATGACCACAATTAAATCTGTACCACTGCATGGCCTACCCACTGCAGGCACACCCCTAATAGCACTGCATGCACACCCACCAGCAATGCATGGACAGCATGTAGTACTACCAATCCCACAATCCAACACCATACATCACCAAAGGTGGGAGGACAACACCAAACCCATAGGGAAAGGTAGAAATGGGGAAAATGAGACAGACAATGACCCTAACAAATCACTTACATCCCCACAGGTGCCCCTCCCAATGTCAGCGGCAATCTGGTGCCACGGCAACCCAGTCCTCCACCAGAAGATGCCCGAGTGATGACTGCAACTCTGGATGCTCCGAGTTGGATAAACTCCCTGGCCCATCTGGGACCACAGGTCAGTCGGCTTCAACATCCCACAGTCTGTCCACCACAGGGCTGCCCCTCCAACTCAAACACCACAGCAGCCACCCAATGTCCCAAATCCCCATCCCAAGGACACGTTGATCAATAGTGTGCCCACCTGTACAGGGACCCGAGTCAAAACCACACAGGCAAAACAAAGAAGGTCCTGGTGTAAGTGGGAGTCGGTACACTGTTCAGGGGACACAGGCACAGGGGGGCAGGGGCAGTGGCAGGTCAGCTGTGCCCCGGGGGGGCAGGCCCAGGGAACTGACTGTCCAGGAGGCACTCACACATGTCCTGGGGGTATACCAAAAATCCCAGGATGGGCCAGGTCATCACCATCATGTAGGAGAACCAGTGGCTGCAGGAGGTACACCACCAGGAGGTCATGCAAACGTTGCAGGGCCTAAATGCCAACATGGCCTCCATTGTAGGGGTGCTGGGTGACATGGCCAACACCATGCAGGAGAACAGAGCACACCAGCTGCCTACTACCACCAACCACTCCACTCAGCAGCCATCAACATCTGCTGCAGCTAGTGGACAGGAGGACCTGCGACAGGACCCACAGGCCACCAGCACCACTCGCTCTGCAGCAGAAGAACCACCCACAAACATTCCCTGCGACAAAGACAGACACCAGAGACTGTTGCCAAGACCACTGCAAGGAAATGAGCCCCTCCGGAATGCCCCCCTTGTGTGCCACTGAGTCACCTTGTTCACTTTGGACTGCCATTGCTCCTCATCCTATGGCCCCATGGACACTGTACCTGTGCTCCAGACCAACTTGAGCACTACACTGTGGTTTACCTCAACTATCACCCCACTCTTCTGCACTATCCCTTCATTATTTTCACTTCAATAAACACCCTTGAACACAAATGGAGTAATAGTACTTTAACGGACAGAAATGTGCAATGTAATGGACTGTATCATCCTGTGCAACTGTCTTGTAAAATGTGATTCCAGCAAACTAATGTTGTAAAGCAGTCTGTATCCATCACATCAGTACACCGTTGTTACCACACCAACATATACAAAAAGGGAAGGCATAAGTGACAGTCAATTGAAAGGGTAATGCAGTGACTGGCTCAACACAGCTGGCACACAAAACTCAACAGAAATGGAGAAATGAACAGATCTACAGTCTTACCTAAGTGTCATTGGAAGGACTGCTGTATGATATGTGTCCTGTTGTCCACATCCTCCTCCTCCTCACTATCCTCAGTGTCCACTGCTGTCACAGGTGCATTGTTACCCCCCCCCTCCTCCTGCAGGTAGGGCACATGGCGTCTAAGGGCCAATTGTGCAGCACGAAGCATGCCACCACAATCTGACAGAGCTTCTTAGGGGCGAAGCATAGGGACCCACCTGTCAAAAGGAGGCACCTGAACCTGTCTTTTAGGAATGTGCGTTCTACAACCCTTCTGGTACGGCCATGTCCCTCATTGTACCGATTTACAGACCCTGTTCTTCGATTCCTAAGAGGGGTCAACAGGTGGGACAGGTTTGGGTAGCCGGAGTCACCTGGAAGTAGTGAGGGACACACATTACCCATTTACATGGAGTACATCTCCAGTTGCCATACACTGACATACATTGTGGAAGGCTCATGCTCAACTATGAGCCACATTCTGTGCCTCTGTAGTCATGACATCACCTGTGGGACACCGATATTCCTCAAGACATAGGCATCATGCAAAGATCCAGGATACTTGGCAGTGACGTGGGAGATGTACTGATTTGCAAGGCACACCATCTGGACATTAATTGAGTGGAAACTCTTTCTATTCCTGTATACCTGCTCATTTGCCCTGGGAGGGACCAAGGCAATATGAGTCCCGTTAACAGCCCGATCACATGTGTTATGTGTCCCATGGCGTAGAATCCAGCCTTCACAGTGGGCAAATCTTCACTCTGGGGGAATGTGATGAAGCTGCTCATGTGTTTGAGCAAGGCAGCCAAACCCATTCCAAGCACTATTAAAAACATTGGCTGTGACATTCCAGCAGCCAAGTCCACTGTCACCTGGAATGAACTACTTGACAAGAATTGGAGCACTGAGAGTACCTGTACTACAGGAGGAATAACTGTGGTGCTACAGATAGCAGGCATTAGATCAGGCTCCAATTGAGCACACAGCTCAGCAATGGTGGCCATATCCAGACGATAGGTGAGTATGATGTGCCGGTCCTCCATGTAGCCAAGTCCACAAGGGGTCTGTACATGTGTTCTTGCTTCCTCATCCTCACCCTCCGCAGTGGTTAGTATCTATGTGAGCCAAAAGTAAAATGGGTATGACTACAGGACCTATGGACACAGGATCTATGGACACACAACATCATAGTACACAGAGCATGTATGTGTGCAGGACTCTAGAATTGTCTAGGTGTGAACAGTCGATACCAATGACGCACATATTTATTCCCAACATGAGTACTAGCAGTAGGAAATGGCAACCGCCTGTCCTGTATGCCAGGACAGGTGGAAGTGACCTCACTCCGCTGGCGTTCAGCATCATGGCGGAAGGCTGCACCACCGTGCTAATCCTCATTGGCTAATATGGGGCTCTGTGGAGTACAGGAACCAATGATGATCAATGCCGATGGTGACGGTGTTCACTGCCACTGACGTGACTGCCATTTTTTTCTGCCACTTCACTTGATTCCTGACTCTCCGCAGTACCTCATCTCCACTGCGTGTGCTGCTGTGACCTGTGCCTGTAACCTGCGATGGCCCGTGCTACAGGGGAAAGGGCCCCAGCCTTCACATCAAGGAGCTGGAGAAGCTTGTGGATGGGATCCTACCCCTGGATGGGCAGTTGTATGGGCCTCCAGACCAACAGGTGAGTACATCATGGGTACACTGGATGCGACATAGCAGCACGTAGATGTATGTGTGTGCTAGCAGTGTGTAATTTGGGGGGTGTTTGGCTGCATGCAATGCGTATGCAGAGGTACGGGTCATGTGTGTGCTTGATGAGGGGCAAAAGCAGTATGTGAGCCATTTGTGTGACAGACTGGATTGTATTGTTCATGGTGTCCTTCTGTCTGTGTTTCCTCTGCAGGTCAGCGACCATCAAAAGAAAGGGTTGTGGCGTGCCATCGCCAAGGACTTGCGGACCCTGGGGTCCATAGCGGGCGGAGCACCCACAGTAGGAAACAGTGGGAGGACCTGAGACGCTGGGCCCGAAAGACCGCAGATGCCCAGCTGGGGACGGCCTCCCAATGGGGGAGGGGTGCCCTTCAGAGCCTGACACTACTAATGGCCCGCACACTGGTGGTGGCCAATCCTGAGTTGAATGGGCATTTGAGGGCAGCACAGCAGCCACAAGGGGGTGAGTACAGATTGTGTGGTATTTTGTATTTGTTGCCTGCCATGGGGTTTGGATGCCTGTCACAGTGTCCTTTCCTCAGGATCTGCACGTTGCTGAATAAAAGGCCCACCTTCCGGCGTCACCAACTCAGAAAGCTATTATAGCACAGAGTTATGATGAAGCCAGTCAGGGGAAGGGAATTAGGGTAGGGAACTGCAGGGAGAGAGATCTGAAAAGAAAAGGTTAGATGAAATATGCACTTACTCATTCATAGCATTATAACTCATAAATAGACTCTTGACTAAAGGGGTTTCAGTGACATCAGATTGAGACCTCTTTGAAATGAGGGCAAAGCCCCTTCTTTGAATCATGGAACAAGAACAAACTACAGCCTCAGAACCAGGAGATGGCAAGAGCTTTGGACTATGATCATACTCTGAATATCAATCCTGTAACAGCTATGCATTCATGACATAAACCTTTGATCATGGCCTAGAAAATCTCAAAGAACTAAATATGCTTTTCATATATTATGCTTTCCAAAAAACAATGAAAACTATAATTTGTTTAGCTCTAAAAAAGTTTTCACATTCAACAACTATAAGGCCGGAACGTTTTTACTCATTGAACTTGAAGCGCTTTGTTCCTTATGCTAGATAGCGCTTTCATTTGTTTCATCTGAAGCGCTACGCTCGTTATGCCAAGGGGCGCCTTACTCACGTGGCCTGATTCACTTTGATTGTCGTGCCAAGGGCATTTTATGCACGTGGACTGAAGTGTTTTGATTGCTGTGCCAAGGGTGCTTTCCTCATGTGGACTGAAGCGCTTTGATTGCTGTGCCAAGGGTGCTTTACTCTTGTGGTCTGAAGCGCTTTGATTGCTGTGCCAAGGGTGCTTTACTCATGTGGTCTGAAACGCTTTGATTGCTGTGCCAAGGGTGCTTTACTCATACAGACTGAAGCGATTTGATTGCTGTGCCAAGGGCGCTTTACTCATGTGAACTGAAGCGCTTTGATTGCTGTGCCAAGGGCGCTTTCCTCATGTGAACTGAAGCGATTTGATTGCCGTGCCAAGGGCGCTTTACTCATACAGACTGAAGCAATTTGATTGCCGTGCCAAGGGCGCTTTCCTCATTTGAACTAAAGCGCTTTGATTGTCGTGCCAAGGGCGCTTTCCTCATGTGAACTGAAGTGCTTTGATTGCTGTGCCAAAAGCGCTTTACATGTGTGTTCTGAAGCGCTTTGCTCGTTGTGCTAAGGGGCGCTTTACTTCTGTGCTCTGAAGCGCTTTAATCATCGCGCCAAGACTGCTTTACTCTGAAAACTGAAAACGCCTTGCTCGTTGTGCTGAGGGGCGCTTTACCTTTTGGAAGTAACAACTCCCTTCAAGATTGGACTCATCAAGACCTTACCACTACAAGTACGACCTACTCGTATCTGAATTCACCATGGAAACAAGGATAATCCGAATTGCCGTCCATCTGCCATGCAGGAAATCTGCTCTTCTTCAGAGGAACCCCCACGGGGTCTGACTGCATCAAAGTCTTCAAAATAGTGAGCAACGATCTTGGGTGTGGCTAGGCTTTATATGCCTGCCACACTCAAAGATGGCAGCTGCCTCTAAAAACATGGAAATTGTAGTCCCTTCATAGAATAGCACTGATAAGTGCATCTAGTCCACCAATGTCCTGAACCTGCAGCTCTATGAGCTTTGCCACAGGGAAGACGACGCTGATGGCCACCTTTGGCACAAGAGGGGATGACAAGTGGTGCGCATAAAGCACTGCAAAGCCGCGCAGCAGAGTTTCGGGCGGGACCTGGACCGCGCACAGCATTATTCCTGACAATGCCGCAATATACTGGTTTAGCTATTCCTGTGTGGTCCTGCTTAGCTATGTAGGGTGGTATGCATTTTAGGTATTGCTAAGGAGCTAGCATACCATGCCAGGCTATGCTTAGTTAGTCCCAGTAGGTGTGTAGTTGCTAGTGTTTGGGTTCCTAACTGCTGGTGTACCTAGGCAATGGTTTGTCACTGTGGTCCATACTGCCCAATGTGAGTCCCAGGGAGTGATTGTGATGTGTATGCCATATGTGCTGTTGGTGCTGTGGTTGATCCTGTGCCACCTTTCTCTCTCCCCTGTCTTCTTTTGTCATCATGTCCATGTGTGCATTAGCATCATCTGGCGAAGGAGCAGGGGCACCGGCGAGTGGGGGAGCTGAGGCCCACGGGGCCTAGGAGGAGGAGAGTGCAGACGCCGAGGGGACCAGTGGGTTGACGGGCGAGGGGACCACCTCGGGGAAACAGGAGCAACCACTACAGACTCTGATTCCTCCTCCGATGGAAGCTCGCTGGTGGTGGCAGACCCTTCTGGGACGACCCCAGCTACATGATTTTCCACCACCCCCGTACCAGCAATGCCTTCCCAGTAGCCCCGAACCCAGTTGCCCGTGCCTGCTAACCCAGGAGGGTGGGCATCTCCTTCACCCTAGGCACCTCAGGCCCTGCCACAGTCAGCCCTTCTGCGAGGAGACTATTGACCTCCTGAGATCCATCTCTGTAGAGCAGTCAACCATAGTGAATGCCATCGAAGGGCTGGCATCCCAGATGCAGCAATGCAATGCCTTCCTGGAGGGCATTCACAGTGGCTTGCCTGCCCTACAGAGATCGTTTCAGGCTCTGGCCTCCTCTCTGATGGTATCCAGGGTCCCTGTTTCTTCCGTCCCCCCTCCAACTACCTGTTCCCAGTCCCATAGCCCTCTCCCCAACCCATCCCACGCACACAATCTGACAAGCACACACACAACAACAACAGACAGGACTCGCACAGTCAAACACAGGCACCACAATTCACTCCACAAGCACACACACAGCCAACAACCAGATGCACATACTACAACAGCCAATGCCTCCACTGTCTCCCCCTCCTCCTCGTCCTCCCTCACAGTAACATCAGCATGCACACCTGCATGCACTGCATCATCAGTCCCAGATCCTGCCACCTGTACAGCCTTGTCCACAGTCACCACAACACCAGACACGCAGATATGCACCCCACACACCACATGTGCAGTCACCACTACCACCATCACCACCTCATGCAGCACACCCACCTCACTTGCAGACACCACCACAACATACATACATACACACGTCCTGTGTGTCCTCTCCACCCTGTCTACCCCCCTCCAAAGACACATAAACGCTCCCACTCAGACACCCAACAGCCATCTACCTCACACACGCACACTGTCCATGCACCTGCACCCAAGTCCAGCACACCTCCTCCTCCTACAACCACTCCCTCTACCTCCACTCCCATTCTTCCTCCCATACCCGGCCCCATTGGTCCTAAGAAGCTTTTCCTTTCCCACCTTGAACTCGTCCCTCCCCCACCCCCATCATGCCCTTAAGAGAAAGGTCCCACCCCCCTCAGCCCAGTACCTCCAGCTCCCAGTTGACTCCTGTTCCTCCCCCTAAGAGTACTCCTGCCACTAAGGGAAAAAAGAGTGGCACTCCAGCCCCCGTTCCAAGGACACTCCTCTGCCCCCTAAACAGAAGGGAAAGGACCTGCCCCCTCCCAAACTCAAGCCCAAGGACCCCCTCCGAAGAAGAAACAGCCCCACCCCTTTTGCCCCCTGAGGTGCCTGCCTACCATCTTCGTGATGCCCCTGCCCAGTGGGGTGACTGGACTGTCAGGAGTCAAGTTGGGCCTTGGGCATTGCCCTATGGCCATTTGATGACTTTGGACTGGCCAATGGTCCTTGCTGTACATATGTACAACTGTAAATACATATTTATTTGAATTTGAGCTCTTTTTCCAACATGATTACAGTGGTTGGACCAGAGGTATGTGTCCTAGCTTTCTTTGCCCCTGGGTTCTGTTGCTGTCGATTTACTCTTCAGATTGTTCTGGGTGTGTGGTTTGTGTGTTTGTTGTGTGTTGTGCGTGTGTCACTTTCCCCTCCCTCCCTTGTGTGCTAGGCGGCTGTACTCACAGTCGTCGTCTTCGTTGGTGCTCCTGGACTGCCATCACATGGTACAGCATTGGGAAGACTTCCAGTCTGGGTTCCATGGCGGCCACAAACTCCTCTGGGTCCCTGAAGGTGTGTGTCTCCTTTTATATGATGTGTTTCTGTCAGGATTTTGGTGGTGGTGTTCCTCCCCGGAAATCCTGGCGGTCTGCTCTGTCATAATATGGTGGGCGGGTCATGGTCTTCAGCCTGCTTGAAGATGGCTACCACCGTGGTCAGTGGACGGACCGCACTGGTGGCTCAGGTGGTACTTTGGCTGTCTATGGGAGGGATCACCTCCATTGTCATAATTTGGCAGACTTCACTGCCAGCCTGGCGACGGTACTACTGCCATCGCCGGCGTGACAGTCAGCTGACTGCCAATGTCATAATGAGGGCCTATGTCTTCAACAGATGACCACTGGGGTTTTCTAAAATTGTATGTCTGCGATCTGTTACATACCCAATTGGCTCCAATTGTGGCACAATTAAAAACTATTGACAGTGCCCCCTGTTATTATTGACCTACCTCAGGCTGCGAACACTTTGATTATTACAATAGTAAATGTTCCTCAGTTGCCATCCGGTGTCCCAGAAGCGTTTGCGTGATTGAAAAATAAAGACATGTACTGGCTGAATAATAATATAAAACATGACTGGGCTCTTGTATGGGAAATATTCATGTTAAGGAGGGTGGTGGGATTAGGATCTCTGAAGAAAACCTGTGAAGGGGATACAGTGATTGTACATTTTTGAAACCCCAAGGTAGCGAAGTATGGTTCGCATCAAGCACATGCTACCATGACTAACCATAAAGCCATGAAGATTCTCCCTTGGGGTTATTATTATAGACACCTAGCTCTGATCTTTTTGAGAGAAAATAGAGAGGGGAGGCAAGGGCACAAGCAATATATGTCAGCACCTTATTCACCGCTCTCTTTGGCAGTGCTATCGGATTTAGACACAAATAATTGACTTCTGATAGATAAGGATGATAATGCTTCTGCTTTGGACCAAGATATGCAGGATGGGCACAGGTTCCTCCCGAGCCCCCAGGTTCCTCCCAAGCCCCCCGTAGTTGTTCTAAGGCATTTTCAACAGCCCAAGGGGGAGTACATCAAATATTTACAGATTCTCTCCGAATTTTCCCTGTAGCCCCAGAGATTAATGGGGTAGAACAAAGCATGTTATTATTATCCTGGAATGTGGCAGGTCTCTAGAGCTAGTTGGGAAACATAGACATTTATTAGGGCATACAATATCATTTGCTGCCAAGAAACCTGGGCTCTCAATGCTGTTGTTATAGATGGGTATAAGTCTTTGTGCATTAATGCAACACCTTCGGCCGTTGGGAGAGGGAAGGGGGGTTTGGAGGTTTTTGGGGCCAATTATATCAGGAATCTTGATGTTAGGCCATTGGAATCGAAACTCTGTTTCCAAGTATTTGTGCCCCTAGGTAGTTTAATGTTATTTTAATAAAATTTTATTTTTATTTTTTTAAGGTGCCCCCAGTCTGGATTTTAGAGGATCTGGGTAAAATAATCATGAGATGGATTGACTGAGAGAAAATTCCATGTTCTATTATCGGGCAGGGGATTTTAACACTCGTAAATGTCTATACGAGGAGGATATCATATGTGGCTGTATGGATGACCATGCCACTGATTTGGGTCATTTTATACACACCACATATGGAGAAGCCTTGAACGAATTGGCCATATCCTTATCTCTGACTTTTCATTCACCAAATAATAATAGTGAGAAGCACAGTATACCAACATTTACAGGTTGGGGTAAGGGTTCCATTATTGATTATATATTGCTTTCAAGAATTTGGCACCGTATGTGCTGGATTGTGAAGTCTATCTCCTCCCATTTAGAGACCATAATCCGGTGAGTTTAACAATTTTTCATTTGACCATGGAGAAGCCATGGTTAACAAAAGTGGACCCTATGATGACGACAGCAAAAAAAGGGGTCCGTTTACGGTGGAATGCCATTGATCCAAAACTATTTTTAAAAGTTTGATCACCACATTTCAGAAAGAGTTTCTGGGTTGTCTTTCAATGTCCCCTGATTTTCTTAACATTTAATCTAATTTCAGAAGTTTATGTGAGGCGATTGCTAGCGGGCTAACTTCAAGCAAGCCCAGAACAGTATGTCAGGGTCAGACCTGGTTCTTGAAAGATTGTACCATTGCCCTCCAGCCTTTAAAATCAGCTACTAATGCTGACCAGCGTGATGTTTTAAAAACTAGGTTGGCAAGATCTAATTATAAGCATGCTCTGAACTGGCAGAAATAAGAACTGAGGTCAAAAAAAAGTATGATCTCCGGAAGACTTCACAACTTAAAGATTCGTCTCTTTTTTGAAGTACAGTGAACCACTTCTTTTTTGGGGAGTCCCCCTTGAGTGAGATCACATGTAACATCTCTGCGCACGAATGGATAGATTATTCTTCTAAAACATTCAATCCAGATCAGGAAGTTATAGTGGGGGATTCCGAGCAATGGCCTGCCTTTGATGAAGCCTGGGTTGCCAAATTAGTAGACTTGGCAGCTGTGACAAATGCTATAAAGAGTGCCTCCAGTGGTGAGTCAGGGTGGGGTGCCCATAGATCTGCGTAAAGCTAACCCAGGACTATGGGCCCCATTCATTATGAATGTATTACGTACTGCAATGCGGGGGGCTGGTACCATTTTGTAAAGAGTCAGTATAGTTCCAAGTTTTGAGAAGGGTGACGTGCACGCTCCTGCTTATTACTGCCTCATCTCGTTAACAGACTCAAAGGCAAAAATCCTGGGTAAAGTCATTTTGGGACAGCTAGAGTCCTGCGTGGAAAAAAAATACATTTTTTAGTCCTTTGCAATATGGTTTCTGACCAGCCCTGGGGACTACAGAGCAGGCACTCAACCTATATACTATTACTATAAAATACAATACAATGTGACAGTTAGGAGAGGAGTTGTACAAATGGCCTTTATGGGCCTCTCCTGTGCCTTTGATATGGTTGATAGGGACATCCTCTAAGGGATGATGGGGCAGGCGGGGATAGATAACCAACTATTGACCCTTATAAGGCTATTGCACCAGGGCACTGCTACAAAAGTTCGCTTTTCTACGAGAGGGGATTATACTGCCCCTATAAGGGTGGTTAAAGGCGTACAGCAGTGCTGTATTTTATTCCCTTTCCTGTTCCTATTGTATATGAATTCTCTTGCTTCCTTCTCAACGATGTGTACTAAAGATGTTCCAAACATAGGTTCCCCCCTTCTACCAGTCTTGTTGTACGTGGATGATGCACTTTATTGATGTGTACAGCAAACGGCCTTCAGAAACTCCTCAATGGTTTCAATGAGTTTATGAGTAACATTAAACTTAAAGTTAACTTGCAGAAATCGTTTGTGTTGTCTAAGGGTTCAAAAACATGTAAAACAAGATCTTTTGATTTAGGAGGCACATTGATTGGAAACGTGTCTTCTTTTAATTATTTGGGATTCCTTTTTGATGAGAATAGGAAATGGGATTGGCTAATCACCATTAGATCATAAAAAATGGGAGCCGTAGTAGATGCAGTTTTTAGGTTTGCCTCAAGTCGGGGATGTAAGCTGGTGCAGGAGCTCCCCCAAATATAACTGTAAATGCACAGCAATCCGCACTTATGGTGCAGGAGTTTGGGGGTTTGCTTCTGCAGGACAGCCTGAGACTGTGGAAAACAGATTTTTAGGGAGACTTATTGCTGCACCAAGAAATGCAGAAAGTTTTATTTTGCCTGCAGCATTAGGAGCCGCTCATATTGAAGACCGTATTAAGCTGGCCCCCTTATGCCTATGGTTGAAGATATGGAGTACCCCCAATCACATTTTTCTAGGCAAGTTTTGATTAATTGTCTTAGACCAGATAATGTATCTTCAATCTCCTAGCTCACCTACTTAAAGCACCTTTTTATAATCTTGGGTGTAGACATCTATTTGATACCCCTGAGCAGATCACATCGGACTCCAGGTTAAAACTGAAACAGAGTTATGGATCCTATATGGAGGAATCAAGATTAAAGTATATTTTGGATAAAATAATGGTTATACAATATCCCCAAGTTAGTGTTACTAAGGGGATGGCATCGTATTTGATGTGGATCAGGAGTCAGGAACATAGATTTTACTTGAACAGATTAAGGTTGAGTCTTGTCCATTTTTGGTGGCCTTTTCTACTGTTTGTACATAGCATCCTGCTTTGCTAACATGTCCCTGCGATGGGTATACTCTCCAGTCCTCAGTGAACTTTATGTTTTTTTGCACCTTGTACAAGGCTCCTAGGTTGCAGTTTGTATGCCTGATATTAAAGAAGCAACATCTTAAATCATAACTATATATTATATGTGAGTTATAGTTACCTTAAGGTGCGAGTTATAGTTACTTGAAATAACTCTGACTATAACTGCTGAATGTCTGTGACTTTGGATGAGTAAATTCAGAAGCTATCTATAACGTCCCTGTAACCTTTGGTTTTTTTCAGTCAGTATATATATATATATGTATGTATATATATATATATATATATATATATATATATATATATATATATATATATATATATATATATGGAGAGAGAGAGGAGTCGGACACCTTTGAAGTGCTCAAAACAATGTTCACTCAGGAATTACAGGCTTCCACTCCAACACATTTCAGCCGTAGCCTTTTTATGGGGAAAATTCATTTTGAGACCCACCCCAGTTTTCTCAGCCCCTGCTTGATGAAGCACACCGAACCTTCTCCAATAGCAGCTGAATTGAGTGGCAAACTAGTTTTGAAAATTTCGTGAAGATTCATCAATGGCGCTAAAGTTAAAAGCAAAACAAAATACTATTTTTTGCTATGGAAACTAGGTCCTAACTATAACTACTATAGAATTGTGGTAAAGTTTACAATCAGGATACAAAGCCTAAATGATTCCCAGATGTGAAAGGTAATTAACTTATAATCCCAGAATGCAGCATAAAAACCATGACGGAAGTTGTGATGGGGAGATGACAGATGATACCACTTTGAAAAAGTCAAGGAATGTCGAAACGCGTCATGGAGCATGGAGTAAATCTGTCTTTGCTAATAAATGAATTTGTTTTATGGAGCTTCCGGAAATGCAGTGCTTTCTTTTCTGGTTTTATGTATATATATATATATATATATATATATATATATATATATATATATATATATATATATATATATATATAGCACGTTGCTAATCCTATGCTTAAAGACTTTGCTAGATAAGCAGACATTTGAGGTGAGCAAATCTAGAGTGTCGCTGGGGTTGCAGGGTGCTCCTTACTAGAGCAGCTCTCCACCTAAAATTGGGAACTTCCCAGAGTTCTCCTTTGTTTTTTGCATATATATATATATATATATATATATATATATATATATATATATGTATCATGGAGCTATAACTCATGCCCTAGCAGCAGAGTCTCAAAATGGCTGCCAACACTGGTTGAAGTGTTGGCAGCCAATTAGATCTCAGCACGAGATCTGGAGTATTCGCGCAGGCTTCGCGGCTCCAGATATACAAATTTGGTTTTCCTTTAATATTTCAAAAACTACTGGCTAGATTTACACCAAACAACAAAGAGCACTCTTTCTGGACCAAGTGCTACCTTTCTGCCAATTTTGGAGTAATTCGGTCCAGCAGTTCGGGCTGCGGTCGTGTCAAATATTCCTATGAGAATAAAAATGGGAGATGCACTTTTTTCACCCCACCCCTTTTTCTCAGCTCCTGCTTGACAGATCAGCCAAAAACATTCAGTGCACAACAGCAATTACCGGCACACTTTGTTTGGGAACATTTCATGATGATTCATCAAATGGTGCCAAAGATGTAGGCAAGTCAAAAACACTTTTCTTATGGAAACATGGTCCTAACTGTAACTACCTAAAGGCAATTTTATCTATATAAAATTCAATGAAAAAGCCAAAGGGTACAAGGACCTTGTAGTTAGGGAAATAGAATTGAAGATCCTTAGAAATCCACTTAAGAAACCAAAGCTTACAGGGACATTATATTTATGTTCTGAATTTACTCGCACACAACCAGAGAAATTCAGTAATTAGAGTCAGAATTATTTCAAGTAACTATAACTCCTATAACCACCCAGCCCCACGCAACCCATGGCCTTTGGCAGTGCACGGTAGGGGTTGGCTGCAAGTTCTGGCCACAGGCCAGGCCTTACAGCCAAATCACTGTCACCATCAAGAGAGTTTTTCTAAACTTTAATAAACGATATAGTTAGAATGAAATCTTTTTCGACAAATTGAAAGGAAAAATGTAATTGTCAAGTAAAAATAGTGAGATAACCTTTCGGTATATACCTTAAATATTTGAAGCTGAAATTCAAACCAAAAAGTTTTAGAGGAAAAAGAAGTAAATGTTCTATCACTAGGAATGCTTCATATTAAAAAAAATACTAAATAAACTGACACACTACCATGAGATACCAGGATTTGAGCCTTCAGCCTATTGAGTGACAGCCTAAGAGCTTTATCAGTAGGCCAGGAGTCACTCTGTTGTGCTATGTATTAAAACACAACTATAACATTCGGACCAAACATCTTGCTGGTGTGACACTTTGAAGCCATTGTATGGAGAACGCATTGCAATAACAATCTCTCTCTCTTTTCCATCACATTGTGGGATGAAAGAGACAGAGAGAGAGGCACACACACAGAAAGTGAGACATTGAGAGAGAGGGAGTGAAATTAAGAGAAACAGATTGACAGAGAACTTGAGAGGGGGCGAGAGAGGGAGAGCAGTTAGGCTTTGATGAATGATATATATGTAGAATTAAATATTTTGGCATGAATTAAAAAGAAAAGTGTATTTTTCATTTAAAACTAGTGAGGTCACCTTTCAGTATGAACCTTAAACTTTTGAAGTTTAAAATAAATAAAAGAAGGAAAATGACCACGGACACACCTGGATTAGAACTCTCAACTTTCAGTGTGAGGGTGTGTGACTTTAAACTTTAGGCCATAGGCGACTTCTTATTATGATGCATCCAGACATACCTATGACAGTCAACAGTCAGAACATTAGTAAATAAACAAACACACTGCCAAGCAACACTAGGATTTAAACTGTCAACCTTCTGAGTGACAGCCAAGACCCTGATCATTAGACCAGAAGTGACTCTCTTCTGCTCTGCATCGAAACGTAACTATAGCATTCGTGCCAAACATCTTGCTAGTCTGACTCTTTGAAGACATTGTATGGAGAGGCCATTGCAATAACAATCTCTCTCTTCTCTCTCTCTCTCTCTCTCCACTATGGGGTGGAAGAGAGAGAGAGAGAGTGACAGGACCACAGGGGGAGCCTGCGGAGCCTCAAGGCCCCTGCGGTCCTAGCTGGCTCCCCATGTACTGTGGGAGTCTGCAATGCTCTCACAAGCAGGGAGCTGCTTTAAATAGCAGCTCTCTGCTTGCGGGAGCAATGTTTTCATATGTGTCCATGCACACATATTTGTGTGCAGAGAAACAGATGAAAACTCTGCTTTCCGCAAGCAGGAGCTGTTTGACAGCTCCTGCTTGCTGAAAGCAGACTTATGTGTGCCTTTGCTTGGTGGAAGCTGAGCTGTCAGCTTCCACCAAGCAAAAGCAAACAGCTCTGTCCCGGGGGCTCCATGAAGGGGTTGTGCAGCCCCCCCTCCAATATTATATTTGCCCCAGGGAGGTGGTGGTAACTGGGGCCTGCAACAGACCCCCTTCATTTTCTCATTGTGGCCCCGGGGAGGTGGTGGTCCCCAGGGCTGAAGAGGGGCCACTCTGCCCCCTGCATGAAATTTAATCTTTGCCCTGGGAAGGTGGTGGCCCCTGGGGCTTCGAGGGGGCCATGCAGTCCCCTTGCATGCAATTGAATCTTTGCCCCTGGAGGTGGAGGTTCCTGGGGCTGCAAGGGGATGGCGTGCAGCCCACCCACATACAATTGAAATTTCGCCCTGGGGAGGTGGCAGTCCCCCAGGCTCTGGGGAAGGCCAGTAGGCCTCCCTCACATTAAATCATTGTTTTGCCCCAGGGAGGTGGCGGTCCCCAAGGTGCTGTGGGGCCGCACAGCCCCTCCACATTTTTCTTTCTGATCGCCCCAGGTGGGTAGCAGTCCCCGGGGCTAGAAGAAGTCCTAGGATGTTGCCCATGCTGCCCAATAATTTATAATACCCCAAAGATCTGACCCACCTGTGGGCAAATTTAAAAAAGGGCGTGAGACCACCCTTTTTTTTAAAAAGATGCTGATCTGTGGATTTTTCTGACATTTTACAAAAAAATACTTTTTAGCCATGGCGAGGTCCCTGAGAGACCCGACACCAAGGTTAGGGGCTCAAAGTGTCCCTAACCTGGCCCCTTTTCTTTTTGTTCACTTTTTTGAGGGACTCAGCTGAAGCCGAATCCCAAGATGGCTGCCAACACTTCCTTGTTGAAGTGCTGGTGGAGGATCCAAGGCCCTAGATACCTATGGTATTTAAACCCTAATATCACCAAAACTACTGAGGGATTTCTAACAAATCACAAAAAGCACGCTTTAGAGCTAGCTTTCTGCCAAATTTGGTGTAATTCCAATCAGTGGTTTGGGCTGTAGTGGTGTTCAAAAATTCAAAAATAGCTACTTGGTTTAGAACGTTTAACATGTGAGCCCAACTATAACATCCCTGTAACCTTTGTTTTTTTATGTGAATTTCTATGGTTTTTAATTCTATTGCCTAACTATAACATCCCTGTAACCTTAGGTTTAGATATACATAAGAATTACTATAAGTAGCGGACTTAGTTACACACAAGGTCCTCTTAAATGGGTCTTTCGGTTGTTCATGTAGTAAATCTGAAACTTTACATATGCAGTCTAGTTTATTTTTTGGCCTTTCTTGCTGATTTTAGTAGGATTGTGCAGATATGCAGGCAAAAGTGATTGAAATGCAATCATTGTTATGGTTATACAAATATTGGGATTATAATTTGTTTCCTTGTGGCCAATTATTTTGCACCCCAAGTAGTAGTTTGTGTGGCTCACTGCTAAGTTATTTTTAAATTTTGTCACATGGGGTGCATGAAAAATATGGGTTTTGCTTGCTTTGCTGGACAAAGTTTTATTTTGTGATCCAGAGAGCTTTCAAAGAAAACTTACGTAGGTTAAGATGTATTCTGTTTGTTATCTATTTGTTTATACGTTTCCATTAGCATGTGGCCATAAATGGGTCTTTCAGTTCTAGTAAATCTGAAACTTTACATATGCAATCTAGTTTATTTTCCAGGGTTCCTTGCTACTTGTAATACTATTGTGCTACAAGATATCACTAAGTTGGAAAATAACTTAGCATTTACTTACTCTACTTACCTGCATTACTCAACAGAATCATCTGCGTCCCCTAATATATAATACTGTAAAATTTCATAAAAATACAGCTGACGGTTTTTAAAATGTGCAAAATCCACAAGTCTATGGAAACTTGAATGGATTTGAAGCCCATTTTGCCCCCCCCCCTTTTTTCTTTGCACTCCCTACACTAAACACCTGAAAACTATCAGTCCTCCCAGAGTAAACTGGGGTAGCAGGACTGCAAAGTTTCATACACATTTGTCAAACAGATGCAAAGTCATAGAGGGATAAAAATCTAGAAAATCCCTATCTCTTGTCACCCTAACTATGCTTACAGAGTGGCTACCAGATATGATTGAGGAATGGGCAGCAAACAACCATAAATGTTCTAGCATAATGTTAAAAATATTAATTAAATAGGCAAAGAAGGACAGTGAAAGGCTATCGAAAGAAATTGAGAAGTATACTAGTATGCTTAAGGAAAAGAGTACCAATGAAGAATTTGAAAGAGAAATGAGTAAACTGGACATTTGACTGGAAAAGGCGTAGGAGGAAATCAAGGCTAAAAAACTGTGCAAGTTTTATAGAGATCAAGTTGACTATGAAAAAGGCAAAAGTTTAACCTTTAGGTGGAGGAACTTTGACCATTTAAGAGGTAATATTCAGGAAAGACTACAAGAAGAGCAGCCCTTAACGTCAGTAAAATCCCTTGGCAGACACCCTTAAACAGTCTATGATGGTAAAATGTGGGCATGGAGAGATGGTGAAAGTGATAATAGTAAAAGTGATGTGTCAGTTCGATCAGAACCACAAGGGGTAAAATCCAAGATTTTTAAGGAGTTCAACCTCATCGCACAAGGAAGGCAAAATGTTCAAGGTAACAGAGGTGCACAGGGGTACAGACGTCGCGGACGAGGAGGCAAAGGAGGCAACAAAGCAGAAGGAAACAGACAAGAAAATTCAGAAATCTCCATGGCAATCTGCACAAGAGGACAATCAGCAGCAAAGTAATGGATAAGAAGACGGTAGTCAATTTATCTAATGTTGTTCCTACAAAACATCAGAACAAAGTCGTATCTCTGTTTTTTTTTTGTCCAACAGCTACATTTAACTATACCAGTAGCCAGATTAATTTGTTCAGTTTTATAAGAAAATTAAAATTAAAGTACTGGTATGAGACGAAACCTCCAGGAAGGATCCCAAAGAGAGGGGCAGACCCTCTAATCCAGTGATAGGAGATATTGATGTTCTGTACACAATGGGGGAGTTAGCAGGCAATGAGGACTGGACAGTGGACCCAGTTTCCAGTTTGATTAATGAAGGCGTGGATCCGGATTGGGACTGTGGCAGGATAAGTGGTTTTAAACCTAAATCAGAATTCATGCTACAAATTGTAAACGAGTCCATAGATGTGTTTGAAAAGTGCATGATTAAGGAATTTAAAATAATTGAAAAGAAAAGGAGATTTATTAAAAGTAACTTAGATAATCAACATCGCAAGGCTATAACAGAATTAAAGGAAAATAAAGATACAGTCATCCAAAAATCTGATTACGGAGAGAATTTGGTTATCTGGCCACTAGATTTATATCTACAGGAAGGCCAAAGACAGTTGAGTGAAACTGACAGATATGAGTTATCCTCAAAATCTGAATTTATAAAAGATCATTTATAATATAGAGAAAAATTGAAAGGGTGGAAAGATCAGAGTTTGCCTGCACATGAAAAGTATCAGTTTCTCAATTGTGATTTCCCAAAATGAGCATTCTTATATTTGTTACGTAAATTGCACAAGGATCTAGCCAACTCTCCAGAGAGACCAGTCGTCTCTTCTAGAGGAAGTATGTTGGAAAATACCTCAAATTACATTGACTTTTTCTCCAGACCATTTGTGCAGTCTCTCCCTTCATATATTAAAGACACTGGGTAGTTGTTGAGGAGAATAGATGGGTTTGCATGGGAAGAAGAATACTGGTTACTGTGTCCTGATGTCAATAGTTTGTATACCTGCATTCCCCATGAATTGGGCCTGGAAGCTAGTAGACATTTTATGAGACCTTGATCACTGTCATATTTGTAACATACAGAAATGCTTCTTGAAATGATGGTTGCATGCCTGACTAACAACTTCTTTATTTTCAATAAGGAAATCTATAGGCAAATCCAGGGGACAGTGATGGGGACCTGTTTCTCTCCCAGTTATGTGGGTCTTTACCTTGGCTGGTTGGAGGAACAGGTCGTTTATAACACCTGTCAGTTTGACAAACACATATTTTCTGTATCTTGAATGGAGACATAAATGAGGCTCATGAATTTGTGGGTGGATATATTGAATGACAACTCATTGAACCTAACATTCACAAGTACTATACATCAAACAAAAGTAGAGTTCCTTGATGTACATCTGGAGGTTTGCAATAATAAATTGGAATGCAGTCGTTTTCAAAAACAGACAGCAGGAAACAGTCTGCTACATGTGGGAAGCTGTCATCTACAAAATCTGGTTAATAGTATTGTGTATAGAGAGCTGCTTAGAGCTAAAATAAATGGCAGCTCTGAAAAGGCTTTTCAGGAAGAAATGATCATCATGAAATCAAGATTTGTGGAATGGGGCTATACTGATAAAGATATAAAACAGGCACGTGAGAAGGTCATGAATGTCAGTAGAGAGAAATTATTGATTCCTAAAATCAAACAGAAAGAAGAAATTGAACCAATTAGATTTTTGACCTCTTTTTAAAACCAAACATGGGAGGTTTAATGTAGCCACAAAAGGTTTTGGGAGGTAGTGAAATCAGAGGACCACCGACCTAAATATATAGGGGATAGACCACAAATTACTTTTAGGAGATGTACATTTTTGGAAGATATGTTGTGTAACAGCCTGGTACAATCCAGTACAGGAGAAAAACAGCTGAGAATAGAGGGCTTCTGTACTTGTAGTACATGTTAAGCATGTAAACATAGTACTAATTGTAAGTCAATTCAATTATCGAAGGATAGTCAGTCGTATGCAATAAGGAAACATCTTACATGCAACACAGAATATTGTATTTATGCATTGTGCTGCCCATGTCAGAAATATTATATTGGGAGCACGATTCACACAGCCAAGAAAGGAGTAATGGAGCATATGAGGGTGATAAACAATGAGGACAAACAATAGCCAGTAGCCGGGATTTTCAAGTTGAAGCATGAAGAAAATCCTAATCTCCTAAAGTTCTGTGTTTCGGATAGTATTCACATTCGGAAGAGAGGGGGTAATAGAGTCCAGGAGTTGAGACAACTCAAGTTGAAATTCATCACAAATTAGAAACCTGACATCCAGAAGGATTAAATATGGATGAAGAATTATCAGTTTATTTAGGTTGATGTGTGTTGTGAGAATTCACTTTTAGATATTTGATTTTGTATTCGTTTGTAATTGAAACTATTTTTGATATATAAATGTTTTTTTGTAAGTGCTGGCTTCTTCAGATCTTTAGATAGATAAGGTGTGTTGTTAATTATTTTAATAGTAATGTGATTAGTGATATTGTTTTTTGTTTTTTTACAGGGGTGATTCGAGCCATTGATTGATAAAGAATAAGAAAAGACAAAGAGACATATATAACGGGTTTAATTGGGCCTTGAGCCTTGTTTTTCTATAGGGTATAAAATGAAATGGTAGGGTGCAGTTAATTATTTGTTGATTGAGGGTGTGATTTGCTATTTCACCTACTTAAGCTTAATTGCAAAGTTTTGGTTAGCTCATTGTTAATGAGGAATACATTTACAATTTGCCCGCTAGAGCAGAATTATTTCCAATGATATTTGAGTGACTAGAATGGTAGAGTTAACCAGTAGAATTAAGAAAATAAATAAGCACCATGTCATCTTTGCATTGACATGACAAAGTTATTGCGTATTTGTGTTTTGAACATTGTTTAAATTGAGGGAGCAATGTTACAAAATGGCTGACGTAATCCTAAGCACTGGCTGTTATTGTGTGTAGGAAGCTGGCTCCGTATATACTATACCAAAATGAGGTATAGTGTGCACAGAGTCCAATAGTTCTCCAGAGGCTTAACAGAGGCTAAACTAGATAATGCTAATGCTCTCTTTTCTGGTAGTGTGATCGAGCAGTTAGGCTTCTTAGAGTGTAGTGCAAGGCATTTCTAGTACATATTCAGTCACACACTCAATGACTAACTCCAGGCCAATGTATTTATATTGGAAAAATATATTTTGGTACTTTACTTCTAGAACCAAAAGGATCTTGTTGCAGGTAAGTACATTTGCAAGTAAATATCAAGCATATGTATCAAAGGCACTTTGTTTAGATTTGGCAAAAAAATGATTTACAGGCAAGTAACAATTTTCACTTTCGAAATTTGACACTTTGCAATTTTCCGAACAGTATTAGGGGAGGAAACATTTTTGGGCAGTTTTGAGGTAAGTATTCAAATTACAGTTCCTGTCTCCGGAGGTTAGGATGTCCACTGGTCAGGGTTCAAGATGACCCCCAAACACACACCACCAGCAGCACGAGACCGGTCGGGATCAAAGGTCAAAATTAGTGCTGGATTTAGAATAGGATCCTATGGAGCCTGGGAGCACTCAGAAACAGATCTGCTGGCAGGTAAATACCCATGACTTCGGAGAGCAGACCTGGTTGGTTTAGGTCAGGACCGGGAGGGGGCACAGGTTGGCACCAAACACACACCCTCAGCGACACAGGGGAGGCTGGGTGAAGGCTGCAAACACAACATGGGGCTCCCTATGCTTTTCAATAGGTGGAGCCCGGGGGATAAAAGACGCTGCAGGCTGGGTCCAGGGGGTTGGTTCTGGGAAAACCACAGGCTGGGCAAGGAGGATGGCCACCTGCTGAATGTTGCTGGACCGGTGGTTGGATTCCCTAAGGCCCGGAGCCTGCATGTGCAGGGGTACTTTGCAGCATCAGGCAGCTTTGTCTTTTTCTCTCGTGGTCAGGGGTGTCCTCTGGATTTAGGCCGCAGGCAGCATCATGTTAGCCAGAAGGGGTCAACCCAGGGTGAACACAAGGTCAGAATCAGAATCACCTGGGGACCTGGTCTCGACCGCTGGGCACCTGCTCCCGACACGGGCCATAGGCATTGGGTGCAGATTGGGCAGGACCTGCGCATCCAGGGCAGTTCTGGAGCCTTTTGTGCAGTTTCTTGTGGAGAGGGCCACTGTCCGTAGGAGTTCTCAGTCCTCTGGTGAGCAGGCAGTCGTCTGGGGGTTTGAAGAGGTCTCTGATCTTGCAGGTTGCGTCACCTTTTTGTGGCAGGGCTTCTGGTAGGTCCATGGCCAAGTCAGTTGTCGTCTGGAGTCTTCACTGCTGGGTGGTCGGCTTAGCAGTCCTTCTTGCTTCTTTCTTCTTGTCTTGAGGTTGCCAGGAATCTGGTCAGCTAGGTTCAGGGATGCCCCTAAATACTAGATTTATGGGTCTTACAGGGGGAAGAGGTCCTTGACAGTGGCTGCACCCTTCCTGTGCCCACTCCCTGTGGAGAGGTGGGCCTATTACTAACCCTATTGGTCCCTGCCCTCCAAACCAAGATGGAAGATTCACTTCAGCTCTGGACACCTTAGGGGTGGTCCTAGCTGAAGTTGTCACTCCTCTCTGTTGTTTCCTAATATTCCCACCGGACATGCTGCCAAAAGAAGGGCTTCATCCAGAAAGACAGGAAGATGCACTAGGCATGTGGCACTTTAGCAGGAGGCCTGAACCTTTGAGGCTCACCACCAAGTGTTATAGTTCTTGCAAGGGGGAGGTGTGAAGCACCTCCACCCGGAGCAGGCTTTGTTTCTGACTCCAGAGGGCACAAAGGCCTTCACTCAGTGGGGTAAGAAACTCATCTTTAATTTCAGGCTGGCACAGACTGGTCAGTCGTACACTAAAGGGTTAGTTAAAATACAGGGGGCATCTCTAAGATGCCCCCTGGGTGCATTGTACAATAAATCCAACACTGGCATCACTGTAGGTTTATAGTGCTGAGAAGTTTGATACCAATCTTCCCTGTTGAGCTCGTAATGACAAACTCCCAGCCCATGCACTTAATATGGCGACACAGCACTTACAATGTCTAACAATGGACTTAGACGCTGACGCTCAAGCAGCTATGCCCTCATCTGTGGTATAGGGGACCCTGCCTTAGGACTTTAAGTGCTGCTAGAGGGGGACTTACCTATGCCACAGGCAATGGTTGGTGGCCATGGCACCCTGGGAGGGATGCCATGTCAACTTTACCTTTTTCTCCCCACCAGCACACACAATCTGCAATGGCAGTATGGATGTGCTTGGTGAGGGGTCCCTAAGGGTGTCTCCATACATGCTGCAACCCTTAGGGACCCTCCCTGGTCACAAAGCCCTTGCTACCACTGGTACTTTTTACGAGGGACTTAGCTGTGTGCCAGGGGTTTGCAAATTGTGGGAACAATGGTACAGTTTTATGGAAAGAACACTGGTGCCTGGTTAGCAGGATCCCAGCACACTCTCAGTCAAGTTAGCATCAATATCAGGCAAAAAGCGGGAGGGTAACCATGCCAAAAGAGGCACTTTCATACATTATGTTTAGTCCTATTTTAGTGTTTAATTACACCTGGGGATGGAGGTTTATGTATTGTAGAAACAGACAACAGACTTTCCCCATGAACATGGAACGAGGGCTCAGAAATGCGTTGGGCCGTTTACTTGCTGCACACTGTTTTTAATAAAGAAGCTCTTTTATATCATAAGCAGCAGCTTGTTATTCCACTTCGTTTTGGAAATGAATTACATTGGATGTTGCATCACAAAACCATAGAAATTCAGTAGTCATAGTTATTTCAAGTAACTATAACTCACACCGCAGGGTAACTATAACTCACATCCCCACCATGCACAGTATTCTTCTCTATAGATTTACAACAAATGTTACTGTAATATTATCAATGATGTTATAGAAGGCTGTAATATCTGAGCTAATTAGAAGTGCACGGCAAGAGTGTGAGTTAGAGTTACCCTAGGATGCCTGCGGCCAACCCCCTTTAACTACACCAACTCCACACACAGTCTTTGGCGGGAGTTGGCTGCAGTGCCTGACCTGTGGCCAGGACCCATAACCAACCTCTTTTAACTACACCAACCTCATGCCAATGCACGGCCTTTGGCCATGTGCAGCAGGGCTTGGCCACAGGGCCGACCTGCAACCAGGACCCTCGGCCAACTCCCTATAATCCCCCACCCTGCACCATGCACAGCCTAGGTCTGGCTGTGGAGGTTGGTTGCAGGGCCTAGCCACAGCCAACCCTCCTTTAAGCTCCAAACCCAGTGCCAGGCAGAGCTGAAAGGGTTTGGAGCTTAAAGGAGGCAACATTAAATATATATATTTGGGGGGGCTGAACAGCCCCCACGAACCGCAGGGACCACCACCTTCCCTGGCCTTCATAATAAAAAAAATGGGGTGGGGCACACAGACCCCCCCCGGCCGCCAGGGATGTCCACCTCCCTGGGGTTACATAATAAAACATATTGGGGGGCCACGCAGACCCGCCCAGCGTCCTGTGGACCACCATCTCCCCAGAACAACACACAAAAAAATATTTGGCAGGTCAGTGCATACCCCTGTGCCCCACCACCTTCTTGGGGCTACATTTTAAAACCTTTGTGGGGAGGGCGTGCAGACCACCCCAGGTACTGGAGACAACCACCTCCCCAGGACAACATAAAAAAATATATGGGGGGCACATAGACACCACCATGCCCCAGGGACCACCACATCCCAAGGCTAGATTTGAAAAACTATGTCAGGGCTGCATGGACCCCCCCGGGTCCCGAGGGCCACCACCTCCCCGGGACAACATAAATAAAATATATACGGGGCTACATGGAAGCCATGTGCCCTGAGTGCCATCATTGCCTTGGGATTATGTTTTCAAAAATTTGAGATGTGGCCATGTAGAACCCCATTCACCCCAGAGAACACCTCATCCCTGTGGGCATTTTTACATTTTTTTAAGAAGGGGTCTGCAGCCAATAAGATATCAGCACGGGGACAGATGGATCCAAGGAGGATCCACATCCCTAGATATCTATATTTTTCCCCTTGAATATCTCAGAAACTACTGAATGGATTTACACCAAATCATGAAAAAAAGCACAATCTCTGCTCCCAGATCTAGCTTCCTGCCACATTTGGTTTGATTCCATTCAGCAGTTCGGCCTGTACGCATGTCTAAAGATCCTATGGGAATTAACATGGGAAACTCACTTTGTTTGAACTCCCACCTTTTTCTGTGCCCCCGCTTGACAGATCACCCTGAAACTTTCCATGCACAACAAGATCCTATAGGACATTTTTTTTTATTTCATCAAGATTAATCAAACAGCACCAATGAAATAGGTAAGTCAGAAAGTGCTTTTTCTATGCAACCTAAGTCCTTACTATTACTACCTACTGGTGACCGCTATAATTTTGTCATAGTTATAGACTTGCTTGACACATATTCCATCATCTGCTGCACAATCTGCAGATCTTAAGAAAATAAATGTACTTGTAGCTCAAACTGTTCAAAGGTTACTAAAAATGCAGCAACACTTGCTGCCGCAGGAGAAGGCCCTTTGCAAAGCTGGACTGGTCACCTTTGTGTTGCTACATTTGAGTGTTAAACATGTCCTGATCAGGGGCAACCAATGCCAAGATCGTGTTATAGAATCTAAAAATGAGTTTAAACTTGAGTTTAAAGTTTAAAAATGCTGAAATAAATATATTACGTATGTATGTACATATTATTTTATATATATGCATACATATATATACTGACGAGTCTGGAAAGCGTACAGGTTAGTTTTCATGCTGAATTGCGTACTGCAGCCCGCTTTCAGCATTTTCAATGGAAAATTGAGTCAGCCGAGAGGAGTCTCTGTCAGTGGCATTGAGCTTCCTGCACTTGACGCAGAATGCGCTGGCTTGAGCACGCAGTGGTAAGTCTCTTTTGGGAGGTGGCAAGTATGGCATTGTGCCAAGTATACTGTATGATGTACTTCATGGAGACTCATTATGTCATTGGTAGCTGAGAGTGGGGGAAACCTGTCCGTGCCACAGGTTGAGAAGCATGACTGACGGTGTTATATTTTATATGTTAGAGATACCTAGTCCAACTCCAAGTTTGGTGACTGATAGAGATGCATTGAGAACTTTGGCAGCCAAAGCGCTATTCTACGTGGCTGCCATTAAGTTGAATGTGAGCATAGAAGGTGTTATACCTAATTTGATATTACCAAGCCAATTTGGGCGATTGAAGAAACTCTCCAAGATCGAACTAAACAAATGGTGGGAAGTCACCTCACTGCAGAACCACCTGGCTTCAGATATGGTCCCTCGTGGGCTCAGGATTTTTAGTTATCCACATATGAGGACCCGGATCCCCCAGTGGTTGAAGAGTGGGTGCAGAAGTTTATAAACTTCTCAAAAAGGATGTTGGTGATACCTGTCAAACATGCCTGGTCTGACTGGGAAAGGGCCCTAAAGTAGATCGCAGACATCGAAGTGTAGCTTTCAACCCAGAAAGAACTAAACCAAATTGTGAAATTTGAAGGGGAAATGCATCATAGGCTAGCAAGAATTTGAGAATGGAATTAAGGTAAGCAGACAAAGCAAACTCACCAGAGACATGGCAACTATCAAACAGGACACATATTGACTTTTAATAGAAGTTTGATCATACTTACAGCAACTCCAGGAACAACATGGGCGATGTGGATGCCCTCTCAAAACCAATGACAATCATGTGAAGTGGAATGGTGAACGACACGGACATCTCTGTGGCGGGTGATTCTAGTGCTTCGGAGGGGGAAAACAGGAATGGAGCTTTTTTGAGAGTGGTTGTGTCTCTTAAGGAGAAGGTTACAAACCCTCTAGGGGAGTATTGAGGGGCTCAATTATCAGGACAATGAATACGGGTAACAGCACAGTAATCAACCTGTCCAACAGAGCTCTCACTGAAACAGAGCATAATGTTTTGTGATTTGAATTATCATTTTGTCCCACAGGGGAATTTGACTATGTGACCACAAGGATTAACCATTTTAAATTCACTAGGTTTCTTAAATTGATTATGTTTTTTAAAATCAATACTGCAGCCAGGGTTGAGAGTATGCCTAAGATGGACCAACAAAATTTGGCTGATCTAATAATAGGATGTGTTGATTTCCTCACTGCACCCGTTGAAATTCAAAATGATGAGGGTGACTGACCCTTTGTATCCATAGCAAACTGTAACATTTTAAACCTAAATCCAATTTCACTCCTATTTTAATTTTTGACATGATAGATGCCTTTCATGAGAAAGTAGTCAAAGACCTGAGAAAATTGAGGACCAAGAGAATTAGAAAGATACGTAACATTACATGGTGTCAAATGAAGGCCATTGAAACCCTTACCAAGAATAGCAGTATTGTTATTGGACCAGCAGACAAGGGAGGGAATATAGTGGTTTTACCCTCTGAGATGTATCTCAGGGAAGCACAAAAACAGTTGAAGATAAAAAATGTTACACCACTATTAGTCAAACAGAATATAGGAGCACTGTGTTCCAATACTGGGAAAAACTTAATGTCTGGAAATGCAAAGGTTTGATTGAAAATGAGGTATATCAATTCCTCAAAAATGAACATAACCACTTGCCTATCCTGTGCCTTCTTCCCAAAGGGCATAAACCCCTTAACAATCCTCCAGACAAACCTATTGTGTTCTCTAGAGATAGACTTTTGGAAAACACAGCAAAATATATCAACCACTTCTTGCTTCGTTTTGTAGGCTCTCTACCATCATCACAGGTAGAAGACACTAAAGACTTCTTGCGAAGGATAAGTATTAATTGGGAGCCTGATTATCTCCTTTTGACATTAGACATCAAATTGCTTTACACCTGCATACAATCTGAGAATGGTTTAAGGGCATTCAAACATTTTTTTTAGCGCTAGATCGACCTGTTATTAACCTCACACATGCATGCTCTTCGATATGATGCACTTCTGCCTGACCAACAATATATTTATTTTCAATTAAACATGTACAGGTTACTCTAGGGTGATGCGATGGGCACCTGCTTCACCTCCAGTTACATAAACTTGTTCAAGGCCTGATGGGAGGAGCTGGTGTCCAGAAGCCTGTGATTTTGTGAAGTGGTTGAACAATGGCCTGAATTTAGAATCCCCCAGTAACATGCACAAAGAGCACAGAGAGTGCATAGTGATCCTTGATGTTGAGATCCGTGTTACACACAATAAGGTTACTTCTATTTTAGACAAGAAACCCACTGTGGGTAACAGTTTACTTCATGCCTTGAGCGGCCACCTGAGCCAACTTAAAGAGAGTATCCCCAATGGGGAACCAGTGTGTGCTAGGAGGAATTGAAGCAAGGATGATGATTTCCTTGCTGAACAACAAATCATGTTACAGAGGTTCACCGAATGGGGCTATCCTAAGCAGGTCCTAGATAAATCAAGGCAGACAATCAACACAGAGTCAAGGAATTAAATACTATTTGGGTCCAATGAAAACCCTAGTACTAGTAGTGAGAATAACTCTACAGGGCTGATCACGACTTTCAATATTGAACCTGGTGCAATATGGGGGATTCTTGCAAAGAAGTGGGGGATCCTGAAATGTGACCCGATAAATGTGAATGGCATACACAACACTCCTAGAGTCATCAATTGCAGAAATAGATCACTTATAGACAAACTGGTCCGGAATGAGGTGCTCTGGCAAGAGGGGTTTTTGCATGTGGCAGTAGTATCTAAGCTTACAGGCTTCCACACATGCAGCACGTGTAAGGCATGCTAATATTCAACCAACTGTAGTATGGTAGAAATCCAGCAGACTTCTAGCTGTAAACACATGACACAGTTTATTACCTGCAGTACCACCTACGTGATTTACATTGTACAGTGTCCTTGCACCCTCTGGTATGTGGGCAGCACCATACACCCTGTACACAAAAAATCCTGGAACATACCCAAGCCATCACAAACAGGGATAAGCACTACCCTACAGCATGCCATTTTGAGACACACCATTACAGTGACAGGAAATATTTCAAATTCTTCGGCACAGAACATGTCACCATTGACTCCAGAGGCAGCAATAGGATGGACAAATTGATAAAACCTGAATACAGGATGACTATTGAGTTAAATACGAAAATCCTCAATGGCCTGAACCCAGATGAAGAGTTCTTTTGGACTATTTAGTGTATATATATTTTATGCATCACTTACACTGTTCTCTGCTTGATTGATACCTTTCTTCTTTTGTGTTTTATTTCAAGGAGAATAGGAAGGGACCCTCACGTAGCTTAGCTGGGATCCAAGAGAATGCCCCGGCAGTGGCACCCTGTCCTAGTCTTCCAAGGCACCATGCATGGAGACACTGGGTAATATGGTACGGTGTTTTTATTCTGCTTAATGTTTTGCTTTCTATTGACAGTGGTTGCCGACATTGACTTATTGTGGGGTGAGTCTTGTAGTGCAGGATTAAGACATACGCACCTTATATTGCATTGCATACTGGGGCTTTATGAAAATGTGTCTGGGGGATTTGGGCTTAGTGGGAATGTATTCGGTGAAGGGTGGGGATGTTCACCTATGTGTTACCTGGGGCCATAGTGGCCCTCTTGGGACATTTCCCAGTACTTAGCCTTCCGTTGTGTAGCCTACTTGGGCCGCATTGAGAATTTAGTATAAAAGTTGTTAGTAAATATTTCAGTTTGGTACAACGATGCTGGAGTCCACCTACACTTTCACCCAATGTTGCCACCTCTATGAGTGCTTAGCCCACTGGGGTTCTATTCATTCCCACAGTTCAGTTATGGATGGTAAGGATTCCCCCTTTTAAGGAAGATATGCCACCTCTTTGAGTGTTTAGCCCACTGGGGCTCTGTTCTTTCCCACACAATTCTCATATATATTACGAATTTCCTCTCAGGAACAATGCTACTGGCTGTCATCCCATCTGCATTATTTAGCCCACACAATTTTGAGTACGTATTGGGGGTGGTCATGTTTGGTGGATTTGTTGTTTTTGTATAGTGAACATTATGTTGAACTACATTCAAAGATGGGCGAAAACATTTTATACAGCATATGCTTTTTGGCAGCCCTTCTTCTATGTTTATTTTGCAGTGATATGTTTGTTTTGTATAAATAGTGTCTGGTATCATGTGGCCCTTATGCATGATGATGAAGAAGGCAGTGGGGCTGACACTCAGTGCTGGGGCTGGAGCACATTTGAATAAATTCCATTAGTGATTCTCCTGGCATGTGGCTCCATTGATACGGACAGTGAAAAAAAAAACCTCTATATATATATATATATATATATATATATATATATATATATATATATATATATATATATATATATTTGTTTATATATAAATATATATATATATATGTTTATATATATTACCTAGTGATGGTCACCACCAGGTACTTATAGTTAGGACCTACTTTCTATATAAAAAGGGATTTTTTACTTGCCTATATCTTTGGCACTGCTTGACAAATCTTCACAAAACTTTCCAAAAACATTTGCCAGTGCCGTCAGCTGCTGCTAGAAAGTTTCGGGTGATCCGTCCAGGGGTGGCTGAGAACATTTTTCCATAGAAATTTTGAACAGCGATAGCGCAAAAACTACTGGACTGAATTCCACCAAATTTGGCAGGAAGGTAGGTCTGGGACCAGAAAGGGTGCCCACTGGAAAGACTTGTGAGACTGTGGCTTTGCACTCCCCAGGATGGTACAGTGGGCAAACCATCCACTGAAAAGACTTGTGAGACTGTAGATTTGCACTCCCCAGGATGGTACAGTGGGCAGACCACCCTCTGCAAAGACTTGTGAGACTGTGGCTTTGCACTCCCCAGGATGGTACAGTGGGCAAACCACCCACTGAAAAGACTTGTGAGACTGTGGCTTTGCACTCCCCAGGATGGTACAGTGGGCAAACCACCCACTGAAAAGACTTGTGAGACCAGTTATAGATAGTTACCTCAAGTAACTATAACTTGTTCCCTAAAATAACTATAACTCGCGTTCTCACCATGCCCTGCAAATTACCCCACAAATTACGACAATCATGCCATCTTTCATAATATCATTGATAATATCAATGTAATATTTACAGTAAAATGTTTGACAAAAAACTGTGCATGGCAGGGGCGTGAGTTATAGTTACCTTAGGGCACGGGTTATAGGTACTTCCAGGGGTTCGGGCTGTAGTCTTGTCTAAAGGTGTTAGGGTTTGTGCACAGCAAAGAGCATGTCCCCTCTCACTGCACTAGTGGGTTCTGTAATAGCTCCCTTTTAAACTTACTATTGAAAGCCTTTCTTGTTATCTCACCTTCCCCCCCCCCAGGCTTCTGTGTATGTTGTTTAATGTGCTGTTTTGTTTACACATTGGGCCTTGCTTTTACCAAGGCTTCTTTAAAACACTCCTCTCTAGGCCATGTGTTAATTTAACTCATTTGCATAATAACTGAAACTCTGCACACCTTTCAAGAACATGTGCAGCATGTGAGGACCACACCCAGCTCTTCAAACCACACCCAGCTCTGCACACCTTTCAAGAACATGTGCAGCATGTGAGGACCACACCCAGCCCTGTCTATAAAAGGCAGCCCCCGAGCCTCACCCAGTGCTTGTGCTCGTCTACCTCCCGCTTACCTGAGGACAGATCCCTCGGCGCTGGCACTCCTGCTCTCTACAGACTTTCATTGGCTTCAATGGGCACAGCTGCTGGCTCTTCCTTCTTCCGGTTTCCGGTTCCTCCTTGCCTCAGCCTCTCTCCTACAAGCAACCTGCAAAAGAGAAAGAAGACAAGGTTAGACTGATCAGTATCTCTTGCCCGCAACAAGTAAGTGCAAAACTTTTATTACCTGAAAGAACTTTGACAACAATTTCTGGATTCGTGTATAGACAATTTGAAACAAGATACCTTCCACGAACATTGTGATTCAAACTCTTTGTTACAAGAATACTTTGCGGAACTTTGTGAAGCAAACATTTTTTTTTTATGGAACTTTTAAGAATCGAACCGTGGAAACCATTAACAGCAAGGCAAACAGTAAATCAAGGACTTGCACAAATTACATGCTGTATTTTGACGTAAAAGTACAGTATTTGTTTTATAAAAGATTCTGGAAATATGGGAAAAGTGAGTCTGCTATTGGGAATTTAGGCTTTAGTTATATTAAGATAAATGTTTGATATTGATAATTCTGATAACGGTATTTGTTTAATGTTTTAGAAGCTTTAGAGTAATAGAAAGCACATCACAGAGCAGTAACACATTCCAAACCTGGAAACTAGAGACCAGGATCCAAGAGGTACTTTTAGAAGAAAATTTCTAATAAATAAAGGGATAGTCAGGAACCCAGTTAGGAATAGGTTGTACTTATCTGTTCTTTGTTTATGTTTCATTAGGCACCAGTTTCTACAGAAGTCAGAGAGGGCCGCAGATTTGTGCAGCACTTCAACAGTGGAAACGCAAGAACGGTGTTGTCTCTTTATTTTATTTTATCCACTTCCCCCCTTCCCTTGAGCTTCTGTTCTTAGTGCACTGTTTTAAAAACTAGTGTGCTGGAACAAGCAGTTTCAGGGTGGGGTCGGATTGTCTTCAACCTCCATCAGAACTGAACAAGGACTCAGGTGAGCTGGGCTTTGACAGAAGCACAAGCCTTAAAAAAAAAAAAATTCAGTTCTGGTGGACGATGAATATCGGGGAAGAAATAGAGGGCATTGACGTCACGGATATGGCGCAGGCCCTAAATGAGGACTTGGCTCATAATGAATCAGTGTCTGGCATCTTGCAACATATGCAAGAGGAAATAGAGAGATTAAAGATGGAGAATACCTCTTTAAAACAGGATTTAAGCAGGTATAAATTTAGGGTATCTCAGTGGAACACAGCTTTTACGCCTTTGTTTAAAACCTCCTCAGAGACAGGGGCGCCATCAAAACATACAACTTTGCCTCCCCCAGTTGAGGTCACTGTTAATGTTCCTAATGCTGTGCCCTTAGCAGCACCTGAACGTTTTCATGGAGATAGTAACAAATTCCATGTTTTTATCAATCAATGTCAATTACACTTCGTTTGTAAGCCACAACAGTTCCCTACTGATGCTACGAAAGTGGCATTCGTCTTGTCTTATTTGGGTGGCACAGCAGCCAATTGGTCAATTCCTTTCGTGGAGAGAGATGATCCCATCCTCCATAATTGGAATCAATTTAAACGTACCATGACCAGCCTTTTTGCAAAACACACTTTCATGCAGGCAAGTGATAATGAGCTTTTAAATCTTAAACAAGGTAACAAGGATTTATTGACCTATCTCAATAGTTTTAATCGTTTACTCACCGAGACACAGTGGCCAGAAGAAAAGCGTGTCTCCCTTTTCTATAAAGGTTTGAGAGACGAGTTAAAAGACGAGCTGGCTCATATCGTTGATTTGCCAGAAGACTATTCGGACTTTGTAGATTTAGTTGTGAAATTAGAACATAGACTAGGAGAAAGAAAGGGAGATAAATACAAACTGGAATCACGGTTAACTTTTATTAGACATGAGAAGAAATACCCAGATAATAAACTCCCTGAACCTGAGCCTATGCAAATAGGGACACTCAGAGGTCCACTCACATCAGAGGAAAAAGAAAGAAGGAGAAAACTTCAATTATGTTTATATTGTGGAAGGGCAGGTCACTTTGCCAGAGAATGTCCAGTAAAGCCTAAAAATCCACGAAAGGGTGCTGTTTCCTCCACCTCCTCAACTGAATCGGGAAACGATTCAGCTCGACAAGGGGAGAGGTTACTTGTTCGAGAAAACATCTTAATCAAACCTCTAATGCTGCAGCCTTCATGGTACCGCACATACCTAGACATTTCATAATTCAGGTCGTTTTAATTGTTACTACCCAAGTGAGGCATTCTCTCCCTGTCCTACTGGACTCAGGCGCGACAGGAAATTTTGTGGATAATAAGTTAGCTGAAAACTTAGGACTTCCTATGTGCCTAAAGCCTTGTCCAGAAGCAGTATGTGCAGTGGATGGGTCAGAATTGACCTCTGGATTAATCACAAAACAAACAAGTCCACTTGTTATGGTCTGTCAGAACGGGCACACAGAGGTGATTAGCTTTGATCTGATAGATACTCCTAATTTTGGTTTGATTCTCGGGGTACCCTGGTTAACAACTCATAACCCAAAAATTGATTGGGTGAATAGAAATGTTACTTTGGATTCCTCTTTCTGTAGAACCAATTGCTATCAAGAAGCAGGTACAGAACAGAGCACAGTATTACACTGTGCTAGTGTTATACAAGATGAACCAAGTCTCCCTCCTGAATATTCTGACTTTAAAGACGTCTTTGATCCAGTAAAGGCTAGTGTGCTGCCCCCACATAGGTCTTATGACTGTCGTATAGATCTTATCCCAGGGGCCCCTTTACCTAATAACAGAGTATATGCTTTGACTGACGAAGAAACCAAATACTTAAGAACCTACCTAGATGACCTACTACAGTCTGGGTTCATCCGTCATTCCACATCTCCGGTGTCATCTCCACTCTTTTTTATCCCGAAGCCGGATAAATCCCTGCGCGCGTGTATCGATTATAGAGGACTAAATAAGGCTACAATAAAGAATAAATATCCTCTTCCTCTAATACCTGTGTTGTTGGATCAATTAAGACATTCTACTGTATACACTAAACTAGATCTGCGGGGAGCTTACCACCTGGTCCGAGTAAAAGAGGGGGATGAGTGGAAGACAGCTTTCAAGACAAAGTTTGGTTTATTTGAGTACACAGTAATGCCCTTTGGGTTATGTAATGCCCCTGCGGCCTTTCAGTTCTTTATAAATGAGGTCCTACACGAATTCCTGGACGTTTGTGTCATAGTATACATAGACGACATCCTCATTTACTCTAAGAACTCAGAAGAACATACCCAACATGTTCGTGCAGTATTATCAAAGTTAAAAGAAAATCATCTTTTTGCTAAGTTAGAAAAGTGTACTTTTAATGTCAGCAAGGTGGACTTTTTAGGATACTGCCTGTCACCTCAAGGAATAACTATGGATGTAAAGAAAATCAGTGCTATTGCTGATTGGCCAGAACCATCCTCTGTAAAAGATATTCAGAAATTTCTGGGTTTCGCCAATTTTTATAGGAGGTTTATTGCACATTTTGCAGACATTGCGGCCCCAATAACTACCTTGTTGCGGAAAGGGCAACGATTTCTTTGGACTGATGAGGCGGCACACGCCTTTCAACTCCTAAAACAAAAGTTCACTTCAGCCCCAATTCTGAAACATCCTGATCCTGACTTGCCTTTTTTTGTTGAAGCGGATGCTTCACAAGTAGCTTTAGGAGGAGTTCTCTCTCAACGAGATGCAGTAGATGGCCAGTTACATCCTATAGCCTTCTATTCCAAAAAGTTATTACCAGCTGAACAAAATTACACTGTGGCTGAAAGGGAACTACTAGCTATCAAAGTAGTCTTTTCAGAATGGAGGCACCATTTAATGGGAGCCAAGTACCCAGTTACAATCTTTTCTGACCATAGGAACCTACAGTTTTTTGGATCACTTAAAGCACTAACACCACGTCAGATGCGCTGGTTAATTTTTTTTAGCACATTTGACTTTGTAATAACCTATAGACCAGGTGCACAACAAATTCAATCTGATGTGTTATCTAGATACGGACATACTTCAGACATGAAACAAGATAAAATAGGAGAACCCATTATTCCTCCCCAAAAGTTTTTGGCACCAGTACAACAGAAGGATTTCATCACAGATCTATATAATGCACACATGCAAATAGCACCTCAGGATTGGTTAAAGGATTCCCATAACACAATACAACGAGGTTTATTGTATCACGACAACATGCTGTTAGTGCCCACCTCTGAATTACAAACACAGGTGATAATTTGGCATCACGCCTCACCGTTGGCAGGTCATCCTGGTTGGGTAAAAACCCTGGAAAATGTGCAAAAACACTTTTGGTGGGACACTATAAGAAAGGACATTAAGCAATTTGTCACTACCTGTCCAATTTGTGCAAGACATAAATCTTCTCATAAGGCCCCTGAGGGCTTGTTAATACCAATGCCAACACCCAAACAACCTTGGCACACTGTGAGCGTAGACTTTATTGTAGGTTTACCACCTGTAAAATCTTTCACAACAGTGTTGGTTATAGTGGATTTTTTTATCTAAAATGGCACATTTTGTACCATTACGGAAATTACCCACGGCGGCAGAATTTGCCGATATTTTTATAAGGGAAATTGTGCGTTTACATGGTTTGCCAAGCAAAGTGGTGTCAGACCGAGGGAGCCAGTTCAACTCTAAATTTTGGAAAAAATTATGTAAAAAACTGAAAATAGATGTGGCATTATCCACTGCTTTCCACCCAGAGACAGATGGACAGACTGAACCAAACCTTACTTCAAACGCTACGTTGTTTATTGGCTGATTATTCTAGTGAATGGTTGGAAGCTCTCCCTGTAGCGGAGTTTGTTTATAATAATACTGAGCATTCAGCTCTACTTTGCTCACCATTCTATTTCTTGCAGGGGTATCATCCAAGAGCTATACCCATTTTGTTAGAAGATTCTCTGTTACCTACAGTAACGGATAGACTAACGAGGTTAGGTGACATACAAGACAAAGCCAGGAAACATTTATTAAAGTACAAGGAAAGCATGAAAAGACAAGCAGACAAACACAGATATGAGGCCCCAATGTATAAAATCGGTGACAAGGTATGGCTCTCCACAAAGAACCTAAACATAGAGGGATCCCGAAAGCTGCAACCACGTTTCATTGGACCCTTTAGTATAACTGCCATAGTAAACCCGGTAACAGTAAAATTAGATTTACCAAAAGAATATCCAGTACATACTACATTCCATGTGTCCTTGCTTAAGCCGTACAATCCAAAAACCCGACCTGAACCACCACCTCCACCCATACCAATTAAGGGAAATCTAGAATATGAAGTGAAAAGCATAAAAGACTCAAAAAGAATTAGTGGACGTCTGTTTTATTTAGTAGAATGGAAAGGATATGATGAATCTGAGAATTCATGGGAACCAGCATCATATGTACATGCCCCACAGCTAATTAGACGGTTTTATTTAAAAAATCCAGGAAAACCCCGTCCTGTAGGAGGGCCTTTGAGGGGGGCAACTGTTAGGGTTTGTGCACAGCAAAGAGCATGTCCCCTCTCACTGCACTAGTGGGTTCTGTAATAGCTCCCTTTTAAACTTACTATTGAAAGCCTTTCTTGTTATCTCACCTTCCCCCCCCCCAGGCTTCTGTGTATGTTGTTTAATGTGCTGTTTTGTTTACACATTGGGCCTTGCTTTTACCAAGGCTTCTTTAAAACACTCCTCTCTAGGCCATGTGTTAATTTAACTCATTTGCATAATAACTGAAACTCTGCACACCTTTCAAGAACATGTGCAGCATGTGAGGACCACACCCAGCTCTTCAAACCACACCCAGCTCTGCACACCTTTCAAGAACATGTGCAGCATGTGAGGACCACACCCAGCCCTGTCTATAAAAGGCAGCCCCCGAGCCTCACCCAGTGCTTGTGCTCGTCTACCTCCCACTTACCTGAGGACAGATCCCTCGGCGCTGGCACTCCTGCTCTCTACAGACTTTCATTGGCTTCAATGGGCGCAGCTGCTGGCTCTTCCTTCTTCCGGTTTCCGGTTCCTCCTTGCCTCAGCCTCTCTCCTACAAGCAACCTGCAAAAGAGAAAGAAGACAAGGTTAGACTGATCAGTATCTCTTGCCCCTGAAAGAACTTTGACAACAATTTCTGGATTCGTGTATAGACAATTTGAAACAAGATACCTTCCACGAACATTGTGATTCAAACTCTTTGTTAAAAGAATACTTTGCGGAACTTTGTGAAGCAAACATTTTTTTTTTATGGAACTTTTAAGAATCGAACCGTGGAAACCATTAACAGCAAGGCAAACAGTAAATCAAGGACTTGCACAAATTACATGCTGTATTTTGACGTAAAAGTACAGTATTTGTTTTATAAAAGATTCTGGAAATATGGGAAAAGTGAGTCTGCTATTGGGAATTTAGGCTTTAGTTATATTAAGATGAATGTTTGATATTGGTAATTCTGATAACGGTATTTGTTTAATGTTTTAGAAGCTTTAGAGTAATAGAAAGCACATCCCAGAGCAGTAACACATTCCAAACCTGGAAACTAGAGACCAGGATCCAAGAGGTACTTTTAGAAGAAAATTTCTAATAAATAAAGGGATAGTCAGGAACCCAGTTAGGAATAGGTTGTACTTATCTGTTCTTTGTTTATGTTTCATTAGGCACCAGTTTCTACAGAAGTCAGAGAGGGCCGCAGATTTGTGCAGCACTTCAACAGTGGAAACGCAAGAACGGTGTTGTCTCTTTATTTTATTTTATCCACTTCCCCCCTTCCCTTGAGCTTCTGTTCTTAGTGCACTGTTTTAAAAACTAGTGTGCTGGAACAAGCAGTTTCAGGGTGGGGTCGGATTGTCTTCAACCTCCATCAGAACTGAACAAGGACTGAGGTGAGCTGGGCTTTGACAAAAGGTCCTTTTCTATGAAAACATCGTCCTAGTGTTTTTTTTATTTGGCTACATCTTTGATGCTATTTGACAAATCTTAATGACATTTTCCATAAACAGTGTCCTTTAGGGTCCTGTTGTGCTTGGAAAGTTTCGAGGTCATCCATCAAGCGGTAGCTCAGAAAGAGGGGGGGGTCAGAAAAAGTCTATTTTCCCATGTTAATTTCCTTAGAGTCTTTAGACAATCATGCAGCCTGAACTGCTGGATGGAATTCCACCAAATTTGGCAGAAAGATAGCTTTGGTCCAAAGACCATGCTTTTTGTTACTTGGTGTAAATCGGTTCAGTAATTGTAGAGAAAATAAAGAAAAAACTAATGTGTATATTTATAGGTGCAAACCCTTTGTGAATCCACTTGTGGCGTATTCATGAACCCTTGCGCCACAACAAGGCCCTTATTGGCTGGCCGCAACCTGAGCAGAAAGTTGCGGCCACCATTTTATGTAATGGGACACGGTCCATGACACTGAAAACAAATAAGAAAAATGTAATAAGAGTTCAGGGTGGAGGTGTCCTGACCCCAAGGAAGAGATATAGGTGTGTTTATGAGTCTATAATGAAGACTTTTTTTTACCATGTGCGATATTCACAAATATGTCACAATGCTCAGCCTAGTCCCCCATTTAACGTTGCAAGAAATTTGCAAATATTGCAAAAATAAACAAACAGTGATTCACACACTCACAGACCCATTGAGACACTCATGCACCCACTCGCAGATCCACTGAGACACTCATGCACTCACTCACACAGATGCACTCAGGCACTCATGCATCCACTCACAGACCCACTCAGACACTCATGCACCCACTCACAGACCCACTCAGACACTCATGTACCCACTCAAAGTCCTATCATTATAAATACAATTTGTGAATTTTGCTGGCAATTAAAAAAAAAACTTTTTGGCCCAAGTGGAGTCCCAGGGGATCCCAGGACCAAGGCTAGGGGGTAGAGTCTTTGTACCCAGCCCCGTTTTCATTTTTGTGTTTGGTGCAGCATTTGGTGTTTTTAGGGTGTTAGGCAACCACCACTGCACATGGATGAAGACCGTGTGGCACGGGATTTGGTGCTTGTAGAGAGTTGGCTGCAGGGCCTGGCCTGTGGCCTGGCCCTGTAACCAAATCCTGCCATACACGGCCAAAGGCCATGCGAAGAAGTGGTAGGATTAGCATAAAGTAATTAAAATTACTTAACATAAAAAAAAACACAGAAGTTCACTGAAAAAAACAAAGGTTGCAGGAATGTTATAGTTAGGGAATAAAATTGAAAAGATTTAGAAAATCACTCAAAAAAACAAAGGTTACATGGATGTTATAGTTATACTCACACAAAACCACAGAAATTCAGCAGTTATAGTTACAGTTATCTAAAAAAAACTATAACTTGCACCCTAAGATAGCTATAACTCGCACTCTCGCCATGCACTGCTAATTACCCCACATATTACAACATTCGTGACATCTTTGATAACACTATTGATAATACCAATGTAATGTTTGCAGTAAGACTATTAAGGAGAAAACGGTGTTCCTTCAGGGAGATTTAGCTTTGTCCAGACACAAGGGAGCACCCAGTATAATTCAAAACAATATAATTTCAGACATAGAGTGATGCATAAATTATGCAAAAAACAGAGAGAACCCTGGGTAATTCCCAAGTTTAGGTGCAGAGCATATATATATATATATATATACATATATATATATATATATATGTATATAGTTATAAAGAAAATATTGAAATTCACCAGTTAAAGTTATCTCTAGTAACTATAACTCCTACCCCCACCTTCACCCCTTGGAGGAGCTATGGGCTCAGGGAGCAAGGCCGCGTGCCCTTCACCTAATAATATATTTTCAGCCCCCTGAGGATTGGGTCCCTGGGGCCTTGTAAGGCTCAGGGGGCAGAAGGGGGTAGGGGGTGTGCCTCCTCTTCTTAGGGGGCAGAGATTAAATAATTAAAAAAGTTAAATGCCAAAAGGCATTTATTTTTATTTTAAAAAGTTGCGATCTCATGGAAGTCATGCAAGTCCCGCTGGACTCCTTCAAAATCACGACTTAAAAAAATATATATTTTTGGCATAGGAAGGGGGGAACCTTCTGGAACCCCCCACAGGGCCCATGGCAGTAGAATATCCTTACCCTGCCCTCTTTTATTATTGTTTCAACTACATTCAGGACAGGGGACTAAGGGCCAGATGTACAAAGATTAGGAATAGCTATTTCAAACAGCAATTTTATACAATTTTCTTTTTGAAAATCACTATTTCTTATTTACAAAATGTTTTGTTTCGTACTTGCAATTCCTAGTGGGTCACAAAATCAAACTACCTCATGAATATTAATGGGGTAGGTTACTGTTTGAGATCCATAAGAATGCCTGCCATCACAGTAATGGTGGCCTGCTGATGTCAGCAGACCACCATGCAACCTGTTTTCTTTAAAGGAAAAAGGGATGTGTTTCAACAATAAAAAATTAAATGCTTTGTTTTAATTTTTTAAGATCAGGCAGCAGTCCGTTGGCACAGCCTGCTCTTAAAAAATGTTTTTCCAACATTCACAAAGGGATAGTGGTCCCATGGACCCCTTGCAATCTACCAATGCATTATCACCATCTTTGAGTTGGCAGTAAAATATCAAGGCTTTGCGACCGCATTTCGGTCGCAAAAGCTTTGATATATAACATTGGAAATCACTATTTGGAAGGGACGCCCTGAGCACGCCCTTTCCAAATAGTGATTTTTACATCCAAACTGTGATTCTGGAGAATCTGTTTGGATGCCTGTATGTTTCAAAATGCATTTTTACTGTTGCAAAGAGCCTGATTCTGTGAATCGGGACATTTGCAATAGCAAAAATGCACCACAAATGTGGCCCTAAATCCACACTTTTTGTAATGGCTGTGTGCAACATTTTTCCTCATGTTGCAGACAACCAATTAGAGCCTTGCCCCCACAGGAGCAAGATGGCCCAAGGGTAGAAAACCCCCCTGGGCCAATCAGAAGGCTATTTATTATTTATTTTTTTTAAATGAGGTTTGAGAGACTCTTGTGACAATACCTTGAACCCAGCCTTCCGGATATACTAATATTTTTGTCTAGATATACTAATATTTCTATGCTAACATTTTTGTCCCTTAATATTTAAAAAACTACTGATAATCACATTTTCAGGTCCAAGATATAGCTTCCTGACAAATTTGGTGTAATTCCGTTCTGCAGTTTCTGCTAGATAGGTTGAATGCCCGCTTTTTTTTTAAAAGCTGCGACTATGTTGTGATCATGACGTCATTATAGATATTTTAAAAAACTTTAAAAAAACATTTTGATGAATACAATTTACAAACATTTTGGGCAATAGGGTGGCCTTAAGAGCCTTTGTGTTCATTGCAAGTATGTGACAGTTACATGTAAGACTGGCATAGTTTCAGATTAGAAAGAAAGACCCTGTTGCCTTCGTCTGTGAAGTGCACACCATCACTTCTATAGATACCATCCATGTCAAAGTGCAGTTTATTGTAAATACAGCCCATGTTATGGTCCCTGAAGAATACAGAAACAGTTCTATTCCTGGCTTTGTCAATCTGTGACAGAACTGATTTGACCACTTCTACTTCTGTCTTTGGCATACATTGGTGTACACCACGACAGTGTAAGGCAAAAGTGACATAAGTTGTGCAAATGTATCCTTCATTAGGATTTCCAGTGCTTCCCCAGTCAGTGTGCCTAGGTCATTTCATCCACAGTGCACAATCATGAGGTCTGGGGGTTGGCAATCCATAATGCTTTGAACCAAAGGTAACAAGTGATGCCACTTTAAACATCTGTGGCCAATCCAATTAATGTCCACATTAGCCAAACCAAAGTCTCTGCCAATACCACTATTTCAAGCAGCTTCCCTAGCCCAAAGGACATTGCTGTGGCCTACAATCCACACTCTAACCATGTTGAAGTGAAGCAGCAGTAGCAGACAGGTGAAGGGGGGAGTGAATGAGGCAGTTTTGAAAATAGAAGACAGTCACAATGGAGGTATGCCACAGGTTTTTAAAAAAAACATATTTGACTGGATGTTGAGAATGTGCTAGTGAATAAAATTAGGTACTGTCTTGAAATGGTTCATAAGCTGGTCTATAATTGAGTCAGGTAAAAATCAAAAATTGTAATACACTCTTGGATATGCTTTTCAATCTCTGCAGTACACCACACCTGCTGCTGCTCATTTTATAACTAGTAAGTCTCTTCTAGATTGTTCTGTGAACTTGTGAACTACTGGTTCTAGTGGGTTGCTATGGAGACTGTGCTAAGAGTGTATTGGGAAAGGGTGTTAAATAGAGAGTTCTGTCTTTTAAAAAAATAAAGGTGTTTGTACTCACTATTTATTACTAATGGCTTACTTTCCTACTAAGGGATTGCTAATAATTTGTACTGTGGTGGTAAAAAAAAAAACAATCAAGCTACATGTTTTTGGACACCTGTTTTTTTATGCGAATCCACTGCGATAATCTCACTTACGATGAAAATACGGACAAAAAGTCCACCACGTTGGGCTTCTTTGGAAAAGTGCTTGAAGGGGTCAACACATACTAACCATTCAGAACTGGAGTTCCAAAGTGAAATATTAAAGGTACCGCTGCAGCCGGTGGGGAGCACCTCCAACCTGGCAAGCAGGCCTCTGCCTGCCGTATGGATTACGAGGTTGCACACCGCCAGGCTTTTCATGGCGGTTACCCCGCCATGAAAAGCCTGGTGGTCACGCACCCAGCGACAGTAATCTTCGTTCCTGTCGCCGGCACACACACACGTCACCAAACATGCACACATCCCCCCACCCATCCATAAACTCACAGGCACCTCTCCATCCCTTCACGCATGCATGCATTCACATACACACCCATTAGGCATATGCATACATGCACTCACTCACATTCATCAACACAGACACCCACACTCACTCGCATTCATCCATACAGACACCCCGTTACATGCACGCATACACGCACACACACATACACATATACTCGCAGACACGCACGAATTCAGACTCCCGTCGCAAGCACACACACCCACATAAACACACAACAGACTTCCTCCCTCCCCTTTAGGATGCCCACGTACCTCTTAGTTGAGGAGGACATTCGGGAGGGGATGAGTCCTGGTGGTCTTCCTTCACCGCCATCACCACGCCAGCAGGAGTCCACCAAACCGTATTACGGCTTGTAACACGGAGGGCAGAGTTCTGCTGGCGTGGTGGTGCCGGCAAGGGACCCGCCTCTGCAGTGCCGACCCCCAGTACGACTGCTGGCCTCTTTCCGCCTCAATAATGGCAGAAAGCAGCCAGCACTCATAATATGGCGGTCTGCTGACTGCGAGCACTGGCGGTCGTCTGGCGGGTTGGGCTTTGGCGGTCAGTGGAATTGACTGCCAAAGTCCAAATGAAGGCCTAGGGGTGTGAGAGGTTGGTTCACAAAATGTTGCCATGGAACCACATATTGTACATGTGCTGCTTTACTGCATGATCTAATTGGCAGAAACAAAACTGCACACTAAGGGTTAAAGTTATAGTTAACAATTTATTAGTAGATATGACATTTTTTACATGCATGATGTGCTGTTCAGGAAAAATGTTTTTCTTTGAATTCTGAGACCTGTAGTCCTATTTATTCCATTTTAAATGAAGATTACAAGACAAGATTGAAAGGGAAAAACATGCTCTGTAGATGTATATGAACCTTGAACCTGTGAAAGTTGAGATAAATGTATTAGATACTCTTTAGGGTAGGTGTTGGTAAACTATGCAGCAGGTTTATATGTGCTTAGATGATAAGATTTGTTCTTTGAACTAATACTGAGCCATATGTGTAGTACAAGACTGGTAAGCATACTTGAACATGCAGTGTTTAAATATGGGTCAGCCCTAGTAATGCAGACCATGACTATGGTGTCACACAGGCAGCTTCTCATGGCATGTACAAGGTGTTTGTTAGCTGTGAAACCCATGTTTTAGTACCCATTATTCATTTCTGGAATATGCTGTTGGTATTTCATAAACTACGGTGATTTGTGTTTTAAACAAGAGAAATTTGTTCTGAGATGAAGAAGTTATTCATACACTTGCAGGCCCCTATGCCAAGTACTATATTGAGTGTAGCACCTATGAAGGAATAACTAACTCATGCACTCCCAGGCCCCTACACCAAGTACTAAGTACAGTATACTACCCATATAGCGAGTGATATACATATTCACAAAAGCTTAAAGCCTCTATCACTCCTAGTGACAGAGCCACTGGGTTATTTGTTCAACCACTTACATACCCATGTGGAAAGCATTGGGGTATTAAAACAGAGGCTCGTCTACAGCAGAATTACTGTTACATTTCATAGCACTTCTGTAGGTGTTCTCCTTCATTCAGTGAGAAATATAGGGAAGTAGTGAAATAATCTTGTTATGTATGCGGACAAGGACTGCTTTAATCACGGATGATGCCTTCTACTGCACAGCCTCTGTGTTCACTTTCACTGCCAAGTCAAGTAGGTCTCTAAAAACCCTTTGTGAAGTCTTAAACCCACGTTTTAGTAGAAATATCTGATATTTGAGATATGTTGGAGGTGTAACATCAAGCATTGTGGTTTCTACTTCAGTGATTGAGAGATATGCTTTTCAGTTTTATAAACTCACTCATGCACTTGCAGAACCCTTATGCAAGCACTACATAGAGTATACCACTCATAAAGCAACTAACGTACATGTTTCCTAAGCTCTAATGTTCTGTCTTACCCACTAAGAGAGTGACTCACAGACTTCAACCTTGACTCACATACTCTTGAACTACCTAGTTATGCAGCAGTGTCAAAGGCAGTTCAAGACACACCCACATACCCATCTATTCCCTAAGATAGGTACTAAGATATTTGTTTAACCACTTACATACACATTTAGAAAGGCACATAGGTACTAAAACAGATAGTCACATACTGGTATTTTTACAGTAACATTTCATAACACTTCCGTAGGTGCTCTCCTACATTCAGTTAGAAATATGAGGAAGTACTGACATAATCTTGTCATGTATGTCGAGAAATACAGAGAAGTACGCATCGATGAGGTGTACTGCTATAGAGCCTGTGTGTATACACTCTCACTGCCCATTCAAGTTGGCCTCTAAAGACCCTTTGACAAGTGTAATGTCGAAGTAGAAATAAGGAACCTCTAAGATATGCTGTTGGTATGCCATCATGCATGGTGTTTGTCTTAGGTGATAGAAAGATGTCCTTTTCAGTTTTAGAATCTTACGTATTCATTTGCAGACTCCTAAACCAAGCATTATGTTGAGTATACAACTCATAAAGGAACAGACATACATGTTTCCAAAGGATAGATTCTCTGTCTCACCCCCTCACAAGGTAACATAGATACTTCTACATTCATTCACATACTCAGAATGTACTTCTATATGAAGCAGTATCAAATGCAATTCAAGAGACAGCCATATACCCTTCTATTCTGTAACACAGGCAGTGGGGTATTTGTTCAGTTACTAACATACACACTTAGAAAACCGTAAAGGTACTAAAACAGAGCAGAAGAAGTGATGGATTAAATCCAGATGTGTGACTGGGGGTGAATGTTTGATTGGTCCCACATTCCATCCCTCATTTGTGTGTGTCTTCTTTTTTTGCCCCAAGTGCGCTGGGTAAGCCCAGACGTGGGTACAGGGCTCACTATGCCACTGGATTCTAGCTCGCCTGGCTGATGAAGGGTGATACCCTGAAACCAGTTTCAGGATGCTTATGTCCGAACCTGAGAGGACCCATCCTGGCAGTTCGAGCTGGACTGTTCCCAAGAGAAACAATTTTCTGTTTCTCATTAATAGGGTACTGACCTAACAAGGAGCATATAGTCCTCTTAACTGATTGTGCTCTCTTACACAGCTTGCATCAGCTCTAACCTTCTTCTTATCTGAGTCAATCAAAAACAAACCAGACAATGTTCTAACTTACAACAATGCTACATAAGACATTCCTTCTTTGAATACAGAGCTTCCAACATTAACTAAAGCTGCATCTACACTTCAACCTTGTGATTTATATATGGTTAGAGCATATGGTAGCGAGAGTGGGAGCTGTTGCCGCCGGGTATGTCTTTTACAAGTAAAAACCATACAATAAGGCCAATCTTCTTCACATCATCTATCTGATCAAATTTTATAGTCAAATATTTTAGTTCATCTCGATTTAGAAAAATAATGAAATCAATTACTTTACCCACTGCACCACTTACTAAGCCTTCCTCAACATTTACATTTTGTCACAAAATTACATTCCAATTTTTAAGGACATGTAAATGCTTTTCTTGATGGTGATTTCTCTCAAAAATCCAATTTCTATTGCAGTTTATCCGTCAGTGGTACTGTGACTCCCTGATGTTCCATTTTATCAGCAGCTCCAATCTGATGCCCCACAATGAAAGACAGATGTGCACAAGCTAAATACTATTAATGTAGATTACTATTGGAGTTTGGAGACCCTTGCTTGGGTAAATATGGAACTCAACGTCATGTCAAATTAAGATTTTGAAAAACAAATTTGAGAAAACTATAAGTGTTGTGTTCCATTGGAATTGAAATACATTAATGAACAGAAAAAAGCCTTGAGCAAGTCCTGGAATGGGATGAAACATGTGTCGGCTGAAGTTTATATTCATTGGCTGAGAATTCATAAATATTTAACTTCTGAGATCTACTGTTGAATGAAATTCTATGCGAACGGATACTTACTTTCTAAATTGTGAACAATCATGTAAACGTATGAGATTATATTAATTATGGATGTGAAAATGTATATAATTTCTTTGTAAAAAGTATCATCAAAGATAATAACAACTAAAAATGTTATATACCCATTGTCTTTGCATTGACTCTTTTATTAATCCTCTTATTTAATATGCTTACTCAATGTAACTACTCAGGTGGCTATAACTACTATTATAGCTTGATGTAAAAGAATGGAGGAAACAGATGTGGAAAACAGCGAGCTTTTTATTGACGTCATTTTGCTGTCTTTCAAGGTCACCACACACTATTTTAAGAAATGTTGTTGTTCCCTTATCAGCAGCTTGTTTCTCCTTTATTAATGTTTCTTCATTTCACCCCTTTTGTTTCTCAGTCCATGGTGTGCCTACCAAGAGCAAAAAGATATGGCAAGAGTTAGTAGATGTTAGTACAGTAAAAAGAAACATTATATCTGGTACATAATAATAAATACAATACAAATGTAGATGGCCTTCAAGATATTACACATATGGAGGATGACACACCTCCATCAAGAGGTCAAATTGAAAAGATAGATTGATCCAGATCAGAAGAAATTTACTAACATTACAGTATTCAACCCTCTACATTCCAAGGAGATTATTGGAGATGCTATTGATCTCTTTCAGATATAAGATGCAAAAGGTGAACCCTTAGGTGTGTGAGAGAAAAGCTTAGAAGCTCGCTGTTTTCCACATCTGTTTCCTATTGGAGTAGGTGGTAGGTAAGATGACTGGCCTACACAAATACCAGCAGCAGAGTACAGATCAACTAGACTTTACTCAGAGGGCCCGAGATGTCACCAGTGTATTCCCTATATATTTGATCTGCTATTTGAGAGTGAATTGTCTGGCTTATCTTATGCAGCAAATCACATTCTCAAAACGGGTGAACATGCAGAATCTGTCAGCAAGGGAGTTTGTTGAAAAAGTTAATGAAAAAGATGAAAATCTGGAACACAACTTGATGAATTTGACAGCATATCAACATGGTACCAATGAGTAAAAACAAAAAAATAGTGGAGCACACCATAACTCCATTATTTTACATCAAGCTATAATAGTAGTTATAGCCACCTGAGTAGTTACATTGAGTAAGCATAGTAAATAAGAGGATTAATAAAAGAGTCAATGCAAAGACAAATAGGTATATAACATTTTTAGTTGTTATTATCTTTGATGATACTTTTTACAAAGAAATTATATACATTTTCACATCCATAATTAATATAATCTCATGCGTTTACATGATTTTTCACAATTTAGAAAGTAAGTATCCGTTCGCATAGAATTTCATTCAACAGTAGATCTCAGAAGTTAAATCTTTATGAATTCTCAGCCAATGAATATAAACTTCAGCCAACACATGTTTCATCCCATTCCAGGACTTGCTCAAGGCTTTTTTCTGTTCATTAATGTATCTCAATTCCAATGGAACACAACACTTATAGTTTTCTCAAATTTGTTTTTCAAAATCTTAATTTGACATGACGTTGAGTTCCATATTTACCCAAGCAAGGGTCTCCAAACTCCAATAGTAATCTACATTATGAGTATTTAGCTTGTGCACATCTGTCTTTCATTGTGGAGCATCAGATTGGAGCTGCTGATAAAATGGAACATCAGGGAGTCACAGTACCACTGACGGATAAACTGCAATAGAAATTGGATTTTTGAGAGAAATCACCATCAAGAAAAGCATTTACATGTCCGTAAAAATTGTAATGTAATTTTGTGACAAAATGTAAATGTTGAGGAAGGCTTAGTAAGTGGTGAAGTGGGTAAAGTAATTGATTTCATTATTTTTCTAAATCGAGATGAACTAACATATTTGACTATAAAATTTGATCAGATAGATGATGTGAAGAAGATTGGCCTTATTGTATGGCTTTTACTTGTAAAAGACATACCCGGCGGCAACAGCTCCCACTCTCGCTAGCATATGCTCTAACCATATATAAATCACAAGGTTTAAGTGTAGATGCAGCTTTAGTTAATGTTGGAAGCTCTGTATTCAAAGAAGGAATGTATTATGTAGCATTGTTGTAAGTTAGAACATTGTCTGGTTTGTTTTTGATTGACTCAGATAAGAAGAAGGTTAGAGCTGATGCAAGCTGTGTAAGAGAGCACAATCAGTTAAGAGGACTATATGCTCCTTGTTAGGTCAGTACCCTATTAATGAGAAACAGAAAATCTGTCCCAAGCAGACAATTACAAAACAGTCTATGAACCCTCACGGAAAGAAAGGACAGGAGGACAACACAGAGGATGCTGGAAAATGATGGTGGAATTGTAGATTACCAGGTAGAAAACAGTTCAGGTGTCAACTGCCATGTGAATGTTGTTCTTAATCTACTGCTCCATTTACCACATTTATTTAAATTAAACAGAATTCAGGTAAGAGACTGTGCTCTGCACTATATCATTTGCTGTAACGTTTAATTGGTAACAGAAGTGTAATACATTGCTTCAGGAATCCGACATCTTTTGGATACATGTACAGGATCAATAACATTTACTCTCAACACTCAACAAGATGCTCAAGAATTTTTTATGGTCATCCTTGGAGTCTTAGAGCAAGCAAAAATAAATGCTGATGATTTATTTGGGGTCAGTTACAAAAGGAACCATGACTGCAAAGACTGTTCTTTCACATTTAGCACTGTAATCAATTCTGAATGGTTTCTTTATTTAAGATTACCAGATTCCAAAACTGTGCCTTTTGACAAATTGTATAGAAATGCTAGCCAAAATATGACATGCCCAAACTGCAAATCGGACATTGTGTGTACACCGTTTCTACAAACAACTGAAAAATACCTCATAGTAATGATACAACGATGCAGCGCAGATGGTTGCAAATTGGAAATTCAGATTACAATGTTGGACAAATATAACTTTCAGAAATAGCTTTTACTCCTTTGGCTATCATCTTTCACGAAGGTGTTAATACAACCTCTGGACACTACACTGTGTATTTAAGGAGTGAAAATGGATGGACAGAATGCAATGACATCAACTTAAAACACAAATCAAAACTTCCATTCAAACAACCAAACTTTTATCTTTTCTTTCTTCAACCAAAGTTCTAAGGGACAATTCAGGTCAAAGAAGTGGCATATGTTTTTCAATTACGTGGTTCCCAAATTTTTAGACATTATTCGGCCTATTGGGGATAATATTTTTAACAAAAATATTCAAAAATCAAGAGTCCTTTTATATTCCAGAAAGGAGTTAATATAACAACTTAACACAAGACTCTCTAATTAAAGCCTGAAACTGGACGGACATACTTTTGCAGCAGTCTTTACGTGAAACCAAAAGCTGCCTTCAAAAGTACATAAACTGCCCTCTTTTTTCTCCACCCAAACTTCAATGCACTAATTGTGAATAAAAGTACTGCGTGGGATTTTCCGTACATTGATCATTACCCGTTTAGGCATCATTTGGCTTACCATGGATGATGTTTTCAAAAGGATCTCTAAAACTGCAGAGTGATTCATATTTATTTGTGATATAGTACCAAATATAACAGTATAATTAATACTTTTAGGATATGGTTGTTTAGATTAGTGTAGTAAGTCTAAAAATACTTATTAATGAATTGCAGTGAGTGCAATGCATAGTATCACTTAATTGTAGTGATCTACTGTGCAGGTTTGAGGCTTTTTTACAATCATTTATCTGTTTTTTCCCCACTGTTCAAAGATGATGCTTTATACAAAACTTTGTTTACGGTGAAGAAGCTGAGAACAGCAAAAAAGTGAAAATTATATTTTTTCTACATTGTGCAGTATAGGCAATGTGTACTGTTATGTTTGTGTAACTTTGAAGATTAAATACTAACATATCGTTACCTTACTTTTGTTTTTCAATAGTGGCTGCAGATCAGCATTGTTAGATGCTTCAAAACACTTTTGGAACCACAAACATATTGCTTAGAAATATCTATGGACAGTGTTTTAAAAGATTGAATGATACATCATATTATAGTAATCGTTATTCTGTGACTAGAATCTTAGATGAGGACTGCACAATGCCAGGCCAGGCCCTGCCTTCAACTCCTACCCTCCCCTCCCCAACACATATTGTGCACTGCATTTTACATATTGTGAAAAAAGCCTTAGAAATTCACTAAAAAACGGAAGGTTATAGAGACGTTATTGTTAGGAAAGTGTCACTCACTCACCTAACCATGCACTCATGCACTCGATTAATCACTCACACTCTGCTCATATAGCCACTCAGTCACCCATACAACACTCATGCACTCAGTCACTCACCCATACATGCACTCAGTCACTTGCCCATGCATGCACTCATGCACTCACTCATGCATGCACTCATACAGTCTGTCAGTCACTCATGCACTCATTCACTCACTCATTCATGCATTCATGTGCCCACTCACTCACCCATACAGCCATTCATGCACCCTCTCACTTACCCATTCAAGCACTCATGCACTCACTTACTCACCCATACATGTACTCATACACCCAGTCTATCACTCATACACCACTCATGCACTCACTTATACACATATACATGCAGTCATACACTCAGCTAATTACTTATTAATGCACTCATGCACCCATACAACCCCGTACACACTTACTAACTCACCCATATAGCAAGTCGCACTAGCACTGAGTAACCCATACAGCCACTCTCACTGGCCTTCACTCTTCCATACAGCCATTTACACAGCCACTCACTCAAACAGCCACTCATACAGGCACTAACTCACCCATACAGCCACTCATGCACACTCTCACTTACTCATACAAGCACTCACGCAGTCACTCACTCACTCATACAGCCATTCACACACCCACTCACTCACCCAGGAAGTTACTGACACTAGCACTCACCCATGTAGCCAGTCAGACATACTCTCACTCTCCACTCTACAAGCACTCACACTCACCCATACAGCTATTGTCAATCATTTACTTACCCACAGTCACTTACTCAACCAGTCTCCCATACAGCTACTCACACAGCCATTCACTCAACCAAGCAGCTACTCAAGCACCCTCTCACTCACTCTCACAAACACTAACACAGCCACTCACTCACTCACACAGCCATTCGTACACCTACTCACTCACTTGTGCAGTTACTCACACTAGCACTCATTCACCCATACAGCCACTCACACTGGCATTCACTAACCCATACAGCCAGTCACACACACACACACACACTCATTCTCCCACATAGCCACTTACACAACCATTCATGCACCCATACATCCCGTCACACACTCATTCACACACACATGCACTCCCACACCTACTCACTCACCCATACAGCCACTGACACACCCACTCACTCATCAACACAGCTACTCACACACCCACTCACTCACCCATACCTTACTCATACGCTCATTCACTCATACAAACACTCTTGTAGTCACTCACTCACCCATGCATGCACTCTTGTACCCACTCACTCACCCATAGAGCCATGCATGCACCTAGTGACTTACCAATACATGCACTCATGCATTCACTTACTCACCCATACATGCACTCGTACACTCAGTTACCCAAACATTATGCATGCACTCAGTCACTCACCCATACATGCACTCATGCACTTAGTCACCTATACAGCACTCATACAGTCACTCACTTGCCCATAGATGCACTCATGCATTCACTCTCACCCATACACCCACTCATACACTCTTTCACTCGCCCACTCAAACATTCACTTGTGTACCTACTCACTCTTAGAGCCACTCATGCACCCACTCACTCACCCATAAATGCACTCATGCACTCACTTGCTGCCTCATACATGCACTCCTACACTCAGTATATCATCCATACACCACTCATGCACTCACTTCCTCACACATACATGCAGTCATATGCTCAGTCAATTACAATACATGCACTCATGCACTCAGTCACCCATACACCGCTCATACACTCACTCACTCATGCACACACTCTTGCACTCAGTAACTCACCCATACATGCACTCAGGCAGTCACTCACCCACACATACACTCATGTACTCACTCACCCATAGAGCCATTCATGCACCCACTCACTCACCCATACATACACTTATGCACTCACTTACTCATCCTTACATGCACTCAAACACTCAGTCTATCACCTATACATCACTCATGCACTCACTCACTCATACATGCACTCATACACTCTTTCAAGCACTCACTCACTCTCCCATACATGCACTCATCTACCCACTCAATCACCCATACAGCCATTCATACACCCACTCACTTTCCATAAATGCACTCATACACTGACTTACTCACCCTTACATGCACTCATGAACTCAATCACCCATACACCACTCATACACTCACTAACTCATACAGTACTCTTGCACTCAGTAACTACCCATACATGCACTCATGCACTCATGCACTTACTCACCCCTACATGCACTCATGTACCCACTCACTCACCCATAGAGGCATAGAGCCATTCATGCACTTACTCACTCACCCATACATACACTTATGCACTCACTTACTCACCCTTACATGCACTCATACACTCAGTCTATTACCCATACATCACTCATGCACTCACTCATACATACACTCATACTCTCTTTCAAGCACTCACTCACTTTCCCATACATGCACTCGTACTCACTCACTCATACAGCCATTCATACACCCACTTGCTCCCCATAAATGCACTCATGAACTGACTTACTCACCCTTACATGCACTCCTACACTCAGTCACCCATACTCCACTCATGCACTCACTCAGCTACACATGCATGCATGCACTCGGGTTAATCACCTATACACCACTCATGCACTCACTGACTCACTCATACATGAACTCATACACCCAGTAAATCACCTATACACCACTCATGCCCCTGTCACTCACCCATACATGCACCTGTGTACTCACTCATCCATACAAGCACTCATACACTCTGCAAGTCACTCCCCCATACATTCAGTCAGGTACTTACTCACCTTTTGAGCTTTTCATGTAGCCCCTCACTCACCCAATAATGCACTCATGCACTCACTTATTCATCCATAAAGGCACTAATACAATCAGTCCCTCACCCATACACCACTCATGCACTCAGTCACTCACCCACACAGCCACTCATGTACCCACTCACCTATTCAACCATTCATGCACTCACTCACTCACCCATACATGCTCTCATGCACTCATCCATACACTCACACTCTTTCAGTCACCTACACACCACTCACGCATTCAAACACACACTCATACATGCACTCATGCACTCAGTCACTCACCCGTACACAGTCATGCACTTATTTAGTCACCCATACTATCTTTCCTACATATGTGCAAACATACCTTATCTTTTTTAGCCATGAAAGGCGGTTCTGAGAAGAACCCTTTATTTTTCTACAACTGTGGATATTTTTGTTCTTTTAACTTTATGTATTTTTTGTATTTGTTGTGAAATTAAATAGCAACAAGGGTAACAAAAATTGCAATAACAAAAAAAAAAACAGTCTAAAAGCTGGATGAAATTACAGCATAATTTAACAGGTGGGTAGCCTTGCTGCATCCAAAATAGCATCTACACACTGCTCACCAGCTGTGAGTCAAGGTAATAATTACCAGCTCTCTCTAACTCCGGTGACATTACTGGCCTCTGTTTCTCCACTTCCCCTGGCACACTCTCTTCAGCCACAGGTGGTGCAGCCCCGGAGGTTGATGGTTGGCCTCTATCTTTCTCTTCCTGTGCCCTTCTAAAATGACTTGTATAATACCTTTTCAAAAGGTAGAGCATAGATGTTGTGCCACAGGAATCTTTCTTAGCACTGCTTCTCGATAGAGTTTTGTTGCGCAATGTACACTTCACCAATTTCACCACAGTTTTTGATTCACCTGATGGTATGATGAAAAAAGTCCATGCTATAGTTTGTTTTTCAGCCCGTGGTTCCTCACCAGGAGAGTCTTCTGCTCCAGTTGGTAACTCCTGCTTCTTAGTCTCATGATGGGCTCCCTCCTCCTCACTTCTCCCTGATGCCATTTTATTTTATAAAAAATGACAGAAAAAAGAATCCAACATAGTTCTGCACTTTAAAGTACAGGACAGCTCCAAGAATGATCCTAGCAGCAAGTGGGATCTTCAAGAAGGAAGAAACACATGGGAACTTCGTTTGAAAGTGAATGAAAAGTGTCTCCTCCAATCACATCTCTTTGTTTCAGGTCACATGATCATCGTGAACACTGATGTCATCACAAATACTGACATCATCGCGAAAATTAAAATATACTTTGAGAGTATTTTATAATTAAATTAGTTACAGAAATCTGAGTTTCCACATTATATTAATAAACTAATGATGTCAAGTACTAATTAAAATATGTCTATATGTGTGTATCACACTTTTAAAAATTATGCAATAATCTTGATTAACTGCATCACCGGGAACAACATATTGCAATGACTGTCGCTGTCGTGAACAACAGTGTCAACAAGAACAACGGTGGGGTAGCGAAAATGGCCATTATATTTAAAAGGTGTTTTGGTAATGTGCAACTGGGCCTCTCTGCAGGCAATGCCTACTTACCCCACCTGGCCGTCCCCATATTTATAAAGTTAGTGCCATATGAAAGAGGAGAATGTCACAACCGAAACTTACATAAGGGTGTTATATGGAACACCCTTCATAACTTCAACAAAGTCAAAAAGTCCATGACTAAAGTTACATTAGTAGAGCAATGGTACAAAATCCACTCACACACTCACTCAGACAGTAAAAAACTCATACTCTCATTCACACAACCACTAAGAGACTCATGCACCCACTCACAGACCCACTCTGGCACTCATACACCCACTCACACACCTACACAGATACTCACGCACCCACTCACTGACCCACTCAGTAACTCATGCACCCACTCACAGACCCACTCAGGCACTCCCAAACACATTCACAGATCCTCTCAGGCACTCATGCACCCCCTCAGACAACCACTCATAGACCCACTCATACACTGACGTACCCACTACATAGCCAGTGAGACAATGATGCACACCCTCACAGACCCACTCAGAGACTCATGCACCAAAACACACAGCAAGTCAGACTCATGCAGCCACTTACAGACCCGCTGACAGATTCAGGAACTCACTCACAGGCCTATTCAGAGACTTATGCACCCGATCACAGACCCACAAAACATCTCACACACTCACTGACAGACCCATACACATACTCATACATCCACTTACCAACCTGTACAAGCAGTCATACACTCATTTTAAAACTATACAGATTATAGCTACAAAACGCAATTTAAATATACTCAAATAAACAAATGTTACAGGGACATTATAGTTACGAAATAGAATTTGGAAAAACATAGAATTTCACTGAAAAATCAAAGGTTACAGAGATGTTATAGTTGGGAAATAGAAATGTTAAAAAACTTAGGAAATATAATTTTAAAAACCTTATAGGTATCTCTACCTTTGCCTCATTTCTTTTTTTAAAACTTTTTTTCACAAGCCAAGTCCCAAGATGGCTGCCAACACTTTCTGGTTTGAAGTGCTGTCAGCCAAACAGAGCTCTGCATTTCTCTGCACAAGCTCTTCTTGTTCGCAAATACTTCCCTGCCAGAGATATACAAATTTGAATTTCCATAATTTCTCTAAAACTACTGAACTGATTTACACCAATTAACAAAAAGCACAATCTGCGTACCGACAGCCAGCTTTCTTCCACATTTGGTGTAATTTCGTCCAGTGGTTTGGGCTGTAGACGTGCTGACAGATCCTATGGGAATTAGCATGTGAAAAGTAATGTCTTTTGAGCCCCCCTTTTCTCAGACCCCGTTTGACAGATCACCCCCAAACTTTCCATGTGCAGTAAGAACCACAGAACACTTTTTGGGAAACTTTTGTGAAGATTCGTCAAACGGTGCCAAAGATATACACACCTCAAAAAACACTTTTTCGATGGAAACATGGTCCCAACTATACCGCCACTAGGTAAAAAAAAAAAATATATATATATATACACACACACACATATATAAACACAAATATAAACACATATATGTGTGTGTGTTTATGGAAATATATATGAGTGTTTGTGTGAGAGAGACTTACAGATGGTCCAATAAACTGTAAAGCAGCAATGAAAGATGCGTCAGGTGGTCTAGAAGGATATAATTTTCGTTGCAAAGGGGGCTGCTTGTAAGATATTGAATCATATATATTTAGCTGCATGGTATGTTTATTAAACTTGCAAAACATAAACCGAACGCAATGAGTGCATCATACCATAAAGACGATAAAGAGCTCAGTTTAAGCTATTGCTTCAAGCGTACATTTAGACTGTCATGCTGACAGAATCCTTGATATGTAAAATAAACTCTTTATGCTTTATTTTGTATTATGTACTTGGTGTGTCCAATTCAGACTTTGAAAGCTACTTTGAGGGCATCTGTGGGGAAATGTGGGCCAGGCATTTAACCCTAATTGAAATGCATTGGACCAGATGCATTCGGACTGAATACATTTTCAAAGGCACAGAGCAGAGAAAATGTAATTGTCTCCTGCGTTCCACCTGGTTACCATAGCATCCCCCTGTCAGCAGGACAGCATCGCTGGGGTGCCCAGAGCTTGAATCCTTTCAGGGATTCATAAACAGACTGGATTTTGTTGGTCTTCACTTCAGGTATTATATCTCAGCATCAGTCGTGTTATCACCCCTCGGGGCAAGAGCGATTTTTACAAACATAAGCTCCAGTGAATTACAGGAAAATTATTTGTGGAGTTCAATGAATTTCTAAACTGTGAGGCCAAAGCTCAAATGGACTGTAAGTTATCTTCTTGAAACGCGAGATTTGTTCCACCATTTTCTAAAGAGTTATTATTGTAAATGTGGGTGCTTCTTTGGGCATTATGGTATATATTTCCCATCTCAAATAATGATTAATCATGTTGAATTCGTATTACACTTTTATGTTGTATTTTTGTTTATGCGAGGATCATACTTTCGCTTTAAATTTGGCCTTGGGATGAGAACATAGAGACCATTCAAATTATGTTATTGCTGCCCCTTAAAAGTTGACATTATGGCCATAGAATCGGCTGTGGTGTGTGCTAAATATTAGAAACATATATATATATGTAACATTTGAAGGTACAGGTAGGAATAAAATAAAATGAGTGGAGTACTGAAACCTGTCCTGGGGTATAATGACAGGCTCCTTTAGCTGTTAAAAAAAATCACAGGCGGAATCAGAAACAAATTAAAAATAGTCCTAATTGCAAGTTCGATTTTCGCCTTTCTGAAATTGCGAATGACCAGTGGAAGGATTTCAAAGATGTCATATTTAAATATACAACTCACAAAGAATTGCTCAAAGTTCCTTTTGAGTGTGTTCCTAAGTAATCCAGGGATTTTAGCTAACTCGCAGGGATACATCTAAACCAGTGGTCTTCAAAATGTTTAATGCCATGCCCCCAATGTATAAAAAAATAATTGGGGGCCACTCAGAATTTTTCACATTCTATTAAATTGGCAGGGTATAAATATGCCTACAGTTATTTAAACATTGCAGTTAAGATCTGTTACAACTTTTAAAAATGCAAATACATGATTGCCAAACATACTATTCCGGATAGCTAGACATTCCCAATGTGTAAAACTATCAAGGTCACCGAAGACCAACTCGCCACTACCCTCCGCAACACACCACCACCGTCCTCCACGGACGCCACCACATTTACACGCCTCCTCCAGCGATGGCTCTCGACTGTGCCAACACTCTGGCCCCACTCAGGAAACCCTCTGGCAAACAGACCACCGAGAAAGCCAGCTGGTTCTCCCTCGCCCACCAAGAGTCCAGACACACCTGTAGATGACTCGAGAGAACATGTAGGTGCAGCAAGACCCCGACAGACCACGCAGTCCTCAAAACCGTCTTCACATCGCACCACCAACTCATCAGAGCCACAAAGAAAACTGCAGTACAAGAAAAAATCAACACCAGCACATACAACAGCAAAACACTCTTCACCATAATCAAATAATTCAGCAAACCTAGATCTGACACCAAGGACATCCACCCATCCCAAGCCCTCTGCAACAACCTTGCCACCTTCTTCCACTGCAAGAGTTCCAACATCTATGACAACTTCACAACACATGACCCACCAGCCCCACCCGCAACCACTGCACTCAAAGGTTCCAGATTCCAGCCGACCCTAACCAACTGGACCACCCTCACCACCGATGATACCCTACGGATCACAAAGACTGTCCACTCCGGAGCCCCCTCAAACCCCTGCCCTCACCACATCTTCAACCCAGCTAGCGACACCATCGCCCCTGAGCTCTGCCATTCCATCAACTGCTCCATCGAGACCGCCACCTTCCCTGATGACTGGAAACACGCAGAGATCAATTCCCTGCTGAAGAAACCCTCCACAGACCCGATGGACCTCAAGAACTACAGGCCCATCTCTCTGCTCCACTTCCCTGAAAAAGTCATTGAGAAAGCAATCAACGCCCAACTCACCAAATTCATCGAGACCAACCACATCCTGGACTCCCCCAATCCAGTTTTAAAAGCAACCATAGCACTGAGACTGCTCTCCTCGACGCATCAGACAATATCTGCAATCTCCTGAACCAAGGTGAAACCGCAGTCCTTATCCTCCTGGCCCTCTCTGCCACCTTCGACACCGTCTCACACCCCACCTTTTGTGCAGGACTCCATGGTGAAGCATCCACAGCAAAACCCTGAAATCCTTCCTCACCAGCCGAACCCAGAGAATCAGGATCCCACCGTTCACTTCAGAACTTACAGAGGTCAGCTGCAGCGTCCCCCAAGGCTCCTCCCTGAGCCCCACCCTCTTCAACATCTACATGGCCCCGCTAGCAGACATCATCAGAAACCACGGACTCAACACTGTCTCTTATGCTGACGACACTCAGCTGATCCTCTCCCTCACTGACAAACCTACAGTCATGAAGACCAACTTCCACAACAGGGTGAAAGCAGTCGCAGCCTGGATGAAAGACAGCTGCCTTAAGCTCAACTCCGACAAGACAGAAGTCCTCATTTTGGGCACCACCCCCTCCACCTGGGATGACTCCTGGTGGCCCACACCATTCAGAGCCCACCCCCCAACAGTGTCCGACAGTGCACGTAACTTCAGCATCATCCTCAACTCCTCACATTCTATGAACCACCAAGTCAACACCTTCTCGTCCTCATGCTTCCACATGCTCCTTCTGCTCCGAAAGATCTTCAAGTGGATCCCCATCAAAGCCAGAAGAATACTCACCCAGTTGCTCATCAGCAGCAAGCTCGACTACGGCAACAAACTCTACGCAGACACCTTCCAGAAGCTCTAAAAGAAGATGCAAAGAATCCAGAATGCCGCCGCTAGACTTATCCTGGACATCCCTCACCACAGCCACATCTCTGGGCACCTGAGAGATCTACACTGGCTCCTAATCGACAAAAGAATCACCTTTAAGATCCACACGCATGCCTACAAGGCCCTCCGCATCATCGGACCTGCATACTTCAAGGACCGCCTCGCCTTTCACACTCCCACCAGACAACTTGGTTCCACTCACCTGGCCACCATCCCAACAGATCCGCAAGACCACAGAAGAACAAAGATCCTTTTCATACCTCATTGCTAAGACCTGGAACTCTCTTCCTCTTCATCTCAAGCAATCTCCCTCTCTGCCTCAATTCAGGAAGGATCCTCAAGATCCGTCTCTTTGAACAAACCAGTCATCCAGAGCTTTGACTGAGCTGCAAACCGCACCGCCTCCCCCAACCCCCAGCGCTCTGAGACCCGAACGGGTGATTAACCGCACTCTATATGAACCCTGATTGAATGAAGGAAGTGTGATTATCAGAAAATCGGGAGAGGCACTGAGGAATATTTGGAGTCCCTTCCCTTTTGACATAAACTCCCAGCCAGGTAGAAATGACAAAAGATGTTACTGATGGCCCATAAGAGTGCCTTACTGCCACTCATTTTTTTCAGCCTATTATCAGCATAATGCATCTTTTGTTTGATATCTAGGCAATTGTGGTGGCATTTCAGTTTTTGTGCATGGTATGGCCGCCTGCACCGGGACACTTCCTCAAAATTAAAGGGCATATTCACCCAAATGCTATATGTGCAGACTCCAGAATGAGGGCACTTGCAAAAGAAATCTTCCCCAGCAATCATTCCACAGCAGGCTGTTATTTCCACACGGATACGTAGCATCTTACTGCTTTGGGCATTATTTATTAGGGTGACCCACTCTTCTATCAGAAAGGCATGGGGATCTCAAATTGTCATTGTTTGAGGTGGTGTGGGGAAAAATCATTATGGACAGTGCATCCTCTTGGGATCTTACTCGAATCTAGGCTCTTGCAAGAGGTGTGAAATCAAATGGCCACCAGGATGATGCATTCTGATATGATCCACTCAGCTTCACACTCCACCCTACATATATACAGAGTGTATTTCTTTTGTTGATGGCTTTCACAGTTGGGGCAGAGGGAAAACAGAGATGTGTTTAGAATCTATCAGCCATAAAAGGTTTACCAAAGGTAGTGTGTGTTTATTTTGCTTTACATGTATTATTGATCATCTTGCATACCAAGTCAATGGGCTCATATGGACAAAAGGTATAAGATCTACTTACTACATGATTAGAGAAAGTCTCCTCTGCTCCAGACATCAAATGCTGCGTAAACTGCCTGCACCTCTTTCAGAACTGAATGTCAAGTGTCTACCTGAAGCTCAACCCCAACAAAACAGAAGTCCTGTTATTTACCATGAACAGGAAGAAAGAAATAGAACAGGTCTGGCTCAATGACATAGACCTTGACAGCTTAAAAAAACAGCTTTCACTTAACGGCAAGTCACTTGGATTTATCTTGGACACCAACCTCATACCCAAGGGACACATTGCCAAAACAAACTTCCTGGTGTCATCTGTCTCTTTTTAAGAAAGTGAAACTGTTTCTTCAAGAAAGCAGCTTCAAAACCGCTGTTCAAGCCCCAGTACTCTGGCATCTGTATGGCTGCACCACCATACTCTGTGGGTCCTCAGACATCATATTGGTTCCACCTCTTAAAAGTATTCTATTCTCTGCAGCACATCTCCTCCGGGGCTGAGGAAATGTGATCACATCACACCCATTCTGATGGAAATCCATTGGTTGCCCTTGTCAACAATCTTCAAAACCAGCTTCATCATCTTCAAATCCAGCTGCCTGTTATATTCACTGTGTGGTGTTGACGTCATACATTAGTATTGTGGTTCTGTTAGAATGGAAAATTAACATCATGTTTTTCAACTCTCACAACTCAGCGTCTGGCTCTAACTACAACACTGCCCCATTTAAAAATACTTCATGACAAGCAACCCTGCTTATCCTGCAGACAGGCTCACCACCTCTGGTGACTTTCAGGACAAAAAACCCCCAAAAATAAAACAAAATAACAAAATGTAAAAATGTAAAAACAACAAGGCAATAGGCCTTTTCCATCTATGCACCCAGGATATGGAACAACATATCTGTATCCATGAGGACTAACCACACACTATCCCAATGTAGGAAAAAGTTGAAGCAGCACCTCTTTGAAAAACAGCATATCACAATGAAGTAACCATACACTTCTCCTCACAGAACCCTGCTGCCTCTCTTATCATGTATTAACTTTATGCTTCCCTGGGACCTTGTAGTGCACTTCTCTGCCTTTTGGCTAAATTAGTATTAAACAAATTGCACAGATAATTTCTTACACACAGTACAATTTATAAACCTAGGTTTTTATGCTATGTTTGCTCTTCTCAATTCTTCTTCGTGGATTTCGGTTTACAGATATCTCAGCTGTCTTCTGTGTGCGAAGGACTGTTACTTTTTTTTATTAATTCACCAGTTCACTTGTTTAGTTGACGGTATTTGTCAGCCTTACTGTAAAGTAAAAGGATATGACGTTTGACAATCAGGGAACCCCTCTTGAAGTGCTAAGGGCATTTGGGCTAACCCCGTGACGATCAGATCACAAAAACAGAGGAAAGAAGGGTTTTGGTGGAGCTGTGCAGAGTCTGGGTAAAAGAGATGATACATTGTGAACGAAAAACAGCATTGTTGTTCCAAAATCAGAGCATCACTCACCTCATCAAAGCAGGTAGTTCACAACTCTGGGATGACCGCCCACAAGCACAGATGTTCCCCTCGCCCTCCGTTCCCTTTATAACTCTGATTCAGAAGAAAACATGAATATAATTTGTGGGGTGACCCAGCACATCTTCTAATGCTCCCTGTTCACATTTCGCCTGGGAAAACCTTGCACTTTTTGAATGGTGGAAACAACTCACTATGGGGCAAAGCATACAGCAATTGATTCACAAAACTCCGATTTCGAATGCTTCAGTCTAAGCACAACAACTTGTAATGTTGTGGTAATTCCACACCTCTAAAAAATATAACCTTGACATATTGTAACTCCCTATACAGTGTTTCGGCATCATGTTACCACTGAACCTATAGTAAGCATTATTTCTTCTCAGAAGGAGCCTAGAGCACCTGCTTGGGATGACGGACAGCTAGTTGCTGAGGAAAAGTTAAGAATATGAGGGGGACCTTCGCCATACATTCCCAGCACAGTGTGTTAAAGTTCTGGTGCTCCTCTCATGTCAAGCTAGCTACCTGAACCCAGGCCTGGACTATGAGTAAAGCCCCATGAGGGATTCAGATCCTGAGGGAGCCCGCAGTGGCAGACCTTTCAGCATCTCTGGTGGCCCTTTAAGGTCAATGGTGAGATGGCATGCAGTACACTACCCGAAAGGGAGCAAGAAACAGGGGCGCTCTCTATGGCCCGGCGCCACCCAATGCTACTTCCTTCCATAGATGCCTGTGCTGGAGAACAGTGGAGAGGAGGCAACCAGTTGGACAGGCACCGTAATTAACACATAAAAAGTGAATTCTGGCTTTATGATAGCTATGTGAAATAAATAAATAATAATAATGAGCTTGCAGGTACTGTCCTTACGTACCCCTGACTTCACATCTTTGGCTCACCATTTTATTCCACTCTCAAATTAGTGTGGAATTTGTGTGCGGCTGTGTCAAGCCTCATATCCCAAGCTCACTGGGTGTCTTATAACTGAGAATCATTTTTTTGCGTAAAAAGAGTTTAAAATGAACTCTCTATTTTTAACTACTTTACTCCTAATAAAGTCTATTCTATTTTTATTAGTCTGCTCCTGTGTGCCATCTCCCTGGTGGCTTATTTTTAAGTATGTTAAACCTATTTGGCATTATGAATATTAGAATAGGCCTAATGCATTTCTTGAAACAAAACCAAATGTGCTTTAGTTGCTCTAAATGAAGTCAAGTCACCCTTAATACTGTTCTTTAATAATGTGTACGAGGAGCTTCGTGAGACAAAGATTCATTTACTGCCTCCGATTTTATCTGAGGAGTATGAACAATGAAAATACAGTGGAGGAAGAAGTTCTAAATTTTGGGTGTTATTTAAAAATGCGTTAAATAAGACCAACCATAGAATTACAGAGAAGGGATAGTATTTTAGACTTTGAGTCCACAGCCTAGATTTAATAAGGGTTAGCCATGCACTACTGTGGCACTGCACAATTTTGCAATGTGCCAGGTTTGCCTTTTCAGTGGTAAGTAATTCGATGCAATGCTTCTTAGCGCCACTCGAGCACCTTTGCAAAGCATAAGTAAATAGCCCTTACACAAAGGTCTCATGCAGACGGGCTTCACCATCTTAGCGCTGCTGTTGGTAGCCCAATAAATGTGTGACAACCTTTACCACGGAGAATTATTAGAGGAAATAGACAACAACAAATATCTGGGGCCCTATCCTCAAAAACATAGGCTGTTCTCAAATGGATTTACTCGATCATAGATAAATACATCATTAATTAAGGAAATACACACGTATTGTCCATGTGCGGCAAAGTGAGTGTGTTGTGAGCTTGTGCTCCGCGAGGAATGGCCTAATATTGAAAAGCAGTAATCAGTCGCTACAATCAGGAGCAAACAACCCTCACATCTGAATTAATGATTTACAGAAGCAAAATATTTGCTACGGTTTTTCTAGGTATAAAAGCACCCCGTTCCAATTTGAAGCTTATCAGGCATTTTCCTCAAGAAATTTGACGAAACGATTGTGATTTTGTCAGTATTTCCTTTTAAAAGGAGACTTTTACACTGGGAAATTGCGTTTTTGTAAGTGCAAAGAGAAATGCAACTTTTTCACTTTGCACTTGGATATTTGTGCAAGATTGGAACTTGTGGCAGGCCCTGTGGCATGGACTTAGGGTTGCCAGGTGTCGTAGCTGCAACACCTGGCACTATCTTCGCGACCCCTTACCTCAGATGTAGCAAAGGGCATGGCAGGTAACTGGTGCTGTGGTGTGCACTGTTTACTTTAGGTAGATCCAGTTGCAAATTGAGGCTTTCATCTCTTAGCTCGGCTAAACGAATAAGTCTTCAGCAGTGCAATCTATACTCTGCTGCATAATTTTTTTTAAATGGAATAGAAAGTACCTTTTTTTTAGAAATATTTTGCAGATTTTAATTATTGTGAACATATAGAAAATAAGGTTTTAAAATAAAAACCTGGCCTATGTGCCATTGTGTGTGTCATTTCCTTACAAGTGGCGTTAATCAAAATGCATTAAGAATGCTAAGGAACAATTTATGTCAGTAAACTTGTCCACATTCGTCTACATAAAGACATACAGGTGGATAAAACCAATAATGTTTTTTTAAATCTTTTTGAGTATCTTTCGATAATATTCCAGTACATTTTATCCTTAGAGTATACACTAGAGAAACTATTAAATCATGAGTTTGAAGTATAAATAATTTGTCTTGCAATTGTTATTTTGTGTTTTAGTGGCACTATATTTTCCTCTTCGACAAACACATACTTTTTCATGTAAAAAACATAGAAATGTGTAATGTTTCTGTTGTGTCAGTGTCACGGGAGCAGTGGAGCTAACCAAGACACCCAAAGCTGAGCCAGCAGGAAGCGGACAGTAAGGGTTGAAACCCATTCATGGCATGTGACACGTGTCACGCTCGCTTGGGAACGTCTGAGAGTTCTTCACTTGGAAGTACTGAAGTTGTTTAGGTCACAGGGATGTCAATAGGAGAGGCATAGCCGTTTGACTCTGTCGGAGCCAGACCAGTTGAGAGAGTGATGACAAACGTGGAAGAAAGACGGAAGTTGGAAACGCTCACGGAAGAAGGTGCGGAACGAGAAATCAGGAGGAAGACACTGGGAAGCCCAGCGGACGAAGGCGGAAAGCAACGTAAACAACAACAAGGCTCCTGTACCCATGGCACTCCAGGAGGAATATTGGCTGAAAGAACAGTGGGCACAGGAGAGGGTGGGGTGTGAAGGAGTCCGGGGGCGGGGGAGACTATGACACCTGAGGCATGCGGATAGGGTGAGAAGTGTTGCACATTGTTGAGAGCACACCTAAACCCAGGAAGTGGGGAAGCACACACCATTGGGTTGGCATGGACAAAAATGCTCTTCACACATAAGGAGAGACGGAAAAAGACTACTTTCTTACAAACACAGGTGTTTCATTGCTGGTGATCCCTGGGTCCCCTCACAAACACTGCCTCCCTTAAAACCCCCTTAACTAGTAGGACCTTACCTGAACACTTGTTCTTGTCCTTTACTCCCGAGGTGCATAATCCCAGAGGGCAGAGAAGGGCGACCAAACAAGCAGAAACCAGAGACATCTACAACTGGTGGTGGAGGACCAGACCAAGGCTCCACAGCAAGATAGAGAACCTTTGCAAAATGCATTGAAATCCCAAGCCACGCTCATAGCTAACAACCAACTAATACACAAAACTGCTATCCAAAAATTAATCGAGACTATAGCAAGTTCCAAGGTCCCCCAAAATGTGCCAAGTTCTCTGCTTCAGAAATATCAGGTAGGGGAGGATCCTGATGCCTTCTTTACTCATTTGAGCGGGCGGCCACCTCAGCCACATGGACTCAAGAAAGGTGGAGCCAGTACATGTCACCCTTACTTACTGGGGAGCTCCAAATGGCATACCAAGCTGCCAATCCAGGAGGAAACACTCCTTACCCGGAAATTAAAAAGGCCATCCTTGAATGCTTTGGATACGATAGTGAACAGTGCAGGACGAAGTTTCAAAAAGAAAAGTGGAACGCCCATGACAACCCAAGGGCATTGTTTTATTGGGTACAGGATTTGGGCCTCCGGTGGTTAAACCCCAACAAATCTACAAAGGGAGAGGTTGTCAACAAAATATTACTAGAACAATTTTTAGAGGCTCTCCCAGGAAACACTAGAAACTGGATCAGGCAACATCCAGATGTGACTGTTTGTTAGCCATGTTTTGGTTTGAGCCTATCATAGATCAGCCAACTTCAGAGGCTTGCAGACCTGGGGTTCTCTGCTCCCCATTTCTGGTTGGAAACCAACCAATCCTCCAAAACCAACCGCTAGGACTCCACAAGAAGTTTGCAATATATCGTTGCCCATCGTGAAGGATATTGGACAAGGCCTTCAGTGCTTTCACTGTGCTGAGTGGGGCCCCATTGCAAGGAACTGTCCCCTTAAAGCACAAGCCCCTGAACTCATGGAAATAGGTTTTTCCCAAGGTAGGGTATTATGCATGAAGGTGGTACCCCAAAATACCTAAAGGAAATGAGGGGCAATGATAGCAAAGCTATGGTGTTAACAGACTCAGGGTGTAGACACTCGGTTATAAAGGCCAAGCTGGTATCTTCCACCCAGTGGAAAGAGGGAGAATGAGTGTTGATCACATGTGTGCATGGGGAGACTAGAACCTATCCCGTTGCACAGGTGGAGATCAACTGGAGAAGACAACAAGAAATGATAAGGGTGGGAAGTATCCCTCATCTGCTATAGGATATGATTATCGGCACTGATTGCCAGGGGTTTTCGCTAATACCGAAAAATGCCAGTCTCACGGAGGTTGACGGAACATTGTTGGAAGAGGCTCTTTTTAGAGCAGAGGTTATAGAGGGAGGTAAGGGGAACAGAAAACTGAGTCACAGCGAAAAAAAAAGAATAAGAGAAGGTTCCACCTTCTCTCTAATGCCAATGTAGTCCTGGTTTCTTCCACAGTCAAGGTACCTCCCAGGAGCTTGCAGGCCTCTCAAAGGAAAGACCCAACGTTACTGCACACATGGATTTTAGTCATTCCTGACACTTCTGAGCAGGTAGGAATCTTCTTCACGAGTAAAGGGGTCTGCTATATCATAATGTGAAACACAAACACGGATTGTGTACACAACTACTGGTCACTCTCCCTTATCAACCCCAAGTCCTTCATTTAGCTGATAGCCAGGCGAGGGGGCCCCATGGGCGAGAGAAAACAGAGGAATACCTATTGAGACGGTTTTATTGGCAATCGCTCTATTTCGATAAATAAAGTTTCTGTAATTTCTGCCCACGATGGCAGCTAGTGAATACCCCTCATCTACCCAAAGCCCCTCTGAGACCTCTGCCAATAATTGATGCCCCCTTCTCACATGTTGGTATGGATCTAGTGGAGCTTTGGTGGCCTCATCTAATGGTTACCAATACATATTAGTCCTTGTTGATTATGCTACAAGGTACTCAGAAGCAATGCTTCTAACCAGTATGTCTACTAAGACAGTTACCCAAGCAATGACGGAGTTCTTTTCACGGGTGGGTTTCCCTAAAGAACTGCTTACAGATCAGGGCACCCCTTCATGTCCCGGCTCATTGCTCAAATATGTAAGCTACTGGGTATAAAACACTTAAAGACCTCAGTATATCAACCACCTACTAACGGCCTCATTAAGAGGTACAGGAGGACCATTAAAACTGTGTTGAAAAAGACAAACTCCAATTCCGGGCACGACTGGGACAAGAAATTGCCACTAGTCCATTATGCCATCGGTACCCATATCCAATCCTCTATCGGGCACAGTCCTTTTGAATTAGTGTTCGGTGGGCAACCCCGGATGCTACTTGACATGGCCGCCAAACAATGGGAAGAGGAAGAAGATGAGGGGAACGGCCTCCTTGAATGCACACATGCTCTCAAAGAAGAGGTACACACGTTGTAGGAGGAGGTCAGAATCCAGATGGAAAAAGCACAAGAGAAACAGAAAGGGAAATATGACCAGGAGGGCAAGGCACAACAGTTAAAAATAGGAAATAAAGTGTTGCCTCTTCAAATAATAAGCTCTTTGCTAAGTGGTAAGGACCCTTTGAAGTCACAGCCCAAGTCACACCAGTCACATACAGTGTAGCGATCCCGCATGCCCAGAATAATGTGCAGAATTATCATATCAATTTGCTAAAAGAATGGGAGGAGGAAGAGGAGTTACCATAAGCATCCAAACCTGCCCTCTTTGTAACCATTGAGCAACCACTCAAAATCACCCTACCTCCTAAAAATGAGGGGGAGACCAAACTAACAGCTAGTGTAGGAGATAACCGAACTGAAGATCAAAAGAGACAGGTGGCAGACTTGGTCAACTGAAACAGGGACGTGTTCTCCCAGGTACCAGGGTGAACTACCCTCGCCCAACATGATATCCAAATGGAAACAGGAAAAATAGTCTGATTGAGACCCTATAGAATCCCCAAGGCTAGATGCCAGGTGGTAGAAGACGAAGTCCTCGGTATGCTGGAAGGAGATATGATCAAACCTTCCAAAAGCCTTTGGTGTTCTCCTGTCATATTCGTGCTGAAGCCTAATGGTATTATGAGGTTTTGTATAGACCTTCAGCAGTTAAATTCCATCTCTAAATTTGACAGCTACCCTATGTCCAGGGTAGAACTTATTGAAAGACTAGGAGTGGCCCGTTATCTCACAACCTCAGATCACCCTAAAGGGTTGTGGCAAATACCCCTCACACATTGGGCCAGGAAAAAGACTGATTTTGCCTCTCACTTGGGCCTCTATCACTTAAATGTAATGCCCTTTGGGCTGCATGGAGCTAAATTTCAGAGACTAATGGATACACTTATAAGGCCTCATCAAAAGCCTACTTAGATAACATTGTCATATTCTGTTCTTCCTGGGATCAACATGTGAAACAGTTGGAATCGGTCCTCTCAACTCTTAGGAAAGCCAGCCTTATGGCGAATCTGGAAAAATGAAAACTGGCCAGAAATCCCATCAAATACTAAGGGGATATCATTGAAGATGGAACCATAAAGCCCCAAGTAGATAAGCTAAATGCCATCCAACACTTACTGCACCCCACAACCAAATAGGAGATCAGGTCCATTCTAGACTTGGTTGGCTACTATAGACATTTCATACCAAAGTTTTCAGATCAGGCTGCCCCCCCAACAGAACTAATGAGAAACAAACAACCTAACAAGTTGGCCAAACTTACCCCACAACAACGTGACAGCTTTAACAAGCTCAAAGCCGCTTTCTGCACTGACCCTTATTGCGGTGTCCAGACTTCTCTAAACCCTTTATCCTGCAGACTGATGGTTCCGACCAGGGCTTAGGAGCAGTTCTTTCTCAGCCGGATGAGATGAATTACCTCCATCCAATAGTGTACATTAGCTGCAACCTATTACCCCAGGAATCGCATTACCCCACCATTGAAAAGGAGTGTGTATACATCAAATGGGCAATTGAGTCTCTTCAGTATTTTCTTATTGGTCGATCCTTTACCCTACTAATAGAGCACGCTTCATTGACATGGTTGGCACGTACTAAGGACACAAACCCCAGAATTCTGCATTGGTTTTAAGCACTGCAACCTTTCTCCTCCCAGACCCTCCACCTTCCTGGTAGATACCAGATGACGGCTGATTTTCTGTCTCGAATGCCACTCTCTGTATGACCCGATCAGCCATGCCTGGAAGGGGGGCACTGTCACAGGACACTAGCCGCGCAACCAATGGAGCTAACCGAGACATCCAAATCAGAGGCAGCAGGAAGCGAAGACATCAACACAGCAAACTACCCCAGGGAACGTCTGAGAGGTCATCACCTGAAAGTACTGAAGACCGCCGGGTCACAGGGACGTCAAAAGGAGAAGCAGAACTGTTCGATGCTGTCTGAGCTGGACCAGATGTGAGAGTGACAACGAAAGCGGTGGAGAGACAGAAGTTGGAAATGCACGTGGAGGAAAGCATGGAACGAGAAACCAGGAAGAAGACGCCGGTGGACGAAGGCAGAGAGCAACGTGGACAGTAACAAGGCTCCTGTACCCGTCATGTTCCGGGAGGAACAAGGCTTTCACAGGTATGGTCCAGAATGAAGGGACAGTGGGCCAAGGAGAGGGTGGGGTGTGAGGGAGTACGGGGGGGAGGCTGTGCATGGGGATAAGGTGAGAAGGGCTGCACATTGTTGAGAGAACACCAAAACCCTGGAAGTGGGGAAGCACACACCATTGGGTTGGCACAGACCAAAACACTGTTCACACATTAAGAGAGCCAAAACAGACTACTGTCTCAAAGACGTTGCAAACATTTAGCGCAGGTGATCACTGGGTCCCCTCACAAACACTCCCTCCCTTAAAACCCCCTTGAGTAGTAGGACCTTACCCGAACACTTGTTCTTGTCCTTTACTCCCGAGATGCATAATAGCGGAGTGCGGACATGGGCAACCAAACGAGCAGAAACCTAGAAGAGAGACAGAGGAGAGAAAAGAAAAAGGAAAAGTCCAATTACATAGTGGAAGACAGGCTGGAGTGACTTGCACTTTAAAGCACAACAGGAACAAGAAAACTCACCATAAAGAAGAATCGAAATAATAAAGCACTTTTTATCTGTCACCAAGAACCAACAGGCGTCTGTCTTTACTTGGATGTTTCCTAACAGCATGGTGGTGACCTCTGACGCGGTGACAATCAGAATCCTATTCAACAAGTAGGTAGTATATAAAATGGACTTTTATCTATGTTAGGAACTTGTTTTATCATATAATTGTGCACATAAGTCTCTTAACTTCAGCACTGTCAGTTATTTTGATGTCATTGGGATTAAGGTCATGTGGCAGCACTTCCTGTGAGGATTCAGTGTCAGATCATATGATGCCACTTCACTGTGACGGTCACTGGTTCAAAGGGAAGTATGTGATGTCATTTCCATTATTGCTCACCTATGCCCTGTGCACTGAAAGCTCTTTATTTGTGTAAAATAGATATATTTATTCATGTAGATTACATTATTTGCACTTCGCATGAGTAAGTCGAAATGAGAAAAAATACATAAACTACTAATAGGTGAAATATTAAAGCAAATAAGGCACATTTATTTTAACCTTTGTGACTAGGTCCTTGTGTGTCTAACGTAAGCAAATTGTTAAAGAGTACAAACCAACACCTTCATTATGTGTTGATTTTTCCAACATGTCGACCAACACTCGTTGGGCAGAATTGGATAGATAAAATTTCAAGTGAAACATCCTAAAAGCAGGGTTTATGGATTCCGTGAAAACAGAAATGACAGGGCTCAAAGTGTTTCTTAAAAACCCTCAGCCCTCACTGCCAAATGCCAGGATTGCAGAACACGTAGGCTGGATAGTATTTATTCCTTCGTTTCACCTTGTGTGTCTTTCTTGCACCACCCAACATTTCCTGTCTCTTTATCTCGCAGGTTCCTGTCATCACTACTTTCTCCCATTGACACTTTTTCCTTTGTTTCTCTTCCTTCTTACTCCATTTTCTGCCTTTCTCTCACTTATTCTGGGTTAAAGTCTTCTAAGAAATAAGCCCCAGTCCCGAAAAATTAGTGCCACTGCCTGTAACTACCAGAACAAATTAAACACTGGGTTTCTTTGATTTTAGGGGCTATGATATGATAATTAGTAACATTACTTAGACTGTATCAGCAATATATCTATTCATGTGCTTCTGTGCATGCTTCTGAGCAGACACATCCCATTGTTTTACAATGTTTTATACATATATACACATATATAAAATATATAACGTTTTTGTGATTTTATTACACAAAATTCGGTGATGTAAAGCCCATACATCACAGAGAGGCCTGAAATTTGGACAATATTTCATATTTGCCTGTTAAATACTAATATACTGATCATAATGGCAGCCCCCAAAACCACTGTGCAGTAGTATCACTTCCAAGACTACAAGGATTTTGCACCATGGATGGACAAATTATGCAGCGAGGAAAACCGAACATTGATACAGCAAAAACAGCCCATCAGAATTACACACAATTTGCCAGAAAGCCAGATCTTCATTCAGAAAGAGTGCTTTTTGTCATTTGATGAAAATCCGTTTAGTGGTTTTTGAAAAGTTAAGATTTAAAATATTAGTATGTGTAAGGGTTAAGTTTGCTGGAAACTCGTGAGAGTCCAATGATCAGACATCTTCAAATAAAAGAGAGATGAGATTGGCCGAGGGAAATTTTCTTCCCATTAGTCATCTCCCGAGAGCATCTTGCTTCATGCTGTGATTGGCTGGCCGCAACTTGAGAAGGAATGTTGTAGCCACTATTTCAGGACACAGGAACTAGGTCCCCATGTACTGAAAATGAAAAATAAAAATATGGTTTGGGGGGGCAGAGTAGGGGTACCATTCCCCTCAGGACCAATTTTTTTTTTAATGTGGGTTTTTGGCAATTCTGCACGTATCCAGCGGGAGCCAGTAGGGCCCCATCGACTCTGCGGGAGTCTCACAGGAGCACCAAGGCCACACTGGCTCCCATGAGAGTTTTGTGGGATCAGAGAAAAGTTTTAAAAAAGGGGCATGGCTTGAGTGTTTGCAGTGGGTTTCTGAGATCACGCAGTTGGTCTTGCCCCTCAGTCACGGCGCGGATGGATAAAGGCCTTGCGCAGCAAGGGCGACCGCTTTCCGGGGCCCGGCCCCATGCACTGCTTATAACTCACATATTACAACATTGATCCTTTCCTGGTAAAGTGACTTGGAAGTGTGTGCTGCTGGATTTACAAGATTTTACAGCATGAGCTGCTAACAAGTTCCTGCTCCATACTGTGTCATTGTAACTTGTGGATACACCAAACCTGTTCATTGAAGTGATTAGCTCTCTACGTTTGCACTTGTCATAAATTGCGTGAATAGTCATCATGTGTAGCGGAGGTTTTTTTTTAGTGATGCAATTAATAAAACATGATTTGGAAAAGACAGTACATTTGCACAGCATAAGCCTGTCGGTTCATGAGATTGTCTTCCACTTCTTCGCTTATATCTTCAAAGCCATCATCAATGTTGTTGGCTTCTGTTCCGAACTCAAGAACTTTAGTTTGTAACAGTTTTGCATTGCCGATATCAAACAAAAATGTAAAAAATGTTAAGGCAACATGAGGCATTCTTGTTGACTCCCATGATTTGCGGAGCACTGGGGCATCTCAAAAGTTTATATTAAGTCCAAAATCTAAATCTTTCAGGACATTTTTTAAAATGGATCCTGCTGATTTGACTACTCCCTGTGATCTTAGTTTGGCAGCAAGAACTTCAGGAGTCAAATCAACTAAGAACACCATTAGTGGCTCATTCTTTTTGTTACACTGACAAAAAGCAATTCTTTCATTGTACATTCTCACCAGAAAAATATTAATTTCATTATTATGGATCAATACAGTTTCATCAATGTTGACCATTATTTCTCTGATCTCACTGAGTGTTAACCTGTAGCCAGCATTCAAGAGTGGCTTTAAAACTTAATTTGCTTTTTCAAAGAGTGGAAATGTAAGTGAAGGCTGGAAGTTACATTGCTGTTGGGAGCTCATTGTACATTCATATTTTCTAATGTACGCATACATACATGTGGGCATACAAATCCGCTGCAAATACATTCACCTTGCTGTTTAGATCAGCTACTCAGCTGAAAACTTCATCTTGGAAGAAACTGGCTGCAGGTAAAAACACGTTTGCTCTTTGAGACTCACATACTCTGTACTTTGTTCTTTCATCAGTCCCTTTGGCCCTTGTCCTGGCTAAACCAGAGAAAAGACATTGAATATCCTCTGCATACTGATCAGTTGTTGGAGGTGGACGAGGGGTAGCCATGGATCTTCTAAGTGGATGGGCATTAGGTTTGGTTGTTGTCACTTTCTCAGAAGACTCGGATTCTTGTTGTGATGCACTGGTTTCTGCTATTTTTTGGTAATTGATTTCCAGGTTTTTTCCAAGGAATTGCTGTTACAATTATAAAATATTTGACCCTCTTCACCCACCAGTTTCAATCGTTGATGTTAGCTTTTCTTTTGGATTAGTTTGGCATATGGCACATTTTTCTTTGTTGAAGGAGTCCTCAGATTTTTTAGTTAGCAACATTCTGTCAGGAGGTATAGATCCTCTGCAACCACCTGCTTCGCTCATGTTTACAAATTTGAATCAATGGGAAACCTGAAACAAAACCAATATTAAAATACATTACCAATGTGAAGGCTAAAATACATCATTATAGAGCAGCCATTTTGGAAAATGGCAGCAGGGTGGCTATGGGGAGTTATTTTCTGTCTCTATAAGGCTACTTGACCTCCAAAACCTATGCTTTGATACCAAAATGAAGTATATAAGTCTCATGATTGGGGAGGCATGGCTTGCCATCCAAGATGGTGGACGCGTAGCGGGTTGGCTACAGGCCCTGGCCCCAACAATCAATGCTAATCTGATTTATGGGGAGACCATCGTCCCTGAATGGTGAGCCGGAGGCATTATAACTGCTTGCTGCCCTGTTGGACTTGATATGGTGGCGGGCAGCAGCCCGAATTCCGTGAAGAAACTGCAGAAACTGGTGGCCACGTGTCTGACCAGGCCAAGCCAAGAATAGAGCACTGTGACCGCTGCAAAGGCCCTTTCCCGAAGGCCGGACTGTGCCGCCCCATGATGCTGTGGATGCCTGAGATGGGATTGGCAAGGAGTGTCACATTTGGCGCTGGCTCCGGTTGCCGGAGGAGACCCGAGTGAGTTGTTGGTGGAGGGCAAGGCCACACCTCGACGATAGAGGTCTGGGCCCATCCGAGGTGCGGCCTTGCCCTGTCCCTGCCTCAGCTCTAGAAGCGTCCATCAGATGCGACAACACTGCTCGCCGGACATCCCGTACCAGAACAGGGTGTCAACGGAGATATGGCCACAATACCTGGGGGCCTGAAGGTGACCGCTGGCCTAAGTGAGAGCGAGGAGGAGCAAGTGGGAGCAGACGGCCCACCCTGGAACATCGAGGGCCCGATCCTCATCTCCTGTGACCCCTCTCCTTCCCTGCTGGATGCATCTCCTGGACGTGGAGGTGCTGTGGGCCCATCAGTGAATAGACGACGGTGCACCGCAACTCTCTCATGGTGGGGCACAGCGGGCTGGTTGTCCTTGCTACCTGCCACCCCAGTTTAGGGGCCGGCGTGATTGATGTGGCCATCTCGGTGCCTTCGCTTCTGCCATGGCAGGGAGGTTGACCTGGAGGGATCCAGCAGATGTAAAGTGGAGGTGAGTGGGAGCGATTGGCCCAGGTGATTTCATGAGGCCTGAGCCCCCTCCTCGCCTACCTGGGTTTGGATGGGGCCCCCCTTGCCCAGCTGGCCCCCTGCGCTCTGAGAGCCTTCTTTGCTTGGATGTGGTGTGGGGTTGAACCTGCTCCCAACATTGTGTGTTCTGCTGATAAACTCATATGTACTGTAAAGTCAGATTATGGGCCTGATTATGACCTTGGCGAAGGGGATTACTCCATCCCAAACATGACGGATATCCAGCCCGCCGTATTACAAGTTCCATTACATTCTGTGGAACTTGTAAAGCGGTGAACGGGATATCTGTCACTTTTGGGATGGAGCAATCCCCTCCGCCAAGGTCGTAATCAGGCCCTATATGTCCCTGGTCCGCACCATCGTAAGGAATTCAAGGTCTCATCGATAGGGTCTGCCCAACCTGATGCCTTGTGGTGCAATCTCTCGTGTCCAGGCTGCTGCCCTAAATTTACCACTACACCCATCTGCTACTTTTACAGTTGTGTCCCCATACAGTGGCACAAGGATATTAAACGAGCACAATCTTCCTGCAAAGCGAAATGCCTACATCTCCATAGCAACTGCGACCGCTGGCAGTTTAGGACGCCAAAAGGTGGTCCTGCTAATACACCATTAAGCTGAGTTATGGAGGTAACGCTACAGACATACGAACTGGGCTGTGTACACGAAGCATCACCAGCTGTAAAGTTTTTGCTCACACCAACTGAGTAAAATAGGTTGCACCAAAACAAAAAGCAGCGGCCCTGGTTCGCAGGCCCTCTCGTGTTCATCACCATCAGAGAGCTCTTGGCACGAACACCTGAGAACTGTATTCCACCCACGGATCAGGGACCCCAGACAGACAAACTAGACTTCATCACATTTTGCAATTGAACAGAGACTTGGAGTCATCACTTAAGACATCTCTATCCTAAAGGACGAACACCGCAAATTAGCCAAAAAGGTTAAAACTAAAGAGGCAGCCATAGGTGTCTTATTGCCTGCTGAGTTAGGACACACCAAACAATTGCATAAACTCACCCAGCAAATTGAGAATCTTCAAGAGCATGCTGACGTTGCGGAAGTCTGTGCCCATAGAAATAATATCCGAATAGTTGGTATGCCGGAAGGAACAGAAGGCCCCAATGCGATGCAGTACATCGGGAACTGGCTGAGGTCGGTGCTGGCCCCAAATGGTTTGTCGGAAATCTTCGTGGTCGAGAGGGCACAAAGGGTCCGTGGTGTGAAACCCATCCCAGGAGCACCTCCCCGGCCTATAGTGGCTAATATTCTGAACTTTAGAGACCGCAACACTCTTCTCAGGGTGGCCCAGGAGAAAGCCCCAATACTCCTGGCAAATATGAAGATCTCCATATTTTCTGATTATACGCGGACTGTGCAGCACCAACGTGCTACCTTTCAAGAAGTAAAACACAAGCTTCGACTAGCTGGTCTATCCTATGCCCTTCTGTTCCCAGCTAAACTTAAAATCTTACATATTCAATGCTCATATTTTTTGATACACCAGGCACAGCACAGGAATGGATGGAGCAGATTCTCGCTGATCTCACAGCTTTGCTTCCAGATGAATGTGGCTGCCCAAGACCCCGCCATAGGCTGAGACGCCGTCATTCCAGGGCTGCCCCACAGGATCGTCCCAATGGAATGCCTTCTCCCCAGCAAGCCTTAGTGGGGCAAGTTGAGGCACTTTGATCAGCCTCTCAGTGTCAAACGCAGAAGCTTCTGGTCAGCTCCAGTTCTTCAGAAGACAATGGCACCGAATCGGAGTCGCTGGCAGTATGGCTCTCTTTCCCTCCTTTACTCCCCAGATGGCTCATGATTTATAATGCTAACTAAGCTATTCTAATTCTGGGTGATGGGTAGAGGTTGGGGCGAGCAGTGTGTAGATATGGGTAGAGCTATGACTATAATTATATGATTGTATCGCTGCTTTTATGGTAGGTGCTTGTCGTATCTTCTACAGCTTCATTATTCCACAGTGAACCTTCCTGCCCCTCTCCAACATGCTGTTCATCATTAGATAATAATAAGAGGTCTTCTCATCATCTCTAATAAATCACGAGGGCCGGGTCTGGGTTGCCTCCTGCAGCTCCACACTTCTAAGTACCCAAATAGGAGCAAGTGGGTGCTGCCAAGAGCATCTACGCCCCCCTACAATGTGCGAAGGCAAAAGTTTGAAATTCTATACATTGTTTATATTTATTGTTCTGTTTGGCCGAATGCTGAGTAGGCGTCGGACAAAGAATTGGGTAGTTGAGGTTTTTTTGCGTTCACAGTCACCCCACTAGTCCGACATACTGGTTGCTCTAAGTCTGCAACACTTAGAACCCCAACTTTACACACAAATGACATGGCAATGATTTCCAAAGAGTATAAACTTCTCACTTGCAATGTGCAAGGGCTGGGTACAGTACATAAGTGCCACAGGATAGTAGCCCAATTACACAGGAGATGAGCACAGATAGTTTATGTACAAGAAACACATTTTTTGTCCCCTGAGGCTCTGAAGCTCTTGAAGAAATGGAGAGGGCAACTCGTCTACACATCCTATTCAGCTTATGCTCATGGTGTTCTGATTTGGCTGAGGGATGGGATCCCTTTTGAGGTGAAGGATACCCGAATAGATATTCAGGGCAGATATGTATATTTGAAAGGAACACCAGAGGGGGGGCAGGTAATACTGGAAAATATACTTGCACCTAATACAGAACAGGAAAATTACTGGCCACATTTATTGAACGTGTTGGTGGACTGGGTGCAATATCCCTGGATACTGGGAGGGGATTGCAACACAGTATTAGATATAACCCTAGACCGCTCCCACCCTCCATTGCTCGCAGCTGTTTTGGCTCGTCAAACTAAAGCTCCGCGACAATGGGCAGAGAGTTGGTCACTCGCTGATCCATGGCGCAAGCACAATGTGAGCCTGTGAGAATATTCCTTTTATTCCTACCCGCACCAACTTCATTCACACCTAGCTACAATCATCTTTTACCAACTATAATACATACCACATGCCTTGCCGAAACACTGTCTGATCATAATCCCTTAGAGATGACAATAGCATGGGGCAGGGTACCCAAGCCCATTCCAACCTATAGGATGGAGTTTCGTGAAACTCTGGCCAAAACAATTGATAATTATTTCACTGATAATACAGGTACCCCTTCTTCTGTACTGCAAGAATGGGAGGTATTTAAGGTAGTTATATGTGGGACTACGATAAATGATCTAGTTGGAGCACTCATGGAGGTAGCTAGTACGTTAAAGGACATAGAAAATAAAATGGCTCAATTGGAACAAGCTGTGGCACGTAGAGAAGTTAATGCATCCGAACTCCAAGCAGTCAGAATTACACATGCAGAGCTTTTGGAGCGACTTAGAGTAATGGATTATAAGGCAAACCAACAATGTACACACGTAGAAGCAGACAGGGCGGGTGCATTATTGGCCCGGCTTGTTCATCCCCTCGGTCCCTACTCCCATCCTCTCCACAGACTCCCCATCATTAGGTAGAGTATGTACACAATTAAAAATAAATACAGCGTTTTGTGAATTCTACACTGAGTTGTACGCGACCCAGCCCCCATCTCCTTAGATGCATTAACAAACTACTTGGATGGGCTCCAACTACCAACGATACCTGAAACACACCACAAAACCTAGGGGCTCCAATCATGGTAGGAGTCATCAGGGAGCCGATTAGAGAACTGTCTCGCATTAAGACTCCCGGATCAGATGGTCTGCTCGTTGAGTTTTATACGACGTATATGGATAGACTGGCCCCACAATTAGAAAAACTTTATACAGCCTCGCTACGTTCAGGTTGTCTTCCCCCTACTATCTGACAGGCTTTAGTTACATCCTTAATGAAACTGAATAAACCACCAGCGGCGCTCACATCCTACAGGCCATTATCCATATTAAATACAGAATATAAAATATTAAGTAAGATCCTGGCACATCGCCTGCTTCCCTCAACGCCCCACCTTCTGCATGTAGACCAGAGCGGCTTTGTCGAAGACATCCCTAAATATCTGCCATTTGTTTGCTGCGGCCCCTAACAATTATCCCAATGCTGGATGCCTGTCATTAGATATTAGGCAGGCATTTGATACACTTAACTGGGAGCACATGTTGACAGTGCTGTCCAAATATGGCATACCTGTGTCTTTTATTAAGTGAGTCAGACTTCTCTACACTGAACCCTCAGAGAGGGCGAAGACCAGGGCTTGCATTTCCTCCCCATACATAATAGCTAGGGACACACGTCAAGGTTGACCCCTATCACCTTTGCTGTTTGTGAGAGCTATAGAGCCTATTGCGTGAAGGCTGAGACAGGGTGCAGCTAACTGGGGTATCCCACTAAATGCCATGCTTCAAGCTGTTTCCTATACGCCTATGATATGATTTTATACCCGAAAGACTTAAAGGTAGACCTGACAAGTATAGCTGAAATACTAGCAGAATTTAAGCGATTTTCTGGCCTACAAATTAATGCGGACAAATCCTGCGCTTATTTTTTCACCCCCAACCAGAGTATCTGTCACTGAAGTTTGGTTCAGAAACAATCCCTATAGTCCTGCATACATTCCAGTATTTAGGAATTCATGTGTACCGGGACCCACAGGATTTACTAGACGGTAATCTCATGCGAGCGGTTAATGCTCTTAGTTCCCAAGTGAAATTCTGGATCACCCTTCTGCTATCGGTGGCCAGCAGGATGGCGCTGGCGAAGATGGTCATGCTTCCCAGGTTGCTTTATCACTATGTGAACCTGCCAGTTGTGATCCCAGCATCAATGTTTCAGGCACTGAATATGCTATTGACAGAGTTGGAGTAGGGCTGTGGATGCAGCAGGGTCATTTTGGCTAAGCTGCAGTTGCCGGTGCTGAAGGGGGGTCTTGGCCCTCTAAATTTTAAAGCATACTGCATAGCAGGGCAGCTGCAATGGCTCAGCTTACTGGCTCACTGGTCACAATTTGTGGGAAATAAACTATACACCTGCGCGGTTTCAGCTCCGACACTTGCACAGATTGCTATGTCCCGGGATCCGCAGCCCTCGCACCATCCTGCTGTTGTTGCTGATTGCTTTGCAATACTGGCAGATGGCCCTGTGATACACACATATATCCTCCCCATATGCACCAAATATTCCAATGCGTGGTCTACCAATTGTACTGGTCACATTAACAACGCAGCAGCTGGAGCCCTGGGAGCAGTCGGGGCCACTGACGCTTGCTGCCCTCGCTTCCGATGGCTCTCTGATGTCGCACTATGATTTCATACACCTCTACAGTCTACTGGAAAATCCAGTCCTTCTACATGCTAGTATCCTCTGTTACATCAGGCAGCATTGGGCACCACAAGGAACAGAGCCGTGCACCTTTTCACTTCTTCAGGCGTTACATACTATGGGACATGGTCGTCACTAGGCCTTAGAGCACACTTAACGATCTCCTAGAGCAAGTACGTGTGAAGTGGGAGACTGACCTTTCCTGTACCTTTACCGACAAAGAGTGGGACTTTTTGCTAGCATCCCCTAAGACAGTATCACATAATGCAAAATTCTAATTTATCAAATTCTCCATTCTACACAGAGCATACCTTATACCTCACCATATAAACAAAATGTTTCCTGGAGCAGTAGCAGAATGCCCAAGGTGTCATCGCGTGGGAGCAGATTTCCTACATATGCTATGGCAATGTCCAGTATTGGTTTAGTATTGGGCGGAGATAACGCAATTCCTGTCTGCTCTTACAGGCAATTCATACTGGGGGACCCAGGACTTCTGTCTCCTGGGCCTCTTTCAACATTCTCGGAGGGCCAGGGTGATAGCCCGTTTTACCAATTTAACGCTGCTCTTGGCCAAACTCCTAATAACAAGGAGATGGAAGTCTCCGAAACCTCCAAAAATACATCACTGGTGGGAGGAAGTTGCTGGTTGGGGATTGGCGGAGAGTGAAGCCCTGTGGAGAGCAGAGTGTAGGTGACCGTGTAAGTCAAGAATGTCACTAGAATGGGATATCCTTCTAGAGACCTTTGAAGGACAGGCGAGTGTTGATGGCGAAGACCAGAACGTACCCCCATGACTGGACATTTGAGCAGGTAAACACTCCCTAGATGAGCAACCCTTTGGTTTCCCATTTCACAATATATATTTAATCTAGTCTCACTTGCCCATTTATCACGCAAATGAGACACAATTGTGCCCAAGCCCTCTATACAGCTTGAAAAGAATTGTTGAGTAGCACAAGGAACATTCAATATGGAATTACCCTTGGCAGGCTGTGTGGTTAAGACGTGGCTGCAATGCTAACTTCTCCGGTATTATGTTGTTGTTGGGTGACGCAGTTACAGTTTAAATGTTATTAAGGGGTAAGGGGTGCCCTGTTGAACTTGTCAAATGATAATACATTTAATGCACTGTTGATGTTTTTGCAAGTTATGTGTAAAATTGTAACGGCAAATTGCATTCTATACAAGGGTAACAGAATTGTTATATAAAATACACTAAAATTTGTGTTAAAAAAAAAATAGGTCTCACGATTCCTGAAATATTATATCATCACTGCAACACATCTGCCATTTTTAAAAATGTTGTTCAGAAAAAGTCGGCCTGGATTAGCAACACCTACCCATGGTAAATTGCTTCCCTAATGAAACAAAAACACAAATCAAAAATGAACATCTCTGGACAACAATTCTTTATTGAGGTATGACAAGGGGCCAGGACTAACTGGTTCTCTGACTGATATTCGGTGGAATAGACCTCAGCTTGAATGACCTACATAACAAATTTCCAGTTTAGAGAACCCACAGAGCGGGTTCTCTTCCTTTAGCTGGAGGTCCAGTCTTAATGTGGTGGGTGACCAACGAGAGATAAAGCACGGCATTGTCAGTCAGCTAAATCTTGCTCTCTTTTGAAGATATTAAAAACAAGCATTGGCAAAGCCAATACGTCTCACCTATGCAAGATCTTCTGGCCTTGTCAATGTTTTAAGATATGCGGCACAGCAGCCAGAACTGCTGTGCAGCATGTCCTAAAGTCAACAAAAAAGAGGCACTATGAATTGTCCAGCATTGACCATAGTGGTTTTTTGTAAGCAATGTTGCACAGTAGCCCAAGCTATTTATGTGAACACTACAGAGGTGCAATTTCTCAAGATACAAGAAGCTCACAAATGTTTAACTCCTAAAGAATGAGCTGCCACTGGGCTTCACTTTCATAATGTCAACCTCACATCCCACCATAGGTGAAGTGAATTATTAAGCTCCACATTCAAAAACTTCATGGCTAGTTTGAAATGCATTAATAACAAATGTGGCAATTTGTGTGGCAGTTCAAAACTGAATAAATTGATGTTCACAACAAAGGAAATTATATATTCCTTGAAATTAAGACATAGCACAGTACCACTTCATATATAAGACATCATAAGAACACTTTGAGACAGAAACTCTTATAGCGATTTCCTGTCACCAAGTGATTAAAGTGACCCATAAGTAAAGTATAATTTTTTACCTAAAGCTTGATCCAAAGGTCACATACCTCTGCACAAAATCTCCAAAGTACACATGTCAAGAGTAATGTAATATGTGAGGTCCTAAATGCATAGAGGGAGTACAAGTTATAGCTAGCTCAGTAAGCTATAACAGGTAACTTTCAGTATTTCTTTAGCTTAAAATGGTATTTTTTAACTGACAATTATACCTATCTATAACAACAATTTAACATTTGTTGTTTAAGTGAATTTCTTTACTACCATACTTAACTGTATGCACTGGGACTTAGGCTATGTAAGAAAGCTTACTTTCTAGGCTGAGTGATAGTGTTTGGTGAGGGACTTTCCTCTCAGTGAAAACTTCTGTACACGGTGAAGGTCTGCGTAGTAGGATTTGTTGAGGGAGTGGCCATACGACAAAGACTTCTATACATGACGAAGGTTGGTTCGTAGTACCATTTGGTGCTTCATAAAAATTTTCTTTTGGTCCCACAGGATTATTACACGTGTGGGAGATCCTTGGGTCTGTGATGACTTTAGAAATGTTTTATTTATTTCAGATTATGGTACTAGGATGTTCTGAATGGCTCCACTCTCCAGGGGCTGCGATGGGGCAGGGCACTCCTCCCTTGTGTCCTTACTTTTGTTTCTCATGATTTGGGGAGTCCTATAATGATGATAACAACATTTTCTCCACTGTGGCCAACCAGTCACATCTGTCGGTCCTGAGGAACTTCATCGGAAGTACCGCGGACCAGCCAATCAAATAATTTTTTTTTGCCCATGTCGTCTCGTAGACGTCCCGCAGCAATAGATATCTATACATTTTTAACCTTATTTTCTCACTATGGCTAAGCAGAATTACATCAAATCAATAAAATAAAAGCTCACTTTCTGGATAAAGATCAAGCATTCTGACAAATTTGGTGTAATTCTATTCAGCAGTTTTGTTGTTAGTGATGTAATCAATGATGTTTTAGAACAGATTTAAAATTGGTGCTTTTGATCATTTTGATTTTAAAGACAGCTCTTTTTTGTCTGGAACACCCACCACACATGATACTGCTATGGTGCTTTTTCAAGACGGTACCAATGAAGTAGCTGCTAAAAAACAAGCTCTGTCAGCTGTAGGCATAAACAAACAAAGCTGAAAACTTATAACCCAACTGCCTTGCCAACATGTGCAAAATCAGTACAAACCATCAATACATCCCATCTACCAGAAAGTTTCAAAGTGGCTGAGGGCATGGATCTTCATTTACCTGATGCTGCACTCCGCGAAGCTGATTTAACTGAATTTATCATATCGCTTATTTGGTGCGGATTAAAGGATGAAGAAAGGCCAGTTCCTCTGTGGGCTGGAATTAACACTCTGATCTCACAGAATACCATCCCACAGAAGAAGGTTGGGTTTTTACCAGTAATACCATCTCCAGTCACAAACAACGGAACAGTATATACAGCTCTAAAAAATTTCCAAAATGTGCATGCTCAGTTTGAAGACCAGCCTATCCTGCCAATTTTCTGCGATGAAGGTTTTTTCCATAATGTAGCTGACATTTTTATGAGCAATCCAATAGAATTTGATGGTTTTATCCAATGATGGGTGTTTTCCACATGACAAACATTGCATTGTGGTGTGCAGGAAGTTATCTCAGTGGATGTGGCATAGACAATGCACCTATTGAGGCTGAAATTTCTGGAAGCAAAAATGTCCAGTCCGTATTGAGCGCAACTCATTATGTTTGTTGTTATAAGGTATACTCATCATATCTGAGGCTATAGAAACATTGCGTTGGAATGCTTTCTGGAACAAGAATGCCAAGTTAGGTTCTGCATATCTTGTATCAGACGTGTACAAGGCACAGGGTGCACTTAATTCAAAACACATAATGCAAAGCCAGGCAATGTTCAATACACTCAGCTTAAAATCAGAAAACCTAAAAACCAAGTTTGTAGAGTTTGTCAAAGAATGTGAAAAAAATCAGAACTTTGCAAGTACTGAGAAAATGTTTTACACATGATAGCTCTAGTGAAAACCATGGCACATGCTGATTGGGAAGGTGATTGGGAGCTGCACATGAAGACTGTGGAATCACTGATTACTGTGATTTGCAAATTCGATCGCATAAAGTACCTGAGATATGGGTCCTCGTATTTGGAAAGAGTGAAGAAGCTAGAGGTGGAAAAACCATACCTCTATATAAAATTCATCCAAAGACATTTTGTGGTGAAAGACAGAAAGGGAAGGTTAAATGCTGCGGCTCCAGATATGAAACAGATATGAAACTGGAACAGAGGATCCAGAGATCACAGAAAAGCTCCAAGGGAATTGTTGCCCAGCCACGTTAAATTGACTATGTTGCTCAATGGCAGTTAGTTTACCATGAAGTCCTTTCTATTTGCAATGTTTTCAGAGAGACGACAAATTCTAAATTAATGGACCATCGTGAAACTGTTCCTCACTACGACCTTGTGGGAAAGAAAGGGGAACATTTTAATAAACATGTTGACCTTCTTCTTAATTTCATGCAGCAGCAAGGAAACCCCTTTGAAATGACTGAGCCTGTGCAACTACACAACTTTGTGGCCAAACAATATGTGGCCAAACAATATGTGGCTAATGACATAAAGACATGTCTACTAGATCTCCTGTAACATGGATCAAATATATATGCAGAACTGAAGCAGGAGAGTTTTATGCTGAAAGAGAAAAAGCTGTTTGACATAATCACTAAAGCTAAACTTCCATGCTTTAATTGCCATAGTAAGAGTTTCATCCAACCAGCCACTATAAAACAGGTTACAAAAATCAACTTTCTTGACCACAAAGAGAGATTGATGTAGCAAAAGAAAGGGGTGAATTTATCAAGGACATTCTGTAGCATGATCATCTTCCAACAAACGCATTATTTGGTGGAGATGCTGCAACCAAACCAGTGAAGCACAAACTTGTACAAGAGCTAAAAAAAAAACTTCCACCTGAAGAATTTCAGTTTAAAAAGGTGCCCTCATTGAAAACTACTGTTGTTGTGGACTATATGTCACAATTGCAAATGGTCAAGATTTCATTCATGCAAAAGTTCTGAGAGATCGATCAGAGTGTTGTACAGACATCAAAGTCATTGTAACTGTAAAGACGTCGGAAAATACCTTATGCGTGTGTGGAAAACGAGTTCTGACTGTCACACATTTGACGATCTTTGGTACAGTGAGTTCAAGAGATCAGTCCTGCTAAGTAACCTTCCACTGACGTCATATTCTGTGCGTGGACACATAAAAAAGGAGTCCTACTTGATACGAAGATGTGTAAATGTATTGGATCATGCGTACGTAGCGAAAGAGCTGTGTGAATTTGGTTGGGAAGATACTGACGGGGTGCTAAAACCTACAAAATTTCTTAAGCCTCTACTCATAGAACCTACATGTACATGTACTTGCAAAACCTGTGATACAAAAAGATGTCCCTGTCAACATGCTCTTCTCAAGTGTTCAACATTCTGCAAATGTAACATAAGCGATTGCCGAAACAAATAAAGTGAACTATGAAAATGTGTCTAAAACAGGAATGATAAACATTATTTTTTTCTTATTCGGATCATAAACATTGTTTGGTGTATACTTAAAAGGATTAAAAACCATTATTATTTGTTTCATTTCTATATATGTCTTTTCTTCCTCTATCATAGCTGCCATTTTGGAAAATGGCGGAAAGGTTTGACACCAAAATTAAGTATATATGTCTCAGGGTTCCTCAAATATTACATCATCACTGCATCACATCCGCCATTTTTAAAAATGTTGTCCACAAAAATAGGCCCTGATCAGTAATGTCTACCCAAGCTAAGTTACTGCTCTAATGATCCAAAAACACAAATCAAAAATGAAAATCTCTGGACAACAATTTCTTTACGCATGTAAATCAGGGAACTGGGAATAAGTAAAGCGCTTCTGTGACAAAGTAACTTGAATGTTGGAAGAGGACCCTCTGCATGACCCTGCTTTTTGGCTAAGTTCATGCTACAGAAATACCAGATACATCCATGCATTTTAAAGCAATGTTGTATACGTGCTTCAAAAAGCACTATGACATTGAAATTATAGCTGAGGCAAAACTCATATAAAAACAAAACTAGCTTTTCCCCCTCACCTCTATAGGACCTTTGTTGTGCTCTTTAAAGGTCTTCATAAAGAAATATTGTTGTTGCTGGAGGCAGGACTTGCTGCTTAAAGTGATACCAAACCCCTCACACAACACTCTTGTCTGATAATAGGCAGAAAGACACGTTGTACTTGCTTGAAATTTAGACCATACATGAGCCAACCACAGGGAAACACTGGTGTGGGAAAGTAATTAACCCCTTTAATTCAGACCAATATTTGTCAACACCCTGAAGTGGTCACCTGGCAAAATAGCTTTGATATTTTGATCACAATTGCCAAACATTAGTTATTGTTAAGGTTCATGTTTCATACTTGTCTGGTACTGTGGCCACATGTCTATGAATATGTTCATTTGATCACTGAACTATGTTTTGGATTGCAGCCACATATCTTCAGAGACCCTGGCTCTGATAAATTGGGAACTGAACCATGTCTGTTATTTCTACCAAGCCTGCCAAGTTCCTACAACAGTTATATGGTCACCTGAATTTGGATGTTCTTATTACCACGTATGTGTTAAATTATGAACGTGTTAATCTGAAAATTACTCTTCATCTGTGAACAACATATCAACCTGTATACAAAAGTTGTAAATTTGCAAAATTCGTCAATTTTTTTTAATTACAATTCTGTCAACCCCTTGGAATGGTTAATTTGGAAAACTGTTTTTGTGTGTTGACTTAGCGCCATAATTGATTAGTGACAGTAAAATACATATTGGAAATGGCATTTGCCTGTCACAAAAAGACTTTAAAGTATCATTTATGGTAGAGACCCTATTATAGAAAAGATTTCTGGAGTAAAAGCAGTCACAAGCCTGGTGATTATCTATTTATTGGCTGTGAGTTTTATTAGTCATTATATAAATTACCCTTCAGCTGTTCTTGTAGAACAGAACTTACTAGTGCCAGTTTAAAAAAGCTTCTTGCAAGCACCCTTCCCAAGAGACCTACTGTTTAGTAATAAAGAAACTGTGCCTCCAGGCCCAGTCAACACGACTGTTCGCAATCTGTAGTAAACCTTAAGGAAGATCTACAACATACAGCCTGACAGCTGATACATTTTCTTGGGAGGGTCAGGTGTGCCCAAATGAAATGGTGTCTCTGTACCCCATTGAGGGTGTCCTCTAAGAGACTGTACCACACTCTTACCTGTACTGTTATAGCCGAGAAGCCATAGGGGGAAACTGCCGGTGTGGAATGGTTTGTCACAATTGTGATGCTCTGTAGGCATTGTTAGGCATAAATAAGGGCAGACCCTTATTGTTAGGATGATGTAAGTGTCAAGGGTCCTTTATCCACATCCCAGACTTTGCAGCACTCCTGTATCAGGAGCACATGTCTCCTAACCTCCTCACCATGAACCATCTTATATTTTGCCAAACTCTCCTGCAACATGCACTGCACATATCTCATTCACATCCCCATCACCACCACCCAAAGCAATGACATGGGTAACAGCTGCATTTTATGCTCATCAGAGTCACTCATTTTCAGAACATAGAGTAGATGTTGCAGAGAACTTAAGGCACACTTAGGATACATCCACCATGAAAAAGCCCTGGCCCTTCCTCACCTTCTTACATATTCTTAACGTTGTGTTCTATTTAGATACTTCATCCAGTACTTTGATTATCCACTCAAGACTAGAGGTTGAATCATGGTTATCAAAAGACCTTCTTTTGCTGCACTCTTCAGAACTACCTTCCCACCAGATCTGGCAAGCTCACTCATTTCATTTTCTTCAGGAAGTAACTCTTTATAAGTGTCAGCTGATATATGTGTATCATTCTGAATGAAGGGCCGAAGCTGCTAATCCCTCTTGTTCAATATACAACTTCTCCCTCACCTCATTCTGTACTCCTCTCTAACTTCACATTTCTCCAGTGCTCACTTACTTTGTAGCAAGATCTGCAGTGTATACATTCCATACATGAATTCACAAGGTGTCTGTAATCTTCATTAACACCATTCAAACTCCTCACCTGTCACTGACCACTCTCTGAAGACCAAACCGTCACTGTGCTGCAATAACATGCCTTTCGTAGCCAACCCAACCGCCTGTAGAAAAATCTTTAACTTAATTACAAGAGCTACAATGAACCACTCAAATTACATCTTCTTTTGGAGTTTGAATCTCCTAGTAGATGCCACCACCAAGACTAGGAAAGATGCAGTTCTCAACCTCCTGAAGATTGCCAACATTAGTCACTACATCACATTTGCATCTCCCACAAAAGGCAACACACTGGACTTGTTCTTCTTCCCTATTAACAGTGCTTATCCCCCAAAGGTCTGACTTTTAATGAAGAACTTTTTCTATATCTCTAAATCGAACATGTAATTAGGTGGTCATAAATACATCCTTGCTGGATTAACTTTGTTTTTTACTTTAATTGTTACTTACTTTGTTTACTTTTAATAGGGCCCAAAGTGGATGATGGGCTGATGTAGACTTAAGTTGATGATTTTTTTCATGAGAATAAGATATATGGCGCACTTCAATGTGAATTACATGAGGATGTTGGGTACATAATGTGATCTTTTTGTGAGATTTTGCTATCATTTTCAGGTCAATATTCCATGACACATGTATCAGTTACATACATATTAAAGCCTATTCACACCATGTATCATTACAATTATGCCCCCAGAGGCCATACTATTACATACCTGATATATACCTTTATGGCATTACCATGCTCACGATATTATCATGTAATTAGACAATTTTGACAACATTGATACACTGCCACATGTAGACCAGATCACTTCTTATTTTTGTAGGAGTGAATTCACATTACAATTACGCAAAATAAGGCTGACCTGTAAGACACTCAGCACTGATTCTGGCCACTTGGGCAGTACTAGAAAGCCATCATTGGTGCATGAATTGCATGCCAATGATTCTTCGCATCATTGTATTTTAAGATGAAAGTAGTACATTCTGGTATTGTTTGTGATCTATACTTTGGATGCATGATATAGATTCATATATTATGTACCAGATACTTAAACATGAGAGCATAATCGCACCATGCATATGCAATCATGCCCACTTGGGATCTATTTCCATTATATTGTCATGCTAATGATATACACACACTTTGATGGTATCCCCTTGCTCATGATCATGTAATTAGATCAATTGCTTAAAGTCACTATATTGTTACTCATAGGTTAGTGCATATGGCCAATAGGGGTAATGACCAGCCCTTATATGTGCAAGAGTGAACTTACGTTACAAATAATTATGCTCCATTAGGCTGACCTGTTTGAAACTCAGCATTGATCCTGCCCACTTGGGCAGTACTAGCACAGTATCATTATGAAACGATCACCTAAACATTATACACTGTGGCAATACCTATACATGTACTTATGCCATCATAAAGCTCTCCTATGTATATATATATTTATATATATATATATATATTCACTTAATAAACCAAAGGTTACAGGGACGTTAAAGACAGACTCACATTTTAAACATACCAAACCATATGTGTGTGTGTATATATATGTATATATATATGTATATGTATATAATAATATATATGTATATATACATATACATACATATATATTATTATATGTATATATATATATATATATATATATATATATATATATGTATATATATATGTGTGTGTGTGTGTGTGTGTGTTTTGAAATAGTATTTATATAGCGCTTACTACCCCTGACGAGGTGTTTAAGCGCTTTTCGGCAAGTAGCACGCTACTTCGGAACCCAAGAGGAATTAGTGGTGGATTAGTATAGGGAAATATAAGTATAGTTTTAGTATTATTATGAGTTCATTTGAGCAGAGGATATGTGAGTTTGTTAGGGGGATTGACTAAACTAATGGAGGGATAGAGGAGGGAAGAATCCAGAAGTGTTAATTGGGAGTTTATAGTAATAGGATGAGGCTTGCGATGAGTAAAGGAGAGATGGAGGAGGGAAGAGTCTGTGGAAAGGGTTAGAGAGATCATTGTAGCAGGAGGGGTTTTGGATGAGTCAAAGGTGAGATAAATGAGGGAGAATTTAGTAGGGTTGTTTGGGAGATCATGGTAGTAAACTGAGGTTTGGGTGAGCCTGATGTGAAAGAGTCCTACTTGGTGGACCTAGGCACTCCCACAAGCTCCCTCCGGGTACTTCATGTGAACTGCGTGAAATCCTAGTATGACAGGGCTGACATGACCCTGCTCATGGCCACTGATGATGGAAAGGAAGAAGAGAGTGACCTTCTCCCTGACCTCTTCTCCAGCACTGCAGCTGATAGCTCAGTTGATGGAGTAATCCTGGCAGAATGTCTGTCTGAATCTTAGAAGGAAGACTGCAGGAACATCCTAGGGCACCTCTCAGAACTGTTTTCTCTAACACCGGGTCAGACAACATGGTGTGAACACGCCATTGATACAGGAGACAGTTTGCCCAGAAAAAGCTAAATATATAGGCAACCTGACCATGTTATAGACTGCATCAAAGCAGAAGTGCAAAAGATGCTGGGCCTGGGAGTCATAGAGCACTCTGATAGCCCATGGGTTAGCCCAGTGGTGATGGTGCCAAACCCTCGCTCTCAGAATGGGAAAAGAGAAATGAGGTCCTGTGTTGACTACAGAGGGCTCAACACTCTCACAAAGACAAATGCTCATCCTATCCCTAGGGCAGATGAGCTAATAGATACACTGACATCTGCCAAGTATCTTAGCACATTTGATTCGACTGCAGGCTATTGGCAGATCAAATTATCAGATGATGCTAAACCAACAACTGCTTTTTCAACCATTGGAGGGCATTATCACTTTACAGTGATGCCCTTTGGTCTGGAAAATGCACCTGCCACTTTTCAGAGACTGGTGAATACAGTCCTCCAAGGAATGGAATATGTATACCTATATATATATGTGAGAAACCTAGGCTGTCTCAGAACTGGCTCTTGATGAGTACACTAGCTTCAGCAACTTTGCCATCCTCTCACCCTCAGGTCATGCTAAAGGGGGTTTGGTGGCGTGGTTCGAAGCTAATATTGGGTACAAGGTCCTACCAATGGTAACAAATGTGGGTAGGATTCCGTCATTTGAAGTGAGTTGGGGCGGTAAGTTAAGAATTTTTATGATGAACTACTGTAACAATGATTTTGTATCCAATAATAATTTCACCTTTCAAGATCTTTCTGTAGTTATAAGCTCTGACAATATAGCTCAGGCGAAAAGGGGCTTTTTAATATACTCCTGGCAGGGGATTTTAATGCCAAATTGGGAGATGTATCCCTTTAAGCGGACTCCCCTTTTGTTCCTGTTAGCTGTGAAGTGGACCAAGCGGGTTTGAATTCGAAGGAGCAGCACCTATATGCCTTCCTTCTGGCACATGATCTGGTTTGACCTATATTTAGTTCAGATACCATGGTGGCACCGACTTTTATTGGGAGGGGGTGTAGTTCTACCATCAACTACGTATTTGTCTCTCAGAACCTTTTAGCCCTGATTTATGGGACAGAAGTGATTCCATCAGCCTTTAGTGATCACAACTCCCTGGCCCTACTTCTTAAAGCACCTTCCCAGGTGGGATTGAGGAAGTCTAGCACCAGAAAAAAAACTAGGGATAAAGGTTAATGGCAGGAGGGTGGTTTGTTGCTCTGCAAATCTGGCGCTTATTATGGATCAGGTGCAAAACGCCTGTCCATTTCTGCCAATATTATGCCAAGTAGGCAGTGGTGATCCTGCCAATTCTTTGGCAGGTTTTGTTGAGCTTTTGTCCTGTATTATTGACAGATCACGTACGATAGCAAATGCCTTCCTGCATCAGGTGCTTAGACAAACTCCTAAAGATCAGGCTACTGTCATCGCCTGTAGAAAGGCATATGCCGGGGCCCTGAAGCAGTGGAAGACCATAGTCAAGGAAAAGCAGTGGGAAAATCTAGTGGCAGCCTGCCAAAAAAGGACTCCCAGGCTTTTTGGCGGGTAGTTCGAGCTGGCCTTTCAATTGGCAAATCTCCAGAAGTAGTTTCATCGCATATCTCCCCTGAACCTTGGCTTGACCACTTTTCTGGTGTTTATGGGGCAGATGAGGTAAGGGGTGATTTTGTGCAGGTGATTCTACCTTTGAACCTTAGTCCCCCCTTTTTAGAGATCAAAGTATTAAAGGCTATTCGTGACAACCTCCCCAACAAGGCCCCTGGCCTGGATGGGATTCCAATGGATCTCTTCATCAAATATCCAGAATTTTGGGCCCCTCTTTTAACTAAGATCTTTAATATGGTGTGTAGGGCTGGACCCCCTACATCTTGGCAAACATCTGTAGTGGTCCCAATCTTTAATAAGGGTAACATTCTAGACCCTAGGTGTTATCGACCAATCTCCTCCTCAAAATTAATGGGCCAGATGGTGTTGGAACGTTTGATCTGTTGGGTGCAGGGAAAAAGTATCTATCTCAGGTCCAATACGGATTAAGGAAAGGCCTGGGCACGACTGAACAGTGCCTTAACCTCCACCTCCTCATGGCCAAGTATAAGTATGTGAAAGGTGGATCCATTCATTTAGCTTTTATGGACTTGTCGAGCGCGTTTGCCTGCGTCAATAGGGAAAAGCTTTGGGTAATTTTATCAACCATGGGTCTTGATGGTGGGCTGCTAAATCCCCTGAGACTCCTATACCAGGAACAGAGGACAAAAGTGAGGTATGGGCCAAATGGCGATACCACCTCTCCTTTTGGTGTTAGTCGGGAGTACGCCAGGGGCGTGTTCTTGCCCCTATCTTTTTTTTCATATATATCAATGATCTGGAGAAAACATTGGTCCCCATAGGAGCTGGTGTCCCTTGTATCCACAGTAATGTTATTCCAGCTCAATTATATATGGATGATGCAGTCTTACTGGCGAGGAAAGATAATGGGCTCAAGCACCTAGTTGATAGTTTCGCTGAGTTCATGAAAAACTTGGACCTCGAAACAAATTGTTCGAAAACCTTTGTAATGGTCTGTGGCCCCAAAAATACTAAGACTCACCCAATGCACATAGGAGGATGTGCTTTGGCAAAAGTAAGCTCCTTTCTATACTTGAGGTTAGAATTTGATGAAGCTTGTATCTGGTGCCCATGTCTGGAAAATACAGTCTCAAGCACAGTAGGCATTACCTACTCCCTCGCTGCTAATTTATAGAGAAACCAGCTGCTCCCATACTGGAGGTTTATAAGAGAAAATGTTTGCCAGCCGTGACCTAAGGTATGGGACTGGAGTCTATAAAGAGGTTGGGAGCCTCCAGGTAGAGGAGAATCGATTTTTCTGTCGGCTGCTGGGTACGCCGCCTTCCACACCACACTGCTCCATTCACCAGGAGTTGGGTCTGGAATACTTACAAGACAGAATTAGTGTTGTTCCATTGGAGCTATGGTGCATGATTTGGCCTAACGAGGAGGCTGTCCTCAACCAGATGATTACTAAGGACTGCCTCGTTAGTGATCAATCCCGTGGTTGAAATAAATTAAGGCCTCATTGACCGATGTGGGCTGCCCACATCTGTTCGAGAATCTGCATTTCGAGAATATCCAAAAAGGATAAATCATGGGTCTGTGATCGTTTCCTCATGCTTAGACAGGCGAACTGAGAGACAAACGATGTAGCTAAGGCAACAGATAAGGAATACTGTATGGTTCAAATGCCACTGGGCCCAGCCCCTTATTTATTGTTTGTCCATAATGTGTATGAACAAATGCTCTTAACTCATTTTAAGCTGGGGTCTCTCCGTTGGATGCTGTCCTTTCCCCAAGGGCAGTTTTCCTCTAGTGATAATTGTATCCGCCCCTGTGATGAACAATCACCACAAACGCTGTTGCACTTTGTGTTTTTTTGTAAGTATTACGAGCCCTTTAAAAAACTGTACTTGGTACCACAAAACTTCACCAATTGTAGGGTCCCCTTGCTCTTCCTTTGCCAGTTGAATGACTATGATATGTGCTGCTTAGAGGGCCACTTCTTCAAAGGAGCCTGTTGTAAGAAGTTGCTGTTTTAGCTTTTTATGACAACAAGCTGAGATGCTCTGTTTTTTGTGGGGGTTTTAGGTTGTTTTTTATGGATAATGTTTTGTATATTTGATGTTTTATATTTTGTACTGTATGTGATTCTTATGATCTGTTTATATGATCAAATAAAGACTATCTGAATTCGAATATGTATATCTATATATATAGGTGTGTGTAAAAATATGTATATATATATATATATATATATATATATATATATATATATCTGACTTAGATTTATCTCCTTTCCAATTAATCATTATGATCAAATGTCCATAATTTATCTGTGTAAAATTGTAACACCAAAAAATAACAGTCATATGGAAACCCGATGAGTAAAAAAGTTAGCGGTCTAGTGTTAGCTGTTTTTGAATTGGTAGTTGGATGAAATCACAGTTTAATAGACACTCTACACTTGTTCAACTCTATGTCCAGTTGAAGGCTCCAACCCAAACGCGTCACCATTTTTCCTTGGACCTCGCACTTTATGGATGTAATTTAAAATAAAAAAATCGCAAGAACTGGAGACTTAGTTGTGCTGCCTGCTCTCTGTATGACCTCCCCCCCATGTAAATATATCTATATATTTATATGTCCATCCATATATATATTACCTAGTGGCAGTCGCCACTATAGTTAGGACCTAGGCCCTCATTATAAACACGGGGACCCTGCCGGCCGCATAAAGAACATTCTGCTGGGCCGGCGGGCGGAAAAAAAAAATCCTCCCACTGTGTGGCGGGTGCAGCTGCACCCGTAGCGCAGATCACTGCCAGTAAATCAGGCAGTGACCTGCGCGATAGGGCACTGCACAGGGGCCCCTGCACTGCCCATGCCAAGTGCATGGGCAGTGCAGGGGCCCCCAGGGGGCCCCGGATCACCCCTTCCGCCAGCCTTTCCCCAGTGGGGGAACCCACTGGGGAAAGGCTGGTGCCAGAAGGGATCATTATCATAGGGGCAGCTCTGCTTGCAGCGATGCCCTGTCGGACAATGATTCCCTCCACCGTCAGATTGCCTGTCGGCGGCAGCCTGGCGGTGGAGGAGGGCTGCCTATGGTGGCCCTTCCTGTGTTCTTTATATGGCGGTTCAGACTGCTATGACGGTGGCGGTCTTTTCACCCGCTGTCGGCATGGCGGTTTGAACCGTCGGGGATCATAATAACCCCCCCTAGTTTCTATATAAAAAGTGTTTTTTTACTTGCCTAGATCTTTGGCGCCGCTTGACGAATCTTCACAAAACTTGCCCTAAGGAGACTATAACTGGCACCTTCACCATGCAATCATTAAAAATATCAATATAACATTAGCAGTAAAAATTTTGATAGATAATTGTGCATCGTAGGCCTGTGAGTTTAGTTACCTTAGGGCAAGAATTATAGTTACTTGATGTTAGAAATGGGGTCTTTGGTTGGCAGTCAGGTTACCCCCGTCCAAGCAAAGACCCTCACTCTAGTCAGGGTAAGTCACACACAATCAAAATTATCCTGTGCCCACCCTCTGGTAGCTTGGCACTGAGCAGTCAGGCTTAACTTAGAAGGCAATGTGTAAAGTATTTGTGCAATCAATCATAAAATAACACCATATAGCACCACAGAAATACACCACATAGTGTTTAGAAAAATATATAATATTTATCTGATAAGACGCAGGGCAAAACGTTTAAAATGCAATAAGTAAAAGTTGATATATCACTGGAAAGTGATATAAAGTGTTGTAAGTCTTTTTAAAAGCAAAGTCTCTTTCAAGCGCAAAGTACCTGGTTCACGTGAGAAATCTCCGCAAAGAACCGCAGAGGAGGAGATGCGTGGAAACAAAAGGGTGGGCGTCGATTTCTCGGGCCACACACAGCGATGCGTCTTTTAGTTTTCACGCAGGGGTGGCTATGCGTCCATTTCCGGCGCTCGGTCGTGAAACCTCTTCGGGTTGTTGGGTTTTCGGATGCCCCAGGGACGATGCGTGGATTTCCTGCACTGGCAGGATGAAGTCACAGGAGCTGCGTCGATTCAGTGGGCGTTGCTGCGAATGGGCCATGCATCGAATTTCCAGGTGCTACGCTGGCGCTGCGTCGATCTTCTCGATGTGAAGTCGGGCTGTGTCGGTCCGGACCGGCATGCAACGTTTCTGGCACGCTGTGCATTGAATTTCACCGCACAAGGAGTCCTTCTTGTAGAGATTAAGGGGGTCATTACAACATTGGTGGTAAAAGCCGCTTACCGCCGTGCAGAAGACCGCCAACACACCGCCGCGGCCGCGGAATTCCGCCACCGTCATTATGACCCATAGCCCGGAATCCGCCAAAATGTAGACACCCACACAAGTCCGCCACACCAAAGGTCAGTGATAAACTGGCGATAACAAAACCTCCAACGTCATGCCAACAGGAATACGCCCACACTATCACGACCCACAAATCCACGCGGCGGTCTTTCAACCACGGTATTCTATTGGCGTTACACACCGCTGCACTCAAAATACACACATTTTACAAAACACATCCACATTGGACAATTCAAAATATACACACCTGATACACATACACGCACCACTCCCACACATCCAATACAATATAAAACACACACCCACATCACCCACAAACCCCTACGACCACAATTGCGACTAAAGGCCAGAGAGAGACACCACCAGAAACAACACTAGCATCCACAGGCACTCAACACTATCACTCACATAACATCCACGCACCTCACACAACACACCTCTATATATCACCTCACACATCACAACACACACCACCCCACACATCACTCACACCACCACATGGCCCCTCAAAGACACCCCAGGTTCTCTGAGGAGGAGCTCAGGGTCATGGTGGAGGAAATCATCCAGGTAGAGCCACAGCTATTCGGATCACAGGTGCAGCACACCTCCATAGCTAGGAAGATGGAGCTATGGCGCAGAATCGTGGACAGGGTCAACGCAGTGGGACAGCATCCAAGAACTAGGGATGACATCAGGAAGAGGTGGAACGACCTACAGGGGAAGGTGCGTTCCGTGGTCTCAAGACACCACATCGCGGTACAGAGGACTGGCGGCAGACCCCCACCTCCTCCCCCACAACTAACAAAATGGGAGGAGCAGGTCTTGGCAATACTGCATCCTGAGGGCCTCGCAGGAGTAGCTAGAGGAATGGACTCTGGTAAGTCAAATCTTAACTATTACATCCCCCACCCTACCTGCATGCCATCACATACCCCCACCCTCACCCTAACCCCATCACTCCAACTCCTCACACATGTCCCAATATCACAAAACACACATCCCAAACCCAAGCCCTGCATGCAACACCAAAGCATGGACACCCATCACCAAAGCATGGCCACTGCACATACCCATACACCCCCCTAAACCATCATCACACAAGGTCCTACACAGGAATGCAAGCACTGGGGTACACGGTCACCCACCCATTGCACACCATGGCACACACATTTGTAATAATCATGCTTTTACACCCCTGCAAGACCCCTACCCAACGTCACCGGACAGTAGGGTCCAGACATGTCCACTCCACCCACAGAAGAGGCCCACAGTGATGACAGCAGCTCTGTCCAACTGGATCTAGACGACCAGCCCGGCCCATCTGGGACCTCAGGACATTCGGTTCCCCTCACACTGGCACAAGCCACTACAGAGCTTCCCCCCTCTGGAAACACCAGCACAGCACCCACCCAGCGGGCCCATACCTCTGTCCCCAGGACACGTCAATCAGCAGTGTGTCCACCACTACAGGGAACCCAGGCTAAACCACCACCCCAACGACAACAGGGACCTGAGGGCCGGGGCAGTGGGCCCATAGGTTCAGGGGACAGAGGCCCAGGAACACAGGGGAACTGGGAGGGCTGCTGTGCGACAGGGGGAGGACAGGCCCAGGGAACCCAATCTCCACAAGGCCCTCTCCAACATCATGGGAGCCTACCACCATTCCCAGGAGACGATGGCAACGGTACTGGCCAAGTTTCAGGAGGCCCAGCGGCTGCAGGAGGAACAGTATTTGGGCTTCAGGGAGGAACTCAAATCCATCAATTCCACCCTGGGCACCATTGTAGGGGTGCTGAAGGAACTCATCAACACCAGGAGGGACACTGTGGCACAACAAGGGGCCCCTGACACTAGCATGAACGATGAACTGCCCACCACCTCCGCCGGCGCTAGGGGACAGGAGGCACCGCCACAGGACCACCACACCAGCACCCCACCCCCTGCAGAGGGAGAACCACCCCGCAAACAGACCCTGAGATCCAGGACAAAGACAGAGAACGATGCCAAGACCCCCGCCAAGAAATGAGACCACCCTGATTGTCATCCTTTTGTCCCACCTTGTCACCCTGTCCATCCTTAAACTGTCCCAGCTTCACTTCCTATGCCACTTTGGACAATGCACCTGTGAGACTAATAGACTGTACTCTGCCATGGACATTCCTCCACCATCACCCCTCACCATTTTGCTACCCCCTCCAATATTGAGCACTTAAATAAACACCCTTAAAGCACAAAACAATCTGGAGTCTGTCTGTGATTTCGAAATAGTGTATTAGAAATTACAGTGGCAACATTTTCTTTCAAATGTAATGTCAACATACCTACTGTATGTCACACAGCTCTAGTCCATGAGGAAACAAAGCAGATGTTACACAGTCGGACCCACATCTGTGAAATCGTAAGGGAAAGTGACAACTCAATGACCATACACTGGGTGAAAATGGCAGACAGTAGAGAGGTAGTAGATTCAAATTAGATGTAGCAGGCAGTGTTGTCTTCTTACCTGTGTCTTACTGGAAGTATTGCAGGATCACCATGTTCCTGTTGTTGATGTCCTCTTCTTCTGCTTCCTCGTCTTCACTGTCCACAGGCTACACAGCTGCCACAACACCTCCATCTGGACCATCCTCCTGCAGAAAAGGCACCTGTCGTCACAAAGCCAAGTTGTGAAGCATACAGCAGGCCACGATGATCTGGCATACCTCCTTTGGTGAGTAGAATAGGGAACCACCTGTCATATGGAGGCACCGGAACCTGGCCTTCAGGAGGCCGAAGGTCCGCTCTATAATCCTCCTAGTCCGCCCATGGGCCTCATTGTAGCGTTCCTCTGCCCCTGTCCTGGGATTCCTCACCGGGGTCAGTAGCCATGACAAGTTGGGGTAACCAAAGTCACCTGCAAATGGCGAGGGACAACTGTTAGACACACACTAACTCATAGGGACATCCACAGACCCAGACAACTATTCCCACTGTATTGGGTCTATGTGCTCACCTAATAGCCACACCCAGTGCCTCTGTAGTTGCCCCATCACATAAGGGATGCTGCTATTCCACAGGATGTAAGCGTCATGCACTGAGCCAGGGAATTTTGCATTAACATGGGAGATGTACTGGTCTGCCAAACACACCATCTTCACATTCATGGAATGATAACTCTTCCGGTTTCTGTACACCTGTTCACTCCTGTGTGGGGGGACCAAGGCCACATGTGTCCCATAAATGGCACCTATGATGTTGGGGATATGTCCCAGGGCATAGAAATCACCTTTCACTGTAGGCAAATCCTCCACCTGAGGGAAAACGATGTAGCTCCGCATGTGTTTTAGCAGGGCAGACAACACTCTGGACAACACGTTGGAAAACATAGGCTGGGACATCCCTGATGCTATGGCCACTGTTGTTTGAAAAGACCCACTTGCTAGGAAATGGAGTACTGACAGCACCTGCACTTGAGGGGGGATTCCTGTGGGATGGTAGATAGCTGACATCAGGTCTGTCTCCAACTGGGCACACAGTTCTAGGATTGTGGCACGATCAAGCCTGTAGGTGATGATCACAGGTCGCTCCTCCATTGTCGACAGGTCCACCAGCGGTCTGTACACTGGAGGATGCTGCCATCTCCTCACATGCCCCAGCGGATGGTGCCTATGGAGGAGAACAGCGAGCAGAGAGTCAACCAATTCTGAGGTACGTAAACACAGCTTACTTTGAAAATATTCATAAATCGAAATTTGCCTGTATGAGTGTTTAGGCAAGGCCTAGGTATGTGTGATGCAGTCAAAAATAATGCCATGTGGCCCCCTGAAATGGCGGCTGCCTGACCTGTAAGGTAGGACAATGGGATATGAGGTAACTGCGCCGGCGTTGTACACCGTCGCGGTAGGCGGTCAAAGACCGCGGCGCAATTCTGCATTGGTCAACATTGGACCCTATGGGTCCCAGGAGCCAATGACGATGTACGCCGGTGGTGACGGTACGCACCGCCGCGGACGTGACCACCATTTTCTCTCTGTTCAATCACTCGATACCTGATCTTCGACAGGAGAGGACCTACACTGCAAGTGCTGCTGTGACCTCAGTCTGGAAGAGACAATGGCTCGTGTGTCTGGGGAAAGGGCCCTTGCCTTCAGCACGGAGGAGTTGGAGAAACTCGTGGATGGGGTCCTCCCCCAGTACACGCTACTCTACGGTCCTCCAGACAAACAGGTAGGTACACTGTGAGCATGCTGTATGGGCAATGTCTGTGTGGAGTGGGGCGGATGAAAGATAGGGAGGGGGTGAGAATGAGGCGTGCATGAAACGACGGTGAGTGCATGTGCGTCATGGCAAGGGTAGGGATGCGGGCCAATGACTGTGACTGTGCAGTTGCTAATTACTTCTCTTTTTCCCCTGTACAATTCCTGTAGGTCAGCGCCCACCAGAAGAAGGACATTTGGCGTGCCATCGCCAAGGAAGTCCGTACCCTGGGGGTCTACCACAGACGGAGCACCCACTGCCGGAAAAGATGGGAGGACATTCGCCGCTGGAGCAAGAAGACGGCGGAGGCCCAGCTGAGGATGGCCTCCCAACGTGGGAGGGGTGCCCGTTGCACCATGAGCAGGAGGGAGCTGCATCCCACATGGCCCTGGAGGGCGACACTACGGAGTCTGAAGTCACTAGTGGGACTCCTCCACCCAGACCCACACCCCTGTACCTCAGCCTATCCCAAGCACACCATCAGACCAGCATGCACACACCTCAACACACAAGGCAAGCTCTGGCAAACATAAGCACCACACATCCCACAGGCACTCACGCAAGCATCAGACACATGCAGACACATGCAGACACACCAACATCCACTGCCTCCACTGTGTCCCCCTCCTCCTCGTTTCCCTCCTCCCTCCCTCCTCCCTCCCTGTCTCGTCTCCACTCACACCTGCATGCACTACATCCTCAGCCACTACGTCCATCACCATCACACCCACCACCACACCCCGCTCACGTGCAGTCACCACCCCCACTACCATTCACACATCCTCTGTGTCCTCACCCAGTATGTCTGTGAGGCCACCTCCCAAGGTACACAAACGCAGCCACACACCCACCCAACAGCCATCCACCTCACAACAGCCTCCAGCCCATGCACCTTCACCCAAAGTCAGCAAACGTACACCTCCTACAACCACAACCTCTTCCTCCACTCCTAAACCCCCTCCAGCTATCTGTCCCAGTGTTCCTAAGAAACTTTTCCTGGCCAGCCTTGAACTCTTTCCCTCACCTCCCCCACCCCTTCAGTCTCCTAGGGCCCGACTCTCCAGGTCCCAACCTAGCAACTCAGCCACAACATCGGGGGGACCAGTGGTGCCAGTAGTCACCGGATTATGGGGTGCACCAGGCAGCAGGGCAGCCAGTGTGGCAAGGAGCGAGAGCACGGACAGTCCCCCACCTGTCAAGCATAAAAAGTTGGCGAGTGCCCGGCGGGAGAGGGGAAAGAAATCAGCCACCATAGCCGCTCCCAGGGGTACAGTTGGGAGTATGGAGACAGCTGCAACACCATCCAAGGTGGGGAAGGGGCACATTAAAACCGGCAAGTCTGGTGGGCAAGACCACCAGCAGCACCGCTGCCCAGGAGAAGACCGCCAGCAGCAGCACCGCTGCCCAAGACAGGACCACCAGCAGCAGCCCCGCTGCCCAAGACAGGACCGCCAGCAGCACCGCAGGCCAGGACAAGACCGCCACCAGCTAAACCGCTGCCCAGGACACCGCCGCCAGCAGCACCGCAGGCCAAGACAAGACCGCCACCAGCAGAACCGCTGCCCAGGACACCGCCGCCAGCAGCACCGCAGGCCAGGACAAGACCGCCACCAGCAGAACCGCTGCCCAGGACACCGGCGCCAGCAGCACCGCAGGTCAGTGAGCGCCAATGATTCTGACGCTCCTGAGGCCGCCACGGGCAGGATGAAGCACTCTGGGCACCAAGCCCCCTCCAGAACCAGTGGAGAGTTACATCCACTGCCTCAGTCCTTGGCAGGATGCAGCACTGTGGGCACAATGCCCCCTCCAGAACCTGTGGAGAAAGGTATCCACTACCTCAGTCCTTTGCAGGATGAAGCACTCTGGGCACAAAGCCCCCTCCAGAACCAGTGGAGTATCACATCCACTACCTCAGTCCTTGGCAGGATGAAGCACTCTGGGCACAAAGCCCCCTCCAGCACCAGTGGAGTATCCCATCCATTACCTCCGTCCTTGGCAGGATGAAGCACTCTGGGCACAAAGCCCCCTCGAGAACCTGTGGAGAAAGGCACCCACTACCTGAGTCCTTGGCAGGATGAAGCACTCTGGGCACAATGCCCCCTCCAGAACCAGTGGAGACTGTTATCCACTTGGGAAACTGTGGCTTTGCACTCCCCAGGATTGAACAGTGGGCAACCCACCCACTGTAGAGACTTGAGAGACTGTGGCTTTGCACTCCACAGGATTGAACAGTGGGCAAACCACCCACTGTAGAGACTTGAGAGACTGTGGCTTTGCACTCCCCAGGACTGAACAGAGGGCAAACCACCCACTGTAGAGACTTGAGAGACTGTGGCTTTGCACTCCCCAGGATTGAACAGTGGGCAAACCACCCACTGTAGAGACTTGAGAGACTGTGGCTTTGCACTCCCCAGGATTGAACAGTGGGCAAACCACCCACTGTAGAGACTTGTGAGACTGTGGCTTTGCACTCCCCAGGATTGAACAGTGGGCATGGAGCCCCCTCGTGGATCTGGCGTCGTGCACTCAACCGGCTGAGGTGCCCCCCCCTTCCCTTCACCCTGAGGTGCCTGTTTTATTTCTATCTGATGCCCCTGCAGTGTTCTCTCCATCTTGTTCAGGTATTGAGTGTGGGCCTCGCCCATGCCTTTTGGGCCCAGTGATCCACGGACTATGATGGTGGAATCCCTTGGACTTGTGTTCTTGGTGTATATAATTGAATATAGTATAAATGTATATATATGTAAATATTTTTAATTTATGTAATTGAATATATCGCAATTATTCGACTCATTTCCTATTGTCCTTGCATTCTTCCAGGGGGGTTGGGGGGGTGTAACTGTAATGTATCAATATGTATTAGTGTGTGTGTTGTAGTGGGTGAGGGTGGGGGTGTTGCGTGCTGCGTGTGTGTGTCACTGTTTTTTCCCTCCCCTATGTCGTAGGTGCAGTACTCACTGCGGTCTTCGCCGCCGGCGTTCGTGCTCCTGTTAGAGGAGCAGGAAGATAAAGGCTGGGAATATCTGAAGTTCTGGTTCCATGGTGTCCTGGTTCCTCGTGGGGTGTGTAGAGGTGAGCATTTCCCTTCGAAGTCCTGTTTCTGCCGTGTTTTTGTTTGCGGTGAATCCGCCCCGGAAAAGGTGGCGGATTGGTGGGTTGTAATAGTGTGGGCGGTACATTGTCCTCCGCCTGTCTGTTGGCGGTTACCGCCACGGTGTTTGTTTGTACCGCCGTGGCGGTCGGAGTGTTAAAGTGTTAAAGTTTCCGCCACGGTCGTGATTCCATTTTTTTTACCGCCAGGGTTGTAATGACCACTTAAGTATTTTTAGTCCTGAGACTTCAGTGAACAGGAGGAAAGCTCTATCCAAGCCCTTGGAGAACACTTCTTCACCACAGCCAGAGAGCAGCAAGGCAGCAGGGCAACAGCAAGGCCGCAGTATTTCACAGAAAGCAGACAGGTGAGTCTTTTGGGCAGCCAGGCAGTTCTTCTTGGCAGGATGCAGGTTCTGGTTCAGGTTTCTTCTCCAGGAAGTGTCTAAATTCGTAGGGGCAGAGGCCCTGTTTATATACCCAAATGTGCCTTTGAAGTGGGGAGACTTCAAAGAGTGGCTTAGAAGTGCACCTGGTCCCCTTTCAGTTCAATCCTGTCTGCCAGAGTCCCAGTAGGGGGTGTGGCAGTCCTTTGTGTGAGGGCAGGCCCTCAACCCTCCCAGCCCAGGAAGACCCATTCAAACTGCAGATGTATGCAAGTGAGGCTGAGTATCCTGTGTTTGGGGTGTGTCTGAGTGAATGCACAAGGAGCTGTCAACTAAACCCAGCCAGATGTGAATTGTAAGGCACAGAAAGATTTAAGTGCAGAGAAATGCTCACTTTCTAAAAGTGGCATTTCTAAAATAGTAATATTAAATCCAGCTTCACCAGTCAGCAAGATTTTGTATCACCATTCTGGCCATACTAAATATGACCTTCCTACTCCTTTCAGATCAGTAGCTACCACCCAAACAATATATGAGGGCAGCCCCAATGTTAGCCTATGAAGGGTAGCAGGCCTCACAGCAGTGTAAAAACGAATTTAGGAGTTTTACACTACCAGGACATGTAAACTACACAGGTACATGTCCTGCCGTTGCCTACACAACACCCTGCCCTATGGGTTACCTAGGGGATACCTTAGGGGTGTCTTATATGTAGAAAAAGGGGAGTTGTAGGCTTGGTAAGTACTTTTAAATGCCAAGTCGAATTGGCAGTGAAACTGCACACACATGCCTTGAAATGGCAGGCCTGAGACAAGGTTAAGGGGCTACATAAGTGGGTAGCACAATTAGTGCTGCAGGCCCTCGAGTAGCATTTAATCTACAGGCCCTGGGCACATATAGTGCACTCTACTAGGGACTTATAAGTAAATTAAGTAGTCCAATTGGGTAAGATCCAATGTTACCATGTTTAAGGGGAGAGAGCATATGCAGTTTAGCACTGGTTAGCAGTGGTAAAGTGTGCAGAGTCTAAAAATCAACAAAAACAGTATCTAAAAAGTGGAGGGAGGCAGGCAAAAAGTTAGGGGTGACCACCCTAAGGCTGTCAGGTCTAACACTTGAGATAACCATAACTATAATGGCTACATTTCTATGGTTTTGTGCTTGTAAATTCAGAATCTGACTATAATGTCCCTTGGCTGAATTGTGCAAGGCGAAACCACAAAACCTGGGATTAATCCTGGCTCCCCACTTTACCAAAGTGTGTGATCCTATGCAATTACTTTATTCCACTTTCCCTTCTTTTTCTACATTATCACATATAAGAGGACCTTGAAATTTAGGCCTTCAGGATGCGTGCTGTACATAACTTTCTCCTGTGTTTGATTTAATAAACTATAATGTTGTTCATGTATAATAGGAACCCAGGCCACCCAAAGGGACTTGCCTCTTAGTTCACTATTGAAATTGTTGTCAGGGTGAGGGAAGAATGAATGTTTCTAAATTCATATTTAGAAATCAATACATTTTTTTCTTAAATTCTCACTGCACTGATATAATCTGATTTACTAAGGTGAAGCCGTTCTGTATGTTAATGAAATACACTTTTTGAATTTTGAAGAGACATTATCGTATTTTTACACTTTTGCTGCAAGATGTCTTTAAAAATAAAGGTGTTCCGAAAGTAAAGTGGTCCAGGACAACCCAGTTACATAATTTCTTTAGCTTCAATTAACCTGTAAATAAATGCCAGCCCGTTTCTTTTATTTTTTTTAATATTAGTGCTGAGTCGAATAAACAGCGGCCCATTGCTGCCAGAAGGGCTGCACGTAAAGGTCAGGAGGGATGCATGCGGCCCCAAGCCATACTTTGAGTATCATTGCATTAGAGTACTGTGGGATGCAAATTCAAACATTGCAGTAATCTGATTGGGCGCTAGTGTTTTTTTTTCCTTCTGCTGACTCCCTGGGAAGTGACAGTCCAGTGGGAGCAAGTAATTTGATTGACTGGCCGCCACACTGAAGAAAATGTTACAGCCGTCATGGGGACTCAGAACGCATGCCCTGAAAATGTTAGAAAAAATAAGATCTTAGGGGGCAGGATAATGATACCCTGGGACCGCCCTGGGGCCAAACATTTAAAAAAAAAGGTTTTTCCTTTTTTGTGGTCCTGCAGATGCCGCAGGAGCCAACGCTTCCTCCCATGTTCTCCCATGGGACTCCCACAGCAGTACACAGCAGAGGTGGTTTCCGTTGCTGGATGCCTAAAAGCTGCATGCAATGGCAGACTGGGTACAGAAGCTGGACAAAACTTCCCCCTCACTGCGCATGGATGAAGCCTTCTGCCATGCAAAAGAATGAAATGAGCGCAGGACCTGGCTACAGGCCAGGCCCTGCACATAATCCCGCCTCCTCCTCTGCACACCATCTTTGGCCATGTGTGCCCATGAGTTGGGTCTAGGGCCTGTGGCCACCCTGCCCCCTGGCTGTGGAGTTGGTAACAAACATATCATAATACAATAATACATTACTGTAGTAAGCTGGCTCTGTGTATACTATATCAAAGTGAGATATAGGGCCTCATTACAACATTGGCATGCGGCAACCGCCGCCCGCCAAGTTGTAACCGCTGTGCGGCCGCCAATGCAGCCGCACTCCCGCCGTGCCCATTATGACAACCCCGCTGGGCCGGCGGGGATGTGGGCCGCAACATGGGAGCCGGCAGGGTTGCGGCTGTGCGACGGGTGCAGCTGCACCTGTCGTGCTTTTCACTGTCTGCTCTGCAGACAGTGAAAAGCAGTGTGGGGCTGTGCCTGGGGGCCCCTGCATTGCCCATGCCAAGTGCATGGGCAGTGCAGGGGCCCCCAGGGGCCCCGCGACTCCCCTTCCCGCCAGCCTTTCCATGGCAGTTCCTACTGCCATGGAAAGGCTGGCGGGAAGGGGACTCGTAATCCCCTGGGCAGCCCTGCAAGCAGCGCTGCCCTGGTGGATTAAAACCGCCGGGACCACCGTGGCGGAAAACCGCCGGGACCACCGTGGCGGAAAACCGTCGGGACCACCGTGGCGGAAAACCGCTGGTCCCGGCGGTGAGACTGCGGCGATTCCACAGTGGTCGAAATAGGCAAGATTTCACCGCCAGCCTGTTGGCGGTGCAATCGCCAAAACATAGTGTGCACAGAGTCCAGAGGTTTAACAGAGGCCAAAGTAGATAATACTAATGCTCTCTTTGTGGTAGTGTGGTCGAGCAGTTAGGCTTATCAGAGACTAGTGCAAAGCATTTGTTGTACATTCACAAAAAACAGAAGAAGCACACACTCAATGACTTAATTCCAGACCAATGGATTTTATATTACAAAAATATTTTTTCTTAGTTTATTTGTAGAACCACAAGATTCAAGTTGCAGGTAGGTACCTTAAATGTTTCGTATTTCACACAGGTATCAACAGTACTTTGTTTGAAATAGATAAGAAATACAGTTTTTTAATTATTGGCAAAAATCTATTTTAAAAAATGGACACTGCACTTTTCAAACACTTTCTGAGGGGAACAAAAGTTAGATCTGTTTACAGGTAAGTACAACATTTACGGTCTCAGTCTCTGAGTTCTAGGAAGTGCACCAGTTGGGGTTCAAGTTAACCCCAAACACCCACCACCAGCAACACGGGGTCGGACGGGTTTAGAGGTCAAAGTTGAGCAAATATAACATGGGCTCCTACGGAGACAGGTGGTACTCGGAATCCGGTCAGCCAGCAGGTAAGTACCCACGACTCGGAGGGCAGACCAAGGGGGGTTAGAAGAGCACTGCAGGGGCCACAAGTAGACACCAAACACACACCTTCAGCGGCACATGGGCGGCCGGGCGCAGGGTGCAAACAGGACATCGGGTTTCCAAAGCAGGTCTATGGGGAGACCCCGAAAGTTACTCAGACGCTGCATGTGGTTTCCAGGGGGGGATGTCTCTGGCACACCACCGGTCGGACAAGGAGGGGGGCCACCTGCTGAATGATGAGGCACTGGGGGTGGGTTTCTCCAAAGCCTGGGGGCTGCAGGTGCAGTGTGTCTTTTAGGCATTGGATATCTTCGTCCGGAGCTCGCGGTCAGGGGGTCCTTGGGAGTCCCTCTGCAGGTGTCGTCCTGGAGGGGTGGAGAGGTGAACCCAGAGTGGGCACTTGCTCGCAATCACTTGGGGACTCTTTCTTGCTGGGTGGGGGTCGGGTACACAGGGGTCAAGACTCACGCATCTGGAGTGAGATGGGAGTCCTTAGTCATAGGTTTCTTCAGACAGAGCCGCTGTCCTCTGGAGTTCTTGGTCCTTTTGGGTGCAGGGCAGTCCTCTGGAGTTGGCAAAGGTTGCTGGGCCAGCTGGTCGCATCGCTGGATGCATCGCTAGTAATGTCGCTGGTCTTTTTGCAGGTTCTTTGAAGCAGGAGACAGGCTGGTAGCCAAAGCAGTTGTTGTCTTCCTACTTCTCTGCTGGAGTTTTCAGCTTAGCAGTCCTTCTTCTTCTTGTAGGTCGCCAGGAATCTGGTGAGCTAGGTTCAGGGAGGCCCTTAAATCCTAGATTTTGGGGCATGTTAGGGGTCACACAGCAGTAGCCAATGGCTACTGTCCCTGAGGGGGGCCACACCCTCCTTGAGCCCACTCCCTTTGCAGGGGGCACATTCCTATCCCTATTTGTCCCTGTCCTCCAATCTAAGATGGAGGATTCTGTAGGGAGTGGGTCACCTCAGCTCTGGACCCCTTAGAGGTGGTCCTGGCTGGGGTGGTCACGCCTCCCTGTTGTCATTAATTTTTCCACCAGACTTGCCGCCAAAAGTGGGGCTTTGTCCGGAGGGGGCAGGCATCTCCACTAGCTGGTGTGCCCTGGGGCACTGTAACCCAAGGCTTGATCTTCTCAGGCTGACCGCTAGGTGTTACAGTTCCCGCAGGGTGAGGTGTGAAGCACTTCCGCCCAGGACAGGCTTTGTTTCTGACCACAGAGTGCACAAACGCACTCACCTCATGTGGTCAGAAACTTGTCTGAAAGTGGCAGGCTGGCACAGACAGGTCAGTCCTGCACTAGCAGTTGGGCTAACATAGAGGGGGCATATCTAAGATGCCCTCTGTGTACATTTCTCAATAAATCCCACACTGGCATTAGTGTGGGTTTATTGTGCTGAGAAGTTTGATACGAAACTTCCCAGTATTCAGTGAAGCCATTATGGTGCTGTGGAGTTCATAGTGACAAACTCCCATACCATATACTCAATATGGCTACACTGCACTTACAAAGTCTAAGAATGGACTTAGACACTGTAAGTGCATATTGCTCATTCAGCTATGCCTTCAATGTGGTATAGTGCTCCCTGCCTTAGGTCTGTGAGGCCTGCTAGAGGAGTGACTTACCTATGCCACAAGCAGTGGTTTGTTGACATGGCACCCTGTCCTTTTCTCCCCACCAGCACACACAAGCAGCAAGGCAGTGTGCATGTGCTGAGTGAGGGGTCCCATAGGGTGACAAAATACATGCTGCAGCCCTTAGAGACCTTCCCTGGCCACAGGGTCCTTGGTACCATGGGTACCTTTTACAAGGGACTTAACTGTGTGCCAGGGCTGTGCCAATTGTGGGAACAAAGGTACAATTTTAGGGAAAGAACACTGGTGCTGTGGTCTGGTTAGCAGGGTCCCAGCACACTTTCAATCAAAGTTGGCATCAGCACTAGGCAAAAAGTGGGGGAGAGGGGATAACCATGCCAAAATTGCCACTTTCCTACAATTACTTTTTAAAAAAACAGAAATTCACTAAAAAAGAAAGATTAAAGTAGAGTTATGAGGAAGGTAATACAATTTTAACTTACATTTAAAAACCTTAGAAATTCACTGAAAAACCACAAGCATTTAAAAAACAGATACATTTGCCAGTTATATGTATGTCACATAAGTATAACTTGCACCGCTAGGATGTTCCACCTATTACCTCTCATATTACAACAATGATGCAATCTGAAATCAAGGCCCCATTTTGTGAATCATTGCAAACCTTTACACAAAAAGGGTTCTGCCAACTCAGCTCCTTCATGCAAAGTTTCAGGGTGGTTGGCCAACTGGGGCCGAGAAAAAGGGAGTGTCCCAAAACCTGTTTTCTGGCTGTATCTTCCCATAGGAAAACTGAAAAGCACTACAGCCAAAACAGCTGAATACCAATACACCAAATTTGGCAGAAAGCTAGATCGTTACCTAGAAAGTGTACTTTTTGTGGTTTGGTATAAATCTGTTCAGTAGTTTTAAAGAAATTAAGGTTGGAGATGCATGTATATATATATATATATATATATATATATATATATATATCAATGCAAAAATTCCATGGAACTACAGTGGAGTACAGCGGTATCACAAGCTCCAAGTGTGTGATCTGATTGGCTGGAATCAACCTTAAATGAAAGTTGCAGCTGGTATTTTATGACTCAGGGACTTGGTTCCTGTATTGTAGAAACAATAATAAAAATAAGGAATAAAAGCGTAGTGTAGTGGTAACACAACCCCCTGGCCTTGCGGGGAAGTCCCAGGGGACACCCCTGAGGTCAAATTATAAAGATTTTTGTTTGAGGTTCTGTATTATTCCCATGGGACTCAGTGTGGACCCCATGTAATTTTGTGGTAGTACTGCGGTACTGTTGCACCGCAGAAAATAAGGGTAGAGCCTTGGGGCAATATAATACTATGGGGATTGATCAGCAAAGTGGTCTTGGTTGCCTGTGGGGGGTTGGGTGAAGGGCCTGGCCAGAGGCCAACTCCATGCTGTTTGTGCGGCGCTGAGTAGCCTAGTAAGGTATGGTAATTAAGTATTACTTCACATTAAAAAATAAAACAGAAATTAAATATTTACTGAAAAAATCCAACGGTCAAAGTGATGGTATAGTTAGGTATGCTTATTATATCTTACTTTATGTAAAAAATGAGAACTCTGTTGAAAAAAACAAATGTTAAAGTGATGTTTCAGTTACGTGAAAATTTCAGCTAAAATGTTATGTTATGCTAAAAAAAACACTAAAATTCACTAGTTATAGTTAAATGTGATACCTATAACTCATGCCATACTCTGCGTATTTTTACCTTATTATAACGTAACTTTAACTTTTGTCTTTCAGTGAATTTAGTAGGTTTCTTTAATGTACAGTGAGATATAATACTCATACCCTAACGTCACTTTATGATTTGTTTTTTTTCAGTGAGAAAAAAATGTGTGTATATATATATATATATATATATATATATATATATACATATATCCAAACCATGCAGACTCCAATGTGTTGCACTCTTGAAGAGCCTACTCCTCTACTACTTGTTTCAGTAATCCAAGTCACGAGTGATGTAAAATGTGAGGTTGTTTAGAAGAATGTTTATTAACATGATTTAGTTATGTCACATTTTGGTGAAAACGCCAAGTTCGATAAAATGGATGCAGTTTCTGTCTCTTTTTCCCACTCCTGCACTCGCCCTCTCCCATCAGGTTCCCCTGCAAATGTTTTCTCTCCTGGGCTCTGCAGCAGCTGAGACAGTGAATGTAATGTTTTTCCTGACAGTTGAATACAAAGGCATAATTAGGAAACCTTAACTGCACTAGGTAGGTTGCAACATTCAATATTTATTTCTCTGTGTTTCAGTAGCCTAGTTCAGTTTTGCACATTCATGAATTGCCTTTGTTTAATGTTTCATATTTCATTCAAAACATCTCCAGATGACAATGACGTGGAAAAGCAAGATGATTTCTTAGAAATGGAATTGTGCTAACCTATAATGTCTCTGCCATGAATTACTCTGAGTCATCAAAGAATTGTTACATGGGATCATGCGATGCTGAACCTGTGCTTTTAGCAAATGTTCTCTGAAAGAATTGTGTGTAAGAACCCTTTGATTCTGGGGGCAAGCCAGATATTATAGTTTTGTTTATTGGGGAGGCTGATCGACCTTTCTTTGATTTTTGCTCATCATTTGGGACTGATTTCTGACTTTTGACTGCTCTGTATTAACTTCGTACTTTGAACCTTTATGCGTAGGTGCAGCCTCAAGCCTCTGCGGGTTCATAAAGCACAGCCAGGTGTTCACATCAATCTGGTCCCATGCCACGGTGGGCCTACTGGCCTTAATCCTCTTAAACTCCTTTTCATAACCCCTCCAGGCCATGCCGCCAAACTCATCTTGAGCACATACTATCCTATCGTGGTAGCATGCTTATTGTGTCCCCAAGGTCGAGAAATGCTCTGCTACGATTGCTTGGAAAATCGTGAAGCCTTTGACCCAGTGGTCGCAATCCCTAGAATGGGTTCCCTTCTTGCTCTGCTTGCTGTCCTCCCGCTCCGGTCTACTTGCAATGAACTCTCACATATCAACATAACTACCCTTCAAAATCTTTTCTTTTACCTCCATCGGCACATGCCTGACCAACTGATCATATTTGGAACACACATCCCCCAACCCAGTGCTCTGCAATGGTCCCACCGTACCTGTTGGCGTTGACTCCCAAGGAAGGGGTGGGGCCCCTGCTGCCGCCAGTACGGCTTGTGGCACACCCCTTGCGTGAGAGGTACTAGCAACTGTTGATCCCTGTGCCAAGTGACTAGCCAGTACAGTCCCACTGGCTGCCCCAAACTGGTGCCCCAGCAGTCTATGATTGCACATCTTGTCCCATTACAACATCAAGTCAACCTTTGAAAGGTGAGGCAAAACACTGGCTAAATTTGCGACCAAATAATTCTGTTCAGCGCCCCCCACAGGCGTAACCCCACTCGCCATGTAACTATTGCCATTCTGAACAATGCTATTATTTGCTACCGGCACCATCACGGCAGAAACTCTACCATGAGCTATCCCTTCACCTATGTAGTCCGATTTTGGGACCTCCGAGGCTACCCCTACGCTTGGATCCCCTTCTTTCCTTGGACCCTGACCCCTACCATGATCTTCAATGGGGGGAATGCCGCACGGGGTGCCACCCCTGGTTTCCTCGGCCTCTCAGCAGGACCCACCGGCTCCATCGGCTGCCCCCTTACCCAATGGGGGGGGTGCCAGCAGAATTTGGCCAAGATCTCGTGCATGCATGCTTGGTGCCCCTCTTTGCACAATCAGGCATCCTAATTATGGACTTAAACTTGGCACCAAATAGCAATCACAACATATCTGCATAGTGATGCCGCCAAGCAGCAGATAAAAACAGGCTCTAACTAATGACACAGCGCCTCCCCAGTTGGGGAGGCATGGCATTTAGGACCCAGGGCCACCGCTGCGAGGCAGGCGGGCAGAAGCAGTTATTACGAACGAGAAATCCAGGGGGTGGGGGCAGGAGGAGTGTCACTTCTGGCCCAAGCCACATCCCTGGGGGGTATTTATGTACCCCCCACCCCGAGTAGGCTTCAACCTTTCTGGTGGATGCGGTGCGGGTGGCTGGGCATGTACAACTGCGTTGCTCCCTCATTTTTTGGCAATCAGCGGAATTTTTAGGACTACTACAAAGGACTTCTACAGGATCCTGGTGCACAGCTTTCATCCCGGCACCCGTGTTGCATGCAAGCTTGCCGTCTTGTCTTTAGGGCCGCAAGCCGAGTTTCCTTGGCTTGAATTAGCTCAGCGCCCGTGTCCTCACGCGCGCTCCCGGCCTGCATGGGGCAGCAAGAAACCTTTTTTATTTATTATTGAATCACCCTGGCGCCCGTGTCGCCACGCGTGCTTGCCGCTCGCAGCAGGGCCGCGAGCCGCACCAAATATTTGTTAATATTTTAAAAACTTGGTTTTACACTTGAAATACGATTAATTGTAAGGAGCTGTAGCTCAGAGGCATAGTCAATGAACTTTGGTGTCTTTAGCCCTCCCCAGGAAGGGGTTCAAATCTAGCCTTTGGCCTAAATTGCTCATTGCTATCTATTTCCCACCTCCCTCCCCCAAAACTGTGGCCCTCTCAGGCCTACTGGTGTGAGGGTTCCCTTTATATCTCTTGCCGCTGGCCTGCCTTCCTTGACCTGATGGGGCAGCGCAGGTCATTAACTTACCGTTGACCCCGGCCTGGGCCCCAGAACGTGTGCTGGAGATCAGTAAGTGTGGGAATTGGGAGTTGGGGGCAAGTTTTTAAAGGGCCAACATTTATTGTGATTTAATTGGGTTAATTTAACGCTGTTTTGGCCTTTTTTGTATAAAGTGTAATTGGGAGCTGCCTTGTTAGCAGTTGTAGTTAACATTTTATTGGCCTTTTGCATACAGTGTAATTTTGAGTTCATTTTAATGTTGCTAGCAGTGGTAGTTGACATCGCTTTACTGTGCCTGTGCTTAGCTGAATCATTTAACATTGCTAGTAGCTGCAGTTAACATTGCTTTACTTAATGTGTGCTTAGCTAATTCATTTTGGAGTTATTCATTGTAATTGCTTGGGGAAGTGTGTACCTCATCTGAGCCTGGTCATGGCATCAGGCAAAGGTAGAGTAGGGAAGAGGAAGGGTACGGATCCCGAATCATCGCATTTATTGAGGCTCGTCCTGGCAAAGTTAGGAGATGGCGGGGATGAGAGTTAGGAGGTGGAATCAGACAAGGAGGAGGCGGCTGGGGAACATCCTAGGCGCTCCCAAGTCCCTCCCCGCTCCGCTTTTCCCACAGTCAACCGTAGGGCTTAGAAACAGGCCCCATTCACCTCCAGGGACCCTGCACAGCAGCCCAATGTAGGTTCCCCTGAAGAGCTGCCACCTGTGGCATCACCCCTGGCGGAGCCAGCGTTGTCTTCGCATGCAGGATCCTGTACCCCCCTCCAGCTATCTCTTCCTTATCAGCACTTCAGGCAGAGGCCAGGTTTACACCGACAGCAGACCCCCTTGGTCTCACAGCGATATTGGGGGAGATGCGGCAGGCGATAGCAGCATTGGCAGCAAACATTCCTGGTGTTAGCTCCGGGTCGCTTCCTTCTCTGCAGCCAGGGCTCGCCAGACCACCTGTTCAATTGCCCCGTACAGCTCAGGGGCAAGGGGAGACACTCCCAACGCAGCAAGTTGTCCCATCCGTCACTCAAAGTCAGGGTTTAATACCCCTTCACGTAACAGTTACTTCTCAGCCGCAGGATGCAACAACACAAGTTTTATTGTCAGCGACCCAGCTACTGTCTTCAGTAGAGGGACTTTCTGCCCCAGTTCTTCCCACTGCACCCCGGGCATCTGCGGACAATGTCCAGAATGCACTGGCAGAGCTCAAGCGGCAGATCAATGCCATGGCGGCGTTAAGTCTTCCAGGGGCGGAGGGCATGGGTAACAAGGACATAATTCAGAGTTCCACCCCACTTTTAGGTCCAAAGTCCCCCGCTGCATCAGAAGCGGCAACAGGTAAGGCTGAATCCACTGCAAGCGCAGCCGGGAGTGCATGTTTGGCAGGAGTCAGGGGGCGTCCCATGTCCCTTCAGATGTGAAAGACAAGATCTGGAAAGGGGAATTTGTAGATATTTTTTCACTCATTAGGGCAAAGAGTAGGGAAGTGGACCAGAAGGATAAGGAAACGAAGGGCTCATCTTCAAATTACAAAAAAACAAAAGTTGATGAGAATATTGCAAATTGGCTGTTTGGTTTTAATGTGCTCATGACTGTTCTCCTGGCAAAAACCCAGAATTAGCACCATCACTGATTTTCTACTCCAATAAGGTATTGAAAGCGCATCGCCTTTATGGGGGTAACGCGTGGTTGGAGTATGATAGGGACTTCAGATGGGCGAAAGTTGAGGACCCAGATATAGGCTGCGACTAGACTGAAGTAAATGTTTGGTTGGAATGCGTGAACAACAAAGTAACAGGAAAGCAGCCTTTTCGGCACCACCAGTCGGCTGACAAAATCGGCTCCTGCTGGGCATTTAACAGGAAGGTGTGCTCTCACCCAGCAGGATCCTGTAAGATCAAGCATAATTGCTCCTTCAGTGGCCATGCATCACACCCAGAGTTCAAATGCAATAAGAAGCCCAAAGAGAAGGGGAAAGAAGGGAGCAAGCCTTCAAATTGAATTTGAGTTGCCCATGCCAGTACTGATTTCAGAAATCCTTCCTTGGTTACACGCATACCCCAAAAAGATGCGGCAGAATGATTGCTTTTAGTTGTTTTTTCTTGTTTCAGGATCCCGGCTCTCGGTGTAGCCCCCATCCCACATTGCAGTAATTTATTGTCAGCCCGGAGGCATCCCGAAGTGGTGGCTAAGAAAGTGGAGAAGGATAGGTTGTTGGGTCGAATAGTGGGTCCTTTCCATCCCCCCCAGGTGGATTTGTATGCTCCCCCTTGGGAGTAGCCCCCAAGAAGGATCCGGGTCAGTTCAGGTTGATCCATAACCTCTCGCCTCCCGTGGTTCTTCTGTCAACGAAGCCATAGACCCTCAGCTATGTTTGGTACGTTATGCAACAGTTGATCATGCTCTAGATATGTTGCGCAGATTGGGCAAGGGGGCACTCCTAGCAAAAACAGACATAGACTCTGCCATCCGCCTCTTGCCTGTACACCCTGGCGATTATCATTTATTGGGCTTCCAATTTGGGGGGTCATATTACTATGATAGGTGTATGCCTATGGGCTGTAGCGTGTCCTGTACCTATTTTGAGCAGTTCAGCTCCTTGCTACAGTGGATTTTCACTATTCGCACAGGCTATAAAGACATCATTCATTACCTTGACGATTTCTTGGTCTTGGGTCCTTCTAGTTCTGGGAAGTGCCAGTGGGCCCTAAGAGCTTTGACGACTTTCTTTGAGGAAGTTGGTGTTCCCATTGCTTCAGAAAACAACGCGGGCCCTGCGACCTTCCTGTCTTTTCTAGGCATTGAGATAGACACAGTAGCAGGTGAGTGTCGCTTCCCATTAGATAAGATTCAGACATTCAGACAATCCATTGACACAGTCCTAACACAGAAAAAAGTCACACTGCATCAACTTCAGGTTTTGGTGGGTCGGCTCAACTTTGCCTTGAGAATCATCCCCATGGCTCACCCTTTCTCTCAGTCCATAGCTAGGGCAATGTCTGGTCTAAAGGAGAAACATCACTACACTAGGGCATCTCAAAGAATGTGACTTTTTTTGAGTTGTTCCCCATTGTTGTCGCAGTCACAATTTGGGCCCTCGTTTTCATAGACAGAACAGTAATCTTGTGGTCCAACAACATGGCAGTAGTTGAGGCTATCAATAGGCAGGGTGCTTCTTGTAGGTTCGTCCTTATGTTGTTGAAACATTTGGTTTTATGGTGTTTGAAGTTCAACATTACATTCCCAGCAAGACATGTTCCAGGCGTTCATAACAATGCAGCTGATGCTTTGTCTAGCTGATTGATGCAGGATTTTCGGAGGTTCCATCAGCAAGTGGCAGAGAAGATGACGGAGTTCCCTGCATATCTGTGGCAGATTGGAGTCCCGCCCTCTCAGAACTAGTGGCAGCATCTTTAGCGAGTCAGACTAGGAGAGCATATGAAAAGTCATTTCATGATTATAGAGCATTCTTGCACTCTGTCAAGTACCCAGCTGGTTTTCAACTGAGGCCATTTGTGTCTTTTTTGGGAATCTTATGGAGTTAAGCAAACCGGTATCCTGCACTAGGGCTCACCTTGCTGCTATCCGTTTTTTCGCAATATTACAGGGCACAGAGGCACAATTAAACTCTTTTGTCATTCAAAAGGGCAATGGCTGGATGGTCCCGCCTGGAGGACCCCCGGAAGGACAGCAGACGACCCCTTTCACCCTCTGTTTTATGCAGTTCCTCATTTGAGGTGTCACTATTCGCGGCAGCATTCACAATAGCTTTCTACGGTGCATTCTGGGTGGGTGAGCTAGTGGGTTCTTCCAAGAATGATTGAACCGGGGGGCTGCAGTTCGCTGATGTACGCATCGATTCAGGGTGGCTAACGATTTGGTTGCATAGGTCCAAATCTGACCAGGTGGGGAAAGGGTTGGCCATTAAGCTAAAGGCCGCGCTGGGGTCCCCCTTATGTCCACTTAATCGCTTGGGGTCATACCTAGTGGTCCGCCCAGCCACTGGTGCCACATCATTATTCATTCATGAAGGCGGCGAATGCTTGTCTAGACATCAATTTTCAGCAGTGATGACTGCCGCTCTGGAGGCAGCTGGGTTGGACCCCTCAGGCTTTTCGCTGCATTCCTTTCGCATAGGGGCAGCGACTGAGGCTGGCATGTCCTCAGAAGAAGTGAAAACATTTGGCCAATGGTCATCCTGTTGCTTTAGGTGGTACATTCAGCCGGATTTGCAGTAATACATATGACATTTGCTGTGCTTAAGCATTATGTCTTGACGTCACTCACGCTGTTTTCTTCTGTTTCAGTAGCACAGCGCCACATGTGGTTTGGGTGCTCGGGCACTCCTTTATCTGGCGAGCGGCCTTCAGGTTGCAACTGCTCCGTAGGCCTAAGCCGGAGTCACTTTGCAATGTCTCCTTCCGGTGGTGTGGGATTGGAGGTCTGAGAGTTAATCAGCTACAACAGCTCATAAGAATGGCAAAGGGGTGTGAGGGACTGCAGTACCCGGACCTCATCGTGTTACATATTGGAGGGAATGACCTGGTCCGACTTGGGCGTAAGGCACTCAGGGAAGTAATCTTAACAGAAATATCTCAACTGTTCAAAGAATTTCCAAACACCGCCATTGCATGGTCGCACATGGTACCCCAGTGTAACTGGGGGCACGAGATAAAATCAAGGACTATCAATGTGTCTGTGAGACGTCTGAATTCAAAACTGGTGAGGTTGTGCCGAGGACCTGGGTGCTTGTGGAATATCCTGCATAAACTGCTCTAAGGCACAGATATGTTCCATAAGGATGGGGTGCATTTATCATATGTGGGCACAGACCAATTCATCGAGGACATATGGGCCTTTGCTCACTGTTTGTTCTGAGGTGGGGAGGGCGAGGGACCTCTGGGCCCCTGGTCATCCTTGTGGCATGACAGGAGATACTAAATGCACTCTAAGCAACTGAGAGGTACTCAAAGCAGGGTACTCAGGATAACAACGAAGATAGGATCCTGCAGGTTTGAACCAACCAATGGATGTACACACCAGCTTGGGGGCTAGGGTGCCCAGATCACTGGGGTGGGCATGGGGCTCCCGCTCCTGACTACCCTGTTCCACCCCCACGGCGGGATGGTATTTGGGGGGGCACAACCTGGAGCACGAGGACAAGGTACAGTGAGGTGTTGGAGCCACCCCCCCACAGGGACACAAGTGAAGTACGGTTCACCTGTGTGGTCCAACTGTGGTTCGGGACACGGCCGGATGCTTGGTTGGGTGTAAAATAGTGAGTAATGATTTTGATTTACAGGATATGCGTTTTTTGGTCGTTGTTTATGAGTTATGATGTGATTTAATTAATCTTGCACAGTGTGTACTGAATGAGTGTAATCTTTAATAAATTCTCCCAATGCCAAAGACTCTCTGACTCAGTCGGTTTACGTTTGGCGGGTGTTGGGGCAGGGGCATACTGGGGACATCTGGGTCCTAAACGATCCCTGAACCCAGGAACAAAATGGCCAACCAAACACCACGGGCCCCACTCAGCCCAATAATAAGGCTTCAAAATGCAGGACAGAACACTGCAGCACAAAAAAGCAGACCAAGCAAGCAAAGAAAAAACTGTCTCTCATCAATATCCCTGGACCAGGCAAGAATAACAAACATGCTTCAGGGACCCTAAAGGTAAACAACCAAAAGCACCAAGGTTCCCAATCAGGACCACAGCTTTACTCTCTTAACCAGGTAATCCAGTCCCAAAGAGGCTCCTGTCGCCACCAAATCACCAAATTCTTCAAGAGAAATGACATAAAAGACCATAAAACAGGCCTCACTGTACCCCCTTCACATCCACAGCCCTACTGCAGCCTCATGCTCCCACCAGAGCCACCACTGAGCAATTACAAGTGAGGAAAAAACATGTGGGTCAGGCAAGACAAAGCTCAAACCTGTGTGGCTCCTGGGTCGCTCTTGGGCTACGCAGGGGCTGTAGTGCAGTCGCTGCAAGGTGAAGCATGCCAATTTTGTCTTGTGCAGGAGGGAGGGAGGGAAAGCGAGGAGGACTTTGACGTGGTGCCTCCATCGGTGAGCGGAAACCAAAGAACTCAGCTCAACTCTGCGCCTTTTGAGGAGCAAGCCCGACCCTCTTAGTTGGGACCAACCTGGAAAGCACTTTAATGCTTCTAGGGCCTCTCCTTGCTGGCCAATCAACACCCCAGCTGTCACCCCAAGCCTGCGGTGGATCGCACTGCGACCCTGGTTCAGGCCATGGCTTCCCGCCATACCTGAGGCTCCCTCAAGCTGGGGGGACGTCTGCAATTAACTCAGTAAACTATAGCTTGTGAATTTCAGAGGCTTTTTTGTTTTTAAGAATTAGTTTTTACCTTGTTTAAAGAACCTAACTGTAACCGTTGATTTTTTCAGTGAGTATCTTACAAGCATAAGAAGCCAGGGGAAAAATGCTGAACAAATAAAGCTGCCAGACTAAAACTAATACTAATACTCACGCTTACATTCAAATAGCTAGTTCCAGTATACAACTAGTAGCAGCTGGAATACTCTCCATGGCAGGTCGTTTTATGTCCCAAAACTCCTTATGTTGGCAACTAGCAGTAGTAGAAAGTAACTAATTAGTCTACTGGAATTCCCACCAGATGTGACACGTATCTTTGTGTGTAAAACGTGGCCATGCTTGCATTGTCATTTGCAAAAACTGTTTGCCTCCATTGATCCATAGAAATCAAGTAAAATAAAAGGGTGCAAAGACGGCTATCTACTCTAAGTAAACACCGAAAAGGCTACAAGTATTTGTCTCACACCAAGCTTTGCTAGGCGCTTATAGCATCTGTTTGTAAAATGCGCGTTTTGCGTTTGTAAAACCTCCCCCTGTGCGGCCATTACCGCCCATTAACATGGAGATGTGGGTAATGGCGGCCGGTCGGGTCTCAGGGGAGGCCGTGTTTGTGCTGCGCTGCCGCATCGGGAAATGAGAGCGCATCACAAACAACTCTGGGAGGAGTTTGAGACCAGCGACTAAAGGACCGACACCTTCAGCCCCGCAGGAGTTTGATGTATTAAAGGGAATTGCTTTGGATACATTAAAAAAGGGAAAAGAGACCAGTGTTCACAGCGGAGAAAAAAACACACAAAGCTCCCGAGACACAACCTTGCACTAGAGGCTCAGCTGAGGGAACAGACAACATCCTGCTAATGCCATACAAAACAATTCGCATTTAGCGAAAAAAAATGAAAATGACGGCTGTGCCATAAAGTCATACTAGACAACAGAAAGCACCAGGAGATTAGTTTTAAAAACTGCTTGCCAGAAACACCTGGGTGGCTCTGTGTAACCGAAGTGTAAGGTATACATCCGTGTCAAGTTGTTCCAAGTCTCGCGTGACAGGTTCACCCATTCTGTTGTATTCTTTGCATTTTCACAGATATGGCTTTGGTTATCTCTTAGCAAATGCAGTAGTGCCAGCACCAAATTGTAGGGAAGAAAAAAAGATGAGGCCTGGGCGGGATACTCCCGCCTGACATGGGACTGTGAGGAGCTGCAGATGTCCTCATGGGAAGTGTCGCAGCTTCCGCCACTCTGCTTGTTTACCACGAGATGTAGGGGGGAGCTAAGGGTGGGGGTAGACACGGCTTTAAGCAAGACCCAGAAAGTTCCCATGGAGACCTCTAAGCTTCCGAGAGAGTGTCCCGTCGCGCCCTGTGGCAGGAGCGGCTGGTGTATTTGGGTGTATTTAAAGGGCCGCTTGTGATTTTACGATAAATCCAGAGCGCTGTGAAACTCGACATTGGGGCCGATGATCAAGTTTGGAATTATGGCTCGTTTAATGCCAAATTCACAGCGCATCTCGAACGAGATGGAATGCCTCACAACCGTAGGGTCCCTTTAACAGCAAATATTGGGTTTGTTGTGTTGAAGAGTCAAGTCCCCTTCAAGGCTCTACATCCGTGCACTGCCTCAGGTGTCCACGTTCTGTGGCACCGAGGCTGTTGGGTATGTTGTCCTCTCTCCGCTGCGCGGCACAGAGTCTCGTGAGCTAGCTGTTTACAATTGCTGGTGCCGTCTCATCCCGGGACCTTTCCCTGAGATGGAGGAGCAGCGCCTCTAGTGGCCGTGGGCTGTAACACAGCGAGAGAGGTAATGGTTTCCTAAATAATCTGCTTCTCTCTGATGAGCATCTTGCAGTGTCGTTGTGAATTTGCTAACTCACTGGCAGGCCAGTATTTTCCTTTATACGACTTTCCGTTTATAGTGCACATGAATATTACGTGAAAAATATTTAGCCTTCAGTTTATTTGATAATAACAACTTGCATTCCAGTAACTGTGGTCTCCATTTGCAAATATAAAACAAAATACATGTATATTGATACTGAAATAACAACAGTATCTCCACAAGCTATGAAAACGATTAGTACTGATCGGCTCAATATCTCTTTTTTTCTGTGAAAACGGATGAAAGGGGGATGCAGCCCTGTCCAGATTCACATGGGCATATTTCTCCTTCATCCTTCCAAGGGCTGTATCACACAATTTAAGAGTGTGTAAGCATTGGTATGTGAATGATGTTCGGGGATTTTGTTGAACACACCTCACCGACTCTGATTCCATGCAGCGCTGAGTGTGGTGTGTATGAAAGGTACAATGTGGAATCTGCCACGTGCTTGTAATGGTTTAATTAACGCACTCGCATAATGAACCATCCATCAGCGCTTAAAGAACATAAACGTGTGCAGTTTCACAAAGCTTTTTTTCCAGGAGTAGACGCGACGGAACCTAGGAAAGGCCTTTTGGTAAGCATACGTGGCTTGAGCCTATTCACTGCAATTTGCTGGTCAGGACGATGCGCAGTTCACACATTTTGCTGTTTTCGGTCTACATCTAAGAAAAAAAGTAGACCTCGCAGAATTGCCAAGTTAGTGCTATGCGAATGAGTTCACCCATCTCATATTATTGCATTACAAACACAGAAGCGCTGGTTGGAAAGCACATTATTAGTTCCGACACGTTTTAGGACAAGTTTACACACAAACGAGTCGGCACAACTGGTGCCCAAAATATGAGAATGCACCGGCTTCTTTGGTGTTTTCGCGGTATTTATAGAAAATTGTATCATTTCTAAAACAAAAACATGTACTCTAGTAGATATATATATATATAAAGAGCTAGCATCGTTCTTATATTTTTTCTTTCTCCCTAGGCGCGTGGCATGTATACATCACTTTCAGTATGCAACCACAGTATTTCCAAAAACTGTTGTACATCCGCAATGTACATCCATGCTTTGCACTTATTTAAAAGGTAAGGACATGTACTTTAATACCTAAACATTAATAACTTGCGCGCATGGGCATACTTTCGTTACAAATGGGGTTTTACACGTCTGGATCACAGCTTTTGTAATCATCGTCCTCTGTTCTAGAAAACCTCGACACATTCCCTGCCGGGTGTGCTGAACGAGACATGGCACCTGAGAGTGTGAGGGGCTGTCAATTGCACCAGTTGAGGCCTGAATGCACCCTCACCAGGCGCTAACCGATGCAGGGATGCCCCCTTCATTATCATGCAATACTCTCTTTTTAAAGCCCGCCACCCAAGGCGCGGTCCAATTAGCGACGTGTACCTCTTAAGAAAAGATAACAGTCTCAACACAATGTTGATACAGGACAAAATGGCTTCCATGGAGGTCGCGTACACAATGAATTCATAGTACCAGTCAGATGTGAGAAACACAAAGTATTTATGACGGGTGGACGCAAGAGGACCTCCTTTTTCGAAGAAGAATGAAATAATGTCATAAAAGCGGAAATATCCAACCAACTATGTTATTTTATTGGTTCGTATAAAGGCACAAGCACCCCCAAGAAATAAGCATACTCAAATTACCGGCTGCTTGAGCACTGGAGAAATAGCCAAAATTCATACTTTAAAAACTGTGTCTGGTCGGGGGCGGGACATCTATGAATACAAGTGCATTTTGAGGTTTATGTCTCGCCTGACTATCTACAATATTTACTCGCTATTTAATAGAGCAAGGTTCGATCCGAGTTGTGTCTGACCATAGAACGTAACCAAGTAAACCAGTGGGGGTGATGCAAACACAACAGGAAATCCATCAGCCCAGCTGTGCGGCCTCTGGACTTGGCAGGCGGGCTGTTCATCCCCTTCCCTTGTCCCTCTGTGTCCCAACAATCACGGCCACGGGCTGTCTTCTCAGAACTTATTAGGTCGCCAGTCCCCTGGAACAGCTCGCCACACGGCAAGCTCTGAACATAAATCCACGTGCGTCATCGTATAGGGTAATTTAGGCGAAAGTTTTAATATTTTATATAGATTGTGAAATTAGTGCATTCGAAAGCGTGACATTTCTTTCAGTGACTGACTCAGACCCAAGTAAACTTCACCAAATGTGCAGCTCAGGGCGCAGCGGCACACTTTAATATCGCAGAGGGTGCTTAGCTCCAAAACGCTCTGATGCCTTTCAAAATCCTGGATAAGATGCCAGTTGTTAGAGTGCCCCTTAACACACGGAGACACACTGACTTATGTGCACAAAAACACTCTTGTCCATGAAATCGCATGCACGCGTAATAAATGTCACGCAAGCTTTCGCACGAACACTCACGCCCCTCCTCACACGCATATTTCTGCAGCTAGAACAAGGCACTGACTTGCACATACACCCCAGTCACACGCTACATCCTTTCTCTTTCATACTCTGCAAAACCCTCCAATGGCCAGACATAAACACATTTATACTCTCACACACAAACACCCATGTACAGGTGGGGACCGTCATGAGACCTGTGGGCTGGGAAAGGAGTCTGAAATTGCCGTACGCCCTTAAACGACATTAAAGCTGCAACCAACTGATACCATAATGCAATAACAACCACCATTCTTGTGCTAGAGGACGTCCACATTCTCTGGCCGCATTTATTACACTTAATAAACATGACATTAAAATCTAGCTGTTATCTTCATGTGAAAATCATTTTAATAATTTCTAAAACTGAAAAATTGATACAGTGTTTTGACTAATACAAACAATCTCCAACTAACATATTCTCACAATCCATTAAGAGTCATGGTTCACCACCCCTCAGTTCCTAGGGGCATCACATAATTCATACTTTGCAAGGCAAACTTAAGATAGAAGGAGCTAGGGGCAGCAAAGCAGCCGCCTCCCCCACAAAAACCATACCAGAACAACTCAATAAAGGGAAAGCCCCTGGCACCCAATCGGGGGGATGAGTCTGGGCAAGCAAACCATACCTTGGTCCCCTGGAGCAGCCACCACCCCACGACCACCCCAGGGACGTATAATGGAGTACCCTCTTTGAGCTATGGACAGTTGCGGTAACAGATGTCCCAAACCCTTTTCTGGTGATCGTGACACCCCTGCCCGGGGATATTTAAAAAACTTTGAGAACCAGAAACATCATGAATCTGCCTCCACTTAGATCTCTGATGACCCACATTGGCAACCTGTTTTGTGGTAAAAACATGACTCCTTAACTGCCTCCCATATAAGCTTATTGTGGCTAAAGAGAAGGGTGGGTGGGAAAAGAAAAACTCCTCCAAAGCTTGGGGGTAGCGGGTGCTGGCGGTGCTCAGGGGAAGGCAAGCAGCAAGGTGTCTATCCAGGTAAGTTTTTCCCCTTTTAAGCTGCACTGCTGCCCATGCTGACCACCAAGGCGACCCCGCTGCCCCTCCCCCCCAGGTCCCCAAAGGAAAACCAAGACCGTGAAAATTTGAATGATGTGGCTATCATTGGGCTGCTGACCCTGGTCAGTCCATTTTGCTCCACACCTGTCTTTGGGGCCTTTGATGGGGGGATGCGGCTCCTTGTCCAGTCTCACAACCAATCTGTCCCCCCTATCGTTTGTGAGAGGGCTGTGAAAGTGTGTTACTTGGAGAGCTCTGTGTGTGTGCTGCAAGAACACATGAAGGGTTTATTAGAGTCCCACTAAAGGTCCCAAATAAGCAAGCATTGGCAAAGCCAGTAGGTATAGTGGTATTGTGCCAACACATGTAAAAACACATATTCATAAATGCTGTTTACATATGATGCAGCCACAAATGTTGTTTAGTACATTAAAGACTACCTTAATGATTTTGCCTTTGCTGGAGAAAAAGAAGCAAAATGATTGCAGCGGCTCTCCTAGCTCAGGGGAGCCTCGAGTATAGTGGGTGAGCCAGAGAAGAAAACTGGGGTTGTGACGTGGGCCACTGCAGGTCTTGGTGGCCGGCTGATTGGCCTGCGGGGCGAGGCCCGGGGTCGCTCCCACCTTGCAGGGTCAGCCTGATGGTATATTAGTTCAACGCCTATGGTACGGTGAGGGTGGGGGGCAGATAGTAGATGAACCATGCTGGCCTGTGGCACGTGAGGTCATGATTGAGGGGGACATTGCGGATCCATGTTCAGCATCCTTTTCTACCAAAAACAACAGCTGCATCACTACCCCCTCCAAGGGGTGCTGGCAGCAAGTCAAAAGGAGGTTGCAGTGGCGTTGGGGGTTGAGGGAGGTCGCTGACACGTAGTCCTTACCTGGCAACCACCCGCACTGGCACAGTTGGAGCAAGCTAGCACAGGCAAGGAATGGTGGTGTAGGTAGTGCCCGGAGTAAGTATCCTAAGGGCACCCGGGCCCCCTGATCAAAAACTCCTGATATGGGAGGGCGGTTACCAGGGACAGCTCCTCCGCTATGGCAGAGGAGCATCGCACCCGCCAGCAGCAGCAACTAAAAACCTTTAATTGTTTTTAATTTTTTTATTATTGTTTTATTTTTAAAGGGGCAGGATCATGGGGGGATGACAGCCATGGAGTGGAGTGCACAGAGCACTCCCCTCAGTGCTCATGTATGTTTGGCAGGTTGCCTCAGGATGGCCAAACACACATGTGCACAGGGCTCTCCCTGGGTTTTATTCCCTCCGCCTGCCACTCTGCCCAGTCGGCAGCTGTGGCTGGCAGTTAGTGAAATCCTCCCATAAGGAGGGACCCATCCATATACTTTATTGACCAGGGGTTTTAAGAGGAAGAGTTCCGAAACCAGTCATGATCTCACTCAGAAAGGTTATGTATTGTTGGTTGCACAGAAACAAACTAGTTATGGTTAGGTAACTCCCATGTACTAGAGTCTCTGTTAAGGCTGGGTCTAAATTTTGTAATCAAGATGTAAACACTGTGGGTTACTGTTCATAAAATATAAAAAATTGTGTTTTGTGTATATGTGTAATAAATATGACTAGGGGATCTTACGACCCCTATCATACAGAACTGGGCTTGGGTGTTGTCATTGACGTGGGTATATTGGAGCTGGTGGGGCTTTGGGGTTTCATGTGGTATCAGCGACTACCCGGCCATATTGCTTTCTCTGTAGGATGTAAATAGGAGATCAATAATGAAATGGCAACCAGCGCATTGATTATCTGTAATTTTAAGATATAAACGAGTCCTTGTACATTCCAATAGAAGCATTACTTGCAAGGTGGAATCATACACCAAATAGCCAATAGTATGAGATGAGAGACTATTATTCCTCTGAGTGGAAGCAAAGTGTACTTTATGTATATTTTAATGCTTTGGCAACAATATATATTGCTGTCTTCACTTAGAGGATGATCTTGATACAATCATATTAGAAATAGCAACATTTTCATTGCACACATTTTTTCATCATTATACACACCTAGGGGATCCCACGGTATATTGAACAGGGGGTAACATTTTAAAACGTGTGCACTCATGCTCATTTGTCTAATCTCCTGTCAGCAGAGACAGAAGCAGTGGGTTTCATGAAATAAAATACCCCAGATCTCAGCCAGTCGAAACAGAACGTGAGCAGGGAGACATCATACATCAAGATCTAAAGAGCTAAGAGTTGTATTGATATGCAAACACAGATACACGTTCTCACATAGGGAATAAGAATCTCATAGGTGCCCCTAAAGCCAGTTGGAAAGGCAGGCTCTCTGGGGTATGGTATTAGAATATTGCGGCCTAAATAGCATCTGAAAAATTATTGCGTCATGAATGTTGTTTAAAAAAAATATTACCAGCTCACATTAAGAATAGAAACTTAATACCCTATGAATCAACATTTCTGTGAACATATTTAAACAACAGTATAAGGCATGCCTAGGTCTAGATGGGTTAAATCAGGATCGTGAGCATGCATCAGATCTGAGGGTGCTCATCCTTATGGACAAGGACAGGATAATTGATGCAAAAGTTTTGAGGAATACACAAATGCAGATCTCTGGCATGGGAGAGCTAAGAATAAAAAGGATAAAGAAAAAGTCAGTGTCTCAGTCTTTCACTTAAGAATTGTCCAACAGTGAGGGCTAGTTATGGGCGCTAGGCTCACACACGCCATAGCAACATTATAAGGCCACCTAGTGACAATTGATAGTACCGGATTTTCAAAGTAGTACTGCTGTGAATCCAATGGCATTAAAATGAGTATGTTGGAATATAGCAGGCTTTGAGATAGCGTTGAAAGATCAGGAACTATTACACTATCTAGAGGTTTTTCACATCATTTTGTTCAAGAAACCTGGGCTAAGGCCACAGTTGATCTGAATGGGTTTCTCCCTTCTTTAGTGCCATTTGGGTGCATAAAGCCAATAGTTTTCACATTTGTTGGCTAATACAATCCTAATGGCTTTGGCAATGCTTTTTGCAAATGATATTCAGCATCAACAAAACCCAAAAAATTGGCTATTACTATTTTGCCAATAATGAACAGCTCCGGCAAAATGTAACAAAGTGCATAAATGCATAAACATGTATGCATGATGCTATGGCAGCTTCAGCATCACAGAACATATGCCTGCTAGCATCATCATGTATGCACACATGCATACAGATGCAATGCCATTTTGTCTTTGTGTTTCAACTGTTACAAGAATTAAACATCATAAAAAGTGTGACAAAGTGCATATTGTTAGGAAGCAGCTTGTCAGCAAATTACAGCTGCTAGCCCCTCCAAAAAGAAAATAAATCATTGTTAAAAGAAAAGAAATAGAAAAGCAATAGAGCAGCAGGTGGGAGGTGGAAGGGTAGCTGTCAAAGACGGAGCTGGAAGTGGGGCTGGGGAGATCAACAGAGGAAGTGAGTTACAAGTAAAATGAAAAAAACAGGTGGGCAGAGGTGGAGTAAGCAACAGATGAGTTAGAAGGAAGAGGAATAGGAACAAGGGAAGAGCTGGCGTCTGGGATTTGACAGGGGGGGGTAGTAGCACACACAAGAAACTGCAAGTGAACACACACATTCCTATGGTGTGCAGATACAGAAAAAAGTAGTTTCCTTATTTAAGCATAAGAAGGTTGGAAGTCATCCAGTCAAAACTATGGTAAAGAAGCTGTACTCTGGAGGAGGGAAACACAAAAAGATTAAGGAAAGGCACTGAATTAGAAGCAAGCAAATGAGATTGACAAAAAACCAATCAATGGTAAGTGCACAAAAGTTGATTACTAGTACTAATGTCACTATTTTTTATGGGCCTAGTAAAGGTTTCAGTAATTTAAATCTGAGCTCAAATTCTATTAGCTATGGCACAGCGCAGATTTAATTTAAGAAAATATATAAAGAATTTAGAAGTAACAAAAAAGTTAAGGACTGAAAAACACAACACAATAAAAATTGCATGCCAATTTATAAAAATTTAGACTAATTTAATGGACGAAATGACACCAAAATAACAAAAATCAAATATGGGGAACCAGAGATATGAAATTCAAAAACGTTAAATAAAAATAGTGCCAAAAAGTGCTGTGCCAACACCGGTCATCTGGTTGCAGTTGACCAGGACCTACGTACGATTTAAGGCCAGCCATGAAGGAGCACAGGTTGGACACTGAAACCTGGGTCGTCCTAGTCTGGATTTGTTTATTGATTCTGCAGGCGGTGTGGGCTTTGGCGTCATTTTGGATTCTTCTTGGTGTGCCTAACGGTGGCCAGGAGACTGGGTGGAGTCTGATTTGGTGAGAAACATTGGTTTCTTGGAGCTCTTTCCCATCTTGGTGGCCCTCACAATATGACCAGAACAGTTCCACAATCAATCAGTGGTATTGCGGTCTGAAAACAGGACTGTGGTGGAATGCATTAAACAGCAAGTGGCCAAGTGTAAGATGATCTTGAGACTGTTGAAGGAAATCATACTGCTATGTCTGAGGCTGAATAACAACTATAAGTCTAACATGTACTTGGAGTATTGAAAAATGCAGCAGATGCTTTTGTTTTAAGATGCAGGCCTTCAGGTACCACCACCCAGAAGCAGTGAACTTCCCTTCACCGTTTCCAGAGCAACGATGGCAGCTTGTTGCCCTAGCCTACCAGACCTCATGGCTATCAGTTGAGTGCCCAGGACAAGGCATGCCTATGAGGAGGCATATCACACATATTACAGGTTTCAGGAAAGGAAGGGGGTCGTTCAGTGGTTTTAATCAGATTTTTTAATCTAATTTCTTGAGGCCCGGAGTGCTGAAGGACGACCAGTGTCTTATGCTAGGCGGCGTACCCCAGCAATTTCCTTTTGTACAAAGATGCAAGGATATGCAGATGGGGCAAAAGTTTCCTGGTTCAAAGGGTACTGGAGGGCTGGCAGAGGCTGGAGGGAGGCAGTCAGGACACCAGGCACCTCATAGACACATTGACGCTGGCGAGGATAATGGTCAGCCTTGAGGGGGTGTGCACGTCACCAGCTGAAGTTTGCTTGTTTAGGGCAGCTTTCTCCCTGACATTCAATGGCGCACAAAGAGTGGAGGAGCTTCTGGCGAAAAACAAGAAGGACAGAAGTGGAGGTTTGCAGCTAGCAGACATTCAATGACCAAATGGCTCGTTGGCGGTCACCCTTACCTGTTCTAAGACAGACCAGATTGGTATAGAGGACCACCTACTATTGAACAAGGCCCCAGGGAATGAGGGCTGTCTGCTGGAGAATCTTGAAGTCTTTAAGGCATGCTGGGTAAAAGGGCTGGTTGGCCCCCTTTTGGATCATGGGGACGGGAAACCATTGACCAGATTTCAATTTGCCATGGCACTGAGTCAGGCCTGGTGTCAACAGGTTTGGATCTTGCAGAGTATAGTTCACATTAATTTTGGAGAGGCCCAGCCACCGCAGGAATAGGACTCGCAGGACAAGCGATTCGAAGGTTAGGCAAGTGGGAGTCTGACTGTTAAAATTGCTATGTGAGATTGAACATGTTATATTTATACTGTCCCAAATTTTTCCCATCCTTTACAGTAATCTTCTGTCAACACAGGTGGAGAACATGAGAAGGTGATGCAGCTGCTGGATACTTCATTTCCTCTTGTCAACATGGGAGAAAGAGGTGCTACAGGCATGCTGGTGTTGGGCCACTCATACATGCAAATGTTTTTCATTCTGCAAGTGACTACGCAACTCGGGCAACATAGGCCTGATATCAACTGACTTTCTGCAGTCAAGTAGGGCTGCACTTGGCCAACTTGAGAATGGCATATGCCCCAGAGGCTTCCACTTCCAGGGATTGTCATCGTTCATTTAGGAGGCAATGACCTGGCTGAGCTAGGGTGAAAAGACTTATTTGAATTGATGGTCTCTGAAATGTGTTGGCTTTTAAAGATGTTCCCAGAGGCCCTAATAGCACGGTTCCACATGTTCCCAAGGATGAATAGGAGAGGTGGTAAGTTTGTCAGGCCCCTCAATGAGTCTGTGAAATGGTTGAACAGAAAGGCTGGTAAGTTGTTGAACGCAGCTTGTTTAGCATCCATTCCACATGGATGCATCAAAGGTGAAAGTTTTTTCTAGCAGAATGGGGTGCATTTATTTAAGGAAGGTAATGCGATATTTTTGGAGAATCTATAGTCGTGGCTAGGCCAACTCGCATAGTAAGAGTGTGGGAGTTAGATAGTAGGGAAACTATTCTCGCCTGTGGCAGGTGAGGTCATGATTGGTGGGGACACTTCAGGTCCATATACACCATCCTTTCATACCAAAATAACATCAGAATCACTGGACTCTCCAAGAGGTGCTGGCAGCAAGTCGAAAAGGAGGTTGCAATGGTGTGGAGGTTGGGGCGGTCGCTGACACATGGCCCTTACCAGTCAACTACCCCCGCAGGTGCAGTTGGTGCAAGCTAGCACTGGTCCCGGGGGGGGGAGGGGGTCAAGAAACATGGGTGTAAGAAGTGCCCTAGGCAGGTATCGTAGGGGCAGTCAGGTCCCGTGCACAAGAGAGGGAGCCATCCTCTGGACAGGGTGTTTACGAGGAAGGGACACAAAATCAGTCATGATGTCATTCAAACAGTTATGTTTTGTTGGTTGCACAGGAACAAACTAGTTATGGTTCAGTAACTCCCATGTACTAAAGTCTCTGTTAAGGCTAGGTCTAACTTGTGAACAAGATGTAAATAATGGGATTACTGTGCAAAATGATGATGTTTTAAAAATATTTGTGTGTGTGTAAAATAAGTATGGCTGGCATTATAAGCCCTAACCCAAAAGAGCTGGTGTTGGGCTTTTGTTATTAACATTGATGGCCGTGGGGGTGGAGAGGGTTAGGTATCCCTGGGACATCGGCGACTCCTTGGCCATATTATTAAGGTTTTCCCAACTCGGGAGAGCTGACAGATATGGTGGGGAGCCAGAGGCCATCCTGTGATTTACAACACTCGCCCCCGTGCATGGGGTTGGCCAGGGGCCTTGATGGGCCGCCTAGATGCTTCCCCAAAAGCAGTAATCTACCTCTGGGGTTGCAGGGGTCAGACCATGCACCTTCAGGGGTCGCGGGGGTCAGACCATGCACCTTAAAAGGAGCTGCGACATGATGAGCAGGTCTCTTTTTCCCCGCTCGCCACTGTGGTTGCCACACGCTCCTGCTTCGCTCCATCACACTGGATTATGGGCACCCCAACCCCTGATGCTGAGGCTGCAGCACAGCCGATGGTCTGCATTCACTCGCTGCCCCCCAGGAGCCGCACGGGCTGAGATCAGTTTATCCCACCCACCATCCTCAGATCAAGGGATGCAGGGGCTAGGTGTCCAGGGTGTGTGCTTATTTTGGATTGGGTGCATGTATGCCTTTTTCCTCTCTTCCAGGAACTGAATCAGGATTATCAGAAGTTATGTGTTTGTTTAATGTCACGATTAACACTTTTCTTACTAGCATTCAATGTATGTTATTATTAGATTTGTCATATTTATGCAGGTTGGTGGATGAGGTCATGATTGGTGGGGACACTTTGAGTCCCTTTATGGAATCCTTTCATACCAAAATAATATCAGCGTCACTGGACCCTCCAAGGGATGCTGGCAGCAAGTCGAAAAGGAGGTTGCTGTGGCGCACAGGTTTGGAGGTGGTCGCTGGCACTTGCGCCTTACCTGTCAACCACTCACACAGGCACAGTTGGCTGGAGCTAGCACAGGCCCTTGGAAGACAAGGAACTAGACTGTAGGGGGTGCCCGTAGTAGGTATCCTAAGTGCAGCAGGGTCCCCTGCACAAGAGCACTCGAGACAGTAGAGCTTCCAGTACGGGAGAGGGAAGGTGAGGTCCTCCTATAAGGAGGGACTGATCCTCTGGATGGGAAGGGACACAAAATCGGTCATTATCTCACTCAAACAGCTATGTTTTGTTGGTTGCGCAGGAACAAACTAGTTGAGGTTAGGTAACTCCCATGTACTAGAGTCTCTGTTATGGCTAAGTCTCACTTGTGAACAAGGTGTAAATAATGCGGTTGCTCTGCAAACTGTTGATGTTTTAAAAATGTTTTTGTGTGTGTGTAAAATAAATACAGCTGACGTTCTTTTGACCCCTAACCCAAAAAAGCTGGTGTTGGACTTTTGTTATCAGAATTGATGGATGGGCGGGGGTAAGTATCCCTGGCACATTGGCGACTCCCTAGCCATATAACATACTTCCTCACTTGATGGGTGGCTGGGAGGCAGAGACCTAGGAGGACCAAAAAGAATTCCATGGTAGAAGTGGGTAAAATAAGGATCCACTGATCAAGATATCAAAGCGAAGGACACATAGATAATAAACAAAATGAATCTGTTAAAGTAGAGTAAGATATCCCAAACACCAGACCAAGACCTAGAGACAATACACCAAGCAACAAATGATACTTTAGTTCAAGAACTGAAGGGAAGCCAGGAGAAGGAGCAAACATCTACAGCACAGTGCAGAGCTCGTAAAGCCTGAGAGAAGAAACATGGAAAACAGACAACCAGCCAGTACTTATTTTAAGCGAATGGTTACAGGTGGGGCCAACGGAACTAATGTTTGGGGAACTGCACTTGTTTTTACTTATCAGTCTTTGACCAAGAGCAAGAGAGAGAAAATCACGAAAGGGGCAAAGAAGGAGGAGCAGAATGACAAAAAACAGTAACCAAGAAATAAAGCAGGAATGGAAAAGAACCCGGAAGAGTGCTATAAGTGGACTGGGGGTGTCTGGTGTTGGACAAAAGAAGCACTATGTGGAATGAAAACTATGCAGCCTTAGTATTCAGCACCCCTAACTTTCAATAGAACCAGCCACGGGCTGCTGAGTAAAATGCTGGGCCCTGGCAATATTCTTTAGAAAATTAAGCTCTGCGACCAGCAACACATCAAACCACTCATCCAAATTAAAAAATAACACCCCTCAGAGACTGCAAACACCAGAGAAGGGAACAAGCCATGAAGCAGATACCAGACCCCACCGGCAGTGGCGCACAGCACTTAACCAGTAGAGCTAGTGAACAGTGTTGAAAATATCTGCATCCAAAAGAGGTGGAAAGCACCAGAGGCCACTATGATGAGAATACACCAAACCCCACCCAGTAGCATTACCTCTTCGTCCTCTTCCCTGTTCCTCTCATTCCCAAATGAGGCATTCATGCCTCCACCGAAACTTTCCTAAACCCAAATTCCTGTAAAAAATATACTTAACACAAACCCACCTCTCCCTCCTGGTACATATAGCTTTGGCTTACCTGGAAACAGCCTGTTCATTTTTGTCTTCACAGGCCAGCTGAGTGTGGGGCACAGGATGCTCCGATTCATCCCTTGGTCCAGTAATCTCTGCAGGGCTTGGGTTACTGTAAACTCGGAATGCAGGCAGCATATCTACTCCGACGCTGAGGGAGTCGCCTGCATGTGAGGAGAGAAAGTGTTGTTTCTTTCAGTCCTCACTCTGGTATTTGCCTAGAAAGCTGTTTATTTATGTCAGCAGCTGTTTATGGCTTCCCCGACAGTTCTCTGTGGACAACTCATGCTTTCTGCAGTCAGGAGATAACTGTTGAGTTTGCAGGCTGGGGAGTCACTGTGATTAAAACTGGCTCATGAAGTTTGTGTTTTACCAGACTGTTTGCAGGATTTTTTCCTTACTGTTAAAACAAACGCTGCTAGGTTCTGCTAATCCCTTCACGTGCATTTCTTTTTTGACCTGCCTTTCCAATGAGATACTTCAGAGGCAGGCATGGCTCTCCGGGTCACTTAGTTTACTCAGCGAGTCTATTCTCTGGTGCAATCATTTCTTCTGTTATCCTGTTTTGTAGGATGAAAAAAGGGGGCAGATGAGATTGATTCTGTTTTCTGGGTAAGCCACCGCAGCATTTTGCGACCTTTTGAGTTGCTGCAGGGTGCGAGCATCTTGAAGAGCAGCTATTAAAAAAAAGGGGCGGGGGAGAAATAAAAGAAGGGAAAATAAAAATAGGACTTCAAGTGCTACAAGTGTTCTGATTGGGGTCCATCTGAAACGTGTTTGCACCCGAAGTGTTTATTGGTCAATTTCTAGGAGCACTGTATTTATATTGGATTCACTTTTTTCTGTTTCATTGGTTGTTTGGTCAACATGGAAGGAAAGCATGCATCAAAGAGAAAGCATTGTTCTTCACATTACTCTTCTGCTAAGGAGGAGCAACGCCACTCCAGAAGTGGTTCCAGCCACCATGGCAAAAGGGCTCACCAGGATGAGAAGTATTTGTCTTCAGCACATGTTCAGTCCCTTTTTAAAGAGGCAGTTTCTGCAGCATTGAAAAAAGAAAGAGCCAAACATAAAAGAGATGTTATGGACACTGATTCTTCTTTGGTTTCCTACCCCGGTACCAGCACTTCAGCAAGTGGCAAGTTTACAGGAGAGAAGAGGTCTACCAAGTTCTGGAAATAACTGGTTTTCCAGAAGCTTCTCAGTCTCAAGTTGATGATGATCTGTTCCCACAGGTTTACAACCATCTCCACTGAGCATTCCGTTTCATGAGAAAATCAAATCTCAGGTACTTCATGAATGGAATGACTCGGAACATAATAATTTATCCAGATATTTGCAGAAGATGTATGTTTTGGAGAATGCGGAGCAGGAACTTTCACATAATATTAAGATTGATGCCATGCTGGTGAATGCTGGAGAAATTGGCCCAGGCCATGCAAGAGAAGGAGGATTGTTCGAACCTTCTAGTTAGGATGGGACAACAAGCAAATTTCCTGTCAGATATCTCTTGTGACTCAATTAAATCAGCTGCAGTGGCTTCTGGGGCCTCGGCCTTGGCTTGCAGGCATATGTGGCTCAGGGACTGGAAAGCAGACACAGCAAAGACATCAGCCCTGCTAAAGATCCCTTTCCAAGGCAATAAATTGTTTGGGATCAACTTGAATGGATGGTGACCAAGGCATTTAAGCATGCTTTGCCTTACAAAGGGAAATCTGGACCATCTAGATTTTACAGGGATTACAAACTATGATTTCAGTTCATCCTGGAGGAGGGGTTTTCAGCCTAGGAAGAGAGATAGAAAATCAGAGTCCTTATCTTTCAAACCAGGACAGAAGTCGCAGAAATCCTGACTATGCCTGGAAAGAGGAGCTTCCAGTTGGAGGCCGCCTTCGATTTTTCCTTTCCTTCCAGAGTGGGAAATAGATGACTTTGATCAATAGGTTTGGAATATCATTCTCAAAGGTCATGTGATCAAATTCGAATCCAAGCCTCGAGAATGAGGAGTCATCCCTACGCCATTGCCGAAACACCCACAAAAAGCAGCAGCTAATGGGACGACATTCAAAGTCTTTTACATAAATGAGCAATAGTCCCTGTTCCCTTAGGAGAAGCGGGACAGGGATTTACTCAATACTGTTCTTGGTGCAAAAAACACCAGGTGCATTCAGGCCAGTTCTGGATTTGAAGAAGGTCAACAAATGGGTGAGGACAATCCATTTCAAAATGGACAGTCTTCAAAAGATAATTCCAATGGCCTTGCCAGAAGATTTTATGGTGGCCGTGGATTTGCAAGATGCTTACCTCCACATTCCGATTTTTTCTGGCCATCAAAAGTAGTTTGAATTTGCAATAGAAGGTCAACATTTCCAATTTACAGTCCTTCCTTTCGGGCTCCCAGAGTGCCCACCAAGGTTCTGGCTCCATTAGTCGGTCTTCCTCACAAGTAGGACATCCTGGTTTATCCATATCTAGACGATTGGCTGGTTCAATGTGAATTCAGCATAAAAAGTTATGCTGCAAAGAGACAAGGTTTTTGGACACTCTTTAAACACATGGATTTTTGATAAATTGGGAGAAATCTCATCTGCTTCCCTCCCAATACTTAGAATTCATAGGAGCAAGGTTCAAAATGCATCGCAGTCGTGTGTCTCTTCCAATCAAGAGACAGGAGAAGATGATCCTTCATTTCATGAGCCAGAAACAACCAACAGCCAGGAAATTGTTAAAGATACAAGGGGACATGGCTGCAGCATTCTTCTTGGTTCCATGGGCAAGATTTCATTTAAATCTATTCGTCAATCAGTTTCTGAAACTCTAGTCTCCAGCCATGGATTGAATGGAGAAGAAAATTCCTCTTTCTGCTCAGATTGTGGAGACTCTCAAATGGTGGTTGCACCCAGTCCATATCTCAGAAGGGTTTCATCTGGATCCTCCAAGCTGGGTGATGATAACGACAGATGCCAGCAAGGTTGGATGAGGAGCGTGGATGGACAATCTTGCAGTTCAAGACAAATGGACAGCTCTGGAGATGAGGAGGTAGTCCAATTGGAGGGAAATGCAGGCAGGTCATCGAGCCCTACTTCACTTTACTCCAAAGCTGGAGAACAGACAGGTTATAATCAGAACATACAATATGTCCACACAAGCTTATTTGAACAGACAAGGGGGCACAATATCAACATCTCTAATGGGTCGTGCAGCTCAGACTTTTCAGTGGGCAGAGTTATATCTACAAAGGCTGTCTGCGATTCATATTCAAGGGATTTTAAATCAGAGAGCAGACAATTTAAGCAGGATTTTTCCATCATCTCAGAACTATCGTCCGGGTCCTCTAGTTCTTCCAGAAATTTGCAAGAAATGGGGGACTCCGGTGATAGATCTTTTTGCCAGCCAGGACGATTACCTTCTGCCAGTGTTTTGTTCCAGGGTCAGAGAGAAGGACTTGTGGAATGCAGATGCTCTTTCCTGTCCATCGCCTCAGGGGATATTGTATGCCTTTCCCCCATTCCCTTTGATAGTGAGGTTTCTCATGAGGCTGAAGACGGACAAAGCATCAGTGGTTCTGATTGCTACAGCTTGGAGCCACTCATCCTGGTTTCCTCTGCTAGTGAGCATGAACGAGGGCCGGGAGTGGGTCCTTCCTCTCGTCCACCTCCCATAGTTCTTCAGTCACTGTCCCTGAGGGCCATCCAATGTCTTCAACTGATGGCTTGAAAATTGAGAGGTTAGGTTTGAGAAGGTTAAGTGTTCCAGGCGGGCTGGCTAAAACAATTCAGGTGTCTAGGAACGGGTCAACTCTGAAATCTTACAATCATCATTGGTCTTCATTCAGGAAGTTTTGTGAGATTAAGCAGCTAGATCCTTTTTCCTGACTGAATTTTTCAATCTTACAATTTTTGCAAGATGGTTTGATCTGGGTCTCATGTGTACTACCTTGAAATTACAGTGGGCAGCCATGAATCAGGGAAAACTGGATAGATGTTTCTGAATGTGAGGTTTTGGCTTCTAGACTCTTCAAAGGTTTCACTAATCTTAGACCTGAAAGCAGTAATCCTTTGCCCTCGTGGGATCTTCCCTTAGTATAAGGTGTTCTGAAAGTGCCTCCTTTTGAACCACTTGACTCTGTGGATCTAAAGTTTTTGACCTGGAATGTGTTTTTTTTTTATAGTGCCAATTACCACAGACAAGAGAATAGGAGAATCAGGCTCATTTTCAGCAAATCATCCCTATTTTAGGATTTTTCCAGATAGTATTGTATTGAGATGAGGCCCAGCTTTTTCTTCAAAGGTTCCATCTCCATCTAATTTGCAGCAAGAGGTCATCCTCCCTGAGTTTTTCCTCAATCTTTCATTTCAGGAGGAGCTGGAGTGGAATAAATTGAATGTGCGGAGAGCCTTTTTGATTTATTTGGAGAGGGTTTCTCAATTTCGTTCTACAGAACCTCTTTTTGTTAATTTTGGTGCAGTGAACAAGGGTGGGCGTCCTTCCAAACAGACTTTAAGTACATGGTTGAAATCTACCATTTCTACAGCATACCTGTTAAAGGGGGTTTGTCCTCCAATAGAGATTGAGGGCAGGTCCACAAGGAGTATGGCAGTTTCCTGGGCAGAGTATCAGGGTGCCTCTCTAAAAGAATATATGTAGAGCAGCCACATGGTCTACATCACCCACTTTTGTGAGACATTACCGAATTGATAATGTTTCTGGTCAAGGGGATGTGTTTGGTATTACAGTATGATCCCCTATGAAGTAATAGTATAATTTTCACAATAAATATTTGTACCAGCTTCTTTTTGGCAGATGAATCTTTGTGGTACTCATAATCATTTGACAACATAGCTTTGGCATACCTCATTTCGTAATGAGAGGAACAGAGAAGGGGACGAAGAGGTAAGGCATAGATTACTTTCCGGTAATGTCATTAATCTGAGTCCAGACTTCCCTGTTCTGATCATTACACCCCTCCCTCCCGCCTCAAGTACTTAATTCAAATGATTATGAAGCTTGGTATATTACAGGCTGTTTCCAGGTAAACCAACGCTATATGTACAAGTAGGGAGAGGTGGGGCTTGTGTTAAGTATATTCTTTACAGGAAAATGTGACAGCAGCCACTGTGTAATCAAAATGCGAAAAGCCAGAATTCCAAAGAAATAATGGGTATGAAAAAAGAGCCAGCCAAACTAGGACCCAATCAAGACCTCCATATCCATATAGGTGGATGTGCGGATAGAAAATTATCAAAATGGAAATTAACTGAGAAGGTTTGCAATCCTCAACGCTTAGACACAGAATATATGCAACAAAGGGACCATCCACATTAGCACACCACAGGTAATCCTCCAGGTAGCGTTTGAGATTGCCCATGAGAGAGGCACAGAAAGAACATCTTTAGAAAATAAAATCATCAATAAAGTATAGTTAAGAGGAGGAAGTCAGAAGTTGGAAAAAACAACACAAAAATATATGTGAATGAGAAAACAAATGGGATCGAGCCATAGAGCGCATCAGTAAGCAAGTCCAGAGCTGCAGAATAGACAGAGCCCAGTTGCCTGTCCCTCACTGACCACCACCCCGCCAATCAGGCAACAGAAAGTGTTAAAAGAGGCATCTGCCACAAATAACAAGGGGGAAGGTACCAGTATAAATAACAGGCCACCAGAAGAAAAGGCGGGAATGTAAGACCATTGATACCACGCAACGCGGAAGGTAATATGCAGCAGCAAACTCACTTCTATACAGTGACTGATCCACTAGCCAACCACAAGGCTGCCGGAAAAGGAACCACATAAGCTTTCCAACCACCAAACCACAACCCACAAGCAGACAAACTAGACCCAAACTGAATACAAAAGACAAGAAGCAGACCAGCAGCTGAAGGCACCAGACACTGCTAAAACCCCAGCAAGCTGCTCCTGCTAATGAGCAGCGAGGCAGATGAGCCAACCGGAAGCCTTACTGAAGGTAAGCTGATGAGAAGGATGCCGACAACCTAGACAGAAAGCAGTGCTGAGGGCCAGGAATGCCTCTAAGGAACTTAAGGACAAATTTAAGAAACCACCATTGTGGTAGTTAGGGAGCTAGCGTCAGAATTATTTATGCTAGTTCGGAGTTTTGCAGGATTAGTGTCCTGGCATAACATAGTGAAAAGGGTTACAAAGTGGTGCAATGCATGCATTGGCCACTTTGTAAATTTGGCGCTACGATTGTGGGTTCGTTGGGCCACATTAGCATAAAAAATGACGCTAATGTGGCACAAGGAGGTGCTAGGGGGCTCTTAAATCTGCCACTTAGTGGAGCATGGACAAAAATAAAATTCCCAGAAAAGGCACCCTAATGTAACGCTCCATTGGGAGCAGTCACAACATGGTTACACGTTTAGAGTGATCACCTGACTACAGGTCATTGTGCATACTTTTTTCATGTAATGAACTTTAGATCTCCAAACCGTTGTTTACAGGTATGTTAGTCTAGTTAGTTGAATGGAAGAAAAAAAAAGACTTCAATTCTCAGAAAGAACTAGGGGCCAGATGTAGGAAACACTTTGCGAGTCGCAAACGGCAAAATCTGCCGTTTGCGACTCGCAAATGCGTGTTTCCTATGCAGAAATGCATTTTGCGAGTCGTTACCGACTCGCAAAATGCATTTCCGAATCGCAAATAGGAAGGGGTGTTCCCTTCCTATTTGCGAGTCGTAGTGGTATGCAACTCCATTTGCGACCGCGTACGCGGTCGCAAATGGAGTCGCAGTTACCATCCACTTCAAGTGGATGGTAACCCACTCGCAAATTGGAAGGGGTCCCCATGGGACCCCTTCCAGTTTGAGACTGGACCCCAAAACATTTTTTCAGGGCAGGGAGTGGTCCAAGGGACCACTCCCTGCCCTGAAAAAAACGAATTTTCGGATTTTTTTGAAATGCAGCTCGTTTTCCCTTAGGGAAAACGGGCTACATTTAAAAAAAAAAAAAATGCTTTATTGAAAAGGCAGGTCGCTAACATGGAGGCCTGCTGACGTCGGCAGGCCTCCATGTTAGCGAGTGCCTATACTCGCAATGGGGCCGCAATTTGCGACCCACCTCATTATTATTCATGAGGTGGGTCATTGCGACCCCATTGCGAGTTGCAGACGGTGTCTGAGACACCGTACTGCATAGCAATTTGCGACTTGCAAATTGCGAGTCGCAGGGACTCGCAATTTGCAAGTCGCAAATTGCTCTCTTCCTACATCTGGCCCCAGGTTTCACCTATAAGCCAGGACTAGAAACAGTGCCCGTAATGACCTGTACAAAGGTGGTCATATTGAACACAGTGGGCAGACCAAACACAGTCCAGAACGACATCACTGAACCAAACTTCATCCATGTAGCGGCCATCCTGTTTTCCACATGCAGAGTGGGCAAAAGTCAAGGCCACTGGAAAGGGAAGGAAAGACAAGCCAAAGGCCAACCACAATAGAAATCTGGTGCAAGAGCATTAAAAGAGATTGAACCTACATGGTTATTGGGGTTTAGAAATGTACATCTCTGGTCATAGTTATGTATAACATATCTTGACAAACTTGGCATTGTAACATTGTTAAGGATCATAGAAAGCATTGAATTTATTCACATCATTATAATACACAATTGTATTGAATGAATGAATGAATAATAATTTATTGTACAGATAATAAAATCCAATACAAAAAAAGAAACAAAAAATCAATCGAGAATAAATACCCTCAGAGACTAAATCATGCTAAAAACACATCATAAATTAGACATACATGACATATTAGAAAAAGAAAAAAAAAATCCTGCCTAAAAGCGTAAGACATACTGGAATATAAAAATAAAACAAACCACCCAACCTGGAGCCCTGCATAGTACACAAAGACAAAATGCATAGGCACAGCCCTAGAGTGCATGGTGCATTAAATAGTAATTGCACTAAACATTAACGTATGCCATTAGAACTCCTCGACCTAACTAAAACAGGTAATATGGCAAGAGCGTGAAAAGATTCCGATTATACCTGTTCATTGCTCGCAGTGCCATTGAATTTAGATTGTGCAATTTTAATAAATTTAGTTAATAACACATTTAACATTGGGTTGCCTGGGTCCAAGGACTGGATAATAGCCTGTCGACAGGAGCGGATTCCCAGTTCATTCCATTTGCTCCGAAGCAAAAATCTATGCTCCTTTAATAAGGCTGGGCACAGGCACACCACATGATCAATGGATTCATCCCCGTTACTACAGCCTCTACATGTCACACCATCCCAGGGGTTAGCTGCCATTGGGGCAGATATTTTTAAAAAAAACAATCTCCCATCCTTAAGGCCATGAAGGCCTTTTTCAGCCAAAACCCATAAGGGCAAGAGAAATATCTAGAAGACATGCCTGGCTTAAAGGATTCGATTATTGCCCAGTCATGCTTCCGTTGAACGAGGGAACAGTCTGAATGATAGGAGTACAATTGAATAAGCCAATTAATTTCTAGTTTAAACAGGGAGTAGGGGTGGTTACTTGCCCAAAGATCACCTGCATCTAGTCGCCGTTTACATTTAACCAAGAAATGAGAATAAGCACACTTAGATTTCGACTCACTAATTTCTTGCCACAAAACTGCCTCCAAGTGACCATCCGTGGCGTGACGCAATTTATATCAAAGCTTCAAAAAAGCACCAGCACCAAGTGCCACCAAATCTGGAAGCCCAAATTCCAACCGCACCTGTGCGGGTGAAGCCAGGCGCGGGCACTGAAAGACTCTCTTGTAGATTTATTAACCAGCCTATTTACAGTAATAGGCAAGAGCCTTTGCCCAACAGAATTTCTTGCCCGTAAGCTTTACTCTCATAACGTCCACTAGAGGAAGAAGGGTCGGCCCCTTCAAAATTTTAGATAGTTTAGAAAAGGCCACCTGCAATGCCACAGCTTTAAGTTCAATTTCCTTCTTATGTTTAACAAAACTGCCCCTGGAATCAAAATTAACCCCTAAATATTTGTAGGACTGGTCAAAGACAAGTTTGCAGCTTTTATAATACCAACTAAAACCTGAGTGTTTTTTCCTCCCACAGGAGACCACTTTTGTTTTAAGCAAATTAACTTCCAGTTGATTCGCAGAAGTATTAGATGCAGGCTAGTTAAGCAGCCGTTGGAGGCCAATCTTAGTGCAACTAAATAGTGCAAGATCATTGGCATAAAGCAGATGGCTAAGCCTAAGGCCACCAAGCTTGGGAGGGTGGGAGTTAATGGCATCAAGAGACGTTGACATGTCTGCAATAAACAGATTAAAAAGAAGGGGAGCAAGTGCACAACCTTGTTTCACACCACAGGTGGTGGGGATGTTCCTAGAGAGAGAGCACCCATCACCGAGCTTGATACGGACCGAGGTGTTTGTATGGAGATCTATGATAGCACCCAGGAGTGCTGGGGGGATACCCCAGTTTTGTAGTTTAACCCACAGGGCACTCTGCGGGATCTGATCAAATGCCGCCTTAAAATCCACAAAACAGCAGTGCGACATCAGACCTGACACAATTGCCCTGTTGATCAGAATAGAAAGTGCTAATAGATTGGTCGAAGTGCCTGAGCCAGCAGAAAACCCAGTTTGGACAATGGGAATTAAAACCTTAGATTCAGCCCAGGCACGGAGATCTTGCAGCAAAAGACTAGCATAGAACTTAGCCTCATTATCCAACAGGGTTATCATCCTAAAGTTGGTGGGATCTGACCTTGAACCACTTTTGTATAGGGGATGGAGGATGGCACCACACCAGGACTCAGGTATTGTTGAAGTCAAGAGGCAGTGCTCGAACAAATGTGCAAGGTGGTTAGACCAAAAGAGAGGATCCTGTTAAAATAATGCCTGTGGAAGGCCGTTGGGACCTGGGGCTCCAAATTGCTTAGCCCACGAGATGATATGGGGGAGAAGTAATTGAAAGAACTTCATCACTCCCTGCGAGGGAATTAAAGACCCTGTGAACAAGGGACACGTATTAGACAAAGCGAGAATAGATCTATGGGCCCCCTCATCCAGCAGTTTCGCTTCCTGCTCGCTAGCAGAAAAGTGGGTAGTCAAGTAGGACGTCCAAGCTCCTTCTGAAATGTCGACAGCGCCAGTGTCCGTCCCTTTGATTACTATTTAGGTTGTTGATAAGGGACCAAAATTTTGTGGGGTTTGAATCTTTGCTTGCAGTTAAAAGTTTGGCCCAAGACTGACTAAGATAGGCCTGGTGGTCATCATAAACAGCCTTCCTGTAATCTTTCCTCAGTTGATTGTATTCAATGAATAAATACTCATAATCTGGACTTTTTCTAATTGCCCTTGCGAGCCTATTACACGCTTTCTTTAGATTCCTAGTTTCCCTAGAGATGGCAAAGGACCGGGATGGAGCACAGCTACGTGCAGGTTGGTGGAACTTTGACCATAAAAGGCAAGAAAGTTTAACCCATAACTGAATTGGAGTCACACAGCCCGATCCCTCAGAGTCAAAAAAATTAATACATTCAGTCAATACTATGCCACCAATAGAAGCATTCCATTTTATGCGCTTTAGTGACTCGAAACAAACACCACCGCCCACTGGCCGCATAAAATCATGTGCAGGAAATCTGGATTTGATAGATACAGTTTGTGGACAATGATCGCTCTCACTCCGGGACACAATCAAAAGCCTTTCAATGAGAGCAAATAATTCAATGTTGTAAATGGTGTAGTCTAAGTAGGAGTGTGAACGACCGTCTGATCTTGTCCACCGGGGGGGGTGTGTCATCACATAAACAACGACTTTAAAGCCCATACTGCTAAGGTGCATTACTAAACACTCTCCCAATGAACAATGCAGACAACCCTATGGCCTTAATTGATTAGGAATTAACTGGCGGTTATTACAATCGGACCCTCAAGCGCCTCCATTGTGTCCTGAAACAGATTTGTATTAAAATCACCAGTTAAAGATAATTAGAACATGGGTATTCCTTAACTAGGATGTCCACAATCTGCATCAGTCGAGACAACCTGCCCCTTTTTTCCTTTTTTCCGGAAGCAATGTAAACATTAATTACCATAAGGGTCTGCTGCGCAGTCCCATTTCTTAGAACAATCCCCTGAATCCAGTTGTCATCCCAAACCAGTGGCAATATACTCCCATTTAGTTGAACAGTTATATAGATGGCCAATCCTCCCTTAGCACGGCCATTCTGGCTTGTTCTAATGGCCGATTTCCATATTTCTAGATACCCTGGCAATGGACAGCTGTGCCCGGCCCAGGTTTCCAGAAGGGTGATTATACCGTAACTGTTCAAAAATGTTAAGAGGTCAGCCGAGGCAAACTTATGCGCAACCGTATTGATGTTCCCTGAACAAAAAGACAGATATCCAGGTGTTGCAGCAGCACCACACACCAGTGGGGGTCAATAGGAACATCCATGCGAGAGGGTAGATGCCAACCAATCCCAATTACCAGACTCCTGGTTAACTTGGCTGTCCTCCTTTTTAACTTGATTTGATCAATTGCCTATGGGACCCTTTTGGCACTCTTATGTTCTATCTTACTCCACACCTACTATGCGCATGCCCACGTATAATTCTCGTTCTGATGCCAAACACTTTTGCACATATTCTCTGGTTCTCTTTTCTCACCTCTTTACAAAGGATTTAGATGTCTGATTACTCCTTGTACAATTCGACTTGACCGACCTGTAAGTTTGTTCATCTATGTTTTCACAGCCTTGACAAAGTCTTGAAGACGAAACACGTGCTGGCTGTTTTGCTGTATGGACTTATTGTTACATGTGGTCATCCTATTGTAACTCTGACCATTTATTACCATCTGGCTGTTCTGGATACATGGACATTCTGACCAACGTAGTCTTTGTGATTGAGACTTTGACTACCTACTTGCATCTATAATAAATTCCTATACATCATCTTCCCTGACCGGACATCTACTCAATTCCTGAACATATCTGGACTTACAATACGGGTGTGCCCTGGCCACTCTTCTCTTGTTATATAGGCAACCCCCCACTTCTTAGTGTGTGGCCCTCCAACACCTGTGGTGGCAGGTGCTTTGGCTAGCCTGGCACCCACTACTATGTTGTTCACATAAATGACTACTTTTTGATCTCACAGCTGGTATACCTGTTGCTGATGTGCGAGCACCTGTTGGCATTCTCCACCTCTTTCGCTTGACTTACTCTATTGTGTGGCACATGGTAGCACCAGGTGAGCTGGCAGGGTTGTTTGTACTGTTCTCATAGTCAATTCTTAAACCATCAAAGACCAGCCCTGATAACATCCTGCCCTAAAATTGTTAAGGGAAGGGGTAGGGTGGTTTAGAGTGAAGGAGGATGGAATCAGGATGAAATCAGACCAAGGTACAGCTGCATGTGGCGCTGTAATGCTGACAGAAGGAAGCATGGGTGAGCAGTGAGGAAGGGTGGTTGTTGCAGAGCACAGGAACAAAGAGAATGTCCTGCTCCAGATCAGGGGTTATTGAAACCTTGAACTCATGAACACTTCCTTGCCAAGCATATACAACACATCCATTAGGACAAGCCCAGAACGTAAAACCAAGCATGCGCCGATTATAGCAAAACTACCTGCTCAAGTAGAACAAGAATTGTAAGCAAGCAAGCACTTAATTGAGAAACACACCACTTCCAACAGCCAGCCTAGGAAAGAAGCAACACATCTCTGGATGGTGACAAGACGTGGAAGGAGTAGAAGGTATTTATGTTGCCATAGGTGGCAGAGCTACAATGTATGCTTCTCTTGCCCCCTCCGCCTCGCTCTATATTGCTCCCTCTCATCCGTGTGCCTCTCCCTGCCCCCTCTATATTGCGTTTGCCCTCATGTGCTTCTCCCTATGTTGCTTTCTCGCCCATGCAGTTCTACCTCCCACTTTCTCCCCGTGCTCCACATTGCTGTCTTTTGCCTGGGTTGTGTCAGGGGTGTTGGCGGGGGCCTCCCTTCATGTTGCGTCCGCCCCCTGTGTTGTTTCCCACACCTGTATCCCAGTTTATTACCTTCAGATAATATGAAGTGTTTCCCTCACCCACACCCTCCGTGTTGCTTCCCCAACTCACTTTGAAAAAAAATATTTCCTTGTACTTTTTTCCTTCTCGGATTGGTAAGTAAAAAGTAAAAAAAGTTGACTACATCATTTTGTAGGACTGAGCATGCGTGGTGCGCAGGTCTACTAAATGACACCGTTGCAGCCTCCTTGTGTCTTTTTTGTGCATCGGAGATGCTGTACAGAATTGCTAAAAAACACTGGCAAAGCAAAAAAAGGTCCCAAAGCGAGACCTATTGGCTTTGCCATGCGTGATCTAAATATTACATATTACAGAGATATAGACTGAATAGAAATTGTAATAATGCAGTCTTAAATTCATTAGATGCACTTGATCAGATTACCTTAGGCAAATTATTTATAATGCACCCATAGATAATTCATCGTTTGTTAGATGTGTTTTGCTTAAAGGTGCTAGAGCTTTAGAATGGAAAATAACAAGGGCAATACATTGCCGACTCTTAGTAGCTCTGCCTTGCACCCGAGTGGGGATGTGTTGTCGCGCTTCAGTCTGGTAATTTGAGGCAGCTGGTCATGTTACCATGAGAAATCAAAAGGCAGGGTATTTTGTCACGTTGTCTATTGCTAATTGTGTGTTTGTGGTCACGATGCTTAGGAGAAAGAATGTATAATGTCCATTATGACATATAGATAATCGAGTGTGGGTGTTATGTGTGTGTGTGCGCGCTTATGTGGACGGTGGTATTTCATAAAATAGTTTTATTTTCAAATCTTTGACCTACTGGCTACAAAGTGATGTATAGTTTGTGCTATTGGCTATAGATAAACAGACAAATACGTCTTATTATCTGAAGGCAGTAAAGTTCCGAGATGAGATCCCTTTGCCTCCACATTATTTGAACTTTGTGATCATAGTGCATACTCAATTGAGTTGCCAAATAAAGTACTGTAGATGATGTAATATTGCCAACAATAGGGCACATATAGTGGGTCACGCCACCTAAGGAGGACTTGCTCTTTTTCTTCCACTGCCTATAGATAATTAACGAAACGTGGGCGTTTTGTCTGACTGCAATGTTCTATTGTACACACTGCCACACTATGAATACTCAATCAGGTGTGTGTACCTGTGTGGCTGTGTGAGTGTGTATGTGTGTGGGACATTTTGTGTGTGGGTGAATGTATACGATATTTTGCATGTGGGGTGAATGTGTGTGAGACACTATGTATGTGCATACTTTTATATCTGTGTGTAAATTGTGGCTGGGTGCATGCGTGACTGGGCGTTCCTCAAATCTGAAAGAAAATGAGCACAGCAGGTTTCCACATATTTATTCCTTGCAGATGTGGTATTTGCTAAAGTGAATCCTAAAGTAATTCCAGCAAATATGTCACATTACTTCTATGTTGTTACCTCTCTCGGTAGACGTCCATGTCAAATACTAAAAGAAACTAGAATCTGTGGTCACTTGCATGGATTTGCGAGTGTCTGCAGTATAGTTCGTCATACTTGCATTAGCTAAGTAGGGGACAGCCATTCATTCCATAAACGAAACTAGGTACAACAGTGTGGGCATGTCCTCTTGGTATGTGTTTGGTGTGTTTAAGTTCTATATGTCCATGAACTTTAGGGCTATGTAATGAAAGTCACCTCTGCTCTCGTGAAATGTCCGGACAAGTGACACGTGTAATTAAGGTTACACTTTTCAAACAGGAATGAATGGCATGATATCTTATTATAGAATGAATAGGGGTCGATTGTGTTTGATACTTGAAGCGTGGGAAAACTGATTGTGTGGCTGGACGTGTGACGGCAATGTATTCTCAAGGCCCGGGATGCTCACTAAGCACGTAACAATGACTTCGCCACCAGATTAATACAAACCTATTTATTGAGAAGTGGTGACTACGATTTGAAGCGAGCGAGTTAAAGTAATGTCGTTATCTCTGAAAAGGACAGAGACTCTTAATTACAGACTAGAAGCTCGTGTGGCCGTGAACAGCCCCGGCCGCCATGTGACCCTGGGCACTTCTACATCACGTACACGGGGTTACCACTCACGGGGTCACGACGGGAGAATCGGCTGACTACAGATCCGAATGCATCGAACTGTAGTCGAGAAATAAATCAGTTAAGCCTTAATATAAACTTTCAAGTTCCACGTCTAACTAAAAAGAAAAAAACAAGCAGCTGCCTTGTCTGTTCCCCTCTCCAGCAAAGCAAAATAACTTGTTTTAATAGCCTAAGAAATATGGTGGTGGGCGGAGGGAGTGTGTGAGAAGAGGCGTTTATAGGTCAGCCGTTGTGTAGCGTGCCGTGAGAGGGCGGAGTCACGGCACACAAGGCCCGCCCCGGTGCCCTCAGTGAAGGGATCCAAGCAGCACATACTGCACACACTCTTTGGGACCTCAGGGTCACATGCGATCGACGTATCCTACGGAATTTAGCAGCTGTCTCGGTTTGTGCGGCCTCATGCCTCTCCTCTCCAATTGTGACAACCTGTTTGTCAAGCTGTTGGACTGATTACCACTAAACCAACTTTTACACAAAGGTAGCATCAATCTAATACAACATTTTTTAGCTCCGATAGCTCGGTTTGAGCAAACTTCCCCAGACTATAATCAAATCAAGGCAAATTCGCAAAGGTACCACCTATGTCGCCTCACACTTACACTTATCTCTACCGCTGAGCATGAATCTCTGTCTAAATGCAATTTACATATTCAAGGTGGAGATTACGCCCCGAAGAAGGGGATTTTTCGACAATCAGGCTGGCATGTGTTTTTTAAAACCTTATACGACAAGCAAGGTGCATGGGAGGGTTCTAAGGGGCCAGGAGAGTAGCTTGGTCAGTAAGAATGGGGAGGGGAGTGGGGGGCGTGCGAGCTTCAGATTTCCCAACAATCATGCTGGCATTTCATGTTAAAATACATTATACGATAAGCAGGGCGCGCAAGCGGAGTTTAAAGGGCAGCAGAAAAACAGAGGAATGTGGATTGTTAGGGATGCTAAGTGAGAAAAAACACATTATTGTGTGAAATAGCCAACGTGTTTAAAGTTTTTTTCCAAACACAGAGAGGGAGAGAGAGTGTGTACGTTTTTGCCTGTGTGTAAAGATTTCTGGTGAAGTCTGAGAGACACCTCACCATACCCGACTGAAAGCACCTGTACTCAGCTATTTATCACAAAATACATTTGTTGGGGGGTGTAACACCTCAAACAAACCCCTAAAACTCAGTGGCGTAACAAAGGCCCCCACAGCACCCGCGATGCAGGGGGGTCCCCCACAGTACAGTACACTGTGCACGGGTGGCAGGCTTCTAAATGGGTCCAGGTGGGCCCCTCAAGGTACTATGCAGTGGGGGGGCTCAAGTTTCGTTATGCCACTGCTAATCCTATGCCCCTGTAAGGGGTAGTGGAAAAGGAGAGGCATGTGGGTTGGTAATAGGAGCACTAAAAGAGAAAACACAATAGTTGATAAAATAACCAATGTTTTTTAAAGACTTTCCAAACAGAGAGGGAGAGAAATTTTTTGTCTGTGTGCATTTAAAACTCCCTGGTGAAATCCGACAGACATTTTGCCACACCTGACTGAGAGCACCTGTACCCAAGTATTTATCAGAAAATACATCAGGGGGGTGTAACACAACATAAACCCCCTGAAGCTACACCCCTGCACATGTACATTTTAGGCATTAATCCACAAATGCGGTGTACTTAGTGAAAATCTCCTACAGTGTATTCAACTATGAAGGGCAACAGTCATCACACGAGGAAAATAAAATATACCTAACAATAATCACAATTGAAAGCACGTTAATACAGTCCACACCCAAGGCTTTGCCTTCTACATCTTGTGCTGCGAGATGTCCTGGAGCAAGAAGTCCGTTACAGCTGCAATGCATGCAATGTGTTATTATGTGTCTTTGAACGTGTGTGTAAAGTAATGTTACATGCAAACTCTTATTCGTACACACTGCTATTTTATAAGTATGTGCAACTATTATGTTTACATTTTCTCAAAGTGATTTCTTTTGGTGTTCGAAAGTTATAAGTTATTGTGACATTTTTTACATTCATTGTCTTTATTTTTTTGTTTTTCTGCATTGCTGCACTGCTTTACGTAAGTGACAGCATCCTGTCAATTTATGTGGCCAATTTTATTAAAAGTATTTTATTCTAGGTGTAGGTCTTTTTAGGGTGGTGATATTCCCTGCTTACATTCATTTCTGTGGGATTCCCTTGCAGTTCCTGTGAGTGTCCATGTGAGGTGTTAGACTTACTGCAAGGATTGGCTTGAGTAAATTTGAACCTGTTTCGGGTTAAGGACCACTATAGTATATGTGAGTGCAAGTGCAGTAATTTTGGTAGGTGTATTTTTGTATTTGTATGTCCGCTCGTGTCACTTGCTTAATTTTCCCTTTCTTACTCACACTTTGTAGTATACAGTCCCCATTTTGCAGGCTACCTGTAGGAAGTTGGCTCCGTATGCACTATTTCAAAGTAAGAAATAGCATGCACAGAGTCCAAGGGTTCCCCTTAGAGGTAAGATAGTGGCAAAAAGAGATAATTCTAATGCTCTATTTTGTGGTAGTGTGGTCGAGCAGTAGGATTATCAGAGGGTAGTGTTAAGCATTTGTTGTACACACACAGGCAATAAATGAGGAACACACACTCAAAGACAATTCCAGGCCATTAGGTTTTTATATAGAAAAATATATTTTCTTAGTTTATTTTAAAAACCACAGGTTCAAGATTTACAACCAATACTTTAAATGAAAGGTACTTCACTCAGGTATCATAGGAACTTTGAATCAGCAAAATAGCATGTGCAGTTTTGGCAAAAATGGCAATAAGCTATTTTAAAACTAGACAGTGCAATTTTCAACAGTTCCTGGGGGAGGTAAGCATTTGTTAGTTTTGCAGGTAAGTAAACCACCTACAGGGTTCAAAGTTGGGTCCAAGGTAGCCCACCGTTGGGGGTTCAGGGCAACCCCAAAGTTACCACACTAGTAGCTCAGGGCCGGTCAGGTGCAGAGGTCAAAGTGGTGCCCAAAACGCATAGGCTTCAATGGAGAAGGGGGTGCCCCGGTTCCAGTCTGCCAGCAGGTAGGTACCCGCGACTTCGGAGGGCAGACCAGGGGGGTTTTGTAGGGCACCGGGGGGGACACAAGTCAGCACAGAAAGTACACCCTCAGCGGCACGGGGCGGCTGGGTGCAGAGTGCAAACAGGCGTCTGGTTTGTAATGGAGTTCAATGGGAGACTCAGGGATCTCTTCAACCAAGCAGGCAGGCAAGGGGGGGGCTCCTCGGGGCAGCCACCACCTGGGCAAGGGAGAGGGCCACCTGGGGGTCGCTTCTGCACTGGAGGTTGGATCCTTCAGGTCCTGGGGGCTGCGGGTGCAGTGTCTTTACCAGGCGTCGGGTTCTTAGAAGCAGGCAGTCGCGGTCAGGGGGAGCCTCTGGATTCCCTCTGCAGGCGTCGCTGGGGGGGTTCAGGGGGGTCAACTCTGGCTACTCACAGGGTCGCAGTCACCGGGGAGTCCTCCCTGTAGTGTTGTTTCTCCGCAGGTCGAGCCAGGGGCGTCGGGTGCAGAGTGGAAAGTCTCACGCTTCCGGCGGGAAACGTGTAGTCCTTTAAAAGTTGTTTCTTTGTTGCAAAGTTGTTTCTTCTTTGGAGCAGAGCCGCTGTCCTCAGGAGTTCTTGGTCCTTTTAGATGCAGGGTAGTCCTCTGAGGCTTCAGAGGTCGCTGGACCCTGGGGGACGCGTCGTTGGTGTCTCCGTCTTCTCTGCAGGGCTTCAGGTCAGCAGTCCTTCTTCGTCTTCAGGTTGCAGGAATCTATCTTCCTAGGTTCTGGGGGCCCCTAAATACTCAATTTAGGGTTGTGTTTAGGTCTGGGGGGTTAGTAGCCAATGGCTACTAGCCCTGAGGGTGGCTACACCCTCTTTGTGCCTCCTCCCTGAGGGGAGGGGGGCACATCCCTAATCCTATTGGGGGAATCCTCCATCTGCAAGATGGAGGATTTCTAAAAGTCAGAGTCACCTCAGCTCAGGACACCTTAGGGGTTGTCCTGACTGGCCAGTGACTCCTCCTTGTTTTTCTCATTATCTCCTCCGGCCTTGCCGCCAAAAGTGGGGCCGTGGTCGGAGGGGGCGGGCATCTCCACTAGCTGGGATGCCCTGTGGCGCTGTAACAAAGGGGGTGAGCCTTTGAGGCTCACCGCCAGGTGTTACAGTTCCTGCAGGGGGGAGGTGAGAAGCACCTCCACCCAGTACAGGCTTTGTTACTAGCCACAGAGTGACAAAGGCACTCTCCCCATGTGGCCAGCAACATGTCTGGTGTGTGGCAGGCTGGCAAAACTAGTGAGCCCACACTGGAAGTCGAGTATGTTTTCAGGGGACATCTCTAAGATGCCCTCTGGGGTGTATTTCACAATAAAATGTACACTGGCATCAGTGTGCATTTATTGTGCTGAGAAGTTTGATACCAAACTTCCCAGTTTTCAGTGTAGCCATTATGGTGCTGTGGAGTTCGTGTATGACAGACTCCCAGACCATATACTCTTATGGCTACCCTGCACTTACAATGTCTAAGGTTTTGCTTAGACACTGTAGGGGCATAGTGCTCATGCACCTATGCCCTCACCTATAGTATAGTGCACCCTGCCTTAGGGCTGTAAGGCCTGCTAGAGGGGTGAGTTATCTATGTCATGGGCAGTGTGAGGTTGGCATGGCACCATGAGGGGAGTGCCATGTCAACTTAGTCATTTTCTCCCCACCAGCACACAAAAGCTGGCAAGCAGTGTGTCTGTGCTGAGTGAGGCGTCCCCAGGGTGGCGTAAGACATGCTGCAGCCCTTAGAGACCTTCCCTGGCATCAGGGCCCTTGGTACCAGGGGTACCAGTTACAAGGGACTTACCTGGATGCCAGGGTGTGCAAATTGTGGAGACCAAGGTACAGGTTAGGGAAAGAACACTGATGCTGGGGCCTGGTTAGCAGGCCTCAGCACACTTTCAAATCATAACTTGGCATCAGCAAAGGCAAAAAGTCAGGGGTTAACCATGCCAAGGAGGCATTTCCTTACACTACCCCACTTGCGACTCCCACATTTGCACCTAAAATGTGGAACTACCTGTGAGTATGTCTAGGCACTCTCAGAAAACTGCTCCATATGTGAGAGCTAAGCTGGGCATAGGAGTCATCAAAGTTTCCTAGCAAAATTGTTTTCTAGGAGTACAACTTTAATTCTGTACAGTATAATTGTGTGAGTAATATTACATAGGATATGTGGGGATATCCTGCCGTTGGTTAATACTGAATGTTGCTTGTGTGTTGGCTACTGCGGTCCCAGGTTATCACGGGTAGCACATTGCCTTCCACCCAAGGAACTCTTTTTTCATCAAGGAAATTTGCCAACTCTTCATGCATGGAATAGGGATAGTCATTGCAGTTTTCGGCTAACTGTTGGTGCTGGGGGCTTAGTCTGCTACAGTGACACTTGTGTCTTTGGGCCTAACCACTGGTCCACAGCAGTAGGTAAGGCAGATGTGTACTGAAGGGCAGGATGTTTGAGGTCCCCAGGCAGTTCTTCAAAGGTGCACAGCTCTCCCTTAATTGAAAGATGGCCTGTCTTGAAAACGGAGAGTTCTTGCACAGTTTTTGTCAATATAGTTTGCACACGTTGGTTGATGAATTTTTATTGTAGATGGACGTGTCTATATTCACTCTGAAAATTGTAATAAATGCAGCCATATGTTTTAATCCAAAACAGTGTTTAAGCTTTTGTTGTGGCAGAGGTTTCACTGTTATGTGCTCTGGAGGCCTATGCCTCCACTCTTTTCTATCACACATCAACCCACAACTTTGTTCATCTTAGACACAAGGAAATTATCATACTCTGAGCCCTCAAGAAGAAGGATGATTCATTCATTATACTGAGGAGAAACATACAATTTGATCATAACATAGCTCTCAAACCTTCATTCAGCAGAACTGGACATTCTACTGATCATCAAATACAGTCTTTACACTCAACACATGCTCTTTCTGTGCAAATATTAATTTGTAGGTGATATAGAGCAAAATGTCATCCAATAACTTCTTGCAACACACAGATGCATTTCATTTGTGAAGATGTGATTAACACTATGATGTCATTGACAATGATCAAACGGAATACCTCTGCTATGTGTTATTACAGTTTCTATATTGCGATATTCACCAAACTAACGGCCTCATTACAAGTTTGGCAGTCCATGCACCACCATGCCGGTGCTCTGACCCCCATCGGCTTGGCAGTCGGACCACTGTATTACAATGTTGTCGGTATCAGAGAGCAAAGACCACCTCAATGACGACACACAACAAACATGCAACAGAGCCAGTGTTTCCGCCGGACACATTATGATGTTGCACACCCCCACTGTGACAGTGGTGGTCCAACCACCACGTCCCAGCTGACAGAAACTGAGAGTATAAGGGGAGCAACACATCTGCAGCCAGCGCTACACATCCTGTGGCAACATGGAGCCCATCATACACATCCTGCTGCTGCTCATCCAAAGTGCCCCAAATCCACGCCACCGTGGACACAACGGACTGAATGTACACAAATCTACCTGTGTCATTACACTCAACAACAGATTGTCGCATTGTCATCCACATTATATGGGGGTCAGGCTATGGGCACCAAGTACACGTCATTATGTCCACAGTCAGAATCATTCACAAAGAATGACACACTCACAGCCATTAAACACCCCCTTTGGGGAGGTCACTCTCACTGACCCACAACACTACACAATAACACACATCTGCTCATCTCAGGCACCCGGACAGCGAAGTGCACACAACATTGTGTCACACAACAGCAACAACACAGAAACATCACATCTACCAATACAAGTGACACCCTCACATTGCACACATGCCATGGACTGTCATCAGATAGAACACACATATGTACAGATGTGTCATTCAACACAAACACCCCTCCCATGGAACAGCCCTACAATGGACCCACAAATCACCCACATCACAAAACAATAGAAGGTCAATGTGATGCACAATAGTTTGAGAGACAAATATACAAAGCTCACTATGCAACAATACTCGCACAATAGGGATGGGGGCAACAGGAGCACTCTGGGAAGAATGCTGACCTGGGACACATATCACTTTGCACATGCCCCTTAAACAACATTTGCACAGGAACTGGCCCTTCAGGTGACTCAGAAACAAACAATGACATGCCTATCTGCATAATGTGGATGTGCATGTCAAGAAAGCAAATGCAACAGCAACAGAATGGGCCATACATCTAGATGAAGTAGCAGTAAGGTACACACATCAAAATGGGCACATGCACAGTCAAATGCAAATTAATCTAGCACAATAGAACCCCCCCATGTGTGCACAAACAAAACTCCAGCTCACACACACATGAGATCAATGTAGAATCCATATCAGTGGGACAAGTCTAACACCACACATGCTGACATTGGACAACACAAGATTATGGGCCTCATTACGACCCTGGCGGACGGCGGTAAGCTGGCAGTAACATCGCCAACAGGCTAGCAGTGTTCCGCCAGATATTATGACCGTGGTGCAATAGCCACGGCCATACCGCCGGCCCCTCCTCTATACCGCAAGGCTTTCGCCTGGCAGTCATAATCCCCGACCGCCAGCCTGGCCACGGCGGTTTACCGCCATGGAAAGGCTGGTGGTAAGAGGGACTTGGGGTGCCCCTGGGGGCCCCTGCACTGCACCAGGCATATCCCCATTGCGCATTTCACTGCCCGAATTTCAGGCAGTGAAATGTGCGACGGGTGCTACTGCACCCGCTGCACATCAGCATTGCCGCCGGCTCTATTACGAGTGACTTTTCTGCTTGGCCAGTGTACGGTAACACTGTTACCGTCCGCTGGCCCCGTGGAAAAGTCGAAATAGGGAGCCAGGTATTCCAGCGCCCACTGACTGAGGGGTCTTCTAAGAAGACCGCCGAGGTTGTAAAGAGGCCCTAAATACTTACCATACCAAATATAACACAATACAATGACACCCCAATTGCAGTCATAAAGAAAAATCCATATAGGAAACATCTGCCCTTGTCTCTGGTGACACGGCCACTGCCAACAAAGTCAGATATTGCAAACAGCAGCAAATGGATCAGCAATCAGGCTGAAACACACACAACTGTAGGCATACAACAAAAATTACCCAGAAACAACAAAGAGGTAGAAAAGTAATGGCAGAACAAATGTGTACGCAACAAAACAAAAACTTGGGTTTATTTAAGCCAGAATAATGAGAATCAAAGGCCATTAGCCAGTCAATTTACAAGTCTCTGCACAGTACTGTGCACACATTTGACTCCAATCACTGCCAGGGAACCTCCACAGAAAAGGACATCAAGTGGGCATGCAGACACTTCAGAGGTCATCCTTGGGTGGGGTGGGGTCAGATTTGGGATGGATGGGTTTGGGTTTGGGAGGGTTCTTTGGAGGTGTGGGCTTCTTGGGGGGAGGGGAATTGGTGCTTGCAGGGGGCAGGTGTGACAGGGAGGACCTGGATGTGGAAGGGATTGGTTGGAATGTGGGGTGGGGGCCTCTTGGGTTTTAGAGAGGGTTTGGAGGTACAGGGGAAAGAGCAAGAATGAAAAGGAAACTCTCTTTTGGAACACAGGGACAGTCACCTGAAGGGGTTGGGATTTGAAGGTTGAGGGAGTGGCTGTCTGGTGTGTGGGTGTAGATGTCTTGGGTGTGTGCGTGTGTAAGGTAGGCTTCTGTTTGGGTGGTGTCTGTTGCATGCATGAGTGTGGGTGTTTGCATGTCTTGGGCTGGGAGGTTGTGGGTGATGGAATGATGGATGTGTGTGTGTCTGTTGGGGTGATGTCTGTGGGAATGTTGGGTGTTGTGGATGTTTGTGTGTCTACTGTGGCAGTGTTTGCAGGTATGCTGAATGTGGTGGATGTTTGTGTGTCTGTTGGGGTTGTGTCTGCAGGTATGCTGGATGTGATAGTTGTGTCTGTGGGTGTTGTGGTGATGTTTGCAGGTGTGGTGGATGTGTATGTGTGTGTTTTGTGCTGGTGTATGCTGGTATGGTGGGTGTAGTGAATGTGTCACTGTCTGTTGTGTTGGTGTCTGTGGGTATGCCTGATGTGGTATGGGGATTGTGAGGGTGATTTGTGAAGTGGTGGCTGATGCTGTGTATGTGGGTTTATGTTGAGTGCCTGCATGCTGATGTGTCTTGCGGTGTCTGTGTTGATGTTAGCTGCTGTTGTGTGTTTAGGTGGGTATATGCGGATGTCTCTGTTTGTTTGGAACAGGTAGGGAAATAGGGGATTTGGTTTGGGATTAGTGAGGTGGAGGGGGGAGGAAAGTGAGGGGTGAGTGGCTGCCGTCAGTGAGAACGCCAGAGCCTGAAAAGATCTCTGTGGGCCAGACATGGCACTATGAATGCCTTCTAGGAAAGCATTGGTCTGCTGAAGTTAGCTGGCCAACCCCTCAATGGCATTTACAATGGCAGTCTTCTCCACAGGGATGCTCCTCAGGAGGTCAGTAGTCTCCTCACGCAGGCAGCAGGGGTAACAGGGGCTGGGGCAGAGGTGCCTGTGGCAAAGGAGATGCCCACCGTCTTGTGTGAATTGGCACAGCCAACTGGGTGGGGAGCAACAGGGAGGGTGGCAATAGAACTGAGGGTGATGGACAAAGATGGTACAGGAGTAGGATGTGGCACCACATGAAACGTAGCCCTGTTGCAAATGTCCTATTCCAAATACCGGTTGGCATGCACATTTATGTGAGGGAATACAGAAATTATACCAGGAACACAGGTAGACCATGCATGAAACAGCAGTGTACCCATTTTGTCAAAAGAAAAAAGGACACATGTTAACATGTAGGCCCAAGGAATGTTGGCAACACTGATGGCACATAAATCATGTCAATGGACATTCCACACTTACCAAGGGTAAGTTCTGATCTGTAGCTTTCCCAAAGAACAATGTATGCTCTGTCACATGTATGTTGGCCATCTTAACGTTACAGACAGTAGTGAGGCACCAGCACCCGTCACACGCTGAAGACAAGTAGCCTCTGGGTGGCAGATGCCAATATTCTCATTTGACCAGATACATGGTTGAGGACAGTGATCCATCACTTCCTTTTCTTTGGCCTGTAACACTGAGGAGTCATGGTCTATTGCATAGAATTTACACCCACAACAATAATAAACATTACTTGATTGATTAATGTACACAGCCATGCGTTGTCCCTGGAGAGCAAATTGTTTGTGGATTGTACCCAGTTGTGTCCTAGGTCCCTGGGCAATTAGACAATGCACATAAGTATTCACTACATGACAAATCTACACAAACAGTCACTCATCTGCTGTGTCACACCTGGCTCATACCTAAATGTCAGGGGGAGCTCTCAGAACCTAACACATTAACTTGGCAATGTGACAGGCAGGGATATGCCCTGTACTCACCCCGTTGTGGCTGCTGTGCTCCCTTGAAGGCCTATGAAGGTCTGGGTACACCACCGCAGGATGTGGGGCATTAGGGGGGTCATGGTCTGATGTGTTCCTCGCCCACGTTGGGTGGACAGCCCCAGCTGGGCCTATGTGATCTTCCAGGTCCAGCGTCTCAGGTCCTCAAACCTCTTTCTACAGTGGGCGCTCCGCTGGCTGTGGACTCCCAGGGTTCACACCTTCTAGGCGATGGCGCTCCATATCTTCTTCTTCTGATGGGTGTGTACCTGCATGGATGCAAGAGACAAATCAATGGATTACAATCACAAGTTTTGGCACAAATGGTTGAGTCACACACATGTCAGAAACACCTAGTTAGAAATGTTCAATTTAACAACACATCACAAGTGTAAAGCACACAAGCCAATGAGTACAGACATGACTACAGACATTTGTATCCATCTGCAGACTAACCGGTTATACTGCTCAGGGCATACAATGACTGAGCAAGCCTACTCACATCAAGAAGTCATGCTCCAGCAACATGTACTGTGATGTGAGTCCCAGCTGGACCTCCGCGTTCTTTCAGGCCCAGTGTCTCAGGTCCATGCAAACTCATGCCACTTCTAGGAGTGGGTTCTGTGGTATGTACCTGTACCACAGAACACTCCTTTGGACATATGTGTGTATCCCACAGAGACATCCAACATGAAAATGTATGCATTTTACAATATCTGTTATGTGACCAAGGTAATGACTCATATATCATGGCCTCCCTGGAATCAACACACTGTCTGCACTGTGGGACTGTCATTCATGCAATAAGCCTGTACAGGACAAATATGAATTATGCGAAGGTAACAACAGAGCTGTGGGAGTAAGGAACCTGTCATGAATCAAAGACACACATTAACAATGATGCAAAAGGCACATATGGACTGCTTCTGGGATGTACCTCGGTACCCATTGCTAATCTAGTCATTGGACTGAGGCATTCTGGGCAAGTTTTGCCACTAGAGCATCTCCCACAGCCTGGCCTGGACTAGGTCCCCTACTGGGAGGTACATGTGACAGGCGTTGGTCTCTGCAGGCTGAGCATACAGAACCTACATGTCACTCATGTTTCCATCACTTCCATGCATGACAGTACATCATGTGGCCATCAGCAATTTGGCATATGGTTTGTGTGATAACATGAAGGGCAGAGTGAGTAAGGAAATGGATTCCAGACAACAGTTTAGCAATGGCAGATGTGGGTTAAAATATCTGTGGTACGATACACGTTACTTACAAGATCCTCAAATGCCTCATACAAGATGCTTACACAGCTCATACTGCAATGCACATACATGTTGTCCAACATTTACAACAAACATGAAGAAAGAGATGTCACTGGATGGCAGTAAAGTATCTTTGCCTAGTTATGTGCATCCAACACAAGGAGGATCTAGGACCACAAAAAACCTCACTCATCACAATGCAAATTAACTTAAAATATACTACTGGCCACCAATACCTGCACAATGTACATCCCATTGATGCCACACAGACTGCAACAACAGGCACACAAGAAGTCTAACTGGCAAAGTGACAAGTTGTAGCCTGTGAGGAGGGAAAGGATGGTGTCGAACAGAGTCAATTGTGACAATGAGGTACTTACCTACTCCTCTGGTGAGTCATAGAGCGGTTCATACAGGGGAAGGACCTCATAAACAAGCCTCTCCAGTTCCTCTGGAGAGGAGGAAGGACCCTATCACTTGCTGGATGTGGCATGATTGCTCCCAGAGGTGGCACACAGCAGCTCAGGAAGTGGAGGTGTTGCTGGCAGCAGTGTCAGGAGTCAAGTGAATGAATGTGCACAACATGGTGGTCACGTCCACCACGTACACGGTCATCACAGCCGATGGACACAGTCATTGCCGCAACCACCACAGCCACAGGTAACAACTTTAGCCTATGGCTGTGTCCACCATGGTTAGAACTGCCCAGATGCCCAGATGAATTCCGCCGGTGGTTGCGGGTGGTTCCTAATGTACAGTGAAGTAGGTCAGGCATCCGCCATTTGGGCGGCCTGAAATACTGTTTTAGGCTTTGTAAACTGCATCACACCTACAATATATGTGTTGTAGTATAACAAACATCCTTATTCTGTCTTGTCATGTAGGTCCTTCTACACAACTACCAGTGTAGTGTGTTGCAGGGCACAGATGGCATTTGACAGCAGTGCATGGTTCACCACCGCCGACGGTCTTTTTTGGTGGTAGGAAAATACAGTCACATTTTAAGGGTCAATTGTGTAGCAGATATTGGAGTTTCATTCAAATCCATGTTGTGGACCCATGTGACAACCATGAGGGTCACATGTGATCCTTGTGGAGCTGCCAGCTGTGATCTGTACTGAGTGTCATGTCTATCCACTCATTAATGCTGTGTCACATGATATTATTGGCATGCATCATGTTTGTTGCTTCGGACACACTGACTAATGTTACAAATCATGTCTTGTCACACATAGGTACCCTGGGAGAGGGAGGATGCAACAATCTCCTATCTACCATCCACTGCCAGACCTTCCTTCAGACCATGGAGCAATGGCATATACTTATGTTATAACGCCTGGATAGGCAAACATTAGTGGACTTATGCCGTCAGTTGGAGCCAGACCTGATGCCAGCTATTAGTTATCCAACATGCATACCACCTATTGTGCAAGTCATGTCAGTTCTGCACTTCCTGGCCACAGGGTCCTTCTAACATACAGTAGCCCTATCTGCTGGTATGTCCCAATCTATGTTCAGTCTGGTGTTGAAGGATTACCTCTGAGCAGTGGTGAAACACATTGACAGCTATATCAGGTTCCCCGTCAGGCGGATTTATCCAATGATTAGGCTGACTTTTATGGTTTTGGCAGCCTACGAGGATAGGGCCATTGAAGGCACACATGTTGGCTTGGTGCCATCGTGAGCCACTGAACAAGTCTATCGCAACAGAAAGAACTTCCATTCCAACAACGTGTAAGTTGTCTGTTTGGCGGATCTCTACAACTCACATGTGTGTGCACGTTATCTGGGTTCAGCCCATGATTCCTTCATAATTCAGAATAGCGCCATACCCCAGCTGATGTCACAACTGCACCCAGAAAAGGCCTGGCTTTTTAGTAATCCACATCTTTCCTGATTGTTTGTGAGAAATGTCAGGTGCTACATTCATGAAGTGAGGGACTCATTGGTTCACTTATGTCTCATTCCATAACAGGAGATTCAGCATATCCAAACCGTCCCTGGTTGTTCACCCCACTGTGGAATCCAACTATGCCAGGAGAAGTCTGCTTCAGTGAGGCCTATGGAAGAACACAGCGGGTAGTGGAGCAAGCGTTTGGGCTCACAAAGGCCAGATTGGCCTGGTGTGGTGGAGCCCTCCTCTACACACCCAGGATAGTGTGTCAGATCACTGTGGCATGCTGCATGCTCCACAACATCGCCATGCAGAGGAATATCTTGTATAACCCAGAGGAGGGGGAGCCTGCAGTGCCACCGGGTGAGAATCCTGAAATTCCAAGTGAGGATGACAGTGGTGAAGAGGAAGGAGCTGACTTGCGAGAAGATCTCATCCACAGCTACTTCTCATGAGTGTAAGTTTGTCTTGTGATGTCATGACTGTGACTATGTGATAAACAGTAGTTGCGAGAATGCTTTGAGTTGAGTGTTTTGGATACAGCTAGGGAGCTAATACTCTTCAATAATCAGCCAATGGCTGCTTGGTGAGATAGCTTTTGACACATTTCTACCTAGATGATGTTGCTTTGTTTGTGTCAGTTTTCTTGCAATGTACTTTGTTTTCCAGATGCTCGCTATGTGACTTGTGTCATATGTATGGTTTCAAGCCTATACTCCTTGTTTTGCTCATTGTACAGGTACCTTCACCATGACATCTTCATGTGGGCATTTCAGAGTTGTGAATGTGCTTCTGTTCTGACATACAAAGTGGACATGGTTTGTTCCAGGTAATGTAGGTCACAGAGATCGAGTATAGGGGACCTATGCGAAGACACCTGGCACACTGTTTGGGTAGAAGGTCAGAAGTGCCATTGGACTTGTTTTGTGTGCTGTGGTGGGCCTGATGCATCATGTGTGTCATCATGTGGGCATGAAATATGTAGCCCTAGCTTACAACCAAGTCATTTTCTCTTCAAATTGGCTAAACACTCTTTTTGTCTGACATGTAACTAGCTGTAACTGTTTTTCATCACTGTAAGCCACACTGCCTGCGCCACACCACACACTAACATATGTTTGTGTCATACCACCATATGCATGGGCATTGGATTATGTGGACCTGTGATCAGGGGCTGTTGTACTGCCATCTCTCTGTATCTTGCATTCTGTAATGTTGGATTACTTTGCTGTGGTATGTGATAAGGGTTAAGCTGCTGACATCAACCATATCAGTGTTTGCCTATTCTACAGGACAATGGCCCTCTTTACAACCCTTTCGGTCAGTGTTAAAGCGGCGGTAATACTGCCAACGGGCCAGCGGTAACAAAAATGGAATCATGACCACGGCGGAAACTGCCAACAGATACAGCCACTTTAACACTCCGACTGCCACGACAGTAGCAACAAACACCACAGCGGTAACCGCCAACAGCCAGGCGGAAGACAATGTATCGCCCACCCCATTACAACCCGCCCATCCGCCAGCTTTTCCGGGGCGGTACCAACGCCATCAAAAGCACGGCGGAAACAGTATTTTGAAGGGAAACCACTCACCTCTCGACACTCAAGGAAGAGCCAGGACGCCATGGAACCCGAGCTGCATGTCTTCCCCATGCTGGTGTATCTGCTCATATACCAGGAGCACTAACGGCGACGACGACCACGGTGAGTACTGCACCTAGCACATAGGGGAAGAGGGGAAGAGAGTGACATACACATGCAACATGCAACACCCCTACCCCCACCCTCACCCCCAACACCATACACACAAACACATGCAACAACATTACATATACACCCCGTAACCCTCAGGAATAACGCAAGGGCAAAAGTAATTGAGTCAAATGAGTGTTATATTAGAAATAGTTAGAAATATGTTAACAATTCAAAAACAGTATTTACAAAATATACAATATGTACAAAAGGCGTGACAATGTCCACTCAAAATGTCCGTGGCCCACTAGGCCAAAACGCATAGGCCAAGCCCACACTTGACTCCTGCATCAATACGGAGAGAACACTGCAGGGGCATCAGGTCAAAAACACACAGGTACCTCAGGGTGACGGGGAAGGTGGGGGGCACCTCAGCCAGAAGATGGTACAACGCCACTGCTCATGGAGGGGGCTCCATGCCCACTGCTTGGTCCTGGGGAGTGCAAAGCCACAGTCTCTCAAGTGGGTGGTTTGCCCACTACTTGGTCCTGGGGAGTGCAAAGCCACAGTCTCTCTAGTGGGTGCCAGTTTTCCACTGGTTCTGGAGGGGGCTTTGTGCCCAGTGTGCTTCACCCTGCCAAGGATAGGGTGAGTGGATGCCTTCTTCCACTGGTTCTGGAGGGGGCTTTGTGCCCGGTGTGCTTCATCCTACCAAGGATAGGGTGAGTGGATGCCTTCTTCCATTGGTTCTGGAGGGGGCTTGGTGCCCAGTGATGCAGCACATGAGGTGTGCAAGGTCACAGTCACTCACCTCGGTGTCAGATCCACATGATTTTCTGTGGGCAGGATGCATGACACACCATGGATGCATGACTACAGTCCATCTGCCCCAAACAGCCTAAAAGGGGAGTATCCTATAACCCATGCCTGCTTAGGATACTATCCAAAACACATTCACAACAGTTAGCAGGCAAGGGACGAATTCAATCCTAATTTCTAATAACCAATATTAACTCTTGGTTACAGGGGGTAAATTATTTGACCTTATTTATTTAATCAATTCACAGCAATGCGGCATCAGACTCATTGGAGAGAAATCTGTCTCTATCTCTATACACAAGTCTACATACAAATATTTACATCTGACATATAAAACATAAATACATGTTCATAAAGCATTCTCATATAACAAAAATCATGACAATGATACAAACAAATAATACAAAAAATACAAAAAAGGTGTGCCCGTCTTAAAAGCTTGAACAAATAGTCACTATAACACAATTCACAATGTAATCTAATATCAAATGGTAACCAAGGACCTTACACCCAGCTGAACAATACCTAGATGTTTTTTTGGATAGGTATTGTGTAGTGTTCACCCATTTATGCGTCTCAATACATTATAATTCCAAGCCTTTGATTCCATTAAAGAGATGTCGACGCGTTTCAGCCTAGCACTCAAGGCCTCTTCAGGACTGTCAGGGGGCACTGGCAACACTTTCTTAACGCTATGATTAATAGCCAACCTTCCGAATTAATGTCCTCTTCCTTTGTTGGTTCTACTCCTAATTAGTCGTGCTACTCGATTTTAGGTAGATCCAAGGAAATGTTGGGGTTTCTATTATAGCCCACTCTGTCCACGTTCGGAAGCCTCGCGGAACGTGTCGGCTGCAGAACGGATTCTTCAATCTTGCAACGAGCCGACGGGGATGGCTGTACAGTGGTTGCAGTGCAGGTGCAGGTGGCGGTGCTGCCAGTGGTGGGGGGAGGCTCCAGCTCTTTCCCTGCAGCCTCGGATGGCTGCCCACTGGGGCTGCTGCTGCTGGTGGCGGTGCTGCTTGCGGTGGTTCTTGTGATGGTGCAGGTGGCGGTGCTGGCCGCGGTGCAGCTGCCGGTGGTGGCTGCGGTGCAGGTGGCGGTGCTGCCAGTGGAGAGGGGAGTCTCCGGCCTTTCCCCTGCAGCCTCGGATGGCTGCCCACTGGGGCTGCTGCTGCTGGTGGCGATGCTGCTGTCCGCGGTGCAGGTGGCAGTGCTGTCCGTGGGCAGCTGGCAGTTGTGGCAGCAGTGCAGGTGGCGGTGCTGGCTGCGTTGCAGGTGGCGGTGCTCGCCGCGGTGCAGGTGGGGGTGCTGCCAGTGGAGAGGGGAGGCTCCAGCCCTTCCCCTGCAGCCTCGGATGGCTGAAGTGCCCTGGCTGGTGTTCTGTGCCCCTTCCAGACCTTGGCAGATGGTGGTGCCTCCTGGCTTCTGCCAGCTGGAGTCTTTGCCTTGGCCTTGCTGGCTGGCTGTGCCTCCTTCTCCTTGCTGGATGCTCTCCCCTTTTTGCCCTTTCCTGGTGGTGGAACCTTCTTGTCTTTGGCAGGTGCTGGTGGCACACTGGCTGTGCTGACGGGTCCCTCCTTAGAGCCTCTCAGAGCTGCAGAAACCACAGCGGAAGTGGACTTGGTGGCTGAGGTGCTGGGCTGGGTTCTGGCCACCCTAGCCCGAGGTGAAGGACGTGGGGGGAGGGGTAGGGAATAGGTCAATGCTGGTGTAGAAAGGCTTCTTAGGGACACTGGGGCGGGAAGAGGGTGAAGGTTTGGGAGTGGAGGAAGAGGGAGTGGTTGTAGGAGGTGTCAGTCTCCTGTGTTGGGGTGCAGGTGCATGAGCTGGATGCTGTTGTGAGGTGGATGGCTGTTGGGTGGGTGTGTGCTTGCGTTTGTGTACTTTGGGAGAAGGGGTCACAGACACAGGGGGAGAGGCCACAGGGGACGTGTGCATGGATGTGGGGGTGGTGACTGCCAGTGAGGGGCGTGTAGTGATAGGCGTGCTGGTATGCTGGTAATGGAGGTAGTGGGTGAGGATGTAGTGCATGGAGGTGTGAGTAGAGACGCTACTGGGAGGGAGGTGGACGATGAGGAGGAGGGGGACACAGTGGAGGCAGTGGTTGTTTGTTGGAGTGACTGCTTCTGGATGGTGCTTGTGTGACTGCCTGTGGGATGATGTGTGGTGCTTGTGTTTGACTGAGCTACTTCTGTGTAGTGATTTGGGTGAATGCTGGTCTGAAGGTGTGCTTGGGATAGGTTGGGGTTGAGGGGATTGGGACTGGGTAGAGGAAGTTGGAGGGGGGAGGCTGGAGACATGGACAATGGCTGCCATCAGTGAGTTGGCCAGAGCCTGGAATGCTCTCTGTTGGGCTGCCATGCCAGAGTGAATACCCTCCAGGTATGCATTTGTTTGTTGCAAATGCCCTGCAAGACCCTGGATTGCATTCAGTATGGTTGACTGTCCAACAGAGAGGGACCTCAGAAGGTCATTAGCCTCCTCACTGAGGGCAGCAGGGCTGTCTGGGGCAGGGCCTGAGGTGCCTGGGACGAAGGAGATGCCCACCCTCCTGGGTGAGCGGGCACGGGAAACACGCTGAGGGGCTGCTGGGAGGGCGGTGCTGGTACGGGGGATGGCGGCTGTACCTGTAGTTGGGGTGGGCACAGAGGTATCCACCACCGCCAGGGAGCTTCCATCGGAGGAGGTGTCGCTGTCGGTACTGTCCCCTCCTGTCTCCATCATGGTGCTCCCCTCGCCCTCCGTCCCACTGGTGCCCTCACCGTCGGTGGATTCGGCCTCCAGGCCCATGTGGAAGGCAGCTCCCTCTGTCGTCGGTGCCTCTGCTCCTCCGATAGATGATGCTAATGTACACAAGGACAGGGTGACAAAACAAAAAAAGGGGGGAGAGACAGAGGATACACTTGGGCAATGCCAGCAACAACACTACCGTTGGTGTACACAACTCACAGGGATCAGCCCTATGCACTAGGCCATGCACTACCAGTTACAAAGCTATTCACCAGCCCAGGGGGTACATTGCCTAACGCCATCTGCACACATGAAACCAACAGGACCCTGCCCAGTAGTGGATGCCCACTAACACTATTGGGGTTGGAGTGCTTCAGAGTCTGACCAACAAGGACCTAACCCTGCCAGTTCGCCCTGGCCTAGGGGCACCCACAGCTCACATCCCCCACCCAGGTACAACCTTAACGCGCGCAAAATAATGAATCTGATTCTGTACTCACCATCTTGTGGCTGCTGTGATACCTTCAAGTGCCCATACAACTCCGGATAGGCCACCACCAGGATGCGGAACATCAGGGGGGTCAGGGTACGACGAGCACCCCTTCCTCGTTGGGAGGCCAGTCCCAGATGGGCCTCCACCGTCTTCCTTGCCCAGCGGCACAGGTCCTCCTACCGTTTGCGGCAGTGGGTGGTCCTCCTGTCAAAGACCCCCAGGGTCCGCACCTCCTTGTCGATGGCATGCCAAATACCCTTTTTCTGATGGGTGCTGACCTGCAGGGAAATATGCATAGAAAAAAGGGATTAGTAATACCATCCAGACTGTAACACTCAAATCTCACAATATCCCTCCCATCCCCTTACGCACAGACATTGACCACCAGACATGCAGCACCCCTCAGCCCCCCCTACACGAGGTATAAACACACAGCACTCCATACATTCATGGTCCACGCATCATGCTCACAGTGTACTCACCTGTTTGTCTGGAGGAACATAGAGTGAAGTATACTGGGGTAGGACCCCATCTACCAGTCTCTCCAGCTCCTCCGAAGTGAAGGCTGGGGCCCTTCCCCCAGACACTCGATCCATTGTCGCTTCCAGACACAGGTCACAGCAGCACTTGCAGTATAGTTCCTCTCTTGTTGAAGGTCAGGTAGCAAGTGATTGAACAGATAGAAAATAGCGGGCACGTCCGCGGCGGTGCGAACCGTCACCGCTGGCCTACTTCGCCATTGGCTCCTGGAACCCAAAGGCTCAATGATAACCAATGCGAAGTTGCCTGGTCATCGACCGCCGACCGCAACGGCGCACAACGCCAGCGGAATTACCTCATTTCCACTTGTCTCTCCGCAGAGGTCAGGCAGCTGCCATTTCAGGGGGGCACAGGCCATGGCACCTAACTGCATCACAGCAAACATTGGCACATCAACTGACTTCTGAATTCACATACTGTTTCGGTAAAGGAAGAAATGCATTTTTATTGCAACTTTTGTGTGAATATGACCCTCTGCTCACCGTTTCCCACCCTAGAGTATGAATAGGAGATGGAGCCATCCCCCGTGTACAGACCCCTTGTGGACCTGGCAACAATGGAGGACAGGTACATAATCCTTACCTACAGACTTGATCGGGCCACAATCCAAGAACTGTGTGCCAAATTGGAGCCAGATCTGATTTCAGCTATCCACCACCCCACAGGTATCCCCCCTCTATTGCAGGTCCTGTCAGTGCTACATTTCCTGGCAAGTGGTTACTTCCAAACAACAGTGGCCATGGCATCCAGGATGTCTCAGCCAATGTTCTCCAACGTGTTGATCAGAGTGTTGTCTTCCCTGCTGAAACACATGCGCAGCTACATCGTATTCCCCCAGGTGGAGGATTTGGCTACAGTAAAGGCTGACTTTTATGCCCTGGGACATATCCCCAAAATCATTGGTGCTATTGATGGTACCCATGTAGCATTTGTCCTCCCCAGGAGAAATGAACAAGTGTTCAGTAATAGAAAAAGCTATCACTCTCTGAATATGCAGATGGTGTGTTTGGCGTACAAGTACATCTCCCAGTTGAAGGCCAAGTATCCTGGCTCTGTGCATGACACCTTTTTCTTGAGGAATAGCAGCATCCCATATGTGATGGCTCAACTCCAGAGGCACCAGGTGTGGCTAATAGGTGAGCCCAAGGTCCCCACCTAGTATATATTGGTGTATGGGTATGGGGTTGTCCCTAAGGGTGAGTGTGTGGCTAACAGGTATCCCTCGATATTTGCAGGTGACTCTGGTTACCCCAACCTCTCATGGCAACTGACCCCAGTGAGGAATGCCAGGGCAAGGGAAGAGGAACGTTACAATGAGGCACATGGGCGAACAAGGAGGATAATTGGGAGAACCTTCGGCCTCCTGAAGGCCAGGTTCAGGTGCCTCCATCTGACTGGTGGATCCCTGGACTACTCACCCAAGAAGGTGTGCCAGATCATCGTTGCATGTTGCACAACCTGGCCTTGAGACGGCAGGTGCCTTTTCTGCAAGAGGATGAGCCTGGAGATGGTCTTGTGGAAGTGGTGGAGCCTGTGGACAGTGAGGAAGAGGAGGCAGAGGATGAAGATGTGGACAACAGAGGTTCTCCCATACAGCAGTACTTCCAATGACACACAGGTAAGACACTGTAACGTCACTTTACATTGCAGTTTTGTGACATTCAACATGGCAGCATGATTTCCCTGTGTCTATGGCCACTTACTGTATCCTGTGGCATCTCTATTTTCATATCTGTGTGCCCCACTCTGGCTCCTGGTGTGTTTACTGCTGCCCACTACAGGTCATACCAATGTATATATAACTGTACATATGAATTGCAATGTTTACAGATTGTTGAAGTAATACATATTTCAATCAATTGACAGACTCCAGACTTGTATTTGTTCCAAGGGTGTTTATTTAAGTGCTGGCAGTTCAAGGTGGACAGGGGGACATAGTGGGACAGAAGGGTGACATTCAGGAGAGTCCAATTTCCTGGTGGGGTGCTTGGCAATGTTCTCTGGCTTCTGCCTGGATCGCAGGGACCTATTGCGGGGTGGTTCTCCTTCTGCAGGGGGTGGGGTGCTGGTGGCCTGTTGTTCCAGTGGCGGGGCCTCCTGTCCACTAGCGCCAGCAGAGGTGGAGGGCTGTTCTTCGGTGTGGCTAGTGTCAGGGGCCCGTTGGTGTGCCACTGCCTCCCTCATGGTGTTGGCCATGTCAGCCAGCACCCCTGCAATGGTGTCCAGGATGGTGTGGATGTGTTTGAGGTCCTCCCTGATCCCCAGGTACTGTCCCTCCTGCAGCCGCTGGGTCTCCTGCAACTTGACCAGTATCTGGCCCAAGGTCTCCTGGGAATGGTGGTATGCTCCCAGGATCCCTGCAAGTGCCTCGTGGAGAGTGGGTTCCCTGTGCCTGTCCTCCCCCTGTCGCACAGCAGTCCTCCCAGCTTCCCTGTTGTCCTGTGCCTCTGTCACTTGAACCGTGTGCCCACTGCCACTGACCCCAGGTCCCTGATTGTCTTGGGTTTGTGGGGTTGCCTGGGGTCCCTGTAGTAGTGGACACACTGCTGATTGACGTGTCCTGGGGTCAGTGGTATGGGCCCTCTCGGTGGGTGCTGTGCTGGTGTTTCCTGAGGGGGGCGGGCTCTGTGGTGGTATTGGACTGTGGCAGGGTAACCGACCTTCCAGAGGTCCCTGATGGGCCAGGTTGGTCATGGTGATCCAGGCATGCAGAGCTGCTGTCATCACTGTGGGCCTCTTCTGTGGGGGGAATGGATGTTGGTGGCACCTCCTCTCCATTGACGTTGAGTCGAGGTCCTGAGGGGATGTAAATGCAGTGTTATTGTATCTGCGTGTGCCATCTTGTGCATGGATGTGTTTCCCTGCATGGTTGTGATAGCCCTGTCAGCTTTGCCTTGTGTGCGTGGTTATTTTGTGTGCTAGGTGATTCTCTCTAATGGGCATGCTTTAGTGATGGGAGTCCATGCAGGTCTGAGATGGGTGTCCATGCATTGGTGTTGCATGCAGGGCTTGGTATTGGGATTTGTGGGTTGTGATACTGGGGTCTATGTGAGGTGGTGGAGTGAGGGGGTGAGAGTAAGGGTAGGAGTTTGTGATGGCATGCAGGTAGGGTGGGGGTTATAGTAGTAAAGATTTGACTTACCAGAGTCCAGTCCTCTAGCTACTCCTGCGAGGCCCTCAGAATGCATGATCGCCAAGATTTGCTCCTCCCATGTTGTTATTTGTGGGGGAGGAGGTGGGGGTCCACTGCCAGTCCTCTGTACGGCTACCTTGTATCTTGCAACCATGGAACGCACCTTCCCTGTGATCGTTCCACCTCTTCCTGATGTCATCCATTGTTCTGGGGTGCTGTCCCACTGCGTTGACCCTGTCCACGACTCTCCGCCATAGCTCTATCTTCCTTGCAGTGGACGTCTGCTGCACCTGTGATCCGAATAGCTGTGGCTCTACCCAGATGATTTCCTCCACCATGACCCTTAGCTCCTCCTCTGAAAACCTGGAGTGTCTTTGGGGTGCCATGGATGTGGTGTGAGTGGTATGTGTGAGGATGTGTGCGGTGATGTGTAGTGGTGTGTGCTGTGAGGTGCTTGGATGGTTTAATGGTGATGGTGTTCTGTGGCTCAGATTGAGTGGGTGCTCCTGGCTTGTCTCTCTCTCTCTCTGTTAGCAATCTTTTTTTCATTGAAAGGGTTGTGGGTAATGTGGGTGTGTGTTTTATAGTGGTGTGGGTGTGGTGTGTGTATGTGTGTCAGGTGTGTGTAGTTTGAATTGTCCAATGTGGTGTTGTTTTGTAAGTGTGTGTGTATTTTGAGCGCAGCAATGTGTACCGCCAATGGTTTACCGCGGTTGAAAGACCGCCTCAGTGATTCGTGGGTCCTGATACTGTGGGCGTATTTCTGTTGGCGTAACGGTTTGGGTTTTGGTACCACCAGTTCATCACTGACCTTTGGTCTGGCGGACTTTTGTGGGTGTCTGTGTAGTGGCGGATTTCTATGTGTGGGTCATAATACCTGTAGCGGTATACCGCCGCGGTCACGGTATGTTGGCGGCCGTCAGCACAGTAGTAGGTGGCATTTACCACCAATGTTGTAATGAGGGCCAATGTCTGACATATCCCTTCCTACTATGCCCTTGAGGTCTTTACCTGTCAACGTGTTCATTTACTCAGTATGAGTCAATTATTTTTGCTTTCCAATAGTTCTGACAGAGTGACAGCCTATGTGCTGCACACTGTAGTAAAAATTTAGTTTGAGCAGACATTTGTATGTATATGTTTGTGTGGGAGGGGTTTAATCCAGAGCTGGACACTGTGTACATGCAACATATCCCATATTGGACAAGTACTGCGGATCATCATGGTATGGTTCACATGGTCTGACATATCTACATGGCTAAATATGAAATCAAAATCAGCCGACAAAGAATCAGTGAAGGCTGATTTTATTGTGCAGCTATGAGTAACAGAAATATATCCGACACGACTCAGCAAAAATCAAATGTGAAGAGGTCAGTAATGGTGAATTAAATCATTGGAGTAGATGCCACACCATTGGGAGTCCAAAACCCAGAGTACTCCTCCCGTTGGAAATGGTAGGTGGGTGTGGGTCAGTCCAGGGTGAATGTGTAACACACAAAGGAGGTCCTTAAGAACTATTACTGGCAGTGGTGGGTATCTTGCCATCCGCACCTCCTGGATTCTTTGCTGGACATCCCCTCTTGTGTATGGGTGGGGGATCTGCTGTTACAGAGGAAGGGGTGTCTGGGCCTTAGTGTTCCTCTGCCAATGGCCGGCACTAATGCTGCTGGGCCTGCTGTTGATTGGCCAAAGGAAGGGCCAGACTGTTGTTGAAAGGCCCTGCTCAGAGTGATATGTATGACCCTTAACACCCCTGTTAGGGAGGCAATGTTATTATTGTGTGCCTCGACCTGTTCTGCGTGTTGCTATACATCTCCCTCTACAGCTGCTTGAAGTTCGGTCAACACCTGGCCCATCACGCCTTGGGACTCCTAATGGACCCCCAAGACGTGGCTGATTGTGTCCTGGCCAAGAGTGGCCTCACCCCACTGGCCCACAGCATCCCTCCCACGCACCCTACCCTCACAGTCCTGTGCCCTTGCCACCAGGTGCCCCCTCCAACCTATTCCTGGACCCTCATTTTCCAAAGTGTTGCTCTGCACCTCAGGATCCAGGACTTGGGGCACAAGATGGTAGACATTGTGCTCAGTACACAGGTTGGGGGGGGCAAACAGTTATCTATGATGTTGAAGCAACAGGGCTAGGAGGTGACGTTGTGGGCACAGTGAGACTCACTGTTGCTGTCTGACCAAGTTGCCCAGATAGGCCAGAACCGTCCTCCACATCCAGACATCCAGGAGTGTTGTCTTCACTGAGTGCTTCATCCAGGGGGGTAGTGGCAGTCTGTTCCATGGCCTCTGTGTGCCCAGTGGCAGATCTACCTGTTGATGTAAAACTTGCATTGCTATTGGTTGTATTGTGACATCTACCTGCAAAGGTTTAGAGTTACAGTAAGCAGATACGTTGTACACAGTTACATTGTAATTAAACCAATTGTGGCAAGTAGTTATGTAACTGGGTATATTGACATGCTATGTGTTAAGCAGACCAACTAATTTAGACTCAAGTAGCTGCTGAGATGTGCAGATCAGTTGCACCTGGAAGGATGGCCTCTTGCCAACACAGTGGAGAGGCAACATATGCCTTTGACCACTTGGAGGCCTAGTTGAGTGGGACGCAGGCAGACCCAGGACTTGATTGCATACGTTACTGGTAGTCATCATGTGCATAGAGCTGGCTCAATGTGTCTACTGCTGCTGCCAATCTGGGGATGCATCTTGAGACCTCAGGAATACTTTTAACGCACACTGGGTAAGATGTAATTCCTATCCTCAATAGTTTCATCTTGGGTTAGCAAGTCAAGATGAAGCTAGGTAGACAGGCATGTCTCCGATTTGAGCATGATCTGTGCTTGCTCACTACCAGCTGAGGACACTGTGCTTGTGGTGGGATTTGCTGAAACAGTGCCTCTTGAGAGTTACAGTCAGGTCACTTCAGGGGACTACACACACTAGACCAATGTTTTCCCCCAAGGTGAGTACACTTCATTTGAGAGTTGACAATCAGATGTATTGGGGCCTGTTACCACTGTGCTGGTGGTTGAAGTAACAGAAACAGGGCCTTGGTAACTGTGATGTTGGATCCAATGATACACATTGACAGTGTTAACACTCAGATACTCTGGGTATTGAATGTTGGTGAGGTACATGAACAGTGTGCAAAGCTCAGCTATGGGCATGCATGACATTGCATTTTGGTGAAATTGTTTGTGTTGTGACTTACCAGACTGCATTCCCCCAGGTATTCCTGTCAAGCCCTCAGGATGCAGGTTGGCCAAGACCTTCTTCTCCCAGGGAAAGAGCATTAATGGAGCACTGGGAGGGCCATCACCAGTCTTCTTGGCCTGCAGCTTGTGCCTGGAGACCAGGGAACGGACCTTCATCCAATGTACAGTTGTGTGTTACTTTGCTGACCGCAAACCGTGGTGGTCCAGACCTCCTTTGGCTGGCACCCATGAAGGGACCATCACAGCGACTGTGAGCTTGTAATAAGCTTGGTGGTTGGCCGCGATGCTGACAGCTCTGGAGGTTGGACCACCTACATCCAGGCCGCCATGCCACTGGCAGTCTGCCTTTTTTGCTTGCCGGTCGTCGGTCTTGCCTGTATGACTCAAAATGAGGTGGTCTAGAAGACTGACGGCATGGCAGGCTTTTCAGGACTGCCAACATGATTGTCTGGCGGTCCAACCGCCAAACTGGTAATGAGGCCCTTAGTCTTCAAATGTTTAACCACTAATTTATATTTCTCATTCACATCAGGAGACTGATTATTCTGGGGAATTGCTCTTGGAGGTTCTGCATCTGGCCAACGTACAATTCCTTTGCACTAAGTCCATAAATCTTTAGGAACAAGTTTCTCAAACAGTGTATTCAGATCTATTCAAAGCACTTTCAAGAGTGTGATAATCTTTTCGACCCCTGTATGCCTTTTTCCTGTTCTTCTCTAAGCTTTGGAAAGTTTTTCATAAATATCAGCTCAGATCTCGTCCATGGTACATGCACATATGCTCCTCCATGCAGTTCTCTCAAGGGATATTGTGCAACCTCTTCACACTCAGAATCACTCTCACTTATTTCTTTTTCCTTTCCAGCTTTCTTCTGATTTCTGACTTTCTACCTCTCTTTGACCAATTATCTTTAAAACCTTTCACTTCTTTCCACTCATTTATAATCCTTATTAAGGGTCTAAGTACGAGTGTGGCGTTCCTCCGATCGGCACACTCTTGGTGACTGTCTGACTGCCGTGGTTGTGACGGTCCGACTGCCACTTTATCAGGTTGGTGGGCAGCCCCAGCAACTTACCGCCTTCTCTGCTGGGATTGGAGATCATGACGGGCTGACGGCGGTGCAGGTTGGAATCAGCCAGGGCGGCGCTGAACTCAGCGCCGCCTGCAGATTACAACCTAGTCCTTCACCAGCCTTTTTCATGGCAGTTTCACCAAAATTTAAATCTTGGCTAAATAAGCGACAAGCTGCAACAAAGCCACGCTGAAATATTGAGCAAAGGGAGCGTCAGACAGCAGCGAAGTCACACTAAGATCTTAATTAAATGATTGGCAAGCTGCAACGAAGCTGCATTTGAGGTCTGTGTTGCTCTGGAGATCTAGCATAGAACCGGGGATAAGTCATCAAGCCTTGGAGTCACTCTGGGGTTGATGATTGAGTCTTGAGTTTCAGGCCAGAGATCAGCTGGCAGAAGGGCAGCTCAACAAGGCAGGGCAGCTAAACAAGAAAAGGGCAACAGTTTCATGAAAGACTGAGGCACAGCAAAGTGGCGATCCTCCAGCACAGCAGTCTTTACTCCAGTAGAGTTTCTTTGAATCCAGAAGTGTATGGATTTTAGTGGGTCAGAACCCAGTTTGATGTGTGGGATGACTTCAAAATGTTTATGTGAAGTGCGCAGGTCTCCCTTTCAGCTCAGACCCAGCTCCTTACAGTGGGGGCTTATTACCCCCCCACTGATGTGGGGGGTAATCAGCCCCTTTGTGAGGGCTCTGGCCACTAACCTTTGAGATGTAAGTAGGCACCCTTCCCAACCTCCTCCCCAGGAAGACCCATCAGTATGCAGATGAATACAGATGTAGCTGAGTATCTTGTGTTGTGGATGTCTGAAGGGAATGCACAAGTGTTGCTGTCACCTAACCCAGGCCAAAGGTAAATTGGATATAGGCTGTAGACATATAGAGCAGCGAGAGCAGAGAAATGCCCATTTTCTAAAAGTGCAAGTGACTGGAGGTGAGTGTTTGAAAAGTTTCAGCACTCCGTCCATTATCCTTTTGTGTTGCTAAAACTTCTAAAAGTGGCATTTCAAAAATAGTAATGATAAATACTACTTTACCAGTAAAGGGTATTTATCATGACCATTCCAATGATACTAAACATGATGCAGTTACTCCTCTCAGATCATGAATCACAGATTAAAAGTATTTTAAGGAACTCCTATTGCTGGCCAATGAGAGTTCCTGGCCTCACAGTAATGATAAATGACTTTGGGAGTTCTTCATTATCAGCACATAAAGAACTTAAAAGGTCATGATTTGCCTTTGCTTACATGGCATCCTGCACTATGGGCTACCTAGGGCCTACTTTAGGACTGACTTATATGTAAGAAAAGGGGAGCTAAAGGCTTGGCAAGCGGATTTAAATGGCAAGTCAAGGTGGCAGTGAGACTGCACACACAGGCTGTGCAGTGGTAGGCTGGAGAGGTTTACAGGGCTAGTTAAGTGAGTGGCACAATCAGTGCTGCAGGCCCACTAGTAGCATTTAGTATACAGGTCCCAGAGATATGGTATACCACCTTACAAGGGACTTACATGTAAAGTAAATATTCCAATTGTGGATACGACCAGTGTTACCATGTTTAGGGGAGAAGCACACGCTGGTTAGCTGTGGTAAAGTGCCTAAAGTCCTAAGGCTAACAAAAGATAGAGCAACAAAACAGGAGGTAAAAGGCAAATGTCTGGGATAAGACCACCCTAAGGATGCTAGGTCTAACAACATGTCTGAGTCAACAATGTTGGAACCTTCAGTACCTTTTTCATTCCCTCCTCTGGTGTTTCTTCTCTTAGGTAACCCCCCCATTATAAGCAACTATGGAGCCATTCTCTATTAAATCTGAGGGCAAATGACCCCTTTTACATCTAACTAGCAGCACAAGCCCATTCGCCTGGGTAGTGCATATATGTAGATGACACCAAAAAGCACTAAATATTCAAGGCAAACCGCAAATGTGACCTAAATGCAGAATGTCGCCATGTTTGTAGTTCAGCGTGCTGGCTCTCAAAAGGGTCCACAGGGTGTATTATTCATCTATGAAAACACAAATACCACTAAGTATACTCAAAAACAGGGGAGTCATATTTTAATTCTTATCAATAGCCATCAATTTGTGACCAAAAAGATGAGACAAATACTAAAACAAGAATGTATAAGAAAGAAATGGAGCCAGATAGGACTGAAGACTAAAAACTACAAAAGACACAGAAGAGGCGGAATGTGAACCTTATACATGGTAGGGTATGTAGGCTCTCTGATAAAGAAATTTGAAAGTTTACCACTACACAAAAGCAGCAAGTCAAAAACAGGGGAATCATGCTTTGATTCTCATCAGTAATGAAATGTAACCAAATAAAATTAGACAAGCTATATCATAAAATAAATAAAGGATCTCATTCACAAACTGTATTTCGTAGTACATTTAGTAGTACTACAGTAGGACTACTGAAGTATTACAAAATGCTGTTCACAAACCTACAGCTGTAAATCGCCATCACCACCTTTCATCTTTTCTATGGGGAGATCCTCGCACATGTATGTTTACTACTTACTAGTAAATGTGGGAGGGATCAGGAAAGTAGCTGGGAAAAGAGGCATGCTTATTACTAAATGGGAGGTTAAAGAGGAATAAAGGTGGGTTTACTGACAGGGATGCATTAGGGCAGGGCAGTGCGGTCCCATTCCCGCGTGCCCCATTATGAGTTTCCGCCCGCCAGCCCAGCGAAACAGTCTACAACATTGACGGCGGCTCATCATTGAGCCTGCGGCAATGGTGCGGTGCGTAGGGTGCACTAGCACCCGTCGTGCTGTTCACTATCTGCAAAGCAGACAGTGAACAGCGTGACGGGGCTGGCCATGGGGGCACCTGCACTGCTCATGCCAAGGGCCCCCTACACCTCATCTCCTCTAGCCCTTACATGGTGGAGCAACCACAATGTAATCGCCGATGGAGAAGGGTTTTGTAATTGCCAGGGCAGCGCAGCTTGGATTGGGACCGCCAGCACCACCAGACCAACGAAAAGTCGTGATCTGGTGGCGCTGGAGGTCCGACCATAGCACAACCTCCACGGTCGTAATGTGGCTGCCGGATCTCCATAGTGGCGGCAGTCCGACCCCCACTGCGACCCTGGCGATCTCAAGACCACCAGGGTCGTATTGATGCGCAATATGTTATTACATCAGTCACAAAATTAAATAAAACTCAAATTTTAAATCAGACTCATATAGTAAAATAATATAAAAAATTTTTAAAGAAAATATCTATACCTCACTAACAAAAAAGCTTAAAGAACAAACTCAATCCACCTTGTAAAATAATTACAATACATAAAATACATAATTCCAAATAACAATCATATAAGACACATAAATATTAAAAACAACATTTCCCACCCAAAATATGGCCTACAGTTGTGTTGCTGCATATCATCCTCTATCCACGTAGTCAAAAAGTTAATCCACCAAAAATGGGAAAAATATTTTCCAAAAAGCAGAAATAAAGATGAAAAAATAAAACCAGTCCAATAGAGATCCATCGAAGAAATCAAGAGTATCCGGGCCCAGATGTACAAAGCTATTTTCGAGTCGCAAACAGCCTATTGGGCCGTTTGCGTCCAGAAAAATGCTTTTTGCAGTGTATCAAAGGCAAAATGTGACGTCCTTACTCGTTACTGAATCGCATTTCCCTTTTGTGATTCAGTATTAATGGCCTCATTTATGAGCCTGACGGGCCAACCGTCAGTGTGCCAACCCTTTGGTGAGAAGACCGCCGCGGACATGGAGGTCTTCTCACCAGGCCTATTATGACCTTCCCACAGGGCTTACGGTTAGAAAGGTGTTGCAGGATTGTTCCCGGCTCATTATAGAGCTGACTGCAATGCTGCTGCATGCAGGGTGCCCCAGCACCCTTGAAATGCACACTGTCTGCACAGCAGACTGCACATTTCAAGGGTGCTGGGCAGGAGGACCCCATGCACTGCCCATGCCATGGGCTTAGGCCCCCTGCACTTGTTCTCCACCAGCCTTTTTATGGTGAAAATAAACTGCCATGAAAAGGCTGGTGGAGAACAAAGTTGTAATCAGCACGGCGGTGCTGAGTTCAGCACTGCAGTGGCTGACTAAAACCAAGACCGCCATGAGCCCATCGGGATCTTTGATCCTGTTGGGGACGACGGTCTGTAGGCCGGTCTGCCTGCCTATCTTGTAATGTGGCAGTCAGACCACCAGCCTTGTACTGAGGCTGCAAGAAAGAGCGTGTTTATTGGGCCACTTACTAATACTGAATCACACTGATATGTATGAATGTTTTGTGACCAGAATGTGGCTGCAAAACATTCATATTTTACCAACTCCCTAGAGTAGGTGGTAGCCCATTCGCAAATGGGAATTTGTGAATGTATGGAAAAATGTGTTTTTAAAGGCAGGCAGTGGTTTCACAGACCACTGCCAAATCTTAATGAATGAACTGATACGTTAAAGTTTTCTTTTTGAAATGCATCCCATTTTCCTTCAAGGAAAATGGGATGCATTTAAAAAAAATAAAGTTGCTTTATTTAAAAGCAAACACAGACATGGTGGTTTGCTGTCTCCAGTAGGCCACCATACCTGTGTTTTTAGCAGTACCCAATGGGTCACCAATTACAACCTACCTCATGAATTTTAATGAGGTAGGTCAATTCCGAGCCCATTAGGAATTGCTAAATGTGTCAAGGACACATTAGTACATAGGTGTTTGCAATTTCCTAATAGAGAATCACAAAGATTTGCTATTTGGAACTCACAAAATAAAACCTACGTACATGTAGCCCCTAGAAACCATAAAAAAAACAAAAAAGGGTTTAAAAAAACAAAACACACCTGGAAGCCAGAAGAAAAGAAAATCAAAAAAAAATCTTTTTTTATTATAAAGTAAAAGAGGTTTCCTTTAAAAAAATTATAAATCCAAATGCCCATTGGTTACGTTTGTAGAGAAAAATCTGCAAAGTAAAAAAAAATAAACACAGCAAGAAACATTACATTCCGAAAAGTACATAAACATTACACTTACGGCCTGATTACAAGTTTGGTGATCTTAGTACTGCTGTGGCGATGGCATTGGATTCACCGCCACAGTGTTGGCGGTCCGGCCGCCATGTTAGAATTCATGAAGGAACATAGACGACAATCTTGACCATGGCAGTTGCGGGATAGGCTCATGCGTCTGTCGGAGGGCGGACCACCAGTGTTACTGCTGCACCCATTATGAAGTGCTTACCTGCCACTGTGGCGGTCCAACCACCACACCTGAGCTGGTGGAAAAAGGGGGATGTAAGGCAGAAACTTACCTTTACTCAGCTTTACACATCCTGTGTTGTCTTGGAGCAGGCCATACACGTACTGCCGTCGCTTGTGCTGCTTGATAATGCCCAAAACCGTCACTGTCGTGGGTACAACTGACAGTAAGCTAAACTCTTACCCATTCCCATCAGCTTCACAGCAAGATGGCAAGGCAAGGGGACTATGGTACCTCGGTCAAAAATATTTTGTGGGCCGCTGTTCGGAATTGTCCTCAATATTTGACCGAATCACATCTCTATGATGCCATCTTTGGCCAGGTCACTGACGCTGAACAGGCCAACTCTACAAAAGTCGATATGTGTGCACATCTCATAAGCAGGAATAGTGATGTGTGCATTAAATTGTGTCACACAACAGCACTTCCTCATCAATATCACACCTATGAATCTAAGGGCCAGATGTATGAATCTGGCCCAGTGCGATTCGGTAATTGCGATTTTTAAGAAATCGCAATTACCGAATCGCAAAGGGCCATGTATCACATTTGCGATTCAGTAATTGCGATTTCTTAAAAATCGCAAATGCAATTACCGAATCGCAAATTGCGATACATGGCCCCATTCGCAGCTATGGGCCTATTGGCCCATAGCTGCGAATTTTTTGCATTTTCGCAAATTGCGATTTCTGAAACAGAAATCGCAATTTGAGAAAATCAAAGGTGCTGGGGGCCTAAGGCCCCCTCTCCTGCACCCCAACTTTTTTTTTTTACACATGTAAAGGACACACATGCCAAAAGGGCATGTGTGCTTTACATTTCAAATTTAAAAATGCAGTTTTACTGCATTTTTAAATTTGTACCACCTGGTTGCTGGACATGGTATTTTGCACTTGCAAAATACCATTCTGCGAAAAATCGCAATTTGCGATTTTTTGCAGAATTGCTTTGCGACCTGGATTTTGCGAATCGCAAATTGTGATTCGCAAAATCCAGGTCGCAACGCAGAAAATCGCAATTTTTGCAATTTTCGGTATTTGGTCTGCGAATGCATTTGATGCATTGCAGACCCCGATTTTGCACTCGCAAACGGCCGATTTCGCTGTTTGCGAGTGCAAAATCGGATGATACATCTGGCCCTAAGTGCTACCCTCACGTTGCTCACATGTTAGGTCTATTTGTGATATCTAAGATTTATCTGTATGGATGTATCACGAAACTGAAACACACCTTCTCTGCTAAATTTCTATAATGGACTCTCAAACTCATTCACATTTCAAGGTAATGTTATGTAAATGAGATTCAAAATAACCAGTGTGAGAAACATTCACAGGTCACAATGTAAAGACTCTGCAAATTAGGTTTGACTCTACCAGAACCCCTGGAAAGCTGGTGCCCGGGGCCACAATCCACTTTGCACATGCCTCAAAACCTCTATTTGCTCAGGACCTGTGGCTTTAAGTATATCAGGGACTACCAATAGCATAACCAAGTGCCATGCATATGTGGGAAAAGTGTAAGTGCAAGTCATGAAATAAACACACATGACTAACAGTATTTGTCTCACATTTAGATAAAGTAGGTGTAAGGTACACACACAAAAATGGATACATGTCCATTACAATTTGTACATAGGTATGACAGACACCCTCCATGTGAAGATAAACAAATCTTACATATCAAACACATATCCAACCTACATCATAGGGAGAAATATAACACAAATGATGTTGACATTGGACAAGCCAAGATGAAATGCCTACCCAATATCAGCCCCAAGTGGATAACATCCCACATATCCATCCGTTGAACATTTTCCCTTGTCCTGGGTGACTCCAGCACTGGTTCCAAGGTCAGATGATACCAACCATATCAAGTGGATCATCAATCAAGGTGAAACAAAAACAACTATAGTCATACATCACAAAGTATCCATGAACATCAAAATGGTAGAAAAGTTCTAATTTGTAATAAAACTAAAGTAAAGGCAAATAGCCAGTCTAAGATAACAATATGTGGCCCGGCACGCTGACATTCCACTAAACTTGTCTCTCATTACACTGCCATGGGAATCCTCCCAGGAACAGGCATCCAGTGGGCAGTTCAGGCACCTCAATAATGTCATTTGGGAGGGGTGGGGGTTTGGTTTTGGGATGGGTGGGTTTGGTTTTTTGGAGGGGTGGGCCTGACTGTGGGAGGGGTGTCCTGTCTTTGGAGGGGTGTTCTTATTTTTGGGAGGGTTTTTGGTCTCCTGTGGGGTATAGCTGGGTTTAGTGGTGGGGGATCAGGTTTCACAGGGGAGGATTTGGATGTGAAAGAGATGGGTTGGAGTGTGGAAGATGTCATTTTGGCTTTGTCAGGGTGGTTTTGACAGGGGTAAGGGCAAAAAACAAACTTTCCTTGGGGAAATGGGTAGGATGTCCTTAAGGGTTTAGGGGTTGGGAGGTTGAGGAAGTGGAAGTATCAGATGTGGGTGGGTGTGTTTGTGGTGCTTCTGTCTGTCTGAAGTATCATGTTTGTGTTTTGTAGGTGTCTGTTGTGTGGGTGAGTGTGGGCATTTGTGATTTTTTGGGGTGTGTGGTGTTGATGTGCTGGGTATGCTGGATGGTTTGGCTGTGCAAGCGTGGTGTCAGGGGAAATGCTGGGGGTGTGGTACCTGGGTTAATGCTGGGGTTGTGAGCTGGGTTTGTCGGTGTGGGTGTGGTGTCTGAGGGAATGCTGGGGTGGATGATGGCTCTGTGGGTATTGGTGTGATGTCTGGGGGAATGCTGGGGATGGCAGATAGGTCTTTAGGCATGGTGTCTGGGGGTATATTGGGTATGGTGGATGGATCTGTGGGTGTGAGTGTAGTATCTGGTAGTATGTTGGGGTGTTAGTGGTGGTAAGGGGTTGAGTATCTGGTCAGTGGTTGTATGCGTTTGTGTTTTGTGGTGTTTATGTTTGTGTGTGCTACTTGGGGCTGTGGAAGTGTGTGCGTGCTTATTTGTGAGTTTGTTTGGAACAGGCATGGGAATAGGGAAATTGCATGGGGAAGAGGCAGAAGGTGGGGTGAAAGTTTGGGGTGGGTGAAAGGCTGCCATGAGGGAGGACACCAGAGCCCAAAAAGATCTCTGTAGGGCAGACATAGCACTGTGGATACCTTACAGGTAGGCCACCATCTGTTGCAGGTGGCTGCCCTGCACCTGGAAGGCATTCAGTAGTGCTGTCTGACCCACAAGATGTCAGTAGCCTCCTCACTCAGGGCAGCGGGGGTAACATAGGCAAGGAGTTAGGTGCCTGAAGCAAAGGAGATGGTTCCCCTCTTAGGTGAGCAGGCTCAGCCAACTGGGTGGGGAGCAACAGGGAGGGTAGAGATGGTAGTGGGTGTGGTGGACAAGGATAGTGTAGTAACTGGTCCTGTGTGTTCCACCACCACTAGGGAGTGTCCACTGGAGCTTGACTCTGATGATGAAGACGTTGAGTCTGTGACCTCAATGGCACTCCCTTCACCCTCTGGGCCACTGGCTCCCTCCATGTCTGTTGTGTCATGAACGATACCATGGTCAGCTTCTTCCCCACAAATGTCAGCCCTTTCTCCTCTGCTTCCCTGGGATGATACTGAAATGACAAATAGGTTTATTGCATGTGCCAGAACACACCTGACCAGCAGCTTTGACGAGAGAACATTACTCAAATGTACAGAAGACTCCAGCTACAAGGCCTACTAAAGTGGCTTCAGAACTAGCAAGACCACATGCAATGCATGCTACATGACCTGTAAACAGTTGCTCAAGGTAAAGTCATAATCACAGACAGCTCCAATTAAATGAGGGTAGACAATACCCATGTTTCAAGTAGGAAGCCTCATCACCTTGAATAGGTCGGCTCTCGTAGCATACCTTAGTAACCTGATGTTATCAAATAGTATGTCAATCCCACATTCATTCCTAAAGATTCCACACGAGGCCCTGCAATCAACAAATGTTCCTATACCTAATACCGCATTATGATGAACTGATGGTCAACTAATACAGCTATGTTGCAGCAATATGTACAGTAGCAGGAATATGTTAACACAGAAAAACTCATGTCACACTGTTGAAACTTCTCAATGTTAATGTCCTAATATGTCCATTGTCAGAATATTCTCATGAAAGTTGTGCTTATGTAGTTTCACTATTTATCACATGTAGCACAGAAAAGTAGACTGGAGACAATCTGGGCAAAATATTTGGGAGATTTGTCTACAAATATCCACAGCATGATGAATCTGCTATACCTAGGGAAATCCCCAGACTAGATTGGTACTGGTGAAAACACCATTATTACATTGCATAACTAAAAGCCAATAGTCCATGGAAGGTTGTTGAGGCTCAGGAAATCTCCATTACCTGAAGAGGTGGTTTCATCTGTTTCCTAATGGGAAGGCACATCACTAACTTTTTGTCATGCAAACACAAATTCCATTGTATTACTGAGTGTAGACACTCACACATGAATCATACATTCTGTATGTCTACAGTCAGTGAATGAACCTGCACAAATAAACATGTGCAAATCACTTAGCTGAATACTTCCACATCAATGGCATGGACATTCACATTGTGAGAACTTACTGTAAGTGCACCTGGCATGTCCTTCATTGTTTCAGCAATGGGACAAGACTAATGACATTGAGTAATGGCATAGGGTATGTGTGACCCTCCAACCAATGTTAACACACTCCTGTCTGTGGTAACACAGGAACTGTATACCAATCACATATAACTATTTTCTAATACAGTTTCACCTACACACACACACATGTGATGGAATCAGATGTCAACCTGTAAAGACATGTAGATCATGTGGGAAACAGTAGTGTAAATGATATTGCAACAGAAAGATACACAGCACAACATGCAGACACAAACACTGATAGCACCAATGATGTTTGCTATCTCCTGTAACTGTACATTCCCCACTTACCAAGGGGAAGTATTGCTCAGTGACTGCATCCAAAATGCACCGTATGCTATGTCACATGTAAGAGGGCCACCATCACATGAGACACAATAGTGAGGTAGCATCACTCTTGACACACTGAAGACAAGTAGCCTGTTGGGTGCAAATGTCAACCACAATTACAAACAACATGAGCTGATTAATCACTTTACTCAGCCATCTGTCTGCTCAAGACAGTAAATTGGTAGTGAACTGGACTCTGCTGTGTTTCTGGTCATAAAGGCAATAGGCAAAGCAAATCAGCATGCACCTAATATCAGACCTACACAAACACAAACAATAACTCTTCTTGTGCGTCACACATGGACCACCCCTAATATTGGTGGGGAGATGCCTGCCTTTAACACACAAAGTTGGCAATGTAACAAGTATGAGTATGGCCAGGACTTACTCCCTAGTAACTGCTGTGAGTCTCTGAACCACCTAATCCGCTCCAGGTAGGCCACCACCAGTATGGTGGCCATTAGGAGGGTCAGGGTCCGGCGCGTGCTCTGTCCACATTGGGAGGACAGGCTCAGCTGGACCTCCATGATCTTCCTGGTCCAGCATCTCAGGTCTTCCCACCTTTTCTGGCAATGGACGCTGCGTTGTTGATAGACCGCCAGGTTCCACACCTTCTGGGCAGTGGCTCTACAAATGACTTGCTTCTGATGGGAGCTGACCTGTATGGATGCAATAGACATTTTCTATACACCTAACGCTATCATTATTAAATTATTAACACACTACATGTGTAATTCTCACATGCTGAAACGTACAGGGACATAAATACATGCTATTGTAGTCATCTGATGACTATCCTCACCCCTGGTCATGGCCTATACTGACTAAGCCAGCCACTAACATCATGTAGCCCAGAGCCAACCAACATGTACCGTGATGTGAGCTACTATGAAACCCAACACAACACTGTGACCTTATGAAGGGTAAACTACTTGTGCATGACTGTACAGACACTTTACAGCCAGGCCCATTCACTTGTTGCATACGGTTCATAAAGGCTAGTACCATAGTATAGACTACATTCTAAGACTTAAGTCACAACAAAAAGGGCTGGCGTGTGTGTCACTTAAAACTTCCTCTCTGGGGATGTGTAGATATGTGGACTACTTAATGGAATATCATATCACGTCTGATTGAGTTTGTGCAGTATGTACTGGCATCACAAGGCACACCTTTTACCATATTTGGCACTGTTATAGAGATGACATTCAATACCACGGTATGTTTTGTTTGATTGGTTGAATGTAACAAAGCTAGTGATTCACATATAATGATCTCTTCAGAATTAACCAACTATCTGCATTGTAAGTTTGTCACTTGTGCAATAGGTCTATGCAGTGCAAACATGACTTATGGAAAAGTGACAACAGACCTGTGGGAGCAAGGGGCCTGTCATTAGTAAATGTCACACATTGACAATGTGGGTCAATTGAAAGATGTACTAGGTCAAGGGGTTACCTCAGTCACCATTCCAAATGTAGTCTATGTAAAAGCATGCAGGGACTCATTTTGGGAACATCCAAGGATCTGCAGATCTACAGGGAGATTACCCTGTTCCTTAATTGTATTGCCACAGTAAATCTGCCCCAGCATGGGCCATGGCCTTTGATGGGCAAGACTCTTTGTCAGGCTCTGCAGGCTGAGCATACTGAACCCACATGAACATCACATTTCTATGACTTAAATACATAAAAGTACATCTTGTGGCCATCCAGTATGTGCACTCAAGGTTGTACGGCACTCTGAAGAGGTCAGTAAGGTTTAGCTAGCTCTCAGACAACAGTTTGGCATGGCCTGATCTGGGATGAGTGATATGTAGGACTGTACACATAGCTAACATCATCCTCATCTGCTTCTACCACTATACATGCCCAGCTCATGTTGGAATGTAGATACATTTATTTTCTCATTTACCATTATCTCATCATCAAATATATCATAGGTACCATGAAAAGTATATTCGCATAGATATGTGAATGCAACACAAGGTGGATCTAGGGTTTATCACATAACACACAACACAATGGTGTTTTTTAAATACACAAAGTACAGGACTCCACAATCCATTGAAAGTTTTTCCTATTGTATGGACCACACAATGTCACTACAGTAATCTGAAAATCACTCTGGAACTCAGAGGCACGTTGTGGCCTATGAGAAAGGAAAGGATGGTGTTGAACAGAGTAAAATGTGTATATGAGATAGTTACCTGTTCCTCTGGCGAGCCATAAAGCTGACCATACAGGGAAAGGACCTCTTCAACCCAAGGCACCCCCCCAGCCCAACAAACCTTGCATGCAACCTTGGCTTCATCCTGGACTAATTGCTCACCATGACCCGCCAAGTCAACTCAGTCACATCATCCTGCTTTTACACTCTCCAACTTCTCCGGAAGATCTACAAATGGATCCCAAATGACTGCCGCAAAACTGTAACCCATGCCCTGGTTACCAGCAGACTCGACTATGGCAGTGCCCTTTACACCAGTACCACCCAGAAGAACCTGCAGAAAATACAGCATGTCTAAAACGCCTCCACCTGACTCATCCTGGACATCCCCTGTCGCAAACACATCTCCAATCACCTAAGATACCTCCACTGGCTTCCTATCAAGAAAAGAATTAACTTCAAGCTCCTCATCCACACTTACAAGGCCCTCCATACCTAGGACACTCCTACCTCAACCACCATATCACCTTCAACTCCCTCACCAGACCTCTCTGCTCCGCTAAACAAGCACTAACCACCATACCCCGCACACGAAGGACCTCGGCTGGTGGAAGATACTTTGCCTACCTTGCTGAAAAGAGCTGGAACACCCTGCTCCTGCACCTCAGACAGTCACCATCTCTACCTCAATTTAGGAAGTACCTGAAGCTCAGAGGACAAAACTCCTTAGAGCCTTGAGACCCTTACAGGTGAGTAGTTGCGCTTTTATAAACCCTAATTTGATTTGATTCAACCAGTTTCTACAGCTACTTTGGAGAGAAAGGAGGGTCCCTCTCACCTGCTTGACCTGGCATGATTGCTCCTAGAGGTGGTAGACAGCAGCTAAAGTGGAAGGGATGTTTGTAGCAGCAGTGTCAGGAGGCAAGTGAGTTATTTTTCAAACCACTGCGTACATGTTCACCACGTACGCAATCATCAGCGTAGACAGGCACAGCCATTGGCCCGCGACCATCACGGTCAACAGTAATATTAAGGTGCTCATGAGAAACATGTAGGTGTATAATGTGCACATAAATGTTGTGGACACATGCGTAGACCACAATGGGCATTATAGGTGGATTTTGGATAATAGACAATTGTTATGTGAAATATGTGTAATGCTTTTTGAGCCAGTTCTGTTTTATCACATGACTTTTGTTTACTCATCATATATGTTACTCTGGACACTGTGACCAATGCTCCAGTTTATTGGATTCCACACATAGGTACCCTGAGAGAGGGAGGAGAGGACAACCTCCAGTTTACCGCCCATTTCCAGACCTTAAGACCATGAAAGAAAGGGATATAATATAGACGTTTTGTTTGAAAAGGCAAACAATACAGGATTTATATTGTCAGTTGGAGCCTGATCCCATGCCTCAAAATACTAATCCAACATGTATACCACCCGCTCTGACACTTATGGCAGTATTGCATTTTGTGGCCACAGAATCCTTTCAATATACAGTGGCTATATCTTGTGGTATGTCACAACTTATGTTCAGTGGTGTATTAAAAGACATGCTTTCAGCAATGATGAAACACATCAACAGCTATTTTAGGTTCCCAGACATGAGCATTTAGTCAATGTGAAGGCTAACTTCTATGGATTTAATTGCCTCCCACATGTGGTTGACACCATTAATGGCACCCATATTGCATTAGTATCACCTCAAGCCAATGAACAAGTTTATTGAAATAGAAAGCACTTCCACTCTATCAACGTGCAAGTTGTCTGCTTGCCAGATTTGTATATTTCAAACATCTGTGCCCAGTTCCCAGGTTCAGTCAAGGATTCCTTCATACCGTGGAACACTACCATACCCCAGCTGATGTCACAACTACAATCGTAGAGGGCCTGGCTGGTTGGTAAGTAAGATCTGTCTTAACTGTGTGTGTGTGCAATGTCAGGTACTATAATCAGCATGTGTGTGACTCATTGTAGCACATATGTCTTATTAAGAAACAGAAGACTCAGCATATAACAACCGTCCTTGGTTGTTAACACCACTGAGAAATCCAACTACGTCAGGGGGAAGTCCATTTCAATGAGGCCCATGGAAGAACACAGTGGGCAGTAGAGCGGGCTTTTGGACACCTGAAGGCCAGATTTTGCTGTCTGAGCCCTCTTCTACTCACCGAGGATGGTGTGTCAAATCACTGTGGCCTGCTGCATGCTCCATAACATTATCCTGCAACAGAACATCCATCATATCGCAGAGGATGGAGAGCCGGAAGTGCCACCGGGTGAGAATCCTGAAATGCCAAATGATGATGACAGTGGTGAAGAGGAAAGAGCTGACTTGCATCATATCTCATCAACAGCTTCTTCTCATGAATGTGAGTATATTGTGAGATGTCATGACTTTGACTATTCAATCAACTCATGTTGTGATGATGTGAGGAGTAAGTTGAAGCCCTGGCAAATTATGGCAAAGGGTGTTCGGTGAGGAAGGTTTTCAGACATGCTCATTTTTTTAATGTTACGTTGTTTAGGTCAGATTTTTGTCATGGACTGAGTTCAGAATGTGAATTGTGTCATATGTATGGTTTAATAGCTAATCTCTTTGTTTTGGTGTTTTTAGGTACTTTCACCATGGCATCTTCATTTGGACATTTCAGAGTTGTGACATTAGCAGGAATATGATGCTGTTGGGAGATACGAGGTGGACATGGATTGTTCCTGAAAATGTATGTCACAGACTTTGGGTGTACAAAACCTGTACCAAGACAGCTCGCAGAATAATAGGATGGACGTTAAAGAGACTCCATTGGACTTGTTCCTTATCATATGGTGGCCATAATGCATTATGCGTGTCGTCATGCCCTCAGACAAATTGTAGTTGTAGGCCCAAATCATGTTAGTTTCCCTTCACATTGGCTAACTACTCATTTTGTATGAACTGTATGTAGCTGTTGATGTGTTTCATCATTGTAGGCCAAAGTGCCTGTGGCACATCGCTGACATTTGTTTGTGACATACCACCATATGCAGAAGCACTGGACTGTAATTACCCTGTGATCAGAAACTGATGTACTGTCACCTGTCTGAGTCTTGCTTTAAATGATGTAGGATTCCTTTTGTGAGGTAGGTAATGTGGCTCCATCTGATGACATTGACCATTTTCATTTTTGCCTATTCTACAGGACAATGTCTGATATGTACCCTCCTTCCATGTTATTGAGGTATGTACTGGTAAATGTGATCACTTATACAGTATAATTGAGTCATGTGTGATTTGCTATGTTTCTGATATCTTGCCAGCCTATGATTAGAACAACGTAATAAAAATGTTATAAGACAAGGCACTTGTATGTATGTGATGTTGTGACATGGTTGTGATCCTGAGCTAAACTTTGTGTGCAGGCAACATATCCATGCTTACACAAGTAGCTTGTTTCGACATTGTATAGTTTGCATGGTATTACATATCTACATTGCTAAATGTGAAATTCACTACAACAGACAATGAGTTTGTGACCTGTGAATTTATTAAAGTGGTAAAGGTGAAGATATACATAGTGCAAAAACAAACATTAAAGAAAAGTGAAGTAGTCAGTCACGGTGAATGAAACTATAGATGTAGATGCCAAATTATCTGAAATCCAAAGTTCTGACTACTCCTCTCATCAGAAATGGAAAAGTGTCCAGAATTAGTCCACAGAGTTAATGTGTGACACACAGTGGAGGAAATTAAGGTTGAGGTTTCTTGCTTGCAATGGTGGGTGTCTTGCCATCCACACCACCTGGATTTCTACATGAACGTCCCCGTTGGTGGGTTCCACTGCTGCAGAGGGAGGGGTGTCTTAAAGGTGTTTCTTCCTCTGGCAGGGCATCCCTTCCAGTGACTGCCACAGATGTAGATGGGCTTGATGTAGTTGCATTACTAAAAGAGGGAGATGGTGGTGAAAAGTCCTGCTCAGGGTTGTATGGATGTTCATCAGCACCCATGTTAGGGAGCCCAGGTTGGAGTTATGGGCCTCCATCTGATGGCAGCTGCTTCATTTCCCGGAGTTTGATAAGTACCTGGCCCATCACACCTTGGAACTCCTGATACACACCCAAGACTTGGCTGATGGTGTCCTGGTTGTGAGTGGCCCCAGTGACCTCACTCTGCCAGCCCACAGTATCCCTCCCATGACCCTACCCCCACGAGCCTGTGCCCTGGGCCCAGGGTGCCCTCTCCAACTGGGTCCTGGTCCCTTTGTGTCAGGGCTGGTGATTTGCAATTAAAGATCCAGGACTGGGGGGGCACAAGATTGGACTACCTGTGCTAGGTGCACAGGTTGGGGAGACTGGTATTGGCTGAGATGTTAGAGCTGGGGTGGGAGGTGTTGGTGTGGGCACAGTAAGACTCACTGATGCCGTCTGCCCAGGCTGACCAGATGTGCGAGGTCCGTCATCCATGTCCACATGTCCAGAAGTGTTGTCTTTATTAAGGGCTTCATTCGGGGGTGGAGTGGGAGTCTGTTGGGTGAACAGTCTCTGCCCAGGTGCTGTGCCAGATTGACCTGTTGTGAAATAGAGAACATTGTTATTGGTGGAAGCGTGGAATCTACATCCAAATGTTTTGTGTCACAGTAAGTAGAGACCTCTGAAAATCTTAATTGGTAGGGTTTTCTATTGTGATGTATATTCCCATGGTATTGAACTTGTTAACCAGACATTTGTAGAGGTTGAAAACATGCATTAGAATTCAGCAGCTGGGCAGAGCTCATGGAGTTTCACTCCATGGAATTCCAGGGAGTTCCTGAAAAACTCTGCCTATTTCCACAGAGTTCTGCATGTGGGCGGAATTGTGCTTGGCCACCCCTTGTTATTTAATGATATGTTTAGATGAACTACTTTGATGTAATATAATTGGAGAAGCTGCCACTTGATGTAATAATTATGCATTTATTGCCGATGGTGACCGCTCACTCTGTTATTATTGCTGTGAAGCCAATATTACAACCAGGGAAGTAACTTATTTACAACTAACACCCCTTTATAGTGCCTGCTATCTGCCTGCGATGTGCCTAGGTGAACTTTGTGTAGTTCATGGCACTTCGGTGCAGCACACAATCTTTACATGTTGTTCCAGACAAACAAGGCACTGGTGTAAGGATTTTCATGTGTAAAAGCTACATCCTTCAGTGTAATCTGCACATGCACGCTGCTGCCAGCCGTGTGCACGTATTTTATTACAGGGCCAACTTCCATTTTTAATTACCTGTTTGCGTTTATTTCCTGCTCTTCGGAGCAGTGTACAGTGAAAGAGAAGGATCAAGAGAAGGCAAAGGTGTTTTTATGTCAGCTGCCAGTATGCCCACCACTGTCATTATGCGCTACTGCTAGTCCTTCAGTAAACTTGCCATGGATCACACTATGCATCAGCTTGCAGCGTAACAGCATAAATCTAGTTTTGATCAAACTGGGGTTAATAAGTGGCAGGAGGGAGTGCCCAATACACACGCAGTGTCCTGAGCATGTTTTGTATAAAACGTTGCTGCACTTCCACTTAGCACATCGGTTTATCAAAAGTGTTGCGCACCAGACTTACCACCCATCGAAGCCTCATCGGAATCACTCTTTCTCTCTGGTGCGTCCTTAGCTTCTTGGAAGTTTTTGTCCCTTCACACCTTCACCCTATCACACGCAGTGCCACTGCCATGCCATCCTGGCACACAGTGTCCGAAGCAGGTGCCTTTAGGACAAAGCACCAGCCCAGCCAGTGCCAGTGCCCGCTCCCTGACTGCAGCAGAGGCAGGTGGAGACTGCCATTGGCGTTTGGCACCTTCCTGAGGCAATCACTTTCCTTCCAGTGAAACCCTGAAACCGGCGGTGTCACGGTTCTTCCCTGCTTTAGGTATGGTAAACATTTCTGCTGCCCTTGTAAACCCAAAGACAAAAGGCAAGTGCAAGCTAGCATAAAAAATGCACACCTCAGTACATGCCCAGTAGATTGTCCCAAATATTACCGCTTTGCCAGTGTCCGTGCATGCTATTGGCTCACTCACACTGAGAAATGTGGATCTGAAAAGAGAAGACTATGACAAGCTAGACCACAGCCACACAGGTGTGATGGCCATGTTGGGTGTAGCTATAGTTGCTCCGTTTTTGGCTAACCAAGTGACCTTGCGAACATGTCCTAAAGCCAAGCACACACTTAGGGCCTCATTACGTGTTTGGTGGTCTGACTGCCAACAGGCTGGTGGAGAAGACTGCCAAATTAGGACATTGGCGGTGATGCACACAGGATCCCACCAAAGCACCACCGGCACCACCAGTGCGGCCAGACCACCGCAGTCGAGTAAAGTCACCATCAGTCCAGGGGAGACATGTTTCCGCTGGACTCATTACAAGGTTGCACACCACCAACATAACCGCCGCCGTGGTCGGGCCACCACAGAATACCAGGCGGAAACTAACAGAATAAAAGGAGACACTCACCTCCAGGAAGCCATACTCATCCGGAGCCGCCATGAAACCGCTACTGGACATCACCCCGCTGCTCCTGCTTGCTGAAAGACTACGGAATCATCACCCACAAGGAAGACAACAACCGTAAGTACAGACACTCACCTGTTACATTTGTAAAATGTACAAATTACAACTGTTACACAACATACCATAGGGAGGGGGGGCAAGGGTTATACTCACACATAACAGTACAGTGACACACACACACATACAGCAACAAACACACTCACAGGTAGGGAAAAGGTCAAACTTAGAAAGGAAAGTGTTCTTGAACACACAGGGACGGTCATCTGAAGGGGATTTGGGTGTGGAGGGTGAGGGAGTGGTTGTATGCTGTGTCTGTGTAGATGTCTTTGGTGTGTGTTTGAGGGAGGTGTGCTTGTTGGTGGTGGGTGTCTGTTGGGTGGGTGAGTGTGGGCATTTAGGTTTCTTGGGCTGAGGGGAGGTGGAGGTGCTGGGGGATGCCGTGGTGGGTGGGTGGCTGTCTGTTGGGGTGGTGACTGCAGGTATGGTGGAAGCGCTGCATTTAGGCATGTCAGTGGATGTGGTGTCTGAAGGTGTGGTGACTGGGGTGGATGTCTGAGGATCACTGAATGTTGGTGTGATGTCTACAGGTGTGCCAGGTGTTGTGTCTGTGATACTGGGGGTGGTGTGGGTGTCAGTGCAGGTCGTGACTGTTTCTGTATCTGCAGGTGGATGTTTTCTGCGTGCATGCCGGTGGTGTGTCTTTTGGTGCTTATGTTTGCCTGCACGACCCTTAGATGTTGAGGTGGATGCATGTCTGTCTGTTTGTGTGCCTTGGCTGGGTCAGGGAAGGGGGATTCGGACTAAGAAACGGAAGGTGGAGGGGGGATGGTGGACAAAGGGTGACTGGCTGCCATTAGTGTGAAGGCCAGAGCCTGAAATGATCTATGTAGGCCTGCAAGTGCAGTGTGAATTCCCTCCAGGAACGCATTGCTTTGTTGTATTTGAGTTGCCAGGCCCTGGATGGCATTCACGATGGTCGACTGACCCACAAAGATCGACCTCAAGAGGTCAATAGCCTCCTCATAGAGGGCAGCAGGGCTAACAGGGGCTGGGGCAGAGGTGCCTGCGGCAAGGAGACGCCCACCTTCTTAGGTGAGCGGGCACAGCCGAGTGGGTGGAGATAGAATGGGGGGTGGCAGACAGCGATGGTATTGGAGTGGTCCCCGATGGGTCAGCCACCACTTGGGAGAGGCCCCTGGAGGAGGATTCAGAAGAAGATATACTGGATCCGGTCTCTCCTGTGGCACTCCCCTCGCACTCCAGGCCACTGGGTCCCTTGCTGTTGGTGTTCTTGTGACTGGAGGTCCTGTGGCCAGCAGCTTCCCCACTCTGCTGTGCCCTATCCCCTTCACCTGCCGGTGCTAATGCTGAAAAACAGAAAGTCAGGTGTGGTCATCACATTCACAAGGTAACACTTCCATCATACAGTACACAAAAGTCAGATGACATCCTGGTCACCAATACCCCCCCCCAGGTAGTGCCCGTAGAGTGCCAACATTATAGCCCTCATTATGACTTTGGCGGTCTCAAAGCGAGACCCCCAAAGCCATGGCCATCAGGAGACCCCCAGTTTTGGCAGTCTCCCGACTGCCATATTATGGACACGGCCGGATTTCCGCCACACTTTGGATGGAAATCCAGCAGTAGCCATGCTGGCGGTCGGAGGTGCCTGGGCTGTGCTACCACCTGCACCACCCCGCCAGAAGGACCCCACCAGCCGTATTATGACCAATAATACAGCCTGGTGGTGTCCTTCTGGTGGGGTGCTGCCGGCAGTAGCAGCGCCCCTTCCCATTCCCTGCTGGACGACCTCCTTGCTGGACAAGGTAAGTCGGGCATCCAACAGGGGAGGAGGGAGGGGTTGTTGTGTGTGCGTGTGTGAATGCGTCTGTGAGTGTTGTGTATGCGTGGTTGTATGCATGTGAGTGAATGCATGTATGAATGTTACAGTGAGTGCATGTCTGTATGTCAGTGTGTATGCGTGTTAGGATGTTAGTATGGATGCGTCACTAAATACGTGTGAGTCTGTGTGAGTAAATGCATGTATGGATGAGAGTGAGTGAATGTGTGTATGGAAGTAGAGGTGAATAGGTGTATGCATGGTGCGTGTGGGTGTGTGTGTGCATGTATACAGGGAGGGGCGCTGTGACTCTGGTGGGGTGGGGGTAGGGGGTGCTGTGACTCTAGGAGGTAGGGGTTATGGGGTGGGGGGTCAGATGTTTGCTGGGTGGGTGGGGGAGCCGTCTACCGGTGACAGGGAAGGAATTTCCTGTCACCGGTAGCCCTGCCACCATGGTTTTTGTGGTGGTGCTACCACTGCGGAAACCATGGCGGTAGACCGGCTCATTCTACCGCTGGTGGTCTTGTGTGGATGTTGTCTACTCTGATGAGGCATCACAAATGTCTATGTACATCCCTCACTTACGAAGGGGGGGAGTACCTTGTAACAGGTGTGAAAATGTTAACCATGTAGGTCATGTGACATGTCAGATGGACATCACAGCCTCACATGCTGCTGTCACTTATCAGTAAGCATTAGTAAACTAGTGAGGAACAGTATATGTCTGCCCTATTTTGCAAATGAATAGGAATAATGAGACATTGCAGATGACAGAGTACAAGGACCTACACACCTCACCACCATTACATTGGGAGGAATTACCTGTTGATGGGTATCTACAATCACCAAAGTAGTACATGCAGTATACTGGGACACATATGACACAGTCATATGTGCACAATTATCTGCAATTGTACTGAGGGAACAACATAGTTGAGTAACATGCCTCTAAATACATTTGTATGTGCACTCCTGCGTGCCACATATGGCTATGGTACATCAATGTGTACACAGGAAATCTGTGACACTTTACACTTACCACATTGTCCGAGCAACATCCAGTTCCCTCACTCAATCACCTGGTAAAGGGACAAACATGACATAGTTCTGTATTTACTCCCTTGTGGCTGCTGTGCCGCCTTCAAATTCCCATCCAACTCAGGGTACACCACCGCCAAAATCTGGGCCATTAGGGGGGTCAGTGTCCAACGGACACCCCGCCCTCGTTGGGAGGACATCCCCAGCTGGGCCTCTCCTGTCTTCTGGGCTCAGCGATTCAGGTCCTTCCACCTCTTCCAACAGTGGGCACTCCACCGGCTGTGGACTCCCAGGGTCCACACTTTCTTGGCGATGGCACCCCAACTCCCCTTTTTCTGATGGGGATTGAATTGCATGGATGACATAGATAAGAAAGTATGGCAGGTCCACATGTACCATACTACAACAGGCAGGTTTAAAACTAGTTGGTACAACAAGCAAACACGGACTGTCATTAACATCCGCTACACTGATAGATGAGCATATGCAGTGAGACCAGATGTGCGGTGCAAACAGGCAGACAACATGTATCACCAGCACCAGCTGTCATGTCATCACATATGACCAGACAGCAAACACATTTGCAAATATGCAATATCAGGAGGGTTCTGGTATACCAACTCCACTAATCCTGTGAAGCAGTTACAAGGTGAGTCAGGGAACATACATCAAACACTCTCCACAATGTCTCAGGACTCACAATCTGTAACCAAACATCAGTACATGACCAGGTGCTCATTCCATTCTATCACAACTTTGACACCCTACAAACATTAAGCACACATTCAGAAATGTTGCCCATCAGCCTTAGCTTAGTTCCACAAGGTAACTTGGGCTAATAAAATATTTGTGCACATAGTGCACTTACCTTCTTCTCTGGTGCACCATAGAGCTGTTCATAAAGGGGTAGGACCTCCTCCACCAGCTTCTCACGCTCCTGTAGGACATGGCATGGTTGCTACCAGAGGCAGTACACAGCAGCTCTAGTCGTGGAGGTCTTGCTGGCAGCAGTATCAGGAGTCAAGTGAGAGATGAAGTACAAAATGGCAGTCACATCCGCTACATAGGACAACATCACCTTCAGCTGACATCGCCATTGGTCCAAGACAGCCAAAGGCAGCAATGTGTTCCAATGGCAATTCCCACCACAGTCGTATCTGCCTACCACCATGATAACTTATGCCGGCGGACCTAGGTTACTTCTTACTGTCCAGTATAGGGGTCAGGCAGCTGCCATTTTAAGATCCTTAGATGTTCAGAAAAGCCTTAATAAAGATGTGTCACGTGGTCACAAACATACATCTACGTCACAGTATTCAGTGCTGGCTGAGAGCAAGCATGTATTTGACATCCGATTAAATATATATGTAGTGAAATACATGATATGTGAGTCATGTATCATTAGTGGCATGCTCTGCATTTTCATGCAATTGGATAGATGGTATTAGTATCTATCATGTGTGAAACATGATATGAATGCCATTATCACTGAGACTTTCAGTGACTTGCGTATCCATTTACTAGTAATGATTGAGGTAAGGGGATGACGTTGAAGCAATAGGACTTCATTTGCCTAGGTATGTCCTGTGTACCATATTTAACTATGTCATATGGCATGTCCACGCATCATGAGTGACATATGTGCATTCACACTTACAATGAACACAATGACTGATCGACATACCTTTTTGTATTCCTTCATCTAGTTACCTTGGAATGAAAAGGGTCAGACAACCTCCAGTGTACCATCCACTAGCAGACCATGGAGGATCGACAAGTAATCCAGATCTACTGCTTGGATAGGCAGACAATCATGGATCTGTGTCATCAGTTGGAGTCAGATCTGGTGCTGTCCATTCGTCATCTAAATAGCACACCACCCATTGTACAAGTCATGTCAGTGCTGCATTTCCTAGGCACAGGGTCCTTTCAGAATACCGTGGCCCTAACAGCAAGCATGTCCTAGCCAGTTTGGTCTTGAAGGATGTACTCTCTGCATTGTTAAAACACCTTGGCAGCCACATCAGATTTCCACAACGTCAGGATTTGGCCCATGTGAAGACAGATTTTTATGCTTTGGCACACATCCCACATCTGGTGAGAGCCACTGATGGAACGTATGTAGCCAAGTGGCAATGAACAGGTGTATTGAAATGGAAAGAACTTTCACTCCATAAATCAAGTAGTCTGTTTGGCGTACCTCTACATTTCCCAAGTATGTACAAAGTACCTGGGTTCAGTTCATGATGCCTTCATCATGTGGAACAGCAATATCCCACAACTGATGACACAACAGTACTCAGAGAGGGCCTGGCTGGTTGGTAAGTCATATATATCATAAGTGTGAGTACCTGCTGTCTGCTGCAAAATGTAAGGATGTCCAATATTAATGTCTGCACACATGAAACGGTTCCTTACGGGGGATTCTGGCTACCCAAACCATCCCTAGTTGTTGACACCAGTGAGATACCCAACAACGCCAGGGGAAGTTTGCTTCAACGAGGCCCACGGAAGGACAAGGCTTGTCGTGAAGCGGACTTTTCGAGCTCTGAAGGCCAAATTTTGATGCATTGACAAGTCAGGTGGAGCCCTCGTCTACTCAGCCGCCAAAATCTTCAAAATCATTGTTGCCTGCTGCATGCTCTACAACCTCGCCCTGAGACATCAGATCCCATATATATCAGATGAGAGGGAGCCAGCAGTTACAGCGGGTGAGAATGCAGATTTGCCAAGGGAGGATGACAGTGATGAGAATGAAGGTGGAGCTAGCCGGGCAGTTCTCATACATCAGTACTTCAACTGAGTGTAAGTATGTATTGTTCTGTATAATACTTCACTCGCTGGGTAATTGGGGGCTTGGAGATGTTTGTGAAGAGTCTTAGTATGACCTTCAGACAGCTCATTAGTTGCTAGGCAGTACATAGCTCAGCTGTGCATGCAAAATTGTAAATGGAGTTGTGGTATCCTGATGATCTCATTTGTTATTGTTTGTGACACTGCAGAGTCACAAACTAAATTAATTTGAACATGTCTTTATGGGTCTTTATTACCATTACCTGCCCATACCTTTTGTATTATGTTTTCACTTTGCAGATTTCTTAACAAGTTCATCGGCATGTGCTCAAATCGGAATTGTGTCACAGGTGGATTTGCAGGTCTGACATGTGTAGTGAACATGAATAGATCCAGGTAGTGCAAGGCATCATATTGGTGGTATCTGAGTTCCATGCCCAAACTGTCAGGACAGTGGGATGGTAGTGTACTGTTCCACACAATAGACCTGTGTGCCATGTTGTCTGGGTCCTATGGTGTCAGATGTGTGGACTTGTTTCTCTGACACGTCACCTTGTGTACTCCATCATCTTAACCTTCTCATTAGTTTGATTATGATACTATTTAACTTGTAGCTGTCACTGTGTTTCCTCATCGTAGGCCACGGTGCTCGTGTGTCAAGACTGACATAGGTGATTAGCATGCCTACGGATACCTGACCATGGTAAGTGGAAGGTTCCATGACCTCTGTCAGTAAAATGGGGTATGGTTAATTGGGAGGTATGGTATGGAAATGTGATAGGCTTTAGCTGATGAAACATTGAAGCAATCTGTTTGTCCATTTGGGCAGCCAAACACTGACATATCCCTAACTTCAGTAGTCTGTGGGGTTCTTGTTATTTACACCTATGCAGAAGCATTACAATGTGTGACTATAGTGTCCTGTGTGATATTTGGCATGTTTTTAACCTATGTGCTGGCAAGTGCACTAAATGGGAATGGGGGTGTGTCCATTTGTAACATTTCGCATGTATCAGACCCAGATTCAACTGTACATGTGAGCTGCTACTTTAGAGAATGGGAACATATGTGAATGTCATGAGTCTACAACATTTTTCAAAGTCTACTAATCAAAATAGCAAAGAAATGGCTCTCAACCAAGGTATGTGGTTTAGTTATGTTTATTTACATGTGCACAGGTAGGTGAAAGGAATGGGATGAAATCATTAGTGCAAACAGTGAAGGGTTGAGTCATGTTGGATATCCTGTGTCCATGTGCCTTACGAAAATGGAGAGTGGTGGTAAAACAGTCAACAGGGTGTATCTGTCATACACAAGGAGAACCCATGTGTAGGGGATCACTTTCTGGCAGTGGTTGAGGTCTTGGCATCTGTTCCTCCTGGATGTTTAGGTGGACGTCCACATGTGCGGGGGTTTTCAGCTAGAGGCAGTGGTGTTTGATGGATGTTCTTCCCCTTGCAAAGACTCCATTCCACTGGCTGCCACAGATGTAGAAGGGCCTGATGTAACATGGCCAATGGAAGGGGTCTCCTGTGGTAGACATAACTTACTCAGGGTGGTGTCATTGTTTCTCAGCACTCCTGTTAAGGAGTCCATGTTGGCAGTGTGGGCCTCCCACTTCTGTATGACTTCCTGGCGATTGTCCCTCTGCACCTACTTGGTCTCCCCCATCATGGTAAGTACCTGGCCCATCACACCTTGGGTCTGTTGGTAGGCTCCCAAGACTTGGGAGATTGTGTCCTGGCTAGTTGTATCCCTTGCAGCCTCAATCTGCTGGACAACTGCATCCCTCCCACACTCTCTACCCCACGTGCCGGTGCCCTTGGCACAGTTTGCCCACTCCCACTGGTGCCGGTGCCCTTGGCACAGTTTGCCCACTCCCACTGGTGCCAGGTCCTTCATTGTCTGGGTTCTCAAGTGGTGAGTCCGGTACCTGCACTGGGGGGGGTACATGATGGTATCAACTGTCCTTGGGGCACAGGTTTGGGGGCGAATGGTTGCCTGGGATGTTGTAGCAACAGGGCTGGGAGGAGTAGTTGTGTGCAGGGTGAGGCTGACTGGTGTAGACTGACCAGGTATCCCAGATGGGCCAGAGTCGTCCTCATTGTCTTCACATCTAGGGGTGTTTTCCTCTCTGAGGGCTTCATCCAGGGGGGAAGTGGCAGTCTCAGGTGTTCTCTCCATGCTCTCACTCGGTAGGTGACCTGTTGGAGAAGTGGAACAGACAGTTACAGATTGTCATGCAACATGTGGTATCATACTTTGACAGGTGGATATGCTTTGAGCCATGTACAGGAAGGCTTCACCAGATCCCTGATATGACAGTGAAACCTGCTTTAAAATCTGGGGTACAGCTATATGGTTTACAGGGACTTCCTATGTCATACGCTTTGCTAGAGGATATCAGATTAACTTGACAGTTGGAGGCCTGTCGATAGACGCATGTCTTGGCAACTGTGTAGCATGGTACCTCCCAGTTAGCAGTTGTTAAGTATTGAGTCACCAGTCAGCTGCAGAAAGTAAAGCAAGCTTCGGGGTAATCATTCTACTTACCCATATATATCATGTTACACCTGGTACAGCACACTGCAGATATGTATGTACCCCCAAGGTGAGTATCAATGGGTGATGGGAGGTAAGAGGACACAGCAGAGGACACAGCAGTAGGTGTGTGTTGGTGGTAGTGTACTAGCAGATGCCGATGGCATTGAGGTAATTGCCCTAGACTGTAAGAATGTGGGGCATTCAGGTGAGTTGAGTTGATTGTGTAGTTGACATGCTAGGCTATTTTCCTTGAGGTACACTGTTCTGGTTTTCTTAATGGGAGAACAGTGTCTGCTGGGAGTTGTAGTGCTGTCAGTCCCTGGATTAGCTACGCCATACACAGATACTGTGCCTCCAGGTGCGATTAGTTGACATGTGGTACGGCAGGGAGGGATATTTGGACAGTTGGACACAGGGGTGGTGATTGTGTTGGCTGTTATGTTATCTAAAAGTGATCAGTGAGCATGCAAGACAGAACTTTAGGGTGAAATTTCTATTGTGGTACGTTACCTGACTCCACTTCCCCAGGTATTCCTGTCAAGCACTCAGGATGTCCAAGACCTTCTCCTCCCATGATGTGAACACTGGGGGAGGAGATGCGGGCCTACTGCCAGTCTTGCGGACCGCCAGCTCTTGCTTTGCGGCCATGAAATGTACCTTCCCCTGAGTTCATTCCACCTCTTCTTGAGGTCCTCCCTTGTGCGTAGATAGCTTCCTACAGCATTCATCCTGTCGACTATGTTTTGCCACATCTCCATTTTCCTGGCAATTGAGGTTTGTTGGACTTGGGCTCCAAAAGGTGTGCCTCTACCCTGATGGTTTTGTCCACCAAGACCCTTAACTCATCGTCTGTGAAGCAGGATGTTTTTGTGGGGACATGGTAGTGGTGGATAGCACAAAAAGGTAAAAGAATTGGGTGATGAGGTGTGGGTTCTGTGTTGTGAGTGAGTGACAGGCAGTGTCTGATGTGCAGAGGAACTATTGTGTGATATTTATAATGTGCAGGTGTGGGATTAGTGGTATTTGGAGGGGTGAGGGATGCTTATTCTATGGATCCTAACTTTAGTGTGTGGCCTCTGTCTAGCTGTGTAAGGCGTTTTTGATGCAAAGGATTGTGTGGTGTGAAAGGGTGTGGTTTATAATGCAGCTTGTAGGTGTGCCGGGTGTGTGGATGTGTGTGAGGTGTGTGGAATTCAAATTAACCAATGTGGTGTAGTATAATATTATGTAGACTGCCGACTGCCGCGGTTCACACCACCATAGGGTTTCCACTATGGGAGAACCGCTATTGTGATTATCATAATTGGTTCGGAGGATTTCTGACGGGCTGGTGGTGCTGGTGGTGGAACCGCCTCTTTCCGGCCCTCTAGAATCCTGGCGGTGTCAATATTTTGGCAGGTTTTTGGCGGTCCAACCTGTGTAACTCATAATACGGCGGTCTGTATGACCATCAACATGGCGGGCTTTTGGCGGCCACCACTGCAGCAGGCTTACGGTCAGACCGCCAAACTCTTAAAGAGGCCCTTAGTCACAAAATACTGCTAACATTGTACCAGCAAAACTAGTGTGTACGACAGCGATGCATTCATTTAGTAGGAGTGGTACTGACACAACGCAGAAGTTCTCTTACTGTGGCTGAGCATGCACCTGTAAATTCCGCTCCTCCGGCGGTCAGCAGAGTTTTTTTGCTGAACTCAATGCTCCAAGTGGAGCGTAGAGTGACAAAAACGGTGTGAACTCCTCTGACGGAATGAAGTTCACTGTCCAGTACTACTAATAAGTTGCATTTTAGAATAAGGAATGAACATGACATGTAACAAACATTTAAGCTAACACAGTGGAGAAGTAACATGTGTATTTGACCATTCCAAGGCTTAGTTGTGTACAATACAGGCTAACACACAACTTGGTTGGATATGTAGCATTAGTCATCTTGTGAGCAGAGTTAATGGGTTTCCTGCCACTTTCAATCAGCTGAACCAGCATAATGCCTTACAAATAATTGATGTACACACTTGGTAAGGTGTCACTCATGCCATCGATAGTTTCAGTTGAGGAGTCCAGGACAACATCAAGCTAAGTAGGCAGACATGTGTCTGAATAGAGCATTATATGTAGAGTGCTCCATCCATGATAAGTGAACATCAGTTGTGACATGGCAAACAAGTGAAAATAGGCAAGAGCACAATGGCCTCTTGTTTTCAGTTACAGAAACAGGCCTTCATGGTAGTTGTAGTCATGTTACTTTCTAACTCCCAACACTAGACAAATGGAAAACTCCATGCTAAGTGAACATCAGTTGTGACATGGCAAACAAGTGGAAATGGACAAGAGCACTATAGCCTCTTGTTGTGAGTTACAGAAATAGGACTTCGTGGTACTTGTAGTCATATCACTTTCTGACTCCCAACACTGGACAACTGGTAAACTCTATGATAAGTGAAAATTAGTTGTGACATGACAAACAAGTGAAAATGGGCAAGAGCAGAAACCCCCAAGGGGGGCAGAAACCACTAGGCACTGGGGATCTTTTTTTTTGCGCCGTCACGCAAGGGGAGCGACCCCGTAGGCAAGGGTCGCTCCCCCGGGGGAGGGGGGAAAATTTATTTTAGGCCATTTCTGCCCCCCCGAGCTAGAGGCCAAAATCCACAGGTAGGCACTTTGCAAAAAACACCTCTGTTTTCTGTGAAAAATGTGATATGGCCACGTTGTGTTTTGGGCCATTTCCTTTCGTGGGTGCTAGGCCCACCCACACAAGTGAGGTACCATTTTTATCGGGAGACTTGGGGGAACGCTGGGTGGAAGGACATTTGTGGCTCCTCTCAGATTTCAGAACTTTCTGTCACCGAAATTAGAGGAAAAAGTGTTTTTTGGGCCAAATTTTGAGGTTTGCAAAGGATTCTGGGTAACAGAACCTGGTCAGAGCCCCACAAGTCACCCCATCTTGGATTCCCCTAGGTGTCTAGTTTTCAGAAATGTGCTGGTTTGCTAGGTTTCCCCAGGTGCCGGCTGAGCTAGAGGCCAAAATCCACAGGTAGGCACTGTTTTCTGTGAAAAAAATGTGATGTGTCCATGTTGTGTTTTGGGCCATTTCCTTTCGTGGGCACTAGGCCTACCCACACAAGTGAGGTACCATTTTTATCGGGAGACTTGGGGGAACGCTGGGTGGAAGGAAATTTGTGGCTCCTCTCAGATTCCAGAACTTTCTGTCACCGAAATGTGAGGAAAATGTGTTTTTTTAGCCAAATTTTGAGGTTTGCAAAGGATTCTGGGTAACAGAACCTGGTCAGAGCCCCACAAGTCACCCCATCTTGGATTCCCCTATGTCTCTAGGTTTCAAAAATGCACAGGTTTTGTAGGTTTCCCTAGGTGCCGGCTGAGCTAGAGGCCAAAATCTACAGGTAGGCAATTTGCAAAAAACACCTCTGTTTTCTGTCAAAAAATGGGATGTGTCCATGTAGTGTTTTGGGGCATTTCCTGTCGCGGGCGCTAGGCCTACCCACACAAGTGAGGTATCATTTGTATCGGGGGACTTGGGGGAACGCTGAGTGGAAGGAAATTTGTGGCTCCTCTCAGATTCCAGAACTTTCTGTCACCGAAATGTAAGGAAAGTGTGTTTTTTTAGCCAAATTTTGAGGTTTGCAAAGGATTCTGGGTAACAGAACCTGGTCAGAGCCCCACAAGTCACCCCATCTTGGATTCCCCTAGGTCTCTAGTTTTCAAAAATGCACAGGTTTGGTAGGTTTCCCTAGGTGCCGGCTGAGCTAGGGGCCAAAATCTACAGGTAGGCACTTTGCAAAAAACACCTCTGTTTTCTGTAAAAAAAAATTGGGATGTGTCCACGTTGTGTTTTGGGCCATTTCCTTTCGTGGGCGCTAGGCCTACCCACACAAGTGAGGTACCATTTTTATCGGGAGACTTGGGGGAACGCTGGGTGGAAGGAAATTTGTGGCTCCTCTCAGATTCCAGAACTTTCTGTCATCGAAATGTGAGGAAAATTTGTTTTTTTAGCCAAATTGTGAGGTTTGCAAAGGATTCTGGGTAACAGAACCTGGTCAGAGCCCCACAAGTCACCCAATCTTGGATTCCCCTAGGTCTCTAGTTTTCAAAAATGTGCTGGTTTGGTAGGTTTACCTAGGTGCCGGCTGAGCTAGGGGCCAAAATCTACAGGTAGGCACTTTGCAAAAAACACCTCTGTTTTCTGTGAAAAAATGGGATGTGTCCACGTTGTGTTTTGGACCATTTCCTTTCGTGGGCGCTAGGCCTACCCACACAAGTGAGGTACCATTTTTATCAGGAGACTTGGGGGAACACTGGGTGGAAGGACATTTGTGGCTCCTCTCAGATTCCAGAACTTTCTGTCACCGAAATGTGAGGAAAATGTGTTTTTTTAGACAAATATTGAGGTTTGCAAAGGATTCTGGGTAACAGAACCTGGTCAGGGCCCCACAAGTCACCCCATCTTGGATTCCCCTAGGTCCCTAGTTTTCAAAAATGCACAGGTTTGGTAGGTTTCCCTAGGTGCCGGCTGAGCTAGAGGCCAAAATCTACAGGTAGGCACTTTGCAAAAAACACCTCTGTTTTCTGTCAAAAAATGGGATGTGTCCACGTTGTGTTTTGGGGCATTTCCTGTCGCGGGCACTAGGCCTACCCACACAAGTGAGGTAACATTTTTATCGGGAGACTTGGGGGAACATAGAATAGCAAAACAAGTGTTATTGCCCCTTGTCTTTCTCTACATTTTTTCCTTCCAAATATAAGAGAGTGTGTAAAAAAGACGTCTATTTGAGAAATGCCCTGTAATTCACATGCTAGTATGGGCACCCCGGAATTCAGAGATGTGCAAATTACCACTGCTCCTCAACACCTTATCTTGTGCCCATTTTGGAAATACAAAGGTTTTCTTGATAGCTATTTTTTACTCTTTATATTTCAGCAAATGAATTGCTGTATACCCGGTATAGAATGAAAACCCAAGGCAGGGTGCAGGTCATTTATTGGCTCTGGGTACCTAGAGTTCTTGATGAACCTACAAGCCCTATATACCCCCCCGACCAGAAGAGTCCAGCAGACGTAACAGTATATTGCTTTACAAAATTTGACATTGCAGGAAAAAGTTACAGAGTAAAACGTAGAGAAAAATTGCAGATTTTTTCACCTCAATTTCAATATTGTTTTTTTTCAGTTGTTATTTTCTGTAGGAAACCCTTGTAGGATCTACACAAATTACCCCTTGCTGAATTCAGAATTTTGTCTACTTTTCAGAAATGGTTCGGTTTCTGGGATCCAGCATTGGTTTCATGCCCATTTCTGTCACTGACTGGAAGGAGGCTGAAAGCACAAAAAAACGTAAAAATGGGGTATGTCCCAGTAAAATGGCAGAATTGTGTTGAAAAATTGGGTTTTCTTATTCAAGTCTGCCTGTTCCTGAAAGCTGGGAAGCTGGTGATTTTAGCACTGCAAACCCTTTGTTGTTGCCATTTTTAGGGAAAAAGCCACAAGCCTTCTTCTGCAGCCCCTTTTTCCAATTTTTTTGAAAAAAACGAAATTTTCACTATATTTTGGCTAATTTCTTGGCCTCCTTCTGGGGAACCCACAAACTCTGGGTACCTCTAGAATCCCTAGGATGTTGGGAAAAAGGGACGCAAATTTGGCGTGGGTAGCTTATGTGAACAAAAAGTTATGAGGGCCTAAGCGCGAACTGCCCCAAATAGCCAAAAAAAGGCTCAGCACAGGAGGGGGAAAAGGCCTGGCAGCGAATGGTTAATATTACATTAAGACTATGGCTATGAACCAATTTAATAATTGTTGAAAAACTGTTAAACAAGAGAAATAAACCTGGAAAAGTACAATATAAGATACTATTTAAATATGATTTACATTGTTTATTTAATCAAAACAATTGTATTAAAAATTCTTGTATATATTTAACTACAAATATATCTGTTGAAAATGTAAATATATACATTAAATAAACTGAAAAAATAACAAAAGGGTAAAAAATGTCTCACATATCTTTATTCTATGAAAATATGTAAATGTTAACGTTATTTATTACAAATATACAAGAAACTTCTTTTCAAATTATCTTTCTAAACACCAACAATGCTAATCAAATGACATACATTACTCCTACTGCATAGAAATTCAATTTAAACAAGAGAATTTCCAATTAACATGGTTAAGTTAAATATTCAGTCTACAAGGTAAACCATTTTTTAGAAAATGACGGAAACTAAGTGTGTGACATATATTATTTCCACTCCAACCTAAACGGTAAGGTGTTGGTCACTAAAAGGGTAGCATTTATTATTTCCACTACAATTTAAACCAATTTGGAGAAGGTGTAGGAAACTAAGGGGGTGACATTTACTATTTCAACTACAATCTACAACATTTTAGGCAAGGTGTTAGACACTATTAAAAATTATATATTCATTAAACACACATAATGATTATATGTCTAAAATAAAACAAAAATTACTTAGAACAGTGGTTCCCAACCTTTTGGCTTCTGTGGATTCCCACTTTATCATTACTGGAACCCGGGGACCCCCACTGAATCATTATTGGAATCCAGGGACCCCCCCCATTAAGTTATTACTGAACACTGGGGACCTAATCTATTAATATTATTTAATTTTCTAAGCAGTTGCGGACCCTTGAGGAGGGGACCCCCAGGGGTCCCCGGACCACAGGATGGGAACCATTGACTTAGAAGATGCAATAACCCCAACAACAAACCTTTAACAATTAAACATTAAAATGTAAAGTAATATGCTAATCACCATTGATAATTAATATACTTTATTAATATTTATTAATATTTCTAAACTGTGAGACATCACATCGAAACATCATAATCCAAAATTGAAAATTATAAAATTTTAAAAAATATTAAATTAAATGTCAAGTTACATGAAAAAATCATTGGTATTGCATTGAAATTAATACATTTTAATATACATAGTTCCAGCAAATGAAATTATTCCAATAATAAAAATAAAAAATATAATTATTGAATTTGTTTAATAAATTGTAAATAAATAAACCTATAACATATAAATATACAACAAAACCGAAATACATGTATACAACAGAAATAATAGAAATGTATTCTATTTTCATAACTATACATTTCATGTTTCTTAAATAAATGTAAAACTAAAAGGAAAACATTATAAACAATTTATGAAAAATGTTATTACAATTTGCAACATTTAAAAAAATATATAAATTATGTTTAAAATGTCAAAACAAATTAAATTAAAACACAAATTAAATTAACATTTTTATTGAAGCTAAATTTACAAAAAAAAATATTTTTAAATGCAAATTTCATAAACTGTAATTTTTGCCCAAATATCTATAATCATGATAATTATTTTAATATTTGCCATACCTTTTAACTCAATCTCATTTATGAATACATTCAACATAATTATGAACTATTATTTAGAGAAATAAGGATGTAACCAAATGAATTTATACATTTTACAATAATAATTTGCATTACATTCAAATAATTAACATCACATTTAAGTTAAAATGTTCACTTTTTAAAAATCTCCCCAACCTATATCATGAAAACTTAACATCCCCCTACTTAAAAACATATGTATACAATATTTTTCCACATTAACACAATTAAAAATAAAATGTCAAAACTTTCATAATTAATTAATTGTCCTACTAAACACACAAAGAAAAAAATTAAACATAAAGCCAAACACATTACTATAAAATACACAGCAAACAACACTTACAAAGGATATTATCTACTACGATATTTCCTAAATCGATATTTTTTACAACAGTATTAAAAACATCACTTAGAACAATATTCCTAACTTCGATATTCTAATCATTGATATTTTTGACATCCGGATATTCTTGACATTATATTTTTTATTTGATAGTTTGTCCAATCTACTCAGATGACAGCTTCAGAGCACATATGTGTGGATTCTCTCTAGCCCACATCCCCTCCAACACGCCTTACTCTTACTTCATCCCCTGATGCTATCTTATCTGGTGTGCAATAATGTTATGCAATACCAGTATGTGAGAAGTTTAGATTACTTTTCTCTCTGATTGACGCTACACACACAATTACATTTTAAGAACTCACTTGTATACTTTCAGAAAGAATAAAATAAAAAGAGCATGTTAGTTCTACCCTCATTACAAAAACCACCAACCAGTACTTAGTATGGGATTCAACATTCTCTGTACAGTCTCACAAAACTGTTGATCGGCCAGTTGGGGGCCTTCCATATACAGAATGCACAAGCCCTACTTCAGTTGTTATCTTGCACAGGGAAGTCTGTTTATTCTGTTATTGCTGCACGTCTAGTTGCAAAAAAAGTCTGCTGATCCTCACCAGTCCTATTTCTCTGTATATTCTATTGCAAGCCTAATATTCATCTTAGTTTAAAAATAGACAAAAACATAATACAGTTAGACAGCTCAATCACGTTTTAAAAGAGATGTTTCTCTTGTGTTTCTCTAAATCACTCTCTCCAAAAAATGCAGCCCAACTACTAATTTGTATATACATTGAAGGCAATTGTTACATCTGGAGACGTAACTCACCAGAGGCAGGGTTGGTATCTGGGAAAGATTCCATCTCTACTTCGCCCAGCACCACAGGCAGCAGTGGAGTGTTCACAGATGTTGATGGGTGTCCACTGGCTTGGGGCTGCTCTACTCATAGTCCAGGATGTCCAACTGACAGATCAGAGGGAGGAGTATGGTACTACAGAGCACGAGAGATGATTGGTGGTTCATGGAGGGAATACTAGGTGTTTGATCTCTTTTCGTGTGCCTGCCATACAAGGACAGTGCCATTTTTCTGTGATAGTGGATGTGGTTAGTTTTATATTCTTTCCTAACCAAGCTGGTGGTAATCCCAGTCTGTGCTGCCAGAGGTACCCTGTCCAAGATGATGTTTTATCATTTTCTTGTGCTGTCATTTCCTGTTCTACTCATATGAAAAGGAGCTTGGGTATCAAAAGGATGCTTTGCAATGCTTTTCATTTCCCTTTTTCACATCCATTGCCAAACTGGATATTTTTCCCCATATGTTTGTCGATTTCGTCTGCTGCTCTTTCTCCCTGTTGGATTCTTCAGCCTGGACAATAATGCTAGACTCTTTTCTACTCTGCCTCACAGTAATTTTGGTGCCCCATTTCCCAACTCATGTAAAGTTCTTCATCTTCAATCAAGAACTATCCATATTGACAAAGAGCTTTTCTCTTCCCCTTGTGTTTTTTTCTCCTCCTTATTTGGACCATCTTAAGGAGACATGTGACACCTTTGAGGCTATTGGGAGGAGGTACCCTTTTTTTGGCAGCCAAGAAAAAGAGAGAGCTTCACAATGCCAGTCCTTGTCTACAATATACAGCCCTATTTCTATTTCATGATGGTAAAAAGAAGACTAAAGCTTGAATTTAAGCAATGAAAATGTTGTGAAAATAAATAATAAAGAATGAAAAACAGAAAGATACTGCATACAGTTAAAGATAGAAGCATGTCTACTGATTTTGTAATAGTTAAAAATAGCATTAGAAAAATAAAAATCGTACGTCACATAAAGTCACATAAAACTTACAAGAATTTTTCTTTATTTTATACACACATTTATTCACATACTTTCTAAAAAATTAGATCTTTTAGGTGCACGTAAAACAGTACAAAATAAATAAATAAAAACAACATAAGACACACAAATGACAATAGAAAGAAAAACAGTTGAAAAAACTATTCAAAATGCAAAATGAATTTACCAAGACTATGGGGCCAATTCTGACTTTGGCGGGGACACCACCAGCCCGCAGAAGTCGGGAATAGGCTGCCAAGCTGACGCCTTCCCAACTGCCGAATTCTGAGATCACCGTGGGGCTGGCGGTGTGTTGGTGCCACAGACAAGGCTGCGGCACAATTCAGCTCTAGTAAGAGCCTGAAGCCAATGCCAGCCATGCTGCCATGCTGCCAGCTAGCCGGGTGCACTGTGTCCCCAGGAAGAGACACAGTGCAGGCACCCGACCAGCCAGCTTTGGGAGGGGATCCAGTGACCTATTGCTCACATTTGTGGAGGGCATAATAGCCCTCTGGCTATTGTTGTGGCCCTTTCCCTGCCTTTCCGCTGACCTTCAACCAGCAGAGACCCTGCCAAGTGAAGGTCGGTTTGAAAGGCAGGTCCTGATTAGCCCGGTGGCTGGTGTTTCCAGCCCGCCTTTATTGACTGCCTCTGCTGCCACCATCACAGTAGCAGTAATGTTCGCACTGGCGGTGGTCCTGAGGTGGTGTTACCATCAAAATCCTGATCGGGCGGTTGGACCACCGAGGCAGTGGCAGTCTGACCGCCAAAAGCTCGACTGTGGAACGTGCCCACCAAAGTCAGAATCAGCCTCTATGTCTTCATTAGGTCTCTGTGGACTTATTGCTTCTAGTACTCAATCCACAAAGCTTCACTTACACAATAAGTCTCTGGCGATCTCCACAAAATTTTGGGAGTTGTACAATTTGCAAGATTGCAAAATGGATCTGATTAAAATCATGTTCAGTCTCCATGAAATGGCTCACAAGAAATTTCAAGTTAGTTATCCATGCGTTTTAATAGTGTTCATTCTACATGTGCCTTAACTTCGCCACTCTCTCAATCATCCCTACATAATATTTCCTGCAATAACATATTATGGCATATGGTCAATGCATTTAACTACAGTCATGTTGTCTGACCCAAACACCACTGATTGACTGTCCTGGTCAGAATGTGAGGGCCATAAGGAATGGGGAATAGCTCCAAGAAACAGGTATTTGCTACCAAACCAGACTCAACCCCAGTTCAGCCACCCAAGATGTCCCTAAGATGGCACCAAAACTCACGCTGTCTGCAGAATCTGTGAATAAACTCAACTCCCCATTGGTTTTAGCAGCCCGTGGCCATTACACTGATCCATTAAAATCCTTCAAACACGCCTCTCAGATCCTCATGTCCTACTGCACTTCTCTTGACAGTCTAGTATGATGGTGCCTCAACTTCAGGCCAGACATGGCCTGTGCCATTAACCTGGAGAATGGGGGCCCTTGGGAATGATTTATAGGGAAAACTTCTGCTGCCCACCCACCACCTGTACCTAATACAATGACCCCTTCCTGCCCCCAGACATTCCTCGAATGCCCTTGTGAATGCCCTGATCTTCTCCTGGGGAAGACCAGAAACACCTGCCTTGGAATCTAATTCTATCCTGAGGAATTCAATGGTTGTGGCTGCTCCACATGTCTTTGCCTGTGCTAGGTGTACCCCAAGCATTCCCATCAGCTCCTGAAATGCTTCTAAGCCCTCCCCACAGCCTGCTGTCCCTGGGGGACCCAAAAAACAGGAAATCATCCAAATTATGCAGTACTCATTGGTGACCAGATCTTTTCCGGAACACCTACTCCAAGAAAGTGCTGAACCTCTTGAAGTAAGCAGAAGAGATGGAACATCCCATGGGCATGCATTGGTCAAAATAGAAAGTGCCTTCAAATTGGAAACCGAGTAAATGGAAATTATCTGAGTACACCGGTAGAAACAAGCAGATTCCATATCTGCTTTTGCGAGCAGTGCCACAGGTGCCAGCTCCTGGAGCATTCCAATCACCTGATCTAATGAAACATACTTGTCTATGCATTGGGCTACATCAGTAGCCTCATTGACTGACCTCTAGGCACTGAACAATTATTGACAAATGGTACTCCCCAGGATCTTTCTTCTGGACCACCCCTAAGGGGACCACACAAAATTCTCCAAGGTATGGAGTCTAATGGACCTGCCACCCTCCCCAGATTCCTCTCCTTCAAGATTTTATTCCTGGCAGTACTAGGGTTAGCCCATAGAGACTGCTGATTCTTGTAATAGGTCACACCCACACAGCATTTAGGTGGAATATTGAAACCACTCCTGAAACCGTCATACAATGACTGTGACACCAGTGTGTTGTTGTAAGCATTGAGCCATGCCACCATTGCCTGCCAATTAATCGGGGAGGTGGCCTTGACTAGTAAGGAATGGACATTCCTACTTCTGGGACCTCTGTCTTTTGATTTTTTAAACTATTTTGACTCTGGGTGTGAGGATTGGACACAGAAAGAACAGCAATGATTGAATGTGTGCATCCCCTGGGCTCTGGAACAAGATCTCCTATTAAGATCCCAGCATGACTGCTTTCTTACCCCCATGTGTGTAGTTGCCCCAAAGACTAACCTAAAGGGCTGATTCAGAACAGGATTGACCCCCTGCACCTTCATTAAGGACAACCAAGTATTCAGATCAATCTCATCCCATGCAAGAGTGTGTCTAGTGGCCTTTATCCTCTGAAATTCCCTGTCATATTCCATCCAGGCGTTCCCCCCAAACTCATCATGCACACATACTATCCTATTTTGATAACACGCTAATTGTGCACCAAGGTTCTGGAATCACTCAGCCATGATTGCTTGGAAAATCGTGAGCCCCTTGACCCACTTAAACATTGTTTCCTCTGCCTTCTTCCTGCAGGGCCAATGCTCACAGTCCCTAGAATGTGAGCACTCCTTACACCATGTATTCTCTTCTCACACAGGCCTACAGAAATTAATTTGAACATGTCAGCATAATTGCCGTTCCAAATCTTCTCCTTTACCTCAGCAGGCACATGTCTGCCCAATTGATCACACTCAGAATGCACACACCCCAAACCCACATTTCACAATGATGTAACCAAACCTGCATGTGCAGATTCTTGGAGCAAAGATGGAGTCCTGACTACCACTGGTAGCACATGCGCCACAATGCTTATATGTGGCATTCAAGCAACCACTGACCCCTGTGCAACCTGAGTGACCATGACTGACCCCCCAGCCTTTCCTGCAGACGCACTACTCGAAACCATCTGACCTTGTATATTTAGTACACCTGCACTGCCTATATGTGCCACCAGCGTCCTGGCCTTCTCAACATTGTCACTCTCTGCTACTCCTGCCAGCGCACTACCCATGGGTGGTGCAGATAACATCCCTACCTTCAATAGCCATGGTAAACCATGAGCTATGTTCGCAACTAGATCCAGTTGCCCCACACCACCTGCTAGCATGACGCCAATTGCCATGCAACTATTGCCATTCTGCACAATGTTGCTATTCACCATGGGTACTATCAAAGCAGGTGGACTACTCTGCCCGTCACCCCCATCTATTCTGCTCACCAGCACAACCTCAGGAGTACCTTGTTTACCTTGACCCCCTTTGTTACTGGCTGCCTGACCCCTCATGTGCTCCTAACTTGTTAGAATGCCACCCTTGGAAGACCTCCTGGCCTTCTTGACTTCTCTACCAGAGTTGCTGGCTTGGATAGCTGCCCCTGAGGAGCCTGTGGGCACAAAAGCACCAATATCTTGTCCATAGCATCCATCCTGCGCATCAATGCCTCAATATCAACTCCAGCATGTAAGTGCTTGGTGCCTTTCTTTGCCCCACCAGGCATTCCTGAAATAATATTTCGACTCCCACCTGCAAGACAGAACTTTGCCTCCAGCAACACTGTTGCTATCCTAACAGCACAATCCTATGGTCCTTACTGCCTGGTGCTAATACATATTTTTTTCAAATCAACGTATGAAACACAATGCACTTCACCCTAAGCCACCTATATTGCAGGCTCTGAGAAATCAAAATTAACCCAAAAACAGCAAAAAAACATCTAGCATGAAAGGCTCCACCAGCTGTGACCCCTGCCTACAATCTCATACCACTATGATGCCTTTGAGCTCATGCACCATAACTTAAAACTGCCAGCTCCAGGAATCAATACATCTAATGGGCAGAGTAAGAGTTGACTACAAGGCCTAGTTGCTCTCAACCTAAAAAACATCGCCAAAAACCACCTAGACAGAAACTGGCAATCCTTAATCGGCCTTCCACACAATAACAGTCGACAACTGATTTCCCCAATGTTCTTCTATTACCCGCCCCCTTTTCTACTCCAACAGGCACAAATGAATGATTGGTCCCTACAGCTTCTTTACTCTTCTAGAAAGGACTGTCCAAGACCATCCATCTTCCACAAAAGGATTAATAATCTGCCTCATCTACCCAGAATTCAATTGCTATACCCTTCTGCTTACATCAGAAGCAAGCACTACAAGAGGATCTACCCATGATCCTCACCACTTGAGATGCTGCATGACCTGCATCTTGACAAACCCCTTACACTCACGCATTTTATGGCCATTTTAGCAATGAGGGGCATCAAAAAGCAAAGTGATGGATGGAATGCTTGAATTAATCTCAGCTACTGACGATTACTCAGGCCACATCCCAATCCATATTTTTCGCCCACCAGGCGAAACCTCTCCTGGGTTGCTTGTGTGACCCAGCCAGGCATTTCGGGCTGGACTGTTCCTATGAGGAACAGGGTTGAGGCTGATTTACATATGCCTGGGTCCAAACTGAGCTGGTGTGGTTGGCAAAACAACAATGTATTGGGATGCAGATTGAAGCAATTGTCATTGCTAAGATTAATTTGAGTATTTCATCCATCACTGTGTTTTTTTACATTTGCCGCCCTAAGTGCACCGAGTGTGTCCATATGTGGGTCCCAGACTCACTATGCCACTGGAACCAAGCTATACCTTGCTAAAGAGCCCTAACTAGGGTGAAACCAGTCTTAGGTTGCTTGTGTTCTGGTTCAAGGAGGACCTGGCCTGGCAGTGCAGGCTGGCCTGTACCCATGAGGAACAGGGCCAAGACTGATTTGCATATGGTTGGGTCATGAGGTGGCATGAACGGTCAAAAAACAATGGATTGAGATGCGGCCCGAGCAGTTGTCAGTGGCTGAGATCAATTTGAGCATTCCATCCATCACCTTGTTGTTTTTGCATCTTAGCAATGCAGCAGTGCTCCAACCACAAGTAATGTCTCACCACTTAGTGCCCTAGTACCTCAGCAACCACCCTCCCTTCTGATGGAAGATATTGACTCAGCTAAGTTATGTGCACCAAGCAGCACTCAGCGCCAGAATGCCATAGCAAATGAAAATATTGTGCTTTGAAAAAAAAAAGTACTAACTTTAAAAAACCTGTCATCCAATAATTCAATAATTTGTGACATGTGAGAAGTGAGAACCCCCAGAATCATTATTCCATTGCGTAGCATGTCACCTGCCCCCACCCCCACATTTTGTTCCACGATTCATCCTTTCCTCTTCAAAATGCCCCCTATAGTTTTCCAGGCGCTACCCAGAACCCTTGGAGACATTTTTCCATCGTTCTCTGGCATTCAGTGGAAATGACTTTTTAGAAGCAACTGTCCTTCTGCCTCGAGGACTCACTCTTAGTCATGGCGGATTGATTCTGGGGAGCAGGATGTCCTGGCCTTGTTGGAGCAATTCCGTGGAGCCTGCACTTCTAGTCTTGTCATGGGATGCCGAGCATTGCTTGGAATACCAGCATGAACCCATCTGCACCTCCACCACGCTCTGAATTGTGGACCTGGACCAGAGACGATCAAATGATGTGTGCACAAGAACAGGAGAAAGTGGCTTCTTTTAGGCTTGATACCTTCTACTGGACCAACGAATATGATACCCGTATAGGGGCGTGCTTGTGCGAGTGCATGCGTGATATTTCATTTCACAAAGGGCAGCTCTTCAGACTCAGGAACACGGGTGTACTTTGGTTTCCTCTTTTGGTCTTTAAAGAAAAGGCTTGAAGTGGCAGCGTCTTGTCATTTGTTCCCTGAATGACAGATTTCTGGCTCATCATTTCATCCCTTCCCCAGCAGATCCTCTGCCCCGGGCTGCTCCCTGCTAGGTAGGAGGCACTGCCTGCCTGCCGACAAAACAAGCCCCACCACTGAAGACAGCTCTAACCCAGTCTGCCTCCTGGATCTCTCTCTCTTCAGCATCTTACCCTCCTCTTCTCTGTATCCACAGCCTCCTCTGGCTCCCACCTCCCTCTGTCCTCATCATCTCTTACCCTCCTCTCCTCAGCCACTGCTTCCTCGGCCTCCCTCTCTCCCTAGCCTACCTTACCCTCCTCTTCTCTGTCTCCGTAGCCTCCTCTGGCTCCCACCTCCCTCTGTCATCATCACCCCTTACCCTCCACTCCTCAGTATCCACTACCTCCTCTGCCTTCTGGCTCCCTCTCCCCTAGCCTACCTTACCCTTCTCTGTCTCCACAGCCTCCTCTGCCTCCTGGGTCTCTTTCTCCCTAGCCTATCTTATCCTCCTCTCCTCTATTTCCCAACCTCCTCTACCTCCTGGTTTCCTTTCTCCCTAGCCTTTCTTACCCTCCTCTGTCTCCACAGCCTCTTCTGACTCCTGCGTCCCTTTCTCCCAATCTTGTGTGCCTCATGGCTTCCTCTCCCCTCTGACTCCAGTCCTTCCTCTGTCACCTCGACGTCCTCTACCTCTTACCACATTTTCCATTACCATGTTCGGCTCTGTCTCTTCTGCCTCCTAGCTCCCTCTCTCCCAAGCCTTTCTTACCTTCCTCTTCTCTCTCTCGACAGCCTCCTCTGCCTCCTGGCTCCCTCTCTCCCAATCCTATCTCACCCTCCTCTGTCTCTACAGCCTCTTCTGCCTAATGGGTCTAGTCTATCTAACCCTCCTCTCCTCAGTCTTCACTGCCTCCTCTGACTCTTGGGTCCCTCTCTCCCTAGCCTATCTATCCTTCCTCTCCCCTGTCTCCACAGCCTCCTTTGGTTCCCACCTCCCTCTCTCCTCATCATCTCTTACCCTCTCTCCTTTCTCTCCACAGACTCCTCTGCCTCCTGGCTCCCTCTCTCCCAATCCTATCTTACCCTCCTCTCCTCTGTCTCCACAGCCTCTTCTGCCTCCTGGGTCCCTCTCTTCCTAGCCTGTCTTACCTTCCTCTCCTCTGTCTACACAGCCTTCTCTGGCTCCCACATCCCTCTCTTCTCATCATCTCTTGCCCTCCTCCCCTCTGTCTCCACAGTGTTACCTGCCTCCTGACTCCCTCTCTCCCTATCTTATCTTACCTTCATCTCCTCAGTCTCCACTGCCTCTTCTGCCTCCTGACTTCCTCTCTCCTCGACATCATACCTTCCGCTCCTCTGTCTTCTGATCGCCACTACCTCCTGGATTCCTCTCCCCCTAGCCTAATTTACTCTCCTCTCTCTCCACAACCTCTTTTGCCTCCTGGGTCCCTCTGTCTTCAGCATCTTACCCTCCTCTTATCTGCCTCCACAGTCTCCCCTGGCTCGCACCTCCTTCTGCCACCATCATCTCTTACCCTTCTCTCCTCTGTCTCCACAGCCTCCTCTACCTCCTGGATTCTTTTCTCTCTAGCCTATTTTACCCTCCTCTGTCCCCACAGCCTCTTCTTCCTCCCTCTCTCCCAATCTTATGTGTCTCATGGCTCTCTCTCTCCTTAGCCTCCAATCCTTTCTCTGTCACCTCAACGTCCTCTACCTCTTGGCTGCCTCTCACCACATTTCCATTACATGCTCACATTTGTCTCTTCTGCCTCCCAGCTCCCTCTCTCCCAATCATCTCTTACCCTCTTCGCCTCTGTCTCCACAGCCTCCTCTGACTCATGGGTCCATCTCTCCCTAGCCTATCTTACCCTCCTCTCCTCTGTCTCCACAGTCTCCCCTGCCTCTTCCTCTCCCTAGCCTATCTCACCTTCCTTTCTGCTCTCAATCAATCAATAAATCAAACATTTATAGAGCATGGCAAATCACCCGCAAGGGTCTCAAGGCACTGTAGCTGTATGCTGCTGCATGTAGGAATGATCATTCAAACATCCAGGTCTTTCGTTCTTTTGTGAATCACTGGAGTGTTGTGGTGGTCCTGAGGTGCAGGCCTTGGCTGTCAGGTGCGAGCAGTGTCCTCCGCTGTTGGCTTGATGGATTTGTGGGGTGTCTGTGAGGAAGAGGGAAGCTGATCAGAGGTGTCTGGTCGGTTGGTGAAAGGTCAGGCATTTGTTGATGTATGCTGGTCCTTCATTGTGCAGGGCCTTGCAGGTGTGGGTCAGCATCTTGAACTGGCATCTCTTCTGAATCGGGAGCCAGTGTAGGTTTTTTGAGATGGTGTGTAATGTGGATCCTTCTGGGTAGGTCGAGTATGAGTGTTACCCCTGAGTTCTGTATTGTCTGGAGTCTCTTCAGGAGGCGTGCTGTGATTCCTACACAGAACATTTTTCCATAGTCCAGCCTGCTGGTGGTGAGGGCATAAGTGATGGTCCTTCTGGTGTCTGCTGGTAGCCACCCAAAGATCTTGTGGAGCATGCAAAGGTTGTGGAAGCAGGCGGATGAGACTGTGTCAACTTGTTTTTCATGGATAGCTTGCTAGCCTGGATGATGCCAAGGTTGCAGGCATAGTCTGTTGGGTCGGGGTTGTGTTGAGCTCTGCGGGCCACCATGTGTCAGTCCATGGCGAGGTGTTGATCCCGAAGATGAGGCCTTCCATTTTTTTGGCGTCGAGGTTGAGACAGTTGTTCTTCATTCAGTCCTCTATGTTCATCTTGCATCTGTGGAAGTTAGCTTTTGTGTTGGAGAGATCTTCAGACAGTGAGGGGATGAACTGTGCGCCATTGGCATAGGAGATGATGTTGAGTCAGTGTGATCTGACGGTGAAGGCCAGTGGGGTCATCTAGATGTTGAGGAGGCTTGTGCGGAGGGACGATCTTTGGGAGCCTCCACAGATGATCTTCTTGGGATCTGAGGTGAACGGTGGGAGACTGATCCTTTGGATTCTGCAAGTGAGGTACGAGGTGATCCATTTGAGGGTGTTTCCTTGAATCCTGATGTGGTGGAATCTGTTGATCAGGATGTGGTGGGAGATGATGTCAAATCTGGCGGACAGGTCAAGGGATGAGGACTGCTGCCTCCCCATGGTTCAGGAGGGCTCTGATTTCATCTGTAGCTGCAATCAAGGCTGTCTTTGTGCTGTGGTTAGCTCGCAATCCAGATTGGGAGGGGCCCAGGAGGTTGTGGTCTTCTAGGTGCAGGGTGAGTTGCTGGTTGATTGCTTTCTCGATTACTTTTGCTGGATAGGAGAACAGCGAGATGGGCAGGTAGGTCTTCAATTTGGCTGGGTCCGCGGTTGTGTTTTTTCTGGAGGGGCCTCACTTCATTGTGTTTCCAGACCTCTGGGAAGGAGGCCATGGTGATGGAGGTATTCGGACATTCCTGAGCGCCTCACCAATTGTCTTGCTTCCAACGTTGAAGATGTGGTGGGAGTAAGGATCTGTGGGTGCTCCAGAGTGTATGGCATTCATGATGGAGATAGTGTCTTGCGTGGTGAGGAACTCCCAGTGGGTGAGAAGGTGTTCAGGGTTCATGTTTGTGCATGTGAGCTGGTTGATGCTGTCTGCAGCAGAGGGTTGGTGTTCGAAGTTTTCAGAGCTAGACGAGATCCTGTTGTGGAAGAAGTCCACGAGGATATCTCCCAGTTCCTGGGAAGGAGTGGTGTCATTCTTGGTGGGTGAAGGATTGGTGAACTCCTCACGATGGCAAAGAGTTAATTGCTGTGGTTTTTGTTGGCTTTGATGAGGTCTGCTAATGCGTTCTTGGTTTCTTTCATGAGGCGTGGTACTGGTGGAGGTCCCAAAGGCGATTCGGTCTTCTGTTTTTTTGCTGATGCACCACCTCTTTCAAGTTGTCAGCAGTTGAATTTGGAAGAGTGCAGCTCCTCAGTGAACAAGCTTGTTCTTATGCTTTGTTCTTCGACTTTGGCTGTCTTGGCGGGGGCGATGGCATCTGCGCATTCTGTGATCCACTGGGAGAAGCTCTTTGCTGCTTGTTCAGGGTTACTGTAGAGTCTAGGAGGTGGGGCGGAGAGTGTTGTTCCACTGGTCTTCTGATACCTTGTTCAAGTTTCTTTGCATGGATCTGGGGGCACGGTGCCGAGGTATGTTTGTCCGGAGATGGTGAAGAGTACGCTGTGGTGGTCGGACCAGGTGAGTGGTGTGATGTGGTTGTACCTGACTCTGTCGCTGAAGATTGGGTCGAGCGTGTGTCCTGAGATGTGGATAGGGTCGATGATGAGCTGCATGAGGCCGATGTTGCTCAAGATTTCCAGGAGGTTGGTGTCACTGGGGTCGTCAAGGTGGAAGTTGAGGTCCCCTAAGAATATGTAGTGCTTGAAGTCGATGGCTTGTGGGGTGATGAGTTCTGGGATGGGTTTGCAGAAGCTTGGACATGATGCAGGTGGTCTGTAGGCAGGTGTGCCTCTGATGGTGCTTTTTCCATCTATGTGGAGTTGGAGGTTGAGATGTTCCATCACCTGTGCTGAGTCATCAGGGGATGTCGTGCAGCAGATGGTGTCCCTATAGATGATGGTGATTCCACCTCTGTGCGTGTTGGTTCAGTCCTCAGCTCTAACCACAACCTCCTCGGGCTCCCACCTTCCTCTCTCCTCATCATCAATTACCCTCCTCTCCTCTTTCTCCACAGCCTCCTCTGTGTCCCTGCTCCCTCTCTCCTCATCATCTCTTACCGTCCTCTCTTCCATCTCCCGACCTCCTCTATGGCTCTCCCTAGCCTATCCTACCCTCCTTCCCTCTGTCTCCACAACCATCTATACCGCCTTGATTTCTCCTTCCCTAGCCTATCTTACCCTTCTTTCATCTCCACAGCCTCTTCTGGATCTTGTATTCCTCTCTCCTCAACATCTCTTATACTCCTCTCTGTGCCACAGCCTCCTCTGCTTCTCCATTGCCTTTCTCCCTAGACTATCTTACCTTCCTTTCCTCCCTCTTCACAGCCTCCTCTGTCTCCCAGTTCCCTGTCTCCCAATCCTGTATTTTCCCTCCTCTTGGCTGTCTCCACAGCCTCCTCTGGCTCCTGCCTTCCTCTCTCTCCAGTTGTACCTGCCTAAGTGCTCTGTGCCTTCCCACCCCCCAGTACCATCTTCTATATCCACTTCCTCATGGCTCTCACCCCAGCCTCCTTGACCGTCCTCCCCTCTGTCCCCCACTGCCCCTGCCTCCCTGACTGTCCTCTCCTCTGTCTCCCCATTACCACAGGCCCCCTGACATTCCTCTCCACTGCTCCCTCATCTCTAAAGCCTCCCTGACCATCCTCTCCTCCATCTACCTATATCACCACAGCCTCCCCGACCATCCTCTCCTCTTTTCCCATCACTAAAACCTCCCTGACCGTCCTCTCTTCTGTCCCCCTCTACCCTGCCCCTCACCATCCTCTCATCTGTCCCTACATCACCACATCCTCCCCACCCGTCCTCTCCTCTATCCTCAATCACCACAGCCTCCCCGACTTTCCTCTCCTCTATCCCCATCACTAAAACCTTCCCGATCGTCCTCTCCTCTGTCCCCCATCACCACAGTCTCCCAGACAGTTCTCTCCTCTGTCCCCATCACAACTGCCTCCCCAACCATCCTCTCCTCTACCCCATTCTCCCTGCCCCCTCACCCCCTTACCCCCCACATATTTTCCTCTGTCCCTTCATCACTACAGCCTCCATGACCGTACTCTCCCCTGTCCCCCATTACCACAGCCTCCAGTCCTCTCTACTCTCCCCATCACCACAGCCTCCCATCCTCTCCTCTGTCCCCTTCGCCTCTACCCCCAGTCTTCTCCTCTGTCCACCACAGCCTCCCATCCTCTCCTCTGTCCCCCATTACCATAGCCTCCCCGAAAGTCCTCTCCTCTGCCACCCCATCACCACAGCCTCCCCGCACATCCTCTCCTCTGCCCCCTCACCTCTGCCCCCCCCCATTACCACAGCCTCCCTGATGGTCCTCTCCTCTGCCCCTATCACCAAAGCCACCCCGACCGTCCTCTCCTCTGCCCCCATCACCACAGCCTGCCCTGCCCGACCGTCCTCTCTTCATCCCGACGTCCTCTCCCCTGCCCTCCCATTACCAAAGCCTCCCCGCCCGTTCTCTTCTCTGTTTCCCCATCACCACAGCCCCCGTCCTCTCCTCTGTCCCCCTTCACCACACCCGACTCCTACGTCCCCCACGCCCCTGTCCTCCCCACAGTCCTTTCCTCTGTTCCCCCCATCTCCACAACCACCCCGACCGTCCTCCATTCTGTCCCCCATCACAAAATGCTCTTGACCGTCTTCTTCTCTGTTCCCCCCATCACCACAGCCTTCCCCCACCGTCCTTTCCTCTGTTCCCCCACCGCCTCGGCCTCCGGCTCCCTCTCGGCTCCTGAAAGGGGTTTTGTAGAGCGGGACAGATAAAAACGAGCGCCCTCATGGAGTTTGACAGAGCATTCCGAGATGATTAAGCGGCTTCTCGGAAGGGGGTGCGGACGGTGAATTCCTAAACCCCGGGCAGCTCCTGGCCCGAGGGCCCCCAGCTCCCCTCACACACACTCTCCCCCCAGCGCCCAGTCATTTTTCTACCGGCGCGGACGCGGGACCTTTCTCGCCGCCGATGAAAAGAACAATTTTCTAGAGAAAGGCTCGTTTTGATTAAATCTGACATGCTGATAACTCCATGCTAATGTGGAATAATTAACATAATAGCCATAATTAAAAGCACGCTAACAATGCCATAAATTTATCACACAATTTTACTAGCTTTCTGCCCCTAACTGCTCTCTCATCGTTAATTAAACGTGTTGCCTTTCACAGAATGGATGTTTGTGCATTTCCAGCACAAATAAATCCCGGGCCGTTTCTTGAAGCAGGACCGAGCGCGGTCTGTGCGGACTGCGGCGCTCCCAGGTGCCTTTACTGACCTGTGCGGGCAGCACCTCCGGAGCGGATAAACGCTATATTTTCAACAAGCGCAGAAACAGAATGTCATGCATATATTTTAATGCAGTTTGCATCCTGCTCGTTTTTGGGTTTATATTTTAGCGTGTTGCTTATCCGAACTATGAAAGGCTCCCGGTTCCTCCATCTATTACAAAATACTTTCATACTAATAGGCATACTATTTTTCCCCACCATAAAATAGCTATGCATTAATAAATTAGAGCTCGATATAAGTCTGGTGATTTAATCGCTCTATTAATTACTATTAGCTTGCAGAAATCTCTTTTGGACGCAAAGGGTACCCGCACCATCCTAGGATGGAAAAGATGAATAGGTTATTTTTATATCCAAGTGCTTAATCGGATGTATATGGGCCGATAGCGCTTTCGTACTCGTAGTGCCCCTTACTAGTTAGGAGTACTCGTTGATGGGAGTCTCATTTATAGGCCTTACTCTCCTGCAATACCTCTTTGAGTTATCATGAAGGCGATACGCAGCGCTTTATAAAAATTCCAAAATAAATATATACATAAAGCTCCTCGTATCCACTTCGAAGCGCTTTCTGTCCACCATAACCACATTGCTGTTTGGCGTGCAGGTAGCGCGGGTCGCCCACAACAGACGGTCGCTGTCTTGGCAGAGAGGGATTGAGGAGCCGGGGGGTGGGGGAGCTGGAGAGCCCCCAGAGCACATGTGCACTGTTGTGCTTACACTGATCTGACAACATTTACACGGCAGGACAAATGCCCGGATAATCCGGGTCAGGTCCCCGATTTATGTAAGTCATTAGTGAAAGTAGCAGGCTTAGAAGCGAAAGAGGACACCTTTCATTCTTCATTCTTGTAAAGCCTAAAAGGGTGGGGGTGGGGGTGGGGGGGGGGGGGGGCCGGGGCGACGCCCCTTCTCAGGCCCCTGGACACAGAAAGATACCGCGTCACAATATTACACACTCCTAAGATTCATTCTGGGTACAACACAAACTCAAGGTGAGGGGCAATTCAATACACTTCCAATATGAACTGAGCGCAACATAACAAACCCCCGACCGCAAGAGAGCAAAATATAACATATTTTCCCCAGGGGCGGTGAGGGGGGGGGGGGGGGGGGGGGGAGGGGCAATGTAACACTCCCTCCCCAGGGTGCACAAGGTAACCAACTCTGGACCTCTGAGGTTGTGGGGGTCGGCGATTATACACGCTTCAGAATTCCATGAAAGGGGTTGGAAGTACTGCCCACCTCACGGGGCTCAATCTAACACACGCCTAAACTCAAAAGGCACTCCGTGAAAAAAAGCCCTCCTTCAGAGTCACTATAAAATACTATTACGCACACACTCTCTCTCTCGCACACTTTTCTGTCTCTCGGGACTATGCTGTGTACTACCCTGACGAAAGCACAGCGTACCACACTTCCTACCGTGAGGGCTGCATACGTGATGCTGTATCACCCAGGCCTCTGGGGGAGACAATACAAGACACACTACTCAGAGCGGTGTGGTGCACCTAATTCGATGGGTACCACAATTACCCACCCTCCTCCCAACATAGACACCTCAGAGCGGAGGCAATAATAGAACTCATACCTGCACGGAAGGATGACACAGCACACAACACCACACCCTTGCACGTCCCACCCATCCCCTTCACATTAATATTGTGGGGCACAATATGCCCGTCCTCCGGACGCAAAGACGCAGGGGCGCCTCATATACTAACACCCTAACCCCAACGAACCCCCCCCCCCCCCAGGGCAGAGTATATCCGCCAATCATAGAGAGTCACAGCATACACGACCTGAACGTGGGTCACTAGAACATCCGCGCACACACCTTACAGAGAGATAGTGTCACACTCTTCTCAGAGGATCACAACATACAGCAGCACATAACACTACACACAGTATTGGTCTCTTCCCACTGAGCACACACGTCACGGGGGCATAATAGCACACCCCACCTCAGAAGAGTTCAGTATAACACTCCTCGGAGTGGCAGAAGGCGTCCTGAGTGGGGCACAGTTTAACTAACACACACACATAAAGTGGCACACAGAGCCACCCAGACACACATCCACCATCACGCGCTTCAGAGAGGCACGGAACAGCATCCACGCACAACGCAAACGTATACCACACACATATATCTCACAGGAGCGTGCCACAACACCCTGTGCACAGTACGCCCCCTCAGAAGCACAAAACGTGTGACTCCCCCTTCAGACGGGCACTGTTCAAGGCTCATCAGCGTGCCACCGAAGACGACCCTCTCAGAGGGACCCGACATACTCCTCTGCACGAACCTACTTGAGATTGGGCGTGGTATTATACCCCCACAGAGGGGCACACTCCCTTCCCTAACGTACACAACAACCACGAGCGCACTCACAATTCAAGAGGCCACAATACGAGCGTCTCCCCTCACAAAGGGGAAAACATACCACCAAAAGCGTAGAGGGCCACATTATCACACTATAACAACTCGGGGAATATAGCACGGACCCTCGTCGTCTCGTACACACAAGGCGAGCCCGGGGGGCTGCGTGACGGTGACATGGACTCCAGCTGCATGGACGCTGCCCGGCAGGTGTGTACACACGTCACGTGATGCCCGGGTTGCAGCTTCCTCCTTTAAGCACCTCCATATGTGTGTTTTTAACCCCTGCGTTCTGAACCACTCCAATTCCCCTAATTGTTCGTTATTGCACCCCATTATTTCCCGCCCCCAACCCCCGTTTTAGGTGTGAGTATCAGTGAGGCAGGGGGTCCCGTCTGACCCGGCCGGTTGCCTATTATTGAGAAAGGGTTTTTCAGAGTAAGCCGGGAATAGTGATTGAAGTCTTGTCAGGTTTAACCGCGAGCTGCAATTAGGATTAACGCCGGATTTACTTGAAACAGCCACAAAATATCCGCCTCAGACCCCGTTCCGTCCCCAAACAACAGGCCGGGCGTGCATCGTACAACACACTCTCCCTCTGAACCCCCGTAGACCGGGGAAGTTCCCTATCCCGTGCTCTTCTCACAAATTGAATTAGAACACACTATCTGAGGGTCAGATGTACAGAAACACGTGAGCAGCGCGTTCCCGAGAAGCGCTTCGGAGCCCCTGGATAGACATTGGGTGCTAGATTATGTGTTTAATACAACAGAAAGTACTCACTAATCGACTATTTAAGTAAGGGTAGGTATCGCTGATTAGACGAAAGCGATATATATATATATATATATATATATATATATATATATATATATATAATAGCAAATCTGAGAAATAAAGCAACCGTGTATTAATAAAAAAGCGTGTCGATCACTGTCTGGCGTATGAGGCGCTATGGAAATGCTACATGACAATTAATTGCACAAGTCAACCACAGAATCATAGAATTAAGGTGAAGCTTGGTAACCCAGAAGCGTTGGGATGTGCTACACAAACTGAAAAAAAAAAAAATGAGTATAGAAATAATGTAATCCAGGTTACTATTCGTGCTTCGGAACCTCCAGAAGCACTAGGAAAGAGCTGCAGTATAATAGACTGTATAAACCGACGACAAAATAAGGAACCCCAGACTACTTGGAAGTCGTAGAAGGCCCGTCGGGGTGCACGCGCTATACAAATGCTGCAATACATTACAAAGTAGATTCCGGCCGTATTCCTGCACAGTCTGTGCAGCTGAGCGACGGCCGGAGACAGACAGCTTCTAATGTGTCTCGAATAAAGAGAGCCGGAGATCTCTGCCAGGCTGCGCCCGCATCAGATGGCACAGGGACCGACACCAGATTAGCACAAAAGGTCTCTAATGGGGGAAACGCGCCTTTTCACGCTAAACACCGTAATTAATGACCCGAATCAATTAATTTGACGTTTATTGTGCTACTGCGAAAAAAGACAGCAAGGCCTGGAACCGGCACCTCCAGTTCATCACGCCCCCCTCAAGGGACCAGGCAGCGCCGCTTCAGCCCAGTCCCAACGAGGGGACCTTACCAGGGGAGACCCTTTCACTACAGATGGCAGCTCGGAAATTAGGATTATTAGGACAAAACCCAGAAACGGAAATCGATTGATAAAACGAAACGAATATGCTCGTGGACTGGGGCCGAATCTGGCACCCGGAGTCTGGGGGTGGGTCACTTTAAGTAATCTTCGTGTGGTAAAAACCTTGTAATCCTCTTGCAGTCTCAGCCCCAGTTCCGGGTCGGAGGAAAGCGACGTGTGCTGCTTTTAAGTATGCGTTTATTTAGTGACTCCAGCCCTGGCAGTGTCCACTGTCACGATAACTAACGAGTCCGTCCATCATGCGCGGCAGGTGAAGCAGCGGCGCCTCCTGGACTTAGAAAATATTAGACCTCATAAGAGGCCCGGAGGAGGGAAGTGTGAGCTTCACCGCGGGCCGGAGAGGGCTGAGAGAGGGCGAACAGCACAGGTGCCGCACAATGATACTGAACTATTCATCCATTCATCCGCCTGCGCATCCCTCCTCCGCCCGTCTATCTATCTATCTATCTATCTATCTATCTATCTATCTATCTATCTATCTATCTATCTATCTATCTATCTATCTATCGATTAGATGCGTAAAATAGATAGATAGATAGATAGATAGATAGATAGATAGATAGATAGATAGATAGATAGATAGATAGATAGATAGATAGATAGATAGATAGATAGATAGATAGATAGATGTCCAGTAATTGTTAATAAAGTAGTTTTTCAGTGGTACCAGCTTCCTGTTTTGATTTGACCCTCGGGTGACTCGGGTGATCCCAGACCTCTCAGGGGCACGTCTCACACCCACAGTGGCCAGGGGTTTTCTTTCTAGATGTGTGGGGCTCTTTACCCGAAGGAGTGGCAGGGGCATGTGTGGGTGAGTTTGGGTTGCTTTGATCGGATATATCCCTAGCGGGGTCCAGGGGCTCTGCATACCCCATTCGTGGGATGGTTAAACGAGAGATGGGAGAAGAAATGTCTTTATCAATTTCAAATATTTTACCAGAAGCAAGGTGGGATCTCACGAGCGGCCGTCCCAACTCTAGGCACCAATGCTCCGTGGGCTTTTTTCAACCTTGTGTACATTTAATTATTTTCACCCTGAGAATAAATAACCCGCTCACATCACCCTTACACACCATTGTCCATCTTTTTCCCTGTTTTTATTACACAGAGTCACGAGAAACAACTGCCCCCTCCAGAGTTTCTGGGCTCAGATGAAGCTCTTTACTTTCTTCCCACCTTGGTCCCCCCTGGAGCACATTGCCCCCCTCCCGGACGCCCTTTCTCCTCGGCTGATCCCCGAGCCTCCTCGGGCCGGGTTCACCGGGACCCACAATGGCAGCGCGGTATTATCAGGCGGTATTACCGCCAGCGCCATTTCCGACTCCTTCATATGCTAAGGCGGCGCTGATGAAGCTGTTAGCGCCTGGACGAGACCACTTAAGGCTCCTTTATCGGCGCTTCCCCTTTGTTATTGTACCTCTTTCGCTTCTCCCAGCACTCCTCCGATAGATTAATCAATAGCCATTTTGTGATCTTGGGCTCCCAGCTGTGGCTGCTCACAACATGCAGGAAAGTGAGTTCAGACGCAAACTGCTGCCTTCCTCTCTTCGCCCCTGTAATGTTTGCACTGCTGCTAATGCGCGCTGTTTGTGGCAACATGGGGTGTCGAAAGCAGGCAGTGTTTCAGCGATCGCCCCCCCCCCCCCCCCCCCGTAGCAACTCTCTTACTCAAGAGGAGAGTTCCCCTTTAAAAAAAACATTTTTTTTTACTTTCTATCTACTTTTCCTTAACTTTATTCTTCCTGAAATCTGACTTTATTCTAAATTAAATTGCAAACAGGTTCCCTCATTTCTGCAATAAAACGGCCCTCTTTTGCGTTCCCATATTTGTCAAGATGTTACAAATCATGTGCTTCGGTCTTGATAATTATTTATTTTTGAAGGGGCTGTACCTTGCCCCTCTAAACTAGGCAGAGAAGCTCGCAGGTGGCCCTCCTGCACCTGGTAGCGGGGCTGCGAAGACGGCCGCCCCGGTACTGCTCTGTGGCAGTACCGAGGTGCGACCCCCGGCTGAAGATTGATGGGCCCGTGTGTGCCAGGGGCCCGGGTGACGATAAGTGGTCGCCACTCTTGCCTCTTTGTTGACAATCCCGTGAAACAACTTGAGTTTTGCATGGCTTCACAGGGGGGAGGTGACGTCACGCCCCACGTGACCCGCATGGTCAGTATATCTCCAAGTGGCAAGTAATCTATCAGGCAGTCTTTTGGAGAGGGGCTTTCAAAGAGTTGGTGACTCGCCCGGGCTCCCGTCCCTCGACAGATCCCGATGACAAGCGAAGCGAGGTGAGGGTACCTCCGGCACATTCCAAGGAGCTTGACAGCGCATCCCAGAGCGCGCGGACGCACCGTGTGACCCTCAGCAGCCGACCTCCCCACCCAAGAGCTGAGATGACCCTGTCCGGCAGCAGCGGCAGCGCCATGCCCGGCCAGCCGGCCCTGACCAGCGACGACGTGGACATCGACGTGGTGGGCGAAGGGGACGAGGGTCCGGAGAGAGAGGGCAGCGAGTGCGGCAGCCCGGAGCCCCGGGATAGCCCGGGTCCGCGGGACAGCCCGGCGGGCGCCCCGGAGCCCCCCGGCGAGGCGGAGGCCAAGGGCGAAGCAGCGCTGCTGCTGCAGGGCAAGCCCAAGAGCGCCCTGGTGAAGCCGCCCTACTCGTACATCGCGCTCATCACCATGGCCATCCTGCAGAGCCCGCACAAGAAGCTGACGCTGAGCGGCATCTGCGAGTTCATCTCCCAGCGCTTCCCCTACTACCGCGAGAAGTTCCCGGCCTGGCAGAACTCCATCCGCCACAACCTCTCCCTCAACGACTGCTTCGTCAAGATCCCCCGGGAGCCGGGCAACCCGGGCAAGGGCAACTACTGGACGCTGGACCCGCAGTCCGAGGACATGTTCGACAACGGCAGCTTCCTGCGCCGCCGCAAGCGCTTCAAGCGCCACCACCAGGAGCACCTGCGCGACCAGACTGCGCTCATGATGCAGAGCTTCGGCGCCTACGGCCTGGGCGGGCCCTACGGCCGCCCCTACGGGCTGCACCCGTCCGCCTACGGCGCGCACGCCCTGCCCTACCCCTACATGCCGCCGCTTCTGCCGCCCGCCGTGCCCCTGCTGCCCTCCGGGGAGCTCAGCCGCAAGGCCTTCGCCGGCCCCGGCCTGCAGCTGCACCTGGGCACCGCCGGCTCCATCATCAAGGCCGAGCCCAGCAGCCGGCCCTCATTCAGTATCGAGAACATCATCGGGGTATCGGCCAGTTCGGCAGCGCAGACCTTCCTGCGGCCGCCGGTCACCGTGCAGTCGGCGCTCATGAGCCACCAGTCCCTGTCACTGGCCAGGAGCACGGCGGCCATCGCGCCCATCCTCAGTGTGCCCACCAGCCTGCTCTCCGGACAGTTCCTGCCGGCAGTGTCTGCAGCGGCGGCTGCCGCCAAGTGGCCGGCGCAATAGTGCTGGCGTCCAAAACTGGTGGGGCTGTTCAGATGTGTGGTGATTGCCGTACAAGCCGGTGCCTCTAAAAGTACAGAGTTGGAGCAGTACCACTCTATGTCCACTCCTGACATGTGACTGACTCCTCCCCAGCCCAACTGACCTGGTATAGGCAATGGACCGTGGGGGACATCTCAGCACTTACATATTCCAGTTCAACTTAGGGGTCAGAGACAGTGCAAAGATCACTTCTGTTCCTGAACTCATACCCACCCCCATTGAACTCTGAACTTCAAAAACTAAACTGTAACAAACTTGTACAAAAAATGGAATGCTTTATGTACAGGTAAAACATTTGTAAATATTTGTACGAAAAGTATTGACTTTGCTTTCTGGGCTTTTTATTTTTTTAAAAAAAGGAAAGACAGTAGATTCGTAGAGAGCTCAGAGCTTTCGCTTTTCTGAAGGTTCACTCTCCAAGCAGCTTATCCGGAAAATTTAAATATTACATTTTCAAAAACATTTTGAAAGGCTATAATTCTGTAATGTTTGTATATGAATGAAAAATTATAAATATATATATATATATGTATTCTAAATGTTATTCTACCGTGCAGTCCAAATTATTGTAAATAAATTTTATAAAATTGATTTATTTTTTCGTCTGTTATTGGCTCAAAGTAAAAAAAGGAAATGTTCGACAATCAGAGGAAAGCATGAGTTTAACAGGCGTATGTTAAGTTTCCCTTCAGATGAACAGAGGTGGGTTCTTTCCTATAAAATAAGAGAGAGACTAGGGACATTTTTGTATGTTTAAAAAACAAACAAAAAAAAATATTTGGCCTATTTTGAGATAAATAGAATTGGTCGAAGAACATGGCTGAGAACGCATTGAAATTGAACTCTGCCTTCAAAAAGCTAACATCATTGAAACAAATGCATTCATTCGCTGCATCAAAAAGTAATCTATCATCCTAATTCTAAATGGTTTTCCTCTCAAAACAAATCTGAAGTAAGTGTAACTATATATAAATAAGCTAACGCAAATAGCTAAAAAGAAAAAATATAAACATAAACATAAAATACCAAAAGAATGATTGAAATAATATTAGGAAAAAATAAAGACCCGAAAATGGAACTAAATTAAACGAATTTAAAAAATCATTTAGTTGCAGATGTCTATTATCCCATGGCACGATCAATTTGGAAAAAAAACACAATTCAATGGAAATTTTCTCGAGATGTGCAAAGTGCGAAACGGGTACCAGCTTCGTTTGATCAGGTAGTACAATCCGGAAAAGGCAGAGGTGTCCGGATCAAAAAGAAGAAGGCGATACAATTTCGGAGATTACGTACTAAATGCGCTCAGGATGATTATTTTCAAATCTCATTTTTATCCATTTGTTTTTACAAGGGTTACAGTTTAATATTTACCAGTATGCTTTTCACATTGTGTACGAATTTGTAATTTCTGTGAAGACAAGGAAAAATCAAGCCAGTACATAACCCTGACGAAACAGCAGATGTCAAATTATACTTTATTATTACAGGGTATTACTGTCACTAAAAAACCCACACTCTTAAAAAGCACCTGGTATCTTACCCAGATAATACTTTCACATGGATCGTGGCTGTTTCCTAAGTATCACTGCGCTGTGATGAATTGACGGTGGTTGTTCCACTGATAGAAACTTTCCTTTTCTCAACCTGTGTCCAAACACATGCAGGTCAAAGGGCGCATCACTTAATCCAGCATATTTTAAAAACCGGAATTAGTCTGTCAATAGACTTTTATTTGTGAGGCTGGATAACGTGTCCCATTTAACAGAAAATAATGCATATTTTTGATATTTTGCAGGGTTTTTTAATTGTATTTATTGCACGCCCCGCCTACTGTTTTTCCTGAGCGGCAAGTTTCATTTCTAAGAACCAAATTTTATTGCTCAATACTTTTTTTGAACTGCAGATACCATTTCTAAGTAAACATGTATACCACTGCGTGCCCATACCGAAATAAAACAAGCTGTCTGGCGGGGAGAGGGAGCGGGGGGGCGCGTGAACTTTATAAATAAGGCGCTTTAAATAATCTGACACAGAAAGGAAAAGCCGACCGGCCCACCGAGGGCATATTAAGTGGCAGGGGCTCACGGGCAGGCCCCTAAATGGGCACCTCTAATCTCCTTTTACAAGGAAAACTAAACGCGGCTAAATGTGTTTGTGTGCGGCGGCTATAAAAGTAACAAGTTCCTTCACAGTTGTGTCTGGTAATCGGTTTTACACAAACAGCAAATGGTGGTGATTTGTGCGCGGCGGAGGCGGCTATCTTTAGCCGAGAGCCCTGGGAAAAGGGAAAGGCCGCTCCTTGGGTTCGCTTTCTGGCCGGAGGAGCTGCTGAGGCAGGGCTTCTGGGTGACATTGGATAACAGGGCCCCATTCCAGGCCTGAGCCTTTGTTACTTATAAAATTACTCGTGCATAGCTGTGCGCGTGTCAGACATGCCGCGGGCTCTTCAAGCCGCGGATAGCCCGCGGTACCGGCGGTAAAAATACACGCGCAGGGGACTGGTTCGTACTTCTTATGAAGGGGTACTCTCCGCAAGGCTGTGCGGGCCACTTGCCTGCACCTGTCGGGACCACAGGCCATACTACTACTGTCTAGTACTGCCAGTAAAAATACACGTGCACGCTAGCCGGGCAGAAAATACCCCTTCCTAAGAGATAGGGGACTTGTTTCTACTTCCCATGGCGGGTGATTTTCCGTAAGGATGTGCGGGCAACTCACCTACATCTGATAGTAATATAGACCGTACTGCTTCTGTTTAATACTGGCGGTAAAAACGCGCGCGCGCTGTGTCCCGGCGCCGAACAGCCCTTTGTAAGAAGCGGGGGACGCCGATCGCAAGGCGGTGCGAGCAACTCGTCTATACCGCCATCAGTGATACAGACAAATAGTACTGGTGGTACAAAAAAAATACACACAACCTGAGGCCGACGGAAGACGCCGCGTTATTGGAGAGAGGACCGGCGGAGTCTGCGGCTTAAGGGGAACTGCCCAACTTCCCCGCATCTTTGTCTTGTTTTGTGAAACTACACCTCCCTGTCCAGTATCGACGTAAACACAGATACCACCTCAGGCGGTGCGGGCTCGGTGGCCGAAGGGGCTCTGAGCACAGTGTGGTCGAGGCGCACACACGCCGTGTGGTCCGCGGGGGGCAATACCAGGGCAGGGTATCTTTTCTAGAAGTTCGCACGCGCCCACCCACCCAGATTGTTGCAAGATCGCATTCATTGTCTCCCTCAGCCTAGATTAATAATATTAAATATGAATACTATAATGTGTGTCATAACATCTCTCACTACAACACAACCTCTTCTACATCCCTGCAGCCACGATCTCAAATGAGAATAAATCACTTTTAAGTCAAGCCGCATCTGATGAATTCGGAATATTATTCGGTCTCTGATAAAACACACAAACAGCCCAGAAGTGCACGTGAACGGCTAAGTATATAAACTAAATTAGATATGTGTAAACCCCATAAGCGTTTAATCTTTTAAAATATATATTGAACAATAAACGAGTGATTATGTGTTGTGTGTATATAGATAGCTATTACATATGCGGACGTGCAGAGTGTAATATGCTACTTATTAACATTATAGAGTGTGAGAAGGAGCCATAAACCGAGAGGGTCAGGCCAAGTGAGTCACCTTTCACCTACCACAACAAAGGTTATAAATGGATTATTACAGTCTGCACCTTTTCATACATGGTTTATGCTGTGACGTGCAAAAAGAAAATCACTTGAAAAAAACATTTGACCAAAGCTAGGATGCGAGGAAATAAATGGGTGCAATATGGTAAAATTACACTAACGAGTCCTTGTGAATATTAGAATAGTTGTTTTCTGTGTAGTGTAATTTTAACATGATCTGTGAGGCCGTAAACAGTGTGTTGCAATGCCAGTACTATGGTAATAACATGGGATTTGCACCACCGTAATAAATTGGTGAATGTATGTTTATTAGTACAGTGGCTCCTAACGAAATGTTATTGAGCGATGAGCCATGTTTATTTTCTCTCCCATGACGTAGATATATATTCACATATGAGTGAAGGTGTTTATGGGCACAGGGGAGCATTTACTCATGTTTCTATATGTATCCGTTTATAGGCTTATTAACTGTGCACGTGTGTACGTTTTTTGTAATATTATTGTAATTATTAAATCCCTATAAAATGCATAAATCCATAGGAAATGTACATTTGGTTTTGCTAACAACGTTGGCTAAATATACCTAATTGGGATTCCTCCATCACTGCATTCCTAAGTACGCGGTTCATGTGTTTCGGTCCAGGGTGAAAGAATGCATAACACACATATTTGTGTGTCCGTTTATAATCCCAAACCCTGGCAGTATTTCGTATTTCCTGTTACCCAGGAGTCCCGTGTTTCAGGTTGCATCCCGTGATTTGAGACTTTGGAAAGGAGTCCCCCATGTTGATGTCCGGTGTGCATCCTTTGGGTTCCCGCCAAATCGAGGTTTGTGTCCCGTTTGTACAAAGAAGTCAAGCCCGCGTTTGACAATTAAACGATTAAGATGCTTTGGGGTACACGACTTTTTATACGAACTCTGGCGCATGTATTTTAAGTGTACAGCTAATTAAAAAAAATACTTGAGAATGTCCAGGTGACCTCGGGAGCAGGTAGACCCTGCTGTCCATCCGGAGGAGCAGCCTGCAGTGCCGCACGTGGCCTGCAGGGGGCGCGGAGACAGGCAGGTTGAGGTCCCGTTATAGAGCTTTGAAGCCAGGTCTATTGTAACACTTGATTTCAAACGTCGAAGCTTTTGTTTACTTTTATCACACCCTGATTTAAAAAAAAATATAGTGCTACCATTAATAAACAACCTTTCGCTCTATTTCATACAGATAGACACACCTGATGAAGGCTGTGGCCGGATATAATTTTAAGAAACATAATTGTGAATACATAATTTCTAAAAAAAAAAACACAATTATCCATAGATAGCCAGAAGTTCGCTTTCTTTCCGAATCCAGGGGTTGCGGATGGATAGAACCGCGAAAACAGCCTTGAAATGAGTGGTTGAAGTGAGCGGTATCTATTGGGAACGGCGTTCCCAATCTGTTCTCATTTGCCTTGTCCCCAAATTCGCTGCCCTCCCCCCCTCCCCCCCGCATTATGGTTCCCATACTTTGTTCTGCACTTCAACCTCTGCTGGGATTACATTCCGAAGCAGATGACACAGGACAAGAGGCCCGGGCTCGGAGAGGTCTGGGAGGGCCCGGGCGCAGCGTGAGGCGGCCTCTGAAATATGCCAGCGGCCGCACGAGCAGGTGGATGTCCGCAGACCTTCACGAGAGCCGACGCGCAGTGTGACCTGTTGCATTAGCATCTGCTTTCAATAGGAAGAGGTCGACCTTTCCAGCTGGGGGCAGACATTGTAGGGATCGCGCCACCAAACAGACCCACACTGTCATGGACTCTCTGTCACACACACCAAAACACAAACCCTACAGAAACCGTAGCATAGATCCACAATCTGCATCACACACAGAACCACACATGAACCCACAAAGACCCACACTCATCCCCACAGAAAGCAAACACGCACACATTCAAAACGAACGGGTCTCTCCCGAACAGGCCAGTGATACTGGAAGCTGTTAGGGAAGATCGGTTTCGAAATGCTGATAATCGAAAAAATCGTGGCATAAGCCTTAAACTAGAATTGCTAAATAACGCGTTCATTTTTATACTCTTCTGTTTTAACATTAAACGCCCTCCGGTATTTATTCTACGACACAGCTATCAACGTCTACATTTTAATTTATAATTTATTTATATTTTATAATTTAAAAAAATCGCACCGAAAAGCTACCAGTGAAAGCAAGTATTCATTCATTCATTTAAATGTTTATTCCTCTCCGTGCCGCGAGTGGTCCTGATATGTCTATCTGGACCGCACAGCAGCGGACTGACGAATGTGGCAGGATACCTGAGTGGGTTATGCAAATGATGCTAAAACGGGTGTGCGAGAGGGACCAGAAATAACACGTCAATTTCGTTTTCGCCAGGTAAAGGTAGCTCGATTTCACAGGTACGGACACGCCATTGATCTCATAACTGTAGAACACGGTGTGGCTAGGTGAGGAGGTCCGTTACATTTTAAAAATAATTGGAAAATGTATAATCTAAAAGTACCAACCCCAAGAAACAGCACAGTTCCCACTTGAAGTGATTGCCCCTCCTGAGTCTGTGTCGTGTATTTCGCCCTATAAATGCGCCAGCATATGCTACTATGTAATGATCTCCTTAAAATAAATTATATTTTTGTTTTAGAAGTTACGCGGTACATTTATAACCCCCAAAATCACAAATCGCCGAGAATCCGATCACCAGCACGCTGATGATTAAAAAAAAGTAAATAAAACCCCTAACATCGTCAAATCTGAGAGAATCAAAAATATCGTAAAATCTGGGAGAATCTAACAAGTCCGGATGAGACGCAGCAACTCCCCGTCGGAGTCTTTGTGTGGTGTGGAGGGGGGAGGGGTTTAGCACAAAATGGCCCTGGAGGTCTCCCTAGGGTCACACGTGCCCTAGCTCACCGGGGCCCGGAGTTCAGCGCTTTGACGCGCTCTCTGCCACACGTGGGCTAACGTGAGCCCGCTGGTGACAGACACCCATTAGCCCGAGGCAGCGCTGGCGGCCTCCGGGGTGTATTAAAGGTAACCGGATCCCAAACACGGGTGCAGTGACCGTCGGCTGTCCTGGGACAGTTGGTGTAGGGCAGCCCAGTGCCAGCGTCTAATGTGTCCTTCACTCTGCCTGCTGCCAGGCGGCCTCCGATATCACACGGCCTGCGAGGAGACCAGAATAGCGCCTTGAAGTCACCAGCTCCAAGCCAGAAGCCCCCCTGACCACTACACCGGGAGCCGTCTTCTGAAATCGTTTTTTTCGAAAAGAGGAAAATAAAAGCGCCACCCGTGGTTCTGAAGGAATTTGATACAGTAACAGCAAGCAGGTGAAACGGATATTTAAAATGATTGCGTTCGCGAAATGTGCTTAGCTCGTCATGTGCAGCTTCTCTTTGTCTCATTTCAAGCAAACCATTAGCGAAAAAACAGCGGTAAAATACAAAATGTGTGATAGAATATTTAAAATGCGTGTTGAATTTAAAATGTAACAGGGGCAAGATAATGTGCGGTAAAGGAGATAGAATGCGCGGCGAACGAGATAAATCGTGCGGTAATCCCGTATCCTCATTGTACAACTGACACCTGAGACCCCAGAAGAGGAAACTTTCCACCAATGAGTAAAATTAAAATATATGCGCGAAGCCGTTCATCATTGCATCAGGACGCAACCAATCATTTGGTTACCAGGTGGACAGTACCTCCATACCCTTTTTCTGACACATTCACACCCTAAAAAGAATGTAAGAATCCATTTGTCAAAAGGCGCCAAATCTTCCAGTTTTATGACATAGAGTTTTGCTGTCCATTGTTCTTTCTGTGCCATTGTTTGTATAGCGCTTTGCCACTATGTGCCCAGGCTCTTGTGGTGCTGTGGCAAGTACATAAATAAATAATATATAAAATCCAATCTCAGACAGACAGAGCCACAGGGTCTGGTCTTAAAGCAAAACTGACTTTTGTCTGAAGAGATTTATTTAGCATCCAGGAGCCTTACAATAAGAGAGTCCTATCCAAGACAGACTTCTACAACCGACCCAGCTGTCAATTATAGAAAACTCTGGCACATAAGGATCTACACCAGACACTCCACAACGAAGCCAACTACAAATAATAAAACACTCTGCCACAGAACGTTCTGTAACAGTCACTCCACAACTGAACCCATTATCAACCATGCAACAGTCTGGCACAGAACGTTATATAACAGACACTTCACAACTGAACCAACTGCCAACCATGGAATACTCTGGCACAGAACGTTCTATAACAGACACTTCACAACTGCCAACCATGGAATGCTCTGGCACAGAACGTTCTATAACAGACACTTCACAACTGCCAACCATGGAATGCTCTGGCAGAGAACGTTCTGTAACAGACACATTACAACTAAAGCAACTATAGCTAATGGAACACTCTGGCACCGAATATCCTATGGACCAGTACAAAGGGGAAAGGAGTGAAAAGGCAAAGGAAAAGGCATGGGAAATAAACCACAACACAGTAATACCAATGTGCTAATTTATATAACACGTTTTCTTTAATAAACAAAGCAATGACATGGACACAGCATTCAGCAAGAAAAAGAAGGAAGTCAATCCTAGAGAATTCTCTAAGATGGTGCTCTTGATCTCAAGGACACTTTAACATGGTCTGCAATATAATTATAATCATTTGGACTGGATAACCTATACAAGAGGTTCATATCAAGTCCACTGCTGTTCACACTATTACCACTGGGAATTGTTCTCTCATTAAACGCACACCTAGGAACATCAGAAGCTGAGTAACCATAATCCTCACTAGAATCCATCTCATTATCCCACTGTACTCTACCTTTCACACACTTGCTAACTCTCCTGATGTTCCAATGTCCACCTTCCTAGCTGAGAACACTTCCTTTGTTGACTTTTACTACGCTCTTAGGTCCAGAAAATTTGGAACACTCCTGTTCAATTATATTAGGCTTCACGCCACCAATAGAGAATTTGGAAGATTTGCCTTTATGTACTGTGTCATAGAGCAATTTGGACTTAGTTTGGTGTTCTTCTCTGGCTCTCAAGTTTTGAAGAACCTTAACACTTTTCCCTAAAGGTTCATGGAACATGTTCTCAAGCTACCAAGGACGCGTATTAGATCAGGGCAGACACCCCTTAAGAAGCTGTCATGAACTCACACCTGTCACAGAGTGAGGGGATGGTCTATAAGCCTACCTTCTCCCCTTGATGGTCTAGAGTAACGGTGAACTATTCTGAAGGCAAAATGTACACTGTCTTTAAGATAGTGATTGAAATGCTCAACAAGACTGTTATATTCGGGATTGTAGAAAGCAATCTAACATATTTTATGTCATGAACATACAGAAGTTCTGCCATTTCTCTAGAAGTAAACTGTACCCTGTTGTCACTAAGGTTTACTCTTGGTACTACAACCTCAATAAGAAACTCTAGTACTGCTGAAGTGGTGACCCTTTCTATGAACATCTTAAATGGTCCTTTGAAGAAATATTCAATGAGAACAATAGCATATTACATATGTGAAGCACAACAGTTGCCAGGCAAAATGGGACCAAGATACAGGTTGCTTGTCCGTGATGTGTGGTGTCACCTGAATCCCAGACTTTGGCTCTATTCATTCTATTCTAGGGCCTACAACCTCAGTTACATGGGTAGGGAGCTATCAGAACATGATCCACTATTACTCACCCTTTCCTGGGGCAGGGTGGCCTCTCCTATTCCTACCAGGTGCCTACAGTTGGCAGCTTTGGAAGACACAGTGTTCGGGACATCTTGGAAGATGGCATCAGCAAGTATTTTGAAACTAATACAGGGGCGGCTTCCTCCTCTACAGTAGAGTGGGAGGCCTTTAAAGTTGCGATTCGGGGATTAGAAGTCAAGCCTCAGTATGGGGGCTGCAAGTCTATCCTTTGTGACCTAGACAGCATTGAAAATACACTGATATAGAGAGGCGAGCAGTTGATGATCTCGCTCTTCGGCTTTGTGAGAGAGAGGCGATCCTCACAGAACATCTGCAGTGCCTCAACTACTTACTCAGCCCAAGCACACCTTCTGGTGTGGCTACTTAAAACTAAAACCCAGTAGACACAAGTGACAGCACTGTGGAGTGCAGACTGGGTGCTACACTACTCCCAACAAGCTATCCTCCATATGTTTCATCATTCTTACAGAGATCTCTACAACTCACCACTAGATACTGCCCTGCCAGAGATAGCCTCCTTTCTTGATGCAATACTTTTCCCCGGGCTGCCACAGATTGTTTACGTTGAGAATGATGGAGCACTTGTATGCTTTTTTCATGAGGTCGACAATCTTTTTCCATGCAAGAGAATTAACTAGGAAGTTAGGTAACAATATGAACATTAATTTACAGTGTAATCAATTCAGCCACACAATGAAAACTTAAATGAAATAAAGTTAAAGGGTTTTATTACAAATTAACACTCAGAATAACAAGTCTCAAGAACACACTGTAAAGATACAGAATAGCGATTGGGTAACCACATTTTCTGAAGAAATTAGACAAATTAGCAGAAAACACACCAAAAATTCCATTACAGCAATACAGGAAATCAACAATAATATCTGGTGCTCAGAGAACAATTGTCAGTCTTCCCACTTGCACATGAGTGCAAGTTAAAAGCATCCAACTCAGTGGAACTATGGGAAATTAGGGAAAATCTCTTAGAAGTCTAAACTATTGCAAAAAGAAAGGTCTAGCTAGACAAACGTAAGGGCAAAAGGCGAGGAGCAGAAATAAGGCAAAACTGAATGAGGAAAATGAATAGAAGTTGTCAGCATTTCAGAAGCTCAGCTCAGTCAAGAGTCTTCTTAGATCGGTAAGTGTAAGCCTAAGCCATGCTCAGCAGAGCACAGGGGACAAAGGTAAAAGCCAGAGGTCTGTATCTTTGAAAGTCCAGGGTAAAGTGTCCTACAATCAATTAGTGAAAGCCTTAGTTAATACCACAAAATACAATTAAGTAACACCCTCCTGATCACACCATCACAAGCTCCATTGTGATCTCCTGTCCCACGGTGTAACTTGCTACATCAACATTCTCATACCAGTTCTGAGAACATTGTTGTCCTTGGTCCTCAGGTCATCATTTGCAACATGTATGGATACTAGACAGCCATTTCACTCTAGGTCTCTCCATGTACTCCTTCAAGGTTTTTCTCTCAGACTATCTATTAATGAAACAATATCACACCTATTTCCAAACTAGCATTTCATGAGAAAGCACCTGCAATGAACGAAAACAGTTTCTCACATTACAGAAACTCAGGCCTAATTAAGTCAACTTTAAACATTATTCTGCGTTGCACATTTAATTGCACATTATACTGTGCATACATTAATTTCTGAATTTGTGTGAATGTCAGTTACATGGATTAAATTAGGATTTAATGTTACAATTAAAATAAATGCAGCAAATGTTAATACATGAGTCTAGATATGATAGAGAAGTACATTTGAACATCAAACTATGAAACATTACAGCACACATTACATAAATTGTTATTGTTTCTAATGCAAATACATTCAAGTAACATTACAATGGTTACACAATTATACTCAATGATTACATTTCATTTAATAAAGTTAAGACACACTGAATACATTTTTCATAACACTACAGTGAATGCACTTCATTATTGATGTCGAGTGCACCACTTTTACATTAGTCAAATGTTATAACACACAAGATATGAAGTTTATGAATATACTGTATATGTCATGATTGTGACATCAGGGGAGGCAGCAAAATCTACGCTGCTCCAAGATCGAGGCCCTCATCACAGTCCAGGATGTTGGATGAGCAAATGTCAACCTGGCCGCCGGTAAAACACTAGAGTCGGACGGCCTCCCAGCTGAGTTCTATAAAATATCTGCTGCTACTCTGCTACCTAAGCTAGATAAGATATATAATGAAGCACTGGAGGAAAGTTGCCTCCCTGTTGTTTTCTGGGAGAAAATTCTAACCTTGATATTAAAGCAGGGATGGGACTCTACTGACACTGTCTCTTTTCACCCTCTTGCCATTCTCAATATCGACCACAAGATCCTCAGTAAAATCTAGAAGATTCCAGTGGATGATTTCACAGCTAGTCCATGCTGATCATAATGGATTTGTCCCTGGTAGGAACACTCTCTGACTATCCGACGGTTTTATAGAACAAGTGCTGTCTTTTTCGGTTCAATCTTGTGCCCCCACACATGTATCTTGAGAGATGAATGAATCCACTGGGAAGCAGTCTTCTTCTGATACTTAGGTGTCCATATCTTTCACTCAGACTAGAACCTTTTAGATGGGAACCTGACTTTAGTAGATACGTCCCTCAGTGCACAGGTTGCATTTTGGCAAATGCTTCCATTGTCCATAATTGGGCGCATATTGGTGACCAAAATGGTAAGGTTGCTTTGCCTCTTATACCACTTTGCTAATCTTCCACTGATTCTCCCCTTAAAATCTTTTAGGCATCTGGAAAGATTCCTAAGGGGAATTTATATGGCCTGGGTTTACCTGCTGCGTCACTTTGTCCAAACTGAGCCTCAGTGCCCCTGACTTTAAATATTAGGAGGTGGCGGCCCAGCACCTGTGGTTGGCTCGCTGGATGGCAGGGCTTGCCCTATAAGAGACGTGCACTGCACTGTTTCACTACCCCTCACTCTTGGGGATGTCATAGCATTTTTGGTTATAGAAGTGTTGGTTATGGGAGTGCCCTTCGTACGGATATCCCTGCCTTCTCTCAGTGGTGCTACACTGTCTGGCTAGAGGCCTACTGATTCCCAAATCCATCTCTTCTTAACCTCTACCGCTATACTGCTGCTGGGATTGCCCAAGCCTCTGGGGCACTTGGTGGGTTGTGCGCTATCCTTCTAGGAGCAGGCTGCCATCATGACACCGGAAATTCTATTCCGTGACGAAAGATCTGGTGAAACATTGTGACCTCCATGGAGGCCAATTCCTTACTTATGGCCTGATGAGGTTCACCCTCAGATGGACCTGGTCCATAGTGGACACGGAACCACCGACACATGAATGGATGAACTCTATACATACATTGGGAATGGGTTGCAAGCTCATCACTTGGCGTAATATAGCCTTGGTTACCCACATATGGGTTTGAATGTAAACAACTCAAGACACCTGGGAGGCTGTATTTGACAGGGCCCTTCATGAGAAAGAATGGGCTCTAGCGCTAGAATTCCCACAGAAGAAAGTCTCCTGTAATGCTCAGCTGAAACTTTTACACTTTTAGATACTACAGAGGGCTTACCTTTTGCTGGCACGCATCAGTAACATCATCCTCTGGGTCTCATAATCCTGCGCTGAGATGCACCACTCCAGCTGCTGACTTTAAACATATTCTCTGGGATTGGCCCTTTTTACTTAACTATGGGGCTGAGGTGCTAAATTGAGGCAAGACAATTGCTAGACTACCCAAGCTAAATTCTTGGGAGATGGCTGCGCTAGATATTTACCAGGCGTCCAAAGAAACACAAGGTAGCTTCCTGTTTCCTTAGGTTGGTGCTGGTGCTTACAAAAAATGATTGCCACAAATTGGAAGAGCTCTCATCCCCTCTCAGCACCTCATTGTGCCGAACCCTCACAGTATGGGCGGAGGTAGAAAGCATGGCCCACAAAAGGGAGGCGGCTAGAGGTCTATGATGGCAGTCAATAGCCGCTGACTGTGATACTCTTATGTCCAAGTTTATGCATTAGAAATAGCAACGCCTCCTCCTGAACACCTTATACCTCTTCTGAGGCTGCACCACCCTCCCCACTGGACCAGCTACTCACATTTGGACCACTGCACCACAATGTGCTTGAAGAGCAGCTAAATGCTCATTCCACTGGTTACACCTAGCCATATAATAGGCCCAAGAAATCCTCCATATGTCTGTAGCCGGCAGTTGGCAGTTCCGGCTACAAGACGGGAGGAATCGGGAGCGGAGTCCCGATTCCCTCACCTGCATAACGAAAGCGAAGGCCTCGGGAGTCCTGGTGGACGGATTCCCGAGGCACAACACGGTTGCCAAGGCAAAGCGGACGCGCACATGGGAAACCTGGATGTCCGGGTTCCCGAAGTCATAAGGAGTGAAGAAGGACTACCGAGGAGGGGAATTCCAATTAAGGAAGACGCCGGAGGAAGAGAGGAGGAAGACGAAATCAGAAACGAGGAGGAGAACGAGCTAACGACGACAGCGAGCCCGAAGACGTGCGGTGCCAAAGCGACCATGACAAAGGAGGAAGGTACAGAAGGCCGAGAATCCCACCACGTCCCAGGAGGGATGTGGCTACACCAGGTACAGTCCTTTCTAAAGGACAGCTTCAGACTAAACTCGGGAAGGGAGAGGGCTGCGGGAGAGGGGAACAGAGGGGTAGGAGGAGTCAAGAGGGAGGACGACAGTGAGGAGGAGAGGGAAGGGGAACCCTCAAAGAAGTACACTATATAGAAGACCTAGGAGAGATAGAGTAATACAAAAGACTTATACCAATATATATCTATAAATCACATGGAGGTGACTTCCCCTTTCCAATCTGACCCTTAGAATATCACTGACTCCTGGGGAGTGGTATCTATCTCTCTCCCTCTCTCTCTCTCTCTTGCTCTCTCTCTCTCTCTTGCTCTCTCTCTCTCTCTCTCTCTCTCTCTCTCTCTCTCTCTCTCTCTCTCTATCTCTCTCTCTCTCGCTCTCTCTCTCTCTCTCTCCAAGAATTCTAACAAACTAAAACCCTACACTTACCCATATTTCTATTCCTCTTGTTTTCCAGTCCATCTGGGAGACCTCGGAGGACACCTTCACCTGTCAAGAGGAATCCTGGAAGAGAAGAAACAGCCTGGGATTAAGGATTAATAGTATATATATATATATCGAAGTACTGTCACAAATAACTAGAATAATAGAGAGGTCCATTTCACACCCCAACTGAGTATAGTAGTCCTTACTATCGCCTCACCCACTGCCACAGTGGTATCAGAAGTGGGATCTTCTCAGAGTGCGATAGTGAACAAACCCAACAGCGTGAATGGGGGAAAAACCTACTTTGGAGGATATGATCCAGCAGCTAGCCGAAGGACAGCGCCATCTTCAGCTGGTATGGGAGGCCCATCAGAGGGAGGCGAAAGAGGATAGAGAGGCCCTACAGAGCGTGTTGAAGAGCCAGGCCACTATTATGGCCAATAATCAATTGGTTCATGAAACGGCTCTCCAAAATCTCACTGACACCATCGCAGCCAGTAAGGTACACCCTAATGTGCCTAGCTCGGTCCTCCAAAAATATCAGGATGGGGAGGACCCTGACGCTTTCTTTACTAACTTCGAAAGAGTTGCTTCATCCGCACAGTGGCCAGAAGAACGATGGGGCCAACATGTGGTTCCCTTACTGACTGGTATCCTCCAAACTGCCTACCAGGCTGCAAATCCAGACGGTACTACACCATACAAGGACATTAAAAAGAGCATATTAGAGAGAGTGGGACATGACGCAGAATATTACCATCTTCGCTTTCGGAGGATTAAATGGGGTCCCACGGAAGACCCTCGAACACTATATTTCAAGGTAAAGGACTTGGGACTGAAGTGGTTGGGGCCTATAGGAACAGAGAGAGATGACGTTATAAAAGCGGTAATCTTAGAACAATATTTAGAATCCCTCCCTCCCTCCACCCGAAATTGGATACGTCAACAAGCGAATGTTGATACGGGTATGGCAGTAGATTTAGCATGTGCCTACCATTGCTCAACCGAATTTAAGAGTGGAATGCTCAAACCGACTCCCCGGTCATCCCCCATACCTCTACGAACTCTTCTCAGAAGATGTGGGACTTCCCAAAGTGGGAGACCACCCGCCTATGCAACAACCACAGTGTTACAGCTGCGGTGAGTGGGGGCATATAGCTTGCATGTGTCCCCAGAAAGGAGATAAACCCGAACCTATGGAGACAGGAGTCACAAGAGGAAGAGTATTATGCACAGGAGGGGGAGACTCAAGATACAGACAGGAAATAAAAGTGAATGGGAAAACTCTCCAAGCGCTGATAGACTCAGGATGTAGTCAATCTGTCATCAGAGCCAATGTAGTGGATCTATCGGAACAACTGACCCAACAATGGGTCACTATTTGCTGTATCCATGGGGATAAAGGTAACTACCCATTATCCATAGTACAAATAGAATGGGAAGGACGAAAAGATCCACTACCAATGGGTATAATGGACCGTTTGGTAGAAGACTGCATATTAGGGACTGATTATATACACTTCCCTGAAGTGCTAAAGGGGGTAAGATCTCGAAACATCGCAGACTCCTGGTGGGCTGAAGCCCCTTTTTCTGGCAGCCATATTGAGGAAAACCCATACCGCCATAAACCCACCAGAAGGGAGAGAAGATACATAAAACAACAATATAGGAATACCGGAAAAGAAAACTGTATAGGAAAAGTAGTAGCCACCATACCAGCTCCATCACCCTCCTTCCGGGTTAGTCAACGGGAAGATCCCACCCTCCGTAACGCGTGGAAAATGGCTAAAACTGAGAGTACTAACGAGGTGGGTCCATACTTCCTTGTCCAAAAAAATCTCCTGTACCGGGTCATCAAACGGGATGGAAGGGAGAAACGCCAACTAGTAGTACCCAAACCCTTCCGACCACAGGTTCTCTTTTTAGCCCACAATCAACCAGGAGGGGACATTATGGGAGGGAAAAGACAGAAGAATATCTAATGCGAAGATTTTATTGGGCAGGGGTATATTCACACTTACAGCGGTATTGTGCCCAATGTCCCCGATGTCAACTCATAGATCCAGGACCCCAAACAAAAGTTCCCCTCCACCCCTTACCCATCATTGAGGTACCTTTTTCTAGGATCGGAATGGACCTGGTAGGCCCCCTTCTCCCATCCACCAAAGGACACACTTATATCCTGGTGCTCATAGACTATGCCACCCGGTATCCTGAGGCTATACCCCTTACAAGCATGACAACCAAAAACGTAGCCCAAGCCATGATCACCTTCTTTGCCCGGGTGGGGTTTCCCAACGAAATTCTAACAGACCAAGGGACCCCATTTATGTCAGCTTTAATGGGCAATATCTGTAAGGCGTTGGGAGTAAAACAGATTAAGACCTCTGTATACCATCCCCAAACAGACCGTCTGGTGGAACGGTACAACCGTACTATAAAGACATTATTAAAGAAGACGGTCTCAGAATCCGGCCGTGATTGGGACCGAAAACTTCCCTTGGTCCTATATGCCAGAAGATCACATGAGCAGGCATCTACCGGACATAGGGCCAGATGTAGCAAAGGTTTGCGACTCGCAAACGGGCCGAATCGCAATTTGCGACAGTGCAAAATCGGAAATGGGATGCAAAAAGCCCATTTCCGACTCGCAAAAAGCGATGGGACCCGTTTGCGAGTCGCATCCGTTGCGACCCCATTTTGCGACCCGCAAATACCGAGTCGCAATTTGCGAGTCGCAAACCGTATGCAATTGCAACTCGCAAATTGCGACTAGTCGCAAAAAGCCCATTTTGCATGTCCCATTTACCACTAACTCAGAGCAGGTGGTAACCATTACCAAAGTATAAAAGGAGACCCAGAAGGCATCTGGGTTACACAAGATGGCGGAGATATACATGATAGCAGTGAGAAGGAGAGTCCACGCAGCCCAGCAGAGGAAGAGGAGGGGCCACAGACAGGAGAAGATATATAGAACAAGGCAGACTCTTTTTCAGCAAACTGAGGATGAGATCTATGACAAATACCGCCTTAGCAGCGCAGCCATACTAGAATTAATTGATTTACTCAAACCACAGCTAGAAGACCAGACTCTGCGTGGCTGCGCCATCCCTACGCATGTGCAAGTGCTATGCTCACTGCACCTCTTGGCCTCAGGGAGCTATCAGGGGGTCATTGCTGTGGCAGGTGGGGTATCCCAAAGTGCAGTGTCAAGGTTCCTCAGGGCCTTCCTAGATGCATTAGTCACGCACATGTCGCAATTCATATACTTACCAAGGAATGAGGCAGAAATGAACAGCACCAAGCTGGACTTTTACCGCATTGCCCACTTTCCCCATGTCATAGGGTGTGTAGATGGGACACACATTCAAATATGCCCCCCTTCTAATCTAGAACACCTTTTCCGCAACAGAAAGTGTACCCACTCACTCAATATTCAGGTTGTTTGTGACGCCCATTATGTCATCACTGACATTGTAGCTAAGTTTCCAGGCAGTACCCATGACTCATACATTTTTAGGCATAGTGGGATACATCAACGCCCGGAACGTGGGGAATTCGGAGACGGTTACCTCCTAGGTAGAGCCACAGACACTTGCAGACATACACACAGGTCACTGTGCACGACAATCTGGACTTCCTAACAGTGTACTTTTGTGCCCAACAGGTGACAGTGCATATACTCTCAGGCCTTGGATCATGACTCCGTTTTTAACACCCAGCAATGATTCAGAGAGGCAATACAACAGTGCACATAAGAGGACCAGGAACCTCATCGAGCGCACCTTCGGACTCCTGAAGGCAAGATTCAGATGCCTCCACCGCAGTGGAGGTGCCCTCCAATACACCCCCATTACCGCATTCAAAATTGTGGTCGCATGCGCCATCCTCCACAACATAGCCACCCGACGTGGGCTACCTTTCACCCCTGCAGACCCAGATCCTGATGATGAAGAGCAAGAACAACCACATCGCCATCATGGGGATAGGAGTATGGCAAATCAAGGCAGACTGAGACGGGAACACATTGCAACACAATATTTTGGACGGTACGTGTCAACTCCCACCATACTCACCTATTAACCAAAAACTCCATTTGTTAAGTGGAACAAAAATAACAGTTTTATTAGTGTATTGAAGAAACTATTCACAAGTAAAGATTGTCCATGGGCAGGAAAATGCCAACCAGGCATGTGGCACATTAACGTCATGTGCCACATTTAATGGTCCAGGGTGATCTCTAAGATCTTCTGCCCCTCCTGCCAGCCTGGCTGGTCCCTGGTGCTTCCGTGGTGCTCTGCCTGCCACTCCTGAGCACCCTGCTGTCAGTGACAGAGACACTGCTCACTGTTGAGCCCTCCTCACTGTCCTGGGGTGTTTCCCCTGTGGCCCTCGACATTTCCCGTGTCTCCATCATTTCGATAATGTGGGTGAGACGTCCCAGGCCCCTAGCCACATCCCCAGCGAAATGGCCCATCTCCACTTGCAGCCCAACTGTCCTCCTCGACAGGCCTGTGGTATTCATGGCGAGCCTGCCGATGGATGTGGCCATCCGGTCCAGTCTGTGCAGGAGCTGCCGATCCCTGCTCCGCCCACCCTCGGTCTGGGCCAGTAGTCCTCCCGCCAGTTCCCTCATGGCAAGGGCAAGGTCCCCAGTGTTACTGCAGATCATGTCCATCCGTGTGTTGAGGTGCTGCATGCTGGCATGGTTGTTGCGCACAAAGCGGTGCAGCACACCACTAATTCTGCCCAAAATTCTATTCTGTAGGCGCTGACCACGCAGCAGATGTGCCTCACTGGTGGTGGGAGGAAGTAGCCCAGATGCAGACTGCAGCCCTGATGGTATGGACCTGCGACGCCTGCGCAGCGGTGGCTGCCCTGTGCTTCCACCTGTCTCCTCCCTGCCTGTTGCTGGGGCAGCCTCTTGTTGAATTGTTGCAGCAGGTGTGGCTACTGCAGGGATGCTGCTGACCGTGCAGGTGGGGGTGCTGGCGGGTCCTGGGGTGTCCTCATGGGCCTGGCTGCTTGGAGTGTTGGTAGTGTCTTGCTGGAGACCTGTGGGACATGGGGAACAGACTGTCAGTGTCTACTATCTATTGCACACTTCCTAATAAACATTTGCCTATGAACTGCCTACTTGACTACATTTCCCATAATGCATCATTCTGGAATTTGCTACCCTGAAATGGAGCTATCTTGGTTGTGCATGCCCCTGTGTACATGGTGGGTGGGGGTAGGGCATTGATAGGGGTACAGGCATATCACATGGTACTCACCGGTTGATGTGCTGGGCTCTGAGGTGTCCAGGTCCCCAAATCCAGACACTGCCTCCTGCTCCAAGGTTTCTTCCACCCTTTCTTCCAGGGGTGTGGGTGGTGACACAGACGATGGTCCCCCTCCTGTGCCTCTCATCTCCCGGAGCCTTTCAGCCACCCTCTCCTTGGTCCGGGAGCGGAGGTCATACCACCTCTTCTTGATGTGGTGGATGGTCCTATGGCTCACCCCCAGGGAATTGATCTTGTCCTGTATGTCCTGCCACAGCTGTTTCTTTGTGGCTTCAGGAACATTGAGGGCTGCTCTCTCAAACAAGTCATCATAGTGCTGACAGCATTCCTCTGTCAGCACCTCCAGCTCCCTCTCAGAGAATTTCAGCTTCCTCTTTCTTGGTGTTCCCTCCATGGCAGCTGCTGTTTGTCCTGTGAGAAATTCGGCAGTTATAAAAGGGTGTGGTCCTGCCTCCTCCCAGGTGTATTAGTAAACTTCCTGGCTGTGATGTCATCATCATGTGCCAGGAAGTGTTTCCAGAGTGTTCTGGAGTGGTTTCTGGAGTGTTCTGCTGCACCTGTAATCAATTTTCAAGGTAATCGCAATTTGCGACATCTACTCGCTAATTGCGAGTTCGTTTTTTGCACACTCGCAAAAAGCGACCTCGCAATCTGCGGACTCGCACACTGCGTTGCGAGTCCGGGAGCGAGTCGCTATTTCGGCACAGTTTTCTTCCTTGCATTCCAAATTGCGACTCGCATTATGCGAGTCGCAATTTTTTGTTTTGCTACATCTGGCCCATAGTCCCTTCGAGCTCGTCTTTGGTCGACAACCCCGGAGCCTATTAGATATGGCAGCAGAGATATGGGAGGAAGAGGGAGAAGAAGAAAAACCCTTATTAGATTATGTACACGAGCTAAAACACCACCTACAAACACTCTGGGAGGATGTCCGCAGACATATGGAAAAAAAAGCCCAAGATACCCAAAAACGATATTATGACCGGGGGTCAAAACCACAACACTTACAGCCTGATGATAAAGTTCTGATAGTGCGACCCTGTTCAGATAACAAACTCCTTGCCAAATGGCAAGGTCCATGTACTATATTAAAAGCAGTCTCCCCGGTGACTTACCAGGTAGAAATATCCAAGAACCCAAAAAGAACCCAAATCTACCACATGAACCTATTAAAAAAATGGGAAGAACCCGATAACATCCCAAATATTTCGGCTACATGTTTCTTAATAACTCCGGAGAAACCCTTGGACATTGAAATGTATCCCACCACCACAGATATAAACATAGAGACACCCCATATTAACCCAGATCTCACCGAAGAATAGCTAAAACACATAAAAGACCTTTTAAGACTACATAGTACATTCTTTTCGGAAAAACCTGGGAAGACCCACCTAATCCAACATCACATAAGAACCCCAAAAGGTGGTACGTCTACGTCCATATCGCATTCCGAGGCTCGCAGACACTTAATTGAACAGGAGGTACAATCAATGCTAAAAATGAAAGTAATAGAACCATCTACAAGCCCCTGGTGATCCCCAGTAGTCCTTGTCCCGAAACCGGAAGGTTCTGTAAGATTCTGTATTGATTTCCGCAGTCTGAATGAAATTTCCTTATTTGATACCTACCCTATCCCTAGAGTAGACGACCTACTAGAACGGTTAGGTAAAGCCCGATATATGTCCACAATTGACCTAACAAAAGGTTACTGGCAAATACCACTAGCACCAGCTGATCGGGAAAAAAACGCTTTCTCCACACATTCAGGACTTTACCACTTCACTGTACTCCCCTTTGGCCTCCATGGGGCCCCGGCCACATTTCAAAGGTTAATGGACTACCTCTTACGACCTTTCGTTAAGTTTGCTGCCGCCTATTTAGATGATATTGTGATCTTCAGCGAGACATGGGAAGACCATCTAATCCATCTCAATGACATTTTCCGTGCCTTACACTCAGCCGGTCTCACAGCCAATCCTAAAAAGTGTCATCTGGGTCATGACCACATCGCTTATCTGGGGTACTTTATAGGGAGGGAGCAGCTCAGACCCCAGAAAAGCAAAATAGAGGCTATACAGCAAGCTATTACTCCCACAACAAAAAAAGAACTCTGTTCATTTTTAGGACTGATAGGATATTATTGCCGATTTATACCCCGTTATTCCACTTTAGCCGCTCCCCTCACTGATCTCCTTAAAAAAACCATGCCATCCAAGATATCCTGCCTGACTGCCACCCAACACGCCAGTTTCCAACAATTGAAAACATGTCTCAATAGAGAACATGTCCTGAGGTGTCCTGATTTTACGAATGTTTTCCATCTTCAAACTGATGCCTCGGACGTGGGACTTGGGGCGGTACTTTCCCAACCTGATGACGATTGACATGATCACCCCATCGTCTTCATTAGTAGGAAACTGTTACCTCGGGAGTGTCATTATCCAATTATCGAACGGAAATGTTTAGCTATTAAATGGGCTGTTGAGAACCTGAGATACTACCTATTGGGGCACCCTTTCGTCCTGTTCACATACCATGCAGCCCTCACATGGTTGGCTTCCAATAAAGACTCCAACTCCCGTATCCTCAGATGGTTTATGGAGCTACAACCTTTTTCTTTTCAGGTTCGCCATATTCCTGGCTTCTTGCAGGGCCCCGCAGACTATTTGTCCCGGTTTCCCGAGTCTTCGGGACTAGATCAAGACTAGTCCCGGTCTTGGGATGGGGTGTGTAGCCGGCAGTTGGCAGTTCCGGCTACAAGACGGGAGGAATCGGGAGCGGGGTCCCGATTCCCTCACCTGCATAACGAAAGCGAAGGCCTCGGGAGTCCTGGTGGGTGGATTCCCGAGGCACAACATGGTTGCCAAGGCAACGCGGATGCGCACACAGGGAACCCGGATGTCCGGGTTCCCGAAGTCATAAGGAGTGAAGAAGGACTACCGAGGAGGGGAATTCCAATTAAGGAAGACGCCGGAGGAAGAGAGGAGGAAGACGAAATCAGAAACGAGGAGGAGAACGAACTAACGACGACAGCGAGCCCGAAGACGTGCGGTGCCAAAGCGACAACGACAATGGAGGAAGGTACAGAAGTTTGAGAATCCCGCCATGTCCCAGGAGGGACGTGGCTACACCAGGTACGGTCCTTTCTAAAGGACAGCTTCAGACTAAACTCGGGAAGGGAGAGGGCTGCGGGAGAGGGGAACAGAGGGGTAGGAGGAGTGGAGAGGGAGGACGACAGTGAGGAGGAGAGGGAAGGGGGACTCTCAAAGAAGTACACTATATAGAAGACCTAGGAGAGATAGAGTAATACAAAAGACTTATACCAATATATATCTATAAATCACACGGAGGTGACTTCCCCTTTCCAATCTGACCCTTAGAATATCACTGACTCCTGGGGAGACCTCAGTGGACACCTTCGCCTGTCAAGAGGAATCCTGGAAGAGAAGAAACAGCCTAGGATTAAGGATTAATAGTATATATATATATCGAAGTACTGTCACAAATAACTAGAATAATAGAGAGGTCCATTTCACACCCCAACTGAGTATAGTAGTCCTTACTATCGCCTCACCCACTGCCTCAACGTCTTACTATCTAGCTCAGTTTCCATTATCTCTACCACTGCTCCCACCTTTGTTAGTATGTTTCGAGTTTAATGCATTGAGCTATGCATATCCTGTGACCTTGAATTTTACACTGAGGCCTTTGCCTACGAATGCCAACCTGCTCCCCATCTCACGGGAGTGTTTGCTTTGCTGGCTGCTTTACAAACCTCTTTTCAGGCTGATTTACATCGACTATAATCACTGTTGCCCAAGAACTGTGCATATGAAACAGCCACTCCCAATCAATGCGATTGTTAGTGCATATTTTGCTGTACATTTTTCATATGAAATGCTATTAAAAATTACTTTAAAAAAGATAAAAGTTGCATGGGACGAGTTCTTCAGTCTTCCACGCCTCATGTTACATTATCTTGGGCTGTTACAATTTTTGAAAAAAGAAGTCAGAGTAAAAATTATGGTGGACTATGGGACCACAGGAAAATTCATAGATGCACAATTTGCACATTCAATTTGGTGTCTTGTAACAACAACAGAGCTACTCAAAATGGTTCTAGTTATTCATGGGATAAAATTATCTTCTGGCCCTATCAGACTTCAAACTAAGAGTTGATATTGTGCCATGAAGACCACTCTCATCAAGAGATTATAGCGTTTGATGTCATGAATGATTCCCATTTCTAAACCTGGTGGGGATTACTTGTTCACTCCCCATGACCTAAGCATTCTTTGGAGTTTGAGAGCTTTGTCTTTCCCATATGAATATTGCATGGAATGTTATTTTCATTGGTGGCACTTCCAGTCAGAAATCTGACTGTTGAGCCTGAACTACTTGTTGCAGCCACTGAGGATACTTCTCCACACTTACCACCATGCTTTCCCTCATTTCAGGGAGTCTTTGATTAAAAAAAGACCTAAGCTCTCCAGCTGCACAGACCATTTGATTGCCGAATCGAGCTTGTGAAAAGGGCAACAATTCCATGAGGCAAGGTCTACGCGTTAACAGCTGCCAAAAATTATTACCTTAAAAAAATACCATGAAAAATACCTGGCAAACATCTTCATTTGGCCTTCTCGCTCTCCTGCTGCACCTGTACTATTTTTTGTACCCAAACCAAATAGTATGCTGAGGCCTTGTATAAACTGCAGGGCCATGAACAAGGTACCCCTTAAAAATAGATATTCTCTTCCACTCATCTCTGTCCTACTGGATCAAGTGAAGACCACAACCATTTACACTAAATTAGGTCTATGCTGGGCTTATGACTTGATTCACATTATAGACAGAGAGGAGTAGAAGATGGAGTTTAAAATGCATTTGGGCTTTTATGAGTAACATTTTCTGCCTTTTGGATTATGCAATGTTGTGGCAGTGTTTAATTTTTTGTGAACAATGTATTCAGAAAATACTTGAACATGTTGTTACATTTACATAGATGACACCCTGATCTATTCTGAGAGTGAAGAAAAGCACATTACACAAGTAGAACTGGTACTTTCAAATGGAGGGAAATTTGTTTATATACCAAATTAAGCAAACATACTGTTCATGTTGCTTTAGTTGAATTTCTTGGATTTGTACTATCACCTCAAGATATTGTTATGGACAAAAAGGCTGCTACAGTAATGAATTGGCCCCTCCCAAATCAATCAAAGACATACAAGCCTTTTTTAGGTTTTGCCAATTTCTGTAGGAAATCTGTACAGGTCTTTTCTGGGATAGTCAATCCTAATATTAAAATACTTAGATATCCCGTTCCATTCAGTTGGACCAATGAGGTGGTATGAACCCTTCAATATCCTAAAAAATACCTTCCACAAATGTTTTTACCTTTTTTAGTAGATACAGATGCTTCCAATTCACCCACTGGGGACATCTTTTTGCAAAGAGACTCAAAATCAGGGAAATTTCAGCTGGTGGAGTACCATTCCTGTAAACCGACACATTCTGAAAACAATTATGCTATAGCCAATAAAGAGTTACTGGCTATAAGGGCTGAACCTCAAAATTGACAATAGTTGAAATCTGCAAAGGCCCTTAGACTTTGGCATTTCCAGTGGTTTTTGCTTTTTGCCCAATACCTCTTTACCATCACTTACAGACCAGGAAGTTGCAATCAAAAGGTTGATTATTTAATTCGACTAGAAAATCCGGAGACAACACAGGAAGATCCTAAGCCGATTATAAGTACAGAACTTTTTTCAGCTCTTACAATCAACGAAGGATTTCAGTGTTTAAATCAAAAGAAATTACTAAGGTAGATCTAGAAAATTGGGTACCCAAGAAACAGAACAGAAACATTAAACAGGGGATTCCCTGTGTAGGAAACCTGATGCTTGTTCTAATAAAATCACTCTGAGATCAGATTTTGTTCTGGTATCATTGTAGTGTTCTAGCACAGTGGTTCTCAACCTTTTGACTTCTGTGGGCCCCCACTTTATCATTACTGGAACCCGGGGACCCTCACTGAAGCCTGAGAACCCCACTGAGTTATTACTGGAAACCAGGGAGCCTCACCTAAACATTGTCAATGATTTGAACGGCAAAACAATACACAAAACATTCAGAAATAAACATTCATCAAACATATACACAAATGATAACACATTTTATTTAATTTGCAAACAAACATATATATAATAATAAAAGTTAAATTTTGGTCGGAAAGTTGGAGCTTTTCTAAATTTAATTGAAGCTGAACCACAAGTTGGGAACCACTGTTCTAGCAGGTCACCCAAGAGTCACTACAAATTTAAAGACTATTAGAAATTATTTTTGGTGGAACTCAATAAACTCTTACATTGTTAATCATGCAGCCCAAAGTACCCTTTGTACTCTAGGGAAGTCAAAACATTAAAAAAATGGGTTGTTAAAAACCATGTAACCCACCCACCGTGAGAACATTTGTCGGTGGACTTTGTAGTGGAGTTACTGATATCTGGGGTTGCAATGCCCTGTGGGTCGTTGTAGTTTATCTGACTATAATGGTGCACTTCATACCCCTAAAAGGAATACCATTGGCTCCATAACTAGCAACACGGTTTCTCCCTCACAATGTGCATCTTCATGGTCTTCCCATCAGTATTGTCTCCATCTGAAGTTCCTAGTTCATGCTCTGGTTTTTGACATTCTTTTGTGATTTAATGGGAATTACCGTAAAACTATCTACCAGTTGGCATTCATACACTGATGGCCAACTGACATGGATAAATCAATCTTCGAAGCAATACATCCATTGCCATAACTAACAACATGGAGGAAACTGGTTACACTGTATTGACATCATTGAATTTGTGAGTAATAATGCATGACATTCATCCATAGTATTTTCTTCCTTTTTTGCGTTAGCTGATATTCATAATAGTACTTGTCCCGAAATGTTACCTTCTGAGCCTTCTTATCCTGCAGCACATGAAAGAATGAGAACCATGCATCACACTTTGGTGCACCTGCAACACAACCTACAAAATGACCAAGGCCCTTATAAGAAGTAAGCTTATAAACAATGTCAGGAAGCTCCAATCTTCAATTCAGGTGGTTTAGTCTGGTTGTCACCCCTTCAACATTTGGCTGTTCCTGGTCCTCACAAGTTTAATTCTTGTTTCATAGGACCATTTCCAAAACTAAGTCTAATTTGATCTTCGACATTCAATCTACAGCTCCCTGCGCAATTTAACACAGTCTTTCATGTTTCCCTACTCAAGAATGTCCATGCTTTGCTTGTTCCTTTATAGACAGCTTCACTACTAACTACATATGGAAATTTATCTCCTAAAATTAAAATGATTGTTGATTCTCATTTATGGAATGAGAATATATGGTATTTGATTGAATGGAAAGGAAAAGGGATTTACAAATGTTCTTGGGAGCCTGTTATTTCCACTTATGAACCACGTTTGGAACAATCTTTTCATAGGGTCACTTCACACAAGCACTAGAGTGGGGGAATATTTAAAGGGGAAGTGCAGCCTGGATTCCTGCAAAGCCTTTGATGTCTCTGACACAAGGACAATTCACAAGGCACGTTTAATTTGCACTGATTGCTGCATAGTCAAATAGCTACAAATGGAGCAAAAAAAAGTTCATATTGCAGCTTCATGGCTCTCAGTGAAATTATGTGATCTTAAGCACAGTGTGATACCATTTAGCAGCATCAAGAATTGCCCAACAGCGTACTATGGTTATGACTGGGAGGGCGATTTAATTAGCAAACAGACATTCGCAAAATCATGTTTTCTTTGTTATCAAGTAGGACTATGAGGCCAAACTTTCATGAGAAACCACAAGACTTCTTGGATGGCAGCCATTTTTGCAAACAATATATATATATACATATATATACATATATATATATAAAAGCTTCTTACTTACCTGCAAAATACTTACATTTTCAGTGTAAAGGCATGTGTGCTAAAGGCATATACGTGGCAAAGACATATGCATTGTAATGGACATGTGTTGTAAAGGCATTCATGGTAATGACATGCGCTGTTCCATCACAGGACCCAATTCAAAAAATGCTTTGTCTCATTGTAGTTCCATGCTGAGAGTCTCTTCTGGATCCAGCACCTGAGATACAGGGAGCGCGCCTTTTCTTTGACAAGGATGAGGATTAGCAGATTCTGAGCCAACTTCTTCAGCAAAGTCTACCCAGCTGGGGTGGAACGCTGCATCTAAAAAGAAGATTGTTTCAGGTACCTGTAATTAAAAATTAAAACAACAACATACAATTTAGCGCAGGATAGCAGCATCATTGTTGTACAGGGAAAAAACTGTTTAACACGTTCTTGGAATTTAAACAGTTTTAATCGGAGGAAGACTTTGGAAACATCACTATTTTCGTACAGCACACTTCCCATCAAATTTCTTGACAAGATGAACTTGAAAGGGTTGCACTGAATAGTATGGGCAACTGAATGTTGTTTAGAAAAAGAAAGAGGGGCTATAGTTTTGGAATAAACTGATGTCATGTTGGTTTGTTAACACTGTCATTTCCTTATAGGGTCTCAGCAGTGCCTCTGCCCCTATCATTACACTGTCATTTAATCAACAATGTCTAAGCGAAAGATCATAGAACTGGGTGGTGTATCTTCATGCAGAGTGATTAATCATAACTCATCATTCATAGAAGCTATTCCCTGGAGTCTCCTTCTTTACCCCCTTGCTCTTCATCTTGCTGTGGTGGTTAACATTTATAAATTGTATTTTCTCCATCAGGTGATGGAGACCATTCTGCTCCCTCTTAAGTATACAAGTCTAACATTGTGCAATATAGATTTTAACATCAACAGATCTTTCCTTAAATATGACTTTAGCCGCAGAGTAGCCATTGAAGTCAGTCTTCCAACCATCAAACGCAATTGGTTTGATATCAGAATCTTGTAGCCGATTCACTTTGTGTGTAAAGAACAAAACAAACACTTCTTGAGCAATAATAATGCAGGGGGACCCGGTGTCCACCCAGCCCAACACCTGCAAGACACACAAAGGTGGTTTGCCACCTCCTCTTCCATCTTGCCATATTGTTCTTGAATCACAAGAACCAGGTTACCTGTGACCATTTCCATTTCCTTCCTTTGTTCTCTTTTGGGTATAGGATTTACTGATACCAGTGCCACCCTGGGTTTACTTGTTTTTTGTGTTTTTGTTATGGAGTAACTCCCCTAAAATGTCCTGTGCATCCACATTGCAATCTCCACACACAGTTGGAAGATGCAATATGAGCTAGGCTCCTACTGCAATAAAAAGTCCATTCAGGCTCATTTCCTGTGATATCACATATTCAAATTTAGTGTGTTGATTACTAAGACTAAAGACTTACCCGCCTCTTCTTTCACCATTGACTTCCCTTACCCAAGAGACAGATTGTTGATGGCCTTAACCAACTTAATCTCCTTCCCTATGGTGGGATCACCAATACCCCACAGCTACTCTTGAATATATTTGCTGTTGGTATTTACCATTAACTGATCCCTAATCATTTCATCTGTGATGTTCCCAGACTCACATGTCACAGGTAAACCCCTAGCTGAAGCCTCACCTTCCATTTGGCTTCTTGTGTAAACATTCTAACATTCCAGTGTGATAATAATAGAAGCTTTAAAGTGGGTTTGGAGTTGGGCATTGCCTCTTGGGACTTTTTATAATCATCTTACCCTTCAGGGGCATCTGAACGATTTATTACCCTTCACAACCAGACAAACGACGCAGTATGCCTTTTCAGCCCTCCACAGACATTTTAGAAGCATCAATTGCAATTAAATAGGTAAAAAAAGATTTGGATTATTAGTTGGAGTGAGTGCCTTCGTCTGTGTGAATACTGTTTGGGCGTGCAAGAACAGTAGGATGACACTGTTTTCTCTGTGGGGATATAAGCAAGAATGCTGGTAGTGTGCTATCTCCCTTGCAAGAATGCTGGTAGTGTGCTATCTCCCTTGCAAGAATGCTGGTACTATGGCACTATCACTTTTCCAGGGACAAAGACAAAACCTGCTAAGTGTGCCATCTCCTTTGCAGGGGAATAGGATCATTAGGGCTGTGATATCTCCATGGTGGCAATAAGCACACTGTGTATATAGGTAGGTGCTGTTAGCTCTATTTAAACAAAGGAAGGACCCTGATGTCGGCATTGTCTCCTCTGCACAGGTAAACATATGGGTAAAAGTATGGCACTGCCTTCTCTGCACAGGTAAACATATGGGTGTAAGTGTGGCACTGCCTCCTCTGCAGTGTACTCTTGGAGTGACAAGATGGCCCTTTGTCATCTGCAGAAATACAAGCAGGATTGATAGAATAGCATTACCCCCTCTTTGTGGATCTAAGCAGGATGCATAATATGTGTGTAGGCGCTCTGGGCGATATAGACATGAGTTTAACAGATGTGCAGAGCTACTGTATCCCCTCTGAAGGGATATAGACAAACAAATGTGTAGGACTATCATACCCCCTTTTAAGGATGATAGAACTCTTGTATCTTCTTTGAATTCAATATATACAGGAACACATATGCAGAGAACTGTAGTGTTCACTATGAGAGGATGTACACAGGATCTTAGATAGACAGGATTGCAGTATTGCTTTCAAGGGATGTACATAATATCACAAGTGCACAGGGCTATGGTATCTTTTCTGAGGGTACGTAATCAGGATCTCATATGCACACGAACATAGTGCACCTATGAATGGATGGACACAGGATCATGGATACCTAAGACTGTGGTATCTCTTTGAAAGAATGTACGAAGAATCACAGTAGCACAGGACTGTAATTTTCCTTTGAAGGGATGTACGAAGGATCACAGGTACATAAGGGCTGTGGTACCCTGTTGAAGGGATGTATGAAGTATCATTGATTTGCCGGACCATGACACCCCCTCTGAATAGATGTACAGAGACACACAGATACACATGGCTGTGGTATTCCCTCCACAGGGATTCAGCCATGGACACAGTTGCTTATGACCATGGTGTTCCCCCTGAAGACATGTATACTCGATCATAGATGCACAAAGCAATGATGTCCCCTTTGAATTGACATATACAGGAAGGTTTGGGGGGAACACCTGATATCTACTTTAGGGGGATTTTGGCAGCATGAATAGGGGAAAACCTCATTTCTTTAGATACACACCAAAGGATTAATAAGATGGTTGTACCTCCTTATCAGAACAGGGAAGTCTATCAGCGTCCTTAAACTGAATCTCACCAACATCAAATTTATCCTCCTATCCAACAGCTCCAGGCCAGTTTTGATCAGGACTAGCCGGACAAGATAAAAATGAGAGGGATTCACAATTCTAATCACCATCTGCAAATAAATTCATAAGCATTATCAACAACAGCAACTACTATTTTAAGGACCAAATTACCAAGAACGCACTCACTGCCTGTGCTCATCAGCATAAATCAAAATATTCCTGCTGAAGCCAATTTCAGAATCACCCAACCTGTGGTCTTTCACACCTGATAGCTTGCAAAAGGGCCAGCTACTCACAGACATCCCTGATGCACATCTGACTTCAATTAGGAGCTCAGTTCCAGCACAGGGCTCAGTAAGTACTTCAATAAATGTAACCAAATCACCCCAATCATGAAGTCTCATCACATGCATTTATGTAAGGATGGACCTTTGTATGGACGTAGACAGGATCAATCAAATTGTTTGTCTTTCTTAGGGGGATACGGCAGGATCAAGTGACGGCACTATCTGCTCAGTTGGGATATAGACACTATCAATAGATTGGTGCTATTGCCTGTGCATGGTTCAATACAGGATCAATGCATCAGTATAATGACATTGTCTGCTCTATAGGATAAAAGTAGAAGTAGGATGATGCCATCTTTTCTGAAGGGTTACACAAAGGATTCACTGTGCTGTACTAGCTTCTTTACAGAGGCAAAATTTGGACCCAGAGTGGTGCACAGTTTCTTTTTAAGGGGCACAACCAAGAACTATAGCACCAAATCATCCATGTGGCACAGGAATAACCTACAGCATCTAACACAAATACAGAGGGAGTATGAGTGATAAAACATAGAGATTACTCTCATCCCATATCACCACAAATCAACCCCTTGTCGGAGTGAGTACCTTCAAAAGTTGACCACTACCAAACTCTTCAAACTAATGAGGATTCTACAAGCCAGGTAAGCTTTGATATCAAATTGTCTGTATCAAATTGTGCCTCAAAGGGTACAAGAACCGATCGCCTCTGTACTTTCCCACCTAGATTATGCCAACATTTTACACTGCAGAGCCTCTCTAATTGATTTCTTAACTTCAGGGAATCTGTAACGCAGCTGCAAGATAACTCCTTAATCTACATATATGGACTCGCATTTCATTAGCACTTCACTCATTACACTGACTGCCTGTGGCACTTAAAGCAATGTGCAGCATATACCGGGGCATACACAGCACTTTACCACGCTTCCTTCAGCGTAAACTCTGCACCTACCACTAAAATGGATCACTATGCACTAGTTTCAATCCATTCTTCACTAATCTCATTCGCATCATGTAGCTGAGGTGTGAACTGAATTTCTACCAGAATACGAGTAATGAAAAACCACCCTTAATCCTGGATATCGTTAGAAACCAGGCCTTTCCAGTAGACATATGTGTGCAACACAGGCCATACCTAAATATAGCATGTAACCGCAAACGCTAACACATTTATTCTCACATCTTCTGCAAAAGCTCCTGCTGACGCAAAGATAATAATTCAACGAATTGTGTTTATAGCACATCGATGAATCCTATGTTGCTGTCATAACATCAACCTCTCATATACACCTATCTAAAACTAAAACTAACACTAACACTAACACTAACTATCTAAAAGTGCCCAGAAATCTAATATGGATTGACACACTTTGTGGCCTCATCTGGGAAGTGAGGTGCTAATTAAATATTACAGTGTTATACAATTAATTAATAGTTTGCTTGTCTATTTTATCCAAAAGAGTCAATGTAGCCGTAATTCGTTTGCTTGATCGTAGCTAACTGATGATATAAGAAAATATCTATTTCTCAATCGAAGCTTACTGGCAAATATTCTGAACTGCATTACAATATGTAACTGCTCACAGTCATTAGTGCATTGTTTGTGTGCATGGATTCTACAAGACTCAGCCTATCTGGTTTCCAACACGGAGTCTGTGTCAAATGGCATTAATTAAATGCTGTAAATTATTAAGTCAATTGGAAATAACATTGTAATGACTCTGAATATTGCCGATCACTAACTGCTTTAACATTAATGTTATTTATGCCTCGTTGTCTTGGTTAGAAGGTAGTAGTTATGAACTGGTAGTCAAATCATAACCAGTTCCTACAGAGGGGAGAAAAAATGCCCACTGCCTTGGCTTGGGAATTCTGCCGACCAATATCTATGCAGAATGCTGACCACTGATGCCATCTTGGAATTAGAGAGAAGCAAGGAAACCCTTCAATACGCTTCTTACCTTGTTCTTTGGCTGCCATGATTCCACTGCCACCTGACCAGATGTGTCATGCTTCACGCAAATGCCACACCCACCATGTATCATGTCTTAGCCCCCGACAATGCAGAGACCAATAGACAATAGATTCTGCTCTTCACCAAAGGAGTACGTCGTAACGAGTAGTCAAGCAGGGAATTGTTGCCCTCTGGACTCATGAGTTAAGATCTGGCAGTACCACCTCCCCAAACTTTAAAGAGAGGCAACAATGAAAATACAGGTCAGGCAAGATGCATGGATAGTCCAGGACCAGTGGGGTCAAAACATTTCCAGTCAATGAGATATAAAAATTGTGTTGATTGGAGACAAGAATCAAGAATAGCATTTACTTCGTACTCTAAGGCAATATTCAAAACTTTTGGATAAGGATAGATCAGAGTGGTGCATAGTAGAGTGCACTGGCATAGGGTGCAGTGGTACAGAGAAGAGTGGTATAGAGTGCAGTGGTCTAGAGTACAGTGGTACAGAGTGCAGTGGTGCAGATTAAAGTGGAATGGCATGGAGTAGAGAGGCAGAGAATGCAATGGTGTAGAGTGGTGCAGAGTGGAGTGTCATATAATGCAGCGGCGTGGAGTGGAGTGATGCAGAGTGCAGTGGCATAGAGGGCAGTGATACAAAGCAGAATGGCACAGAGTGCATTTGAATAGAGTGAAATAGTGCAGATTAGAATGGCGTAGAGTTCAGTAGTAGAGAGGGGAATGATGCAAGTAGAGTGTCATGGAGTGCAGTGGTGCAGAATGGCATAAAATGCATTGGCGTAGAGTGCAGTGGCATAGAGAAGAGTGGTGTAGAGAGCAGAGGTATAGAGTACAGTTGTGCAGAGCAGAGTGCCATGGCAGGGTGCAGTGATGTAGAGTGTGGTTGCGTAGAGTGCACTGGTGTAGAGTGCAGTGGCATAGACTGCAGTGGTTTAACGTACAGTGGTATAGAGTGCAGTGACTTTGAGAGAAATGGCATACAGTAGATTGTTTCAGAGTAGAGTGACATGATGTAGAATGGTGTGGTGCAGGGTAGAATGCAGTGGCACAGAGTAGAGTGGCATATGGTGTAATGGCATAGAGTAAAGTGGTTTAGAGTACAGAATATAGAGTGCAGTGGTGCAGAGTACATTAGAATGGTGTAGAGTGGATTGGCATAGAGTGCAAGGTCATAGAGTTGAGTGGTACAGAGTGGAGTACATTGGAGTAGAGTATATTGAAACAGAGTGCAGTGGCATAGAGTGCAGTTTTACAGAACGGCATATAGTAGAGTGGCGTTGAGTGAGGATGTCGGGAGTAGAGTGGATTGGCCTATACTGGAGTAGTGTAGAGTTTAGTGGTAAACAGAGCAGTGGTCTAGAGTAGAGTGGCGTAGAATGCATTGGCATACAGTGGTGCAGAGTAGAGTAGAGAGACATAAAGTGAAGTGCGTAGCATAGAGTGGAGTATTCATGATGTGGTAGCGCACTGCAACTACAGAAAAAACATTTTCAATTGAAATTACCGTTACATTAGCAGTCATAGAGTTTTACTACTAAAACTATAAACTACACAAACGAAAATGTGTGGAAATGGCATCACCAAGTGTTTTGATCATATCAAAGTATTTATATCCAACTCACTTCAGAATTAACAGAAGATGTGCTTCATTTGTGATTTCTGAAATACTTCATTTAAATGTTGTTGTGTGCTAGGAAAAACACTTTCCTACTCCCAGTATCCAGCAAGATTGTCACATAAATCATCTCACACTGAAGTCAGATAAAGAAAAGTAAACACTAAGCTTTCTCGAAAGATAGATCCTAACATTTGACTTCTGTCTCTTAATGCACAGCAAATGTGACAAGGTAAGAATAAGATTTACAGGCCTACTTACAAAAAAGGAGCACTCGTGGAAGAATGAAAGGAGAGGTAGTGTGAAAAGGCTTTGCTCATTCGGAGGGACGAACACACACTGGACAGCCTAAAGCAAATAAAACCAGTAAACAGAAAGGCAGAAAATGTGAGTTACAAACCACAAAACTAATGGTAAACAAAGGATGGAATGCATTCCCAGGGATGTTTTCTGATTGTTCTCAAGATGTCTTTAGGAAACAAGACAGCTCCACCGCCTAGTAGGATTCAACCTAAAAACTGGCCGACACACTGATCAGTTAGACCAGCTCGTTGGGCACTGCCTGATTGCCCTATAGGCCAGTCCGACCCTAGTGGAAACTTGGGAGGGGAAAAACACGTGTCAACATGACAACTGCTGCTTGGCATCAGTGCTGTACAGTGGGGCTGTACAACAATGCAGGCACACATTATATTTATGTCCCTGTTCCTATTCATCAGACAGTAGTCTTTGGAGCATGATTCCAATCTACATCAAAATTCTTGGGATACCACACCTGACTGTGCCTCATTGGTAAATCTGTGTTGGGCTCCACCTTTGCACCATTCATGTATCTTTTGTGTGTTAATTTGTTGTTTGTTAATACATAATACCGGATCAACAAAATCAGAAGTGGATGTAAGCCAGTTTATCATCATCAAACTGTGTAATTTAGGTATCCCTCAAGGAGGCAGAGGCTTCTGCTACATCAGTACAGGAGTTTTCTGATATGAGTTGTTGAAAATGAGGTATGCAAGTAATAAACTCCTATGAGAATGGTTTCAGAATACATAAAGCAAAGTGGGATACAATGACCATGAAACGCATTGCAATTTGTAAGCAATGGCACTGTATGAGGATTAATGATGTGGCACAGACTACCATTGTTTGTATTGCGGTTGAAGGAGGACCTGGAGAGGCAGTTTAGGCTGGACTGTTCATATTGGAGCAGGGTTGAGACTGATTTGTATATAGCTGGGTTCAAACTGAGGTAGCATGGTGTGCAAAAAAACAATGGACTGGGATGCTGCCCTGAATAATTACGAGTGGCTGAGATTAATTCAAGCATTTCATCCATCACTTTTTTGTTTAATATAGGGGGTCATCCTAAGTGGGACGGGAATGCCCAGATGTGGGTCCTGTGCACACAGTGTCACTGGAATCAAACTATACCTCCCTGATGAGCCTTAACTAACCAGTCCTTGTTCCTTGTGTTCCAGATCAGGGAGGAACTTGCCTGGCAGTTTGGGCTGGACTGTTCCCACTGGAGCAGGGTTGAGATTGATATGCATTTGGCTGGGTCCAAAATGAGTGGCATGGTGTGCAAACAAATGATGGACTGGGATGTGATCCAGAGTAATTACCAGTGCCTAAGATTAATTCAATCATTAATTCATCCCTTTTTTTGTGTACTTGCAGTGGTGGTTGGTGACTTCAGAAAGTTGTGGGGTGTAAACGTTGGGTATGACTTTTATGTAGTGAGTGAAGAGAGCAAACTAAATGGACAAACATGGGGGCGAAGGAAAAAATGAAAAAACATGTCAAATGGTGCATTGGAAAGCAAATTAATTTAGTTTGAAAGCAAGGTTTGTGAAGCAGTGTGAACATTTAGGGGGTCATTATGACTTCGGCAGACGGTTTGCACCGTCCGCTAAAGTCCTGACTGCAAGTTGCCACCAGTACAGCTGCCTCCTCGCAGGCCCCATTATGAGTTTCCTGCTGGGCCAGCAGGAAACGGCCCACAGCATTGTCGCAATGCTGTAGTGCATAGGATGCATCAGCAGCTTTGCAGACAGTGAACTTTGTGACGGGCGTGGCCAGGGGGGCCCCTGGGGCACTCTGCACCCCATCTATCTCCCATCTTCCCCATCCCCACCAGCCTTTACACAGCGGTGCTACAGCCATGTAACCACTGGCAGGGGGGGGGGGGCGTAATCCCAAGGGCAGAGCTGCTTGCCAGGACCGTCAGCCCATCAGACATAGTGTGATGGTCAAACAGCTGCCAAAGCAGTCGGACCACCGTTTTGGCGGCGGTCAGACTGCCACCGCAACCCTGGCGGTCAGGAGACCACCAGGGTCGTAATGATCCCCATAGTCTTGAAATACTAAACGCATTAAAAACTTCCACATATCTTACTGCATGAACACTTTCAACAGTTAATTTATCAAATGCCATCTTGGCGGGTAGCAATGTTCCCAGTTCCTGGAAATGTGCAATAATTGTACCCATTTATAAAAAAAGAGGACAAGTCTGTCCCGGACAATTATAGACCAATCAGTTTGCTAGATAACTTACAGAAAATATTTTCCCATCAAGTTTTGGGTAGGCTCAGGGATTGGATAGAGCAAAACGATGTCCTAAGCCTCTTGCAGGTGGGCTCTAGGCAGAAAATGAGCACAGTGGACCAGATCTTCTGGTTCCGCACAATTAAGTGGAAAACAGTTGACCTGGACGCTGGGAGACTGTTGGTTGCCTTCGTAGATCTTAAGTCCACCTTTGACTTAGTTCCCCGACATAAACTATGGGAGATGTTTGGGTAAAACTGGAGGTCCTGGGCCTCTGCTAAGACTGATTAAGGAATTGTATTCCAGGAGTTTCGGCAGAATAAGGTGGGGAATGGATGGAGAACTAACGGAAGAGCTTCCCATACAGAAAGGTGTTAGATGGGGTTGTGTGTTGGCCCCACCCTTTTTCTTCTTTTCATAAATGCCTGTACTCCGTATTTATATGACTGCGAAAACGATGCCCCTATATTGGGTGGGTCAAAGACACACGGGGTCATTCTGACCCTGGCGGTAGACTACCGCCAGGGCCAACGACCGCGGATGCACCGCCAACAGGCTGGCGGTGCATCCATGGGCATTCTGACCGCGGCGGTACAGCCGCGGTCAGAAACGGAAAACCGGCGGTGTCCCGCCGGTTTCCCGCTGCCCTGGGGAATCCTCCATGGCGGCGGGGATTCCGACCCCCTTACCGCCAGCCTGGTTCTGGCGGTTTTGACCGCCAGAACCTGGCTGGCGGTAACGGGTGTCGTGGGGCCCCTGGGGGCCCCTGCAGTGCCCATGCCAATGGTATGGGCACTGCAGGGGCCCCCTAACAGGGCCCCACTAAGATTTTCAGTGTCTGGCAGTATAACGGATAGTTTTCTATCAGTTAAGTGTTACTATTAATTTGAGCATTATCTAGACATTATTTCACAGCCTTTAGCACAAGCACTTTACATTAGATTCAAAATTGGTTTCCTAACGCTGCATGATCTCACTTCAAAATGGAAGCAGACTGTCAGTCCAACAGACTCTTGCCCAATGGGATGCAAGACTAAAGAAAATACTACTCATGTCTTATTCCATTGCCCCGCATATAATAAACAGAGGGCCTGTTGGATTGGACCTCTCTGCAACCTTCTGGGCATTAGGGATCATCATTCGGCCCTCAGGATCTGTAGAACAAGAACTCATGGCACTGGGAAATAAGGAACCTGAAAGAGTGAGATAAAGTGGGAGTGTCTGGTAGTGCAACAAAGAGGCCTGAGGTGAACTGAAGGCTACACAGCTTTGTTATTCAGCACACAGACATTTGCACCGACTGCAGGCTTCTGAGCAGAACTTTGGGCACCAGCACTCATTCTGTTACAGATTAAGCACTGCTCCATGACATCAAGATGAAAACAGGACACATCAGACCTCTTGTCAGGCAGCAACTGCCATCCCTGAAATCCCACCAGTCCCGTCCTATTTTAAAACCCACCGGCCATTTTCTAACTTCTACATTTAATCTTTACAGTCTAGTTAAGCACAACTCAACATATCTCCCTTTCTTAACCAAACAGAGAAAATAGTATATACAAAATGTACAAGTCTTAAGTTGCCAGTCATCATCTGTGTAGTTAACATTCAAAGCTTCTTGTCCATTCTCTCTCCCCTTTAAACATTGTCTTGTTATTCTCCTTAGTAGTAGCTTGTTCCCCATTTGCATTTTCCTGCAGAGTCACCAGGAATCTCCATGGGGTTGCAATGAGCTATCCTTCCGTTGTTCCATACTCACAACCCCCAAATATCACTGTGTGATCATATGCATTACTCGCTTTCTTAGAAACATAATATTTCCACACCCCCTTCATACTTTTGACTCCCAGTTTTACTTGCACCCAAGGGTTCTCTCAGAATCAACATGATTTACAGACAGGCTGTCTTTTGCGCCTCATCCAGAAAGCTAGCTTTTTTCAACTACCTTTGTTGTGCGTTTACTTTTCCACATTCTCCACAATACCACTGTATTCTATCCAGTTTGGAAAGATAACTATGTAAGCTGCTCTCCCTCTTAATAGACAAAAAGTTTTTTTTTGTTTCTCAGTGCAGGGTTGTTCTGTAACTCCAGAGCATGTTCCACAACTCTCCCTTCATTCCAAATTTGACCTGATAACAAATTGCAAGCTCTCATTCAAATCTCTGCTGAAGTGGTCCAGCAGGTCGTTTTCCTTGCATAGGTACCATGCTGCCTTACAATGATACAATGTTATTTTTTTAAACAAAATGCCTCCATTTATTTGAAGTGAATTGAGGATCATTATCTGTCACAATATATTCAAGATCCCTTTCTCAGTTCAGACGTAAATTCTGTACTAATGCTTTTAACCATCTTCACATCAGGGCATTTGAAATAATGGATGACCATTAGTATATCATATTTTCCTTATAGCCCCCTCGCCACAAATGCACCAGGGATAGTTAGAATGATTTTTTGCAATGCCCTGACATACCTATCAATTTGGACATCCATTCAAGACCACCAAAAATCACAACAATTATTTTACTCATTTACATCATCTCTCCATTACCTTCATGTAGCCGAGAGAGCAACCTTTCTACAAAGCTTGCAGGAACTATCAACTTGTCTGTTCTTTTCAAAATTAAATGTACTAATATCAGTTCCGGCTAGGCTATCTTGTAGGTATGCACAAGCAAGCTACTGACAATCACCTTGCTACAATCCTTCTCAATGTCTTCAATCATTGTTACATTCCATCTTTCCAGTCCTTACTGGTTAGGGGCAAATTTTCTATTTATATGCCCCCAGCCAAGCCACTCTTCCTCATCTGCTTCATGGCAATCTAAAGGTAGACAATCTGTGTTCACGTTACATGAAAATTCCTGTAAATAATACATCCATTTTGCTAATCTTCGGGTAGCCTTTCGAATACTCTTGGAAGAAAATATGTCTCTCAGCGGTATGTGATTTGTCCTTATTTCAAATTAGTTCCCCATATCTAGAACTACCAACAGGCAAGCGCCAAATGCTTAGTCACAGAATATGAATCTTCAGCTCCCTCGAGCATTCATGCGGCAAATACTTCTACCTTCTTTTTTCTTCTTTGACCTGCATTACAACAGCTCCCATTCAATATGCACGCGCCTATAATCGATTTATCTTTCAAGTCTTGTAGTTTGAGACCAACAGATTTTGAAATGAGTTTCTTCAAATCACAATTTTTCTCAGATATTCTACTTACTCCATGTCAAACTTGCATTTCTCTGAATTCACCATCAAATCTGCATCACACACGTTTTCACAACCTTCCTCAAAACCATGTTATATTCTTCACAACTCATTCTTGACACTAGAATATCAACTTGAAAGAATTTAACTTGTGCTAAACAGTAAAGTTTAACTTTATCAGTTTTCACATAATAAACAAAATACAAATACATCTCTAATGCAGGTCAGCTGCTGAGTAGAATATAACATGGAGTGGAGGTGTATACATGTCTAGCAATCAAGTGGAATGAGCATTTTAAGAATAACAAAACAGGAAACGTAAGCTGGTGGGTTTGTTCCTAGAGAGGTGTCTCCTTTTGTGGGTGAAGAATGTAGCATGTGATGGGCATGATTATCAACGACAAAAGTAGGTAAGTTGGGAGGGGGGGGCGATGAGGGTCTAGGTGGCCCGTAAGTAGTATGTAATTATGGAACGGGTGCCAAATATTTTTGGGACAGGGAGTGGGGGTTGAAGCGTGGCATATGTGGTATCACAGTAGGCTAGGCTTTCAAACCATGCTTTAACCGTTGGGGGATGTTGAGAGGTCCAGTGCAAGGCCACCTCTCTCTTTGTGAGCAGAAGAGCAATGGCAGTGAACCGGAGTAAAGGTTTGGGAGAATACTGCACGTATCCAAGTAGGGCAAAGAGGGGGTTGGAGGTGAGGGGCATCTCTATCATTTGGGTCAATATATCAATATATAAGTAGCTGGCCAATAAGCTGCAGTCGGCAGACATGTCCAGGATAAATGGGCAAAGTTGTCCATTGGTCGGAGCAACAAGGGCAAGCAGGGAATCTGTATGGGTCCAGGCGTGCAAGGAAGCTGGGCATGACATACATCCTACGAAGGAATTTAAAATACAGAAGTATATGGCGGTAGTTAGAAGAGATATGACGTGTCTGTGTGCAGCAGGCTGACCACACTTTATCACTCTGTGTGTGTGTGTGTGTGTCGCCCAAGTCCAATTCACAGGTCTGTCAGAGTTTAGCATCAAAGGCGGGGAATAGGGCAATGCACATATGTTAGAGCTTAGATACTAGGCGATGTCCGTTCTTGTCAGTGATGCGTGAGGTCAATGGGGAAACTCAGGCAGTGCTAATGGATACATTGTGATAGCAGCACAAATTGTGCTGAGGACTCGGCGCATGAGGAGCGATCCATCCGGGTGATCATTGGCAAGGGGGGTCCCATCTGCCACAACCACTATATGGGCTTCTGGGAATGTATCAGCAAAGGTGTGGAAATCGAGGTTTGAAAGGGTACGTCAAACTATCAGTTTGCTAGTTATGGGCAGCCAATTGTTGAGAGATAGTGGCAGGAGTGGGGAGTATAAGAGGGATCCCCCTCCAGTAGTCAGAGAAGGTTTTTCCAGGCCCAGCTAGTGGTGGAGAGTGGTTGAATATCTGCAGGGTCTGGGGGATGTCCGTTAGGAAATATAGATGCAGGTGGGGTGGGAAATGCTAGATCCATTTTGGGTTTCATGTGAGGGATCCGGGCATCTGGATGGAACCAGTGATGGCCGTACTGGCATTGGGCTACCAAATAGTAGATTTCAATATGAGGCACTCGGAACCCTCCACTCCCGAAGGGCTGTACCAATGTATCACAACCCACCCAGGGCACCGACCCACCCAGATCAATTTTAGGAGAAGACTGCGCAGTGTGGCAAAGAATCCATTGGTGAGTGGAATGGGGATATTAAGAAATAGGTATAACAAATGGGGAAAGCTATCCTTTTTATGACAGCAACGTATCCAGCCATTGAAAGAGAGAGTTGTAGCCAGTAGGCGATTTGAGATGTCAATTTGTCAATTGCAGGGTCATGATTGAGCCTAATCACCGGCTCCTTGTCCCTATGGAACATGATACCAAGATACTTCATCTGACCCTTACATCAAGCTAATGGGAATGCACTTTGGAACGGGTTTGTGTAGTCTGCGAGCGGGAACAGTTCAGATTTGAACCAGTAGATACATAAGCCTGAGAGCACCCCAAAGTGGGTAATTTCAGGGAAGAGTGGTGGAAGATTGTCGGCTGGGTGTCTGAAAAAACGCAAGATGTCATTAGCTTAAAGTGAAAGGAGTAATGGGCCACTGCAGTACTGTAGTCCGCGATGTCTGCGCTGCTCCTGGAGATGACGTACCAGGGGGTCCACTGCAATTATGAAGAGGAGGGGAGAGAATGGGCAGCCCTCGCTGGTAGCCCCCTTGTAATTTGAAGGGGCCCGGACAGGGAGCTAATTAAAAAAATGCAGGCAGTGTGGTTGGGTATGTTTCCCTAGACAGACTGGAGCCTAATCTAAAGGAAAAGGACGAACTGACCAGAACCAGTTTTAAGGTTAAACAAAGGGGTTTCCCCCACGCACAGGCTGGCACTAGGTACAAAAGTGGCAAGCCCATAACCTCTCATCAGAGCATTCCTGGATTCTGTGGAGACTCAGAAGAAGGACTGCCCTGCTGTCTGAAGCCTGAAGATAGACAGGACCTGCTTGCCTTGAACCCAGTACTGCAGAAGGGACTCCAAGGGCCAATTGCCTGACCTTCTGTTTGCGCTACAGGGATTCAACATGGTTCCAGAGGCCATCCCTTCAACTGCCCTGCTTACCATTTTTAACTGGACCTGCCTGAACCCTGCTACTGGCCTCTGCTAGAGTCCTAACCCCCTAAGAGGTGCACCTTGAGGTCCTGGACCCTTGGCTAGTGTGAGAGTGCATTGTTCCAGCCATAAAACTGCAGGGACTGGACTCCAGGTGAAAAACCAGAGGCTCTGGGCTCTTTGATTTGAAAAGAACCATAACGGTCTCCTCTCATATGCAAGCAGACTTCGCCAAGGCGAAAACTGCATCATACTGCCGTCGAGACCTTCTTGGAAAGAGACCCTGGATTTTGCCAGCCAGAGCTCTTCATGTCAACAACGTTTCCTGCCAACACAAACTTCCCATTGTTGCCCAGCTCTTCATGCTGAGGATGACGGCACTGTGGCCCCCTACAAACGCAGGCTCTGATCAAGGCCTGAGACTTCAGCGACCCACCATGGACGAGCCCCTCTCTGGAGCCAGCCTGCAGCCCACCACCGACAACATTGCTGGCAAGATCTTCTTGCAGAAACTGGGCTAAGTTAAAAAGCACATTTTTCACCAGGACAAACCTGGTCACTGTATCTGACTCTCACTCTATGGCGGTCAGCCTCAACCTTTGGCTTTGACCTGATGCTGCACGATCAGGTAAGTGTGATTGTCGTTTTATGTCATTATATTTATTAGAATTCACTCTATTTTTCTAAATTGTTTGTGATTTTTCTTGTTTTGTGTTTTCATCTTAATACTGCTTCAATGCTACATTAATATTGTACACATTGCCTCTAAGTTAAGCCTGTCTGCTTTTGTGCCATGTTACCAGAGGGTTAAGCATTGGTTTATTTAGTGACTTTGGTGGTTCACCCTGACAACGATTGGGATTTTTACTTGAGTGGGGTTCTTTCTACAGTATCAGAGCCACAACTTATTCAACATTTTTAAGGCACAATTTAAGGGAGGAAAAACAAAAGGTTTTGAAACAGTTACCGTTCCAGACAGGATGTGAGGAATATGGATTCGGAGGAAGAGTGTGATGATGATGAATATAAGAGTAATACCCACTTTACAAACTAAAGTAAATGTAGTTGAATATCGTAAGTTGGTTTCAAGAGAGGATTTACTGGTGAAAGCAAGCAGCAATATATGAATATTTTACAAACTCTTTGAATAACATTACGTTTAAAGATTTACATGAACAAAATAATAAAGGAGCAGTTGATTTCTAGGATGAGCAATCTGAAAATTTAGATGTTACTGGGTGTTAAAGGGCCTTTCCTTTTTAAGGCTACGCAGATAGCCAACAGAATGAAAAACTACATTTAAATATGTCAGTGCATTAGGCTACAGACCTACCCATTGGAATAGTGATGACTGTACTAGTACCAGTGCAGTGGGTGTTACAGCAAAAGGTTGCGAAACCGAGTAAGATCGAAAGTTTAGGAAACTCAAGGAGGAACAAATCAAAATGAGCAATTAAATGAATTAACTTCGCTGTGGTAGAGTGAGGCACTTGGCTACTTTGATAATGGGTCTAATAGTTGTTCCGCATAAAATGTTTGTTATTTTAGGTGGACAACCTGATATGTCTTAAGAGCAACACCATAAAGCAAGCAATGTGAATAACGTGCATATTGACATGAATGAACACAGTAGCAAAGATAAAGGGCCTAATTTGGACTTTGATTGTCTGACCACCAGACCGTCAATACAGCTGCGGAGAGGACGCCACCAAGATGGCAGCCCCCAAACCACCGTATTATGAAGTCCCCACCTACCCAGATGGCGGAAACAGAGCGTCAACATTGGCTTTAGCTCTCAGGGAGAGGCCAATGCCACAGCACTGTCGGTGCCACCAGCACACTCGGAATGCGCACTGTTGCCATGGAAGACAGTGTGCATTCCGAGCGTGCTCATAGGGGATCTCTGCACTGCCCATGACATGGGCATGGGCAGTGCAGTAACCCCCTGTTGCCCCGTCTCTGCGTTTCTGTTGGGCTTTTCATGGCGGGGTCCCCACCCTGATAAGGCTGGCGGAAAAGCAAGTTGTGATCAACACATGCTTGACCACGGCTTTCCACAACGCCGCAACATCGGGATCTCGGATCCCAGTGGTTGCGGCGGTCTTGTGGCAGTCCGACCGACAGCATTTAAATCTGTTGGTCGGACCACCAAGGATGCGGCGGTTGAACCTCCACCGCAGGTACTCGTAATCAGGCCCAAAGTGTTTGTATGCATGAAGGATGATCATGATGTGTTTCACAATGTGATCAAATCTTTTAGGCCGCCAATTTTTCATGTGATTGTAGGAGGAAAAGAAATTGAGATGTGAGTATCTCATGTTCCCCCTATATCTTTGATTGATGAATGCACATTTCATAAATTTGAAAGTATAGAACTGTTAAACAAATGTGTTTCTCGGGAGTTTACTGTGCAGTAAAATTACCCTTGATTGTGGGTTTTGAGACACAATTGATAATCAAAGAACAAGAACTTGTTGTACAATTTATGTGGTGAAGAATGATAGCGTATTGTTGGGTTGCTGGGAGCAGAGTCAGCATGGCATAATTTTGCATCCAAACCATCTAAAGAGCAAATTTTCTTAACAAAAGAGGACCGTAATACGAGATGAAAATACGTTTCCCAAAATGTTTATTCTAGAACTAGATTGCCTTAAGGATTTTACTCACAGGACAGTGTTGAAGGAAGATGCTGCCTTGTGTGCGAACAAAGTGAGGAATGTGCCACTAGTGTTGAAGGACACTTTAAAAGAGGAGTTGGAGATGCTGTGTACAAGTGGAATATTAGAACCAATAAGCATCTGAGTGACTGAGTACAATTATTTTGGCCAAAAATGCATGTGGTTAGGTGAGGGTGTGATTTGACTTGAGGGACCTCAACAAATGTATGTGGATGGTGAAGCTACAATGTTCACGATGTTAGATTTATCAAAAACATATTAGATTAAACTGCATCCCCAGTCAAAATCTCTTACCTCTTTTGTTACTGAGAAGGGACCATACTGATTCAGCTGGATGCCTTTCTTTCTATCTTTTGCTCCTGCTATATATCAGTGTGTAATACAAAGATTACTTTACGGTTAAGGGGTATGGCTGAGTCGGCAGCTAAGATGTCCCCTCGACTCTGAAGTGGGCAGAGTGTGCCCAGTTTTTTGCCATAGAATGGACCCCCAGTGACGCATCAGCAAGATCCTGGCAGCCTCGCTTTTGGTGATGTGCTGTGCCTAGCAGGGCTACCATATAACGTGCTGCAGTGCGCATTCTTTCTCCTCGATGATGTCTGGTGGCCCGCCCGCCTTGGAGGCCCCGCAGCAATAGGGGCCGTGGATGAGCCTGAGGCTTAAGGCTGCTGGATCTTGCCTGGCTGCTGCTGCGGTGCACCATCTGTCGTTTCTCCCCACTTGATCCCCGCTCCGGCTCTGTCACCCGCTGCTCAATCACCCGCTGATTATTTACTGGTTACAAACATGCGGCTGACTCTGGGGAAGGGCGTGCTGCATGTAGTCTGGCCGACTGGCCTACTGCACCTTGCCGGTAGAATGGCACAATTGGTTTGGGCATAAAAATGCCAGCTTTTTCAAAATAGTAATTTAAATTCTGACTGTACCATTAAAGAGGATTTAAAAGTACAATTCAAAAGAGTGGAAAAAGTATTTCTTTAGCTGTTCCCAAATTGGTGTTATCAATGATTAAATGTAATGAAGTAACCCAGTTTTAATTTATGGGAGAGCCAGCCGTGCTGCAGTGAAATAAAAACTACTGTGTGGTGTTTTCACTGCCATGACATGTAAAACCCATGCACACATGTCCTACTTTTTAAATAAAAAGCCCCTGCCAGATCGAAAAGACAGTTTAAAACTGCACTACGGACTGCAATGGCAGCCTTGAGACATTTTTTACAGTGCTAATTTAGTGGGTTGCGCAATAAGTGCTGCAGTCTACTTGTGTCATTTACTACGGGGTTATAAGTAAATTAAATAGACCAATTAGGTCTATGACAATTTTGACATGTTTGCAAGGGAGAGAATAAAGACTTTACCACTGGTTAGAAGAAGTAAAGTGTCAGAGTCCTAATGCCAAAAAAAACAAGTTCTGCAAAAATACGGTGAGAAGACAAAGATTTTGGGAATACAACACAAAAGATGGTAATTTCCAAAATGAACTAAAGCAATAAAAGTAGTCACCGTTGTCTGAAGGGTGTGCACTCAGGCAACGTTTTCAGTCTTGATCTGCACACATTATTCTGCATTCTTTGACATTGCTTCCAATGCTTTTGCAGATTATTCTGATTAGCAAAAATGTTTACCCCTTAGATGTTTCCATTTGTGGCAGTGTCTTGCATACTTTTGCCCACTAGTGAGTGTATAGGAATGAGCTTATCATTTAATAGTGCACACTGATTGGTTTGCTTAGTTACTTCTTTGCTGTGTGCCCTGGTCAAGGTTGTGCTTGTCCACACTATTGCACATCCTCGTGCACTACACTCACTGTTCACAGAAGCTCAGCTGGTCACTGTAATGTTGCGGTCCTAGGGGGTGTTTCGAGACCACACCCTTGGCCTCAATACAGTTTTGGTTTTGCCCACAGTCATCTGACCAAGGGCATAGATAAATTTGCAAGGCTGCGCATGGGCAGTCCCGCACCAGACCAGGACCAGTGGTGCATGCGTGTTCATTTGCACAGTGTGCACTCTGCACTTACTGCTCTGTGCCCGATCCAGCATACTAGGCCCAGAACACAACAACTGTTGACAAGGACGTTGCGTACTGCCCTCGCACCAACACCCTGCTATGCCTGGCTCTCTGTGCTCACCGGCATCCCTGGTGGAGGGAAACAGCACAGTGTTTCTCCGGCATGGTACCACCCACCGGCCGCACCAGTTTTCAGTAAGTCGACACAGATGGGGGACCTCCATGTCACAGCTGTTGCCTGCACCACCTACACATGCTCGGTGAGCACAATTTTTGGATACTTTGAGGCCGGGTAGAAACCTGAGGTTATGCCCCTGCCCAACATCGGCCCAAATATAATATATTTACCAGTGGCCAGCAAGCTATTGCTGCCTGATGGGGTGAAAAGCACGAATAGGCCCACGTGCTACCTAAGCAGTTAGGTCAGCCACCACGCAATGCTGGCGTAGTACTTGGCCAGCAAGTGACACCCAGACTTAGGCAGTGATTTTCTACTTCCACATCAGGCCCATCTCCGCACGGCCCATTGATCCATCATTAGGGAGGCATCAAGGAAGACCACTGCTCCCCCACTCTGGGCAGGCCAGCACCAGGTCTGCCACCCGGTCTGTATCACCACCCTGCGCAGTTAAAAAGAAAAATTGCAGCGAGTCTGTAAGGGGCCACACCTCCACCTTCTCATCTACACCTCTGGCACCAGCGACACCATGTCATGCACACAGTACCTGCGCACATGACATCCATACCCACAGTTGAACCTTTCCCAGTCTCAGGTGCACCATCCTCCCAAGCTGCCAAATGGGCAACTTGGGTGGACCGGCTGGAAGCATACTTCAAGGCAGGAGGACTTGAGGCAGGCAGGCAGTAACCCATCCTTCTTCATCTTGGTGGAGCCACCATACACAAGCTGTCCAAGATGGCAGGCAAAGCAGGGCCTACATTAACCTATGCCACACTCAAGGTGACACTGGCTGCTCATTTTGCCAATGCAGACTACGAGCAGTTCCTGCTCAGGCAAGCACGAGAGATGCCAGAAGAGGCTGTGTACAAATTCTATGTCAGGCTCTGTGAGTTGGCGAACATGTGCACTCACCCTGACAAGCAGGATCAAATTTGAGCTTAATTTATCTGAGGCTGTGCATCAGCAAAATTTAGTGAGCACATCCTGCAGCCCTGCAGGACGATGGCAGACATCCTCACCATGGGCAGATCGCAGAAACTGTTGAAGTTGGGGGCCGCCCACATGGAGGCCACACTCCAGCATGCCATCAACACTGAACCAGTCAATCAAATAGGAGTCACCTCATCGCCTCACAGCAAAAGAGACTGCTCCAAGACACGCCAAGCTGCCAGACCATGTAGATGATGTGGTGGGCCTACTCCACATGTGGGAGACTGCCCGGCAAAAGGGAGAGAATGCTTAGCATGTTGCAAGATGGACCACTATGCCAAAGTCTGTCGTTCAACACCCCTGGCGAAAAGGCCCAAGAAGAGGACGACCAGCCTGAGGGACACTGAGCCCATGCTAGCAGACGACATGGATGACGATGAGTCAGAAGGTACTGTTCACTTTGTACACATTGGAGAGCCAGCCCCAGGCCGCATCCACTGAGCCACCTGGCGCAAAGTCATTATCGATGGACAACCACCGGTGGCTCATAGATACAAGGTCATCAATCAACATCCTGCCTCTATCACTGCACATGGAAATGGCTTCCCCACCAGGCGTGTATGCTTATGGCACGTCCAAGTGCCTCCCACTTGCAGGCGTATTCACCACTGCCATCATCTACCAAGGGCAAGCTACCAAAACAAAGGTCTACGTCACAGATGGAGGGGCTCACATGCTTCTCAGCTACCACACAGCAAAGCACCTACAGCTGGCCCAGATTGCATTTGGGGTCCATGTCAGTGCTGGCAACTCCCTTCTGGATGAGTTTGAACAACTTTTCCAGAGAACTGGATACCTCAAAGACCAAGTAGTCCATCTGTACATTGACAAATCGCTGCAACCAGTAGTGTTGCAACATCGATGGGTGGCTTTCCACCTTCAATCAAAAGTGAAGGCAGAGCTACTGAAGTTGGAGGAGGCCAACATCATCAAAAAAGTGGAAGGGCTAAAGTCCTTGGTGTTGCACATTGTAGTCGCCCACAATCCAAAACAGCCCAGAGAAGTGCACATATGCATCAACGTGAGACTCCCGAACACTGCTATAAAGAGGGAATGCTGCATAACACCTAGTGGGGATGACATATCGGTAGAGCTTTCTTCCTCCCGTGGTTCTTGAAAATGGATTTATGATCTGGCTACCACCAGATCCTCCTGGTGCCCGAGTCCCAGCATGTGATGATGTTCTCCATACACCTTGGTTTGAGGCGATATAAATGCCTCAGTTTCGGCACCTCCGAAGCTGCTAAGAGGTTTCAAGAAATTATTAGAGGAGTGCTGTTGGGCCTCGCTGGAGTCTTGGATGTCAGTGACGACATCCTGGTCCATGCACCTACCCTGGAACAACATCTTTACAGACTGCTCTCAGTGTTCCACTGGCTACAAAGGTGCAGTCTCACCTTGCACAGGGAGAAGTGCAAGTTCCTGAAGGAGGAGACATGTTTCTTTAGGTACCATTTCTCCACAAAGGGTATCACCCCGACCTAGCCATGGTCCATGGCATCCAGGCCACACCTGCACCCTTCACAGTCACTGGAGTAATAAGCTTTTTAGAAATGGTCACCTAATGCAGCCGTCTGACGCAGAACCTGACCCAACTCACAGGGCCACTCCGTGACCCCACCAAGTCGTCAACCTACTGGCAGTGGGGTCCCAAACAAGAGAAGTCTTTTCAAGAAACAAAGTAAGCCTTATCCACAGACACCACACTTGTTTATTTCAACTCCTGGAAAGTCACTGAGCTGTCAATAGATGCCAGCCATACAGTCATGTGAGCAGTCGTATCCCAGAGGCAGCAATGCACAGAGTGGGCCCCCATTGCTTGTGCCAGCCAGGCTTTCACCCACCGAACAGCGGTACTCTCATATAAAAAAAGAGGATTCACTGGGGCTCCAGACATTTTCACATCTACCTGTATGGGTACCCGTTCAATGTCAGTATTGACCACAAGCCTCTGATACCATTCTTCAAAGGATCAGTGTCAAAACACCCAACGCGGATAGAAAAGTGAATACTCCATTTACAAGAGTATCACTTCTCACTGGAATACCAACCTGGAATCCACAACCCGGTGGACCACTAATCACAACACGTCTGCCCTGCCACTGCCCAGGAAGAGCAACAGGCAGAAGATCCTGAAGAGTATGTGAGGGGCATAGTGGAATCGTCATGCCCTCTCCCCATTTCAATGACCAACAGCATTGAAGCTACCCAAGCTGACGGCTGTCTCCAACAGGCCATGGCAGCAACAAGGTCATGAAGTTGGGATACCTTCATGATGTCCCTGCCCCAAAAGACAGCAGAAGCCCGGAGCACACTCAGATCACTACATCATGTGTGAGAAAAGCTCACTATCACGGCATACGGATGCCTACTCAGAGGACCCCAGCTCGTTGTGCCAGCCAGTCTGACTCAGCCAATGGTAGACTTTGCACATGGGTCACACCAAGGAGTTGTCAAAATAAAGAAAAGACTGAGAGGTAAGGTGTGGTTTTCCAGTCTCAATGAGAAAGTCAAACAGACTGTCTAACAATGTAACCTCTGCCAAGCCACTGGAGGGAGTAACCCCCCTCCACCTGTCATCACAGAGCAATCACCTGATGCTCCCCTGGCACTACACCAGTGCAGACTTTGATAGCATGCCTGACGACAGACACCTCTTGGTGGTCATCAGTGATTATTCAAAATATTGTGAAGACCACCTCTGCGGAGGAAACAATTTCTAAAGTGGAAAACTTTTTAGCCACCCACAGCCTTATAAGGGAACTCCACACGGATAACTGCCCACCTTTTAATGACCAGGACCTGGATAACTACCTGGTGCACAGAGGAACCAAGCACTGCAGGATTACCCCCGTTGGCCTTAAGCCAATGGTGAGGTCGAATAATTCCCGAGGACCTTCACAAAAACTATTCGCATACACAGGCAGAGCAGCAGTGAGTAGAGAGTGCCATCTACACCTTCCTAACGGATACCGACTGACTCCACACTCTACTTCAGGAATGGCACCCAGCACCTTCAGTTTTGGGCAAAAGGTTACCCTCCCCTGCCCATCAGTCTCGTCGGAAAGAACAAAATCGGCAGGCATCCCAATGCCAATGGGCAATAGCCCCAAAACTCTCTGTAGAGGACTGGGTACTTGTGGAAGACCGGCATCGAGGAAGCATGTTCTAACTCCCTTTTGAGAGAAACCTATGGTAGGTCACCAAGATCCGAGGGAAAATTGTAACAGCCTCCAGAGGCCGTGAGACAATCATGCGGAATATCTCACATTCAAGCTGTTCAAGGGGACTCCTGGAAGCCCACCAGACTCTTCACAGGGACACAGACAATAGAACTCGGGTGACCATGAAATAGATGACCCATCAACGGCCCACCATTAAGGATTGCCTTCAATGCAGCCCTTCCAAATGGCACCCAAGCCTGTTGGGCTCTTAGCCCCGCAGGGAGAAGTTGATACTGAGAGACACAGCACCAAGCTAACTGGCCACGATCGGGGTCTCCAGAGGTAAAACCGCCAGAGGAATCCAACACAGTCCCAACAGTTCAGGGCTATGTAATTGACTAGATGAGGAAAAAACAGCCAGCCGGAGCGGTCCTGACAACTGACTTCCTGTACCTTTTAACCTAATTGGGTTTTATGTATGTTGTGTAAGTCCCTCACAGGGGATGTTGTGTGACTCAATGTTGGTCTGCCACTCATGTGGTTTCTTATTGTTTTTTATTGTTTTGTTTGTTTGGTTATGATAAAGAAGGAATTAAATGTTGCTGGCCAACGGGGTGTTTTGACCCCACACCCCGGCTTCAGAACAGTTTTGGTTTCGCCTGCGGTCATCTGACCAAGGGCATTAATAAACGGGCGAGGCTGAGTGTAGGCAGTCGTGCGCCAGACCAGGACCAGTGTTGCACGCTTGTACACTTCCAAAGCGTGCTTGTACACTTCCAAAGCGTGCAGACTAAGCGCAACGCTCTGGGCCTGATCCAGCAAAATAGGTCAAGAACCCAACAGCATGTGACACATTCACTCCCGCGCTGTCCTGGCATTGCTGCAGTGGTCACGTGATGCAGCAGTGGAATGCAGAATTATAAGAGTATGTACCTGTCGCAAAATGTCGTCCTCACTGATGGCTCCATTTAGCTTGCACACTACTAGTATCGCACGAAGGGGAACTCCCTTCACCTTGCCACTTGTCCTGAATCCTACCTGGATTGCTCCATTTTGTTTTTTCTAAGAGCAGTTTTTAGCGAAGTGCGTGATGTGCAATAGAAAACAAATCAATTATCTTGTCAAAACGTTTGAATTGTCTAGGGCCGCACACATACCCTGCGTTTATTTCATCCATAGGTAGTATCTTACAGGAAATGTCTGAAAACATGTCTACCCTTTCCATCAGCCTCAGAGCCTGAGAGAAATGATAGTCTCTAGTGTTGCTGACAATGGTCACCTGTACTGGATCACAGAGATGTTTGAAGATGAACAGGCTGCATTAGTTACTAAAACTCTTTTACCTTTTAGTTCTATTCTCATAGTCGTGCACAGATCGACAGAGGTATAGAAATTACCAGAAGGCACTGTTAAAGTATTGACTCCCGAAAAGATAGTACCAGTGACAGAGGTAAAATTGATCCATATGGAATGAGAAAACAGTGACCAATTTCAGAGTGCCGAAACAGCTAGCCTGGTGCTAAGGACAGCTCGGTGTCACTTTTTTCTCTGTGATAAAAGTATTTTTTTTGTGAAAGAGCCTGTACCACGGATAATTTAACAAACTGCCATCAAAAAACGGTTTGCTTGATGTACGTCAGAATTTCACTGGAAGGGAAAACCTGGTCTTTAGTGACCTCTTATTTCTCTGTCATTAAAAAAAATGATTAGCATAGATATTGCATTTCCAAGGACCTTTGTGCTATTAAACACACTGTAGAGTTAAGAGTCACAGCCTGTTTTTATACGCTATGTTCCTCTCTAACTTTTACATGAACATTCATTGACGTTCTGGGGGTGTAATATTATAATGCTGTCTATATATTCTGTTTATGTGAGTATACTGCAGAATGGTTCAAGCCCAATAAAACGTAGGTCAATCATGATATGTGTCCTTTCCGTAGGTAGATTACATAGAGACACAGATGATGTTGAGTATACGGGCTGTGCTATGAGTGAATACCATGATTTACCGGCATGTGCATAAAATCACTTTTTTATCATGCATGGTAATTTTAGGCTACCCTTTTTAATTGGTAAAACGCTCTGCTTACCCAGGGTCTGGTAAAGGCTATACCAAAACCACAAATACATAGATAGCTGTATGTTACCATGACGCTTCAAAACATTCTTGCTTCAAGTAAATTACCAATCTACAACTTTTACACGCTGTTCACCGTTAAATATGAAATGCACAAACATATTGACCTCCAAGCAAATTGAGAACTTTTTTGATGGGGATGAATTCCATCTAAACTGATTTATTTACCATCGTGCTTTTCTAATAAAACCAGGGAGGTGGAATACTTCCACTTAGCCAACTACAAAGATTTCCTACGAAGTGAGCACTAAGCAACCATTCTCTACGGTTCGTTACAGCTACGTTGAGATGGTCTTACATAGTCACCTACAGCCATGTTGTGTCTGTTATAACGTAGAGTGCCTTAGGCGATTACAGGTCAGTTACACTCGTGAGCAAGGTTTAATGATCACTCTATAAGAATTTTACACATGGTTTATTCCAATATCTCAGGACTCATGATTCCCCTCATAGTTTAAGAACTTTCATTGTGTTTGGTACTTTTGCATCTTTTTATTCTCATATCGTGGTGGTGCATGCATCTATCACAGGGGTATCCTTCGATGGCCCACAAGGGGAAGATTCCTGCCATGTTTTCCAGATATTCACAATAGATTCACTTTCATTCCATGATTGTAAATTAGGATCATTAACACTGTAAGATATTTCCTGGAAATCTGATATTGCTCTAAGCCACATAGATAAACTCTAAACATCACTGATCTTTAATGGCAGTCAGAGAATTTGAGAGAATCAAAAATTCAGAATATCTCTATTATTCACGAGGAGAACATCATTTTCAAAATGATGTGTGTGTATTATGAGGGAAATTCAGATTCATCATCGACATATCCCTTATTGGCAAATGGCAAGCACAGGTGATATGCACTGTGAATATCGGTCAATTTACGGTACAATAAATGAACTGGGCAACTTAAAGACAGAGATAGAAATTGAAGGCTGTCTGTGTATATAAATCAGTGAATAAATAGATCAGAAAATGTTTGGGAATGGGCGTAATATAAGTAGTTTGGCTTATATGTAATTTGCTTTGATTACTATGGGCCAGATGTATCAACCGGTTGTGAAATAGAAATTGGTCGCAAATAGATTAGCAAATGGTCAAATGTAAGTCTGGTACTTATTAACACGTTTTTCGGTTTCAATTGCAAAAATAGCAATCCAAACTGAAACTTAGCTACTCCTTATTTGACAAACAAGTGCAAACTATAAAAAGGGTGAAGGAGTTGTAGGAAGCTGACTCTGTATATACTATATCAAAATGAGATATAGTGTGCACAGAGTCCAGGTGTTCCCCAGAGGCTTAACAGAGGCTAAAGTAGATAATACTAATGCTCTCTTTTGTGGTAGTGTGGTCGAGCAGTTAGGCTTATCGGAGGGTAGTGCAAAGCATTTGTTGTCCACACACAGACAATAGAGGAAGCACACACTCAAGGACTTATCTCCAGACCAATGTTTTTTATATAGCAAAAATATGTTTTCTTAATTTATTTCTAGAACTACAAGATTCAAGTTGCAGGTAAGTACATTAATAAATATGTATTTCACATATGAATCAATATTACTTTGTTTGGAATCCGTAAGTTATACAGTTTAAGAATGAATGGCAATAATCTGTTTTAAAAGTTGACTGCACTTTTGAGAAACAGTTCCTGGGAGAAGAAAAGTTAGTATGATTTACAGGTAAATACTTGACTTACAGTTCCACTCTCCGGGAGTTAAGAAGTCCACAGGTTGGGGTTCAAGTTAACCCCAAACACCCACCAGCAGCAACACAGGGCCGGCTGGGTGCAGAGGTCAAAGTTGAGGCAAATTTACCATGGGTTCCTATAGAGACGGGGGCACTCGGTTTAAAATCTGCTGGTAGGTAAGTACCCGCATCTTCAGAGAGCAGACCTGGGGGTTTAGAGGAGCATCGGGGGGCCACAAGCAGGCACCAAACGCACACCCTGAGCGGCACAGGGGTGGCCAGGTGCAGGGTGCAAACAGAATGTCGGGCTCCCAATGCTTTCTGAGGATTTCACCCTGGGGGTCACTTAGATGCTGCAGGCTGGGTCCAGGGGGTTGGTTCGGGAAAACCACAGGCTGGACAAGTAGAAGGGTCACCTGCTGAACGTTACTGCACCAGTGGTCGGGTTCTCCAAGGCCTGGGGGCTGCGAGTGCAGTGTGCCTTTAGGCGTCGGATATCTTCGTCTGGAGGTTTCGTGGTCAGGGGGGTCTTCTGGATTCACACTGCAGACATCGTCATGGGGGTGAGCATGGGGGCAGGAGAGGTCGACCTACGGTGGGCACTTGCTCAGAATCACCTGGGAATCCTCTCTAGCCGGTTGGGCCACCTGGACACGGGCAGTGGTGCAGAGTGGTCAGGACTCACGGATTCGTGGAGGCTCTGGAGTCCTTAGTTTTAGTTTTTTCTTGGACAGGACCAATGTCCACGGGAGTTCTTGGTCCTTTGTGAGGCACGGCTGTCCTCTATAAGTTGGCAGAGGTCGCTGGTTCCACAGGATGTGTCACTTTCTTGTTGCAGGTTCTCTGAAGCAGGAGACAGGCCGGTAGGGCTAGGGCTAGGGCCAAGTCAGTTTACATCTTCCTTCTTCTCTGCTGAAGGTTCAGCTTAGCAGTTCTTCTTCTTTCTTGTGAGGTCGCCAGGAATCTGATGACTTGGGTTCAGGGGAGCCCTTAAATCCTTGATTTAGGGGCATCACAGGGGTCGGAGGGCAGTAGCCAATGGCTACTGTCCCTGAGGGTGGATACACCCTCCTTGTGTCCACTCCCTTTGGGGAGGGGACACAAACCTAACCCTATTAATCCCTGACCTCCAAACCAAGATGGAGGATTCTGCAGGGAGGGGGTCACCTCAGCTCTGGACACCTTAGTGGGTGGTCTTAGCTGAGGTGGTCACTTCTTCATGCTTTCCCTAATTTTCCCGCCAGACTTGCCACCAAAAGTGGAAGGCGGGGTGAGCAACTCCACTAGCTGGGGTGCCCTGTTGCACTGTAGCAAGAGCCTTGAGCCTTTGAGGCTTACCATCAGGTGTTACAGTTCCTGCAGGGGGGAGGTGTGAAGCACCTCCACCCAGGACATGCTTTGTTTCTGGCCACAGAGAGCATAATGGCTCTCACCCCAGGTGGTCAGAAACTCATCTGGAAGTGGCAGGCTTGAACAGACCAGTCAGTCCTGCACTAGCAGTTTGGCTAACATACAGGGGCATCTCTAAGATGCCCCCTGGATGCACTTTGTAATAAATCCCACACTGGCATCAGTGTGGGTTTATTGTGCTGAGGAGTTTGATACCCCCTTCCCAGTATTCAGTGAAGCCATTATGGAGCTGAGCTGTGGAGATCGTAATGAGAACCTCCCAGACCACATACTCAATATGGCTACACTGCGCTTACAATGTCTAAGAATGGACTCAGACACTGTAGGGGCATATTGCTCATGCAGCTATGCCCTCACCTCCTGTGATATAGTGCACCCTGCCTTAGAGGGGTGACTTAACTATGCCATAGGCAGTGATTTGTGGGCATGGTACCCTGAGAAGGGTGCCATGTCGACTTTGCCTTCTTCTCCTCACCAGTACATACAAGCTTCAAAGTGTGCATGTGCTTGGTAAGGAATCTTCCAGGGTGGCAAAATACATTCTGCAGCTTTTGGGGACCTTCTCTGGCCACACGGCCCTTGGTACCATGGGTACCTTTTACAAGGGACTTAACTGTGGGCCTTGGGTGTGCCAATTGTGGAAACAAAGGCACAGATTTTGGGGAAGTATACTGGTGCTGGGGCCTGGTTAGAAGAATCCCAGTACACTCCCAATCAAAGTTGGCATCAATTTTAGGCCAAAGTGTGTGCGGGGGGGCAACAAGCGCACTTTCCTACAGGAGTGGAATGTTTCTATTTCCACAAAGGCTGTTCTGCATACTATGGCGAGGAGGATGAGGCTTTTTGCTCCAAACCAGCACAGGAGAAGACACAGGTGATCCTGAGAAACAGGCAATAGTTTTTATTTTAATCAAGCCTAGATTCAGTTATTGGGGGGGCATTGTTGTTGATTTTCATGGTTTTGCGGCTACTCGCTATATCGAACCGGCTTTCTCTCGACTAAGAGAGCCAGTTCCAGGTGTGGCCGCCATTTTCTTTTTCTCTGGGTTAGCGCTCTAGTCTTTCTGCATTCCGCAGCCCAGGAACTCCCTACATAAACCGCGATGCGGCGGCAGCGCAGCGGACACAGGTGATCCTGAGAAGCAGGCAATAGTTTTTATTTTCGATTTTAATCAAGCCTAGATTTTTAAGATTTTAACTTTTGAACTTGCTGAGTATGAATGAGGTGTGTGATAGCTGACCTGGGCCCATGTTCAGTGGCCAGTCAGTTATTGGGGGGCGTTGTTGTTGATTTTCATGGTTTTGCCGTTACCTGTTACATCGAACCGGCTTTCTCTCAACTAAGAGGGCCAGTTCCGGGTGCGGCCGCCATTTTCTTTTTCTCTGGGTTAGCGGTCTAGTCTTTCTGCATTCCGCAGCCTAGGAACTCCCCACATAAATTGCGATGCAGCGGCAGCGCAGCAGACGCGCGCAGCAAGTGCGCCAAAGGCAAGCCCGTCTGCCCCCGTCCGCGCCAGACCGGGCCTTAGGGCCAGCCCCCCTGGTCAAATTTGCGAAAATGGGTTGGCTACTTCCCCCACTTTCTATTCAGCAGAGGAGTTATATGCTTTAAGGCCCCTGTTGTCATTTGAGTGTTTGGTCTGTACTAACTGGTATGGGAAGATCTGGAGGTGCCCCGCCTGCCAGTGGAAGCCTCATCTTAACGAGATAATACCGCACGCAGACAAAATATGTCAAAGCACCCTCTTATTGAGTAATGTTAGATCAATGTCAGCCCATAAACTGGATATAAATTTACTATTAAGTGAAATGGCATCCTCAGCCTTATTTCTTACTGAAACTTGGCTACATGAAGGCTCAGGGATGGATATCTCTCTGGCTTTACCTTCAGGATACCTAATAGCCAGGGTAGATAGGACTATGTCCAGAGGGGGAGGAATTGCCATCATTTACAGGGACTCCTTGAAGTTGCTTTTTCAGCCTTTACAGGTAGTAGAAGGGGAAGCTATGGTCTTCTCCTTGGAGCTTAACCCCTCATTTACATTCTCAGGACTTCTTCTCTATCGCCCCCAGGGCCTCCAGAGGATTTTTTAACGTCCCTCTCTAGTAATATTGCGGATTTGGTATGTAGGAGACCGAACTTCACGGTCCTAGTTGACTTTAACATTCATGTCGAAAACCCTGCGCAGTTAGCAGCAAGACGTCTTTTGGGAGATATGGAGGCGCTGGGTTTAAACAACTGGTGAAAGGCCCTACGCATGAACATGGCCATACGATCGACCTAGTGTTTAGTTATTTGACCTCCCTTGCCACCAAACCCCCCATACCTTTAGCTTGGTCAGACCACCTCCTAGTCACAGTCGATCTAGCCACTAGTTCTAAGGGGAATAGCCCCAAGCCTTTGCCTCAGGTGGGTAGACATTGGCACAAGCTCAGCATCAGAGATTGGACGAGGAAACTGGAAAACAATAAACCTTTGGCCATTGATAACATGAGCCTCAATGTAAAGATTTTTAATGACTGGATCACCGAGAGCTTGGACACAGTCTTACCTTTAAGGACTAAAAATGGTCCGCGTAGGAAAGACAGTACTCGGTGGTACACTTCTAGTTTGCACCTTCTTAAGAAAAATTGTAAAAGGCTGGAAAGAAGGTGGAGAAAATCATATGCCTTAGAGGATAGGGATAGTTACAGAAAAGCTATTAGAGTGTATCAGAAGGAGATAAAAATAGCTCAGAGCTCCTACTATGCTGATAGAATTGGAGAAGCTGCCAGCTCTCCTAAAGAGGTGTTGCAGGTCCTAAAAGAAATCCTTCAAGTGCCAGTTAAAGAGAACCCTATTAAAGCTTCTACAGTATATAGCAATCAGTTAGCTAGTTTTTTCCAACATAAAATATTGGACATCTACTCTAACTTTCCTGAGAATACACCTTCATTAGAAGAGTGAACTTCTAGCACAAGGAAGGGATTAGCTACGATTGCCCAGTTCACTCCCCTTCTTCTGGAGCAAGCGGACGTCTTGCTCAAATCACTTAAGTCCTGATCCCCCTTGGACCCAGCCCCCCCACAGATAATTGTGCGGGGCTGGACAGTGATTGGTCCAACCCTGACGGACATGTTGAACGCCTCAATATCCAGAGGCTTGGTTCCGGATCAATGGAAGCACGCTGTGGTTAAACCACTATTAAAGAAGGCGTCCCTAGATATGGCAGATCTAAATAACTACAGACCGATATCTCTACTACCGACACCGGCCAAAATTCTAGATAAGCATATTAACACCCAACTTTCCACCTTTCTGGAAACACACAACTGTCTCCATCCCACACAAACGGGCTTTAGACCCCGGCATAGTACAGAAACTGCACTGATTGCAATTATGGAAGAGGCAAGGAAAGCCATGGATCTTGGCCAGACAACTGCAGGGATTTGAGTGCAGCCTTTGACACCATAGACCATCAAGGGCTGAGTATAAGGATGAGGAATACGGGAATAGAAGGGCAAGCTCATGCATGGCTGACCTCCTTTCTGGAGGGGAGAACTTTCCAGGTCCTTGATCGATCTTATTATTCAGATAAGCTCTTTTCCAGCTGCGGGGTCCCCCAGGGTTCGTCACTTAGCCCCACGCTCTTTAATATACATATGGCTCCCCTGGTGGACTTAATTGAATCTTTTGGCCTATCTATGGTGTCTTATGCGGATGACACCCAACTGGTGGTGTCCTTCGGAGATGACACCAATAGGGATGGTTCTTCACTGACTTCTTGTTTACAGGCAGTTACAGGTTGGATGATGGACAGCAGACTTCAACTTAATGGGGACAAGACAGAAATTATGATCCTGGGATATGACCCAGGCCCGAATAGGTCACTCATGTGCCCTAGTGCTTTAGCTGACTTCTCACCCCGACAAAATGCATTAAGAGCTTAGGGATATGGCTGGATCCCTGGCTAACGTTGGATCAGCATGCCAGGCATATATCGGCTTCCTGCTTTGGCATGCTGAGACTTCTGAGGAAGGTGTTTACAATCCTTCCCTTTCTGGCAAAACGACTTATCATCCAAGCCACCATTCTTTCGAGACTTTATTATTGTAATGGCATATTTCTTGACTCGCCTCTTTATGTGATAAAGAAGCTGCAGCATGTACAAAATGGAGCCGCACGTCTTCTGTTAGATATCCCTAGACATGTATCGGCAAAACCAGCATTAGTCTCCCTGCATTGGTTGCCAGTCGAACAGAAGATCAAATTTAAAGCTCTATGCTGCATTCACAGGTCCCTTCACAATTGTGGGCCACCAATCCTAAGAGCCCTTGCATCTTTCTGTAGGCCGAACAGGACGCTCAGATCGACTTCTTTAGCCTTGGCCTCCCTACCTAGATTTAAAAAAGTTAGATGGGATGGGGCCACGATGTCCTATATGGGGGCCAAATTGTGGAATTCCCTTCCTCTCAAGCTCCGGTTTACAAGCCAGGAACTCAGCTTCCGTAAGGAACTCAAAACTTGGCTCTTTTAGAATCGGCTGTCCTTTCATTTTAACCTTGATCTCCTGATTTGGTCCTCTAGCGCTGGGAAGCCTCAGGGCAGCCATGTGCTTTACAAATTGCAGAACATAACATAACATAACATTTTCAGAGACAGAGTGGCTTTATTCCCACCGGCAACGGAGGAGATATATCAGAAATATAGACTCAGCCACAATGTTGTTCTTTATTTAATTTGTGAATTATACCATTTGTTGTCTACAGACACACACACAGGAGTGTTTCTATAACCACACACACTTGTAATTTTGCTGCCTTCAACTTTTAGCCTCAGGAAGCTATCAAGCAAATGTTGCCATAGCAGGAAGGGATTACCAAAGCTCACTTTCTAATTTTTGTCTTTATTTTTTTTAAAGCAATGCTGCTAAATATTCATAGATGCATTTCATTTCCAAGTACTTAACAAGAGTTCTACTTCTAAATCAGCAGCCTGTCTCCGCTAGCACCTATAACTTTTTAAATCAGACACAGACATTACTGTTGCTAGAAGCCTCCTCACCTTCGAGAGAAGAGGTAACCTGACTACTAGAACATATTTGCATAGTTTACAAAAATTATAGAGATGATATAACTTGGCCTAAACCATTTGCAACATGTCTGCTATGCTACAGTGTGTCATTGTTTGCTGAATATATGGTAATCTGACTGGGTATCTCTGTGGCAGTTGCCAACATATGTATAACTTTACCCAAATGATGCATTTTAAAGACAACATATTTATGCTACCATTTTAATGGCATCCAAATGTTTATTTCAAATGTCTAACACTGAATATTCTATGAGGACAATATCAACTTTAGATTGTGTAGCACCTGTGTCATCAGGTTTTGATGGGACTAAGCAGTAAGAATTTTTTCCTCATAAGTCTTTGAATATGAAAACGTACTCTACATTGTGTAGTTGGACATACATTTCTACTAGATCTGGGAAGAGGTCTTAGAGGCACTAATGGTTAAGTCCATGTAGTTGTAAGGCTAATCTCCATTTGGACGACAGACACCTTTGTTGATATATTCCTGATCATCTACATCATCCACATTGTCATCAGCATGGCCCTCTGTAACATTTTCTTCTATGTGTGTATACAAATTGTAGTATTTATTGCATTAAAATGTTTATGTTTAGTATTAAATATAACATATGTACAAGTAAAAGCATGTTAAATATATAAAATGATTCCCTTAGTTTTATACATATGTTGTCAACACTTTTCTCACTGATTCCTCCGTCCTCTTAGTTGCAGCACGTGCTCGGGTGTGAGACAAACAAGTTGTGACGTGATCAAGACAGCTTGTTTGTCGAAACGCGTTGAGTGGTGTTTCCAGAATAAGGAGATTTGCTATATAATAATCTGCTGGAGCGCGCATGCCTTCTGTTGGAGTTAGCGGAGGCTTTCTCTAAAATATGTATATATATATATAAATACATATATATGTATATATATGTATATATATATATATATATATATTCACACACATTTCTCCTAGAATTATAGTACGAAAGATTATCTTGTTCTAATTGGAAAAGCCATTGACTAATACAATTGAAAGCTGTGCATTCCCTCCTAAAAGCTGAATGACTTCTACTTAAATACTAATCCCCAACTGCATTTTTTGAACCTGAGAAATGTAAATTAATTGACATGTAAAATTAGCCCACATCAAATCTAATCTGTTTACACATAATTACTTGACCATTATAATAAAGATCTTTAAAGCTGTTAAAGTATTGCATATATGTTTTTTACACTAACCTGGGTTTTGCTGAGGAAGTTCATATGTGGCAATATTTGTAAGGTCAGATATTGCCTAAATAATCAGGCTGATTTGGAATCACTTGTCCAGCACTGTTGTTGGTGGCTGTGTGAAAGGTCCCTTGAGTGAATGTCAGAAGTTCCAAATTTGTCTCTTTCAGGAAAAACCGTCCAGATTGAAGGAGTAGCGATTCAATATTTGACCAACCCAATTACAGAACCAGTTCAGGATAAAATTGGCAACTTTAAGGGGTTACACAAATTCATAGTTTGTGACTCAAGCCCGGTATCCCTACTGGGGAGGGACTTGCTGTGTAAGACAAGATGCTCGATTACTTGCTCAAATGATGGAATTGAGATGCACATGAACAGTGATGATGAGGATGACCCAGCTCCAGATATAAAAGTGTGAGATAATAAGTGAGGAGTACCCTCTGATTAGTTTCGTTCCAGTTTTCACAGTGAAGGATCTTCCTTCTGACTTACAAGAAACAGTTAAAGAGAAAGTGTGGGATTTGACAGGAAGAGACATTGGTCTGATAACAGGAGTTGAGCCAGTTAAGGTTCCAGTAAAGCCAAACGCAATTTTTCCCCAGAGTCCCCAGTACGACGTGACGCAGGATATCATTGAAAGGTTGCCCCCATAATTGCAGAATTTGTAAACCAAGTGGTTTTGAAAGAAGTATTGAGCAGCCCATGTAATCCACCGATAATGGGATTGAGAAAACCCTGTGGGAAAGTTTGGATTGTTCAGGATCTGAGAAAAATAAATTACATTGTGATCAAATGTTGTCCTGTAGTACCAAATCCAGCCATGATTTTGTTCCAGATTCCATGCGATGCTGAAGGGTTCACCGTCATAGACTGGTCACAAGCATTCTTTTCTGTGCCTCTTCATGAGGATAGTCAATTTCTCTTCTGTTTCAAATTTTTAGATCGTGTTGGTGTAGAATTCCTCAAGGGTTTTCAGAATCACCTTCCATATTCAGCCAGATTTTGAAAAAGAACCTGGAGTCATTGGAAATGCCTTTCCAATCGACATTGGTACAGTACATTGATGATTTGTTGATTGCGTCCAAAACGAAGGAAGAGTGCAAGTGTGACACGATTGCCTTACTGAACCATTTGGGAAAGAATGGTCATAAAGTGTCCTCACTTAAATTACAATACTGTCAAAAGTAAGTGAAATATTTGGGTCACCAGATTGAGAAGGGAATAAGGAAAATCTCCAGAGAAAGGGTCACAGCCATATTGGAGATGAGTCCCCCAACCACACAGAGAGATGTCAGGATGGTTTTGGGGATGATAGGCTACTGTCGCCAGTGGATTCTCAAATTTTCAGTAAATTCAAAGCCATTGCCGAAGCTGACTCACAAAGAAGTCACTGATCCCTTAGTGTTAGATCAGGCATGTATGAAAGTGTTTTCTGAATTGAGAGAGAGTTTGTGCAAAGTCCCAGTGCTAGGAATGCCTGACTACACAAAACCCTTCATGTTGTTCTGTTATGAGGGTGATACATGTTCTTTGTCTGTCTTGACTCAAGTCCATGGAGGTGTAAACCGGCCAGTAGCATATTTTTCAGCTACTTTGAACCCAGTTGCAGCAGCTTTACCAGGCTGTTTGCGTTTCGTCGCTGCGGTTGGACAGAGCCTCACACAGTGTGAGGGCATTGTGATGGGACATCCCCTATTATGGTCCCTCACTCCATTGAAGTTTTACTTACCCGAACAAAGACGCAGTACCTAGTAGGTACCATGCTGACTCGCTATGAAACAAGCATCCTGGGGTCCCCTAGCGTGTCATTGAAAAGATGTACAGTCCTTAATCTGGAAACCTTACTCCCAAATGAGAATGTTGAAATTGAAAAATTGGAAGATATTGTGCATGATTGTCTTGAAGTAACTGATATGTGAACAAAACCGAGACCTGATATCAGAGACACCCAAAGAAAGAAAATGGCCAAATTATCTTTGTTGATGGTTCCTATCTAAGGGACAATATGGGAATCCTGAGAGCGGGATATGCTGTGTGCACAATTTCTGGTATACTCGAAGCGTCCTGGCTTCGAGGAGTATACTATGCACAAGTAGAGGAACTGGTAGCCCTTGCTAGAGCATGCCATGTTTCTGCACAACTCAAAGTTATCATCTATACAGATAGCCAGTATGGATTTGGAATAGTGCATGATTTTGGCCAGTTGTGGTCTCAGAGAGGTTTCTTGACCTCTTCTGGTTCACCAGTAGGAAATGGTGAGAGAATTCAAGAGTTGTTGCAAGCCACCCAAATGCCTGAAAAGATTGCCGTGGTGAAATGCAGTGCACATCTGAAATCGCAAGTTTTGTGTCAATGGGGAATGGATATGCGGATCAAGTCGCAAGGTTTTGTGCATTGAACTGTATATCGTTCAAGGATATGTGGGGACTGTTACCTGAGGAAGACGAATCTGAAGTGGCCCGACGCCACTGTTCTGATGACAATGAGAAACCCACCCGACAGGAAGACAGGACTGTCACTGAATGAGATCCTCATGGGCAGAGCAATGAGATTGCCAGCGGTTCCTTCAAAGGCTCTTGTGAACATAATAGATTATATGGTTTTGGACTACTGCAAGGGTCTGGCTGATGTGATTCACTCTTTCTCTCATCAGGTGGAAGCCACCACATTGCAACTGTCTCAAGATCAAGAACACAACCTGAGAGCAGGTGACTGGGTTGCGATCAGAAAACATGTGAGGAAGACGTGTTTGGAGCCTCGATGGAAAGGCCCTTTCCAGGTAGTTTTGATCACTACCACAGCTGTGAAGTGTGCTGGAGTTCCTAACTGGATCCAGGCAAGCCATACGAGAAAAGTGAAATGTCCTTTGGACAATGAAGAAGGGTTGTTGAGAGTACAAACAATGATCAGACCAACCTCAGAGCCAGAAAGAGGAGAAAGAGTAACTGAGACCGGATCTGAGCAAATTGAGAACGGTTCAGCCACTCCTGTGAGAGACGAACGAGAAGACCTACAGGACAGTGAAATTGAACTAATCTCAGTTAAGGCAGCAGGAGAGTCTAGTCAGAGGAGGGCTCTCACAGAAGTAGACGATTTTGAGAGAAAACAGAGCAAACAACAGACCACGAGGGGGAAGGAGTTGAGGCAGATCAAAGCCACTGTGGTTTGACTCCTCCTGAACCAGTTGCAGGCCCGTCAAGACAAAGTCCTGCAGAGCAAGAAGAAGTTACAAGTTCAATACTGAAAAGAGCATTGACCAAAGGTCCATTGAAAGGAGATAAGTGGCCTGAGTCACAAGCAAAGAGAAAGGAAGCCATTGTAGTGTCAACTATTGAGGAGAAAGAGATACAACAAGGAGAGAAGATCTGAGTGATGGAGAGTTGAATGGAGATCGAAAGTTTAAAAGAAAGAGAATTGCAAGTTGAAGGTACACTGGTCCTGAATGGGCATATGTAACAACAAAAGAATGGCAAAGATAATTTTTGTCTTTTTGTTTTGATCAAGACATTCCAAGTCAATATTTGGGCACTTGAAGGAAACCAATAAACTAATTTGTTGAAACTACAAGCTGAGAAAAGTACAAAGAAGAAAAAGAGACTATTGAAAGTAACCGGAAAAGGCTTTTTGATAACCTGATTTGACAAAGTAACCTGATTTTGATGAGCTGCTAAACCAATTTTGACAAAAGGAACCTGGAAGTAAGACTGAAAGCTGTAAATAATTGTTGAAAGAAGAGTGAAGATTTTGTTTTTATTCTTGTAGCATTGTTATAATTGTTCTCTTCTACTTTCTGATTCTTTACAGATCATGAATAACCATAGCCAGCAGTGTAGGAAGAATAGGTGTTGTAAATACTTAAGTGTCGGTTTGGCGAGTGTATGCGTGATATTGTGGCTAGCATTGATTGTGGGAATGACTGTTCTTGACAGAGTAAAGCCAACCATACTTCAGCTTTAGAGACAACTACCGCACTCACAGAAATAGAGAAGTTTAGGTTAGATGAGAAGCATTTGCACCTAGATAATTCACAAGGAGAGCTTTCTTCTAATGTTTTCTATCACTTATTGAGTATGTTGAGATGATGGATGCGAGAAATTTTTATGTTTGCATGCAGATTCCTTCATCAATCAAAGCAGGAGTTACTTATCATAGTTTGCACCTCACTTATCGGATAAGTTGTAGTCTGTTGCTAACAAGATTCTATAACTAGGAGTACATCCAGTATTTCTACTCCAATTATGATGTGTTTTCGTTTGTCCCCATAATTAAGTACCTGAGTAGAGTGGCTAAGCAGAACACTAGAGAATTAGTGAGAGAATTCTTTGAGCTTACATTAACCTTTGGCAATGCATATCCACATAGAAACAATCTGACATGCTTGCTTACACCACTAGAAAAGAGCTTCTTAGATCAGACATACAGAAGTTTGAAAAGGGCTTAGATCAAAGGACTTTTAGAAATGATTATGCATTTAGTGAAATAAAAACACAAGGGAGGTTAGCTTTAGATGCGCAACACGTAGGAAAGCTCTGTATATATAGGCCTAAATATAGTACTGACATGTTGTTTGTGGGAACAAGTGAATGTAGACATGTGTTTTTGTTTCAGAGTAAATGGACGTTTATGTTGAATGGACAGGATGCAGCGATTTCTGGAATTTATTACATCTGTGGGCCTAATGCTTATTACCGTCTTCCAAGAGGATGGTGTGGCACATGTTACTTGGGGATAGTTTTCCCAAAGATATTCCAACTTGAGGACATAAAAAGATTACCGAAAATGAGTTACATCACATTAAACAAAAGAGAGAGTTTCCTTCTAGTATAGTGGGAGATATGTATGGAGCAATGGTTCCTTCAGTAGGAGTTGTTCTGAATTCTATAAAGGTTTGAAAGTTGTCTACTATTGTGGATAACATGTTGACAAATTTTTCAGGAGCCATGATCCTAATGGATACAGAAATGGCAGCGGTAAGATCTATGACTCTTCAGAACTGCCTTGTGTTAGACATTCTTTTAGCAAAAGATGGCGGAGTTTGCAAAATGCTGAATTCGAAGCATTGTTGTTCATATATTCCTGATAATAGCAAAGAAATTAGAAGCTTACTTACTAATCTGACTAATGATAGTGCTGATTTGAAAGAGCTAAAAGAACCAGGTGTTTGGGAGAAAGTTGGTAAAGGATTTGCTTCAGTGGCAAATTGGCTCAGAAACATTGGGAAGGGAATAATATTGAAAATAATGCATTGATTATTGTGATTTGTGTGATTGTCACATAGGGAATATGTAAATTATATCAAATGATTAAATCAAAGAAAATGAAAAATGATCAGAGGAGAGAAGAGATACAAATGGAAAATGTGTTTAGGGAAAATTCAAGGAGGGAACGAAGATTGGAAAGGATAGAGATGACAAATTTGAGCTGAAACGAAGATTTGTGTGGTCAGATGAGATTTAGTCATCAGAGGAGGGACTGTTAACGCTGAATTTTTACTAATGAATATTTATGTATTCTGAATGTTAAATCTGCATGGAAAATAAGCTAACATAGAGAAATAATACACACATTTGAAAATATGCCTACTTGAGTGACCACCAATAATCACGAAGTGTACTTATTAACAGAGTTTTAGTGTAAAATGTTGAGCTTATGTTTGGATTAATGTAGTAGTATGTCGTATTAATGGTTATGTATTATGTACTTGCTTTATTAATCATAGGCCTTAATTTAGCGAGGTCTTGGGCCTAGTTGCACGGCCTCATGTCAAAGTTGCATTGCTTAAACAAATCATAAAATGGCTGCTTAGAGAATTAAATTGTAATTTTCCATTGCGCTGACTGAATGTTCGTAGCTAGAATCCTTTCCCATGAGAACTGTTTGCTAGAATATGTTGTATTAGCTAAGGATACTTTGTATAACTTAGTGTGTATAAAGGCAATGTTCCCAGGAGCAAACAATGGTTGCACTGAGTGGAGTATAAGCTGATACAAATGTGTTACCTAACGAGCCTAACAACAGAAACATGAGAAAGGGAGCCAATTATCGACATGTGAACAACGGTTTAGTAAATTCTTAGATTTGAGGTTCTACTTTCATTGGATTAAACGTAAACGTACGATTCTTTAACCAATAGCAATGTGGGAAGTAGTTTTAGGGAATCTAACTTAGCTAGACTCCACTGAGAGGGGAGAGGCCATTCGCCCCGTTTTTTCCTAACCGTCCCAAGAGGATAGTCATTATTCTTTCTGAACTGCATGAAGAGACATTTTCCTATCTTGAACTTTGGTGCTGAGTTCCAATGCTTTGCTGACCGAACAGATGTCCAATTGACAAAGACGATGGCAGCTTGTTGAACCATACTGAGGCAAGGAAAAAGACGATGTTACTGATTGCTGCGTCTATTGGCTTTTGTCCTGAGATACCAACCGCTAATTTTAATAGAGCCACAGTTAGATGTTTTTCCAAATTTGTGTTGACTAAATTGTTTTGCATGAAGCCCAAAGATGGCATTCTAATCAGAAGGTTAGTTAGGATACTCACTGATTGATGCCTGCTACATGTAACAACAGTTGATGTATTTTCTTTGCTGAATTCTAAATATATGCAGTTTCTATTGCACAGTTATTCTTGCTATTGATTTGTATTGTAACTTTAGAATGTGTAGTGATCCAAGCTTTGATTAAATTGAGATTCTTTAGAAGATGCAGTCACCCTGTATTGTTTCTGTATGCTTACCATTTGATTTTGAGACTAAGTTACGTGATATTAGCATGGTTAATATAGAGAAATAAACATTCTAACTTTTGCATAAAGGTGTGATTATTCATGGCCAAGGGGTCAGGGTGAGTAGAAATGATTGACTCCCAAGATTATTCATGTTATTGATTTATATTACTATTTATTTGTACCAGAACTGAGTTTATGGTGGGAACTACTCTAAGTGCAGTCAAAGGGTCCACCAAACCTCTAACATGTCCCTTATAAACTAATGATAAATAACCAAATAAGGTCAGGCGCACTAACAAATGTCATCAGTGTGCGTCTGGGCAACGTTTAAATTTTGCAAATGCATTGCTTTTTTTGAATCAGTATTTTAGGGAAGTGATTCCTAGTTCCTTTAATATTCCTTTTTGGAACATGTAAGCGTAAGCGCATTTCTTTTAGCAAATCACAACATGTGATTTCTTATGAATCGCAAAATACAATTTGGTAAATCGAAGAATAGTAATCTGGCCTTATGTTATTGATCAACACACAGAATATAAATCATTGAGTTTTTAGGTGTGTCTAGAAAGTGCATAAGCAATAATTCTGAGCACTTGCAATCACAAAAAAGAGTAAATATTAACCAGTACAAGGAAATGGGCTTTAGCTCCATCCCCTTGTTGATCTTGAAGGCATTTATTGAGGAGCAGTTGCTCCATTGCTCATACCAGGTAAAGACAGTGAAAAAGCAGACCTTGTTGAACGTAGCAGTAAGGGACTTTGCATTGTGTAGCCAACTGACAAATAAAATAGGAAGGTATTAACAATATAAACTCATCTATAAATACAACCGGAAGAGGTTTAACGTTGTGAACAATGTCAAATACTAGAAAAAGGTTTTACATTGTGAATTCTGTGACAACACAAATACTGTAGGTAGGTGCTTTACATGGTTTAGCAATGAGCCTTTCTTACACACATGTCTAGTCCAGGTTTTATAGAGAGTTCTGGTTATCGTTGTGCACATTTGTAATTTTCTGTTTAATATTTATTTGTGTGTGAACTAATGTACTTTATTTTTTTTAAGTAAATGGACAGTGTAAGTCTTTTATCTGTTAAAAAAACAGGAGTTGCCATTACGGTCAATGTACTGCAGATATGCCCTGCAAGGGAAGGACACGCTGCTGCAAGCAACAGAGTTATTTGGCAGAAAGCCCCACTCAATTAAAATGTATTTTTATTTCTACAAAAATATCAATAGTATGTTTTTAAAATCCCACTTCCACAGATGTGGGATTCCTCAACTCCTTGTGACTTTACCGTATACCAATCAGATGCTGCAAAAACTTCCACTTTAACGTTCTCCTTTTGAGATTCGCAGCCAGAATATGGATTTACATCACTAATGACTGTGAGAGGGGTCTATGGTGGTCTTGGAACAGAGGGTGAATATCTGTGAGTACTAAGAGGCCGGAGGGTAGAGACCTCTATTCACTGGAGTAACTGGTGCTTGTCAAAGTCAGTGTACACAAATGGTTGTGTACATAATGTGGTGGGGTCATTGATCCGAATGGTAAGGGGCTGTGTGTACAAAGTGAGGATTCTTGAAAGAAAATAACTTGACAGCCTGAGTCAACAATGGCCTCCAATCATTGGGTGTTCATCAAGAAAAGTAGACCATCAAGGCTCACAAGTGAAGGAAGAGGGCTCTGCGTCTAAATGGTTTCTGCAGTGTTATTCGTAGGTAAGACCGTTCCATCATTAAGTGCACAGCAGGTTTTCAGCTGTAGCCTCAAGAAAAACATGAAGTATACTGTTCAAGCCCTTGTAAATGAAAAGCAAGCCACCCTAAATCCTGACAGCACTCACGCTGCCCTTGCAGACTGCTCAGTCACAGAACAGGAAACATTCTCAAACTCCCCACATATTAGTGATCCTGCACTACTGACTGCACTCTCACACCCATCAGAAAGGGGTGTCAAATAATACTAGAAGCACTCACACTGCTATGCGGTTAGTAGTAACACATCACTAACAACACTCATGCCCCTCACATAGTAGTATTTTCAGTGCTCACAAACTAGCAGTTACATACTACTGACAGCATTTAGACCTCACAGTGTAGAAGTATGACAGCAGCAACAGCACTTTCACACACTTTAAAGATTATCAGTCACAAACTACCAGAGGTACTCTCATACCCCTCACAAATTGGCAGCAAAGCCAAGAAGTCTAGAAATGTTCCAAAGCCAGGCATTGGCTTTTATGCTGATATGATCATAAACAGCAAAGACATGCTCACCTAGGGACAGATGAACGAAGCATTTTTCTAGTTGCAAAGGCGCCGATTCGCAATGAGAAAAATGCTTTTTAGGATGTGCAAAGCCCAAACTGCAATTCAGTAACTTGTTACCGAATCGCAGATGGGGTTTTGCGATTCGGTTTTGCGTCCCTTCCTAATACCGAATCTAAATGGTATGGATGATTGTTTTGTGACCGTGAATGCGGTCGCAAAACAATCGCACTTAGCACCAATTTCAAATTGGTGCTAACCCATTCGCAAAAAGGAAGGGGTCCGCATGAGACACCTTCCCCTTTGTGAATGCATGTGAAAACATTTTTTTCAGAGCAGGCAGTGGTCCCACAGACCACTGCCTGCTCTGATATATATACGGTGCCGCAGTCGCAGACACTTGGAAAACTTGCATTCCAAGGCTTGTTGTTTGCAGAAAATAATTTAATGGCAACGCGTTTCGATCTCAAGGAGATCTTCTTCACAGCCGATACAAAACCAGAGGGCACCACCACCCTTAAAAACAAATGAAACTCATCACAACAAAAATAGTAGAAAGACTATACCCCAATCACAGTTCCGTAGAGGAAAGAACTCTAATAATTACAAATTGTGTGTCATACAAATTGCAGTGTAGTATCCTGCAATAAAAAATACATTTAATCAAAAATCCTATAATAGACTTATCTACAAGTCAAAAGACAAGCGGGACTTAATTATATTGCCTTTGTCATTTCTATTAAAACTTCATCAGAACATATGGCCATCATATAACATACGTTCAAATTTACTATGGATTCAAAAATTCTTGATACATAGTGGCCATTCCATCCTCCTCCTAAATTCAAATCACTGTGCACTCGCATACGTATGTACATAGTGGAACGCGGTATACAAAATTATATATGTCATACATACAATACAATTCTGATCATCAATATGCAGAAACAAATAAAATGAAAAAACCCTTGTATTCATAGTGTCAAAAAATCCGCAACTAGCACCGACCCAGTTATGGTGGTTGTGGCCAGGAGATGCCGGAATTCATGTCCCGTAACTTCCTAATCTGGCTCCCGCCACCACTGAAGTGTTTGGGGTGATCTGACTCAGCATTTCTGCATTCAACCAGAGTTGCTGAGGAAGGCAGCTGCCCAAACACTCGCAGTAAGATTATTAATTATACCGCTGCTGTACATCGTTAATTTTGGCACGAATAGCAGGGGTCCTGCCCTATTTTGGAGTATACTGCGCAGTATTGTCTTGAAGTTGGGAATTCCGTGGAACAGCAGTCCATAAGTAAAGTGATTCTTTAAAAAGTCAAGTTGGAAGTGGAGTGATTAACCCTTGGAGACATGGACGAGGCACGTCAGAAACGTGCCGAGGTAACGTGTAATCTCTTTAGTGAGGAGAATGAGGATACTTTTGGTGACATGAGGGGGATGAACAGTGGCAGTGAGTCTGCAAAAACTCTGAAGCAATATCTGTCTCTATTTGAGAGATTATTGAAAAAGGAAATCAATTGTTGGTGGGAAACCACGTCTTTGGATAATTATATTGAGGTTGGCAGGGTGCCAAGAGAACTACGGATACTAATTACCCCACATACCAAAATCCCAATCTGAAATTGTTGGAGCAATGGTCTACAATATTGCCTTCCACGTGCAAGGGAATGTTGGGTTCATTGTCCAAGTATGCTAAACTGGAGCTTGAGCAGACATGTGAGGAGATTGTTAAAGTGAAGTCTATCTTGGACCAACATCCGGAGCAGGATGAAATTAAGAAATATAGTTCTGCAATGGATCAGATGTTCAATAAATATGAACAATAAATTCAGAAAAAAAGAGGAGAAAATTTTCTACGGGACAAAAAGGACTATACTTCTGGTCATATTCTTACCTTTGGCAAGAAAGTTGACAATGCTGTTAAACAGTTTAAACAAGGTGGGGGGTCCTAATACAACATGAACTGGTTACATCGGAATCAGGATGAGAAATGTACTCAGACCTTGAGGGATACATTACTGCTGTCCACTTTGGATGAATATCATTTTTTACAACAAAGCCGAGGCCCAGGGGGAAAACCTTGGCTAGGAGAAAAAGGCAGAGGCAACAGCAAAGGTCGAAAATCCGGAGAAGAAGAAAAGCAAGACAAAATGGCAATGCCACATGGGAGACCAATATGGCAAATCAAGAAAAAATGATGGGTGAAAATCAATTAACTGTCATCAACCTGTCGTCATATGAACTGAATGAGGGTGAACAATCCCTTTCAGAGTTAGGTTTGTCTTTTTGCCTTGTAGCTAACATGGACTATTGTAGAACTCAAATTGATGTGTTCTTATTTTGCCGGAAGCTGAAACTGATGAAAATCTTCTCACAACAAGAGGACAGACCTTTGAAAATTCATACTATTGTCTCTAGTGTAGATCACACTTTTGATAATTTATGCTTGAGTGATGTTGAGGGGCTTATGACTTTACATGAGTTGGAATATGGGGGTTTGGCTTTCAATACAGAAAGGGATTTTTTTTTGGTATCCATGAATCTTGAATTAGATAGGACGGGTATTAATACTTCCAAACCCAAATCTAGATGTAACCCTAATACTCCACATGACAACATAGACAGACACTTTTCAAGAGGTAACAACTAGAGATCTATTAAGGATTTGGCAGAAGAATAAAAATCGTTTTGCTGAGAATCTGACTACATCCCAGAAATTGGCTTTGCAATCATTATCACAGGATTCCAATATTGGGATCAAGCCCTCTGATAAGGGAGGAAATGTAGTCTTGTGGGATGTTCAACGGTATTTGTAGGAGGCCGATAGACAATTTATGAGATTAAGGGACCTTGAGAACTCATCATACGAGGTCTATAAACAGTCCATTTCCCGCTACCAATATGAGCTTAGTGATTGGAAAGAACAAGGTCTGCTCAGCACAGAAGAATTTCAGTTTTTATATGTGTAGAAACCTGTGGCACCATGTTTTTACATGCTTCCGAAAATCCATAAGAGCAAAACTAACTCTCCTGGCAGACCTATCATTTCAGCTAATGGTAGTCCTTTAGAACCCACCTCTATCTATTTGGATTTCTATTTGTTACCATATATTTTGAATTTACCCTCATATTGCAGGGACATTGCAGATTTCATTTCTAAAATTGAGGAAATACCCTGGCAGCCCACATATGTCATGGTTACCATTGACATGGTGGCATTGTACACTTACATTGATCATGAGTTGGGGATTAGTGCATGCAGATGTTTTTTTGGGGACAAGGCTATCCATTTGTATGATCACACCCTGATGGTACTGGATATGTTAGATGTTTGTCTGAGCAACAATTTTCTTTATTTTTAACAATTTCTTTATTTTTAACAATAAGGTTACAGGGACAGCTATGGGTAGTTGCTTTGCCCTAAGTTTTGCTGGCATTTTCACTGGATTTTAAAACATTTATGTGTGACATGTATATTTTTGTGTACTGCGTTCAACTATGTACATACATATGCGAGTGCACTGTAATTTGAATTTAGGAGGAGGATGGAATGTCCACTTGGCCATTATATATCAAGAATTTTGGAATCCATAGTAAATTTAAAAATGCATTATGTGATGGTCATATGTCCTGATGAAGTTGTAATAGAAATGGCATAGGCGATATAATTAAGTCCCGCTTGTCTTTCTGATTTATGGACAATTTCATTAAAAGGCATCTGATGAAATCAATAGCAGGATGATATATTGGGATCAATGGAATGGTCACTTGGCCATTATGTATTAAGAATTTTGGAATTCATATCAAACCGAGGGGCTTATTTATACTCTGTTTGTGCTGAAATAGCATCATTTTTTTTAAGCTATTTTAACGCAAACTCAACTCCATATTCATATTTTGATGCTAGACCCGTCTAGCGTCACAATATTGGAGTTAAAGTAATTTTTGGCCTGCGGAAAACTACCTTGCGTCCCATGTGCCTTATTTATCACCCCATGTAAAAATGGTGCAAGGGAGGGAGGCGGGTCTAAATAATGTCTCTAAGCTTGCTGAGCACCATTATTTAACTCCTTGGTCAGGGCAGGCGTTAGGGGGCCTGTGGGCCTATTTCCATTGTGGAACCCCAAGGACACCCCCACCTACACCAGACGGACAGCGGAAGATGGCCGACCACATCCCAGGTAAGTATAGGTAAGTAGAGGTAAGTATTTTGTTTTTTTTAAAGTGCCACTGGGGGCCCTGAAATGGGCCCCCATACATGGCACTGGGTGCAATGACCATGGCCAGGGGACCCTTGTCCCCTCTGCTGGCCATTGGGGTGGAGGCGTGACTCCTGTCTTTTCTAAGACAGGAGTCATGTGGTATGGTAGGTTTAGCATTAAGAAATTATGCTAGGCTGGTTAGAGTCATTTTTTTTAATCTAACCTGCGTTAGCGCAGTTTAGCGTCAAAAAGTATAAATCAGGGCCCGAGTCTATATACATATATACATTCTTTAATGGTCTTATGCCTTGATTAAATCTTATAGGCATCACATTGTGACATGATTGAGTCACGTTTGTCTCTTCGATTTTTTGATTTCTTGATTTTTTGGAATTCTTTTGATTTATGGATGTCTACCATAGGATTTTTGATTAAATGTATTTTATATTGTAGGATACTACAGTGCAATTTGTATGACATGCTATTTGTAATTATTAGAGTTCTTTCCACTACAGAATCATGATTGGGAGTATAGTCATTCTACTATGTTTGTTGTGATGAGTTTCATTTGTTTTAAAGGGTGGTGGTGCACTCTGGTTTTGCATCCGCTGTGAAGGAGATCCCGTTAAGATCGAAACGCGTTGCCATTAAATTATTTACTGCAAACAAAAAGTCTTGGAGTGCAAGTTTTCAAAGTGTCTGCGACTGCGCCACCTTCTTTGTGTAAGTTCATCGGTTGCCGGCATCCGCAACTCGCACCGACCCCATTATGGTGGATGTGGCCAGGAGATGCCGGAATTCATGTCCCATATATATATATATATATATATATATATATATATATACATACATATAGGTATACACTGGAAAAAACAAAGGTTACAGGGACGTTATAGTTAGGTTCTGAATTTACTCATACAAAAGCATAGAAATTCAGAAGTTACAGTTGGAGTTCTTTCAAGTAACTAAAACTTGCGTCCTAAGGTAACTACAACTCGTGCCCTCGGCATACACAGTTGTCTCATCAATAATTTTATTGCAAATGTTGCAGTGAGAATATGAAAGATGGCATGGAATACATCATCAATTAAATAATATGTGGAGTAATTAGCTGTGCATGGCAAAGGCGTGAGTTATAGGTACTTTAGGGTGTGAGTTTTAGTTACTTGAAAGAAATCTAACAATAACTGCTGAATTTCTATTCGTCAAACGGTGCCAGAGATATAGGTCAAAGTCAAAAAATGCTTTTCCTATGGAAACATGGCCCATAACAATAACTCCCTAGAGGTGACCGCCAGTAGGTAATATATATTTATATATATATATACATATATAAATATACATATATATAAACGAAGCTGATGGCCCTGCGCTCTGGGATGCGGAGGAAGTGTACTATTAATCTAGATGGCGATCCCTTGGATAAGGTCAGTTCTATTGATTATATAGGTTTAAGGCTTACTGATAACCTACACTGGGAAGAACAGATTAACAAAAGTACTGGTCTTCTACACCATAGTGCAGCATCCATCTTGCGCTTCTACAGGAGTGCAATGGTAAAAACGGTCTCCCCAGCTATCAAGATCTATGTCGCCAAGGCACAGGGAGCTGCTGTGTATGGTGCGGAGGTATGGGGCTTTTCGGACAGCAATAGGCTAACCATCGGAGACAATAGCTTTGCGAGGGCTTTCTGTGCTTGCCCTCCTAGTACTCCACTGACTCCTTTGTTTCTAGATCTGGGACTAAAACGGATAGCCGACCTGATAATTCTAAGACCTCTCTTATATTGGGTAAGGCTATGGACCGTTCCTGAATTAGATGTTTACAAGGTCTCACTTCTAGATTTGCTAATATGCCCCAACTCAGCCTCTACTCCATGGGTCAAGCATGTATCTAGTTGGTTTAAGAAATTGGGGTTGAGAGACTATTGGGAGAATCCCCATAAACTTGAGAAAGTCCATCTAAAAGTGCTGAAGCGTGTCTATTGGTCTCATGTGAGGAACGATACCATTAATCGTAAATCTTGTGGTCGTTTAACCAATCTATTTATTGACATCAAGTGGTACCCACAGTTTGAACTCTATCTAGACATTATACCCAACACTTTAGGCAAAAGCCTATATGCTAGATTCCGCTTTGGGACTTTGCCATTGAAGACCTTAATGTGCAGATGGGATGCAAACGTCATAAACGATCTATGTCCCGTGTGTGGTACCACCTCTGAAACAGTTGAACATTTTATGTTTTTCTGTCTTGCATATTCATCTCCTAGGTCCAAGTGGATCCGCAATATGTGTTGGGAAATGGGAATAAGGAAATGTGCATTAGCTTTGAGGGTTCTAAAAACCCACTGCTCCAAAGTTTTAATATATGCTGTTAGCAAATATTTATTGTCAGCATGGCGCACACGCAACTTTTATATCAGCAATGGATTTTAAGAAAGACTGGATGAGATTTTTAGATGGGCCAGTGGAGGTGGTCTTCTTATTTGGTATTATGATTTTAAAATGAAACTGCATTTTATATTTTTATGATGATATTTATTGTGTATTGCTTTGATGATCGGTTGATCGAATAAAGCTTGTGTTTGACTGATATGTATGTATATATATATATACATAAATATTTTTTTTATATATATATATATATATATACATATATATATATATGTATATATATATATATATATATATTTCAGAACTACCATGCCTTTTATTGTTGGCATGCTATATGGAGCATCATGCTTGTTAATTATATACATACCTATGAATAGAAGTGATGTCTGCTGGACTCAGTTCATTTGACCATTTGATTCATGGTTCATTATTTATTGTCTATGTCCTATTCAGGACATGACGGTGATCAAAAGTAATGTGCACTTCCTCATGTGGAAGGTAGGGGCACCTGCCCTACATCTACTCCGTAAGGTATAAACCACATTTAGAATGCACATTTCATGTTTATGAATTTTATGTAGCCTATTGCCAGTGTGATTGACATCTGAACTGTGTTAATGTTCTTAACCAGGGTGTACAGGGTGTTCACTTACATATTTCTTTTCACACCCACATGGGGGGGGAGGGGTTGGGGGGAATGTCCGTCCCTGCCATGAGTTATTCAATGTAATGAAATCACACACAAACCAGATGTATTTCCGGGCATTTGATGTATTGCTATATTTTTCTGTATATGATATTGATGACAGAGAAAATATGAAAGGAGTATTCATTGATGATTTTCATGTGTGTATATTGAGTATACGTTTATGTTATTACATGAAATGACATGTATTGATGTTCATGAATACAATACCCAAAAGTCCACTGAAGTCTTTCCTCTATGTTTATGATTTTGAACATTTCTTGTAAAATAAGTTCACTATCATTTTGATTTTTCTATAATACATGACAATAATTATGAATTACCTATGCAATGAAATAATCAATAGACAATTTGCGAGATGAATGTCAGATAAAGCTATTATTGAACTGCTACTTCAGTAGAGGGAGGTCAGAGGTCTTTTTTCAGGAGGGCTCATCCTCCTCAAGATACACTACATACAGTACATACATACACCTTCCGATAGTTAAAAACAATAAACATTCAGCTTTTCTACAAGGTTACCCCTTGGTGGCATGCTTCATCATAGGGTTTCTTCCCATTCCCTTTCAGAACGGGGTGTGCTACTACCTGTAAGAGACACAGGAGCACTTTAAGTTTCTCACTATTTATGATTAATGGGATGACAATACACCCTAGAAAAAGGGGGAAGGTTCTTTATAGTTAAAAATAAATACCTGATGGAGCCCTGTCCAGTTTATTCCTGCCTTCATATGATTAAAAAAGGGAAGAAACACTAGAAACTAGTGGTTATAATGGCCTCTGGTTCTATTGGTCGACATTTTTCTGGCCACTCTCCCCTGTGGTCGTAATCAAAACGTAGGGACTAAGGGCAAGATGTAGTAAACTTTTTGCACGTCGCAAACAGCGAATGTTGCTGTTTGCAACGTGCAAAAAGCACATCGCGATGGCCAAACCCCGTTTTGCGATTAGGTAACCTCGTTACCGAATCACAAAACGGGACTGCGAGTCGCAATTAGGAAGGGGTGTTCCCTTCCTAATTGCGAGTCGCAGCGCGATGTTGTATTGTCTAGTGACCGCGAACGCGGTCGCAAAACAATCGCAGTTAGCACCCATTTCAAATGGGTGCTAACCCATTAGCAAAAGGGAAGGGGTCCCCATGGGACCCCTTCCCCTTTGTGAATGGCATTAAAAACATTTTTCCAGAGCAGGCAGTGGTCTTATGGACCACTGCCTGCTCTGAAAAAATGAAACAAAAACGTTTTATTTTTTAGTTTTGTAATGCATCTCGTTTTCCTTTAAGGAAAACGGGCTGCATTACAAAAAAAACTGCTTTATTTAAAAGCAGTCACAGACATGGTGGTCTGCTGTCTCCAGCAGGCCACCATCCCTGTGAGTGCCGCGATTCTGAAGGGGGTTGCAAATTGCGACCCACCTCATGAACATTCATGAGGTGGCCCTTTGCGACCCCCCTCAAATCCCAGCTGGTGTCAGGGACACCATCCAACATTCTGAATTGCGACTCGCAAATTGCGAGTCGGTCTGACTCGCAATTTGCGGGTCGCAATTCAGAATGTACCTACATCTGGCACTAAATCCCTTTTTGCCCCTACTCTTACCAAATATTGCAAGGATGGTAAATTAATAACTAATCACCCCTAATAGGTGATAGGAAAAAATGCTCCTTCACCCTGTTGGTGGGGATCCTTTATGTATTTAACTGAGGCATACTTCGCCCCATGGATGTGTCTGGTGGCCGAACAAGCCTTTTGTCAGACTAGCTTCAAGGTTTCATTCAGGCCCAATCACCTATAATCTCCGGTGGGACGCCAAATATAAACATGCAGCTCCCTGTCTGTAAAACCAATCCTTTCATCTCTGTAGGCAGGGAAACATATGAAGACTCCGCTCCCAGCAGTTGAGACCTGTTTGACAGCTCTCGCTCCCTGGGAGCGGAGTTGTGTTTGTTTTACCGTGGCAGGAGCTGGTAAAGTCCTGCTAAGTCAGAGCAAACAGCTCTGCCCCGGGGTGGGCAACCCAGGACATTGCAGGAGCCAGCCCTGGGGGTGGTGATGGTCCCCAGGGCCATTATTGGCTCCAATGGCTCCGGGACCTAGCCCACCCGGGGACCAAATAAAGATCCAGATTTGCAGATTTTTCAGAGATTTAAAAAATAATGCTTTTAAGCTCTGGGGAGGGGGTGTCCACGAGGGATCCCTAGACCAAGTCTAGGGGCCCAGGATGACCCTACCCAGGCCCTTTTCTTTTTTTAACTTTTTTGTGGCACTCAGCTGAAGTCGAGTCCCAAGATGGCTGCCAACACTTCTTTGTTGAGGTGTTGGCAGCCAATCAGATATCAGCACAGGGAAAGTTGGGTCCCCAGAGGATCCGTATCCCTAGAGATCTATATTTTTACTCTCTAATACCTCAAAAACAACTAAGCAGATATACACCAAATCACAAATCCTATTTTTCTGGGCAAAGAGCTAGCTTTCTGCAAAATTTTGAGTAATTCCATCCAGCAGTTCGGGCTGTAGTCGAGTTCAAATTCCCTATGGGAAGAATGCATGGGGAAATGCGTTTTGGAAGCCCTCTTTTTCTCAACCTGTGCTTGACAAATCACCCTGAAACTTTCAACAGCAGCTGAATCCACTGAAGTATAAATTTTGAAAATGTCATGAAGATTCGTCAAGTGGCACCAAAGGTACTGGTGAAATAAAAAACACTCTTCATATGGAAACTAGGTCCTAACTATAACTACCTACTTGTGACTGCCAGTAGGTAATATATATAAAATATATATCTAAAAAATAAATTTGGCTTTGTTTGATGAATCTCTATGAAACTTTTACAAAAAAAAGTAAATTCATCTAACCTCCTTTCAGGAAAGTTTCGGGGTGATCTGTCATGTGGGGGCCGAGAAAAAGGAGAAGGGGACCACAAAATCTCCATTCATTTTCTATGGACTTTTTTGGAATGCAATAGTGTGAAAATGGCTGAACAGTATTACACCAAGTTTGTCAGGAAGCTAGATCTTGGTCCAGAAAGTGTGCTCTTTGTGATTTTTCAATATTTGTTTTAGAAAATAACATTAAAAAATATTTTCATATCTGAACTTTTGGGTTTGAGGGACTCTAACATGAGCACTACTTCAAAAAATAGAGCATTCTGATTGACTGAGGGGGCTTTTCCCCTTGGGCCACCTTGCTCCCGCAGGAGTGAGGGTTCCATAGGAATAGCACTCTGATTGGCTAGCCACAACATGAAGATAAATGTTGCGGCGGCCATTAAATGTCTTTGAGAACTTAGTCCCCTGTGCTGTAAATATTAAAACAACACAATATAAGAGGACAGGTACCCTACCCCTCTAGCCCTTGTGAGGGAGGTGGGTACCAGAGGGACACCCCGGACAAAAATTAATAAAATAATTTGTTGCGATCCCATGGTAGTCCTGTCCTTAACGTATGGTAATAAAAATGACTTTATGTTAGAAAATATCCCTCAAAATTCACTGAAAAAAACTAAGTTAAAGTGACATTATAGATAGGTATGGTAACATCTTGCCTTCCATTAAAAAACAGCAATTCACAGAAAAAAATCAAAGGTTAAAGGGACATTATAGTTGGGTGAAAATGTCAGTTAAAACATACCATTTTAAAATAACAAAACCACGGAAATTCACCAGCTATAATTATTTTAAATACCTATAACTCATGCCCTAAAGCAGTAGTTTCCAACCTTTTGACTTCTTTGGCCCAGCACTTTATCATTACTGGAACCTGGGACCCCCACTGAATCATTACTGAAAGCTGGGGACCTAATCTGTTAATATTGTTTAATTTTCTAAGCAGTCGCGGACCCCCTGAGGTTGGGAACCACTGCCCTAAAGTTACTATATCTTGCACCCTCACATCTTTGTGGATTGTCTGCTTTATGCAACAAGTTAGATACTTGTGTTACAAGTGAAATGACAAGCAGATTGCTAAGTAGGTATTGAGACCTGTCTCTTGGGAGTGTAAACTCAAGTCAGAGAAGATTAAGTTTAGTTTCAACATTCTGGGATTCTGGACTACTCTGCTCTTGTTCATGATTGGTCACATAGCACTAAATAAAGTGGTCTTGCGCCCCAGGTGTCTGCATGTGTTTCAGGGCTGCATGCAGACATATCTTGATATTACATTTAGAAAACTGCATAGTAGATTTTAATTGATTTGGGATGGCTCCCAAAATCAAGGTGAGAAGAGAGGTCTTCTGTCAGATCTGGAAGGAGGGAGGCCAGCTCCAATATCAGGGGGGCTGAATAGTGGAAGAAATTTGACAAACAATATCTAGATGGCCTGCAAGGCTGTAGGCTGCTGGGGGAAATGCTATAGGATAACACTGCAATAGAGGGTCCTTTTCAGCACTTGGTACCACTAACCTGGAATTTGTGGAGATGGGTGATACCAGGTGCTCAACACAGTGTGCAGACCAGTTTTCTACACGGGTTCTAATGTGGGGTTCTACTGCTATTCTAGAAGGCATCATGGGATGTGGACAGATCAAAATGGTTAACAGGGAACTGCAAAAATGGGTGATTTTTTTGTGAGTGGGAGTTTTCTGGCCTTCAATGAATGTAGTATAGTAAGCAATATAGCGACTGGTTTTTGCATTCAATATCAGAGGTACAGCACCTGTGACTTGTGGGATGCATTTCGAGATACGATCCATTTCCAGAAGCAAGAGGAAAGGCATCGTATAGGATGCAAGCAAATGAGATTGGCAAGAAACTCAACCCATAGAAAGTAATGGGCTAACCAAAGCCCACTGTAAGAATTAGCATTCCATATGATAAGTCTTTCACCAACAGACTGCTAAAACTGTCTGTAAGTGAAATCTAGAAAGAAACAACCAATGCCTAGTTTAAACTAATGGAGTTTAAAACACTATACAAAACTTACATGACTCCAGTTTTACTGCAGAAGATCATCGATAGCAGTCATGATAAATGCTCTAAAAGCATGAAAGAATGGGGAACTGTTTTTCCAGTTTGTGTCATCGTGCTCCAGAGAGGTGATATTTTCAGCAATCATCATTGATAGGTCACTGGACGCTTGCCTTCTTGGGCGAGCCCCCAAAACCAAAGTGAGGAAGATAAACCACAGTCTCGATTGACTGATGTCTACTTGCTAAACAACACGTTCCTATCACCGTCTGGGTAAAGAGCCACCCACCATTGAAAAGTGATTGGTTGGTATTGAGGATTGAGCAGATGCTGTATATATGGATAAGACAAAGAAGGCTACAGGTTAATGCTTTCCCATGGGAATTGACTTGACATGGCTGTGATCGTCGCATCTCACCAAATACATGTGTTGTTTATAGCCATGTTACGAACTGCGAAACCTCATACATATGAAATAGTTGCACTTACGAGGATGGTAACAAGGTCAGTTTTGCTAAAGTGACTTAGTAATGATGAGCTTCATCGCTCCTGGCATGCTCCTTCTCTATTTCTCTATTTTCCTGTCCTCTCCTCTCTCAATCTGGAACAATATAACTATTTTATTTTTAGTACTTGTTAGGCAATATATCCATGCTTTAGAGTTATAACCATTTATGCAGCCGTCGTCCCCATCATTACATTATTATCAACACTAATTTAGCTAGGAAGTGCAACAAAATCACCTGCAAAAAGCACTCCATGTGCAATATTGAAGTGAGAAACATATCAGAAACAATTAGAACTTCTTATAAAGGATAGCAAACAAAACAAAGAATAAAAGAAATATTAAAACCCTATGGCATACTCTGAATGTCCTATGCTGAAGAATTACAATTCGCTGATGAAATATAGAAATGTGACTGAAAAGGAGCTACACGGGAGAAGAAGAAAAAAAGAAGGCGATGAGTAACATAAAAGAAAGGAAGAGAATAAAACAACACATTCATCAACTGCCACTAGCTAATAGCAACTTCTCTCTCCGATTTCTCTAAATTAAAGAATGGGACAACATCTGTGGCTGTTCCACGTCCGCATTTTGGGCACTTGTAGAACGTTGATGCAAACTGTTTCTTTTTTCTGGAGTGCAACAGATAACACAGATGTTCTTGCCAATGTAGCTGGCTCTATACTTAGTACTTTATGAGTGCCACCTGCCCATTCAGATTTCTTGCCAATTATCTTGATTTTAATTCAGAAAGTAACGAATTGAGAGACACAATTGCTTGTTTCTATAATTTTGGCGCTGAAGAGAGAGTCTAAAAATGTGAGCCACATTTAAAAGAAGTTCTATCCAGATGAATGAATAGCTAATAAGCATGAAAATAATGTAAAAAATAAGCAGTCTCGGCTCAGAGCTGACAATGATGTTTTAACTTTATTTCACTTTTTATAGTTTACATTTTAATGCAAATGAATTCCATTAATAATTAACATTTATATTTGCTGTGAAAACAAATCAACACTATACAAACTAAAGGTAAATATATAATGTGGGATTTAACAATGAAAAGTTCATAGTCAATAGAATTTACACGGTTTCATGAAGAAAAGCTTAAATACCATTAGTTACAACATTCTATACCTAAGAAGAATTAGGCACACACTGCGACTCCCTGCCATAGAAAAGGAATATCTGAGCAGCATTTCTTTTAATAATCACATATTTTCTTAGCAAGGCAACACAGGTTTGGCCCTCGGAACTCTATACTCAACATCAATAGTTCTCCCTCTCCCATCAGCTACATTGAATTAGGGATGACAATGCCCCTGCTAGTGAATAAATCTACTTGATCCAAGCAAATGGCCATATACATTTTTCTTGTCCTCAACAAAGTGCTGATAGGACACAGTGATTTTAATATGCCATCATTAAAGAAATGCTGGAAATGTACAAGTAAACCAAATACAGTATATGAGCAACTATCTTAGTCTGATATTTGTAATGTGCCCTTCTATGCACCAGGAAGGTCGTTCATTTCTGAAGATCTTCAGCCCCACCTTCTTGTTGTGGTTGGGAGATCAGAAGCGTGAGAAGTGAGTTCATCTGATAATGTAAATGAGGAAACATCCAGGTAGGACAATGAGTGGGCTCTAGAAGATATCCCCAAGTTCGACCGGGCACAAACATATTTTTGAAATGCCAATTGTTTGACGTTACGTGAAATTAAACATCGTGGTACTACACAGGTTTCCACTGTGCAACAAGCAATAATTCTTTCCAGGGCCGGCTTTAGAGGGGTGCGGCTGGTGCGGCTGCACAGGGCATGACCTGAAGGGGGGCACTGACCTCAGGGTGGGGGCACTGTATTTAGTAATAACTTACAATTTAAAAGCACCTGAACCAGACTTCCACGTGAATCAAGTAGTCAGACAACAATTAAAATGTTAAGATAACTCATGTAATTGTGATTTTTACCTTTCTAAAGTCATGTTATTTGTATTTTTAGGCACTTTATTGTTCTGGTAGGTTTCCACGCCAGTTAGAGCGGGTCCGCCATTTTTGGGTCATTTGAAGGGGAGCGTTCTAGTTGCTCAAGAGGCAATATAAACGTAGCAGGCTGGCGCAACTGTGTCAATGGCGCACCGAAGACCTGCCTAAGGCAAACCCACCTACGCCCATCAGCTCTCCAACATCGCTCAGCACCACCCATGCCGCTGGGGTAACCTAGAAACTGGGAAAACGACCAGCCCCTCTTCCGAAGGGAGGATTACCTATTCCAGAGACCAGTTACTAGGCTTTAGTAAGTTACCACATGCCTGGGTCTTACCTTCTACCTTAGACCCCTTTTTCTCACCTTTCCAAGAGCTGTATAGAAGTGGCCTTTCAGCTGTATCCTCCACAGATTTTAAACCTGCTGCATCAATTGATGGAAAGCTTGTTTTAAGATCCAAGACCCCCCATAGTAAGCATTGCTCAATGAAATGTGATCTCTTAAATGCAAGACCTTTGGTGAAGCACGCTGATGAAATCAACATTTTATTACAGTCAGAGAATTTGGATGTACTTTTCATGACAGAGACTTGGACTACTGCATAGTCAACAGTAGATTTAGGTAAGGCCTATCTGGCAGGTTTTCAAGCTTTTCACCACCCCTGGGTTTGCAAGAAAGGAAGAGGAGTATGCATTTTACTCTGTGAAAAATGGGATTTTCATACTGTTCCCTTGGACGACACAGGAAACATCGAGGAACATCCTTGAAGTCCAATAGAGGAAGCACAGACAAGGAAGTTACCTAATATGTCCTACATGTCTAAAATTGCGTGATATATCTTATGACAGAACTGAGAGCAGCACATACACAAATGGTATCTTCAAGAAAGAAGACTGCTTCAGCTAGCATGCAATGACAATGATATTTCATGGTGGCTTTTCTAATGACAAGCCTTACAATATAGTGCGTTTCAGGCAATATCAGAAATAGTTGTACATTGTCCCACAGAGATTGGCCCAATTGTCATTGTGTATCACAGGGCCCATTAGGCCCAAGTTGGTGGAGAACCGAAATACGATTCCACATGTTCACTTAGAGCCGTAAGTTATAGACTCCCTGATGCTCCACTCACATATCTCCATTCCTTAACAGAGATGCTTGCTACTGTTGTATGGTATGACTAGGCCACACGTTATCAGATTGCCGCACTGGAAATAACACTCGCATACAGTTAGCCTGTTACTGGACTGGCGGGAAACCTCCAGAGTCCTTTTTATGGAAGTCGGTCACGTCACCGACTCAACCATTACTTCATTCTATTGCAGGGGAGATTGGTGTCATCTCCCTGCAAGTGTGGACGTCATGGGCGGGTCCATGACTAAACACAGCAGTCACCATGGCATTGGCCCATGCAAATTTTTTTGTCCAGGGTGACTTTAACCTTTGGGCAGAAGAGGAAGTATTCCCCTCTGGCAAGGAACTGTGGAATGTATGCAAATTTGCACCCTCCAACAGCTGGTCCAAGGCCCTACCCACCAACGGGGGCACACTCTTCACCTTATTTTTGCTAATAAGAGTTTATCATCAGTAAACAAGGTGTTGCCTCTTTGTTGGACAGATCATTAGCTCATTATATTCGATTTATTTCTGCAGAACCCATTTCCCCTGGTGAGGTTCCCCGAATACTGCCATTATGTCCAGACCCTGGCATAAACTTGCTAAGTTTACGCAAGATCCTATTTTTAATCTTGTAAATGTCAGTGACCTGAAGATCTTGGTTTAATGAAGCAATTATGCACTCGGTTTAATGAGGCAACTTCAGTTGGTTTAATGAGGGAATTATGGCAAAGTTGGATACTATTGAGAGAGCGTAGCCTATATAATCAATATTAACATGAAATGTTTATGAACTAATGTATAATAATACCGCATAGAAAATGTATTAAAATGTTTTGCTAAAACATGCGCTTGAAATGTGCCCACGGGGAGTGGCCGTCAATGTATACGAGGACTAATGAAAATGACTAATAATGTTGAAATAATATATTAGAAGATAGTTTTACACTAATGATTATAGGTTATGTTGCTAAAGTTCTGCTAATAAATCATTAGGCCTTAGTTAGCATGAGTGGAGGCCTAGCTGTCTGACTCATATTAAATGTGTTTTTCTACCGTGCAGTGTGCTGCTTCACTGAAGGACATGAACTCTTGTTTTCCAAACTAGAAGCTGAATGTAACTGTAGTAGATCCGTTCCCATGAAATTCAACATACTTGTAGAAACATTTTTAGCTGAATGCAACAGTGTAGCCTTGTACCTCCCACAAGGTCGCCTAAACCGGTACAGACAATGGAGCTACTGACTGAAGATGTGCAAAGAACCATGAGAGGATGAAATCATACCGGACATTCTACCCCCTAAAGAACCTCTATCCAATGAACTTTTAGGGACTGTACAATGAAAAAGGGATAAAAAACCTATGTCACAAGGAAGTAGTGGAGACCATAGATCAGAACAGAACGGGAATGGAGAACGAGAGACTGCAGAACAGATTGGTTAGGGAAATCCTTAGATTGCCTGTTTATACTTTACCTTCTTATGAGGGAAGTACCCCTTTTCCCTTCCTGCCTGAGCTGAGTTCCTGACTGATGGCGAATCAACTGATGTCCTGAGGACGAAGGCCGAACCTGAGTGATGACCCAAACTTGGAAGGTAACTATATGACAATGATATTGTGATTTTCTGTTTGCTTTTCCTTTCTAGGTACCAACTGCTAATTTTGACAGAGACCCTAGCTAGATGTTTTCCAAATTGGTGTTACTAAAATTGTTTTGCATGAAGCCCAACATGCCAATGCGAATTTGTGGATAGATAAGGGGTTCATTAAATGGACGCAAATAGACAAATTACTGAATCAATGCTTGTTGAATAATGCGTTAATAATACACTGTTGAAGTTAACCTATGTTGACGCCGTGTTATGTTCTATTAATTGTGATTCTTGCTTTGATGAAGTCATATTCAAGTTGCCAAATCATAACAATGTTGATGAGCTCTTTGCTATTGAGATTAATAAATTTGCTATTAGAATTGTAACCAACAGGGACTAGACATCACTAAATCGTACTAAACTGGTGTGGTCATTCGTGACTGAAAAGTCATGGTGGTGTCCTGAGTTTATTAATGTCTTTAACTAATGTGAATTGTCTTGTTATGATAAACTTTGATGACGTTATTGATATATTGATTGACATGTTGATTAGCTATCTCGTCCTAAGGTGTCTTCAATCAGGGTCAAAAGATTAATCGGCCTAAAACGAGTCCCAGAGTGTGTAAAATAGTCATAAAGGGACGCGTTAACACTATTATTCCCCTTTCTAGTCAAAAACTACGGTCACACACTTCTACTCTCTGGTATAATAAAACATTAGGATTGGCTAGGATTACTTGCAGACATTGGAAAGGAATTGGTGGTGCCATTATGCTAGTCAGGACAAACAAGTGCTGAAAACTGCTATAAAAAGGAGATAAGGAAAGCCAAACTGGAGTTTTTACAAACTCTGTTTTAGGTGCATTGAACTGGGTCGAAAAGGTGTCTGAAATTGTACATGAGTTATCAACCCCTCAATGATATAGCCCACTCGCAGAAATTATGTGACAATCTGGCAATCTTTTTTGAAGATAAGATTATGAGAATCTTAGAAGCAGTCGGAAAATCCTCAGATAGAAAGCTTCAATCACTAAGGCCCTCATTATGACTTTGGCAGTCTCTGAGTGAGGCTGCCAAAGCCACGGGCGCCAGAAGCGCAGCAGTGCTTGGGGGTTTTCCCCCAGCCATATAATGGGTACTGATTTCCGCTACACTGTGGGCGGATATCTGGCAGTAGCCATGCTGGCAGGCGGTGTCATTCTGGCTTTGCTAGCACTCGCAATGCCCCGCCAGTAGGACGCCGCAGGCCGTATTAAGACTATTAATACGGCTTGGCGGTGTCCTGCTGGCGGGGCGCTGGCGGCGGTGGCAGCACCCTTTCCCGTTCCCTGCCGGACAGCCTCCTTGCCGGACAAGGTAAGTCAGGCATCCGACAGGGGAGGGGGGTGGGAGGTTTTGTGTGTGAGTGTGTGGTGTCTGTGTGTGTGTATGAATGTGTGTGCGCGTGTGTGGATGCGACTGTGAATGTTGTGGTGTTTGCACAGTTGTGTGCATATGAGTGAATGCATGTATGAATGTTGAAGTGAGTGTGTGTCTGTATGTCAGTGTGTATGCATGTGAGGATGCGTGTGAGTGGATGCGTGTCTGGAGGTGTAGGGGAATGGGTGTATGCGTGGTGCATGTCTGTGTGCATGTATGTGGGCTGGGGCATCATGTGAGTGTCGGGGCATCATGTAAGTAGGGGCAGATGATGGGGGTGCTGTGACTGTAGAGGGGGTGGAGGGTCATGTGCTTGCTATGTGGGGAGCCGTCTACTGGTGACAGGGAAGGAATTTCCGAGCACCGGTAGCCTTAGGGCCATGGTTTATGTGGCAGTGCTACCACCACGGAAACCATGGTGGTAGGCCGGCTCATAATACCGCCTTCTGTCTTCTGTGGACTGCCGGGTCGGAGATGAACATCTCTGGCCCATCAGTTCATATTGCTACGGCAGTATGAGTGGAGATGTGGCAGGTTGCCAACTCGCCACACTCATAATGTGGCGGTATTCACCGCCAGCCTGTTGGCGGTGATACCGCCACATTAATGACCACATAAGTGTGGAAGATGCCCCTTTGGAGGAGTCCTATCACTGTGAGTTGGCCAGATCACAGTATTCACTAGATCTGTCTGTGACTTCTAATTGTAAGATGGGCAATTTTGAGCTAATCTCAAGGGGAGCTTTCTTAAAACTGCTAGCTCCATTAGGTCTGCATCTCAGTTAGATCCACTTCCAGCTGGGTACTGGTTTAAGTGGGCTGATGAGCTCTTGCCATCTCTGAGGACCCTGTGTAATCAGTCTCTTACCTCAGTGACAGTCCCTCCAGTTTGGAAAAAAGCCATGGTTAGACCACTCTTTAAAAACCATCAGCTGATCCCACGGAGCTGAGAAGTTTTAGAGAAGCTCCTTTCTTATCCGATAAAGATTTTGTAGCGACATATTAGTAAGATTTTGGCCCAATATCTTGAATAGCATGCCTTGTTAGAGGAAGAACAATGTCGCTTTAGGTCTGGCTATTTCACCGAAACAGCTTTAGTATGTGCCTTGCACAAGCTTTGATGGAGAGCTGATGGTAATCAGACTGTGGTCATGGTGATCCTTGATCTGTTGGTAGCTTTTGACATGGTTAACCACACCATTCTTTTGCCTCCGCTGTCCTCAATGGGTGTTGGTGGCACTGCACTAAGGGCCAGATGTAGGTAGTTTTGATTTTGCGACTCGGAAATTGCAAGTCGGACCGACTCGCAATTTCAAGTTGCAAAATCATATGCAGAATGGTGTCCATGACACCATCTGCGAATCGCAAGGGGGTCGCATTAATAAAGCAGTTTTTTTTTGTATTGCAGCCCGTTTTCCTGAAAGGAAAACGAGTTGCAATACAAAAGAAAAAATGAAACCATTTGGTTTCCTTTTTTCAGAGTAGGCAGTGGTCCATTGGACCACTGCCTGCTCTGAAAAAATATTTTTTGCCCCATTCACAAAGGGGAAGGGGTCCCTTAGGGACCCCTTCCTTTTTGCGAATGAGTTAGCACCCACTTGACATGGGTGCTAACTGCGATTTACTTTGCGACCGCATTCGCGGTCACAAAGCAATTCTGCATTGCGGTGCGAATCGCAAATAGGAAGGGAACACCCCTTCCTATTTGCGAGTCGCATTCCCATTTTGCAAGTCGGTACCGACTGGCAAAATGGGAATGTGCATAGCGATGCACGTTTTGCATGGCGCAAACTGCGAATTTCGCAGTTTGCCCCATGCAAAACGCTTAGTACATCTGGCCCTAAATTGGCTACTATCCTATCTACAGGATTGCTGACAAGCAGTGTCCCTTCCCCCTTTCTGCTCTGAGCTTAGACATGTAAAACAAGGGGTACCGCAGGGATTGACTCTCAGCCCGATTCTATTTAATGTGTATCTGAAGCCACTGATTTCCTAATAAAAAAAGCATAATATTTCTGTGATTAACTATGCAGACGACACACAACGTATTCTGTCTTTCAATCAGGAGGATTCAATCTCCCTGTTGCAGTGCTTTATGACTGACATAATAAAATGGATGGAAATTAATTCCTTTAAACTAAATAGGGACAAAACAGAATTTCTCTGTTGTTCCCTGTCCAAGAATAATCACTCTTTACCCACCGAGCTCTGGCTGGTCCCTGTTGAAGTGGAATTATGTGCATTGGATGCTGTCTGTAATCTTGGAGTAATGTTTGATGTTCATCTAACTCTTGAGAATCATGTAAACAGAGTTGCCGGGACTTGCTTTGCCCTTTTGAAGGGTTCAAGAAAATTGCTTTCATTTGCACCTTCATCTGCGAAATCACGAATTGTTCAAAGTACTGTACTCAGTTGGCTGGACTATTGCAGGGTGATACTACCTTCCGACCTAAATCTACCTTCACGCCAGCATTGGCCCAGCTACCATATGAGATAGTGGCTTTTGAACAGGCAGTGACTCACAGTGTAGAGACCATGTGGGATAGACCAATACGACATTTTATGAATTTGTCAAGAGAGGAGGAAGAGGCTATACGGGAACTGAATCAGAAAACACAGATTGTCATCAAACCGGCAGACAAAGGATGGGCTATTGTGATCCTTGAAAAGGAGATATATGATCAGGAATGTCGGCGCTGATTATCAGATCAACGTAATTACAAAGTCTTAATAAAGAATCCCACTAGAGAAATCCAAATGGAGTTTAAGGGGATAGTGGAGGAGACCATTAATCAACAGAGGATCACAGATAAAGGGAGTTTTCTTTGGTAAAAAAAACCTGTGACCCCCTACTTTTACATCCTCCCGAAGGTGCACAAACCAACAAGGCCACCACCGGGTCGGCCTATTGTATCAGGCATAGGCTCTGTTTTGGAGCCCTAGTCACAATTTTGTGATTTGTTTCTGAGACCATTAGTCCAAAAAAGTGTGTCATACTTAAAGGATACTAGGGATGTCATTAATCTTATTAAGGAGTTGGATTTTGACCCCAAGTTGGATTTCCTGGTAGGTTTGGATATAGAGTCTTTATATACAAATATCCCCCAGGAGGAGTCATTACGGGCAATTGAGGATGTTCTTTATCTGCAAGAGTGGGTTTACAAAACACCTAGATCCTTTATCCTTGATCTAGCAAGCCTAGCTCTAATAAAGAATTTATTTGAATATGACAGGAGATTTTACTTGCAGACCCATGGTACATCATTGGGTAGTATCTTTGCGCCAAGCCTGGCATGTTTATATGTGGCGTAATTTGAACGTAAGTTCATTTTCAATCAGGAGCAACCATGGAAGAATTCCATCAGACTGTGGTGCTGCTTTATAGATGATGTTCTCCTGATATGGAAAAAGAGACACACAGTCCCTTGATCATTTTTTTAAATGGCTTAACGGACGGAATCCACTATTGTTCTTTACTGCCACTATTACGAGAGAGTCTTTACCCTTTTTAGACCTGGACATCAGACCAGCGAAAGGTAAATTATTGACTAGGGTGTATCATACACCGACAGATAGAAACCGTCTACTCTCATGTAAGAGTTTTCACCCTAAATATTTGCGAGAGAATTTACCAGTTGGTTAGTTCCTCCGTATCCGGAGAAATTGTTCAGACTTGGCTGACTTTAAACAGGAATCCAGAGTTCTTGAACGATTGTGCAAAGGGCTAAGGAACAAGCTAGGAACTGTGATAGGAATGCGCTTTTGAAGGATAAGAAAAAAACGGAACTGGACCGACCTATCTGTGTAACCACTTTCAATACAGCCTCTAATGAACTGAAACGAGTCATTAATAGACACTGGAGAATCATCAATTCAGGCGGCCGTTATTTACATAAAACAATGTTCTCCTTGAAGAAGAATGCGAGCATACGTGATCGTCTGATTCATACAAGACCCCATCGTCCGGAGAAGGATAAAGAACCCATGTTGTGGAATCTTCCGCCAGTTAGGGGTCACACAGCTTGTGGCTCCTGCAGTGTTTGTTCTTTAACGAGGAACACTAAAGAGGTCGATGAGGGTTTGGCAACCCCTTGGATACAGGCTAAACACACAAATTGCAACTCTGAAAATGTAATTTATTTAATCAAGGTTCCCTGCGACCTCTTATATATTGGGATGACCACACGCAAGGTAACAACCCGTATAATGGAACATCGTATTAACATCAGATGTAAAAGAGCAGTAACAAAAATTATTTCCCACATCTTAGAAATGGGTCATGATGCGGGAGATTTTACTTGGACAGTATTGGATAAACCTACTATCCTTCCGTACACAGTAGATGCAAAAATGTTTCTATTCAAGCGTCAACAACAATAGATCTACCGGATCTGCAATCATGAACAGGGATTAAATGATGACATACCCTGGCACCAACTGAACTGTTACCAACTTTCAGAGAGTTTAGATGGACTGCTGTATATTTACACGATTTCCCAAATGAATTGAGGGGTCCTAATGTGAATCTAAGATGAGGTTGAGAGGACTGGGGTACTGCACCGTTAGGAGGTAGTAGGAGTGGTAATTATCACCCTTTCAGATTCTTATCCTCCGTTGGACCTGTCTCTGGGTATTTCATCATATTGGTTTGCACCTGGGGGTTGCATTTGTAGCCCTAATTACAAGTGGCATGTAAAGTTACCTTTAGTAATGGTACATGTGTTACACTATGTAGTAAACCATAGAATTATAACTACTGGATTTAAAGAAGAGTAACCACCATTTTGGATAGTTTAACGGGGACCCCTGCGGTTTTGACTGGGATGAATATGGCAACTATTATGGAACACAGTATAGTGCAATATACATATATATTAGTGATAGAGGCATACAATTTTATGTATGGAGAATCCTTTTCTATAGTTTAATACTACCGGCATTTAGTGGATTGCGCTAAACTGCGCGATAGAATGGTGGTCGATTATTAAATATAATCTATCCAGAGATGGGCTCTCATGCCCTTTTATTATTTTCCTTCTCACCCTTCTCTTGTGAAGCACCGTTTCGCAGTGCCAGGATACCAGTATTTGGGTCACAGTGCGCTTTACAAATGCTTTACACATACATACATAACAATGTTCCTGTAAGAGAAAGAGCGACTGGAGTTTTGTCGAGTGGCAGTTTTGACTCGCCATAAAGTAGCGCAGAGGGTTAATAAGCCCGCCGCAAAAAACAGATTTGTATTTTGTGTGGATAGCTGAGTGGATTAGTAAAGCTAACCTTTACCAGTGCTCTAAAACAAATGAAATGGATGTGAGAGAGTGATGAGGGGCACTTTTGCAGGCTGATAGTGCAGGAATCCGATGAGCAGGTGATGGGGTAGGGGTCAAAAAAGATTGTCACAGAGGGTGCCACCAGGGCTAAAGCCATCCCTGATTTTTTCAATTTAAGACTCCTAACCAGCCACTATCCCTGATATTTCCATCCTGTTATCCAGGGCATCTCCTGTGTTCAGACGCTGAAGAACGAACGACTGAAAGAACAAGCTGAGATTAATTTTTTCTAATCAATGTTACAAAAATGTTCTTAATGGGTTTTTTTAAGGGAACACCTGGCAAGAAAGGCATTATTCTGTGTATTACATTTTGTAAACCATTCCTGCCTTAGTAGTCACACCAGTCCAACATTTAATACAGCTGCTGACTTGCCAAGGGGCAGAAGACCCCGGAGCAGTCGGGATCTTTTAGCTTCGCAGGGGCTGCTGGTCGTTATTGCTTCTGGGGTCCTGTCGTGGCTCAGCTGGTGATTCCTGGGCTGTCATGCTGCAACTGCTTTGGACCGAAACAGTGGGCCGCTTTTTCTCCTCTGAAATACGTCGAGTCCTAGTGTTTTTAGCTTCTCCTTCAAGAAAAAGTCAGAACATAGCACGAAGCAAAGATAGCTATTATCACAATACGAAATGCGATACATACGATTTATTGTGTGATATGCCCATGTTTTGAGGATAGTCTTTTATTTTAATCTTTGCAAAAGCTTAAATATGCTGGTTAAAACGTTATAATTTGCCTAAATCCCCTATTGGGAAGAAATCTCGCCATTCTCCCAATTCTTTTTAAAAAACAGAATTAAAATCTTACCCTGGTGGAATTGGCTCTCATGCCTTTGGGGGCTACGTAGTGGTCAATGCATAGTGGATGTTGATGCAAAGGATTATCCACTTCCACAAGATCCGTTTCTGCTCTGCCTGCAGTTCGTTGCTCCAGAAAACCACAGAAAAAGCTGATGATCCACTCGGTAGTCATTGATACGATAAATGTAAAAGCTCACAGTCTTCTTGGAATCTAACCAATAGAGCCTTACCTCCTCTTACGAGGTTTGTGGAGGAACAAAGAATGCTGGTAGAGCGATAGATTGTCCAACATGGAGAAGAGTCACAACTTTTGATAAGAATGCCGGCTCAGTCCTCAACACCTGTATGGCTGCAAAGAAGGTGTAGTAGGACATCTGCACTGAAAGTGCCTCCAATTCAGTCACAAGACGAGCTGACATGATTGGAGTGAGGAAGAATATTCAGAGTCAAGAGATGCACCAAGCAACTATCCATTGGCTCTGTGGATGTTCACATGAGGAATGTCAAAATCCAGTTAAGGCCCCACTGGTTTATCACAAACAGTTTGGGAGGATAAGCTTGCTATACCTTTATTAAACCTCATTATAACCGGCTTTTTAAACAAGGACAATTGGTCTGGCAAACCTAGAAAGGCTTGAAAAACAAACTTTTACAGTGCCCACTGCTAGGCATTGATGGGCACAATAAAAAATACATATAAGGATGTTCAGACAATTAGCTTATAAGGGATTGATGTTCTGGGTACCACAACAGGTTACAAACTTGTCTCTCACCCAGTATAGCTGGCTTTCATGGAGGAATATCTGACGACAAGAATGACACCCACCACTTCAGATGGATGACAATACTTCACTAGCAGAAATGAGCCTCCTGGAGGACAGGAACCTCTGCATGTGAGTAAAAAAGCATCTGGAATACATCTTTTCTCTTTTTTAGCCATTTTTCAGAGCATTAACATTCCTTAAGGCAAACTGAAAATTATATCACCATGGCCCTCTATGTCTTAACCACAGGGAGGTTTTAAATATTTTCTACGTTTCTTACAACAGAAATCATCAGGGGCGGCTCCTTCGCTATGGTGAAGGATTGTCGCCCAACTGGCTGCGCAGAAGCAGAAAAATAAAATGATAGTTCACTACCGTTTTATTTTTCTGCTTCTGGCACAGCCAGAAGTTCAGGGATGGGCGGGGCTGGAGAGAGGTGGGTAGAGTGCACTTAAGTGCGCATGTGTGTTTGGCCAGCTGCCTGAGGCCGGCCAAACACACATGTGCACTTAGGTTTCTCCAGCCAGACTGTGTTTAATAGCACAGACCCCAGGGCTGTCTCTGAGCGGCAGCCCCTGCTGCTCAGACCAGTCCTGGTGCTGCTTTCATGCATGGTTTTGCATGAAAGCAGCGCCAGGATTGCTGGGGTGCCTGTGCTAGTGTTCCAGCATTGAATGCTGGAACACCGAAAGAAGAGGAGCGCAAGGCGGCAGGGACGGAGGCCCCGTCCCTCCCCTTGAGTTATGCAGCAGCCGCCACTGGAAATAGTTCTCCTCTCAATCCATTATCCTATATCTGGAGGGAGACTGTAGGTTCCATGTCATAACATAGTTTTCCAAATCATCTTTTGTTAAAAAAATCCCTTTTCAAAAACATCCTTTACAATAACATTGTTTTTAAGTTTGGCTTGATAGTGAAGCAGTCAGCAGAAATAGGGGGTCATTTTGACCCTGGCGGTCGGTGGTAATGTGGCGCATACATACCGCCACAATTTGACATTGGCGGGTTGTCAACCCGCCAATGTACCACTCCGACCGCCATTGCAGTAGCAGCCGTTGGCTGGAGATAAGAATCTCCAGCCCGGCGGCTGCTACTGTACCGCCGGCAGCATTTTGAGCCTGTCTACCGCCATGGTTTTCGTGGCGTTTGTAACGACACGAAAACCATGGTGGTAGGCTCTATCAGTGACAGGGAATTCTTTCCCTGTCACTGGTAGGAGGCTCCCCCTCCCCCAAACACTCCACAGAAGCCCCCCCACCCTCCCTCCATCTGCGCTCCCCCTCCTTCCAATCCCCCCCCACACACACACGCAGACACGCACCACGCACACACACACTCACTCACGCAGGCATACACACATTCATACACGCATGCATCCATTCATTCATGCACACATCTGTACCACATTCACATTGACACCCAGACACGCATTCACATATCCATTCATACACGCATTCTCACACATGCATACATGCACACAAACAACACTACACATACAATCACACACAGTCACCCATTCATGCACACACACCCCCCCACACACACAACACCCCCCACCCCTCTCCCCTGTCGGAAACCCGACTTACCTGAATCCAGGGGGTCTTCCGGCAGGGGACGGGACGGAGCGCTGCTACCGCCAGCAGCGCTCGCCAGCAGACCACCGCCAGGCCGTATCATGTGTCATGATACGGCTGGCGGCTGTCTACTCGTGTGGCGTTGCTGGTGGTAGCAGCGCCACCTTAATGCCATCTGCCAGCATGGCCACAGCCGGATTTCCGCCCTTCTTGTGGTGGAAATCCGGCTGTGGTCATTATTTGGCAGACGGCTGTTAACGGCGGCGACGGTCTTGTGGTGGCCGTCGCCGCAGCTGTAGGCAGCATTTACCACCAATGTTTTGATGAGGGCCCTAATATTGTAAAGCTGCTAAAGTGTTTTGGAAAACTAGATAATTTTCTGTGTTTGTTTTTCTCTGGCAGCAGCACAGAAGGGAAAAGGGCAGTCATGAGGAATGTATTGCAGTCCCAGCACTCCTACTTTCCATCATTAACTGTAGACTTCAGAGTGCAATTTTGTGTATGAGAGTAGTATGAAATGCCCAAGGTTACACCAATGTACATTGAGGTTTAGGTCTGGGGTGACAGTGTCACTGCTGCTTGACCTCATGTGATCACCTGAAGAGTACTATTGAGAGAGGTGTTTAGGTGAGGTGCTTAGGCTTCACCACATGTTGGTTCACCTAGTACAGGATTTAGTTGGGCTGTGTACAAAATTAAGGTATTAGTATGGGGGGTGAGTACCCACCTCAAATAACAATCACATCACTTGTCATGGTGAACCTTTCAAGCACACAAAATTAACTGATCCCAATCTTCTGATAGCTATGGCTCAGAGCAGACAGTGGAGATGTGTAGAGTATTTATGCAGTACTGAAAAGGAATAAAGTAAAAACACAACACAAGAAAAGTTCCAAACCGATTGAGAACAATAGAGTAGACTTTAATAAATAAAATGACACCAAAATAGCAGGGCCGAACAGGGCTCCATGTCATTGGATAGCCACTTGACGAGGTCTCAGTGAAGCTAGTGACTTATGGCGGAAAAGCACAGAGCAGAGAAATTAGAATTGTCTGTTCAGAGAAGGTCCTTCACTTGCCGGATACTTTTGACACCTTAGTCTAGTGAATATTTCTACTTTTGGACTTTTTTAGAACTCAGATTTTTCCAGCACAGCCAGACTAGGAGCAACCTGAATCTTTTGCCCAGGAGTAACGCACCTTCATCAGATCAGCTGGCAAGATGGTTCCACTCCTCTGGAGTCAAAAAGTTTTTAAGTCTCAGCTCTCAGGAAAAGTTGGGAGGAGTACACTTCGACACTGGCCAAGAGTCCAGGATGTTGGTGACAGCCCTTGGGAGTCAAAGTTCACTCCAGCAGAAGCCAGCAGCAGGGTCCTGGGCAGGTCCAGTTGGAATCAGTCAGCTCAGCAGTAGTAGAAAATGCATTTGTATCTTGTTGTGTCCTCGTAGCTTGAACAGGAGGTCAGCCCTATGACCCTTTAAGTCCATTTCTTTGTCCTGGGTGCAACAGGGTGAGCAGGTTAAGTCCCCTAGTTTCTTCTCAGATCACAGACAGCACGTCCTGTCCGCTTCTGGTCCTCCACAGGTCCAGAAAGTGTTCTGAGGAGGGCACTGGGAATGCAACATTAAGCCTGGCACCAGCCAGTGGGTTAGGAGAACTCCTGCCCACTACCTAACCAATGTGGTGATCCTACTCACTTTTGCAGCATTTCCTGTATGACCTAATGCAAACAATGCCACATGCTTCTCTCTACCTAAAGTCAAAATAGCAGAACCTTTCCTCCTCTGTGCAGAGCTCCTGTGCCCACCCCAGAGGTGTGGGCAGGGAAATAAATGAGCAGCCCTCTTTTATGGCCACTCTAAACCAGTTCTGGGGGAAGCTCCTCTCTCACTAGAATTGGTACCTGACAGGCTGAGGAAAGTAATAAGGGCCCTGCTCAAGTGTCAGCTAACATCTGCCTATGACAGGGTTGGCCTCTTTGGAGTTAATCAAGTTCCTACCAGAGGAACAGAAACACCTCCCTATACCTCAGCAGTTGTCCAATTCTGGGAGATGTTTTCACACCTCATCATGGGGGCTATTCAGCTGCCAGGTGACAGCTGAATCTCATAAGGATGGGCTTCCAGAGGAGGCTTTAGGCAGGCAAAAACTGCCTTTCTAAAGGCACCCTTTCCAAAATATTTGTTACAAATCCAACTTCAACAGTGAATTGAGCTTGTAATATATATTGCAAAAAGTCAAAGAATTGATTTTGTAGATATTTCCTAGCCGGAAATAATATTAAATGTAATTGCGTATCCCAATGCTTTCCTTTGGAACAGCCAACCCTGATACAGTGAAAATGGCTTTTAGGGCCTTGTCACTGTGAAGACATGTTTGGCATTACAGGTTTAAACATCCTACTTTAAAATACCATGCACCATGCCTTATGGGAATTAAGGTCTATTTAGGAGTTACTTCTCAATATTTAAAATTAATGTTTTGGCCCGGCAAAATGGTTTATTTTGACAGGTCGAAATTGCAGTTTTAAAACTGCACAGCGAGGCTAAGAATGTTAGGCCTGCAGTCATGCTTGCACTGTAACTGCAGTATGTGGCACATTGGGTGCTGCACCCCACTGGTTACATTTAACTTATAGGCCTTCTTTACACATTCATACCATATACTAAAGGTGTATAGGCAAATTAAATATACCAACTAGGTCTAAGCCAATTTCATCATGCTGAAAGGGGGAGCGCAGATACTTCACTACTGGTTAGAAGGGGTAACATTCTGAGAATTCTACAGCCAGAATTAGGCCTGACATATTAATTGTGAAAAGCATATGTTAAAGACAATAAGCAATTTAGTCTGAATTGTTATTATTCAATATTAAAACTTAAAGATGGGTATTTTCTCACATATAATCTCACAGATCACCATAGTAGGAAACAGCTTTGATGTTGGTTACCCCGTGATACAAACTCTGGATATAGGTTTGCTCTGTGAGAATCTCAGATTATGGTAGTAGGCAAGGGGTTTGACATTGGCCACCCACTCTGACAAACACTGGACGTTTTCAGTGTGATTATTCCTCTTATGGCCCTGTTACGAGGGGCTGTGTTTTTCTACGTATCTGTAATTTTATAGCTGTATACATGATGATTGCCAGTTTATGTTTAGTTGAATAGGCCAGTGTTGGAAAGATAAGATAAAGGTAATTGGGCTGCATGCTATCTGTGGAAAGCAAATGTGAAAGTAAATAGGCATTAAAGGGTTGGTTGTTCTTATTCTGAATTAAAACCTACAGACTTATGAAAAGTTATCACAAAGGCAGTCAGCCTGCCTTATTTATTGTGAAAAACACATGGTAAATAGGCCTGCAACAATGGATTGTTATCACATTATTTTACAGGCCGTAGAAAGGTATGTTGTTACATGCAGTCTCACAGGTTACATTAAAAGGTGCTGGAGCATTTCAGGTATGCTCTAAACGAGGTCAATGGATATTTTCACCCTAGCTAAGGGGTAAGAGAAAATCAATTTCAGCACAATCATATCAACATTTTAATTTACAGTATGAGCAATTTGGCCACACAACGTAAACCCAAACCCAAGTTAAAGGGTTTTATTACAAACTCAGACTCAGATTAATGTAAACAATCTTCAAGATAAGACTATAAAGATACGGAATTACTATTGGGTGTTCAAAACGTTGGAACAGCTGAAGCTTAATTAATATCCAACAGACTAGGCATTCAACTTATGCAATACAAAAATAAGCACCAGAACCTGTAGTCTGCGAATAAACATTGACCAGTTCTTCTAAGCATGAAGCCAATCTAAAACCATTTTATTTAGTTGATTAAACAAAAGAAATCCATAAAAGTGACAAGTCGCTAACTGACACGTACTGGTTTATAAAACATGGGGACAAAAAGTAAAAATAAAATAAAAGACAAAACAAATTTGAAAAAAACGACATCTGGGGCAGGATGAAACATACTCAAGTTGATAAAAAGTAAGTAAAAAGGGAATGTGTCAGCATTTCAGAAGCTCGGTCAAGAGTCCTCTCAAGGGTCAGGAAAAATTCTAAATCTTCTCTCAGCAAGAATTAGGAAGGCAAGGGGCAGGGCCAGAGAGGTTTGTTCCTCTCAAAGTCCAAAGAAAGAGTTTTCTCAGAGTCCAATCATGTCTAACCAAAGTCCAAAAGAAGTCTGCCCAAAGTCTTAATAGTGAATTATTTAAATCCAACTAGGGAACAGTAAATTAAAGTCCAAAATGAAAGATGATTTGTCCATCGATCACACCACATGAATCAGAAGGTCTGATTTTCCAATCGTAATCCATCATACAACAGGGATCTGCAACATCAGGAAAGATTCCCATTACCATAATGGGAAAGCATCTATCTTTGCTCTCCTTTTCAACTTTGCAACAATTTTGAATTAGTCATGTTCTCAGTCACTTAGTGTTTCAATTTCAAGGTTACTTTCTCAGACTCTCTATGTGTATAAGAGTAGGACATCTATTTCCAAACTAACATTTTATGGGAACAGCATCTGTAAAAAAAATGATACGCTAGTAAAAGAATGCCACTTTCTCACGTTCTAAAAGTCTGAAGCCTAGCAAATCAATATGGCTAAATAAAGCAGGATATAATTAAATGGCACACTTTTATTCTTTTAATTTAAGCACATATGAATGGTGAAATTACAACTTCGTCATTAATGAGCTTTGTCAATATTCATGTTACAATAAATTGTAAAGTGAAACGACTTGTTAATACCTTGTTAATACATTGCACTAGATATAATGGGGCACTATAATTTTCAACATTTGCATATGACATTTAAAACAGTTCTTTAGATAAATTAATTGTCGTTTCAGTGAAAATTATAACTTAACAGCATTAGGAAACACATGAAATCAAAAGGAATGATTATACTTAGATTACAATATTTCTATCACATCACATTAGATTCCTAGTCTACAGTGAATGCACCTTAACATGGGCTCTTAGTGCACCACTTTACAATTAATGTGTTAGAACTTCACATATTATAATGCAAAGTTATCACATATAGATCATCATTGCGACACAAAAGGTAAAAGCCAAACCTCAGCTGCACCATAGGCAAGGGATATGGTGTTGGTCACAGACCCTGCGAGTAGAGTTTCACCGTGATGATTATTGTTATGCCCTATCGATAGGGGTTGCACAGTGTTTTGCCAACTGTAATTTTGTAAAAATGTGTAATTTTACAAATGTCTGCCTGATGGTTGCCAGTGTATGTGTACTTCAGTAAGCCTTTGTTGATGTAGTGTCAAGCCACTGATAAAAGCTAACTGCCTTATTAATTCACTGGGGAACATTATGTCAGATTCAGTAGGTGCCATCTGTTTATAATGAAAAGGTATGAAAAGGCACGTAGGCCTTACTTACTTGCTGTGAAATGCACGTGTTCAAGGCAGTAGACTTTTAAGGGCGGATTGCTATTACACTGTGCTAAAGCTTATAGGCAGGTATTTTGTTACATGGAATTTCACAGATTACCACAGTAAACAAGGGTTTTGGTGTTGATGAGCCACCCAGTAAACCATACAGATAGACAAATTGCACTGATAGGCTATTGTTAGTAGGGATTTTATATTATTTAAACAACTATGTTTTGCACATATTTGTAATTTGATGAGTCAAGGCCAATTGGGCCCAATATATTAATAATATGTTAACATGGTCCCAATCATTACTTTGTGCTTCTAGGTTACACATATTGTTACCAATTGATCATTGAATATATTAAATTTCATTGGGTCAACCCTAAAGAGGATCCAACCTAAAGAAAGCTATATATTTGTATAGAAGGATCTCTCCATCTATATCGATTTACATGAGGCGTGTCCATAGTGCTAGTCTGCTTTGTGAAACATGATCAATATTCATTATGCCATCACCCTATAACTGAAATAATGGTGAAAGTTCATGCTGATCAAAATCGACTATACATGTCTAATTTGAAAAACTTTGTTAGTAACAGATTTTTGTAAATGAGCAGAAAAAGGAAAAGGGGTGCAATAAAAAAACAGATGTTTACTGGTACACGTAGATGTATGAAAAACTTCTCATCCAAATCAAGACCCTTTGGAGGCAGCCGTGTAAGTCTACAGAGTATAGTCAGTTTCTGTACTACAATTTTGTTTGGCATGCAGGAACTCACGGTATGGTAGGTCTCACTTCAGACTAGTGAGGTGGCTGCTATTAGCATGTAATGTGGAGTTCCCTGCAGTTTTCTTCCTGTATAAGATGGTTTCTATATGATCATGATTTATATATTGCTTGAGGTCTAGAGCATCAAGAGTGATTTTGCTGCCATTCACAGTGGGTTTCAAATCCAAATTGTTATTATTAAGTAATGCCCTTTCTGGCCCTTTCCATAATAAAATAGGTAATCTATGCCCCTAAGACAAATTACCACCTCCTAGGTGAAAAACTTAATTTCAAATGTCCAGACTACCTGCTCCTCCCACCAGCCAACAAATAAATTCATGTAGATTGGGGTGAAGCATGTAACCATGGATGTCCTATTTATCTGTTTATAGTGTGGTTCCTGGAATAGGAAGATATTCTTGCAGAGCCAGAATTACATCATCTCCCGCAGCATGTGAGCATAATCTATGTAAATCAGGCCATGGACCCTAAAAACAATTTACTTGTTTGCAAGCCATTTGTACATTTTATGATGGTGTATAGGCTACTGACATCCATGTTAACCTTTGTCTAATTGTCTTCCCAAGCTATGTTTGGATTTTAGCTATTAAATCTTTAGTCTTGTTTATAAAAGCAGGAAGAAAGTGTTTGCACAAATAGAAAACAAAAAGGTCACATAGATAGAAGTATTTACAAGAAGGCTACCATTTGATGAAATACCTGGTCTTCCTTGTGGTTTCTCAGTGTTTTCATATTGCTGATAGGTATAATGTAAGTGTAGAAGGTGTATAGTGATTGAGAAAAGTGTATTCTTATCAATCAAGCACACCTTTGTCAGGCCAATCAATCAGCATCTCTGAGAATATTAGCTCTAAGTGTGTGTAGTCATTTTGTGTATTTTGGTGTAATAGTTGGTGCCATTTAATTGTCAGATGGCCTCTTCTACATATGTGCTTTGGTCTAGTAGGCACACATTACCACTTTGTCTGATAGCTTTATTCCTACTGCAGGATCTTGTATCAAGCAGAGTCTAAAGCTTTTATTTTTATTTTTGGGCAATATTTATCATCTAGTTATTTCATTCTCTATGTTTTAAAAGGTCTCTATTCACTAGTTCACAACAGACATTAAATTAATCTTTGGGTAATGGTGCGATGTTGCTTGATGTTGGTTTAAATTTAGTTTCTTCTTTTTGTAACAATACCAAACATATTCACTGCAGTCAAAATTCCAGCTTATTTGTTGACATCTATCATCAAGTTTTGTTCACCTCATCAGATTTGCTTCAGTCATACAATATTTTAACTGTTTCAACATCTGCAAGGGATTAGTTAAAAGTACACCCATCTTCAGATTCATCACATTTTTAATTACTTAAATCAAATAGCATGTTCAGTGCTTCACTATCCACTATTCTTAAACTGAATGCATCCACAGTTATGTTGATCAGAACATTGGAACACTTATTTTTCTTCATCAAGCAATGGGCCTTACGGAGTTTAAACTTTCCCTCAAATTAATAATCACTGGTTCTTGTTTGAACATAGTCATGGTTAATGTCAGGTCGTCTCTAATTCCAATCCAAAAGGTCAATTTCAATGTCACTTAATTCATATTTTCACAATTTGATTACCATCACCTCATCTGTGGGATTCATGGTAGTTTCTTCTGTCCTCTTCCCCATTATAAAATGGGGTATCATTTAGTTTTCCGCCTTCTTCTGTTTTTTTTAGTTTTCCTCCTTTTTTCCTTTGTCTTGATTCCTTTGATCTTCTTTTCCTTGTACCTTTTCAGTACCTTGATTTTGGAGGCAGCGGACTACTTGCTGTCTGTGGAATCCTGATCAGAGTTTATCACAGAAATTGACATGCCTGGTGTTTATAATCATAATTTTGCATGTGTTCTTCTTAAGGTATAAAATGATTTTGAGAAAATGAGAATGCATTCTGTTTTATAATCATGTTTTGTTTTACTAAATGTCCTGTTTTCTAATTTTTATGTAATCTTCAAACTTGTTGAGTCTTTAATCCATTGTTGATACAAATGTTTTCATCTGTGCCTGATCAACATCATCAGTCAGGATATCTAATATTCCTTTCATCTTCTACAAGGCTTCTTTGTGACCTTTCTATGCATATTTTATAAGGATGGTTGGCATTCCATTACAACATGCTGCTGAGTTTTCGGGCCACTCCTCAACAAGGCGAGGCTTTGGATTTACAAAAGTCAGTATTGTAAAGATACGGAGACCTCTGGACACTTATCCTATATCTATGCACTTCTGCAATATATCTCCAATTAAAAAAGTATTTGTTTTAAATTGATGTGAGGGTTGGCTAACTATATTTGAAGAACATGATCTCTCCTTTGTGTCAT